>NC_057819.1:117877668-120377668 GCF_910594005.1 Cervus elaphus
ACCAGGGAATTCCCAAGACTTTGTTTTCTTTCCCTTATGTGTGAGTTCTATTAATGGGCTCTGGACCAATGAACTCTCACTGAAGCTAGAGATTTGCTGCTTTCAGCATCCTGATGATTTTCATTTTAGTTTGAACTGTATGAAGTTTGTGAAAACTTCTATTTTTTATTAATAATACTTACATTTATTTCCTGGTTTTGCTTCCCTTTGGCTTCCCTGATATCTCAGTTGGTAAAGAATCTGCCTGCAATGCAAGAGACCCCAGTTCGATTCCTGGGTCGGGAAGATCTGCTGGAGAAGGGATCGGTTACCCACTCCAGTATTCTTGGGCTTCCCTTGTGACTCAGCTGGTAAAGAATCCACCTGCAATGTGGGAGACCTGGGTTCGATCCTTGGGTTGGGAAGATCCCCTGGAGAAGGGAAAGGTTACCCACTCCAGTATTCTGGCCTAGAGAATTCCATGGACTGTATAGTCCATTAAAGAGTTGGACATGACTGAGTGACTTTCATTTTCACTTTCTACATCAAGAAATGCAACAACATATTCAAACAACTGCACCAATGTGTCATATGGTGCAGGTCAAATGGAATGGTGATGCTTTAAGAATGAGATTTTTGGCTGGTGGTCTGTATCACCTTATAACAACTCAACATGTTTGCCAATGTATGTGTAAAAGTCTAAGTCTGGTGAAGGAATATCAATTTAGGAATGCCAACGTCCAGTATATGGTGATGGAATGGGTCGAGAGCCAAAGGTCATTGAGGTTGGCACATATTTTTGGATTCAGGTCACAATCTGCTTGTTGGAAGGACAGTTCAGTTTGTTACCATGAAGTTGGAGAGAGGCATGCTTCACATTAACAGCAGACCCATTCCAAGAAAGCTAGCTATAAAGAAACCATTCGTAACATGAGTCATATTTTCCTTAAATTCACTTTTAAAATTAAGATGTCCTTCACAGGAAAATGGATGGTTTTGAAAAGTTTGGTGATGGGGCCAGGACTATGCCATGCTGTGTTTGGGGAGAGATTTGAGAGTGCTTTTAATAATTGCTGTTCTTTCCTGTAGCAGAAGCTTCAAAGGTGATTCTTAAATGGAACTGCGGTGAATTCTGCTGTGTACTCTGCTTAAGAAGTTACAGGGAGCAGCAGGTTCTCCAGGCTGCCTCCTCAATGTTGCCTGAATCCCTCCCTTCTTTTGTTCTTCTGGAGAGTCTTGCATTACAGCTTATAACTCTCACGAACATCCCCACTTTTTTTAATCCCACATTTCTTTGACTCCTTTTGTTTGTTTGTTTTTTTCCCAAATTTTTTTTTAATGTGGACCATTTTTAAAGTCTTTCTTTAATTTGCTACAATATTGCTTCTGTTTTATGTTTTGGTGTTTTGGCTGGGAGGCTGGTGGGATCTTAGCTCTCTAACCAGGGGGTGAGCCCCACCCTCTAAACTGAAAACTGAAGTCTTAACCACTGAATGGCTAGGGAAGTCCCTCTTTGATTCCTTTTGTGATTGTGGTTAGTTAGATAGAATTGGAGTTCTTCATTTTCCTTACAATTAGTGTTTATGTAATCTTGGTATTCTCCTTAATTCACTGGCTAGATTCTAGCGGCTGGAGAGGACACATGTTACTCTGAGCAGCATGTCCGACAGTGAAACATCAAGAGAGGCCTGATGCTGATGGAGACTTTCACCTGTTAATGGGCTGGCTCTGTTTATAGAAGTGACCACAGCCCACAGAGACGGCGTTTTTGGTTGGCCAAAAAGTTCGTTCAGGTTTCCATACGATCATATAAACACCTGAACAAGTTTCTGGGCCAACATAATACCATCACCAGACAGGACTTCATAGGGACAAATCCCTAAATTCCTTCCTTACTCTCTCATGGTCATGGCCCCTACTTATTAATGCTGGGATGGGAGTTGTTCTGGCCACAGGAGCTTGCTAAATTGATAGGGGATGGCAACTGCTATGTCAAGTGGCATTTGGATCCTGTGAACATTTGTGAATGTTCCTTCTATGTCCATCCCCTACATCTGTCTTGCCAGTGGGCATGTGAGATCAATCATACCATCTCAGCTTCTACAGGTCAGCCTGGCTGCCACTGTCCTTATAAGATTCTGGGGACTTCAAGAACATCCCAGAGACCAAGCAGAGTCTAGTCATGTGGCCAGACTGGGATTTCACTATTGACTCAGGGCTTCCCAGGTGACTCAGATGGTAAAGAATCTGCCTGCAATGCAGGACACTTGGGTTTGATCCCTGGGTCAGGAAGGTCCCCTGGAGAAGAGAATGGCTACCCACTCCAGTATTCTTGTCTGGAGAATTCCATGGAAAGAGGAGCCTGGCGGGCTACAGTCCATGGGGTCTCAGAGTTGGACATGACTGAGCAGCTAACACTTGCATTTTGTTATGCTTCTCCAGACTATAAAGGTTTCTCCTACCTCGGAACACCTCAGCTGTCAATCTCATCAGCCCCAAGGGCTCAACTAGTGCGTAGATTAGGTGGTTCCAGGAGCTCCTGCCTACCTCCTCTCTCCCAGACCCCTGGACAGTTGTCTTGGCGGACAGAGCCTGATGTCATGTCACATTCTTTCCGCCAATGGAAAGGCACCTGCCCTCAAGAGTTCTAGAAAACAAACTCTTGCTCAGCTTTATCGATCCTGGAAACCCACATTTTCGTAAAGTTAATTTACTCCTAAGGAGGTGTGAAAAAATTTTCAGGTCCACCCAGAAATCCATTAGAAGGGGTTTTGGCATTTACAAAATGTTATTATTTTCCCCATTATGAGAGTAATACATACTCATTGAGAAGAATTAAGAAAATACAGAAAGGTATTCATGGAAATAAATAAAATGCCCTAGAATCTTCTCTCTCAAAAATAATCATTATTAGCGTTTAACATGCCATCTTCCCCCCCCCACCACCCGTGCACAACTATTTATAAGATTAGGTAGTGTGTTATATATAATTTTGCATCTCACATTTTTCATTTTATACAACCAGAGCTTTTCCCCCATGTCATTATCTAGTCTTCAAAAATGGCATTTTAATGACTACGTGGCATTTCATTGTCTAGTTGTACAGAATTTATGTAGCCAGTTCTCTATTTGCAGGCATCGAGGCAGTTTCCTAGTTTTCATGATTATAAATGATGCTGCGATGAATATCCTTGTCCAGGAAATCTTTATCTGGGTTTCTGACAATGTCCCTAGAAGAAATCCACAGCCGGGAAATTACGGAGTCTCAGCTCTGCTATTTGCTACCTCTCGCCTTACAGATGCTCTGGAGAAGTGAGTGGCTCCTGTCACCCCCTGAACTGGTAGCCTTTACTGTCACCTCTCAGACCGGGATGGGAGAATGAGGATCTTTTATTCATGCCGGGGAGAAATGCAAAGGGGTCCGCCTGGAAGCCTCCCTAGGCTACTTACCTGAACCCACTCCATGCAAAGCATAGCTTCCCCTGCAGGAATCATTTCATAATTAACTTAGAGACTAAAGCATATTTAATTAACCATGGAAACCCTCCCAGCCATCTGCCTCTGTTTTTATTTTGAGGAAGATGGCAGACCTTTTTTTTTCTTAGCTCTCTCTTTTTGGGGATGAAGCTCATTTCCAGCATCTCGGTTCTCGAATGGAGCAGGGCTCCGACTCTGCTGTGGTACACAGGAGAGGTAGGACAAGGGGCTTAGCTTGAGACGGCAGACAGGGTCAAGAGGTCATGCCAGTCCCTGCCTGAGGGCAAGCTAGGTAGGCAGGCAAAATACAGAAGGTATTCGTGCAAAGAAGTAAAATCTACCTGCACTTGCCCTGGTTGAGCACTGGCCATTTGACAGGCTCAGCCCCTGAACTGCTGTGTTTTTCTTTCTCTCTTTTTTTTTTTTTTTTTTAATATTTATTTATTTGGCCATGACAGGTCTTAGCTGCGGCAGGCAGGATCTTTGTTGCAGGATCTTTCCTTGCGGTTCGTGGGCTTAGTTGTCTGAGGCATGTGGGAATCTTAGTTCCCCAATCAGGGATTGAACCCTCGTCCCCTGCATTTCAGGGAGGTTTCTTAATCACTGGACTGCCACGAGTCCCTTGGCTGTTGTTGAACATCACAGGCCTGAGGAGCATCCATGCAGGAAGAAAGCTTAGAGGAAAAGGCCCACACTCCCGTTTCTCAGGTGAGGAAACCAAGGCCAAGAGAGGCTCAATGTGAGCCTGAGGACATAGTCTGAGGACCTACTGTTTCTCTCCTTTGTTGTGCCCCCAAGGAAGAGGGTATGGCTTTGATCTCAGCTGTACTCCAAGGCCGGAGGATTTAAGTGGAATCCTAAGAGCTGTAATGGCCCACAATATTGGAGCACTTTAAAATGTGCAAATTGTGTTCCCAGATCACGTATCACTGGACACCCCCCCAGCCCCAGTCTCCTCTCTAGGGAGACTCAAGAGGTCACGTGACTCCTCCAGTAGCCAGCTGGTGAGTGAGTCAGGAGGCTGAGATGTAAACCCTGAGTGCTTTGATCTGAATTGCTAATATATCAAAATGACTTTCATTTCCATGGCATTCCTCAGAAGTCCCTGACTGGGAGCTCAGGGAAGAAGGGTCCAATGGAATGTTAGTCCAGTTATTTCTCCTGACATCACCTCCTCCAGGAAACCTTCTTGGACTCACCCCCCTTCCCCCACTCAGCTCAGCTGGGAGGAAGGACTGGTTCTCTGCCCCTTTGTCATCCCGCACATACCTCAGTATTATAGCCCAAATCTCTGAACTTCCCATTCCTACTGTCCCCAACTCCAGCAAAGGGCATGGCTTACACTAATAGGTCAATAAAGGAAATTGAATTCAGTGAGACTGAAAGTGGACACAGGTGTGATTACTTCAGTGGTTTCCCCTCCTGCTGCCCCCTCACTCTGGCAGGGGGTCATCTGTGATCCCTCTTGGGGGGTGATGTCCTGTGTGCCTTGGGATGGTCCCTGAGGGCTGCCATATGGACCCGCTCATGCTGCCAGGCTGGCTGTGTGCCCCAGATCCTAGAGCTGTCAGCAAAGATGGAACTAGTCCACAGACCCCAGCCAGGTAGCATTACCTATAATAGATGTGCGAACAGGCCTGGCATGGGTCCGGGGACATCGACCACCACCAAGAAGCCTTGTGTTTTTGGGTGAATCATTTCCATGCTCTGAGATTCATTTTCTCCTTTATCGGGCAAGCAATTAGACTAGACCCTTTGATCCCTGACATTCCATGTCCTGTGACTTTATTTATCATGACCCCTGGGAGGGTCCAGGAGTGGCAGGATGAGGACCAGGGCAAAAAGATGGAAAGTCATGTCCAGAAAGAGGTCGGAGCGCTGAACCTGATAATCAAGCAAAAAATGCATTCCTTGTATCAAAGGTCTGAGCCAAGCAGGAAAGTGCAGAGCTTTGAAGAGTTCCTGGATCTATTTCAATGTTCCTGCCAGGCTGAAAATCTCTCTCCTTTAAAGATGTAAAAGATTTGCTCTCTGAGACTGCCTTCAATCATATTCTGTCCTTTTCCAGCCTCTGCAGACAACACTGAAGGAGAAGAAATCCGTGGTGATGAATTAAGAATCTGTAGATATTCCTCTTGAGCTGCCTATTAAACTCAAAACAGGTTTTGGCTCTGATAAAATCAAATCAACCAAGAAAACCTTTGATGGCAGAGCACTGGGGCATCCCCAACCCAGAACCTCGCTGCTGTCTCCCCAGCACCACCCACCTCCTTGCCCCCACACTGCCTGGGCCAGCCCGTCTCTGAAATACAGTAAAAGGACAGTGGAAAGCTTTTTTTTTTTCCTCTCGAGGGTGTGACCTACAGAACAGAAAAATAAATCAATCAGAGGGAGATGAAAGTAAAATGCAGCTTCATTCAGGAAGCTTTAGGGGGAGAGAAATAGAAAGCGTTTCCATCAATTTGCTTTTAAAAATCAAGACTGGGGAGCATGTAGCTCTAGCTGGTAAATATAACCAATAATAAGAATACACTTTAGTTATCAACTGTGGCCAGTTACTGAGAGAGGCTGAAGGCAGAGGAGGAGAAAGAGGTTCAAGGCATGGGGAGAGAAACAGGGTCAGAAACAGGACTAGAAATGAGGAAAATATTGAAACAGAGAGAGGCAGAGAGAGCACAAGCAACAGATTCACATTCAAAGAAACACAAACATTCAGACCAAAAAAAAAGCATACACACACACACACAGAGACAGTGTGAAGAGAGAGATGGAGGGGCACAGGAAGAGAGAGACATCTACAGAGAGATATGAGAGGATTGAGTTTATTCAGGAAAACCATCTATTTAAAATAAATACGGTCAGCTAGATTGGTTATTATTATTTTGCTTATTGTCTCTAAAGAGACAAACATGACCAGAATAAATTCTTTTTCCCTTTTTTTTTTTCAGAAATCCTTTGTAATGCGTTTTCATTCTTACCTAACCTTGAAAAGCACGAAGTTTCTTTGAAGCCCATGTGCCTCACGTGTGCCCTAGCAGGAAACCCCTCGTTCATTGTTCTGGGAAGGAAGACAGCAACCTCAGGTGGTAGCCTTTTATTTTTTTGTTTGTTTTAATTTATTTTTACTTTATTTTTGAGGCAGTGTTGGTTCTTCATTGCTCCACAAGCTTTTTCTCTAGTTGTGGCAAGTGGGGGCTACTCTTTAGTTGTGGTGGGCGGGCTTCTCATTGCGGTGGCTTCTCTTGTAGAGCATGGGCTCTAGGCACTCCAGCTCCAGTAGTTGCAACTCAGTAGTCAGGGGCTCAGTAGTCGTGGCTCCTGGGGTTAGTTGCTCCATGGCATGCGGAATCTTCTCAGACCAGGAATTGAACCCTTGTGTCCTGCATTGGCAGGCAGATTCTTTACCACTGAGCCACCCGGGACGCTTAGGTGGAAGTCTTCCACCTAAGATGATGCCACAGCTGCATTTTCACAGCTGCAGACTTGGGGAGGGGGGGGTCTCACTGCTCAATGTGGCTAAATGGTCTGTGGCTAAATGGTCACACTCAGCTTGACACTGTACACCCCTCGAAGTAAACCTCGCTTGCCCAGAGATCCCTGATTCGGAATAAGGTATGATTCTACCAGGGCCAGAGCTGCTTGTGCCACTCTGGTCCATGTTGGCTGATCAAATGAGTGATAGAATAAGACAGAAGCAGATGTGCTTGGAGAGTGATGAGCACCAGCCACTCTGGCCATCGTACTCAGTAACAGCTTCCCAAACCTGCCAGCTACCCTCCCTCCTCGCTGCCAGGAACACCCTTTCCTTCCTCCCTGCCTCTGCCTGGTGAAGTCTTCTCATCCATCGATCATCAAGCAATTCATACATACTGAGCATCTCCTCTGGGAATCCGTCTCCAACCAGCGTCTGCTTCCTGGGAGTTAATTGTTCCTTTCTCTGGGTTCTCGTCATTATTATCAGTCGTTGCTATGCTGCTGTCTTGGCATATTCTGTTCGAGAAGACTTAACCTTGGAACTGTTATTTGGGGCTGGAGGTTGCTTTGTTTCGGGGCTGTCCTGTGCACTGTAGGACGTTTAATATCGTCCCTTGCCTCTACCCGCTAGATGCCAGTAGCCCCACCACCCCCATTGTGACAACCGAAAATGTCTCCAATCACTGTTAAATGTCACCAGGGAGAAAAATTGAACCCAAAGATGCTGTAACAGAATGAGCTGTTTGGGTGCGTCAGCTCTCAGAGAGGGTACATCCTCTGGACCCTCAGTGCTATAGTGGTGCCTGGTATGGAAAAGTCACCTGGATCCCGTGGAGGGAGGATGCAGACCCTTGGGCTGGGACCATGGGCCGTCAGACATTGAACTGGCCAGCTATGCACATGGTCACGCTGATCACCGCCATGGGAGTGCGTTGGCACGTGAGGTCTGTAACCAAATCCACAGATCGCTACTAAATGCTAACCTACTGTGAGCTGTGGGGGACACGCCCATGGAAAAGAAAACCTTCTACATTTAAGGCACGTGCAATGATCTGGTTCACCAGAAAAGGCCTTGCAGCCAAGGGATGCTGAGGTAGAAACATCAGGCAGCTTAGAATGAGGCTGTGAAACAGAGCAGGTTCCTCTATTAGGGGTTAGGGGCTTCAAGATGGGAAAATCAGAGTGGTCTCCTACTCCTGGGGAGGGCTTAGGACACAGTGTAGAACTTGACCTGGGCCTTTCAAGGTGGGTGGGACCTGGATGAGGACAGTGGAGTTGGGTTAAGTGTGGCATGGCCTCATGAGGGAGACTCCACGTCCTGGGGGGTGCCTGGCTGGCCCCAAAGTTGGTTCTTGATTCAGGGAGGCCAAGTGTCTCTGAGTGTGTCCTGAACAGCTTTCATCAGGGATACTGGTCACAAATGCAGATTCCTCCAAACTCAGTGAATCAATTTCAGAGGGGTGGGTGGGCCCAAGACTCTATACATTCACATCACCCCTCCTCTTCCAAGATGATTCTGTTGCTTGGTTACATTTGAAACCCACTTCCTGGAGGGGAGAGCCATGGAACAGGCTTAGTAATAACCTTGGTCTTCCACCTTGGGCAACCTGTAGGGTTTAACACAGTGTAACAGAGTGATTGAGCAGACAGGCAGTAGAGCCACACTGCTAGGTTCTAATCCAGGTTCTGTCATTTTTAGCACAAGCTTAGGCAGTTTACTTGAAATTTCTGTGCCTCAATCTTTTCATCTATAAAATGGAATTGACAATTTTCCTGCCTCATAAGGTCTTTGTGATCTTTGTGATAATTACATACATGTTTATATGCTTGGCATGGTACCTGGCTGTTAGTAAATGCTGACATGATAGCTAATAGTCATCATCATTTTAAAAAATTTTATTTATTTGACTGTGCCGGGTCTTAGTTGCAGCATGTGGGATCTTTATTTGCCACATGTCAACCAGGGATCGAACCTGAGCCCCTGCATTAGGATAATGAAGTCTTAGCCACTGGACCACCGGGGAAGTCCCCTGTCATCATTTTATTTTAGCATTTGGTGCTTGCTAAAGGTTTCCCTGGTGGTTCATATGGTAAAGAATCTGCCTGCAATGTGGGAGACCTGGGTTTGATCCCTGAGCTGGGAACATCCCCTGGAGGAGGGCATGGCAACCCACTCCAGTATTCTTGCCTGGAAAATTCCCATGGACAGAGGAGCCTGGTGGGATACAGTCCATGGGGTTGCAAAGAGTCAGACACGACTGAGCGACTAAGCACAGCATAGCACAAAGGTTTGGAAGGGCTGAAGTCAGTTTTCTTTAAAGTATGGTCTGTTGGGAATTCCCTGGTGGTCCAGTGGTCAGGACTTTGTGCTCTCATTGCCAAGGGTCTGGGTTCAATCCCTGACTGGGGAACTGAGATCCCACAAGCCTCATAATGCAGCCAAGAACAACAACAAAAGTATGGTCTGTCGCCCACAGCCCTCCTCTGCTTCCCCACCCTGCTTCCAATTACTTCCAAACCTGAGGTTACAAGGGCCCCTCCCTCCTCCAGTAGGAAGCTGAGCCCCGAGGGTCTCTGCTGCTAGAGAGGCAGATACAGGGTCACCAAAGAATGTCCTGGAAGGGTCAGGTCCCTCCCAGTTTGAGACCTGAGTGGAGACCCTTCTTGCTTCCCCGGCTCTGGGGTGGATAGACATATTGTCATTGCCAGATGGCATGTAACTCCCTAGCAACTCTCTCCCTGAGGGGTCCCAAGTCAGGGCAGAAAAGAAGGGAGGGCAGAAAACGGCTCCATCTGTAAAGAAGAGCCATGGCCCCAGCCTTCTTCTTGTACTAACATGACAGTATGTCCAAAACCCCACACACTATCTCTCTGAGCCTCACAGTGACCCTGCGAGGTGGGTGGGGAGGTCTTGCCCACCCCATGTAAAAAAAATAATGTCTTTATTGAACTCAAATTCACATACCATGTGATTCACCCTTTTGAAATGCACGATCCAATGGTTTACAGTATATTCCCAGACTTGTGCAACCGTCACTACTACATAATTTTAGAACATTTCATCACCCCTTGCAAAAAAGAACATTTTCATCACTCCTACTTATGCGCCTTCCCCCAGCCCCTGGCAACCACTGATCTACTCTCTGTCTCTATGGATTTGTCTATTCTGGACATTTCATATAAATAGATTCAAGCAGTATGTGATCTTTTTGTCTGGCTTCTTTCACTTAGCATGATGTTTTCAAGGCTCATCCATGTTGTAGAATGTATTAGTGCACCATTCCTTTTTATGGCAAAATAATATTCCATTATATGGGTGTGCCACATTTTATTTATTCATCAGTTGATGGACATTTGAATTGTTTTCGTTTTTTTGGCTGTTACGAATCACGCTGCTAATGAACATTTGTGTACAAGTTTTTTTTTAAATTTTATTGTGTTAAAAGTCACATAATATAAGGTATATTATTGTAACCATATCTAACGGTACAGTTCAGTGGCATTAAATACATTCACATTGTTGTGAAACTCTCACCATCATCCATCTCCTGAATTTTTAACCTTCCTAAACTGAAACTCTGTTCCCGTTAAACATTAACTCCCCATTCCACACCCCACCCCACCCCCAGCCCCTGGCATCTACCAATTGTGTGCAGGTTTTTGTATGGGCATATGTTTTTATTTCTTTGGGTATAGCCCTAGGAATATAATTGCTGGGTCGTATGGTAACTCTGGGTTTCCCAGGTGGCTCAGTGATAAAGAATCTGCCTGCCAATGTAAGAGACACAAGAGACTCAGGTTCCATCTCTGGGTTGGGAAGATCCTCTGGAGGAGGAAATGGTAACCCACTCCAGTATTCTTGCCGGAAAAATCCCAGCAAGAATAGAGGAGCCTGATGGTCTATAGTCCATGGGGTCAGTGTAATCATATCAAATCCATGCCTTCCATTTAGTAAGCACTTCGGGGCTAGGTACTGTGCTGAGTACTTTGCATATCCTACAAGGTAAATGTTAACATTCTTATTTTACAAATGTGGAAACCAAGGCTCAGAGGGGTTAAGTGCTTTAGCTAAAGACACACAGCTGGTAAAAATCAGTCTGACTTCAAACTCCATTCTCTTAGACTTTCCTGGCAGATTAAGATTCTGCATTTCCAATGCAGGGGTTGCAGGTTTGATCCCTGGTTGGAGAACTAAGATCCCACATGCTGTGTGGCAAGGCAAAAAAAAAAAAAACCCCAAAACACCCATTTTCTTAACGACCAAAATGTCTACAGATTGGATAACTAAGGGATCTGATAGGGGACGTGCTGCCAGGGGTACTGAAGATGGGAACCTAGCTCGGCCCCCTCTCTAGAAGGCTGATATTTGGGGAAATAGATATGCCCTGGAGCTGATGGTTCTTCCTGTGATGGTTTCAGCCTCTTTGGACTTTCACACTTTAGTTTATAGTGTCAGTCATGGATGTTTGCTTACTTATTTATTCTTTTCACAGGAAAAAAAAGCTGATGAATGTTTAATAAACGAGGCTCGAGTATTTGACCAGTGAATCAGAAAGGTCTCCACGTGTTAGGGTGGTGGTGGTTGTGGGGATAATGCACCCCCATCTGCCTCAATGGAAGTGGTGCTGTGGGGAGTGAGGGCCAGGATTCCATCCTGGACTGATCCAAGGGGCGGAAGATCCATCCATCGACTCTTTGCGGCAGGATCCCCAAGCTTTCTGGGGATCTCTCAGGGGACAGCAGCTGGTGATGGTGCTGCTAGTGGGTAAAACCAACAGCTGCATAGGACGGACTAGCCCAGGGGCTGAAAGCTTTTCCTGTAATGGACCAGATAATTTTAAGCTTTGCAGGACATTTCTGGTCTCTGTCACATGTTTCTGTCCTCTTCCTTCCCCTTCCCCTACCCCTCTTTTCTTCTTCTTCTCCTCTTCCTTAACCATTTAAAAATATAAAAACCAAAAAAAACAAAAAAAATTAAAAAAAAATAAATAAAAATATAAAAACCATTCTTAGCTCACGGGCTTTACAAAAACAGACTGTGGGCCAGATTTGCCTACAGGCCAGTTTGCCAGTCCCTGATGGAGATGAATCTCAGAAACTCACTTTGATGCATTACTTCTTGGAGTTTTTCATGTATTTATTGAACTCCTACTGTGTGCATACCCACCTACCAGAGAATGCTCACATTCTTGGCCATGAAAAGAACATGACAATAAATGAAGAAGCTCATTCTAGTTGCAGTGGGATGAGGTAGGAGGAACAGCAGTGGGCCTGGAGAGAGCAGACCTGGGTGGGTACCTGACCTGTTCCCCCTAAGAGCCTGCAGAACCACAACTGTGAGATACATTAAAGATAATATATTCTTTGCAGGATTAAAGAAGCTCAGGGGGAAAATAATTGTGAAAAGCACTATATAATAGGAGCTATATTTAGACAGTTGGGTTATATGTACCTATGCATAGTTGATTGATGGTATAAAGACTGTATAAAGCTATGATATCAGAGATGTCACAGGTTAGGAGAGAAAAGAAATTGACTGAGATTCTGTCATATGGGACTTACTATGCTGGGTACTTGCACCTGTGTCAGACTGTGTATTATTTAGGCAGTGGATCAGTCAGGATTGGGCTTGGTGGGGTCCTACAAGGAACCAAAAATAACAGTTGTCTAAACTGGATAGAAGATCTTCCCAGGTGGCACTAGTGGTAAAGAATCTTCCTGACAATGCAGGAGATGTAAGAGATGAAGTTTTGATCCCTGGGTCGGGGCGATCCCCTGGATGAGGGCATGGCAACCCACTCCAGTATTCTTGCCTGGAGAATCCCATGAACAGAGGAGCCTGGTGGGCTATACTCCATAGGGTCACAAAGAGTCAGACATGACTGAAGCAACAGAGCACACATGCAAACAGGATAGAAGTATGCCTCTCTCTCTTTTAAAATGCAAAGGTAGGTGGCCCAGAACTTGTAGAATAGCCCCACAGTGTCAAGAACCCATACTTCTTCATCTGTTTCATTATCCTTGCATGTAGCTCCCAATCTGCAAGGTCATCTCATGGTCCAAAATGGCTGCTAAGCCCCCGACCATTACATCTGCATTCCAGGCATCTTAACGGAGGAAGGAACAAAGAAGAAGAAGGCCAAAGGACAAAAACTAGAAGACTTTTAAGAAAGTTTCTTACAAACTGATTCTAAATGTTGATGTTTACATCTAATTGGTCATACCTAGCAGCAAAGGAGGCTATGAAATTCAGTCTTTATCCTGAGTGGCCATGAGCCCAGCTAAAACTAAGAGGTTCCATTTTTTATTTTTACTTATTTATTTATTTATTTATTTATTTCATTTTTTAAAGAAGAGGACAACGAATCAACTATCTATGGTTGCTGTAAGTAGCAAATTCACAGAAAGGTCAGGTGTCTGGGTGGCCAGATCAGGGAGGGCTTCATCAAGGGAGAAAGACTGAGCCTGGCCTTGAAGAAATTGTGTTTTGAGTGGTTGACATGAATGGAATGGGCATTCCAGGAAGGGGAAAGAACGTAAGCAGAGGGAAATGCACTCAGTGTGGGGGAAGATAGTGGGAAATCGGCCTGGAGCCCTCCTCTGGAGGGGGCTTGAGAATTAGTGCTGGAAAAGATAATAAAAATAAACAGTAACCAGTCAGGAAGGGACCCTACCACCTTGGGTGAAGTATGGCTCCTTGACCACTTTGTGACCCCTCAGAAGCTCCTCCCCTGTGCTCCCCTTCCTTCAATTTGTCACCCACGTAAACGCCTCCTGCCCTCTGCTGCCCTCCTGCCCTCTGCTGGACATGGTTCTCGGGGTCTTTGGGTGGGTCCTTTCAACACAGCTCCAGTCCATCCATCTCCTGCTGCATCCGTCTGGCCCTTGGAGAAACTTGACGTCTTTGCCCCACTAAACCTGCAGGTGGGGGCTATTCCCTGCTCATGGTCTCTCTTTTCTCTGCTGTCGACACAGGCTGCTCCTGCTGGCCTCTTGACTTTAGACATTTTCAGAGGTGAGTTGGTCCCGAGTCTCTATTTTCTTGCCATGTGGGTCACAGGTCAAGTTTTCAAGATCTCTCTGATTCCAGCTCCACAGTGGTATCTGGCCAGTGGTGTCTTGGCTTGGGGAGATGGAGACAGGTGGGCCTGGGGTTACCCCAACCCCCACCACTAGCTGAGGAGTTTAAAATGACCTGTCTTCCTTCCATCATCTCTGTTTCTATCTAGCCTTCTCTTCCACATGGGCCGAGATGTGTGATGGGGCAAGCGTTGGAGAACCAGTGTGGGGCCAGTCGTAATAAGCCCTTCTTAGATGGCCCGGCACTTCACTGCAGCATGTGTGGACACTTCACACCTGAAGTCCTGAGCCTTGGGGCCTCAGGTAAGATTCCACAAGGGCAGGGAGAGTCCTCACTGAACATTTTGTCCAATAGGTTACACTTGTTGAGCGTTAGCCACATGGCAGGCACCATTAGCCATTACCTATGAGGGTGTTACAAGTGAAGAAACTGACAGTAGAAGTGAGCAAGGGCTGGAATATCCTGGAGAAAAAAAGTCATAAGAAATGAGGCCAGGAAAGAGAGGTGGGGCCAGATTGCAGAGGCTTTAGTGCCAAGCTAAGGAGCTCAGACCATCTCCTCTGGGCACTTTGAAGGATTAATGAGCAGGTTGTGATGTGGTCTCAGTTGCGCTTTTGAAAATCTGATCTCAAAGCAAAGTGTGGGATAGGTTGGAGAGAGAGGGCACGTGTCTTCAAATTAGAATGTGAATCCTGGGCAGGGCTGGGATTTGGGGAGGAGAAAAAGAGGAGCAGGAAGAGCAGGAGGAAGGTGGAGGGGAAGAGAGCAAAAATCCGGTAGAGGGCACCAGGGGGTCGGGAGACAGAGGAGGGAGAGGGAGGAGGGAGAGAGGATTTGGGTGCTCTCTTTCTTTCTTTTGATATTTCTTTGCTTATTTGGCTGCATCAGGTCTTAGTTGCGGCATTTAGGATCTTCACTGTGTCATGCTGGGGTCTTTCATCATGGCACAGATTCTCTAGTTATGACACATGCCCCACAGCATGTGGGATCTTAGTTTCCCAACCAGGGAACAAACCCACATCCCCTGCATTGCAAGGCAGATTCTTAACCACTGGACCACTAGGGAAGCCCCTGGGTGCTCTTATTTCTTTCTTCATTTGCTCAACAGGAAGCGCACAATTTCTGATCACCTACTACATGTGAGAGGGTCTCAGATAAGCAATGCAAGAACCACCCATGGTCCTGGCAGGACCTCACAAAGTGGAAAGGAGGAGGGTGCCAGTGAACCTGTGCAGGGCCCTTTGGGCTTACGAAGAGCCTTCACCAATATGATCCCACTTGATCCCTGTACCTGCTCTGAGTAGTAGGTGGGACACGCATTCTCATACCCATTTCACAGATAAGAAAACCGAGACACAAGCAGGTTAACTGACTCACAGCTATACAGTTGGGTCAGACAGAGCTGGGACTCAAATTCAGTGCTCTTTCTGTTACATCAAGTGTATACAGGAGAGGTACCCAGAGCTCTGGGGGATGCAGAGTTGGGCAGAATGGTTAAGGGCTAGGTTCTAAAGTCAGACTGCCCGGCTCCAAAGCCCAGCTCCATCTCCAATGAGCTGTATGAACCCTGCGCAAGTTTCTTAACCGCTCTGTGCTTTAGCTCCTTGTAAAATGGTAAGAATGATGCCTACCTCGTAGGGTTTACTTGTTATTGGCTGCACTGGGTCTTCGTTGCTGTGCCAGTCTTTCTCTAGTTCTGGCGAGTGGGGGCTACTCTCTAGTTGCGGCAAGTGGACTTCTCATAGTGGTGGCTTCTCTTGTTGCAGAGCACAGGCTCTAGGCGCATGGACTTCAGTAGTTGAGGCGTGTGGGCTTAGCTGCTCATCAGCATGTGAAATCTTCCGAATCAGAGATTGAATCTATGTCCCCTGCATTGGCAGGAGGATCCCCAACCACTGGACCATGGAAGTCCTCATAGGGCTTCCTGAGGTTCGTTTATGATATTGCATGTCAAGTGCTCAGCCCTAAGTAAGCACTCGCTAAGTGATTTTACAGTTACTATTGTACTTTGAGGTGAGTAACACAGGGAAGAGAGTTTGTGCAGAAACAATGAGCCAACCCAGGGGCATGAGCAGAGACCCAGGCCACTGTAACGACCTCTTTCCTATGCCCAGATTCCCTATAATAAATTCCCTGTACCTAACCTCTGCTTCCTCGCCTGCATCCTTCTCCCATCCTTCTCTTCTCCCTCCATGTTTCCCTTTCTCCCCTGCAGGGAGCTCCTTGCTCAGTTCTGCCGGGAACCCTGGGGGCTAAAGACCTTGCTGACACCTTCCCACCCACTCTGTGTGACTGTGGGCCAAGAGCCAGCCTTCCAAACTGCTTTGAAATCTGCTGAGGTGCACTCTCCAGAAATATCAGCTGTTCACCAGGTCTGCTAAAGGATGTGGCCGGAGCATCTGGTGTTTCCTGGGGGGAGAGTTTTCTTTAGGCAAGTGCCTCCCTTCCTTATGTCATTTTTCCTGATCCTCAGTCCACATGGTCTCCTTTTTATTAAAAGGAGGAAATGGGAGAGAGGGAGAGGGAAAGGGGAGGGAATAGGGCAGGGAGAGAGAGAGAGAGAGAAATATTATTCCAGTCTGCCCTCTGGCTTCACAGAAGGTAATCAGGAAAGAAAGGAGGTTAGGTCTGGGCTCTGTGGTTATCACAGCTATTAGCGGGAGATTATTTGTTCATCAGCCTGTAAAAAGTTGCCATCTTTGGCCGAGGTAATTAGAGCCTAGGTGGCTGGCCAGGTTGGGGTATGGGGGCGGGGGGTGAAGCTGTCATTTCCAATTCACCAGCTGCTCCATTTGCTGCGTGGTCAAGAGGTTCAAGTGAAAAGGTTAATTAAGAATCAGAGGATTTGTTCTCCATGTTAAGTTGTCTATACACAGCACAAAGGTCATATCTATACATGATAAATGCTTTTAAAAAACCAACCCAATTCCACATGCATGTATCAACACATGCACCTCCTCTCTAACCTCCACCTGCCAACCACACCCTCATCTTCCTCATCTTCTCTGGACCAGGTGTTTGCTAGGCTTTGTTCCTTAACGGGGGATGGGTAGCAGATGCAGTATAGGCGCTGCTTTTTTGTGTTCACTTGGGAAACGGGGTTCATACCACAACAGAGAGCAGCCCACAAATATGTGGGCTCCTTTCACACGAGCTCTCATCTGCTGTGTGTCTCTGGGCAAATCGCCTCCTTTGTCTCAGGGAAGGTTGGAGTAGATCAACAATTCCTAATCATCATGGCCTCTGCGTATGGGGGTGGGGATGGGGAGGAGGTTGTAACAGAACATCTTGGACAACTCCTTAAACTATCCCCTCATCCTGGGATTCTGATATGTGCTTTCCACCCAATGTGGTCCAAGTTGTTGGTCTTTGTAGTGGGTGCTGTGGGTGTGACCTGATCCCTCCTTCAGGACCAAAGGTCTTCATTCTTCCACCTGTTGGGAGTGTTGGCAGATGATGACTGTCAGCTGAATCCCTCTCTGGGACTTGCCCTCAGCCAAAACAGCAATCTCACTCAAGGTCATGCCACCTTCATGCTTCCTGAGGGCAACCAGCATCCAACTATGAGTGTGGGAGTGTAAATATCCATTCCTTTGGCCTCAGGACAGGACAAATCAGTTCATCCCAGCTCCAGAGCTCCACATAGAACTGAAAGAGAATTTTGTTGAAACTTCAGCCCTGTTCAGCTCCTCTCTCTGCCCAGTCCCACTTCCTTCACTCACTTCCCCAGCCCTCACTCCCACTTGTTGATGCCAAAGGCACCCTTGATAGATTTCCTGCATGTAAATCTTCATTTCAGAGACTGTTTCCCAGGTAACCTAGTGTAAGACAATACAGTTCAAAAAAAAATTGAGGATCACCAGATTTGATGAGCACCAGGGCCATCCATACATTCATTCAGCAAACCAGTGTCTGGCACCCGGGATAACTTTAGTCCTAGAAGTCTTCCTGAATGAGGAAGGGTTCCAAGTGGGCCTAAAGGGCAGGCAGAATGTGAAAGGAGGAGGAGAAGCAATAAATTTAATGGACTTATGTGTGTGTTGTGCTGGTTATTATTGTTTGATCTCAGCTCATGGAGCATCTACCACAATGGAGATACAGTAAGCAAATGGATTTTTGAAATTATCTTTGGGCTTCCCAGGTGACTCAGTGGTAAAGAATCTACCTGCAATGCAGGAGACACGGGTTTGATCCCTGGGTCAGGAAGATCCCCTGGAGGAGAAAATGGCAACTCGCTCCAAAAATCTTGCCTGGGAAATCCCATGGATAGAGGAGCCCGGCGGGGCTACAGTCCACAGGGTCTCAGAGTCGAACATGACTTAGTGATTGAGCACCAACTTACTAATTCCAGGTCTAGAGCCATACTGTCTGACCTCTAGTGGGTGCTGGATTATTGCCCACTGAAAATTCTATCTTGTTCCTCCCATGCAGTGTGTCCTTTTGGCATGCCCTCTTTAAAAAGTGGTGACCCACCTCTACTGCACAGTCAGTATCAAAAAGCCAGAGGAAATTCCCAGTCCCATAGTATTATTAGCAACCTTTATTTTGAACCTACCACCTCTTTTCACATTCAATCTTCTCTGAATTGTCCCTGCAGGTTTCAGTGGCTGCTATTGTCCTGTCCCCTGTCCAGGGCTTTGCAGACTCTCATGACTGAGTTTGCCTTCCAAATCTTTAGCCTTTGACTCTGTCCTCATTTACAGTCCAGACACATTCTTCATCCTATCTGTCTCCTGCCAAGTCAAGGGTCTCCCCAGCTCAGACCAGTCTAGGCTCTATTCCAGTATCACCCCCAAGTGGTCAGGTATCCTGCTGGCCTATAACCCCACGACTATAGACCATGCTCAGCATTACTGGCAAGGGTAGCTGCAGCTCTTAGGGCTGCCTGGGGACTGTGGCTCTGGCTAGGGCACAAAATTCAGGTGGGCTTCTCATTCTCTTTTTTTTTTTTTTTTAATCTTTTTTTATTCTCCAGGGACTTCTTTTTTTTTTGCTCCAAGCTGCTTTTTTTTTTTTTTTTTTTTTTTAGTTTTGTTTATTTATTCTTGGCTGTGCTGGGTCTTCATTGCTCTGCGGGTTTTTCTCTAATTGTGGCAAGTGGGGGCTACTCTCTAGTTGCGGTGTGTGAGCTTCTCATTGCAGTGGCTTCTCTTGTTGCTGAGCATGGGCTCTAGGGTTCAAGGGCTTCAGTAGTTGCAGTTCCCAGGCTCTAGAGCACAAGCTCAATAGTTGTGGCACTTAGTTGCTCCTTGACACGTGTGATCATCAGGGATCAGGATCTAACCTGTTATCTCCTGCATTGACAGGCAGATTCTTTACCACTGAGCCACCAGAGAAGCCCAGTCTTCTCAGTCTAAGCACGGCAAGAAATGTGAGATCACTTCCTTTCCAGGGTCCTTCTCCCACCTGATCTTCTCCCATCTGATACGGTGTGGCTTCTGGCTCTTAATGCAGTCCCCCCAGGAGAAAGGTAGGTTTGAGTGGAGCTGAGCCCTCAGTGAGGCAGTTGGAAGCTTTGTCTTAAAGGAAATCAGAAGGGAGACAGGAGAAACAGGAAAGGGCCGAGGAGGAGGAGGAAGAAGGGGAGAGGTTCTGTCCTTGGTGCTGAACAACAATCCCACGAATAATTAGCTGCTGAGCTTCTATTCATGGTTCAGCACGGTTCAGCTGTGCGCTGTGAAGAACCCAAACGACACAGGGAACCCGGTTCTTGCCATAAAGTGTCTTTTAATCAAATGGGAGACAATAAAACACCCATGTGAGAACACAAAGGAATAATCCTAAACAGTCCGTATAATGATGGGTCTCAGAAAACTGCACAGGAGGAAAGGGTTCTGGCTGCCTTGATAAAAGGGTCCCTGAGACAAGCCCCATTTTTAAGATCTATGCCCTTTAAGAAAAAAACACTTTATAATGAAATTTTTTTTCTTTAGTCACCATATCTTTCCCTAGAGTATTTAAAGCCTAAGGGTCTTGCATAAAAATCCGTTAACCTAACTGCAGCAGTGCAGTTTAAATTTAAGTGCAAATGCTATGTTTGAAGTGTAAGCATATGATTGGTTTTTCACTTGTGTCTTTAAAAAGGATTGGTGAGTAATTTTTGTCTGAGTGCCCAGCCCCAGACTGTATGGCCATGGTCTCAACTCTTACTTGTCATAGTCACACCCAACTGCCCCCGCAGCAGGGGTTCCAAAAGGTCACTGCTGAGAAAGTGCTGTCCCACCTCAGTCCCTCCTCTGACCTCTGCTTTCTCAAGACCTGGGTCTGTTGGGACCATGTCCACCCCCCTTCTCTGCTCCCAGCATGTGTCTTCTTTGCCTTGAATGGGGAGAGGCTGCAATTGGGACTCTTTCTTTAGTTAGAGATCTCTCTGCCTTCCCCATTTATTTGCAGAAGGGATAAGAGGAGGCAATTTGCCTGTGCCTTCATCTGTATCTTTGTGAAGGTCTTCTACTCACAGAGGAAAGGAATTGCTTTAGCTCTATCACTGGAATTGGAAGCTCCAATACTTTGGCCACCAGATGTGAGGAGCTGACTCATTGGAAATGACCCTGAAGCTGGGAGATTGAGGGCAGGAGGAGAAGTGGGCGACAGAGGATGAGATGATTGGATGGCCTCACTGACTCAATGGACATGAGTTTGAATGAACCCTGGGAGATAGTGAAGGGAAGCCTGGTGTGCTTTAGTCCATGGGGTCACAAAGAGTCAGAAATGAGTTAGTGACTGAACAAGAGCAAAAATCACGGGGATTAGAAAGGTTAATATTTTATCACACCAATACTCGGATCCCTGACTAACTTGCTACATGAGGAGGAGGTCTCATGTCTATCGGTCTCAATTTCTCATTTAAACTAGAATTGACTGGACGGTTGAGCATAGTTCCTGCTGATTTATCCTCATAGTCTCTGAATCAAAAATTTTGGTTAGGTCCTTACTCACCTTGGACATATGTGGACCCCATTCATCCACCTCACTCCCTGAAGTCTTAACTTCCTGAGAGAAAATACTCAGGAAATTCTCCATCCATGAGCATACTCTTTATTCTCACATGGGAGTATTGCTTTCAATTTTATTTGGTTTCCTACCAGTGGAGCTGGGTTAGACAATGTGGACTGTAAAGGAACCCTACAACCGTCTCTTTCCTGAAACCTTGATCAGAGCCAGCCTCACCAGCAAGAGCCTCCTTTAATTTCTATTAACTCTCAAGAGAAAAGGTGTGACCAGCCCCAAAGCCTTACTACCTTGAAGGAGAAAAGAGAGAACAGATTTTTCACTCCTCCAGACAAAGGATGCCCACTTAAGCCTTCAGGAAGGGACTGAGTGATGCTGAGAGGGGGCTGGTGCAGGTAGGATAAGACGTGAACCCTGATTCTGTGTGTGATAAAGATTCCCCAGGAAGGCTTCTTCATAGGTGCTTTCAGAAGCAGCACTGAATCAGAATTTGCAGAGATGGGGATACTCATACATTGTCAAGACAGAAGATCTTTTTTACAGTGCATCTTGACTTGGGAAGTCGAACGTGTTTGGGGAGCAGGAGAGCTGAGTGGGCTCCAGAGGGCCCTACTGAAGGGTTGGGTTTTTGTCCTGAGACTCCTGAATTTGCCAAGACTTTAGGACTCAGATATAAGTTGATGTGAGTGTGTGAATATGTATGGAGGAGACCATGGGGAGGGAATTTATTTGGGCCATTATGGTTTGATCCAAACTAGTTCTAATTTGGTATTAATTCAATGTTTATTAGTAATTGGTAATTAGCTCCAGCTCAGCCCAGGCCCCAGGGACTGGCTGTCAGGTTGTGTAACTGCTTTCCTGCTGGGAGGAAGGAGAATGGGGCTTCAGTGTTTGGTAAATATCAGATTGTGGAAGAGAAATGGAATTTTTTTCTCTTCAGTCCATCAACTTTGTTATTCTCCATTGCTGTCCTTGTGGATTCTGCATCCCCTAGGCATCCCTGAAAACTCTGTCGCATTTGGTGTGGCTGGGGACAGAAGAAGAAATGCTGGGAGGAGTAGCTGGGGGAGAGTCTAGCCCTTCACAGAGGGAAAGTGAAAGTCTCTCAGTCGTGTCCAACTCTTTCTGACCCCACGGACTATACAGTCCATGGAATTCTCCAGGCCAGAATACTGAAGTCGGTAGCTGTTTCCCTCTCTAGGGGATCTTCCCAACCCAGGGATCAAACCCAGGTCCCCCCGCATTGCAGGCAGATTCTTTACCATTTGAGCTACCAGGGAAGCCCTCACAGAGGAAAGCCGACCATGCAGATCCAACCCTCCTTCATTTCTTGCCTCCAGTCCCATTTTGACCCTACTTTCCACATATTACATGGCCTTCAGCAGAAATCCAAGAGTCTTCCCTTTCAGGGGCTCCAGAAGCTTCCTTGCTAGGTCTCCTTCTTGCTCCCTCCCCAGCAGCATCAGCACTGGAGCCAAAGCTAGGTCTCCCCACTCTCTGCCCCCACCAACCCCAAGCGCACTGGGAACCAGTCTTGGGAATGGCAGGAAGGGTGGGGAAAGTGTGTTGAGTTTGTTGACATGAGTGAGTCACTCTGAGTGGGAGCAGATGACAAAGACTATGACTCAGTGAAGGGAATACAATGTGGGTGAAGGCAAGGGGTTTGCACATCCTTACCTGCTCAAGGAAATAATGGAAACTAGGGATCTCGGAGTGGGGACAGCTGTATCCACTGATGTTGTGTTGGGTGTTGTCCTGATGACCTGGCATTCTCGGGTCTCTCTTTGGGTCACCCAGGTACGTGGCATTGTCTTCCTGATCTTGTTCCAGCTGCATTCTTTGCTGCTTTTCTGTGTATCTTGTCTTCTCTCTTTGCATGTGTGCATGCTAAGTCACTTCAGTCATATACAACTCTGTTCTACCCTATTGACTGTAGCCCACCAAGCTCCTCTGTCCATGGGATTCTCCAGGCAAGAATACTGGAGTGGATTGCCATGATCCTCCAGGGGATCGTCCCGACCCAGGGATTGAACCTGCATCTCTTATATCTCCTGCATTGGCAGGCAGATTCTTTACTGCTAGAGTTACCTGGGAAGCCCTTCTATCCTGTTTAGGCCACTATTATTTGGGGTTTCTTGTAGGAACCCACCAAGTTCGATCCTAATTGATACACTGCCTAAAGAGCACATAAACACAGGTGAAAGTACCCAGCATAGTAAGTCCCATATGACAGCATTTCAGTCAATTTCTTTTCTCTCCTAACCTGTGACAGCTCTGATATCATAGCTTTATACAGTCTTTATACTGTCAATCAACTATGTATAGGTACATGTAATCCCAACTGTCTAAATATGGCTCCTATTATATAGCGCTTTTCAAAATTATTTTCCTCCTGAGTCTCTTTATCCCACAAATAATATATTATCTTTAATGTATCTCACCGCTGTGGTTCTGCAGGCTCTTAGTGGACCAAATCAGGTACTCATCCAGGTCTGCTCTCTCCAGGCCCACTGCTATTCCTCCTACCTCACCCCACTGCAACTAGGATGAGCTTCTTCGCTTATCGTCATATTCTTTCCATGGCCAAGAATGTGAACATCCTTTGGTAGGCAGGCATGCACATAGTAGGTGTTCAATAAATATTATATGAAAGGCCAAGAAGTGCCACAACTACTGAAGCCCTCAAACCCTAGAGCCTGTGCTCAGCAACAAGAGAAGCCACTGCAATGAGAAGCCCAAGCGCCTCAACTAGAGAGTAGCCCCGCTCTCTGCAACTAGAGAAAAGCCAGAGCAGTGATGAAGCCCCAGCACAGCCAAAAAATAAAGAAAGAAATAATTTTTAAAAAAATAAATAAATCATTTGAATTAATGAAGGCAATTCTGAGTGCTGTTATGAGAGGTTATATGTCCAGCAATGAATTATCTACTGTAGTGGATGGAGTGGACAAAGTCTCAGAGTGGGATTTGGGAGAGCTGGGTTTAAGCCCCCACCCTGTCCTTCTCAGCAGTAAGGAGGAGATAAGGTAGACCCCTGGGCTTCCTGGGTGGCTCAGTAGTAGAGAATCCACCTGCAGTGCGGGAGCTTCAGGAGACATGGGTTCAATCCCTGGGTCGGGAAGATCTCCTGGAGGAGGGCATGGCTGCCCGCTCAAGTATTCTTGCTGGAGAATCCCATGGACAGAGGAGCTTGGCGGGCTACAGTCCACGGGCTCGTAAAGAGTCAGACACAACTGAAAAGACTTAGCATACAGCAGGTAGCCCTCCACTTCCCTCCGGGTAGTTGTGAAACTCAGGCCAGCTGATGGAAGTAAAAGTCGATTATAAAGGGCTGCCTCTCGTGGTCCCTCTCATCTGGTGTTAACTTTTTATCTGGGGCTGAGTGAGGTTGGTGTAATCAGCGACTCTTCGAGGAAGTGAGTGTTGATCTGGGCTCTAAATGTGCAGGGAACAACAATGGCAAAGGTCCAAAGGAGCAAGGCGTTTGGGGTGAGAGACAAGCAGGGCCTCTGTGGAGATCGTTTCTGATGTTAATTCAAGACTCAGGGCACTAGGGGAGCTTCTGGCTGCTGGGGCCAAAGCTTTACAGACCAGTTGCCCTGGCTGAGCTGTGTTCTGTTCAAAGCATGCTTGTTACAAGGAACCACGACCCACCGACTACCTGGGTATGTTGCTGTTTGTCAAAGAAAACAGGCAACCTCTAAGTCTCTGCACTCCCAATGCAGGGGGGCTGGGGTTCAGTCCTTGGTCGGGGAACTAGATCCCATGTTCTGCAGCTAGAGATTACATGTCACAATGAAGATGGAAGATCCTGTGTGTGCAACTAAGACCCAGTGCAATCAAATAAATAGATACAAATAAATATTTTTAAAAAAAGAAAAACAAAAACAAACTCAGGCAGCCTCAGAGTAGCAGAGATGGGCCTCAGAGGCTGAGCTGAGAGGCAGGGACTCTAGCCTTCTTCAGGCCCTGGCGGACTGCCCACTTTGCACAGAGCTATTTTAACTGCTTCTGCCTTCTCTCTCTGTCACAGCTTTTTGGTTTCAGTCCTCAATGTAGTTTATGTGTCTCCATGATGTTCTCAAGAGAGAGCATTTCTGGTGACCTTGAGTCAGCCTAGGGATGAAGCAGTCGCTTGTCCACCCCTCATCCAAGTGCCTGTGGCCAATAGGGGGGACAAAGTCACATGGCGCATGGCAGAGGGTATATGGCTTTCCCCATTTAATGTCAAGGGGCAGGAGTCTAGAAAGGCAGTCAGGCAGGGAACATCAAATGACTGGGATTGAGGACAAGTCCTCAATATCATTTCGCAAAGGTTTTCACAATCTTTAGTTGTGGATTCTGGAAAAAGGAACAGAGAAGTTCCCACAGTGACCCTGCCTGAACTTTGAGATTTACCTTCATTATCGCTTCACTCACTCACTCTCTAATGCCCACCTCTGACCATGCTGTCTCCCCGCCTGGCTCTTCTCCATTGACTGAAATCCACCAATCCTTCAAAGCTCAGCGCTGCCCCACCTCCTGCCAGAATACTTGTTTAGTCACTCCATCGCCTGACCGCCCTCTCCTGGATGATCTTGAGGGCAGGAAAGGGATGGTTGATTGTCCCCATTTTGCAGGTGGGAAGAGTGAGACCTGAAGTGGCTGTGTGGGTGGGAAGAGAATGACAAAGCAGAAAAGGAACTGGGTAGGAATTTGGGTCCTAACTCGCTGTGTGATTTTGTCCAAACCTTTTACCTTGTCTGGGTTTCTTCACTCAGTGGTGGAGACTGAACCAGATCAATGACTTTCAGTCTATTGTTTTCCACCCATGAGCACGCATGCTTGCCTCTCCCTCTGGTTCCTACAGGATGAGTCCTGGGCCTGTAGTAATGGAAACCCTCATCCCCTTCCCCCAAAGCTCATCAAAACAATGACCAAAAATGGCATTGCAGGGTTACTCTTGCATCTGACCTAACCTACATCACAAAATTCAAAGCTTTTGCACTTGATATTTAGGAATGATTTACCGAGCACTGGGTCACTGTCTTGAGAAACTCCAGGCCTCCCAGGTCTCTCCTCTCAGGGGCTAAGATGCCCAGATTCTGGGCTTTCTGATGTGCCCAAGCACTGGTTCACTCAGGGAGAGGCAAGGCTGGGCCAGGGCTGGGTGTCCCGCGTGCATGCCCTTCAGTGACCAGGGGCTGCTGTGTCCCTCTTTGCCACTTCCCCCTGCATGAACACCAGACCACGGCCAGTGACAGGGAAAGTGGGTCAAATGTTCAGATTCTTCTGCCAGACTCGAGTAGATCAAGTTCATCGTGCTTCCCAGCCCTCCTCCCTGGGGCTCTGAGCTGCCTTTTCCCATGTCTCTGGGTCCCTTTCTCTGGTCTCCAGTGAACACAGCCACACAGGAAGCCGGATTTACCAAGCCTTGTGAAAGTCGAGAGATGCTAATAGATCCCCTGGGGATGACAGACTGGAGCGACGGCTGGCACAGAGAAGGCAGACGGCATGGCAGCTCCCATCCTGAGGCTGAGCCCAGTGGGCCATGCCGGCTCCAACACTGCCGAGACACCCTGATCGAGGTCATTTCTGCCTCCGTGTGAACAAGCCAAGCTCAAGGGCACTGTTGGCTTGCCCTGTGGGGGTCTCTAGGCAGCACAGAGGGGCCTCCCTGGCGAACCCAGGTGGAAAATCTTTCTTGTCCTGGGCTCAATCCAGCCCTGAATTCAGAGCCTGAATGTGGCGGCGGCAAGTGCAGGGTGCTCCATTCCCATGGAGCTTAAAGCTCCAGCAAGAAGGAAGAAAATTACTCTTATTAGGACCTGGTGGGTAAAGGCCACTCCTTCAAGCACCATCTTATTCCTTCCTGGCTTCCCAACATCCCCAAACTGCAAGCAGCACTAGTGTATTTATAGGGACATTGCCTACAACCCAGAGATGCCAAGCAACTGGCCCAGAGTAACACAGATGGCCAGGAATTCTGCCAGACCCATCGCCCAAACCAGGGTGAGAAAAGCCAGGAATGGGAGTTTAGGGTGGATGAAATGGAGCCTGTTTCTTCCTTCCCTTGTCCTGTGTGGGGGTGAAGACCCTCTTCCTGCACCAGCCCCCACGTGCCTCTCCTGAGACCCCAGCCAGGGCAATATCTTTTCTGTTCAAGAAGAAATAGAATCCTCATCTGCTAGCAGAAATCAATAATTTATGAACTACTGCTCCAGCCAGAGCAGAGAGTGATTTTTTAAATGCTTCTGAAGATACAATATTAACAAGTCTTCTAGAGGGTGAAAATATTTGAATTGGGGGAAATGAATGTTTTACGAGTTGGCGGGGTGGCGGGGAGCAATCTCCTGAGATGGGCGTGTGGCAAGGCAGGAGGCAGTGTTGGACTGGGGCTGACAGTGTCTGGGGGCTCCAGACCTGAAGCTATAATTCAAAGGGCAGAGCAGGTTCAGAATGGGGCTCAGCAAACGACTCCAAACCGCCTTCATCCCTGATGCTTGTTAGGTGATGGCCACGCATGTACAGGTCTAAAGCTACTGTAAATTTGAAATTTTTAATTTAATTTTTATTTATTTATTTATTCACTTGGCTACACCTCGCAGTTTGTGGGATCTTAGTTCCCTGACCAGGGATCAAACCTGCATCCCTTACATTGGAAGCATGGATTCTTAACTACTGGACAGGCAGAGAAGTCCCTCTACTGTGGTTTTTAAATTCTGGCTTCTTGGGACCTGCTCCCTTGGCATGGTTCTCCCAGCCTTCCCACTAGTCATTCAGTCATGTCTGACTCTTTGTGACCCCATGGACTGTAGCCCTCCAGGCTCCTCTGTCCATGGAATTCTCCAGGCAAGAATAGGATCTTCCCAACCCAAGGATCGAACCCAGATCTCCTGCATTGCAGGCATATTCTTTACCGTCTGAGCCACTAGGGAAGCCCTGGTGTGGGATGGAGACGGTGTGATGTTCAATCGGTATTAGCTCCCTGAATCACTGTACAGCTGACCATCCCCTGCCACACTGACTGTGGCTTTGCTGATGGAATGTCACTCGTCCATATCCAAGCAGAGATCTCACATGTGCTTGCTTGGATGACTTGGCCTCCTCGGCTCCAGCCTTGCACCCTGAGAAGAGCACACCTCCTGCAGCCACTGCTACTTCAACCCGGGTCCTGGGATGACAAACAGATGAGGCAGAGCTGAACCCATCACAGCCAGGAGTAGCCACCATGGCTGGGCTGCTGACTCAGGAGCTCATTGGGGGTTTTTTGGTTTGTTTAAGATTTTATTAATTTCTGGCTGCTCTTGGTCTTTGTTGCTGCATGCAGGCTTTCTCTAGTTGCAGCGAGCGGGGGCTACTCTTCATTGGGGTGCACAGGCTTCTCATTGCAGTGGCTTCTCATGTTGTGGAGCACGGGCTGTAGGGCGTGTAGACTTCAGTGTTTGCGGCTTGTGGGCTCCAGGGCACGGGCTCAGTAGTTGTGGCTCAAGGGCTTAGTTGCCCCTCGGGCAGGTGGAATCTTCCCAGACCAGGGATGGAACTCGGGTGCTCTGCACTGGCAGGCGGATTCTTAACCACTGGGAAGTTTGTGAGCTCATTGTTGTAAGACGCTGAGAGCTGGGGGCAGTTTGTCACAGAATCAGCATCGTCACAGAAGAGTGACTATACCCTTCCCACCCCTCTGTCTCCACCCTTGTTGGAAAAACATCTCCTTGCCTGTTTGCCCGGCATCTCCACCCCCCCGTTGTCAGATGCATTCCTTTTGAAGAGTGCCCACTTTCCTCTTAGACATGCTCCCAGCAAAGAGAGCAAAGCAAGCTTCCCAACGTTTTCCATGATGAAAACCCTTTCACAGCATCAACCCATGTCTCAGACTGCACCCCCCACCCTACCAGGTTCAGTGGTTGTATGTTGGTAGCCATTGATTGGGACCAGGTGACAATGAGGGACACAGTGTTTAAAAAGCAACCATGAATTCATTACCCTTTAAGACTGACTTTTTTTTAATCCAGTGTAACAACAGTTTATGACCATTTGAAAAGCAATAGACAAACAGAAAACGTGTAGTATTCTGTCATTGTGTGATACACTACAGATCATGGCTTCCTTGCAGTCTGAGACTCCAAGGTACCAGGGAAAGACTCCGAGGATACCATCAACACAGACTACGCAGCAGCAAGCCACTTAAGCTCTCTGGATCTCAGTTTTCTCTCCTGGAAAATGGAGATACGCATACTTGTGCTGTGGTGTTTTCATAAAGATGAAGTTTGTGAAAATAGTGGCAAAGCACTTAGCAGACATGAGAAGTGCTTGGCTAAATTTCTCCTTCATTCTGTTCTGTCTTGCTGCTTATTTAGCCCTTATTTAGCCCTGTGACCTTGGGCAAGATTTAGAGCTGGCTCTCGGCTTCAGTTTTCTCACCTGCAGAATGGAAACACATACTTATCTCATAGTATTGTTTCGGGAATGATCCAGAGTTCTGGATTGAATGAACCTGGACCACAGTAGATACTAAAATAGTTTTCTCCTCTCTTCTTTTCCTCTTTTTGGCTGTGCCTTGTGGCATCTTAATTCCTCAACCAGGAATAGAACCCGTGCTCCCAAGGCAGGGGGCACGGGTTCTTAATCACTGGACTGCCAGGGAACTTCCTTCTTCCTTCTTCTTTGCCATCCCCACATAACATTTTTTCATGGCTGTGTGCAAGTCACACCTTCTCCAAACAGCTTTCCAAAGACGCCTCCCACCCCAGCTCTGCTCCTAACCCTCCTTTAGGAAAAAGCTCTCCTCTAGGAGTGCATTCCTCACAAACTAAAGACCCAACAGCTGATGTCAATAGAGAGAAGCCCTAACCATAAATTGATTCAAGATTCTGTTTATACACCTTCACCATGATCACCTGCTCCTTCGAGCTGCAGTCCTGCAGCTTAATTAAAGCAATTAGTGCTCAACAGTGAGTGACAGCCTGGGTTTCTCAGACTTCTGCCAGTTTCACACTTGCCTGTGCTCCCCGAGGCCAGGCTGGGTCAGCGTGTCTACACCTGGTGTTTATAACACGGCCAGGCTCTCACTTAAGTTACTCAATCACTCTTCAAAAGGCAACTGGAAATAGAATCTCCCATCAGGCAGGAACAAGGCAAGAGGAATGCTTTGTTGAAGCAAGGACCATGAGATTTTTATTTTTTATTTTTAGCACAGATCTCATATTTTCACCTCAGGAACTGGGCCACAGTGACCTACGTCAGCCTCCTAGGGGCTTGGACATGCTCTCCGTTTGCACATGCCCTCACCTGCATCCTCTTGTCCTGGACTTTTCTCTCTGTTCTGACGACAGCTGCTGCTGCTGCTGCTAAGTCGCTTCAGTCATGTCCGACTCTGCAACCCCATAGACGGCAGCCCACCAGGCTCCCCTGTCCCTGGGATTCTCCAGGCAAGAACACTGGAGTAGGTTGCCATTTCCTTCTCCAATGCATGAAAGTGAAAAGTGAAAGCGAAGTTGCCCAGTCGTGTCCGACTCTTAGCGACCCCATGGACTGCAGCCTACCAGGTTCCTCCGTCCATGGGGTTTTCCAGGCAAAAGTACTGGAGTGGGTTGCCATTGCCTTCTCCATCTGAAGACAGCAGCAGGATATTAATATTACTAATAGCTAGGATTGGCTAAGCATTCATTTGTGCCAGGCACTGAAATGTAGTTCTAAGTGTGGTAGATTAAAAACTCCATTTCAAGTAATTAGCCTCCAACTAATAAAAATAATTGGGGAAAAAAAAACTCCATTTCTGAGCTTGAGTCCCAACTCTGCTGTGTGACCTTGGACAAATTACCTAACTTTTCTGATCCTCAGTTTTCTCATCAGTAAAATGGGGCAGTAGTAGCACCAGCTCTTAGGGCTGTGGTGAGGACAAAAGGAGGTAAATGCTTATAGAGTGCTGCATGCAGTGACTGGAACATCAGAAAAGCTCAAGAATGGTCAGATATCATTATACTTTGATGTTTGTTGGGAAATCACTTCTCCCAATAATCTAAGAAATAGCTGAATTTATCCCTCTTTTACAAATGAGGAAGTAAAGACTCAGGGAAGTTAAGTCACTTGTCCAAAGTCACACAGCAAAGAAGAGGTGCTGAGACCAGTTCTGTTTGGCTTCAAAGCTCACAGCCCTGGAAAGCCTCTCTGTGTCAATGAAGGAACACATGTCTCCTGGGTGGCCAAGGTGGAACCCCATCCGGAGAGAAGCGGTGGGGCCATGAAAAGATGGAGTTTAGAGCTATACCCCTTGGGTTGACAACCAGCTTTGTGCCTTACTGGCTCTGGGCCTTCAAAAGTTCTTGGCATTACTCAGCCCCAGTTTCCTCCTCCGTGTAACAGGTGTGAATGCCTGCCGGTGATGAGCATTGCACAAAGGAGTGGGTGCTCATGAAATGTGAACTCCCCTTTCTGCTCCACAAAGGGTTTTGGGGTTGGGGGTCCCTCCAGTCACACCCCACCCAGGACACCTCCCACTCTGCTGATAGCTGGTGCTGGCCCTAAGTGAGATCAGTTCCTAGGCACTTCTGTGCTGGACCTTCACACAGCAGAAGCTCAACTGTGGGTAACACCCTACCAGTTCTCTGGGTAACCTTGGTAAATTACTACTGTATGGGACTCAATTTCCCCAGCTGTCCCATAAGTGGCTTGGCATAGATAAGGGCCTCAGTCAGCACGTCTTAGATGGTGGGTCACATAAGAATCATCTAGAAAAATGTTTTAAAATACAAATTCCTGACCCCATCCTCCGGAAGATCTGCTTCAGCAGGTGGAATGGAGCCTGGGGATCTGTATTTTTCTTTCCTTTTTTTTTTTAATAAGAAAAATTTTTTTTCATTTATTTTTATTAGTTGGAGGCTAATTACTTTACAATATTGAAGTGGGTTTTGTCATACATTGACATGAATCAGCCATGGAGTTACGTGTATTCCCGATCCCGATCCCCCCTCCCACCTCCCTCTCCACCCGATTCCTCTGGGTCTTCCCAGTGTACCAGGCCCGAGCACTTGTCTCATGCATCCAACCCGGGCTGGTGATCTGTTTCACCATAGGTAATATACATGTTTCGATGCTGTTCTTTCGAAACATCCCACCCTCACCTTCTCCCACAGAGTTCAAAAGTCTGTTCTGTACATCTGTGTCTCTTTTTCTGTTTTGCATATAGGGTTATCATTACCATCTTTCTAAATTCCATATATATGTGTTAGTATGCTGTAATGATCTTTATCTTTCTGGCTTACTTCACTCTGTATAATGGGCTCCAGTTTCATCCATCTCATTAGAACTGATTCAAATGAATTCTTTTTAACGGCTGAGTAATATTCCATGGTGTATATGTACCATAGCTTCCTTATCCATTCATCTGCTGATGGGCATCTAGGTTGCTTCCATGTCCTGGCTATTATAAACAGTGCTGCGATGAACATTGGGGTGCACGTGTCTCTTTCAGATCTGGTTTCCTCAGTGTGTATGCCCAGAAGTGGTATTGCTGGGTCATATGGCAGTTCTATTTCCAGTTTTTTAAGAAATCTCCACACTGTTTTCCATAGCGGCTGTACTAGTTTGCATTCCCACCAACAGTGTAAGAGGGTTCCCTTTTCTCCACACCCTCTCCAGCATTTATTGCTTGTAGACTTTTGGATAGCAGCCATCCTGACTGGCGTGTAATGGTACCTCATTGTGGTTTTGATTTGCATTTCTCTGATAATGAGTGATGTTGAGCATCTTTTCATGTGTTTGTTAGCCATCTGTATGTCTTCTTTGGAGAAATGTCTGTTTAGTTCTTTGGCCCATTTTTTGATTGGGTCATTTATTTTTCTGGAATTGAGCTGCAGGAGTTGCTTGTATATTTTTGACATTAATCCTTTGTCTGTTGCTTCATTTGCTATTATTTTCTCCCAATCTGAGGGCTGTCTTTTCACCTTGCTTATAGTTTCCTTTGTTGTGCAAAAAGCTTTTAAGTTTCATTAGGTCCCATTTGTTTATTTTTGCTTTTATTTCCAATATTCTGGGAGGTGGGTCATATAGGATCCTGCTGTGATTCATGTCAGAGAGTGTTTTGCCTATATTCTCCTCTAGGAGTTTTATAGTTTCTGGCCCTACATTTAGATCTTTAATCCATTTTGAGTTTATTTTTGTGTATGGTGTTAGAAAGTGTTCTAGTTTCATTCTTTTACAAGTGGTTGACCAGTTTTCCCAGCACCACTTGTTAAAGAGGTTGTCTTTTTTCCACTGTATATCCTTGCCTCCTTTGTCGAAGATAAGGTGTCCATAGGTTCGTGGATTTATCTCTGGGCTTTCTATTCTGTTCCATTGGTCTATATTTCTGTCTTTGTGCCAGTACCATACTGTCTGGATGACTGTGGTTTTGTAGTCGAGTCTGAAGTCAGGCAGGTTGATTCCTCCAGTTCCATTCTTCTTTCTCAAGATTGCTTTGGCTATTCGAGGTTTTTTGTATTTCCATACAAATTGTGAAATTATTTGTTCAAGTTCTGTGAAAAATACCGTTGGTGGCTTGATAGGGATTGCATTGAATCTATAGATTGCTTTGGGTAGAATAGCCATTTTGACAATATTGATTCTTCCAATCCATGAACACGGTATGTTTCTCCATCTGTTTGTGTTCTCCTTGATTTCTTTCATCAGTGTTTTATAGTTTTCTATGTATAGGTCTTTTGTATCTTTAGGTAGATATACTCCTGAGTATTTTATTCTTTTGGTTGCAATGGTGAATGGTATTGTTTCCTTAATTTCTCTTTCTGTTTCCTCATTGTTAGTGTATAGGAATGCAAGGGATTTCTGTGTGTTAATTTTATATCCTGCAACTTTACTATATTCGTTGATTAGCTCTAGTAATTTTCTGGTAGACTCTTTAGGGTTTTCTATGTAGAGGATCATGTCATCTGCAAACAGCGAGAGTTTCACTTCTTCTTTTCCTATCTGGATTCCTTTTACTTCTTTTTCTGCTCTGATTGCTGTGGCCAAAACTTCCAACACTATGTTGAATAGTAGTGGTGAGAGTGGGCACCCTTGTCTTGTTCCTGATTTCAGGGGAAATGCTTTCAATTTTTCACCATTGAGGGTGATGTTTGCTGTGGGTTTGTCATATATAGCTTTTATTATGTTGAGGTATGTTCCTTCTATTCCTGCTTTCTGGAGAGTTTTAATTATAAATGGGTGTTGAATTTTGTCAAAGGCTTTCTCTGCATCTATTGAGATAATCATATGGTTTTTATCTTTCAATTTGTTAATGTGGTGTATTACATTGATTGATTTGCGGATATTAAAGAATCCTTGCATTCCTGGAATAAAGCCCACTTGGTCGTGGTGTATGATTTTTTTAATATGTTGTTGGATTCTCTTTGCTAGAATTTTGTTAAGGATTTTTGCATCTATGTTCATCAGTGATATTGGCCTGTAGTTTTCTTTTTTTGTGGCATCTTTGTCTGGTTTTGGAATTAGGGTGATGGTGGCCTCATAGAATGAGTTTGGAAGTTTACCTTCTGCAATTTTCTGGAAGAGTTTGAGTAAGATAGGTGTTAGCTCTCCTCTAAATTTTTGGTAGAATTCAGCTGTGAAGCTATCTGGTCCTGGGCTTCTGTTTGCTGGAAGATTTGTGATTACAGTTTCAATTTCCCTGCTTGTGATGGGTCTGTTAAGATCTTCTATTTCTTCCTGGTTCAGTTTTGGAAAGTTATACTTTTCTAAGAATTTGTCCATTTCTTCCAAGTTGTCCATTTTATTGGCATAGAGCTGCTGGTAGTAGTCTCTTATGATCCTTTGTATTTCAGTGTTGTCTGTTGTGATCTCTCCATTTTCATTTCTAATTTTGTTAATTTGGTTCTTCTCTTTGTTTCTTAATGAGTTGTATTTTTCTTTTAAAATTAAATTTTTTTTTTTTTTAAGATTAAGAGTTAGTCATTCAGTCATGTCTGACTCCTTGCAACCCCATGGACTGCAGCCTGCAGGCTCCTCTGTCCACAGGATTCTCCAGGCAGGAATATTGGAGTGGGTAGCCACTCTTTTCTCCAGGGGATCTTCCAACCCAGGGATCAAACCTGGGTCTCCTGCATTGTAGGCAGATTCTTTACTATCTGATGAAAGGGTATGATTTTTTTCTTTGAAGTACAGCATAGTTTTTCCAGTAGTCATGTATGGATGTGAGAGTTGGACCATAAAGAAGGCTGAACACTAAAAAATTGATGCTTTTGAACTGTAGTTTTGGAGAAGACTCTTGAGAGTCCTTTGGACTGCAAGGAGATCAAACCAGTCCATCCTAAAGGAAATCAGTCCTGAGTATTCATTGGAAGGGCTGATGCTGAAGCTGAAGCTCCAATACATGACTCGAAGAGCTGACTCATTAGAAAAGAGCCTGATGCTGGGAAAGACTGAAAGCAGGAGAAGAATGGGACAACAGAAGACGAGATGATTGGATGGCATCATCGACTCAGTGGACATGAGTTTGCACAAGCTCTGGGAGATGGTGAAGGACAGGGAAGCCTGGCATGCTGTAGTCCATGAGGTCGCAAAGAGTCAGACACAACTGAGCGACTGAACAACAACAAATAGTAGATTCACAATATTGTATTAGTTTCAGGTGAACAACAAAGTGATTCAGTTATACATCATGCCTTTTTTTTTTTTTTTTTTTTTCAGATTCTTTTCCCTTATAGGCTAGTCTAAAGCAGTAAGTATAGTTCTTGGAAATCTGTATTAAAAAATATTTATTTATTTGACTGCTCCAGGTCTTAGTTGCAACATGTGGAATCTCTGGTCTTCATAGGCAGGATCTTTTCAGTGTAGGCACGTGGGATCCAGTTCCCTGACCAGGGATGGAAACCGGGCCTCCTGCAGTGGAAGCATGGAGTGTTAACCACTCGATCACCAGGAAAGTGCTAGAATCTGTATTTTTAAATGTTTCCTCAGGTGATTCTGTTGCTCAGTCAGGCTTGGGAACCATCAGCCTAGTTTCTAAACTCCCTGCGGCTCCAAGTAGCGACTGTGCCGTCTCTGTCTGTGTGTTCTCCACCCTCTGGGGCTACCCTGCACTCCAGCCTGGGCTGCATAGTGAAGCAAGGGATTAGGACATGCTGGTTGGAAGGAGGAATGACTTCTCACGTCAAACAGGAATCTTGCCACGTGACTTGCGGCAATCACAAGCTCTCTGGGAACTGCTCTCACTTCTACTGGGATAAGGTACTTGATCCTCATCCCATGGGAAGGGAAGATTCATGCCAAAGAGGTTGGATTCCCTTTCCGATTTCTCCTCAGACAATCCCACCCCAGACACATCTACCAAGGAATCTCATCTGTCCAGGCCTTGACTTTGCCCACGCTTTGAAACAGCTGGGCATTTGGAATTTGCTAGGGCTGGGTGGGGGGAGGGACAGCTAGACTTCATTAGTTTCCCGAGGGGTGTGGTTGCCCGTAGCTGCTATGGGGGTGATGGTAGGGGTCTCACAGAAAATGTTTGCTTTTTTTTGTTTTTTAGAATGATGGACATGGACCATAAGAGTGACCTTTTATTTTTTAAAATTATTTAAAAAATTTTTTGGCTGTGCAATGTGGCATGAGGGGGCAAGAGGGATCCTAGTTCCCTAATCAGGAATTGAACTCATGCCTCCTGCATGGGGAGCATGAAGTCTTGACCACAGGACCAGCAGGAAAGTCCCAGAGTGACCTTTGAAATAAGAACAACACAAGATGAGCAAGAAATAAGGGTCAGCCATAATAGGAAAGCTATTAGGTTGTATAAAAAAAAAAACAACCAACTGTGTTTTATTTGTTAGAATCAGAACAAAAATCCAAAACTTACAAAAAGGATCTCCTGTCAAAGGAAAAAAAAAAAGTGCTCCTTTCACTTCACATCCTCAGGTCCACCCCAGAGGCAACACCACTCTACTTCCTTACAGAACCTTCCAGAGATAATCTAGGCCAGAAAGTGCCGGTAAGGGGAAATTAACTCATGTTCTTCCAGAAAAGGTAACATACTGTACATATTCTTTTGCCCCTTGATTTTTCCAGTTTTCCAGATCGGCAGAGTAATCAAATTTAAAAAAAAATAATGGTACTATGTATATTTGTGTACAATTTTTTTGTTAACATTTATTTCCTTGGCTGTGTTGGGTCTTAGTTAGCAGTACATGAGATCTTTGCTGCATCTTGCAGTATGTGGACTCCAGAGTGCTCCAATATGTGGGATCTTAGGTCTCTTAGCAGAGATCAAACTTGAGTTCCCTGCATTGCAGGGTGTATTCCTAACTGCTGGACCACAGGGAAGTCTCCCAGGAGCCACACGTTTTAAACCATTTTTAAAAAGTTGCTGGTATTCCATATTCTAGACAGTTCATTTAGTTAATCCTCTGTTAGCCATTTGGATCATTTCCCAACCTTTTGTTTTATAAGAGGTGTTTCAATACAGTAGTCCTGCAAGTATGCACTTCTATACTTAATCTATGAGATAAACATCTGGAAATAGAATTTCTGTGTCAGAGGGCATGTGAATTTTGGGGGGCGGTATAGTGCATTTAAATAAAACATTATACCATATCTTGCTGAATTCAAGTTATAAAATACAGGAATCATATATCTTATAAATAAATATATGATGATATTACCAAATCAAATATTTCCAAGCTGCTGTATACCGTGGTAAGAATTTTTAATTTTGATAGGGTCAAATTACCTTCTTCAACGATCTTACCAATTTACACTCTCCCTGGAGACATACAAAAGTGTGTTAGCAAATGGTTTTTATCTTTGCTGATTTGATAGGTGAAAAAAAAAATTGCTGTCTTCTTGTAGCCTAATTTGCATTTCTTTCATGAGTGAAGTTGAGCATTTTTTCATGTGTCTGAGAGCCATTTGTTCTTCCTCGCAAACTGTCTGTTTATGTTCTTTACCTGATAGTTTTGCATCTGGATTGTTGCTTTTTTCTCTTATGGATTTGGAGGAATCTTTACATATCAAGAAAACAACCCCTTTGCCTGGGGCTAAAGAGATGCCAGCTTGTTCTTTGCTTATGGTATTTTTTTTCCAAGGCAGAAATTCTTGACTTTTATGTAGTCAAAATCGTTGATCTTTTCTTTATGACTTCTAGGTTTTGTATCACATTTTTAAAGGTCTTCCTACCTCCAAATTGGGCTTCCTAGGTGGCTCAGTTATAAAGAACCCGCCTGCCAATGCCAGAATTTGGTCCCTGGATCCGGAAGATCCCCTGGAGAAGGAAATGGCAACCCACTCCAGTATTCTTGCCTGGGAAATCCCATGGACAGAGGAGCCTGGTGGAGTACAGTCCATGGGGTTGTAAGACTCAGACACGACTTCGCAACTAAACAATAACAACCTCCAAATTAACTTTCTAAATCTTTTAATATTATTTTTCTTCTTTTTTTTTTTTAATGTTTAAGCCTTTGATGCACCTGACATTTATTTTACTATTAGGTGTGAGACAGAGATCCAACTTTTTTTCCCAGCTATTCCATGGTATGTAATAAGTAATCCATTTCATCCCCAGTGATTTGAAACACGATCTTCACCACATACCAAATTGCTGTTGCAATTTGTTTTCATTATAAAGTTTTTTTTTTCTGTTCCATTGACCTGTTTGTGTTGTTTTAACCATTGTAGCTTTATACTATTTTAAGTATCTTATAGGTCTAAGCCCCCTCACTACTTTGTTTTAGGTTTCTGCCTATTCTTGCTTGGTGATTTTTCTGTATAAATTTTAGAACAAGCTTCACTGATTCCACGAAGGAAGGTGTTTTTGTGGTGGCGTATGTGGGCAGGGCATGCTGCCCAGCAGAGAAGATGCAATGGTGCTGGACAGCTATGGGTGACTCTTCTTTCCTTTCTCTCCCTTCATCGAGGAGGGCTTTCTGGAGGAAGATGAGGTAAAGGAGACAGAGGAGGAGCAGGAGGAAAAGGAACGGTGGAAGAGGAATCTCAGAGCACGGGAAATAAGAGGCCTCCTGGCACTACTTTTGGGGGAGAAGAAAACAAGAGGAGGCTTCTTGGAAGCGGAGCTAAATCAAAGCTGCAGGGAGATTGGAAAGGAGTGGGTGGTCGAGGAGGTGGGGGCCAGCTGGGAGGCTCTTGCTTGGTCGGGGGTGGCCTGGAATTGATGAAATACATGGTTAGAGAAAGGTGATCAGCCTCTGAGTCATGGGGCAGGCCTTCAGTGAGCCAGCTGCCCAGGCTGCGTAAACAACAGACAGAAATGGAACAGGGAAGCCAGAAACCCCAGTGGCCCCTGCAGGCCTGTTGTCTCCCAGGGGCCCTGACTCCCATTCCCACTGGTGACACAGGGTCCCTCCCTCCAGGGGAACCAGACATGGGGTTTGGGTTTGGTTTTGACTGCTGTGAACAAGTGGGTGCATTTGCTCTTGGAGGGGAATCGGAAGCTGGATTTTGAGAACCTGTGATGGGGTTGTGTGTCCTGGGCTATGACAGAGGCACTTCGAGAGGGGGTATTAGAAGCTGTGATTCTCCAGACCAAAGTACGCAGCAGGAGCTCAGTCCTGGGAGCAGGGAATGCCCCACGTTGGTGAGATGGCTGGTGCTGGCGAAAACAGGGAGGCAGGGGGAATCTGAGCTTGGGCCTCCCTCACAGCCTTGTCAGCTTCCCGGAAGGGGTTGGATGAGGAAGGCAATAAATGCATGGGTGGGAATGAGCCCAGAGGGCTCTCTCTCTGCTCGAGGCTTCGCTCACCCCCAACCAGGGGAATTCTCACTCCGGAAAACCTCCCTGGGTGAGGACCCTCTCGGCTCCAAGCAGGCTGGTCACTGCTGCAGGCTTGCGCAGTAAGCTGCTTTTGCCCTGCTACCGTGGCCACCTTCAGAGCCCCTGTCCAAGGTGGTTGGGACCGCCACTTGCTGCTCTCCATCCTAAAGCCGACTCTTCTCTCTGCTCCCTTCTGGGCTGGGTTGGCCAGGGAGCAGAGTCTTGCTTGCCTGCCTGAGGACACAACAAGATCCTTTCTTTCCTCAGCAGCTCAAATCACAGAATGCCCTCAGACCCAACATCCCCCCACCTGAAACACCGATGCCCAGAGGAGGCACTTGAGAGTTCTGCAGCCACACAGCAAATGAAGTCATTGTTGATGTGACCAGAATCCAGATTACTGTTTTCTAGCTGCAGGTCTCCCATCTACTCTGGGCCCCCCCACCAAGGAACCCATTCTGGAGGAATCTACCTGCACTAGGCGTGGGGGGAGGATGGTCTTTCTTCTAGAGGGCTAGGACACCTTAGTTTCAAAAAGCTCAGGGTTCTGGGACTTCCCTGGCAGTCCAGTGGCTGACTCTATGCTTCCAGTGCAGGATGCATGGGTTCAAACCCTGGTTGGGGAACTAAGATCCCACATACTGCATGGCAGAAAAAAAAAAGTTTAGGGTTCAGTGTTTTTTGTTTTTTTTTAGGGATCAGTGTTTTGAGGGGCTGTGCTTATTTTCAGTTAGAATGGATAGAATGTTTGTTTGCGATTTGCTTTTTTAACACAAAATACATGCCCTGGATATGAGGCCAACAATACAAACCTGTAGGGAGCTGGTGGGGTTTAGTAGAACATAAATTCTTGCTGACGAGCTGAGATTTAAGTTCCATCTGGAAGTCACTTCCTCCCTCTGGGCCTCAGTTTCCCCCTATGTAAATGGAGGGGATTAGATTAAGGAGTCTCTCAAGGCCCTTCCAGCTCTGATGTGCTCTGATCTTCTGAAAGGGCTAAAGTCCCATAACACTGGGTCCCAAGCCCTCCAGTGGGGACAGAGGTGAGGTACTCAAAGTCTTTTCCCAGGGAAGAGGGTTGGCATGATTTGCATGGAACACTCTCAGGCCTCCCTAGGGGGCAACTCCTGCACCTTCTTCTCAGCAGGTCATGGGAGTGGGGCTTACTGTCTTCTCACCAGGCACATCACACACTACTCATTTTTAAAAGGAACATAGCAGCTGATGAGGTTCCCAGGGACCAGGCGTGAGGCACAGTTCAGCAGGGGGAGACAGCCCAGGATGGACACTGTCCGTGAGCAGAAACACTCCTCACTGCCAGGCCAGGCCAGGTAGGTACCTCCTGCCCCCAGTGCTTCCTTCCATCAATGTAGCATGGGGTGCCCCAGAAACAGCATTTGCCCTTGCAACTCCTCAGAGGGAAAAATATGCTTCATGACAGAAACATGAGCATTGTCAGAAGTACATTCAATCAGTTAATGTAAGTTTTGAAACAAAAGCCGAAGTTCCATTTGTAATGAAATTGTGTAAAAAAATATTCAAGGAAAACCCAAACTAAGAAAAACCATGAACTCTGCAGCGTAACAAACATGAAAACATTTGTTACAGCATCTCTGCTAGACCTTGCAGCTGCCTGCATGAGCTCTGGTTCATGTTAAAGTATTGCAGAATTTTGCATCACTCAGCACACACATTTCTGATTCTCCCTCAATTGTTTGCAGCAGTAATCGTCTGTGTTTTTGCCTGGGTATATTAGTCAGGGTAAGGCAGGTTGCTGTAACAAAGAGACCCAATAATAACTCAGAAGATAGTAGTTTAATTCTCTCTCCTGTAATGAGGTGAACAGTCCAGATCAGTGGGCAACTCTATTCACACAGCATATGGGAACCCCGACTCCTTCTGTGGTGTGCCTCTGTTGACCCATAGGCTTAGGGTCAAAAACAAAGACTCGATTTCCTGGAAACACCTGTGTCTTAAGGCTCCATCTTGGAACTGAACCCCTCTTTTTGCTCACATTCTATTGATGAAAACTCAGCCCCAAGGTCACACCTAACTGTAAGAGAAGCTGGTTATGGTGGTCCCTAGCCAGGCTCTCATGCTCAAATACAACTTTATTACCAAGGAAGAAGGGGATATACAATTCAGTGGATCACAAATAGATTTTGGATGTCTGAAACTGATGTCAAGCTAAACTTTTTTTTCCCCCTCTGACAGTCCTTTTCGTGTCAGATTCTGCCTTTTGCATCATCTGTCCGTTTATCACTATCCTTCCCACTTCCTGGCTCTTGGGTCTCCTCCTTCTCCTCATCCTCACCACACCTCTCCCCCTCACTCTTTCCTCATTTGATACAGAACTAGAATAAGTAGGATGGAGCTCCAGGTACCATGGGTCAGATTGCACAACCATGTCCCAGATGATCAGAGCTAAGGATGCTAGTGTGCTTCCTTGTCTACACTTGCCCATGACCACTTCACCTGTGATTAGCCATCCCCAATGCAAAAGGCCCTTGAGGATGCATTTGAGAAACAGGTAGACTATGTGAGAAATAAGCACTGATTTTGTGGCAGGAGACCTGAATTTCATGTCCTGATTCTGCCAGTTCTAATTGTGGGGTCTTAAGCAGGTCTCCTGGCCTCTGCTCTGAATCTTTATCAAAAAAAAAAAAAAGTAGATAAATGCAACTTCACCTGCATACCCCAGAGAGGTTTTGTGAGCCTAACACAAAATCATATTTGGGTGAGAGCTTTATATCTTCTGAAGTATATTTCTTTAAGTAAATTAAACATGCTTATTTATAGTCTGAATTTGACAATTCCAGCATCTGAGGTCCTCTGGACATCTAGTCTGCTGTTTGTTTTATCTGTTGATTTTCACTTGCACCAGCTTATTTTCTTGTATATCTTATAATTGCAGGTTGTGAGCTCATGTTCACCTGGGCTTCCCTTATCTGTGGGAATCCTGGGAGGCCTGGGTTAAGAGTGTCATTTCCAAAGAGGATCAGTATTAGCATCCCCAAGGTGCTACTAATCTGGTTCCAGTAAATTACTTGGTTTGGGGCTTTCCAAATCATATAACCAGTGTATATGTGAAGCTCAACCTGCAGAGGAGAGGAGTTCCAATTCTAAATTCTTGGAAGAAACTGATTCTTTTTCACCCAGAGCCGAGGCCAAGACAGATTTGCTTCCTTTAGTCTGTCTTCACTGATAGGGCCACCTTTTCACTCCAGATTTAGCCCTTCAAGGATGCAGGTTTTATGTTCAGTTCAGTTCAGTTGCTCAGTTGTGTCCAACTCTTTGCGACCCCATGAATTGCAGCATGCCAGGCCTCCCTGTCCATCACAAACTCCCGGAGTTTACTCAAACTCATGCCCATCGAGTCGGTGATGCCATCTAGCCATCTCATCCTCTGTTGTCCCCTTCTCCTCCTGCCCCCAATCCCTCCAAGCATCAGGGTCTTTTCCAATGAGTCAACTCTTCACATGAGGTGGCCAAAGTATTGGAGTTTCAGCTTCAGCATCAGTCCTTCCAATGAACACCCAGGACTTATCTCCTTCAGGATGGACTGGCTGAATCTCCTTGCAGTCCAAGGGACTCTCGAGAGTCTTCTCCAACACCACAGTTCAAAAGCATCAATTCTTCGGTGCTCAGCTTTCTTCACAGTCCAACTCTCACATCCATACATGACCACTGGAAAAACCATAGCCTTGACCAGATGGACCTTTGTTGGCAAAGTAATGTCTCTGCTTTTAAATATGCTATCTAGGTTGGTCATAACTTTCCTTCCAAGGAGTAAGCCTCTTTTAATTTCATGGCTGCAGTCACCATCTGCAGTGGTTTTGGAGCCCCCCCAAATAAGTCTGACACTGTTTCCACTGTCTCCCCATCTACTTCCCATGAGGTGATGGGACCAGATGCCATGATCTTAGTTTTCTGAATGTTGAGCTTTAAGCCAACTTTTTCCATTCTCCTCTTTCACTTTCATCCAGAGGCTTTTTAGTTCTTCTTCACTTTCTGCCATAAGGGTGGTGTCATCTGCATATCTGAGGTTATTGATATTTCTCCCAGCAATCTTGATTCCAGCTTGTGCTTCTTCCAGCCCAGCGTTTCTCATGATGTACTCTGCATATAAGTTAAATAAGCAGGGTGACAATATACAGCCTTGATGTACTCCTTTTCCTATTTGGAACCAGTCTGTTGGTCCATGTCCAGTTCTGACTGTTGCTTCCTGACCTGCATACAGGTTTCTCAAGAGGCAGGTCAGGTGGTCTGGTATTCCCATCTCCTTCAGAATTTTCCACAGTTTATTGTGAGCCACACAGTCAAAGGCTTTGGCATAGTCAATAAAGCAGAAATAGATTTTTTCTGGAACTCTCTTGCTTTTTCGATGATCCAGTGGATATTGGCAATTTGATCTCTGGTTCCTCTGCCTTTTCTAAAACCAGCTTGAACATCTGGAAGTTCTCGGTTCACGTATTGCTGAAGCCTGTCTTGGAGAATTTTGAGCATTACTTTACTAGCGTGTGAGATGAGTGCAATTGTGCAGTAGTTTGAGCATTCTTTGGGATTGTTTTTCTTAGGGATTGGAATGAAAACGGACCTTTTCCAGTCCTGTGGCCACTGCTGAGTTTTCCAAATTTGTTGGCATATTGAGTGCAGCACTTTCACAGCATCATCTTTCAGGATTTGAAATAGCTCAACTGGAATTCCATCACCTCCACTAGCTTTGTTCGTAGTGATGCTTTCAAAGGCCCACTTGACTTCACATTCCAGGATGTCTGGCTCTAGGTGAGTGATCATACCATTGTGATTATCTGGGTCATGAAGATCTTTTTTGTACAGTTCTTCTGTGTATTCTTGCTACCTCTTCCTAATATCTTCTGCTTCTGTTAGGTCCATACCATTTCTGACCTTTATTGAGCCCATCTTTGCATGAAATGTTCCCTTGGTATCTCTAATTTTCTTGAAGAGATCTCTAGTCTTTCCCATTTTTTGTTTTCCTCTATTTCTTTGCATTGATCGCTGAGGAAGGCTTTCTTATCTCTCCTTGCTATTCTTTGGAACTCTGCATTCAAATGGGAATATCTTTCCTTTTCTCCTTTTTATGTTAGGATCTCAGTTAAAATTTCCCACCTTGCTTGGGTCCTCATGTGGATTTTTAAACTCAAGACCCAATGTTAAGGAGCTGGGCTAATGCCCTAAGGGAGGCTGCCACCTTCAATGTCGTCTCAGTGTTCTTACTTCCTATTCTGTCTTCATTTGAGGCCTTTGAGGCATGACCTCACCTGCCTGTGAATTCCATGCTTCATCGACAGGGTGTTTGTGGCATTCTGCCCCACACATACTTGCTGTGCAGTGGGAGCAGTTTTTAGGATGGCCAGTAGACTTCCCTGGTGGATCAGATGGTAAAGAATCTGCCTGCCATGCAGGAGACCCGGGTTCGATCCCTGGGTCGAGAAGATCCCCTGGAGGAGAGAATGGCATCTCATTCCAGTATGCTTGCCTGAAGAATTCCATGGACAGAGGGGCCTGGTGGGCTAGAGCCCACGGACTCACAAAGAGTCAGACACAACTGAGTAAGTAACACTTTCACTTTCTAGTGGACTCTGAAATGCCACATCTTTCATCTCTTTTTTAAGCAATCCCTTCTCCTTTCCTCTTTCCCTTTTTATCTCTAGTCTTCCTTCTAGTCTCTGGCTCCTTCTCTACACACTAAAGGCCCACTTGTCTACTAGATCTCAATGGTTAGCTTTGCATGTCCTAAGGGGACATTTTGGCAGGTTGTCTTCAACGCTCCTGGTTGACTCTCCCCAGCTCCTCCCTCTGGTTTTCTAACTCCAGCTCCTTTGTGGCCAGTGAACAACCCAAGACATTCCACTGCCCCCATCGGTGCCCTCCAGCTTTATCTTCTGCACAGACTTGTCAGAATCTTTATTCACTCAGAGCTCTTTAGCCCATCACTATTCAGCATGTCAAAATGCACTCCGCCAGGAGCAGGTTTTGGCTAGAGCTTTTTATAATCTGTTTGGAGCTTTCCTCCTTTGAATCTCTGTGAGCATCATCTATCAGAAAAACTCAAAAGTCTCGAGCCTCAGAGCTCCAAACATCAAAACCAAGCCTTCAGTCCCAGCTCATCTCATGGGCAAGGTCCTAGGGTGTGAGGTCCAACTATGGGTTCAGAGGGGCCAGAACTTGGCCAACTTCTCCTCCCCAGAATGGAGTCAAGGGATATAAGTGAATTCTGGCATGGGAGAGCCAGGCAAGCTGCCTGAGAGGGAAAGAGGATCTTTGGCCCACATTTGAGGGTCATTTTCCTTCTGGTTGGCAGCCCTCTCCCCAAGACTGGGCCCCGAGACCCTCAGACAAGCAGGCTTCCAGAAGGATTTGCTGAAGCTGTTACTCCAGGGGGAACTGACAGGAACTTGAGAACATGCCACCTCTCTCAGGGGACTTTGCATGGAGGCTAAGCCTTACACCAGGGGACAGGATCCCAGACTTCCAGGACAAGGAAAGTCAAACAATGGGGATCAGAGACCCTCTTCCCAAGGCTACTAGGACTAGACCTACAGGATTCTGGATGCGTAACTGCAGTCACTGTGCCCCAGCACCTCACTTCATATGCAACGTCTCTGCATTTAAAGCTCATATGAACAGATGACGTTATCATCATTTTATAGGAAACCAAGACTGAGCGAGGTCACAAAGATCACATCATTTCCTGACTTCCTCTAAAATCTGGCCTCTACCTTCCGTGCTGAGCTGTTTCCAGGAGGCCGAAAGATGGATGGGCAGGTTGGCTCCTGCAACCATCCAGGTAAAAGCTGACATCTGTGCACCAGCCTTTAGGAGGCAGCAGACACAGGGCTGAAGCTCCAGGGCTCTGGCGTCAGAGCAGTTGAATTTAAATGCCAGCCGAAGCTCTGAACTAGCCAAGTGACTTGGATAATTTTTACTCCAGCTCCTCCCCTAGCCTCTCCCTGCCAGTAACCAGAGTGAGCCTTTGAAACACAAACTGGATCATTTGACTCCTCTGTTCTCAAAATTCCAACAGCTTCTCATCACTTTTAAAATAAAATCGGAGCACTTCACCAGGGCTCATGGCAGAGGCTGCCAGCGCTCACTGAAGCCTCCATCCTTCTGTTGATCCTAGACTCAGCACTGCAGCCTTCCTCAGCCTCCTGTCATGGTGAGGACATAAGACTGGTTTTTGCTAACAAAATCGAGTAAAGGTGACACGTGCAACTGTCGGCTGAGGCATTTGAGAGGGATGTGCCCTCTCTCCACTTTCCCCATCTGCCAGCTGGATGTGGGGTATCTGGTAAGGTGTCTGAGGAGTTGACAGAGCCCTCAGATGTGAGGTGCCTGGGTCCCTGGGTGTGTGGAATAAGCACCATCTAACCTGACTCTGGTGATACCGAGTTGTTACAGAAGCAAAAAAAAATGAACCTTTATTGTGTTATACCATTAAAACTTGGGTGAGGGGCTTCCCTGGTAGTTCATTGCTTAAGACTTGGCCTTCTGGTGCAGGGGTGTGGGTTCAATCCCTGGTTGGAGAGCTAAGATCCCACATGTCTTGGGGCCAAAAAAAAAAAAAAACCAAAAGCAGTATTGTAACAAATTCATTAAAGACTTTAAAAATGGTCCACATCAGAAAATCTTTGTTAAAAGTTGGGTGACTATGTGTTATAGTAGCTGGCTAACCCTGACTCTGTGCATCCCATCCCCTTCCACCCTCTGCACTTCCCTCCCTCTTCCTCACTCTATCCCAGCCACCAGCCTTCCTGCTACTCCTCAGAGACTCCAGGATCATTCCCACTGTGAATGACATGTACATACTGCTATATTTTAAATGGATAACCAACAAGGACATACTGTATGGAACATAGAACTCTACTCAATGTTATGTGGCAGCCTGGATGGGAGAGGAGTTTGGGGGAGAATAGACACATGTATATGGATAGCTGAGTCCCTTTGCCTTTGTTATGCATTGTTCCAGTCTCCTGGAATGTTCTTCTCCCAAAGCTTTGCATGATGTCTTTCTCCAGGTTTCTGATCAAATATTACTTCCTCAGCATAAGAACCCCTGGCTACCCTTTTAAAGCAGTTCTGCCATCGTTCCCCATCTCCTGACTGCTCTATTTTTCTTCAGAGCAGTTATCATCACTTGACATTTATTATCTATCTTCCTCCTGTGCCTGTCTATCCCTGGTGCCTAGAACAGCAACTGGCACATCATAATTACTTAATCAATAGTCTTTGAATGAATGGGGCTTCCCTGATGGCTCAGATAGTAAAGAATCTGCTTGCAATGCAGAAGACCCAGGTTCTATCCCTGGGTCGGAAAGATTCCCTGGAGAAGGAAATGGCAACCCACTCCAGTATTCTTGCCTACAGAATTCCATGGATAGAGGAGCCTGGCGGGCTATGGCCCATGGAGTCACAGAGTTGGACATGACTGAGCAACTAACACTTTCACTTTGAGTGGATAAATGGACTTTCTTCTCTCTGATTCTTTATCTATTTCATTCTCTGATTTCTCGTCCATAGGATGGGGGTTGCATGTTGAGGTTGCTAGGAGACGATGCAGGTTACGTGTGCTCACAGAATCTGTGCACAGACGCCCCAGAAAGTGCAGTTTCTAGTTTTCTCAGGGATCTAGAAGGTGGAGGCTGCAGAAAGAAAGGTTTGAATGGTGCAGATGGCAGCAGGAGACCCAATTCCTCCTTGACTCTCAAATTTTTACTCAGGCCCACCCCCACTCCCGTCTTGTCCCCTCCCCACCTCTGCATGGCTATCAGAGGTCTGGAGCCTTGAGGTGAGGATGGAGAATCCAGATAGACCCAGTGCAAGGAGACCCAGACCCATACTGGGGGCAACCTAGAGTAGGGCCGAGGAGGGTTCTTTAGGCAGAAAGATTCCTGTCCTGGCCCTCCCAAGAGAGAGGGAGTGGGGCTGAGCCAGCAAGCTTGGGATCCTTGGGCTGGCTGCCAGGTGCCGATGCTGACAGGCATGTGGCTATTCACCGTGCAGGTAATTGAACTAATGGAGTAAGCGGACGGGAAGGAGGAGGTTTCGGCTGCATTTTAGGTGATAAGCCACAGAGTTGGCATCTGAGCAGCTGTAGCCACAGGTGGAAGGAATTCACCTGCCAGCCTTCCCAGCCTGCAGAGAGGAGACCCAGGCCTCTTGCATTTGTGGCCTGAGGGAGATGACAACTTCAAGGTTGCCCCCTGGTTGTTGGAGATGGAGATGGGCTTTTAAAGACAGAATAGCACACACGAAGGCGTGGGGTCATGAGATAACAGAATAATGGAGTGTTTGCTGGTTAGGATGGCAGGAGGGAGGCAGCACTGGTGGCCCCAGGATGGGGGAATATCGCCATCTTGATGATAACTTGACAATATTAACTTTTCTAATCCAAGAATATGAGATATGTGTCTTTCCATTTATTTAGTTCTTTTATTTTTTAATATTTTACTATCATAACTACTATTTATTATTGTGTTTCTATAAACATATGAAAATGTGAACTTTACATTCTTTTTTTAAACTTTTTATTTTTTATTGGAAACAGTTGATTAATGATGTTGTGTTATTTTCTGGTATACAGCAAAATGATCTTGAAATACATATATCTATTCTTTTAAAATTCTTTCCCCATTTAGGTTGCTACATAATGTTGAGCAGAGTTCTCTGTGCTATAGAATAGGCTCTTGCTGGTTGAAAGTGAAAGTGTTAGTCGCTCAGGCTCCTCTGTCCACAGAATTCTGCAGGCAAGAATACTGGAGTGAGTTGCCATTTTCTTCTCCAGGGGATCTTCCCAACCCGGGGATTGAACTTGAATCTCCTGCATTGCAGACAGATTCTTTACCATCTGAAATATAGCAGATGTGTATGGTTGGATGATGTCATTGACACAATGGAAATGAGTTTGATCAAACTCTGAGAAATGATGAAGGACAGGGAAGGCTAGTGTGCTGCTGAGGTCGCAGAGTCAGACACAACTGAGTGTCTGAACAACAGGATGGTGGGTGGAGTCAGGAGCTGACCTCAGAAAAGCCATGACTAGGAGCCAGGAGACCAGCCTTTTACATCCCAGGCCTGCCACAGACCCTGGATCCTTGAGCAGGTCGTTTATTTCCTCTGTGCCTCAGTTTCCTTATCTGTTGGACTGAAGATAGACCCTGTCATATGAGATGAGGAGAAACAGTGGATGCCTATGCAGTTTGAAAATTGCAAAGTGTTTGGTAATTATTTGAACTGAGAGATAGACAGGAATGGCTGAGAAATTCTCCCAGGACAGCTGAGATGGGAGGCCAAAGGATCAACCCAGAAATGACTTTGCTGAGAAGTGAGAGAGGAAACTCCAAAATGGGCTGTAGGGAGGTAAAGAGCAGGGAAGAGAGAATGGTTCCAGCAAGAGACAAGATACAGCCAGTGAAGAAGATTTTGAGGTCTCAAGGCAGAGTCAGGCCAGCTGCTTTCTGTGGAAGTGGTAAGAGGCAGACTGTGTTCCCGTGGCTGTCAGTGGGCTGTGCACCAGCACTCTCTTGTCTCACCATCTAGGTACAAGGCAGGACTGTGTCCTCCATGCCTCTGAAGCTCTGCGTGGTCCTGTGACTGACTTTGGCCAATGACATGTGCGTGAAAATGATAGCATCACTTCCTGATGGAAGTTCGAAGAGCCAGTATGATTCACCATGAAGGCGAACTCCATCAGCGTCCATCCATATTCCCTGAATCTTTCGGGGCCAAATTTCACCTGCAGGGTCAGCATCTCGGTGCCTGAGCACTTTCTTTATACCAGGAAAAACAACCTACCTGCCTTCTCAGCAGGTCTGAGTGCCTAGGAAATTACACACAGGGATAAGGAAATGGCAACCCACTCCAGTATTCTTGCCTGGAGAATCCCATGGATGAAGGAGCCCGGTAGGCTACAGTCCATGGGGTTGCAAAGAGTGGGACACAACTGAGCGACTTCACTTTCACTCTTTCAGCCCCATTAGTCTCCATCAATGACTGGGGAGCTGAGATGTAAATACTCCAGTTCTCTCAGCCCCATGTGGTCTCACCCTTAGTGTGCAGGTTCCTCACCACATTACTGGGATTTTCTTTGGGGATTGAGCTCATTCACCTACTGCCTTCCTTTCCCTGTTGCATTTTCCCACTCCACACCAGTGTTCCTTCCTCCAGCCAGGGGAGGCTAGCATTGAGCCAGCCAGCACAGTCATGTGTGAATAGAAAGTGCAGGAAGGTATCTTCATCTGCTCCCCAAGTTCCTATAGAAGGTGTCAGATTTATCAGAAATTCCAGAGCTGGATTTTATTGACTCACCATATTGGGATTCTGTCAGTGGAGGGAATTCCCTGGTGGTCCAGTGGTTAGGAAGCTGCTCTTTCACTGCTGAGGACATGGGTTCAATCCCTGCTTGGGGAACTAAGATCCTGCAAACTGCAGCAGGGTCAAAAATGTAAGTTGATACAGCCCCTATGGAGAACTGTATGGAGATTCCTTAAGAAACTAAGACTAAAACTACATATGACTCGGCAATCCCAGTACTGGGCATATACCCTGAGAAAACCATAATTGAAAAAGACAAACATAGCCCAATGTTCATAGCAGCACTATTTACAGTAGCTGGGACATGGAAGCAACCTATATGTCCATCGACAGATGAATGGATAAAGAAGTTGTGGTACATATGTACAAGGGAATATTACTCATCCATAAAAAGGGACACATTTGAGTCAATTCTAGTGAGGTAGATGAACCTAGATCCTGCGAAACCGAGTGAAGTAAGTCAGAAAGAGAAAAACAATTTTCGTATATTAACGCATACATATGCAAACTAGAAAAATGGTTCTGATGAACCCATTTGCAGGGCATGACGAGAGGCAGACATAGAGAACAGACTTTGCACAGAGCAGAAGGAGAGGGTGGGACAAATTAAGAGAGTAGCATTGACATATATTCACCATGTCTAAAAGAGTCAGTGGGAAGCTACTGCATGGGCACAGAGAACTCAACCCGGTGCTCTGTGACAACCTAGAAGGGTGGGATGGGGTCGGTGGGGGGAGGTTGAGAAAGGAGGGGGCATGTGCGTACTTGTGGCTGATTTGCGTTGTATGGCAAAGCCAACACGATATCGTGAAGCAGTTATTCCGCAATTAAGAGAGATTCTGCCAGTGGAGTTTCTCTTAGAGAGGGACGCCTGCGCTTGACTCAGCTGTGGAGCTGCCCACAGTGTTCCCTCAGCTCAGCCTCTCCCCTCACTGCCCCTCCTCTCCCTGGGGACTGCCTCTGGGTGCCTCCAGGCCAAATTATCCTCCGGCTTTTGGGAGCAGCCTGACCAGAGGCTCTGCTGTTATTTTCGCTCCTGTTCTCATAACAGTCCCTGTGGAAGGAAAGAAAAATGTCACCTAGATAAAGACACAGAACACGAAGGAGAAAAAAAACCAAAGAGTGACATTTGGGGAAGTTTAGACAAGAAGGGGTTGGGCAGGGCTGAGCTTGAGAGGAGGGAGAAGGTCAGAGCCTGGGGGAACAGGGACGTCAGACGGCTGACAGGGTGACAGGAGATTCTAGCCCTGGGTTCCTCTTTCATAATGATCAGAGGTCGCTCCCAGAGCTCTGCCAGAGCACTTGCTCTGTGCTAAGAACCTTACATTTGTCGTCGCGTTTAATCCACATGACAACCCTAGGATGGTGTTATTATTATTCACTCAATGGAAGATAGGGAAACTGGGACTCTGGGAGGTAAACGAACTTTCCCAGGGCCCCATATTCAGGCTGGACACTATCTGATGACTCTTTGTGACCCCAGGGACTGTAGCCTGCCAGGCTCCTCTGTCCATGGGATTCTCCAGGCAAGAATACTGGAGTGGGTAGCCATTCCCTTCTTCAGGGGATCTTCCCAACTTGGGACTGAACCTGTGTATCCTGCATTACAGGCAGATTCTTTAGCATCTGAGCCACGAGAGAAGCCCAATCTGTATCCATCTGACACCAAGTATTACCCACTAAGGCTTGCTGGGCTATCAGGGCCCCCCTGGTTTTGAGGTTCAGATTAACCAAGTCTGAGACAGTAAAAAAAAAAAAAAAAGCTTAATCCAAGCAAGTGAGACTTGCTTAGATAGTGATCCTGGTAATCATGGAGAATAGGATGGCAAACTGGAAAGAAACTAGCTTAGAAGTCAGAAAAAACTGATTATCAGTCTAGCATTGCCTCTTATTATACTGTGTTACCTTGTGCAAACTGCTTTACCTTTGTGAGCCTCAGTTTTTTGTTTTTTTGTGGGGTTTTTTTGTCTGTAAATGGATTAATAATATCTATCTGGCTCAGCTCAGATACTCAGTAAATGGGAAGGCTGTCCCTACTTTATGGCTTCCTTAGCACCTTCTTCTCCAGTGTGCATGCTTTCAGAGCCTCAGTGTGGCTCCTGGTAACTTTTTTGTTAGAGTTCATTGCCTGGGATAGAACTCTCTGATGTGAAGCCACCTACACACCCACACATGCCGCCCACTCCCCCCAGTATAGACCCAGCTTTGCTCCAGCTTCTGGAAACGGGGAGGAAGGGCACCTAACAGCTCAAGTAGCCCAACCACTGGCTGGGTAGGGAATGTAGCCAGCTTCAGGGGCAACTAGAACCAGGGGCCACCAGCCTCATTCCTACTATCTTATCTCTGAACCTGTGGGTATCTCCTCCTGCTCATCTCCATCTCCTCGATTTCTCTTCCCATGCTGCTGTTCCAAGACCTAATATTCCACTGAGGACAAAACTCTTCTCTCCAATTCCAAACACACAAACAAGGAAGGGTCCAACTGGCCATCACCTCTCAACCAATCATTGAGGTCCAGAAGTAGAAAATTCCCATGAATGACCAGGCTTGGACCAGGTGATCACACCTTGGCCAATCATTTTTAGCAAGATGGCCACTTCCCTCTAGATCCCATACCTAGAGTAGGAACAGACAATGCTTGGTCAAAAAAATAAAAATGAATGATGGTTCTGGGCAAATTAATCAATATATTTTATTTTTTTAAATCCCAGTTCTGTCTGCTGCTAATCACTCTCATCCAATACAGAAGTACCACTATATGAAATTTACATTCTGTCACCTCCTGTCCCCTACCCTATGCTTAGGCCTCTGCTTTCAGCTCGCTGGGCACAGCTAGCCTTATGAATCAGCCTAGCTGACAAACCTAATAGGTTTTCCTGAGTCCTCCCTGTCTTCCAACTGTCTTCAATGTCTTCCCTCTTTTGTTTGCTGCATCAGCAATTTCACTATTGGATATTTGCTTTTTAGCTTAAAAGGACTTGTTTCCATTAAAATGCACATTCGCGTGTGAGCAGGCACTGACCATGTGAACAATTATCTGTGATTTAGTACTAGAGGCTTTATTCGCTTTTTCCCATTTGGAAAAGGGGAAAGGAGGGAGAGGACTTGCTTTAGGCTGTTTTGGAGAAAGGAAGAGACCGGATGCAGAACAAGGAAGAAGATCTTTCTCCTGATTCAATGAGTCCATCCTCAGTCAGTCCAGGTGCCTGCCTGGTTGCCTTACCCATTCTTATTTCATCTTGGAAAAGCAGCAGCTGTTTTTTCCTTTTTTTCCCTTTCCCAAGTTTAAATTTACTTAAATTTAAATGTTGAGATAATCATAGCTTCCCATGCAATTGTAAGAATGAATACAGAGAAATCCCATGTGCCCTTTATCCAGTTCCCCCCATGGTAACATCTTACAAAACCATATTAGAATATCACAACCAGGATACTGACATTGCTATAGTCAAGACACTGAGCATCTCCATTACCACGAGGATACTCATGTTGTCATTTCATAACCACACCTACATCCCTTTCCACCCTAGTCTCTCTTTAATGGGTGGCAACCACTGTTTTCATTTCTATCATTTTGTTGTTTCAAGAATGTTATATAAATGGAATCATATAGTGTAAGCTTTGAGGATTGGTTTTTTCATTGAGCATATTTCTCTAAAGATTCATCTAGGTTGTTGTGTGTATCAATAATTCATTCATTTTTAGTATTTCATGGTAGGATATGACATAATTTATTTAACCATTCCCCTGTGAAGGACAACAGGGTGGTTTCCAGTTTGGGCTTATTATATTTAAAGTTACTATGAACAATTGTGTACGGATTTTTGTGTGACTATGTCTTCATTTCTCTATGCAAAGAAGCTGGGACTAATGACTCCAAAATGATTAAAAATTTACATATGTATAATATATGATTTATATTGGATGTGTAATTTAACTATTCAATTATGTTGGAAGAATTTTAGATTTACAGATAAGTTGCAAAGATAATACTAATAGTCTCCTTATGCTCCTCATTCAGTTTGCCCTAATATTAATACCTTCCATTACCATGGCACATTGTCAAAGCAAAGAAATGACACTGGTACACTGCTATTAACTAAACTCCAAAAAAAAACCTAAACTCCAGATTTTATCAGGTTTTCCACTAATATCCTTCTTTCTGTCCAGGACCCAATCTTGGATCCCACATCGGATTTAGTCATGGTTTAGTTTTATGGTTTTTACACTAAGGCCTCAGGCGTGTGGCAGAAAGCTACTGTGGAGGTGAGGTGGGGAAGTGAGAGAGCCTTTAAAAAAAAAATCTACAGTGTAATTTACGTCCAGTAAAATTTAGGCTGAGCTTCCCTAGTGGCTCAGTGGTAAGCAAAAAAAAACAAACAAAAAAAAAAACAAAAAACCTCACCTGCCAATGCAGGAGACCCTGGATCAAGAAGACCCCATGGAGAAGGAAATGGCAACCCACTCCAGTATTCTTTCTTGGAGAATGCCATGGACAGAGGAGCCTGGCAGGCTGCAGCCCATGGGGTCGCAAAAGAATTGGACACGAGCTAGCAACTAAACAACATCAACAAAATTCAGTCTTTATAATGTACGTGTCTTTGAATCCTGGTAAATGCACACAGAACTTCCCTGGTGATCCAGTGGTTAAGAACCCACCTGTCAATACAGAGGACACTTCAATCCCATATGGTCCAGGATGGTTCCATATGCCGTGAGGCAACGAAGCCCCAAGCCACTGCGGTGAGAAGTCCGCATGCCGCAGCTAGAGAGTAGCCCCTACTCTCTGCAACTAGAGAAACTCCATGCACAGCAATGAAGACCCAGTGCAGCCAAAAATAAACTTTAAACAATTTTTGATAAATGCACACAGTCACGTAATCACCACCACAATCATGACACAGAACATTTCCACTTCTCCTCACAATTCCCGACTGCACCTTGGTAGTCAATCCCTCCCCCATCTTCAGCCCAGGCAAGCATGGATCCATCCCTCCAGTTTTGCCTTTTCCAGAAAGCCATATAAATAGAATCGCATGACATGTACTTTTTTGGGATCTGGCTTCTTTCATCTAGTAAGATGCATTTGAGATTCATCCATGCTGTTGCATGAATCAAGACTTCATTTCTTTTTATTGCTGAATATGGATAGTCCAGGGTTTCCCTGGTGGCTCAGTGGTAAAGAACCTGCCTGCAATGCAGGAGTCGCAGGACACGAGGGTTCCATCCTTGGGTCGGGAAGATCTTCTGGACGAGGGTATGGCACCCACTCCAGTGTTCTTGACTGGAGAATCTCATGGACTGGCAGGCTATAGTCCATAAGGTTGCAAAGAGGTAGACAGGACTGAAGCGACTTAGCACGCACGCATGGGTAGCCCATTGTATGGTTATGCCAGTTTGCTTATCCATTTACCAGTTGAAAGACACTTGGTGGGGCTTTTTGATTATTTGAATAGAGTTGCTATAAACATTCATGCACAGGTTTTTGTATCTACATAGTTTTCGTTTCTCTTGGATAAATACCTATGAGTTGGTTCAGTGTGTTGTACAGTGAGTGTATGTTTAACTTCATAAGAAACTGACAAATTGTTTTCAAAAGTGGCTCTACCATTTGCAGTTCAGTTGCTCAGTCATATTTGACTCTTTGCGACCCCATGGACTGCAGCACGCCAGGCTTCCCTGTCCATCACCAACTCCTGGAGCTTCCTCAAACTCATGTCCATAGAGTCAGTGATGCCATCCAACCATCTAATCCTCTGTCGTTCTATTCTCCTGCCTTCAGTCTTTCCCATTTTGCATCCCCTCAAAACAATGCATGTGAGTTCTAGTTGGTTCTCTCAGCCAGGCCTTGGTATTGTCAGGTTATTATTATTATTGTTGTTATTTTAGCCATTCTTTTCTTTTTCTGTATGAGTCTCAGAATTTCCTGCATTGGCAGACAGATTCTTTACCACTGGTGCCACATGGGAAGCTGTGAGTTTCAGAATTTTGTAGCCTTTCTTTCTGTCTCTGCTGCCTGCTCTCTCCCTCTCCCCTACCTGGGTACCATTGAGGAACGGGTGTGGTCACAATGCAGAGAAACAGAAGGGCTAGATCTCAGAATTCCCCTGGACACCAGAAAGTTCAGGACTGCAGGGTTTTTTTTTGGCCATCCCTAGAGCATGTGGGATCTTAGTTCCCCAACCAAGGATTGAACCCCTGCGTTGAAAGCATAGAGTCTTAACCACTGGGCCACCAGGACTGCAGTTTTTAGGAAAGCGTGACTGCCAGCAGCAGCAGGTATGTCAAGGAGAAAATCAGGACAAGGGCCAAGGTGGGAGGGACAGTGAAGGGCCTGGGGGCAGCAGTTCAAAGTGACAGGATCAGGAAGACCACCCAGCCTGTCCACTCAGGGCTGGCTGGTAGATAGAAAGGTCTCCTGGGGCCCAGGAGGAGGCCCCACTGTCTTAACACCCTCCCACTGCCCTCCCTGCCTCCCAGTCATTTCCTACAGAGAGAACCCGAAATCTCCTGGGATCCCCACAGGCTTGAGAGGGAGGGGGAGGGCGTCTGGGAACCAGAAGCCTGGCTTGGGGCCCAGCTGTGTGACACCCGAATCTTGGAGAAGGTGGCTGAGGGACCAGGCCACTGGAGCCTCCCAGGACAGTTGGGGACAGAAAAAGGCAGCTCAGGTTTCACCACTGCTTAGTGAGTTACCTGGGCCCCGACCGGGCAGCAGAATGATGTCAGGCCCTGGCCCTTGCAGAGTGATACCTTTCACCAAGAAACCGCCATCCTTTCCCTGCTCCACAGGGACCACTCCGGCCCTGACTTTGGGTCCTGTGGCCTAGAAGAAAAGAGACAAGATTTAAGTCAAGGCCCCAGGGCAGGAGCCTAGAAACTTGGTTTTGGACAGGGTGTGTGGGGCGTATAGGTGTGTCTGTGATCTGTATCTGCAGCATAGGAGGGTGTCCTGGTGCAGGGGAGAGGGATAAGTAGCCTCCAAATATTTGCTTTCAGTTTATTAGCTGTGTGACCTTGGACAAGTAACTTAACCTCTTTGGGTCTTGGTTTCCCTGAACTTCTGGTTCAAAGGTTTGGACTCTGGTGACTTCCAAATTTCACTGAATACCAGCGTCACCCAGGATTTTTAAAATAAACTACAGATTTCTGGACCCCACCCCAGACTTAATAAGTCAGCACTTCAGGTGTTTAAAGGTTCTTCTGGTGGGTTTTGGCATGGCCAGTTAGGCGCCAACATCTCTAGAACCACGACCCTGTAGACCAGGAATTCCAGCCTGAAGCAGTCTCTGTCAGAAGTTAGGGAGGCGGTCCAAAGAGGTGGAAGGAAGCCAGAAAAGGGAAGCCAATCACTGACCAGGAGGGAGAAGGAGCCAGAGCGGGGAGCCAATCAGGAGAAGCAGATGTGTCAGGACTAGGATTCATCTTTTGAGAGAAAAGGAAGATTTAGTTTGGATGGAAGGACAGCTTGGCTGGGCACCAGAAAGAGAAGTTGCTGCAAAGAGAAGCCAAAGTACTTTGCCTATTACTGTCATGGTGTGACTTTCTAGCATCAGGAAACAGTAGGAAGGGATCACGTTTGGGGTTCAGGAGGAGAAGGACAGGGAACGAAGGGCAAGGGGGGGCACCATGCGTGTCTGCCTGGAGACTCTGAGCCAGTCAAGGAGAAGTTGCCTTTGCTTGGAAGGACTCTCTAAATCCTGCAAAGCCTGAATAGCCCAGGGGAAATAAATGGCTGCTTGGACCAGCTCGCCCTCAGTACCTGACTCGGGTCAGAGGACCCAGGAGTCCTGGATTGCTGCTTCCTGGCTTTGTCACTGTGGGCAAGTCCCTCAAGCTTTCTGACTCTGTTGCCTCATGTGTAAAATGGGAATAATAGTTACACCTGCCCAACCCCTCGTGGCGTTACTGTGGGCACCATCTACGATAAGAGAGGTAATAGTGCTGTGTGTGGGACGCATGGGAGTAGCACTGACGGAACCCCAGGAAAGATGGAACTGACCTCACTCTTCGGCCCCATACTTGGAGTGTCTGTCCTTCAATAAAAATACACACAGGCCAACTCCTGGTACGTTGTTATATAGTCACAGCTCATCTCCCCTTTGACGCTCCATTTTCAAGGGTAGGGCTTCTCAGTGGTAAAAAAAATCTGCCTGCCAATGCAGGAGTCACAGGAAGTGCCAGTTCAATCCCTGGGTCAGGAAGATCCCCTGGAGGAGGAAATGGCTACTCACTCCAGTATTCTTGCCTGGAGAATCCCATGGACAGAGGAGCCTGGCAGGCTACAGTTCATGGGGTCGCAAAGAGTCAGACACGACTGAGTGATGAGCACACACGCTTTCAGGCGTAACAACTACTATATGAATTTGGTGTGGTCCTTCCACACTTAAAAATATTTGAGCCTACGGAAAATATACAGTATTTTGTGAGTGTGTGTGTATGGCTCATTTTCCAGTGTCACAGTGGCATATCTTTCAGCAAGATGTTTTAACTCCAGATTTTACATCTAAGATCCAGTTAGGTCACCCCTTTATCTGACATGCAGGGTTTCACTGCCTGTCTCTCCCACATGCTATCTGTTTGGCCTGATCTTGGAGATTCCTTGTGTCTTTTCTTGTCCCAGGGCAGCCAGAGGGGCTGCTTTCAGTCATAATCCTGGCAAGGTCAGTGAGAAGCCAGAGGCTGTCAAGGAAGCCTGAGGCTGTCACCTCAGAGCATGGAGGGAGCGTCCTCTGTGCCTGACCCTGCTAGTTCATCCATAGCCGGTGGGAAGGAGAGCAAAAGTGAGCCAGAGAGAGAGAGAAGGAAAGGGAGCCTAGGCCCTGCTGCCAGAGAAGCCCTAGGGCGGCCATCCTCCCGTTGTAATAGCACTGGCCCTACCCCTTCAGACGAAGGTCAAGGACCTTTGTCTGAAATCAGAGCAGATGACATACTTGCAAGGTCCCAAAACGCAGGTTGTGTGGTTTAGTCACTCAGGTGTGTCTGACTCTTTTCAAGTCCCTGGACTGTAGCCTGCCAGGCTCCTTGGTCCATGGGATTTCCCAGGCAAGAATACTGGAGTGGGTTGCCATTTCCTATTCTAGGGGATCTTCCCAACCCAGAGACCGAACCCGAGTCTCTTGTTTCTCCTGCATTGGCAGGCAGATTCTTTACCATTGCACCACCTGGGAAGCCTTCTTTAACGTATATCTCTGGCAAATGTCAGGTTTTTACTCTTACTAACAAGTTCCTAGAGGCACGGCTCTGACCAGATCACTGGGACTTCCAATTTAGAAATTTTGGTATCATGTTGTGATGATTTATTCATTGATCAATATGTACTGAGCATCTACTATGTGCCAGGACCCTGGGGGAGAGAGCAGGAAACTAGCCAATATCCCTGATCACATGGAGATCACGTCCTAGTGGGGAGACAGTTAAGAAGAAAATACCACTCAGGCAATGCTCTATGCTATGGAGAAAAATCACTGGAAGGACTGATGCTGAAACTGAAGCTCCAATACTTTGGCCACCTGGTGCAAAGAGCTGACTCACTGGGAAAGACCCTGATGCTGGAAAAGATTGAGGGCAGGAGAAGGGGATGAGGGAGGACGAGATGGTTGGATAGCATCACTGACTCAATGGACATGAGTTTGAGCAAACTCTGGGAGATTGTGTTGGACAGGGAAACCTGGCGTGCTGCAGTCCGTGGGGTCACAAAGAGTCAGAAACGACTTAGAGACTGAACAACATGGAGAAAAATAAAGCAGGGGGAGAGGACAGGAAAGAGGTGGGGTGGGTGGGATCCTATTTCAGACAGAAGGGTCCATGAAGCCCCCCAAAAGAGGTGGTATTTGAGTGAAAACTGCCAGTGAGAGTGAATCAAGCATCCCAGGTGGCCCGTGGGATGCAGAAAAATTCTTTGAAGTCTCAGACTCCTGGACGAGCCAGTGGGGACACACTCTGCTCACCATCAAAGTGAATTAAAAACTCATCTGGCTCAGAGCCTGTGCTGAAGTCATCTGGGCAGCAGTGGCCTCTTTCAAAGAAAAGAGTTTGCCAGAAAAGAGGGCAGCAGAGCCTCCTGATGAGGACGGGGGCTTTAGAATTTTAGGCAGAGCCATTTTGAAATCCTAGCCCCAACAAGATTAGGTTCATGTCTTAATTACCCTTTGCCTCGGTTTCTTCATCTGTATATGGGGCTAACAATAGTGGCTCCCCCATGGGGTTGCTCTGAGGATTCAGAGAAATAACCCAAGAAAAACACTTACCCAGTGCCTGGTGTGGAGGGAGAGTCGATAAACAGTGGCCTTTACCCATCTTGTCATTTTCTTGGCTTCCCGTGGGGCTCTTTGCTTCTCACTCATTCATTCTACAGTTCTCTCACCTACTAGTTGCCCGGTCCTAGATGCTAGAGTACCCAGAGGAGAGACACCTGAGCTGTCCAAAGGTAAGACAAGAACTTCCCTGGTGGCCCAGTGGTTAAGAACCTGCCTTGCAATGCAGGGGACGTGGATTTGATTGGTTGGGGTACTAAGATCCCACATGCTTCGGAGCAACTAAGCCAGCTTGTTGCAACTAAGACATGATGCGGCTAAGTAAATCAATAAATATTAAAAACAAAAACAAAACAACAGCAAAAAAGGTGGGACAGGAGTAGCACCAGTCCAAGAGGCAGAGCCCTGGGCCTTAGGCCGCCATTCCCACATGAATGAACTTGGCCATGTTGCTTTATCTCATTGGGCCTTGGTGGTCCTAGCTATTGATGAAGGGATCCACTTGGCAATCACTAGGTGGTCAGTGGTGGGGCCTGCCACCTCCAAGAACCCACCTTCATTGGCCAAGGCCCCTCATGGGGACACGAAGGGAGCAGCCTACACAGGGAGGCAGAAGGTCCAAACATAACTTCACAGGAAGAAAGAGCATAGGGCGTGCCTAGCAGGCATTGAGGGGGTCAGGGATTTTGAGGGAGGCTCCTGAAGAAGGAAGCCACATGTGGAGAGTGCCCTGGAAGCATCAGACTGAGGGTAGAGACAGAGGAGGTGGACCTCAAAGCGGGAGAATGGACTTACCTCATTTCCTCATCTCCTGTCTCATTTCCTCCCAAGTCGTGTTTTCCCTTCTGGCTCTGGGAGTGTCTATCAAGATTATTTAGAAGCCCCCACACTTTTCGGTTTCTCTGATGGCTCAGATGGTAAAGAATCCACCTGCAACGTGAGAGACCTGGGTTCAATCCCTGGGTTGGGAAGACCCCCTGGAGGAGGACATGGCAATCCACTCCAGTATTCTTGCCTGGAGAATTCCATGGACAGAAGAGCCTGGCAGACTACAATCCACGGGGTCACAAAGAGTCAGACACAACTGAGGGTCTAAGCACAGCACGCTTTTGACATGTCCTCTCCCTCTTTCCAGCCCCCTTCTCCTCCTAATGCCTTGCTCCCTGGTACTGTCCCCTTCTAATTCCTCCCTCTTCCCCCCACGTCAAAACTTAGCCATCCTGCATACCTCTCCCTCAGGGCTATGGGGAATAGGCTCTGAATAGTGTTAATGCATTTATTCAAAAAACTTTCAACGTGTTCGGAGCCAGGGACTCTTCGGGCACTGATGATATGGTAGTGAACAAAACAAACAAAAACCCCTGCCTCCTGAGAATTTGCATTCTGGATAGTTAAGGGGCAATAATGATTTCGTGCAACATCTTGTTAGAATTCAGTCTCATTCAATGGCCCTGGGGTGGCCTGAGTGTGGTCCAGTGTTGCTGGCAAGGTATCCCTTGCAGGGGGATTAAAGTCTAGAAGAGGACTCCCTGAGACGGAATGACTTATCCAAAGGTATGGCTATCTAATAGCCCTGGGGATTGGTATAAGTGGTGGTAGGCAAGTGTTTGAGGGCAGTAGAGCCACTGACCTGACCTTATGGGTGGCTGCTTTCTCTGCAGAGAAGGCTGGCTCAGTTTTCCAGCCCTGGCTCTTTGGCTCCCCACTGCTCTGGTTCAGCCAGGCTGTGGGTTAGAACATCTGGAAGGGATTCCCTGGAACTGGAGGGAATTTCCAGGCAAATGAGGCTCTGTCACCCCAGCTGGGAACACCCACCCCTGCCATCTGCTCCAGACATCCTTACAGAGTCTGTGTGAGAGGAACCTGGCAGTTTCCAGCACCTCCAAGGGAGTGTCCGTGTCCTGCCCAGGGCATATCAGCAGACCGCCCCTGCTGCCACTGCTAGAGGCCTGCTGGGAGCCCGGGTTCCTGAGTGCACAAAGCCGAGCCCTTTCTTGTCTCCCTTTCTGCATTGGGAGGTAAGGTGCTTTGGAATTCCAGAGATGCTCTGAGGGTCTTTCCGAAAATAGTGATAGACAGAGAGGCTGCCCTGGTTGTCAGAAGCAGTGTCATCAGCCCAGAATTTTCTCATCCTTGCGGGGCAACGTTTGTCCGACACCCTCTGGCTCTGCCCTGTGTGATTCCTTGTATGCCAAGGGCCCTGAGCACTGGGGACTTTACAGGGTGTCCTCATTTGATCTGCTGGAAACTCTGTCAAACTGTTCTTATTCTCACCTTCCTACAGATGGGGACATGGCAGTTCAGAGGGATCAAGCTACCTGCAAGAAGTGGCAGAGCCAAGATTTGAACCCAAATCATCCAACATCAAAGCCCATTGCTAACCACTCGGCCATATTGCCTCCCTACACATTCTGCTAAGAGCAAGTGCCGGCCAGGCGGGACAGCGGGGCTGGGTGGGAACTCATCCAGCTGAAAGTCTTGTCTTTCCCTCCCCTCCAGCCCCACGGGAAGCTCCTTGCCCAGGGTTGTGGGTGGGCATACCCACCGTATTTGTCACATGTGTCCAAGCCCAGGCAGCACTTGTTAATGAGAGTGACAAATGACCGTTCTCAAGCCTGGGAGTTTCTCAGCACCAAAGATGGATCTCCAGCTGTGACAGCCTCATTAATAACGCATACCAAAGCAGAACGCCTAACCCAACTCAGGAGGCCCACGTGCTCACTTGGGAACTCCCAGAGGACTCCGGGGAAGCCTGCCCAGTCACCAGGCAGCAGAGTGGGAGAGCCAGGGCTTGGGGTCTGCTCTTGTGGAGGGCATCCGAGACTGAAGTGTCTCTGTCCTCTATTTCCAAGCCCCACTGCCATCAGGGGATGTGGGGGTGGGGTGGGTACCATATGATGCTAAAGGTGTTATTTTATTTTTTAAAAGTATTTATGTATTTGTCGGTTCCTGGTCTTAGTTGCAACACACAGGATCTTTAATCTTTGTTGCAGAATGTGAGATCTTTAGTCACAACGCGCGAACTCCTAGTTGCAGCATGTAGGATCTAGTTCCCTGACCAGGGATTGAACCCAGGCCCCCTGCATTGGGAGCTTGGAGTCTCAGCCACTGGACTACCAGGGAAGTCCCCTAAAGCTGTTACTTTCTTATGTTTCCCTCCCACCACCACCACTGTCTCCCACTCCTTCCTCCAGCATGGGTGCCCCTGGCCCGGGAGCCTCATGCTGAGCTGGCAGGTGGATTAACAAGCCTTGATGTGTAGACCTTGTGCCAACCTCAGTGAAACAGAACCTCCCGTCCCTCCCAGCTGGCTGGGACTGCAAGACTAAACAGGCAGCACAATCGCTCTGTCTTCACCTGCTCTGCTGCCCTCTTTGTCTGCTGTGCCCTCGGCTTTAAACCCGAGCCCAGCAAGTGTGATCAGGGAGAGAGGCCTTCGTGACCACGATTGGCCGATTGGCCGGGAGATTAAGGGCCCCTGAGAAAGGGCCTTTGTTTCTGCATTTTGGTTTCACAGCTTGGGGAGATTGGAGATAGGGCACATTCCCCTGAGCAGACCGGTTGTGAATGTTCTATAAAAGCCAGGCAGTGCCCCTGCCTATCAGTGGAGGACAAACATTGTCATTTTATGGGGCTGAACCATCTCCCCTGCGGGGGAAGAAAAAGAAGACAGGCTTAGACTCCCACTTCAGGATGAGACAGTGCTGGGGTGGGAAACAGGGTCTCGAGGTGCTTGGAGACAGTCCTGGCAGTGGACTGGCTGTGTGTCTCCAGGCCAGTGAGGCGCCTCTCTGGGCCTTGAAGCCCAATGGGAGGAAGGAGGGAGTGATTTTGGAAGATAAGGGGACAGAGTATTGGGGAGAGAGGTAAGAGTGACCGGGGAGTGGCGGCAGGTTGGAGGGAAGAAGGAGGGAGACTGAGAAGTTGGTGGTGGGTGAGACAGGACGGGCTCCAGTGTGGGGTTGGCAGAGGCTGGAGGACCCCTCCTTCCCACTGGCCTCCAGCACTGTCTCCCCCTCCTTCCTGGTGGCCTGGGTGCTGCTGTCCGGGGACTTGTTCTGAGCTGACAGATGGGTTGATGTATAGGACTTGCGCCAACCACTGTGAAATAGGCCCCCCAGGCCTCCAAAATCCTGTTGCATCACCAGCATCCCCCAACCCCATCACGGGGGCTGCTTAGCCTCCACCTGCAAGGTTGCCCCCTCCCAAGGCTCTGCTTCTGACCCTGCTCCCAGGCTGAGGGTTTTAGAGGGTCCCCAGATTCAAAATCAAGCCACCTCTTATCTACTTGGTTCTACTGAAATCCGACCTTCATCCTGGGCCCGGTTCCAGCCATGGGTTTGGATTCCAGGCCTACAGCCTTTAGTTCTACAACTACCCCGAGTCCCACCTCCCTCTTTTGTGAAATGATCATAACAATAGTGCCTCCCTCCCAGGACTCTTTGAGGATTAAATGAGAAAACCAGAGCTCTCAGCAAAATGCTCAGACTCCCTTACTCCTCCAGATCAGCTCTTTGGGTTGTGCAGCTGAGTGGGCTTGTTGACAAAGGCCCTCCCAGGCAGCTAAACACAGAGCCATTCCCCGCTTCCACCATCAGCGACAGAGGTGAGGAGGGACCAGGACCTGTCACTTAACTGAGTGTTTCAAGGGCCAGACCCTTGCCTTGCAACTTGTAAACCTCACATCAGCCCCGCAAGGTGGGGTTTATTATCCCTGCTTTAGAGACAAGGAAACAGAAGTTCTAGCTTCCTAAATCCCCTGCCCAGGTCCCAGAGGTAGTGAGAGGGAGATCTTGGATTCGAATCCCGTGCCCATTTCCAAGCTGGCTGGGTTCTCTCCACCCACCGCCCCCTCTGTGAGACAGTGTCGCTCAAACAGTGGGGGCCTGAAGGTTGGTGAGACCAGGTGAGGAGCACTGATGCTAGAAGCAGAATACCCCAAGGGCAAGGCCAGGGCTGAGAGGCATGCTCAGGTGAACAGAGACCAGTAGCCGGGCAAACAGCCCCTGGGACCCAAGATCGGATCCTGGACTGGATCAGAAGACAGGCAGAGAGATAGCCAAGCAAAACAGCCCCTTGTGACCATGGGAGTGAGGAAACACCGAGAGGCCTGGGCAGTGGTGGCTGGTGGGAGCTCAGGGCAGGGAGCTTATGCGACAACACGTTTTTCCAATCTGACAGCAGCCAATAGGAAAAGTTATTTGCTCGACAAAAACCCAACATCTAGGCATGACTGACCATATTTTAGGGAGCTCTCAATCTCATCATATTTCCAAACCAAGCTGTTTCTCCCAGAATCCCACAAAAGGGCCAAGTACTTAGGCAGACTCATCCAAGGTCAAAGACACTATTCCAGGTATGAATTTGACTGCTAACCAAGTGACACTTGAAGAGGCTCAGAAATCGAGGTGAGAAAAAGTCCCTGGTTGTTATTACTCAGTACAGGCTGGAAGGAAGAAAGGGCTCTTTGTGGAGCAATGAAAGGGATCCAGATAGAGGCGAGCCTCTGCCCTCCCGTACAGAAATCATCTTTTCCATCACCGGTTTCTGCTTTGCGCAAGGCCCAGCCTCATTGTTCCCCTGCATTCCACCGGGGGCCAGAAGAATACATTTGGATACGCCACTTTCTCAGTGCAAGTGCACAAGGATCTGAATGCAGATCTATTCTAGCCATCATTATTTAGAAATATTTTTATAAATAATTCTTTAAAGGTATGGCTATTCCCTTCCTCTCCTTTTGTTGTTTATCTCCCCCGCCCCCCCCGCCCCGGGAAGGGTGCAATTCTCCAACACAGTTTGCATTGTAAAGCCACGACAAATGTGAAGCCACAACAATATTGCATTGAAATGCAGCAGTGAAGGAAACGGCACCTCACTCCAGTGTTCTCACCTGGGAAATCCCATGGACAGAGGAGCCTGGCAGGCTACAGTCCACGGGGTTGCAAAAGAGTCAGACACGACTCAGTGACTAAACAACAATACCAAGTGAAAGCCTGGAAGGCAGAGATGGCATGTGTATAGGACAAGAGCACAAGTCCAAGTGGCAACTAGCACCTGCATCTCTCCCAGACCTGGCCTGCCACGGTGACGGTCACAGCTCCCTCCGTCGTCCTCCTCTCCCTCCATCCACCTCTCTGTCCTCCTCCTCTGTCTCAGCACCAGAGCTGTGACAATGAGCCAAGAAGACCTCTTTCCACCCCAGGGCTGGGGGAGACGGGGGGAGGCCCAGGATACTTAATAAAGACGGATGTTCCTAGGAGTGGTGTGTGGCTGGCAGCAGAAGGCTGATGGGATCGGATTAAGAGCACTGATCTGGGAAGCGAAGAACTCAAAATGTCAAGGGCAGGGCTGCAAAGCATAAAAGAGACATCTCAATTCTTTGAGGGCTTACGTTCTAGGTAAGCCCTCAAAGAACTGGTAAGTATGTAAGACAAGCTTTTCAACGTGTCACTGAGGCTATGGCCTCCATGCAGAAGGCAGTGACAGTAACAGAAAGGTTTTTGGGCTGACAAATGTGTGTAAGCTGGTAAAACACGCAGCTGGGGTACCCTAGTGGACAGGCAGGTAGCAGGTAGCTTGTCCCCAAGATGGCTGCAGTCCATCTCTCCTTTTCTGTGTCCCATCCCCATCTCTTGAATCTGAGCTTTCCTTAGTGATTTGCTTGACCCATAAAATGTGACAGAAGCGACACTCAGAATTTCTAAGGCAAGAGACCAAGAATCTTGCAGCTCTTGTCTGAGCCTCTAAGGACTTGAGGTCTTAAGCTGTCGTGTAGGACCAGCTTCCCCAAGGCTGCCATGCAGGGAGGAAGCCCAAGGTGCCATGTGGAGAGACCGAGCAGGAAAAGGGAGACCCGCCAGGCCATTTTCACAGGTTCCAGCTCCCAGCCATTCAAGTCACCTGTCCTGAGCCATAAGCCTTCTGGAGCAGAGACGAACCATTCCCTCTGTGCCCTGTCCAACCGTCCAAATTCCTGACCCACAGAATTGTGAGATATGATAACAGTAAATTGTTTTTTAAGGCCACTGCGTTTTTTTATTTTGTCTTGCATCAATAAATGACAAGAACCCAGGGAGGGGACATGTGTAAGTGCCAAGAATCTCTGTTGACCCAATCATCCCTCTTTAAGACAGTCTGCATCCCCTCTGCATCCCTAGCCCTCCTCTGCCATGGCCCTCCTCTGCCATGGCCCTCCTAAGCCCTGGAACTCCCATCCCCAGGACCAATCCCGATTCCTACCAAATTTCCTTCTAGAAGCCCAACTTGGGAATTAATTTGCTTCTTGGGGAAGAACTAGGGAACACAGGAAGGGCAGAGATTTTGTGGCCTGTCTCTGGGGTTGGTCCCATGGACTGGCCAGTGGATGGGGGCAGAAAGTGAGTCCTGTATGCACAGTGGCTGTGTGATTCCTCCAGGGAAATGATTCCTCAATCATGAAAGCTCGTTCTTGCCTCCCCTCCAGAACTCCTGCTGCTGCTGCTAAGTCGCATCAGTTGTGTCTGACTCTGAGATGCCAAGGACTGTAGCGCACCAGTCTCCTCTGTCCACAGGATTCTCCAGGCAAGAATACTGGAGTGGGTTGCCGTGCTGTCCTCCCAGGGATCTCCCTGACCTAGGGTTTGAACCCTAGTCTCTTCCATCTCCTGCATTGGCAGGTGGGTTCTTTACCACTAGTGCCAACTGGGAAGGCTTCAGAACCTCCCTCAGGTCCCTCAAATTCAGCACAGCCCAAACCAGTGTCTACTCTAATCTCCCCCACCCCAAGACTATTTCCTGCCTTGCCCCATGGCAGGAAATTCCCCTTGCTGCCAGGAATGCAGAAGTCCCTGGGCGCAGTCAGGGGTGGGCAGCCAACCCTCCAGGGACAGGACCTGCCCAGCAAGAGCTAGAGCCAGCAAGAGGTTGCTCAAATGGCTGGAAGTTTGTTCTAGGAACCCCAAAATGTGGGTGGGGGTGGGGAGGGCTTCTGAATATGGACCAAGATGGGAAGACTTGCTCAGGATCTGGGCAGAACCCTGTCAAAGTCATAGGGTTCCTCCTGGAGAGAAAAGGGGTCCTGAGGCTGTGTCCGGGGGCTGGAAGGAGGCTTACAATGCCATCTCCAGTCTTAGAATCTCCTCTCTTTACCTCCCGCTGCTTCTGGAGCAGCCATCAAGCAATGTTGAGGGCTCCTGCTTCTGGGGTTCCTGACCCCTTCTTTTCCCTTCCATTGCCCTATTAGACCCTGGCTCAGCTTGTCATCACCTCATCCCTTGCTCTGGTCTCTCTCTGGTCCCCTGGCCCCTCTAGCCCAGGCATTGCCTCTACATCACCCTTCTCCCTCTCATCATAGCACCCACCTGTCAAAGCCCTTCAACCCCTTCCCACTGCCTGTGGGATGAAGCCCCTCCATGGCCCAGTGGTCCCAGAGCCTTGACCCCTGCCTGTCCTTCCCATGGACCCCCAGCACGAGCTCCTGGCTCCTGCCGCTCCGGCCTCCCCTTAGGGCCCCTGACCCCCTCTGTGCAGTAGCCCCTGCCTTTGCAGACCTTAAGTCTGCTGGGGCTTCAGGCCTGTAGTCCGGTCTGGAAGCCAGTTACCCACAATGGCTGTTGAACACTTGGAACTGGCTAGTGCAATTGAGGGGCTAAATTTTTAATTTCATTTGCATCAATTTAAACTTTAAAAAATGATAGTGGATTCAGTTATTGGGAAATCTTTAATGTTTGGAACAATTTGGATATGTGAACTACCTTTTTAACTGTACATTTAATGAAATCCAAACAGACATCTAACATAGCCAGTGAACTACATTTATGTCTGAATTTAGCATCTACATTGAGATGTGCTGTAAGTGTGAAATATGCATTGGACTTGAAGAATCAAAAAATTTCAAAAGAATAAAATAGCTAAATTTTAAAAACTAATTACCTATTGAAATAATTGTATTTAGGATATATTAAGTTGATACAGAGATCAAAGAGAGAAAAATCTTTAGTGTCATCTTTTTTTTTCTTTTAACTTTTAAATTCACTAGAAAATTTAAAATTATACATGTGGCTTGAAGTCTATTTCTGTTGGACAGCACTTATGTAAGCCACTGATCTAACACTTGATTGACAGTTCGGCCCACCCTATCTTCCCCTCCCCTACCCCTCAGGCTTAAATGCCAGTGACTTTGGGTTTATGGATGGTCTATACCTGACATGCTGGTCTCTGTAGGACACACATGTTTGCAAAGAACATGTGTGTATCTGTGAGGCCGGGTGCACACGTGCCCCTACCCACAGGTATGTGCATTGCACGTCTGCATCCACACCTCTCTATGCCTTCAGTGTGGAAACACCCGGGAGGGCCCCGGTGTGAAGCTATTCTCAGGCCAGTGTCTGGATGAGAACCCAGGGCCTCAGAGGAGTTGATGTGAGGACAAGACCTTGGGTGTGATGCCTCAGGCTGCTTGTCCCCCACGCCAGGGGTTGCTGGAACAGACAGCGTTTCCTTGGCAAGTTGATGAAAATGTCATGTAGGACAGAACCAACAGCCGCCCTGAAATCAAGATAGATGACAGTTCCTTCTCGCCCCTCGCCAATGAAGCCCGTCACTCTATCACTGGAGAGGAAATTAAATTGGTCTGGCACAGTTTGCTGTTCCCAGAGTCAATTTGGTCACCGCTGTGTACTGCGTTATGCACTTCTGGGTGGTGTCTAATTGATCAGTTGGCTTCCTGATAAATTTCCAAGGTACAGTCTGTGGTGCTAACTACACCACAGGAAATAAGGAGGATGTCCTTGTTCCCTTTTTAAAGATACGAAACAACCTTTCCCTCCATCATCCATTCATTCAGCCACCCATTCATCCTCTGAATCATTCAGTTGTTCAGTCGACAAATACGGAGCACCCACTGTGTAGTGCGCAGTGTGTAAGAATAAAAAGAACTGTGGGCTTTGCTGGTGGCGAAGTGGATAAAATCCACCTGCCAATGCAGGGGACATGGGTTTGACCTCTGATGCAGGAGATTCCACATGCCTGGAACAGTTAAGCCCGTGCGTCTAGAGCCTGTGCTCTGCAACAAGAGAAACCCCGCTCACTGCAACTAGAGAAAGCCCGTCCACAGCAACGAAGACCCAGTGCAGCCAATAAATAAATTAATACAAATAATGAATACAGAAATATTTTTTAAAATAAGTAAATTAAAAGAACTGTGAGGTGAGAGTATGGAAAACCAGATTCCAACACCAGCCCTTAGGTAGGTCTCTATTCTCTTTGAGCCTCAGTTCCCCTCTGTAAAATGAGCGGGTTGGACTTAAGATCTCAAGCCCCCCTCCAGTTCTGGCACGTCAGGGTTCAAGGTGGATCTTCTGGGCAAATCTTTCTCATCTCCAGGTAGAGGTTGTTTCCTAGAGCCCAGGGGCTGCTCGGACACTATAGTGGGGTGAGGGGACACATAAGGATGCCAGGGTCATGGGCATCACTATCACCAACTCCCACAGGCTGAAAGCCTGCTTTCCAAGAATGAGATGACCCTGAAATGCAGGAGGATCAGTTCAAGCGGGATTTGTGTATTTGGTTGTTGTATCTCAGAGATTTGCAGGCACCAGTCACAGCAGCAGTGGCTTAGTCTGTTTGGGCTGCTATAACAAAGTATTACATTCTGATCAGCTTAAACCAGAGGTCTCTGGCCCCTGGGCCATGGACTGGTACTGGTCTGTGGCCTGTTAGGAACCTGGTCTCACAGAAGGAGGTGAGTGGCAGGTTATCGGGGAATTTTCCACTTTACAGCCAATCCCCCTCACTCACATTACCGCCTGAGCTCCGCCTCCTGTCAGACTGGCAGCCACATAATAAATGTAATGTGCTTGAATCATCCTGAAACCACTCCCCCACACCCCCACCCTGGTCCGTGAAAAATCTGGCTTGCACAAAACTGGTCCCTGATGCCAAAAATGTTGGGGACCCCTGGCTTAAGCAGCAAACATTTATCCTCAGTTTTGGAGGCTGGGAAGTCCAGGATCAAATTACCAGCAAATCCTGTTTCCCAGATGACTGTCTACTTGCTGGATCCTCACCTGGGACTTCCCTGGTGGCTCAGTCAATAAAGAATCTGCCTGCACTGCAAGAGACTGCCTGTAATGCAGGAGACCCAGGTTCTATTCCTAGGTCAGGAAGATCCCCTGAAGAAGGAAATGGCAAACTACTCCAGTATTTCTGCCTGGGAAATCCCATAGACAGAGAAACCTGGTGGGCTACATTCCATGCGATTGCAGAGTCAGACACAATTTAGCAACTAAACCACCGCTAAATCACCTCTACCACCTGGTGGATGGGGTGAGGGAGCTCTTGGGTTCTCCTTGATAAGGGCATTAATCCCACTCATGAGGGCTCCACCCTCATGACCTCATCACCTCCCAGAGACCCCATTTCCTAATTCCACCACACTGGGAATTAGGTTTCAACATACAAAATTTGGTAGTGGGGGAGAACAAAAACATTCAGTCTATAGCAAATAGCCTCTGGCATTAGCATTTTGGAGACAGTGGTTTGTCCCTCAGCCCTTGGAGCACATAGGAATGGAGCACTGGATGCCCTTTCTGGTTCCTCACCCGCTCCAAAGGCAGACTATGTCTTTGGGCAATTCCAAGGCTCCACTGTCTTGTACCATTTCCTGCCCTGTCTTCCTGCTTCCCTTCCACCATGGGCTGGTTTGGTTGGGGTCTGCTTCTCAGTGTCCCACATGCTGGTTGGGAAGCCCAGCTCTGGGACTCTGAGACATCTCATCCAGCTGGCTGTCCTTGGCTCGCAGGACCCATTCCAATCCCTGCTAGGAACCCTTTGATTCAGCCTGGCCGATTGGCATGGATTAACAGGGCTGCACCAGCCTGGTTACTGAGGGCTCTAAATTAACACCATGAAAGTTAGACACAGCAGAAGCTTTCTCAGATCCCTAACCATGTACCATCAGTCTTTGTAATGAAGGTGCCTGATTGCAGGCTGGGTTGTAGGTGGGCAGAAGCAGAGGGGCAGGGACAGGGAGGGGGAGAAGATTTGTCACTGAGCTTTGCCTGCTCTGATTCTGCTTGCAAAGAGTAATTTCCTCGGGTTCCTCCTCCAACATTCAAAACCCATCAGCAAACCCCCAAACCAAAACCACAGCAATTTGGAACCACAGCATGTTGGAACATCCCAGATACAGAAAACCTGTGTAGGGTTCTGGACACGGAGGTGAACAGGACAGATGGAGCTCCCACCTCCATGGAGCTCATATGTTCCCCTCCACAGAAGAAAGATAATAAGCAAGTACATAATCAATAAGCAAGATAAGGGATGTCCCTGGTGGTCCAGTGGCTAAGACTTTGTGTTCCCAGTGCAGGGAGTTCTGGGTTTGATCCCTGATCAGGGAACTAAAGTGAAAGTCATTCAGTCATGTCCGACTCTTTGCAACCCCATGGACTATGCAGTCCATGGAATTCTCTAGGCCAGAATACTGGAGTGGATAGCCCTTCCCTTCTCCAGGGGATCTTCCCAACCCAGGGATCAAACCCAGATCTCCCTCATTGCAGGCGGATTCTTTACCATCTGAGCCACAAGGGAAGTGAAATTCCCATGCTGTAACTAAAAAGTCTTGCATGCTGCAACTAAAAAGATCCCGCCTGCCACAACTGAGACCGACCTATTGCAGTCAAATAAATAAATAAATAATTTTTTAAAATTAAAAAGATGATTCTAGATTGTGTAGGTACTGTAAAGGAAATATGTCGGTGCTGTGATGGAGAGCGGTCAGGTGGTCGAATTGCACAGGGGCAGTCTAGGGACAAGCTCTCCTGAACACATGAAGACTGAAGAGAAAGAGCCAGGAAAGGGCATAGCAGATGCAAAGGCCCTGGGGCTGGAACAGCTCAGTGGGTTTGAGGAACAGAAAGGAGATGAGCCCAGTAGGAGTGCAGGACAGAGAGAACAGCAGGGCAAGGTGAGGTTGGAGAAGTCACTGCCCTCCAGTGGGAGAAGGCAGACAAGCAGATACTGAGAGCAGAGTGGGGAATGCTGTGATGGAGATGGGAATGGGCAGGGAAGCCTGGAACCCAGCCTGGAGGAGACAAATTAGCACCACGTCTTGTACTGTACACCCAAATCTCTCTCCAGTCCTGTGTGGCCCTCCATCCTTCTATCATCATGGACCTGGCTCCAGTTCCCTCCCTTTTCTTGCCAAGAGCAGGGGGCTCCGGAGTGGCATCAGCTGCACCCTGCTCCAGCCCAGAGGAACAACCTCCAGATGATTTCCCTGCCCTGAAGCTCCTCCCACTCTCTTCTGCTGCTGCAGAAAGCTGCTGGGTGGCAGCCGCTGGAGTGACCTGAGACGAATGAAACTCGCACATGTACTGTATGGGGTAATATCACCAAATGGTGAGTCTCTTCCTTTCATCTCCCCGGTCTCCCTGGAGCTTTTACTATCATTGAGCCAAGCATCTAGCAAATAGCTCCTTTTATCTGGCTGGCTTTCAACTTGAGACACCCTCTCCAGGGACCCTGCTTGGCAACAGCACTCTTTGGAACTACTGTCTTCAAAATTAGGTTATGTCAGGTGCTTGAGTAATAATATTATTAATATGAATTAAAAATGTAATGATAACAATAACATCAGTTCCCCATTTATTAGGGGTCTGGACATGCCAAGCACTGTGCTAAATACTTTACATGCATCATTTCACGCAATTCTCACTACCATCTTACAGGGCAGGTGTTGGTATGAAGCTCACAGAGGTTAAATAATTTGGCCAGGCTGCATAGCAAATAACAGCTGGGACTGACATTAGATGTAGGCAGGGTCCAATTCCACAGACATTATTTTCTGTAGATGAGTGGTCCCCAGTTCCAAGCTGGCTACACCAGAATCATCGGGGGAGCTTGTTAGAAATTAAGATTTCTGGTCACTCATCCTTAGAAATTCTAATTCTGTAGGTTTGGAGAAGGGCTCAGGAATCTGGTTTTATTTGCTTGTTTTAGCAGTTTCCCTCAGGAGGTTCAGATACAAGGCCAGGTGTAGGCAGGTACACCTTCGGTAGGTGTGCACTTAATCTTCTTGAGAGAAGGCAGAGAGAGGAAGTGGCTGGTGGGGGGAAAATGGAAGTGAATGATGGAGGGAGGTAGGTCTCCCTGAGGGGCACAGCTGACTCCCTAGCCCCACCCCCATCTGTCCTTTCCTCAGTCAAGAGCCAGAAGCCAAACCCTTCTCAAGCTCACCTCCTCTTCCACCACCCGGCCCCCCTACCTTGCACCCCACAGTGAGGAAAAGCAGGAAAAACACTGTTGAGAATTGCAGGGAACACAGGAGGGGTTTGGGGACAGGATGTCTAAAGTTGGAAGCCAAACAGTTGGGAGGCATGAGAGAAGGTGATGAAGTGATCTAGAGGGTCTCTGGTCTATCATAGTGATGGTAGAGTAGCATGACTTCTCAATCATTGAACAAATTTTTATTAAGCAGTAATATGAACTAATACTGCCCTGGAAAGGTGTCATAGGGCAGAGAGGAGCATAAACATTGTCTTTGCCCCAAGCCTCCATTCTAGTACCTACCATTCTTGTTTTATTAATCTTCCTAGACAATTTTGTCAAATGAATAATGATCTTCAGTTCTAGTGGGAGGGCAAGTGCAATATCAAGGAACAGAAGAGGGACTTCCCTGGTGGTTCAGTAGTTAAGACTCCAAGCTTCCAATGCAGGGGGCCCAGATTCAATCCCTGATCAGGGAACTGAGATCTTGCAAGCCACATGGTGTGGCCAGTGGAAAAAAAAAAAAGGAACAGCAGAAATTACTATTGGTACTAAAAAAAAATTAAATGTTAACACATATGACAGCATGAACGGACCTTGAGGACGCTATGCTAAGTGAAATAAGCCAGTCACAAAGACAAATACTGTATGATTCACACTTGTGAGGTACTTCGAGTAGTCAAGTTTACAGAGACAGAAAGTAAAACAGTGGTTACCAGGGGCTGGGGTGGGATGGAGAGTTATTGTTTAATGGGTACAGTTCTGCAAGATTAAAAACGTTCTGAAGCTTGATTGTATAACAATGTGAGTGTACCTAACACTACTAAACTATACACTTAAAAATGGGTAAGATTTACATTACAGGTTATGTGTATTCTACCCCAATTAAAACAGTCTTCAAAATTTTTTATATGAAAATAATTGTGTTACATTGATTATATGGAGGTACCTGGTCGAGATTGTTACTTTCCCCTCAGATCCATTCTCCCCTTTCTTTTTTTTTAATTTAATGAAATTTTTTTAATTGGAGGTTAATTGCTTTACATATTCTGCATTCTCCCCTTTTCTGATAGAGAAATTTTAGCTGGGTGCAAGGCAGCCCAGAATAAAGACTATATTTCCCAACATCCTCTGCAGGTGGGTGTGGCCACGTGACAGTTCTGGCCAATGGATATAAGTGGAAGGGTCCTGTGAGAGCCTCTGGGACTTTTTTAAGAGATTGCCGAAGTGCACACTTTACGCCTCCTCTTTGTCCCTTCCTCCACTGGCTGCCAGGAGTACGTGGTGGGAGGGGGGCTGTCATATTGGTGCATGAAGTTGGGAGTCATAAGTTAATGGAGGTCACACCTGATAGAGCAAGAGGGTGTGAGGTCCTGGAATGGGCCCTGATCTACCTGCATGAATTTCTGCATAAGAAATAGACGTTCATCTCCTTCAAGCCGCTGCTATTTTTGTTTTTTGTTATTTGTACTTAAACTTAATCCTAATAAATAGAGCTGAATGAATGATGGTAGGAACAGAAGGACCTTGAGGATTAGAGTGTTCAAGGACGACTGTACAGGCGAGGTGGGACCTGAGCTGTCCTGATGGATAACGAACGGACTGCGAGATGAACAAGGACTGATCCGTGTCCTCAAGGAACTCCTTGTGCAGTGGACGGCATGGACAGTTACACGTTATCTATAGCCAGGGCCACTGCAGCCAGCTAACATTTGCGGAGCCCTTGCCATGTGTCAGGTCAGAGGCATGAACTTCTGTATTTAATCTTCACAGCAGCCTTATGGGGTCAGTACTCTTACTATGATCCCCCATCTTTTAGGGGGAAATAGGCTGGTGGAGGTTAGGCAGCTCATGAAGATTGTACAGAGCAGTGGCCGAGCGGGCATGGTGACCCAGGGGTTTTGATCCTTAACCACTTAACTAAACAGAGGATAAAGAAACTCAACAGAAGAAGGATTTGAGGTCATTTGTAGGGCTCTGGAAAGTTCTACGCAGGAAGTGACTTCTTATCTGAGCCTTGAATGGGGCATGGTGGGGAGGGCCATTCCAGACTGTGGACACTGCAGAGGCAATGGCTTGGCAGGGAGCTGGTGAAGCTGACCCAAGAAGGGTGCGGTGGGAGACGAGATTGGAAAAGAGAGGGCTCCAGCTCTGCACAAGGGATTGGAAAAAGCCATCTTACAGGCCCATGAGGGTTCTCAGCCGAAAGGCTTGAATAATAGAAGACTGTAGACCTGGGATGATAGATCTTTCAGATATATTATGATTATTTTTTATAAAGCCAAATTTTTCTTGAGAAGACAGAATTAGATACAGAAGGGAGTAAAGCAGGTGAATTCCTGCCTGGATAATTAGTACTCAATGGTTCCTTTAACATGGCAGCTGAGGGACTGGGAAAGGCTTTTTTAAAAGAAGAACAGCAAACTGATTACAAATGTCCGTGAATAGTTCCAGACCATGGATTGTGAACACTAATGTATTTCCAGAGAGGCTAAGGGAGAGGCCAGACTTAATTTAAGCAGAGATTGATAAGAGTTTTGCTGACAGAAGGCACCCATCTGTACTCGGGGGTGGAGGGTACTTTAAATCTTGCTCCAAATGAGATTTTATTTTAAATTTAATGGGCAAAAGAAAGGAGTTAGATAAGTATTTGCATCATTGTTTTAATGTTGCTGCTTTATGGAAAAGAAACCTAAGACCTCCCTGGCGGCTCCGCCGGTACGAATTTGCCTGTCAATGCAAGGGGCACGGGTTCTATCCCTGGCCTGGGAAGATCCCACCTGCCTTGGAACAACTAAGCCTGTGCCTCGCAGCAAGAGAAACCAATGCGATGAGAAGCCTGAGCACCGCAACGAAGAGCAGCCCCTGCTCACCGAAGCTAGAGAGAAGCCCTTGCAAAGAAATGAAGACCCAGCGCAGTCAAAAATAAAATAAATTTTAAAAATTAAAATCTAAATACAAATAGAAATGCTTGAGTTGTGGCAGTCCTTGAGAAACAAACCACCCCTCTCATTTATGCTCTGTGAGGGTGGCTACTTGATTTGGAAACTAGTGACCAAAGGGAAACTAATCAGCCCCTCCAGGGCCTAGTCCTGCCTCGCCAATGCCACCCCCATTCCAGGAACAGAAAATGGGTAGGATGTGGAGATGGGGGGGCGGTGGAGAGAGTTTGAGTGAGGGAGGGATCTGATGGGGGAGAATGCCTTGCCGACAGGTGGGACTCAACATCCGCTCCTCCCTCCCTTGCGTTTTAGGGGAAACTTCAGGTTCACCAAAGTGCTTTTATTTTCTGTGATCACAACAGGCTTGTGGAGCAGGAAGAGCATCCACCAAGGGGCATTATCCTTGATTAGCAGATGTGATGTGGTGTCCCAGGTGGTGCAGGGAAGAGCCCCCACATCAGGCAGAGGGACGTGAGTGCAGGCCTCTGAGCAGAGGAGTCGTGACTGGGGTCTGATCTGACCCCGTCTGGATTGTGCGAGAGAAGGGAGAAGGCAGGGATTGAAGTCCAGGGGATCCTCCTGATCCCTGTGTCTTTCTCAGGCCCACTCGGCCGCCCTCAGTAACCTCCCACAACCGGTGGAGGGACCACCCCCTTCCTCCTGGGAAAGGTGCCAAACTGCCCATGAAGAAGCATCACTTCACACCTTGTACAGCCAGGCTCCCTCTCTCCCCACGCACCCTCCTCATTTTCCTTTTTTAAAATATCAGAATGAAATTTTATTAAAAGAGAATCAATACCCATGACATAACCGGCAGCAGATAAATAAGAGAAGCTGATGTTTCACAGTCTGAGTATCTTCTGCAAGGATTCCATGGTGTCCCTCCTACTCCCTGGACCAGAAAACTTTCTGTCCTGGGGTCTCCAGTGAAGCCAGCTCCACCCCCTGGCCTTGCCAACAGCTTTGCTCAGCAAGCTTTTCTCTCCACCCATTACATATCTGTTCCCCAACCGGACTGATTTCCCGCAGCCCCAGGCAAGCCAGCCTCCTCGGACTTACTCTTGTTCCTCAGTCTCAGTTCATCAGCCTCTCCAGCAGCCTCTGGTCTCCTCTCACTCCTGTGTGACCTTGGGTCAACAGCATAATCTCTCTGAGCCTCAGGACTTCAGGTACCTCAAGGATAAACGTGTGGATACAGGCACCTCTTCCATGGCATTTTTGAGCTAAGGAAATTACTTAGTGTATGTAACAGCCCTTAGCACGTGTTCACTAATGCTTGATTCCTTTCTCTGGGCCTATCTATGCCCTATCTGTTCCTTCATTCCATCTCTCTGGGCATTTAAATGCCAGAGCGTTTACCCTAGGAACAAGCATCCTACCCCTGTCCCCTCTGTTTGGGGCATCCAGTGTGGCGGGTCTTGAGTTCCCCTCTGGAGGGTCAGAGCTGGAATTCTGTCTGTCATGAGCACTCGGTGAATGCCCGAGGGAACTGGGACCAGAAAGGCAGGGAAGGAAATGAAGGAGAAGGGAAGGGAAAGGAAGAGGGGAGAAAGGGAAGAGGAAACAATAGAGGGAGAAGAGAAAAAGAAATCATGCAGGGAGGAAAAGAAGGAATCCTTTGTCAGCTATAGACATCTGGTGAACCCCACAGGAACTGGTACAGAACAGGGGCTCAAGGCACTTTGAATTGGATGGATGGATGGATATGATTAGATGGAGGAAAGAAAAGAGTGAGGGAGGGAAGAGAAGGAGGGAGGAAAGAGAGAGGGTGGAGGGAGGGAGGGAAACAGAAAGGGAGGGAAGGTGGCGTTAGCCTGTGTTTCTCCTGGTCTGGACTTCCCTTCCTGCCCAGTTCTGCTTTCCCCTTGAGGCAAGCTGGGGCTTCCAGGTAAGAGATCTTCGCTCCAGAGGCCCTGTACTGCCCATTAGAATCAGAAATGACCCACGGCCAGGTGCGGCATGGGACCTGGACCGCAGAAAGCAGCCCTCTTGATATAAGCAGGCTGGATATGGAATGGACACCTGGCTGGTGAAGGATGCTTTTGCCTTCCTTGTCGGCTGTCTATCTGGCTCGCAGCTCTCCATCGTGGGGCCTTACTGAGGGACAGGCCTGTTTAGCATGCATGGGGCCTCCTGCCTGGCTGCAGGTGGGGAGGGAAGCAGGCCAGGAGCCCCCCGGAGATTACTGGGCCTGTCTGCCTGGATGGATAGCCCACCATCTGGATGCTGCTGCATCTGTGTGGCAGGCAGGGGGCTGGGAGCCAGCCCAGGCCTCCATGGGACCGCCAGAATCTGCATTCACCTGGAAATCCCACAGGAGAACCCTTTCCGGACTGGACTCCATAGAACTCCTCAAGATGAGGAGGGGGCGGAAGGGAAATCCTTAGTCTCTAGCCCCTCCCTAGACAGTCTCGCTGTGGTACATGCAGTAAAGGCTCTGAGGAGTCCTGCAGCAAGGGAACCTGTTTAATTTGAACTCATCGCTTCCCAAACCTTTTCCATCGTGGAAACAGTTTTTTCCCTTGCAGGCACTTAGTTTACAGCTTGAAGGTACTAGAGTTTGTAGGATGCAGTTCAGAAATGCTGAGGTTGCAGAAAGGAAGTGCCGGAGGTAGTTTCCTTTTAGGGTTCGGCCTCTGGACCTTCTCCAGGGTTCAGCAGCTGGGAGGGACCCTGCAAGGGTAGACAATCAAGTGTCAGCCTGGGATAGGACAGCAAGACGGGGTGAAGGGAGGGACGTCCAGGGAAATAGGACTGGGTTTCCAGAATAGCCACGTGCCTTTGGTGAATGGGTGGGGCAATGGGACACCAGCGTTTCTGGGGGAATCTTACCCTCACATCCCCACTGGGATAACTCTGAGGCAGGCATCCCACACGGGCTCCCCAAGTTCCTCTGTGGGATTAAGCTTCAGTCACCACAGGAGTTATTTGTTCAACTTCCTTCCCTTTCCTGTCTCACTCACCACCTCCCCTCCTACAGCTTCATTGGAACAATCCCAAATAAACTACCTGCTCTAAATCCTTCCCAGGGTTTGCTTCTGGGTAACCCTCCCAAAGACACTGTAAATTGGTACAATCTATCGGGAGGATAATTTGTCAATAAGCACTGAAATTACAAATGCACATGTTCATGGGCCATGGACATGAATTTTATCCTATAGATATACTCTTATAAATGACAAAAGATTTACGAACAAGATTATTTTTTGGCAGCACTGCTGATAAGACCCAAAAGTAAGAAATATTTTGCTTTAGGGACAAGACACATAGATCATGGTGCATTCAACCAGTGGAATATTATGCAGCCATAAAAAGGAATGAATGGGGACATCTTTTATGGGCTGATTTAGAATAGTCTCCAAGATAAATAAAGTGGAAAAGAGCAAGGTGATCATGCTTATCATAACATAATCATGTTTTGTATGAATCAAAATCATGTTTGAAACAAAAAGAATATACAGCCACAATTGCTTATTTATGTAGATAGACAGGCACGCTCTGGAAGTGTGCCAAGAAATGGATAACCTGGGAGCTTTTGGAGAGAGGAATTAGGAGGCTGAGAGCAGGGAAAGAGTGGCAGAGTGTATCCTGTATACCCTTTGATTTCTACTGTGGCAGAAATTAAAAGAAGTTCTATGGTAGCTATATATATATATATATATATATATATATATATATATATGTATAACTTAAAAATAATTGTAAAGAATAACCATATCCCTGGATTACAGAATTTTGCTATAATGATCAACCCGATTTTAGCTTGCCTCAGGAAAGTTGAATCCATGACCAGTGGCGTTCAACCTTCCTTTTCTCATTTAGCATTCCCATAATTCTGCATCATTAGTCCATGATTCTAAATAAGGAAAGTGGGCCTGAGTCCAGCCTTCTCCAAAATGCTGAGTGTCCAAGCTATCCTTCCCCTACCCCTTACCTGGGATAAAGAAGCTTCCTAAATCTTCCTGACATAAGGAAGTCTGCAGCCCTTTTCCTGAGCTATTTGAAATGCAGGCTGCTCTCTTTGGAGAGGATGAGATGAGCCAGGAGGGAGGCTAGATAAAATGACCTGTTGGGAACTTTCCTGGTGGTCTACCAGTTAAGAATCCTCCTTGCAATGTGGAGGACATGAGTTCCATCCCTGGTCGGGCAACTAAGATTCTACATGCCGAGGAGCAACTAAGCCTGTGCACTCTGGAGACTGCACACGGGAGTTTATGTGTCACAGTGAAATATCCTCATGATCACGCAAGCTAGAGCTAAGACCTGACAGCCAAATAAATAAATAAAACAAAAAAGCAACCTCTTCATGTGGAATCCTTGTGGGCTGATGCCATGTTCTATTTCTATATTCCAGAGGCCTGGCACAACACTTAACATATTTGTTGGGTGGATGGATGGATGGATGGATGTCTTTTTGCCCCAGAATTCCAAGTATGGAGGAACGAAAGGGAAAAGGATCCCCTCCTTCTGGCTCCTAGGATCCCAGGTCAGTGAGCAGAGCTCTGGAAGTGAACACAGTCTGCTTAAAATTTCAGTTCTGCTCCTCTGGCTGCCATGTGATCTCAGGTTAGTCTCTTCACCTGAGCCTTAGTTTCCTCATCCCTGAAATGTGTAATGCATGCAAAGGATTAAACAAGACCCTGTCCGGGTGCCCCCCATGTGTCTGGCAGTGGGCTCTGCTGGGTGTATTTCCTCCCCCTCCCTTCCTTTGGGCAGAAGAAAAATCACCATTGAGACCAGACATTGTCATCTCTTTGCCTCCAATCACGCCCATGTCAAGAGGATCCTCCTTCTGTCTAACTAAAAACCCGTCTGCTGTGACCCAAGTCTGTGGCCTCCTGTGCTACGGTCCACTGGCAAGAGGGAGAGCTGTCAGTGTGGTCCCTACAGGATTTTCCAGATCTGAAGGCACAAAGAAATTCAAGGTTGAGTCTTGTTAACTGTGGGCCCAGCAACCCCAGCCCCTCTTGCTTGACCCATCTGTTTTAACTTCTCTGTCCCCTTCCTGGGCTTAAGAAGCTTGGTGTAAAGTCAGCTGATGGTTGCCCAAGGTTCTAGCGCACAGGGCCTGCCCCTTCTCCACCCCAGTCCTTCCCCTCCACCCAAGGAAACGGCAAAAAGCTCAGATTTCCCAGAGCTGAGAGACTGAATCCTAGGAGCGGAGCTGACAAGTGGCATTTTACAATAAATCCCTGCAATTAGACCCTGCAAACAGCTTCCCTGTCGCCTCCCTGATATACGGCAGGGAATTAGCTTAATGTGCCTGGCAACTAATTCTTGGACTAAAAATAGTTAGCTTGGGGGTTCACCTTTCCTTGCCTAACATCCAATCTTTGCTGGGGCCAAGGAGGGAGCAAGCCTGGGGTCCAGGGCCTGCCCTGGTGGGTGCCAGGGTGGGTCTTAAGGATTATGCTAAGTCTCTTCAATCGTATCCGATTCTTTGTGACCCTATGGACTGTAGCCTGCCAGGCTTCTTTGTCCATGGGATTCTTCCAGCAAGAATACTGGAGTGGGTTGCCATTTCCTTCTCCAGGGGATCTTCCTGATCTGGGTATCGAACCCTTGTCACCTACCTTTAACTAACGTGACAAAGAATTAGCCATAGGGCAGGAGTAGGGCCGCCTTCTGTGAGGGAGGGGAGCCAGGCTGAGCTATTTTAAGTGTGTAGCCTTTCTGAGTAGGCAGCCGCCTTCTCAGAGGACTCCCTGGTTTGGCCTCCTGAAATACCACCCCTTCCTCCACCCTCATGCTCCCACCCATCCCCCAGCAGACACCACCATTCAGAGGACTAGGAATGGATTCTAACCCACTGGGTCACCTTGGCCTGGTCCCTCCTCTCCAGTTTGCTTTCCTTATTTGCAGAAAGAGAAATTAAATGAGTCCATTGTTTAGGTATTGGATTTTCAGACACCGTGGACTCGCAGTTTCCAGCATTTTATCCCAAATATCCTCACAAACATCAAGGTTCCTGAAATGCCAACTCCTCAGCATGCAAACCCCCTCTGTTGTCCAGTAGCTCAATCATGTCCGACTCTTTACGATCCCATGGACTGAAGCACAGTAGGCTTTTCTGTCCCCCCTGCAAACCCCCTTAGGGACCATCAGGCTGAGTGACAATTCTTTTTTCAGACCCTTCGTACTAATTTTTTCGCTGAAGGGAGACAAAAAAGAAACAAGTTTAACATTCCCTTTAAAGTCCAATCCAGACCTAAAAATTCTAAAGTCCCTCTGTCGTAGGGCCACTTGCCAACAGTAAAACACCAACTATGCCATGAAACAGCTTGTTCATAAAGTCTTGTCAGTTAGTCACATCTTAGTATAACTCAGTCCATAAAGTCTTTTCCTGGAAGAGGAGGAGGAACATGGGGTCTTGGGATCCTTCCTGGGGCTGTGAGGATATTGAAAGCCTCACTGGGCTCCCTACCACCCCTATGAGAAACCCCCATGGGGAAGCCAGGGACCTCCGCAAGCTATGACCCCTGACCCCCTGTCCAACCTCACAACCCCCCAATCATGCTCTGCTCCACTGTCACAGGACTCTCTGTTCCCCACACAGACCAAGCAGAGTCCATCTATATGCTGGGCCTTTGTTCACAAGGATGCCTCTACCTGGAATGCCATTTCCCCTTCTCCCCTTTGTCCCTGAATTACATCTCAGTTGGTAGAAATCCTACCATTTAAAAAAAAATTATGTTTATTTATTTTGGCTGTGCCAATTCTTAGCTTCAGCACTTGAGATCTTCAATCTTTGCTGTGGCATGTGGAATTTTTTTTTTTTTTTTTAGTTGCAGCATGTGAACTCTTAGTTGTGGCATGTGGGATCTATTTCCCCAACCAGAGATTGAATCCAGGCCCCCTGCACTGCGAGCAAAGAGTCTTAGCCACTGGACCCCCAACGAAGTCCCTCTACCCATTTTATTTATTTATTTATTTTTATTGAAGGATAATTGCTTGACAGGATTTTGTTGTTTTCTGTCAAACCTCAACATGAATCAGCCATAGGTATACATGTATTCCCTTTCTTTTTGAACCTCCCTCCCATCTCCCTCCCCATCCCACCCCTCTAGGTTGATCCAGAGCTCCTGTTTGAGTTTCCTGAGCCAGACAGCAAATTCCTGTTCGCTGTCTATATTACATATGATAATGTAAGTTTCCATGTTACTCTTCCCATATCTCACCCTCTCCTCCCCTCTCCCCGTGTCCATAAGTCTATTCTCTATGTCTGTTTCTCCATTGCTTCCCTGTAAATAAATTATTCAGTACCATTTTTCTAGATTCTGTACATATGCGTTAGAATATTTATCTTTCTCTTTCCGACTCACTTCACTGTGTATAATAGGTTCTGGATTCATCCACCTCATCAGAACTGACTCCAATGAATTGTTCTTGTGGCTGAGTAATATTCCATTGTGTATATGTACCACAACTTCTTTATCCATTCATCTGTTGATGGACATCTAGGTTGCTTCCATGTTCTAGCTATTGTAAATAGCACTGCAATGAACAGTGGGATATATGTGTCTTTTTCAATTTTGGTTTCCTCAGGGTATATGCCTAGGAGTGGGATTGCTGGGTCATATGGTGGTTTTATTCCTAGTTTTTTAAGGAATCTCCATACCGTCCTCCGTAGTGGCTGTATCAATTCACATTCTCACCAACAGTGCAAGAGCATTCCCTTTTCTCCACACTCTTTCCAGCATTTATTGTTTTTAGACTTTTTGATGATGGCCATTCTGACCAGTGTGAGGTGATATCTCATTGTAGTTTTGATTTGCTTTTCTCTAATAATGAGTGATGTTGAGCATCTTTTCATGTATTTGTTAGCCATCTGTATGTCTTCTTTGAAGAAATGTCTGTTTAAGTCTTTTCCCCACTTTTTGATTGAGTTATATGAGCTGCTTGTGTATTTTGGAAATTAATCCTTTGTCGGTTGTTTCATTTGCTATTATTTTCTCCCATTTTGAGGGTTGTCTTTTCACCGTGCTTATAGTTCCTTTGCTGTGCAAAAGCTTTTAAGTTCAATCAGGTCCCACTTGTTTACTTTTGCTTTTATTTCCATTACTGTCAGAGGTGAGTCATAGAAAATCTTGCTTTGATTTGTGTCATTGAGTGTTCTGCCTATGTTTTCCTCTAAGAGTTTTATGGTTTCTGGTCTTACATTTAGGTTTTTAATCCATTTTGAGTTTATCTTTGTGTGTGGTGTTCTAATTTCATTCTTTTACAGGTAGCTGTCCAGTTTTCCCAGCACCATTTATTGAAGAGTCTGTCTTTGCTGCATGGTATATTCTTTCCTCCTTTGTCAAAAATGCCAAAACCCATAGGTGCATGGGTTTATTTCTGGGCTTTCTATCTTGTTCCATTGGTCTCTATTTCTGTTTTTGTGCCAGTACCATACTGTCTTGCTGACTGTAGCTTTGTAGTATACTCTGAAGTCAGGAAGGTTGATTCCTACAGCTCCATTCTTCTTTCTCAAGACTCCTTTGGCTATTCGCAGTCTTTTGTGTTTCCATATGAATTGTGAAATTTTTGTTCTAGTTCTGTGAAAAATGTCATTGGTAATTTGATAGGGATCACATTGAATCTGTAAATTGCAGATTCGGATATTTGGTAATATAGTCATTTTCACAATATTGATTCTTCTACCCAGGAACATGGAATATCTTTCCATCTGTTTATGTAGTCTTTGATTTCTTGCATTAGTGTCTTATAATTTTTTGTGTACAGTTCTTTTGTCTCCATAGGTAAGCTTATTCCTAGATATTTAATTCTTTTTGTTGCAATGGTGAATGGGATTGATTCCTTTATTTCTTTCTGATTTTTCATTATTAGTGTATAGAAATGCAAGTGATTTCTGTGTATTGATTTTATATCCTGCAACTTTGCTGAATTCACTGGTTAGCTCTAGTAATTTTCTGATACTATCTTTAGGGTTTTCTATGTACAGTATCATGTTATCTGCAAACAGTGAGAGCTTTACTTCTTTTCTGATCTGGATGCCTCTTATTTCTTTTTCTTCTCTGATTGCTGTAGCTAGAACTTCCAGAATTATGTTGAATAATAGTGGTGAAAGTGGACACCCTTGTCTTTTTCCTGATCTTAGGGGGAATGCTTTCAGTTTTTCACCATTGAGAATAATGTTTACTGTAGGCTTATCATATATGGCCTTTACTATGTTGAGGCAGGTTTCTTCTATGCCCATTTTTTTGAAGAGTTGTAATCATAAATGGATGCTGAATTTTGTCAAAGGATTTTTCTGCATCTATTAAGATGAACATATGGTTTTCATCTTTCAACTTGTTAATATAGTGTATCACATTGATTGATTTGCATATACTGAAGAATCCTTGCATTCCTGGAATAAACCCAACTTGATCATGGTGTGTGAGCTGTTTGATGTGTTGCTGAATTCTGTTTGTTAAAATTTTGTTGAGGATTTTAGCATCTATGTTCATCAGTGATATTGGCCTGCAGTTTTCTTTTTTTGTGTTGTCTTTGTCTGGTTTTGGTATCAGGGTGAGGGTGGCCTCATAGAATGAGTTTGGAAGTGTTTCTTCCTCTGCAATTTTTTGAAAGAGTTTTAGAAAGATAGGCACTAGCTCTTTTCTAAATGTTTGATAGAATTCTCCTGTGGAGCCATCTGGTCCTGGGCTTTTGTTTTTTGGGAGATTTTTGATCACAGCTTCAATTTCAGTGCTTGTAATTGGGTTGTTAATAATTTCTGTTTCTTCCTGGCTCAGTCTTGGAAGGCTGAACTTTTCTAAGAATCTGTTCATTTCTTCTAGGTTATCCTTTTTTTTTTTTTTTTTGCCATATAGTTGTTCATAATAGTCTCTTATAATCCTTTGTATTTCTGCATTGTCTATTGTAACCTCTCCTCTTTCATTTTCAATTTTGTTGATTTGATTCTTCTCTCTTTTTTTCTTGATGAGTCTGGCTAAAGGTTTGCCAATTTTGTTTATCTTCTCAAAGAACAAGCTTTTAGTTTTATTAATCTTTACTATTGTAAACTTACTATTCTTTCATTTCTTTTTCATTTATTCTTATTCAGATCTTTATGATTCCTTTCCTTCTACTAATTTTGGGGGTTTTTTGTTCTTCTTTTTCCAGTTGTTTTTAGGTGTAAAGTTAGGTTGTCTATTCGATGTTTTTCTTGTTTCTTAAGGTAGGATTGTATTGCCATAAACTTCCCTCTTAGAACTGCTTTTTCTGCATCCCACAGATTTTGAGTTGCCATGTTTTCATTGTCATTTGTTTCTAGAAATTTTTTTATTTCCCTTTTGATTTCTCCAGTAACCTGTTGGTTATTTAGAAACCAACTGTTGTTAATCTCCATGTGTTTGTGTTTCTTACAGTTTTTTTCTTGTAATTGATATCTAGTCTCATAGCCTTGTGGTCAGAGAAGATGCTTGATACGATTTCAATATTCTTAAATTTACTGAGGTTTGATTTGTGACCCAAGATATGGTCTATCCTGGAGAATATTCCATGTGCACTTGAGAAGAAGGTGTATTCCTCTGCATTTGGATGGAATGTCCTGAAGATATCAGTGAGATCCACCTCATCTAATGTATGAATTAAGACTTGTGCTTCCTTATTAATTTTTTGTTTTCATGATCTGTTTTGACAGATCATCAGGTGTGAGTGGAGTGTTTATTTCTCCTACTATTATTGTTACTGACAATTTCTCCTTTTATGTCTGTTTGTGTTTGTCTTATGTATTGAGGTGTTCATATGTTGGGTGCATAGATATTTACAATTGTTATGTCTTCCTTTTGGGGTGATCCCTTGCCAGGAGTCAACACACGAGACCCTACCCATGCAAGGCCATGAGGGAGAAAACCTGATGGGCAAGGCGGATCAGGTTTTCAGGGGTTTCGAAAAGGCCAGTTCATGAGATCCCACCCATGACAAGGTCACGAGGAGAAAGCCTGACAGGCAAGGCAGATCAGGTTTTCAGGGACTTCGAAAAGCTGCCCCTAGCGCTCACCTTAAAGATGATATCTGTCTTTCTGATGCCTGCCTCAATGGACTACTCCCTAATTTCTGTGACACAGGCAGAAGGCCTTCCCTGATCTCTTCCCAAATAAGAATCAATTTAGAACTTTAATCAATAAGTTTCCCAGGTGGTGGTATTTTATGAGATTATCCAGGGTGAAAGGAGTGTTTTAATCTAAACTCCTTTGCTGGTAGTTTGTTAGCCAAATGCATTTATGCCCTTGGTACTAATATGCATGATTGCTTATAATATCCTAATCATAAAATAGCATAAAGAACCTGATTATATAAAAGCCCTAATAGATATAGAGCCCTTTTAAGGGGTAAAGGAGTCCTATTAGAAAACATAAGAAAAATTATTCTATAGGTGGTTATTGGGTTGTGATTTGCTTGCTGTGTTTTTGCTTGCTGTATTTTTGCCTTTAATGTGCTAAGGTTGTGTTATAAAAACCATTGTTAATATAGTTAAAGATCTAGAGAAATAAGAACTTAGCCCTAGTGTGGTAACAATGATATGGTTGTTAATTGTCAGTCAGGAGTGCTAGGCAGAAGCTGCCTCACCAAAGTCGCAGAGTCAGTATGGGGTAAACTTCTTAGATAAACGCAACTGACAACTTTTGCAGAAAGATTAATTTTTGTATTAACAAGAATATAATTCTACTCTGTACTATTTCCCTATGACACTGTTGCCTTTCAGTTAAGGTCACCATAAAAATGGAAAATAGGTTTACAATCACCTGACCTGCATAAAATGTTAATAGCCCCAAGGCCAGAAGATCATGTGCTAAGAATTACTATAGAGTTAGAAAACAAAAAAATCCTGCTTTTCCTAAAAATCAAAATGATGTAATGCTAATCCTGTGTAATCATGAGTAAGCATCTTGTACCTTAAAAACGTTCTGTGAAAGGGTATAAAACCGGTTGTCGAAAAGTAAAACACAGACTTGGCCCTATCGAGGCTAGTCTCATGTGTCTTCTCTCTCTCTCGCCGACGCCGTTCATCCTGAGGGTACCCCCTGGATCCTGCTGAGGCTGGACCCCGGCAATCCCTTGATCATTATGTAGTGTCCTTCCTCATCTCTTGTAATCTTCTTTAAGGTCTATTTTGTCTCATATGAGGCTTGCTACTCCAGCTTTCTTTTGCTTCCCATTTGCATGGAATTTATTTTTCCATCCTCTCACTTTCAGTCTATATGTGTCTTTAGGTCTGAAGTGGGTTTCTTATAGACAGCATATATATGGGTCTTGTTTTTGTATCCATTCAGCCAGTCTGTGTCTTTCGGTTGGAGCATTTAATCCATTTTCATTTAAAGTAATTATTGATATATATGTTCCTATTGCCATTTTCTTTATTGTTTGGGGTTGATTTTGTAGATCTTTTTTCTTCTCTTGTATTTTTTGACTACTTAAGTCCCTTTAACATTTGTTGTAAAGCTGGTTTGGTGGTACTGAATTTTCTTAACTCTTGCTTGACTGAAAAGCTTTTTATTGCTCCATCAATTTTGAATGAGATCCTTGCCGGCTACTGTAATCTTGGTTGTAGATTTTTCCCTTTCAATACTTTAAATATATCCTGCTATTCCCTTCTGGCCTGCAGAGTTTCTGCTGAAAGATCAGCTGTTAAGTGTATGTGGTTTCCCTTGTATGTTACTTGTTACTTCTCCCTTGCTGCTTTTAATATTCTTTCTTTGTGTTTAGTCTTTGTTAGTTTGATTAGTATGTGTCTTGGTGTGTTTCTCCTTGGGTTTATCCTGTATGGGACTCTTTGTGCCTCTTGGACTTGACTATTTCCTTTTCCATGTTGGGGGAATTTTCAACTATAATCTCCTCAAAATTTTCCCCATACCCTTTCTTTTTCTCTTCTTCTTCTGGGACCCCTATAATTTGAATGTTGGTGAGTTTGATATTGTCCCAGAGGTCTTTGAGACTATCCTCAGTTCTTTTCATTCTTTTTACTTTATTCTGCTCTTCAGAAGTTATTTCCACCATTTTATCTTCCAGGTCACTGATTCGTTCTTCTGCTTCAGATATTCTGCTATTGATTCCTTCTAGAGTATTTTTAATTTCAGTAATTGTGTTGTTTGCCTCTATATGTTTATTCTTTAATTCTTCTAGGTCTTAGTTAATTGATTCTTGCATTTTCTCCATTTTGTTTTCAAGGTTTTCGATCATCTTTACTATCACTATTCTGAATTCTTTTTCAGGTAGTTGCCTGTTTCCTCTTCATTTATTTGGACTTCTGCATTTCTAGTTTGTTCCTTCATTTGTGTAGTATTTCTCTGTCTTTTCATTATTTTTTTTTTAACTTACTGTGTTTGAGGTCTCCTTTTCCCAGGCTTTAAGGTTGAATTCTTTCTTCCTTTTGGTTTCTGCCCTTCTAAGGCTGGTCCAGTGGTTTGTGTAAGCTTCCTATAGGGTGAGATCTGTGCTGAATTTTTGTTTGTTTCTTTTTCCTCTGATGTCAAGGCTGAATGAGGTGGTAATCCTGTCTGCTGATGATTAGGTTTGTATTTTTATTTTGCTTGTTGTTTAGATGAGGCATCCTGCACAGGGTGCTACTGGTGGTTGGGTGATGCCGGGTCTTGCATGCAAGTGGTTTCCTTCGTGTGAGTTCTCACTATTTGATACTCCCTAGGGTTAGTTCTCTGGTAGTCTAGGGTCTTGGAGTCAGTGCTCCCTATCCAAAGGCTCAGGGCTTGATCTTGCATCACCGAGTCCAGCAGACTTTCCAGACTTTCCCCAGCCTGCTCTCTTGGTCTCTCCCTCATTTTTCAAAGTACAAATTTCACAGTCTCTTTTGTGAATACTTCCCTGTCCCGTGCTGATCCTTCAGGTTCCTCTTTTAACTGCATTTGGAACCATGTAAGCCAGAAGAGCCTTAGGGAGCATATACATTAGTGTTTCCCAAAATACTTCGATGTGACCTATTATAAGAAAACCACTCTGTATTATGACCCAACACACACGCGTGCATGCACACACTCAACATACATTGAGTGCATATATGCACACAATGCATACACATATATACTCAACTATAGAGACATGTAAACACACATGGATACAAAATACACGCATGTACATATGACCAGTTCTTTACGCAATACTTACCTCTACTGTGTGCATCACTCTGATTCTAATATAGTTGTTGCTTCCTTTTTTTTTTCTTTGAATGCTGGTTCTGACTCACTAAATTTATTTCCCCATCTTGTAAAGGATCACAAAACTACAATTTGGAAGGTGCCAAGGTAATTCAGACGAGATCGGGCGCGTTCAGGGTGGTATGGCCGTAGACTAAGGTAATTCAACTCTTTGTTTTACAAATAGAATTACCAAGGTCCAGAGAGAGAGGAAGGGACTATTTCAAGGTCACAAAGCTTGCTGGCCACATGACCCAGACCAGACTGCGGTTGTGTTGGCTTCCTAGGGGTGACCTCTCCTTTCACATACATTGCAGCTGCTCCTGCAAAATTATAAATCCACGAGGAGGAGGGTGGTGTCCCCAGTCCCGCCACCCCCTCCCCCAGTGAAGGTCCCGTCCATAGCAGGTGCCCAATGAAAGGCTGCATGGAATAATGATGAAAAAGTGTTTGGGAAGTCAATGACGGCCCTGCTGGAGCGAGGGGTTGTTAAATGCAGCAGCCTCGGCCGGGAGACCAGGTCAGCTTGAGCTCATTAGCGGTGCAGGGCTTTCCCAGGGTTTTAGCATGCTGAAATTGCTGGGGTGCAGAAATTCCTCTGCCAAATTGGGATGGAGTGGTTGAGGTGGGGGCGGGGGAGAGAGGAGAGGAGGGTGGAAGAGGGGGGAGGAGCCCTCGGGGAGGGGAAGTTGGAGGGACGGTGGGCAGGGGCTGCGGTGGGCGGGGGCTGGGCGTCGGGTCTTCGGCTTCTGGAAAATCTGAACAAGCTCCAGACAGAAAGGAACTCGGTCTCCTTCTGCCTCGTCTCCTCTTGTCATCCTGGGAGAAGTGGCTCAGCCTGGGGGGTTGGGGCGGGGAGTTCGGAGAGGAGTGGCAAAGAGGTGCAGAGGAAGAGATGACAGAAGGCGAAGACACAGAAATAAGCAATTTGGAGGCTTTCAGAGGCGACGCTGCTCAGGGGTGGACTAGAGCCACTTGAGGCTTCCCACAGCACCCTCCTCCTACACCACCACCCCGACTCCACCACCACCCCGACCCCACGGAGCTCAGCCACCCTGGGAACAGAGGGGCCAGTGGCTCATCCACCCCCCAGAACGCCCCCGTTCCCAAGGCCCTGGGCCTTGTGGGAAATTAGAACCGGGGGCTGGACAGCCTGGGAAAGAGGACACTTTCATTGACCAGATGAGCCACATGCTGGCCTGAGATAGACTTGGAGTCCTCGGGTGTCATCTGGACCTGTCTCCTATATTCCTGCATCCCAGCACAGGTGCAGGACATAGAAAAGGAGACAAGAAGGGTGACCTGGCAGGAGAAGGGACCTGGCCACTGGCTTACTCATTTGACAAATACCTATTGAGTCCCTGCTGTGTTCTCGGCTCAGGGCTAGGAGCACCGGAGCGGACTTGTGAACAGGCATAGAACTGAGGGTGGAGCAGGGAGAGCAGACTGTGGACAGGGGTGTTTTCAGTGGCCAGAGGAAGCCCAAAGAGCTAGCCTAGGGTACTGGTGAGGGGTTCCTAGAGCCAGTGAGGTTTAATGTAAAATTTCCAAAGAGTCCAGGTGAGGAGCCGAGGTGTGATGGTTGGTGTGGGGAGTGCCGTGTCTGAGGTTTGGTGAGGTATCCTCAGTCCTGTGTCTCAGCCTCAACTTTGCACCATTGGGAACTTTGTTATTTCACTTGCCTCCAATGGAATAGAGGTCAGTGGGGCTGACTCACAATAAACAAACCTCCCAGAGACTGAGTCATACATCAAAATGCCAATTTGTTTTTCTGTAAGGGAAGTATATTTGGCAAACTAAGCCTCACTGGCATCCTGCTTTAGGACCAGAGACTCAGAGTCTGAGTCTTGGTGCCACATCATACCAACTAAGGAACTTGGGCAGACCTTTAATCCTCTATGAGTATTGGTTTCCTCATCTAAAAACAGGAATAGTCGTGGCTACTTAGAGTTGTGGTGAGGATTAAGTGAGCTATTGCATGTCAAAGTGCCTCATTTCTGTTTTTGCTGTTCAGTCACTAAGTCGTGTCCAACTCTTTGTGACCCCATGGACTGCAACACACCAGGCTTCCCTGCCCTTTGCCATCTCCCAGAGTTTGCTCAAGCTCATGTCCATTGAGTCAGTGATGCCATCCAACCATTTAATTTCTCTGTAAGAATATCTATACATGGGTTAATGCTTTCTTTTTATCTATCTTATTTATTTATTTATTTGGGGGCTTAGTTGGGCACACAGGATCTTCATTACATCTTGCGGACTCTTTTGCTGTGGTGCGCAGGCTTCAGGAGTTGCTGCATACAGGCTTACCTGTCCCTTGGCATGAGTGATCTTAGTTCCCAGACCAGGAATCAAACCCATGTCCCATGCATTGCAAGGCAGATTCTTAACCATCATTCCACCACGGAAGTCCCAAATTAGTGTTTTCTTACATTTGTATTTATCATTTAATAGATGGTAAACTCACATGGTACAAAAGTCCAAAGGTACCAAAGAATTTTAAATCAACAATAAGTCTTCTTCTTTCTTCCCACCTTTGCCTCAGTTCTCACCTACTCAGTTCCCCTCCTAGGAAGCAAAATAAAAATTATCATGAATTAAGATTTTTTAAGTCATAAAAAAAAAAATCATGACTTTTTAAAAGTCTCTTTTAAAAAAAGATTTTGTTATAACAGCAACTTGTGGATTTAAAAATAATCCAGAGAGAACACAAGGAAATACAATGAATACTTTTCTTTTCTCCCAAGCTGCCCAAGCTTGGGTGGCTTGGGCAGCTTGGGAGTAAAATGAGTCTTCTGCATTGGCAGGCAGATTCTTTACCACTGTGCCACCTGGGAAGTCTGTGTTTCTTTAAAGGGTAACAATTACTGCTGGTTCCCAAAGCACCTTTCAAGGAATGTTTTCTTCAGAGAGGTTACAAATGAGAATGTGCAGGATTAATCAGGGAGTGGGCAGAGGTGGTGGGAAGTTCCCAGGGGACATTTCTATCAACTTAGGGCCGTGGAATGAATTGCCTTCCTCCACTCCAGGGAGATTTATCATCCATCCACCCACCCACCCACCCATCCAGCCAGCCAGCCAACCCTTACCGGCTGGGCCCTCTGTTAAGTGCTGTGGGGAATACAAGGATGAGTGAATGAAGCATACTCTCCTCTCTCGCATCATCTACCAGTGGGACAAAAGACACAGGTCCATGGATTTATGCAAGTCTAAAAGGGACAGGAGAGGTCTCCTATCATACCACCCACCCACTACCACTACCCTTTCACAGACAAGGAAACTAAGATCCAGAGAGGAAACGTGACTTGCCCCAAATCACACAGCAAGGGAATGGCTGGTCCAGGGCTAGGAGGCAAGTCTGGGGACACAATCCTAAGATAAGATGGCAACTGATGGAGGAGAGAAGTGGGCCTGGAGTGCTGTGGCCACCAAGAGGAGAATCCAGCCATCCTAGAGAGGGCCAGAGCACTCCAGGAAACCGGCAAAGAGAGCTTGAGGAAAAGTGCCAAGGTAGGGAGCCTGGCAGTGTCCAGGATTCATTCTGGCTTCCTCCAGATGTTTACCAGGGAGAATCCAGAGCCAGGTGGGGAGGTAGGTTGAGCTGGAGTTTCCTGTCCAGCCAGACGGGCTTATCTTTGGGAATCCAGCAGCCACGGGCCCAGACACCCAGGGCACTCCTGGAGTTGTGCCATGAACAGCTGTCTTCCTCAGCATAGCTGGAGAAGGATGGGCCGAGCCTGGCCTTGTGGCTCTTTGTCCTGGACCCCTCCTCCTCCTGCCCTCCCCTGCCCCGTAACATCTTTCCACTGAGGTTTGGGGAGACCCCTCCCAGGTCTGCTCCTGATACCTCCACCAACCACACCTCTAATCAGATGCCCCCCACTGGGGTCTCTGCTCCTTTGTTTTGGGTGGTCTCACATCCCTTCACTCTTTGCCCTCTCCTTGGTCCAGTCAGGCGCCCTGGGGAGGCCTCGCCACCCCTCCAGTTCACTAGGGTTACATGCAGAAAAAGACTCATTGTGCAATCACATTTGCAAAGTCAGCTTCTGAGCAGCCTGCATCGATCAAGGTCTTAGCCGGGAAACGAATGGCCCACCCGAATCTGGTTAAGTGAAAAGGATTATTAAAGGAACTGTTTACAAAAATGTGCATAGTTGCGGAGCCATAGGATTTCTTGTAGCTAACCGTGGGCAAAGGTTACCAGAACCCTGAAGGAGAGTCATGGAGAGAGGCTGCTAGGAGAGCAACACGGACCCTCAGTCAAGGGACATACCCAGCCCATGGCTTCCCCACAGGGAGAAAGCTGTTGGGCTAAATATCCCAACTCACCCCCCTCCTTTCCTTTGATCTTCAGCCGGGCCAAATCCAACGGGAAGTGGGAGGGTGAGGAAGCCCATTGGTGCAGTTCACACTAGTCAGCCCTGGACTGCTCTGCAGGCAGGGAAAAGTGTGGGGTGGGTGTGGAGGAGCAAATGGGAGATCCCTTGTGCAGCCACCATGGCCTCATTCATCTCTGACCTTCCTTCATGTCCTCCCGAGTCCTCCCAGGCTCTGTTCCCTATGACAGGACATCCTACCTGTCTCACAGGTAATTTCTCTTTCTTCCCTCCTCTGCCTCATGACTCAGGAGCCCTCTGTTCTCCTTTCCCGTGTGGCCTGATGATGATTGTTGTTGTTGTTATTGTTATTTAGTTGCTAAGTCATGTCCAGCTCTAAGCAACCCCATGGACTGTAGCCCACCTGTCTCCTCTGTCCATGGGATTTCCCAGGCAAGAATACTGTAGTGGGTTGCCATCTCCTTCTCCAGGAGATCTTCCCCACCCAGGGATCAAACCCACATCTCCTGCATTGCAGATGGATTCTTTACCACTGAGCCACCAGGGAAGCAGCATGCTGGTGGGATCCAATAATTCCAGCCTTTATCACCCCTTCCCCTGACCACATCAGGAGAGAACGGTCTGGCCAGTCTCAGGCCAGTCCTCTCACGCAGTAGGGGATCAGGAAGGAGCAAGTGGGAGGCCTTCTTCTGGAATGAGCTGCCGCCGTGTGTCTGGTGGGCTGTGCCCTGGTCAGCACTTCTCCGGCTCAGGCATGCCTGGAGGTGCTGGCTCGCATCCAGCTGAGCCACTGGGGCTTGGCCAGATGGCAGCCGGCAAGCTGAGGCTGGCTCAGAGCCACAGGCCTGGCTTTGGAAATCCAGCAATGCATGGCCCACGGAAGCTGCATGCCCACGAGCACCTTGGGGAATGGATGGTACAACCCTGCCCCTATCTGGGCTGTGGCTCACTAAACCTAGGCTTCAGGTTCCCCCCCGCCACCCCCCCGTATCTTGCAGGGGCTGTGGGGCATCAATACAGAGCAGAGGAGGCCAAGAGGCAGGAGACCGGGCTCAGTCCAGCCCTGTCCTAACATATCTCGTCTTAGAAAAATTGCTTCCTCTTCTGGGTGGAATCCTTTCCCCAAAACGAAATCCTTTCCCCAATATAAAACTGGTTCAAGCAAAAGTGAAGTCTCAGAGCCCCCCATCCAGTCTCCTTATCACCAGCTTCTCCCCCAACCCCATTTCAAGCATCAGTCCTTGGGGCAACTTTCTAGAATCTTGGGAGTTGCACAGAAAATGGTTTGGAAACTCTGGCCCATACAGTCCCTCAGAGGTTGCAGGCAGCCCTCACATACTATGAATACAGAAAAATAGACAAAATTGTTACCATATCCTGCCCTGTGCCCATCACGCAGATTCAACAATGAACAACTCATGGCCAGTCTGGTTTCATTACTATCCTCATCCATTTCCTCCTTTCCCATAGTACTTCAAAGAAAATCCCAGACATCAGGTCATTTCCCCTGTAAATATTTCAGTTTGTATCTCTAAAAGATTAGGATTCATTTTAAGTATATAACCACAGTGCCATTATCACACTTTAAAATATCTCATCATAATTCATATTTCCAATTTTTTTTATAGGGTGTTTGTTTGTTCAGTTTGTTAGAATCACAGTCCACATGAGGTCCACATATTGCAGTTGATTGATAAGTCATTTTGTCTTATTCTGTGAATTTCAAGTGGCCAGTGAAGGTCAGGGTGGCCAGATTTTATGTGCTTCTCTGAGGACAGTGAAGGTATTCCCAGGAACCCTGAGGGAGAATCTCTTCTGACCTGAACCAATAAGGGAAAATGCCAGACTGAGGCTCAGTTCTGTGGCTTCCCACCAAGAAGCTGTAACTGTCTGTTTATGAGAGGAGGGGGAATGGTGAGGTCAAACTCCAGAAGAGCAGGTGCCTCACTGGTGATGAGAAGGACCCAGAAGAGGATGGATGCTACAGAGTCCCTGGAGGCAGGAGCCTGGGGTCTAATCCACTGGTAAAATTGACCATTAACTGAAAACATTTCCTTTGGTATCTGCTGGAACACAGGACTTTGCTGGAGGCTGAGATGGGTGAGATGAATGGGGAAGCTGTCTGCCTCCAGGAGCTCAGAGCTCTTCAGCGGACAGATGGGCACGTTGTATATTTAACCTCTAGACTTCAATTAGTGATCTGTAAAATGGAAATAATACCACCTTACTTATTAGACCAGCAGGTTTCTATGAGAACTCTCCTAGGTATAAATGGGATATTATGAATAGGAAAAAAGGGACAAAGTATACCTAACCCTCACCCCTAACACCTAACCCTAACCCTGACCCTAACCCCTAATTAGAGGAGGTGGAGGAGAAGGAGGGCTGGCTGCCAACCTGGTGGAGAGATGAGGAATATTCACAAAGACCCCAGAGTCCTCAAATCCTGGGTTTACTAATTACCAGCCAGGTGGCCTTGAGCAGGATGTCTCCACCATTGGCTTCATCCCAGTGCCTTCCTTGGGGCCTCAGTGTTTTGGAAATAATGGAATTCAGGAAGTGTAGAGTGGGAAACTCTTGCCCTCCGGTGATTTTCAGACAGTCAAATGTCTGGATTTGGAGGGTAGCCCCGTGGAAAGCCTTGTTTCTGCTGTCCATGGTACCAAACTCTTGTCTAGGCTTCACTGCCTCAATTTTAGGACTATGGGTGTGTTAAATGAGGCATTTCTATGCTGTGGACGCTGTCTTGAACTTTGTAGGATGTTTAGTGGCATATCTGGCCTCTACCCACCAAATGTCAGCAAGTCTTCGTTGTGACAACCAGAAATGCCTCTAGACTTTGCTAAATGTCCTCTGGGAGGCAGGAGCCCTCCTAGCTGAGAACCACTGGTCTAGGCCAGAGAGATGCTATTCTTCTGTAAAGATATGCCAGTATGTGCCCTTCCTTTTGACTCTGCACTTCTGACTGGCACCTCTGATCTGTATCCACTTCCAGAATGTTCCCAGGGTGTCAACCCTTCTTACTGCAGTGCACCTTAAAAAAAAACCTTTCTTAAAAATAAACAACTTCAATGGCCCCCTTGGCCACACTTAATACATGCAAAAATATGGTAATTGTGTCCACGGTCAGCACATTTGCCCTTGATTGATACAAACTCAGTGTCAGGAGGAGGAGTAGGCAGGTCACCTGAGGAGCCTCTATGACCCAGCGCCGCACCTGGCAGACAGTGTCTGTGTCACTGTTAAGCTCTGTCATGTAGCTTGCCTCTGTTTTTCCATCCACTTGGAAAAGAAAAAGGGAAAGACTGGTCTTAGAGCATTGTTTTCCTGGAGCCAGGGCCTCCTCTAGGTGATATCACAGCTCCCCGAAGGTCTAGGCTCAAGTCAACCCTTCCGTGGAGTGGAAGCTGGGGACACAGGATGGAATCCTGTCATGTGACCTTGGGCAAGCTATCAACCTCTGAGCTCAGATAAGGATTAAATGAGAAAGTGTTTGTAAAAGAGCTACATGGCACAAACTGTCCCACAAATCTTCATTAGTATTGTTATTATCTGTTGTTCTAAACCAGAGAATGAATAATTTCACCCAGCCATTGCACCCCCATCCCTTGAGTGCTGGCAGGCTACATGGAATTCAGCATCTGCCTCTCCATTTTCAGACCCCAACACAATATCACTTACATGATAGACCTTCCCCGTTGGCCCTGAGCAGAATTCATATTTCTCCCTCTATGCCCATGATGCCTGGTCTATTATTGACCTAAATTCACTAGGTTTTAATTATTCATCAAAGCAGCTTGTCTCCCCTTCCAGTCTGAACATCTTAAGGGCTATGGCCCTGTTATATTCATCTTTATTAGCTTTGGCATCTAATGGCAACTGGCATATAGTTGCTGCTCATTAAATGTTTGTTGAATGAATGCACAGATGAATTGAGTAATTAACACCATGTCCCCTGATGTTCATGTAATTTTATAAGCTGCTCCCTCCATGAGGCCACATTCCTGACCTCATAGTTCAGAAGCATTCTAGCGCTATCCAAGCATGATCTGCCTGCAAACTATTTGTTGCCAGTCGTGACAAGGTGGATGTAGAAATTGGGAGTAAGTGTGTAAAAAATTTTAAGCAACTTGATAGAGTAGTTTTATGTCTATTGGATCTAATAATTTTTAAAATTGGGCTTTTCCTTTGTATTTATTTATTTTTTCTTATTTTTGTAAGTCATGAGATCAGAAATTATAATAGATTACAGTTACTAAGTTCTTACTATGTTCTGAATATTAGGTTTATATGTCTTTTTCATTGCTTCCTTTTTCGAATAATTCAATTCCTACTATATTTTGCAATCGTATAATTCTGCAACAGGTTAGAAATTTAAAAATCAAGAACTGGCTTTTCATCACAAGTGTTCTGAGACACACAGCTCCAGACCATGGACCTCACTGGTTAAGCCAACGGCAGAGGAGGGCTTGCTCAGTCCCCTCTCACTGGGTCCCACCCATCACTACCTATTTTCATATCTGTCTCTCCTACTGTTTGGAAGGACATGGCATTGTCTTTTATTCCTGTTTGGATTCCTCATATTTCTCTTTTCTTCCAAAACTGGCTGGTTCAATGCATGAAAGCTGACTCTGGTCTGGGCTCGGACAGGGAGAGGGCAAGGGAGGGGTCCAAAGAGAGTTTGGGGAAGGTCTGGCTGGGAAGATGCTAGAATGGAGCAGAAGGCAGCCCTAAGGAGGATTGGAAGGGCTGCTAAGGAGACCACCCTGAGCCATTAGGCTGACTGGCTGAAGCGGCTGGGGTTGAGGAGGGGAAGGGCAGACAGGGCCCTCGAAAGTGGGAGGAGGCAATTTCAGGACAAATGAAAAGGGATATAGAATCCTTTTACAGAAGGAGTATTAAACCTCAGGCTGTCATAATCCCCCCGAGGTGGTCAAAACTATAAATAAGTAGGTCATGGAGAGATTCAGAAGGCCCCCTCTTTCCACTCAGGGGTGGATTTAGTGTGGAGGTTAAGTCAGTGAAATCAACACAATCAACTGGAGGAGAAGGGGCAGGGGGATGAAACGTGCCATCTGTAGTTTCCCCTTTAGAGAGAGAAGGTCTGAACCCCAAGCCAAAAAAGGCCGGAAGAGCAAGACTTGATTACAGCCTGATCGATGGCATTAGCATATTTAAAGATCATGTCAAGGAGAGGACAGAAGGGGCTCGGAAAGGCAAAATGGTGTTTATTAAGCACAGAGAAACAGAATCTGGAAATCTGGAGCTGTCTGGTCCTTGGAGAGTCAGCTCCAAGGTCAAGCAAGGCTGGGGAGCAAGGGCTCTGCAGGGCTGGGCAAACCTCCCTTAGGACCTGCCAGCTTCCTCTCCTCTGATTCCACAGTCCATCGCTGCTATGACCTTCTCATCAAGAATTCAACTTTCCACAAAGAACTGCCTGGGGGAGGGACCTCGCTGCCCGTGCATTTGAGCATCTGGTCCACTCGATGATGATGATCATGGTGGTGGTGACCATGGTGATGACAGCTAACCTTCACTAAGCCAGGCATCATTCCTAGCCATTTACAAATATCAACTTGTTTAAACCACTGTTTAACCTATGAGGTAGGTATTCTTAGCTCCATTATAGAGATGAGATATTTGAGGCAGTATTAGATAAGTTTCCAGGTTCATGCTTGTAAGCAGAAGAGCCAAGACTCATACTCAGGCTGACTCCAGAATCTAATGTGTGCATGCATGCTAAGTCACTTTGTTCTTATCCCACTCTTTTCGACCCTATGGACTGTAGCCCACCAGGCTCCTCTGTCCTTGGGATTCTCCAGGCAAGAATACTGGACTACCTTGCATTTCATTTTTGTTGAAAACAATAAATTGGCAACGTAGTTGGCGCATGCATCTCTTTGGGACTGGTTGGGTTGAGCCTGTGTCAAGCTCAGCACGACCAGCTCCAGTGGCTCAGATGGGAAAGGATCTGCCTGGCAGTGCAGGAGACCCTGGTTCAGTCCTTGGGTCAGGAAGATCCCCTGGAGAAGGAAATGGCAACACACTAGAGTATTCTTGCCTGGAGAATTCCATGGACAGAGGAGCCTGGCGGGCTACAGTCCATGGGGTCACAGAGAGTCAGACACAATTGAACGACTAAGCACACACACAACCAGCTAGGGGTTTTTGAGACTCGGGACCACGTGCCTCATTTAGAAAGTGCCACCCAGTGTAGCTAAGCCAGTGTGACCAGTTGGTTTCCTGGGCACTGCCCCTCCCCACTTCAGAGCCCCAAACCCATCAGGTCCCAGCCCTGGGGACACTTTGAGCTGGAAATCAGGAGGCTAAGAACTAGGCTTACCAGCTATGTGAGTATGGACAGGCCACCACCCGTCTATGCGCCTCAGCTTCTTCACAAGGCACCTTACAATAACTCTCTGTCTAAATGAAGAAGCAGTTGGACCAATGAATGTGCTGAGAAGTGGGTGGAAAGAAGGAGGCGGGTGGGCGCGGCAGTGCACAGAATCTCCAGGGAGGTTAGATCCTGAGTTGGGTTACAAAGTCAGCTGACCACCATTCTGGGAGTGTGGTCCACCCTGGGTGCTCAAGCTTTCTGGTGAGGGGTTGCTCCTGGCGCTGCAGGAGGAGGATCTGCGGGGTAGTTACATTTTTTTACCCGCCTTTCGGCTCTGGTGGAAGGAAGGAAGACATCGAAGTCAAAAGTCTGTCCATCTGGAAGAGCTGGAGGGGAAAGTCTTAAGGGGCTGGAGAAGTCGGGAGCTGCTTCCCAAAGCTGCGGGCGGGATGGGGAGCAACGGAGCCAAGCTGGATGGAGGCCAGGAGGTCTGGCTGACCCTACCCTGAGCGCTCGGCCGAGAGGGGGCGCTGTGGCCTCCTCTTCGCCCAGTTCGTTGGGTTCCCAGCCGCGATCCCCTTCTGCAACGCAAGGCGCGCTCGCCTTTCCCCCTCCTGGGCTGTCAGAGGGCGGCTAGTCCTGCCCGGCACCGCCATCTCGCCTGCTCTTGGTGTTCCTAGGTTCAGCTCCTTGCCGGGACCAAACTGGGCAGGCGCTTAGTTAGTAGAATGAATTTACGAACGAACGAACGAATGAATGAATGAAAGAGAAGTGTTCCTCCCTCAGAGCTGTCACACCTCAGCGCGCTCCTGGCGTGGAAGTGCCAAAGGCGCGGGGGTCTGGCCCTCGCCCCGCTGAGGTGGGGGCGGCAGGGACTTTCTCCCCGCCCCGCGGCAGGGAGAGAACTGCACGAACGCAGCGCCCAGCTTCACCCGGCTTCCGCGGCGGCACTGCTAAGTCCGGGCTGCCCTATTCCCCAGCCTCCAATAGCTCCTCTCTTATAGATTCACCTGAGCCCCCCAAGACCCCCTCAGACTCCCCTGGACTCCTCGGGCCCCAACCTGAAATCCGGCGGGAGGAGGGAGGCTGCCTCCTCTCCCACCCAGCTCCCCCCCACGCCCCGCCGCCACCTCCCCAGCTTCTCCCCGGGCTGCGGCGGCCGCCAGCGCTGCCAGTGCGCCCCGCCGATTGCCGCAAACCCGGCTCGAGGAAAGGGGGTCAGCGCCGCTAGGGCGCGGGGAGCCGCCCCCGGAACGAGCCGGGGCCGAGGAGGCGGGGCGGGGGAGGGAGCGGAGGGGACGGGAGAGGAAAGGAGGGGAGGGGACGCCTAGGCGAGGGGGCGGGGAGTCGCGGCGAGTATCGGCGCGGACGGAGAGGGAGACGGCGGGGGCTAGGCGGGCTCCCGGCGGGCGAGAGGCGACCGCGGGCCGGGCTTAGTCAGGAAGCGGCGGTTGGACTTGCCCGGGAAGGGGAGAGCGAGAGCCCGCCGGGCCGGGCTGCGGAGCCGGGGAGCGCGGAGCCGGGCACCTCCGCCACCGGCGGCGACACAGAAGCCCGGCGCCCACCCCGCGCAGCCCGAGCCCGCCCCCGCCGGGATGTCCCGGGGACCCAGGCATCCAGCACGGTGACCGAGTGAGCCCGAGGATGGGACGGCGCCCGCAGCTCCGGCTTGTCAAGGTAAGAGCGAGCCAGTCAGCCCTCGAGCACCGGGGCCCCCCAGCTCCGGGCGCTCAGGGCTGGCTCCGTGGGTGTGATGCGGTGGGGGGATTGGGTGTCACTGAGCAGAACTGTGTCCAGGTCCGGGGGCGGCCGAGGTTTAAGGGTCAGGCCAACTCCCTCTTCCTGGACCTCTGGAGCCGGCGTTGCGCGGTAGGGGGAGAACTCGGGGGGCGGGGGGAGAAATCATTGTGGCGAAGCTGCTGGCATGTTGGCTGGTGTTGAGGGGTGGGGATGGCGGGGGTCCGCCCACCCGGGCAACCAGCTCTACGAAGGGAATCGCTCTAGGCTTTGGGAACTGACTCAGGGTTCCTCCTCCCATCCGTCCCGTGTAGACCGGGGTCCCGGGACAGGAAGCTCGAGAGGGGGCGGAGGGTTTCGCATCTGCCCCAGCGCGCCCCCGCCCTGTTCCTGGGAGCTCCTCCCTGCCCCCTGAAAGTCCGGGGAGATAAATGTCCCCAGCGCCTGCAAGCCCTGGGTCAATATCGCAATCTCCGGAGAGCCGACCGAGCATCCGGCGGTAGTTACCGTTCCTCCGCCGCCGCCGGCCCACCCGCGGGAGCGCAGAGCTCGCTCTGCGGTCCTTTGCACTCGCGGGTCCCCCTGCCTGCTCGCTCCTGTCCTGGCTCTGGCGACGCAATTCCTGCTCCCGGAGTTTAGGAAAGTCGCCAGATCTCACGTCCGGACAGATCTCACGTCTGTCCGCTGAAGTTCGGGGGGTGACGAGGGCTCCCCTTGGGCCCCAGAGAAGGTCTGGGGGGTCGACACCCCGGCCCGCAGCTAGTGACAGCCGCCACTTGCAGGTGTTGGGCGATTCCCAAAGCGGTTCGCCTTGCGGGGTGTAGGCGCGCAGGCAGCCGCCGGAGAGAGAGGTGGGTGGGCCTCGGCGCCGCCGCCGAGGAGCGGTGCGAGGCTCTCGCCTGAGGATCCCGACTCCGCAGGGTCAGAGTGAACAGCCTGAGCACAGACAGCGGCTTGACAGGATTCAGCTCATTTAAAAAGCGATTACACTCAAAAGAATGGATTTGGGGGAGGGGTGTGGGTTGACTGATTTTCATTTTTCCATCAGTTATTAAACCAGCTGTACCTATGTAGCACACAAAGTGATCTGAGTTAAACCACCAAGATTTAAAACTGCAACTGCTGCTTGGTTATCAATTGAGACGTTATTAGTTACCGAGGTTTCCTCTATTCCCTCAGTCCCTCTCCCGAATAGTTATGTTAGTGTTTTAAAAATGAGTAAAGGTTGGTCTGATTAAACCCATATCCCCTCCCCCATGCCTTAACTGAGGACTAGGGGTAACCCAGAATTTATTTTCTGGGTGATCAGGGAGACCCAGGGAGGGAAGCAGGAGGAAAAACATCCAGAGAGCTTGAATAGACAGCACTGAACGATGGGAACCCACTCCAGTATTCTTACCTGGAAAATCCCGTGGACGGAGAAGCCTGGTAGGCTACAGTCCATGGGGTCGCAAAGAGTCGGACACGACTGAGTGACTTCACTTCACTTCACTTCATTGTGTACCAAACCTGGGTCTAAATTTACAGAAAAGAAAAAATTCAAAGTTTCAAACAGATTCAAAGGATTGAACTGTAGGTTTTTGTTTTTGAGTTTACATGGTAATAGGTAAATGTTCTTTTTCTGGACTTTCTTTGAATCATGTGCAAATTTCTGCTTAGCATTATGATGCTTTTCTAAAAGAAAAAAATTTTTCTCTTATTGCTGTGTGTGTGTGTGTGTGTGTGTGTGTGCGCACGCATGCTTCCTGCTAGGTCATGAGATGTGTGCCCTTTATGTCTGGCCTAATGAGCTCAGTAGGTGCTCAGTAAATGCATACTGAATGAGTAAGACTCAGTGAAGGGATGGTCAGCTAATGCAGCTTCATTTAAATAATTACTTTCTTCTTTTATTTGTATGGCATATACAACTTGTTGGGTAGTGTTCTACCTGCTTGACACATATTAAGTCATACTGTCCTCCTAACAGCTCTGGGAAGCCGAAATTATTCCTGAGCATAGAGAGGCTCAGTAGCTTGCTCAAGGTCATACAGCCAGTGAATGGTGGAGCCGGAATTCAAACTCAGGCACTTCAACTCTAAGACTTTCTTTTGTTAGCTTTTACCAGAAAATATTTGAAGCCGCTAAAATCTCCTTGACTTCTGTCAGATGAGGGATAACTCAGGTCGTTTTGTCAGTATAAACATCTGAACCTAGGTGGGTGTTCGTGGTTGGTGGTTTAGTCACTAAGTTGTGTCTGACTCTTGCAACCCCATGGACCCACCAAGCTCCTCTGTCCATGGGGCTTCCCAGGCAAGAAATACTGGAGTGGGTTGCCATTTCCTTTCCCAAGGGATCTTCCTGACCCAGGGATCGAACCCACGTCTCCTGCACTGGCAGGCAGATTCTTTACCTCTGAGCCGCCAGGGAAAGCTGAATCTAGGTGGGGTTCATCCAAAACGCGGCTCTGCCCTCAACAAGTCAGCCAGTATCAGGAATGGTGGGAAGGATCTGCTCTGGGGCCCCTGTTGTGAGTATCACACTGTACTGATTACAGAGAACTGGGGAGAGTGTATGCACATGTGTGTGAGTGAGAATGTGTGTGTATGGGAGGGGCCTTGTGTATGTCAGTGAGGGAGACAAGATAAGCATGAATCTGTGTGGATGCCAAGGGGAGAGGTAAAATATGGTCTCTATCCCCAGGAGAGGGCCAGGGACCGAGCACCTCTGAGTCTCCTACCCAACAGCCACGGATCCTCACAGGGAGACTCGAGTGTGGCTCAGAACAGCAGGTTTGGTTGAGTGTGAAAAGCGGAGAAGGCAAGGCCTGGTGGGCTATTGGGGAAAGTGAGTTCCACAGAGAAAGCTGGTTTTATGGCTGTTGTCATAAAGCAATCTAACAGTATTACACAAAGTTTGAGAACCAGAGGGGAAAATTATTACAATCTTTCCGTCCTAACACAGCTATTGTTGCCATTTTAAAAATAATCCCTGCAGGCATTTCTTTTTTCAAGTGCACATTTGGGCACAGCTGTGGCCCTTGGGAAAGTCCTCTCACTTACCGTCACAGCCCAGGTCCGTCCCGTGTTGTCCCAGGGTCTCAAGAAGGAGAACCTCAACATCTCCATGTTCCCTGTGAGGGGATGCTCTGTTGCCATGTCTGTATCCTGGCACTTTGGGGCCATTTCCCAATTGCTTCTTTGACAAATAATGTGGAACCAGGTTTTGAGGGGAGCCTGGGCAGGAAAGGAATTGAGGGCAAAAAAGTGAGCTGTGTTGGGGACTTCCCTGGTAGTCCAGTGGCTAAGATTCTCAATGCAGGGGGCCTGGGTTTGGTCCCTGGTCAGAGAACTAGATCCCACATGCTGCAACTAGGAGTTAGCATCCTGTGACTGAAGATCCAGCAGGCTGCAACTAAAACCTAGCATATCCAAATATATATATATATTTTAAAGTGAGCCATGGGGCGTGGGGACAACTGGCATGGCCACAGTCCAGGGACAAAGGAGGAGAGGGGAACCATCAGGATTTGATATGCCCAACCCTGCGTAGGGGCATGTCTTGGGTCCATCCAGTTCTTAAGGAAGGCATAGATTTGTGGAAAAGCAGGACACTGACCAGGGGCTTCCCAGTGGTAAAGGATTCGCCTGTCAATGCAAGAGGCACAAGAGAATTGAGTTTGATCCCTGTGTCAGGAAGATCCCCTGGAGAAGGGAATGGCAACCCACTCCAGTATTCTTGCCTGGAGAATCCCATGGACAGGAGCCTGGCGGGCTACAGTCCATGAGGTTGCAAAGAGTCGACAGAACTGTGTGACTGGGCAGGAGCAGGACACTGACCAATGACCAGTGAGGATGAACTCAAGTGGAAAATCCGTTTCTCACCCTCTCTAACACTTGGCTCCTTGGAGAGCATCAGCAGCCAGTGGGATTCAGCTGCAAAGGAGGAGTTTGGAGGGTGAAGGTGCCCCTTGGCAGCACCCCACATGCCCACAATGCTATGAGCCCATGGGCCTGAGCCCCAGCCATGATGTGACCTAAAAGGAAGGGGTTAGGCACAGGATTGATCATTTTTAGCAGCCTTTGGGGTGGAAAGACCGTCAGCCTCAGAGTCTGCAAACCTGACATCATTCACAGCTATGCCTGTGTGACTTCGAGCAAGTCACTTTTCCTCTCTGAGTTTCAGTTTCTCTGTAAACAGGAGTATTTGACTAGATTCCCTCTTACGTTTCACATCTCTGTGAAAAATGTGTGAAATGGAGGCAATCCCTAACTCATATGGTTGAGGTAAGAATGAAATGCATCAACACCTGCAAAGTGCTTGGACCAGCTCCTGGCGCAGAGTTTGCTTTCAGAAAAAGCTGCAAGTTGACTACTCTTCCTAGAAAATGAGCTGATGCAGGAAGAAAACAACCAGAAAAATCTCTTGGACATTCAGTATCTAGCATTTTTGTACCTTTCACCCTTCACAGCACTGGGCCTTAGAATCAACTGCATGTAGAAAGCGTTCCACAAATGTTTGTTGGCTGGCTGGATAGTATTGCTGCTGCTTCCTTCAGTGTAGTGTTGTGTGATCACAGAGGACCCACTGCTGTTCCCACGAGATGCAGTCGTCATGTTCAAACAGACTGGGAGATGCCAAAATCACCCTCGCAGAAAACCGTCTCTGCTGCAGAAAAAATGCAAACTTCCCCCTAAGCCCACTATGGTTGTTTTTAAAAGAAAAGGAAAAGGAAGCACCAAACAGCCAATGTAGCACCTGGTGATTTGGGGAAGCCACCGCAATGAGAAGCCCTCGCACTGCAACGAAGAGTGATCACTGCAACCCGTGCAACAGTGAAGACCCACTTCAGAGCTAAGGCCAAGTCTGAGCTGCAGTTTTATATTCGATGAGTGAACTTGTTAATTACAAATAACTCCTGTCTGCTTAGATCTTCCAGGACCGCTATCAGCAGAGTCCCTTGGAAGTGGCATCGTTGCATACTTTTTATTTATTTATTTTGGTATTTATTTGGCTGTGCTGGGTCTTTGATGCAGCACGTGGGATCTTTACATTTCGTCATGTGGGATCTAGTTCCCTGACCAAGAATTGAACCGGGGTCCCCTGCATTGGAAGCATGGGATCTTAGCCACTGGACCACCAGGGAAGACCCAGCACAATCAAAGATAAATAAATATTTTAAAAAAAATTTTAAGAGGAAAACTACTTTATGGGATAATCATAATGACTTCATGAGATATCAAGTGTGAAATTAAGCCCAATTGCACATTGTCTGGCACACAGTAAGTGCTCAATAAATTTTAAGTGTAATAGTCACTTAATAAATCTTTACTGAATTTTATCAATCCAAGGAATAACAGCGAAAGGAGGAGTGGTGAGGGAAAGGGAGGTAGAGGAAGGAATGCTTAGCAATGTCGAATCTTCTCCTGCCCCAAGTCCTCTTCACAGCCCCTGGGGAGAAGGGATGGGGCCCCTGCCCTCATCCAAGCTAGAAGGGTGAAGGATGGAGGTGCCTGCTGTTGGCCCTCTGAGCATCTCTGACATGAAAATATCTGACAATAAGGCTAGAGACATGTAGGGAGGATAATACAAAATGATTAACTCACTGGTGCAAACAATTATTTTGAAAACAACTAATTGGATTCTATTAAGCAACAGATTATTAAACATTCTTTTGAGAGTAATTGGTGTCGGCTTCCACGACATTAAGAAACTGGAAGGTCGGAGAGGGATGGAGCAAGGGAAAGAGGAAGAGTTGGGGGAATATGGACATGCCCTTCCTATTCCTGTGAAATGGGTGGGGGGAGATGCAGGTCTGGGTGATGGGTCCCCTCAACACAGAACCACCAACTCACAAGCTTTCGCTGAATGTGTTTTTTGGCAGCTCCCCACCCAGCAGCCAAGGAAGCACTTTAGGGACAGATGAAGTGTTTTGTGGATGCTCTATCTTCCCTATAAACACAAGTAATATCTCAATCTCACCTCTGGATTTGCTGGCCCCAGGGAGCAGCCCCAGCGAGGTGCTTAGAGGTAGGGTTTGTGGGGTACACACCTGTTCCCCTTCACCTGTCAGTCAGTTCCCATCCTCCAGCCAGTGTGGCCAGGAGACAGGATGCCTAGGTCAAAGCCCAGACAGAAACTGACCAGACTGGTCCAGCTGCTTCTGTGCCTGCAGAACCAGGGAGGCCACGTTTGCTAGACTGTTGTTGTTTAGTCGCTAAGTCGTGTGCAACTCTTTTGTGACCCCATGGATTGCAGCCCACCAGTCTCCTCTGTCCATGGGATTCCCCAGGCAGTGATACTGGAGTGGGTTGCCATTTCCTTCTCCAGAGGATCTTCCTGAGCAGACTATAATTTGGAGCCAATCCATAGTGAGTTTTAAGAGGTAGTCGGGCTACCCAGAGGCACTATGGGAGACTTCGTTGAACCTCTAAGCGCTGGGAGGTCAGGCCTTTGGGACAATGTATTGTTCAGTATCCCTGCCAGGTCCATGGAGCTGAAGAGCTGGAGGGCAGGCTGCCCAGGGTGATTGGCTGGGTCAAGAGATGGCTGTGACATTTCCACTGACAGAGAGGGTTTCCCCAGCTTTGATTTGTGTCTCCCCAGACTCCTTGGCAGGTGTGGTTTCCAGAGGCCCCAGCTGTTCCTGCAGCAGCCCCCCACTGTGCAGAGCTGGGTGGGGTACAGAGGAAGGACCAGGGATCAGAGGGCTGAACAGTGCTGGCTGGAGACGGAAACCAGGCCCAGAAGGGCTTTGGCTACCCTGGGGAAGGATCGAGGGAAAGTCCAGGCTATCTAAGGAGCAGAATGTCCCCCTGCACCGAGGGTCTTGACCCCACAGGCAGAAACAAAGGCCCAGCTGGGCACCCGTGGGCCGTCTCAGGATCAACAATTGTATTATGTAAGATTCGAACATGCAGACAGAGAGAAATCAAAGATGTTATAGAGATGGAAACCGCTGGCTAAAGTTGGCATGAGAGGGAGAGATCAGGACAGAAAGGCTGGGAGAAAAGAGGAGAGAGAGAGGGAGGGAGAGAGGGAGAAAACGAGAGAGAAAGAGGTGAAGCAAAGAAGTGCATGGTTTTTTTGGCCTTTCTTGCTTCGTGCTTTCTCTTTAGCAGCCAGGAGAACTGAGGCCAGAGATGGCTTTTATTGGAAACCTCCCTCCCCATTTCTTACAAGAATTGCCCTCACCCTCTCTAACCTGCTGCAGGGAACACCTTCCTCAGGCACCAGGGTCAGGATGCTCTGAGCCATGCTGTATGGAGGTTGTAGCTCCCTGCCCAAGAGAAGGAGCAACCCCACACCCTCCAGCACCCCCTGGGCTGGGCTTCCCAGTGCCCAGTTCAGAAGGAACAAAGCCTGTTGCCTTTGAGGTTCTAACTGGTCCTCAGTGTGCAGTCTGTCTCTTTCTTACACACACACACACACACACACACACACACACACGCTGGGATCCTCAGGGAGTCCTTTGCAGCATTAATAACAGCATCCCCCCAATTGCTACCCCCTCAGAGGCTATTGCACAGTCAAACCGGTGAGACAGGCATGATGCACCCACCTACTCGGGGCCAGGGCTGGAGGGCTGGCACCCAGAAGAGCAGCTGGGCCCCCAGGGACCATAGAGTCAACTGTGGGAGTGGGCTGTAGGTTGGACCATCTCTGTAGCCATGCCTTAGGCTACACACGCATGGCCAGGAGGCCCAGAGGTGGTCCGAGGAGGGAGGCCTGTGTCCTGGACTTGGTCTGAGCTCCTGCCTGTCCACTCCTTCCTTTTCCCTCCACTTTGCCCAACTTCTCTGGCCAGATGCACCGTTCACCGAGCTCCTTCTGTGCCAGTGTCCACACGCACGACCCCACGGCGTCCTCCTGTCCTACTCCAAGTGTGAAAGAACCAGATACCCCTGCATCTCCCCATCCGCTCTTCTGGGCCTCTGCCCCAGCCCTCCCTCCTTTCTACCCCCACAGAATACTCATTTCTGCCAGCCACCTGCCTTTGGCCATACTGTTCCTCCTTCAAGGGCTTCTGTTCCCCAGTCTCTTTTTTTAATATAATTTTGAGATCTGCTGGAGGGGAGCACAGCAACTCACTCCAGTATTCTTGCCTGGAGAATCCCATGGACAGAGGAACATGGCGGGCTGCAGTCTGCAGGGTTGCACAGAGTCGGACACGACTGAACACGACTTAGCACGCAGGCACATTTATTTATTTTATTATTTACTAGTTTTATTTTTGGCCGTGCTAGGTCTTTGTTGCTTAGGGGCTTTCCTCTGGTTGCGGCAAGCGGGAGCTACTCTCTAGTTGCGGTGTGCGGGCTTCTCATTGCAGTACTTTCTCCTATGGCAGAGCACGGGCTCCAGGGCATGCAGGCTTCAGTAGTTGTGGCACATGGGCTCAATAATTGTGGCTCCTGGCCTCTAGAGCACAGGCTCAAAAATTGTGGCACGTGAGCTTAGCCATGGCATGTGGGATCTTCCCAGAGCAGGAATCGAACCCATGTCTCCTGCAGTGACAGGCAGATTCTTTACCACTGAGGCACCAGGGAAGCCCTGTTCCCCAGTCTCTCTGCATCAGTCCTGTCTAACAGGACCACCAAATTCTTCCTGAACCATCAATACCCTCTCCTCCAGGAAGCCCTCCAGGCTAATCTCACTGGTCCTTCCTTGGCTTGCTCTCCCCGCCCCTCATGTGAGCCTCTAGTTCATGGTGGAGCCTGGGTTCCCCAACAACAGGGGACCTGCAACTCTTTGGTGTGTTCCCCCACTGGATGCTCAAAACATTTACCAACCAGATCCCGCATGGACCCCTGGTCTCTCTCATCTAAGTGGAGCCCTTGTCCTCCTGTAGATTCTGAGCTCTGCCTGGGCCAGGATGAAGGTGAAGGTGAAGTCACTCAGTTGTGTCCGACTCTTTGCGACCCCACAGACTGTAGCCTACCAGGCTCTTCCATCCATGGGATTTTCCGGGCAAGAGTACTGGAGTGGGTTGCCATTTCCTTCTCCAGAGGATCTTCCTGACCCAGGGATCGAACCCAGGTCTCCCACATTGTAGGCAGATGCTTTACCATCTGAGCCACCAGGAAGCCTGGGTCAGGAGGACTCCCTTAAAAATAAAAAACAAAGAGGACTGTGTCCCCAGCACCTAGCCCAGTACTGCAAGCACTGTAGGCATACAATAGACACTGAATTCAGTGGAGGGCATCTTGCCCCTCCCATTCCCCAGTGAACGTTTATCTGTGCGCGTGGAGGTGCTATGGCGACAGGAGGCAGAAATGACAAGTTAGATGGATAAATCCCCCCGGCTCTGCATGTGCATTTATGACTCGGTGGCTTATTGAGTGCTACACTGTTGGCATCACTTAGTAACGTTTAGCGATTCTCGTCCTGACCTCTGTTCCATCCCTGATCCCCATAGCACCGGAGGTGTTTGTCCATGTATAAAAGCACAGACAGCATTTTGTTCCATGAGGGGTTCTGGGCAGGGCTGGTAGGAGACATTGCCAGAGGGAGGTTTGGAGCTGAGCTGAGGACAGAGAAGCAAGAACCTTCTCAGAACCTGGGGTCTTGAAAGAGCAAGTCAGGGTGCTTTAGTCCCCAAGGAGGGGGCTGGGGAGGAGGTTTGGGGGCAGTTTGGGGCTCCCTGCCTGCCATTGTCCCAGTTCTGTTGGTTAAGAGGCAGGAATGGTCAGGCAAGGCAGAAGTGGCAGAGGACATGGGTGAAAGGGAGTGGGCCAATTCTTGGCTCCATCCACGGGATCCCATCTCTCAACCCACATCCCTCCCCTCCAGCTCCCTGTGGGTGGGGGTGGGGCAGCTTTGGTGTCTTTCTCTCTAGGTTGCTGGGCCTCAGTGGTCTTATCATGAATGCTGCTGCCAGATTGTGAAGCTCTGGGCCTAGGCAGTAACACATGTGCACCCCTGAGAAGCAGAGCATCCCTAAGGGAGTCTCCCTCAACTGTCCCTAAAGTTGAGGAGGCAGGAGGCCTGGCTGGCTGACCTTGGACAAGTCACACAACCTCTCTGGGCTTGGCCTTCCTCTGGTCCATGATGGAAATGCCTGCGTGGCAATAGACCTGACCCCACCAAAGCTCCTGAGTGGGACCTGCTGCTTTCCCCGGTGAGATCCCTCCCCCAGCCTCGACTGTCCCCCTCACCCCCACCCACTCCTCTCCTTAATGCTGAGCCCAACAGGTACTTAAGACTCTCCTCCACCATGGAGCCTTCCCTGATGAGTTGGCCATTGCACTCTCTCCCCCAGCTAAAGCGGGGCTTCTCAAGCCAGCTATGGGGAAGAACCGCGTGGGTCTTTCCAGTCCATGGCACTTGGGCTTGTTGTGCATGATGACCATGCAGCCTGTACCACATGACTCTCCTGCAGAGCTGGACAACGTCTGAAGATCACGGCAAAGACAACTTCACACCAGCGTTTCCAGATGGCACTCTCTGTGGCAGTCTGCAGCTCCACACTGGTCCCCACCACTCTTAGAGCAGCGCTGATCTAAAGCCCTCTTTGGAGCCAGGATGCACAGCCCAGAATCCCTGGTTCACTTTTTAAGGGAGTCTGGTTGCCAACCAGCCCTGCCCCTGTGTGCCTCCTGCTGGAAGACTTAGTGCTGTAGCCACTGGTCGGGGCTGCCAAGTAGGAAGAAGTAGGAAGAACCCCTGTCCAGGAAGGTGGAAGCCTTCCATCATTCAGAGCCCTTACCACTTGGCAGGTCCTGGATGGACCTCTCCCCGACCTGTTCTTACTCATCAACCTGCACCTTATATCACCCACCAAGGTTGGAGGGCAGCAGGAATGGGGATGACCCTTGACACTCACAGAGCTCAGATGAGATGAGGGAGGCCCTTCCTCTGTGGTGGACTCACCCCAGAGCTCATAGGACTTAGCCCCACGCTGGTTCTAGCCCTTGTTGCTGGGCTCACCCAAGATAAGGGAGCGCGACTTCTGCAGGGTCAGCTCTGTCTCCCGCTTCGAGGAACTGGACCGGGGGTGGGGGGCAGGCTGGCAGAGCCCTGCCCCCTGGCTCTGGGAAATGCTGCATCCATCCATGCCCTCCCTGTGCTGCTTGATCCCCAGCGTTGGCTGCACCCACAGGTGGCTGCCTGGCTGTGTCAGGACAGCAGTGAGCGGAAGGACCTCCATCCATTGGTCAAGAGGGGTCCTTCTCACCAGTCTCCTGCCTTCAGGCTGAGGCTAGGAGGTGGGGGTATGACCAGTCCAAGTCCACAGAGTGAGATCAGGGCCTCTTCTTGTCCTGCAGACTCCCCCCTTTTGTCCTCCCATTCTTTTCCAGGGTTCTCCTCCCAGTAACCATCTTCCTTCCACACTCCCAACTTCCATGATAGGCCTGCAGGTGAGGACTTCCAGAACTGAGAGGGAGCTGCAAAACCCTCCAGCCCAGAGTCTCCCCTGCTCAGCACCTCTGACATTAGGGACCGGGTAATTCCTTGTTGAGGCTTCCCAGATGGCTCAGTGTTAAAGAATCCACCTGCCAATGCAGGAGACACGGATTCAATCCCTGAGTCAGGAAGATCCTCTGGAGAAGGAAATGGCAACCCACTCCTGTATTCTTGCCTGGAGAATTCCATGGACAGAGCAGCCTGGCGGGCTACAGTCCTTGGGGTCTCGAAAGAGTCAGATGTGACTCAGCGACTGAACAACAACAACAAATTCCTTGTTGTGGGGCTGCTCTGTGTATCTGAGGATGCTAAGCAGCATCGCTGACCTCTAATCATGAAATGCCGGTAGCCCCTCCTAGTTGTGGCTACCCAGAATGTCTCCAGATATTACCTCCTGTCCTCCAAGGGACAGAATTGCGCACCACCACCCCCCCCCCGCCCCCGCCCCGTGGAGAGTCACTGGGCCAGTGCAGTTCTCTTTGTATTCTGGTGAAGTTTCAGAATCACTTGGAGAACATGAAAAACTAGAGACACTCCCAGGTTTCCCTGCAGGCCCAGATCTCTAAGGGGAAGCCTGAGAAACAGAATTTTCTCTCTCCTGGCTTCCAGGCACCGGTCTGAAACTTCCAATTTTGTCTAACTCACTTCTTTTACAGATAGAGAAACAGGCAGGGCCATTGCCCATCTTATGGAGGATTATTTGGTTATTCCTAATCTCTGCCCTTGGAGAAGGCAATGGCACCCCACTCCAGTACTCTTGCCTGGAAAATCCCATGGATGGAGGAGCCTGGTAGGCTGCAGTCCATGAGATCGCAGAGTCGGACACGACTGAGCGACTTCACTTTCACTTTTCGCTTTCATGCATTGGAGAAGGAAATGGCAACCCACTCCAGGATTCTTGCCTGCAGAATCCCAGGGACGGGGGAGCCCAGTGGGCTGCCATCTATGGGGTCGCATGGAGTCGGACACGACTGAAGCGACTTAGCAGCAGCAGCAGCAATCTCTGCCCTGAATCTCCCTGCTGAGTGGGGTTGGGTGGTTCAGCAGCCCCCTTTAAACCACCCCTCTGGCCTTGGAAGGCAGTCACTTCTCCAGGAAAAAACAGCCTTGGCCCCTTGAGAGGTTTTTCTCACGGAAGTTAACTGCCAACTGTCTGATGATTTCATGCTGCTTCATGTCTCTTTTTTTTCTTTCAGTTTTTTAATTGTATTAGTTAATTTATTTTAATTGGAGGCTAATTACTTTGCAATATTGTGGTGGTTTTTGCCATACATCGACATGAATCAGCCACGGGTGTACATGTGTCCCACCATCCTGAACCCCCCTCCTGCCTCCCTCCCCACCCCATCCCTCTGGGTTGTCCCAGAGCACCGGCTTTGAGCGCCCTGCTTCATGCATCGAACCTGCACTGGTCATCTATTGTACATATGGTAATATACATGTTCACGTCTCTTTTAAAAAGCAGCTTCTTAAAGGACATCCCTTTCCTGCCGACACTGAAATCTCCCTCACCTCACACTTGTCAGAGAGCGGGCCGAGCGAGAGCACAGCTGATAGTGGCACCTGCGTGGCTGACGTCTCCGCGCTGTCCCCAACACCTCGGCTCTGTCTCCCCGTGTAGCAGACGCCTCTCCCACCCCCTCAGGGATGGGCTCCTGGTGTCTGGGAGCGGTTCCCAATTGAGCAGCTCCCAGGGGCAGGGGCTGGATCAGAGCCCCAGTGAACCCCACTGCCCTGTGAGAACCGAGCTGCGCCCTTCCTGGGCCCCCAGCTGACAGGGCTGCCCTGGTGTCTACCCCTCAATTCCCGCTGCCAGCTCTCAGGGAGCCAGGCTATGCCCTGGAGCTAGAGGTCAAGAGGGCGAGGAAACCTGTGCCTCCTCTTTTGGAGGAATCGTGCAGGGTAGTGGGGGGCTCATTATGGGAGCTAAGGAGTGACGTAGCAGGGACATGGGGCAGGGTGCATCCTGAGCCCAGGGCCCCAGGGAGAAGGCCTGGAGGCGGGAGCACCCAGGTGGGCCCCACTCCCTGAAGTGTAGGTAGGAGATTTTCCTTTCCATTTTTTTCCTCTCTGCACAACAGCAATTTAAGTTAATTAAATGTAACAATAAATTATTTCTCAATGGCCTAAAATAGAATAATCTTTCACTGTTCACCCCCTTTGGGGAAAGCACAGGCTCTTTGCTTTGAGGTTGTGGCTGTCCTAGACAGAGGCTGTCGGGGGAGGAGCTGACCTGGGGCAGGATGGAGCGGGGAGGGGTGGTGGGAAGGGCAGAAGTCCTGGGTCAGTTGAGAGGGCTGAGAAGGGGCATCCGGCGAATCAGAAAATGCACCCCACCCCGGGGGTCCCAGCTCTGCTGAGGTGCAGCCTGCAATTCTAGCCCCCAGAGACCCCTCTACTTGGCACCTCTGTGCAGGGCAGAAATCTCATAATTGCGTGTGGGCTCTGTACCTCCCCCGTATTGTCATTCTGTCTCTACAGATGTATCCCCTGTAGGCACACAGGTTTCCGAAGAGTTGATTGCGCATATGTTTTATTCCTGCACACCAGATCCTGATTTTTAAATCCAACAGGAGAGCCAGCTTTCTAAAGAAATCTTGATTTATGATCCCTCCTCTTCTTCATATTTAGATTTTCTTCCCCTGGCTTTGCTTAAAACAGGCTGTTACCTTAAAAACCACAGCTTTGATAAAGGGTCAATATCCAAAATATATAAGGGGAACCCATACAACTCATTAGCAAAAGCACCCCTCCAAACAAAAGTGAGCCCTGCAAATAATCCAATGAAATCTGAGAAATGCAAATAAAAAACACAATAGGTATCATCTCACATCTGAGAATAGGTATTATAAAAAAGGCAAGATAAGTGCAGGGGAGGATGTGGAGAAAAGGGAACCCTAGTGCACTGTTGGTCGGAATGTAAATTGGTACAGCCACTATGAAAACTAGTATGGAGTTTACTCAAAAAGTTAAAAATAGAACTACCATATGATACAGCAGTTCCACTTCTGGGTATGTATCCAAAGGAAATGAATCATTACCTTGAAGAGATATCTGAATCCCTGTGTTCATTGCAGCATTGTGTACAATAGCCCCTTGGGCAGCAAACAGTAAGGAGATAAAACCAGTCAATTCCAAAGGAAATCAACCCTGAATATTCATTAGAAGGACTTAATACTGAAGCTCCAGTACTTTGGCTACCTGATGCAAAGAGCCAACGCATTGGAAAAGACCTTGTTACTGAGAAAGATTGAGGGCAAGAGGAAAAGGGGGCGACAGAGGACGAAATGATTGAATGGCATCACTGACTCAATGGACATGAGTTTGAGCAAACTCTGGGAGATAGTGAAGGACAGGGAGACCTGGCGAGCTGCAGTTCAGGGGGTCGCAAAGAGTCAGATATGACTTAGTGACTGAACAACAATACAATAGCTAAGATATGGAATAACAAAAGTGTCTATCAATGGATAAATGGATAAAGAAAATGTGGAATATTATTAAGACATAAAAAGAAGGGAATCCTGCCATTTGTGATGACATGGATGAACCTCGAGGGCATTATGCTGAATAAAATAAGACAAAAACCAATAAGTACCTTATGATCTCACATATATGTGGAATCTAAAAAATTCGAACTCAGAGAAACAGAGAACAGATAGGTGATTGCCATGAGTGAAATGGAGATGTGGGAATGGGTAGTCAAAAATACAAACTTCCAGTTATAAGGTGAATACATTCTGGGAGTGCAATGGACAGCATGTTGACTATAGCTGTGTTGAGTATTTGAAAATTACTAAGAGAGTAGATCTTAATAGTTTCTCACACACACACACAATTGTAACTATGTGAGATAATGGATGTGTTAACTAATTGTGGTAATCATTTTGCAATATATATGTGTATTGAATCATCATGTATACTTTAAATTTATACAATGTTATATGTCATTTCAATAAAGCTGAGAACGACCATAGTGCAACAGAAAGCAGAGTCAGGATGGTCAGATATTTGGGCTGTGGAGCCAGGGGACCCCAGAACCCAGGAGGAGCGGGCTTTCCTTCCTTGGCCAGCAGGCGGCAGTCTTCGCTGAGGGTGTTTTGCCTCCGGCGGTCTCCAGGGAAGGGGCGGGGTGCAGCAAGGCCCGGGTTCTTCCCCCAGTTACTGAAGGGTCTCCACTGAGCTTGTGTCTCTTCCGCTGTCTGGGTCTGTCTGTACCTACAAATGAAACTGACCAGCTATGACAAGCTGATGCTCAGGAATCCACCTCGGCACTCCAGGTCGGATGGATCCAGCTCAGCCTAGTGTCTGAGACCTTCCATAGGTGGTCTGTGCTGCCCCCAAAGCTCAGGACCTCCTCCCACCCCACTCCCCCTCCTGGAAGGCCCTCTCTCTCCTTCTCACGGTCTGTGGCCGCTCTGCCCTCCTCCAACTCACCCCCCCAGGAAGCCTGCCCACACCGTCGCCTTGGGCTGACCCCTCCTGTAATCCCACAATCCCCTGCACTCATGCACACCTTGCCTTGCCATTCTCCTTTGTGTGTGTCTGTCTGGGTCTGTGTGTGTGTGTCTATGTGTCCTTCCCCGCCTCTTCTGAGTTCGTTTCCTTTTTTTCAAATCAAGGAATCCTGGACTACTCGAATGTAGAATCCCAGTTCAACAAGGGGCTCGGTGAGATCACTTAGTTGGATGGTTTAAAAAAAAACAGGAGACAAAAATCAAAACAACTTTCCTTTTAAGCTGAAAACCCCCTTTTTCCTTTGCAGAAAGGAAAGCTTACAGAGAAGGCAGAACAATCTGACCGAGTGGAGGAGAGAACACTGGTCCTACTGCAGCCCCTCCCCCAGGGCTTGGAAGGAACACCAGGACGGCTTGTTCTAGTCCAACCCTCTCCGTAACCAAGAAAGATTCTAGGGCCCAGAGTGACCCAGTCATGATCCTGACTCCATGGGCACTTATGTGTGTGTGTGTGTGTGCACACTCAGTCGCTCTGTGGTGTCCAACTCTCTGCAACCCCCTGGACTATAGCCCGCCAGGCTCCTCTGTCCATGGTATTTCCCTGGCAAGAATACTGGAGTGGGTTACCATTTCCTTCTTCAGGGAATCTTCTTGACCCAGGGATTGAGGCCACATATCTTGTGCTTCCTGCATTGGCAGGTGATTCTTTATCACTGCTCCACCTGGGAAGCCCTTATGGGCACTTGTAGGAGTCACCTCCCCCAGGAAGCCTGCCCACACCATCGCCTTGTGAATCACAGAAAGCATCTCTCTCCTTTTTCTCCCCACCCTTCTGGTGGCCTACAACCTTATAATGCAGGTAAGAAAGAGGGTATTGCCCAGAGGGGTGCGGTGACTTGCCCACACAGACAGTGGCAAGACTGGGCTCAGAGCCCAGCAGAAGGGGGAAGAATCTCACTGGAAGACCACTCTCAAATGCTAAAGCTGTGATTCTGCTGGACAGCCATCTCAGTCCCTGGCCCCTAGGAGAGGTTTTCCTGGGGCCTCTGGGGCTCTCCCAGGCTGAGCATCAGAGATTGTGAAGGGGAAGGAAGACTGACCCCCTTCTCCTTGCTCCTCGTGAACTTTGGAGAGGTGAAGGTGGCCTCTGTTGCCTCCAGTGGCCCTTCAGGACTCTCCCTGAAAGGTTAATTACCAGATCATCCCGTCAAAGGAAATTGTGCTTTTGTCCCTTAAAGACCAAACTGAGCCTCAGCAGCATAGTTATTTATGGTCTCTAATAAGCATTTTCTGGGTGTGATTAACCTTTATGCCAAAGTCACACTGGGAATTGGGGTGGCAGCTTCAATTCCAGCCACACTCTGCGCTGGCCAGGAGGTGGGGCATGGGCAGCAGCTGGAGCAGCCTGGAGCAGGCAGCTGTCAGACCGCGGCCTGCCCACCCGCCCTCTCCACGGGCTCCTTCGCCCTCCCCTCTCCTCTGCATCCCTTCTTCCCATGCCTTGCCCTGATCTGTCTTCCTCCATCTTTCATCCACTTGAAAGACAGACCCAGAACGCCTGCTTACTGAACCCCAACATCCACTCAGCCACTAAAAACAGTTCAACTATACGTGCATGTGCGTGCGTGCTCCGTTGCTCGGTCATATCCAACTCTTTGCAACCCTATGGACTGTAGCCCACCAGGCTCCTCTGTTCATGGGATTCTCGAGGCAAGAATACCGGAGTGGGTTGACATTTCCTCCTCCAGGGGATCTTTCCGACCCAGGGATTGTACCCAGATTTCCTGCACCTCCTGCATCAGCCAGTGATTCTTTACCACTGAGCCACAAGCCCTGTGAAATAGGGGGCAGGAGACTTGCCCTGTCTGCTCTCCGGAGCTCAGGGCTCCTCCCTTGTTAGGGAACCCGTGTCATTTTATGTGGTGCTATGATTGAGCCACAGCATGCCCTCGGCCTTCCCAGATTTAACATTCAAGGTCTGGCTCCTTGGCGGGTGAAGAGCTTTGCGGCTGAGGTGCGGGTTTTATTCGGGGGCCTTGGGCCTGCCAGGCGGATGCAGGGAGGGTGAAGCATTACCTCGTCAGCGAGCTTAGCGCCCGCCAGCTGCAGATCCTCAGCCCCATTTTGGTTTTCTCTCCCACCTCACGAAGTCCTGAAAACTTGGTTTGTCAAAAATGGTTCTGAAAGGAGGAGCCAGCGCGGCCAGGGCTGATGACAGGGGCGCCCAAGAATGTGGTGGTTCTTAGGTCAAAGCCACCATTGGTAGCTTTGGGAGAGGATGACGTGTCCAGTCTGGTGAGGCCCAGGTCTCTGATGTTACCCTGCTCATCACACGCTCTGGCCATATTTTGGGGTGCTAGACTTCACTGAGCAGTGGAGGAAGCTCTGTACCCTCCCTGAAAATCATTGGCCTTACATGCAACTTTCTTTTTTTTTTTTAATTTTTATTTATTTGGCTGTACCAAGTCTTAGTTGCAGCCTGAGGGTTCTTTTTTGTTGGCTGCAACCCATGGCACGCAGAACTTCCCTGACCAGGGATCAAACCTGTAGTCCCTGCAGTGGAAGCGCAGAGTCTTAATCACTGGACCACCTTTTAGTTGCGGCATTTGGGATCTGGTTCCCCGACCATGGGTTGAACCCGAACCCTCTACATTAAGAGCTCAGAGTCCCAGCCACTGGACCACCAAGGAAGTCCCTACACATAACATTCTGCATTTAATCACAGGGTTTCATGCCCCCCACCCTGCCTCATGTGTTTGTGGACCCCAGATTAAAAACTCTCAGCTTTAGAAGAAAACAAGCAACATCCTTGAAACTTCAGGGGCCTGTCTGTCACTATGGTGTAATAATTTCCTGTTGGCAGATTTGGAAAACTAGTGAATGTTGAAGAGGAGATCAGCATTATGGTGGAAGGAAGTACACGGGAAAGCTCTGCACTTTTTACGAAAGTATGATTCCGGAATAAGCCAGGAGCATGACAAACCCTTCCGCGGAGCCAGAGGTGGCTTAGATCCAGATTCTATACAGAGCCGAGATTTCCTGAGAGGGGAAGTTGGTTGGGGAATTTCAAGAAACCTATTTCTTGGCATAATGCAAACCCAGGCCTCTTTTGGGAGAAAATGACTTTGTGAACCAGCGCATCCATGAGAGGTGAGGATCGGGGTTATAGGCAGTCAGCCAAGGACAGGCGTCGTGCTGTGGCATTTGCTTTGGTTTCGTGATGAATCTGGATTTGCCCACTCCTTGTGGAACCCCAAGACATTAAGATTCGAGGCTAAGACCTTCTGGCTGGTGTATTTGCCATCTACTTAGAACCCTGGTGCATAAGTGCTTTTCGGAGGCAATTCCGTGCATTTGGCACTAGTCTGAGCTCTCTGATTGCCAGGGTCTAGTGTGTGTATGGAGGGGACCTGGGTGCATGGATGGGTCACAGAGTTGCTTGGCCTTGGAGGGTCAGGGAGTGGGGTGGGGCCAAGGGGTGGGGCTCTGGGCCTGACGTTTGAGGGCTGCAGAGTTCACCAGGGGAAGGGGTGAGCCAGGGTGAGGAGTGGGCAGACCCCAGCAGGACCCCATGTGCTGGGGAAACCATAAGTAATTCAGTGTGAATAAAACGTGGCGTGCTTTCAAGGAGGAACTGAGAGACCAGAGCACAAAGCACAGCTTCAGGCTTAGGATAGCGGTAGAATGCCAGGCAGCAGGGCTGATATTTTTATACAGGGTGTTACCGGTTTCTTTAATTTGCCTGTGGCTGAGTTGGCTTTGGGAGCCCCATTTCCATTCTGTGTGTGTGTATACATGTGTCCGTGTTGGGAGGTGGCAGAGGCAGGGGTGAGTGACAAGCCAGGGCTAGGGGTCCCTAGTCCGCTTCTAGAAGAGGTCTCTGGCCATCCCAATGGAGCGGCCCTCCCCGAGGACAGCTCACAGCCGGGTGCCCGCTGACTGTGCCCAGCAAGCACGTCTGTCAGCATGGACACTGCTCTCTGCTCAGCCTGCGGGAGCCACTGGCGGGCCTGGTGGCCTCCACCTCTCTCTTGCTTCTGCATTTTTCATTTGGAAAATGAGGGTAAAGATAGTTCGCCCTCTCTCTGGGGACTGTGAAGTTTAATTACTGATTAATAAAGTGTTGGAAGTTCCATGGGGCCAGAGAGATGACTGGGTTTGTTCTAATCACTCCTGGGTCCCGGGAGTGAGTTAGCTGACCCCACCTCTGTTGGTCGAGGCCAAGCTCTGGGCACGGGACGAGGGCACAGGGCCGGGGTGGGCTCGGAGCCTGGAGCTTGGCCCAGTTAGAGCGAAAGACCCTCATGATGTGACAGGGGGAGTGTGCCCGTGAGGGAATCAACAAAGCCCCCTGCGGGCTCAGGCTCAGCCCTGAGGGGACGAAGCGGGGGAACCATCAGGGTGAATGCGGGAGCCGGGGACTTCCTACCAGAGGCCGGGGCGCTGGGCAGGCCCTGACCAGGAGTGGGGAGTATTCGGTTCTGTCTTGGAATGTAGGGTGGGAGAGAAGGGATCAGGATCTGCCTTTGTCATCCGCCTTTGTCAACCGAAGGGAGTGGGAAGGTGGGTGGTGCTAGTGGTGGGCGGGGAGAGTCTGGGCTAGTGGGTGGAGGCCAGTCTGGGGAGAAGATACATGAGCAACAAGGCCAGGACTAAGGTCAGGCAAGTGAGACATTTTTCTCAAGCATGGGATTTAAAAAGCTGCCTGAAATCACACAATCAAGATTAATATTTTAATGTTATCACTGATTTTTCCTTTTACCCCAGCTTCCAATAGGACCCAGCACTGGTAGTGAGCCTGCCTTAAAAAAAAAAAAAAGCTTTTTATATGTTGTTCATCATGGAATTTTTTGCATTGACTTGGAATTTTTTTTAATGAATTAATTTATTTTAATTGGAGGCTAATTATTTTACAGTATTGTAGTGGTTTTTGCCATACATTGATATGAATCAGCCATGGGTGTACATGTGTTCCCCATCCTGAACCCCCCTCCCACCTCCCTCCCCATCCCATCCTTCTGGGTCATCCCAGTGCACCAGTCCTGAGCATCCTGTCTCATGCATCGAACCTGGACTGGCGATCTGATTCACATATGATAATATACATGTTTCAATGCTATTCTCTCAAATCACCCCACCCTCACCTTCTCCCAGAGAGTCCAAAAGACTGTTCTATACATCTGTGTCTCTTTTGCTGTCTCACATAAGGGGTCATCGTTACCATCTTTCTAAATTCCATATATATGCGTTAGTATACTGTATTGATGTTTTTCTTTCTGACTTACTTCACTCTGTATAATGGGCTCCAGTTTCATCCACCTCATTAGAACTGATTCAGATGCATTCTTTTTAATAGCTGAGTAATATTCCATTGTGTATATGTACCACAGCTTTCTTACCCATTCGTCTGCTGATGACATCTAGGTTGCTTCCACGTCTTGGCTATTGAAAACAGTGCTGCGATGAACATTAGGCTACACGTGTCTCTCTCAATTCTGGTTTCCTCGGTGTGTATACCTAGCAGTGAGGTTGCTGGGTCATGTGGCAGTTCTATTTCCAGTTTTTTTAAGGAATCTCCACACTGTTCTCTATCGTGGCTGTACTAGTTTGCATTCCCACCAACAGTGTAAGAGGGTTCCCTTTTCTCCACACCCTCTCCAGCATTTATTGTTTGTAGACTTTTTGATAGCAGCCATTCTGACTGGCATGAGATGGTACCTCATTGTGGTTTTGATTTGCATTTCTCTGATAAAGAGTGATGTTGAGCATCTTTTCCTGTGTTAACCATCTGTATGGCATTGACGTAGAATTTAAAAAAAATATTGCATTAAAATATGATGTATCTGACTACTAAGATTTTTGGTGCCCAGCCCCCACCCCTTATATTTTGCACCTGAAAGGAATGCCTTGCTCTCCTCACCTTAGTCCTAGCCCTGCCAGCGAAGGCTGCAAATGCTTGCCAGTGGCTTTGGCCACCACCCTGGCTCGGGTCTAAATTCGAAACTGGCTCACTGTGGGACTCGGACAAGCCCCTACCTCTCTCCCAATCCCATTTTCCTCTGTAAAATGGCTCAGGCTACTTCCAGATCTATGTGTCTCTGTCTGAAGTCCTATTGCAGGAATGGGGACTCCTTCCAGAGCCCGAGAGTGGGTCTAACACTCAAGAATGAATTGTCCAAGGAGACACATGCACTGAAACAGCAAGAGACTTTTTTGGGAAGGGGCCCCCAGGTGGAGAGCAACGGGGTGAGGGAACCCAGGAGAACTGCTCTGCATGTGGCTCACAGTCCCAGATTTTATGGTGATGGGGTTAGTTTCCAGGTTGTCTGGGGCCAATCCATCTGACTCAGGGTCCTTGCTGGTGGCACACACATTGCTCAACCACGATGGATTCCAGCAAGAAGGATTCTGGGCAGCCAGTAGGACATATGTACTGGTGTCTGTCTTCTCTCTCCTTTTGACTTTCTGGAATTCTGCTGGTTGGTGGTCACTTGTGAGTTCCAAGTTGTAAGATAACTCATGTAAGTGGTTACTATCTTGCCTGGACAGGGCAGGAGGTTTTGGTCACTGTTTCCCCTAATACTTCTGCAGTGAGTTTTGCAGAACTGTTTGCAAATGGGTTGGGGCCAAGACCCAGTGTAGGGTGGAGGGAGGTGAGAGAGAATCCCAGGGAGGGGAGACCCCAGGAATAAAGAGCAGGGAGCAGGGGTGGTGATGTGGAGTGGAGTCTCCCATGAGGTCAGGGAGACAGAGCTCTGCAGGTCATCAGGCTCCCATGTCCTGACAACTGGGGGAGGGGCTGATTACCATCCTTCCCTACCCCAAACCCCCACATGCTTCTTAGCCCTTCGCAAATCAAATCCCTAGGGAAACAATCGTCTAGCCTCCAAGCCTTGACTAAATGAGAATCGCCAAGTTCAAATCATTCAATGTGACCTATTGAGTGCCTGTTGTAGACCTGAAACACAATGTAACCCATTAATGTATTCAGCAAATTTGAATGCAATGAATAAAACAAAATCCCTGCCCTCTTGGAGCAAGCTGTGCTGCTTCCAAAGGACTCCTATATACCCTGCATCCTATCCTGTAAGCCTGGGGAGATGGGGAGGCTATTATGCCAGTCTTTACAGGTGAGGAAACTGAGGCACAGAGAGGTCAAGTAACTTGCCCACGGCAACACAGTGAGACTGGGGCTGGACACCAGGTGTCTTGACTCTCAATCCACAGGGAGGGTGTTGACCTCAAGGGAGGGAGCACAATGATTGTGCGGGGGTATTAGGTGAAGGAAGGACAGCCCTCCAGGTGTGGAGGCCCTGCTACTGTCCCCAAGTAGGCTGGAATTTTGGAATCAGAGTGATACAGAGTCCCCAGGGATGTAAGAGGCAGAGATTCTCCCTGGAATAAGGCATCCATCTTTCCAGACACATTTATCCCTTCGCCTCTCGGGGCCTCGGCTTCCTTGTCCGGGACAGCCACACCTGCCCCACAGAGAGTGAAGTATCATCGTGGACGTAAAAGGACTTGGTAGATGGTTCAGGCACAATTTGCAGTGACCAGTAATTAGCTGGACAGGGATGAGGCCGGTGGGTGAGCCCTGAGTTCCTACAGCTGGGGAAGGAGTAAGGCAGGGAGGCAGGCTCACTACTGGGGGGCTTCTGTGAGCCCAGGGGAGGGGAGGGGTGCTCAGGGGGCAGGTGGGAGGGTGTGTGTGTCTCTGTGTGTCTGTATGTCTGTGTGTTGGGACACAGCTGTGCCATCCTTGTGATCCCGTGAGGATGGAGGTGGCTTTCTCAGGCAGAGCCTCCCTGCCCTCAGGGAGAGAGTTCACCTCTGTCCCGGGAACCTGGGCTCCTGCTCTCACCTGCCTCCTTTTCAGGTTCCTCCGAGAGCAGGGCAGCCCCGGACGTTGTAGGCAAGAAGGAGACGGGGCAGGAGGGCAGGGAGGCTGGGTTGGTGGGAGAAGGGCGTGTGTCTGGGTAAGACCGTACAGAGGAGGAAGGAGACTGGAGGCGGCAGGAAGTTGCAGTCCAGACTGCTCCTGGCACGGTCTAACGGAGTCCCTCGCCTTCTGTGCCCACAGGCCCTTCTCCTCCTGGGGCTGAACTCCATCTCCGCCTCCCTCCAGGACCAGCATTGCGAGAGCTTGTCCGTGGCCAGCAACGTCTCTGGTGAGCATGCCCATCTACCTCCTGCAAGGTTCCAGGTCCCCAGAGCCTCACCACCCATCTCCCCCCAGGGCTCCAACACCTGCACACGGCCCACGAGAGGGCAGGGATAGCGGGAGATTCTTCTCTGGGGCTCCAAGCAATCCATCATTTGTCCACCGAGAGCCGTGTTGAGGAGGATCCTGAAGCTGGATGTTGGAGTGGTGGGAAAGAGAGCTGTGATTAGGTGACAGAGGGGATTGGGGCAAGTGTGCCCAGGTGTTATCTTCTGGCTCTGGGCTGGAAAACAGAGGAAGACACCCCAGCCCTTGCTGCTGTGAGAATCAACAAAGCAGAAGGCTGAGCTGTGACTCAGGCGTCAGTGAGGAAGAGAGTCTGCTGTTCTGCTGCTAAAAATGCCCGGAGCAGAATATGTAGGGTGCTAACTATGGCTGTATGCTTGGATGGTATCACCGATTTAATGGACAAGAGTTTGAGCAAACTCAGGAGATGGTGAGGGACAGTGAAGTCTGTAGTCCATGGGGTCATGAAGAGTCAGACAAGTGACTGAACAACAGCTATGTGTGGGGCACCGTCTGAGGTGTTTGAGAACAGATCTTCCTTGACTCACGATGGGGTAACGTCCAAATAAACTCATCGTAAGTGGAAAATACCATAAGCCGAAAATGCATTGAATACACATAACCTAGGCATGGCTTAGACTCATCTATTTTGACATGCTTAGAATACTTATATTAGCTACAAATAGATAGCAAAACTATCTGACGCAAAGCCTTTTTTTTTTTTTAATTAAAGTATTATATGTCATTTACGGCATACTGAAAGTGAAAACCAAAATGGTTGTGTGGGTACAGAGTGGTTGTAAGTGCATTGATGATTGTTTCCTCTCATGATCGCATGACTATTTGGGGACTGTGGCTACTGCCACTGCCCAGCATCAGGAGAGAGGATTGTACCACATGACTAGCCTGGGAAAAGGTCAAACTTCAAAATTAGAAGTGTGGTTTGTGCTGAATGCATATTGCTTTCAAGCCATCGTAAAGTCAAAAAATCATTAAGTAGAACCATCGTAAGTCGAAACTATCTGTGTATTAACCCAGTTTTCACAATGACCTCCTGAGGCAGTTGCGGGTATATCCCTTTTACACATAAGGAAACTGAGGCCTGGAGCAGAACTAGTTAAGTGCTGAGCCAACTTGAGCCCAGGAAGCCTGGCTTCCACGTACATCCCTTAGCACCGTACTCTACCCCTCCTCAACAGAAAGGACTGTAAATATTACTAATACTTGTATAATTTCACCATTTACAAAGTGCTTTTGTATAATAATCCTATTTCATCTTCACAAGAGTTTAAGATGCAATACTTGGACCACCTGATGCAAAGAGCCAAATCCCTGGAAAAGACCCTGACACTGGGAAAAATTAAAGGCAAAAGAAGGGGATGGCAGAAAATGAGATCGTTAGATAGCATCACTGACTCAATGGACATGAGTTTGAGCAAACTCCGGGAGATAGTGGAGAACAGAGGAAACGCGTGCGGCAGTCCGTGGGGTTGCAAAGGGTCAGACATGACTTAGCAACTAAACAACAATTTATACTCATGAGGAAACTGGGATGGGAGAATTAGGTTTGGGGGCTCCGGGGCCACACCTTTTCTAATCTGGAGTGTGGTCCCTGAACCCTCATCCTGACCCCTTTAACTAGGGTCCTGGCGATGCTATTGCCCAGTGAAGATGGAGAGGGGTACCTGAGGGTCTTTGAGGGAATCTTCTTTGGTAATTCCTTTTTCTCTGCAGGTCTCTCTGTTTGATTTAATCCAACTCATTAACTGAGCACCTACTGTGTGCCAGGACCCATGTTCCCTGGCAGAACAAAGAGGGGCTGACAGTCTGGTCTGGGGGTCAAGTCCATAAACCCATGTGCTGTGAGGAGCACAAGAGGCATGCGGGTGGAGAAACGGCTGCTGTGTGCTACAGGGAAGCAGGGAGTTTCTGATTCTGGGCCTGCGGGGAGAGGAGGACTCCACAGTGCCGAGCAGCTGCCCCCAAGCCTACTGTTCCCTTCCTACTGGCGGGGGCTGGGCGGGGGGGCGGGTGGTAGGGGAAGAATGGGACCTGGAGCACTGTGTTCCCGTGCTCATAGTGGAGCTCAGTCTTGTTTTGTCTGCCCTAGGGGTCCCCGCTGGTAGCCCTTGACTTCAGGGATGAGCATGCCCTTGAGTTCCTTGAGCCTCACTCTGTAATTGAAGAGTAGGATGGCTGATAACTGCCTCAAGGATCCATTGCAATTAAATGCACTACATTTAATGGCAATATTTCATAAACTGTAGAGTGCCATACCACTACTGAGTATTATTTATTATTGTTGGTAAGAGCAGGCTTTTATTTATTTATTTTTTTTTTAGTTCTACCACTTTATTGCTACCAACCCATCTCCCTCCACCCTCGTGCATACATGCTCAGCCATGTAATCCCATGAACTGCAGCCCGCCAGGCTCCTCTGTCCATGGACTTTTCCAGGCAAGAATACTGGAGTGGGTTGCCATTTCCTTCTCCATAGAACAGGCTTTTTTTTTTTTTTTTTTTTTAGAACAGGCTTTTACAAGTGCTTACCTTGTAGCTGGAATGAGAGGCAGACACTGGCCATGAACTGCTCACTACAGTGGAGGCGGCAGGAAGGTTAGATCAGGGGTGGTGTGAATCTAGGAAGGCTTCCTGAAGGAGGAAGTTTCAAGGCGAGTCTCTGAGAGATTCTGAGCAGAGACTGGCAGAGAAGAGTCAATGTTCTGAGTCAAAGCTAGAGTTGACCGAGGACCAGCAGGTGGGTGTGGTGGAAGAAGAGGGGAAGGGTGAGACGGGAAGGGCAGGAAGCCTGGGGAGATACTGACAGCCCAGAACATCTGGCTGCAAAGTTGGCTAAGCTGGGCCCTGAGGAGTGGGAAAGTTCTGGAGCAAGAGTCTGGAGCTCTAGAGGAGAAAGCCTGGGAGGGAGGAGACCTACTCAGAGGCCTGGCCTGAGATGGAGCCTCTCCCTGTCCCAGGCCCCGTGCACTGATGGCGGGGTGGGGGTGTGGGCGGTGATGGGGGCAGGTCAGTCTCCATTAACTTAGCTTGTTGTGCTCCTGCACAGTGACATTCCTGAGCTCATGACGGTGTCATCAGTCCTCGGAGGCAGCGGGCCGTGATGAATGTCATCCATTCCCTGATGATTTGTACCCCGTGTCCCTGCCCCCAGCCCAGTCTGCCTGGCTTCAAGGCACGCAGTCCATCACTCTCCACAGCAGCCTCTGAAAACAGGCTATTTGTCTTCCAGCGCTAAGACCTACCCAGACCGATGGGCACTGGTAGAGACAGATGGTGAGGGTGGGGTGGAGGGACTGAGACAGATGGATGGGCGTCTGGCCTGGGGTGGCTGGCATTGAGCTGGGGCCCTTTGGGGGGCCTCTCACATGCCAGGAGCAGGGAGAAAGTGCGTCCCCAGGGTCAAGGCTCCATTATGTGGCAGACCACAGACTTGGAAACGTATAAAATAATGGTATGAATATGATGATGCCAGAAAGTAATAGAATTATTGACCAGTGAACATCAGAGACACATGGAAATCATATTGCTGACAAGGACCCAGGGTAATCACCTGTCTGAAGGTCATGAGTGATAATAATAAATAATGATAGCTAATATTTACTCGGGCTTCCCTGGCAGCTTAGTGGTAAAGAGCCCACCTGCCAATGCAGGAGACTTGGGTTCGATCCCTGCGTCAGGAAGATCCCCTAGAGAAGGAAATGGCAACCCACTCCAGTATTCTTGCTTGGAAAATCCCATGGACAGAGGAGCCTGGCAGGCTATAGTTCATGGGGTTCCAAAGAGTTGGACACGACTTTGCAACTAAACAAAACAACAACAAAGATGTACTTAGTGGCTGTTAAGTGTTAGACTCCATTCTAAGTGCTTTAATCTCACTCAGTCATCACAACAATATTGTTAGCATGTATTTTTATCATCATCTTACAGATAGGAACCTACAGCTCAGAGAGGTTAAGTAACTTGCCCAAGCACACACAGTTACTAAGCACTAGCCCTAAGATTTGAATCAAATGGGCCTGATTCTGGACATTTTCACCACTATATATATGGTCACCCAGAGAGGCATGGTATCCAGGGCCTGCTTGGTCAGTTATCTGGGGTGCAGAGTCACCCCTGCCGTGTCCCATACCTATACTGGGTTTACACACAGCCCCCAATCTTCCTTAGGCCCTGCTATGTTCCTGACACTGTACTAGGTGCCAGGAATGCAAAAACGAAGAGCCCACAGGATAGGAGGCTCCCACGCACATGTCCTGAGGAATCACACCCCATACAAAGGCATCTTTCTATTCTGCCCAGTCGAGGAGGTCACAGCCCAATGACAAGATGGCTGAGCAAAGAGCAAAAGACTCTATGCCCGGCTTCTCCCTGCCAGGTGACCCAGGCAGAGCCCTTGCCCATTCATCCTAGCAGCAGCTTCCCAGAAAGGGCAAGCATGTGTGTTTCAGAGGCTGCCCTTGGGCCACCTGCTGACCCCTCTGGGCGGCCTTGGCTGAGCTCCTCTCTTGGGCTTAAACCAAACAGGGGGCTGGGCTTCCCAGCCGCGCCTCCTGCCAAGTGCCCACCTAACCTGGCTCATTCAGAAGCCCCCGATGGGAGACTCGACATAACTAGAGACAGGAACCAGGTCCCAGTCTTCCTCGGAAGTTACCGACCATGGAAAGATCTGCTGAGCACATCCGGCTCCTGAACACAATGGAAAGGCAACTAAATAATCCATCTAGGGGAAGAACCCAGTGCCCAGTTGTGCCATAGCTTTAAATAGGCTGCCTTCAAAGGGTTCTTATCTATTCATTAAAGCAGTTCCCCGAGGACTCTGACTCAGCTGGTGGGATGCTGTTCCCCTCTCCTCTTCCCTCCACTCGCAGGATCTGGGGCAGGCTGACCACAGGCCCCCACCCCCGCCGTGTCTGCTCTGGGCATGTGTGGGGAAGGAGGAAGACGTAGGACCAGTTTCACGCACTACCTGGCTCCACTCCCCTGTCTCCAGAAAAAACTCTGAGGGATCTAGGTACCTCATGAGTGAGGAGGTGAGCCACCACGTGATAGGAATGTTAACACCTCAGCTACAGTGACCACACACCTGCCTCAGGGCCTTTGGACTTGCTGTTCCCTCTTCCTAGAACACTCCCTCCCCACTCCCCAGCTATGCACAAAGTTCCCTCTCTCACTTCTGTTGGGTCCCCGCTTAAATGTTAGCACCAAATTAAAATAGCTCTCAGTCTCTCTCTCTCTCTCTCTCTCTCTCTCTCTCTCTCTCTCTCTCTCTCTCTCTCTCTCTCTCTCTTTTTGCTGCTTGGCTTGTGGGAACTCTTGTGGGATCTCAGTTCCCTGACCAGAGACTGAACCCTGGACCCTGCAGTGAAAGTATTGAATCCTAACCACTCAACCACCAGGAAACTCCCCTCCTGTCAGTCTTTATCTGTTTATGTCTATTGTTGTTATTGTTGAGTCCCTAAGTCATGTCTGACTCTGTGAGACCCCAGGGACTACAGCCTGCCAGGCTCCTCTGTCCATGGCATTTCCCAGGCAAGAATACTGGAGTGGGTAGCCATCTCCTTCTCCAGGGAATCTTCCCGACCCAGGAATCGAACCCAGGTCTCCTGCATTGGCAGGCGGATTCTTTACCATTGAGCCACCAGAGAAGCCCCACTCTGCGTCTGTATGTACACATAATCCCACCCTCCAACCCCATAGACTGATGGAAGGGTATTTATTTTATTCATTACTGTATCCCAGCTCCTAGAACAGACACTGTATCCCCAGCTCCTACAGTGTTTTTTAGGTGGTCAGTAAAAACTTGTGAATAAAGAATAAAGTCTTTATTCCTCCCCATCCATTACCTTATGGACCCGGAGGGGCTCCATGGGATGGGTTGAAGTGGGGATGAGTTGGCTCCTAAAAGTAACTCAGGCTTCATGCTGCTGACTAGTAATTCTGCTTGGCTATTTGCAAGGCTGGTTTACTCTGGTCCAAATTGTTTCTCACCCCAGAACTATGATATTAAAGTGGGAAAATATCCCCCAGGAGTGCAGGAGAGATTGGGCATTTGTACCAGTGGGACCTGTGCTTCCTGAAGTCTCCATCGTGTCCAACTCTTTGGGGCCCCATGGACTGTAACCCTGCCAGGCTCCTCTGTCCATAGAATTCTTCATGCAAGAATACTGGAGTGAGTAGCCATTCCCTTCTCAGGGAATCTTCCTGACCCGGGGATTGAACCTGGGTCTCCTGCACTGCAAGCAGATTATTGTCTGAGCCACCAGCGAAGCCCAGTGGGACCTATAGGGGATGGATATTGTTCCAGTAATCACAGTCCAACAGCCCTGACCTTGAGGTCCTTATAGCCCCCATGCTGACTGACACCAGGACTTCCTTTCCTTCCTTCTCCCCTTCCCAACTAGAAGATCCAGGTCCTCCCCACCCCCACACCTCTGGAATTATTTTTCTCTTTACCTTGTTCTGCTGACTTTCTGTCTGCTTCTCTCTCAGTGTCTTGTCTCGTATTTCCTCTCTCACCTTCTCCTTCTCTACTTCTTCCCCCCTTCCCTCCCACCCCACGCGCTATTCTCAAAGTGATGAAGTGAATTGAATGGGTGGTATGAATTTCATCAGTGCCTTTCACATTGCCCTTCTCCAGGGGATCTTTCCAAACCCAGGGATCGAACCCAGGTCTCCCGCATTGCGGGAGGATTCTTTATCAGCTGAGCCACAAGGAAGCAGTATTTGACAAAGGTTTTTTCCCCCAGCCCCTCAAATCCTGCACACCCTTCCCCTTCAGAGGTTGCAGCCCTCTCCCGTCCCTCGATCTCTGGATCCCTAGCTCTCTTCCTTCCTTTCTCTTTTCGCTCTCTACCTCTCCCTTCTCCATCCGCTCCCTAAAATCAAGGGGCCAACCCGGGCTTTGAACTTTCTGGCCTGTATTTGGGAGTCAGAGCTGGTCGCCGCTCCTGATTGGCCCTGTGCTTCTAGCCACACCCCTGCTTGGCTCCGCCTTCCCCCAGGCCCCGCCCACCCAACCCTCACCCGCCCCCCGCCAACCCCACCCCCAACCCCCGCCCGGACCCCAGGCCAGCTAGCGGGGCCTTTTATTCCGGAGGTAGGGGCAACATCGTCTCCTGGCCCCTTGCATTTGGTTTCTCTTCTTCATTCTCGCTGCCTCTCTCCCTTTCTCCCCGTCTCGCACACAGACGTTCATTCCCTGCAGGATTTTCTGGGCTGTTAATATAAAGGTCACGTCTGCTGCAATGTTCCCCCCATGCCAGCTCCGTGCAGCCTTTTGTGAGCTTCGCAGGATGAGGGAGGGAGGGAGACAGCGGAGGAACCCAAGGCACACGGACGGGCGTAACCAAATGCTGTGGGAGCCAATTGCCCAGCCTGGGGACCGCTGTGGTGCAGTGGGAAGAGCCCTGGGCAGGCGTGAAAACCCACCTCTGCCTCTTAGTGTCTGTGTGACTAAGGATAAACAATCTGCTGGGCGTCAGTTTTCTTATGTGTAAAATGGGGAGAATGAGCACCCACGATGGCAGTTGGTGTGAGACCCGCATTAGGTGCTATGGAATCCTAATCTGTACGGAAAACTAGGGGCAAAAGGCTTCTCCCTTGGCCCCTCCCACTTGCATCTCCCCGACTAGCTGTAGGCGGGGTCAGGCCTCTGGGCATTGGCTGGGACCTGGTCCTAGAGACCAGGAGGGCCATCAGCTGAGCAGTGGGATTCTGCCTTGGCTCTGGGCTGGTCTTGGCTGTGGCTGGTGCCCAGTGGTGATCTAACCTGTGTTGAAGGGGTGCTGGGGGACTGTCCAGGGCCGGAGAGAGAGAGAGGGCGGGGAGAAAAAGCAGGTGCTACACTGAGAGTGTGCCTTAGGCAAGTCCCAGGTGCCACACGTGACATTCCATTTAATGCTCCTAGAGCCTAAACTGTGAATGTGTGAGTGAATGAACCATCTATTGAGGAAGGTTATTAAGTCAGATATAGGTATATGTAGATATATGAAAAGTCAAAGTGTTAGTCGCTCAATGATGTCAGACTTTTTGCAACCCCATGGACTGTAGCCCACCAGGCTCTTCTGTCCATGAAATTCTCCAGGCAAGAACACTGGAGTGGGTAGTCATTCCTTTCTCAGGGAGATCTTTCAAACCCAGGGGTTGAATCCAGGTCTTCTGTGTTGCAGGCAGATTCTTTACCGTCTGAGCCATCAGGGAAGCCCTTGTAGATATACAGGTAGATGTGAAGCACTCGGCAGGTGCCTGGAACTCACTTAGCTCTCAGTAAATACTGCTTCTTTCCCTACTGCCTCCTCGATTGTCCCATCCCCCATATTGGCACGCAGTGTGGTATAATAGAAAGAGTACTCGATTTAGAGTCCAAAATACCTGGTGATGAGGCTTGGTTCTTTCATTCATTGGCTCGTGACCTTGGGCAAGTCACTTAACTTCCCTGGGCCTCAGTTTTCTCATCTGTAAAAAGGGAATAACAAATCTGTAAATTTTTAGACAGGGGGGGATAATGACATTGCAGGGTGGGTGAGGAGCAAACAAAATACATGAAGAAGGGCTTTGAAAAAAACAGAGCACGGTCCATAATGTTGTCCCTGCCTCCCCACAGCCACACACCTGTGGCTTCTCCCCTTCTCTGGGCTCAGCTCTATCCGCAGGGCCCGAGGCAGGTTAAAATCTCAACCTGCTCTCCTCAGTCCCCTACCCCCAGCACCTCTCTGTGATGCCACTCATGGAGGCGCCATGGTGGCACAGCGCCAGGGCTTGACCCACCTCCACCGCCTGGCTAGCCGTCTCCTTGTGTCCATGAAGCCCCAATTCCGCTTTCTTTCTCTTTCAGTTAAAACACTTGGCCTCGAGGCCTCTGTCCCTTGAGTCTGGACTTGCCCACACACCCTATGAATAGCTTTGATTAGAAAGAAAAACCAGCATTTGGTACAAGAGTTGCCCAGCACTGTGTTGCATTCAGCAGGGAATAGACGCCAGTCTAACCAGTGCTGTTTCCTGAGAGCCTGGGCACGGGCGTGGCTGGGGAGGGGATGGCAGGCGGGCCCCTCTAGGGCTCAGCAGCTGCTGGTGCAGTGCAGTGCAGGCACTGATAATGCTGCCCCTTCACTGGTTCGTGTTTCCCCCTGGCTTGTCTGTACATTCTAAGGCCAGTCTTGAGTTACTAACCCCACTCCCATCGTGATGGACACACTGGGCTTCCATAGGACTGGTGTGCCAGCCTTGAGAGGAGAGGGGCCTGGAAAGGGGGAGAAGGAAGCGGCAGCATCAGGAGGGGGGCCAGGACTGTCCTCAGCCCAGCCCCCACCTGCTGGAGACCAAAAGCCCCCTGCCCTCCAGAAGAGTTACTATGACTTCAACTCTGCTCCAGTGTGCGCGTGCGTGCACACACACACACACGACTCCAAAAGCTCTTAATTCTTAATTAAGGGCAAACATTTGGAAGGGGATTTTGACATCCTCTTTCTGGTCCAGTTGTTTACATCCTTTTTTGAGTCAGACTCCCTTTGAGAATCTAATGAAAGCCATGGTCCTTTTCCCAATTAAAATGCATGTATAGAACAAATTTTTCATTAAATTTCAAAGTCTGTAAGAACCTGTAAAATTTCCAGTGGACTGAGATTAAGAATTTCTGATCAGATCCAACTACCTCATTATTGATAGAGACACTAAGGCCCAGAGGCTGCAAGTGACTTGCCTACACTCACACAGCAAATGAGTAGCAGAGCCCCATCTGAAGCCTGGGTTCTGGATTACTAGTTCAGTAATTCCCCACATAGTGTCTCTCTCCCTTTTTTCTTCATGATCCCTCTCAGCCAGCCCTTTCCTAGGTCCTTTTCTAGCACAGATTAGAGCACAGATGTTCAGTGATTGTGGTTATCAGGTGAGCTGGAAGGTGGGCCAACGTCTTTTAACTGATTCCTACAGGTTCAGAGCAGATGTGGTTTGGTTCTAGAGGTGTGTGAGGGGACTGAATCAGGGATTGGCTGGGTTTCTTCCAGGCTGTGAATTCTAGGCGCTCCGGTCTACACCAAATGCAGGGCCAAGAGAAGTGTCCTCAGACTACAGAGCAGGGGACCTGGAGCATGTCCAGCCTTCCTCTAAATGCCAGCCAGGACCTCAGCTTTAACACCACCCCAGTGTCTCTGTGCCTCCTCTGCTCTGGAACCCACATTGGCTCCCTAGCGCCATAGCATCAAATTCAGATTCCTTCCCTTGGTATCTCCTCTGCAGAAAAAGAGCTCATCTCTGCATTGGGGTCTTTGCTGTCCTGTCCTTAGTTGGTGTGTGAATGTGGACCAGTTGGGGGGACACTGGAGTGGGGATGTTGCTTTGTCTCACCAGCTGTCTCTGCCTCCAGGACTGCAGTGCAATGCTTCCGTGGACCTTATTGGTACCTGCTGGCCTCAGAGTCCTGCAGGGCAGCTGGTGGTTCGACCCTGTCCCGCTTATTTCTACGGCGTCCGCTACAACACCACAAGTAAGGAAGCCTGAGAAAGGTAGACCATCTCCTGGGAGGTGGGACAGGATGCAGAGAACTGGGGGCTTGTTGGAGGTGGGGAAAATAATACTGACAGTGACAATAATAATACCGATACCATTCATGGGTACAGCTGCCATTGACCAAAGGCCAGCTCTGTGCTCTCCCGGGCACTCTGCTATTTACTGCTGACACTCAGCAATACCCTGGAAGATGCTACATGTAACTATGTTATATAATTAAGGCCTCCGAGGTTCAGAGAGGTCAGGGAAGTTGCCCAAGATCACCAGCTGATAACAGGTGAAGCTAGAATTTGCCTCCAGTTCTGTCTGACACTTTCTTCTGCAGTTGACCTACTGGGTTAATGTTGGCATGAGCCGTGAGGTAGGGCAGTGGTCATCAGAGTAGCCCCAACTTTGCTCAGAGAAGTTCCCAGGCCTACCCAGGGTCCTCCAGCCATGAGGTAGGGGACTCAGGGTTTTAGATCCACAGGCAGGGGTCTTGTCCTTGCAGGTAGGCCCACAAGTGGGGTGGGGACAGAGGAGAACTGACCCGGGCAGGGCTTGTTCAGATACTTGATCCTCACATAAACACCCTGCTCCCCTTGGGCCCTGAGCCTCCCCCTCCAGGCTTTGCAGCTTCTTGCTATGCCACCTGTCACCCTCAGAATTAATTTGCTCTCCCCTGTCAATGACTCACAGCCCCTGCTTATCAAGAGAGCAACAGCTGCAGGCCAGGGGCCCTGACCTGTCTGAGGGAGAGGGGGGCTCCCTGGGTGAGCCTTTGGGGTCTGGTGGGCCTGAGCTCAGAGTCCGAAGAGGGGACAGAAGGTGACCTCAGACACCAGATAATTGTGTGAACTTTAGCACATTTTTTCCCCTCTTTTATGGTCCTCTGGCCTCTCATCTGAGGATGGAGAGGGCTGGACAACACGGCTTCTTAAGACTTTGTCCAGCTCAAAACTCTCAGTTTCCTTCTCCTGCCCCTCCCCTCTTTTACCAGCTGGTTGAAGGGGACTAGGGTTGGGGGCCACAGTCAAGGAGGGGTGGGCAGGGCCCTGGGGAGGTGTTGGGACTGGGCAGGAGGCTGGAACAGCCAGACCATGCCGCCTTGTGTGTCTGCAACCCCAGCCTGGACCCAGGAGGAGAAGAGAGCCTGGAGGAGGTGTGAGGGGAATGTAAGTAGGAGGAAGGACAGAAGGACCTGAAGAAAAGTATTGGGTGCTCATCCTGTCAACCTCCAACTTAGTTGGACCCCTGTTACCATTCGGAAATGGAGGCAGTGAGGCTGAAATCGCCCAAGGTCGCAAAGCTCAGAGGTGGCACTGGAGATGGGAAAGCAGGGTCCTCCTGCTCCTCCACTCACCCGGCCAGGTGCCCGGCCGGGAGCTCCCTGGAGGGAGGCAGCATTAGGGCTGGTGTATGTTGGGGGGTGGGGGGCTACTTCCAGAAAGAGCCCTGCATCCCCGCTCATGACAGCTCCAGGTCCTGTCAGCTCCACCTCCAAAGTGATTCTCACATCTGAGCCTCCCTGCCTTCCATCCCCAACCACTGCCCTGGTTCAAGGTACCTCACTCTCCAGTCCTAGTTCCTAATCTGAGCCTGTCACACCCTTGCTCAGAGTCAGCCTTTCTGTGGTTCCCCGTTGCCCCCAAGGTCAAGTCCATTCTCTGGGGCTACTGCACGACCTACCTTTGTAGCCAGCCCTGGCCACTCCCCATGAACTGCCCCCACTCTTGTCCCCAAGGACAACTCGATACCCTCCCCGAATCCACCTTTGGTGCCTAGACACATGCTACTGGATTTGTCAGCCCTGCCGTTGAGTGGAAGCCTGGAGTCCTGGGTTCTAGTCCCAACTCCACCCACAACTGGTTAAGGAGCCCTCTGCAACTGGCCCTGCCCGGGGCCTCAGTTTCTCCACCTGCAGGATGGGTGGGAGTTCTGGGTGAAGTGTTCTCTCCTTTGCTCTTCCGTCTGTGCTCCCAGGAGAAGAGCGGGAGGAGGTGACGGTCCCTTGAGGTGGGGGCAGGGCTAGGAGACTCCCCTTTCCAGGTGCCTCCTCTGTCACAATGATGAGAAACGCCGCGTAATCAGGGGCGACTGGGAACCCAGATTAGTACCTAATCATTAGGCACCAATTAATTTGTTTACTGAGGAGGTGCTGCCAGGACGTCTAGGCCTTCTCCCGAATGCCCTCCTTCCCGCTGCATCTGATCTTCAAAGGGATGGGAAATATTTCCAAAAATATCAATTTTCCCATGATTCTCCAGGAGGACTGCTCAGCTCAGCAATTAAAGACAAGGAGGTCGCATCCTCCCTGGAAACTTCATGCTGCCTGTTGGGCCTGTTTTCTTGCAGGATCACCTCACTTCCCACCAGAGCCTGCTCCCTCCGGATGATCCGGCCTGGGAGGGACTCCAGGCTCCTGCACCACCTGCAGGATTCAAAAGGGGGGGCTTGAGGCAAGGGGGTGCCTCCTGGACCTATTCCTCCTTTGATAGTGACAAGTGACATATTCTGAATCTTATGTAAGGTTGTATAAATATAGCTCCAAGACAATAATAATAAAACTAACAGCTCACACCACATGCCAAGTAGAGCTCCACATACCCTGTATGTGTCAACTAAAAATGCCCCTCAACTACTGAGCAGGAACTCTTGTTAAGATCATTCCTATCTTGCAGATAAGGAAGCGGAGAGGCTGAAGGACTCGACTGAGGTCACAGAGCTAGTAAAGGGTGCTGCCAGGAGTTTGAACCCAGGCTATCTGGGTGCTGTGCTAAATCGCCACAGTCATGCCCAACTCTGTGCAATCCTATGGACTGTAGCCCAGCAGGCTCCTCTGTCCATGGGATTTCCCAGGCAAGAACACTGGAGTGGGTTGCCATGCCCTCCTCCAGAGGATCTTCCTGACCCCAGTATTGAACTCACATGTCTTACATCTCCTGCATTGGCAGGTGGGTTCTTTACCACTAGCACCACCTGGGAAGCCCTTTCTGGGTGACTAGCTCTTAACACTATAGTGTGCTGCCTCCCTTAAGGCAACGCCCCCTCCCCTTCCCTCATGCTCCTTCCCACCAGATTCTCTGGCACCAAGTCCCTTTATTTGCAGACATCTGGGAACAGCCTCTGGTCCCAGGCACCTCCCATCCACCACAGACACATAGGATTCCCCAGCTTCCTTGCCTCCCCCCAAACCTCCCTGAAACCCCAGCCATGGAGCCCTCAGCCCTCTGCTAGCTTCTCTCTCATTTAGCAATTAGGAGAGAATGAGCAGCATTTTCAACTCTGCCCAAGGGCTCAGCTCTGCCGGGACTTGGGTCCAATGGCAGGGAAGCTGAGCAGAGCTTTAAAAATCCATTTAGCCTCATTTCCCCGCTGGTGCTGTAGACGAGCAGCCTCTGAGCAGAAGGGCCGAGGAGCGGGGTTTAGAGAGGAGGGAGAGCCAGGCGAAGGTTCCCGCTCCCAGGCAAGCAGCAGCAAACCCCAGCCCCACCCCCCAAACACACCCCCCATTCTCTCTTGCCTGGTGCTGCCCGCAGAGGCACATCAGGGCTGGAAGGCACCCTGGGGATCGGCTGATGTAGCCCTCCCTCTTGCACATGAGGAGAGGGTCCCGGGAGGCCACCTGACTGATGTCACTCATGCAGCAGGGGCCCCCATCTGCCTCCTATGGGGTCCTCTGCCCCTGCAGGGCTCCAGGCTTGGGGCCTGGGATCCCAGCAGCTTCCCCCACCCTCCGCCAGCCCTGCTGGGGTGGAGATGTGACATGCAGGTCAGTGTGAGCCATGGAGAGGCCTCCAGAGGGGAGGCGCTCTGGTGGAAATGGCTCATGGCTCTTCCAGCCAGCGCTGCCTGGAGTCAGGGCCAGAATTCACTCAAGAAAATATATTTAGAGCCACCAATGCCTAAGAGGGGTCCAGAGTGGGGCAGAGTGACCTCTGCAGGCAAAGGAGAAAAAGGTCAAGATGTGAATGTCCCTTGGACCCCTCCCACCTGGGCTTCAGGGCCTCCGTGTCCCCAGAGAGCGGGCAGGAAGGAGAGTGTCCCAGAGCCCTTTAGCCAGCCTCGGTTTAGACCTCAGGCAATTCCCCATGTCCTTCGGAAGTGACCCATTCTGGCTTCCAGGCTGGCGGTAGCCTGGACCTTTTGCCTCTCCCCGGGCCACTCTCCTGTCTTCTTTCCCAAGTGCCAGGCTGGGAGCCAGTTCGAGCAGATCTTAATAATAAAATACTTGCTATGTGCGACCCATTCCCATGACATCCCCCAGCACATCCCTCATCTCCGGCCACCTGTCATTTTCTCTCCACCATGCAATGCTCCCACCATGCGACTCTCCAACATAAGGCCTGCTATAGGGGAATGCGTCCTGGAGACCTTCCCTATCCCTGCCCCGTGAGCCCCACGCCCTGTAAAAGCCTGCCATGTGAGGACCCCCCGGGGGTACCTTACCATGGTGAGTCCTGCCCCACGGAGCCTGTCAGCACACCGTGCCACGCGAGCCATCACCACACCCCTCCGCATCACACCCGGCCTCATGAGCGAGAACTGAGTTATCAGGACTCACCCTTCAGCTTTGCTGCCACGTGAGCCCCCAAAATGGGAGACTTCTCAGAAGGGCACCCACCGTGTAATCTGCCTCACACTGGGGCCTGCGAGGAGACAGCCCAGTGAGCCAGTCAGGCCTCTGCCCCTGGGCCGGTCCCATGGGCGTGATCGTGCCAGCGTGGGTGGGCACAGCCGTGGCCCCATGAGCAGGCTTTGGGGTCGCCACTGTACCTCTGTTGGGGGCCAGTGGCAGAAAGAGGCAGGAGGATGGAAATAATAAGAAAGCCCCCTCCCCAGCGTCACCCTAGGGCCCCCCAGCAAGCTGGCTCCTGGGCTGCCCCAAATGGATGGGTAGATGGACATACAAACGGCAGGTAGATGATGCTCGGGTTACTCCTCTTTGGGAGAGGAGCCTGGGGTCATTCTGACTCGCTCTTCTTTTTCCAGACAACGGCTACCGGGAGTGCCTGGCCAATGGCACATGGGCCGCCCGCGTGAACTACTCTGAGTGCCAAGAGATCCTCAGCGAGGAGGTGAGGCTCCAAGCCAGCTGCCCACTGAGGCCTGGGCCTGGGGCCCCCACACCGCCCTGTGCCTGCTACTGGCCCATCAGGGTGGGGAGCTAGAGGCTGGTGTCTGTGCCCTGCGGAGAGAAGCCGACTGGGGAGCCAGATCTAGGCCAGCCGTGAGCGGGCATGCCCGAGGGAGGGTGAGCCGAGAGGGCAGCGGGTGGGGTCTGACAGCAGTGGGTTGAGTCTCTGTTCCTTCCTTCCTCACTGGAGCCGGTTCTCATTCATGTTCTCCCCCACCCACCTGAGTGATACATCCAGGTCGGGCCAGGGTCCTGCCTCAGGATCCAGGATGGGGGTGGGGGGAGCCATGGAGTTGGAAAAAGCCCTTGAGAGCCTTTTCAATATTTAAATGTTTTTGAGAAAGATGCTGCTCACACTTAATACAAAATTCAAAAGATACAAATGGGAAAACAGAAAAGTCTCCCTCCCAGCCGTGGCCCAGTCACTGGGTTCCCTCTACCCCACCCAGCGGTAACCATTTTGCCAGTTTCTTAAGTATTCTTTCAGAGGCAGTCTCTTCACAGACATGCAATTATGTATATTTATTCTTTTTTTGTGCGTTTTCCACCCAAACGTTGTCGATTATACATGTTCGACACCTTGCTTTTTTCACATAATCATCCATCTTGGTGATTGTTCCGTATGAAGTGCCTAAAGAGCGTCTTCATTCTTTTTTTCACATTTGCATAATATCACACTGTACAGATGTACAGATAGCTTATTTAACCCATCTTTGTTCTCAGTCAAACAGCAGTTCTGCAGACAAACAGCGCTGCAATGAATAATCTTTCAAGGGTGACGTTTGGCAGACACACGGGTACGTCTGTTGTCCTGGTGTTGCTGCTACCTCTGAGCCCTGACCCCCTCACCTGCATCTTCATCCTTCAGTGGATGCTGAGGAAGGTAGGGGGTCATGGAGCTGGAAGAAGAAGTGAGCAAAGGGCAGATGGAAGATGCCCCAAGTTGTCCAAAGATCCCAGGCTACTGGTGTGGAAGAGAGGGGCTGGTCTAGGCAGTTCGGAGAATTCCAGTGCCTAAATGATCTAAATTGAAAGAGACCTTGTGGACCCTCCATCTTTTTTTAATAACTTTTAAAAATTTATTTATTTTTGGCCGCTCTGGATCTTCGTTGCTTAGCAGGCTTTTTTTCTAGTTGCGGTGTGCTGGGGCTACTTTTTTCTTGCAGAGCGCAGGCTCTAGGGCGCACAGGCTTCAGTAGCTGTGGTACACGGGCTCAGTACCAGGCTGCATGCAGCTCCACGGTACTCCATGCAGTACCACCCCGCGCTTTAATTGTCCTGCGGGCTTCCCTGCTGGCTCTGCGGTAGAGAACCCACCTGCAGCGCAGGAGCCTCAGGAGACTTGGGTTCGATCCCTGGGTCGGGAAGATCCCCTGGAGGAGGGCATGGCAACCCACCATAGTATTCTTGCCTGGGAAATCCCATGGACAGAGGAGCCTGGTGGGCTACAGTCCATGGGATCACAAAGAGTCAGACATGACTGAAGCGACTTGACACACACACACACACACACACACACACACACACACACACACACACACACACACACACACACACACACACACACACACACACACACACACACTGGGTCTGCTAACCAAGTGTCTCCAATCAGAGGTCAGGTCACCAGCCTCCTGCCTGAGGACAGGCAACCTTCTCCCACCCAAGAGGAGCTGGCGTCTGTCCCCTTCTTGGAGTCTGCAAAGCTGGAGACGCCACCGCTGCTTTCAGCCTCCCCCTCTGCCGCCTGCATGGGAGCTTCCTGAATGTCAGAGGACATTCAGTTCAATTCAGTTCAGTTCAGTCGCTCAGTCGTGTCCGACTCTTTGCGACCCCGTGACTTGCAGCACGCCAGGCCTCCCTGTCCGTCACCAACTCCCGGAGTTTACCCAAACTCATGTCCATCGAGTTGGTGATGCCATCCAGCCATCTCATCCTCTGTCATCCCCTTCTCCTCCTGCCCCTAATCCCTCCCAGCATCAGGGTCTTTTCCAACAAGTCAACTCTTCACATGAGGTCGCCAAAGTATTGGAGTTTCAGCTTCAGCATCAGTCCAATGAACACCCACGGTCCCCCAAATCTCTCCTCTTATTTAAGCCCCTTCCTTCTAGTTGGCTGATGGGGGACCCCCAGCAACTCCCTTGTTCCCAGCACCCTTCAAAGACTCAGGGGCAGAGGTCAGCTGCCCTCAGCCTTTCCTTCTCTCCATCCTGCAGCCCCCATCCCTTCTGCCAGGACTCAGCCTCTGGCTCTCTCCACCAGTGGGTTCAGGGAGACGGAGAATTAGGGAGCGCCAGCTTCTCATCACGCCCCTCTTTGGCAGTATAAGGGGAACAGCAGGAGGCTGTTGGCGGCAGGAGCTTTGAGATTTGGATTCTGGTTTGAATACCTGTGCTGCGTGACCCTGGGCAGGTAACTCAGCCTCACTAAGTCTCAGCTTCCTGGTGTGAAAGGCGGGAGAACTCTCCTGTACCATCTCTGCCTCCTAGGGGAGGGAGGCTGGTGTCCACCTGAGCCTTGGCCTGTAGAGGGCGCTCCATCCATCCGCCACCCGCTTGCTCTCATCACCTGCGCTCCGGGAAGGTTGTAGTGTTCACCTGGAGAGGGGGGTGATGAGTTCATAGGTGACACGGGCACCCCCTTTGTCTGGTGGCAGCGCTCACCCCCGCCGGGCTTGCCCCGCCCACCCTTTCCGTGGCAGGCCCTGCTGGCCCCTTTGCCTAGCACTCTGGGTAATCAATTAATTTAATTAGTGAAAACGCCATCCCCTTCTGCCCGCCCCCAGCCTCGCCAGACCCCTCGCCACTCCCAAGACTCCCGTCCCCTCCTGGAGCTACTGCAAAGAGGAAGAGAGAAATCGCCAATTAAATGGAGCCGCCGGTTTCTCAGCCCTGGGCCGGGCTCAGCCCTAATTAAGCACCAGCGCCCCCGGGGGAGCTGCAGATAATGGATTCGCAGAACCACTGCCTATGAAATGGGACTTGCGAGGGCGCGCAGAGGCCAGACCAGGGCTGAGACCTGCCCACAGCCATCACCACCAGGGACAAGGCCCCACTTGGGAAGGTTGCTTCAAGCATGGGCCGGCCCCTGCGCTGACCCCGCCCCCTCCCACGCCAGCACCGCCCGCAGCCGCCCCCCCCACCCCACCGCCAACACACACATTTGTCTCCCTCCACTGTAGACACCACCACCCCCCACCACTGCCCCAGACAACTCTCCCGTCCACATCCCCTCCCCCACCTCTCTTGACACTTGCACACACCCTGCTTCCCTCCCCCACACTCAGCTGAGCACCGGGAGCCCAGTCCAGCACATCCTGGAAGGGCACAGCCTTTGATGGGCCAGGAAAGGGACTCTGAGGGTATAGGCCTGTGGGCCGGGGTTCACGGCTCACAGAGGGCGTTGGTTCAACCAGGGCTTCTGAAAAGCGTGGGCATCATCTGGACTTCTTGCTCAAATGAAGATTCTGACTCAGTGGGTCTGGGGTGGGGCTTCAGACTGCTTTTCTTAAGATTCCTGTGAGCTCCTAGATGATACTGATGTTGCAGGTCTGGAGACCACCGTTTGGGGAGCAAGGGGCTGGAGGGCCCAGGGGTGGAGTCAGAGAGCAGCTCAGGAGACCCTCGGCAGTGGGGAGGAGGGGCCACAAAATGGGGCAGGAGGGGTGGGAGACAGGGCGGGCAGGGTACTTAGTCGGGGCAGTGGGCACCCAGTGGAGAGATCCCGTCACACATCCTGAAAAGGCATCAGTTCAGGTCTGACACTGGACCAGGTGTATCTTGCAGAGAGTCTGGTCATGCGGGCACAGCAGAGTGGCCTCCACCCAGTGCCACCCTCCTCAGGGTACCTGCCAGGCTCAGGTCCCCAAATTGGACAGGACAGAGTATCGCTCAAGTCCCCAGGGGCTGGCTGTGTCCACCTGTCCTTCGGGCATCCCAGCTGCTTCTGCAGTTGATGGTGGCTTTCTCTCAGGAGGGTATCTCTCAGGGTGTCATCAGGGTCTCTTGGAGTGTCACTGGATGTCACTAGGGTGTTGCCGGCTGTTCTCTCTGGGTGAACTTGAACACCTCCCGGGGTATCATTGACTAGCTCTTGGAGATGGCTGGACATTTCTCCCAGTGATGCTGGCCATCTTTCAGGGTGACCCTGTCATCTCTCCAGCTGTCTTCTCAGGCTCCCTCTGCACTGTACCCCGCCCCCGGCCCCCATTGCTTTGCTGTTTCTCACAGCACATTAGGCTGATGTGGCAGGTGGGAAGAAGGACTCAGACCCAGCCTGGGCCCTCCTAGGCCCAGCTCCAGGAGTCAGCCAGAGGTGGCACCTGGATGGTTTGGCCCAGTTCTCCCCCTTTCAGCCTCAGTGGAGAAAACCCCTCATGAGCCCCCAGCCTCCCCGTAGAAGCTCCCCAAGAATTCTGAGTCCAGGATGAAGAGAGTGGCTCTGTGTGCAGTCCATGCTTATCCCCCAAGGAACACACTGCGGGGACAGAAAGGAGGGTCTGTAAGGCCAAGGAGACCTGGATGCTGATGCTGGCCCAGTGGCCGGGGCCAATTATGCAGCCTCTTCAACTGGAAAAATGGGGATAGAAGAACAATCTCAGAGGGCAGTTGTGAGAAAGAAAAGCAGTGACGTCTGTAAAGCCCCTGGCATGGTGCCCAGCACGCAGTAGGTGATTAATAAATGATGCATCCCACCCCAAGCCAAAGCACTCTGGCCCAGCCTGCTCTGGGGGGCAGTGAAGGGCCTGCCTGTACATGCTTGCCCCCTTCCCCAGGTGGTACATGAAACAGAGGCATCACCCCTTTCTGGGCTCCACAGACGCTGTCTTTACCCAGGGGCTTCGCAGCATGGATTTGTGGAAAATTTAATAAAAGGAAATTAAATATCAGTTCCAGACAGCCTGGATATGTGCATATCTGCTGAGTCTCTGGATTTGGCATCTACCTCCAGGCACTCAGAGATGCGCTGCCCCCCCCTCCCCGCCTGACACATTTTTATGATGGCAGTGGATACCCTCTGCCCACCCTCATCCATTTTCACCTCGGTGGGTCTCAGCCCTTCAGGGCCTGAGCTGGTAATGTGATCTTCTGTCATGTTCCTGAAAACCTCTTCAAGGAAAACCAGCCCCTAGAACAGAGCTGCCCAGCCCCTTCTTCGGTGAGGGCGCTCCTTCAGTGCAGAAGGGACTGGGGAGAGCAAGGGAGGGAGGGCTTCGCCCCTTCTTGGATGCCTGCTAGGTATTTTGCTGCAGAGGTACCCTTGTCCTTGGGTGGGTGGGGGGTAGTTTGGGCCTCAGTCTCCTTATCTGGAAAATGGGTACAGCTGGACTTGATCCCTTGGGACCAGCTTTGATGCCCATGGATTCTGGAATTCCAACAAGAGGGTCCAGAGAGAGCAGGGAGGAGCTCTGGTGGCTTCGAAAGGGTGAAGAACTCTTCCTTTGAGCTCGTCTTTTTCTCAGTATTTGCTGGTTTCTATGCCTCATAATGCCCAGGCCCCACCCCAGAACCTGGGAGGGAGGGAGAGATTAACAGGGATCCCCTTTTCAGAAAAGCAGTAAAGAATCTGCCTGCAATGCGGGAGACCTGGGTTCAATCCCTGGGTTGGGAAGATCCCCCAGAGAAGGGAAAGGCTACCCACTCCAGTATTCTGGCCTGGAGAATTCCATGGGCTGTATAGTCCTTGGGGTTCCAAAGAGTTGGGCATGACTGAGCGACTTTCACTTTCCAACATCCATTTTTTTCCTTCCTGCACTTGACACACCGTTCCTGGGCTCCACTGTGTGCCACGCTCTGGTTTCTAGCCTCTTTCCTCGTGGGACCTAGAAAAGGGTGAAAGGGGTCTTTGCTCTCGCAGGGTCAGGAGTCTGCAGACACTGGGCACTGAGGACCTCCAGCGGGGACCCCCATCATGGGTGGGGACCCGTTTGCTGCCTCAACACCTTGCCAATCTGTGCGTGAAGGTGAGAGGTGGTTTGAAGTTGAGAGACCTTGAACAAGTCCATGTATTTCTAGGCCTGTTTTTCTGCAAAATAATATATAGACCTCCTACCAGTTCTTCCCCAGCATTGCCCTGAGGATTTGACAGGATGACAGATGTGAAAATCTTCTGTAAACAGGAAGGCTTCAGTGCTCAGGGAGTGTACGTCAATTGGAAAGGGGACTGTGGCGTAAATGAAATGAATTAAGTAATAACACTGAGGTCCTGAGAGAGGACCCCAGTGACTCGGAGCAGACCTCTCCAGGAAGCAAGTTGCAGTGCCTAGAGATGTTTTTTTAAGGTTTCAAATGATTCTGTGGATGCTAATCCACAGCGACTGCCTTCCCCACTGGTTGCTGATGGGAGCGGGCTTTAATTGCAGCAGGAGGGATTTAGGGGTGATGGAGAAGATGGTGACTCAACTCCGAAATGGGAGGAGAGGAGTCCTAGGGGCTTGGGGTCTGCACCCACAAGTGTTGAGACTGAACGGAAACGTGAGTGTGAGAACGCAGCTGTGATCTGCGCACGCGCGTTTGTGCACGTGGAGTGGGGAACCCTCTGTTAGGTGGAGATTCACATTAACTGATATTCTCCCCACAGCCCAGAGCAGCACACAGATCATGGGATCTGGGGACAGACAGACAGACAAGACTCAGACGGGATGGCACTGCTCTAGGGCCACGCCTGATGCCAAGCAGGCTCAGGAAGGGCCAACTGTTGTCATCACGGGCACCCGAGGGAGGGCGGGCGGGTGGCCGTCCTGGCCGCCCGTGGGTGAGGGGTGCAGCGGTGCGGGGGTCTCACCTCTGCCCCTCCCCTCTCTCTTATCTCAGAAGAAGAGCAAGGTGCACTATCACGTTGCTGTCATCATCAACTACCTGGGCCACTGCGTCTCCCTGGTGGCCCTCATGGTGGCCTTTGTCCTCTTTCTGCGGCTCAGGTGAGGAGGCCCTGGCACTGCCCCCTGCCCAGCCCCCTGGGCCTTTAGCGGGCAGAGAAGTAAGATAACAAGAGGCAGTTTGGGGTGGGGGGCTGCTGGGGAAGGGGAGTCCTGCCCCCTCACTTCATGGGACAAGGTGACAAATACAGATGTCCCAGGTCTCTTGGAGCATCTGGTAGGGTCACTTCCATACCTCGCCTGGTGACCCCATACTAAGCCCAGACTGCTTGCACTCATTTGGCCGACCAGGAAGGTGGAGCCCACTTTGGGTTTGAACCTGCCTAGGCCCAGCACAACTGCCAAGGATGCAGGTGGCAGCACCGGCTGAGTCTGTGCCAGGAATGGGGGGTGGGAACGGGCTGAGCATCAGGGCTGAAAGTTCGGAGGGAGGCATCTCACTGGAGGCTGAGCCTCAAACCTGGAGCTACAGGGAGAGAGGGATGCCCATGGGAGAAGGGCATTCCCAGTCGGCAAGCAGCCCCTGGTCCCCTTGGCACTGGCCACGTGGCAAGCTCTGTTCCAGAGCTTAGGTCTGAAATGAAGTGAAGTGAAAGTCGCTCAGTTGTGTCCGACTCTTTGCAACCCCATGGACTGTATACAGTTCATGGAATTCTCCAGGCCAGAATACTGGACTGGGTAGCCTTTCCCTTCTCCAGCGGATCTTCCTGACCCAGGAATTGAACCAGGGTCTCCTTCATCGCAGGCGGATTCTTTACCAACTGAGCTATCAGGGAAGCCCCTGCTTAGGTCTGGGCAGGCCACAGTTAGGAAGGGGCCTGTGACGTCAGGACAGCCCCTGCTGCCACCCCCCAGGGTGACTCAGCCAGCCTGCCCTGCTCGGAGCCTCAGCTTCCCCTCCATACATCTGGGCTGGGGTGATGCTGGCAGCCGGTCCCTCATCTTCTCCCTCCCCCCTTGCCTCCTGTCACCCACCCGCCCCTGCTGCCCCCAGGAGCATCCGGTGCCTGAGAAACATCATCCACTGGAACCTCATCTCAGCCTTCATCCTGCGCAATGCCACGTGGTTCGTGGTCCAGCTCACCATGAGCCCCGAAGTCCATCAGAGCAACGTGGTGTGTCCTGGGGGAAGGGGGGGGCAGACCCAGGGTCAGAGGAAGGGTCTAGGTGGGGTGGCCCTGGCAGAGCAGGGATGGGAACCAGGCCTTGGAGCCCACAGTGCCAGAGTGGATCCCAGGGGTGCCCCCATCCTGCCTGGAGTGGGCTGCTGTTTCCTCGCATCCCCACACCCCTCGGTTAATCATCACCCCTGATGGGGTGGGCGGCAGGGCTGGTGCAGGCTGGTGACAGCCGCCTACAACTACTTCCACGTGACCAACTTCTTCTGGATGTTCGGCGAGGGCTGCTACCTGCACACAGCCATCGTGCTCACGTACTCCACGGACCGGCTGCGCAAGTGGATGTTTATCTGCATCGGCTGGGGTGAGCGGGCCAGCCCCCGCCCCGACCGGGCCATCCTCCCCCCACCCAGGCCTGGGCCAGCTCACTGGGGGCTGAGACCCAGGCCAGATGAGGGTGGTGGGGTGTGCACACAGCCCTCTGTCCCTACCTGGGGACAGGGACAGTGGGAATATTTCAAAGGAGGCGTGATGAGCCAGTGAGTACCTGGGGGACCCCTGCCCGCCTCTAGGCCCTGGGCTGCGCTGGGGGCCTCCAGGTCTGCATCCCCCAGACTCCACTGACAGGTCCTGTGACACTGGTCTCTCCCCCAGGTGTGCCTCTCCCCATCATTGTGGCCTGGGCCATTGGGAAGCTGTACTACGACAATGAGAAGTAAGTCACCTCCTCTTCACTGCCCCAAGGCCCAGGTCCCCAGCCCAGCCAAGCCTGACCCTCCCCAGGGACCTGCAGCCATGTCACCTTCCCCATCAGGGCCACAGTTTCTTCATCCACGTGGGGAGGCTCCTGGGGGTCAGACTCAATCTGCGGATCCCTAGCAATGCTCTGCCTGAGGTGGGGCTGGACAGGTGGGTCAAGGCTCTTTACCTGTCTCAGGCTTTCATGACAAGCAGAACAGACTAAAGGTTACTGGAAGTCCCTGGAGTCAAACCACCCAGGTTATGAATTGTGACTCCATCATTAGGTAGCTTTATGACCTTGGGGTAGTTCCTGCCTCAGTTTTCTCATCTGCAAAATGGGCATCCTCATAATAGTGCCTTCCCTCAGAGTTGTTAGGGGAATGACATGAGTTAATATATATATCAAGCATTTAGAATGGAGTCTGGCACATAGGAAAGGCGTATAAATGTTTTCTATTAATAAAGACATGTTTTAGCAAAAGGTTCCATGGATTTAATAGAAACTGATCCAATCTCAGAGACTCCTTCCATCTTTCAAGTCCTGAGGAGCTGTGTTTAAATAGAAGCAGGTGTTCCCAGTTGCCCCTGAAAACTCCACTTCTGGTGCCGTGGTTTTCAGCCTTGGCTCACATTAGAATCACCTGGGAAGCTTTGAAAAGTACTGATGGCCACTCTTGCCCTCCAGAGAGTTGGATGTCATTGGTCTGAAGTGTGATCTGGGCACCAGGGTTTTTTAAACCTGCCCAGGAGACTCTAATATGAAGCTAAACTTAAGAACCACTGTAAGAGGGAGGCAGAAAAAGTGGACAGAGGCGGCCAGGGGATGTGCCAGAATCTTCTTTGTCAAAGTGTCCTCAGGAACCCACTGTCTGACTGGGGTTCCAGGCTGCCTCCATCAGCATGGCTGTTCCTGTCCAACCCTGACAAGGAGCCTGGAAAATTACACCCACATTTATCAAGGTGATCCTTCCTGACTCTGGTCCAGCCCAGCTGTGGCTCTCTCTGTATTTGTGTAACTGATGGGGTGGGGGCCTGGGCTGGGCATCGAGGGCAGCTGACAGACAGAACTGGGGGCCTGACAGTGATTCCCAGGATGGCGACCTGGGTCCCAGAGCAGGAGTATTGTAAATCCTGTGCCTGAAGGTGTGCAAGTGAGCACAGGGGAGAAAGGACCAGTTTCAAAACCAGTGTGTGCATCTGGGCGCATCTTGGAACCAAAAGGATGGCTGAGCCTGGAGGAAAGTCCGTCTGAGTGTCTCTGGAGCTCCACCTTGTGGTAAGATGCTGGCACTGCATCAGAAGGGATGCAGGTGGGAGACCTGCAGACCCCAGGGCCAAGGACTGGACCTGGCCCCAGGACAGTTTGCCTTTGGTCCTTTTGAAAACTTGAACTTGTCTCCAATCTTGAAAAAGTCAAGGGATTTCACTTTCCTGTTTATGGAAGCATCATGATTTCTAGCTACTGTGGACTCTCGTGATGAGACTGTAGCATCTCTGCACAAGGACCTAGGACTTTCCAATGTGCCCCACACCAACCCACTCCCCAGACCTCCCTAGATCTTGCTGGAGGTGACATCAAGAAAATTCGAAGCAACTCTGCCTCTCGTGGCAGGTGTTAGCTACTGGGGTGGGGAGTGACTGCGTGACAGGTACAGGGCAAGGCCCCCCCTTTTGGGCATGCGCCAGAGCTACAGTGGGAACCATGTGTGTAGGCCCATGCCTATTCTATTCAGTGGGCTTTTCCACAATCCCCCTCCCTGCCACAGTGCCCGATTCCAGCTTTACATCTCAAAGGATGCTGTCCATTCTGCAGATGGAATAACTGAGGCATTGTGGTGGGATCTTGATGTCCTGCCCGGGGTTAGAAGTGGGACACCCAGATCCTGGCTTTTGGCCCCAGTTCCTCCCTATCCCAGCACTGCTTCTCCCTCATGCTACTAAACTGGTTCCAGATGACCCTTCTCTTATTTCTGTGGTTTTCTAGATGCTGGTTTGGCAAAAGGCCTGGGGTATACACTGACTACATCTACCAGGGCCCAATGATCTTGGTCCTGCTGGTAAGAACCTGGGTAGGAGGGCGGTTGGGGGGGGGGCGGTGCTCAGTGGGGAGAGGCAGGCAGTACTTACAGTGGACTGAAAGTTTTCCTCTGCCTAGAGGTGGGGGGCATGGGGCCAGGAATGTGCTGGGCTCAAGCAGATAGAGGGAGAGCAGCAGGGTGGCAGAGGCCAGACCTAGGACAGCTGAGTCCCTGTCCAGTCCCCCACCTTCCCACCAGCATCTTGCACACCTTGCCCAGGCCATCCCACTGTGTGTCAAATTACAGATCAATTTCATCTTCCTTTTCAACATCGTCCGCATCCTCATGACCAAACTCCGGGCATCCACCACCTCTGAGACCATTCAGTACAGGTAACCAGACCTGCCTCCCCCACCCATGGGGGGCTTCAGAGACGCCACCTCTGACCCAGGTTTCCCCCCAGGCCTGAGAGTCCCTCCTGAAACCCCAGCTCCACCCCTGTCTCAGACATTCCAAGGATGTGCAACCCTCCCCCAGACCCAGTCCTGTTCACCAAGTGGCAGGCTCCAGTTCCTTCCTGGGGTGGGCTGTGACTCTGGGCCTCCTTCCCACCCCTCACCCTCAGAAAGGCTGTAAAGGCCACTCTGGTGCTGCTCCCCCTCCTGGGCATCACGTACATGCTGTTCTTCGTGAACCCTGGGGAGGACGAGGTCTCCCGGGTCGTCTTCATCTACTTCAACTCCTTCCTGGAATCTTTCCAGGTACCCACCCCTTCCCCAGCCTCCCAGCCCCGGCCTGTCCCCCTGCCCGTCCCCTGCTCCTCTTCGGGTGGGGATTCTCCCAGGTGGGGTCTGGAAGGGCGGGAGTTTGGGGACAGAAAGGGGGCAACTCTGGGGCTGGGTGAGGCCTCGCCTGCCCCAGCCCCTTGACCCGCCTTCCCCTCCGCCCCAGGGTTTCTTCGTGTCTGTGTTCTACTGCTTCCTCAACAGCGAGGTAAGGACCCGGGGCCCCAGAACTCAGGATGGCAGGAGGCCTGCTGGGACCAGAGACTGTCTGTAGCTGCCTCCTGCCTGTCACACACCAACTCCGTCCTCCCCGCTCCGTCCTCCCGGCTCCCAGCCCCTACAGGGATATTGTTGGGAGTTCTGGGAGGGTCCCTGACACTTGCCACTCAGCTGCTGCAGTAATGAGCCCAGAAACTGGGACTCCAGTCTCATCAGTGAGTCTGTGAAATGGGTTGTTGAAAACCAGGAAGCTGAGCCCTAGGGCAGGAGGTTGAGGGCAGATGTGTGTGGGTTGAGAGTAGAGATTCTTCATGGCAAAGGCCATATGGCACCTTTGGGTGGATTCGAAAAAGGCACCCCTTCCTCATAACGCTTGAGAAAACCGTCCTAACAAATACGCAAATCAACGATGGTGATGATGTCAATGCTGCCATTCCAAGGTGGCTCCCTGGATAGTCGCTTGTGAGGGGTGGGAGCGGAGGTTTGAAACCCGAGATCAGACCCTATTCTCTACTGTGTGCCCACAGGTCCGCTCTGCCATCCGGAAGAGGTGGCACCGGTGGCAGGACAAGCACTCAATCCGTGCCCGCGTGGCTCGCGCCATGTCCATCCCCACCTCCCCGACGCGTGTCAGCTTTCACAGCATCAAGCAGTCCACAGCAGTGTGAGCCGGAGGACCACGGACCGGCCCCCGAGATCTACGGTTGGGGAGATGGCCGCCAGGCTTAGCCAGCCACCCTGTCTGTGGAGGGGACCAGCTCCCTCCCACACCCTCTACCCCCAGGCTCAGCTGGCGCTGAGAGCCCAGGAGGCCCCTCCCCGACCCCCAGCTAAGCAGAAGTTCCAGGCCTATGGCAGCAGTCAGGGCCATGAGATGAGTAAAATATAGCCTATAGGACTGGGCTGGGCCCAGGGCCTCTGGCTTCTCTTTGCCCCCATCCTCCCTGGAAAATGGACTGGAAACACAGAGTGGGAGCTAGACAGTGAGGAATCCAAAGCTGCACGCGAGTCCCTTCAGAGCACAAGAGAGCCCACTGGAGACCCCAGGATGTCCTCAGAGACTGAAGGGGGCCATTGGCTGCCCCACGGGCATCATGGGAAGCTCTCGTCACAGCATCCGAGCCACCACGAGGATGCCTCCAGGCCTTAGCAGCACTTAACGGCACCACTGGGAACCAAGGCTCTGTTGTCAGAAGCCCTGGAGACATTGTTAGAAATCAGATGGCATCTTCAGATATCAGGCTGCATCACTGAAATCCTCCCAAACACCAGTCATCTGACCCCATGGCCCTGCCACCGGAAACGGCCTGCCTCGCTGCCTCACACCCTTGGATCTTTACTGCTGCCCAGACCACACGGGCTCCCCCTCCTCAGCCTCCTGCCCTAGGTGTCCCCCCTTTGTGAGATGATGGGACGTGGGAGGGTGACAGAACAGAAGCCAGTGTGTGCCCTCACCAAAGCCAGCCTCCCTTTGAAGGGGTCAGAGAATGCTGGGGCTACCCAGCCCGCTGGCTTCAGTGACCCGGCCTCTGGGACAACCCCTCTGCTGGCCAAAGGGGTCCTGCGGCCCTTGGATGACCTCTGGGGCGGCATCAGTAGCTAAGCCAAAATAGAAGGGGGTGGGGCGCTGGGCCCCTCCCTGCCCCGAGTTCCCCAGAGCGCCAGCCAGCTGGCCGCTTACACCCCAGGTAAGGAGCCAGCCACATCCAGAGGGAATGGACAGCCGGAGCAGGACTTTGGGGGGCTGGGGCTGGGAGATGGGGGTGGCTGGTGTAAATTATAATATTTATCTTTCAACCAGCACTTGTGAAGGCCTTGTGTGTGCCAGGGCTGGCTTGGGAGGGCATCCCAAAGAAACAGAGGGTTGCAGCCTGAGCAAAGGTGAGGCGGTGGGACCAGGCAGCCTTGCGTCCCAGCCCCAGGGGAGGAGCTGGGCTGGAAACAGAAAGGGGTTAAGAAGCAGGGGAGGCTGTACAGGCTTGAATGCTGCCTTAGCGTGGAAACCCCCGAAGCAGACCGGGAGACAAGGCTTCGAGAACCAACTCCAGGGCAGGGGCGCGCATGCCCACCACCACGGTCGACGGTAGCTCAGTCCTGCTGCGGAAGCTGGGGCAGCCAGGTGGGACCCACACCTGCGTCATCCCACCCGCGGGGCCAAGAAGTTTATCCACCACCCCTCGGGGGCAGTACCGCACCTCCTGCGGAGGCCAGGAGCGAGCTGAGCACAGCGTGAGCCCTGTCCTCAGGACAGGAGGTGGTTGGGACACAGAAACTCCACCCACCACTCTGAGGCTTGGGCCCTGCCTCTGAGTCTCTGACCTGGAAACAGGGCCACACAGGGGTGTGTGTGTGTGTGTGCACACACACATGCATGCACACAATCAGGGACACCCACACACGTGCACACGGGTGCGTGTGGCGTCAGGACACCAGGACAGATGACTGTGGTGCTGGGAGCCCAGAAGCGTCTGCTGGGGGAGGGGGGCTCCAGTGGGTGAGGGTCTGGCCGCTCCCGGAGGGAGGAGCCAGGGTGTCCCTGAAGCCAAGTGGGGTACCCTGCTCTGCCGACTCCCCAGGCACTGTCCCCTTAAGGACATAGTTGGGAGGACCAGCTGATCAGAGGAGGCTGTGAGAAGGAGACCAGGGGCCACCAGGATAGAGACAGGCTGACGGCTTCCAGAGCAGCTGGGGGGAACCCCATAAAGAGTCCCCTAAAAGAAGGACCAGAATTGATGGCTGATCTCAAATGGCCACAAAGGAGGCCCATGGAAGGCATCTTTCTCAGTGATGCCTTCCACCCAATGAAGGAGAGTGAGAAAACAAGGCTTTTTACTTAAACGGTGTCGAGATGTGGAGTCAGGGGAGAGTCCAAGGGCAGAGGAGCCCAAGAGGGGCTAGGGGACTGTGGGAGGAGTTTATAGGCAAGGGATCTTCAGGGGACCAAGCTGGGGCAGTGCCCCCTTTCCTGCTTGTCCTCCTGGCTGTTTTTTTAATATTTAGTATTTATTTGAGTCTTATAATAATAATATTTATTACTTATTTATTTATACACAGGGTCTTAGTGGCAGCACTCAGGATCTCTGCTCTTCATTGTGGCATGTGGGATCCCTAGGTGCAGCATGTGGGATCTAGTTCCCTGACCAGGGATTGAACCTGGGCCTCCTGCATTGGGACCTCAAGAGTCTTAGCAACTGGACCACCAGGGAAGTCCCCCTCCTGGCTGTTTTAGCTGATGGGAGCCATTCACACACCTGCAGTGCACTCAGCCCTTTGTGAGGTGGGGAGGCGAGTGGCACCCCCAGGACATATGCCGGCAACAGGCTGCAAAGTTTAGAGCTGCCAATGCTGGAAGGTCATGGGAGGACATCCAAGCGAGGCTGGCAGTCATCACAGAAGTTGCAGGGGGTCCCCGGGCAGGCAGGGGGCTGGTCCAGATGACCTCAAGATCCCTCTTGTTCAGACACTGTAAAGGGTGGAGGGGCTGCTAGGGCACAGCTGGGAACATCTGGGCTGCAAAGAACAGCCAGAGGCAGGTGTGCGGTGTTTAACCCTTCCACGGGCTCCAGAGCTGGGCTCAAGGCAAGCCCTCCAATGGGATTTCTGAGGGTCGTTCTGCTCGGAGCATTGGCTTGTGTGTGGGTGGGAAGGGAGGTCCCTTGGGGCTGTGGGAGGTGTGATGGGCCAGGAGACATGCCATCACCACACTGTGGGAAAGGGCCGGGCAGCTGCAGGGTGGGAGTCACTGCGGGACAGGCCCCTCTATGAAACCGGGAAGAATTTTTCTCCATGCCACACCCAGAGGCTGCAGTTCCCTCCAATTCCCCCACCTGAGCCCTTTTCTCCTTGAGACCCTCCCTCGCGGGCTCAGATCACCAGTGGAACAAAAACCACCCTGGGGTTTGGGTTTTCCAGTTCTGGCTCCCCACCTCCCTGAGTGCAACAGCATAGCCCCTGCTTTGGAGTCCCCGGCTTCTCCTCCAGGCCTGTTCAGCCCCCTGCTGCTGCTATTAGGACCCAGAGTGGGACCCCAACAGACACCCCAGAACCCGAAGAGGGCAGAGGGTGCAGATCAAGGAGGAAGGGAGGTTTTAGAATCCAGACAATAATTGTGAGCATTTGTAGATTGCTTTGCAATCCACAAAATCCTTTATAACATTCACAGAAAATGGAATCAGCCCATTTTCCTGCTGAGAAAACTGAGGCCAAGTAGACTCCTCTGAAATCAAAGTTCTCCTCCAAATCCAGGTCTCCTTCCACCCTGTCAGTTAACTGGAGTCACTGGGCTTGGGTTTAGGGTTTAGGGAGGACAGGACTGATAAAGCAGTTCTGGGGGGAGGGGAGAGCGAGGAGGACTGGGGGTTTCAGACTGTCTGATGGGGGATAAGTCCCAGGCAAATACCAGCCCGGCCCAGAGATGGCCCAGCCAGTGTCGGGCTGCTGAGCCCAACTGGGTGAGAGCCATGAGGGTTCTCTACATCCAGCAACTCCTTTCCTACCTTCCCAACATCCTGCACCTCCACTCCTTAAAATGAGGCTTAACTGCAAACAGTACAGCCCACATCCAACAGAAGCCTCTGAGGGTCTCCATGCCCAGCCCATGTGAGGGTGCCGCTGGCCTGCAGCTCGGGGGTCCCTCATGCAGCCCCCTGACTTCAAACTCACCTTCCCACCTTTGGTTCAAACAGAAGGGGTGCTCCCTGCATTTTTCCATCAGCAGTACCATCAGTGAGTGCTCACTCGGAGCCCCTCTGCTAAGCCCCCCACACACCAATCTCATCTACCCTTCATACCCTATGAGGCAAGATCTGTTATCCCCATTTAACAGATGGGGGAAGTGACGCCCAGAGAGGTTAAGGGATGTGCCTGGGAGCACCCAGCAGTGGCCCAGCTAGATGTGAACCCCGGCCGGCCTCACTCGGCCCCCATGGTGTTTAAACCCTAAACAGCAGAATTTCTTGTGGAGTTCCCCTCCCCGCCCCACTGCTCCTGCCAACCCTCTCCTAAGGAAATTCCCCAGTTTCTCCAGTTTGTGGACAAACAGGGTTCAGAGACGAAGCTGGATGCAGGAGTTTGTGCCTGTAAAGCCATGGGCCTCCCGTGGCCCTCTCTCTGAACCAGCCCACCCTCCCCGAGTCCCCAGCCCTGTCCCGGCTCCATTTCATTTCAGAGCATCGCCTCTTATTCTTTTCTTTCTATTTTCCCACACCCCCTGCAGATGCTGCTGGGCAAACTCAGGTCAAGAGAGGCCTGGACCAAGTATATTTCTCAGAGCTCTCAGTGTACTAGAAACACCAATGACCATCATTTGGAAATAACTCCAGGCACCACCTAAGTCCCCAAACAGAAGGCAGGGACACTGTCCCAGCCTGCCCTGGGAGGCGACCCTGAGAGTCCAGGCCATAGCTAAGGGGAGGCAGCCGGGAGGGACCAGAAGCTGGAGACCAGGAGGATGCCCTCAAGGAAAGGGGCGAAATCTGGGGGGCATGGGGAGAGAGGGTGCTGCAGTCTTGAAGCAGAAACACAGGCTGGGGAGTGGGCATCAGCCATTCATGTGACTGCGCCTACCAGACCTCCTGCAGGGGGCTGTAGGGGCACAGAGTGGCCATGCAGAGGAGCCAGTCCAGGACTGGGGGCTGATGCTGGGGCTGGGGGGCAAGATGGGGGATCTGGGGAAGCAGCAATTAGACAAGACGCCCAAAAGCCTCCATGAGTTGGGTCCTGGCGAGAGCTGAGGAGGAAATGAGTCCAGAGAATTCTTTTGATCCCATGGCTGCCAGGAGCCCAAGGGTAGATGGCGGATCGGGAGGCAGGAGCAGTCTCTGTTTCGGGTTTCAGAGGGTGTTTTCTGAACCCCACATCGGGGCACATGCTGGTCTGATGAACTCCAGGACAGGTACAACAAGGCCTGTCCTGAGCACAGTGCTCCTGGGGGGGGGGGGGGACTGAAGTTGCTCCTTGTTTTGTTCTTTAGAAAACTGGGGGACTTCCCTGGTGGTCCGGTGGTTAAGAATCTGCCTGCCAGTGCAGGGAACATGTGTTTGATTCATGGTCCAGGAAGATACCATCTGCCAAGGAGCAACTAAGCCTGTGAGCCACAACTACTGAAGCCTGCAACTGCCCTAGAGCCCAGGCTCCTCAACGAGAAGCCACTGCAGTGAGAAGCCCACACACCACAACTGGAGAGTAGCCCGCACGCAGCAACGAAGACCCAGCGCAGCCCAAAATCCAAATAAATTAAAAATAAAAATGAAATTACAGTAAAATACACACAGCATCAAACTTACCATTTCAACCAAGTGTACAATTCAGCATATTAAAGACACTCATGATGTTATAAAACCATTGTCACCATCCAGCTCCAGAACTTTTTCATCTCTCTGATGAAACCCCAGACCCCCAACTCTCCTTCCCGCCAGCCACCACCACCTGCTTTCTGTCTTGATGATCTGCCTGTTCTGGATATTTCATAAAAGTGGAGTTGTGCAGGATCTGTCCTCCTGTGTCTGGCTTCTTTCCCTTGCTTAATGTTCTCAAGGTCCGTCTACATCGTAGCGTGATCAGAACTTCATCCCTTTGTAGGGCAGAATGATGCTGCATCTTACGGGGGCACCACACTTTCTTTAGCCATCCATCAGCTGAAGGATGTCTGGTTCTTTTCATCTACTCCAAGTCATTATGAAGAGTGCTGCTACAAACATTCAAGCACAATTTTTTGTTTGAACAGCTGTTTTCCGTTCTTTGGGGTATACGCCAGGAGTGGAACTGCTGGGTCTTGTGATAAATTTCTGTTTATAATCTACCATAGAACCACCAAGTGTCTTCTACAGCGGCTGTACCATTTACAGTATCCTCACCAGCAACGTATGAGAATCCTAATTTCTCCACATACATGCCAAAATCTGGTGGGTTTTTTTCCATTTTTAAATTACTTTTTATTTTATTTATTTATTTATTTTTTGGCTGCTCTGCACAGATCTTGATCCTCAGTCAAGGACTGAAACTGCACCCCCTGCAGTGGAAGCCTGGAGTTTCAACCACTGGACCGCCAGGCAAGTCCCCAAAACTTGCTATTATCTGTTTTGTTATTTTTATAACAGCTACGCCCAGTAAGCATTTTAGTCTTTGGTTTTATAAGACCCAGGACTCTACCTGAGGTAGAGTCTAGCTAAATATCAGTAGCTGGGGTGGGAAGGGGGTGCTGGGGATGGGGTGGGGGGCCTTCGGAGAGATTTCTATTATCACAGCCCTGCTTTACCAAGCATCTGGGTGCTCAGATGCAGAGAGGTGAACCCAGTCTAGACACTGCTCCACTCATAAGAACTACACAAGCCGATTGTCCCTTGCCTATCAGCCCCTGACTGGTATATCTGTCCTCTCTCTGCAAAGGGAGCCCAGGGAGGGGCAGCTGGCAGCTTCCTCCACTGGCCCTGACACTTCACCTTCACTGGCTGGGGATCTGCTCAGCAGTCAGTTGTCTCTGTTCCCTAAAGTGTTTCTGACAGTTAATTTGTCATTGTAATTACTATTTGTAATCTAATTAAATGTTATATGAATGGATGAAACAGAAATGCACAAACAAGCAGGGTTGTTATTTCTTACAAAAACGCAGTTGATGCTTTGAAAGACACAATCTGAATCATACAGAATATCTGACACCTGTCAAGTCAGGTGTGGGTGAGACAAATGTCACCCACTGGGTGGGAGGGGACTGTCAGAGTCCAAAAGGTTCTGCTCATCAACCTCTTGGCAAAGGTCCCTTAAGCTCACCCTCCACAAGGCACCCAAAGCTGGGTGTTGGAGATTTGCCGTCCCACTGATGTGGAGTTCATGAGGTGTGTGCATACCAAGTCGCTTCATTCGTGTCCGACCCTTTGCGACCCCATGGACTGCAGCCCGCCAGGCTCCTCTGTCCAGGGGAGTCTCCAGGCAAGAGTACTGGAGTGGGTTACCATCCTCTCCTCCAGGGAATGAGGAAAGTAAGGCTTGGGAATTCCCTGGTGATCCAGTGGTTAGGACTCCGCACTTTCACTGTCATGGGGATGGGTTCAATCCCTGGTCAGGGAACTAATATCTCAGAAGCCACGAGGCATGACCAAAAAAAAACAGAAAAGAAAAGATAATCTGAATTGTGGTCACGACATGTTAAGGATGGGCCTCTGGTCTCCTGGATGTTGTGGTGGTGCTGTCCTTGGAGGCAGGCCTGAAGGTCAAGAATGGGCAGTGTGGAAGGCCTTGGGGCAGAGATTAGAGTTGCAGTCAAGCAGTCAGGGAGCCGGGCTGACCCTGGGCAGTTCCCAGCACAGGGCAATACCTAAGCGACATGTGTCTAGAGTGAGAGCTGGATCTGGGGGCTGGGATTAGGGCCTACGGGGTGGGTTTTTCTGAGCCTCACTGTACTCATCCACAAAGTGGATGTATTTGGGTAAGGTTCAGCCAAACTGTGGTGCTGGAGAAGACTCTTGGGAGTCCCTTGGACAGCAAAGAGATCAAACCAGTCAATCTTAAAGGAAATCAACCCTGAATATTCATTGGAAGGACTGGTGCTAAAGCTGAAGCTCCAGTACTTTGGCCACCTGATGCAAAGAGCCAACTCATTGGAAAAGACCCTTGATGCTGGGAAAGATTGAGGGCAGGAGGAGAAGGGGACGACAGAGGATGAGATGGCTGGATGGCATCACTGACTCAATGGACATGAGTTTGAGCAAACTCCAGGAGATGGTGAAGGACAGGGAAGGCTGGCGCATTGCAGTCCCTGGGGTCGCAAAGAGTCACACACCATTTACCGACTGAACAACAAAGCTGCTGTAACAGACTCACAAGAAGCCTGTGGCTTAAGGAAGATAATATACGTTAACAGTCCACGATGAGTACCCCGTACTCCATGCAAGCATCCGGGGACCTGGTTCCTTCACTCCCTTTCTCCCCATCTCTTAGGACATCGCCCCCCCTCTCCACAGATGATGGCCTGTCCATGAGTGACTTGTGAGAAAAAGAAAGAGAAGGACAAGGAGACCCATGGTCTCTGTCCAGGTTCCTGAGGGACTCACTTCATTTCTGCTCAATTCCAATGGCGAGAAATGGCCACGTGGCCTTTCCTAAATCCTGGTCACTCTGGGAACGAAGTTCCGGTCACGCGCCTGTGCAAAGGGGCATCATTTGAAGGAGGGCTCACAGCCTCGCGCTGGATGGGTGTAGTAATACCCTCTTGCAGGAGGCTGCGATTGCAGAAAAAGTACCTGGCACTCAGGAAGAGCTGGATAAAAATGTACATCGCTGAGCTCAGGGATCCCAGGAGCCCAGGAAACCGTCTGGTCTAATATCCTCATTTCTCGAAGTTACAGAAATAGGCAGAGAGGGCCAGGCACCTGCCCCATCTGTAAAGGGCAAGGTTGGTCCCAAATCCTGCCTGGGATCCTCAAGCCCATCTCCCCCACCTCTTGTTTCAAATGACCTGGTCCAGTTCCTCCTAGGCAGATGACCTCTCCACCTGGAGGCAGGGATGGGGGACAGGATCCCCAGAGGCTGCCCAGCTTTGTGACTAGGTAGGTGTGGCCCTGGTTTCCTGGACTGTCGGCCAAGCAGCCGCTCTGTGACAGCGGGCCACACCCAGCCCTGGGAGGGGTCAGGGGACCGTGGGCAGCTGCCACACTGGGACGCAGAGGTAGGTGCCTGAGGAGGATGGCGTGCCTGGGTTTCCTCCTCTTTTTCCTCCTCCTCTTCCTCCTGGCCAGCACCGCGGCCCAGGGGGAGTACGGCGTGGTCCACGTGGTGTCGGACAACTGGAGCAAGGACTACTGCATCCTCTTCCGCTCCGACTACGTCACCCTGCCCCGGGACCTGCAGCACGCCCCGCTCCTGCCCCTGCACGACGGCACGGGCACGCCCTGGTGCCCAGGCCAGGACTCCTCCCACCAGGCCCACCCCGACAGCTCCGCCAGCCAGCGGCCCCTCCATCGGACCACCGCCATGGTCATGAGGGGCAACTGCAGCTTCTACGACAAAGGCTGGCTGGCTCAGGGCCGAGGCGCCCACGGGTTGCTCATCGTGAGCCGGGTCAGCGGCCAACAGTGCTCAGACATCACCCCGGTGGCCCAGAACCCCCGCAAGCCCCTCCCAGACCTCACCATCCCCGTGGCCGTGCTCCGCTACACCGACATGCTGGACATCCTCAGCCACACCCACGGAGGCAACGGGGTCCACGTGGCCTTGTACGCCCCCCCGGAGCCCATCCTCGACTACAACATGGTGGTCATCTTCCTCCTGGCCGTGGGCACCGTGGCCGTGGGCGGCTACTGGGCCGGCGTGACTGAGGCTGAAAGGCTGCAGCGGCGCCGGGCGCGAGGGGGCGGGGGGCCCGGCGGTCACCCTCCGCAGGGAGCCCTGGCGGCCCGGCGGGGGCCTGAAGACGACGACGAGGATGCGCCGGTGGACTTCACGCCGGCCATGACGGGCGCGGTGGTCACCATGTCCTGCTCCATCATGCTGCTGCTCTATTTCTTCTACGACTGCTTTGTCTACGTCATGATCGCCATCTTCGGGCTGGGCGCGGGCACCGGCCTCTACAGCTGCTTGGTGCCCGTGGTGCGCCACCTGCCCGTGTGGCGGGACCAGCGGCCCCGGCCCGGCCGCCGGGCCCGCCTGCAGCTGCCCCTGCTGCTCCTGGCTGGCCTGTGCCTGGTGGTGACGGCCCTCTGGGTCGCCTACCGGAACGAGGACCGCTGGGCGTGGCTGCTGCAGGACACGCTGGGCGTGGCCTACTGCCTCTTCGTCCTGCGGCGCATGCGCCTGCCCACCCTCCAGAGCTGCGCCTCCTTCCTGCTGGCCCTGCTAGTCTTCGACGTCTTCTTCGTCTTCATCACACCCCTGCTCACCAGGACCGGCGAGAGCATCATGGTTGGGGTGGCCTCGGGCCCGGCAGATTCCTTGAGCCATGAGAGGCTGCCCATGGTCCTCAAGGTGCCCCGGCTGAGCTTCTCGGCCTTGACCCTGTGTGACCAGCCCTTCTCCATCCTCGGCTTCGGCGACATCGTGGTCCCCGGCTTCCTGGTGGCCTACTGTCACCGCTTTGATGTGCAGATCCGCTCGCGGCAGGTCTACTTCGCGGCCTGCACAGCAGCCTACGCTGCGGGCCTGCTGGTCACCTTCTTGGCCATGGCCTTCATGCAGATGGGCCAGCCTGCCCTACTATACTTGGTGTCTAGCACCCTACTCACCAGCCTGGCCGTGGCCGCCTGCCGCCAAGAGCTCGCCCTCTTCTGGACAGGCCAGGTGAGAGCCAAGGCCCTCACCCGGCCTGTGCCAGGGTTCTGCAGTGCCCCTTCCGTTGGTTCTGAGCAGAAGTGGGAGCATGCAGCAGACACCCACAGAGTCTGGGAGTTCGAGGGGGCCACCATCTCTACCCTGGCAGGAGACTTAGACAGCAGCCTTGGGGAGGGCACGGCTGAGACTGTCACCATATCTGAGGATGAAGCCACCAGCCCAGAAGGCCACAGTGACAGCTCTGAGGGTTGGAGCGATGCCAACCTGGAGCCCAATGACCTGTCGAGTACCCCTTCTGGGGCCTCAGAGGAGCTCTTACCACTGATGCCAACAGCTATGCTGATACCGCTCAGGCCGCCGCCCTCGGAGCTGGGCCACATCCAGGCCCAGGCCCAGGCCCACGCCCACGAGGCCAGCCTGCCCTGGACTGGCCTCCACAAGAGGAATGGCCTTAAGGTAAAGAAGAGCATGTCGACCCAAGCTCCCTTGTGAACCAGGAGCCCTGGGACATGTGCCTCTAGACTATCACAGAGCAAAGCCACGTGTGACAAAAATAAATTGGGGCATTAAAGATATTCTGTATCTACCCCACGGAGCCTCTTTGTTTGGTAGGACTGTAAGGAAGCAGTGACCATGGAATCAGTTAATGTAGAGCCTGCAGGGTCCTTGGGACAGACCACATCTGTCTGTCCCTGCAGCCTAACCCCAACCTCATTGCCCATCTTTTTCTCATGCTCACGTCCAATCAAACCATTACTGTTCCTTGATTATGCCATGTCCTCTCCTTGTCTCTTTGCACATGCTGTTTCCTCTAGCTGAGAAACCCTTCCCACCCCAGACAGAAATGCTGAAGCCCAGATGAAACATTTCTAAGCAGCCTTCCAGCGTCAGCTCACATCCACCCTTCCTGCTAAGCATTCTTGCTCTATAAGCATCCTGGACAGCAGCATCACACCCAGTGTGTGTCTGCTGTCATCCACCTGTTGCATTCACAGAAATCAAGTATGCAGCTGCTGTGTACCCCACCCTGTTGGTGGGCACAGAGGGAGTCTGCTATCCAGCTGGGGGAAGGGTGGTGGGGGATGGAGAACAGATAAGAAACAACTTTAGAATCATCTCAAAATGGGGATGGAGAGGTTGGAGCCGGAGTGAAAGAATTTAGGAGACCACGGCTCTAGTTCCCCCACTTCCTTCACTGACCTTGGATAATGAACTGGTCTCTTAAACCCTTTGGGGCTTAGGAGTCTCATCCTCAACATGAGACTTATAATACCGTGTCTATCTGGAGGCAGGAGCATGGACAAGATGACCTCTTGAGGACCCCACAATTCCTTAAGCTTTAGAGTATGTTTAAATGTTGCTTAAGCAGAGGAAACAAACTCTGAGGTGAGGGAAGTCTTGCGGAGGAGTCTATATGGGAAGGGTAGTGTGGGAAAAGGCAGTGGTTAGAGTTCGGGAGCCAGCAGCCTACCAGAAATTCCCCTGATCTGTGTCACTGAGCAAGTGATTTAAACTCATGGTGCCTCAGTTTCTTCACCTGTTGAATGGGATAATAATAGGACCTACCATGGTTTGGGGGAAGTCTGACTGCATTGGCTTACATAAGAGCACTAATGCAGTGCATGTAGGGAGAGTGATGTACATGTTAACTCTTTTTATATTATGCCCTTTTGTGAAAGTAGCGGAAACAGTCAAACCCAACTCCTACAAGCCTTTGAATTCTGGTGTCAATTTCCTCCCCTCCACACCCAGCATGCCTGCCCCGACCACCACCAGGGTGCACACACCAGCCTCCACCACACACATCTTCCTTCTCTCCCCAGGACCTTCCCACCTGCTGGGTCCTCTACATGCACCTTTCTACTCCTCCCTCCCCCAGAATCAAGTCTAACCAGCTTCTTGTCCTTCCAGCCCCAGCCTCAGGGAGGCCTTCCTTGATGACCTTTCTTTAAAAAAAAAAAAAAAATTTTTTTAATATTTATTTATTTATCCGGCTGTACTGGGTCTTAGTTGCAACATGTGGAATCTAGTTCCCTGACGAGGAATCGAACCCCCAGGTCCCGTGCATTAGGAGCTCAGAGTCTTAGCCACTGGATCACCAGGGAGATCCCTAATGACCTTTCCTAAAGCATACGCCGGCCCTAATCACATCACCCTATACCCGGTTCATGAGTTTTCTTGTCTATCCCAGTCACATCAACTTGGTGAGGGCGGGGGCCTTCTGCCTTATTCATCTGTGTGGAACAGGGGCTTATATGTAGCACATGCTTGATTTATGTTTGTTGGAGGAATGAATGAATAAATCATTGAATGGATGAATCAGTGACTCCTGGGCAAAGCCTGGCCATTGCCTGCAGTTTTGACCCAGACAATGAAGTGAATCTGTGCAAGCGAGGCAGCCCTCCTGGGAATCCTCACCCTGGGAATCCTCACCCAGTCCAGGTTGTCATCCAGGCCATCCCCTTCTGCAACCGCAAGAGTGTGAGCCGAGATGGGTGTGTTCTCAACCCACCTCACTTAGTTCTTAAAGCTGTTGTAACAAATGAATGAATGGGTTGATCCAGCATGAAGAGGTGGCACAGTGGTGAAGAATCCTCCTGCCAAAGCAGGAGATGCAGGTTCTATCCTTGGATCAGGAGGATCTCCTGGAAGAGGAAATGGCAACCCATTCCACTTCTTACCTGTAGAATCCCATGGACAGAGGAGCTTCAGTCCATGGGGTCGCCAAGAGTTGGACACAACTTAGCAGACATGCATGAACCTGAATGAAGACCTCAGGCCTCCTCCCTGGGGTCCTGCAGAGCCTTGGGCAGTGTGGAGATGAGACTCTGAGGGGTCTGGTTGCACCCTGGGGTTGGGGAGGAAGAGGGCCAGGCAAACGGCATCTCACAGAAAGCCCCACTCACTGGGGAGGAAGCGTAGCTCCTCATCAAACAGCACCTGAAGGCCAGGCCTGGACAAGGGCAGAGGAGGAACACGGGCCAGGACACCGACCGGAGGTGTTGGCAGTCCCTCCCGCTGGAGTCAGCGGCCATCTGGCCTGGACAGAGGGGCCTCTGCAGGTTCTGGCACCCCCCCCAAGCCGAGGCTGCCTCCCCGCTGCCTACCTGCGTCACTGGACCTGCCAAGGGTAGTCTGCACCCCTCTGCCAGGCCCAGTGGGGAAGGCTGGCAGAGCGGAGGGCTCTTGGTCCCTCTCACCACCTAGACTGGGGGATGGTCAAGAGAGCTCCTCTGTACCGGGAACTTGCAGTCAGGGTGGCTCTGAGGATGCTGGTTCAGAGCTCCCTGCAGCAGGGTGATGCCTGCCTCCAAGGAGAAGATTCTCAAGGGGAAGGTCTGAGGAGGGAAGCCCCCCAACCCCGCCCCCCCCCCAGCTATGTCCAAAAAGATTCAAGGAAGAATGAGTCTGATCCTGTTCTCACTGTTCCACCCAGCAGAGGCAAGCATTTAGAGAACATTTTGTCTATAAAATGGGGGGAATGACACTACCTACCTCGGGGCACTGTGCTAAGTGTTAAACCCTCCAGGGCAGGGGCTGAGCCTGGGCTCCAGAAACCTTTCCGGGCTGCTGCATCCCCTGCTCCTACTCTGACCCCAGGGCCAGGATCCTCTTTTAGCTGCAGGCTCTGCTTCCCTTTGCCAGCCCGCTTCCCAGGGATTGGGTTGAATCCAGTGGCTGGACCAAGCTGTCACCTGTCAAGAGGTGCCCAGAGCCGGCAGCTCCCACCTGAGTACCTGAGGGACACAGGATACTGCACATGTTACTGTACACTCACACACACACACACACACGGGTATATGCACATAAACATGCACACACATCATCCTGTACCCTCAGGCAGATAATGATAGAGCAAGACAGTGGGACCAAGGGCCTGGGCATCTCTACCTGGGCTGGCAGAGAGGTGGCGTCTGATGGCTCTTCTGCCCTCACCTGGCTCCTCCTCTTTTCCTTTCGCCCTCTGAACTCCATCTCAGCATCTGCAGAGCCCAGCCTGTGACAGGTCAAACCTAAAATAGGGGGAACTCCCTGGCAGTTCAGTAGTTAGGAGTTCATACTTCCACTGCTGAGGGCCCAGGATTGACTCCCAGTCCAGGAACTAAGATCCCACAAAAACAAACAAAAGCATATTAAAGGGATTTCCCTGGTGGTCCAGTGGTTAAGAGACCATCTGCCAGTGCAGGGGACACAGGTTCCATCCCTGGTCCAGGAAGATCCTACATGCTGCGGAGCGACTAAGCATGTGTGCCACTAGTACTGAAGCCTGCGTGCCCTGGAGCCTGTGCTCGACAACAAGAGAAACCACTGCAATGAGAAGCCTGCACACCGCAATGAAGAGTAGCCCCTGCTCGCTGCAACTAGAGAAAGCTCACGTGCAGCAACGAAGACCCAGCGCAGCCACAAATAAATTCACTCATTTTTTATAAGTTAAGATAGGACCAGAGCAAGAATGAACTCCTGAGCCATGTCCAGGGCTCCACGTGGCCAGTCCCTGCTCAGGGGCTGTGCTGTGCTCAGGTTACCCAGAAAGAACCAACAGTCACAGCCTAGGGATTTTTTAGTTAATGAGAAGTTTGGTGCTGGAGCTTCTGGCTTCCCTTGACAGTGAGAACCAGCAAGGACTGAGAGATGCTCTATTCCACAGATGAGGGAAGGAAAGCCCAGAGGGGCCCAGGAACTGCCCGATGTCACGCAGCAATGGGACAGCAGAAATAGAACACAGCTCTGGTCTTCTATCTCCTAGCCCAGCAGCCAGGATCAGCTCCCATCCTCAACACCCCTCCTCTCTGCACTCTCTGACCTGCAACATATGCCTCCACTAGGAAAACCCTGGGTCTACCCATGCCTTTGCCCTGTGCCTGCCCCCCCCCCACCAGGAGACTCAGCCTCCATTCTCTTTGAGAAGTAATTGTGTGTATAAGGTTTTGGTTCACCAAGAAGCATCTCCTTGGCTAGCACAGGAGGACACAGCTGGGCTCTGAGTCATTGAGACTTGGAGTCAAAGCTCAGCACTGACATTCACTTGGCTGTGATGCTGGACCACTGGGGCCACCCCCTCTGTGCCTTGATATCCTCATCTGTGAAATGGGCTGCAAAGATTTACATTGTGGGTTTGTCATAAGGGTTAAATGAGGTAAGGTATGTGTGCACGTGGCTAACATATGCTAAGCACTAATGACAGGCTAGATACACATGTTATCTTGTTACCTGATGCCCAGGTTTCAAAAGGAAAGTTTCCAGGGTAGCACTTGGCACACCTCCATATGTCATCCTTCCCAAATCAGCTTACAATTCCTCCTGGATGAGCTCCCAGAAGTGGAGTCATCCTCTCCCCTTGGAATGAGGATGCCCAGCCATGCCCAGGGGGATGTGGTGTGGGGGTGGGTGCCTGGCAGTGAGCAGGGGCACCACCGCAGACCCAGAAGAGAGAACCCTCAGCAGTTAGACTGGAGGGTGGGAGGTTTTGTGCCTCTTTTTTCCTGCAGTGTTGAACATTGCATGCTCCTCTGCTGCCATCTGCTGGTCAGTGATATAAGGGCAGGCGGGCTCACGCCCTAAGGGCTGGCGCATTCCATCAGGAAACTTTGAAATAGTTACAGCGAGGGGTTCAGTGAACTGAAGTTCAATTCAGTCACTCAGTCGTGTCCGACTCTTTGCAACTCCATGAACCACAGCACCCCAGGCCTCCCTGTCCACCACCAACTCCCAGAGTTTACCCAAACTCATGTCGGTGATGCCATCCAACCATCTCATTCTCTGTCATCCCCTTCTCCTCCTGACCTCAATCTTTCCCAGCATCAGGGTCTTTTCCAATGAGTCAGCTCTTCACATCAGGTGGCCAAAGGACTGGAGTTTCAGCTTCAGCCTCAGTCCTTCCAATGAACACCCAGGACTGATCTCCTTTAGGATGGACTGGTTGGATCTCCTTGCAGTCCAAGGGACTCTCAAGAGTCTTCTCCAACACCACAGTTCAAAAGCATCCATTCTTCAGCACTCAGTCTTCTTTATAGTCCAACTCTCAAGTCCATACATAACTACTGGAAAAACCATAGCCTTGACTAGACGAACCTTTGTTGGCAAAGTAATGTCTCTGATTTTTAATATGCTGTCTAGGTTGGTCATAACTTTCCTTCCAAGGAGTTAAGCGTCTTTTAATTTCATGGCTGCAGTCACCATCTGCAGTGATTTTGGACCCAAAAAAATAAAAGCCACTGTGTCTACATTTCCCCATCTATCTGCCATGAAGTGATGGGACCAGATGCCATGATCTTAGTTTTCTCAATGTTGAGCTTTAAGCCAACTTTTTCACTCTCCTCTCTCACTTTCATCAAGAGGCTTTTTAGTTCCTCTTCTTTTTCTGCCATAAGGGTGATGTCATCTGCATATATGAGGTTATTGATATTTCTCCCAGCAATGTTGATACCAGCTTATGCTTCATCCAGCCCAGTGTTTCTCATGATGTACTCTGCATGTAAGTTAAATAAGCAGGGTTGACGTACTTGACTTACTCCTTTTCCTATTTGGAACCAGTCTGTTGTTCCATGTCCAGTTCTAACTGTTGCTTCCTGACCTGCATACAGATTTCTCAAGAGACAGGTCAGGTGGTCTGGTATTCCCATCTCTTTCAGAACTTTCCACAGTTTGTGGTGATCCACACAGTCAAAGGCTTTGGCATAGTCAATAAAGCAGAAATAGATGTTTTCCTGAAACTCTCTTGCTTTTCAATGATCCAGCGGATGTTGGCAATTTGATCTCTGGTTCCTCTGCCTTTTCTAAAACCAGCTTGAACATCTGGAAGTTCATGGTTCACGTATTGCTGAAGCCTGGCTTGGAGAATTTTGAGATGGGTGGTATTCAACAAATATAAAGTACCCATCAGAAAAGTTCTGAAACCCATACTGGGCCTAAGATTAACTCTTTAGAACTGATTGTGAGGACAAGAAGGTGTCCTGGAGACAGTTCTGAGAATATTTTTTAATGTTGCATTTTTTAAAAAATATTTGTTTAATTTTAGCTGCACTTGGTCTTCATTGCTGCATGCAGGTTTTCTCTAGTTGTGGTGAGCAGGGGCTATCACTGAGTACCAAGCACTGTGCTTGAGAATTAAACATCTCACAGAGCAGATAAGAGAAAGGCACAGCCCCACAGCAACACTGCTAGTCCTTTCTGCTGGGAGAGCTATTCACAGGGCAGTCAGTGAAAGAGAGACAGGAGTTGGTGGTCTCAGTTACAACAGCCAAGAAGTGTTCCCCTATTCAGGCTGCTTTATCAGGCTCCAGGGATTTCTTTTCATCACTAATTTATTGTGCTTTGGAGAAAAAGTAGAGAGCACAGAAAAGTAGAAAAAAAGCACAATTACTCTTAAACTTGGGTATATTTCCATTCAGTCATTTTTCCCCCATTCATAGTTTTTTTTTTAAATCTTTTATTTTTTTAAATATTTATTTCGCTGTGCCAAGTCTTTGTTGTGGCATGCAGAATTCTTAGTGGTGGCCTGTGAACTCTCAGTTGCAATCTGTGGGATCTAGTTCCCTGATGGAACTGGATCAGGGATGGAACCCTAGCCCTGCCCCTCCCCTCGCACCCCCAATCCTGACCCCAGATTTGGAGCAGAGTCTTAGCCACTGGACCACCAAGGAAGTCCCCATTCACGGCTTTTTAGTTGTGAGTTTCAATTACAAAGTCATAGCAAAAAATGGATATTTACATTGGCATTCTGCTATGAATATTCTGGGTACCCTTTGAACTTTTATTTGGACTGGGCTATGTAATATTCTATAGCAGATATAACTTCTAGACTTCACATTCTCTTTATTGGATGTTTTATCTCTTTCCCACAGCAGCATGAGGAATATCTTTGGCAGTAAATTTCTTTGCATATTTTAGGAGATTTCTGTGAGATAGATCTAGTAATTTTACCTCTGGGAAACTAAGGGTATGAACATCTTTAAAGATGGTAATGCATTTTGCTAAATTACTTTCCAAATTATGTGTGTGTCAATTTATCCTCTGCGTGTGCTGGAAACTATAGAAGTAACCATTTCACCACACCCTCTACAGCATCTTTTCCAATTTGCTGTGATGAAAAACAATATCACTTTCAATTTGCAGGTCTCTACTTAGTAGTGAGGTTGGACTTTTATTTCCACATGCTGGTTTATTAATGGAATATTCTCTGTCCCTGGGCTTTGCACAAAGTACAATCAATTACAATTTCCTGTTGATTCTCTGCTAGGAAAATCTCTGGGATCCATTTTCTCCTTCTTTCCATTTTTTACAGGCTTATTTCAAAATGTCACCTCTCACCTGGTGATGAGAGGCCAATAGGATCCTTGTGAAAGAAAAGAGGACAACTGTTCTTGGTCCTGTCCTTCTGGCTGAAAGACCTTGGATGCCTTCCTACTGCCTGTCGAGCCAACCCCAGTTCCCCAGCTTGGTGTTTAAGGTGTCCATGATCAGCCTTGGTGTTTAAGGCTGTCTGTGATCAGCCTTCCGACAGCCACTCTTGCCTGCTACAGCCCCCAGCCACCCTGCACCTGTAGTCCTCCACATGTGCTCACCCAGCTCCACGCCTCTCCTCTGCCTTCCATTCACTTGGAATGTGCCCTTGCACCTTCCCCTAACACCTGTGCACATTGATTGTATCCAGAGATAGGCCACACTCTCCAGCACCCACTGTTCAGGGCCCTGTCCAAGGTCCTGGATATGAACGGGACACAGATGCAGTTCATGACTCAGAGGGTTTCACCATCAGGAGCGGGTGGATAAGGGTAAAGATTCAAGCATTCTGGTTAATTCAGGTCCTTTGGCTTCAAGGAACAAGAACCCGTTCAAAGCATCTCAAGCAAAAAGAGGAGCTTATTGGAAGGACAAGGGGTTTCTCAGAACACCAGGGCAAACAGCCCAGTTGGGGCTCATGGGAGTTGGGGATTAGAGAACTGTCAGAAAGCAAAGACACCCTCTGCCTCTCCAGGCTGCCAGGCTCCTGAGCCAGCTGCCTTTGCAAGCTCATTTTCCTCTTGGCTCATCGTGGCACTGGCCACAACTCTGCACCGTGGTCTCAGCTCAGGGATCACCACCAGTGGGCAATGGTCTCTATTCAGACACCATTCTGATTTTCAAGAGAGGAGCTTCACTGGGCTTAGATTTACTGTCTGTGATCAGGGTCTTGTCGTTGGCTGTCGGTGAGCCCACGGGCCCTTGACTCAGCATCTGCTGCTGCTGCTAAGTCGCTTCAGTCGTGTCCGACTCTGTGTGACCCCATAGATGGCAGCCCACCAGGCTCCCCTGTCCCTGGGATTCTCCAGGCAAGAACACTGGAGTGGGCTGCCATTTCCTTCTCTATGACTCAGCATCTACCTCTAGTCAAATCGGCTATGGCTGGAGATGAATGGCAGGAAGGGTAGGGTCAGATAGCACACACAAAGGGTTAACAGAATCTGAATTATGACATGATTCCCTGGATGATGCCTATCCTTATTAAGGTCTAAGAAGCATTGCTTTAGAGCAAGGGTTCTCAAAGAGCGATCCCTGATACAGCAGCGTGAGGCCTCCCTTAGAATGTGTCAGAAATGCAACTTCTGAATCAACTATACTTCAATTAAAAAGAAAATCATCCAGGGACTTCCCTGGTGGGCCAGTGGTTAAGCATTCGCCTACAAATGCAGGAGATGCAGGTTCGATCCCTGGTCTGGGAACTAAGACCCCACAAAGCCTTGGGGCAACTGAGCCGAAGTGCTACAACAGCTGAAGCCCCCAACCCCTCTCCCCACTCTGGAACCCATGCTCTGCAACAAGAGAAGACGCCCCAATGAGAAGCTCATGCACTGCAACTAGCAAGCAGCCCCTGCTTGCCGCAACTAGAGAAAGTCAGAGCCTGGCAATGAAGACTCAGAACAGCACCCCAAACCCCCCCAAAATCATCCATGCCTTCTTAGCCAAACAAACAAAAGAAATGCAAATTCTGAGACGCCCCCACCCCAGGGCCTGGCGGGGTGCCTGGGAAGGAGCTGGGCACGTCACACAGTTCTCAAAGGGAGCCCTGCCCCCAACCTCCGTTTTCCAGAGAAAATTCCCGCTGTCTTTCCACGGTGAAGAGCCAGTGCCTTGCTCCTCACCTGTCACCTGTGGGGCTGGAAGAGAGATGCTCCCTCACAGGCTGTCGTATATGAATGAAAGAGACTGATGCTCACTTGTGCTGGTCAGAGGCAGGTCATCCCTCCCTGTGGTCCTCGTTCCCCTACTCAGGCAACAACGGATGATGTCTGTAGTCCCCTCAAGGACTATGGGTTTTAATGACCTAATTGGTTCCAGTCTATTAGTTTCCTGTGACTGCTGTAACAAATTACCACAAACCAGGCAGCTTAAAACAACAGAAGTTTATTCTTTCACAGTCTGGAGGACGGAATTCAGGACCATGCTCCCTCTGAAGGCCCTAGGGCAAAGCCTTCCTTGCCTCTTCCAGGTTCTGGTGACCCCAGGCATTCCTTGGCTTGTGGCTAAATGACCCCAGTCTCTGCTTCCACATGGCCTTCTCCTCTCCTCTGTGTATCTCTGATCTCTCTCCATCTTTATCATATGAGAACACTTGTCATTGGGTGTAGGGACCCCCTCAGTAATCTAGAATGACCTCATCATCTAAAGAATACTTATTTATTTATTTGGTTGTGCCAGCTCTTAGTCACAGCATGCAGGATCTTTAGTTGTGGCAACGGGGATCTAGTCCCCTGACCAGGAATCGAACCCAGGCCCCCTGTATTTGGAGTGCGGAATCTTAGCCACTGGACCACCTGTCCACCACTGGACCCCACTGGACTACCCACTTGGGGTCTCAGGGAAGTCCCAGGAGGCCCTCATCTTGAGATTCTTAATAGTTACATCTTCAAAGACCCCTTTTCCAAATTAGGTCACATTCACAGGTTCGGGGTGGACCTATAGTTAGGAAGGAGGGCACCACCACCTCACAGCACTGTCCCTGCCAAATATTTGGGACCAGCCTAGGGACAAATAGTAGTGTCTCCACCACATCTCCTCGCTTATCCAGAGTAACTACAAATGACAAGATTTCTGCTTAGCTCCACTTTAGAGCCAGAGGGAGAAGAATACCAAGACACAGCCCCTCTCCTCAAGGAACAGATGGTTGGGTAGAACCAGAGCAGTCCCACCCACAGCAGTGCCCACCCCTGCCTGCAATGTTCTGTCAATTTCTGGAGCAGCAGCTGGAAGACGAGAGAGTAACCTGAGAGGCGGTCAGAGCACCCTGGCTGGTGTTCTAGGAATTGCAGGGCCCCCAGTGATCCCAAGACACACACACCATCCCTTCTGCAGCTTCCGTTCTGCCAGTGCAAGAGGTTTCACGATTGCCAGGACAACAATTAAGAAGAGGACAGTCAGCCAAATGGCACATTCTTGGATCTCAGCAGCTAGCGTTCTCTGCAGCCTGCCTCAGGGCCAAGGGAGATGAGACTTCAGAGAAAGCAAGCTGGTGTCCAGAAAGGGCACATCCCAGACGGCCTCTAATGTCATTAGCCCAGAGATGATGAGTAAAATGAGGAGTGAATAAGCAGCCTTAGCCCCACTGGGCTTCACTGAGAAATACTCCCTGCTGGGCAGCACAGAGCATGGACCGGGGAGAAGGGGAGCAAGAGAGAGGCAGGAGAACTGAGGACTGGGCGTTTGTACTGGAAATAGGCAATCAGGTTAGACTTGGGTTTTTATTTCACTAGTTAATTAGCTGTGTGAGCTTAGGAGAGTTTTTAAAGAGCCCCTGCAAATCATTAGAAAGAGACAGTCAATTCAAGGTGGGGGAAATGGGCAAAGAATTTTGAACCAGTATTTTTCAGAAGAAACACAGATGGAAAAAAAAAAATTACAGAAAGATGCTCGATCTTTCTAGTAATTAGGGAAACAAAACTTAAAACAACCAGAACATGAGTGGAGAAACTGGTGATATCTGAGGAAATCTGCAGTTTAGTTAACAGCTTTGTACCAATGTTAGTGTCTTAATTTTGATCACTGTATACGGTTATATCAGATGCTGAAGGAGGAGAAACCAGGGGAAGGGACTATGAGAACTCTGTATTTTCACAACTTTCCTATTAGCCTAAACTCATTCAAAATAAAAAGATAGGGAATTTCCCAGATGGCCCAGTGCTTAGGACTCCAAACTTCCACTGCAGGGGGCCCAGGGTCAGGGACATAAGATCCCATAAGCCTCACAGTGTAGCCAAAAAATAATAACAATAATAAAATTAAAAGGTAAATAACTACTACTATAACAACAGTGGGTTTCCCAGCTGGCGCTGTTGGTAAAGAATCCACCTGCCAGGTGCAGGAGATATAAAAGATGCAGGTTCAATCCCCAAGTAGGGAAGATTCCCTGGAGGAGGGCATAGCAACTCACACTAGTATTCATGCCTGGAGAATCCCATGGACAGAGGAGCCTGGTGGGCTGAGGTCCATAGGATCGCAAAGAGTTGGACACAACTGAAGTAACTTATCAGTCACACACATGCATAACAACCATAATACAGATATCACTGTCATCCCAGCACAGTGACAAAAATTATAAAGACGAATAAGACCCAGCATTGGAGGTGGTGGTGCTGAGAAGCAGGCTGTAACATGTACTGTTGGTGGGAAGGTGATCTGACACATGCTTTCTGGAGAGCACTTTGGCAGCATCGATTAAAACTTCATGGTGTCTGCCTCCCCCTGGTTCCAGGAATTTCACAGCTTAGTATTTACCAAAACCTTGCATTTGTATTCCAAGAGGCTTGTCCAGTGGTATTCACCACAGTCCTATTTCTAATAACCAGGGACAACCCAAATACCCAAGAGGAAAGGTTAAATGATATAGTTCTTCTAGCCATGAAATACTATACAGCAGGTAAAAAGAATGCACTCCATCCACATGAACAAAAGTGAAAAGTTTTCCAAAGTAAAAGTTACAATTTCATAGATGTGAAGGGAAAGCCCAATAAAGCCATACATTTCTCAGTGTATGTATACAAATGTGTGTGTGTGCTTGCTATGTCACTTCAGTCATGTTTGACTCTTTGCAACCCTATGGACTGCAACCCACCAGGCTCCTCTGTCCGTGGGGGTTCTCCAGGCAAGAACACTGGAGTGGGTTGCCGTGCTCTCCTCCAGGGGATCTTCCCAACCCAGGGATCAAACCTGCATCTCTTATATCTCCTGCATTGGCAGGTGGGTTCTTTACCACTGGAGCCACCCATATATTCCTACCCCAAAGTCAGGAACAGTAGCCTCTTGACTGACTGAACTTCCCACTGGAGAGGACAGTGGTAAGGAGATTGGGGCAGGCAGGGGTTGAGCCAAGGGGGCTTTTATTTTTGCTGTGTTCTCTGAATTTTTAACATGAAAACTCATGTATTTCTTGTGCACATTTTTAAAATAATTCTCTGACCTGCAATTTCCTGGTCTTTGAAATAATAAGGTTAGTAGTACAATGTTATATTCCTATTACATATGTATAAAATAGATAAGCAACAGATATGTTCTAGAGCACAGGGAATTATAGTCATTACCTTGTAATAACTTTTAATGGAGTCTAATCTGTAAAAATGCTGAATGATGATGCTGTACCCCTGAAACTAATATAACACTGTATCAACTGTAATATAACACTAATCAACTGTATTTTGATTTTAAAAATTTAAAAATAAATACATAAAGGGGCTTCCTGTGTGGTCCAATGGTTAAGACTCTGCGCTTCCACTGCAGGGGGCACAAGTTCAATCCCTGGTCTGGGATGCTGCATGTTCCGGTCTAGATAAATTTTAAAAACTGAATAAATAAACTAAATAAAGGGGTTGAGTCCCTCCAAGGTTACTTCCCATTCTGAGTTTCTTTAACTGGAATCTGAGACCGTGTCCTATGTTGTCCCGTCCCCACTCTGCCCCCACCAGCTTCTCTCTAGTCCTCACACTTTCCAGCTCATTCCTGACTTAGGACTTTTGTGCCCGCTGTCCACCAGCTACCCCTCACTCCACCCCACTCCAGGCTGGCACACACTGCTCCCCACATCTTCATGAAGCTGGTTTCTTCTAGTTATGTACATCTTAATGATCACCTCCTCCGGGAGGCCTCCCTGACCACCCAAGATAACAGTGAGGGAGGAGAGAAGGGCAGGGCCAGATCAGAGAGGGCCTCAGAGACTTTGGAAAGGAATTCAGATTTCAACCTCAGGCAGGTGGAAAACCTCAGGAGGGTTTGAAATGCTGGGAGTGGGATGGGGTGGGAGGGGAGGGATGGGAAAGGGGGAGGGGTGGTGTGAGGATGGCTCCACCAACTCATCAAAGCCAACATCAGTCTAAGTCTTAGTTGTTGTTCTTTAGTTGCTCAGTTGTGTCCGACACTTTTGTGATCCCATAGACTGTAGCCCACCCTCCCCTGTTCATGGGCTTTCCCAGGCAAGAATACTGGAGTGGGTTGTCATTTCCTCCTCCTGGGATCTTCCCGATCCAGGGATCGAACCTGTGTCTCCTGCGTCTCTTGCATTGGCAGGTGGATTCTTTATCACTGAGCCACCAGGCAAGCAAGTCTTAGTAGAATAGGAAATAAAGGAAGAACCTGACTTTAAGCAATTGAGGGCCATCTCAAAGTAAACAGAGCTCCAAGAGAAGTGAAGGGTCAGAGTGAATCTATTTCAGGTGAGTCTCCTGTTAAATTACATTCACACTCTGCAATACAGTGTTTTTCCATTTCCTGAATAGATAAGTCAGTGCTTAATCACTCAGTCACGTCCAACTCTTTGTGACCCCATGGATTGTAGCCTGCCAGGCTCCTCTGTCCAAGGATTTTCCAGGCAAGAATACTGGAGTGGTTTCCCATTTCCTCCTCTGGGGATCTTCCCGACCCAGGGATCAAACTCACAAGTCCTGTGTCTCCTGCATGGCAGGCAGATTCTTTACCGCTGAGCCATTGGGGAAGCACCCTGAACAGGTAATGTCCCTCCCAAATTCATTTATGGCAGAGTGCCCTGTACTCACCTCTTCTCAGATCCTTGCACTGAAACCCAAATTTATTCTCAGAAAATGTCTCAACACAATAATACATTTATCCTTCCCTTCTTTCTCTCTTTTTGCCTCTCTCTTTTTCTCTCAACAAGGTTGTATATTGTCACCCTGCTTATTTAACTTATATGCAGAGTATATCTTGTGAAATTCCAGGCTGGATGAAGCACAAGCTGGAATCAAGATTGCCGGGAGAAATATCAATAACCTCATATATGCAGATGACACCACCCTTATGGCAGAAAGCAAAGAAGAACTAAAGAGCCTCTTGATGGAAAGTATAAGAGGAGAGTGAAAAAGTTGGCCTAAAACTCAACATTCAAAAAACGAAGATCATGGCATCTGGTCCCATCCCTTCATGGCAAATAGATGGGGAAACTATGGAAACAGTGAGAGACTTTATTTTCTTGGGCTCCAAAATCACTGCAGATGGTGACTGCAGCCACGAAATCAAAAGACTCTTGCTCCTTGCAAGAAAAGCTATGACCAACCTAGACAGCATATTAAAAATCAGAGACATTATTTTGCCAACAAATGTCCATCTAGTCAAAGCTTTGGTTTTTCCAGTAGTCATGTATGAATGTTGGACTACGGACAGTTGGACTATAAAGAAAGCTGAGCGCTGAAGAATTGATGCTTTCGAACTGTGGTGTTGGAGAAGACTATTGAGAGTTCCTCGAACTGCAAGGAGATCCAACCAGTCTGTCCTAAAGGAAATCAGTCCTGAATATTCATTGGAAGGACTGATGTTGAAGCTGAAACTCCAATACTTTGGCCACCTGATGCGAACAGCTGACTCATTGGAAAAGATCCTGGTCCTGGGAAAGACTGAAGGCAGGAGGAGAAGGGGATGACAGAGGATGAGATGGTTGGATGACATCACCGACTCAATAGACATGAGTTTGAGCAAGTTCCCGGAGCTGGTGATGGACAGGGAAGCCTAGCGTGCTGCAGTCCATGGAGTTGCAAAGAGTCAGACATGACTGAGCGACTGAACTGACTGACTGTTTTTCACTCATCTTCTTTTTACTAAACTTCCTAAGATGTTGGCTCCTTCTTTTTCTTTCCTCACTTAGTGAGATTTGCCATCCTTAGATAAATCCAGTGGGCCTTTATTGCTGGTCCAGCCTGCTCTTCCTGAGTGGCCCTTGGGCTTGGCTGCATCTTCCATCACTTTGGCTGCACGTGGCTTCCCAAGTCTGGCTTCCCCAGGCTTGGGGAAAACTTCCAGGACTCTCTCGCTCTTCCTTCTTTCCCACAAATCCAGTCTCATGAGTTGCAAATGTTTACCTGCAACTCCCTTGGGTGGAGAAGTAAGGGTCGTGGGTTCCGAACAGGCTACAGAGAGGGCTGGGGGAGGGTCAGCCAGGGACTCAGACCCCTTCAGATCTCTCCCCTTCTTGTGTCTGTTTCTCTTGGAGGGACTGTCTCCATGAGGCTAGAAACCCTGGCCACCGGAGCAGATGGGAGCCTCTTCCTCTAGTTCCAATTAGAAAGAACCTGAAGATCAACCCTGCTTGGATCAGGCGCCCAGTTGCAGGACCAGAGGTGTGGCCACCATCACAGGGCCCCCTGATCAGAACCACATGGTTCCCATGGACAAAAGGGGTATTTCTCCTAAAGAAGAGGACATCCTCATCCTAGAAAAAAGGAATGAGTCTAAAGCTGACAGAACAGGGGTGTCCACACCACCCCATTCTGATCATCTGCTGCCCTTGGTGTGCACGAGGGCTGGTTCCTTAGCAGCAGGACGACCTTGGGAGACCTGGCTGGTCTCCCCAGCTGTTCTTGCTTTTACCTTCTCTACCCAGATGCTGCCATCCACAGCAGGTGCCCAGAGCACACTGGCTCCCAACTTCAGCGGCCCTTCCTCAGGGCACCAAGGACCCTGGATGCTGACAAATCTGACTTTTTCCAGCAACCAGCCCTACACAAATAAAGTTATTTAAAATTTTTTTAAAAATTTTATCCACCTAATTTATTTTTATTCATTTTTGGCTTCACTGGGTCTTCTTTGTTGTGCAGTCTTTCTCTAGTTGTCGTGAGCCGGGGCTGCTCTTCTTTAAGGCGCTCTGGCTTCTCATTGCGGTGACTTCTCTTATTGCAGAGCCTGAGCTTTGGGGTGCATGAGCTTCAGAAGTTGTGGTGCATGGGCTTAGCTGTCCCATGGAACGTGGGATCTTCCTGGACCAGGGATCAAACCCGTGTCCCCTGCATTGGCAGGCAGATTCTTTACTACTGAGCCACCAGGGAAGTCTGAAAGTTATTTTCTATTGTAAAATGTCAGATTTGGAAGGTCAATTGTCTCAGAGAATGCATCATTTGTATACAAAGCATGGGCCCACATTTTTCTCCAGGATGCTTCTTTTCAAAGGGTCAGAATTTTTTAGAGCTAAGCAATCCCCTGAGGGTCTTTTATTTCCCTCATTTTACAAATGAGGCAACACACACAGAGAAGTCAAGTGTTTTACCCAGTAAAGCCAGCTAGTTAGCAGCATCAGCCATAAAGAATCCTAGAAATTAATCAACAATCAGGGTTTCCATCTGATGTTTGCAAACTATTTAAGAAAAATATGGTAACAAAAACTTCTTTTGGACAGGTATGGCTTTTTTAAGACTTAAGCTTAAGTTTGGGGGCGGGGGTTAGCTACATGAATATTAAAATGAATTTTTCTCTTTTGTGCATTCATCTACAAAATGTTTTATCTTTTACATCAAATAGTAATGAACCTTGGCTTCACGTTTCTCTGCCCTTCACCTCCACCTCTGGAGTCTGAAGCAAACACTTCAGGGCACCAAGGGAATTGGGGCAGAAAAATTCTTTGTAAAGGAGTTACTTTAGTCATCGGTCACTTGGATTATCTAGTTTGAATATTCATGTGCGTCTTCCTTAAAGAGACAAGCACTCCTAGAGTTATCATATTTGGTACAATTTTTCTTCTTTAGCCTGTTCATAATTTTGATTCCACATCCCAAACCCAAAGTCATCGGCCCTAACTTACCAGAAGAAAGCAGTTATTGTGGATGAACATGCAAAGCACGCTGGCCCTGAGATGCTATTGTGGAACACAAAAGCCCCTCTGTGACTTTGTGAGAGCCAGTCCCCCACATCACACAGCAAGAAAAAGGGCACGCACTGTGCTCACGCTCTGTTTAACCCTCCTGAATTTGTAAACAACTGAGACATAACACAAACAAGTAGTTTCTTTTTTTAGCTCGCTCATGTTTTTAACTCAATAAAGTGTTTGTTAATTAACTTCATGAGCTTTTTATTTTTTTAACCCCAGATTATCCCGGTATTTGAATGGACTCCACTGGCTAGTCTGGATGGGATGGTTTCTTTGAATACGGGCTGACTTCTGTGTCTAGCAGTCCTGTGTATGTCCTTATAGCAGTCAGGTTAGGCTGGATTATGGTGCAATAACAAAGGATACCCAAATCTCAATGGTTTGACAGAAGTTCACTTTCCTCTCATGTTACATGTCCTGTGAGGATCAGGAGGGGGCTTGGAGTTCATGGTAATTACTCAGGGACCCTGCCTGAAGGAAGCTCCATCTTACCTGTCCTTCCACACTCGCCTCAGCAGACAGAGAGAACTCTCGAGGGACTCACACAAGCAATCAAATGCTCCAGCCCAGAAGTGACACCTGTCACAACTCACTGGTCTGAACTGGTCACATGACCATACACACCAGGAAGTCCAGCTCCCTCTGTGCTCACCAGGCCTCAGCACAGACACACACACCATTCACAAGCATCCCCCCTTCACACTGTGTCCAGGGGAGAAACCTCTCTGAGGAGAAAGTGAAAGTGTTAGTCACCCAGTCACATCCAATTCTTTGCGACCCCATGGCCTGTAGCCCACCCGGCTCCTCTGTCCATGGAATCTCCCAGGCAAAAATACTGGAGTGGGTTCTGATTTCCTTCTTCAGGGGGATCTTCCCGGCCCAGGGATCGAACCCAGGTCCCTTGCGTTACAGGCAGATTCTTTACCGTCTGAGCCCCCAGAGGGCCCAGTGCCAAACCAGTCGGTCAAATACTTAAGTACCAATTATGAGCAAGGCCTGGATGGGACTAAGGAATAAAGACAATCAAAGTCATAGAAGTGGTTCACCTAGTTTTTCTTGTTGTTGTTTTGTTCTGGCCGTGCCTCATGGCTTGTGGGATCTTAGTTTCTCAAGCAGGGATGCAACTCAGGCCCCTGGCAGCAGAAGCACAGAGTCTTAACCACAGACCGCCAGGAAATTCCAAATTTTCACCTAATTTTTTGGTATGTGAGTATATCTCAGTTATTTTCAAAAACTGACATGTTCCTCTGTGGAGGAAAAAAAGTCAGAGGTGCTTCTGACATCTCCCGGGTAGAACCCAGCAATGCTGTTACATGTCCTACAATGCACAGGATAAGCCCCAAGACAAAACTTGTTGTCTAGAGTTCTTCCAGGCACATAAATCTGAGCCCAGGTCTCATACCTCCCTCCTGAGCCTACTTAGAATCATGAGACAAGGTCCTGGATAGACTCTAAGGTTGCCAGGGTTGAGAAGTCCTGTATTAGAGTAAAGCCAAGTTCACATTCGGAAAACACAAAACAAAATAAATCCCCAAACCAAAACGAGCAGAAGTCTGCCTTGAGTTCAACCCCTGCCTGTTGGATTCACAGGGAGGTTGTGGTTCCAGCTGCTGAAATCACATGGAAGCGTCCACGAGACGGGCTGCAGCCAGGCCCTGCAAGCCATGATGACCCAGATCAGGAATCTGATCAGGGCTTACAAGGGGCCTTGACTCTCTGAACGCCCATTAGCACTTTCTCCCCAGCAGTGGCAACCAGATGATGTCAGATGTTGCTGGGGGTGAAAGCTCCCCCACCAGAGACTCTGCTTTAATACAATGTTCAAGTTTGCTAAGGGTACCATTCTAGTCGTGCTGCAGAGGGCCAAACCCTGGACAAAGCACTAGAGGGTCTGATTTTTAAACCCAGCTCTGCCATTAAATCACTCACTGCCTTTCCTTTTTGGGCTTCTGCTTCTGTATCTCTAAGGTGAGAGGATCAAACAGGACAATTCCTGAAGTCTGTTCAGAGCTTCCTATTGTTCTAGGGCTTGGCTTCTGGAATTTTTCTTTCCAATAAATACTGTGCCAGTCATAGCCTCACCCTCTCTCCAAAGAAACAGTGGAGTATTTCTTTCTTTGTTTGTTTATTTTTTTCTTTTTTTAAAGAGGAGTTGTTTTGATAGTAGAGGGATAGTGATTTTATTTATTTACTTATTTATTATTTTGGCCACGCCACTCAGCATGCAGGATTTTAGTCCCCCCACCAGGGATTGAACCCAGGCCCTTAGCAGTGAGAGGCTGGAGTCCTAACCTCTGGACAGCCAGAGAATTCCCAGAGTGAGGATTTTGGCTGCACGGTGACACAGACCAGGTGACAGAAGCCACCTGGACTGATGAAGGGACCAAAGAATGTGAAGGGCGGCAGCCACGGAGTAAACAGGAGGAGGTTGGGGAGAGGCACTGGCAGGGAAGGTTCTGAATCCACCAAAAGGCATTTTCTGGGCTGACCCCACACTGAAAAGTTATCTGTGATCCAAGGAATAAGAAGAGGTGGGCACGGGCTGCTAAAAGGTTTTTGGAGGAGAAGTTAGGAGAAACAGCAAAGTACACACAGAAAATGCTGGAGCAGTGTACCAAGAAAGGGAAGGAATTGTGTGTGTGTGTGTATGTGTGTGTGTGACTGTTGTATCCTCACTAATGGCAAGAGAAACTGAGCCATTTCAATTCAGCTTGAATCTGCCTACGAGCTTTTAGAAAAAATGATCACAGGATTATTAGGTTTGTTGGTCTCTTAAAGGCCTCTTGACCTTGTTCAGCTGTAATCAAAAGACAGGGGCAAGAGGAGAGAGGAGAGAGAAGCCCCCTTGCTCTTTACCATCCACATTTTCTCCCGGTCCATCTCAGAATCCAATAAAGCCTGACAGTGAACTTGAAAAGGAGTGAGAGGTATTTAATAAAGGGCTGTTCTGTCTAAACAATGATTCAGGAATTTTTGGAAGCTGGGAGAAACAGGCTGTACAGCTTTTCCACTCCAGGTCCCCTAAAGAGGGTTTGTGCATGTCTTTTATTTGTCTTAGTTTTGAACCTGCTTGTTTTTTTTTTTTTTTTCCTTTTCAGCCACATCAACACTTCTCTGTATTGCTGATAAACTGAGCTCCCAGGCTTTGTTCTATCCCACAGTCTGCCCCTGTTCCTCACCCAGCTCCTCTTTTATTCATCCAGGCTGCCAACCCCTCATCAGCTGTTTATGAAGAACCTACTGTGTGTCGAGTACTGTATTACAAGCTGAGGATACAAAGGTGAACAAAATACAGTCCAGGCCTTCCAGGCATCACACTCAGATGGATAGGTACATAAGCAATCACCCCCAGTGTGGTAAGTGGGTCTCTCGGGGTAACACCTGGCCTTAAAAGGCAGGTCTCAGGTGAGCCTTCTGAGGCGGGAGCACTGGAGTTAAGCTTTGAAGGGCAAATAGAAGCTATTTGGGTGCTAAAGAGAGAATGATCTAGGCTTATGAAATGTTTGCAAGCAAGAGAATCTGGTGATCCATTGATGTGTAAAGTTATATTCACATTGAATATAATGTGATTGGATAGTAGCATTCAGTGAGGACCCAGGCCATGTCTGCCAAGCCAAGGCAGTGTGTGTCTGTTTCAAACCACATTATTGAATATACAATGTTGATTTACTAACACTGAGTTCACAGCCAACAGGGTCTTCGCAGGTGGTGCTGGTGGTAAAGAACCCGCCTGCCAGCGCAGGAGGCCTAAGAGACGCAGGTTTGATCCCTGGGTTGGGAAGATCCTCTGAAGAGGGCGTGGCAATCTACTCCAGTATTCTTGCCTGGAGAGTTCCATGAACAGAAGAACCGGCGGGCTACAGTCCATAGGGTCACAAAGAGTAAGACAAGACTGAAGCAGCTTAGCATGCACGCACGCACAGCCAACAGCCTGTGACTAGTGCCTGCTAATGCTTTTCTAATGTACGCATTTTCTCCATGAGGCACATCACACCCTTCTCACGCAGAGAAACATTAGAGCCATTTTAAACAGCAAAATCACCAGCAAAACCCACAAAACCACAGGAACTGTGGTACTAAATAGATGGCAGAAAGGACACTTGCTTACGGCGTGAGAGCTGAAAACAGGAGTGAGGCCTTGCTGGACCTCAGCTAGGAATGCGCGAGGTTGGACCAATCACATTTTCTCCACCACTGCACATACACACAAATGACCGCAGAAGTGCCACGAGTATGGGAGAGGGTACAAATACGTTTTAGGGAGTAGCAAATTCACAGATAGGGAGTCATCAATAATGAGGATCATCTGTATTTCAGAAACATCAATACAAACCCTGAAATTCTCACTACTGCCAATTACCATTGTATTCAGTAGAATATTTTGATTTGGGGCTTCCCTGGTGATCCAGTGGTTAAGAATTTACCTTGCAAAGCAAGGGACACAGGTTTGATCCCTGGTCCAGGAAGATTTCCACATGCCGTGGAGCAACTAAGCCTGTGCAACACAACTACTCAGCCCATGTGTCACAACTACTGAAGCCTGCCTGCCTAGAGCCCATGCTCTGCAACAAGAGAAGCCACCACAATGAGAAGCCCGCACACCACCACGAAGAGCAGCCCCTACTCGCCGAAACTAGAGAAAGCTTCCATGCAGCAACGAAGACCCACCACAGCCAAAGATAAATAAATAAATAAAGTTTGAGAAGTAACAGGAAAACTACCCCAAGGGGAGTAAAAGAATATTTTGATTTCTCCTAGAATGCAAGAGAAAGGCATACGTGAATTTGGAGCTACCAGTGGATTTAAGACTAAAGATCTGAGAGTCTTTTACACACTGCTGGTGGGGATATAAACTGATGCAGTCACTATGGAAAACAGTATGAAAGTTCTTTGAAAGATTAAAAGTAGAATTGTCATATGGTTCAAGGATTTAACTTCTGGGTATTTACCCAAAGAAAACAAACATACTAATTTGAAAAGATACATGCACACCAGGGCTTCCCAGGTGGCGCTAGTGGTAAAGACCCTGCCTGCCAGTGCAGGAGACCTAAGAGACGTCAGTTCGATCCCTGGGTCAAGAAGATCCCCTGGAGGAGGGCATGGCAACCCACTCCAGTATTCGTGCCGGGAGAATTCCATGGACAGAGGAGCCTGGAGGGCTACAGTCCATGGGGTCACAAAAGAGTCATACACGACTGAAGTAACTTAGCATGCATGCAGCATATGCACACCAATGTTCAATGCAGCATTATTTAAATAGCCAGGCTCAGATGGCAAAGAATCTGCCCTAATTCAGGAGACCTGGGTTCAATCCCTGAGTCAGGAAGTTCCCCTGGAGAAGGAAATGGCAACCCACTTCAGCACCCTACACCAGAGAATTCAGTGGACAGAGGAACCTGGAGGGCTACAGTCCATGGGGTCACAAAGAGCCTGACTCAGTCATGACTACTACACATGTGACATGACAAGATATGGAAGCAACCGAAGTGTCCACTGATAGATGAATGGATAAAGATGACATGCTGTGCGTGTATCCTTATATATATACATACACATATGTAAAATGGGATATTACTCATCCATAAAAATAAAATAGAATCTAGTCATATGTGACAACAGGGATGAATCTGGAGGGCACTTTGCTGAATGAAATAAGTCAGAGAAAGAAAAATACTGTATGATCTCACTTGTACGGGAACTCTCAAAAACAAACAAACATAAAACAGAAACAGACTCAGATAGGAAGAAAAAAATGGGTGGTTGTCATAGTGGAGGGGCGTGACGTTGGCAAAATAGGTGAAGGGGATACAGAGGTACAAACCTCCAGTTGTAAAGTAAATAAGCCATGAGGATGTAACATACAGCATGAGGAATATGGTCAATGATATCGTAATGACTTTGTATGGGGACAGATGGTTATTAGACTTATACAGTGATCAATTCACACATATGCAAAGTCAAATCACTATGTACTGCACCTGAAGCTAACATAATAATGTCCATCAACTGGATTTCAATTTTTTAAAAAAAGACTAAAAATCTGGGAACTCATAGAAAGCTACATTACACTGAAGCAGTGTTTAAAACGGACCATCCTGAGTCATTCTAGAAGGAAAGCCAGCCAGAGGGTGACTTACAGCTCATGCCCTGATGCCAAGGAAGCCAGACTACTGAACTAGCAGACTCATTTCCGACTGGAGCAAACCAAAGTGCCTCAGAGCCCCAGAGAGTTCTCTGTTCTGTCAGCTGTCAGCAACTACACTGTATTGGTCTATGGAGGAGCATCAAAAAATCACGGTGTCTTGAGTTGCCACTTGCTCACAGAAAGGCAGCAGACTTTGCCCAACAATGTGTTACAAGAACAGCCTAGGCAGCCAGCGCTTCAGAATTTTCCAGAACCAGTGATAAATAAGTTCCTTAAGCTGCTAAATCCCAGAGAACCTCTGGGGCAAGGATTTACTTGAAATGCGAGACACGCAACAAGAAATTTTATTTAATATTTAAAAGCGTAGGTCGTCTCTTATATAGGAACAAAAGAAGTTCCAGAACACAGTTTTCCCTCAGAGTCTCATCTCGTGGCTGTCCCACTGACTTCATGGAGACTTCCCTTGCTCAAAAAATCATAATGTTTAGAATTTTATTTTTAATGATATTTCATGTATTTTAATTGCAATACTGCATTCTTTTTTGACATTTATTTATTTATTTTATTTTTGGTTGCCCTGCCCTGAGTCTTCATTCCTGCACGTGGGCTTTCTCTGTGGTGCAGGGGCTCTAGGGTACACGGGCTTCAGTAGTTGTGGCCCACAGGTTAGCTGTTCCACGGCATGTGGGATCTTCCCAGACCAGGGATCGAACCCCTGTCCCCTGCATTGGCAGATGGATTCTTATTGACTGTACCACCAGTGAAGTCCTAGAATTTTATTTTTAAATAAATATTTTATTTTTAAATAATGTATGCCATAAACTGCCTGGGTGGTACCTAACGCCAAAGTTTTTTTGTTTTTTTGCATTTTTCCAATTTTGTTTGAATTTAATTTTAAAAGGTGGATTTTATTTTTATAGTAGTTTTAGGTTCAAATAAAACTGAGTAGAAAATACAGAGTTTCCACAAACTTCCTGCCCCCTCCCACACACAGCGTCACCTACCATCAACATCAGGCATCAGGGTGGTAACTCTGTTACAATCCATGAGACCTATATTGATACATCATTATCACCCAAAGTCAGTTTACATTAGAGCTTTTTAAAAAATTATTTATTTATTATTTTTGGTTGCACTGCATCTTTGTTGCTGTGTGCAGACTTTCTCTAGTTACGATGAGCAGTGGCTACTCGTCCTTGCGGTCTGAGGGTTTTTCATTGGTGGCTTCTCTTGTTGTGCAGCACAGGCTCTAGGCACAGGGGCTTAGGAGTCGTGGTGCTCAGGCACGTGGGGTCTTCCTGGACCAAGGATCAAACCCATGCCCCCTGTATTGACAGGTGGATTCTTCTCCATTGTGCCACCAGGGAAGTCTTCCATTAGAATTTACTCTTGGTGTTGTACGTTCTGTGAATTTTGACAAATGTATGATGACCCGAATTTACCATTAAAACATCATACAGAATAATTTCACTGCCCTAAAAATCCTCTTTGCCCCACTTCTTCCCCCTCAACACTTGACAACTATTGACCTTTTTACTATCTCTATAGGTTTGTCTTTTCCAGAATGTCATATAGTGGGGATCACACAGTGTGTATCCTTTGCAGATTGGTTAGCCCTCAATGTATAAGATCAATATCGATTAATAAGTCACCTGCAAATCACTATACTGAGAGCACCTTACAATCCTGGTTGTCACTGAATTCCCCACAGAAAGGAGGCATGTAAGTGTTTGTTGCAAGTATAAACAACCTCCTTCTCTGATTAAAAAAAAATTAAGACACTAATAATAGTACTTAGAACTTGGTATTAGTTAGAAAAAGAAGTGATAATGATATTCACTCTGAACCAAGAAGAGCTTGTAAACAATAAAGTCAAGTACAACCTCCAGCCTGTAGCCAGTGAGATGTGACTCAGATCTCAATATTTTGATAACTTAGGATTCTTTTCTTTTTCAGTTGTATTAAGATATAATTGACAGACTGCACAGTATAAGTTTAAAGTGTACAGCAGGGGTACTTCACTGGTGGGGCCAGTGGTTAAGAATCTGCTTTCCAATGCAGGGGGTATGCCAGGTTTGATTCCTGGTTGGGGAATTAAGATCCCACATGCTGTGGGGCAACTAAACCTGAGTGCTGCAACAAGAGAAGCCAGGCACCGCAGTGAAGGCCCAGGGCAGCCAAAATTTAAAAATTTTTAAATATGTATATATGTATATATGTGTGTGTGTGTGTGTGTATATATATATACATATATATATATATATAGAGAGAGAGAGAGAGGGATGATTACAACAATAAGTTTAGTTACAAAAAAAGTCTTTTTCCCTGTAGTGAGAACTTTTACTCTCTTAGCAGTTTTCAAACATACCAGGCAGTAGTGTTAGCTACAGTCATCACGTTGCACATTACTTCTTACTTCCAGAATTCTGACTATATCTTCCATAGAGTGGGATTTTGCCAGTGATAGCACAGTTTAAGTGAAACTTAATGCTCAACTTGTTTTCAAGTTCTATATTTGGGGCACCCCTCTGAGAACTCCCCAAATCCCCTGACACTCCCCGAGGCAGGGAGATCCAGTACGACTGAGCAAAGTCAAGTATAAGGAGAGGCTGACCTCATGGCTCTGTTATGCCTTGTCCCTATTTCTGGGGCCCAGGATCATCCTCGCTTTTTTGACAATAGAGCTACTCCGCTGAGTCACATGTAACTGAAACCCCCACCTGCAGTTTGTCCTGCTTCTTGTTGGAATCCAGAAAACCTAAACAAGGGGCAATGTTCTCAGCAGGATAATAGAGGGAAGGAGAGGTGGATAAGAAGCGTTCAGGAAATATAAAGACAGAAAGGAAAATATGGGCCTAAGCAATAATTACTGAGACGTAAGTCTAGAGAAATTAAGGCATGGATCGGCCTCCCTTTATATAATTGCAGTGTTTACAAATCTGCCTGTAGATCAACTCACATTTCAAATGCAACAGGGAACTGACATTTAGCGGAGTTTGGATGTTGTTCCTTTTGTATGGTGGAGCATTTGTCTGTAATGTTAATAACTAATTTTCTAATCTAGTTTATAGATATCATAGATAATCCCCTACGGTGGCTATGAGAGAGGATGTAGGTGTTTCATCAAAGCATCTTGCCTAGGAAGTTCCCTGGTGGTCTAGTGGTTAGGATTCGGAGCTTTCACTGCCATGGACCCAGGTTAAATACTGTAAGATGCATGACACAGTCACCAACAAACAAAAACCTTGCTGAGCACGCAGTTAGGCAGAACAAATGCCCTTCTTGTTGTTCAAATACTCTGCAGGTTGGAAATATCCCTTCGAGTGGAATGATTAGGGGAGGCTTTGCTAAAATTTGAACTAGGGTTTGAAAGTTAGGTATGATATTGGTGGATGGAGAAAGAGTAAGGACTTTGCAGGAAAAGGAGAACCCCAGAGGAAAGTAAGAGTTCAGTCAGGCAAGTTCAGTTGGCCATAGAGTAGATGAGAGAAAAAACTGGAGAGGACAGAGGCTCAGATGATGTGCTGGGGGGCAGAGCAGGGACTGGGGAAGGGGATGCACAGGAGTTTAAGGAGAAGGAGTTTAATTTCACTTATGGAGCGGTTAGAAGCAGGTTAGAAGGCAGGGTGGGCTGACATAGAAAGAAACAGACAAGCGAGACCAGTGAGATCACTACATATTCAGAACCACGAAAATGGTCTTTAGGGTAAAGGTGGCAGTTGGAACAGCCAAAGGGTCAATTCTAGAGACTCAGAACTGAAGAAACTGGCTTCCATCTACACCATCCACTCAGTGCTCCCAGTAGAAAGTAATTAAACCCCTGTGAATAGACAATCTTTAGTTACTTTCTTTTTGTATTAATCTATAACATACAAGGGCTTCCCAGGTGGCACGAGTGGTAAAGAACTCACCTGCCAATGCAGGAGACGTAAGAGACATGGGTTCAATCCCTGGCTTGGGAAGATCCCCTGGAGGAGGGCATGGCAACCCACTCCACAATTCTTGCCTGGAAAATCCCATGGACAGAGGAGCCTGGTGGGCTACAGTCCATAGGGTCGCAAAAAGTCAGACACGACTGAAGTGACTTAGCACGTAATACACAACATTGCTTTGAAAAAAATGTGAGCTATGCAAATAAAAGCTTTAAGACAAATTCTTGTCCTTTTAGTACAAGACAGCAGTCCCCAAGCCCTCATACATTTAAAGCCTCCCACTGACTGTCAGGGCTTAAATTAGATGTTGGGGAGACCAGCTAAGGACAAAGCCTAGAGATTGGCTGACTGAGAGGATGAGAGCCTCCGGTCAGTTTCAATCTGAAGCAGTGTTATCCAAGTGAGAATCTCCAGCAGGCAATTAGAAATTCAGATCTCAAACTCTATACAGTGTAACAGTGTTTGACAAACAAGATAAAAATAACTTTATATGTGAAAATGTTCTGTAACGCGGTAAGTGAAACTTCATCTAATTTAAGATTTTATTCTTAGGGCGAAGATAATAGATGTGAATAATCCCGTTAAAACAAAAAAACCAAAACCCTTCAAAACCTTGCACTACCTTATTACAACTGAGTTAGCCTTAACTCAGTTGTAAGTTAGCCTTAACTCAGTTGTCTTAGCAAATTGAAGTAGATCTGCCAAGAATTCACCTTGATCAGTAACAAGAAAAGGTGAAAAGCAAGCAGATCCAAGGAAACTGATCTGCAACAAGGGGAATCATTTTGGAAAATTCAGGGGAGGGTCAGGGTGCCAGCAATAAGATGGGCAAGCCCAGGGAGGTTTTGAGGTCTGGAGTGGACGGACTGGAGGGATGGCCATATGGAAACCCGCCCAGAACCTTCCCGAGATAGGACATCACTCCAAGACGTCAGGGGGGAAAAGGGGGCAGCGGACCTGGGGGCGGAGCACCCACCCCCTTCTCGACCCAGGGGGCAACCAAGCCACCCTACCAAGGGAGGAGACCCCCTCGGATAAGACAAAGGCTCCAACCGCGACAGGAGACCCAGAGTGCGCGTGCGCCAAGGAACGCGCGTGCGCGTTGCGGTCAGCGCCGCGGCCCAAGTCGTGGGAGGAGGGGAGACCCGGGACTGGAAGCGCCGAGAGGAGAGAGCAGGGAGGCGGGGAAGGGCCGAACCTTGGGGCGCTCGCGCGCGCCCACTGGTGGCCGGAGGAGAATACGCACACCGAGGCCTCACGGCCCGCCCCTCCCCCTGGGGAGGCCCGCGCTCCCGCTGCTCGCGCCTGCGCCGCCCGCAGGCCGCTGGAGCGCGCCCTCTCCCCTCGTGCGCGTGCTCGCAGTCTCGGCCACCCACCAGCTCAGGCACCAGCAGCCGCGCCGCCGCCGCCGCCCACCTTCTGCCGCCGCCACCACAGCCACTTTCTCCTCTGCCACCCTCTACTGTCCTCGCCCTCTGTCGACTATCAGGTAAGTGCGAGGCTCCGAAATCTGCCTCTCCGTCCTCCCGGCTGCACCTGCATACCGCCGCCCCTCGCCTCAGAGATGGGTTTCATGAGGTGGGCATTGGTCGGGAGCAACGGCGACGGCCCCTCCTTGAGCCCTCTGCGCTCCGGCGCTGGGATTGGGGTGACTTGGAAAGGGACCCATGCAAGGGATGCATGCGTGTGTGTGTATGTCCTGTGTGTGTGTGTGGGGGGGGGGTTGTCTATACGACCCGCTTCACGCGGGCACGGCGGAGGTTGTGCCCACAGGGTGGGGCGCGGATGGCCGTGATCTGGGGGAGGGGGCTGCTATGCACGCTCGAACACCGTCTTTTGCCGCAATGGGCGTGTGACTCTGTGGGGGGTGGGTGGAGAGGGGTCCAATGACGACCCCCTAAACCTAACCTGTAATCCAATTTCTCTGCCTCGGTTTGCAGACAAGGTATTGATCGGTTTCTAGAAAAGATGACTCCCTGCCTGCCCCTCCCTACCCCTCCCCGGCCCTGATTCCAGCCGGGCTTTCGCTGCCCTTGGTTTAAGGCGGTGGCCCACCCTCTTCTCGTTTTCCTCCTTCAGAAACCCGCAGGGGACATTTGGGGGCTGGGAGTGAAACCAGGGAGATGGGGAGGGGTCTTGGCGCTGTCACTTTAGTTGCCCTTCCCCCTGCGCGCGCCTGGCACCGAGACGCGAGCAGCGCAGTGCCCGAGAGAACGTAGTGCGCGGCTCCCAGTGTGGAGGCTCAACAAGGCAGGGGTGCCCTGAACTTGGGATATGGAAGGACTTCGCAGCTGCAGATCCCGGCTCGAGGGTGCGCACAGCCGCAGCCCCGCACAGACCCGCTCAGGGGCGGCAGGTGCATTTCGGGGCGGGCCCCTTTCTCTGCGCTCTGCGCCGGGCGTCCGGCGTGTGCGCTCCCTGCCGGAGGCGCGGGGCTGGCGCGCAGGGCTCGCCCCTCACTGCGGCAGTGGGTGTGGACCCGGGTGGGCGAGGAGGGGGAGGGTAGGCTGTGCCTCCTCCCACTTCCACCCCTGCTTTTTTCCCCTCCGATCGCGAGGTGCCATCTTTTTGCGGTGTGTCACGTCTTTACAGTGCCATGCCAAGCCGGATGGCTGAGCTTTGGAGGACAGGGCGGGGACTGTCATTAAGGGGAGGGGGAGCAATTAGCGCTGAAATCTTGGCACTTTGCTGCATGGGTACCGGGGGCGTTCACCCGAGATCTTCCTCGGGGGCCTGACTGCTTTGTTTGTAGGGCTTACATGGTCTGTGTTGCCAGCCCTGATTTTTGGCTTTTATTCTATGAAGGTGTTTAACCAGAGCTCCCGCCTCTCCCCCAACCCCCGCTTTTTGCCCCTCATTTCCGAGCCCTTTGTTAGATCTCGGAGCTCGCCGGGGTCGAGGAACTCTAGTCCTCCCGGGGGGCACGCATGGACCGGGCGTGACCCCGCGCAGCCCCCTCCCAGAACCGGGGCGCGCGCCAGAAAGCCTCCGAGAGGCCGAAAGGGTGGGATCCGAGGTCCTTGCGCGCCTTGCCGGTGGCCGCAGAGGCAAGATGCCCCTCCCCATACCTGGAGCGTCCGGGGGCGACGCCCCACCAGGCTGTACACCTAGGAGCACCGGAGACCCCCGGTGGGAGCTCAAAGGCGGGGCCCCTCTTCGCTTCACGCCCTGTTGCTTTGCCAGGAGGGAGATTGTGAGGAGGGGGCAAGAGGTTTCCTCCGGTACTGCGGGCCACACCCATTTTATTAAGAGGACTGGGGCGGGGGGATAGGGGGGAGGTTGTCAAGGAGACCACGGGAGCAGCGGGAATGGACCTCGGGGCGTTGCCCCGCCCCTTCCGAACAGAGACTGTGAACCTGGGATAGATAGGGCCAGGCCCCGGCCCCGGCTCCTGGGGGGTGATGGAGGGAGACCTCCCCCACAAACCCTGAACCCATGGCTCTTCTTATTGGACTCCGGTGGCTGCAGCCACCCAGACAGACATCTCTCGTGTTTTTGTTATTACAGTCGAATTTTATTTTAGAACTGTGCGGAATTTTCTCTTATGAGTCCGAGTTCGCCGCCGCCTTGAAACCGGGAGGTGAAGATGGGGGAGGGGGCAGAGGGGGAGGGGGGAGGGGACAGAGAGGCGAGTACGGGCCCTGGCGAACACATCCGAGCCTCTCTTTCCTTCCATTTGCCGGATCCTGGCCGGCTTTCTGGTTAATTCTGTCTCTGGAAACTGATGCGAGGGCGCAGTTCTGAGAAGGATGAGCATTTTAGGGGCCAAATCGTCTTCTCGAGCCGCGCAGATTTACCTGAATAGGTGGGGAATGACTTGGTTGGGGGTCGAGAGCCTGCCCGCGCCAGGCCGAACCTTCCCGTGTGGCTTCAAGATCGAAGCTGGTTTGGAGAGGTTCAAGGATCAATTCGAGCATCATCCCCGCCAATAGAGGGGGACGAGAGATTCTGATACCAGACAGAGCGAGGGTCTCGGAATGGCCCTGGAAACGGGGAGCCCGCGGCCACCGCTGCTCGGGATGGACCTGGGGCAGAGGTCATCTCCTGTGGTTGGGGGAGAAAGAGCTGGCAGAGGCGAGTGCCTTTAGCCCAGTACTAGAAACAAAGTGCAGTACAAGCGTCCGCGATTTTACTCTATTTTGCGGTGTTTTTGGCGATTTGATGGGGCTCTGGGGTCTGCAAGGCCAGGAGGAGTTGTGAATAGGGGAATCCGGGGGCCAGGAGATGGTCCTTCCTACGCTGATCCAGAAACTCCATCCCTGACTCTGGGCGCGCTTGCCTACCTGGGATCTCCAGGGATGCCCCGTTTGCGCCCACGCTCCGACGCTGAAGCGCTGAGCCAGCCACTGATCAGGGTTTCCCGGCACCGATTCGAGGGCCATCGACTCCTGTCCCGGAATCTCCAGCAGGTGGGGGCTGTTTTAAGTCCGGAAGACCTGCTTGGCGTCAGGCACTCGGGACCGTGGGCAGGTCTCTGGCTGGTATGGCTTGGGATGGTTTAGGGGACCTGGGACGGAGACTGCCGGCCTGCCCCTCCGGGCCACTCGACTTCGGGCTCAGCAGGACAGCTTCGGGTTTTATCTGATCCTTGTCCCTCCAACTGACCTGTCCGACAACAAAAAGAAATTCCTTTCCTACCGTAATTAAAGTATCCTTTTGTGTTTTATGATGCTGCTTATGTTTGCCCGATAAGAATTGCCTTTCCATTCCTCCATCTCCAAACCTTCCCCTGAATAAATAGCACACCTCCTCCCAGCGACCACTCCAGAGTGACTCTTGAAGCTAATCAATTTCTTGACCAACATTTGCTTCTATAACAGGTTATGTGTACTGCAATAACCTGGCTTGATTCTGGGGGTTCAACTTTGGACAGTTTGAGAGAGACACTTGTCAGCTTTGCTGGTTTGGGGAATGAATGGCAGTCATGGCCGTCTGACCTCCTCTGCACATCTCGGAAGGGTGTGGCTTTTGAGTGGTTTCTAGTATCTGGCACAGATCCCCTGACAGGAACAAAAGAAATGGATTATTCCCACAAATCACAAGAAAAAAAAGTACAGTCAGTTTGATTGAAGAAGGGTCAGATTTATTCCAGTTGGGAAAAGAGCCTCTTCTTTTGAACATGCCCTTTGACCCACATGCTCTTTGAGAGCTGTGGCAGCCTGGAGATGCTACAGGATTGGGGTGCCCTTTGTTTAGGCTGAATTTTCCTTCTGCCTTTTTAACCTCAGTTCATGAAGCCCATTTGTGGGAAGTTTAAGAAACTGTGTTTTATTCCACCTTCCCTCAGCATTTATGTATATGATTTGGGTGGCTCCACAGATATGTACATGAACATATGTTGGTTTTTAATTCAATTAGATTGTGCCTTCAATTTAGTTAATTAGTATCTTCCTTAGGCTCACCTTGAAAAAGAATCGCTCAAAAACAAACAAAAACACCCTCAGGAGCTTAATACAGTGCTAGACACACAGCAAGTCTTTGGGCCATGCTCATTTAACAAATAAATGAATAAAATGGGAAATGCAGGTCGAACAAGGTGGTGAAAAGAAAGCAGAATGGGAGGAGGGCCTTATTCGAGGTCATGACATCAAGAAGTCTTGGGGGCCAATACAATACTGCAAAGCAATTATCCTTCAACTAAACATAAGTAAATTAAAAAAAAGAACTTTGTGGGGGACTTCCCCTGTGGTCCAGTGGCTAAGACATGGAGTTCCCAATGCAGGGGTTCGATTCCTGGTCAGGATCTAGGTCCCACATGTCACAACTAAAAAATTCCACACGTGGCAACTAAGACCTGGTGCACCCAAATAAATGGATATTTTTTAAAAAAAGAAATTCGGGAGAGAAATCCAATCCAGTTTGTCCCCTGCTGCCCTGTGTCAAAATGACACCCAGAACGCTGCCTGAGCCCCTCGGTGCACCCCACACCCTCCCCGCACCCCCTCTTCCCGCCTTCCCCCTTCTGCTGCCTGTGCTCCCCAGCCTGGTCCCCACCACTCACTTTACCTTCATTTGCCAGACAAGCCAACAGGGGAGAGACCAGACCACAGGGGAGAGACCACACTCCCGCTGGGGTAAGGAAGACCCTGCCCCACCACCTCGTGTAGGGGGTCAGAGGGTCAGAGAGGGGAAAGCCCCTTTGCCTTTGCTCCTTCTTCCTCCCATTTTTCATCATTCCACTTAGAGGACCCCCAACCCCGCCACAGCCCCAGAAAATCCCCCCAACCAACCATTCCTAACTTGCCAGCCGAGGCGCCTCCGCTAGACTTGGAGCTGGCATGGGAGGGGCATTTCAGCAAGTGAGGGGAAAAGAACACCCCGGCGTCAGTGGGCAGCAGCAAAAGGAGGAATCCGACGTTCATGTGGGACTGTCAGTGGCCTTCCTGTAAAACAGTGGTTCTCAACCCCTGGGACCACTGGGATGTCTAGCGGCACTTTTTTATTTCCACAACTGGGTGGTGGGTGCTACTGGCATCTAGAGGATAGAGGCCAGGGATGCTGCTGAACAAGGCCCAGAGTGCCTCCGAGACCTGGCCGCAAAAGTTCTAGAGCCAGGGTTGAGAAGCCCTGCTACAGAAACACTGTTACCCTGGCACCATCATCTTAATGGCATCTTATGGGGCTTCCCTCATAGCTAGTTGGTAAAGAATCCGCCTGCAATTCAGGAGACCCTGGTTTGTTTCCTGGGTCAGGAAGATCCACTGGAGAAGGGATAGGCTACCCACTCCAGTATTCTTGGGCTTCCCTTGTGGCTCAGCTGGTAAAGAATCCGCCTGCATTGTGGGAGATCTGGGTTTGATCCCTGGGTTGGGAAGATCGCCTAGAGAAGGGAAAGGCTACCCACTCCAGTATTCTGGCCTAAACAGTTCCATGGACTATACAGTCCATGGGGTTGCAAAGAGTCTGACAGGACTGAGTGACTTGCACTTTCACTTTCATGTTCCTTGAGTATTTTCTTGGAGTCCCTGTTCTAAGTGCTCCCTAGGGTATGTGCTCAGTCGTGCCCAGCTCTTTGCCACCCCATGGACTATAGCCCACCAGGCTCCTCTGTCCATGGAATTATCCTGGCAGGAATACTAGAGTCAGTTGCTATTTCCTCATCCAGGGGCTCTTCCCGCCCCAGGGATCAAACCCAGGTCTCTGCACTGGCAGGCGGATTCTTTACCACTTGGGCCACCTGGGAAGCCCAGGTGCTCCCCAGAGATTACCCCATTTAATCCCCACAAGAACCCCTTTATGTAGGCAGGTTCTGTTATCTCAGTATTATATACAGGGAAACTGGAGTGCAGAGAGGTTTAGTAACTCACTGAAGGTCACACAGCCAGTGAGTAGTGGAGCTGAGTGCCTGACAGTAGACTCCTCCCCTATTCAGCTGCACGTGGGCTTAATAGGCGACTGTGGGTTAGAGGAACCCAAGCACAATCTATAACATTGACCCAGTGGAATATTCTAATTCCAAAACCACTGACTCACATGAACTTTTGTAAGAGTCTGTAATTGGAGCACAGCCTAAAGCTCGGAATTTCGGCTTTGACAAATGAAACAAGGGTTTCACTCAACCTCTGTGCCTCTGTTTATAAAACAGGGAAAATACCCTGGGGATCTTAAACCTCTTCCCCCCAAATCCAGGATATCGGGACTTCTCGGTTATACAAAGGAACAGCCAGGCCTTTTTGGCTTAAAGAAGGCTGGAAATCAAGATTAGGGGATAGTGACATAGACTCAGCTATGGCCAAAGTCAAGTTACTGAAGTTTTAGGGACATCTGACCCACATCTTAAGTTCTGCACCTTGGAGAGGTTGAAGCTTTAGCAGTTGCCACTGGGACCCAGCTCTGAGCCTGTGGGTGTGAGAGGCGTGGGGTGGGCATAGGAAGGACTTCAGGCAAGAATCTCAGTCCCCCTCAGCAAAGGCGGGTCTGGGGGCTTCTCCCACTTCCTGGGGCCCAGGCTCTGCAGTAAATATTCTGTCACGCTGTGGTGTAAAGGGGTGACCTGGAATCCTCCATCCATAAGACTCACTGCCACTCTACCCAGCTACGATCCTGCTACTTCCCACAGCCTCCTGTGTGGGTGATTGGACACATACCACACACTCCAACTGTCTTCTGTTCCCTTGCCAAAGGGATTGCTGTCCAAGACTTCTTTTCCTATCTCAGGTGCCACGCTCCTGCCAGGTTCCTTCTCTGCATAGATGGTCCCCACCTGAGTGCGAGGAGACAGTTTGAGGCCAGCTCGGGGTGGTTTTTGAGCTTTGAGGGTTCTTTGATTAGGAAACATTTCATGGTGCAGTGGTAAAGAATCTGTCTGCCAATGCCAGAGACACAGGAGACACGGGTTCGATCGCTGGATCAGGAAGATTCCCTGGAGTAGGGGATGGCAACCCACTCCGGCATTCTTGCCTGGGACATTCCATGAACAGAGGAGCCTGGCTGGCTATAGTCCATGGGGTCGCAAAAGAGTCAGACACAACTGAGTGAGCATAAGCACAGTTTAGGGGTAGGAATCAGCTTCCACAAAATGCCAGCTTGAATGACCTCCAGGTGGATTATCTCAGATTGTTTTCGCTTGGTTGAGATTTCAATGGGCTCTGCACCTGCCCTGATCAGGAAGACTCAGACTTAATCCCCAAGAAATGCATTCTTGTGCCTCAGCTATTCAAGGAAGGTTTGTGAGTGCCTGGAGGGCAGATGCTGGTTTTCCCTGGGCAGGTTCCCCAGCTCAGGACAGTGGCTTGCATGTAGAAGCTGCAGGTTTGCCCTAATGGTTGAGGATGGGGGCTCGAATCAGAACTCCTGGGTGCAAATCCCCCTTCCCTGCTCACTGCAAGCCCTAAGCTGGGTTGTTTAGCCTCTTAGAGAGGTTTTTTCTTGTTTGTAACTTGGGGTACAATAGTACCTATCTCGCCTGTTGCTGTGGGTTTTAAGTGGAGTGATGTAGTGCTTAGCCCAGGGCTCGGCACATAATAATTGCTCATTAAATGGCTTCATGACCAGCAGCAGCCTTTGAGTAGACTCTTGTGATTGGATGAAGGTGCAAAGGCTCCTACTGACCCTGATGATGGAGAATCAGTTGAAACAGATATATTGTTACACTGAGTGGGGATCAAGATAGGAGAAGTAGGCTGTCCCATCTGGAACCAGGCAAGTGGTGTCGTTTGAATGGAAGTGAAGCCCCCCTGGAAAATCGCACACACCCATGTGTCAAGGCACACACAGAACTCTTGCCATAGGCAAGCAGAATGACTTATGATCTGTTGTCCCTGCTTCTGCCCTCTTCCTTCCTGAAATCCACTGCACACCAGGAATAGGCTGTGTACCGTCCACACTGGCCTGAGCTGAACCGCCCTCTCTCCCACCAACCTGGGACTACTGGTGAGCCAGCTTAGCAGGTCGCCGGCTTCCCTGATAGCTCAGTTGGTAGAGAATCCACTTTACCAATGGAGACCCAGTTCAGTTCCTGGGCCAGGAAGATCTGCTGGAGAAAGGATAGGTTACCCACTCCAGTTACCCACTCTTGGGCTTCCCTTGTGGCTCAGCTGGTAAAGAATCTGCCTGCAACACCAGAGACCTGGGTTTGATCCCTGGGTTGGGAAGATCCCCCTGGAGAAGGGAAAGGCTACCCACTCCAGTATTCTGGCCTGGAGAATGCCATGGACTATATAGTCCATGGGGTCTCAAAGAGTCAGACATGACTGAGCGACTTTCACTTCACTCCAATATCTTACTGTTCACTCATTGCATAAAAAGTGAGCACAGATGAGACTGAAAGCAACAGAACTAATGGAAGGCAATGTAGGAGGGAGATTATAAATGAAATAATGAAGCAGCCCTGAACTTGGTAAACTCAGAAGCAGGCTGATTCATGGCGGCAGCTGAGAGTTAAGTAGAAAAAATGTTAAATAAAGCAAACTTGACATATTTTGAATCCAGGGAACCCCAAGCATCCAATAACCAGAGTTCTATCTGAATTAATAAATCTGATTTAAGAAGGCTTCTTGGGAATTCCCTAGCTGTCCAGTGGTTAGGACTCCATGCTTTCACTGCTGAGGGACCCTGTTCAATCCCTGATCAGGGAACTAAGATCGCACAAGCTTTCTTTTCAGTGTGGCCAAATAAATAAATAGAAGAAGCCTTCTTATCATAGCTCAGACAGTAAAGAATCTGCCTGCAGTGGAGGAGACCCGGGTTCAATAGCTGGGTCGGGAAGATCCCCTGAAGGGAATGGCTACCCACTCCAGTATTCTTGCCTGGAGAACTCCATGAACAGAGGAGCCCACTCCATGGGGTTCCAAGACTCAGACTCCCCGAGCAACTAACACCTTATCCATGAAAGTCATAATACATTTTTTTCAAAAGTCATTAAATCAGAAAATCATAAAAAAAATGATACATATATTTTTCAGACATTTAACTTAACCAGATAGTTGTCATTCCCCCCTCCGCATCTTTTGCTGTAGGGTCCAGGCCTCTTGGTGTTTGGGTCAGCTAGCTGGAGTTCCTTGTCTTTTTGGCCTAAGCAGCACCTGTAATGCATGGCCTAGGATTTCCAGCCATAGGAACAAGGGATCACACTGTGTGTAATCTGAATGTGGAGTCTGTCTAGAGTCTTACTATATTTTTCCACAATCTTTGACATCCTGTTTGACAGCTTAAAAATTACTCATCTTTATGAAATCTCTCCAAAGTATTCAACTTGATTATCTTAAAGCCAGTGAATGATTTTCAGAATTCATCTTTCATTTAACACTTGAATGTAATCAGCTTGCACCATATTTAAGTGGTGTGACTATTGTAACAAATATGATGGACCTGGTAGGTTGACTGTGGTAGGATGAGGCCCTGGCTGTGGACATCAGGCCCTGGAGACTCAGCCTTGAATATTTACCTCCTTCATTTCTACTTCTTACATGGTGTCTGGCAGGAGAGGGCCTGCTGTGGAGACTATTGTGTCTTCCCTGCATCTCCTGCCTGACTTCCAGGACTAGCGTGGCACTTGGAATTCATTCCCATAGGATCCCTACTTAAGGGGATGTTGCAAAATTCTCCCCATAAAACTCAACATAAATTTAAATTTTCTTTACCATGTTAATTCTCCTTAGTGAGGGAGTTTTAGATCAAGGTCCAGCAGTTTTAAAAAGCATTTTTAAATCAGCACATTTGAATTAAATCTGAAGACATTGATAATGATGTTTCATTCATGGGTCTCCCTTTGGTCCTGTCTGCTCCGCTGCTAAATCAAGCATCAAAGAGAAGAAGGACATGAATTATCTCTGGTCCCAGCTGGAGGTTTTCTTTCCAGCCTATGGCCTAGTTTTCTGGTTTCCCTGGAAGGGTGGGTGATACTGTCTTGAGGCCTAAGCCTGCTACAAAAAGCCTCAGGAGGCACTTTCATCCTTGTGTCCTCCTCCTCAGGACACAAAAGATATCAGAAGACCCCTGAGTCTACAGCTGCCTGTGATGTGATCCACAGCCAATATAATAATGCCAAGAAGGGAGTGGCAGAAAGGACCAATTCATGGAATCATGGAACTGTGCCCCTCCCCCAGGATAAATGACAGCCCTTCCCCCTGAATTAGAACCAGAATTCTAAATTTTGTGTCAACAGAGTTGTCTTGGATCAAATCCAGTTCTGTCATTGATTTACAGAGCATTTCAGAGATGCTTATTTCCAATTGTTCTTGATTGGACAGTGATACCAAATTACTGTCTTACCTCATTCCCTCTCTCATGATCTCAAAAGGTTTATTGGATAATTAATAATCTAAAGGCTTGAGGACTTCCATGGTGGTCCAGTGGTTAAGACTCTGTGCTTCTGATGCAGAGGGCATAGGCTTGATTCCTGATTGGGAAAGTTTTCTCATGCCTTGCAGTGTGGCTGAAAAAACAAAACAAAACTATAAAACTCTTTGAAGAAAACAGAGGATAAAAGCTTCACAATATAGCATTCATCAATGACTTCTTAAATATGATACCAAAAGCACAATAAACGAAAGAAAACATTGACAAATTAGAATTCGTGAAAATTAAAGGAACCAAATAAATAATATAGGCTTAAGCACCCAAGGAAAGGTTACAGTTTACAGAATCTCTTTGGTTTTATATTTAAATATGAATATTCACTACCTTATTTATGTCTGAGTGTTTTATATTGGGTTTGCTGAAAACTGGTACAACTTTCAGTGCTGGTATTGGTAATGTGTCAGAATTTAAATCAACATAAGAGTCGAACACAACTAAAGCGAGTTAACACACATACATGCACGCACACATTGATAAGTCAAGCAAAAGTTGTCTATAAAACTGAAATAATTGTATATAACCTGCTACCCTGGGGCATGATAATCTTCATGGTTTGCTTCATATGAAACCTGTCCCTTTCAAAGCTGCCACTTGCCAAGAATCACCAGGAATAGCTGTTTGGAAGAGTCGCCTGCCCTTCTGCTGTTCATTTTCTGCCTTGTCTATTTGCTAAAAACAGGAATTCTATGCTGGCCCCAGCCCACGGCACAGCAGTTCAGCTTCTGCCTCTGCTATCTCCATGAGACCGGCTTAGAAACAAAGGATTTCTCAAAACATCCCCAAATCCCCTTAAATAATGGACTGATCATTCACAGACTCACCTGAATCTTCTCTAAACCTATTTAATCTTTTCCCCAGGGTTAATCTTGTGGGGACGATGGGCCCCCTGTGGGTCCCTCCCCTGGGCTCATTTCTTCCTGCTCTGGGTCCGAAGGTCCTCCCTTCTTAGCAGCCAGGAGTGGTGGCCGTCCTCTGTTCCCTGCAGAGTATTAATGCAGATGGAATACATTGAAATAAATCCCTTTCAATGTCACTAAAGTGCTATAAATAATTATGAACCAATGGCTTGATGTCTCATGAGAAATGCAGAGGAAAATTTTTTTTAACTGGCAGGATTCATGTTATAATCTGACAATCTGGGCCAAGCAAAAATCTTTGTAAAACATCTCCTTATCTACCAGCGAGACTGAATTCCAAAAGTTAAGCATCCTTTATTTTGGTGGTGGTGGTGGTGGGGGGGGTGGTCTGTTGTCACCCACTGCTTGGGCTTACCCAGCCCTGAGTGTAATTGCAACCTTCCTGTTTATCTACCAGTTGTGGCCATAATTAAGATACCCTGGTTCCACGCTCCCAATGCAAGGGGCCCAAGTTCGATCCCTGCTCAGGAAACTGGATCCCACGTACTGCAACTAAGACCCAGTGCAGCCAAATAAGCCAATAAGCAGAACAAATAAACTTTTTTTTTTTTTTTTTTTAAAAAAGATTCCCTGGAGGGTCAAGTCCCTGGAAGGACTTCCCTTGGAGGCGCAGCGGATAGGAATCTACCTCCCAATGCAGGAGACACGGTTTTGATCCCTGGTCTGGAAAGATCGACCCCACATGCCTCAAAGCAACTAGGCCCATATGCTAAAACTACTCAAGCCTGTGCACCCTACAGCCCGTGCTCCGCAGCAGGAGACTAGCTCCTGCTAGCCACAACTAGAGAAGGCTCTGGTTCAGCAACGAAGACCCAGCACAGCCAAAATAAATAAATAAAAAGGGTTCCTGGAATTCCCTTGCAGTCCAATGATTAGGATTTGGCATACTTTCACTGCCAAGGGTCTGGGTTCAATCCCTGGTCAGGGAACTAAGAGTCAGGGAATTAATATCCCACAAACCAAGAGTTTTGGCAAAAAGGAAAAAATTTCCTGAACCTTCGTTTTTCCATTTGTAAAATGGGGATTATTCAGTCTTCCTTCTGAGAATAGACAATAATGTGGACTTTCTTCTCACTGGGTAATCACAGAAGTAAAATACAAGCATCTTGGAGAACTCCTTTGAGCTTTTCAGAAAACAAGTGCTGCAGGGATAAGGGTTAGGGCGCCTCCTGAGAGCCACAGTCCAGCACCTGATCTGAAGTCTCTCTCGGGCTGAGCCTGGCAGGGTAAAGCGGCTGCCGCTCGCTCTCTCCTTTAGCACCAACCAGGTACAGACTGCTTCCCAGGGGTGAGCACCCAGTCATCTGGGTCTGAGCCTGAATGCATGGACAGCCAGCCACAGTCCAGCCTGTACTGGTCTCATCTATCCCTTCTTTGCAGGGGAAGCTGAAAGCCAGGTGCAGGACAGTGGGTGGGGTGGCTTTAGTATGACCTCAAGTGATATCCCACCCTGCCAGTGCCCCCTTCTTGGAGAGGGGCTGGGACCTCCTGGGCTCATGCTGTGACCCTCAGAGGGAATTAATTCCCTGGGAGCCTTTCTGTTTCCTCCCAGGTTTTCAGTTTCCTCCTAGTCAAACAGGGACTTGGTGCCGAATCTCATATTCTAATTATGCCCTGGGGCAGCCTCTTCCCGCCAGTGTGTTTAGCACGTGCCAGGAATCGATTAAGGCAAGAGTGATTAAATTAAAGGCTGGAGTTGACTTTGATGGTATAATATTCTAATGGCTATTTGGTGGCAAGAGGCATGGTGCAGGCTCATTAATTGAACACTTGCACTTGGAATTTGAATTGAGCTGGAGCTGGGCTGCAGTCTATTTGCTTTTGCCCTGGGAATGGAGGATTTTTTTTTTTCCATGCAAATAGACTGGGAAGTGTTGATATTTCCAGGCTGGTGTGTTGCCCCCACCCTGACAACAGCCTGGCTTCTCTAATGAGTGGCTGTCCTTGACCATACTTAGTGCCCCTACAGCATCTGCTTTTGTTTGCTGTCCCCAAAGTTGTCCTCCCTGTGCCATAGTCCCATCCACTTTGCTCCTTGGAACCTGCCATCCTCCAGTCCCTGTGTGGCAAAACATGGAGTCTTACACTCTTCTTCCCACCATATCCTGGAACAGACTTAACTATCAGTTTCTTCCTCTACATCACTTGGATCTGCTCCTCCTTTTCCAATCCATCTATTCCAGTGCTAAAAGAAACATCCGCCTTATCATTTCACCCCTGGATCATTGTGAAAATGATAATGAATTGCTATCGAGTTCAGTTCTGAAATTGACGCCCAATCCCTTTGGCAGGCCATTGCCAAACTCCTCTTCCCAGAGCAGCCCTGTCATCTGCCCTGCCCCCATCCAAGCATGAGTCCACGATTGCCTCTTCTGTCCCTTGCTGAGCCAGGCCCCACCTCTCGCTGCCTGCCCGCCTCCACATGCCACAACTTGGCCTCCCTGTCTAGTCCTACTGGTCCAGCCCCACCTCGGGCCAGCCTGCCTCTCGGCTCCTTTGTACACATCTTGCCCTTTCTGCTCCTAGCTCACCCGTGGTACCTTTGTTGAGAATGTCCCCTCTCCCTTCTGCTCCCCCTCTTTAAGTCACCCTGACCTTCCCTGATCACTGTCTTCCCTGAAAACTGCCTCTGGCTACTGCGCTCCACAAGATCCCGACATCAACACATTTCATTTCTCAGCAGTCCTCAGCACCACAGTGGTTAACTTAATTATTTTCCTTCTTGTCTGTACTGCTCTCATCTTTCCACAGGTGATATGTCCTCTGAGGGCGAGTCTTGTGTCTTGTGTGACTTTCCTGCTCCCCTGGGTGTCTTGCCCAGTCACAGAGCTGGGCACATGCAAAGCTCAAAATAATTACCCTTGGTTCATGCAGCTGGATACTAATAAATCAAACAGGCTGATGTCAGATGAGTTTTACCTGTTTAAAGTACCTTCTCCACCTCCTAGTACATGGTTCTGTTGTTCTACAGACTTGAAAATAAAAGTCATACTTCCTTTGACATATTCTAAAATTTCTACTTTGCCTTACTTCGTTCAGGACAACTTAACTGTTAGTCCATTATTTTGCTATACAAAGATGCTGATAATAATGGTAGCAGCAGGTATCTTTATTAAAAATATTGCTGCATTTAACCTTCACTCCTCTATGAGGCAGGGCTTACCACCCTCATTTTGCAGAGGAGCAGACCAAGGTTCAGAGAGTTCACAGCTGGGGAGACAGCCAGGTGGTGCCCCAGTCCAGGACCTTGTCTTGCTGTCTCCAGGTAGGTCCTCAGAGCCCCCGACCCTCTGCCTCTGATTCCATCCTTCATGCCAACAGACATGTCTTTAGTGCTAATGACCAAAGAAGTCATGCCTTCCAGCCTCTGTGATCCAGTCATATGTAACATGAGCCCAGAGAAAATATTTAAGACTAAAAGCTAGCCTCTAAACTGGGCTGTTGCTTCATGACTCCAGTGACGGCAGAACCAAATTTAGTGTCGTGGGCAGGTCCACACTTATCAAATAGTGAAGCTCATTTTTCTTTCAGCTTGAAAAATGTTCACACTCACCATTTCCATTGAGGGGTAGGTGGGACCAAAAGACTGGAAAATGTGGTCCCAGAGGAACCCTGGGGTATAGACTCGGGAGGGAAAATGACATTCAGGTTCCCAGGCAGTGATCCCAGGGACGAATTTAATTGAATGTGGGTGGTTTCCCTGGGCAGACGAAGTAAGTCCCTGCTGTTAGGGAAAAGGGTCTCAGTGGTGGAGGGGAGGCAGACCTATATCCCAAGCCACCCAGGGGTACTGCCCAATCCCCCTTAGTCAGCAATCCACTTTATTTCCCCCCAGGTCTCCACTGTGGCTCAGACAGTAAAAAATCCACCTGCAGTGAGGGAGACCTGGGTTTGATCCCGGGGTTGGGAAGATCCCCTGGAGAAGGGAATGGCTACCCACTCCATTATTCTTGGCTGGAGAATTCCATAGACAGAGGAGTCTGGCAGGCTACAGTCTATGGGGTCACAAAGAGTCGGAAACAACGGAGTGACTGAGCACACACACAGGTCTCCGGTGTGGCTCACATTCTAGAACCAGGAAAAGGGAGGGGGACCAGAGAAGGGAGGGACACACACCAGTGAGGTTGGGGTCACATGTACCAACCACATTATTTAGCATCTGCAACCAGGCACTTTGATGATGTTGAAATACATTCCCCATAGCCACCCTGCCATCTACCTATGACAAGAATCAGTTCTCAGCTCTGTTCTTGACTCCCACATTCTCCCCCAAATTAAAAAAACAAAAAAAACAAAAAAACACTAGCTATAAAGCCAAGATAGAAAAAAAAAAAAAAAGCCAAGATACCATATGTGAGATCCCGCCCTAGTTTCTGTTCTGTTGTTTTTTTTTTCCCCAGAGAAGGGACAGGGATCATTTCAGTCTATAAATTGTTTCAAGGGTGAGTAGTAAATGTTTCTTCAAGAACGTTCTTAAGGGGACTTCCCTGGTGATCCAGTGGCTAAAACTCTGCACTCCAATGCAGGAGACCCGGGTTCAATTCAGGGTCGGGAAACTAGATCCCACATGCCACAACTAAGAGTTTGCATGTTACAGTTAAAGATCTTGAATGCGGCAGTGAAGATGGAAGATCATGTGTGCTGCAACTGTGACCTGGTGCAGCCAAATAAGCAACATAAAAAATATTTTTTGAAAAAAAAAGCAGAGAAAGAAAATTCTTAAAAGGACCCCAAACTGAAAGATGGAGTACGTGGCGGTACTCAGCACTGGACTCAGACCTGGTTAGTTCCATGGTTCCGGGCAGAAGCTGAGGGATGTGGCCCCTTTTCACATGGCCCTGGATGCAAAGCTAGGAGCACAGGAATGCTTGGACAGGCCAGCGCATGCTGGTCATATCTCTATCCTCAGGTGCAGGGACCTCATCCTCAAAGGCTGTGGCCACATAATGGGCACAAGACCCTACATCACTGGGTCTCCACTGCTGAGACCCCTGGAACAGCCACCTTCGAGCGGAACAAACCCCGACCCCAAAGGGCCCAGTGTTTGCAAAGAACATTGGGTTGACCTGGCTTTCTGGATATACTAATATTGTTCTGATTTGGATGACTTCAGGAATGGTCAACCTCAGTTAAAAATCTGACTCATTTTCAGGCAGAGAAAGACAAATATAGTATATCAGTTATATGTGGAATCTAAAAAAATAACACAAATTAACTAATTTATAAAACAGACACAGACTCACAGACATAGAAAACAAACTTGTGTTTACCAAAGGGGAAAAGAGAGGAGAGGGGTTAAATTAGGAGTATGGAATTAATAGACACACAGCACTGTAATCAGGTGGGGTGCAGGAAAGTTCAGTGGCACCTGAAATCACATGGCTAGTTTGGGCTGACAAGGGATTTGAACCCAGGACTTCTGTTTCTCAACCCTGGGGTGCTGCTCTTAAGATCAAGCCTCACCCTGACTTCTTCATTCAATGACTGAGTCTGAGGGGTCCTGCCAGTTCGTTCAACTGCCAGTCCCTGGGCAGGGGGAAAGAAGAGACACTGCTTTTCCCCCAGCGGGGACAAAGAAAAAGTTCTTTAATAGCAGTATAGTTGATTTACAATGTTGTGTTAATTTCTGCTGTAGGGCAAACTGGTTTAGTTATACGTATACATTCTTTTCCATATTCTTTCTACTATGATTTATCACAGGATATTGGATGTATTGGGGCTTCCCAGGTGGCACTAGTAGTAAAGAACCCGCCTACCATTTCAAGAGACATAAGAAACTCATGTTTGATCCCTGGATCTGGAAGATCCCCTGGAGGAGAGCATGGCAACCCACTCCAGTATGCTTGCCTGGAGAATCCCACGGATAGAGGAGCCTGGTGGGCTGCTGTCCATAGCGTCGCACAGAGTCAGACACGACTGAAACAACTTAGCATGCACACATGCGTTGGATACATTAATAGTTCCCTGTGCTATAGAGTAGAACCTTGTATGTATGCATTATATATATATTTATATATATGCATTAATTATATATATGTATATATCCATTACATGTCTATTCTATGTACATAATAGTTTGCATCTGCTAATCCCAAACTCTCAATCCATCCCTCCCTCACCCCCAGAAAAAGTTTTTGATCTTTTTTTAGTAGGGTAGAGACCTGGAATTTCAGTTTGAGGGCTTGTGCCTTGCCATGACTAGATGAACAGATTGCTTTTTTCCTCTTATAAGAAAATCCTGTTCATCATAAGAAGTGTCTGGGGGATGGGCATAATTTATCCCCCAGTGTGCTCCTACACCAGTTAATGGGGAGCAGGAGGTAGCTGCAGGTGAAGAGCGACATCACCAAGTCTGTGCGGCCTGAGGCCGAGCCCATGATGGAGGGGTTGGGGCCAGGGGGTCTGCCTCACAGGCACTCATGTTTCTGGGATCCAAAAAACATGGAAAGAGGAAACAGCTCCATCACATTCAGACAGCCCTGGCTAAGTAACACATCTTATAATACAAGTTATTTCCCCCCAAACTAAAGTCTAAAAATAGTCACTTGAATTTAAAGATAATTAGTAAATTAATTGGGTTTCTTTCTATACCACTAGTTTCGAAGCAAACATTAAAATTTTCTGCTTTCGCATTTCTGGGGTCCATTATTTTGTGTTTAATTTCCACAGCTTTGTCTGATTCCATCTTGAGGGGCTTCCCTGGGGACCAGGCTCCCTAATGTGTCCATCTCTTGGGCGATGTTTTATTCATCCTTTATCTTCAGTGCCTGGCACAGAACATGGCACAGAGGAAATGCTCAGTCACTGTTTAGTGAATGAATAAATAGATGAGTAAGTGAATTCAACACTGATTAAAACTTAAGATTTCTCTTAAAAAGACTCGAGACCTGGGAATTCCTTGGCTGTCCAGTGATTAGGAGTTGGTGCTTTCACTGCTGAGGCCCGCATTCAATGCCTGGTCGAGGAGCTAAGGTTCCACAAGCCAAGCAGTGTAGCCAAAGAGAAAAGACTTGAGAACAGAAAGAACAGAACATATAACAGAAATATAACTTGTGTATTTGTTCGTCCTTCTACCTTTCTGGAGGATGGAGGGGTACACACCTGCATTTGGTGTTTTGAGTACTAAAAGTGGAACTACATGTACTATGCCATAATCTTTTTAAAAGTGAAGTCTTTAGATTAATCTAAGCCTTCGGATCCTCTGCCATTTCCTTCTTCGGGGATCTTCTCCACCCAGGGATCAAACTCAAGTCTCTTACATCTCCGGCATTGGCAGGCAAGTTCTTTACCACTAGCGCCACCTGGGAAGTTTAAGCCATTGGATCCTCTTGGAAACCAGAATGCCACCATAAACCATGAGCCCTGCTTCAGAGACAAAGACCATTAATGACCAGCCACGACCCCACAAGCATAGCAGGAAGGGCAGTGAGCCGTTCAAGACAAACCACTTAAATCCCTTTTCATGAGCATTTCATGAGCAGAGGCTCCAGCCCAGGTAGGGCTGTCAGCATTAACAAATTAAGACAGAGGATGCTTAGTTAAATTTGGATTTCAGATAAACAACCACTTTTTAAAAATATAAGTGTGCTAGGCTACATAATGCTCCTCCTCCAGGAGATATCAGATCCTAATCTGCAGAACCTGTGACTATGACCTTGTTTGGGAAAAGGATCTTTGCAGATGTGATTAAATTAAGGATCTTTGAGATTGTCCTGTATCATCTGGGTCCTAAATGCAATCGCATGTGTTTTATAAGAGCCAGGCAGAGAAAGATTAAAAATGTGGAAGAGAAGATGATGTAATGATGGAGGCAGAGATGAGGGTGTTATGGATGCCTGCAGCCACCAGCAACTACAAGAAACAAGCAAGGGATTTTCTCCTAGAGGGAACATGGCCCTGCCAACCCCTTGCTTTCAGTCCACTGATAGTGAGTTTGGACTTCTGGCATCCAAACCTACGAGTGAATAAATACCTGTTGTTTTAAGCCACTAGGTTTGTGGTCATTGGTTACAGCAGCTACAGGAAACCAATACAATTAAGTATGTCCCATGCAAGATTTGGGACATACTAAAAAAAAAAAATTGTTGTTTATCTGAAATTCAAATTTAACTAGACATCCTGTATTTTACGCGGCAATCCTCACTCCCAGGACCAAAGAAAGGGGCTTTTGAATTTGCAAGAACGCTGGTTGAGGCTGTCAGGAAGTGGACCTCCTTATGCTTGGAGTCTTTGTAAGCACAGTTCAACTGGACCGATTTGAACTTTTACTAACTACCCTCTGGACAAAAGAGGGGGGAGCAATTAGACAGGTGTTAATGATTTATTTTTTCAACAGCCATTTGAGCACTTCCTATAAAACAGAAGCTCTGTGTTTAAGGGTGGAGGAGTTAGCCATTAATCCGATGCATCTAGGCTAAGTTAGAAACCATTCCAGCTACATCACATGACACACGGCCATTAGCAGAGCTCAAGTGATGCTGCAGTGTGCTGCTGACACTTGAGCCACCCCTGGGAATCTTGCACCCTTTCACTGTTGGATGGGTGAGGGGCGGCGCCAAGCAGAACAGCTGGGTAAATCCCAGTTGCTGAAAGAGAGGACTTCACAGACAGACCTGAAATGGAGGGAAGCGGGTGGATGTTGCAGGAACAAGCTGGCTCTGGGTTCCCAGAAAGAGCTCTCAATGGAAGTAGATGCAAAATGTCTCCATCGGGTCCTGTGCCCTCACACCCTAACATGAGTTAAAGACACACTGGCCCGTTCTCCCATGCAGAGAGGGCCACCCCAACCAGGCTTGGACATCAGTGTTCAGACTCAGGCCCAGGCTCACAGCTGGGCTTCTCCAGCTTACTGTCAGGCTCTTTGAAACCTGGACAGTCCCTGGATCCCCAGGCTTTTAATGATGCTCCGAGAATCCACAGTGTTAGAGCTTCAAGGAGCCTTGGGTCATCCGGAAGAGGCATGAGATCCTAGGATTCCTCAGAATTGCCCCAGATGCTTTACCAAAATACCCATGCCTAGGAAAAGAGAAAATATATGGTTTACAGGAGAAAAAAAAAAAAAAAGTGGGTGGAATGTAGAGTATGTTAGTCTCTCAGTCATATCTGACTCTTTTGTGACCCCATGGACTATAGCCCACCAGGATCCTCTGTCCTTGGGATTCTCCAGGCAAGAATACTAAAATGGGTTGCTATTCCCTTCTCCAGGGGATCTTCCCAAACCCAGGGATCGAACCCAGTTCTGCATTACAGGCAGAACCTTTACCGTCTGAGCCATAAACATGAAAAAGATGTTTGACCTGGCCCATAATTAAAGGACTGCTGATAAAACCGTAGTGAGATGCCACTGTTACATGGATGAGATGGCCATGATCAGAGGGGTTGGAAAATCATCCCTTCTGGAGAGAAGTGTGACCGTTGATCAGATGCCCTTTGGCAGAGCATCACTCCTTATGAGAATCTAGTTGTTCCTATACAAGCAAAGACTTAAATGTGGGGGTTCATTGGGGAATTATCTGTTATGCAAAAGTCTGAAAATAGTCCGGATGCAACTGGCTAAATAAACCGTGGTCCCTGGAGAAATGCACTGGGTGTGCATTTCTGGCTACTCCCTCAGACACCTTGTTAAGCAGGGAGCAAGGCGGGCATTGTGTGTTACTGTTTGTGTATAAGGTGGGAGGGTGAATGAGTCACCTTTATGGAACCTGACTCTGGGAGGAAAGATGAAAATCAGGCTTTGATGGAAGCCTCTAGGGGGAGAAACTGTGGGTGGGGGCAGGAGACATCATTTTCACTCTATTGTCTTTTATCTTGTGTACACATTACCTTTTTTTTAAAAGATATTGATGGGGACTTCTCTGGCGGTCCAGTGGTTAAGACTCTTGAGCTTCCAACTCAGGGGACGCAGATTCAATTCCTGAATGGGCAACTAAGTTCCCACTTGGAGCTGCGGTGCAGCCAAAAAAAAAAAGATAAATTTATATATATGCTCATGCCCCAGCTCACTTCAAAAGGGTAAGCTCATCCATAAGAAGGTTCTTTCAGAGCCTCCCCAGGTGATGCATGACACCCCCTGGTGGAGAAGCTCTGATCTGGCCTCACCCTCATTTCCCAGAAGGGCAGAAACTCTGTTAGCTGGCCTGCCAGTCTGGTCACTGCATGCATCATACAGGGGAGCCTTCCAGATGAGCTGAAGGAGCAGGACTTAGCAGAAGCACTCTGTGTGTGTGTGTGTCCGCGTGAAGTGTATATAAAGTGTGTAATGGAACACAGAGAGCACATTCTAGAATGTTCCCTTGGAAGTAGAGGAAGATGAGGGGAAGTGGGCTCCCGTGTTATGAAAGTGTCTAATCCTTGTGGTTCCTGACAACGCAGAGTAGCCCTATGAGGTCCCAGGAGTGCCTGGTGGCCTGCGTTCCAAGTGAGACCCCCGAGAACAAGTTCCCTGAGGCCCGGCTATGTGATGGGCCACTTCAAAATGTCAGTCCCCCATCCTTTTATATCAAAAGCAACCTCAGTGCTATTTTTTCTCTTTGCGCTTTAGACAGAAATGATCTCATTTCACCCTCCCAGCCACTCCAGGCTGGGCGGCACTTCCTGTTGAGGAAAGGAAGAAACGGAACCTCAGTTGGGGAGATGGGGTGAGGGGTTCCAAGCAGGGGCCGGTCTCTTCCGGAGTGACTTCCGTGGTGCAGTCCCCAGAGTTCCTCCAGAATCCCCCCGCACTCCCTGAAGGATGCAAAGCTCAGCCTGAGACCCTGCTCCTTGGGAATGCCTCCCACGCCCCGGGAACCCAAAAGGCAGGTCTGGTCTCTTTCAGACACAGAACTGCAGCCAGCCAATCCTCTGAGGGCCTTGCTTCGGCTTTAGTTAGCATGTTGTCCTGTGGTTCTCTCCAGGGACGCCGTTCGTGGCATGGCCACGGCTAGAATGTAAATCTCCTGACCCCAAGACCCAAGCACCTCCTACTGTTGCTTAGTGAAGGGTCACTCTGCCTGGCCTGGGGAACCCAGACCTCCCAGAACCACAGAGGTGGAAGAACCCCCAGAGCCCACCAGGCTCCCCTCCCACCCACCACCCAAACTCCTCCTCTGCCTTCCCGACAGAGTCACCCCAGCTTTTCTGTGAAGGCCGCTCATGGCCTGATGAGGGGGCTGGGAGGGAGGAGAAAGAAGGGGCTAGAAGAGGACGATGAAAGGGTTGGGAGCAGCCTCCACATAGGTGACATTCTGAGAGTGGGTCACCACCTTCCCTTCAGCTGTTCCTTCTCCTGTGGGGACCTCCCTTTCCCACATCTCCCCGCCTTCTGTGGTTATGCTGAGAAAAACCCAAGAGGCTCCAGCGCAAGGTGTCAGTTCAGTTCAGTTCAGTTGCTCAGTCGTGTCTGACTCTTTGCGACCCCATGAATCGCAGCACGACAGGCCTCCCTGTCCATCACCAACTCCCGGAGTTTACTCAAACTCATGTCCATCGAGTCGGTGATGCCATCAAGCCATCTCATCCTCTGTCGTCCTCTTCTCCTCCTGCCCCCAATCCCTCCCAGCATCAGGGTCTTTTCTAATGAGTCAACTTTTCACATGAGGCGGCCAAAGTACTGGAGTTTCAGCTTCAGCATCAGTCCTTCCAATGAACACCCAGGACTGACCTCCTTTAGGATGGACTGGTTGGATCTCCTTGCAGTCTAGGGGACTCTCAAGAGTCTTCTCCAACACCACAGTTCAAAAGCGTTAAGGACCACAAATTTGGCATTTTGACAGACACCAGAGCCACTTGAGAAATGAGGTAACAGCCCAGAGATGTGAAGTGACCTCCCCAGAATCACACAGTGAGTTCATGGCAAAGCTGGACTAGCCCAGGTCTCTTTCTTACTCTTGCCCCATCCCCCTTCTCCTCCTGGGCCCCATCTCGCCTCCCTCCTGGGGCTGCAGTGCCCAGAGAAGGACCCTCAGACGCAACTGGCTCGGGGGACAGACCCATGACGGAGGCCTGACAGGGAAGCAACAGTATTTGAGATTCCAGGAAGTGAAGGAGGAGCCTCTCAGATGGTGGAGGCCAGTCTCTGGGACACACACTCTGGTTTACAGCTGCGTCCCTCTGGTAGCAGCTTTCCGGAACATTCCCACTTTCTTCCATAGTGTAAAGACCTCTTCTCCTGCAATTTCCTGCTGCTCTCCTCCTGAGGATCCCTTGTTTCACTGACTTTTCTTTTGTCGTGCCATGCAGCATGCGAGATCTTAGTACTCTGACCAGGGATTGAACCCTTGCCCCCTGCAGGGGGAGCTCTGGAGTCTTAACTACTGGACCATCAGGGAAGGTGGTGTTTCAGTGATTTTAATGAACCATTTCACTCCGCAGCAAGTATGAGCTTTATTTATTTATTTATTTTTTGCAAGTATGAGCTTTAAAGGGTTACAGGAGCCTGTGTTGACTAACCAACCCTAAGGCCAGGTAGTTACCCCTCAGAAGAGCAAGAGCGGCAGCTAGAGTGGATTATGCCTAGTGACTGGGACTTGTCTTCAAGGAGAAAAATAAAACAAAAACAACAATGAAAAGATACCTCTGGAGGACTGGCTCTGAGTCAAGGTTGTGTCCTTTCACTAGAGTGGCCAGGCTGAACTGTCTTCATTCCTTTCAAAATGGTAAGCATATACCCGACTTAAAAAGAAATTCTGGACTTCTCTGGTGGCACAGTGGATAGGAATCCCCCTGCTAATGCAGGGGACACAAGTTCAATCCCTGATCCGGGAAGATTCCTCATGCCTCGGAGTAACTAAGCCCATGGGCACCAACCACTCGGTCCACATCCTGCAACTACAGAAGCCTGCGGCCCTAAAGCCTGTGCTCCGCAACAAGGGAAGCCGCCACAACTGCACTGCGGCGAAGGGTAGCCCCCACTCGCCACAATTAGAGAAAGCCTGTATGCGACAACCAAGACCCAGCGCAGGAGAGGGTGTGGAAAAAAGGGAACCCTCTTACACTGTTGGTGCGATTAGGACTAGTACAGCCACTATGGAGAACAGTGTGGAGATTCCTTAAAAAACTGGAAATAGAACTGCCATACGACCCAGCAATCTCACTGCTGGGCATACACACCGAGGAAACCAGAATTGAAAGAGACATGTGTACCCCCAGTGTTCATTGCAGCACTGTTTACAATAGCTAGGACATGGAAGCAACCTAGATATCCATCGGCAGAGGAATGGATAAGAAAGTTGTGGTAATATACACAATGGAATATTATTCAGCTGTTAAAAAGAACACATTTGCATCAGTTCTAATGAGGTAGATGAAACTGGAACCTATTATATGAGTGAAGTAAGTCAGAAAAACACCAATAAAGTATATTAACACATATATATGGTATTTAGAGAAAGATGATAACGAATACCCTATGTGCAAGACAGCAAAAAAGGCACAGATATAAAAAACAGACTTTTGGACTCTGTGGGAGAAGCCGAGGGCGGGATGATTTGAGAAACATGTATTGAAACATGTAGATTACCATATGTTAAATAGATGACCAGTCCAAGTTCGATGCATGAAACAGGGTACTCAAAGCCGGCGCACTGGGATGACCCAGAGGGATGGGATGGGGAGGGAGGTGGGAGGGGGGTTTGGGATGGGGGGACACATGTACACCCATGGCTGATTCATGTCAATGTATGGCAAAAACTACCACAATATTGTAAAGTAATTAGACTCCAATTACATTAATAAAAAAAAGAGACCCAGTGCAGCCAAAAATAAATAAATACATTTTATTTTTTTAAATAAATACATTTTAAAATGCTAATTTTCCTAGAGAACATCCACCATTCTTGGAAGATGCATGGGTGTCCCAAGTGGAACAGCCCCTGCTGCTGAAGTAACAGAAGCAACATTTGTTGTTGGAAAATATCAGTTAGGTTGATGAGGTTTTCCTTGCCCACGGAAATGAAGCAGCTCCCAATAATGGATGCTCTGTAATGGGAAAGAAGGGCAGAACTGCCAGGTCACTCGGCCCACCCATGGGGTGAGCCGCAGGAGACCCTGGGCGGTCTAATTCCAGACCCCTTAATTTTTTTATCCCTTTTGGTCATTTCCTCCCTTGCTGTCTCCTGGATGGAGCCCATCTTCCTTTCCAAAATCAGCCCATCTCACTATTGGCGCAAAAGCTAAGAGGGCTGCTCAGTGGTCCTCTCTTCCTGCACTAACCTGGCCTGTTCTTAGCAGTTCAGTTTTCCCCAAGTGTTATTCTAATTGTTATGCCATTGACTTACTTAAGAAATGGACATGAGATGCAATTTACCCACCTTTCCCTGCCATCCCTAATTATGGATGAAATGTGATAGGAAGGGTCCAGGCCTTGGAGGAGGGCTGACAGGGGTTGACTTTTGGCTGTTCCCTGCTAGCTGTGTCACCTTGGGTAAGTAGTTCAACCTCTCTGAGCCTGGTTCTTCATATGAAAAACGTGAATAGTAGCACCTCTCTTCCCAGGCTGCGGTAAGGAGAGGCAGTGATGTCTGTAGAGCGCAGAGCACAGTAAGTGACTGGCCCTTAGCCACACTACTGAATACCTACCATGCTAACCAGTCATCACGGTAGACCACTATGTTGTTATTGTTCAGTGTCTAAGTTGTGTCCGACTCTTTTTGACCTCATGGACTGTAGCACATCAGGCTCCTCTGTCCATGGGGATTTTTCAGGCAAGAATACTGGAGTGGGTTGCCATTTCCTTCTCCAGGGGATCTTCCTGGATCAGAGATTGAACCCGTGTCTCCTGCATTGGCAGGCAGATTCTTTACCACTGAGCCACCGGCGAAGCCAGACCCATAGGCAGTGACCTGGAAACATGCCCAGCTTTGATAAGCTTTTGGAGGGTGGTTGTAGAACTGAATGGGGGTTACAGAAGCCTGTCGCTTTCTACTTTCTGCACTTTTTCTTCCTTAAATTCAGTAGGTCCATATTTCTTTTGTGTGTGTGTCGAGGAATTTTTTAATATTACATAAGTAATACATGAACAGATTCTCATCAGAAATTTAGACAACAGCATGAATTACTTTTATCATCAGGAAGAAACATACAAATAACATTTAGAAAAACTTCATCTCATCAACTCCACTTTCCACCCTTCCCATGTCATGTCTTTGCTGCTCCCTCCACCTGCCAGCGACGCTCCCCACTCAAGCCCTGCCTCTCACCCCTCTCCAGCTCCCGCTGGGCCATATACCTCCCTCCACCTGCCCATGGGGTGCCTCCCCGGAGATGTTTCTTCCCGGGAAGACTGTGTGTCCTCTTACATCCAGCATGCCAGGACTCACAGACCTGGAGGAAGGAGAGGATGCCCTCCTCCCAGGGACTCCTCACCCATCCTGGCCCCTCACCTGCCGCTTCCTGCAGCAGGTAGGGCTCTGCTCACGCTTAGTTCCCGTGACTGGACCCGCAGTCAATCTTGTGGGAAACAGTGGGTTCGTCACCAGAGCTGGCTCTCATTCCTCTGCCTGGCTCGTGTTTCTTTCCCCCCACTTCTCCCACTGCTGGACTCAACTGGAGGCAGGTGGGCTTTAAAGCTCCAAAGCATTTAAAGGGGCGCAGGATGGGCCCAGCAGCTCAAAGCCACTAAGCTCCATCTCAGACATGTGCCTGTGTTACTAGGTCTTCATGGGCTGGCCTGCGCACCTGGCTGCCTGAGACAGGAGAACCTTGCGCATGAGCCACAGGCAGAGAACACAGGTGCCAGGAATGTGTTCCTGGCCCGTGTCCACACCTGTAACACGCCGGGCAGTACTCTGGCTTTGTGCGGATCCTAGGCCTCAGGTTTATTTATTGATTTCATGTGAGAGGAGGGATTTGGTTTTTCCCCCAGTCCTCTGCTCCCCTGCCACCCATCTGGCACTTGAAGCTGTTGAGCAGCTGCCGGGCCAGAGCTGACAGCAGCAAGGGCAGCAGAAGAGTGATGACTGGTGTCTTCCTGCTTCATCTCATCTCATCAATGTCGCCTATTGAATTTGCAGACTCTACCTCCATTTTTTCACCTGGGGAAACTGAGGCTCAGAGCAGCTAGGTAATCTTCCCAGATGGTTCCTCAGCTCTCAGGGGCCACTCTCAGAGCCTTGCCGCCCCGAGGGGCCTCCTTTCCCCCTTTCCCCAGGTGCGGACTTCCTACCTGCCTGGCGGCTCCATCATCCTGCCCACTCTTAGGGACTCAGCTTCTGCCCCTGACCCTCCCCTGTCCCACAGGGACACCAGACTGGAGCGCTCTGGCAAAGTAAGGGGTGGCTGCCCGGTGCCAGGGTTCCCACAGATATGCCCTCCTCAGTCTCCCACCAGCTCACGGGGGACACATCTGAAGTCGCCAAAATGGCAGGGCTGGCTCTCCAGGAACGCTAGCGGCAAAACTGAGCGGTTCTGTTAACAGCTGACTGGCGACAAGGAGCCTTCATCCTGTCCTGCCCCTCGTCTGGCGGTTAGCACCTGGCACACCCCGGGTACTTAATAATAATTAAAGTCATAATGAACGTCAGAAAGGCCAGCATGTGGTAAATGTATGCATCTTTGCACAATTGTTATACAGCATAATGAGCAAGCCATTAATGGTTAATCAGGAATAAAAATGAATGTGAGAAACATCTGATTGCAGAGATTTTTTTTACTCCTTCCTTCCCTCCCCAGATTTTTAAATGAAAGTTTAGGGATCATTTCCCTTCAATTGTCCTTGTAGTAGCATTTATCATGAAAAGAACTGGGATGAAAATCTTTATGCACTTCTCCATGTAGGTCTGGGCAGAAATTTGGAGTGTTCCTCACTGGTGAGGGATGATAACAGAGCAGGCTGGGGAAAGTTTTTTGGAATGGGCAGTCAACACCCCTTGCAGAAAATTTCTATTCCTGGGACCCAGATCCCATGATCTGGCAGCCATCTTGAGGGCGTGTCCTATAAGATCACAGGGGGTCAGAGCACCTAACAGCCCACACATGCTGCAGCCCCTCTTTGCCTTAACCACCCCATCAGGGACTTCCCTGCTGGTCCAGCAGCTAAGTCTCTCTACTCCCAATTCAGGGGGCCCGAGTTTGATCCTTGGTCGGGGAACTGGAGCCCACACGCTACAACTAAAAGATCCTGCATTCCACAATTAAGACTCGGCACAGATAAATAAAAATAAATTTTTTAAAAAACACAAAATTTTCATAAAAAAACAAGACAAACAAACAAAAAAAATAACCCCATTGGGACAGCTTGTCCTGGAGGAAGCTTGGTGCCCGGCCTGGGTTCACCAGGCTTGCAGGGAAAGCTGAGGGGTTCACAGATTGCTTAGTTAAATGAGTAGCAACAGATCACTTGTTACCCCAAGGGACAAGGAGTAAAGAGCCCGGGCAAGAATCTTGTCACCAAATGTTAATGTAGGAGGGGGCCCTGGGGAGACACCAGTCAATGATGATGCCTTGTGGGCATGTAGACCATTCCTGGCCAGGTCATTCCAACTTTTCAAGATACATCAGAAATTGTCCTTCGATTAAATGTTTTCAAGTGTGACTTATTAGATCCACTTAACTCTGCAGTATACTCCTGGGCTGTTGGTCTGGTTTAAACTCTGTCTGGAGTAGTTCAAGCTAGACAGCAGGAAGAACTTGCTGGGGTGGAGTTTTGAGACCTTGGAGAAAGAGGGGTGTGTCTTTGGGGTGTTCTGACGCTATCCTGCTGGCAGTAAGGGTTAGAGACTAGAAGATTCCTCAAGGAGGTTCAGAGCACTTAGCCCAGGACCATTGGCAAATGTTTTTTGACAGATAGACACTCCCTGAGTCCTCTCTCTGACTCTCTATAATGGCAGGTCTGTGCTGCTGCTGCCGCTGCTAAGTCACTTCAGTCGTGTCCGACTCTGTGCAACCCCAGGGACGGCAGCCCACCAGGCTCCTCCGTCCCTGGGATTTTCCAGGCAAGAACACTGGAGTGGGTTGCCATTTCCTTCTCCAATGCATGAAAGTGAAAAGTGAAAGTGAAGTCACTCAGTTGTGTCCAACTCTTCGCGACCCCATGGACTACAGCCCACCAGGCTCCTCCGTCCCTGGGATTTTCCAGGCAAGAGTACTGGAGTGGGGTGCCATTGCCTTCTCTGGGGCAGGTCTGTGACTCTCATCCAAAGGCCTTGTGTTTTGCTCTTTGAGGATTCCTTTCATCTGATGCCTGTTGGTCACCATCTTTTAACTTTCAGGGTTAAGCGATATTGTGTCAAAATTCCCAAAGTGTCCAGACAAATTATACCTTAAAATTTGAGAAGGTCCAACGTGTCTGTTTGGATGCCTGCTATGTGCAAGGCATCAGACTACTTGGGAATCACTCCGTCCTGATCCTTGAGAGGTTCAGAGTCTTGCTAGTGTACACACACGTATACACACACACATTGTGGTTTTATAAGTCAGTTCAATATGTACAATAAAGGTGTTATGTTATTTTGTTGAGGCACCTTGATATACAGATTCTCTTAAAAGAGAATACTCCTAGAACTGGTGTTACCTGAAGCCTTCCTCCACCACTGTTTGTTATCTATCATGACTCAGATTTTTCACTAACGGAATCAGAATGTGGTCCAAAGATGGGGCCGACGTTGGGACTGGATCTCCACCAGAATGTCAGGCCAGGCTAGGCAGATTCCCCCAAACCCAGCAAGATACAGCAGCCCCTTCATGCCTGGTTTAACTTAGAAATCCCACAGAGCTTACTCCTGATTTAAGAGCACGAGACATGCCCAGCAAAGGACAGCCTGAGTATGGTCTGGCTGTCCCAGGTTTACTCGTGGGCACTTGGGCAAATGCCCAGAGCCAGCCAGCCTCCGTTTCAAGGCTCTGTGTGATTCTGAGTTGGTCCCATAAAAGGTAACCACAGTCTTACGAGAGCCTTCCTCACTCTGCAGCCCATGATGTGATTGCAGCTGTCATTGACTCAGCCAGTTTCATGTTGCATGAGACCTTGATCTCGGCACACACTGAGTGGGCCAGGTGGCCTGGATTCAAATCCCAGCTCTGCGGTGTCCTAGTGGTATCAACTCAGCCAGGCTGTTCAGCCTCTCTGCCTGAGTTTCCTCTCCTAGAAAATCAGATTAATGATAATACCTACTTCATAGGGTTTGAAAGAGAATGAAATGAATTAAGATTTGTAAAGTGCATAGAATAAGCCTTGCAGGTAACAAGTACTAGCTAAGAATTTAGATTTAAGAGATCTTTGGGACTTCCCTGGTGGTCCAGTGGTTAAGAATCAGCCTTCCAATGCAGGAGATGACAGTTCGATCCTTGATCAGGGAACTAAGATCCCACATACCCTGAGGCAGCGAAGCTCAAGTGCCACAACAAGAGAAGCCCGGAAGCCTCAACAAAGACCCAGTGCAGCCAAAAAAAGAGACTTGGCTTTAAAAATAGCTTAAGAAAATAAATAAATAAAAGATCCTTAAGTACCTCCTCTGTGGATTCACAAGTCCTTTATTTTGCATTTCACATCCAAGTCTGCTCTCCCATGGGATGCAGCCCAAGATCTGCTTCACAACTGTGCAACAGGCCAGGCAGGTGTGCACAAAGAGGAGAGAAAGCAGCCCATGACCAGATGGTGAAACCAGGGTATAGTGTTCTTACCACCCAACAGGGGCTCAAAGTGTGGAGTCTCCAAAACCAAAACCCACCTCAAATGCAGGTGTGGAGCTTGTGAGTGCAATTCGCCTGTTCTCCAAAGGCTGCTTTGCTCCATGCATCACCATTATCAGGTTCTGGGGAGTGGCGGGGTGTCTATTGGAGTGCAATGTGCTAGATCCCGGCCCCCCTCCACACCACTCCTCTTTGCCTGGTCTTCCATCACTTCCTCTTTGCAGGTAAATAAACAAGGCCCCGAAACTGTGCAAAGTAGGATAAGAAAGGCCCCAGAACCCCATGACTTCACAGACCTGACTTTTCTCCCAGAGTGACTGTGATGTCACACCTGCCCTCCCTGACCACACAGCCCTTGAGGGGCATAGCCAGTCAGTTCCATCACACGTGTGCCTGTGTGCCCGCCTGTGCCTACAGCCTCCCTGCAGGCCTTGCCCAGGCCATCTCGGCTGATTCGGATTGCTCCCGCCCATTTAGACAACCAGGAGTCGCTTATGGAAAACCGTCCCAGTGGAGGGATAGCTCTTCGGCTGCAAACCATTGGGCTGGGAAACTGCCTTTCCTCTCTGTAGCTGAGGCCCATTTTGTCAACCAGCTCCCAGCAGAGAAGGAGGTGCGAAAGACTCCACTGTTACCTTAGGTAACGTCACTGCCCTTTAATACACCCCTGACTCTTTGTCCTGCATCTTAGCTGCATGATTTGGGATCTGAGATTGGAGCTTGTCTGGTGGGGAGGGAGGACCACAGATGATCAGCCTAAGCAGAGATTGGACTGTCCTAAGAAAACTTGCTCTATTGCTTGCCCATTGGGTGGGTTTCGTTTTGACTCTTGTGCCCCACTGATGTAGTTCACCCCAGAAACCCTATTTTCTTTTCTTTGTCTCTTGTGCTGGACACGTGATGGGAATGCAGAAATACATGTTTGTGGATTTGTTTATTCATGGAGCAATGGTGTCTCGATTGTCTGCAGGGGGCCAGGCACAATGGGAGGCCTGGGGAGACTGGGGTTTCTCCACCCCACTCCTGGTTTCCTCTGTGAAAGGTGATTTGTGATGCGTTCTCTTCTCGGGGGCCACCCCTCTCCCAGCTGTGCCTGGGCCCCTCCCCGACTAACAATAGCATTTACTCAAGTCTGGCTAGTGAGAGTGAAAGTTTGGACCAGTTTCCAAGAAGCCATTTGTCAAAATGTAGAGAGGCTATAAAATGTTGCTGTCCTTTGACCCAGAATTTTGCTTCTAGGAATCTGTCTTAAGGAAATGAGAAACATGAAAAGAATGAAAACACTAAGATGTTCATCAAGTGTGTTAATTGCTCGGTTGTGTCTGACTCTGCGACCCCATGGACTGAGCCCACCAGGCTCCTCTGTCCATGGAATTCTCCAGGCTAGAATACTGGAAGGGTTGGCATTCCCTTCTCCAAAGTTCATCAGAGGGTTGTTAATAATAGGAAATCTCAGAAACAGGCTACACATCCAATCTCTGGGAAACAGTTACGTAGAATAGCAGGTAACCATTAGAAAGTGATGTCTATGGAATTTTAAATTATCGAGAGACTACATCTGACAAAAGAGTAGGGTATAAATTGCATATTCAAAATAATCTTGACTATTTTTGAAAATACCTGGGGAAAACCTGAAAGAAAATATGTGAATATATTGATAGTGATGTTTCTGGTGGTAGGATTATAGGTAAGTACTTGATACCTTGCCATACTTGATTACACGTACATGTTGCTTTTTTCTTTTTTTTGGCTAAGCCACGTGGCTTGTGGGATCCTAGTTTTCTGACCAGGGATCAAACCTTGGCCCTTGGCAGTGAGAGCGCAGTCCTAAACACTGGTCCACCAGGAAAGTCCCCATATGTTGATTTTACAGTAAGAAAAATATTGTTTAAAATTAAGTTTTGTGGGACTTTTCTGGCAGTCAAGTGGCTAATACTCCATGCTCTCAGTGTAGGGGGCCAAGATTGGATCCCTAAGTCAGGGATCTAGATCCCACATGCCACAAAGAAGATCAAAGATCCTGCTTGCTGCCGCTGAGACCCAGCTCAGCCAAATAAAGAAAATATCAAAATAAATAAAATTAAGTTTTGTGTATAGTTATACATGGATAGGCAGAGTGACAGAGAGAAAGCAAATGCTGCAAATACTAACAGTTGGTGAGTCTAGGAAAAGAGTATAGAGGTGCTGATTGTATCATTTGTACAATTTTTCTGTAAGTTTGAAATTTTTCAAAGTAAAAGATTGAGGGAGGGGAGAGTACAGGCCACCTTTGAACTCTCTTTTGGAATACTGGAAATATAACCAATGCGATTTGACAGTTTCATTTGTTTTCTGTTGTGGGAAAATGGACTTTGAATGTTGGGGCGGGGGATACTAGGTTTTGGTAGTTTTAGGAAGGACCCCAGGGGTCAAGGCCTGTTGCAGGGCTGACCTGTGCCGGTGGCCCAAGCGTCTCACGTGCTAGTTCGGCACCGTTGTGGTCCCGGCCAGAGTCCGCTCGGTGTACCTCTCCTGCAGGCAGCTTGTGGGTGACTTTGCTAAGGCCAGGCCCTCCCCAGCCCGGTGCCTTGGATTCCATTCATCCACTTCACCGTCATTCAGGAAGCTTGCTTAGCTTTTATTTCCCCCCTCTCCTGTTCCTATCCTCTCCTCCTCTCCTGACTCCTTCCTGTCGGCATTTAGGAGGTTTAAGTGAGTCCCCTCTTTAAAGCAAAACAACTGCCCCCCTCAGTCCATCACTCTATTTCTGTCCTCCTCTTCCCAGACAGACTTTTTTTAAAGCATCGTTGGCACTTTTCCATTTTCTCCCCACATACCTGCTCTCCTTAGCTGAATCCAAGCTGGACTCCACCCACTGTCTTTCAACTAAAATCCTTGTATTAGTCAATGAGGCCAGGTTTATTCTGCAGGAGCAAAAAAGTCCCAAATTCAGTGGCTTCACCCCTCTGGCCCTACCCCTTCCCTCATCTTCCAGCCTTATGGGTCATCTTTTAGTTCCTTGAAAACTCTCTGCAGTTTCCTGCCTCAGGGCCTTTGCATGCACTGTCCCCTCTGCATGGAATGTTCCTTCCTACCATCTCCCTTCACCTTGCTCACTTGTGCTTGTCCCTCATGTCTCAGTATAAACATCATTTTTTCGGGGACATTTTCTTCAACCCCCACCCCCAAGACTGACAAGTGCCGCTCTTAGACTCATATGACCTGCCATCTTTTTCTTGCGACACTTGGATTGTCGAATGTCTCCTTCCTGAGGTGCCTTCACAAAAGTGAGGTCATGTCTGTGTCACTGCTATGGTCCCAGACGCTGCACTCAGATTGCCCACCTTAATTACACGTTAGAATCACCTGAGGAGCTTTTGTTTATTTATTTGTCTGTGCTGGGTCTTAGTGGCAGCATGCGGGATCTTTCATCTTCATTGCAACATACAGGATCTCTAGCTGTGGCATTAGCTGTAGCATGCGGGCTCTAGTTCCCTGACTGGGGATCGAATCTGAGTCCCCTGCATTGGGAGTTTGGAGTCTTAGCCACTCGACTGCCGAGAAAGTCCCAAGAATCACATGAGGAGCTTTTGAAACTCATCATGGCCAGGCCCTACCCCAGGCCATATGAATTCTAATTTGAAGTGGGCCTAGCCAGCAATACGTATCTTTATACAGCACCTTGGGGAATTTTAATGCACAAGCTTGAACCACCAACCTGCATTGTGCTTAACACTCAACTTTCTTGAATGAATAAATCAATCTCTAAAAATTTAATCTCCCCAAACTCCTCCAAAAGACAGGAAGCTAAGGATATTTAGCTAGGTTATAATATGTAAATATCATATTTCATGAAATTTCATATTTAACTCAACCAAACTTCATTATGCGCCTACATGGGACAGGCCCAGTGACTGGGAAGGGTGTGATTTATATCCACTATACAGATAAGAAGTTACTCTAGGCCACTTTAGGTTTGCATGCATGCTAAGTCACTTCAGTTGTGTCCAACTCTTTTCAACCCTATGGATCATAGCCCGTCAGGCTCCTCTGTCCATGGGATTCTCCAGGCAAGAATACTGGAGTGGTTTGCCATGCCCTCCTCCAGGGGATCTTCTTGATCCGGGGATCACTGATATCAACAAATCCATCCAAATGAAATCAACAAGAACCTGGAATGCACCCTGTCTTGGCTCTACTTTCCCTGAATAGCCTTCCCCAGTCTGCAGTGAAAGTCACTCAGTCGTGTCCAACTCTTTGTGACCCCATGGACTATACGTCCATGGAATTCTCCAGACCAGAATACTGGGGTGGGTAGCCATTCCCTTCTCCAGGGATCTTCCCAACCCAGGGATCAAACCCAGGTCTCCTGCATTGCAGGCAGATTCTTTACCAGCTGATCCACCAGGGAAGCTCAAGAATACTGGAGTGGGTAGCCTATCCCTTCTCCAGGGGATCTTCCTGACCCAGGAATCGAACTGGGATCTTAGCCTTTCTCAGGTGGTAGTAAAAATGGCCATTGGTACCTCTAGTCTTGTGTCCTGTTTAGTAGGGATTTATAGAAACATCTCAATTAATGTTCTACCAGAAAACAAGAACAAAACCTTATTATTTTTAAATCACAGCTTAGACCTTCCTTCTTTCCTTCTTATTCTCTCCCACCTGCAATCCAGTCTCCCAACCCTAGGTATAGAGTGTTCTGGTGATTTATCCTTTATTACCGACAGTTTGCACATGTTTATTTAAAATGGCAGGATTACCTGGCCTTTGTTAGCTGCTGACAGATCTCTGAAGTCCAGGCTCCCAGGGGAAATGATAATAGGTACTCAGTCCCTACTGGCAGGCTCTCCACCTTCTGGCAAGCAAAGTTTCTTCCTGGATAAAGTTTGGCATACTCTTCACTCTCAAAGAGGTTTCTTTGCCTGATCATCAGGCAGCCCTGAAGTGGGATGCCTAGGCCCTACCAGGCTTTGGCTCTGTCTGTACAGTATTTTATGTCATCATTGAAAATTGAAGGAGGGTGAACTAAGATGGTACCCAGTACTCAGAAAACAGAGGTTTGGCTTCATCTTGGGTCAGCCTCTAGAGGTGGGGTTATATATGCCCCACATTATGGATAAGGAAGCTGAAGCCCAGAATGACTGTCACTTGCTAAGGATCACACAGCCAATAAATTGCAGAACCAGATTTGAGCCCAGATCTTTCAGCTTCAAAGCCTGTTATTTCTATGACCCCCGCCCCGATTTATTTTTTAATTTCCAAGATTAAACTCTTCCTCTCTCCATGACACCTTCCTCCCATCCCCAGAAAAAGTTGCACGCTGCTCAGACTTTTTTTTAGCATGGGCTCACTTCAAATCCACTTAATTTTGCTTTGTCATAGCTGCCCGGTTCTCAGCTGCTGGACTGGGAAGTAGGTCATGGCTGCAGGGACCACAGGCTCTGGCTGCCGTGAGGGCCAGCCTCTGGTTTCAGGGCTGGACAGGGGCCAGACCTCACCGGGAGCATCACCCTCTGCTGGCCCTCTTGGAGTTCTCATCCCTGGCCCGGAGGCACCGTCACAAACCTTCACATCATTGCCTTAGATTCTAGAATTCACTGTCACTGTGCTGTGTGAGGTGGTTTTTAGAGAGAGGAGCATCAGGGTTAGGATTAGGGTAGAAATTAATCTTCCCTCTCTGTAGATCTGTGGGTGATTGGAGCTAGTTGATTGAAGGGGCTTGCCCACCATCATATGCCACTTTTCAGAAGAGAGGTACCAAGCCCCTTGACACCTGTCATTTAACTGTCCCCTCCTTTATGTGACAAAATTATCTTCAGAAATAATCATGAAGTGAAGTAATCATAATGGCCAGAAAAGAAACACAGATAATAAAATATTTCTTGAACTCTGTACATATAATAATTATGCCAGGATTTCTTTCTTTTCTTTTTTTTTTTTGGCCACACCTCATGGCTTGTATGATTATAGTTCCCCAACCAGGGATTGAACCTGGGACCTCAGTGGTGTCAGCACAGAGTCCTAACCACTGAACCACCAGGGACTACCCACCATGATTTTTTTTTAAATAAAAGTGAATACTATAGTATAAAAAAATGGAAGGGAAAAAAGCACAAGTACTAATTAAAAATTTTTTTCACCTAATGAGTTTTGATTCTTTGGTTGTAGCCTGATATAATGATATTTTATGTAAATTATCATTTGTTACTAATAGGTGAACTTTAATAAAAGCAAGACATCTGTAAAAGTTGCCTATACTTTAAAAACTATTAATACTAAGTTGTGCCACTGATACACTGCTTTATTTTCTGGCTTAATTCTTTAGTTTTAAAAGTTACAACTCACAATTTTAAAAGAATAATTCCATTAAAAAATACTCTATAAACTCCATAAAATATGTCACGTATGGAGTAAACATTGTATGTACTAAGCAAAAATAATATACTTTGCCGTTCACACTCACTCTCACTGTTTTCAATTTTATTTACTTATTTTTTTGAGATTTATTCATTTTATTTTTTGTCTGTGGTGGGTCTTGTTGCTGCACGTGGGCTTTCTCTAGTTGCAGCGTGGGGGCTTCTCACTGTGGGGGCTTCTCTTGTAGACACACAGGCTCTAGAATGCTCTAGAATGCAAGCTTCCGTAGTTGTGGTGTATGGACTCAGTTGCTCCGTGGCCTGTGGGATCTTCCTGGACCAGGGATAAAACTGGTGTTCCTTGCATTGAAAGGTGGATTCTTAACCAGTGGACCACCAGGGAAACACTCACTGTTTTCAGTTTTAAACACAAAATCTCCAAGTGGCCACATGGAATGACAGAATTGAAGTAATTCAGCTGCTTTATGATCATGGTGCTCCCGCTATTCAAATTTACAATCTACTGCTTAAATGCAGACGTATTTAAGGTTGGAAACACAAAAGTCGCCTGAAACAGGCTCGAAATGCTGAACTGTTAAGGATTTCTTCCCAACAGCCATATGGAGCCAACTCAGAATATGTTGAGGCCGACTGCGTAACTTGGAATTCTCCAAATGACTTCCACGGAGAAGACAAGAAAGGACTCATTTTTACATGTGTGAATTTGAACATACATATGTATTATTGACACTCAAGAGCATTGGCACCAGTTGTTCACAGCCTAGACCGTAAAGACATTTTTCAGGGAGGAGAATGTTATCACTGATGTTGTTGAGGATTTCCAACACGTGATGCTCATAGGAAGCAGGCTGACTTCTCATCAGTTTTATTATTGTTTCTGAATTCTCTATAGTCAGTCCACCCTTTTCTAGCTTGTCATGTGCAGCCCTCCCTCCACCCTAGGCTTGGTCCCAGGATCATATCCAGGCCCTGGTCCTCCTGGTGGAGCTGAAGGGAGATGATAGAACATCTCCGGCAATCCTCCTAGGACTGAGCAAACAGAGGCAATGCTGGTGAGTTCAGAAAAGGTTAGTCCCCTGGCTAGATCCCAGGTCCCTAGAGCTTCTCTCTGGACAGGACCAGCTCTCCTCATGCTGCTAAGAGTTTCTGCATCCTAACATGTTCCTGATGGAACTTTTGCACTGTTATGTGTGTTTCCTTTTGTGTGTGTGTGTGGTTTGAGGGGTTTTTTAAATTTCCTTTTTTAAAAAAAGTATTTATTTATTTATTGGCTGTACCGGGTCTCAGTTACGGTATGTGGGATCTTTAGTTGTGGCCTGCGAACTCATAGTTGTGGCATGTGGGATCTAGCTCCCTGACTCAGGATCGAACCCCGGGCCCCCTGCATTGGGAGCTAGAAGTCTGCCACTGGACCACTAGGGAAGTCCCTAAGTGCGTGCATGTGTGTGTGTGTGCTCAGTCGCTTCAGTCATATCTGACTCTTTGCAACCCCATGGGCTGTAGCCTTATCCATGGGATTCTCCAGGCAAGAATACTGGAGTGGGTTGTCATGCCCTCCTCTGAAAGATCTTTCCAACCCAGGATCTAACCCGTGTGTCCTGTGTCTCTTGTATTGCAGGCAGATTCTTTACCACTGAGCCACCGGGGAAGTCCAGTCCCTATGGATTTCCTTTAAAAAAATAATAGACAAGCAATAAAATGTTAGGTTTGAGAAGGTTGACATGAGCAATTGAGCTACAAAATGAGCTTGAACTAAATCCTAGCAGGTTTTTCTTAGGAATAATATTATCATCTCCAGCCACTTGCAGTAGATTTATTCTGAATTCAGAGAGAGGTTTCATTTGTTGTTTATACTTTGCATTATTCATTTGTTTCTTTAATTTATGAGCCTTGGCGCTCATTAGGATATTTCAGTGGGGTGTGTTGGATCTGATGATGCATGTATTCTTTTCTGCAGAGTAGTTTATGTTTTGGGTTTTACTTTAACTTTTAAAAAAACAACCCTTTTCTTGGGCAATTGCCCAAATGATACCAGACATATGGTTGAGAATGTGAGTCCTACAGATGCCTCCTAACCTTTTGCTTGCTGACAGCCGCCAGCTAGATATTGCAGGCAGCACAGAACAAGCATGGCTGGAGCACATCTCCATTGATGTAAAGTCAATCTGGAAACCGCTGGAAAATGGACAGCTGCTTTCTGAGCCTGTGGTACAGCCAAAGGAGCCCTCTATTCAATTAAAACAATGTCAGAGACAGAAGCTAATGTCTTGCCTTACTTGGCCATTGACCAGCCAGCTGACTGAGGGCAACTTGCTCAGCTTCTCCTTTGCCTCCTCTGCAAAGTGGAATCATCTCTTTACCAGACAGAAGATGGACCCTAAGCCCGAGGCTGACCATTCTCACCCTCTTAGAAGGACTGCTGATCCTTCCACATATTTAACAATCACAGGTTAATAATTGGGAAAAGCAGGGCTTCCCGTGTGGCTCAGTGGTAAAGACTCCATCTGTCAATGCAGGAGATGCAAGAGACGCAGGTTCAATCCCTGGGTCAGGAAGATGCCCTGGAGGAGGGCATGGCAACCCATTCCAGTATTCTTGCCTGGAGAACCCCATGAACAGAGGAGCCTGGTGGGCTACAGTCCATGGGGTTGCAGAGAGTCAGGCACGACTGAGCACACACAAATAAAAGAATAATAATTGGGAAAAACAAAGAGAACACCTCTATTTAGATAATTATGCATGTTTTTCTGCTTTTCTCGTTGGAAAGACATAAGCGAGATTGAGGAGGTAACTGTGTGCAGTGGCAGCCTCCCAGGGCTGACCTCTCTAGGGAAGGTCACTGTGCCCAGGAGCCCTTTACCAGAACTTGAAAACTAATTGTTGTAGGGTTTGCTGACCTGCTTATTTATTTATTTACTTTATTTTTGTCCATGCCCTGCAACTTACACTATTTTAATTCCCTGACCAAGGATGGAAGCTGGGTCCTCCCCTCGGCAGTGAGAGCGCGGAGTCCTAACCACTGGACCATCAAAGAATTCCCTAGGGTCTGCTGACCTCAAGAACTAATGATGTGCTGAGAACTGTCTCTTCCAAAAGGCATTCCATTCCCTCGGGTGACTCTGGGCACCCCCTCCCCGGCACCATGATGCTGTCTCCTCTCTCAACCCCCCACCCCAACTGTTCCCTCTCCTTCTTGCCCCAACCCCCTTTTTCCTCACAAACCTTTTTGCTGCTGCAGCCTTTTCTAATGAGGTGGTTCTGGCCAAGGCCTCTCCATGGCTTGGTTATGTAACCTGCTGCTGCTTCTGGTCCAGGGGTCACCCTGGAAGGGGGTCAGAGGGGGGCACACAGCCAGGGCCAGTCTACTTGCCACCCCCTTGGAACTTAGACGCGGTGCAGGAATTTGGACTCTGCAGGAATTAACAGCTCCAACACTTTCCCCAGAGCCAAAAGCGCAGGATGCGTGCTTTTTGTTCTTTGTTAAATTCCAACTAGCAAGGCTGCCTCAGAGAAGCCTGTTGGGAGCTGTTCCCCTGATGTTGGCTCCTAGTTAGCTTCTGGCCTCAAGTCTCTCAGAGCTGGGCTCCCCCAAAATGTCTTGTCTCTGAAGCATCACCCCTTTGATCAATGATGTCCCTTTGCCCAGTGATGACCCCCACTTTGCCTGTCAATAACCCTGTCTCTACCCCTCACCAGCCCAGAGGAAGGAGTTTGTCCCTCTAAGCCTGCCTTAGCTCAAGCTCACCTTTTATCAAACGATGTTTTTTGATGTGGACCATTCTTAAAGTCTTTATTGAATCTGTTACAAGATTGCTTCTGTTTTATGTTTTAGTTTTTTGGCCCCAAGGCAGGTGGGATCTTAACTCCCTGCCAGGGATCGAACCCTCGCCCCCTGCATTGGAAGGCGAAGTCTTAACCACTGGACCACCAGGGAAGTCCCTCAAGCTCACGTTCTTTCCAGAGCCTCTTTGAGCCTTCTCGACCCCCAACTCTTTTCAGGCGCTACAGCTTTGCCTCTGGCACCTATTCTATACTCAGCTCATAGAATCACAGACTCTTGGGACACAAGGCAATTTGCCTTCTCTCTTCTGACCCATGGCCTTGATCAGTATTTATCTCTTTGTCTCCCCTCCCAAACTAGACCTCAAGAAGTCTTCCATCCTGGAGCCCCCACCCACGGGAGGCAGCATTCCAAAAATGGAGCTGACCATAGAGTTGCTCTGAAATGACCCTGTGTCACTCAGTATTTGCCTGTGTATCCCTCTGGCCAGACTGAGTCTATCCAAGGGCAGGGGCCACCTTTGCCCCCTGGTGGGGGCTGGTACCTGCCTTTCTCATAATCTGCTCACTACCCTGGTCCCTGAGTTTCCCCTAACTGCTCACCCATGGCTGGGCCAGTAGGATGGCTCTGTCCTGTTTAGGGCATCGTCTCCCTGGCTGACTCACCCTTCTGCCCAAAGGTATGCCTTTGGGACTGCAGGGCATGTGTACACGTGCATGGGCTCGGTGCTAATAGACACAGCCCCTGAGTTCAGCATCAGTAATGCATTTTATACCCTGAAAGCTGCTATAAACTTTATTTATGACACAGCTGACATGTCTGAATTGGCTCCCAAATCCACCACCAAGCATGTGGTGATTGGTGAGCCTGTCACTTAGCCCACTTTTCTCTCTGTCTGTTAATAATAGATGCTTCTTACAGCCTCAGCTTGACAGCTTTGATTTAAAAGTCATCTTAAACCAAAGAGACTAATGGATGGGTCTGAATGTGTGCCTTTTAAAGCACAAAGCTTTGCTCTTAATTAACTGGATTCTGTCCTTTGATTGGAACAGGCTCTCCCCTCCTCGCATGATTAACTACCCACATTTGCGCCCAGAGCAAATCTCAGGTGTGTTACCTGAACGCTCAGGAGGCAGCGAGAGCCACCTGGTTACACGGCGCATGTGTGTTTGGGGTTGTCTGGTGGGTGTGAGATGCCCAGAGAGATGGTTCCGGTTCCATCTCTCCCCACTTGAGAGACGAGCGTTCTTCCATCCAGTCCACCATTCAGAGTGGAAAAGGAACCTTCCCTGTCCCTCACACGCCCACTCCTAGTCTGCAAATACGTGTGTGGTATGAGAGCTCCTCCATGGGCCGTCATCAGTGTGGTTTATGGGTCAGACTCCACTCCTGCAGTCACTTCCTCCCTCCAGCACAGACCACGGTGCATTTTACTACTTCTGTCTCTGTGCTTCTCCAATGGACAGTGCAGAGGGTGGGGCCATGGAAGGACCAGAGCTGTGGGGAGAAGCCCACAGTTATTTTATCTGACAGTTATAGAGGTGTCAGAGGTCTGACAGTAGTGTTACAGGGCTAAAATCAAGGTGATGGCAGGCTGCATTTCTTTCTGGAGGGTTTAGGGCTGAATTTCTTGCCTTTTCCAGCTTCCTTGGCTCATGGTCCCATCCATCTTCAAAGTCAACTCTACTGGTTGTCTCAAGTCCCATCACTCTGACACCACTTCCCTACCTCCATCTTTCACATGGGCCCTTGTGATTACATTGGACCCACCTAAATAATCCAGAATAATCTTAAAGTCAGTTGATTAGCAACCTTAATCCCATCTGCAACCTTAATCCTGCATAAAGTAACAAGGAGATTGGGATGTGGATGTGGACATCTTTAAGATGTGTTTATTCTGTCTAACATGTTAACTAAATGCAAACACATATTTTTACTTAATAGAAGATTACTAACTAATCTTTTTCAACAAGATCTGGAAGAGATGGGATAAATATTTAAATTAAGATGCAAGTAATCTGAGTCATATCTGTAATATCCTTAGTTTCATTGCACTTTTAAAACTAGATTTTCCTAAATAAAATCAGATCCTTTGCAGCCCTTTTGCAGTATCCCATCTTGTATTCTTTCACCTAGAACAAGCCTTTAAATCACTGGCTTATGGTGCTTAGACATTCTTTGTGCCTGGGATATTGCTTATCAATCAACATTTCATGGCTTGCTGGAAAATACTGTCTGAACAATAAGCCACAGGATGAAAAGAAAAGCACAGTGCTCTTTAATTGCAAATGGTCTTTTACAAGGAGGTTTCTAATTACTTTTGCTTTTTCTCTTGAGCTGAGAAATTGAAGTGTTGGTGACAGAGAATCGTATGATGTGGCTTCATCCTGAGCATCCTTGGACCCTGTCACAGGGCAGGGATACCCACTTCCAAAATATCCCTGGGGCCACACCTGAAGAGAGCCCTGGATTTCGTGCACAGCCTGCATTGACAAGGGTTCCTCTGAGTATGTTTCAGACTCTGGTGTCCTTTTTTTTCTTCCGTGGAAAGAGGAGTTCATTGATCTTTACTCTGTTCTCAGTGAACTCATTTTCTTGTATATTTGTTCATCCTGTGTGTAACTTGGAGGAATCAGATTATTTTTCTCCTCCCCAAAAGGTGGCTCGGTAGTAAAAGAATCCATCTGCCAACGCAGGAGATGCCTGTTGAATCCCTAGGTCAGGAAGATCCCCTAGAAGAGGAAATGGCAACTCACTCCAGTATTCTTACCTAGAGAATCCCATGGACAGAGGAGCCTGGCGGGATACACTCCATGGGGTTGCAAAGAGTTGGACATAACCAAGCGACTGAGCACACAAGACAGGAAGCACAGATGAGATGTCCTAGAACTGTAGTAGGGACTCTCGGAGAACAGAGAGTAGAAAAACCTATGAAAAGGGATAAAGATGGCCTCTAGACCACAAGTTCCTAATTTAATGGCAGAAACATCGTGGTATTTTCTAAGTAAGCAGAACTGCACTTGACTTGTATTATCAAATGCATGGATCTGATGCTTGGAAAACAGTGTTTCTGCCTTACTTGGCATGTCTTCAGTGAAATGTGCTGCTGACAGGTTTGAATCCTGGCTTCACCCCTGACTGAATGTGTGACTTAGAGCAAGTTACTTCACCTCTCTGTGCTAGTGTGGGGCTCTTTCTTTCTTCTTTGGCTGCACTGGGTCTTTGTTGTTGCTCATGGGCTTTCTCTAGTTGCAGCAAGCAGGGGCTGCTCTTCAGTTGCAGTGTGCTGGCTTCTCATCACAGTGGTTTCTCCTGCTGCAGAACATGGGCTCTAGAGCTCAAGGGTTCAGTAGTTGTGGCCCATGGGCTTAGTTGCTCTGTGTCATGTGGGATCTTCCCGGACCAGGGATCGAACCTGCATCCCCTGCTTTGGCAAGCAGATTCTTAACCACTGAACCACCAGGGAAGTCCCTGTGGGGCTCTTTCTTTAAGGTCCATTCCAAGCTTAGAATCCAGGATTCTGTGATTCTTACCTAGTCAAGCAGGGACCCCCAGACAGATGCCTGAAGAACAAGTCTGTTTTGGAGGCAGGAGGAGAAGGAACCAGAGTCGGACAGACCTTGATGACAAAGATGACAAACTCAAGGTCATTCCTGGTTAACTAACACTCTGTGGACACGGCAGTTATAGCTCATTTAATTTGGTCCCTTGAGGTTAACAAAGAGGGGAGAGAATTTGAGTCCCTTCCCCCATCACAGAGGAATATGCTCTTCAATGAGGTGTGAGAGATAATTATCCAGGGAGCTGGGGTGGCCTACGCAAGACAGCAGGTCAACCCTTAGATTTGCAACTGACTATGAGCTGGGGAAGTGTCATCTATTCATGTTGTCTCCTCCTCCATCCCACCAGGACCCTCTCCCTGACCCCACACTCCTTGGTTCAGCAGCATCACTGGGGCCTTCCTCCTGCCAGGTATGAGACCAGGTGCTGAAGACATGATGGTGGAGGGGGTGGCTATGGCTCTTCCATCCTAAGAGCATCAGCATCCCAGAGGATTACAGCACCGGGTGAATGTTTGTGAGGGGCGCCCGTGAAGGAGTTTGGCAGAGTCAGGAAGGGCTTCTAAAAGCAATGACTGCTTTGATGGAGCCCGAAGCTTGAGTAGAAGTTAGCCAGACAAAGGGGAAGAGGTGCAGAAGAGAGGACTTTCCTAACAGGGAGACCAGCTGGAGCAAAGGCCTGAGGGTGAGCGCGTGCAGCACTTAGGGTTGCACGTGGAGGGCTTTCAGTCCATCCATCGGGGAAGATACATTGAGCACAGACTCCATGCTGAGCTCTGCGCTACGTACTGAGTGGTTTGTGCTCAGTCGCTCAGTCGTGTCTGACTCTTTGCCACCCCATGGACTGTAGCCCACCAGGCTCCTCTGACTAGGGATTTCCCAGGCAAGAATACTGGAGTGGGATGCCATTTCCTCCTCCAGGGGATCTTCCCAACTCAGGGATTGAACCCGAGTCTCCTGCATCTCCTGCTTTGGCAGGTGGACTGTTAACCACTGAGACACTGGGGAAAGCCCACTGAATTGTTTACAGTGGTTTAAAAAAAATTAAGTACAGGAGTCTCCACCCTCCTGGAGCTTTCATTCTAATGGGGAGACTAAATGGGTAACAATTAGAGTATGATATGACAGGTACAACAGGAAAGACCAGCCCAAATGTTGAGTGGAAGGAGGCCAGGTAGGTAATAGACTCCTACCCATGTCTTGAGAATACATGTTTCCAGCCTAATCTCAGGGGTGAGGTCAGGGAGATGTGTGTGAATTCTTTGCAAGTGAGGGAGTTGTGGTGTTTCTGTTTCCCCAAGGCACCTAGTGTATGTGTGTGTGTGTGAGAGAGAGAGAGAGAGAGAGAAAGCCTTGCCTACCTCATCCTCTGGTCACCCTGAGCTTTGCAGGGATGGGATGGAGAATGCTGCCTGGGCTCACTGACCTGGAGGGGCCCCTCAGATACCCACTCTCCATCTCTGTAGCACAACAGCTTCCCCAGGCAAGCAATTCATTCTCCCACTCTTTTTTTTAAGATTTTTTAAAAAATATGGACCATTTTAGAAATCTTTATTGAATTTGTTACAATACTACTTCTGTTTTATGTTTTGGTTTTTTGGCTATGAGGCATGTGGGGTCTTAGCTCCTCGACCAGGGATCGAATCCTCACCCCCTGCATTAGAAGACAAAGTCTTAACCACTGGACTGCCAGGGAAGTTCATTTTTTCTCTTTCTGCTGTGTGTTTACAACTCTGGGTTTTAACAGGGAGGCCTCTGCAGCTCCCCTGGGAAGATGTGTTGACCTCCCACCCCTGACAGCCTGCCTGCCCACCTGGGAAGGGGCCCTTTGGACAAGTGCTTTCCCTGGCACGCCTCTTCATCCATAACCCCTCATTCTATGGAGACCAGAACCATTGAAAGTCACTCAGTCATGTCCGACTCTTTGCCCATGGAATTCTCCAGGCCAGAATACTGCAGTGGGTAGCATTTCCCTTCTCCAGGGGATCTTCCCAACCCAGGGATCGAACCCAGGTCTCCCACATTGCAGGCAGATTCTTTACCAGCTGAGTCACAAGGGAAGCCCAGGGAAAGGCTACCCACTCCAATACTCTGGCCTGGAGAATTCCATGGACTGTAAAGTCTGTGGGGTCACAAAGAGTCGGACACGACTGAGCAACTTACACTTTCATGACCATTGAATGGTGGGGGGGGAGATTGTTGCCCACCAGAAGGTAAAGCTTCTCAGACCATACAAACACTGCAAAGCCACCTTCATGGTTTATCCCAGGCTCCCCCCGGGGGGTTAGATTTGGGCCAAAGCTGGATGGCCCAGCAGCGAGAAGGTTTGTGCATTCACTGCTTCATCTTGGCCGTTCCTCAGGGAGAACCACTTGCTACCCAACCACGTAGAGGGCTCTACCTCCTTACGGGAAGGTTAGAGGGCAAATGTATTTTTATATTTAGCAAAAGAAAATAAATTTGACTTTGAACCTCATCTGTAATGTTTTGAAAACATCTTTATTGAGATGATGTTTCACATACCATAAAAACCACCCATTTAAAGTTACAGTGCAGTGGGTTTTAGTATTCCTGTATGGTTTCGATTTTGATGGTAATTTATGAGACACTAAGAGACCCAGGAGCAACTCAGAAGAGAGCGGGGCGACAGCTCCGAGTCTGCTCTGTTCTCTGCTTCATGACTGGCAGGCCTGCAGGGGCCCCTGGGCTTCCGCCCCCAGATGTAGTGTTTTCTCCTTTTCCAAGAAGGATCTTGTCTTCAAGTTCTTAGTTCTTCTTTCTCGCCAGTCTTTTCTCTCTCATATGCTCGTTCTGTCTGTCTTCCCTCCCTGACTGTAATTTCTATTTCTGAATAGAAACGATGTCCCAGCCTTTCTGTTGAATAATGGGTGTTTTGCAACCAAGCAAGGCTGCCTGTGCTTTTTCTGAAATAAATACTTGGGGGGTCCAGGGCTTAAATATGTGACCTTGGTCTCATTGCCTGTTTCTTCCCGATCTGAATTTCTCATGTGTCCATTTTAATTGATCCAGATATGTGTACGCCTGGATTGGCTCTGGTTCCAAAGCTGTGTTGAAATTCTTTCTTTCAAGGTCATTTCTTCCCTCCATACAACTTTCTGTTTTCCACTGTACTCCACTTTGTCAAGCACAGTTATTTTATCCAAATAAGAGAGCATGCCCCAGGGTCCCATGCTGGGTAATAGTTTCATTTTCTTATTTTAATTTCAATGAGAAGTTTTATTGACAAATATTGAAACTACTTTCCCAACCTTAATAGATGTGGCAAAATTGCCTGGTTTCCCCCTTTATCTAAAGAGCCTTTATTTTTGTATTCTTATATAGCTATGGACACTTACACATTGTATTTGGAAGTTATATTTTCTAGGGCTCCTAAGGCTGTAACTTCAGCTTTGCTGGGACTCCTCACCTCCCTGCTTCTCTAGATCTCCTTTTGGAACAAGGTAGATGAGAATACAGGCTTCCCCAGGTGCCTCAGCAGTAAAGACTCTGCCTGCCAATGCAGGAGACACAGGTTCAATCCCTGGGTCGGGAAAATCCCCTGGAGATGGAAATGGCAACCCACTCCAGTATTCTTGCCTGGGAAATCACATGGTCAGAGGAGCCTGGTGGGCTACAGTCCATGGGGTCGCAAAGAATCAGACACAACTTAGTGACTAAACAACAGCAGATGTTAATACATCAACAACTACAGCTCCCCAGTGTGTTCAGACGTGTCACTAGATCTCAGAGAATTATGCTTGTGATAGGCAAGGGTTTGTGACAGAGTGCTGTGTCCAGGTGGCCCTGGCTCTCTGCATTAAATGTGTACCTGAAAGACTGCATGTCAGCTGCTAGCGAAGCCTGTCTCTTTGTGTCATGACTTTGCTTCCAGTGTGTGAAGCTTCCCCATCCAGGGGCCTCCGCTAGCTCTGTAGGCCTTCCGCAGTGCCCCCCATCCCCTCATCAGGCACCTCTGGTGGTGGTTCTCTGGTCCCAGGTAAGAACACCCCCCCACAGTGTCCCCCTAAGCAGCCTCTGACTTTGTGATTGATCACAGACATGATTAATTACATCACACTGATGCCTAGAACCAGTGTTAAGCCTCTTATTCACCTTGAGCCCCCAGCCATGCCGGTGGCTACAGGCAATTTGTGATTTGTGAATAAAAGGAGTAGCGCAGGGACTTCTCTGGTGGTCCAGTGGCTAAGATTCCTCACTCCCAATGCAGGGGGCCTGGGTTCAATCCCTGGTCAGGGAACTAGATCCCACAAGCTGCAACTAAGACCTGGCACAGCCACATAAATAAATAAGTTTTTTTAAAATAATATTATTTTTTAAAAGGAGCAGCACACTGTGGGACAAACCCTTGACTTTTTGACAAAAGGAGAATGTACTTATTGCTTTTCATCAGATTTAAAACATAATACATGTCTGGAAAACAGTATAATAAAACCAAAATGTATACAACAACAAGAGAAAGCCTCCCTGATTCCACGTCCCTTCCCAGAGCATATAATCCTCTATGATTTCTGGTTTGCACGTAGGCATATCTGCGCTATTTTCTTGTTTATAAATGTTCTGTGCGTGCACATTTCCAAAACGGCTTTATCCCGTTGGTGATACAGGATGGAGTGCTCTCTATGCCAGCGTGTTTGTTTCTCCCCTGTCCGTCCTCCTCACACAGGGTCAGCTTCACACAGGGTGCCCTGGGACACGGTTTTGGCCCGGTCTCCAGGCGTCACGGGATCCGGGAGTGATCTCACTGGGCACACCATCTGCCCTGCCTGGCCAGAGGCTGCCTCGGGGACGGCCAAGGGGGCACCACGTGTTGTTGGATCCAAGTGGGGTGGGGCTCTGAGCCCTGAGATGCTGTTTAGTCTGAAAATGCAAACAGGATACAGGAAGGTTTGGCTCAGATAATAGGCGATAAGGTTGTCATGATAATAACCACCCCTGGGACTTCGATCTCGTTTACTGTTAGCCAGTGATGGTCCTAAGCGCTTGATATAAATCAACTCGGTTAATCCCCACGTTTTATAGATGAGGCAGCGGGGGCTCTGAGAGGCTGAGTGATTTACCCAAGGTCACCCAGCTGGGAACCCAGACCGCCTGGCCCCAGTGTGTGGGTGCTCCCAGCCCCCACACTGCCCTGTCGCTAAGTCTGGCCCTGATGCCATGTGGGCACCTCTGTCAAGGGGGAGATTTCAGGGACAGTGTTCTTGACCTGGTGGCACCTTATGTGTGTTCAGAAGACACTGTTTATTTTCCGTCCTTCGAGCCGTGCTGAGTTCAGGTTGCTCATTACTGAGGGACGGTGCTGATTAGAGACAGTCTCGGCCATCCCTCTGTGCCCCGAGTTCTTCAGGGTGTGTCCTCAGACTCAAAAAATAGAAATGAAAACATCCTCAGAACTATCGCCTTCCTGTCCTCACTTCCTTACCCCTCCATTTCTTCTTGTTGTTCCATCTAATGAAGTGTTGTGGCAAAAAGAGCCAGTTCTGGTCATTCCAGATGGCCTCGCAAACCCCGCCTGCCTCACTGCCGAGCCTGGTGAGGATGGTTCGTCTCTCCCTGCATCACCTCCCCAGCATCACCTCCCGCATCATCTCCTTGGCATCCCCTCCCTCACCATCTCCCCTGTCTTCTCATGCTCCAAGCGCCAGCACTGGGAGGGGTAGGGAGCAGAGACTCCCCAGTTCTTCCCTAACACCTTCATTCCATCACCTCCTAGACCCTCTGAGACCCTCAGTCTCCTCTTCTCCCGAGGCTGACCCAGAGCTGCCTCTCACACCTCCATGCTGTTCCTCTTTCTCCTTCCGGGCAGAAGCATAAAGGCTCTTGTATTGACCCCGGTTTTTATCCCTTCAGGTTGGGCCTTCAACTCCCCCAACCTCAAATATCTTCCCCTTGCTCAAAACCCACACGTCATGAAAACGGTACCGAACATCAGTCTAGAACATCACAGTTCAAATGCTCTCACATGCATTTTTCCAGTGACCCTCACAGCCATCCTGTGACACAGGTGTCCTCCTGCCCGGGTTACAAATGAAGAATCTGTGGCTCAGAGAGGGCAAGTGACTGGCCCAGCATCGACCAGCCAGAGAGTGGTCCCTATTACGCCTTGAACCCAGTGCTTTGGACTCCATACCACGTGTCCTTTCTACCCACATCCAACTGAACCAGGAACAAGGGTCCAGTTCCTCAAGGGAAGATATGGAGCCAGTGCCTACACCTTGGGGCTTCCCAGGTGGCTCAGTGATAAAGACTCCGCCTGCCAAGGCAGGAGATTCGGGTTCGATCCCGAGGTTGAGAAGATCCCCTGGAGGAGGAAATGACAACTCACTCCAGTATTCTTGCCTGGGAAATCCCATAGACAGAGAAGCCTGGCAGGTTACAGTCCACAGGGTCTCAAAGAGTTGGACACAACTTAGCAATTGAGCATGCACGTGCACACCCACACCTTGGTTTGAGCCCAAACCAAGGGCTCAAGGAATCCAGCCGTTCACGCAGCTGACAAGCTGGACTTGGTGCATTCCTCGAGGGGAGTTAGGGCTGAGCAGCCTCTAAAGGGGTTGCTGCAGGATCAGGAGACCCTGTTTCATGGGAGAGCCCCAGGGCCAAGGGGAAGCAAAGCTAGGAACCCTCCAAGCTCACCTTGGGCGCCAGATGGAGGGTGCCTCCCCAGCCCCTGCTGTGAGGGTGAGGCCGTGCAGTGCTCTCCAAGGGCCTTGAGAGAAGGCAGCCTAAGTGCTATTCATCAGCCCCAGGAATGGCTGATGAGGGGCAGGTGCTTCTGAGAACCCATAATGCTCTTTGGCAAATGGCCCGAGGTGCCTCTGAGCGGCCTCCCAGCACCTAATGTGGCGCTGAGGCAAGATCCTGACCTCAGGGGTCCATTCATCATCGGATACAGCCGTGTCCTCATATCTGTGACATCCCTCCACCCGGCGTTCTTTCCCAGCGACTTCCCATCCCTGAGCTGAGCTTCCCAGCAAATCACTGCACGCCAGACTCTGTCCCCAACTCTGGCATGACCTCTAAGGCTACTTGGGCCTCTCTGTGCCTCAGTTTCCCTGGCTGCAAAATGGGGCTAAGATGACCCGTGCATGTGACAGAGATGTGGTTAGAATGGCTCCTCTTACTTCGCAGCTTTGGAGTGGGGCTTCGTGACTTATTGGTAAAGGTGTCCAAAGACCCACCCTGTGTCAGACTGGAGGCTGAGACTGCAGATTCAAAGCCATGACGTGCCCTCCCTCAGCCTGGGCTACTGAGCATCAGTGTATAAGATGGGGAAAATAAGATAATGACATACCCTCCCTTCACATAGGTTGTTATGAGCACTAATGGGATATAATATGTGTTGACAGTATCCCATTAATAAATGGGAAGATTATGGGTGGCTAAAAAAAAGGTGGGGGGACTTCAAAGGCTCCCCAGCCCCAGCACTTTTTAAGTGTAATCTTCTGTTGGGTCATGAACCACTTGCTGCCTGTCAGAGCTGGAGGGCAGAGATACAACAGCAAAGCTAGAAATTGTATCCATTGGAGATCAACCAGAAATTAAGATAAAGCTTATTAATATTAGCATATTTATTAAGCAAATAAAGTAGGCTACAGAACTACTGGTATAATGTGGTCTTATTTAGGGAAAACTATATGTGTGTATAGGAGAGGTGTTTGCAAGGAAGTTCCCAAGAATGTTAACAGTGGTTATTTTGCTTTCCTTTTTTCATGTTTTTGTATTTGACTTTTTAATAATGACTCTGGGGTTTCCTGGTGGCTCAGTGATAAAGAATCGGCCTGCAGTGCAGGAGACATGGGTTCAATCCCTGGGTTGGGAAGATCCCCTGGAGGAGGGCATGGCAACCCACTCTAGTATTCTTGCCTGGAGAATCTCATGGACAGAGGAGCCTGGCGGGCTACAGTTCGTGGGGTCTCAAAGAGTCAGACATGGCTGAAGGGACTGAGCACAGCATGGCATGAATCACTGTTATAAAACAATAAATTCTCTCCTCTCTCTCAGTTAAGGGTGGCTTGCCCAAGGGGGGGGAAAAAGCAATTTTTTTTGCTCTGATTTTCTTGGCTTTGACATCAGAAGAGATTCCTTTTTATCCATTTGGTGCTCTGAGTTCAGGGGACTCATCTCAGAATGAAAGTGGTGACCAGGGCCTGGTGACTGGCAGCCCCTGAATGGGACAGGTGCAGAGGCCACCTCCACATGTGGCAGTGGTGTCCTCCTTGAAGGCTAACTGATCAGTAATTTATCAGAAACGGGTTAGGAGGGAAAACTACTGCAGTTCTGAAAACAAAGGCCACGCAAGCATGCTGTATCACCCTAATAGACGCTCCAGCACTGTTTAGCTACACCAGCAGTTACAAAGGAGTGGAAGAAAAGAAAGCAGAAACCTTGAGCTTAAGACCAGAACTGTCCTCTCCAACACAATCTGTGGATTTTCTGAGTGGTGGACATGAGCCAGCTGACATCAGCCATGACACATCGTGTGTGCACGGCAGCACCACCTCCCCCCAGAAAGCAGCTTCATTCATGCTTTCGGACAATTGTTGATTGTTCTCTTTGGATTGAGGCCCGGGATTATTCCAGTTTCTCCTCACCAACCTAAGTCTTTCCTCTCTCTGGGCTCCTTCATCTTCTCTCCGCTTCATTTGGCAATTCTGCTTGAAATCCAGGAATTATCATTATCAGTATTATTGGTCAGATTTGGTTCTAGAACATTCTCTGGTGCCCAGTGATGGGACGTGAGCACAGCACACACTTAGGAGTTCCTCTGAGGTTTGTCAGGCCCTATTCCCTCCAGCAAGTCTTCTGAGAACCTCACTGTGCTGCGGGGGCGCTGGATGCCACCTGTCTGCCGGGGGCATGAGAGGAGGGGAGCAACACAGAGACGCAGCTCCCAGTTGGGACCAGCTGTCAGGGAAGAGCATCTGAAGCATCAGAGCTGCCACGAGCCAGCCCAGTGTTTACTTGAACCCCAGAGACTCTTTCTCTTTCTTTCATGCAGTTGTCTTCCCACTTCCTAAGCAGAGGGATTTCCTGCTGACCTGGAGCCCAGACTTCACCTCCCCCAAGGGGACTACTATGCCTGCCCTTCACTCATCTCAAATGTAAATATCTTAAAGCAAAACAATTGGACTGTAAACATTAAAGAATAAAGTGTAGTGGGTTACCGGGTAGTCCAGTGGCTAAGACTCTGCGCTCCCAATGCAGGGGGCCTGGGTTCAATCCCTGGTCAGGGAACTAGATCCCATATGCTGCAACTAAAGATCCCATGTGCTGCCGCTAAGATGTGGCATGGCCAAATAGATATGTTTTAAAAAATAGAATGTAAATAAAAGAGAAAGTTTTCAAAAGAAAAGCTTTTGCTCAGTTGAGCAGATCCTGATGTTCCTAAAATGGGTTACCTCTATCACTGCTTGATTGAATCACTGTTGCCAGTTGGCTTCACAGAGTCTGATTCTGGGGCCAGGCTGCTTGGCACCAGAGCCGTGACTCCATTACACATCTGCTGTGTAACCTTGGCCAAGTTATTCAACCTCTCTGTGCCTCCGTTTCCCCACCTGTAGAGGTAGACGTAATAATAGAGGCAGTTGTGTGAATTAAATGAGCCAATACTTGAAAATGCTTGAAACATGGCTCCTGTCATCATGAGGAATCCTGTTTTTCACCAGAACACACAGCAAATTCATGAAGGAGCAGAAAAGGGACCAGAGCAAAGGAATGAGGGGACGCAGGGGCCAAAAATAACCTTGGAGAACCGAGTTCATTTTAAGGTTATTTTTAGATTTCTCCCTACTTGATCTTCCACTATCTGAGAGCTCCATTTAGGGTGTTTGTTTTTTTATAACAGCTTTACCGAGATATGTTACATGCCATAAAATCCACCCTTTGAAGTGTACAATTCAGGGACTTCAGTATAGTCCCAACGTTGTCCAGTATCACTACTCTGGAATTCCAGTTGAGTTTTTTTGTCTGAGGGGGTCTAAGGGCGATCGTCCTTTTTCTGGATGGCGCTACCGGACCTGGGGGCAGCGATTCCGCTGAGTCACGGTGGCGGCCGGGAGCCCGCGGTGCTGCCTCCCGGAGAATCTGGGTGGCCGGCTGGGCTGCTGCAAGCGGGCTCCGCGGCCCTGGCACGTGCTGCCCCCTAGCGAGGGCTGCGGCCACGCCGGACACAGCCCACCCGGCGCCTCCAGGGAGGGGACTCTTGGACACAAGAAAGCTCCTCCTGGGAGCGGACTGCAAAGACAGTGCATGGGGCCGGTGAGCCAGGGTGCCGGACCAGCCCCTGACACAGGCTTTTTTCTTCCCTCCTCGACTCTTAACTTCATCCAGCCGGGACAAGATTATTTCCATGGGTAAGGCAGAGGAGAAAAGGGCTGTTTTTAAACTCTTGGTTGGGAAGGCAATAATATGATATAGTATCTGAAAGGTAAGTTTAGCATCAGAAGATCAGAGTTCACATCCTATCCTACTCTGCCTCTTCCTAGCTGTGTGACGCTCAGCAGGTTCCTGAACCTCTCTGAGCCTGTTTCCTCATCCAGAAAGTGGGGAGAACACTCTCATGGGACTGTTGTATTACAGAGATTCCATTTCTCTCTCTCCCCTGCTTCCTCCCTTCCTCTGATGTCTCTGCGACTGGCTTATAGTCAGGACTTGAATAAACAGGTGTTGTTCCTATTCCAAAGCCAGCAACAGTGTCCACTGTTGCCCTGGCTTACTCGAGGAGCTTTCTAGAATCAGAATGCATTGCAGTGGGTAAGATGATTAGAAGGAATAGGAAGAATGGCAGTAGGAATAGGAAGGCTATTTGGTCTTCATCTCCTTCAGGGAGATACGGCCCCAGGTCAGCTGAAACCCGCAGACCTCTTGGAGAAATTGGTAGGAGCAGAGGCCTGGGACCGAAGACAGAGAGAGGCATCTGAACTGCCAGAAATCTATACTCCAGAGGGAAGTCAGGTCTCAGGCTGCCCTGGTGGCCTCAGGCAAGTCACTTAGGCTCTTGGGGCCCTTTACCTGGCTGGGGTTTGCATCCTGCCCGTCTCACAGGTTTGTGGTGAGCCTAAATGTTGTGTCCTGGGAAAGTGTCCAGGAAAATGGCAGATGTACTTCAAATAGTGAGCAGGGTCTCCTGGTGATGCTGCAGAAGTCACCTCTGAGCTGGGCTGGGCGCCTGGGGTTCCGTCATCCACCTCTGGGTGCCTCAGAGGGTGGCCTGGAATGATCAAAAACAAAGCTGCCTCTGCAGCTAAGCAGAGCTCAGCACACAGAGCACATGAACTCTACCAAGTGGAAAATGTATCCATCTTGCAGCTGGGAAAGCCCTGTTCCTTGGGACCAAAAGGGCCCCGAGGTCTCACCTGCACATCTCTGTGCTCCTGAGGGTTGAGAGGCTGGGGGAAGCCTTGGCAAAATGGGAAAGAAGTTGAAGTTTATTTGAGGGTCCTTGTCATCCCCCTCTTCCACCATCCCACCCCTTCCTGCCCTCACCTTTCCTCTCCCTTCACCCCGGTTTTACCATTATCAGACAAATGTCACACTAAAAAAAGCTCTATATTATCTTGTTTCCAAACTTAAAAGACCGTGGGTAATCATTATTGGATACATGGATAAGCAAAATGTGGTGCATTCATACAATGAATTACCATTCGAGGAATGAAGTCCTGACACGTGCCACAACACGAGTGAGTCCTGAAGACATTACGCTAAGCAAAGGAAGCAAGACACAAAAGCCCACATATTAGATGATTCCATTTATGTGTGATCTCCAAAACTGGTAAATCCACAGAGACAGAAAGTAGATTAGTGATTGGCAGGGCATGGGGGGCGGAGGAGGATGAGGAAGTGCTTAATGGACACAGGGTTTCTTTCTGGGGTGATCAAAGTGTTTCTGGACGAGATAGAGGTGATGGTTGCTCACTCTAAAATGATGAATTGTGCAGACTTCCATGGTGGTCCAGTGGTTAAGACTCCACACTTCTACTTAGAGGGGGGGTGCAGGTTCAATCCCTTAGTTTGGGGAACTAAGATCCACATGCTGCAAAGTGCGGCCGCAAAGAAAAAAGTAAAAATGACTTGTGTGTTGTGTGGATTTTATTTCAATCAGAAAAATTAAATAAGAAGACTAGATTGGGGTTTTCCTGGTGGCTCAGGAGTAAAGAATTCACCTGCTGATGCAGGAGACCCGAACTGGATTCCTGGACCGGGACCAAAAAGCAACTATGCCCGTGCACCATAACTATTGAGCCTCTGCTCTAGAGCCCGTGACCCACAACTGCTGAAGCCCATCCGCCCTAGAGCCTGTCCTCTGCAACCGGAGAAGCAACTGCAGTAAGAAGCCCATGCACCACAACTAGAGAGTAACTCCTGCTCGCCGCAACTTAGAAGTCCACACAGCAACGAAGACACAGTGCAGTCAAAATAATGAATTAATTATTTTTAAAAAGCAAGCACTGTGCCTCATTCACAAGAAGAGCTCAACAGATAGGTGCTTAAAAAAAAAAGCTCAACCTAAAAGTTGAGAACTGTTTAAAAAAATAAGAGTGGTTTGCGGCAGTCATGTTTGATTCAGGGGTTCCTACCTCCCTGCGCCTTCAGCCCCTTCCCCTCTCCTGTCTTTGCCTTTAGCCTCTCTTCACCTGCTCTGTCCCCTTTGTTCCTCTGTCACCCCTCTCAGCCCTGCAGACACTTTTCTGCCTTTTCCTGACCTCCCCCACTGCCCCCAAGTCTCACTGAGCCTAGGGGTTTGTGATCCTATAGGACCAGACACCATGAACAGCTCAACAAGCCCCTTCCCCATCACGAGCCTCAACTTACGAGCTACAAAATGACGTGGAGAGACGCCAGGACCCTCTGGTTCTTGCTCTCTCTTGTCAGGTGGCCGTGCTTCTCCAAGGGTCCCTAAAAAAGGGGGCCGTTTTCATTTCCTGGTCTAACTCAACTTTTGTGCCACCGCTCTAAAATTTCTTCCTTCCCTTCCAACCCAGCGCCTCTGGGTCACTGCCTGGGAAAACAGAACGGAGGAGATCAGAGAGACTGAGAAAGAGATGGGTTGATTTAGAAGAATAAGAAAGCAGAGCACGGCCTTTGGACATCAGCTCTTGGCGTGTTTACTTTCCTGTCTGCGCGCCTCTTAGATTATAGGGATCTGTGAGGGGGTGGTGACCACAGCTTGTCTGGGTTGTGTACCCACCTCAGAGTTATGCTTATTTTTGTCTTTTCAATCTGCTGTCTTTGACATGCAGTTGTGCCATTTGTCAGTTGGTTTATCTGTTCTTTGTCCAGTTCTCCCAGAGAAGTTATTCTGCCCTTGAATCTCACAGAGGGAGACACCAGGGATCAGTGACAGTGGGAAAGGAGGGAGGCAGGGCTGGGTGTACCAGGATGCCAGGGCCCCCTGCCTGTCAGCCAGGCCTGGGCTAGAGAGACTCCTGCTGTCCTGTGACTGACCCTCCCAGGGCTTCCGAGACGGAGGACACAGGCCTGATCGATCCACTTAGAATAAAATGTCGGAGCAGGAAAGGAGCTCGGGGTCACTGGGTGACATGCAGGAGGCTAGGAGAAGTGACTAAGTCACAGCTTCGGGGTGTGAGCCCTGGACAGTGCTGCTTCCACACCCCCAGACCTGTGCTGCCATGATGGGAAACTGGGGGCCGTTTGATGGTCCTGGCTGGAAGAACCGGCAGTGAGGGCTGTTGAGTGTGCCGTCAGGACACAGGCTTTGCATCCTGTCATCGCTTCTTCCTGGCTGTGTGACCTTGGGTGGGTTACCTCCCAGATTCCTCATCTGTGCACAAGCGACCCAGACAGGTCCCACCCGACGGGACTTGCCTTCTCGTGCGTCTGTCCTGAGACTCAGAAGAGCTACTTCATTTTACTTTCAGAGAACATCCTCCTGTGGGTTCTATTTGCTGCTTATGTCGAGTAGCCACTCATAGATGCTGTAGAACTCTGACTTGTCTTTTTTTTTTTTCCCCCGGTTGTGCTGGGTGTTTGTTGTGGCACACGGGCTTCTCTAGTTGTGGCACGTGGGCTTCGTTGCCCTGAGGGGTGTGGGATCTCAGTTCCCAGTGCAAGTGAAAGTGTTAGTTGCTCAGCGGTGTCTGACTCTTTGTGACCCCACAGGCTGTAGCCCACTACAGGCTCCTCTAGTCCAGAGAATTCTCCAGGCGAGAATACTGGAAAAAGGACTTCCCTGGTGGTCCAGTGGCTAAGACTCCAAGCTCGCAATGCAGGATACCTGGGTTCAATCCCTGGTCACGGAACTAGATCCCAGATGCTGCAACTAAGACCAGGTGCAGCCAAATAAATAAATAAAAAAGAATACTGGAGTGGGCTGCCATCCCCTTCTCAAGGGGATCTTCCCAGCCCAGGGACTGAACCTATCAAACCCACGTCCCCTGCATTGGAAGGCAGATTCTTTATCCCGGACCACCAGGGAAGTCCCCTGGACTTGTCTTTCTTAATATGACCTGTTGGTACCAAAGCATTCGCAAGGAGCAAGTGGCCCAGCCCGAGTTGGAGAGGCAGAGTTGGAGAGACAGCTCTGGTGGCCTCACTGAATCAGGAGGTCCATGAACCTAAGGCCATTTGCTGTCCTGGAGTTAGCAGGAGGGGCAGAGGTGGGGTGCCTCCCTGTTTAGAGAGGTCTTCCCATGCATTCCACTTTTTATCCCGAAGGAAAATACTGGCACTTGAGACTCACAGTTTATTTTGCATACTGAATAGTAGCCTGTGTTTTTAAGGATGATTTCATTTCTCCTTGCAATTCCTTCAGCTTCCTTTTAGTGCTTCTGACTTTCTCCAGCCTTGCTGGGTGGTGGTGGTGGTAGGGAAGTGGGGGATCATTGGAACCAGGGTAGTGAGACCCACTACCTTGTCATCTGTTCCATGGAGCTAAGGCAGCCTGGCTCATAACACGAACTTATACCACAGATGCTGTCCCCAGAACAGTGGGGCATGGCCTCAAGCCCCAGAATGACCCTTAGTCCTCCTCCTCCTGCCCTGAAACCTCTGGAAGCAACTGAAGAAAAATCAACATCAGGGGGCTTCCCTGGTGGTCCAGTGGTTAAGAATCTGCCTACCAATGCAGGGGACACCAGTTCTGGAAGATCCCTGATCTGGGAAGATCCCACATGCCACAGGGCAACCAAGCCCATGTGCCACAACTACTGAGTCCACACTCTGTTGCCCATGAGCTGCAGCTACTGAAGCCCCCATGCCCTAGAACCTGTGCTTCACAACAAAAGAAACCACTGCAGTGAGAAGCCCTCGAACCTCAGCTAGAGAATAGCCCCCACATGCCACAACCAGAGAAAGCCCACTCATATCAACAAAGACCCGGTGCAGCAAAAATAAATAATTAATTTTAGAAACAATACTATTTATAAAAACAAACAAACAAAAAACAACATCACTGCAAAAATCCTCACTGAGAAAATAGGAGGAGACCAAAATGTACAATGTTAAAAACTTCACTATAGATATATATATATATAGAGAGAGAGAGAGAGGAGAATAAGTACTGGAAAAGCCAGAAGCAGGAGTCTATAAACTATGGTCCGCAAGCCAAGTCTGGTGTTAGCTAAGGATGGTGTTTACATTTTCAAATGGTGAAAAGAAAGAAAAGAAAAATATTTTGTGACACAAGATATTTTATGCAACTCAAATTTCAGTGTCTGTAAATAAACTAATTGAGACACAGCCATGCTCATTCATTTATACATCTATTACCAATGTCTGCTTCCCTGCTACAGAGGTGGGTAGTTGTAACAGAAGGCACAGTCCACAAACCTAACATACTTACTTGCTGGTCCTTTGCAGAAACAAATTGCTGACTCTTGACCTGGAACTAAAGTGGAATACTGTTCTGTTGCAGATCCATTTGTTTCAAATCCATAGTGAGTGTTCTCCGTCATGTCCAATCCACCAGGCTCCTCTGTCCATGGAATTTTCCACGTAAAGGATACTAGAGTAGGGTGCCATTTCCTACTCCAAGGCTTCTTCCCACCCAGAGGTCAAACCTGTGTCTCTTGTGTCTCCTGCATTGACAGGCAGATTCTTTATCCCTAGCACCACCCGGGAAGCCCTTCAAATCCCATAACAATTTCAAATTATAGGGACTTCCCTGGCAGCCCAATGGTTAGGACTCTGCGCTTCCACTGCAAGGGGTATGGGTTCAATCCCTGGTCAGGGAACTAAGATCCTGCATGCTATGCAGCGAGGTCAAAAAATATTTTTAAATAAATAGAAATAAAACTTGAATACTTAAAAAATTTAAATTATAATGGAAATCAAGAGGGAGAGCAGAATCTATTTTCTAGAACTTATTAAATCAAATCAATCACAAGTTAGTAAAATGAGGTGCGGGGGATTCTTTTGAGCAGAGATATTTTACAAACAGAACCCACTCTTGTTGACCAGCTGTTTTAGCCCCTGATGTTTTTCCCTCTGACTATGTCACCCCTTCCCTCTTTCCCAGCCATCCAAGCCCCCACCTCTGGTGTAATTCTGGACTCTGATCTCTCTCTCTGACCCCAACCCAATTTTGAAACGCAGTCTAATGTCTAAAATACACTTCTTGGACCTATCCCTTCCTTTCCGTGCCCTCTTCCTACTCTCCGGTTCCAGCCTTTTTGCTGTTGCCTGGACCAGTGCGGTCACCTCCCTGCCAACAGTCCTTTCTTACCTGTCCAATTGGCCCTGCCAATCACTGCCCAAGTGACCTTAGAGAGCCTCTTTGATGCTTCCCTGCTCATGCCTGTGAACAAAGTCCACACTGGCCACCTTGCTCACCTCCAGACTCATCTAAGTGAGAAGCAGCCACCATGTCACATGTGTCATCCCATCCGTTGTGCAGATGGGCAGGGAAGGGACCAGGGCAGCCACAGCACAAGCAGCCCCTCTGAGCTGGACATAAGCCAGGGGGGTGGGAATCACCTTGGAAAATAGAGTGGAAGCCCAAAGGGAAAGTGGTTCACTGTGCACAAACACTGCTTCGACTTTCACTGATGCCAAGTCTGCCTGTTAAGTACCATCTCGATACCTTTGAGGTCACTTGGAGTTCATGCTTATTATCAAACCTGTGCTGATTCTGGCTGCCACCTGGTGCATTTTGCCATCCTCACTTTGTGCAAAGGAATGAGCTGACAGATGGGACAGTGCTTGGGCAGTGGGGAAGCTCAGCAGGAGGGCTGGGGCGGCAGCAGAAGACTAGATTCATCAGTGAGCCCATCTTTTCAGGCATAACTAGAGTATGGGCTTTGGGACGTAGTGATGAGCAGAGGATGGTGAGCTACTCCGTGTGTGGGTCCCTAGCTCCTCACACCTCCCAGGCTCCGTGGGAAGAGCTGCTTTCTCCAAAATCCATGATGCTTTTTAAGTTTGTCTTTTTTTTTTTTAATGTGGACCATTTTAAAAATTTTATTTTTAATTGGAATGTAATTGTCTTATAATATTGTATTTGTTTCTGCTGTACAACATGAATCAACTTTAAGTATACATATTGATGTGGACCATTTTTAAAGTCTTTATTGAATTTGTTACAATATTGCTTCTTGTCTTATGTTTTGGTTTTTGGGCTTCGAGACATGTAGGACCTTATTTCCCTGACTAGGGATTGAACACATATGCCCTGCATTGGAAGGTGAAGTTTTAACCACTAGACTACCGGGGAAGTCCCCAAAACCCATGATTTTAAAAATATGAGCAACCATCTCTTATGTCTCCTGTTTACTGGCAGGCGGGTTCTTTACCACTAGCGCCACCTGGAGTATTCACTAAAACCAGTTTGCAGGCTGAACAGGGTGACCTGATTTGGTTGGCCTGGCTCACCTGGGCTGGGGAGCCAGTTTGGGAGGCCTCGTGCTTCTGGGCTGTCGTCATTGTTCCCAGGTGGGGCTCCTGGCGAGTCAGCAGACGAGGTGACTCATGGATCAGTCTCGGGGACTGGCAGTTGGGCAGTGACCAGGCAGGTCCTGAGACAGGCTTCATTAGGAGGTGGTAAGGGAGGTGTTGCTTCCTAGGGTTGGGTGGGGAGCAGTCGTTGATTCCTTGGGTAATGAAACCTGTTCCCCTTAGCACAGGGGTTCTGATGTTTGGGGGCTTTCTAAGGAAAACAGACCATCAGCATACCTCAGAGTAAAGAATATCACCACCAAATCCTAAGCCTTGAAGGATGAATGAGGACTTGGATCTTCCCAGGATAACATCCTGCTCATCCTTGGGGAGATATCAAAGGCTTGGAGAGGTTCAGCCTCAGGAGCCTCCCCCAAGAGCTCCTTGAGGGTCAGGGACCTCAGTCAGAATGAAAAGGGACCCCATCTCTATAGGCAGTGGCTGCCAAAGTGGGGCCAGGCCTCCCACCCTCTGCCTCACCCAGAAGAGGTCTCACTGACCTCATTCTTAGAACCCTCCTAAGCCATCCCAGCTTCTTATCCTACATAGTGGAGGGAGAAGGGAGCTCAGACACCCACACCAGCGTGTCCTGCCTAGAAGGGAGAGGAATGGAGCTGGACGTGAATATGCCAGCGGCCAACTGGCATAAGCGCAGAGTCAGAAGCCTGGCTGTCCCCTCCACCCACCTCAGTTGAGTGTTACGTGGAAGGTCGGCTCCAGGTGGACCCTCCCACCCTGTAGCCCAACATTGTGCAATAGTTGTCAGAGGTGAGAACATTCTGCAACTCATAATACGTTTAGACAGTACATGACATCAAGTCTGCCCTCCACACCTCGCCCGTGGCAGACTTTACTCACTGATCACAGAAGCCAGAGCTAGTATAGTGGAGGCAGGAAGGAGACGGGCCCTGCCCTCACCAGCGTGTGTTACCAACTCGCCCATGGCCACTGAAAAACAGCCGTGGAATTAGATCAGAAATGTGAGAGGGTAACTATTAACAAGTTATAACAGAAAAGCAGAGATTTAAAGTAAAGAATGCAGGGGTATCCCTGTCGATCCAGTGGTTAAGACCCTGTGCTTCTGCTCTCTGCGCTTCTACTGCAGGTGGCGTGGATCCAATCCCCAGTCAGGGAACTAATATCCCACCACTTGTATGGCACAGTCAAAAAATAAAAAATAAAGAATGTAAACAAAGTTAGAAGGTAAGAACGAATGAAAACAAAGAAAGGGAAATGGCAGCCCAAACTTTAAAAATAAAAATTAAAGATTATAGATTTATGTTAAAATTATGAAAAATTTTAAAAAATTATGAAAAATGATAAAAGTTACAATTATAAAAAGGAAAGTTTTTTTTTAAGTCACCTAAAAGGTTAGAAAAATGGAAGATAACAGGGAAATACATTTTAAATGGATTACAAAAGGTTAACGACCCTCTGAGGAACTTTTACCATCTTTCCATAAGTTGAAAATTATCTCAAAAATTAACATAAAAAGTGAAACACTAACATGAATCTGGAGTGAAAATTCGAAGTAAAAAAAATGAAACAATGTAAGGATTTAAATAAATGTATGTACAATAAATCAATACAATAAATAAATATATACAATAAATAAATAATACAATAAATGTCTATTTAGATATGTTTTATTGCATGTATTTTAATACATATATGTATTACATGTCTTTATATGTATATATGTAATAAATAAATATATGTAATAAATCAAATAAACATGTAAAATAAATCAAAACACAGCTGAGATTTTAAAAGACTTTTTTAAATCTTTAAATTTTAAAGGATTAAAATTGTAAAAGTTTAAAGGCAGGAAGTAAAAGCAACTAGAACAGGGGAGTTTCAAATATGATAAATATAAAGTAGAAAATAAATGAGATAATTAGATAGTTTAAAAGGAAGATATCAAAGTGAAAGAAGACTCAAGTTACAGAGATAAAAATGTAAAACCTGGAATAATCCACCAGAGGAGCATGAATGAACCAAAGCAAAAGGGCATACTCAAAAATTCAGAAATTCAAGTTTATGAGTTATTTTACGATAAAGAATAAAATATTCTTAGTAAAGATGAGGGCAGGGAATTCCCTGGCAGTCCAGTGGTTGGGACTCTGAGCTCTCATTGCTGGGGGCCCAGGTTCAATCCCTGGTCTAGATACTAAGATCCTATAAGCCATGGGGCACAGAAAAAAAAGCCAATGAGGACAGAGTATGATTAAATGATTGTTTCTGATCCAAGAACATGGTTTATCTCTCCATCTGTTAGGGTCATCTTTGATTAGTTTCATTGGTGTCATATGGTTTTCTGCACACAGGTCTCTTGCCTCCTAAGTTTATTTGTGGGTGTTTTACTCTTTGTTGCAATGGTAAAAGGGATTGCTTCCTTAATTTCTCTTTCTGATCTTTCATTGTTAGTGTATAGGAATGCAAGACTAAGAAGAACAGAACAGGGAACGCAGCTTAATGCGCTGTGGTGCCCTGAGTGGGAAGGAAGACCGAAAGGGCGGGGAGGAGTGTACACACATAACTGACTCACCTTGCTGCATAGTAGTAACTAACACGGCGTCGTCAGTCAACTGTACTCCAATAAAAATTAATGTTAAGAAATTGTTTCTGGTGGGCTCTGTGGAGCTGAAGCTGAGTCTAGGCTAGGGCTTTTGGGGAGGATGTGCATTGCTGCTCAGCCTCAAATTCACACCTCCCACTGTGCCCAGTTAGGGACTTAGCCCAGCCCTCAGAATGCACACATAAGAGTTCTAAAGGGATCCAGTGAGGTGAGTGGAAGCCCTACTCTGACCCCTAGTGGGGCCACCTGGCTCAGAGCTGGGGCGTCAGAACACCCGGGTGTGATTGAGCAATCACGTTGCTTCTCTGCACCTCCTTTTCCTTACTGGCACTGCCCAACCAATGCCTTCCCTCTCTGTAAAAAACAAAAACAGAAAACCATCAAAGTACTGGTCAGTAGCATTTGCTCTATCATGAAGTAGAAAGAGCATTGGGCATTGAAACAAATCAGGCCCCTTGAACCTGCCCGCCTGGTGGTTTTGGATATGAACTGATGTGATGTTGGTCAATGAAAAGTGCACACATGCATGTTGATAATGCTTGGGCAGAGATACCAGATGAGGCTGGGTACTCTACTTGTTGGAGAAGGGAAAGGAGAGGCAGAAATCTGCCTTCCATGAAGTGGGGAGGGGCGCCTCTGTCTCCCTGTCCCCGCCTCCCCTCGCCCCAGCACTTAGCCTGAGCACAGCCCATCTTTTTTCCCCAGGTGGGCCTTGAACCAGGATGGCTGAGCCCCGCCAGGAGTTTGACGTGATGGAAGATCATGCCCAGGGAGACTACGCCCTGCAAGACCATGAGGGCGACATGGACCCTGGCCTGAAAGGTTAGTGCACAGCCCTGCCTGGAGGGCCAGGTGCCCCGGAGATCACAGCTAGCCATATTGCTTTGGAAAGAGCTGGCAGGAAGGGTTTGCATCCTGATTTTAAAGGAGTTTTAAATACTTTATTATTTTAGATTATCCATAGATTTGAAACCTCATTCATTTGAATGAACCAACAGGACTCAAAATGTGAGGCTATTTGAAAATCTGCCTTTGCAAAAGAGAGTTTGCCACAATGCATGGATGTATTGTGACAAAGACTGCAGGGGGCTTGTCAGTCTAATTAATACAAGGGCAATCTGTTGAGTCTTTAGCCACACCCATGAACCTATAAATCAGCAGAATTCATTAGCATGCAAAATACATAACTTTAGGGCCTTCCCTGGTGGTCCAGTGGCTAAGACTCCTTGCCCCCAGTGCAGAGGGCCTGAGTTCAATCCCTGGTCAGGGAACTAGATCCCACATGCACAACTAAGACCTGGCACAGCCAAATAAATAAATAAAAATAAATAAATATATATTTTAAAATGCATGACTTTTATACATTTATTTTTCCTCTTCCTTAACAGGCCTGTAAGGTCCCTATTTGGCCAGAGTTGATTAGCTCTGGGTTTCCTATTATTGTACCTATAGTACTAAACCGCATCAACTTCTAAATGTTCTATAATACAGTCTTTTGGCTAAAGTGGCTTGGCCTCTTCTCTGCCTCTCATCCCCACCTAGTTTGGGGAGCCCAGTGGGGCACACAGAGCCCTCTTTCCGGCTCCGAATGCCAATCCCCATGCTGGTGCGAGGAGCAGCAGGCTGGCCCATGGAGCCCTGGGTTGTGCTGCAAGGAACCCTTCTCCCCACAGTGTCCCTGGGGGCCAGTGCTCCCTGGAGCAGCCCCTAGAGCAGGGTAAGAAAGACTAGGTCCCTGTCCTCCAAACCCATTTCTAAGGAGACAAAATGGCAGTCTACTTTTCTCTTTAAATGCTGCAAGTAATAAAAATACTTTGCTGCCTGGGGTGTGGGGTGGCAGATGGAAGTGGTGGAGTTCCAAGGTGGGAGGGAACCTCTTCCAGGTACATCCATCGGAGAAGGGTCCCTGGAAGAGGCAGGGTCACCAGGAGGAGCCCTGGGTTGGGGAAGCATGCAGAGCTATCATTCCCACCTTGGAGATGTTTCAGGACTCACTGGGGACCCTTGTTTCAAAGGCTGACTTCTCTGTACCTGTTTAAGCAGAGAACACACTGGAGGCAGAGTTTGGGAATCAGACAAATGGGCTCCAAGTTGGGGGAGGCGAGGGAAGGCGTGGACTGTCCTGGGAGCTCAGAGGCTGCCCTCTGGCCTTCTTGGGAGCTCCCAGCCTGAAGCTCTGGGTGAGGGGCATGGAGGGGAAAATGGAGGGGGGAGGTGGAGCAGTCCACCTAGCGGTCCCAATCGGCCCAAACCTCCCTTCCCAGTGTCAGGAGGTAATTCTTGCCACCATTTGGTTCCTGCTTCATTAGCAGTATTGCTGCTTTCACTTTCGAGTGTCCTGATTTGGGTGGTAAAGAATATAACTACTCTACTCATGGGGCTTCCTGGGTGGCTGAGTGGTAAAGAATCTGCCTGCCAGTGCAGGAGACACGGGTTCGATCCCTGGGTTAGGAAGATCCCCTGGAGGAGGAAATGGCAACCCACTCCAGTATTCTTGCCTGGAGACTCCCACGGACAGGAGAGCCTGGCGGGCTGCAGTCCATGGAGTCGCAAAGAATCAGACAGGACTGAGCCCAAGCACAAGCACCCTGCTTATAATGGGACTTGCTTAAAGTGACGATTCAGACATTTTTGTAGAACTCTAAAAAGCTGGCAAAGGGCTTCGGCCAACAACGTCTCACGCACTGCTCACAGTAACCAGTGAGGACGGAAATTACCTTCCCTAGTTAACAGATGACAATTTCCTCTCTGAGGTCACGGGGTAGTACAGCCTTCCACTCCACATCAGCTGTTTCTGCCTCTGGTCACTCTCAGCCATGTCCCCCTGGAACTTCAGTTACTGAAGTCTTCATGTGTGCTAAGTCGCCTTCAGTCATGTCCAATTCTTTTCGATCCCGTGGACTGTAGTCCACCAGGTTCCTCTATCCATGGAATTCTCCAGGCAAGCATACTGGAGTGGGCTACCATTTCCTTCTCCAGGGAATCTTCCTGACCCAAGGACTGAACTTGCATCTCTTAAGTCTCCTGCATCGGCAGGCGGGTTCTTTACCACTAGCATGGGAGAGCATCCAACTTAGAATCCTAACATATTGAATTCTGCTCCAGGTGAATTAATTGTGCCAGTGAAAAAATGATGCTCTGTTTAGGGTGACCTGGTTTAAAAATTAAGTTAAAAAATACATATCATGTTGGAACAAATATAACATAATAATGTAGGATGTTAATAACTAGGGAAACTGGCAATGGGGTATCTTCTGTTCTATCTTTGCAATTTTTCTGTAAATCTAATAATTTAATTTATAAAGTAAGAACAAGTTTACCAAGTTATTTTGTGCCTTAGAGGTGCTTAAAGTACTGTTGCTGAAATTCCTCAGTTCTTTTAACATAAAACGTTATTGGAAGTTCTATGCTAAAACGGGTATATGTGTAAATATATAATATATATACACAGATTTTAAGTTGCTAACTTTTTTGTCACTGCTGTGAAAGTGTTTGAAGATAGTTTAAACAAACTTACCCAAACAATATACTTGCCAAGAAAGCAAGTGATACCTAAGAGATTTTCAGAGTTCTCCTCAAATTTGTTCTTGCTACTAAGGATTTAGAATGAATTATTTTTATACGGAGAGTGAAAGGTGTGACTTGACAGAAGGTGTCACTTTACAAGCAACATTTCAGACAGGTGACAGAGACTTTTTTGAGTAATGACAAGAAACCACATGTAAAATTCTAGAACAGAGAGCATCTGAGTAGATGCTAAAAGCTGGAATAGGATTAGATGGAGCCAAAGAGAGCTGCAAAGTGGGTGAAAGTTGGTTAACTGATAAAACAGTGCACCTGCATAAATTAAAAGGTGTTAATGAGTTAACTTGTTAGACCTTCCAACTAAGTCAGAAGAGGCTTCTTCCACCTTTCCTCCCTCCATCCAAAAAATTTAACATGGATAATGCGGATGATCACAGTGGCAGGCTGCGGATGGACTGGGGGAGGGGTGTTTGGGGGGCAAGTGCTTGAGGCACCATCACACCCATAGATAGGCTCCTGTGCTTTGGCAGTCGAGACTGGTGGGTAATAAGACCCAGCAGACAAAACCAAAACTGCCATGAAATACCACTTCATATTTACTAAGATGGCTATAATTTTAAAAATGGAAAATAACAAGTGTTGGTGAGGATGTGGAGAAATTGGACCTCTTGTATGTTGCAGGTAGGAGTATAAAATGATGCAGCAGGTGTGGCAAACAGTTTGGTGGTTTTCTAAAAAAATTGCACGTAGAACTACCACACGATCCAGCAATTTCACTCCTAAGGATATATCCAAAAGGATCGAAATGAGGAACTAGAACAGATATTTGTACACCAATGTTCATAGCAGCATTATTCAAAATAGCCAAAAGGCTGGAACAATCCAAGTGTCCATCAATGGATGAACGGATAAACAAAAGATGGTATATACATATGATGAAATGTTATTCAACCAGGAAAGGAAATGACACTGTGATAGATGCTACATGGATGGACCCTGAAAATATTATGCTTTGTGAAATAAGCCAGATATAAAAGGACAAATGTTGTACAGTTTTATCGGGTATCTAGAAGAGGCAAATTCATAGAGACAGAAAGTAGATAGAGGCTTCCAGGGGTTGGGAGGGAGGGAGAGATATTGCCTAATAGGTACAGAGTTTTGTTGGGGAAGATGAAAAAGTTTTAGATATAGATAGTGGTGATGGTTACACAGCATGGTGAATGTATTTAATGCCACTGAATTGTGGTTAAAATGATAGATGTGAAGTTGTGATTTTATACCAATAAAAGAATCTCAGCTCACATACACACGATAAGACCCAGCAGACAGTCTGCATGATGATTCTTCACCATGTCCAAAGCCTGCTTGAGGGAGTTGGCAGGTTTTCCCAAGCTTCAGGACCGGAAGCTTCTTTAGAATCAGTCCTTCTTTGGCTGGATCAGTGCAGCCGAAATGTGGGTGTCCAGAGATGGCATTCCAGCAGAGGGTTCGAGATGTCTGATCTCAAAGTGTACTAAAACACCACTTGCCTCTTTTTATCTCTGGGGTCTGCTTCTTGCAGAACCAGTTCCCTGTCCTCTACCTCCAAGGCTCCCAACCCCCACCCCTACTCCCCTGCCAGGCAGCGTGGCTTTTGCAGACTCCATCAGAGGTCCCCTGGCTTTGGATTCTGATTGGCCAATTTTCCCGTAAATAGTGATGACTGACATTTCAGGTATAACTCAAGGTTTGTTGGGCAGGACTGGGAGACACAGCCCAATGTCCAGTTAGAAGTAGGTCCTGTGTCTCCCCTGAGCTAATTTCTCTGCAGAGGAAGCAGTTCGATTTCTGAGTGTTTTCCCAGATGTTTACTTGTCGTGAATTCATGGCAATAATCTCCCATGAACCTCTCCAGTAAGGAAAGACAAAGCCCCAAGTTTACTTGTGGCTTAGCTCTCTGGTGTCTGCTGCCCATTTGTCAGTATCAGAGCCCTTGTCTCAGTTGGAACCACAAGCTAATTAAAAGGCAATTTCTCTTCTTGCCCCAAAACAGGTAAACATCACGTGCCTCTTTCCTGATGACCCTGGTGTGGGGGCCCAGCTGTGGGGTGGGGGTGGGGTTGGTCCCCTTTGTGGTTTTATCACAAGACCACAGTCCATCTATCTGGGATCCATACTGGGTGATTTTGGCTCCAAAAGATACTGTTCCCCAGTTCCTCTGAGGTCGAAATTGGGGTGGAGCGAGGCAGCCATTCTGAGGGGTTCATTGTGTATGTTCCAGAGTCTCCCCTGCAGACCCCGGCCGATGATGGATCTGAGGAACCAGGCTCTGAAACTTCTGATGCTAAGAGTACTCCGACGGCGGAAGGTGGGGCCCCCCTCCTCTCACGGCTTCATTCAAACAGCTCGTCCATGCTCCAACCTGCGCTTAGCCACGCTTTGAGCTCACACGTGCCAGCTCACACGTGCCACCCTTCCTGGCTGCACTTGCCGCTGCCTCTGGCTGAGAGATATGCCTGCTCAGTGCTTTGCGGATGGGGCTTGGGCCCCAAATGTTGTGGGAGCCTTGCGCTGTCTTCATGCCTTGCCCGCTAGTGCCAGGGAGGGGTAGCTTCGTCATGCATGAGCTTTGAGGCAGCCACAGTTGAACAGGCTGGGATCTGTGGCAGAGCAGGGCCTGATCTCAGCTCCACAAAGCCCCTGCTCCTTGTCCATTGTCCTCTCTACACTTCTCCCATGAGCCACCAGGTCCCCGAGCAGTGGTTTGGTTCAGGAAAGGGCAGGTCAGAACACATCTCCAAGCTCACCCTTTGGGACTGCTCTTGGTTTAGTATCCTTCATTTCCTGAGCTGGGCCTGGGCCCCTGGACTTTGGCCATGGTGTTAGCTCCAGCCCATCTTTTCTAACCTGTCCTCTGTAGACACTTGGTATCTAGGTTATTATTATAAAGCTTCTGATGTATTTCCTGAGGTGTTCCTTGGACCATCTTCTCTTGCTTCCCATCCGTGTCAGTCAAGACTATGTTTGAGGAACTTCCCTGGTGATCCAGTTGTAAAAATTCTGCCTGCCAATGCAGGGGACATGGATTCGATCCCTGGTCTGGGAAGATCCCATGTGGGACAACTAAGCCTGTGTGCCACAAGTACTGAAGCCCCCATGCTTCAGGGCCCATGAGCTGCAAGAAGAGCAGCTACCATAATGAGAAGCCCGTGCACTGCAATTAGAGAGTAGCCCTGGCTCACAGCAACTAGAAAAAGCCCTCATCCATCAAGGAAGACCCAGCACAGCCAAAAAAAAAAAAAGACTATGTTTGATCACAAGTAACAGAAAACCCAACTAACTGTGGCATATATATGAAGAGGTTTATTTGTCTCACATAATAAAACATCTGGACTCGAGTAGCAGCTCCTCAATGTCATCATTGCTCTTCTGTCTTTATCTTCTGCCATCTTTTATGGCTGGATTATGGCCTCACGGTTACAGAATGATTGCTGCACCTCCAGGCATCACATCTACCTTCAAAGCAAGGAGAAAGTAGCAAAGCAAAGTGACCAAAAGAGCCTGGAAACCAAATATATTCCCTTTTTATTAGGAAAGCAAGAGTTTTTCTACATGCCCCACCTGCCAACTTCCATTTATGTCCCATTGGCTGGAACTGGGTTTTCTGATGCCCTCTGGCTGTAAGGGAGGCTAAAACATTGAGAATGGTGCCTTTCAGCTTCCTTCATAGGAAAAATCAAGGGAGAGGGGCATTGTGAATGGCTTTTGAGTAACTAGTCTGCAGAGTATGCCCCTCCATCTCTCTGTCCTCTCCAAGGTTCCAGCACTTCCCTGGGCCCTGCCCATGACTTTGGTGAGAACCTGGCCCCAGCATCTCCCCAGGCGTCCACCTTTGGATGAATTCAGAAAGTGGCTGTCAGGTTCCTTGCCAATTGATGGTATAAGGATATAGTGGATGTGGCCACTCCCCTCCCTGCCCTCCTCGCCACCTCCAAGGTTCTCAGCCTACTAGTGAAGAGAAAACCAGACCAAATGCTCCTTGCTTTCCTTCTTAGAGCCAGTGATGCAAGACCTAGCCTGCTGATCCCGTTCAGACAGTTTTACAGGTTGCCTAGTGCCCTGAGAAAGTCCCGAAGCACTCGTGCCAGATTTTAGGCCAGCCTTCCAAGTCTACCTTATTCTGGAAGAATCTTCCCACCACATCTTGCTACATTCTGGACCCTGTCCATGTGAGGGTCCCAAGAGCTTCAGCTCTCATGGCTTGGGGAAAGGCGGGGAGCTGCTGGGGTGGAGCTCTGCCAGGCTGCTCCTGAGACAACCACAATAAAAAGGGCTCCGATTGACAAACCTGACTCAGGCTCTTGGAAAGCGTTTAAAGCTGACACCTCCTCCTGTTTGCCTAGAACGGTTTGGTAGTATGCCAGCGCATTGCTCAGAGAGGAATGCCGATCTGGAAGTGTTCACCTTGATGAGAGACCGACAGCAACTCCTGGTGGTGAATCTTTCCCTCTGGCGTTTGCTCTGAAGGTGGATCCATCTGTAGGCCTGTTGTCAAGCACCTGACCTCAGACAGAGCCGGCCTCTTCATTGCCACCCAGGGGAGTCTGTGCTTTATAACCAAGGGTCATGGGCTCCAGCAGACAGGGGAATCGATGTTATTCAGTTGCTCAGTTGTGTCTGACTCTCTGTGACCCCACGGACTGCAGCACGCCAGGCTTCCCTGTCCTTCATCTCCTAGAGCTTGCTCAGACTCATGTCCATTGAGTCGATGATGCCATCCAACCATCTCATCTCTCTCCTCCTGCCTTCAATCTTTCCCAGCATCAGAGTCTTTTCTAATGAGTCGACTCTTTGCATCAGATGGACAAAGTATTGGAGCTTCAGTTTCAGCATCAGTCCTTCCAATGAATATTCAGGGTTGATTTCCTTTAGGATTGACTGGTTTGATCTCCTTGCTATCCAAAGGACCCTCAAGAGTCTTCTCCAACACCACAGTTCAGAAGCATCAATTCTTTGGTGCTCAGCCTTCTTTATGGTCCAACTCTACATCCATACATGACTACTGAGGGATTAGAACTGGAAGAAAACTTGGAGGTCAAGGCACCTCCCATTTTGCAGATGAGGAAACTGAGACCCTAAGAGAACAAAGGACTTTCCCAAAGCCGGTCTCCCAGCAGAACCATAGCCTCCAGCTCTGACTGCAGAGTTTGCCTTCTCCTGTTCTGCACTGCTGTAAGGATCAAACATCTGTGACCAGTCACCTCATTTTCAACGTTTCTTCCTTAAAAATACTGGCAACCATCCCCAGCAGTCCTTTTTGCTGCAGTGTTTGGAGGTGGGCTGTTCTGGCTTTCCTGGTAGAGGGCCCGGTTGTCTCATAAGCGGTTGCCTCTTGGACAGAGTATTCATGTTTTCCTGGGGAGATTTCAAGCAGGAGCACAGCTCTGGGCCCTGCTCTATGGGGTTGCTTTTTTGCATGCGGCTGAGTCCCCTTCCTGCCTCCCCATTCCTGCACCTTTGCATCCCCAAAGAGCACAAGGTGAGGGGCATGGCATGGCCCATCCCAGCCCCTAAGGTGGTTTCCACTCTTGGTGGTTTCCAGACGTGACAGCACCCTTAGTGGATGAGGGAGCCCCCGGCGAGCAGGCAGCCGCTCAGGCCCCCACGGAGACCCCAGAAGGAACCACAGGTGAGGGTGACTCCCGGGGCCCAACTGTAGGATGGGAGCATGTGGGGTTCGCCCGTCTCCAAATGAGGTGGGGATGCGGGTGGATGCCAGCCTCCCGAAATCTTGGGTTGTTCTGAGCTTGATGCCCTGTTGCCTCCATGGCTGCCTGCCCGTCTCCTGGAGGATAGAGAACCTTCTGGATTCCTTCCAGCCTCTCCTCTCCTTGTCTTAGCTCCGGAGAGTTCTTGGAGGCAGGCTGGCTGCTGAGGTCAGTCCACGGTCCTGCTGGGACTCTGCCCAGCGACAGGGTCACTTCCTAGGGGGTCAACAGCTCCCTGGGGGGAGCACCTGAGTATGTCACAGCATCCGGATGGCCCACCCACGTCTTTGGAGGATCGTAACTGGATAACCCCCAAGGAACGCAGTGATGCCCTCTAGCATCCAATTTTAGGATGATCTTTTCAAACATATCAGCATAGAACAGACGTGACGAGACTGTCCTGTCAACATCGATGATGGGGAACAGCCCAGACAGGGCACTGTCCAGAAATAGCACTGAACTCGGGACTGCCAGAGTCACCGTGAGCTGCCCAGGCCCTTAGGAAGCAGCGAGCAGAGCCCGGAGCTCTGGCTGTCACTTCTTTCACGTCCACCTCCCTGGGCTATGCATGACTCCAGCCACTGGCTTGGTGATGGGGACGGTGCTCAGCAAGAAATGCAGGACGAGCTCTGGATGGTGTTTCAGCAGCAGTGGAGAGTGGGGAAATGTCCCCTGGCAGGAGTTCTTTTCCTTCCTGAAGGTGGGGCTCAGTGGCAGCCGTTTGGGAAGTCTGCAACCTTGTCCCCAGCCGTGTGGGTTAAGGATGCCGGGCAGGGGCCAAGCAGCGCCACCCGCTCCTCCAAGTAGCTTCCGCTCCGCAAGTTGCTCTCCAGAGATGAATGGAGGGTGATGTTCTGGATACTGACAGGCCTCGTCCTTGAAGGCCATGGAACCAACGACTCATGGGATGAGATCACGGGTAGCTTGACTTTTGTCTCTCGCTGTCCCTTTATAACTTTTCAGTGGGTGAAGCTCTTCTTCTGCCTGGGACAAAAACTCTAGGGAACTCTTGACTTTCCATCACTCCTGGGTTATCAAGTGTTTTAGTCTCCACTGACACACAACCCAGGCTGCAAATGCTGATGAGAATGTGCTGTCTGGGACTTCCCTGGTGATCAGTGGCTAAGAAACCCCCCTGCCAATGCAGGAGACACAGTTCGACCCCTGGTCTGGGAAGATTCCCACATGCCTCGGAGCAACTAAGCCCATGCCCTGTGCTCTAGAGCCGAAACTGCTGAGCCCGTTGCCCTGCAGCACGAGGAGCCATCACAATGAGAAGCCCAAGCTCCACAATGAGAGAGTAGCCCCCCGCCCTCGCCACAACTAGAGAAAACCTGCATGCGGCAACGAAGACCCAGAGCAGCCAAAAAATAACCAATTAATTTTTAAAACAGGAGTGTCCAGTCAGGATAACACTCAAAGCTGCAGGTCCTCCTCTCTGGGACTGGACAGGGGCAAGAACTGGGAGAGGGATGGGGAAGTTGTTCCTGCATTGGGGCTGCTGTGAGCTGGCTCCATGCAGTTTCTGCAGGTGTTGCAAGTTGAGTCTTTCCCTGTGGGTTTTTTTGAATTCTTCCAAATGCTTCTCTCCCGCGCCATCCCCATCGTCCTCCTGAAGTTCCCTCCCTCTGCTCTCGATTCCAGCAGACGTTCCTCTTTCTTGGGTCCCTTGGGGTCTGAAGATCCGTCTCATCTCTCCTCTGCCAAAGTTGGCTTGCTCACATCGGTGGCCCTGCTGGGCATGGCCTGAGGCGCCCCCTCCACTATGACTGCCCTGTGCCCACCACAGGTCCACAGGGGACATGGATGTTCCTTGTCTGAACAAACCACGCATATGCAGACAGCCCACGGACTTTGCTTCGCCACCAAGGCAGGGCCAGCCTGCCTGTCCTCCTTGAGTTTTCCCAGGTGGAGTTCTGACAGCCATCCACCATGTCCCTAACCCTAGGGGACACACACCACCTGTCTCCACCTGGCGCCTTGAAACCCTTTCAGAGGGACTGAGATGGGAGGCGGACAGGTAGCCACCATCCCACCTGCCCTAAGCTGCTCTCTCTAAAGAAATCCTTCTTAAAAATTCTCTCCCCCTCCACCCTTTTACATCCTGAATGAAGTTCAGTGAGGTTTTAGAGTTTAGGGGACATTTTTTCAGCTGGTGGCTTTAACAATGTGTACCTTAGTTTCGGGCTTCCCTATTGGCTCAAACGGTAAAGAATCTGCCTGCAATGTGGGAGACCCAGGTTCAGTCCCTGGGGTGGGAAGATCCCCTGGAGAAGGCAATGGTTACCCACTGCAGTATTTTTGCCTGGAGAATTCCACGGACAGAAGAGCCTGGTGGGTTACAGTCTATGGGGTCGCAAATAGTCAGACATGACTGAGCAGCTAACACGCCTTAGTCGAGCACCTCACTTGGGCATGTGTCTTTGTTGTATCTTGGTTCTCCTGTGAAACTTCCCATTTGAGGTCCATTTGGGAGTGCAGTGTGGCCATCCCCCTGCTGGTGTCCCTGCCTTGCAGGGTGAGCATGGAGCCCTCTTGGGGCTCCAGGGAGGCAGAGAAGCCATATAGGCTGGTGATGGCCCAACCAGTGGCTCATACCCTCCCTCTCACTGGTTTCTCTGAGCATCTCTCTTGCTGGGATCCAGGAGTGTCAGAGATACCAGCAGCCTGCAGTTTCCAATTTGCATCAGGACCAGGGTATCACGACACCGCGTTGGTATGTGAAAGCAATGGGCTTCCCAGAGCCACGGCAGTGACGTCATCGGCACGCCCCCTTGTGTCCTGTCTTCAGGACTCCATTCCACGTAGCTGGATTTGCTGACTTGCTGTCTCCCTGGACCTTTCTTCTATAACCTTGTCAGAAACTCAGACCAAATCTATGCTCAGAGCAGTGCTTCGCTGACAGACATCTTTTGTCAAGTGACATGGAGCTATCACCATTAGACCTCACGGGCTGTGTACAGCATCAGCGTGTAGGACACCCAGAGGTGTTCCTGCCTAGGAACTGCCTTTAGGGAAGCTGCCCGAGCCCACTGCCAGCCCCCTGCCCCTCGCCACAGCAGCCCTGGGCCAGCCAGTGGGCTGGGTGTCTTATCAGGCCGTCATACATCTGTCCAGAGACCCAGAGAGTCTTTCCTTTGCCTCCTCCATGTTCTCTATGGTGGGCCTGCATGGCAAGTGGGGCTAGCTTGGCATTTCTGATTTAATTGTAGAGCCTGAGTCATCGCAGGTCTGGGAGGAAAAAACTGGTGGCCCAACCAGGTAGGCATTTCAGGCTGGTGGCCTCCCTGTCCCTGTCCATCAGGGCATGTTGGCCCTCCTGGGGTGTGGGGTCACACCCATGTCAGTGTGTGGCCAACTTGCCCTAGAGGGTCTTTCTTCTGGACAGTCATACCTTTTGTCCTCCAGCGATATCCCCATTTCTTCATGATGCAGAAATTGGCGTTGTATGAAAGCTTACCGACTTTGGTACCATTGATGGCGTGATCAGGAGTTTGTCTCAGTCTTTTTTTGTTCGGGAGAGACAGTGGGCTCCCTAAGTGGGAGCCCAAGATACCCCCAAAACTGCTCACTGACACTGCCACACCCCCCCCCCCCTTTAATCAGATGGCACCTATTCTTAGCAGGCAGTTGAAGGGGTTTGCCCAGTAGTTTGGAGGAAAGAAACTGAACCTCTAGGGGACTCCTACCATGTACCAGACACTTTGATGAACGCATGCACACAGTTTCGTATGAACCCTCACTGCTCTCCTACAAGACAGGCTGGTGTTATCACTTTGGGGTTCTAGAGTTGGAAACCAAAGCTCAGAGAGGCTAAGTCATGGTGGCACCTGAGCTGGAACCCCAGCCGGACTCCGCAGCCCACACACCTAGTCCTTCCTGTACCTTCGGCTCCCCCAGGAGCTCTGGCGGGGCTGGGAGGGCGGCCTCCACCAGGACACAGCTCCACAGCAGTGGCTGAGCAGCAGAGGGCTTCTCCAACCTCACCTGCCCTGTCTTTGTCACACGGGGGACTGAGGACCCAGGGCCCACTGCGGGGAAGGTCTTTCCTCCTGGACTGTGTTGCCTGAAGGTGTGTGGGCGTGGGGTGGGGGGAGTGTTTCGTGGACTGTTTTCATCCACATCCCCAGTGGTCAGGTTTGCAGAAAGAGCCAGAGGTCCAGCACTTCAGAAACCTGTTGGGAGGGGCAGGGAGCTCTATGTCTAGCAAACAATAACTGTGTCTGCTTTTTATCCTCTTCATTTGCTGACTCACAAACCAGCTGAAGAAGCAGGCATTGGCGACACCTCCAGCCTGGAAGACCAAGCTGCTGGACACGCGACCCAAGGTCAGTGGACTAGTATTGCCTGCCTCGCGTGACGTGGGCGGTTGGGAAGAGGGGGTGGCAACACTTAAATGGACCGTACCCCGAGACGAGAATTTGGACCTGGGCCTTATTTCCAGGGTCCAGATCTTTAGGAGCTGGTTTTTCATCGAAGGAGGGATATTCAGGCAGAGAAAGAGCTTTCATTTCTGAGTCCTTCCCAGTGTATTTGTTGTTCTGAAAGAAGTTGGCCTTTGCCAGCTTGGGGACTCGAGCATCAGTGACCAACAGAAACACAAATGTGTCTGATGAGTCATTCTCCCTGTAGGCGGCCCTCTGGCCCATCCCAGGAGCAAAGCCTCAACTCTATCGCCACCAAACTATTTCCTCTGTGCAGCCTTCAAGTTTTATTGTGATTTTCGTCTCAGAGACCAAAATTACTGTGCTCAAGAAAAACAACTTCGTATTATCACTGAGCATGAATGTTTTTAAGAACTTAAATTGTAAATCCTAGAGATTCCTTATCTTTGGAAATGGAGACCTCCAATACAACCCCGCTGAGTTTTGTTTTCTGTCATTGGCTGCATAAATGAACTTGAGAGTCCACTGTATAATGTGGAAGCTTTTAGACTGTAAGAGAGCTGGGAAGTCACTGGTCTTTTCCGCACAAAGTGATTTGGGATTTGTTCGGTGTTTAGCGCTGCCACTGGGCCATCTGGCTTTAGGGAGACTCTGGGCCCTGAAGAAATGTCTCCCTGAGGGTGCTTTGAAGCCTAACTACACGTTTCTGTCTCCCAGGGCTCCCTGGCCCACAGTGCGCTGGTGTCTCTCGTCTCACACAGCATGGAAAGACGTGTTTTCATTCTTAGGTTTACAAAGAGCTTCAAAAAAATATTAGAAGCGATAATCATTATAAATGGGGAATCTCAGTCTATGTGTTAAATAACTAGAATCTTGCCTCCTATTTCTTTTAGGTCATGATTTCTAGCTTTTAGGTAAAATGAGAGGTTTTTATAACCTCTGGAAATGACCATCTATTTCCATAAAAAGAAGTGAATTTGAGTTTTTCTTACAAATTTTTATTGTAGGCTATGTCTCCATGTCCCTGAAAGATATTCCATGGAGCAAAAAGATCAGGCCAACAGCTTTGCTAGAAACCTTACTTTGGGGCTAACTGAATTTTTAACTTTCCCAGCACTGGCTTAGTATCATACAACTATATAGACCAACACCAGGTAGCATCTGCAATGGAACATTGGCACCAAATCTGTGAACATGTGGCGGTTTCTACCTCTGTGCTGCCCAGGCCAGTGTTTAATGCCTCATCTGGAGCTGCTGATCCAAATGGCCAAGCCCAGCTCCCTCCAGTGGGGCCTTGGGAAATCCAGACACCCTGGCGATCCACAAACTTGTTTCATTGCCACAGACCTGCAGTCTGGTTTGTGCTAAAGCAATCAGATTTAGGAAGAACCATGGACACAGAAGCACAGCTGTTCTCTCTTCCTTGTTTTCCGGCAGCAGAAGGAAAACCTCTGGCAGCCTGTGTTCATGAAGGACTAGGAGAGCAAAGATGTTTTAGGATGAAGCTGCGAGGGGCCGAGGGGAGCAGGGTGTGGGGAGGGCCCTGCCCACTACACCCTGCTCACACCAGGAGTGGACCTTTCTTCTGGGAGTGTCACCAGGACCAGGCCTCCCAGGGAGCACGGGGACACAATTCATCTGCACTCCTGAGGCCACCCACCTGTGTTTCCCCAAATCTTGCTTACCTTGGACCCACCCCCTGTGATTACTACCTTTAGTATTGGCTTGAAAAATACTGGAAATTTTTCACGATATTCATAAGATAGTGTGAAAGAATCTAAACGAACTTTTTGGCCAACTCAGTAGCTACTGAGCACTTTTCAGTCTTCTGGGAGCTGAATAGGATGTTCTCCCAGCCCAGCTCCTTCCTCCAGGAGAATAACAGCATGATGGCATGTTCCTCACACACACACACACACACACACACACACACACACACATGCTGTACTATCCTATATTGATAACTTTTCAGGGTATGTTTAATATGCAGGTTTGGGGCCCTGGCCTCTTTTTCAGTGAGGGTCTTTTAAAGCCTTGCGGTGTAACAGTAACATCCACATCACAAGCAATTTCTAGGGAGCTCTGGGAGGAAAGATTTTTCCAGAAAGTGCTGGAGACCTGGCCTGATGAGAGGTGTAGGGACCAGCAGCTGCTGCCACTTCCGGTCTGTTGAGTGGTGGGTTGGGAAGACGTTGGGGTGAGGAGGCATTTGCTCAGGTTGCCTCCTGCCAGCTGGTTTCTTGCATCTCCGTCATTTGGTCTGTTCATCCCCAAGACTCACCAAGGGCCCCAGAGAGTCTCCTGCAGACCCCGAGGAAGGCAGAAATCAGCTCATTTCCCTGATGACACCCTGTGTCAATCTGGCCACATGGCAGGCTCTGGGGCTGTGCTAGGAACACAAGATAACTGAGACCATGAGCTCCAGGCCCCGGCACAGGGGTGGGAGGTGAGAGAGCTGGCCTCTTGATAAGGGGCTGCCGGGCAGCTCCACAGACTCCGACTAGAGTTGGGACCAGAGGGACCATCATGTGTTAGCCATGTGTGTGGACCCCTGTGTTCTCTCACCTCCCGCCCCTCCCCTCATCCAGCCTCTCTCTCTTCCAAGACCCTCAATCCTTAGAGGAGAGCTGCAAAGTTGTCCTGGAACTAGGTAGGATGTTTGAAGAGTTGGGAGTTAGAAAAAAATACAGGATATTAGGAGAACCAACAGAAAAAAAATCTCCTGTCCTCAATACACAGATATTTTAAGGAGGGACTCACGTGAATGTGGGACTTCCCTGGTGGCTCAGATGGTTAAGAATATGCCTGCAATGCAGGAGACCCAGGTTTGATCCCTGGGTGAAGAAGATCCCTTGGAGAAGGAAATGGCTACCCATTCCAGTATTCTTGTCTGGAGAATTCCATGGACAGAGGAGCCTGGTAGGCTACAGTCCATGGGGTCACAAAAAGTCAGACATGATTGAGCGACTAACACTTCACGTGAATGCAGCATGAATGAAGCAGAAGAAAAGGGAAGTGTGCCCTCCATCCACTGGGCTGGCACACGGGAGGTGCTGTGACGGGGTGAAGGGCTGGCTCCGCAGGGCTGGCCACGTCTGTGCCGTGCAGACCACCTTAACTGCCGCGGTGGTCACCTCACCTCGTGCGGAAGGCTGTTCACAATCCACAATCTGGACAGACCTGAGCCGTGTTTCTGTTTGTAGAGGTCTCCTGGCAGGTCAGTTAGTAAAGGCTGAGCCCTGATTATGATGCATTTGGGGTTTTCCAAATCTATCAGGGTTTATAGGTACTTGCTGGTTTTATTGAGCCAAAAGGGGGGCCAGAGAGACAAGGAGAGGAAAGGAGACCCTCCCTGCACCCCAGCCAGGTCCCAGCTTGAGGCCAGAGTCTTCAGGAGGCTCACAGTCCTTGGAGAGGAGGACAAGTTTCTGCAGCTGGTGGAGTTAGCCTAAGGCAGCCCGGGATATGGCAGGATGCTCGGAGCCCAACCAGACCCAACACAGGCAGAGGACTAACACTAGCACTAGACGGGGTCTTGGTCTAAGCTCCCCTTTTACAGATAAAAAAACTGAGGCTCAAAGACAGGAGGTGCTTACCCACGGTCACCCAGCTCATTATTGGCAGATTGACCAAGAGCCATTTCATTCTGAGCAAAGAAAAGCAAGATGGGTGAGCTCAGAGCATGGGCTTCTTATCCTTTGTTAGGTGGGCTTGAGATGCTGTTTAAACGTCCTTTTTTTCTTTCAAACATACGTCCCTCTCTTAAAACTCTTAACTTGCTCTTGCTAACCTTTTGCCGCTGCTGCCTCTTCAAACCCAGAGGACAGGAGAGTTCCAGGTCAGCAGAGGGAAGCGTCTGAGAGGCCTCTGGCCCATGGGCTTAGCTCTCAGGTCCAGCTTGCACACGGCCAAGAAGCTTCTGGGGTCTCCGAGCTGCCTCTGGGGAAGAAAGAGCCCGAAGCTCCCGTCCTGGCGACCTCTCGCCCTTCCCAGCATCACCCCGTCTGCCAAGCGCCTCCTCCACCAGGAGGCCCTCAGGAGCCCCACTGGGAGTGGGGACCAAAACCAGGGCAGCGGGCTGAGGAGGACCTGGCCTTTCCGAAGCCCCCCTCCCCTGGACATCAGCAGACAGGGCCTGGGAGTGCCGAGGTTGTCCAGGCAAGCTTCCTCGGGGAGCCGGGCCACCATGGAGGTGAGGCTGTGGAGCCGGGGACCTCAGGTCTGACCCACCAGCACGCATCTGACATGCTCGGGGCCCCCACCCTGCTCGCAGGCCCCAGAGAGGCCTCACGCCAGCCTTCGGGGACAGAACCTGAGGTTGCAGAGGGCAGCCGCCACAGCTCCGAGCTGCCAGAGTGCCAGCTTTGGGGAGGCCTGCCCCAGGAGGGGCCGCCTCTGAAGGGGGCACAGGGCAAAGAGAGGCAGAGGGGTGAGGAGGTGGATGAAGACCGGGACATTGATGAGTCCTCACCCCAGGACTCCCCACCCTCCCAGGTCTCCCTGACCCGAGGCGGGCAAGCCCTGCAGGCAGTTTCTGGAGAAGCCCCTGGAACCCCAGGGTCCCCAGCCGGGGGTGCCATCCCGCTTCCTGTCGATTTCCTCTCTAAAGCATCTGCAGAGACCCGGGTCCCAGAGCCCGACGGGCCCAGCGAGGGCCCCCCGGGAGAAGGGCACGGCGGGTCCCCCGAGTTCACATTCCACGTGGAAATCACAGCCAACCTGCAGAAGGAGCAGGGACCCCCCTCGGAGGTGGATTTGGAAGGGACTGCACTTCCCGGGGCCCCTGGAGAGGAGCAAGAGCCTCGGAGCCCCTCTGAGGGAGAGGACACAAAAAAGACTGATCTTCCAGAACCTTCTGGAAAGCAGCCTGCAGCTGGTCTGCCAGGGAAGCCCGTCAGCCGGGTGCCTCAACTCAAAGGTCTGTGTCTTGAGCTCCTCCGCTCCCGCCTGGCGACCTCGTGTGCCACCCAGGCTGCAGGCACTGCCACTCAGCTTCCAGCTCCTCCTTGGCTCCTGCCGCTTCTGAGGCCCCCGGGGACAGCCACCAACCAGCCACCTGGGCCTTTGCTCACCCTCCCGGCCACCTCCTGTCCCTCAGGCGCTGGTAGCCCATGCTCCTCTTCACGCTTGCCGGCCGTCGTGCATGTCACCAACACCCCCGCCCAGTGCTTTCTGCCCCGTTCACTCCTCTGGCCCCTTGATTTATCTGCAAGGCTCTTCAGTCCAGTGGAGGCTGGTGGGCTGTACTCCACAAAGGGCATAGCAGCTGCTCCCATTTCGGAGGGCTCATCATGTGTCTCGAATTGGTTGTCTAGGACCCTCCCGACAATTGGGCATAATTAGCCCCGATTTGCAGATGAGAAAACTGAGGCTCCAAGCGGTAAAGTATCTTGCTGAAAGTCATTGAATAGTAGGTGATGGAGCCAGGTTTGGAACCCAAGTAGGTCTGCTTTGAAAAGCACTTCCATCTACCCCGCAAGTGCCTTCCAGGAGGTCCTGGGGTGTGCCCTCCTGGCCCAGAGACTCAGAGGACACATGTCTGTCCTCTGCGACTATGTCAGTGGACAGCACCTCACATGTAACAGACCACACACACACACACACACACAAGCATTTGGAGGTGACCCAGAGCCCATGCTGAGCCTTTGGCCCAACAACCACTCCACCCTATTCTGTCTGCCTTGTGGCAGAAGAGACAGTGAGCAGAAACAAAATCTTCTCATGTGAAGGAACCCCTTCTTTTTCCCTTGGTAGAGCTGGGGCAGACCCCCTGATGGGATCGCAGGGAGGGATCTCAGCCCCGTGCCCGTATCAAGCCCTGGGAAGTGTGACCACAGCAACCTTTCAGGAGCTGAAGAGATGGGTGGGGAGGTTCCCAAGGGTGGCGGTCTCTGTCCTGTTGGGGGGGAGGACAGTTTATACCCCAGAGGAGGCCTCATGGCCACATATCAGCTGTATTCATATGTTTAGGTCCTGTAGCATTTTAGAATCATTTTCGGGGCCCAGAAATTGATGCTACTTAAACTGTTCATTGCAGACGTCTGTTAAATGTTGTCACGAAAACTTTGAAATGTTATAGATGAAGGAACCTGTATTTTAAAATTTAAGACCGAAAAAGAATCCTACTTTAAAATATCCTAAACTCCAAACTAATATGGGACACGTAACTGTGACTTGACAGATGACAACAATGTTTCCTGAAATGTTGTTTTATATTGAATGCTGATCCACTGCATGTTGATAGATGTGTCCAGGGTAAAAAAGAGTTCCTAGTTAGTTTTTGGGGGGAAAAAAGGTGAAACAAAGTTAAATGGAGTTTGCTGCTAGGGAACTTGTCAGAGCCTTTAATATTCTAATGTACATTCTGACCCTCTGAGAAGGATACATAGTAACCATTTCCCCAATTTGGGAAATGCAGATCTAGCAGATGCTTTTGTTGTGACATAGATGATGATGGTCATCAGGGCAAAGGATGTGAATCAGGTCCACCCGAGGCTCTTATTAAAATGCAAGTTCCTGGGCCCCACCTTAGGCTACTTTCTCAGAGTGAACCCGGGATTTTGTATTTCAAGAATCTCTCCCACTGGTTCTGCTGCATAACAAAGTTTGAAAATCTCTGGGCTAGATCATCAGTGCTGGTCACTCTAGAAATCTGGTCTCCAGAAACCAGTGAGATGCTTCCACTGTCCTCGGGGCAGAGGAAATATTGAAGCCACAAATGAAAACCTATGATCAGTTTTCAATAATGAATGCCAATAGCAGGAAAGAGTGAGTTAGAAGTTTACGCTGGTAGACAAGCAGATTGGTTTCACCAAGGGGTGTGGCTTTCCAAACACAAAATCTGTCAATGGTTTGGTCCTAAAATCCAGAGATTACCTATGGCAGGGGTCTCCAGCCTCTAGGCTACAGATCAATTCCTCCTGTCAGATCAGTGGTGGCATTAGATTTAAAGTGCACAATAAATGTAATGTACTTGAATCATCCTAAAACCATCCCCTCCCCACCCCCAGTCCATGGAAAAATCATCTTCCAAGAAATAAAGAGTTTGGGGACTGCCGATCTATAGGATATTTGATGGCAGCTAGTTTGTTGCTAATTTGGGGAAAGGACAAGCATTAGTCCCCCCTTGGGAGAGTCTGTAAGTGGTGAGAAGGCCCTCCGGGGTTGGGTCAGGGGTGGGTTGGACTTGTCAGAGAGCCAGCTAGGACTGGTCACCCAAGCCCCCATGAGTGAGGGGCAGATTCTGGGAAAGCAGCCCACTCCCCCTGGCCCTTGGGTGACAATATGAGCAAGGGGTCCTGCAGGGGCCAGAGCCTGGCTGACCTGCCCTGTCCATGGCCCTGGGGCTTCCAAATGCCCCTCCTTGGAGTGGGGTTGGCCCCAGTTGGGGGAGGCTGACCCCAGAAGAGCCTGTGAGAGGTGGTCCTGCACCGTCTACCTTCCCTGACCACCCCTGTACCAACGTGTGCCCATAACAGTTTCCTCTGCGTCGCCTCTGCATGTCCCCGCCCTCAGCCAGCCTGCTGCCCCCTCTTGTCAGGGTGTTGCAAGCAACGACCCCAGTGTGCTGTGTTGATACTAACAACAAGACACCTAACAGATTCAAGGGGAAAGAAATCAGCCGGGTTTCCACTGGCCCAACTGAACAAGACATATTGCAGTTTCTGAGAGACCACTTTCCCTCCATTGGGCTCTCATGAGCTATGCTAATGGGTGTAACATGCATTCTCATTTTGTATTTTATCAGCTCGCATGGTCAGTAAAGGCAAAGATGGGACTGGACCTGATGACAAAAAAACCAAGGTAAGCTGAGAAAGCCATGGCACCGCTCTGCTGCCATCAAGTTCATCAAGAAGCCATGCTTTGTATCTGAATTGATCTCTGTATATGACACATGGAAATCGTTGGTCCCCGAGCTACAGCTGTCATTCAACGTGCTTTGTGTTTTCATGCAAATGTTTAAAATGCCAGCATTTATCCTTGGGTACTTCTGCCAGGGAAGGGCAGTCAGCAGGTTAATGAATGAATGAATGAATGAATGAATGCTCCACATTATAATTGTACCAGCATTGTTTGCATTAAGACGTTCATAGTAAATGAAGGTATGTTTGAATTTTCTCCAGTGAATTTTGAATTTTATGCTTCCCACTACAGGTCTAGGCACAGCAAAGATATATCTGTATACACACAGAGAGATATATTTAAGATCTATCTAGAAAATAACATTTACTTAGGGGGCTGAGGGAGTGTTGAGCAAAAAATGGGATATCCAACCTAAAGTGGAGGGTTCTGGAAAAGCCCTAGAGGAGAGGACCTGTGAGGCAGGCCGAGAAGGAGAGATGAAGGGGGGTTGGTGAATAGGGGTGAGAAGAGACATTCCGAGGAGTTGGATCGGTGGAGGTAGAGAGGGCCTGGAGGGAGAGGAGGAGCCAAATCACGTGTTTGGGAGTTCTGAGCAAATCAGCTCGTTTGCTGCCAAGCTCTGAGTAGGGCTGAGGCAGGCCAGAGGAGGGAAGCCTGATACACACCCTACATGCTGAGTGAACATGTGGGCTGTGGTGCCCTAGAGGCTGTCCTGAAATCCTGCCAGCCAGTCTTAAGATCTTCCCCCAGCAAGGACCAGAGAACCGAGCAGCCTGCTCACCACCCAAACTGCACCCAGGACCGCGCGGTCCTTCTCACGCTCCCCGTCAGCTCTAGTGCACTCTCCTCCATGACGGGGTGTCTTGGAGAAAGCTCCCATAGCTGCACAGGAGTGTTTTTCCAGGAAAACCTCACTGGGGCTCCAGATGGAGACCTGTTTTTCTTTTAGGCGTGCAAGAAGCCCCCTATCTATGCTGCCTGAAACGCCTGGGTGTTCATCAGTCCTGAAGGACTGATGGAGTTCCCAGACACAGCATCAAACCCTAGGGTTTGGTCTTGTGTGTTGAGGGTGGCTGCCCAAAGTGCGTGCCCTGGAGGAAGTTGGGGTTCGCCATCACAGGACCCCGGTGGGCAGCTGAGGGTACTTACTGCAGGGACTTGGGGTGGGAGGGAGTTGCAGTAACTGGCTGCCAATCGGGATGCCCATTCAGGGGAATCCTGTCCTCTGTTCATTCATCCATTCATAAGCTGTCCCTGCCCTGGAGTGGCTCACAGCCTCGCAGCAAGAGGTCAGATCTGTCACGAACCTAGACCGCTTGGCCAGGTAGGGAGCAGTACCAGCGGAGGGGGACCTTGTGAAGCTGGGGAAGGAGGGCTTGCCGGTGCCCACCCTCAGCTTTTCTTGCTAGCAGCCCCAGGGCCTCAGTCTGCATCGCCACCCTCACACCCCTGCTCCATCCCTCTTGCACTCCTTCCCAAGGCTGGCTGCAGAGACAGCCTCAGTCACCTTAAGTGGTGAATCTCAGTAAAGAAGAAGTCTCTGGTCAGGACTCTCTTCTGTAGCTCTGACTCCCTCTTTGGAACACCTTTGGACTTGGCCTCTTGGTTTTATTCCTGAAGGCGTGGCCCTTCCCGCTCCCAGACCAGCCTCCTCCACCAGGGCCATGCATCCCAGTCCAAGGTCCCCAGAGGTGGTCCAGACAAACCACAGATGCTGTCCACCCTCCTTCACACACTGTCGTCTCCGTGAGGTCGTCCACCTCACAGACACCTTCCCACTGGTCGCCTGCAACACCCAGGCTACTTCATTGGGTAGATGGTACTCAAGAGTAACCACTGGCCTAGGTAAGATTTACCAGACATTGGGAGATTGGGATAGACATATATACACTATTGCTACTATGTATAAATTAACTGAGAACCCTACTGTATAGCTTCCCTGGTGGCTCAGATGGTAAAGAATTTGCCTGCAATGCAGGAGGTCCAGTTTCAATCCCTGGCTCAAGAAGATCCCTTGGAGAAGGAAATGGCAACCCACTCCAGTATTCTTGCCTGGAGAATTCCATGGACACAGGAGCCTGGCGGGCTATAGTCCACAGGATCACAAAGCGTCGGACACGACTGACCAACTAACAATGTCATTGTGTGGCTCGGGGATCTCTGCTCAGCGCTCTGTGGTGGCCTAAATGGGAAGGAAATCCAAAGAAGAGGGGAGATATGTATACATATGCCTGACTCACTGTGCTGTACTGTAGAAACTAACAATACTGCAAAGCAACTACACGCCAAGAAAACTTGATTTTAAAAATATTGGGTGGGGGGAGTAATTAACAGACAGTTTGGTTTTGAGACTTTAATCAGAAAGTAAGTGTGTGTGTGTGTTCTAAGTGGTGTCAGACGGAATCTTCAAGACCTGCCTAATCAGATACAGTCCTGATGTTGGCAAGGACGATTCTATCAGTGTAGTGGAAGAGGGAGAGGGGTTGGGGGTCAGCATGATTCCCCCACCTGGAATTGAGCAGAACCAGGGGCACTTCTGACCCATGACACACTGGAGATGTTTTCTTGAGAAACATCCTAAGAATCATATACTTTTGGCTATCTCCATTGACTCTCTGGGTGCGAGCCACCTTTTAACCAGTGGTCTCCAAAGGGTGGAGCTGAAGTAGATCCAGTGAGCTGGAGAAAGAACATACAACACGTCTATCACTTTCTCCAGCTCTGCCATATGTAAGTTTTATAATGTACATCGTATGCTAGCCGTAGTATATGCATCAGCTGATGAATGACTGCAAGTTCATGGTCACTTTCTGGTCTTCCTGATAAGGACTGTTAAGGGCAAATGATCCACATGGTTTGGAGGTCATGCCTTTAAACCATTACCTGCCTTATTTGTTTATAGTTACTGTCCTTTTTTTCAGTTTGTACCTTTCTCCCATGTGCTGACTTTTATTTTGATTTTATTTATGTTTATGTTTAAGCCATCCACACCTTCTTCCGCTAAAACCCTGAAAAATAGGCCTTGCCTTAGCCCCAAACGCCCCACTCCTGGTAGCTCAGACCCTTTGATCAAACCCTCCAGCCCTGCCGTGTGCCCAGAGCCATCTTCCTCTCCTAAACACGTCTCTTCTGTCACACCCCGAACTGGCAGTTCTGGAGCAAAGGAGATGAAAGTCAAGGTAAGAGGAACCCACCTTTGGCAAGAATCAGGCTGCTCTGCTGTAGTTTTCAAAAGTATGCTTTTCTAGTCGCAAAGACCTTTCTTTAGATAAGCTCTCACCTAGAAGCACCATGTAGAACAGTTAAAATTCTCTGGTTAAAACAGGGGAAAGGAGGCATAGTACCATCCTTTTCAACTCCCCTTCATCCCCTAAAGCACGGGAGGGGACCCTGGTTTGAACATCACTGTGGGTTTCCTTGGTCTATTCCCGGCTTCAGTAACTCAGGGATGCTCCCGGGTTGCCCTCGTTTGGGTTGGACAGCATCCCTTGCACCCACACCTGTCCCAGTAGCTCACTCCCTCCTGAACCATCTCGTGGTCACCGGTTCACGTCAGTTTCTTTTTTGAGTTCGTGTTATGTGTCAAGGTCACTGCCCCCAGTCAGCTGACCATGCCCATGCACCTGTGCTCCCCCTTTGGCCCGTCTGCTAATTGATGCTGGTGTTCACCCGCCAAGAGCTCTTAGCACACCTGAAGCGTTACTGAACCCCGAGACCTGCTTGAGAGAGGATGGAAGGATAGGACTAGCTCTCTTAGCACTCTCGGTCAGGTTCAACAAACTGTGTCTCCATGTGCCTCTGAAACCAACCACCACCAGGAAGATAAACCCCCCTAAGAGAGTCAGAGAACGGTGTAGGAAGTCTTCAGACGTCCTGCCTGCCGACACTGGTGGATGCTGACCGCGATCATTGCTATGAGCTCTGTTGACTTTTTATGAAATACATTGGCTCCACATGTGCAGATAACTCATGTAAACAGTTCGTCCAGGAGGAAATGGTACTCAGGAGTTTAGGAGGGGCTGTGGATTTGTGTATCTTTGTCATGGTAAAGGACACTTGTATTTGGCTGGCAGAGCATCACCCCAATGTTAGCCTCCTTTTGAGTCAAGCTGGCAGAGGGGAGCTGGCATTGATGCCGGGTGGCAGAAACCTTTCCCAGTTGTAAAAAAAAAAAAAACACTCTGCTGTGCATTGGTTTACAGGGGGCAGATGGTAAGCCTGGAACGAAGATCGCCACACCCCGGGGAGCGGCCCCTCCGGGCCAGAAAGGCCAGGCCAACGCCACCCGAATTCCAGCAAAAACCACTCCCACCCCGAAGACCTCGCCAGGCACTGGTGAGAAGGGCTTTCTCTGGAATCCTAGTGGAGGGGTGGGGATGGGGAGAGCTTGCCATGGAGGCCCTGGCGGTTAACCTCTGGTAGCCAACTGATGACTGTGGTTCAGTAAGCATCAAATGTTCATTTCTAATTCTTTTAATTTTCTGAGCTAGATATTGAGTCCCCACTTTTTACCATGAAGAAATCGAGGCTCTGAGAGTTTGCATGACTAAGTCTAACCAGCCTTTTAAGCATGAGGAAAATACAGCCATGAGACTAATAACGATGGAGAAGGGGCTTCTCTGAGTTTCTCAAACCCCACGACGCACCCCCCCCCCGGGAGGTGTTTTTCAGCCCCCAGTGAGGGGTGGGACACTATGGGTGACCTCACACAGGGGGCAGCCCCTGCTAACTTGCTGGGATGTTAGGGGCCTTCTGACAGAACCTAAGGGTCTTAGCTGAACACTCACAGGCTGGGCCCATCTCCTTGACTCCTGTGAGTTAAACCCACTGGGTTCTCAGTACCAGCCAAGGCTTCAGTTGAGCCATTTTGCTTCCAGTGGGGATAGCCAGGCTGAGTCCACCCTTCCCACTGCCCTGATGACTGTCCCGGGCACCTGGGTTTAGACTGTACATGACTCGGGGTGTCTGATCCAGGGCAGCACTCAGGGGGCCTGTGGATCTTATACGGGCTGTGTGTGAGGCCTGGGTGGGCAACACAGGGCCTCTGCTGCTCCTTGGCCCCAGGGGTGGCTGCCCAGAGTCCTGCTCTCCCGCATGTCTTGGCTGTGGTGTTTAGCGAGGTTGCCGTAGGGCGGGGCCTGCATGGATACCCGCTCACTAAGGCCTGTTGGTTGACTTTCTCCCATAAGGTTTATTTTTTTTTTAATTATTATTTATTTATATTTTTGCTGCATTGGGTCTTCATTGCTGCGCTCAGACTTTCTCTACTTGCAGCAAGTGGGGGCTACTCTCTAGTTGTGGTGTATGGGCTTCTCCTTGCAGTGGCTTCTCTTGTTGCAGACCACGGGCTTATTTGCTCAGCAGCATGTGGGATCTTTCTGGACCAGGGGTCAAACCCGTGTCCCCTGCATTGGCCAGGAGGATTCTTCACCACTGGACCTCCAGGGAAGCCTGGGTTTTTCCTCATGTATAGAGTACATATGATACAAGGGGAATTCACAGACTCCTGACTGGATTTCATATATGATTTTGATCCTGCTTTTCTTCACTTGACATTATGCCAGTTGATTCATGCAACTGGAGTCATAACTGGAAGCAAGAACCTGTGTTTCTCTCTGGATCTTAACTGCTCTCGAGTAGACAGACCTCCCCCAAGTCGACCTTGTTTCCTGCTAGCCAGTGCCCCTGCTCCCTAACCCCATTCACCACCCCCCCACCTGCTGCACAAAAAACAAAAACTCTCATTGAGGCCTTTTCAAGCTTGATGATAATGAGGCTTTCTGTGGATTTTTCTTTTTAAGCGACCATGCAAGTGCAGAAAAAACCACCCCCTGCAGGGGCAAAATCTGAGAGAGGTAATTCTGAGCCTGCCTCGCCCAGCTGGGGTCATGCCTTCTGCACGTGCAGCTTGTTGGTTGGCCGGGGGTTTGGCGGGGGAGGGGGTTAGAGCCGGGAGGACCTGCTTTTGAAACGTAGGCTTCCCACATTGGGCCTGAAGTTGGAACAGGCAGAATTCCTGCTCCTCTTCTCACGTGGTTTGTGCAGATGTATCTGTCCAATGGGCAATCCTAATCCTAATCCTGCGTGTTCTTGGCATCAGCCGGGGGCTCTGGGTGGGGCCAGGGGAGCAGGTGCCTCGAGCTGATGCGGGTGCTGGAGTCAGGACCGGGACCGGCCCCAACCAGGTTAGGGGGAGGCCGCACTGGCAAGCCCTGTTCTGTGGGCTCCGGCCGCTGGCCCCGTTTCTCCAGATGAGCACCCAGGCTTAGGGAGGGAGGTCGAGGGACTTGCCTGAGGTCGCTCTGTAGTTCAGTGGCGCAGAAAGGGTGGGAAGCCACCACCAGGTCTACCAGGCAACCTGTGTGCCAGGGGGCAGAGGGCGGGGGGCGCTGAGCCTGGAGGCTTCACTCGTCCTGTTGCTGCAGAGCTTGACTCCTTGAGGAATTTCCAAGAGACATAGAGATTCAGCCAAGAACCTCCTGCTCATCCTCTCTTTGACAAGAGAAGACACTGCTTCCCACAGAGAGCTGCCCTTTCTCCTGCTTGGGGCCCAGCAGGTCCCCGTTTGGTACACATGCTTCCTGGGTGGTGGGGGGCATCGGCCGCCCTCAGAAATGGAGGGGAGCGAGGCCGCCACTTGGGCACAGCGTCCAGCCCAGTGGCTCTCAGACTCAAGAATCCTGCTCAAGAATCAAGAATCAGGAGTCTGCTTTAGAATCCCTAGGAGCAAGGGAAGCACCAGTTTTGCAGGCCCTGCCCCTGGAGATTCTATCCTATCCGGCCTAGATGGGGCCCCGGAATCTGTATCTTACAGGTCCCCACCCCCCCCCCACCCCCACCGCCACCGTGGCTGCTCTGGAGATCCGGACGCAGGAGTGCCTGGGCCACATTTGGTGAAACACGAATCCAAGAGGCAGACAAGAATAGCCAACCGGGAAGTGTGATGGGGGGTTGAAGAGTGCAGGAAGAGACACGTGTTAGGAGACCAGGGCTGGTCAGCTGGGAGAGGGGCGGCGCCCGCAGCCTTCCTGGAGGGCGCGGCCTGTGCCCCGTGTCCGGAAAGGCTCATTGCTATTTGCTGGGCAGCGCCTTTTCGCGGAGGGCGTTCTTGGGGGAGGGCAGGAAGCTGTGAAGCGGCTTGGCTTGTTTGGAAAGCCAGGGACTGGTGGACACGATGCAGGCATACCATTCTGGAACCCAGGTACCAGAGAGGAGTCGGGAGGTTGGAAAGGGGTCTAGCGGGGAAGGGGCCTTGAACTTGATGAACAGCTCAAAATTCCACCTGTGGTCAGAGTCCGGTGGAACCATGTGTAAAAGAGATAGCTAGTGGGAAGCTGCTCTAGCCGAGGGAGCTCTGCTCAGTGCTTTGAGATGACCTGGAGCGGAGGGATGTGGGGCGGGGATATAGTATTTTGTGTTTTCCCACGCTTATAGCTAATTCACGCTGCCCTACAGCAGAAACCAGCACAACACTGTTAAGCAGTTACCCTCCGACTAAAATTTAAAAAATAAGGAGTCCAGTGGATCCGGATGAGACCCTGGCCCACCATCGCATTACCCTTATTCAGGGCAAAGGCCACGTATCCCTGCCCAGCCTCAGTCAGTCGGCATTATATTTGTTTCCCCTGAGCTCAGAGAAGGAAAGTGACTTGTTTGAGATCACTCAGCTGGCTGGAGCCGCTCCCGACCCCAGGGCCACTGGGCAGAGTTGCTCCCCTCTGGGAAGCAGTCCTGAGTGGTCCTTGGCGACCACTCTGTTGCTTCCCTGGGAAGCAGGATATTTTTGTCCCAAAGCAATGAGGCTGGGAAGAGGGGACATTTCTCTAGAAATGGAGGCCAGGGCAGCATCCCGCCAGATTGACTGAACTTCCAACCTTGTTCCTACCGGCCTGGTCCAGCCCTGACTCTGGGAATGGACCGCAGGACAGAGACCCGTTTTCTGACTCCCGCCCCCCCGGGCCCTGGCCTCACGCCCGCCTTCTTTTCCAGGTGAATCTGGGAAATCCGGGGACCGCAGCGGCTACAGCAGTCCCGGCTCCCCAGGCACTCCGGGCAGCCGCTCCCGCACCCCTTCTCTGCCGACCCCGCCCACCCGGGAGCCCAAGAAGGTGGCGGTGGTCCGCACTCCCCCCAAGTCGCCGTCTGCAGCCAAGAGCCGCCTGCAGGCCGCCCCGGGGCCCATGCCAGACCTGAAGAACGTCAAGTCCAAAATCGGCTCCACGGAAAACCTGAAGCACCAGCCAGGCGGCGGCAAGGTAAGGGCGTGTGCGAGACTGGCCTTGCGGGTGTCCGCCCGGGGCGCCCGGATCGGGCGTGGCGGGGCCGGGCGGGGTCAGGGGGGAATGTACACCTGGGCGGAGGCGAGGGAGCCCCTCTGCTCCCACCACCCGCCTGGGTCCCGCCCCCGCCCCATAGCACAGGCCCCTCCCCGACCTCTTGAAGGAAAGACGGTGGGTTAGGGTTCAGTTCTGTGCCGGGGTCACCAGCAGGCTGAGTGCCAGCTCAGGGGAGAGACAGCACCGGTTCTTCCCTCGGTCACCTCAGCCCCTGCTGATGGGATCCATCAGAGGTGACAGCGTGGTAGCCCCATGACCTGGGAGTTCTCAAAGTGGGTGCCTGCAGGGGGTTCCCCAGCTTCCTTGTGGTTGAGATCATGAGACAACCAGTGTACAGGTGGGTGTCTCTGGCATTGGTTGAACATGTGTTTAGGTCCCAATTCTGGGGGAATTCCTGATACTATTTTGAACAACTGATTCTTCCAGGGACAAGTGGGTGCTCACGTCGTCTCTGGGTCTCCCAAAGGTGGAGAAAATGAGCTTCCAAGAGCCTAGGTGGAGGGATGTGGGCACAGCCTGGACCCCTCCTCCTCTCTTTGACCCCCTCCTGCATTGTGTGAGTTTCCTAGGGTTGACATACAAAATGCCACCAACTGGGGACTTGCCTGGTGGTCCAGTGGTTAAGACTCCACATTTCTGCTGCACGGGGCACGGGTTTGATCCCTGGTTGGGGAACTTAGGGTGCCACCAAGGAAAAAAAAAAAAAAAAAACTAACATGGACTGGGTGGCTTATACAACAGAGATGTAATTCCTCATAGAGCCCAGAAGTCCAAGGTCAAGGTGCTGGTTTCCTGAGGCCTGTCTCATGTGCCTGCAGGTACTGCTTTCCCTTCGTGTCCTCACTGGTCCCTCTCTGGGTCTCACTATGTCCCAGTCCTGCCTCCTATAAGGACACCAGACCTATTGGCTTAGGGCCCACCCCAGTGAGCTCATTTTAACTTAATGACCTCTTTAGAGACCCTATTCCAAACACAGTCCTGTTGGGAGGTACTGGGAGTTAGGACTGCAGCCTGTGGATTTGGGGAACACAATTCAGACCATGACAGCGCCCCCTGCCCCCCAGCACCAGGGAGGGAGATGGAGCAGGGAGAAGAGGGTGCGGTGGGGAGCAGAGGACAAGGACACCCCCCCACGTCTTGTGTTGAGCCTTCTGGGCTGGACTGTTTCAGGAGCAGAGCGCCTCCTGGTGGGCAAGGGCCAATGTGTCCCTTCCAGAGCGCCCCCCAGCCCAGCCTCTGCACTCGGTTTTATTAAAATCGCTCTTGACTGGGGCCTAGGTCACCATGGAGGGAGGGGTCTCAGAGGCCTTTGGTCCATGTTAGTGGCCTTTGCCTGAAACCCTGCCCTTTGCTCCCCGTGGAGCTTCAGGGCCTCCTGCTGGCCTTTCCCGTCCTTGGGGCCCAAAGGGTCCTGCCCAGCAGGGAGGTCTGGGTGCCCCTTGGGGTCTTTGGGCCACGGGGCTGGGCCTGAGCAGTGTTGACCTCCCTGCAGTGTTTGCTCTGCCACTTAAAGACGCATTGCCTGTCTCCTTATGGAGGGGGCTCTGGCGCAACTGGCTTGAAGCTGACCCCTGGTGAGGCTTCTGGGCCAGAGGGACCCCCAAGGAGAGGGTTTCCAAGGTGATGGGATGTTTCCCACTGGCGTTTGCACCCCTCCCCCAGCGCTGTGGCTGTCCCACGTCTGCCCGGTTTTCATGGCACAGAGTGTTCGCCCCTGTTTTGAAAACTGAAAAACAAAACCCGACACGGCCCGTTCTGCACCCCCGAGAAGACTGTGGGGCTGTGAGCAGCACGCTCACGGTGAGAGGAAAAACTGACGGGCCGCGTCTCCCAGCCCGCGGGGCTCCGCACACACCGGCTCCCCCCAGCCCAGGCTGCACCCCGTCAGCCCCGTGTTCACCTGAGGTCGGCTTGGAGGGTTCGGGCACCATTTGGCCCCGTTCTCGAAACCCTGCTGAGAGCAGCAGTGACAGGGCTGAGCAGGGAGGAACCCACCCCTCGCATCTGAGCTGCCCAGGCCCAACCAGTTGGGGAGAGGAGTCCAGTGGCCCGAGGGCCAGTGACTCGATGCTTAGGATGGAAAGGGTGAGGCTGCCCCCAGGTTGTGGCTGTACACGTGGGCGCAGATGCGTGTCCACAGCTACAGACTTGACGGTTAAAGCAGAAAGGTGACTTTTCTTGGGATTTACTGGGGAAGGAGATGTGGGGAAGTGGCCGAGAGGGGAGTAACAGCGTCCTCGTAAATTCCATGCAAAACTTAGAAAACTGTGAAACAAAGAAAATCTGAGCCATAACAACAGAGATCAACACATTAATCTCTGGGAAAAACAAAAAATAGATAAAATTTTTAAAAAAAGAAAACAAAAGGGAAGAAAAGGTCCCTGGGATCCATGCAGAAGGCCTCTTGAAGTGACTCCAATGGGGACTTCGCTGATGGTCCAGTGGTTAAGAATCCACCTTCCAAGGGCTTTCCTGGTGGCTCAGATGGTAAAGAGTCTGCCTGCAGTGTGGGAGACCCAGGTTCGATCCCTGCGTCGGGAAGCTCCCCTGGAGAAGGAAATGGCAACCCACTCCAGTATCCTTACCTGGAAAATTGCATGGACGGAGGAGCCTGGCAGGCTATAGACTACGGACTTGCAAAGAGTTGGACACGACTGAGCAACTTCACTTTCCAATGCAGGGGATCCTTGGTCGGGGGACTTAGATCCCACATGTTTCGGGGCAGCTAAGCCTGCGTGCCTCAACTACTGAGCCAGTGCACCCGAGAGCCAGTGCCCTGTAACACAGGAAGCCCACGTGTGGCAACAGGAGAGGCCTGCGTGCCACAGCAAAGACCGAGGCCAAAATTAAAAAGAAAAAAATGACTGGAGGTCCCTGTGAGATCTCTGGGTCCCCGTGGCCTCTCATTCGGCCCAGCATATACAGTAAAAGGGACAACACTTCAAGAGTCTGCAGAATAACCCAACTTCCTCGGGAGGTGACACGCTGGAGGAGCAGGACAAGGTTATAAACCTGCAGAGACTGAAAACTGCACATCAGTCTAACTTTTTTGGGAAAAACATGTAAAACATCTGTTTTCTGCTTCATACTCTTCTCTGACTTCATGATTGGCTACAGTGAACATGAAGAGTCCGAAACAAAATTACTTTTAAAGGAAAATACAAATAATCACTTGGCCACTTTAACCTAACCAGCTGGATCCACCAGAAGTGGGAGGGGCAGGAAGGAGTAGCAGTTCCCCTGTGACTGCAAGGGAGAATCAGCTGGGGTTGGGAGGGGGAAGGGTTCTTTTAAAAACCCTAATGCCTGGACTTCCCTGGTGGTGCAGTGGATAAGAGTCTACCTGCCAATGCAGGGGACATGGGTTCTGATCCCTGGTTTGGGAAGATCCCACATGCTAGGGAGCAACTGAGCCCGTGTGCCCGGAGCCTGAGCACCACGAGGAAGAGTAGCCCCCCACTCACTGCAACTAGAGGAAGCTCATGCGCAGCAACAAAGACCCAGTGCAACCTAAAATAAAATTAATTAATTTAAAAAGAAAACAGAACTTGTTTTTAAAAAATCCTAATGCCAGAGCCTTACCCTGAACCTTGAGAGTCTTGAGGGGTCCCCAGGGGCTCCCAGGGGTTCAGCAGTCCAGGCTGAAACCCCGTGTCCCTGCATTCTTATCTACTGACCTCTGGTCTCAACCCTGACTGCTAGAGCCTCCCATGAGCCCTGGATCTGGGACTGGTTTTCTTTTTTTTCCTCTTCTGCTCCTGCCCCTGCCACTATTTTCAGATTCCAAGCACCTGGCTCCTCAGACGACTCAGACCCAGGCCAGGTCAGGCCCTAGGTCCTGCACCCCCTCCCCAAGACTTTGTCCCAGTCCTGTTCTTAGGGGGATCGTGGAGAGGGAAGTTCAGACACAAAGAACCAGCATTTAAAGCACCTAAAAAAACAAAAACAAAAAGGACCCACTGCAGGTGTAAGCGATACGAAATTAACATCCTTCTGTCCTGATGAGCATGTGAATCCTTGCAGTCCTTTTGAATATAATACAGGATTATTCATAGTTTTCATAGTTTATTTTTTTCCATTTATTTTTTCATAGTTTTCATAGTTTAATTCTGCTAAATCAATGATCTGTTGAAGGATTTCATGTCTCCTTCCTCTGGACTAGATTGAAGGTCACCTTGAGATCTTTGTGTCCCTCTAGCTTCACACTTGATGTACAGTAAATGCTGTATACTCAATCAAGGAAAGAAAGAAGGCTTTAAATTCAGAAAAAGCTTCATGCACAAGAATGCAGATTGTGCTTTATTAATGATTGCAAAACAAAACAACTCAAAAGTCTAAATTAGAAAAATAGTGATGCCATACTATAAAATATTTGCAGTCATTAATAATTGTCTTTGAAAATAATTTTTACAATTATAAAAACTACAAATAAGTTAAAAGTAAAATTGTATAAATTTTGTAGGTTATATCTGCCACCTGTATAAAAGCCATGTATAGAAGACAAATATGACAAAATGCTAATAGTGGTTCAGAGAAATTGTGACTGATTCTTTTTCTCTATTTTTACCTTTCTTCCTAAATTTTTTACAGTGAAACCATTTCTAATTAGGGAAAAAAAAAAAAAAGGAGGGACTTCCCTAGTGGTCCAGTGTTAAGACTTTGTGCTTCCACTGTTCTGGGAACTAAGATCTCAAATGCCATGCAGTGTAATCAAAAAGAATTTAAAAAAAAAGAAAAAACTGGATAGAAATACAGTTGTGACTGGAAGTGTCACAGTAGATATTAGTAAACCATCTACTTTTTTATTAGTAAAATAAAAACAATAAAAGAACATAGTTCATATAATTGAAAAGGAAAAATTAACAAACACAAGGAATCAAACTGGAGGGGAAAAAGGGTTTATCTGTTGTTAAGAGTTCAGATGTGTCAATAATCTATTTAGTCCATAAAGAAAAGTATCTATAAATACAGAGAAGCAGAAATTGCTTCTCGTTTCTAACTTCAGTGTAAAACATAAACTTCATTGTATGCATATTGTTAACATGACCACAAATGCTCAAAAATCAAATTTTCCTTTGTCACTGCTCATTCAGTTTAGAAATGAAAATGCCTTTTCCAAGTGTCTTGGTTACAAATGCCATAAATTATGTGGCAATGCCCCAAAATTATACTTAAAAGGAATTCATCATTTTAAATGCTTTAATTTTTTAAAAAATTGACTGCAGCATGTAAACTATGTTCTTATTGGTAGGGGAAAAGAATACAAGCAAAGAAATAATACACAAAGAGAAGACAGAAATAAATTTAGAAAATGGAGCATACAATAGCATAAAAAACTGATTCCTTCCTTCTTTCTTTTATTCATTCATCCAGCATTTCTGGGGCACCTCTGAGCGCCAGGCCCTGTGCTGAGTTCCTACTCCAAGACCCAGGCAGGAGAGAGAGAGACACGGAACTAATTAAGCAGAGGCAAAAGGAGAGGTTGGCCAGGGAAGCTAATGCAGGAGGGAGCAGCCTGCACCATTGAGGGTTCCCCACACTGAGGGTCACCTACGTGGTGAAGTGTTGCACGCAATTGTCAGCAACAAAGCAGAGAAGATCCTTGTCTGGAACCATCAAGTCTTTAAAAGGACAGTTCTCGTATCCGCCTGCCCCCACGCATTTACTGCTGGTGTCGCAGATCGAGAAAGACTTGTGGGAAACTGCACCTGGAGGTACTGAGAAGGAAAGCAAAATAAAGCTAAAACTGGCACCAGCTGGGGTGGCAGAGGGGCGTGGGTCAGGGTGGAGCTTTGTGTGTTTACACGTGAGCTCTGGAGAGCTAGCAGCTGATAGAGGGAGGTCCCCGCTGGGTCTCCTGTGTTCGGACAGCATAGGATGGAGAAGAGAAAGGGAGAGTGGCGGGCACCCCCCGCAGAGCCTCCGGCTCCACAGTCAGTCGCGGAGCGGGTGTTGAATAAGAGGGTGAGTGTGGGCCCAGCCGAGGTTAAGGCAGCACCACCCTCAGCAGCCTCTCCGTGGGGTCAGTGGAGGGCAGAGGGCCCAGGTACCTTCCAGAGTGAGAGAGAAGGAGTTCACTGGGGCTGAGGCGGCCAAGTAAGGAGAACTGGGGGGATCCTTGTGGTTTCCAAGGTGAAAAGAGACTTGCAGAGTCATGACTAGAGTGTGGGACGTGGTCTGGATGGCTTTGAGCAGATGGAGCTAAAGTCACTTCCTCTGAGAAAGTGCCAGCCAGGAGCTGGGATGCGAAGGCCCCCCCAGGCAGGACCGAAACCCACCAGAGCTGCAGGGCTTGGACAGGCTTGGGCTGCGATATTCCAGATGGCCACAAGATGGCAATAGCATGCTATAGTGTCTGGCTCTGGAGCCCTGACGGGTTTTAAAAAATTTGTTACATTTGTTGACAAAGTTTCAAATCTCGTTTTTAAAAGTATAAGTGTAGAACATCTATGCGGAGTAAATAAAGTGAGTCTGTACCTAGGATAGTTTGCTTGTCCTGGATCAGGGCCGGGGACTCAACTGAACTTGACCTGAGGTGTCTGGGCTGTGCAGAGCCAGGCGGGGCCCCTCCTGGGGGGCAGCCTTGTAACTCTAAGACCCTCTGGACATGTCTCCCCGTCCACAGCATCTGTGTTTATGAAAAAGAATCTTGTGTAAATTCCATCATTTTAAAGATTCTTGGATCAGTCACTGTTTAAAGGAACAGTATAAACAGTTGTAAAGGGGTGCTCTGTGGTGCTCAGTCGTGTCCGACTCTGCGACCCACTCGACTGTAGCCCGCCAGGCTCCTCTGTCTATGGAATTAACTCCCCTAATATTTGATCTCCAGTGTCAGTTCTCAAGCTGACCACTTTGGACTTGAAGGGAAGGCTTGCTGCAGGTGTCCAGTGCTCACCCCAGGTTAGATTCCCTCCAGAACATCCCGGCCCCCAGTCCTCAGCACTGGGCCTGTTGACCCTAGTGAGGCCAAGCCAGGCCCAGCATAAGACAGTGCAGGAGACAGGCCTCTCCAGGGGCGGCCCAAGAACACCTGGCCAGCCTGGAAGCTCCTGAGGGTGGAGGGGAGGGCTGGGCCATCTGGAGCACCTCGAGAAATCTGAGCCCAAACAGAACCAGAACAAGATCTGATGTGGGTTTGGAACCATTTCGGGTTCTCCAGGAAATGGAGTAAACCAAAGTGGACCTGCTTGCAGCCTCATGCCACCCCAACCTCTCCTCCAGGGTCTAACCCTGATCAAAGACTTTGTCCCTTGCCTAGTAAGTCTCCTCGATCAAAATCTGGAGCTTCCAAAACATTGCTTTTCCTTTTGGCTATTTGCAGTGTCCGCCCAGAGCTGAGGCTGAATATCACACATTTACTCTAGTTGAGAAATTAAGTTTCAGGATTCCAATTTCATAATGCCAACCATTCCCCCTTTTTATTTTTCCTTTCTGTAAATCTACCATTCTGTAAAGGGTGTTGACTTAATTTGAGAACTAACAGTAATTCAGGTCTGCTTGCTAAATATCCTTATGTCTCTTGCCAAATCCCACAAAAGTTTGTTGCCTTTTTTGTGGGAACAAGAAGCAGCCTGGAGAAAACATTTCTGTGTTTGTTGCCCATTGTGTTATTGCTTCATGTCTCTTGAGTCATTTGATGACTTTCTTGTAAGGATTAGTACAGAAAACAAGGCTATCCTCCTTGAAAAACTGGTCAGTGTTCTTTGTCAAATTAGAGAGTTATGTAACCCGTCACGTTTCCCTTTTTGCTTTGACTTCCCGGAAGCTCAGAGCTAAATGTTGTTTAGTCGCTAAGTTGTGTCCGACTCTCTTGTGACCCCATGTATTGTAGCCTGCCAGGCTCTTCTGTCCATGGATTTCCTAGGCAAGAATAGTGGAGTGAGTTGCCATTTCCTTCTCCACAGAGCTAAATGTAATGATCAGTCTAATTGTCAGTCCTGATGACCTCCCCTTCTCTTAACTGTCTTTGCAATTTTCTTGTTTTGTTATTTTGTGTGTGTGTGCGCTTTCTAATTCTAAACTGCTCCACTTCTCTTGTGAAAGTAGGCAAGTCTGCTTCTGGAGCTTATTCAGTGGAAAGTTATAAAAAATGATACCCAAAGCAGGAGTGCATGTGGGACTCCTTGAAATTTGAGGGTGGGACAAAACGATTCAAAGACGTTATGCAGACGGTGACAGCAACTCCCTAGGAAGCAGGCGAGAAAACCTGTTCCACCTCCTCATCTCAGCTCAAGCCCGGGCTGAGGTGCCGCCTACTGTCTCCTTGCTGGGAGGAGAGACATCACCAATCACCTAGAGAGAGTCTTGTTTCTATTTAGTTTATGAGACAACAGGCTTGAGGACAACTCAGGTGAACTGTTGTTACATAGGTGTCCGTGGCTGCAGAAACCCACATCTAGATTCCTGTGTGGATTCCGTTGCTAATTTGAGAAAGTCACTGAACTTCTCTGGGTTTTAAATGGCCTCTTCATCAGTAAGGTGGCAGGCGAAAAGGGTGACATGGAGTTAGGTATTTATCCAGCCTCTAAATGAGGGATGGTTTTTACACTTAAAACCAGAGAAGCTGGACGTCCTGGTGGTTCAGTGGTTTCGACTCTATGCATCCAATGCAGGGGGCCCGGGTTTGATCCCTGGTTGGAGAACTAAGATCCCAGGTGCCCCGTGACATGACCCAAAAAAACAAAAACCAGAGAAGTTAGAGGAAGAAATGTTACAAAGGAAGTATATTAAAATGTCAGCATTTGCATGCTAGAAAAATAAATACAACTACTAACAGAAAAAGAACAAAGGAACAATTTTAATAAAAAAATGCAGAATAAGCCAACAATACAAATCTATTTATTTTAATCAAGGAAATAAAAACAATTTCTTTTAATTGCACAATGCTGGTGTCAATATAGTGAAACTGTCTCAACAGTGCTCACAGGAGAAATTAATCAGACCCTTTAAAAAGTCATTTGGAAGATTGTGTGGAGGGTTTTTAGAGTATTTATAACTTTGGCCCAGAAATTGTATTTCTGGGACTTTGTGCTATGAAAATCCACAAAATGGGAAAAACTCCTTGTAGAACTATGTCCATGGTGAGGCTGTTTGTATTATTTAAAATGAAATCAATATAAAAAAAATAATAAAATGAAGTCAATATAAATATCTGATAGCATAGATAGCACAAAATGGAATAGGACATTTTTTAAATTAATGCTTCTGATGACTATAGAACATGGCAAATACTTGGTACAGCAAGGTATAAAATAGTATGCATACATTTATTGTCTACAATGATAGTTTTATTTTTATATATGAGAGTTCAAGAGTACAAGAAAATGCAGTAGTGGTTGTGTTAAGAGTAGCAAGAAAACTTTCTTGAACCTCTGTTTTTCAAGAACAGAGTTATGTTACTTAATGAAAAAAATACACAGCTTTTTACTTTAAAGGAACATAAAATAAAACAAAGAGGTGGGTTAGATATGTATTTCCCAGGTTTTTCAATCCAGATCAATGAAATTAAGGGGAAAAAAAAGGAAAAAACAGGGATGGAGCCTAAGAGAAAATTACTGTATTTAGCTTGCCAGGTTAATGATATCTAAAAATAAATATTATCTATTACCAATGTAATTTAATAATTAACAATTTAACAAAGGGAAAGTTTGTCTTATTGGAGGAAAAGGCCATTTTAATATCAAAATGGTAGGATGGATAACTTTTGCTATCACGTCCTTATTTCCTCCATTGGCTGAAGACCTGTGGACCCCTGATGGCTGGCTCTGGGGTCAGATTTGGGACCCTTCTCCCAAGATGAGCCAGGCCCAGGCTCTGACCACCCCCGGCCTCAGGGTTAGTGGGCCCCCCCGGCAGCAAATGCCACTTTTCCAGAATTTTAGAGAGTGTGCTGGTACTTCTTTGGGAACTTCAGTTGGCAGTTGTTCATACCTGTGATTGATAAACACTGAGGCCTGCTGATGAGGGACACCCGGTGATGATGCATCACCGCTCTCGCAGACAAATCGTGGAGTGCTTCAGCTCACCTCCTCTGTGTCCTCCTCTGTGTATTTCATACACAGACAAATTGGATAAAAATCAGCAACCCCCCCCACCTCCCCGCCGAATATAGCCTCACACTTTTTCCGTGGTGCCTGGAAAAAGGGGAGCCTCACAGAAATACAGTGTGGTCTCTACCATCCCCACACCTGCTCAGGAAAACTTAGGGAAGGTTGCCTGGGAGCACTGTTCCCTCTGAGTGCCTGGGGGTTCATGGACGAGGACCAGCCAATGGATGGAAGGGCAGGCACTCACCCTGCCTTCCAAGAGACACAGGCCTTCCCTGAAGGGGTCTGGATTTACCTTCTCCATAAATCTACCCGTGTCCTCCCCATGAAGTCAGGGATTCTTGAACCAGAACAAAACACCAGGGGAGGTTTTCAGAAGCCCAAGATTCTAAGGTCAGGAGTAGGATCTGGGATTTTAACAATATACCTGCAGGTGATTTCAGTGCCTAACAGACTTGAGAACAGCCAGGTGAAGGTCTTGGTGAGTGTTCAGATGGGTCTGGTAGGTGTATGAATGAGGCCACAGCGGGGACCTTTTATTTATTCATTTAATAATGTAACTGAGCACATTTTGCTCCATCTCAACCTGGTGGACCCCCACCTCCGAGGTGCTCTCTGACGGGGGAGGCCTCCCTACTGCAATCCTCCCGGAAGGGGAAGAGCCACTTCTGATGGTTCTGTTTTGTGAGCCCAGGACTGTAAGGTGGGGTCCATCTCCAACCACTCACAGTTCTGGAATGCTCCCCAGGGAGGCGTGAATCAGCCTGCCCTCCTCTCCCCGGGCCTGCAGCCAGGTGGCGAGTGTGTTTGTGTGGGGCAGACACGTCTGGGTGTGGTGTGTCACTCATCCTTTTTTCTGGCTGTCAAAGGTGCAGATAATTAATAAGAAGCTGGATCTTAGCAACGTCCAGTCCAAGTGTGGCTCAAAGGATAATATCAAACACGTGCCAGGAGGCGGCAGTGTGAGTACCGTCACACTTTCCAGCTGTGGTTCCGGGTTTAAGTGGCATGAGTGTTTGTACTTGCGAGACATTGCATAGAATAAACCATGCTCAGGCTCAGAGTCTATCCGGGTAAGCGCAGCCCAGACTGCCCGCACCCACAGGTCCAGGAGGGGTGCCCTGTTGCATGGGCAGATTGAGTGACTGGTCCTCCAACCTGTTCCTGGAAGCGGGATCCTCCCAGCCCCATTGTCGCGCCTGCTCACGGGGATCCCCTCTGAGTTAGAGCTAAACGTGGTGGCACCTGAGACTGGGCTCTGACACCACCTCCTCCATCACCTGGGTAGGTTCGCTTTAAGGGGCTCCACTGGGAACAGCTGGCCCACACCAAGGTCTTTACAGTCCTGCCTCGGGACAAGCAGAGGCCAGCCACTGCTCTGCTCCCGTTTGTCTTCTGCGTCTGCGAGGGATAAGCCTCTTGGCTCTTGTTTGAAACCAGTTCCACCCTTGGCGGAAGCTCCAGATGCGAAAGAGCCCAACAAAAGTACATCAGGGAGCGGCCGGCAGCTAAGAGGGACAGAAATGCTGCTTGGAGCCCTTTGAAATTTGGCTGCCTCCAGGTGTCCCTGGGGACTCCCTGCATTCCCCACTGGATGCATCCCTGAGATTTGGGGCTGGCATCCTCATTCTTGCCTGCCCACTTGATCAGCTCTGCCGGTACCTTCCAAGTGACCAAACTGGGTGCAGACTCGGCATCCTGAGGCTCGGCCCTCCTTCTCCACAGCCCCTTTGCTCCCCCAGCTTCTCTTGGTCGGCCGTAGGCAAATGTTGAAACATACTGGGGAGCAGGAGATTCAAGCCCCTTTGAGGTCTGCCCCTGGGGAGGAGGATGGCTTGTAAGAGCAGGCATCTGGTCCCCAGCTGGCAGTGCTGGGGAGGCGGTAGTTTGTATGACAGTGGAAGCCCGGGGGGTTGTGCTCTCTGTCCAGAAAGTGCCCAGCCTCTACCCATACATCATCCACATCCAGACCTGAGGGTTTATTCTTGCAATGTGCTGCTGCCTCCTGCCTGAGCACCCGGGGCGGGCTCTGCCACTGACTCCTTGTGGCCCCCGGAGTGGCGGGCACTCACCCGAGGCTGCTGCATGGCGCTTCACTAACGCTTCCTCACCAGTGTCTGCTCAGTGTCCCCCCCCAGTGCCCCCCCGTCTCTGCTCTCCTGTCCCACTGCCACCTTGTCTTCTGCCAAGAGAAGGGGTGGGGACCACCCTCACCCGCTGCCGGCCTGACCGTGGGCTCTGGGTGACATTGCTGTTTTAGCTTTGACTCCTGGCTTCCCTGCTGACAGCAGGCTTCAGCCAGAGCAGGAAAGACATGTGCTTTCCGGTTTTAACTCGTGTCTGGTCGGCTGATGGGAGGTTGTGCTGCTGGGGCTGGAGGCGGGGGTCCAGTGGCCGCAGTCAGCAGACCGTTCCTTCCAGCGGAAGCCTGGGGGAGGGGGTACATGCCTGCTGCTGGGCGGGCAGTGCTTCCTCGAGGGACTTCCCCAGGAGCACCTCCCGTCTGTCCTGTACTCTGCGGGCCGGCGGACTAGCCTGGGACCCGACCCGGCAGAGAGCCACAGGATGTTGGCTCGTGACCGCTGCAGTAGGACCTGGTGAAAGGTGGCTGAGGGTGATAAGTCCCTGCGCAATGTCAGCCTCAGGCGCTTGAGGGGTGGTGGGCCCCTGGCCTGGCAGGGGGCCCCTCCTCAGCTTGGATGTAACTTCCCAGCAGGCAGGCCCTGCTCCTTCCCCCGGTTCTCCCTGCCTGCTGATTGACTCCCGGCTTCACTCCGGAGCCTGGCTTCCTCCCTCCCCAGCCTCAACCGCCTGAACACCTCCCTGTCCTGGCTCCCATCCTCTCCGCCCTCCCCTATTTCTCTCGCCTCCCCTTCCCTCGCCCTCCATCATGCCTTACCCCCTTCCTCCTCTTCCTTCTACACAGTGCCACCCTCCTTCTCCGCAACTGGTTACACCCCCACCCCAAACAGGCTGAAAAGAGAAGAGGGAAGCCTCGCACACACCAGCCTTTGCTTCAACTTGCTCCTGCGAGGAAAGAGGGGGTAGTTTCCACAGCCCCCTGTCCCATCTCCAGCACCCCACCTGGAGGGCAGGCTCAGAACCCCTCATTAACCCACCCACCCCCACAGGCGCGGTCTCCCCGCGCCTCCCTCCCCACACCTACGCACACAGGCCTTGTCAGCCTCCATCAACTCTCTGCCAGTAATCGACAAACGGCAACATGATTTTGATGAACGTAATTTGGGATTATTCCAGATGATTTAGACCTAAATAAAAACTCCTCCTTGATGTGCTTGTTAAACCCATTCTCGGGCAGGAGGCCATTCCTCTCTCCAGGTAACTCCAGGGCGGGGAGCAGGAGCCAGTGGTGATTGGCCTCCTGCGTCCTCAGGTGACCTCACACGAGGGACGTGTCACCCCGTGACCATCAGGGGCCCCCACAGTCATGGCTTTGTGCAGACTTCCTCAAGAAGACCCCCTCTACTGACGCTGGGTCCCTGTGGGGTGTCTCCTCCAGGCGGCCGGGGGGTGGCTGTGTGGCTGGGCCACATGCTGGACCCTCAGGCCGGCTGAGCCCTGGGGCCCTTAGGCCTCCCCGCGTGTGTCTGCTGAGCCGCCCTGAGACACTAAACCCGTGATTCCTGCTGTGCCGCCTGACCGTCCTGCTCGTGTGGCTTTGCTCTTTTCGGTAAAGAACCAAACCGTCCAGGACGCTGTGTGCCCAGGCGCCGCCTGGCGCTTCACTCTTCCCGGGTCGCCGAAGTGCACTGGGCCCCGCTCGCTGACCATCGTTGTTCTGCCGTAGGAGTGCTGGGGTTCGTGAAGCTGCTCCTTGGAGAAGGTGCTCCTAACCACTCCACCCCGCCCTCTGCTCTCGGAGGCCCAGCAGGCACGGCTCTTTCGCTTTGCCAAGGTTTTTCAGATGCCGCACACACGGACCCCTTCTTTTTCTGTCCTCACTGAATGTGATCCTTCGATCTCATGTCAGGAAAGAGAATGACCTTTTCACGTGTGTTTGCCAAACCAGTGGTGTGGGCCCTGCCCCAAAGGGCGGTAGCCCTGTATTTCTCTGAGGGTCCTTGTCCTGTGGGATCGAAGGCACTCCATTTATTTCACTCCCAGGGCAGGGTTGGCAGAATTCCAACACATTTTCCCATCAGTACTAGGGTGTGTGCCTCGTGGTAGACCGGAAATGCTACAACAACAGGGCCTGCTGCTTTTCATTGTGTTTCACTCCCAACAAAATAATCCTGTTTTACCCTCTCTCGTTCTCTCTCCCCTCCAGGTGCAAATAGTCTACAAACCAGTGGATCTGAGCAAGGTGACCTCCAAGTGTGGCTCATTAGGCAACATCCATCATAAGCCAGGTAGCCCTTGTAGGAGGCTAGACGGGGCGGGGTGGCCAGGGGGCGGGACCGGATGGGGCGGTGCCTTCTCCGGAAGTGGCTGAAAAGGATGGATGGGATGGGCCATCGAGGAGCGTGTTGGGGGTGGAGCTTGCTGGGGCCTGGGAGGTGTGGCTCTGTGTGTGGCGCCTGAGTGGGACCAGGCTGCCGAAGACAAGGTAAGAAGGGAGGGCAGATGCTGAGCTAAACCCTGACCCGCGGCTCTCCAAGCGGGCTGCGCACAGGGCCTCTGAAGCTGGGGAAGGACCTGATCTGGCCCCCGAAGACTGGCTCCGTGGATTTGGTCCCCAGTTTGGTCCTCAGCCAACAGGAGGGACATTTCAGCCACTGCTCCAGCTACAATAGGGGAGTCCTGGGTCATGGCCATGTCCCCGCCGAAATGATACTGTGGAACTCCCCATGCGCGCCCTTCCCCTCTCCATCTCGTGCCATGCAGAAATTGGTGCTGCCTGTAGATCTTTCTGCAACAGTAGAAACGTTCTGTACCTGTCCTGTTCACTGTGGTAGCCGCTCACCATATGCGGCTGTTGAGCATTTGAAATGTGGCCGGTGCAGTTGAGGAAATGAACCAATTTTATTTAATGAAATTTGGGGACCTCCCTAGTGGTCCAAAGGTTAGGTCTTGGCGCTTTCACTGCCGGTCCCAGGTTCGTTCCCTGATCCAGGAACTAAGATCCCACAAGCCTTGCGGTGCAGCCAAAAAAATTAAATTAAAATTTAAGTAGCCATGGGCTACCATCTTGGAGAGCCCAGATCTAGATTCTAACTCCTGCCTGAGAGTCCAGAGCAAGGCTTCCGCCTTAGGCCCTCTCTGGGGCTTGAACCATTACTGCAGGAAGAGAGGTAGTCAGAAGTGCAGTCTAGAATGTCATTATTTTCTGTCTCCCTTGGACATTTTGGGGGAGTTGAGTCTTTCTGCCTCTCCTGGGGCCACCATCCCATCACACTGTGAGGCAACTTTGTTGAGTGGCTTCATCCTTCCAAAGAAAGTAATGTAGTTCATCTCTTCCTCAGGTCATGTCTCCCACACTTGGACAGGGCATCGAGTGTCTGAGGAGGGAGAAAATGTCAGGGTCCTTCCTTATGAAGGGTGCATTTTGCCCTTCAGTTTAATTCCGAGGTCTTGCAGGATGTTGGCATAGAAGGGCTCAACTCCTTGGAAGCTGACCAATTTAGAATAATTTCTCTTGAACTGAGCTGTCCTTTACCTTTGCACTAAGGAGGAAGAGTTTGCTGAGTAGATATTTTATGTACACCCTGATTAGTGAGATAAAAAGAAGAAAATGAAGATGAAGCAAATCGTTTTCAAGCCCTTTGGAAGGACCTACTTGTTCCAAACCGCACTCTAAATAAAAGCTGGTCGTAGCTCCTCCTCGAGGTTGGCGTCTGCACGCAGTCGCTGGCTTAGCCCTCACTCAAGACTCGGTGCCTTTTGTGTGTTGTGTTCCAGGAGGTGGCCAAGTGGAAGTAAAATCTGAGAAGCTGGACTTCAAGGACAGAGTTCAGTCGAAGATTGGGTCCCTGGATAACATCACACACGTCCCTGGCGGAGGGAATAAAAAGGTAAAGGGGCGGGGTAGAGGCTGTAACAGAGTCTGGTGTCTCAGAGCAGGAGAGCTGAGGGTCCCGTATTGACTGGCTTGATGTGGATTCTCAGCTACTTGCGGGGCTCCACCTGGGCTCCCCTTCACCGTCCTTGGGAGCCTTAACAGCCTTGATGCTAGGCGCCCCACCTTGGAGATTCTGACTAGTTTGTCTCAGAAGCCATCTGGGTACCTGGAGTGGAGCTTTTAAAGCCCCCAGGTGACTCTTCAGTGCAGTTAAAGGTGAGAGGTACTGCCCTCGGCCCTGTGGTTGGCCAGCACCCCCAAGAGGAAGTAGCCATCACCAAAGCCAGCCCCAGTCACCAAGAGCCAGTCATGGGAACATAACCTTATTTTCTAAATAGGTCACAGGCAGTTAGAGCCAAACAGTGATGCTGGAATCCAGGTTTCAACAAAGCCTCTGCAAGTGTCCATCAGGAGGCCACTGGACCGAGAACCTGGGTGTTCCCCATGGTTCCTAGAAGCCCTGGGTCTGGATGTCTGGGTGCAGTGGGGGCTGGGGAACCCCAGGGCCTCCCTCTGGGCTCATCACAGAATGCTGTTGTGTGGCGGCGCTTTTTCTCTTCATAAATTCAGCAAAATGCCCTCTGGGGTTTCCTGCCCGTGCCTGCCCTGAAATTCTGCAAGTGGTTCGTGTTCCAGTCTTCAGTGCCTCCCAGCAGCTGAGTGAGGAGGACGGGGACGGAAGGGCCGTCCCAGCACAGAAACCAAGACCCAGCCCAGCGGTGCGGTGCAAAGGGCCCCACTCTCGGAAGTGGCAGCTGGGCCAAACTTGGCGGGAGCCGGGGTCCCCAGGCAGTCACCTCCCTCCCCCTCATCCCACCCACCACCTCCTCCTCCTCTGGTCTGGACCGACAGACACACTCCATCTTTGCGGTGAAAGCCTGACTGTGTGGTTTCTGAGCGGCACTTGCTGGACTGAGTGCGCTTAAAGCAGCAGTTGGCGCTGAGACCTCGGGGCTGACCTGACCTGATGACCAGTGATGGAGCCCCGCGAAGGCTGAGGGGTGCGTGGGGTCCAGGCTCCCCACAGTTCTCCCTGACCATCACGCTTGTACATACAGCATGCCTGGGTCTCCATCAGATGTGAGATCCAGGGAAATGAGAAGGTTTTTTTTTGCAAAAGGCCAGCTTGTTTCCATTGCTGCCCCCACCCTGTTTAACACAGGGCCTCCCTGCCCTGGGGAGCTTAATGAAACTGCCGTCCCACCCTGGAGAGTCTGACTGATTATATATGGAATGAGTGGGTAGGTCTGGGTGTTGGTGATTCCGGGTGATGGAAGGTCGCTACCCCTGACTCTGGAAGCTTCTCTTTCCGGGGGAAAGCTCTGGGGTTGACTCTGCTTGGAGGCGTGACCCCTGGAAGCTCTGCAGGCCCTCTCAGCCTTGGGTTCTCCTTCAGCAAAACGGACGGAAACATCCCCGTCCCGGAGTTAGCGGCAAATCCAGGTCTGGACTTCTGTTTTCACTCATCTCTGTGATGCCTCAGAAAGGGAGGGCCCTGCCCACTGCCCGGAAGACACTGTCCTGGTCCCAGAGGGTTTCCTTGTGTGCGGTCCCAGTTCGCTCTGTGATGAGCAACACTGCTGACAAGCAGCAGAGTGCCGGAACCCCGCCACCCGAGTTCTTTCAGCTTGGGGAGTTTGGGGACATTCCCAGGAGGCTGTCACATTTTTCTTAAGAACGTAAATGTATGTCAAAATGGTCTTTCAGTTACAGTAATAAGGAAGAGTCCTTTTTTCAAAGCAGTCACCGAAAATAAGCATATAGCTTAGATGGGAGCCTGATTTTTCTCTACATTCAAATGCCCCTACAATAGGGGCTCTTTCTTGGGATATGGGGACTTCTGAACTTGTAGGGAGAAATTGTCAGATGTGTGTGAGAGCAGGCAGGCAGGTGTACACATTTTCCTGGTCTCACCAGATGCTCATGAAGGTCTTGTGTTTGTGCTAAGTCACTTCAGTTGTGTCTGACTCTTTATGACTCTATGGACCGTAGCCCACCAGGCTTCTCTGTCCATGGGATTTTCTAGGCAAGAATACTGGAGTGGGTTCCCATGCCCTCCTCCAGGGGATCTTTCTGATCTAGGGATCGAACCTGTGTCTCTCAAGTCTCCTGCATTGGCAGGCAGACCCTTTATCACCAGTGCCACCTGGGAAGCCCCCAAGGAGGTCCCAAGACCCCAAAAAGGTTGAGGATTACTGTGTCCATCACTTCAGAGCTCATCAGGAGAGAATAACTATGTACTGCTTGCCACCTGCAGCTAAACTGTCTGCTTCTGAGCTTTCCAGGTATCCTTTGGAGCTAAGACCTCCAGGTCAAGGATGCTCTACTTATTTTTTTCTTTATTTTTATTGAAGTCTAGTTGATTTACAGTGTTGTGTTAGTTTCATGTGTAGAGCACAGTGATTTAGTTATACATGCACACATATATTCTTTTTTGGATTCTTTTCCTTTATAGGTTATTGCAAAGTATTGAGCATAGTTAGTTCCCTGTGGCAGACAATAGGTTCTTGTTGCTTATCTATTTTATATGTAGTAGGGTGTATGTTAATCCTAACCCGATTTATCCCCCTTCCCCTTCCCTCTTTGGTAAGTTTGTTTTCTGTCTGTGAGTCTCTTTCTCTTTTGGAAATAAGTTCATTTGTACCTTTTTTGAAAGTTTTTTTTTTTTTTTTTTTTGCAATGTTGTTTATTTATGGTGGTGTGCCAAGCTATGCTGTATAGAAAATGACTCAGTTATATACATACATCCTTTTTTATTGTATTCCTTTCCATTATGGTTTATCACAGGATACAGAATAGAATCCCCTGTGCCATATAGAAGGGCCTTGTTGTTTACCCATTCTATATATACTAGTTTGCATCTGCTAATCCCAAACTCCCAGTCCATCTCTCCCCCACGCCCTCGTGGTCACCACAAGTGTGATCTCTGTGTCTGTGGGTCTGTTTCTGTCTGTGAGTCTGTTTCTGTTTTGTAGATGGGTTCATTTGTGCTGGATTTTAGATGCCACATACAAATGATATGTAGTATGTGTCTCTTTCTGACTTACTTCACTTAGTATGATAATCTCTAGTTGCATCCATGTTGCTGCAAATGGCAGTATTTCATTCTTTTTGTGGCTGAATTCCATTCCCACATCTTCTTTATTCATTTGTCAATGGACACTGAGGTGGCCCCCACGTTTTGGCTGCTGTGAACATAGGACCGCTGGATCACATGGCAGCTCTTATGTGTAGACTTTTTGTTGATGGCCATTATAACTAGAGTGAGGCGATACCTCGTGTGGTTTTTGACTTGCATTTCTCTAATAATTAGCAATGTTGAGCACCTTTTCACGTGCTTTTTGGCCATCCTTGTCTTCTTTAGACAAATGTCTTTTTAGATCATGGGCCTAATTTTTGACTGAGGTGTTTGCTTTTTTGATAATGAGTTGTATGAGCTGCTAGTATATTTCAGAACGATGCGCTGCTCTGATCAGGGCTCCGTTGCCTCATGCTTTCTGGCACACCTGCCAGCGCTGCCCACAGCAGCTGCCACCTCCAGGGTCCTCATCAGCCATTGGCAAAGGGGAGGAATGTGTTTGGCTCACAGCTGGATGGCTGGGGGTCTGGGCCCCTCCCTGTATCTCCTCCAGCCTCTCTTTCCACACTTTCATCTGCAGTCTGGCAAAGTGCATGTGCACTTCAACGTGAAATGCGCATGCCTTTTGACCTACTAACAGTCCCACTTCTAGGAGACACGGTACATATGTGAAATGATGAGTACAAGGTTATTCAACATTTTTCATACACAGCATTGTCTGTGAGAGCAAAAGATTGGAACAACCTAAGTATCTACCAACAAGGGAGTAGATACATTTTGGTATATCTGCTGTGATGGGAAAGCACACAGCCTCAGCAAGCAGTGAGGGAGCTATGTGGGGACAATGCAAGGTATTAAGCCTAAGCACGGGAGTGCAAAGCATGTGGATACTGTTGCCATATATATGCATATATGTACATGTATATGTATTTTTTTCTCTACTCACACATACACATGTTTGCATGTGTGGGCTATTCCTAGAAGGGTACACAGGAAGCCCACAATGGTCACTGCTTCTGGAGAGGGGGCCTGGGGGGCTGGCTGGCAGGTGACTAGAATGCTGCAGCTTAGCTGTTGGGAAGCCATGAAACCACTGTGGCCACCACAGCTCCCTCCCTCCTAAGGCCGGCAGGCCGTCACCCGACCCAACTCTCCTCCTTACCCTGCCCACTCTTCTCTTACAGATCGAAACCCACAAGCTGACCTTCCGCGAGAACGCCAAAGCCAAGACCGACCACGGGGCGGAGATCGTGTACAAGTCACCCGTGGCGTCGGGGGACACGTCCCCCCGGCACCTGAGCAACGTGTCCTCCGCCGGCAGCATCGACCTGGTGGACTCGCCGCAGCTCGCCACCCTCGCCGACGAGGTGTCCGCCTCCCTGGCCAAGCAGGGTTTGTGATCAGGCCCCGGGGCGGTCAATAACCGTGGAGAGAAGAGAGTGAGAGAGTGTGGAAAAAAAAAGAATAATGCTCTGGCCCTTCGCCCTCTGCCCTCCCCCAGCTGCTCCTCACAGATCGGTTCATCGGTTAATCACTAACCTGCTTGTCACTCAGCTCTGGCTCGGGGCTTCCAAATCAGTGACCGGAACAGAGCCAAGTTCAGCTTTCCAAATTGATGGGTGGGCCAATCCTAATAAAGTATTTTTAAAAATGCTCCAAAAGAGGGCCCCACCCAGAACTTCCTTGGGCAGTTACTTTTCTTTTTTTTTCCCCCTCTGAGTGGAAGAGGGAGAAGGGAGGCTCTGAAAGCTGCTTCCGGGGGCTCTCCAGGCCTGGGGGGGTGCCCCATTCTGGGGGTGTCCCCGAGGCAGCAGTGGCAACAAGGGACTTGCAACTTGGCACATTGGCGGAGCCACAGGCGCAGGGCCGCCTCTGGAGCAGGGCGGAGCGGGCGGGGCCGGGCAGGGGGCGGGGAGGGAAGGGAAGGGGCCTGTGTGGGGAGGGGATGCTGGGGCCTGCCTGGAGGGCAGCGGGCAGGGCACAGCCTCCACCACTCACCGCAGACCAGGCAGACCAGGCAGTCCTGTTCTTGGCGGCTGGGGATCGGCTGAGGTCCCTACCCTCTGCGGGGAGAAGGGACGGGGCAGGAGAAGGAAGGGGATGGGAAGGACGTCGTGTGGGTCACCTCCTTGGAAAAGACTACCGAGCATGGCCTCTTCCTTGCTTCTCGCAGGGTTGGGGGGTCCTGAGCTGAGGGGCTTCTCTCTGCCCCCTGGAAACCCCATTCTATTGAGTTCTGAAGGTGGGAACTACAGCCATGTTTTTTGGCCACCTCACAGATCTGGGACTTAGGGCTAACCAGTTCTCTCTGTAAGGACTTGTGCCTCTTGGGAGCACCTGCCTGTTCCCGAGCCTGGGCCTCTCCTCCTTCCCACGGCCATGGAGCCCCCCGTCTGCCCCCGCCACGCCTGTGTGTGTGCCGTGCGGAGCCCGGTCACTGCCTGTCCCCTCACTACGTCACACTGAGTTCCCCGCCTCACCACCCACTCCTTCTCGGTGATGGACATTGTTCCGACGGGGAGACACCTGCTCTCTACCAAGGGGGAAGTCAAGGAGGCCGAGGTCCGGACACCGGGGACCTCCATCTCTCTGAGTTATAGGCATCCAGCTGTGTCCCTCACAATGGACCCCACGACCTTACTCAATTCTCTGCCCCCACCGCCATCACAGTCACAAGCCAGGGTGGGGTTCACAGTGACCCTGGATGTTCATGCCTTGTCTGGGCCCGGTCCCCATCCAGTGCCGAGTTGGCAGCAGGCTGGCCGTCCCGGATGCCAGCGATGGCACTGGGGCAGGCGGGCAAGGCCCCCAGGGCAGGACCACGCCCCCGCTGTCCCCCACTTCTGCCCCAGCTTGTGACTGCCAGCCTCTCGGAGCCCAGCCGCTGCTCGACCCCAAGTCTGTGTCATCAGCCCTCCGCACCCCGAAAAGGGAAATGTGCCCCCTCGGAACTGGTTCTTACCCCATCCCAGCGGGAAGCAGGGTGGTCTGTCCTGGAGCAGCTGAACATATACATAGATGTCGCCCTCCCCTCCCCGTCCACACCCTGTCGCCTTGTAGTCTGATTTGTCTGTTTATGCTTGGATTCACCAGAGTGACTCTGATAGTGAAAAGAAAAAAAAAAAAAGGACGCATGTATCTTGAAATGCTTGTAAAGAGGTTTCTAACCCGCCCTCGTGGGAGTCCTCGGTGTCTCTCACCCCCCAGCGGGACTCAGATCCAGAAGGCCCACGTGGCTCTCCCAGTTGATGAAAGATTTCCGTCAGCATCGTGGATCCAGCAGAGACCAGATCCTGACACTGGAGAACCCTCGGCTGTGAACACCTGAAGCCCAAGAGAGGACAGCAGCTCCGGTACCCCCTCCCTGACCCGGGGCTCCCTTCTGTCAGGCAGAGGACGTGTCTTGCGGTGAAGATGGCCCCAGAAAAGGCCCATAGCAGCCCCCAGAGAGGGTCGGACAGCTCCCCGCATCACGAGTGCCCACTGGGGCAAGGTCTGCAGCCCACCCCTCAGCTCCAAGCTCTTCCTCAGGAAGGATGGTCCAGCCGCCCACCCAGGGCCCTACGGCCACAGCAGGGCCTGGGACGAACGACCGGCCCCAGCTTTCTGACGTGGTGACAAGTCAGGAGACACTTGCTGACCCTCTCCTGCCACGGGGACAAGGGAAGCAGCCTTTGTCAAAATCTGTTTAAAGGAAATCTCAACCTTGGTCCAGGTCTGCCATTTCTGGTGTGGGGACAGTCAAAGTCAACCCTGTGGGGCTGGGAGGGTCAGTCTGGGGTCGGCTGCTCCGTTTGCAGTCAGAGCGTTCCATGCCAGGGATCATGTGGGCCCCAAACATCCCCCCATGAGGCTCTCCTAGGCTCTCTGAGTCCCAGCTGGTCTTGGAAGGGCTCTGAGGAAGGAGGAGGAAATGGTGTAAAGATGTGAGCGATGTGGCCCCTCCTTACTGCCACCGATTTTGGCCGTGTTCCTTGCACCCCTCCTTGCAGCCTCGTGTCTGGCTTTCCAAGTACTTCCTTCCCAGAGGGCTCTGGAATCGCCTGTGTTGGGATCAGCCTGAAGATCATGGTTTAGGTGATCAGGTCAGTTGCTGGCAGGGAGTCTGCAAAGGGATGCTGGCTTGTAACCTTAAATGAGGACAATCCCCCCAGAGCTGGCACACCCCTACCCGTTTCCTCCGGAGTCGGTGTCCCTCATCCACCTGGTCCCCTCAAGCTCTCCACTCACTTTATCAATAGTTCCATTTAAATTGACTTCAGTGGTGAGACCGTATCCTGTCTGCGATTGCTTGTTGTGTTCGAGGGGGGAGGGGGGAGGAACCTGTAAGATAGTTAACCACTGGGCAAAGGGGTGCAGTAGTCCGAAGCCTAGTAACCCTTTCTTCGTGATTTCAACCACGGGTGCCAGAAGTCCCTTGGGATTTCGCCTTTCCACTGACAGGTGCGGCAGGCTGCCAGCTAGTTCTCCTTCCTGGCCAGGTGGTGAGGTTTGTGGAGGAATCGAGATCCGGTTGCTGTCCTGCTGCCCTTTTGCAGGGTCCCAAGCCCATAATCCTGCCTCCCAAAGCTGCTTTGAGGCATCCTTTCCTCAAAGTTATTGGCACCTCCGTGTCACCTTTCCCACCAGCTCCAGACACACAGCCTGTACTTCTAACAGCTGCTAAGATCTTGTCACCCTTTGATCTCTGTCCTCGGAGGAGAGCAGAGAGAGGCAGGGACGAGGGCAGAGGTGGAGGTCATCGGCCTGTCCTCTCTACAGAAGTGTGGCTTCAAGAGCCTTCTGGTTTCCATTTTGAAAAGGGTTTACCCTGGGCACCGACAGTCTCACCTACCGGACCGAGCCCCGTGAATCTGCAGTGGGGCAGGACAATTTCTGGCACTTGCAGGTCCCATGATTTCTTTGTTAATTTTGAGGGTGGGGGGAGGGACATGAAACCATCTTAGCTTAGCTTCCTGTCTGTGAATGTCCATATCGTGTATTGTGTGTTTTAACAAATGATTTACACTGACTGTTGCTGTAAAAGTGAATTTGGAAAATAAAGTTATTACTCTGATTAAATAAGGCCTTTGTGTATGGATTTAAAGGACCAGAAAAGGATGTTACAATTTCTAAGTCCCTTCCCAGCCTTTGGGAATTTAGCTCAGGAAATGACCATACTGTTGAAACCAGGACGTGAGGATTTACCAGCTGGCTCTGGGGCCCTGAAGGTGAAAGGACTCTCAGGCTTGTTTGTTTCCAGTCGATTTTCTCATTCTGGTGCTGGCAAACCATCCTGGTCCAACTCAAAGGGCAATAAATACCCTTGTGGCTCAGCTCACAAGGCTCAGCCTGTAAAAGACCCAAACCACTGCATTCAGACCTGAGAAGGCAGGGGTAGCTCCGTGAGATCTCTTGATCCGTGGAAATGAGTGGAGAGGCCTGGGGCTGAAGCAGGACACTGACTGGGCTGGTCAGTGGAATGAGGGGCTCTGGTTCCTTCCAGGATCAAAGCTGCTCTCCTCTGAGCCTCATCTCAGATGGAGAGTGCTAGATCTCCATTAGGGATCCCAAATAGCCCCTGGTGAGGCTACAGAGGAAAAGAAAAGCAGACACGCAGAACCCATCGTATTATTGTTCCTTCGTGATTATGTCAAGGTCATAATGTTCAGGCCTTTGATTTTTCCACAGTTTCAAAATAATCACTTTTCTCAGCTTTTCCTGAGATGCTTTAGCCATTGCAGACAGAAGCTTAAGTACAGCAGATCTTAACTGCGAACTACAGAAGCAGCAACAGGGCAGCCAAAGACTTCAGAACTTGGGTAAAAAAAAAAGACCAAAAAAAAAAAAAATTATATATATAAAACACTCAGGCAGCTTCACTGGCTGTGTTGACCTGACTGCTGTGAAAAGGGAAAAAAAGGAAGCAGCGAGAGAACCAGGCCCGCCCACTTACTCATCTTCTACAAAGAAAATCAAAACTTTTCTTCTTTCCTCACAAGAAAGCTGCTGAGAACCAGCTCAGGCTCTGTGCAAAGTGTATTAAATCCTCAGTGATCTCAAACCCAGAGGAGGTCAAAAGTGAGATGTGAAATCTCCACTACAGAGAAATTGGCTTTCTTTATAATCTTCTCCTTCCTGGCCGCGCTGGGTCTTCGTTGCTGCGCGCGGGCTCCCTGCGGTGGCTCCCCCTGCTGCAGGGCACTGGTTCGGGGTGCTGCTCGGGCTTCAGCAGTCGTGGTGCGCGGGCTTAGTTGCCACTCGGCATGTGGGATCTTCCCGGATCAAGAATGAACCCATGTCTCCTGCATTGGCAGGTGGATTCTTTGTCACTGAGCCACCTGGAAACCCTAGAGAACAATTTAGATTGAAAAAAAAAAAAGCCACACTGCGGCTGGCCTCACCAGAGGTAGGCACATTAAAGCCAAAGTATAGAAACGAAGACCCAGCGCAACCAAAAAAAAAAAAAAAAGGAAATGAACTTTAAAAAAAAAAAAAAAGCAATGGGTCAATTACTTATACCCAACCACCACCACCTTTCCTCCTGACATCTCTTACCCGCCACACCTATGAAAACCCACATCCCCTCTCTGGTGACCATCAGAGGAGCCCACCTGTGCCCAGAAGATGGCACGGAGTCTTCCCAATGTTCAGTGCCAGTCAGAGGAGCTCCCCCAGCAGGGCAGGTCCTGACCACGATCACCACGTCCAGTGACAAGAAAGGCCTGGCATACTACGTTCTGTCACTTTTTTTTTATTATTTTTTTCAATTTTTCCTTCCTTTTTTTTTTTTTTAAGCACTAGTCTGTGCTTTGCGAACAGAATCAAGACATTAACAAAGATCAGCTTCTCTGAAGAAAAGCATTTCTATAGAACAAAGACAGCTACATGTTCCGCTGCCAATACACAGCTCAAAGCAGGAAAAGAAAATATTTACAAAATACAAGTTTTTTTTTTTCCATTTTTGATTTTGTTTTTTTTTTTTTTACAATGCTAAAAGGGTTATTCAGAATTTTCAACCTTATAAATAGAAGAAGCACTTTATGCATAGGGATATGGTGCATTATTGTTTTTTTTAAAGAAACAATGACAAACCCTTTAACTTGCAAACAGAATCAAAAAAAAAATCACTAATGTTGAAAATTGTGAAAAAACCCCAACATTAAGCAGTTTGTCTACTATTTTTATACGATTACAAAATGGCAAAAAAAAAAAAAAAAGTCCTTATTGCCCCCCTTTTGGTGATGTGATCATAGATGAGACAGGCACACGGTTATCCCAGGGGGTGACGGGGAGTGACGGGACCCACAGCAAGGACCAAGGACCAGACAGTGTTCCACAGGCAAAGGAGCTCGAGAGAGGAAAGGTGGACAGACACCGACAGGGAACCGGACTGGCGGAGGAAGGGATAGGACCAAATGATTCCAAATGACCCCATCAGTGAAAACAGGATTCCGGAGGGGCGATGGCTGCTCATTTCCCAGACTCCCTAGAGTGAGAGGAGTGGGAAGACCCTACACCTCCACAGACCAGGATAAGTGGGAAAAACGATCCAAGGGGAAGGACCAGGTGTGGGTGTGTGTCTGGTGTGGGCAGCAGATGAGGGGACTGGGAAGGATAGGGACCCGAGCAGCCGCAGCCAGGTTACTGCAGTTAAGGAGTCAAGACAGGGACGACTGAACGCAGAGGAAACCCTGGTAGGTCTCCAAGATCTGCGGGACAAGGGGAAGCCATTCTGTCAGCTGAAGGCTGAGTGGGAACAGCTGGCAGGGCCGGTCAAGAGGCTCTGGTTGGGGTGCTCCAGCACAGACGACCAAGGAGACCCAGCTGGGGGGCCAGAGCTGAGCCAAGCCACAGAGGGGCGGGCCAGCGAGAGCCCAGAGCACACTGCTCTCCCCAACCCTCACCTCAGGGGGCGACACGGAGCTGCAGAGTCCTTCCCCTCTGCCCACCTGGCTGTCCCACCTTGCCCACTGGGGCAAAGGAGAGGGGTGACCATCCGACATGGCTAAGTCCAGTGATTCAACAGTGCAGAGGAGGTGCCGGGACCAGGCCGGCAGGCTCTTATCCTGAACTTCTGTTTGCCAACTGGAGGAAGTGCTCAGGTGTGTGACAAGAAAACATGGAAACCAAAACAGAACAAAAATCAAAACAAGAAAAAAAAATACCAAAGTAGAATCTAAATTCCTTAAATTCACTAAAAACTGTGAAAATTTTCGGCATATGATGTTTGAATATCAAACGCAGAGATTTCTGAAGCTTTAATGCCAATAGTTAGTGAGTCTGTTTAGATTCTCGTATCCCACTCATCTGTGAGTTGGACGCTGAGCTGTGACTGTGGCCGTCAGATGCCGACTCTTGAGGGGAACGACAGGAGGCGAGGTGGGCGCCACCTCTGTCTCCCGGCCAGTCTTGCTGCCCGAGGTGCGCCGAGTGCAGCGGGACGCCCGTTCCTGTGCATCCAGTTGGTCCTCACTCTCCGCCTGGGGGCTGTATGCCAGGGGGAAGGTCCGCCGCTCCCACGGCTGGACGGACTGTGGGCAGACAAGACGCCATGGTGAGGACTGGCCCCAGGTCTGTGAGCTCTGGGGCAGGCTTGGGGACGATTCTCAGAGCGGGCACCCTTGTAACAAGGGCCAGTGTTCCATGGCACCTTCAGAAGGTCAACTTCATGTACAGTCCCTTGTCCCCTTCAAACTGGGGATGGGGGGGTGGTCCATAAAATGAAGGTCCATCTTGGGCAGGTACTGGCCCCCCAACTGCCCCATCTGCCGCCTCCAATCCCACAGAAAGGTGTCGCTGCTCACCTGCTCGTCCAGCCCCAGCTCTGGTGTGGAACAGCGTGTGTCTTCGCTGGCCAGGTGTCGGAGGGTGTCCCGAGCCACGGGAGTGAGGGGGGGCCGAGTGCAGCTCCGGGCTAATCGGGCTCCTGGGGGACTGCCCGTGGGAGAACTCCGACAAGGAGTGACTGCTACTGACATCCGGGGAGGCAGGCTGGGGGGTGGAGGGGTTGGCACAGCCCAGTTGGGGTGTTGTCCGTCCATCTGATGACCGGTAAGACCTGTACCCCGAGAAGTGCAATCTAAGTGCCCGGTGACAGGGAGCTTCTCATCTATTCATTTTTGGGGTTGGGAGGTGGCAGGCTTTTGTCATGCCAAAAAAAGCCAGAAAAGGTGGCATGGCATGGCATGTGTGACAAAAGCCTCCCGACCAGCAGAGCTGAGGCAGACGGACACCAGCAGGTGTCTCCTTGGAACCACCAACCCTCGCTTCCCCCGTCACTGTGCATGGGGCCAGGCACACGCTATGGGCAAAAAGCGAGAACAAGAGCCCTAACCCCCCTACTTGAGAATCCTGAGGGCTGCTCACTGTAACATTAAAGGAGAAAGGGGAGGACAGGTCTCCCAAGTCAAGGGGGACCAGAGAGCTGTGCACACTCTGCTGTCCACAGAAGGTGGGCTGGTTCGGAGGCTTCCAAAGCTCCTCCCACCGTATCACCAGACCCCCCTCGATCGGCCTCCAACTTCCCAGATGGCCTACTCCTGGAGTTGGGAGACCACCAGAGTTTGTCATAACTGGACAGTAACCACTCAGCGAGGACCCAGCGTTTGACTACTTATGCCCGCATGGGTCCCAACAAACACCAAGGAATGTGTGCATTCTCCACCACTGCCAGGGAGGAACACGAAGAGCAACCAGGTGAGAACCCATGGACACAGCTTGGGCCCGAGCTCCCCGCCGACCCCCCCGGCACAGGCCCTGGGGACCTGGCGCCTGCCACATCACCTGCTGCCTCGCCGCTGAGGTGGCACACTTGTGGTCCACAGCCAGCGAGCCCTTTCCATCTCTTCACATTTGGCGTGCAGAGCGGCGAAGGCTGCGTCAGACAGGTCCTCGATCTGCAAAAGAGCACCTTTGTGGACCCCCCTTTCCGCCAGGAAGTCACATTTAAGTGGGGGTAGATCAGTTCTAGAAGCAGCACATCGCCTCCCTCCTCCCCCACATACTAGGCTCTTCCTGGTAAGGACAAGAATACAACGCAGCCTGCACTGGACACCCACAGGTCTTGAAGTATCTGCAGTGTGTGTGCTCTTCTAAGAGGACCGACCATGCCATTACCTCCTCGTTCTCCTCGTCAGGACTCCCCTTCAGAGACCGAAGATCAACCTCCCGCCAGCTGCAAAACCAAGAAGGCAGAATTGTGAGAACACAGGCAGTCGGGCCAGAAAAACATATGCGCAAGGGAATGAGCACTCGCCACCTGCTCTCCCTGGGCCTTCTCAGCCTTGGGGGACTCTTTCCATCAGAGGCCTCACACTCGATACCCACAAGGGCCAGAAACAGGGAAAGCAGGCTGAGGGTGGGAGCAGAGCTGGGGGACCGACGAACTCAAGCAGAAGAACCTGTATAAAGGGGACCAACGCTACTCAGCACCAACTGGCTGCCACCACATGGGGATGCATAGACACGGTTGCCCAAATTTTTGATTTGTCAACAAAAGCTGGAAATAAAGATTCCTATGTGAAATCTTGCTTTGATGCTGACAACAAATTCAGTATTTTAAAACACATCTGTATGCATCAAACAAAACATGTCTATAGCCAGTCTGTGGCCTGTGGTCTGGTTGGCACACATACAATGAAGAAAATTATATATAGAAATAATTTAAAAAAAAAAAAAAAAAAGAAAGAATTTCACTCTGATCCCTTCTCTTAATGACAAAAGCCAAGGCTAGGCCCCAGTGAGTAGGGGACAGGGACTCAGTGACTAGGGGACAGGGAAATGGCAGTAACAGGGAGAACAAAGAGCAGAGCCGATCGTGCAGGGCTTCTACCTGGGGGTAAGAATTTCCTTGTACTGGAGCTTCTCTACACGGGTGGTTGCAGCAACAGACATCGGGATGACAATGTTGTTAATATCGAAGGAGCTCTCTCCCCTTCTCCTCCTTACTGGCTGCTGTAAGACAAAGGCAAGTTTAAAAGGGAAGAACAATTCTACACACATCAAATCCTAAACCTGAGATTTAAAACAGGATCACCAATAACCAGGCACCTGGGTCCCTGGGGAGGGCCCAAGCAGGGATGACAGCAACTGCCTGTGCTGTGTGGACGGTCTCCCACCAGCAACGCGCTCAGGAGGAACACCAGGTGGGTCCTGAGGAAGACCTTCCCAAGTCTCACCGGCCACCCTCTCACGTGGAGAGACCTCTCCTCAGTGTCACAGAGGTGGGTGTCCTGGCACCCTGAGACAACTGCCACAGTTTAAGACTCTTCCACATACCTTTAACAACCCCCCCAACCTGTTTCCCCCCCTTTTATCTCTATGACAGAGACCCATGGTGGAAAAAGCAATGCTTAAGCCTAGAGCTAACTCTCTGGACGAAAAAGATGAACTCTTCCATCCTGAAAGATGCCCCATGGGAGGCTCAGCTCAGTGATCTGCTAATCTTGGTTGCCATGAAAGCACTTCCTTCTCGCAGATCTGAACTCTTCAGCTAAATCTGTGCCCACCATCTGCTGAACCCTTATGTGAGTTCCCCTTTCTGGCTATTATTCTTAGGGAAAAAGCTGAGAGCGTTCTAGCTCTATCAATGCAGAGAAGTGGAGGGAAATGGATGAAGAGGCCTTGGCTGTAGAGTTCACACTCCTGGAGAAAGGAGATTTGCTCCTACAGGAAGTTAAGATCAAACTCCTGGGAAAGAACACTTAATAAGGATCCAACATTAGGGAGCAGGGGCGGGGCCTTCTGCAGCAGCTGGGAGACCGGAGGAGGACTCAAGCAAGGAGCCAAGGGGCACGGCTTCTTAGATGGAGGGGCAAGTCTGAGGGCTGCCTGTGCCCAGATAGCAAACACCCTGCCCTGAAACAGAGACTGGCAACTGAGCTGTGAGAGGCCAGAGGGAAACAGTGGGATGACAAACATGCTGCCATGGCGACAGCGCAGCTGCAAACACCTAAGGGGCTGCATTCAAACCCAAACCACCAAGTGTGGGCAGCCCAGAGGGAAGGGGTCAGTGAGGGGAGAGTGGGGGGAAGAGGCTGTTTCCCTCGATTTCCTGTTCCCGGAAGGAGATCCACGACCGATCCATCCGATCATTTCAGGACCTTCTCAGAGAATGCTGAAAGGCAGTATTTCCTGGGCCAGGATCTCAGCAGCTGTCACCTGCGATTTCAGGTTATCACAATGTCTTTTTCACCTCATTTTCTTCTGCTATCAATGAGAACAGACTGTCCCTGCCTTCACGAATTCAGGGTAACTGGCTGACCAGAACAGCTGAAGAGACCTGCAAGCCTTGCCTGGCTGAGGTTCAGTGGACTCACCCCCACATGTCTGCTGAACTCACACACTCCACTGCAGGAAGTGTACCCAAAGGAACCTCAATAGACAGCTTTCCCTGGATTGTGGTCAAGAACAAGTGTGAAACTGCCGGCAGAAACAAGTATGTATTTTCCCTGAATCTCCTTGGGTCTGCTGTCAGTACCTTCAAGGCAGGGAGACAGGAGCGGGCTGTGGGGTTCAACAGGCTCAGCCCCCACCCCACATGTAGATGCCCTAATTCCAGAAGACACTCACATGGTCTAACCTAACTATGTTCTCCTGTTTAGGACCGGAGGTGGAGGGCAGGTGATGAGAATGAAGAGAGGTTCCCAAACCTGGCTGCCAGAAGGTGAGGCGCAAGATGATATTTAAAAGAGAAAAAATAGGTTCAGGGCCCCATCTCTTCTAAACCATCAAATCAGAATATCCAGGGCGTCCAAGAAGGAAAAAAAAAAGAAAAGAAGACCCCACCGGCTCACGTGGCTTTCCGCGGCAAGCATGAGCACACGCCCCATCCCCCTCCTCCCCACTCCCTCCAGTGTCCTGTAGCCTCTCACCTTAACTACCTGGCCTATCACTCTTCCTGCTATTAAATAAATCCAGATTCTTTGAAAAAATATGGCCAACGAGAGCCTCAAAGGTCAGCACAGTGGTATATACAAAATTGATGCTCATTAGATAGTAAGCAAAAATTTCAAGTGATTCAGGCCTAAGTTTACATTTTCCAGGCATGAGAAAGAGGCATGTGAAAAAACACTAAAGCTTCACCAAGTCGAGGATCTGAGAGAAGACTTCCATTAGAATTAGTCTCTGTAAAATCCTTTGTTTTTCTGAGACCCCTGCTAATGAATACCTGGGCTTACCACAGAGACTACACCGCTATGGAGATAAAACCTGTGGGTGTGGGAGGGGACGAAGCAGGGAGGAACAAGGTCATCTGGGAAAGACTGTCCGATTTTTAACAGCAGAGACAGAACGATATGAATTCCCACCTGATTGCAGAGCCTACTGAGCACATTTTGTGGGCTTTGAAGTTTCTTGAGGTAAGCTCTGAAGGGGCATCGGAGCCCCTGCCTAAGTCACCTTTGCTGTGCCCCAACCCAGGTTCCCTCTGTGCCGCACGACCCAAGAGAGCTGGCTCTGTGGCCAGACCACCTGGGTGGGAATCCCAACTGCAGCCCTGACAAGTCGCCTCACCTTATGCTATGTACTCAACCCTGGAAAGCCTCAGTTTTCCTGCCAACAAAATTGGAATCTTCTACACCACCTGCACCTTGAAGGGTGTTACAGGTTGAATGTGGTAACACGTATGTACCTAGCACGGACACAGTAAACATTTACAGCAGCAGCATTCTATTATTACTACCTCCATTATTATTAGGATGATTACTATATAAAGGACCCTTTTGGTGGGCACAAAGTAGCTACAGGTATATGTGTTCAAGGAGGCACATTCTGAGGAATGAAAACATCACAGAGTATTAACGTGACTGTGTGTCTGGAACGGCCGTGCAAACTGCTTTTGGGGTGAAGAGTGGTACTACGAAAGCTGATCAGGAGTCAGAGAGCCTGCCACTTTGAACGCACATGTCAGTCCTGCCAGTGTGGCCTGCTGGATCTGTAATCCTGCTCTGCACACTTAAAAAACAGGGTCCACATCAACCTTCCCTTCCAAGCACCCAGTGTTTATTCCCAACACTCCAGCTCCACTCCCCCGGAGATTAAAAACGAGGAAATCAAACGTCTTTAAGGCCCACAGACACCTCTTTTGCATTCCTCCTCTCATGTTTACTTCTCAGGCCAACAGAATTAAGAGTCATGGTACTGTGGAGTTCTGTGCCAAACTTAGTCCCATGTATCTTGAACAGTCACAGATCACCCACGAGTTTGCCTCTGCCTCAAGCTTTCTATGGCTGGCTCAGCTCAGATCCATCTTTACTAAGAACAACTCAAGGAAAATAACATAATGGAGGATTAAATAGCACCACTTTGACTTAAAAAAGACACACAAGTCAGGATGAGCTAAGTCCCTGTAACTGCCCTGGCCCTCACGACCCTCTTTCCACACTGTCCTCCAAATCCACCAGAGGGAGCTGTCACTGCAGAGGGGCTGTCTGGCCCACTCCACGCGGGTACTTACAGTCGTGCTGGCTGTGACCTGTGGGCTAGAGCTGGTGGGTGCAGAGGTGTCTGAGGAGGCGGAGAGCTGTCGCACCAAGGGACTGTGTGGTGAGTGGTGGGTGGCCGCCAAGTAGCTCGAACTGCTCATGTCTGTGTGATGCTTCAATACTGCAGAGGTCAACAGAAAAGAGGAATACATGGCTACCTCAACCTGCTCTACTTCCAGCACAAGTTAGGAAGGCCAGCAATACTCAGTAAAGGCAAAAATGCTTTCTAAGCCTAGAGGATAAAAAGATGAAGCAAACTGGCTGATGGGAGGCAGGGTGTGGAGCAGAGGTTGCTATAGCAGTTAAGAGTGACCTACACTTAGAAGCGGTCGGACCCCTCTACTCTGCCTTCCTAGCAAGTGAAGGACACAGCTAGGGGCAGTGACAGGAAGCCCAGCTGCCCCAGAAAGCCCTGCGCAGGTGCAGATGCAGGCGGAGGTGCCGGGCCTGGCCCTACCTTCACTTCTCTCAGATGCATGGTCTCGCAATCTCATTTTGCTGTGGTTGGGGTCATGCACGGGTGGCGGCGGACTGAGCAAGCGCTCTGCTTTTGGCGCTGTCACTCGCTCCACCATGGGCACGGCCCCCACATCGTCTAAGTGCTGCCTGTGGGTCCTGTCAGGCCGGGTTTGGTGATGGGACAGCTCTGAGGAGGGGAACAGAAAAAGAGCTGTGAAGTATCTTCTCTCAACCTTTTCTTATTTGAGTTCACTCTAGGTCAATGACAGACACCCAGGGCAGCAGGACAGTCCTCTGGGACTGAAGCTCCTAGCAAGCAACACACTGGCCAGGACAGGCCAGGGAGCCCACCAGGCTCTCAACTGGAGAAAAATGTGACACCAGACTACAAAAGACAGCCGGCCCACAGATGCACCCAATGCCATGCCCCACTTGGCTGCTCACTGAGCCCCAGAACAGCTTTCATAGTCCATCCCAGAGCATCCAAGATGAGCAGAAAAAGAAGACTGTGGGCTGAACTTGCATCTGTCAACTGTCTCTCCCAACCCCATCAGACTGCCATGGCCATACCAGTAACCTGAGAACATAAGAGGAACAGAAAAATAACTGGAGGACTCTATGGACCCCTGAAACTTACTGGCTGTTGTTAGGAAGGAGTTGACCAACTTGTGCCTGTCTTTACGAGCTGCATCTGGCAGACTGCCTGGTATGGGTGCTCTGTGCTTAAGTGAAAACTTTTTTGGAGGTTTGATTTTGTCAAAAGGCTTGTTCTGCCACTGAGATTTCAGCATGCTCTGGAAGTGCAGGCTTGTGGGGACATCTGCAAGAAACACAAAACATCACCATCAGTCCAGACCCCTGGGCTCCGGCTCTCCAGGGAGCGAGACCCACCTCACACCCTTCTCTTATGTGCCCAGTGGTAGGATGACTTCGAGGAACAAGCACTGTCAGGGGGAAGATCTGTTTATTGGAACATCACTGAAGGTCACTCTTCTACTCACAGGGAAGTCATTGGTGCCTTTTATTTTTCAAGTTCCAAACAAAACCAAAATCTATGATGGTCTTTTCTTTGTTCCTGTGTTCCGCTAAATCTGTTAAACTCCATTGGTTTGAAAGAACATCCTGTTCTTATTCTTCTAGAAACTGAAACATTTCAAGGTTATTTCTTTCTTTCAACATAAAGTTAATCAGGATTTATATTCCTTCAACAACTATTTATTGTCTGCTACTTTATCAGGCACTGGACTGGGCACTGCATCTTTCCCCACTAAGAACTAGATCATTTCTCCCTCCTTCCTCCAGACACCCACCACCTCCCTATCTGGGGATTATCTAGGTTTTTAAGTAAATGAATTGATTAATATTGAATACTACAAATTAAATCTTTTAGACTTAATTATAACTTCTACCTTTTTGGGGGGGGTTCACTACTCTTTCTTGTATCTTTCCATTTTGTTAGTTTCCTTTTTTTATTTTCCTAAGAATGCGGACTTGAGTTTGAGTAATTTCTTTCGAAAGAGCATTTCAAGATTAAAACCAGTTTTCTCTCAGATTCTTAAAGCTATTACTACAGTATCACCAATAAGATGGAATTTGACTCAATCATTTGTAGGTGCTCTGCTTCTTCTTTTAAACTTTTGGTGGGGTGGGGGGGAGCTTGTTGTGCTATTATATTGACTCAGCCAATTTGGGGCAAACTCCAATACCAAATCTTTCAATCTGTGAACATGGTATTTCTCTCCATTTATTTAGGATTTCTTGTATTTCCTCTCATCAGCGTTGGGTGGTTTTCATTGTACAGTTCTTATACACATTTTGTTAAACTGATTCTTTGAGTACTTCATATTTTTATGACTTACAAATAATAATGTCATCATTATCACTTTTTAAAAGTTCTGTTTATAATTGCTTACTGCTAGTATGTAGGAATATAGTAATTTCTAATACAGTGGCCTGTATCCTGTGATCTCAAATCTATTATTAAGTTTTGTTAGCTGTTGTGGAATCCTTAGAATTTTCTACACACACAAATGCATCATTTACAAAAAGCTGCTTTACTTTCTTTCCAATTTGTATGCCTTTATTTCTACATCTTGTCCTATTACTCTGGCTAGAACCTCTAGTGGCAATCTTAACTTTACAATTTTCCTTTTCTAGTTTCATTCTGAAACTTCACCACCAGGGATATAGGTGGGTCTTTCTTCAGGGTTCTGAAAAACTTCTCATGGTCCTTTTACATCTGAAGATCAGCACATCTCACTTTAGCTCTCAGTTCCTCCAGGGAATCAATCATTAACCACCTGAGACACACTCAAAAGTCCCAGTCCCTGAGTCCATACTCAATACTGTAGCATAGAATGAAACATCACTGCATTATGGAAAAGGGTTAAAATCTAACCTAGCTATATTTCAGAACAAGTCCAGATCTATCACCCAAATGCCCAGGTCTCATCCCTGTTTTTCTGTCCTTTTTAAGTGTGGGCAAAGAACTGTCCCCTTACCAGCTGCTACCTGACAAGAGTTTACTAAAAGCATATGCTTTGGGCTCCTTTTTTCTAGTTTTATTTCTCTATAGTTATCTTGCTTTCCATCTTTCAAAAATCACTGCAACCTATGGCATGCCTTCTTTTTCCAGAATTACTTTATATTTATTATATTTAATGTACTTAGGACTTCCCTGGTGTCTCAGATGGTAAAGCGTCTGCCCACAATGCGGGAGAGGCGAGTTCGTTCCCTGGGTCGGGAAGATGCTCTGGAGAGGGAAATGGCAATCCACTCCAGTCCTCTTGCCTGGAAAATCCCATGGATGGAGGAGCATGGTAGGCTATAGTCCATGGGGTCACAAAGAGTCAGACATGACTGAGCGACTTCACTTCACTTCAAACATTAATGGGGTTCTGGCTCCCAGGGAAAGTAGAGGATGTGCTTGATCTAAACTAGGAGTGGGGGTCAAAGAAAAGGGGGATGAGTGAACATTTAAAAAACCCATTATAAAATTAAAAAAATAAAAAACCCATTATATGGTGGCTGGTGCTGTGTATTACTTTACCTTCAAAACAATTCCAGGATGCATTACTATGCTCCTTTTAATGATAGAAAACAGATGTAGAAAGGTGAATTAACTGTCAAGGTTACACAGTTTAGTAACTAACACAGTGTACAAGCTCAGTTGTGTCTGACTCTTTGAGACCCCATGGACTTCAGCCTGTCAGGCTCCTCTCAGCCCATGGGATCTTCCAGGCAAGAATACTGGACTGGGTTGCCATTTCTTCCTTCAGGGGTTAGAAAGGAACAAGCAACATTCAAACTCAAGTCTGTAAAACTCTAAAACTCATACTCTTAGCCACTACACCATGAAATTATTCTTTGGCCCAAAGAATTGATGCTTAAGTGTGTTAGCTACTCAGTCGTGTGCAACTCTCTGTGACCCCATGGACTGCAGCCCGCCAGGCTCCTCTGGCCATGGCCTTCTCCAAGGGACCTTCCTAACCCAGGGATCAAACCTGGATCTCTTGCACTGCAGGCAAATTCTTTACCATCTGAGACACCCGGAAAACCCAGAGAATGGAGCAGTTTAATTCTGAGGTGGAATCTGAGAGTTCTAAAATTATTCATTCCCAAGGAAGTGGACAGTGTAGAATATTTTTCAAAAGAGTTCTGCAGTGTAGCAAAACTTAACTCTTTCCTATAGCACAGACTATGTATTTCATGACACTTCAAAGAATCAGACACATCTCTTGGAACAGTGCTCTCTTGTGAAATTTTTTCCATAATTATTCTTTTACACATTTAAAAACAAATTCACCTATCATAACCCTTAAATGATCAACCAGCTTTCAGCCAGGCTAAGGATATCAGAGCTCACTGTACTCCTAGCCCTTAGAGCCCCACATAAGAATTGAGTTTAGAGGTATTAATTAAATTTAGGGGAATTTTAATTCATTAAAAATTCTTTGCTTAGAGTGGTTGAGGAAAAGGGTGTATTGGAAATAAAGCACTGTCTATAGAAATTCTGAAAGCTGGGCTGAGTTCAAAGGTATAAAGAAGGTTCAAGAAGTGGGGGAACACCTCTTCTATATCCCAGGACATCCCCTGTGTCAGCAGGAGAGTTACTCCCACTTGGCATAGGCCGGTTTTTCTTATTTATTTGGTCTTTTGAAGGGCTGTACCACACGGCATGTGGGATCTTCCCCAACCAGGGATTGAACCCATGCCCCCTGCATAGGGAGCATGCAGTCTTAACTACTGGACCATGAGGAAAGTCTGCATAGGCTGTTTAATGGGACTACAAAAGCATAGTGATTTTATTCCTCCCGCTCTTTTATAGTGCAAATAAGTAGTCCTGGACACAGAACCTGGTTCCATCACTGAGGAGGAGGATAGAACAAGAACAAATCACTTGGCTGGGCTTCAGCATCTTCATCTGTAAAATGAGGCAGCAAGATCTGATCAGGGCTGGAGATATCCTAGCACACATGCTCTCTCTCTCTCACCTCTTCTGTCTGCCGCAGGCACAGGCTCATGGCAGTGCTCTCTCTGTTGTAGCCCAAGACCTCAGACCCATCTCAAATAATTAGTTAATTAATCTAATTATAAATCAATCTCACTAAACACAAGAGAGAAAAAAGATTTATGTTATTGCTAGACTAGATGACTACTGCACCTCTCAACTCTAGCATGTTAATGACTTTTCAACTAAAACTCCACTCCTAACCCTCTCCCCACCCCCACTTAAATGCTCAGAAGTAAAAATTGGCACAAGTGTAGACCATTACCTTGTGCTCTGGAGTTGGCTATTAAGCAGAACCAAGAGCAACTTCCCCTATAAAACCCCCTGAATAAGCTGTTAGGGATAACAACAAACTGTTTATGGGACTCGGGCTACTATACATTGCTAGAAGTTTGCTGTGTTTTAGCAGCTTTCATATAAAAGTGAAGAGAAACTAAGTTAAATCCCCCAAAATCAGTGAACAAAAATGATCTCTTAGGAATTGCTAGTCTGAGTTCATGCTCTGAGTAATAACACCTGGATCCACACAGAGCTACAACTCTGAAAATAGACACAGAGGACCTGAAAGTAAGCAAAGAAAGAGTTATAAAAATGGAAGAGAACAACAGTTCAGCTAGAGGACGCCACACATTTCACACCTGCATAGGCAATGGGCATTAAAGTGGTATTAACCAGATAGGAGGGTACAGATCCTTAACCAGGTCAATGACAAGAAACATCACCTTAGGTTACTATTTCCTCAAACAAAAAGAAAACTTTAGCTTCAGGCCCGCCAGAATCTGACATTCCATGATCCACCATTTTCTCAAGCACACTTTCTCATGGTGTTCAGTCATGCTCACCTCCTCCTCCTGCTGGTAAGTTGCAGTAGCCTCATGGATACAGCTAGTTGTCTTGGCAAGCTCTCTCAAGAGAGCAGAGCTCTTCAAGGCCAGCAGGTGGTGCTCTTAATAAGCACAAACCTAAGACAACATGCTTTACCCCAAGGTTATACATCCTCTATTTCAAGCCAAGGTTTAGCTGGCTTGATTAAATGAGGTAATAAGGAAACAAGCTCCTCTTTCTGGAATACTAAAGGGTTGAGTGAGTGAAGTCGCTCAGTCATGTCCGACTCTTTGCAACCCCATGGACTGTAGCCCACCAGGCTCCGCCGTCCATAGGATTTTCTAGGCAAGAGTACTGGAGTGGGTTGCCATTTCCTTCTCCAGGGGATCTTCCCAACCCAGGGATCTAACCCAGGTCTCCAACACGGCAGGCAGACACTCTACCTCTGAGCCACCAGGGTGGTAACTAAAAGGTTATCACACCCTAATGTCTCCACCTTCCAGCCAGGGAGCAGTTCCTAAAATGAATGGGAGTGGCTAAGGTGTGGTAAGATGGGAGATGAAACTCTAGGATTAAGAGCTGCAATTGGTTCCCACCCCAACAAAGTACTCAGACTGGCTAGGAAACATCAGTAAAACTACAGAGAAATGAAAAGTTGGAAGTCCTGCCATCTTTAAATGTATTCTAGAGAAGAACGGGTGGCCCAGAGGTCAGGTTTGACCCACACAATATGCTGGCTGCTAGTCTTCACTATTACTTACTATTCTACACAAAAAGATATGGGGAATATCAATACTTCAGGAAGCACTATTCACATCTTTGTGGCCCTGGCAATCTTCCAGTTTACAAATGTGGCGTTCTGTATTCTGAGTGTGGCAGTTGTCTGAATCAAGTGAAAAATCCCAATAGTCACAATATTAGACACAATAATTAGGTCCCTGGGTCAAGCCACAGAACGTCTACTGTATTCATAGGCAGATATGTTAATGCTCGACTTGAGAAAGTATAACATATACTATTCTCCTTTACTGTCTCATAAAGAGAATTTAATGACCATCTCTCTTGTCCAAACCCCAAAGTCATAATTAGCATGTGTGTGTGTGTTTGTGTGTGACTGACAGAAGGGAGAGAGTGGGGAAAGGGTGGAGGTGGCTCAGAGAGAAGACAGAGACAGACAGGAAAATAAAGACCACAGGGACTACAGAATGACGGAGCAGGAGATGTTAGGCAGATGTCTTGGGCATATTTAGGTGATGGGAGAGAGAATTCATAACTATACAAGGTAATACTGTTGACAAAGCAATGACCAACATACTTATCAGCTGATAATGAACAGGCAAAAGATCTTATCAGAATCTTAATGTAACTATACAAGCTTCAGGCTTCTTTATTCAGATACGAGAGCATGCAGTTCAACAGTGTAATCTTAAGAGAATAACTCAACAAATGTTCTGGAGTCGTCTTGGTGTCTCTGCCTGAAGCTGCAGTCTGGAAATGGGCAGAAATCTGACTTCTCTTAATAACCTGGCAGGGCAGAAGCATGAATTATAGTGAAAAGAAGGACGGGAATCAGATTACTTGGGTTTAAATTTTGGAGCCTGCTACATCAGCTATGTAGCCTGAGATAAACCACAACCTCTCTAAGCCTATTTCTTGATATGTAAAACTGAAGTAACTTTACAAGACTACTGAGAAAACCAAATGAGACAAGAATAAGAGAAGTGCATGTAAACTATAAATGCTATACAAATATTATCTTAAGTTACATGAGCCATAATCCAAATGGCAAGAGAGGGTAAAAGTCAATGACTCTGGAATCTGAAGCACAGAGGAAAATGTTTATGTTCTAAATGTTCAAATGGTGAGGAGTTCATGAGCAAAAATGTTAAAAACTTCTCTATAGACTACAGAAGCCATAATTTGGATTGGTCTCATTGGTTTGCAAATAATCTCCCCATCTGGCCCCAACCTCCAGAATACTTAAGTTCTCTGAGGATAAGGGACTATGTTTCTCTCGCTACTCTGTCCTTCATAGCACCTTACAGATAGTCTGTACACATTTTTGAAAGGAGGGTAACCATAATTGGGGTTCATTATGTTCTAAAGTGTATTTTACTGCTCCATCACTCCTGATCTAAACCCTTGCCTAGTTTACTGTTCATGTTCCAAGTTTTCTAAATGTTTCCACTCTTACGAGAAGTCACACAGCAGCAAGACTATTATACCATGTCCTTTCTTACAGCTGGAGAGAGTCTTAATAATAAGGCTTAGGGTAGCTAACAGATTTAGATGACCAAGAAAGAATCCAATCATTTGAAGAACAGATAAGAAATCTGAGGGGATTATGGTCATCTAATGTTTGATCAACTGTCAATTAGAAGAGGGGATTTTCTAGGGATAGTTTATCAGCAATGACTGCTTTTATAAATAAAGTTTTATTTAAACAGTCACACTCCCCTCCTTATACATAGTCTACATACTGGTTTTGTTCTACAATGGCAGAGCTGCCTAGTTCCAACACAGACTAAACCTAGACAGTATGATCCATAAAGCCCAAATTATGTGTCCCTTTAAGAAAAAGATAATATACCACTCATGCTAAAAACCTGATTTTCTTCACATACCAGTAAGTAAAATTTACATCCAACATAATTCTCATTCCCCAGACCCCAATTATGGTTACCCTCCTTTCAAAAACGTGTACAGACTATCTGTAAGGTGCTATGAAGGACAGAGTAGCGAGAGAAACATAGTCCCTTATCCTTAGAGAACTTAAGTATTCTTAAGGTTGGGGCCAGATGGGGAGATTATTTGCAAACCAATGAGACCAATCCAAATTATGGCTTCTGTAGTCTCTAGAGTAGTTTTTAACATTTTTGCTCATGAACTCCTCACCATTTGAAATGTAATTTTTCTTTATTTAGATGTTTTTTCTGGCCACACTGAGAGGCTTGTGGGATCTCAGTTCCCTGACCAGGGACTGAACCTAGGCCCTTGGCAGTCAAACAGCAGAGTCCCAACCACTGGACTGCCAGGGAATTCCAAAATGTAATTTTTAGAAAAATTATAAACTCAGGACAATTACAGGCTTCCCTGGTGGCTCAGTGGTAAAGAACCTGCAGAAGACACAGGTTCAATCCCTGGTCTGTGAAGATCCCACGTGCCACAGAGCAATGAAGCCCCCCATGTGCCACAACTATTGAGCCTGTGCCCTAGAGCCCAGGAACCTAACTACTGAAGCCCACACGACACAACCACTGAAGCCCAAACTGTTCTAGAGCCTGTGATCCGCAACAAGAGAAGCCACTGCAACGAGAAGCCCATACACCACAATGAAGAGTAACACCCGCTCACGGCAACTAGGGAAAAGCCCATGCATGCAACAACAGAGACCCAATGCAGCCAAAACATATAAATAAATTATATATTTTTTAAAAAATTATATATAAAAAAGAAACTAAAATACACATTAAAAATATTTTATACCAACACCCTGGCATGTTAAAATCTATTTCTTCAATCAGACTTCAGTCACAGTAAAATCTAATTTCAGTTATCAATTATTTTTAAAATTTAAATACTGTATAGTTGATGTGCAATATGTTAGTTTCACATGTAAGTTATTAATTCTAAATGTAAGTTATTATTCTAAAGTAACAGAAAAGGTAGAGGATCTTGCCATACATTATAGAAAAAAAAAATACTGTACCTCGATCTTCATTATTTATTCAAATTTCCTTTTACTTAACTCCCACAGGATTCTTCTTCAGGAGTCATGAACTCTGAGATGGTTCCTTTGGTGTCCCTACTGCCCAAGGTTTTTATACTCTGGGGGATGGGCAAGACCCACAGCAAGACTCAATATGGATAAGAGGAGTGACTTTCTTTTGTGAGGTGGGAGAAAAGCAATTATGAAAAGGGAGGTGGGAAAGAAAATCGGCAGACACAGAGGCTCATCAGGTAGATCAACTTTAAAAAAAAAAAAACAAAAACAAACACAAAACCCAGCACAGGCGAACTCTGAGGACCTGTGCCTGTGCACACCTGAGAAAGCGGTCACGCAGCCATAGAACGTGCACCCCAGGATGAGGACGTGCGCCCACACAGCGCTGCCCGGGCTGTATTACATCGTAACACAGGCGGCTGTCTCACCCTCACCACCTCAAGCATTAGGGCGAAAGCTCTTAGCAAGCTGTGATGTTTGAGTGCCACGTTCTGGTCTAGGGGATCTGTTGTGCACGATGTGCAAAATCCTATGAAAAGATGCTGTTGACAGTAATACGATGTGCAAAATCCTAAGAAAAGATGCTGTTGACAGTAATACCTGGACTGTATCAGAATCTTGGCCAACTGTCCTTCACTTTGAACCCTTTAAGTCTCACTCATTAGACTTCATGGAGCCTTTCTTACCGTCTGGAAATGCTAGAACCGGGTGAACACAGGAGTCCAACTGGGAAAGGCGTTCCAACAGAGGGGCTTCGTAGTGGATTTCTGGAGGCATGGTGCCGGCATTGCCTGAGCCGCACAGCGCGCAGGAAGGGTTCACATCACAGCCAGAACGCGCTGAGCTGTTCCGGTGAACCTGGGAAAAGCCAGATGACACTCCATTCAGGGTCTGATAAAAACTCAGCTCCCCATTCAGTATTCCAAAGATTCAAAATTCCCTCTCTAGATACATATATGACACAGTTAATAAAAAGTTTGATCAGTTTGTTAAAAGATTTCCATTTCTCCAACACACTAAACTTCAAAGTAATTAAGTAAATCCACTTCTTCTCCAATAAAGAGATCTAATTATGTGAAGCCCATTAAGTGCTTGAGAACACTTTACAATACCTGTTTCTACCACCATGATGCTTTTCCACCATCTGCTACAGTGACTAGCTGGCTCCAGATTTCTAGGTAGATGTGATTTGCCCTCTTTAGCAACTTCATCCACCAAAGAGCCTTACTAATGAATAACCAACCACACCTTTCCTGTTCTTTTTGTATCTCCAAAAAAAGAATTTCAGGAGGTCTGAAACAACATGGCAAGTTTCTCTGGACTACACTCAACTCATTAGCTGCTCTTTAACCTAGCCTAAAATCTACTGTTATAAAGCTCATATTTAAGTAATGAAAATGAATTTGGTATGGTTAGTGTTCATACCCATAGTCTTTGTGTCAATTAGATTAATTCCAAGGGGATAAAAATCATTTTCATTAAACTTCTCTTATATAAATATGGGCACAATAAGAAAACCTCCCTAGTTAAGTCCACAGTGAAAATAAGTCTTCAAACAATGTAACTGTTTTGTGTTTAAATGATAGAATTTTTAGAATTTTTAGAATTTTATGCTTTAAACTTCAGGTCATGCTGAATGCAGGATCCGTAGGCTCTAGTGTTAGGAGTTGGCATTTGCCAAATCATAACCATGAGAAGTCACCCGGGCAGCATGCAGTCCTAGAAGAAATGATTTGCCTGTGGAATGACACTATGACATGGGACGCTAAGAGCAAGGGAGTGTCAGAATAAAGACAAAGAGTAGCATCGAAACTCCATAACGACTGCAAGAACTACATCTGGTTTCAGCACACACATCTCTTTGAAAGCTGTTTGTTCACGGACATGCACAGAAGAAAGATAAATATGAGAACAATTCGGTCTTTATCAACCTTCCTCAACTGCCTCCTCCTTGCAGTGACATAGATGGGTGGTATTCAAATAAGGCCCTGTGAAGGTCAGACTGGACAACTTACACTACAGTAAAAGAATTCTAGTAAGCAACAATTGTCTCTGAAAGGAAATCACACCAACTAAACATGCACTTCTGGTAGACAACATTAACTGGTACTGTTTTGGAAAAAATACCTCTTGCAACCTATTTAAACCAGGGCTGGATTTCTGGGGAGATAACATTTTGAGGTAGAGAAAGAGGGACCTACATTACCAGGAACAAAAACTAGAGACCACCAGTAGATGAACGGGAGAATTTAGGTAATTAGAATCCAAAAACTGCACCAAAACTTTAAATATTGACTAGATTAGAAAAATATATAAAAATCAAAACAAGAAATCTTAAAAGGGAGGTATATTTTCTCCTCATGAAGTAAACCATTACATGAACTAGCTCTCCAAGTGGGCAATGAACAACACTCCATTTTTTTATGGCTAGAGTGCATCCCTCACGTCATTCAGAGACTAGTTGTAAAGTAAAAAGAATACGGCAAGAAAAACAAACTAAGAATAAAATTAAAGTAAAAGCTGAAATTACCAAAAGAAAAAATACATGACAGAAACAGCAAATTAAAGAACTGCCCAAACCCACCTCAAGAAAGGGGTAGACAGGATAGAGCAATTAATTACATAAACGATAATACTGGCTACAGTTTATGGGGTCGTAAAGAGTTGGACACGACTGAGCGACTGAACTGAACTGAATGAAGAGAAAAAGGGAAAGATGCAAACATATAAGAACTTAAAAAAAGCAATAGCTAAGTGATAAAACCACTTAACCACTGGATCAGCCGGGAAGTCCGCTAGTATTATTAAGAGAAAATTTGGGGAATTTTTTGAAGGATAGTTTGGGCAACTTTAAACACACACACAGAGAAAAGACGTCAAATTATACACATGAATTTTATTTTTAAAAAAACCCACAAAAAAGAAAAACAACCTACCATGAGCAAGTGTGATTTACTCCTGGATATCAAAACTATTTGACATTAGTGTATCAATTAACACAATTTCATGCTGGCCATTCAACATTTCTACTTCGATGTCTTAAGAGGCAACCAAAGTTAAGTGACTTCAAAACTCTGCTCCTAACTCTTCTCTACTTTCAGTAGCTCAGTCTTAAAATCCCTGGACTAATCCTAAACTCCATTTCCTCCTCATACCCCAAAACCAGTCATGAAATCCTATCACTGCTGCCTTCTAAAAGTATCCAAGATCAGACCACTTTATACACCCTCAAGTGTAGTTCTCATTTGGGTTTCTTAAATAGTCTCCTAATTGGTGTTCCTGCTTGCCCCTCCCTTCAACTATTGTGTAATCTTGTTTCACAACCTTAATCAAATCATGATGCAGTTCTCTGCTCAAAACCTTCTGATGGCTCCTCATCTCACAAGGAATAAAAGCCAAAGTTCTTGCAATGGTACACACAAAATGGCACCTACGCCATCTGTTACTTCTGTCCCTTCTCTGACTTCATTTCCCTTTCCTGCTTTTCTCCTAGCTCATGCCACCAGTTCCTCTGACTTCCCTGCTACTTCCCCAAAATGGCAGGCAAATTTCCTGATCTTTACACTTGGCCCTTCTATTAGCTCCAAGGTTATCCCCTCACCTCAGGTCTTTTTCTCAAATGTCATCCTCTTAAAAAAACAACTTTTATTTAGAAACACACAAGTGAGAAGAGTCTCTATTCTTGACTATGACAAAAAAACACATTCTGGAATATGTTTAACTGACATTTTAGGCACAAAACTTAAAGTCATTAATTTTTAATATGCTACAAATTAATCTATAATCAAATTCAATAGGCTTTTGGTACAGAAGGGAGAAGAGGCAAATGGAATTTAAACCAAGTACAAACCAGAAAAACAAATGCTAAGGGTGAAAGTTCCCAGAAAATTTCTGATAAGCAAAGGCAGAAGGGAGTGACTTGCTGACCACATGTTAAAAGTATGAATCAGGGACATCAAAAGGAGGGTGGGGGAAGAAGCTGGATTCACATCAAAACAAATCCCAAAGGCATTAAAAAGATTTAAATTATGTTTATTAAATTAATTATTAAATTATGTTTTAAATTATTTATTAAATTATTATGTTTAAACTGTAAAAGAAAAACCATGGGGCAACATCCAGTAGTTAAAAAGTGAGAGCAATGGGGCCAGGCTGTTTGAGCCCTAACTGCTACTGAGCTGTATAAACTGAGACAAGTTACCTAAGGCTTCATTCGTAACAACAGCTGCTTATCTGACAAGGCTGCTGTGAGAATAAAAACCATTTAGAATAGTGTCTGGTCTCACTGTTACTTGTAGTCATACAAAAGACACCATTTTCATTTACAGTCGAAGAAGGAAGAAAAGGACATCAACCATAAAGATCACTGATATTAAATCCTAGCTTTTATGTTACTTGTGTGACCCCTCAAATTTATTCATCTGTTAATAAAGGATCAATAATGCCAATTTCATGGGACTGTGAGAAATATGATTTTGCAAGCTGTTAAAATACTACACAAGTGCTAGCTAAATTAATGTACATCAAAGTTCCTCACAAAAGCACTGCGGACACTTAAGAGCCTGATGATTTGTTGTGAGGAGCTGTCCTGCACACTGAAGGTGAGCCCCAGCTTCCCTGGCCTCTACTCACAGTGCAAGTGATGCCCACCCCCCCCCCCCAGACAAATCAGAACCGACCACAAGGTCAAAGGTCTCCTAGGGCGGGCTGGTCAAGATCATTGAGAACCAGGTGGCTCAAGTTATGATTATCATTCTTAGTAAAACTCAAAGCACAGGCACCCATTAAATATTAATAGTGAGAAAGAAGAAATGCCTCAAGACTACATCAACCAAGGCGAAAGGACTCAAGAGCAAGAGTGAAGAGGCTTCCATGAAACAAAATGGTAATTAGAACATAGAAAATTATTTCAATGCCTTGAATAACTCAAATATGTTTAAACTGATGACTTCATAATCATACACACCACCCCCTCCACAAAGACTTTATTGACTGTCCTTGGAAGACGGTAGGAAATTAAAAAAAATCAACTTATTACTTGAAAATCGGTAGATAAAAGGATATCAACACGAATCATGCTTCCCCTCCCCCACCCCACAGACTGTACTTAAGGGTAAACCAATAGTAGAAAAGGGCATTTTTCTCTTTAAAGACATAGTCTAGCTAATAAACTAAGAATAAATGGTATGAGTAGAACATAACTTCAACTCCTGATGCAACAAGGGCGTCCAGGCAATGGCCAATACTGACTAATAACACGAGAGAGACAAGATATTACATGTCTTCTCACGCGAGTGCCCTTACCAAAACAAAAACCTAGATTTAAGTTTCTATATGCAGACTTTAATGCAGTAAAAGTAAGAGATTAAGGAATATACAGAGGGATGGATATAATGGTAAAATGTGGTCAATGCTAACAGTAGAATCTAGGAGATACAGCTGCTCACTGCAAAATCTACACATGATACTATGTTTGGATAATATCATAATGAAATTTTGGAAAAGAAAACAACGACCCCGCAGAATTTCTTCTGCCATGATGGATTAAGAATGATCATGCTTATCTTTTAGCCATAAACTAGAAAACCAGACAACACACAGCTTAAGACAGAAACAAACGAGGTGGCCTGTGACTGTTCCGGCTTTCTGCCTGGAGGCACAGCACAGACCTGCTCAGCAGGTGAGGGGTTCCAAGCAGAGCGTGACGGCTCCACTGAGTTGAGGAAACAAACTTCCAGAGACTGAAGTGCAGAGGCTCAGGTGACGGATAACCATGAGGCAGAACTCTTCAGAAAAGGAAGCCATACAGAAAGAGAGCTCCAGAAATCATGAGATTCCCTCAAGTGTTCATGGAACACTAAGAATCCCAGGTAGAGTTCAACTTCATCAGGTCAGGCGAAGATGCACCAAGGAGCTATGGAACGAACAGTCCCCAGATTTCACAGTGGCAGAGAGACTTCCCCACTGTGACCGGTCAAGTGGCATGGAGCATTCAAAAAGACCCCACAAGACCCGGTTACTCTACACTCTCCCTAATAAAGGAGAAACTGAATCTCAAATAATTTAGCTGCCAATAAAACAAAGCCTCTTTAAAGGAAGATAATAGAATCTCTATGCTTCAGTCACATAAAATTAAATGTCCAACATCCAAAAAAACATTGTTAGATATGCCAAGAGGCGAGAAAGTTACATCACAGGGATACAATCAGAAAATTCTAAGTCACAGGATAAATAACTGGAATAACCCAGTTTTCTCAACAAATAAATTGCAAGGAAAGGGGGTATGATGGATAGCTTACAACAAACCAACACTCTTACTTAGAACTAGAATAGCCAGATTTAAAAAAAAAAAAAAAAGGAAATATAACTTTAAGATATGAGAGAAATGTTAAAACAATGACAATACTGAGGAGTCAAGATTCCAGAGGGGATAGAACCACTGAAGTGTTGAGTTGCTTCTTATTGGGGACAATGGGTGATTTCTGAGTGATGCTTAGAATCTGGTGCCCTGATGGAGGGTCACTTCTGGGTATAGAGAAATGAGCAGAGGTTCTGATGATTTTGTAGGGCTGAAGGGACAACTTTAGAGACTTCAAAAGCCAAATTCCCAGTGAAAAGAAAGGATGGGAAATTACAAATGACAAGTCAGGTGCTCCCATTCCTAAGGCATTTGGAGAATTCTGAAGCTGTGATGGGTAGGAGTCTAAAAAGCTAAGCAGAAAGCCTCTGGAGAGCAGAGTGTTTCTGGCGGGCTCACTGAGGAGCAGGCTACAGTTAAGAGTTCATGAGACACACGAGGGCACTGGTCACTGAATCAACTGGAAATGGGAATAAGAAACAAGGCTGTGCCTTAAGAAAGGACCACTTCTTACGTGGCATCTAAAATGCCAAGTACACTGGTATTAAGAAGTATATGCAACATAAAAATCAAGTTTGTATGTGCACAGCCATTAAAACAGTAAATGCAAGTACATCAAATGTTGAAAGAAAATGTACAATCGTCTGACTTTTCCTACAACCTTATGTAGACTGCTTGAAAACAAAATGGCATCAGTAAATCAATGTTGTGAATAAAGTCTCCATATTTTATATTTATTTCAGCATACTTAAAAAAGAAACACCTACTTCATCTACTCATGATTTTAGAATGAGATGTTAGGAAATGGAAAATGTTGGTCGGTAAGGGCTTCATTTTCAATTTCAGTATTGCCAAGTATCCAAACATCACCTACAAAGAGATTACAGAACAGAAAGCAGATGTTCTGAAATGATTCTCTTGGAATCATTGTAATTCATGCACACACTTAATCAGGATTACTTTACCAAGGTTCTCTTTATCAAGTTAGTTGGGGAAACGAAATAAGACATTCATTTAAACAGAAGACTTTTAAGTCTTTAATGTCTTTTATGAATTTCTGAGTGGAAGATATGGCATGAAGCACTCTCTGAATTGATTCACCCATCACATTACAGTGGTGGCAGATACCTCAAACTATCCAAGAGCTCATCACTACTCTGAAATCAAGACAGTTACTACACCTGCTGCTAAATCTTGTTATTTAGGAGATTCAACCAGTCAATCCTAAAGGAAATCAGTCCTGAATGTTCACTGGAAGGACTGATGCTGAAGCTGAAACTCCAATAATTTGGTTCTGGCCACCTGATGTGAAGAACTGACTCACTGGAAAAGATCCTGATGCTGGGAAAGATTGAAGGCAGGAGGAGAAGGGGACGACAGAAGATGAGATGGTTGGATGGCATCACTGATGCAATGGACATGAGTTTGAGTAGGCTCCGGGAGTTGGTGATGGACAGAGAAGCCTGACATGCTACAGTCCATGCGGTCACAAAGAGTCAGACATGACTGAGCAACTGAACTGAATAAATTTATATACCACAAAATTTAACAACTGTGTCAACATACTTGGTTTCCCCTATAAGCTAATGTCTTTTATTCTGTGCATTAAAAAAAAAATTTATTCTGATAAAATTCCACAGACTTTATCACACTGCCAAAGGCTTGATCAGGAGAAAGAAATTCCGAGATGCAAGAAACAGAAAAGAATTCAACACCAAGGCTGGTCTTGGGATACCAGCCACAGAAGTAGCAAGAAGTTTAAAATCTACTCCGTATTTTGGTGGAAAAAGCCAACTGCAAGAAAGTGAAAGCCCAGTCCCAACCTACGTTCATATAAGAGGTCCAAATTCACCTGAATTCTGGAAGTATCTTCAGAAGCTAATGGAAAAACTGTGGTTTAAAGACACTTTCACAGTCCAGGGATCACAAGACTCCTACAGAAAACATGCCTCCCTGGCCATGGCCCCAGACGAGCTGTGAAAGATGTTATAAATCATACAAGAACACAGACCGTTATAAGGAAGTCACTACGTGTAGAAATAGGAAGAAGCGGTCTTCTGTGAACTACAAATAGAAAAATTAGAAAACAACTTTTAAAATAAGTATATTAAAATTTTTCATAGTGATAATGAGAGGAATACAAGTCATGAGACAAGTACAGGATTAAAAAAAAAGTTTTTAAAAGTACTTAAGAGGATGTTTCTAAAACTGATTCTAAGGAAAAAAGTACACACTGAAATAAAAAGCCAGCTGGTAACCAAAGCTAGTGTTCCTCCTGATGAGGAGGAACAGTCAGAGAAGACCACATGAAATAAAGCAAAGGAAGACAGATATGAACTTGCAAAGTATAAAAAGAAATGAAGCAATATGGAACAGGGAATGAAGATCAACAACAACACAGACATTTATATTTAAAAAGAGAACAGAAAAGGAAAAATCGGAAGAAATAATGATTAGAAAAATGTCAAAACTCAAGCCAAATAAGAACTCTCAGAATGAGGGTGCAAAAACCAAGATCTAGTGGCTAAAAACCAATTCATACGTCTAAATATGTCCCTTGATATTGCAGAACATAAAACCAAAACATACACACACAAAAAACCCCCAAAAGTAAGGGACTGGGGTAAAGATTTTAGTTACCAGAGAGAAGATACAGATAATCTATAAAGAAACAATTAAACTGATACCAGAATTTTCAACAAGTATTGGAAGGCAATGAAATTATCTTTAAAGTGCTGAATACAAAAGTTTAAATATAGTTAAGCCATCATTCAAGAATAAAGGCAAAATATAACTGTGTATTCACAAATACACACATATGCAGACACATTTCACACATAAATGTTAATTCTGTATGTTTTTAATAAATAAAGACTTTACAGCTCATACCACTATTGGAAGGCTACCACATGTATTCATCAAGAATGGAATGGGATATAAGAAGCAAAAGTGAACAAGAACGGCAAAAGTGTTGGTAAATATAAGTAAGTAATTAAGTGTGAACTTAATGACTAATTTGGGAGGGACTGAAAAGCAAGATAACTAAGACAATAAAAACAAATTATAGATAAATAAATTACTGACACAAAACTGAAAGAGATGGAAAAGGATGTATCTAGCAAGTGTACTTACCAAAGAAACCCATTTAAAGTTAAAGCATGAAGAGAGACCAAAAGGGAAACAACATAATGATTAAGATGAAGAAGAAATAACAACCATTAACTAGGATGTACCTAACCAGCCATCCTAGAACTATATGAACATACATGAATTAAAAAAAAAAAAAAAAAAGAAAGAAATGAGCTTGAGGTTGGGGAAACGAGAGAGGTGGTTTAAGGGTATAAACTGACTACTAGTTGATAAATAAGTCCTGGAGATCTAATGCACAGTACAATGAATTATAGATGATGCCACTGTATTATTAACAGCAAATGTGCTAAGAGACTAGATCTTAATTATTCTCACCACAAAAAAGAAATGACAACTATGTGACATGATATAAATGTTGGTGTTAGCTCAGGCTATAATGGCAATCAAACTGCACTTTAACTTGCACAATACACATAGCAAACAGGTTTCAAACAAACCAACAGAAGGTAGACCAAAGGATATAGAAGATACGAACACAATTATTAAGTCAAAGATATGAGTGAAATTTAGAACCCTGAAGTCAAGAAACAGGATACAAATACACTCACCCCCACAAGCAGTGCCTTTTAAGGAAATGTGCACTATTTTATAAAAGCTGAACTAAAATTATGTACATCAACATGGAAATCTTGAAAACACAATACTGAATTAAAACACACACATACACACCCCCAAACCACAAACACACACACACACCAAAAAACCAAACCAACCCGCAGAAAGTGCACAGCGCAACAGCTGTGCTGCGCTCTGTGATTACCCCCTTCTAGTGGCCACAAAGAAGGTAAAGGAGATAGAGAGAATAAAAGGACCACTGGTTATCTACAACTTTCTTTTAATATTAAAAAAAAAACACATGAAGTAAAAAAAATAAAAATGCTAGCATTTAGGATGGTGCATACATCAATGTTTGTTACATTGGTCTTTATACATCACAGAATTAAAATAATCAGAGGAGGAGGCAGGTAAACCTGTAATTTTTCCTATACAAAGAGAACTTAAGTTCTTCACATAATAAATTTAGTAGTACAGAAGAGTGCCAGAAAACTGGCAGGGGGAATAAAAGAAGTTCAAATATTAATATTTCAGAGCAAAGGTATATTAACTTTGAAAACTGCTGAAATCCAAGAATCAAATTGCAAATAGCACCAATCAGTCTGTCTTCTAGACTTGAAGTGAGAAAAGGATTCAACTATCTTATGAGCAGCAAAGACAAGGACCAATGGCCAGTGTACTAAGAATAGTGACACCTTCCCAGATCCTACCTCCAAATTCATAGCTGCCCAGAACCACAGAATGTCACCGTTAATTATAAATTGGGTCTTTGCATATGTAATTAGTTTAATATGAAGTACTACTGGATTTGCTGCTGTTTAGTCACTAAGTCATGTCCCACTCTTTGTGACCCCAAGGACTGTAGCCCACCAGGCTCCTCTGTCCATGGGATTTCCCAGGCAAGAATACTGGAGTGGGTTGCCATTTCCTTTTCCAGAGGATCTTCCCAACCTAGGGATCGAATCCACTTCTCCTGCATTGCAGGAGGATTTCTTTACCACTGAGCAACCAAGCCTTAAATCCAATGACAGGCATCCTTATAAGGCTACACGAGAACACAGACACACTGGCAAGGTGATCACGTGAAGATGGAAGCAGAGGTGGGAACTAAGACGCTTCAAGCCAAAGGATGCTAAGGCTGCCTGCACGAAGTGGCAAGAAAGGATTCTTCCCTGGAGATTTCAGAGGCCAGGCAAGGGCTGACACTGATTTCAATATCAGACTTCTAGCCTCCAGAACTGGGACAGGAAACTAATTCAATCAGCTGCTAAGTTTTTCCTAATGATAAACACAAAGTCTAGGTAGATAAAATTATTTTTTTTTAATGACAAAAGAGGAAAAAAAAAAAAACAACCAAAACCAAAACCCTTTGTGTGGGGACTACAAGTAGAACACTGTAGAACAAAGGAAAAGAAGGCAAATCTGAGAAACTGAGAAAAAACATACTTCTGGAAAACTATTAAACAAGTTCAATAAAACAATTCATGAAACTTCTGGTGTCTCAAAAAAAAAAAAAAAAGAGTATAAGATAACTCAGCCTCTATTATAAAGTCAGAGAGTAAAGGAAAAGGGCAAGATGACACAATAATGTAAACTTAACTGTCATTCCTTCGCATACGGGAGAACCAAAGGGCTGAAGACGGCGAGAGAGAAGTTAACAGCTAGCTAACATCTGAATACTTATGATTTGTGTTCAAAATATGCCAGTCACTTCAGGAATCTAATTTAATGATCACAACAATGTTGTAGAGCAGGCAGTAAGAGCTAGGAAAAAAGAAAAGGGAACAATAACATTGATAACTGGTATACTTAAAAGAGGCAACTACGAACTTAAGAGAAAAAAAACCCAAAGTGTCACCACATTTCTTCTATAACAACAGAAAGAAACAGAGGCACATAAAAACACTGAAGCACAGTCTGGTGCAGTGCTGCAATGGTAAAAATATTCTGCATTAGTGCAACTAAACACGTTAGCACCAGTCATACGACTACTCAATACTTGAAATGGGGCTGGTGTGGGTGATGGACTGAATTTTTTAATTCTAATTTTAAATAGCTACATGTGGACAGCAGATACCATACTGGACAGCACAGAGTAAAATCAGTTACCAATAAGAAGGAGAGAAACTAAGACTGGCCAAAACAAAATATAGCACACAACTGCTCTCTTCTGCCGACCAAAAGACACAAGGAAGAGTTTTAAGGGACAAAAATTATGATCTAAGAACTTGAAATACAAACTGTTGCTAAAATCACTGAAGAACCACAAATTCAAATTCAAAACTCACATAAAGAAATTCCCTCCTGGTCCACTGGGTAAAGACTCCGAGCTCCCAATGCAGGGGGCCCAGGTTTGATCCTTGGTCAGGGAACTAGACCCCACATGCTGCAACCAAGACCCAGTGCAGCAAAAAAATAAAAGGTATATGAAGACATTCAACACACGTTGAAATGCTGTTATCAAAATCATCCTAAATAAGTATACTTTTATGTTATTTCAAAAACCATATAGAAAACAAAACATTAAATTTATTTAAATTTAATGAGAAAAGTGCATACAACTAAATGAGAAAAATGCATACAACTAAACATTAGTGTTAAGAAAAGTAAAATGAAAGACAAAAAACTACTGGAGACAGGAGTCACACAAAGAGGATATAAATTTATTAAACTGTACTAGACAGTTTTTTTAAAAAATCAACACAACAGACCACAAACATAAGCAGAAACTATAGAAACATTTTGACCAAAATGCTATAAAAATTAATAGTTCATAACAAACACTTAAAAAGAAAAACTAACAATTTAGAATCTAAAAACTCAATTCTTAACTCCTGGGAAAAAAACTAAAAAACTCAAAGGCAACTTACAAATAGCAGAAAAAACACTTCCTTCACACATCAAAGGCTGTGGAATGCTATCCAAAACTACACTCAGAAGAAAATTCAAAAAGTTAAATGCTTTTGTTCTTATGTAACAAAGATCAAAAAATAAATTAACTAAGCATTTGAATGAAGGCAGAGAGGGTGAGAAAAACCAAGACCGCAGGAAGGAGGAGTTAACAGCAAAGAACTGATCTTTGAAATGAACAGCAAAGAACTGATCTTTGAAATGACCAATAAAATAGAAAAATTGCTGACAAGACTGATCAAGAAAGAGAAGACAACAATACTGTAAGTGTCCCAATTCATTTTTAGCTGTCCTACATCAAAATTGATAGTGACCTTCTAAAAATATTGTCATTCAAACCAGAAATGTCTCACTACAACCAATTATTTCTTAACACGGTTCTAAAAGTGAATCCAGACAAGGAAAAGGAGTAAGTAGTAAATAACAAGGTGTCATACTGTGTGATGACAGAAAGCCAACCTAGAAAACCAAGAACAATCAACCAAAAAACACTGGTAGGAAGAGTTCAGGAAAGTGTTCAATTTCAATATAAATACCTAAAAATCAACATCATTTATAAAATAACACTAACAGAAAAGATCTCATTTCACATGACCAAAGTATCAAGAATATAGATAACATGTAAGAACTGAACGAAGAGATAAAATACTTGGGAACATAAAGAAACTCTGTGTTCCCTTAACATTGTAACAGTATTAATTCTCTATGAAGGATTTCCCATTACAAATCCAATGCAATGGTTATGGTGGAAGTCCACTATTAAAGTAAGGCTCTATTCACCATTATCTGTTAATCACAGAATATCAGTTCAAAGTATTAAAAAAAAATTCTTTTGGCTTGAGGACAGTTGGTAAATAAAATATTAGAGCTTCTACTTCTACTTATTTTATATCAGCCTTCCAAAATTTTTTATGTGTTTTATAATCCCATCAAAGTTTAGAGGCTACTGTTCACAGCACTGGGTGATCTCTGAACACTCTGCCACTGGAAAGTAAGCTCCATAAGGGCAATGACTTTTGTTCACCAAGGAAGCCCAGGTGTCCTGGAACACAGAGGGGACCCAAAACTGCTGAATAAATTTGCTTGGCAAATCCATCACCAAATGAGAGAGGGCAATATACTTGCTCAGTATCACTAATCAAGGATCCACTGGAGACACAGTGAGCAACTAAGAGAGAGAGAATGGCCTTTGTCTCCAATTAGGGCAGAACTCCAGCATAACTGCTAAAAATCAGCAGATGGTTTATTTCCCAAACAAAAATTACTTCTTTGTCTTATTTCCCATGTAGCTTATTTCTGCATATGTCAGGAAGATTCTGTTTTAGACACTGGCACTGGAACCAAAGGATCTTTAGTATGCTTTGTATGTTTCCCCCTTATTTTGAATACACACAGGTACCTTCAAAAGTACACCAGTTTTTAGGCATAAACAGGAAGAAAACTACTGTCAATAGCAACAAGAAGCCTTGCTACTTCACAGTTGTAAGAGTCCAGGAGGCTATCCTGTAACTTCAGAAAAAGAACACTATTTCTCCATGAGGCAGTGTTGGTAGGTTTTGTTTTTGTTAAAAGCATCGAGGGCATGGCCAAAACTACTTTCTTATACTTAACAGTATTATACTGTTTTCTTTGCTTTTCCAATATAAATTCTTCAGCCTTTCAGAAAATAATTTAGATTTATATAACTATTAATAAAAATTGACTCAAATGTCAATATGAGAAACCCATCAAATTCTTTTCTGGTAATTTGGTAATGCAGGTAGTCTGAGGAAGAGACAAGAGAAACATAGGTAATTTTCACTAATAATACTTTCCTTTTAAAAAAGATCACAGCAAAGACATACAGTCCAAATGCATACTATAACAAAACAAGTCAAACACTGAAAATCTACCGTCCAAATAGTAATCGTTGCAACAATTACCCGCCTCTTCCTTGTCCTCAGTTTTCCCACTGACAAATATACTGCAGTAGTGTTATCTTAAGAAACATTCCCCTCAAACAGGCTATTTCTCTATTCTCCTTTACAGAAACATTCTTTGAAAGTGCTCTCTCTGATGGTTTGCTCAATTCCTTCCCTCCCATTCTCTTCAGAACCTTATCCAGTCAGAATTTCACTCTTCTACCGATAACAAAACTGCTTACAAAGGTCTCAGGCAACCTTGGCCCCACAAAATTGAATGGTCAAGTCTAAATCTTCATCTAATTTGACCTTTCTTCAGCATCTAACACAGATGATCATGCCTTCCTTTCTGAAACATTTTCTTCACTTGCCTTCTATATACCACAATCTCCTTGTTTTCCTTCTATCAATACTTCACTAGTCATTCCTTCCCAGTCTCCTATCTTTCACATCTCCAAGGCTTAGAATGAAAAAATGCCTCAAGGCTGAATTCCAACTGAGTTTCCCAGCCTTCTCTATTCTCTTCCTCTGCTGCATTTTTCTCCTCAGCACTTAACACTACTGTAAGTGAAAGTTGCTCAGTCGCTTTGCAACCCATGGACTATACAGTCCATGGAAATCTCCAGGCCAGAATACTAGAGTGGGTAGCCTTTCCCTTCTCCAAGGGATCTTCCCAACCCAGGGACTGAACCCAGGTCTCCCGCATTGCAGGCGGATTCTTTACCAGCTGAGCCATAAGGGAAACCAAATTTAACACTACAGAACATGCCAGATACTTCATCTATTGTTTTATTTACAAAAATTCTTACCCTAGTGAAATAATTTAGTGGGTAGAAACAGAAAATAAAAACAATAGATGTTCATGTATTATTTTCTGTTTCTACCCTTTAGATTATTTCACAAGGATAAGAATTTTTGTCTGGTTTATTTTTAGTGTTGTACCCCCAGTGCACAGAACTCTGTAACAGCTTATTGGAGGAGCTCAAAAATTTTTGTTGTTGTTGTTGAATAAATGAATGAATAAAAATGAGATCTCCGAAGCATTCTGGGGTGGAGTGGGGTGTTAACATGCTCCACACAAAAACTGTTAAGCGGCAGTGCCACAATTCAAACCGAAATTTGTCCTCTTCAGAGTCAATGCTCTTAATCACTCCTTGTTTGTTGTTTTTTTACTGGAGTACTATTTCACTGGTTTTAGAATAAATCCAACCCTGCTATTTGAAGAGTCAGGAATCAAAAGTTTCCTGTAGATAAAATAATTTCCATTTTGTCTGTGAAGACAAACATTCATTTAGTATCATCAAATATAAGAGACTTTAATGGAGATTCTTCTTTAAAAGTAAAGCATTCCACACTGCCATTTTCAGTGAAAACAGTAAGAAGACATACCGCTCTCCTCCATGTAATTGATGGCAGAACTCACAATCTCCTCTCTTCCACTTCTATTAAAAATCTCAAGCCAATTGTTTCCAAACCTGGCTGAGGAGTCACCTAGGAGCTTTCTAGCTTTTTGAAAATGATTCCCAGGCCCAACTCCAGAGCAAACCAAACCAGAATCTCTAGGAAACAGGGCTCAGGAACCTAGTATCTCCTAAAGCTCTGCAGGAAGCCTTGTTAGTTAGCCAAGTGTGGAAAACACTGGTTAATGAACCAAAGTTGGCAAGGACTAGTACCTCTATCTGAGCACCTGGCTCACGATAACAAGGACCAGGTCTCACTGGTACTGACCTTCTTGGAAAGAGGCACAATGCTGCTGGGTCGAACAAGCCTTCGTTTCTTGCAGCTCAGCACAGGACGGGTTCGGGCTGCCACGCAGGTGCCATCAGTTGATGATGAAACTAGATTCAGTCGTTGCTTTTTATGCAACTGTTCCTCAGCATCAGAGTTGTCACCTGGAATGTGGTCTGCCAAGACAGGCTGAAGACTACACAAGGGGAAGGAAGAATTACTTCACAGAAGATGGAAAGAAACAAAGCCTCTAACATTGGTTCAACCACCTCTACTTGCAAATGCTTACAGACACAAACAAGTGTTCTAGAGCACAGAGAGATCACCTCTTGATGCTTATGTCTGCTAATCTAAATGGCGATGCAGTGTCTGTGCTTATTTGTAAGGCTCTTTGGTGGATGTTACTCTATCGTGTCTAAAAAATGCAAAGGTCAGTAAGTGAACTCAGGAGGTTCTAAGTGATTTCAGCTTTCTTCAACAACAAAAACATAAAATTTTAAAAGTCTAGAGAATTATAACTGGTAAGAAAATGGTGAACTTTTGCAAATGTTAATAAGCTGCCTGAGAACCAGTTCTATTGGTGAATCTTGCCTATTAGGGATGTGTACTCACTGTTCACTTGCAGAAGGATTCCTTATCCTTCAAAAATAAAGATTTATAGCCTTTAGCAATCTAATCTGTTCTAGAGTAGAGGATTTTACTTCTGGGAAATTCTACAAAGACAGAGCTAATCACAATAATTCATAACAACTTTAGGACTTTCAATTTTTCTCCATGCTGGGACAATTTTAGCCCACAGTAAGTAACAGGAAAATATATTAGCATGCTACTTAAAATACACTTGCTACAGTAGGAGGCATGCACAATATTATGAAGTGATAAGGTTTCTGCTTCTTTAAAGCAGGGTTAGTCCTGGCTAGGCATAACTAAGCCTCAAACTCATCTTTTACAAGCCTGATGAGCATATAGAAGTATGCAGAAAAGATAAACTTACGTGTTAATAACTCCATTGACAGGTCTCAACGCTCCACACGATTTAGCAGACAGTGACTCTGAAGGATGACCAGAGGCACTGTGGTTTTCCAGTGGCTGAGAAACAGATTCGATCTTAATAGAAGAAAAACAAAAATATATCGTCAACATTTAATCAACAGCATTAGCCTGAAAAGCAGCACCGTTTCATTTAAATGAAACACCTAACATTTCTCACGAGCAGCTTGAGAAACAACTCATTTGTGGAACACAATTTCAGTATTTCTTGGATTTGTGACTCCTGGGCTGAAGTCTTAACACATTCCAAATAAAAGCATTTTCAGGCCTTAAAAAAAAAAAAAAAACCCTCCTATGACTGAAGAAAAAAAAATTATGAGCAATCAGCTTTTGCTTTGGAGAGGAGAGGTGAGGAATTAAAATATTTAACAGACTAAAAGTAGTAAAGTGCCCACTGAGAGGAAAATGGCCTAATGATTCCAGGGAATGGAAGCACAGCAAAACAATTACATAGTAACAAGAGTCTTCAAGTTTTCAACCTAAAAGTCAAGAAGGGTATATAAGTTCAGTAGCAAGACAATTAAGAGTATATTTAAATGTAGTTAATACCTGCTTAACGTCACAGAATATGTTGGAAGCTTGTTTCTAGAAAACTCTACTAAATATATATATATAATAAAAGAAATAATAAAATGTCAATGAGTAACTAATAACTATCTAATGCTACCAGGTAGGAACTAATGTCTGCATTATACAAATCAAATTCAATTGACTTTCAAACAAGTTTTGAATCTGAACTGCATGGATCCACTTATACGTGGCTATTTTTAAACAGTAAATATTACATTACTACACAGTAAACACTCTAGCTGGTTGAATTTGGTGATGCGGAGGAATCAAGAATAGAGTGGGCCAACTATACACTACACGTGGATTAAATCCAGTGCTGTTCAAGAGTCAATTGTATATGCTTAGAATTTTAAATATAAAATGAAAAAATGGAGGTAGGGGGAAAAATCTGGAAATTTTTGAATTTTACTATTTCAAAACAAATGATATTTACTAGGTTAAAAGGGGGCTACCCAAGTAGCACAAGTGGTAAAGAATCTGGCTACCAACGCAGGAGACGCAGGGTTCTTTCCCCAGGTCAGGAAGATCCCCCGGGGTAGGAAACAGCAGCCTGCCCCAGTGTTCTTGCCTGGAAAATTCCACAGGCAGAGGAGCCTGTCAGGCTCGAGTCCATGGAGTCACAAAGAGTTGGACACAACTGAGCGACTGAACACACACCACAGGTTAAAAGGGGTAGGGGCAGCCATGAGATGTCAATCACAGGGAGCATCTGAGGTATTGGCAATGAAGCCACAGTTCAGTTATCCAAGGGATATCAGAAAACGGCTGTGGTCTCTGTCTCCTCCTTACATTCAAACTGACTTTGGGGTGTTTTGATGCTCCCTTTCCTATGACTGCTATCAGGATGTAGCAAAGCCAGTATTTTGATGCTGAAATTCTATTTATCAGTATCGCTGAATTTTTTTTTTTGATCTTTATACCCACCAGGAGAAAATGCCAAAGTATCTGAAGACCTGAGAGCAATCTCAAGAAAGAACAAGAGATTGGGAAGCTAATTTTAAAAATTTAATACAAATTATCCAAAAATCTAGATCAAGGAATACAGACAAGACACATGAGTAAATCACAATGAGTAAACACTGGGAAAGTGTTCTGTCTTCCTTGTTGATGTCCTATACGTTTACTGATGTACCTTGAACAATTAATTATATTAGTCAACGACACCAAAATCATGGTACATTTGGCTCACGTACTCATTGCCTTAAAAGTCACACTGATTTCCTCTTGGAAAGTAGGTGTAAGAGTTGTACTTTGGCCACCTGATGTGAAGCACTGATTCACTGGAAAAGACCCAGATGTTGGGAAAGATGGAGAGCAGGAGGAAAAAGAGGCGACAGAGGATAAGATGGTTGAATGCCATCACCAACTCAATGGACATGAGTCTGAACAAACTCTGGGAGATAGTCAAGGACAGGGAGATCTGGCCTGCTGCAGTCCATGAAGTCGCAAAGAGTCAGACATAACTTAGAGACCGAACAACAATGAGCTGCAAAGATGCTTGTATCTTCTGACAAAGTATGTTACTCCCTCTTAAAATCTATCTTAAAGAAATAACAAAACATTTAACAAAACATCCCCCAAAATCTTACACATAAAGGCAGTCACTGAAATGATAGGGATCAATAACCTAAATACTCAACACCTGAGGCAGAGTTTTAAATCCAAAATATTTTTAATACAATTGTGGTGAAAAAAATTTACATACACAGAAAACAGAAAAGGTAAAAATAGTGTTACAGAGGCAGGATAAAACGAATACTGAAGTTTTCTTTATATTTAGATAATATTTTTACAAAAAAAAAAAAAAAAGAGAGAGAGAGATAAACCCAAATATCCTCCTGAATGCTAGGGAGAATTTACTATTCAGGGAACACCACAAAAGGCCCAAACAAATATTAACATTATAGTACGTCAAGGAACAGATGATTTAAAAATTCAGGCTGGTGTTAACTAGCAGATGTGTAACTCCAGCCATGTTACAGCTTTCCTAGATTTCAAAAGTTCTGCTTTAGATGAAAAAAGTTTCCTGCCAACGTGAAAATGCTATGACTATGAACTTTCCTGTACTGATCTGAAGAATTTGTCAACTTTATATTCACTTAAAACAATAGCTTTTAGCATTAAATTACAACAGAGATCTGGTTTATGTATGTACATGTTTTCACAAGGTCCCACGTTTAAGTAACAGGTTGACTCTCCATTTGATTAAGATTTACTTTCTAGGGATTATGGAGAACTAACCACCAACCAAGACACCTGTCAAGACAAAATGTTGCCATTCTTTAACAAAACCTCATTTCAAAACAAGTTTAAAAAAAAAAAGAAAAAAAAAAACAAGTTTACCTTTCTTAGCTAATTAACCTATTGTTTTTCATGACTATAGATGTATAGTAAATTTAAGGGCCATTAATCTTCAATGTGCATTTCATTGTTTTTCTTAAGAGAAATCTGAACTTTACTGAGGGTAATTCCCCAAATTAAAATAGAAGTCAACAGGCAAAACATTATTTCGCACAGAAATGTTAGTCAATGATACAGAAGCACACAGCAATTAAGAGCAAGAAAGTCAGAGAAGAAATGTGCTTGGATTTCAGCTTCAACCATGTAAGTAGGTGCTGAATATTTAGAAGGGATCTGCTTAGAAACCCTGGGATATTCTACGTGTAATCACCCTCAAGTCCCAAAGCAGGGCACTGGGGCAACTAGGTTCATCATCCATTCGCAAATTCAAAGAGCTTAAAATATTAACCCCAATCCTCTAATAGTGTTTTATCTAGAAAAACACAACTCACAGTCACATGTAATTTTACTCAGCGCTTCTTAAATGCATTCACATTGCCTTAAGAAAAAGGGAACACCCCTTATCTTGCAATCCAAAAGGCTTCAAAGCGCTTCTTAAATGCATTCACATTGCCTTAAGAAAAAGTGAACACCCCTTATCTTGCAATCCAAAAGGCTTCAAAGACAGGGTAGAGAAATATTAACAAACACATCACAAATATTAAATCCACACATTAACATAAGCTTGACTGTTACTACTGCAGTGGTTTACATCATTAGTATTTTCAGGACACTAAGCATGAATCAGATACTTGTCATCCAATGGGAAAGTGTAAATAGGAGTTGTTACAGAGCTTCTCTCAAGCTTTATGTGATGTTCAGATATACTCTGAGGGTACATGCATCTGATACCAGGGAGAGTAGAAAACCTGAAGTGGTATACAGAGTACTTCTGTAAACCCCCTTTTTTCTAAAGTAGAGCTCCAGGAGATTACCTTTCAGGGCTATCTTAGAGTTAAAGGTAGCAAGGAGGGTTACTGAAGTGATTTTTTTCCCCTGATTGAAAGGATCAGACATACGGCATGAAATAATTAACACAGCAGTGAGATTCCATTTTGTTATTCCTATAAAAACAGGCATCTGTTTGATTCATTGCTCTATCCTCTTGGCCAGATCAATTAAGTGTGACAAAGAGCCCTTAAAGAAAAGGATTAAAGTAAGGTTTACTGGGGGTAGGTTTTTCTGGGATCTAAGAACTCATGTCTACTAAATTTCTTTTACTAAAAAGTAGAGAAAGTAAAAGGGTAAAAAGTCAAAAGGCACACAACTTAAAAACACACAATAAATCTCTAGATGTGTAATGCAAGACATATGTGTATGTACCTTTACTTTAGTCATTTAAGTAATGTCATGCCATCATTGCTTAAAATACCATTCTTCTTTGTCTAGAAAAAACCAGAACAGTTCTGTTCTGGTTCATTATTGCTTTCTGACAAACGTTATCAAAATGGAAAGAAAAGGCTACCTGGATATAGAGAATTCAACTTTCATTCCTGGGGTAAAATGCTCTCCATCTCAAAGATACCCAGCATGAACGTGAGCGTCAAAGTCGCTCAGTCGTATCTGACTCTTTGCAAACCCATGGACTATACAAGTCCATGGAATTCTCCAGGCCAGAATACTGGAGTGGGTAGCCTTTCCCTTCTCCAGAGGATCTTCCCAACCCAAGGATCGAACCCATGTCTTCCATATTGCTGGCGGATTCTTTACCAATCCAGCATAGTTTTGCTTAAAATAAACAAAATATTGTTGGTCCACAAGGAGTATACCAGTCATTTTCACTAACTAGCACCATGGTCAGAAAACTGTGCTAAAGTGAAAATGGAACTTTCCACCAAGCTACCTGCTGAGGCTTCAACTTCTGTATGTAAAATGTGACTATGTGCCTCACTTTCCTGTCTCTATACTGAGGTTGAAATATAAACTATAATTATATTAAAACAACCTTGAACTATTCATTTCTAAAAATGAAACCAGCATAATACAAGTCCAAGACCACTAAATCTAGTATCTATATTTACCAACACCGCTGACAATCTTTCTACTGAACAGTAAGAATTTATAAGACTGTTTTTGCAATTACTTATTTATCCACAGCCCAATATGCACTAGTGGTAAAGAATCCACCTGCCAATGAAGGAAACATAAGAGATACAAGCTTTGATCTGGGTCAGCAGACCTTCAATATGAAGGGCAACCCACTCCAGTATTCTTGCCTGAAGAACCCCATGGACAGCCTGGTGAGCAACAGTCCAGGGGGTCACAAAGACTCAGACACAACTGAAGCAACTTAGCATGCACGCAGCTTACAGCCACCTGGGAAACCCCATGCCTCTAGTCTTTATCTCAAAACCCTCACAGGGCCAACGCACCCTTCATTGTCCCTGGTTGACTACAAAACTTCAAGGAAAAGAACCTTGTTCCTGTGTTACCAATGGTAGGAAGATTATACCTTACATGTTTAAAAAGAAAAAGTAACAGCTTATATTTTTGCATGCTTTACTTCTGGGAAAGGTTCACTTGTTAACCCCATCCATTTTACAAAGTGAGGAAAGGATAAAAGAATGATACTTATTTTTGCAAATAGACGCAAACAAACAATGACTGAATTGTCAAAAGCCATAGAAGCAATCCTTTCAGTAAAACAAATAAAAAACTCAAACCTAGTCTTTTAAAAAATATTTACCCAGTAATTAGCTTTCCTGTAAGAAAGGAGATATAAGTAAATACACATGTATCTGCTCATCTGTGCAGCAGAAATACAGGAAGGAAGGATAGTGCAAAAACTAATGAAACTGGAAGGAGGTTGGAACACAATGGAAAGAAGGTGCAAACAGGAACAGGGCTACAGTCTTTTGTACAGCTTTAGCTCTTAGCACGGTAGTATGTTTCACTCACTCAAAAACTAATAAATGTCGCTGCTATCCAAAAGTCTACAAGCAATAAATGCTGGAGAGGGTGTGGAGAAAAGGGAACCCTCTTACACTGTTGGTGGGAATGCAAACTAGTACAGCCGCTATGGAAAACAGTGTGGAGATTTCTTAAAAAACTGGAAATAGAACTGCCATATGACCCAGCAATCCCACTTCTGGGCATACACACTGAGGAAACCAGATCTGAAAGAGACACGTGCACCCCAATGTTCATCGCAGCACTGTTTATAATAGCCAGGACATGGAAGCAACCTAGATGCCCATCAGCAGATGAATGGATAAGGAAGCTGTGGTACATATACACCATGGAATATTACTCAGCCATTAAAAAGAATTCATTTGAACCAGTCCTAATGAGATGGATGAAACTGGAGCCCCTTATACAGAGTGAAGTAAGCCAGAAAGATAAAGAACATTACAGCATACTAACACATATATATGGAATTTAGAAAGATGGTAACGATAACCCTATATGCAAAACAGAAAAAGAGACACAGAAATACAAAACAGACTTTTGAACTCTGTGGGAGAATGTGAGGGTGGGATATTTCAAAAGAACAGCATGTATACTATCTATGGTGAAACAGGTCACCAGCCCAGGTGGGATGCATGAGACAAGTGCTCGGGCCTGGTGCACTGGGAAGACCCAGAGGAATCGGGTGGAGAGGGAGGTGGGAGGGGGGATCGGGATGGGGAATACGTGTAAATCTATGGCTGATTCATATCAATGTATGACAAAACCCACTGAAATGTTGTGAAGTAATTAGCCTCCAACTAATTAAAAAAAAAAAAAAAAAAAAAACTAATAAATGTCAACTACTGTGTGTGTATGGGCAACAAGAAGTGAAATACTATAGTAACGAAAGAACCTAACTGTATTACAAAATAATTGCTTACTCATACTGAAAGGTGTGAAGAGGAAAAGAACTAACATAACTTCTGGAAATAGTTATTTTGACTCTGTATCATTGAGCTAACGTACTGTACACAATATTGTACTCTAGTTAGTAAAGATATTTCTCACAGGAGTATAAGATAGCAATTCTGAAACTGCTTTATATGGTACTAGGACTGAACAAGTAAGTATCAGTAAGGAAGGAGAAAGACACTGGTGTTAGACTGGTATGGAAAGAGAGGAGGGAGGGACTGGTGTCAGATTGGTATTAGTATAAACTCATGGTGTTGAGTGCATATACAGAGGGGTAGAAAGCAAAATATATATGTGTGTTTAATGTATTTCCTAGCTGTGTTGAGAAGTCTCAGATAGAAGCAATGACGCCAAGTAGCAGTGAGCATAACAAGTATCCAGATTGTAGTCTCAAACATCTCGTCTCCAAAAAAAAGAACCAGGGCTGGAATAAGTACAATACAAGAAGAGTCCGGGATATTTTTGGGTGGAGAAAGTGAATACTTAAAATACAAGGGGTGGGGGGGACATCGAAACGACATGGGCACCAATCTGAAAAGAGGTCCCTATGCCAAAAGCTGAGACACTTGGAAGTGAATAATGAAAAACAGTAGTAGTTAATAACCCATAAAATAAAATTAACAACCATAAAAACATTTCTGAAATAAACAACTGACTAACCAACTAAATAAACAAATGAGGGAGAAAAGACAGCTCTTCCTAGAAGAATTCCAATGAACAAATGTGGAAAATAGAAAATCACCATTTAGTCAACACCACAGTAATGATCACTGCAGTTATTTTGCAGGTAAAATCTACCAGTGGATGATAAAACTGTGTATTAAAATGTAATAAGCAACAGAAAAATGCACAGCATCCCTCTATGACATAGTCGTTAATTATAAAGGAAAAAATACTAATTTTACTGGCATGTTATTGCCTTAACCAAGTGAAAAAGCTATCACCACCATCATGTACCCCTAATATGGTATACTGAGAAGGGGACAGTATCACTTCTATGATATTACTGCAAAAAAAAAAAAAAGGCGCAACCTTTAATGGGAAAACACCCGGTGACTCCAATCTAAGCAACATTACACAAAATAACTTACCAGCACGGTTGTGTCAAGGTCATGAAAGACAAAAACTGAGGTGTTCTCACACACTGGATGAGATATAACAACTATATGTAATGTGGGATTTTGGACCAATATGGAGGGGGGCAGGTGCATGAGCACACATGCACACATAAGTGAAAAAATGAGTGAAAGGGGAATAAAATCTGTAGTCTATGAATGCTAATTCTTGGTTTTGACACTGAACAATGGCTATGCAAGCTGTTAACGCTAGGGGAAGCTGGGTGAAGAAAGAGTATGCAGGGACCCTGTACTGCTTCTGCAACTTTTCTGTAAGTCTAAACTCAATTTCATTCATATACATACCTATTTGTTTTCCTTAGATCAAATAAAAAACGAGATATGGGGAAAATTTTTTTTTTTTTAAGAAAACAAGATGTTTATTTATTGTATTTATTTGGAAAACAACACACTAAAGATAAACTTATCAAAAACAAGTCTTATGAACAGGCATTTTAAATGTTTAATATTAGACTAATACAATAATAAAACACCTGTGAAATTTTGAACATTGTTGTTGTTCTGGATACAAAAGGTCTAATTTAGTTTAAGTAAGATCTGAAACACCTTTATGAAACTTATTTTGCTCAATGGGTATGATATTAAAGTTATGTATATATGGAGGTGAAGTGAAAGCTACTCAGCTGCTCTTTTTGACCCTATGAAGGAGCCTACCCGGCTCCTATATCCATGGGATTTCCCAAGCAAAAATAGAATACTGGAGTGGGTTGCTGTTTCCTTCTCCAAAAATTTTTTAAATGAAAGAAATAAAACTGGTCTTGGAATTCAGAAGGAAAAATTAATTTTGGTGTTGGAGAAATAGAAAAAGGCAAGGAATCATTAAGATGGAGGTTTGACCTAGGCTCTAAAGATACAAAAGATTATGAAAAAACAACGGCTTCATCTTCACTACAGAATTAAAGGGGTAATTCAGACAGCATTTTCAACATCTTTGTAAGTTAAATTTCCAGTTACCTTAATTGTCAAAGGCATCAGAGCCGCACGGTCTCCTAATTTCCAGTAATGTCCCGTAATGCCGTACCTGCTCTGGCTGCGCTGTCTTGGAAGTTAGAAGCTGCTTTAAAAATTTTAAAGTCGGCTACACAACTGCATGAGGGACCCCGTGCTGCCCTTTCAGGAATTCAGAGTTTAAGTTATAAAAGGGGATACAGTCACTCTCCTTCAGCCACTGTAATAAACTGTGCTGAAGCTATACCCCAAATTCTCACTCATTTCCCCCTTTCTGTCTTTTATACTTACCAATTTATCATTCCCATGATCTGTCTTCACCTCAGAACTAAATGGAAGAAGAAAGTCTGTTGTTGTGTGCTCTGGGGGAGGCGCCTCTCCAAGAACTATCAATCCCTGCAGGGCAGACAGAAAAACAGCTTAAGTGGTGTAAGTTACAAATTCAATTGGAGTTAATATCAAGAGTTAGGGGCAGGGGATTGGTTTATCAGAGGCCCTTTATCCTATGGTTCTGAAACAAAACAGACCACCAGCACAGCTTTGCTCTCCCAAGAGTGACTTCAACAAAAGCCTAGCAGTAGCCATGAGTAAGGCCTAAGACTCAAACCCAAGCTTCCCCTTTCTTCCAAATGAATGTTCAAACCAACATGGCTTGTAGCATCTTTCCAGATCTGGAGTCTTTCTGAGAATATGGTATCTTATCCTGTATCACCAACCAGACTATACCATATTAACAGCAGCAATGCAGTTTTCCTAGTTAACTTGATCACACATGTGGCTAAAGGATGACAGAACTAGAGTATTACAATGAGGAGCTAAACCAACTATATTTGAGCAACCACACCCACTGGGTGAAACAAAGGTGTAACAGTCTCTACCCCGTAAGTATATTAGAAACCAAAAACTTACAAAGTTGTTCCAAACACACATGTCTCACAAGCATAACTCTAGATTAGGTTCTTGCTCCACAATTTCAAGTTCAGATTTTACATTCATCCCAGATAATAAAAAATATAAAAAGAAAATTTAAATGATTTCATAAATCCTCTGCATAGCCAGCTTGGGCCCTGCTTGGTTTTAAAGGCAGAAGTTATTTGGTTGGTGCAAAAGTAATCGCTATTTTGCATTGCTGAACGTTGCCATTTTATACTGGAAAACATTCTTAAATGTGGTTACATTATACATTATTTTAATGTGCATTTTCTCACTTTATGTTTTCTTGCTAATGACTTATCACTTGCTATTTATTTTATATTTATTTTAGGCTATAGAAATGATTTTAGGTTAAAAGCAAATTCAAGCGATTTTCCTGTTCGTGTTCAAAATGGGTTGTAAAGCAGCAAAGACAACTTACAACATCAACAATGCATTTGGTGCAGTGATGGTTCAAGAAGTTTTGCAAAGGAAAGCTTTGAAGATGAGGAGCATAGTGGTCGGTCATCGGAAGGTGATGACCAATTGAGAGGATCAAACCTGATCCTCTTAGGACTATACGAGAAGTTGCCAAAGAACTCAACATTGACCATTCTACAGTTGTTCAGCATTTGAAGGAAATTGGAAAGGTGAAAAGTCTCCTAAGTGGGTGTCACCAACTAACTGAAAATCAAAAAAATTAACGTTTTTGAAATGTCAACTTCTCTTATTTTACGCAACAAAACATTTCTTGATTGGATTGTGACGTGTGACGAAAAGTGGGTTTTACATGGCAACTGGTGATGACCAGTACAGTGGCTGGACCAAGAAGCAGCTCCAAGCTAAGTCACTTCAGTCATGTCCGACTCTGTGCGACCCCACAGACGGCAGCCCACCAGGCTCCCCCGTCCCTGGGATTCTCCAGGCAGGAACACTGGAGTGAGTTGCCATTTCCCTCTCCAATGCATGAAAGCAGAAAGTGAAAGTGAAGTCGCTCAGTCGTGTCCAACTCTTCGCGATCCCATGGACTGCAGCCCACTAGGCTCCTCTGACCATAGAATTTTCCAACCAGAGTACTGGAGTGGGATGCCATTGCCTTCTCTGAAGCAGCTCCAAAACACTTCCCAAAGCCAAACTTGCACCAAAAAAAGGTCATGGTCACTGTTTGGTGGTCTGCTGCCCATCTGATCCACTACGCTTTCTGAATCCCGGTGAAACCATTACATCTGAGAAGTATGCTCAGCAAATTGAAGAGATGCAATGAAAACTGCAATGCCTGAAGCTAGCACTGGTCAACAGAATGGGCCCAACTGCACAGGGCACAACCAACGCTTCAAAAGTTGAACAAAATGGGCTACAAAGTTTTGCCTCATCTGCCATATTCACTACGTGACCTCTTGCCAACCAAGTACCACTTCTTCAAGCATTTCAACAACTTTTTGCAGGGAAAACACTTCCACAACCAGCAGGAGGCAGAAAATGCTTTCCAAGAGTTCACTGAATCCCGAAACACGGATTTTTACGTTACAGGAATAAACTTATTTCTCGCTGGCAAAAATGTGTTGATTGTAATGGTTCCTATTTTGAGTAATAAAGATGTGTTTGAGCCTAGTTATAATGATTTAAAATTCATGGTTTGAAACCACAATTACTTTTGTACCAACCAAACGGCTTACTTTGAAAACCAAACAAAGCAACACAAATGAACCTTCCGTGAATGCACGCAGAGGCGAGCAGAATCAGGCTGTGATGCCGTGTAACACAAAGACTGGACTGCAAGAGACCAGGCTTTGTGTCTCTGGCTCTCTAGTTGAGAAAATAAGGAGATCTGACTGATTAAGAGGCTCTAAGTGGAAAGTTTGCATTAGAATCACTTGGAGGAAACCTTATTAAACTATAGCTGCCCAGATCCAACATCAAATCAACTAAGAGTCTCTGGGGTAAGGAGCTGGGTATTCTGTTTTTAAAAAGCTTCCCTGTAAGTCCTAGTGCAAGCTCTGAACTGAAAAACACTAGACTCAATCATTTGACTCAGCATCAGAATCTCCTAGAGAACATCCTAAAATATAGATTTTAGGGCCTAAAGATTTTGACTGTATCAAGTGGAGCTCCTCAGGTCATTATGACATAGGCTCTTGTGAGCCAATGAACCAGATGATCCTGTCGCTGGGGTTCTTCCTAACGCAAAAGTCTCTATGAAAAGGATGTAAAGATATGGCAAGAGTTGGAGGGATAGGGTGTTGGTTAGCCTATAAAGAACAATGGAATTTTACCTCAGCTTGAAAGGAAAGGAAAACAGAACCCCCAGCCCCCATCTCCAGTAAGAGAAACAACAGAAACAACTTATTCTGTTCTGGAATAAGACTATACCTAGCCTATATAGAATATGAGGTACAGACTCCTCAGAAAGAGGGAGAGGTTATTAATACAGCAAGAAATATTGGCCCTAGCCTTCAGAATGGGGTTTCTCTGGTTAAAAACTTCTCTGCAAAATATTTTCTTGTTTTAATCACAAGCATAAAATAGACTTCACAAACTTTACCATTTCAAAGTAAAAACTGTTTGTAAAAAAAAAAAAAGCAGCTATTTTTATTTTGCACAACATTCCCTTCTCAAAATACAGCATTCAACATCTTTGCTGCTTAAAAGCCCAAACCACCTCCCCATTTCCTATATAAAGCTAGCCCAAACTCATCTTGGTATTTAAAGTCCTCCATAATCTGTCCCTACCTTATTTAGCTATCTCCAACTACTTTCACAGTTGGACACTAATCACATTATCTCCTAGAGAATGTCTGAATATATAGGAAGTTGTTGGTGTTGAGAGGTGGGTGTTATTACAAAGTAGTAGATAAATATACCCACTCACTACCTGTTCTTATGTCTTTGTTCATGCCGGTTTCTGCCTTTTTCTTACATTTATCTATCCAAAATGTCACGCATCCTTTCAAAGAGCCTGTCAAAGCCAAGTCTCAGCTCCTTCCAAGAAAATGTCCCTGGTTAACTAAGTCCCTTACTTTCTTTATCCACACTGCCAGACTTTTTAAAGCTTCATGATTTTATCTTTACATCCTGTATATTTAAATCTCATTTCCGGAGCAGAACCTTAGGCCAAATTATTTATTTCATTTATTGTTGCCTCAATTCTCTGTTTAAATGTTAACTAATTGGTAAGATCCTTGAAGACTTAGATAAAATACAAATATTTTCCTGTCCCCCATATTTATAGCAGAGTTCATACACCAAGAAAGGAAATGCATAATAATTTTTTTTTAGTTTTAAATTAAAAACCTCTCTCCCATTTACTGAGAAAATATTAAATTATTAATTAAAGCTAGGAGCCTAAATGAATCTATTAGATATAAAGTTACACCATAAATTTTTCTTAGGTGAGAAAGTAGGTCAAGATAACACAGACATTATTTTTCAAAGGAAAATTTTTTTTCCCTTAAACTACCAAATCATTTCCAAAAAGCATCTGGGAGACTATAAAGACATCATCCTCTGAAAGCTTTAAAAATCCTAGAAGGGACCATTTATTCTCCATCATTTTAGAGACCCAGGGAGGATACAGGTTGAAGGTCATGTCAATAGGCCAAGGCAAGGCAGAACTAGGGATACAAGCTGGCTTAGTCAGATCCAACAAAGACATTACTTTGCCAACAAAGGTCTGTCTAGTCAAAGCGATGGTTTTTCCAGTAGTCATGTATGGATATGAGAACTGGACCATAAAGAAGGCTGAGTGCCAAAGAATTGATGCTTTTGATCTGTGGTGTTGGAGAAGACTCTTGAGAGTCCCTTGGACTGTGAGGAGATCAAACCAGCCACTCCTAAAGGAAAATCAGTCCTGAATATTCATTGGAAGGACTGATGATGAAGTTTCAATACTTTGGCCACCTGATACAAAGAGTCAGCTCATTAGAAATGACCCTGATGTTGGGAAAGACTGAAGACAGGAAGAGAAGGGGATGACAAGAGGATAAGATGGTTGGATGGCATCACTGACTCAATGGATGTGAGTTTGAACAAGCTCTGAGAAATGGTGAAAGACAGGGAAGCCTGGCGTGCTGCAGTCAATGAGGTCCCAAAGAGTCAGACATGAATGAGTGACTGAACAACAAAGTTAGAACCAGTTACTCTTTGTTCTTGCTTTCATTCATTCAAATTCAAGCCATCATTTCTCCATTCATCAACATTTTTTAGGTGCTGGGGGTACAGGAACAAAGACATCTTTCTTCCCATGCCCACCCCTGCCCAAACTCATCTCTCAAAGTGCTTAGAATTCCAATACTGGGACAAAGACAATCAACAATATATGAGTAAGTAAAATTTACATGGCTTACTGGTGGTGTTTAGTCGCGAAGTCCTGACTCTTGTGACCTCAAGGACTGTATGTAGCCTGCCCACAGGATTTCTCAGACAAGAATACTGAAGCAAGTTGCCATTTCCTTCTCCAGGCATTCTTCCCAATCTAGGGATCAAACATGCATCCCCTACATTTGCAGGGAGATTCTTTACCAATGAGCCACCAGGGAAGCCAATTCACGTAGCCTATTAGAAAGTGTCAAAATGCTAAAAAAACTAAAGAATAGTGAGAGAATTAAAAAGTGGCAATAGGCACTCTTTCATATTAGGTAGTTTGGGTAAAATGCCCTGAAAAAGTGATTATTTGAAAGAGAAGGAACAAACTTTGGGAATATCTGGAGGAAAAGCAAATGCAACAGTTTCAAGGCTGGAGTCAGCTTGGTAAGTTTAAGGACTTTAAGGAATTTTGTATGGCTGAAGTAAAATGAAAGAGTGGAGTTTATGAGTTTAGCTTAAGTTAGAAGAGTAAGTGGGGGTGGGGTGGTGCAGGGCCTTCAGAGTATTTCAGCTTTTACATTCTGATGGTAAATCACTGGCGTTTCAAGCAGAAGTGGGAACTGATCTGACTTATAGTTTAAAAGGATCAATCTGCTACTGTGTGGACACAAAGATGAGTGGATAGCAAACAGAGAAGCAGAAAGAACAACTGCTTAGACCAAAGTGATTGGACTCTGGGTATATATATTTGAAGACAGAATCAATCAGTTATGCAAATATAATTCCTGGGATGGGATGGAAGGGAGTCGGAGACTCATTCAAGGTTTCCAGCCTCTGCCACAACAACAGAGCTCCTATCTGTTGAGAAGTCTTTTCAATGCACATTAGTTTTAATCAAATCTATTTCTGTAAATATGTACTCAAGTGCTATGCTGATGTAGATACCATTCATATATGCATTCTTTGTCTGACCCCCAAATCTATCTATGTTCATTACAGCATACAAAACCAACCATTAAATCTTTACACTGTACCTCAAACCAAAAAGGATAAAAGCAACTAAAAGATGGGTAAATAAAAAGTATACAAATAGCTAAAATTTTTTCACTCAGCGAAATAAAATGAATAAATGAAATAAATAATGAAATAAATTTCACTCAGACATTTATTCAATGTCTACAATGTGTTGGGTGGTGTGAAACCCTAAGAATAAGAAAATAGATAAAATACATTCCACTCATAAGGAGTTTACCTTCGTCTACCTCAGATAGACAGGTAGGCAAAGTATTACAATGACAGTGCTCTAACAGAAGTTTATAGAAGATGACGTGAGAGTTGAAAAGTGGTCGAGTCTAAGAAAGAGATTGACTGAAACAAGGTCTACATGATTATTTAAGTTTTCCTAAAATAGACTTAATATAGTTAGTAGTCATGAAAGGAAAGGTCACTGTGAGCAAAGAAAAATCCATAAAGTTCCACTCCACACCTCTCATGGCAACCTGAAGCTGGGATTCCCTAGCACTCAGGGTTTACACTGGGTAAACATTACATGGCTGTGGCATCAGCCATGAGTGGCAATAAGCTCAAGACTACTGCACTCTAAGGCCAAAGTGAAAAGGCCAGAGAGTCTCCCCACCCTTCACTATCACTCCCTAAGTCACAATCAGGACCATGCCTGGATCATCCAGACCTACAGAATTCCTATACAGGACAAAAGAAATTGGGAAGGCTCATGGTGGTATGCAGTCCTAACAGATCCTTGCAAATTATTCCTCTGTGGAAATACAAGTCTATCCTACATTTAAAAATGGGGGGGAGGGGGGTAGAGAAGGAAGTAAAATTGGAAAAGAAAGAAATGGTACCAGAAACTGTGCTAAGCCTGATTACAAAACAGGGCAAAAGCAAGCAAGCAAAAAGGAAAGGAAAGAAAAAACTAATTTGTATACAAAAAAGAAAAAAAAAAAACAACAACCCCACAAAACCAAAACACCTCTTCATCTGTAAAACAAAATTAAGACGCAATTTCACATACTTACTTCCCTGCCTATCTCAGATAGATCAGTGGGCACACTGTAGACCAGCTTCACAAGACTGTCTTGGGCTATGTAAAGATCATCCTGGGCTATGTAGGCAAGACACGGCTAACCACAAGGCCTTAGAACTCCATTAAGATGGAACTGCAACTATTTACATCAATTCTGAAGACAAGTATTCCAGGTTATTCCCATTCAGCAGCTTATCTATTGTAAGTTTCATAGTTCTTCCACCTCTCATTCCCAATTAACACCTTCATCTTTAGCAAGGCTGTGGAATCTGACAGATCAGTCAAAAGAAGGGTTAAAAAAAGATAATATTTTGTACTAGATGTGAATGTTGAAGATTGTGTGTTAAGAGAAAGAAGTCTCCCTTACCAATAGAATCCTCTTGGTCCCTGTGCATTCACCTTCTTCAATAAATATGCTTAAGAGACATGATGAAAAGGATACAACAGCAGAATGCATTAGACAGGAAATGCTTTGGGGTCAGATAAATTTAGAGCCCCAAGTTCAAATTTAGCTCTGCTTCTTACAAGCCTGTAAGCTGGTGCTTTCTGCATTAAGTAACACACATGAATGTACTTGTATATAGTATCATTCATGGTACAGATGCTATTTTCCCTTCTCATTCTAATATATGGGAGTATCTTTTTAAAAAAGCTGAATGAATGTGAAAGTTAAGACATAATAGTATGAAGAAGAGGACAGAGGAGCTCCTAGTAACTGTACCCACTCTCCAAAGAGCAGAAGGAATCACTATTCTCAAAGAGGCTAATAATTAACAGTCTGGAAGGCAATACTTAATTTTTGATGGACGAGAAAACTGATACTCATCCAGCAGTTCTCAAATACTTTCTTTTCTGGAATAGGTCACTTTAAGGAAATTAACATGCTTAAAGAGTAAATCCAAAAAAGAAAATCTTACCCTCCAGTTCCCCATCCAAACACAAACTATACCTGTACAGCTGATCACCAAACCTAGATTTCATGAAAATGCCTGTGCAACTCTGGCTAATTTTGGAGAATGGGAAAGGAGAACACCAATCTCTTTACTAGAACACAGGAGTTTAAAAAAAACTCCCATTCCAGTAACTCATGAAATAGTCAAGCATTTAAGGCAAGTGCTAATTTGAACGACAGAGTCAGAACCTCAAATCTCAGCTCTGCACTCACTTAGCTATATGACCATGAACAAACCACTTGATCTCTTTGACCCTTTATCTTTAAATTTGTGAGTAACAGCAAAATGTTTAGTACAGTGTTCAGCACATAGTAAATGTTCAAAGACTTCTGTCACTATAGAGATACATGAAGATCAGACATAAGCTAATTATCTTTGGGGAAAAGTCTACTGCTTGCCCCCCAAAATCTGTCACCTAGAACCTATGAATGTGACCTGATTTAAAAACAGGGTCTTTGCAAACATCATCAAGCTAAAATGAAGATAAAAAGAGGAACAAAGAACCATTTAGTATGGGCCCTAAATCCCAATTTGATTGGTTTCAAGAGGGAAATTGGAAGACACAGACACACCAAGAGGGAAGACGGAGGAAGAAATTGGAGTGATGCAGCTAAAAACAAGAGGAACACCAAAGACCGCCAGCAACCACCAGAAGCCTGTGAGAAGCCAAGGGAGCTTTTTCTCTCAGATCTTCAAAAGGAGCAGAGTCCTGCCTACATCTTGATTTAATTCTAGCCTCCAGAACTCTGAGAAAATAAATGTCTGCTGTTTTAAGTTTACCATCCAGTTTGTGCAACCTTGTATGGCAGGCCCAGGAAACTAACACACTGTTTCCAAAGACATCATATAAATATTTAATAAAGCTGTAAATTTTCCTGATATATTATTTCGATTATTATTCTACTTTTATTCTTCCTGTCAGAATTTTTAAGACGTGTATTCATACTGTAGAGAAAAAAAGAAAAGTACTATAATCTAGAATGTCTTGTTATAAACCATGAAACTAAGGCTAGTATGTGTTTAGTGACTTTTCTTCCCAAGGTTAGGACAGCTAAGTCAGAACTAGAATCAAAAACGGTATACCAAGTCCAGGCATAACAACATTCTACCTGATGTAGTAAGTCTGGTGTAATAACATTATGCCCTGAATGATAAAAAAAAAAACAAACCATGGATAATCAATATATACACAAAACTTCAAATCAATCACTTTCCAGATATTCAGAGATAGCTAAGACTTTTGATATAGTTTGAGGGCAAAAGAAGGAGGAGGCAACAGATGATGAGATGGTTGGATAGCATCACTGACTCAATGGACACAAATTTGAGCTCTGGGAGACAGTGAAGGCCAGGGAAACCAAGCATGCTGCAGTCCCTGGGATTGCAAAGAGTCAGACACGACTCAGCAACTGAACAACAGTAAGATTTTTGATAATTTCACAAAACTGCTGTCGTTACTACTGAGTTATGAGCTAAAGAATAAAGTAGGAACCAAAAGTGAGACTCTTCCCACACAGGTAGTGAGACTGTAAACTGAGGCACACTGCCTAAGTACTTCTCTGAAGTATGCATCAAAAACAGAAGTATCCATGCTGTGAGACTCTGGTAAAGATACTTACTATGGCAACAAAGGTCCGTCTAGTTAAGGCTATGGTTTTTCCAGTGGTCATGTATGGGTGTGAGAGTTGGACTGTGAAGAAAGCTGAGTGCTGGAGAATTGATGCTTTTGAACTGTGGTGTTGGAGAAGACTCTTGAGAGTCCCTTGGACTGCAAGGAGATCCAACCAGTCCATCCTAAAGGAGATCAGTCCTGAAGCTGAAACTCCAATACTTTGGCCACCTCATGCGAAGAACTGACTCATTGGAAAAGACCCTGATGCTGGGAAAGATTGAGGGCAGAAGGAGAAGGGGATGACAGAGGATGAGATGGTTGGATGGCATCACCGACTGGATGGACATGAGTCTGAGTAGGCGCCAGGAGCTGGTGAGGCAGCTTTCCCCACCCTGATGGACGGGGAAGCCTGGTGTGCTGCAGTACATGGGGTCGCAAAGAGCTTCACCCGACTGAGCACCTAAACTGTAACATATGGTGCCGCTACAAGCAGTAGCATCTTTGAGTTTATTAGATATAGCAGTTTTATAATGAGGATCATATATAAACACACAATACATACAGTTGTATACAAATATAATAGATACAGCAACAAATATGACTGACTACTATTCTAATAATCTCAGTTATTACTAAGAGACTTCAGTTCTCAAATATGAAAATTCTCACTTAATTACTGGCTATAAAAGTTTTGACACAGACACTGAGCAAGAATGTTTTTCTCTTCAGGATAGGCATATTCAGCCATCTCCTGATATTTTTTTTAATCACCATTCCAGCTGATATTCTGCAAATCTCACTTAATTTTCTTTGTGAGAAACAGCTAAGGAAAGCATAACATTTACCATTCTCTGTGAATATTTTTAGGTTCAAATCCTCATTTGCTCTAATTTTTAAAGTTAGTCAGGATTTAATATGTTCCCTATCCTAAGGGAACCCATTTTTATTATTATTATTTTTTTAAAAGGTTAAATCCTCTGGACTTTGCCCTCAATTATATTATGTTCCAATGAACTTTTGGAGAATTACATGTAACTCTATCTGGGGAAGAAGCTCAAAGAACACTCCAGTATAATGTCTGGAATAAAAGCTTATATAATATATTAGGGAGGCTGCAGAACTTTTACTTCAAACCCTCACTCTTTTGTTCATCTTGGCAGTTAGTCACCCTTTAACTTTTGGCCTACTAATTAATGCACACAGTTCACAATTTTAGTGTATAACAATTTTCTTAAGGCTTTGACCAGCACTAAGGTGGGACAAAAAAGTGTCATGACACTTATTTTTAGAAGCAGAAGATGCTTCATCTAGACCCACATGTTCAGTCAGGGAGTTCACTGCATCAAGCTAATACCAAAAGTACCTTCCAAGAAATTAAGAACCACAAAAGGAGGATTTTTATTTGTCCCTGTGTTGCCACTAAGGAGAACAGTGCTGGTACACAGGAGGCACTCAACTATTTGCTGAATGGATTTCTTTTCCATGTACATCGATCCCTCAGTCAAACCCCAAATAAGCAGAGGACATTTTTATAACTTGATTTTTCAGGAGAAAAATTATACAAGCATCACTGTTAAAGATAAAAGCAGTATGGTTAAGAGTCAATCCACCACAAAAAGAACAAGGGAAAAATGAAATCACCAGAATCTAATCTTGCCTGAATTATCTTTCAGAAAAAAATCCATTTTCCCTCAACAATGGAAGCTAAGCAGCAAAACAGAAACAGATTTAAGTTTAAAAAAAAAAGATGAAAACCCTCAGTCATCACGGCTTTCTCACAGTTAACAGTCACGCAGGTCAATGGCGCCTTAAGCCGTGCCCCACCCTCCTTTTAACTGTCCCCCGTTAGCCCAGATGTACAAACTGTTTTGTTCTAAACCCATATTCTATTCTAACAGTGTTGTCTGCATCATGCTAAGTAACACCAGGCTCTTAAACAAATTAAACCGCTATATCAGATCATATTAAATCATTCTCTTTGACATAGTTAAGAGTTATTGAGGGATGGGGAAAAGGGGATAATGATAGTTTTTAGCTGGGCTGAAAAAGACCAGACACTTATCCCTTACCTTATTAGCACGTATCTGTTTGTAAATATCTGTTTGCTGCCGAATTCGATATTCCAAGTCAGAAACATGAGCCTGAAGCCAGTTCCAGCGGCTGACAATAGCTGCTCGGTCTGCAGCCCATCTCCATTCTGACCTGCGCCTCCTAAAAGGAAATAAACTGAGTGAAATCCAAGAGTAGCAGTAACATTTATGCTAAATGGGAGTGGGAAGGTTTTAACATCTAAATGCCCTTATACAAACCAACTTGAGTGTCAAAAAAACTCAAGACGATGTGTATATATGTCACAGGCGATGTGGATACTAAAACTCTTCGCATATAGATACATCCCAAATTAACTAGCTGAAACTGCCTTCCAAATATCCTGATCTGGCGGCAAAAAATTTTTCTAAATTTTTAAAATTTCTCAGGAGACAGAAATATTTTCTACTTCAAGAAATATAAAGAATAAAGATTACAGATCTACACAGAAAATCCAAGACACCACCAATTATAAAACTAACCAAGGCTTCAGCAAAGTTGCGGAGTCAAGATCAGCATACCCAAATTAACAGTGTTTCCAAAAGCTAACAAGTAGAAAATACTCACTTTTTAAAAAAGCACTATTTACAACACTAACAATTGCTAACATTATATACCAAATATCTTTGCATGGAATATAATAAAACTAAGAGACCTACTTAAATGGTGAGATAGATTTTTTAAGATAACAATTTTCATATCTATTTACAGAGTCAAATAAAGCTCCAATCAAATTCCCCATAGGGCTTTTTGTTTTTTTGTTCCTTTTCTTGACTGGCCACATGGCTTGTGGGATTTTAGTTCCACAACCAGGGGTTGCATTTGGGCCCCGTGGCAGGGAGAGGGCAAAGTCCTAACCACTGGATTACCAAGGAATTAGCCCCCTCTCCCAGGGTTTTTAATGGAAGCTTACAAACATTCATTCAAAAATTCACATTAAAAAAAAAAAAAAAAAGAGCAGCACTAGAGAAATTCTAAAGAAAATATGATGAACCCTAACACTGCAGATGTAAGGTAAAGCTATGATGATTAAGGCAGTCTAGAAAGACAAAAAGACAGTGGGACAGAATACGAAACTCCTAAACTTAGAACTGGATACATATAAGAGATGGGCAGAGCGAGCAGTGAGGAAAGACTGAATTATTCAATAAATGGCATTGAGATGCCAGTTCTCTACATGAAAAAATACACGAAAAAAGTAAAATTACTTCCTTTCTTTATAATTCCCTAGTTTTGGAATTCCTAAATCCAAAAAGCTGAACTTAACAAGATTATCTTTGGAACTTCAGGGCAGGGAAGAATTTCTTACATCTCTTAAAAAAAATTGAGCTAACTTTCAAAAAACTGCAAAAGATTTAAGAAAGGCAAGCTGGTTGGCAGAAGATATATGCAACACACGAAACTAAAATGACAGAATATATAACGAACTCCAACAAAGAGGTTTAAGAAGACCATCTAACAAAAGATGAACATATTAAAAATTCACATGAGAAATCCCAATGGCCAAAAAATACGTAAAAATATGCCATGTATTGTTAGATTTTGGTTAAAATATTATAAATATTAAGACGTCATTTCAAACCCAGATTGGAAAAACCAAGTGTTGGTAGATGTGGAAAACAGTAATTCATATACTGCCAACAAAAATAAAAACTAGCACCACCATTTTTAAAGAGTAATCTGGAAATATTTGGCTAGGTGGAAAATGTGTGTACTCAATCATCGTGAAATTCTATTTCTGACAATATAACCTGCACATCTGCATAAAGAAATAGGTTCACTGCAATAGTTTGTAACAACTAAAAATTAGCTACACTTTAATTTGTTAAAATAAGGAAACAGATAAACTAATTTACTCCTTTAAGGGATTTTTCTATAGTAACAGAAACTAATTAACTAGAGCTATCTGTATCAACCTGACTGTATCTCAGAAGACAATGCTGAATGGAAAAATATAAAAACTAATAATAAATTAAGTGCTTTTATAGATACACACAAGTAGTTAAGCAATTTAATGGAATATCGTTTATCAACTTAATTATAACTATGTACCAACACGTCTAAATCTCAACAATGTGGAATGGAAAAACTATATAAAAACTAAACAAAACAAACAAAAACCAAGCAAACAAACAAAAAGCAACTAAAAGATCCCACATACCGCAAGGAAGATCAAAGATCCTGAGTGCCCCAACCAAGACCCTGCATAGCCCAACCCCCCCGCCCCCCAAGAAAAAAGACGAAGAATAAAACACAATTATAAGACTTGTTACCAATACATAAATAGTAAATGCATAAAAACATGTACAGTGCTGATAAACAGCAAATTCAGGATCAGGGTCCTCCTTAGCTCTAGGAGGGGAAAAAGATAAGTTAGATTTTAGCTGTATCTGTTACGTAAGGTTCGACTTCTCTTTAAAAACTAGAAGTCTGATAGAAAACATAGAGATACTCTCTTCTTTAGTACAATTATCTGGTTCAATGTTGGCTGCAGGTCTAGTTCTAGCCCAAATTCAGAAAAAGAACCTCAAGACATCAAGTGCAACCTCTGGATCATTCTTGCACTAAAAAATGTTCCCCTTCACTAAAAGAAATAAAACTAGTCAACCCTCATGTCCTATTTCCAGCTTTCACTACTCTTCAAGGTTCATAACCTTCCTATCTTGTAAAATCTCTTGGTTTCACAGGTTCATTCCTGAAGATGCCACAGTACCAATCCCCACCATCAACCACCACCAGGATACTCCAGTAACCTCCTCAGCTGCCACTCCTAACATGAACCACATAATATTATTCTTAAATAAAATCTCCTCAAATCATATTTCTTCCTGTCACTCTTATGTGTAAGAAACCACAGTTTTTATCTGCTTCTTTACAAATCCTAAGTCTTCAAGAAAACAAAGTAGAAGGGGAGTCAAACACCATAAAAGGCAGCACTTCGAAGCCAAAAAGTGATCAGTAAAATTAACAAAACATCCACTTAATGACAGGTTTATTCTCAGACAAATGTGTTCTAACAACTGACAGTGGCTAGCCCAAATAATACTCTAACGTTGAAAACCAAAGCGGGGAAAGATGATTTCTTGGCTAATTTATAGCATGCCTTCCTTAGTCACCCTTGGTGGACAAATAATCCTGGCAGTCTCTCCCAATGATCCTGAACTCAGCTCAGAAGCCTTCTCACCAGTGTTCCAACAGTAAGCACTCTGACTTGGCAGGAAAGAGGAAATTTATTACTTCTGAATTTTGACACATCTTAAACAAAAGAATTTTTTTTTCTGTTCTTTATTGTTTGAGGTCAAGGAAAAAGTAAGAAGGAAATGAAAACACTTTAACTATGTGAAAACTTAAAAATACAAAAGGAAAAGAAAATTCCTAAAACATTTCAGTTCCTAAGAACTCTGGTAGATAAACACTTTTTTCCCTCAAATATTAAGGAACAGCTCCTTTCAATTTTCTTATTGTGAACATGAACAGCCTGATAAATATTATTCTAAATACTAGTGCAAAACTTAATTCCCGGTATTTTTTTTTTTTTGGAAGCCTGACTAATAAGCTAATTAAAGACAGGCAGTGTTAATGGAGGACCACAACCCCCAATTATGAACATGTTTCAACTCTACAAATACATTTGTCATGACAGTTTCTAACCAGATAAAATTTTCAGTAGGAAGTTGTCATGTTGTAATTAATGAAAAATGGAAAACCCCACCTTAAGTGTCCAAAAAGTATTTTGTGTTCAAAATACCAGCAACATGGCCAGAAATCTGAACTGCTAACAAAGATGGGATGTATACAGTTAGCAAGCCTGAGGTGAGCTGTGAAGATGTTACGCCACTCCAATGGCAAATCAGAACACAAAACATAGTGTAAGAATAACAGTTTCAAGCACGGAGTTTATGTTTTTCTTTCCTTAGCAAAAACAACATGCTACAGAAATTCAGTTTATCAGAGGCAGAGGTAGATTTTGTCCCTAATATTCAAAATGTAAATTATTATTCTTAATAATTTACAGCTCAAAACGAGAGACAGTGATTTAAAAGCAGGGTCATGCTTTAAAAATAACATGTCACTAAGGCTGCAGAGTGATGCTTATATGAATATAATGATGAACTGGTTTCTACTGTTGTCATTATCAATATGTGGATTCCAACACGGAGAAGCCTTTGAACTCTTTCCTCTTGCTTACTCTGTGCTAACAATCAGTAAAACAATTGCCCTGATTTTGTGCAGGACTCGAGGATGCCTTCTAAGGTGTTATTTTCTGTGAACTTTCATCTCACTTTGTACCAAAATACTTTGTCTACATGTACTGGACCACCACCTGAGTGGGAAGTCATTTTAACTAATATTTTGTTCCTTGCTTTTATTAAACATTTTACTGGTAGATTCCCTTTGCCTACATATATGGGATAAAGATCCATTAAACTTTTACACAATGAATTGCTTTTTGGGGTCCCTAAACATGGGTGTTCACTGGAAGGATTGATGCTGAAGCTGAAACTCCAATACTTGGGCCACCTTATGCGAAGAGTTGACTCATTGGAAAAGACCCTGATGCTGGGAGGGATTGGGGACAGGAGGAGAAGGGGACGACAGAGGATGAGATGGCTGGATGGCATCACCGACTCGATGGGCATGAGTTTGAGTAAACTCCGGGAGTTGGTGATGGACAGGGAGGCCTGGCGTGCTGCGATTCATTGGGTCGCAAAGAGTCAGACAGGACTGAACTGAACTGAACCATGGAAAGATACAATACCAATAACTGCTTCTGTAATATCACATGACTAGTAAGCTGTAACATTGCTAGCTATGTTACGAGTATTTATTTGTATAATAGTGTATGTTCTATAGGTTTATTTTTAGCTATGTGAACCTATATAGTTTTAATAGTTTTTTTTTTAAAACAGGATTAGAGTATTACCACATATTGAGAACTTAAGATGCTCTATGGGATCTAAGAATAATTATTTACTTTAACAAAAAAGTCATTTCCTCTAAGAAAGCTCTGGTATTTATAAACACTTGAAAGCTAAATAGTGGAAAGTACTAGAAAATTTAGAGTTCAAGTTACACGCTGGTCAACAGAACAAAGGGATTAATTTTTGTTTTCAACTCTCTAAAATCCTCTTGAATGATAATGTTAATGGTAATATTTTATTAGTACAGGACAAACAGATCAATATGGGGACTCTGATGTAAGGAGATTAAACTTCTCTTAGGGGATGACAGAGGACAAGATGGTTGGATGGCATCACCGACTCAACGGACATGAGTTTGAGCAAACTCTGGGAGATGGTGATGGACACGGAGGCCTAGTGTGTTACAGTTCGTAGGATTACAACAAATCGGACATGACTGAGCAACTAGACAACACAAGAAATGTAAGGACTAAGTTTATCCACTGACTCTTCAAAGGTGTCAATGATAAAAACCTTTTTTTACTACACCTTAAGAGTAACTTAACTTAGAAGTGGTTACCATAACTTAACTACCACTAAGAAAAGCAACACGGAAAGCAATTTCTACTCACACAGAGAAAAGACTGCCAACTGACTGTAAAACAGATTACTAATGCAACTCTTTGTAACTGATAAAACCCTATCTTCACTGCCTACAGTGCTGCCACAGACAGCAGTAGCAGATACGGCACTTCCTTTTTTCTCAAAGATAAACTGCAGTAAAAGTTGATTTATCTAAAAGTAATACTGAAGTTAGGCACTGAACCATGTCAAACAGCCTTTGACTAAGTCACCTAGTTCCAGTCCAGGATGGGAAATCTTTAAGTCCAGTAGAACAATGCTGGTGGATTATACTTTTCCCTGACCTGGAAATGTAACAAAATAAAAGTAAAATGATTACCCACAGCAGGTTACACCGTACCATGTTCTACCAAATATTCAACAGTTATGTGCTACTTCCAGAAGTGCACAATTTCTGAAACACCAACATTCTGAAGTCTCTAGGTTCTTTAGATGACTTATAATATCAATAAAACAGACTATGTGAAATTGAGATCATCATCGAACGTCAGAGCACACAGCTGCTAGATTCACAGTATCCAGCCTAAGGCTTAGGGTCAATACAGTAGAGAACAGAAAATCTTAACATTACTAAGAGTAGCATTTAAAAAATGTGTATACAAGTATTAACTACCTAGCTCAAGAGCAATGTGAAAAGAACAGAAGGAAGAGCAGGAAGATAGCCAAGCTCTCACTTTTATTTACTTTGTATGATCCTAGACATGTGTAAATTGACCTCCAGAAATAATAGCAACGTCAGCCTCACAGGATGTGGTATTCACAAAATGATATAATCTTAATTGTAAAGTACAATATGTATATTGTACAATTATTACATAAATATATATAAACTTTGGATTTTAATTCTGTATCATAAAAGGTACAAAAGAGGACAAGAGATGAAATCTCTAAGAGGCATACATAATCAGGAAATAGGTGTTTTCAATTAGCAACAGAATTCTCAGTGTCTTGAGTATTGGGCTTCAAAGACACCTAAAGCATTAAAACACACTGTATTCAGTCAGAACTTCAATGACATTATTCCTGTGGCCCCAAATTTACAGAGATGAGGGAAATAAAGTGGCGGGGGGCAGGGAAGGAGAAACAAACTGTCCGTAGAGTCAAGTATCCCACATTTTAGTTATAAAACTCATAGATGAAAATGGGTTAAGACACTGTGGCTGTCACTCGAGGTTATATCAGCTTTCTAGAGCTGTTCTGTAGCAAAGGAAGTAAATGTTCCAGAGCCAATTCATCCTGGTAAGATTTGGGGTTGAACACTTGACCCTTCTGTCTCACTGCTTAAATCAGATTACACCTCTGAAACTGAAATAAGATTTGTGTATTTTGGTATATTATTTCAGCCAAGCTTTCAATCCATCAGGAAACTCTTCCTCCCTTCTTCCCTCCATTTAACAAATACTTAAGATCTATTATTTGATTTACCAGGGATTATACTAGGTGCTGGGGACACAATCATAAAAAATAAAAATGCTGACTCAAAGAGTTTAATGGGGTAGACAAATGTTAATAATTCAATCACGCAGAATGTGAGAGAAGAGATAACTATATGACATCAGATTTAGACTGGAGGATCTGGAAGATTTCTCTGTGGTATTAACAATTAACCTGAGCGCCAAAGAGTAAGTTAGGACTTGAACAAGCAAACTTGCTGAGATAAAGGGTAGAGGTTATGGAGAGAGACAGAAGATACTGAATGAGGGTTGTGGTATGTCTTAGGAAGAAGAAACAACTTGTACACAGGTCATGGAGCTGGAGCTCTGACAGTGAAGAAGAAAAATGCACTGGAGTTGACACTGGATATAGGTAGGTAGGGTCAAATCCTATAGGACTCTAATCCATGTTATTATTATGAAACAGTATAAGCAATCCTGATCTTGGTCCATGTTCTTTGATTTATCTTGGAACTTTTATTTTAAATGAAGAACATTTTAATACTAGCTAAGGGATAATGAACTCCCATATAACCATCAACTAGCTCTTATCAAAACTAACTAGCTAGTTGATAAGAACAAAAGCTCTTATCAGTGTTCAAGGTCTAGGAATGCTGTTCCATCATATGCATGAAATGTGTAAGAACATACTTTCTCAACTAACTATCAACTCTTGGACAATCTTACCACATCCGAAACATCTAAACCTCCTCCTTACAGATTGATTCTGAAGCCAATTCTCATGATCAGATCATTACATCTGGCATATATTTTTATATGTGTCTCCAAAAGGTAAATTCACTTTACATATACTTGTATATTTTTTAAAAAAACAAAAATTCCTTAATGTCAAATATCTAGTAATTGTTCAAATTTCCTGGATCATCTCAACTGGTCAGCCCAATCAAAGGCAAGTAAGATCCACACACTGTGTCTGGATAAAACACCTCAAATTTTAAGTTTTCCTCTTTTTTCCCCCCTCACAATTTATTTGTGGAAGAAACAGAGCTATCTGTCCTTTAGAATTTCCCAGGTTTGTAAACGAACACCTCTAAACAACCTTTAGTTTGTTACTTATTATTCTGTAGATCAGCAGATAAATTATTTGTACATTCAATTTTTTCATGTTTAAGACTGAGATATATGCTTTAAAAAAAAAAAAAAAACCACACCCAACCTTTAAAGAATTATATAAGGTACTTCAAACTGCTCCCAATGCCCATCTGTCAGACTCTTTATCAAACACGGTAACATATACATAATATATAAACTGCCAGGCACAATAAAAGAAAGAAACATAATAATTCTCCAACAGACTCTCAGCTGTCCTCAGGCCACTGGGTTTGGTCTATCCAAGTCTACAACCAGGAAATATCTATTAACATCTTTTATTCTTAAAAACCACCTCCCTCTTGGAGTCTTTCCTGCTGACCTGTATCTCACAATTCATTACTTTGTATTCTTTAAGCTTAGTGTGGTCCCCTTATTTTGTTACTTATGTATTCTATATTTCCAAGTCAGGCCTTACATATGATTGGTCTTCAACTAGATTATCCATGCCTTCTTATAGGCACTACTTACTGTGTGCTTTAGCTGCTAATCAATCTTCAATGTTATCTGCATCCATGTATTATAATTTATGAATAAGGAATTCTCAGGGAATATAAAAAAATGAGACTTATTTTAGCTCTGTTTAATTTTCAAACTCAAAAATACCTAAATTAAGTCTGAAAGACCTGAATGCCTTACACAGACTTAAGTGTGCTAACGGAGAAAAACAAAGCCTTACAAAGAAGGATGGAAATGGTTTACAGTTCTCTGTAGCTGGTCGAGACTAGACACTGAACTGGAGGATGAAGATTCAGAACAAAACACTGGCTTAGTTACTGTGCCTTTTTTAGAGTGTAGGAATCTGCTATGTTTCTAGAAGAAAGGAAAATGACAAAGTTAGTACTGAAAAGATCTCAGCTATTAAAATAACTGCTAATCCAGAATGGCTCCTCCAGATTGAACCAATCAAGCTTATGTCTACTGTTCTGCCTAGAGAATCCATTGCTTTATAAAAGTGATTTCCATTTTAGAATCTTTCAATAATCAAACTGAGGCTAGAATATTCAAATTCTGTATGTAATACTAATTTCTCCTATGAAAATTCTAAATAGTTAAATAATCCCATTCACTCGAAAGCTATAAATTAAAGTGTAAGAGTATTAACAGTAAATTGCTGTTATTTGATCTAGCTCACTCACCAAAGCAAGAGACTGACTGGGATCACACCTTACAACAAGTACCTGCTGCAAGCAGCACGGGACTCAGAAGTTTCTCAGGAACATCACACTGCTTCCCAGCCTGGGTTCCTTAAAGGAGAGTCAACAGTACAGTGTTTGGACAAGGAAGCAGCAGGGGAGGGAGGACATCGGCACTTATTCCATGGGGAGAACTTGTTTCTGGCCATCTCTAGAATGATCAAAAATTCTTAGAGAGAAACCTTTTCTTCTCACTTTAAAAATAAAATACAGTTTATTGGGAAGAGCATAGTGTTTACAGTCAGCTGAACACTAAATTCCAAATCCAAGGCCTGCCACTAACACCGAGCCAGCTGTTGAAAAAATGAAAAGAACAAAAGCTCTTATCAGTGTTCAAGGTCTAGGAATGCTGTTCCATCATATACATGAAATGTGTAAGAACATACTTTCGAAAATATTACTCAGAGCTACTGAGGTTTAGGAATAAATGATACATCTTCAAGAAAATGAAGCTGAATCAAAAATCAATTTGTTAGTTAACTTTCCAGTTTTTAAAAATAAGTATTAATAGAAGAACTTCTGGTCCAGGCAATATGCTTTATTCTTCCAGCTCATCCCTACTAAACACAACTATAAACCCTGGAAATTATGCAAAAGGCAGCAACCTAAGAAAAACTCTGAAAATATTGAAAAGAGGAAGGTGGATTAGTGACCTCAGGACTAGAATAATAATATAGTGACAAGGCATGTAAAAAATTACATTCAACAAAAAGGGGCCCAGATAGGTTCATTCCTCTGGCGGGTGAAAGGGGAGTACTACTCAGGATGGCAGGCCAGCCCTGAAGCAAGCTCAAAGTAAGAGGCCAGGGGAATCATTATTATCCTATTTCTCTCTTACCTTTTTGCAACAAATATTCACTGTGTCTAATCTCTCTCTCCCCATTACCATTCTCTCTTAAAATCAAGCTTTCACCCCAGCTACTGCACTGAAATAGCTAGTAAAGGTCACCAACATCTCCACTGTGCTAGACCCAACTTCCAATTCTCAGTCTTTATCATCACCCTGCTGCTGCTAAGTCACTTCAGTCGTGTCCGACTCTGTGTGACCCCATGGACGGCAGCCCACCAGGCTCCACCGTCCCTGGGATTCTCCAGGCAAGAACACTGGAGTGGGTTGCCATTTCCTTCTCCAATGCATGAAAGTGAAAAGTGAAAGTGAAGTCGCTCAGTCGTGTCTGACTCTTCGCAACGCCATGAACTGCAGCCTACCAGGCTCCTCCGTCCATGGGATTTTCCAGGCAAGAGTACTGGAGTGGGGTGCCATTGCCTTTTCCGATCATTACCCTATCAGCAGTCTAATACAGGTGATCACTTGCTCCTCCTCAAATTCCTTTCTTCACTTGTCTTTCAAAACAAGTATTACCCTGGTTTTTCTCTTGCCTTTTAAAGAAAAAAAAAAATTCTTTCTAAGACTCCAACTGCCCACACCTATAAATCTTGTTTTCTACACTCACTTCCTAGGTGATCTTATCCAGTCTCATAGCTTTAAGTAGTATCATCTGTGTTTCTGATCCTCAAGTTTTTCTCTCTAGCCAAGACTGCCCCTCCCTCCAGATTCCAGATTCTAACACCCACCTGTTTTCACCACCTCCCTCTGAATCTCTAAGAAACATCTCAAACTTAACTGTATTCAAAATCCATCCCAACCCCTGCCACTTCCTCATCCCTCACACCACTCCAAACCCCCTTGACCTGGATGGATCTGTTCATGTCAAAAATCCGTGTCATTCTTAACTTCAAATCTCTCGCCCCTCTTTCGTTCTCTCACACAACCCACATACACACCCCATATTCAGTCCATCAGCAAATATACTGGCACTATCTTCAAAATACATCTAGTATTCAACCACTTCTTGCTACCTCACCAACACTACTCTGGTTAAAATTGCCCAGATTATTACAAGAGCCTTCTAAATAGTCTGGCTCTCATCCCTGACTGCATTCCCACTATTTAGCATGAACCAAGCAGCCAGTGATGCTCTATAAAAAGACAACTTAGACCGTGTTACTCCTCTCTCCACAGTCTGCTCTAGCAGCTCCCCATCTCTGAGTAAAAGCCCCCAAGTCCGTACAATTGTCCCAAACAGTCGTGTGGCACCGCGCCTGCGCCCACGCCATCCCTGCTACTTCTCTGGTCTCATCCCCTGTTCTCCTCCTGGCTCATGGCCCTCAGTCACTGCTTTCACTGCACATGCCAGGCAAGCCAGCAACCAGAGGGTCCTTTCATTGCTGTTCCCAAGACAGACTTCTTCACGTTCTCCAGGTCTCTTCCTCAAAAGTCACTTCATTGAAGCCTTCATCTTAAAATGACAAGTCTTCATCCTCACATGCAGCCTTTTCTAGTCTATTCATCCTCCTGGTTTTATAATTTGAGCTTACATGTGAAATATTTTAATCATACTATCTTCTCGTCTTTTTCTCCCTTTAGAACCCTCTCCAGGAAAGCAGGGATTTTCGTCTTGTTCACCCTCACATCCCTGGTATCTTGAACAATGCCTGGCACATAAATAGTAGTCAAAATTTGCTTAAAGGGAGGGAGGAAAACAGGAAGGGAGAGAGGGGAGAGGATAGAGGTTAGAACTATGATTCTTTTCTTTAAAACAGATAAAAACCAATGTAATCTTATAGTGAAGCTAACCCCTTTCTCCTTTGGTGCCAAATCTCAGACACCACTCTGGCTAGTCTCTTTTGCCAGAGGGAGACATGAAATTACAGTCCACACTCTTACTCTAAACCTACACAGACCAGGAAAAATAAAGCTATATTACAAAGCTATATTCTTAATAACAACCATACACAACCTGAATGGATGCTTACAGAGAGTCCTGTGAATGTTCTGGATGCTTTTACACACAGTAAAACAGAATTCACACATCATCTCCACATTACCATGCTCTTTCATACCATTTACTAATAGTTAGAATCTTGAATTATATGATAGAAGATGTTGTATCTCAAAGTTTTCTTGGCATCTTTTGAACATTTTTTCCCTATGAACTTGAAAATTATTCTGTCAAATTTCTTGTTTACTACATAGTACATAAACGCACTCTCCACCCCACCTCCCACAAAACCTTTAAGAAAGCATTTTAATGATCTAGTGAGCACTCAGAGATCAAACCAGCTGGCAGTGCAGAATGACTGAGGCAGAGAGACATGTCCCTGTTGGAACAACTGGGCGACAAAAGCAAGTGGTGACCTGCATCCCAGTGCCAACGAATGCCTGGTATTGTGGCAAGTGTTCAGCAAGTGGTAGCTGCTGCTCTCGCACTAACTACCATACCCAGCTGAACTAACTCAGCTACTGTTAAGGCACTCCGTGCCTTCCATCCAATGACAAATATTTGCTTTGGTAAATGTGCATTCCTTAAACACACTTGAGAAACAGGAACCTGAGACCAAATATCTTTTGTTTTGAATTGAGTTCCAACATGCTCGGCAGGGTATGTAATGAGGGCTGGAGGGTGATGAGGCAGACGGCTTCACAGGCCAATTATTCTGTAGAGGTCCCTTTCACTAAAAATAAGTAAAAGTGATGAAGATAAACTTATCCACAAATTCAAGATCACTGAGAAGTAACCATAGTCATTATTCCCAACTCATTAAGAACCAGTCCCTGGGACTTCACGGGTGGTCTAGTAGCTAAGACTCCATACTCCCAATGCAGGGGCCTGGGTTTGATCCCTGGTCAGGGAACTGAATCCCACATGCCACAACTAAGAGTTTGCACACTGTAACAAAGGCTGAAGATCCCACATGCTATGAACTAAGACCCAGCACAGCCAAATATAAACAAAATAAATAAATTTTAAAATGTCAATTCAAGTTGAGTTTGGGAAACCCTGCTTTATAAGGCAGACCTTAAGACCACTACTCAGTTCTCGTATCTATAAAACTTGTGAGCTGGACTAAAAAAAAAAAAAGTACAAGGTGCTTTCTTTATAAGATGTGATGAACTTATGACCATCGGCATGAAGTACATCCCGTATGTACAGCGGTAATTTATACCAGGGGAAAGAGGATATTATTTATAACTAGATAAGTATCTGCAAGGCTCAACTCACTCCAGATGCTGCAACAAAATTCTTTCCTTTAGTTACAAGACTCATATAGACTTTGTAAGTCCTGGGATGTCGACCAAACAATGATGCCAAGTTTAAATCTAAATCATCCTCTCAAAACATGCCCCAAACTTTAAAACTGAAAGAAACAGTAGTATCTCTAAACATCTCAATTTTTAAATGGTGAAAATGAGACCCAAAAGAGTAAATGACTTTCCCAGAGTCAGAAGTCAATTCAGTTTTAAGGTTCTTAAAGCAAACATCAGGAAAAGATGCTCAGATGAGTACAGTACACCAACATGGGCTAAGAGTTAACTTTCTGATTTTAGAAATTACTTTGGCTTCTGTAACTGGGTACAGGTAACTGTGATACAAATGCTGTCTTTTAAAAATTTAACACCTATTTTACGGATTCATAAATAAGACTACCTGATCAGTGCTACCATATTTGACATTTTACATAAAATTAAGCCTGATGGTCTGTTCTGAAAAATAAGCAAAACCATATAAATAATAGGAAAACATACACCAGTCATCTAAATGGCAACATGTTTTTAAAAAAGTAAAAAAGGAAAGAATTTCACTATGAAAGGAAATCAAGCGCCCAATCTATTCTATATGCATGGCCCTCAAGTCTCCTCGATTGATCACTAAGGCCCTTATAGCACCAAAATTCTAGCCCTGTTTGCTCCTAAGTGACAGACTATAAATAAGCAGGAGATGAACATCTTGCTCAGTTTTTAGGTATATTCCTACAAACAAGGTGCCAACTAGTCAATAATGCACTAAAACTGACAGACAATGGAGTCATTTAAGTAACTAAATTCCCCAAACTAGGCTTAATCTCAGTAAAGTTAATCAAACAACTGCTTCAGCATTTTAACAGAAATGTAAATTTCTTTCCAGAAGATCACACATCACAAAGAAAGATTCCGTCCAGATAAGGTTTGGTTTCTTTCCAGTCTACCCTTCTGATTCAGGCGCCCTCTAAAGGTCTGATGAGGTAAAGGCTCATCTCTCTGCAATTGCTCTAGCTTTCCTTTGACAACACTCAGCTGTTTTTACACATAGGACAAGCCTAATTATTTTGAAGAACAAACGGAGGTTAAAGCTGTTTTTCTTTCTCTTCTGCTGCATTACAGCAAACAGTATAAAGCTACACAGTTCAACAGCACTACCCCCTCTACCATCAATCATACAGCTCCTAAAAGCTAAACAGAAATCCTAGGAAAAATACACACTCTAGAGATGAAAATAATGTTCCAGGTGTATCACATGGCAGCATGCATGTTCAGCTTTTCAGCTCTTCAGAACTACATGTAAATTCAAACTAAAGACAAAAACTTCACTATGAGATGATAAAAGAGAAAGTTCATTTGTACAACAATCCCACTCCCACCAAAAAGTGTGTTTGAACAATCCAAATAGCTCTAGGAAAGTGAATAAATATCATCTTTGTGAAGGGCAGAAGCACTAAGGCAACTACAAAATAAGCACATGCAACTGTTAATGTTTCCCCAGAGATAGCTCGGGTCATCATAGAGGGTGACTATAAAATGCTTAAGCTGCTGACAGACAAATGCTGAATGCCACCTAACTGCTGCAGAGTGAGGTACCCACTCTACTCCCCGGGGTAGTTTCCAACAAGATGAATTGAGAGGGAGCCTGCATGGTTGAAAAATACAATAGAAACAGTTTGATGCAGTTCACATTTTGTGATTAGTTTAAAACTCACACCACTAATCACAGAAGAAAAGAAAGGCTCCAGGAACTAAGTCTCTTAATTAAAATGATAAAGTGACTGATCTGCTAAGACTTATGAGAGATTAAGAACTAGACCCCCAACTTCCAACTACATACACAAGACCCCCAAAGACAAACACAACTTTCTACCACACAAAATTAAAACATTCAGTAATTTAGATTTTGCTAGAAATAGCTAGTTACATATATTCCTCAAAGGATAAACACTAATAAAATAAAAATAATCTATTAAAACTATTAGATTCTTTCCTACAAAGGCACAAAACATTTAAAGCAGATCAAGAAGAATAGTAACCCAATACTTCTCTGTTCAGCCTCCACCAATGGCTCCCTTCACTCCTAAGTACAATGCAATCTCAATTCAACCACTAAAAGGCCTTCATTAGTAGTCCTCCAACGACTTTGTTTCAACTCTCCAAAAGAATTCAAAAATTTTTCTAACAGCAAGTAAAAGTTCCATCATTTTTCCTCTTTCATAGCTTGGTACTGGGGAACTGCTTTATACACAGAACAAAACTCCACAGGCCTACAGCTGCTAGGGGCTTTCTAGGTGGCTCAGGGGTAAAGAATCCACCTGCCAGTGTAGGAAATGCCGGAGACTCGTGTTCGATCCCTGGGTTGGAAAGATTCCCACACTCCAGTACTCTTGCCTGGAGAATCCCATGGACAGAGGAGCCTGGCGGGCTGCATTTCATGGAATCGCAGAGTCGGATGTGACTGAGCACACACGCGGCACACAGCTTCTAGACAAGTGCTTGAAATATTTTTTAAGCAGCAAAACAATCGATAGTAATCTGTAATAATATTTAAACCTACATTTTAAAAAACTATAAACTGGTACATCTAGCTCTGGAAAAAACTGTTATTATGGTGGTTTTAACATAAGTTGCAAATCCTTTGACACTCTTCCCATTAAAAGATGGGGTGTTCTGTCTCTTCCCTCTGTACCTGAGAGGGTTTGTGACCACTTCAGGCAATAGAATATGATGGAAGTGATGCTGGGTGACTTCCCAGGCCAGTTTTAAAGGAACAGGACGCTCCACCCTTGTTTGCTAAACAAAGAGACACTACATAAGAGGTCTGACCACCCTGAGGCTGTCACACTAGAGAGGCCAGTGTCCCTCAGCAAAGCCACCCAGGCGTCCCTAACAGGGTGCCACACGTGTGAGTGAAGGGACCATCTTGGAAATGATTCTCTAGTCCCAGGTATTTTGGCCCCAGCCTTTGTGTCTTGTTAAGCTGAAGGCCCACATATCATGTATCAGAAACAGGCCATTCCAACTGTATTCTGAATTCTGATCCAGAGAATCTACAAGAATAAAATAAACCCTGTTTCATGCCATTCAATCTGAGGTGGCTTGTTAGGGAGCAATAACAGAAACAGTCATTATCCAATAAAGCTGAACATCTGCATTCTTCACCACCTAGCAATTCTAATTCATGGATACACACTGCCTCCTCACCCAACCCTTAGCACACATATAGCAGGAGGCATGTTCAAGAATGTTCAGAGTAATAGCATTGGACATATTTATAAAATAAGATAAGGGAAAACCAAGGGAAAACCCAAATGCACACCAAGAGAAGAATGGATAAATTACAGTATTATTTGCTCAGTGGAGCAGTGAAAATGAATGAACTACAGCTATATGAAAAAAAATCACAGATTTTTAATTGTTAGTAACATAATGTTGAAAATCCAAGTCCCAATAAGACAACTTATACTGTCTTTTGTAAAGTTTAAAGACAAGCAAAAGTAACACAGGGATCCCTGGGAAAGCTTTAAAGGCTGTGTGCGCATGTTTTACAACTATCTTAGCACTTCTGCCCCTCCAACAAAGATCCTATTCAGTCAGCGTTAGTCATTCAGGCATGTCCAACTCTTTGTGACTCCATGGACTGTAACCCACCATGCTTTCTGTCCATGGAATTCTCCAGGCAAGAAACCTGGAGTAGGTTGCCATCTCCTCTTCCAGGGGATCTTCCTGACCCAGGGATCGAACCCAGGTCTCCTGTACTGGCAGCGGGTGGATTCTTTAGCATCTGAGCCGCCAGGGAAGCCCTCCTGTAACTGTCTGTTGGCCTCTCTACGATATTTTAGGCAGACAGGCATGACCTGGGCAGCAGTGTCACAGGTGTGTATTATTTTTAAACTAAAGCAAAGCATACAGTAACAACAGTGTCCTGAGTTCAGAAACCCAATTAAAAAGACAACACATACACACTAATGCATACATATAAGGGAGTACATAAAATGGAAGGATATGCTGTTTGATACGAGTATCCACATTACCATAGCATTAAGAAAAATTCTTTTTCCAGTTTTAGATAGCAAATGCTTACTGAAATCCAACCTGCACTCCAACCACTGCCTCTTAAAAACTCATGAAAATTAGACTTTGAAAAGTTTCATAGAGCTAGAAACTAAGAATACTGGCTCATCTCTGGATAGATATTTCTACAAACCAAAGCTTAGAAGGATTAATTCAAAAAAAGTAGGAACATATGAGGAAAGATAAATTTCTATTTCCAATCACTATACCACATACAGAATTTCTAATGATCAAAGATAGTGAAAGAATTTATTGCCAATTCCTTCCAAACTTAAAAAATAAAAAGCTCATTTCTTTACTGCGTTACAAATTTCAAATAATGAAATGAAAAGCTAGATGAAAGTGGATAGAAAATTGTATTTGATATCAAAGGATATTTAGTTGGCAATGAGAAGAAGTTAAAGCTGCTAAAATGATGGAAAATGGTATTCACTGTCTGTCTAGCAAGGAAAGGAGTAAGTATTACATCAGGTTAATCAAGAAACAACATTACTCAAAAAGGCAGTGTGACATAACCACACAGAACACCCCTCCTCAGCCCACACATCTGAATACCATTAGAAAGTCGGCCGGAGGCTGCACCCAGGAACTCTTATAAAGCTGAAAGTAGGAATTCAAAGGCAACAAGGTGCACACGGCGAGAAACCATTCCTCAAGCTGTTTACCTGCAAACACCAAGACCTTTTCTCCCAGACAATATTGTCTATCTTGAAGTCCCTTAGAGTCAGTACTCTGCAGTGACCTATATGGGGACAGACTCTAAAAGGGGTGGCTATGTGTATATGCATAACTGATTCGCTGTGCCATACAGCACAGACACATTATAAATCAGCTACCCCAGTATGAGTTAATTTTAAAAAATCCCTCAGAGGAAAAAACAGGGAAACAGTTGGAAGTAGAGTTCGCTATAAAATAAAGGCTACAAAATTGGCCAGATACAAAATGAGTGTTCCCAAACTATAAAATTCTCATATCCTTCCAAAAATCTGTTTTTGATAGTCCCCTCCTCTTCTTTTTTTTTTTTTTAAAGAGAGAGAAAAAAAGTTTCTAACAGTATCTCAAGCTGAAAAACTTGTTATCCTCAATTCCTCTCTTTCTCTCACAACCATATCTAATCCATGAGAAATTTTTTTGGCTCAACCTTCAAAATACACCTAATCTCAGACCACTTCAACCATGCAACCATCATCTCTCACCTGGAAATGGCATTAGCCTCCTGAGCGGGTTCTCACGCCTTGAACCTACTTGCTATTTTAACCCGGGGTAAAAGCCAAAAGTTCCTAAAAGGCTTCTTACTAATTCTCATCCTCCATTCTCTGACTTACATAGATGCTGTCTTGGAACAGTTTCTTCCCCCAGCTATCCTTGGGCAATGCTTCTGTATTTTCATGGGGTCACCTTATCAAAGAAGCCTACTCTGACCAACACAAAATAGTAAAGCTGCTGCTGCCACCCTCCTTTGACCTTGCTTTGTTTCCACAGCACTTACCACTTGATATATGTTTATTCACTTATTGATTGCCTCAGTTCTTTGAGCAATGTCAGTTCCCTGTGATACTCATGTATCACAAGGAATTTTTATTTTATTCACTAATGTAGTCCTACAAACTAAATACAGTAAGTCCCCTACACACAAACCTTCAAGCTGCAAACTTTCAAAGATGCAAAAATGTGTGTGTCCCATCACATGTTAGTTCATGTGTCTAGCATACATTGTCCCGTGTCAACTAACAAGAAAAAAAGAGCTACTACCCATACATCACTGGATCATTTTTTCAAGAGAGTAGATAGAACTGAATCCAGCAAGGAACCACCAGAACCTGTGCCATCAACATCAGGCGTGAGCAACACTGCTGCTTGCCCTTGTCTCCTATTGCCAACGATCCTTCCGCTCTACCATCTCCCACCTCCTCTCTCTCCTCCAGTCAGTAACTCCTTCCGCCTGTTCACTCAATGCCAGCCCCTGGTGGCCAGTTGCTGTATTGTACTACTGTACTTTTTTAAGGTACTGTAAGATTAAAAATGCTTAATTTCATTGTTTTATGTATTGTTTGTTTGACAAGTATTATAAATCTATTTATTAGAGTACAGTTCTATACAGTCAGTTGTGTTAATTGGGTGCCTAAGACAACTTTGTTGGACTTACAACGAACTGGACTACGACCATGCTCTTGGAATGGAATGCCTTTGTATGCAGGGGTCTTACTGTAGTCTCCCCACACACAGTAAGCCTTCAGTAAATGTATGCTCAATGAATGAACACTGGTGATGGTGGAAGTGAGGAAGGGAGTTATCTTATCCACAGTGGTTCACAGTAGCCCGTGAACAACTGGGAAGGCAGCCACAAATTTTTAATGAAGGTTATTAGTTTATAAATTTGATCTAATTCCAGTGAAAATCCTAACGGGATTTTTTGAGAGAATTTGACAAGACTGATGGATTTGACTACAACAAATTCAAAACTTTTATAATTCAAGAAGCATACAAATTAAAAGGCAAACAGAAAGCTGGGAAAACCAATCTGCACTTACGAATCAATTCAAAAGGACACATAAGCAAATGACTATGGAAGATTTATTTATATAAAAATACAAATGGCCAATAAATACAAAGCAAGGATTAAACTACGTTAGTAAATCAAAGAAAAATTTGAAGGATGCCCCTTGACTGGTCAAATTTTAAAAGTCATGAAAAAAAATAGTATCTAAAGTCTGCTAGGTTTCATGAAAACACTGCTGATGAAACAGCAGTTTCATTCTAGAGAACAATATAACCTTTATCAAAAACCTTAAAACTGTCCTTATCCCATGACCAAAAAAATTTCCACATCAGAAATTTAGTCTAAAATAATGACCTGCGAAATGAAGCAAGTTTTACACACAACAAAACTCCCACATAAATAAGAGATCACAAACTAAGGTCACATTCCTGAAGTTGGTTTTATTTGCTTATGGTTGAATTTTCTTTGACCTTCATAAGGGTATCAAAATTTTTTCAACTGGTTGCCAGCACTTTAAAATCTATTAAATACAAAGACAAGATCCACCAGTGGTCTCTTAATGACTATTAGGTAAACAGCAGCTGATCCCTTTAGCTGTGGCACATGACTCCCAGTTCAAAATTTTCCCCATCCAGAAGGTACTGTTCATTTGTATTATATGCTCAACTCTTCTTACGTTACCTGAGTTGAAAACTACACTAGAAGTCAAAGGTTAAGCATGCAGGCTGTCTGAACTTCAGGGTCCTGCCCCCAGAGTTTCTGATTCAGTAGGTCTGAGATGGGGGGTTCCAGAATTGACATTTCTAACAAGTTTCAATATGATGCTAATACTACTGGTCCAAAGATGACACTTTGAGACACTTAAGACTGACGAAGCTTCCTCAGTGAGGCCAGAGAGGGGGTCCCATGAATTACACAATCGCAGGATACCTGAAAAATATTGAGGATTCTATTAAAGGGGTTGGGGTGAGGGTGCTAAGAAAAGCGGATGGATCAAAAGCCAATAGTCAGTCACTGCAGGTATCATAGCACTGACTTCCCCCAATTATCAGAAATAGAAAATCATTTCCCTACAATAAATTTAGGAATATTCCTAGATTAAATTCTCAGTCTGATTCTTTTAAATTCTGCATTCTTCCTCGTGGGTTCTATCTATTCTCAAAGTTTTAAGGACCTCTTCTACACCTTATGTATAATATGAGTTGCAAAGAAAAACTGTTGTAAAAGGTACTTTAGCACGCCAATATTTCATGATCAACAAATGTGTTTTTACCAGCTCTAGTATTTTCTACTGAAATTGCTTTCTTCAGCTGGAAACTATATATAGTAGCTAACATTTGTGGAATGTTTCCTGTGTTCTAGGCATTGCTACACACTTCACATGAATTTCATCATTTAATCACTATAACAACCCTCAGAGACAGCACCCACTCTCCCCATACTGCAGATGGAGAATCTGAGGCACCGAGGGATTAGGTCATTTGCCCAGAGAAGAAAAAGCAAGATGTACATCTGACTCCATAGCCATTAATTTTAATCACTTCACTACAGTGCCTCTATCCTCACTGCCTGTGTCAAAGACAAGCTTAGTAAACAGGGAATTCAATTGAAGGTCTTTACCTACCTACCTCTTAGACCCATTTTTCTCCTGTTTCTACATACAGACAAGAACTTTATTTAAAACAGTCCAGCACATGTGAAGAACTTTCCTTATTTATGAGGGAGAAGGAGGGATGAAAGCAGAAAACTTCTAGGAGAAACTATGTCCACCCTTTAAAAAAGTATTTCTCCCATCCTGAAAAAAAGTGTAAGGCCACAAGCTTTGACACCAGAGCATTCAAACATCAAATGCCTCATCCATGAAGCATTTAAAATTTTTAGAAGAGTCTTTTTAAACTTACATAATGTTTTATGTCAGTTATATTTCAATAAAGCTGGGGAGTAAAAAAAAAAGAATACTTCAACTGTGAAAGTAAAAGTTGCTCCGTCGTGTCTGACTCTTTGCGACCCCACGGATTATACAGTCCATGGAATTCTCCAGGCCAGAATACTGGAGTGGGTTGTTAGCCTTTCCCTTCTCCAGGCAATCTTTCCAACCCAGGGATCAAACCCAGGTGTCCCACATTGCTGGCAGACTCTTTACCAGCTGAGCCATCAGGAAAGCCCCACTTTAACTGTGGAGGCATATATAATGAAATTTGAATAACCAAGCAGGTTTCCCTCTAAGGTCAGGGGAAGGCTTCAGCTCTTGAAAAAAAGTTTTAGAGACCCTGTACAAACCTCTCATTTGAAAAGAAAGAATTGCAGGCTGTTTGTTAACAGAAATTATCTTTTAGCCTGAATGAAAGCAGCACGAGTTTCTGAAGTGTGTTTATATAAGCCATACAGTTCCACACAATAGATGTCTACCGTCACGATTCTGAAGTCATACCTAGTCAGATGCCATCAGCTATCCTTAAAGGTAATCTAACAAATATGTATCTTAAATAGACAAAATGTGAGAGACAACACTTTAGAAGAGCAAAGATGAAACTAGACTACTAGATTCTAGTTTTCGCTCCAATAGTTACATGTGACCCGGGCAAGTCCACTGTCGACCCCAACCCCCTGTACTGAGCCCCAGCTTCTGTAAGAAACTACCTAACATCAAATAATTGATACAGTAATTTAACGAGATTGTATGTTTATAAGGCACAACATATATAATACCATTATACTTTATCCTATCTTTACATTTATTTTTATCATAATTATTTATAATTTTATCATTATTGTTCCATTATCATGGAACAACAGACTGGTTTCAAATAGGAAAAGGAGTACGTCAAGGCTGTATATTGTCACCCTGCTTATTTAACTTATATGCAGAGTACATCATGAGAAACGCTGGGCTGGAGGAAGCACAAGCTGGAATCAAGATTGCCGGGAGAAATATCAATAACCTCAGATATGCAGATGGCACCACCCTTATGGCAGAAAGTGAAGAGGAACTAAAAAGCCTCTTGATGAAAGTGAAAGAGGAAAGTGAAAAAGTTGGCTTAAAGATCAACATTCAGAAAACTAAGATCATGGCATCTGGTCCCATCACTTCATGGCAAATAGATGGGGAAACAGTGGCAGACTTTATTTTTGGGGGCTCCAAAATCACTGCGGATGGTGACTGCAGCCATGAAATTAAAAGACGCTTACTCCTTGGAAGGAAAGTTATGACCAACCTAGATAGCATATTAAAAAGCAAAGACATTACTTTGCCAACAAAGGTCCGTCTAGTCAAGGCTATGGTTTTTCCAGTAGTCATGTATGGATGTGAGAGTTGGACTGTGAAGAAAGCTGAGCGCTGAAGAATTGATGCTTTTGAAACTGTGGTGTTGGAGAAGACTCTTGAGAGTCCCTTGGACTACAAGGAGATCCAACCAGTCCATCCTAAAGGAAATCAGTCCTGGGTGTTCACTGGAAGGACTGATGCTGAAGCTGAAACTCCAATACTTTGGCCACCTCATGCGAAGAACTGACTCGTTGGAAAAGACCCTGATGCTGGGAGGGATTGGGGACAGGAGGAGAAGGGGACGACAGAGGATGGGATGGCTGGATGGCATCACTGACTCAATGGACATGAGTTTGGGTAAACTCCAGGAGTTGGTGATGGACAGGGAGGCCTGGCGTGCTGCGATTCATGGGGTCGCAAAGAGTCGGACATGACTGAGCAACTGAACTGAACTTATTATTCCTTATTTATTTCTATTCCTTATCCTATCATCTAATGTGTTAGTGTTAAATGGGCAATCGAATTATCAATAATTTACTGTTTTATGTTTTAAAATGCTTTAATAAAAATTTTTATAATATTTTAAAAATAGAAAATTTTAAACAATTTTATTAGAAAAAAGAAAATCTCAAATGATATAGTGTTTTTCTTTCTTAACATTTTTCCTATCACCACAACATAACGCTTTCACAACAAATTCTCACTTTAGGTCTCTCATCACAAAAATCAACTTTCCACTAGAAATCAGCTAAATATTCGCAATATTGCCATCGCTTCTACCCGCCCCCCACACACACACAGTGATTACACTCAAAAGCTGAAAATCACTGAAAAGTAACATATTTTGTATTTAGAAAAACCTTTGAAATTTTTGTAGTGCTATTTCTCAATTACAAAAGGAAGCACAGACACTCCACTTTAACAATATTAAATAAAATTGTGTGATTCTGTGTTATACACAAAATTTAAACATATCAGTGCCTGCCCTTAAGATACAGCATGTGAAACAAAATGATATCGAATTCACTCTAAACTCAGTCTCCACAAAGAAAGGCATAAAGATATAAAGGCAAGCTCCTAAACTTTGGCCACCTGATGCAAAGAGCCAACTCATTAGAAAAGACCCTGCTGCTGGGAAAGATTGAAGGCAGGAGAAGGGGATGACAGAGGATGAGATGGTTGGATGGCATCGCAGTCTCGATGCATGTGAGTTTGAGCAAACTCCGGGAGATGGTGAAGGCCAGGGAAGCCTGGCATGCTGCAGGCAATGGTGTCGCAGAGTCGGACACGACTGAGCAACTGAACAACAACAATGCCACAAGTGGTTCTGCTTCTCGTGTGTTCATCACTTACTGTTAAAAACCACTGCAATATATTGGTGATGAAGACAAATATTATGGCAATGATATTTACTTAGATTAAGGAAAGAATTCAGAAGTAAATGAGCAGCTAAATAAAATGGAAAAGAGGTCTACTCTGGGCATCTACTTGATGTGAAATTATATTAGAAACAGATCTGAATTAGAAGGGAAAAGCAAAAAAAAAAAAAAAAAAAAAAAGGGAAAGGCAATTTGACATGCTATCACAAAAGATGGAAAAAAATTGGCCTCAGCAATGAACCAAAGATGTAGATCAGAGAAAACATGATTGCTTTTTAAAAACTAGTAAGACATTATTTCTTAGAATAGTTTTAGGTTTATAAGAAAAACTGACTGAAAAATACAGACTTCCCATGTTATTCTCCCTCCCCAACAGTTACCTCTATGATCAACATACTGCATTAGTGGTAGTGCATTTGTGATGAACCAATTGATTGATAGATTGTTGGTTAGTTATTAAGTGTCTGACTCTCTGCAACCTCGTAAAATGTAGGCTCCTCTGTCCATGAGATTTCTGAGGCAAGAATACTGCAATGGATTGCCATTTCCTTCTCCAGGGGATCTTTCCAACCCAGGGATTGAACCACCATCTCAGGCACCGGCAGACAGATTCTTTACTGCTGGGCCATGGTGAAGCCCCAAAATGATTAAAGTCCATAGCTTATATAATAGGGTTTACTCTAGTCTGGGGTTTTGACAAATGTATAATGACGGACATCCAATTTTTAATATGTAACGCCACATTCAAAGAGATATGTCCTAGCTCTCATTGTCTTTATCATAGTAACATAAACTGAACTCCTGATCTTTCCCTCCTCACCTACTTTTCCCACTCTCCCCCACGTTGGTAAAGAGCAACACCTTCCTTCTTCCGGCTGAGACCAAAAAACTCGTTCTCAACCCACATAGCCAACCCATCAGCAAATCCTACCTGCTCTACTTTCAAAATGTAACAGAATAAAACATTACTTCTCACAAACTTTACCACCACCACCCTGACCCACCATCCTCTGGCACTAGGATATTACCACAGCCCCCAGCACAGAAGCCCCTGCTTCTATCCACAGCAGTCCGCTTTTCTTTCAAGCTAGGTCAGATTACGTCATCCCTCTACTCAAAGGTGATACTGGCGTTTCAAATCAAGAGTAAAAGCTAAAATCCTTAATAATCAACCAGCTTCTAAACACCCTACCTCCACCTACTCCATTTCCCTTTACCCCTACTAGTTCACTCTCACTACTGAAGCTACGCTGCTATCACAAAGACAAAGATGCCTTTAGCCATTAGTGCTTAAGGTAAACAAGTATTCACACTGTGAAACAGAACATTTCCTACCATATTCATAACAAAAGTGCTGTATTATTAAGTGGTTGCAAAATGGGAGAGGGAGGATCTCCTATCAAATAAAAGGATCTTAGAAACTGACTTAATCCATCCTGATAAGCAACTTACTTATTAAGTATCAAGCTTTAATGTGAATCAAGTACTTCTCCCAAATCTAGAAATCTAGATCGCAAATACATCTGCCTATACAGGGTACCACTCAAGGACCTGGAGGGTGGGAGTGAGAGTGGGGAGGGCAGAACCACACAGCATCATACATATAATAGTAACACATCTGGTTACTCTCTATTCTCTGCAAGAGAGCTACATTCAAAGGAAACCTCTCATAAAAATGGACAGAATAAGGTAATCCTCCTGCTGATTAATACAATAAAACCAAGCTTTACATAGGAAAAGATAAGTTAAAGATCATAATTAATTTGTAATAACTTAAATGGGAAAAGAATTTGAAAAATAGATACATGTACATATGTATAACGGAATCATTTTGTTGTACACCTGAAACTAACACAACACTATTAATCAACTACAATATAAAACAAAAATTAAACAATGTACTTGAACTAATAATAATAATTTCAGTTTTGCAGATCAACTTGTGTGGCTGTGTTCAGGAGCATCAAATTTTATTATCATTATTGTCCATTTCAGTTCAGTTTCTAGGCTTTAAAATCCCAAAGAACAGAAAAAGATGCATATACTACATGATAGTATTAGTAATATTAAAAAGTGTTCTACTTACTGAAAACTAAAGAGCCAGGTACTTAACATACACCATGTTCTAATCCTGATTACAACTTGTATTCCAAGGCTAACAGAGACTGAGCAATTTTGACAAAATCACACAACTAATCAGTGTCCACAGAAATTCAAACTCAGGTTGAACGGAAAAGTCTGTGTTCTAAAACATACCTCAATAAAGCTGTTTTCAAAAAATGCTTTCTTTCCAGTAGACCACAGGCTTTTCTTAGTCCAAACTGAAATCCTTAACGACAGATAAAGTATGTTGGCTTCTGAACAATAGCAAGGAATCTTACCAGAATATTTTAGCAAGATAAAGGTAAAGGGGCTTAAAATCTGAAAATATTTACCCAATAAGAACTGAAAGTTTTTTGTCCAACTTCAAATTAAATGAGTTTTAGGACTCAGGTTTCCACAGTTCTTTCCTCCAAGACATCCGAACACCCTAAAAATGCATACATAAATAGCCTGGGTATTTATTTCCTTTGACAAATGGGAAAAAGTAATATGAAAATGTTTCTGGCTATACTACTCAACAAAAAAACTGTCCACCAATACGGACTCTCTTTCAAAAATTGGTCATGGTGATTAACCAATCTCTAAGCAACAATACATTCAACTGGATTATCAAGCTATTAAGAGAAGAGAGAGAGAAGCCACAGGAAATTCAAGAGGTAATTTAAAATTGGCTCTCATCAGACTCACAGACTGGGTCTAATCAGAGGCCAGGTGATACAGTGGAATTATGGTAGCCAGAAACAACCATACTTAATGAAATGTCTTTTACAGAACACTACCACTTTCCCCATCAGAGAGTTCAAAAGGTTATTTTCACTCCTCACAGTTATATTAAGGATAAGAAGGCCAGTCACAGCTCAGAGTAGACAAATTTTCTAAATAGGAATTCAGTTCTGTAATCTCTTCAGTATCTTTCTTTCCCAATGATGGGAACACAAAATTTTTATGCATAAATCAAATTGAAAGAAAACAAAATTAAAATGAACTGTAAAATCTATGCTCATCATCTGCAAAACAATTATAAATAATAAATAGGAAGAAAAATTAAAATGTTAATGACAAAACACAGCACCTCTCCATAAATTATCCACTATAAGGCATTTCCCAATTCAGTTACCAGTTCAAATACATGATAAAAGAACTGAAAGCTGGCTTCACATTTCACCCTCAACTAACCATGAGTTTAAAACACCACCACAATGCCTGCATCAAAGATGAGGGGCAGGAAGAGAAGCCCTTCCCTAATTCTTAACAAGGACCAAAAAGGTCCTGCTTGATCTGGCTCTGCCCACAGCATCATCTCAAATAATCCCTCTCCAAACCTCTCCTGGCTTTTATGCTCTCGCCACACTGGCAGAAACTAAAGGTGAATTCCCTGGCAGTCCCTCTCACAAATCTATTTGTCTTTTGCTATATTCATAATTAAAAAATACTCAGTTGATTCAAGTTTTTTTTTTTTGAATGCTTATAATATTTCGAGATACTTGTGTTATAGTGGTGAATCCCTAACAGGAGGAAATTTACATTTCAGAGCAAGAGAAAGACAATAAGCTAGTAAGCAAAGGGTGTGGGTGTGGGTGTGTGTATTAAAATGTCATTTGTGATGCTAAGTTGCCCTTTCACAACTGGTGGTCAACAATATTTCTTTTAAAAGTGGCAGAGACCTCAACAGGATGAAGAACCACACTCAGCTGACAGGAAATCTGCAGAAAAGCTTTCAGGAAGAGGGAGCAGGAAAACGGACAGGCAAGAACGCATTTAGCGCTAAGAGTAGGAGACCAGTGTGGCTGGAGCACAGTGATCCAAGGCAAACGTGATACCCAGGTGGTATACAAAAGCAGACCCCAGATCCAGTAGGGCCTTGGAGTCCACAATAAGGAGTTTGACTTTCAGTCTAAGTGTGTGTGTCATGAAGCCTTTCAACAAATTTGAGCAGGGGCACAAGGTATTATTATTTACATTTTTAAGCTCACTCTTGCTGTTGTGTGAACATACTATAGGAAATCAATAACAGGAGAAGACAAATTAGGAGGCTTCTAAGGCTATCCAGTCAAAAGATAATAGGCTGGTGATAGCATTTGAAATGGGGAGCAGGTATTCAGACTCAGAATGTAATCTGAAAGTGGAGCCAGCAAGATTTGCCAATGTAATACAATATGGATATGACAGAGAAAAATCTGACACCTGTGTCTCCCCGCCCCGGCCCCGAGACTGTACCCGACTGCAGTAGAAGTAGGGCCACACACAACTCATTCAGGTCCTCAAGATACAGGGCAGTTAAGTGTGTTCTAGGTGAATGAATTAATGAACAGTCTATTACATTTCTCAAAAGAATAAAAACACAGGCATTTACTTTGGCTGTCAAATACTGGTAGGGTGTCAGGCACAGAAATTTAACACCTTAGGGAAAGAAAGGTGAGTTAAAAGATATCCAAATAAAAGAAACCAGAGCCCATATTTCAATGAACTTGCAAACTCACCTCCAAGTACCACCTTTCTGAAAATGGGACACACACACATATGGCTCGTTTAGGAAAATAAATTACAGTATCAGAGGAGTACTTTTTTTGTGTGAACTGCTAGACTGGCTGTATACTATCTGACAAGATAATTTAAATTGACAGACTTGCTTCACCAAGTAGAACTAGATGTCCCTGGAGTCCTGTGATATCAGGAATCTGGTAAACCAGTCATAAATCAGTGTTGATTTTTTTTTTTTTTTAAACAAAGACAAAACAAGTTTAGCAAGTGAAGTCTCTTAAAGAGGAGACTGGAAATTATTTTGAAAACAACTCAGAGCCTACTCCATGTATTTGCAAAATTAAAGGATTAAATTTCTATGCTTTTATATAAGATTCAGATTTGATATTTTTTAATTTTCCTCTGTAGAAACTACAGAGGATTGCGATGGGGATGGTCAGGAGGTGGGGATACACATGATGACTCTATTTTTCCTCCAAGAAAGGTACTCGAGTCTGTAAAAACAGAACTTAGAGCAGTATTTCTTAATGCTGGCCATGTATTAGAATTGTCTGGGGAGGCTTGAAAAACATGAATGCTGAAGACGCACTCCAGATCAATTAATTCAAAATTTAACTGGGGGGAGGGTCTGGAACTTTTCCTTAAATGTTTCCCAGGTGATTTCATTCAGCAGCCAAAGTTCCAAACCATCAACCCATAGCAATAAAGATTAAAGTAGAGGGATTTAAACAAAAACTCTTAAAGAAACTCAACATCTTCTGAGTCAACAAATTTGAGGCCTCATATTAACTGATGGCTAATAGCATTTTTTGGAGGACAGATAAAAGGACTTGTCTTGGAATAAAAAGATTCATTAATATATACTTAAACAGCTCAGGTAAAGACAGAACAGAAACATAAACCCTAGTTAACCCCAATCACATTCTTTCCCAAGGCTTGCATTTTTTAAATTATAACATTATCACTGCAGCAAAACTAGAGTCAATTCAAGATGTCTTCTTCCTGTAACGCTGCTTTAAATCTCTACAGAACAGCAGTTACTGCTGCATAGCTAAATGCATTTCAGCTGAAGAAACTACCTAGAAAAAAGAAAGTAACACCCCAGCTTGTCCCTCCCATATCCCCTCATCAACAGCTAACTCTGAGCAGAGTCTGTGGATACACTGTACTATTATATGAATACAGCACAGTGAAATTTCTGGTCCTCAACTGCAAAATAAATTTAAGAAATTCTATAGAGCATAAGAGTAAAACAAAATCTTAGTACACATACTCCCAGCCTCCTGAATGCATGAAGGCTGCCATAATTTTCCAGTTGTACATGCCAACTCTGCACAAGCAGATAGGTGTTCAAATATCAGAAAAATGCAAAATCTCTATGATCAACGATAAGATACAGGGATAAAAGAGAAGGGAAATTTAGTCTGGTTTTTACACGTGATTTAGATCCTTCTAGAATTAATTCATAGTTCATACTGACAGGTGGACAGGACTACAAATAAAATATGGAAAGCAATTTAAGGCACAGTTTTCAGCTGAAAGGATCTAAACACCTTTTCCTAAACATTCAGTTCCTGGAAATCTGAAATCAGAACACAGGGCTTTTCATTTCAGATTTCTATTTCATGTTCAGCTAAACGATTAAGTATTTTTCTCAATAAAATTAATTAATGTAGTCCTTTAATCATGTAAATGCAGCAAAGTAGTAAGAAATCTGAATGCCACAATGTGAATACTCAAAATCAACTGGTACATCCTGTGCATTAAACCTGAATGCCTAATATATACCTTTCAAAATGATTACAATGACAACCCTCCATTATCATTTGAACCATTACAATGTGAACTGCATTCTGCTGGGCACTATACAATAATCAAAAGACATGGTCCACAGCCTCAAGAAAGTCTGTAAATTTGAGGAGATAAGGCTGATAAGCAATATAGCAATAAACACATAATAAGGGCTTAAAATCAGGCAGTAAAAACTAAGTATGAACAGTAGTTCCCAGACTGGAGTCTCAGACATAGCAACCAAAAAACATGTTGCTAAGCCAAATAGAGAAATAGAAATAGGGAAAGAAAAGAAATAGAGAAAGCAAGGGAATTTCAGAAAATCATCTACCTCCGTTTCACTGCCTACACTAAAGTCTTTGACTGTGTGGACCATTAAGAAACTGTAGAAAACTCTTATTAAGAGATGAGAATACTAGACCATCTTACCTGTCTCCTGAGAGTCAAGTAGCAACAGTTTTTAGAACACTGTATGGAACAACCGACTGGTTCAGGATTGAGAAAGGAATATGACAAGGCTGTTTATTGTCACCTTATTTAATTTATATGCAGGGCACATCATGCAAATTGCTATATCATCCATTTTGCAGGCTGGATGAGTTACAAGCTGGAATCAAGATTGCCAGGAGAAATAACAACAACCTCAGATACGTGGACAATACCACTCTAATGGCAGAAAGCAAAGAGGAACTAAAGAGCCTCATTGTGAGGGTGAAGGAGGAGACTGAAAAAGTCAAAACTAAGATGATGGCATCCGGTCCCATCACTTCATGGCAAACAGAAAGGGGAAAGGTGAAAGCAGTGACAGATTTCCTCTTCTTGGGTTCTAAAATCAACGTGGATGGTGACAGCAGCCATGAAATTAGAAGACAATTGCTTCTTGGCAGAAAAACAATGACAAACCTAGACAGTATGTTAAAAAGCAAAGACATAACTTTGCCAACAAAGGTCCATACAGTCAAGGCTATGGTCTCTCCAGTAGTCACGTATGGATGTGAGAGCTGGACAATAAAGAAGGCAAAGCACCAAAGAATTGATGCTTTTGAACTGTGGTGTTAGAGAAGACTCTTGAGAGTCCCTTGGAAAGCAAGGAGATCAAGCCAGTCAATCAATCTTAAAGGAAATCAACACTGAGTACTCTTTGGAAGGATTGATGCTGAAGCTCCAATACTTTGGCCACCTGATGCAAACAGCTGACTCATTAGAAAAGACCTTGATGCTGGGAGAGACCGAAGGCAGAAGGAGAAGAGGGCAAGAGAGGATGAGATGGCTGGATAGCATCACCGATTCAATGGACATGAACTTGGGCAAATTCCAGATGATGAGGGACAGGGAAGTCTAGCATGCTGCAGTCCACGGGGTCGCAGTCAAAACAGGACTTGGGAGACTGAACAATAAGCAAAAAAAGCCAAAGAAGTGAAACTGTATGTGGGACTCCTAAATATGTAAGAAGTCAAGGTTGGAAGTCACTCCTTTGGTCAAGAGAAATAGGATCTGTGTCTTTGAGAACAGATTCGAGTAGTCTCAACTTCGCTATTTACTATGTGAATGGCATTTCATTATAGTGGTCTGATCTAAGGCAAAGGTGGACTCCTAGAGTTTATAACATACTGTGTGTATGGTAGGGGGCAGAGTGGGAATGTGAAGTGGGAGTGTGATTGAGAGGATGTTGATCACAGAGGCAAGAGAAATCAAGAACTGCATTTTAAGCACATTAAATTTGAAGTACTTACAAGACAGACAATTGCATATGAACCTCAACTTCAGAAAAAGATAGAGCTGGGCTGATATAAATTTGGAACTGTTGGACTATGGATGATACTCAAAGGACAGGACTTAAGATCACTAATGAATATAGATGGAGGTGGTGGGGGTGCTGAAAACTAAACCAAGATGAACTTGTAACATTCAAAGGGCTGGGAGAGAAGTCATAAATTTGCATAGCAACATGTGAGGGCAGGGGTGGGGTGGGTGGAGGGACAGATGTTCAAAGTGCTATCTTCTGATATTTAAATAAATTCTAGCTGATACCCCTTTATGGTCTGGGTCTACCCAATCTTCTCTCCTGACAATCAAGTATCAGTTGGACCTAATTTCTACTCTGTCCCACACATGCAGTCTTGATCTCATTCTTCCACATCTCTTTCAACAAGAATATTTTTTAAAAGGAAAGGGGCGTGGGGTGGTGACCGGCAAAAGCACTTTTATCTTTCAGAGAAAAATTCTGAAATATTTACAGATAAAATAATGTGCTATATAGAACTGATTTTGGAATAACTGAAGGATATTGTGTGTGCACGCTGATAATGGGGTTGTGGGGGAGGGGTCTAGACAAAAACCAGAATAGCTATGAGTTGATGTACTGTTCTTTCCACTTGTATGTTAGCTTGCATTTTCTACAATAAAACATAAGAGGGAGAAGGAAGGGGGGCTGGCAAACACCAGACCCAGAGAAACCTCTCAATTTTATTCAGAGTAATGACAGCTACAACCAAAATCCACAGGGTTGACCCAGACATTCCAGAAGATTAAAGGCATACTTTTAGCCTTTAAAGGTAAAAGATTTTTTTCTTAACTATTTTTATTCAAAAAGTCTCGAAGACGCTTGCTTAAGTCAGGCACAAATTTATCAAAGCAGTGACTCAACAATTCTCCAAAGAGCTTGGGCTACCTAGTCTTTACTGAACACTTTCATTTCTTAAGACATCTAATTTAATTCAAGTGAACTACTTGAGTGAACTTGGTGAACTTACCTGAGTTCACCATTGAGAATCTCCTACATCAGCTTGGGACTACAGAAACATCCACACTTAACTGAGTGGGGATCAAGTGATCTTACGCTTTTTTTTTTTAAATCACTTATCACACTCATCATACATACATTTCGTGAGATGCACTAGGTTCAACAGTTGTTAACCAGTGAGAAGTTGAACACTGGTCATAAACCTATTCTGTCAAGATACTGTATTTGAGAAAATAATATACCATAGTAATCTTCACATTCTTTACAAAGCATTACTTTCTTCTAAACACAGTATAGGCTGGTGTACCTTTTCTTGCAAGCTTTCTTTTCCGGAATATGAGTTATTTCTAACTGATCATCAAGTTCAAGTTAATTTTATTTTACATATACACATACATGTTCATATCCCCATGATTATCCTTCTTAGTAATAGAGATAAACCAAGTCTCTACCTTCTTCTGCTAAACTAAAAATTTTCCATAGACATGCTGAGGATTGAAACGACCCATGTAAAGCAGAAATTTGGCAGTATCAGCACTTATATTTAAACCAAAATCCTCAATGATAAAGCACATAACCATAAATGCACTAAACAAGACTGGTTGCCCAGGAGACAATCCGTCATTTTTTAACCAAATTCACAGAACTCTCTCATTGCCCACCCATTCAAGGTCTCTGATTTAGGGAACCAAAAAGGGAAGGGGAATCTTTTATCAAATTTACATGGTATCTTTTCTCCCAGAATTTGAAATTAAAGAAAACCAGGTCGTCATAGCGCTGCTGCTGCTGCTGCTAAGTCACTTCAGTCGTGTCCAACTCTGCAACCCCATAGATGGCAGCCCACCACACTCCTCCGTCCCTGGGATTCTCCAGGCAAGAATACTGGAGTGGATTGCCATTTCCTTCTCCAATGCATGCATACATGCTAAGTCTCTTCAGTCGTGTCCGACTCTATGCAACCCTAAGGACAGCAGCCCACCAGGCTCCTCTGTCCATAGGATTCTCTAGGCAACAATCTAGAAAACAACACACAAGTGCAATTTAACTGCTATTAAGGACCAAATTACCAAAGAGTACAGTAGTCCCAGGATAAGTATAAATTTAAAAACAAATCAAAATGTTTTAAGGTCAAGTTTGTTGTGATTATTTTTATTTTCTAAACTATTGGCAGTTGACCCCCACAAAGAGCATGAAACTTCAAAATATTAACTACAATATCACAATTCTTCAATTATTTCCACATTAAAATACTCCTAAACACTTGTTATTTGCATGTGTGCATATTAAGTCACTTCAGTTGTGTCCAACTCTTTGGGACCCCATGGACTGCAGCCCACCAGGCTCCTCTGTCCATGGGGATTCTCAAAGCAAGAATACTGGAGTGGGGTGCCATGCCCTCCTCCAGGAGATCTCCCCGACCCAGGGATCAAAGCCACATCTCTTCCATCTCCTGCACTGACAGGCATGTTCTTGACCACTAGCACCACCTGGGAAGCCCTCTCACACTGACGAGAAAGTATATGTTACACAGTCAAGAGTCAACCCCTTCTCCTAAAATACTGTACTTTGGGACTGATGGATACACACTATTGACACTATCTACAAAATAAATAACTAATGAGAACCTACTGTATAGCACAGGGAACTCTACTCAATGATCCGTGTCGTATACATGAAGCAAATCCAAAAAAGAGGGGATATGTATACATAAAGCGTATAGCTGATGCATTTTGCTGTACAGCAGAAAGTAACACAACGTTGTAAAGTGACTATACTCCAATAAATTTTGTTTCTAATTTTTAATAGAATAAATACAACACTGCTTACCTCTGTTCATACTTATTCCCTTGGCCTATTTCTGTCCCCTGCACCTGCTTCTTCCCCTTTTTACTCTACTTACTTATTCTCTACCAACCCTCCTCTCTAATATCTGACGGTCAAAATAATATTCCATGCTAAAGCATTCTCTGAGATATTTCCAGATATTCCAAATATCCTCTCCTCCATTCTTTAAACCTTAGAAGTTTACAGTATTTTTTAGAGTGTATGCTTATTTCTGCCCTCTATTTATCAGAAAAAACTTACATACCTGATTTCACATCCTTAGTCTAACATGTTATCCTCAGAACCCAGCAAAAATCCCCGTGGAAAGAAAGCACTCGGTATTTACTGAGGGGCGTGTGGGAATTCACCTCCCTAGATACAAACTGTCGGGAGAGTTTTCAGTGTGCGCTTAAAACAATCTGATAATGTGGCTTCCATCTTACTGTTTTTGTGAAAACTGTTTCATAAGAATGATTCATCCTTCAGTGGAAAAAAAAATCCCAACAAAAAGGTAGCTGAAGTGTGTTATAATAGCTCCCTACCCTCTAGCTGCCCTCAGAAGTAAACAGTGGCTAGCTAACTGCAGCTGAGGTGAAACGATCTGCCTTAGGTACAGCAAGCCATCCAGGAATAGAACTCACATTTCCTGACTTCTGACTTGACTTCAGGAGAACACTGCTCCCACACATGCAAAGTAAATACTAGTCTTCAGTTCCCTAAACCAAGAGCAAGTCAGGTTGTTTGGATGTATTATTTGTCTACCGATTCAAAGATCTTTAAAAATTCGAAATTCCATACAAAGATGAGGCAGTATTTTTCACTTGCTGCAAAAGCTTCACCTGACCGTAAGAAATGGAGATCAAGGATCATGACAGTAACCTACCAACATACTCACAAAGTTAGAACTCACAATAATACACACCTCCCACAAATTTAACCTCTAAACAGGAATCCTGGATAGAATTCACTAAACTCATTCACATCCAACTGCCTGTAGTGGCTCAAGAATCAACTCTAAAGACTCCAGAAATAAAATATTACCATTACAAGTTTCTAATGTGCTATGAAGTCTGAAGTTTTCAGTAGAAACTGTCATTTCAGCAAAAGCAAGCTTAAAAAAGAAAAAAGAAAAGAAAAGAAAAGTAGATGTCTTTCTTAACTGCTCTATTCCCAAACTCAGAGCAATACTTGTAACATCAAAGGAATGTAATGTTTATTTACTAAATAAATGAAAGAAAAACCCCTCTTGATCTTTATTAAAGTAAACTCACATTAATCCCATTATTTTTCTGTCCTCGTACAGCATTTGACCAAATTTTCTCAAACGAGTTTAAAATGTTTCACTGGCAGAGAAATGTAAAACGCCTAACAGGCTTTGGGTACTGTGACAAATACAACACTTGCTCTCATCAAAAGTCCTAGTTCCCTCAAGTCACTTTACAATTTCCATTATTAATCTTTTCTCTTTAATATCTGTTTCTCCATCAGAAGTCATCCCACCATTATATCACTCATCCACCTATAAGCACATGCTTATCCAAACATTCAATGAATTGCTTACTCATGTACTAGTCAGCACAGAGAAACACAGAGAAAACCTACGCTCTGGAGTGACACAACCCTGATTCTAGTTCATGCTCTTAACCAATTACTAAGCCCTGTGACAGCATAAGTCACTTGTTATGTCTAGTACTCATTTTTCTATCTGTGGAAATGTGAAGAATTAACATGTATACAAAAGCATAGTGTCAACGATAAGCACTGAGTGAGTGTTAGTTTCCTTCCCTCTTCTGTAATAGCACCCTCTGACTTGGGAAACTATCACCCCAGGAAAAGAAAGCATTCTTTGAAAACACTGTCCTAAAAACACCCCAAAATACTAAAATTAAACAAAGCACCTTTGGCCCTAGTCTAAAAGCTGCCATATCAATTTAAGTAAATCAGCATAATGAAGAGAGATGAGAATTATCTTCTACTTTTGTAATTAAAAAAAAGTAAACACTGCAATGTTGCGAAGTAATTAGCCTCCAACTAATAAAAATAATTGAAAAAAAAAGTAAAAAAAAAAGCCATGCTACATTTTAAAATTATTAATAAATGAAATCCATAATTTATTCTTCCTCCATTCCCATCTCATCCTTCAGAAATAATCACTGTTATATTCTGGTGTGGGTGTATATAATAGTTTGTTTGCTTTCCAAGTTCTGTTACAGGTACTTTAAAAATAAATAATAACAAAGAAGAAAGTGCCACCTTTACGGCCATCAAAATTTTAAACAAGTATGCTTCCATCTTAAAATTATATTCATTTCTATTTTTAAAACACATGATGGGGAAAGAATAGCCTTTTTAATTAATGATGCCATGACAATATGCAGAAGAATGAAGGTGGACCACTACCCCTCTCCACATACAAAATTAACTCAAAGTGGGTCTAAGCTGAAATTAAGAGCTTAAACTATAAAACTCCTAGAATAAAACAGAGGAATAAATTCTTTGTGACCCTGGGTTAATTTAAGCAACAGTGTCATATGCTGTGATGCAAAAGGAACAAAAGAAAAAAAAAAATTAAATGGACTATAACAAAATTTAAAACTTTTGTGCACTGGGACATATCAAGGAAGTGCAAACAATCTGTGGACGGGAAGAAAATACCTGCAAGTCATGTATCTGACAAGAGATTTGTATCCAGAATATATAGAACACTTAGAATTCATCAATTAAAATAACCTACTCCAAAATGGGCAAAGGATCTGAATAAACATTTTTCCAAAGATATATAAGTGATAAGCACCTGAGATACAAAGGTGATTCAACATCATTAGTGACTAGGGAAATGCAAATCAAACCAGTGATACCACTCTACAGCCATTAACATGGCTATAATAAAAAAGACAATAAAAAAATAACTGCTGACAAAGATGAGGAGCAACTGGAGCCCTCAACCACTGCTGATGATGAAAATGTAAAATGGTACAGCATCTCTGAAACACAATTTGTTGGTTCCTCAAAAAATGAAACATAGAGCTACCAAACGACCCAGCCAGTCCACTCCTAAGGTACACACCTGAGAACTAAAAATATATCTACACAAAAACTTGTACATGAATGGTCACAGAATTATTCATAATAACCAAAAAGGTGGAAATGGCCCAAAGTTCATCAATAGATGAATGAACAAAATGTGGTACAGCCATACAATGGAATTTGTCCATAAAAAAGAACAAAATATTGATAGATGTTATACCATGTATAAACCCTGAAAATATTGCAATAAATGAAAAAAGTTGGATGCTGATGATTATACACTGTATGATTCCCTTTATATGAAACGTCTAACGCAGGAAATCCATAGGAAGATGAGTGGCTGTAAGGGGCTGGGGAACAGGAGCGAGAGGAGAAGCAAGTGACTGTATCGACGGTAACGGGTTTCTTTGAGGGATGATGAAAATGTTCTAAAATTAGACAGTGATGGTAGCTGCAAAATTTTGTGAATACATTAACAATCACTGAAGAATCTTTCAGTTTACAAAAAAGAGGGTTCTACAAAGACATTTAAAATAATTGCAAATGACAGTATATTAATGCATACATACGGAATTTAGAAAGGTGGTTAACGATGACCCTATATGCGAGACAGCAAGAGACACAGACGTAAAGAGCAGTCTTTTGGACTCTGTGGGAGAAGGCAAGGGAGGGATGATCTGAGAGAATAGCATTGAAACATGTATATTATCATATGTGAATCAGATCACCAGTCCAGGTTCAATGATGAGACAGGGTGCTCAGGGCTGGCGCACTGGGATGACCCAGAGGGATGGGGTGGGAGGGAGGTGGGAGGTGGGCTCAGGATGGGGAACACATGTACACCCATGGCTGATTCATGTCAATGTATGGCAAAGACCACTACAATACTGTAAAGTAATTAGCCTCCAATTAAAATAAACTAATTAAAAAGAATAAAATAATTGCAAATGAAGCATATTTTAACTTGTTTCTTTTTACAACTGTGGTAAAACACAACATAAAATTTACCATCTAAACTATTTAAGCGCACAGTTCAGTGGCGTTAAGCATATTCACACTGTTGTGCAACCACCGCCACCACCCATTTCCAGAACTCTCTTCATCTTGCAACTGAAACCTCTGTATTCCTGATTTCCTCCCCCCACCCACAACCTGGCAAACATCACTCCACTTTGTATTATCTATGAATTTGACTACTCTAGATCCTTGTATATAAGTGGAATCATACAGTATATTTTTGTGTGTATTTATATTTCATTCAGTATAATGTTCTCAAGATCCATTCACGTTGTAACACATGTCAGAATTACCTTCCTTATAATAAACAAGGGCGTACTGTACAGCACAGGGAAATCCACTCAATGTTCTGTAACAATGTAAACGGGAAAAGGATTTGAAAAAGAATATATGTAATTGAATCACTTTGCCATACACCTGAAACTAACACAACACTGTTAATCAACGACACTCTGATAGAACAGAATAACCTTCCTTTTCAAGGCTGAATAACATTCCATTTTATGCCTTGTTTTGTTTATCCATCTGTTGGAGGACATCTGAGTTGCTTTCACTGACTTTGAAATTCTTATGTGACCAATATCTGGAGTAAATCAACTTGTTAGGGAAAATTATCAATAATTAAGTTAATATTTGCAACTCTGTTAATATACTAAAAGCTAATGAACTATATACTTTAAATGAATGAATTAGACAATATATGAATTATAATTCAAAAAAGCAGTTAAAACCATGAAAGCTCTTCCTCATGAACATATAAAAACAGTAAGTGTTACCTGCCCACCCACATAATTAGTGTGAAGTATTTCCATTGCCAATACACTAGAAACGTCTGCTACCATTTTATATTTCGTCTAGTCAATATTCTGAACTGGATTAAGAATGAAAATATTTAACAAGTGATTTTGCCAGAGATTCCATTAAAGTAAGGTCCATTCAGGTGAGAAAAATCATCTCAAACTTAATCTTCCTTCATTAACTGTAACAGTAAATTATTCTGACAGTATACAATTATTTTTGTAGTTAAGAGAAATAAAGAACAATAATCATCTTCACACTAGCAATGAAAGTAACCTACAAAGTCATAATTATCCATTAACTATATACCCTATCCTACTCCTTTCCTTCTGAATTTCATATTCCTCAATAATTCAGAGGAAAGGAATGACATTCTTTCTTTGCTTTAAATCAATGGTTCTCAGACCTTGGTCTCAGAATTACCTGGAGGGCTTACTTGTGGAAGTACAGACTATTAGGCCTCAATCCCATAGTTCTAATTAAGGAGGCCTGGGGTGTGGTCTGAGAATTTGCATTTCTAAATTAAATGAAGGATTTCCAGCCAGGAACTTAAATTCCTGAGTCTTGCTCATTCTGCTCATCTATGGATCACATTTTGAGAGCCACTGTTCTAAGTTTAAAGGCAAATTTAAAGGTCTGGATTAAATTGAAAATACCTGTATTGTATTATGGCACTTTAGTGAATATTTGGGGTGGAGAATAAAAGGATGAAATTAAAAGATTTTGCCTGTGTTTTGTTATTAAAATTTTTTTGTTTAGAATTAAACCATGCAGCTCAGTACATGGTTGAAAAGAAACTTAAGTCTTTGAGAATTTCTAACTTTGATAGAAACAGTTCTCATTGGTATCCATCCTTAAAAAAGGTCTTATACATAGTAACAATTGATACAAACAGTTCTCACTAGCAAAGTATTTCAAAGAAAATCAAAGAGGAATGCAGAGCGGTCTAACATCAAGGGACATTGGCAATTTTAGTTTGGGATAAAGTAGCTTATTATTTTGAGTGTTACCACAATCAACTGAATATTGTCGGCCCTTCGTATTCTGGGGGTTCCACACCCTGGGAATCAACCAACTTGGAATACAAAAGGCTGACTGTATTACCCCACTTTATGTAACGGCCTTGAGTATCCATGAATCTTGCTATCTGCAGGGTGAGGAGACTCACGCTCCTGGAACTATCCCCACTCCCACGGCCATACTGAAAGAAAGCTGTATTTGCCAAATGGTTTTTTAACTGTCTTCAGCCTCTCTCTTCTCTAATAAGTGCATTTATATCTGTAAGTCTTCATCTCAAAACATCAATTCCATTATGTCAGAACCCTGAGTGCAACGTCTCTATCGCTTAAACAAAAGCGCCCTAAACTCTCTTTCCCATGCTTTTTCAACCCTTCACAATTGCTACAATCCAGGTGTTTCAAGTAAGCTCTGTGCTGCCCTCCCTCAATTCAATGATGGCCAGCTCTGCAAGCCAGCAATTAACATTACCGTTCCATGCCAAGGACCAATGCCACAGATCCCTAACAACACATATTTGGACTAGGGAAAAGAAAATATAGTTCCACACCATAAGAATATTTTCATTTACTGGTTAAACTAAGCTAAGTCAAGTAGCTGGGTTATTAGGCATGAAGTATGAAAGAGACATCGTGCAGTTTCTGGTCACATTCCATTTCCTGGTAGATGGTTAAGCATGCCCTTGTTGATTAAAACCTATCCTCCCTCACACTGGGAACCTGAGCCAGTTCAACTTTCAAATTACGAATCTACCTTTCAAGACCAATAGGTCTTCAAGTAGGATATAGCCACATTTGAATTCAGACATTATCCCATGGAACAGGGTCCAAACTGAAGTTCTGCCACTATTGGAATCACTTCACAGAAGTCTAGATTTAGAGAAAAGAAAGCAGCTCAAGGGCCCTTCTCTTACCTCAAAGTTGCCCTCACATCTAAACTCAGTTCACCAGAGGGAGGAAGGAGGGGATATTTAAGGGTCTCAGGTAAATAATACTTCCATGCAGTATCCAGAGTTCATAAAAGGTCTTTGTTGCACTAAGTTCAAAACATTCCACTGAGCTAATGTGGAAATACTGGGTGCAAAATTAGAAAAAAAATATTTCGGCTTAAGAGTCTCAAATAATGGAATACAACCACAACTGTAGCTCTTTACTATTAGGGCTTTTGCTGATGTTTTAATTTTCTTTCTTTTTTTTCTTCCCAGCTGTGCTGCAAGGTGTTCCAGTTCTTAGTTCCCTGACCAGGGATTGAACCCAAGCCTCCTGCAATGAAAAGCACGGAGTCTTAACCACTGAACCACCAGGGGACTCCCTGTTGTTTTTTAAACTACAATGGAATTCCCTGGTGGTCCAGTGGTTAGGACTCCCTGCGCTCCCCCAAACTGGGTGGCCAAAAAATTTAAAAGTCTGTTTAAAAAAAAAAAACAAAAAAACTATATGAAGTATCAAAAAAAAAGTAAGCTCTAACAGTCAAACATCGCCTTCCAACCTTCCCAGACCCCTTTATGGACTATGACCTCCCAAATAAATTAAAATTTGAAGAGAATGCAAATTCTTCAGACCAACAAGCAGGTCATCACAACTTCTCTCTCTCCTAGAAAGACGGTAATAACCAGTTAAAGAAAAAATAAACAATTACAAACACATCATACTAAAGCAGAGTCTCCATTTTAGAGTTTATAGATAATCTATGTTTCTGCAGTTGGGATCAAAAAGCCATCTGTACAAAGACAAAATGGGGAAGACCATGTGTGAGAAAAACGTTTAAAGTTGACAGCAGGCTAGATTAAGACTGTTGAAGTAGCTGAATCTGCTAATAAAAGTATTGTTATCAGAACAGGGCTTAGTGATGGGACCACCAGACACTGTAATACTAATCAAGCCACAAGGAAGTTGTCTCACAAAGAGATCCAAACAGAAAGACACACAGAAGTAACAAGGACAGTCCATCTGATCAAAAAACGGTTAAAATAAAGGTGTATTTAGACAGAAAAGCACATGACATTCATTAAATGAAATTACCCAGGTTAAAAAGTATCTTTCTTTTTTAAATATCGTAAGCTGATCCGTCCATAGGTAAACAATGGCTTTCAAATACTCCAGGAGCTATCATGAGAAGACACTATACGGGGAGAGGAGAAGGAACAAAATTAACATCAACGTAGATGATGCAGGAAATTTTTTCTTCCAATGATGTGTAAAAGCGTTCCCTGTTGTCCAAGAAAGTGATGATGTCTTCATTCAAACCAAGTATAGATATCCTTTTTCAGAGACTTACTATAAAGGGACATATGAGTAAGATTCCTAGTCTGTCACAAACAAGCTGCGAGACCACAGTAAATTTGTCTAGAACTCAGTTTCTCTATTTATGAAATTAAGAAGGCAGCCCAAGAACCATCTAAAGACTTAAAACTCACAGCAAAATTCCCTGACTCTAAGATCATTACTTCTGTAAAGAAGAAAAACAAAACAATTTGCATTACAGCACACGGACTGCCTAGATTTCATTTTCATGCCATAGAACTATCACCCCAAGAAAAGTGGCAGTATCTTAATATGTATGCATAAATTTTACCAAAAGGAATCACTCATAAAGGTCTTACTCTAAGAGAAATGTAACATTAGTGCCTACTAGATGATAGGCAGTGATTTTTACTTTATCTTATTCAACATTTTAAAGATGTGCAAAGTCACTATTATCTCTTCTGCAGAATTCAGAAAAATTTAAACCACCATGATAGCTTTACTTTAAAATATCATTTATCCTGCCATTATTCTTTCAACCTACTGGAGAGAGACAGGAGGAGGCAGGCACATATACAATTATAAACTGTTTGTCAAAAATGAATTATTTCCTAATATCACTTGCATTTATTTCTAGACGTTTAAAGCAGGTGAGAAACCAGATAAAAAAGGTGGAAAATTTTTTCATGTTTAGTGTTTTCTATTTGCCAGCAATAAAAATAATGAGATCCTATTGAAAAAAGCATTTTTAAAAAGTACAAGATGCTCAAAAATACTCTTATAAGGCTAAATGAATATAAACTTAACAACCCATATTTTGGATGGAAAGATATTTTTTCAAATTAACATGTGGATTTAATGCAACTTCTAGAGTTCCAAAGACAAGAAACGTAGGAATAAGTAGTTTTGAGTCATTTGTCACCTCTTTGGGAAATGTGGCAGGGAGGACTGAGGTAGATCTCACAGCATGGAACAAAAAACGTTTTGATGGATTAAATGACTAGTTTCTAAAATATAAAACCACTAGAAATATCTACAAGAAAACAGTTAAAAAAAATTCTATTAATATTGGAGGGATAAAGGATATCTATTATCTTAGGTTGAGGAAGAAAGCTCAAAAGAGCAATAGACCAAAAATTTAACTATATATAAATTATAGCTTATCCAGGTTTGACTTCCAGTATTATCAACAAAGGATTAACAGCTCCGCTACAAAGAATCACAAAAATGGATGAGACTGTTTGCAAAGATTAATTAAAACATGAGAATGTCCAACCTCACTAAAAACTTTTAAACGCAAATTTAAGTCAAAATGTTACTTTTCACTCATAAGTTTAACAAACATTAAATGATCATTCTCCCTGCTAATTGGAATATGGTTAAACAACTTGATATACTGCCAGTATAAATGAATACAACTGAAAGAATCTCTTTGGAAAGCAAACTAACAAGATACATTAATACCTGAGTCTTTTGAATTGTTCAAACTGATAAGATTCTGAGAACCTAATAATGTTAATACAAAAAGAGCTTTTTTGCATAGCAAACACCAGAAAAGTCCATCAGTAGTATAGTAAAACAAGAATGTAGTAAAAGGAATTATTTTACACCTTCCTTATTCAATCAAGTGGATATCCAAAAATCACACTGATAAAAATCCCAACTCCGTATGTAACTGCAAAACCAAATATATGCATATAGCTATAATACACCCAAATCAAAAAGTCCTCAAATACCATGTGACAAACTAAAAATATGGGACCTTCAGATGAAATGGCAGGGAAAAGGAAAAAGTAGGGTGAGAATATTCATTTAATAGCCAAATACCATTATTATGTGCTCACACATTAAAATTCTCACAGCAATTCTGTAAGGTTATTGTCTTCCCAGAAGAAACGTGCATACTTGAAGGTCCACAGTGGTTGAATGTTCTGCTCAGCACCACAGAGGTAGTAAAATCATCGAGTTGAAACTTGAAGTCTATCTGATTCCCAATCACATGCGCTCTACACTACCCCGATGAAGGCAGTATTTCTACAGGGGCATCACAACGGACCAAAACCTAGTTTTGTAAACACTTCTGTTTTACATATCTGTGATTTTTTGCTTTTTATAAAGAATTTTTATCACTTTGTCATGGGAGGTAACGTTAAAATTACAGAACTATCATTTTGAAGAAAAAGTTTACTTTCCAAGTCCTTTCAAAATCCCTTTTAGTCACCATAGCAGGTGTAGATTGTACAATTCTAGATTTTCCATGGTGTGCCAAAACTCTAGGGACAATCAAGAAATGTTTGTTGAATGAATAAATGGGCAAACACCAATCTAGAACAGAACAAGAAATTCCAGATTTCCACCTCAGCATGAGGTCTACAACAAACTTCTGAAATAACCAGAAAACTACTAATTACATATTCAAATTTAAATCAAAGACAAGTTGAACCAACTCTGACAATTTCTATGGCTATCTAAATGAACTCAATACAAAAATACATACTCAGACTCAGCATTCTATTTATGAATGAAAATAAGAAGCACATACAGACAAGTTTTGGTGAACCTTTATAAACAACCATGATTACAGGTATAGGTTGTCAAGTAAATAACCCATATAGGACAATTTGTTTATGAGGAACACCATCTAGAAAGAGCTCTCTTAAAATATGGCCAGGGGAGTACTACACAGCAGAAAATTCCAACAAAGAAATTAAGACCCTTTAAGTGCATCTAACTTTCTATGTGAAAAGAGAATATCAAGCCCCCTAAGCCAAATTTATTACTGATTTGTCTTTTCCTACACAAGATGAATAGTACTTCTTCTAACTCCCTCGATTATTGAACATTATTTGGATAGAACATAGTAAATGATGTATCAAGATAACTACTTATTTGTTTTAAAGTTCAACAGAAGCTGCATACAATTGGGTTTCCAATTCTAAGGTCAAATTCTATTCAGTGGTAAAAAGTATTTGGCTAAAAATAGATCTTTTAGGACATCATCTCATCCAATGACCTGCTTCTCAAAGTCTGCTTTAAACCCACTCTATACAAAGAGAAGGCCCAAGCAGCGATTCTGCATGAAAATAAAGGTCTCTTGTAATATGACTTAAGAGCACTGGTGAACTCAAGAATCCACAATGACATAGCTGTTATGTTCCAACTCACCCTGTATGGGCCCATCTCATATTTCAAATAGAGACACCACCTCCTGGCCTTTCCTATTTCGTAAGATTCTTAGGAAGACAAATCTACTTATTTATGCAACACATTTTCTATTTCTACTTAACCATTTGATAATGTAATATCTGGATATAGTTCTAAATTCCCCAAACCTCTGTCATCAGGAATTTAAAAAATATTGTAGCTACCCAGGAGAGTTATCTTTATGAAGAACACAACTGTGCTATGCTGAAACTCAGCCTTAGTTCTCAGGGAGAAGCAACTATTTAGGTCTGAATTTCCATGCAATAAATAGCTACACAAGATTTTTTTTTTAAACCAAAGAGCACAAATTGTCAGGTTAGTACAGCTTAAAAAACCCTTTCAGATATGAGCTACAAAATCAAACTACAAAACTTACCTAAAATTGTCTAAAATAACATGATAAGCTCTAAGTGAAATGATGAGCATGGAGGTGCTCTGTCCTTATTATCTTCTCAAAGCTTTTTGTTCTTCATTCTAACCAACTAAAAGCATCTCCTAAAGAGAGAATTAGTGTTCCTCCACAGAACCCCTCAGTAAGCACTCGCTGTTACAAGACTAAGTTGTGAACAGCGCTAAAATAAATGCTTCATTCATCCACAAGCTTCTGAAAATACCACTACCTCATATTTGACTGGGCTTCCCTGGTGGCTCAGAGGTTCAAGCACCTGCCTGCAATGCGGGAGACCTGGGTTCGATCCCTGGGTCAGGAAGATCCCCCGGAGAAGGAAATGGCAACCCACTCCACTATCCTTGCCTGGAGAATCCCATGGAGGGAGGAACCTGGTGAGCTACAGTCCATGGGGTTGCAAGGGGTCGGACACGACTGAGTGACTTCACTTTCACTTTTCTTTTCAGTTTTCACAGGAACTTGCACATACTCTTTTGATCAAAACAACAGAAAACAAGGCATGCCATCAATCTATGTATGGTCTCTACTGTACAGATAGGGGAACTGATTAAGGAAGGTTATATGGCATAACCAAGGTCAAATAACTGGTCAAGTTGTACAGTCTTGACAATATAGCACTCTTTCCTCTTGAATCTGAAGTGCAAAGTTGAAAAATATCACGGAAATTTGACAGGTCTAAGATTTCTACATCTAGATAATGTTTCTTCTTTTAAAAAGATGAAAGATCCAATCAACTAAGTAATGTATTGCTTCAAATTAGGATGACCTGGAAAAGCCACAATATTTGGATGCAAAAACATGATCCAACTGAAAATTAAATATGCTTAAAATGCAACAGAGAAGAAAACAATATATTTTGTACATATTTTAAAATTCTAAATTTGTTTTAAAGAGAGGAAGGTGAAAATCATCAGCTGGTAAGATACTACATAATCACATTATCTCCTGCTTGACTAAATTAACAAATATTTCAAAATGTTTACAAAAAGCAAAATCCTGAGTCTGTATGGGAACAGGGGTAAAAGTAGTTGTTTCCCACATGAAGCAATATCCGGTAACAGAAGTCTGTACATATGGCAGTGTTTTCTCCAAGTCTGATGCAAGGATCACAAATGCTAGAATTACCTATGAGGCAAATCCCGGACAGAGAGGCCCAGGAACACATTCTTTTTTGTTGTTGTTGTTTGAAGTGCTGGAGTGACTCTAATGGACATAAAATTTAACAACTACCAGAGTACAAGCTGAGGGCAAGTTTGGGGTAACAATAACCTTGGCCTTGGTAGGTGTGTAACTTAATTATCTTCCTGGAGCCTGGTTTTTTCACTGCTACAATAGGAATGGTAGGGACACATCATCCCACCTCAGAAGAAAGTTCTAAAGCATTAAAGCTGGTTTATAGAAAGTACTTAGCGCATGGTTTTTATACACAGCAAGTGATAAATAGCAGTAACTGGTGAAAAACTTCATGTATTTACAAATATTTAACACTTTTGACATTAGCAAATAGTGTAACAAGTTTTATACATGGCTATGTCATTACACTCCTTTCCTCACAACTCCCAAAGGAAAGCAGCATTCAAAAATGAGAGGCACTCACTTGATCTCCAGACAATTGGGGGGAGAGGGGAGCATGGTAAACAAACATCCTTTCCCCTGAACTTTTAAAGACAGTGGGAGAGTTTTGTCACATTTTAAGGATTAGAATGTAAACGTTAGACACAATTTGTTTTATGGTCACAAGTATGACTACCAAATTGTTAGACCTTGAGAAAAGCCCACTCCTAATCATAAAACAAGGAGGAAATATTTACCACAAGCAGGAAAAATTCATACTTCCCAAGATTACAGCTCTAAAGCATATTAACATAAGGTCTTTTTTAAAGAACGAAACATAACTTACAAATTATTCTCTCTCCTTCACTCTCTCCTTTTTCTACTAGGTCTGCTGCAATCTGGCCTTCATTTCATTTGTCATAAAGGCACAGAATTAGACCCTAGCCATAACGACAATGCTGAATAGGATTTCTGCCTCCATCTCTATAATCCAGGAGTTGGCAGACTCCTGTACAGGGCCAGATAGTAAAAATGTCAGACTTCGCAGAAAATAAAGTCTCTGTTTCAATTACTCAGTTCTGGCACTGTGTAACCAAAGCATCCATAGATGGATGAGCATGACTGTGTTCCAATAAAACTTTATTTATAAAAAACTAACCTCAAGCCACTACAAGCCAATTTGCTGACCCACATTAATCCAACCAACTAACATCAACTTCCACCACAGACCATGTGATTGATCAAGATGTCCCTTTTCTCACAAATATTCCTTGGCCTGATACACAAATGCTTCTGAATAGGTGTAATCTTCATTACCTGTAGTGGTATTTCCTTTCCCCCACCCTGTACTACAAACAAATTGATTTCCACCTTCCCTGATGTGGCTCCTTACACACCCCCCAATTCCAAGCTTTTGCTAATCCTGTATGCAGAATAATCGTCCTTTTGCTGTCTCTCTCTAGAACCCCTAACACCCCTCTTTGTTCTCCCCATCCCAAATCTAAATCCTATCTATCCTCCCAAATGTCCTCTTCCATGTACCAAGAACTCTTCCTCAGCAGAACTTACATGGCACTTTATATCTGTTCTGACAATGACTGCTTTATATCTTATACAACATGATTTATGTAATACCTTAGCTCTGCTAAGCCTGTGGATCTATTTATGACTCATGTGTGCACCTCCCATAGTACTGAATACTTTATACTCAACAAGTATTTAAGATTAAGAAATTATTACTATTTCAAGAAAATATCCCTACAATTAAAATCTTTCACATAACACAGTATTCTTAAGGTAATACACCTAAGGCCCTCTTGTTCTCTATTAATAAAGAAAAATTCACGACACTGGCTCAACAGATCATGCCTTCAAAAATCACCCTCAATCTCATTACTCAGAAGGCAGCACGATAAAGCGCAAAGAGTCAAAAAGGCCTGGGTTCAAATCCTGGTTCTGCCACTGTCATGGAGTCTGTTTCTTCCTTTGTAACACACAGGCATACCTCATTTTACTGACTTTCACAGATTTTATGTTTTTACAAACTGAAAGTCCTGTGGCAACCCTGAGCTGACATTTTACCAGTTCATTTATCCACTTGTGTTTCTGAGTCACATTTTGCTAATTCCCACAATCCTTCAAACTTTTCATTACTTATGCATTTTTAATGGTGATCTATAATCAGTGATCTTTGATGCTACTATTGCAAAAAAGATTACAATTTCCTAAAGGCTTAGATTATGGTTAACATTTTTTAACAATAAAGTATTTTTCAATTAAAGTATGTACATTTTTAGGCAAAATGCTATTGCACATCTAATAGACTACAATAGCATACACTTTTATGTGCAATAGGAAAACAAAAAACTCATGTGACTCACTTTACTGTGATATTCACTCGATTGCAGTGGTCTGGAACCAAACCTGAAATATCTCAGCGGGACTCCGTACCTACCTAAGGGACTGGGAACGACCATGAGCACATAGCAGGCACCCAGTAAATGAATATGCATTAGAACTTTCATGCAAATTTACGAACACTTGTCTAAGTTGACTGCAAGGTCCCTTGTAGTCAGTCAGCAAAAACTGTTTATCATCATCTGTGCTGAGCAATATGAATATAAAGAAGACATGGATGGTCCCTTATCAAAAAAATTCAGCCTGGCTGAGATTCTTTTCCAGAAAAGTAGCACAACGCATTGAGTGCTAACCTTCCACTGAATTCAAAATAACTGAAAGCGGAAGATTATTTCGAAATTATTTTAGGCATGAAGTTAAACGTTAACAACAGTGTTATAATCAGGTTAAGTTCCCGTCAAATTGAGATTACAACGTCAAGCTTCCTACAAGGGCCTACAAGGGTTTCTGATTTCATCTCCTGACACTTATTCTACACCTGGATGACCACATGTGCTCCTGCCACCTGGCTTTCCTACTTAAAATTCAACAAGCCTAGCTCAGTCCCACCTTGGGGGCCTTTGTGCTTGTTCTTCTCTGGGAACGCTATTCTTCAAGATCTTCACAGAATTTCCTCTCTCACTTCATTTAGATCTCAGAGATGCCTTCCCCACCACTCTATTTAAAATAACCACCTCCCTCAGCCAACTATCACTTTCAATCTCCCTATGCTGCTGTATTTCTCACTTTAGCAACAGTTAAGTGACCTTGGATCATTTACTCATCATCTTCCTCCCACATTAGGATAAAATCTCATGGAAACAGCAATTTTATATTGGCAGCTGTATCCTGAGCAACTACAAGAGAGCCTGGAAAATCCTGAGTACCTGATATACATTTGTTATTTGTTAAATGAATGACATGTTTACGAGTGATGAAGAATATTCCATCATCATTACAAATTACCTAACTTCTTACATTCAACTGGTTCCAATTAAATCTAGCAAGTAAAGGCTACTTCTAGGACAGGGGTTCTTAATTTGAGGCTTCCAGAAGTCATTATACCCATTTTTCTGGAAATAACATCTATAGTTGTTGTGTTTTTTTTTTAAGGGTCCCTAAATCACAAAAACATCCTAGAAGCAGAGACTCACAACTTTGGTTACTCCATGTAATCTCCTGGAGAATTCCGAAAATACAGATGCCTAGATTTCATCCTAGAGATTGTTTTACTTGGTCTGGAATACAATCTTAGCATCAGGATTTTTTTTTGTTTTCGTTACCCAGATGATTATAGTATATAGCTAAAGTTGAGAATCATACCCACCTTGGAAGGAAAAGATGTTAAATGGATTGGATTTCTTAAAAATCACTTATACATGGAAGGAAATAAAATTTAAAAGCCAAGAATTCTGAAAAAATTAGCACTTTTTGGCAAACAGACCAATATACAAGTGCCTAAGTAATCCTACAGACAAACATTTTAAAGATCACATGCCTACCTCTAGTGCTCACTTCGGCAGCACATATACTAAAACTGGAACGATACAGAGAAGATTAGCAAGGCCCCTGCACAAGGATGACACGCAAATTCGTGAAGCGTTCCGTATTTTTTTAGAAAGATGGTAACGATAACCCTATATGCAAGACAGAAAAACAGACACAGATGTACAGAACAGACTTTTGGACTCTATGGGAGAAGGTGAGGGTGGGATGATCTGAGAGAAGAGCATCAAAACATGTATATTATCAGTGTGAAACAGATCGCCAGTCCAGGTTGAATGCGTAAGACAAGTGCTCGGGGCTGGTGCACTGGGATGACCCAGAGGGATGGGGTGGGGAGGGAGGTGGGAGGGGGCTTCAGAATGGGGAACACATGTAAATCCACGGCTGATTCATGTCAATGTATGGCAAAAACCACTAGAGTACTGTAAAGTAATTAGCCTCCAACTAATAAAAATAATTGGGGGGAAAAAAATAGTACTCACACTGCACCAATAAAAAATAAATAAATAAAGATTATATGTCTACCTCTACTTAAATACTCATCTGATACTGGTATTTTAGAACTTACTCCCAGATCACGATCATTTTTCATTTAAAACACTCCCATTTCATACAAAAGTTCACTTGTTAATAATTTACTAGATTACAAAATCTAAACACATCAAGAGAACAAAATACTCTTCAAAGACCAATCAAGGACTACATCACAACTATGAAGTCTTCTGTAGTTCTATTGCTAAAAACTTCCTAGAAGCAATGTATGTCACCAATTAAAATCCTCAGCCTCAACTATTATACAGGATGACAGAGGGTTTAAGTGAAACTAATACTGACAACACACACAAAAGGAGAAAGAGAGAGGGGGGATTTCAGAAATTTATTTAGATCATGCCAAAAAGGATTTGAAAAGAGCAGGTGTCAGAGTGACACAGGTGGTAGGTCTTTTTTTTTTTTTTAAGTCCAGCAAGCAAACATCATGTAATGAGCCAATTCATGTTACCAAACTAGAGTATCATCAGTTATTGGTTTTTACATCCTCACCCAAGTAGCCCCCTTTCAAAAAGTGATTGGCAGGGTAAGAGACCAAAGCAGCAAAATGCTAAATATTTGTTGAAAAACAAAAACAAAATAAATCCAGAGACACTAAAGTCCCCTGTGATAAATCACTTTTAAACGTTAGGATACTTAGAACCTCTAAGGAACTCATTCCACCCACCCATCTGTCTGGACTCTGGACTGTGGGGAGACATCTGCTGACACCGGAGAACAGGCCATCAGCCCGCCTGACACAGAACAGCAGGAACTTCAAGCAAGTTTTTAAAACCACAGGAGCTTTGGGAAAGAAAGTTGGACTCCTAACTGTGAAGTCTTCCTGGCTTACTTCTTGGTCATACTGCAATTTTATCCTAAGCATTACTCACCTTCCTTGTCAAGTAAGTGAAGTAAATTTAATGAGAAAGTTCAAACAAAGAGACACATGCAGGCACACAACTCGCCAACCCATTTTAGTCGAGACTGGAGAGAGATGGAGCTTGAAATGCATAAGAAACATGAATAAATGTAAAGCTATCAGACATGGAAAGTTCCTCTTTAAATTTCTTTTCTACAAAGACAGGCACAGGGACAGCTTTAGTTTGCAATGTCATTTTACCCTACGTAAAATAGTGTTCTCTTATTAACTTTCTCTTTTATCATGAGCCTATGCAAATAAATGTTCTGGGATTAACAAGCAAATAGATAAATGAAGCCACAGAAACACATTCCCAAAATTTGGGCTGGAAATGAAACAATGCAGCACAGTATATGAACTGAACTCCACTGGCTGTTTACAAAAAGTTTTCATGTACACTAGTCTCACTTGACAGGGAAAGAACACCAGTAATAGAGGACAAGACTATATGAAAAGGCTATCTGGAAACACAGGAGTTGAAGAACTCATGAAACATCAAGAGACCAGGTTGTTTATTCAGTAGTAGGTTAGCAACCCAGAAAGCTTGCAATCCACTCACTCCTCTTAATACTAATACAAGAATAAAGAAAAAAGAAAATTATCAGTACTAAGGGGAGAGAGAAGCTAAGAAAATTGGATCCAAAAGGAGCTGTAAGGTGGGGAGAAACCCAGCCCCAGGAGTTATTTGCCCAAGTCAGCAAAGGTCAGAGAACAAAAAAGACTGACCAGTAAAACAGAATATTTCATGAACTTCAACATCAGATACCTCAACAGGCAAAGGTTTTAAAGAGAAAACTCTCCTCTTTAGCAACTGCTTCAAGTGCCATGTTTATCTTACAGCCAGATATTACTGCATCATCTGTGTCCCCTCTAAATCAGATGCAGCATTTTGAAATCAGCCCCAATACCCTTAACTCAACTCTGAAGTAGAGGGGAATGAGCCTAACTGGACAAAAGGATATCCTGTTGTTGTTGCTTTTTTTTTTGAGGGGGGAGGAAGGTATAAAATAGTGAAGAGGAAGAGAAAAGTAGGAAATAAACAGGGGTGGGGGGGACTGAAAGAACAAAGTGATGGTTCACAGTCTACCTCAACTTAACTGAGAAAGTCTGACTGGCATAATAATATCCATGTTTGAATCAAAGGCAACTGGAAATGGGGGAGGGGAGCTAACTGATTCTGATTCTGATTCTTAGGTACACATTCCTCCTGACCTTAGAGAATTTCTCCTTTAAAGGTACAGTCTGACTCATCAATGTCCATCTTCATTGCAAAACCTTAAACACTACCCAAATACAGATAAAGTATATTCTTTTCTTAGGGCTGGTGACAAACAAATATGAGGGTGGGATGAGGGAAAGGAATAAATGGTAAGGGAAGGAATCAGTAGAACTTAAATATTATATGGTTTATAAGATGCCTTCTCAAGATTTAATCTCAATTTTAGTTTTTTCACTGGTAAGCAGACACAACTGGAGAGCATTACACAAAGTGAAACAAAGGGCGTTCTTCACACTCAGGAAGGACATTAGAGCCCTTTCCTCTCCAAAGAAACATAGGAAGACTAACCCAGAGGCTCTCCGCCAAGGGTGATTCTACACCCCCGGGACACCTGCGGCAATGTCTGGAGACATATTTGGTTGTCACAGCTGGTGGGGAGAGCGCTATTGGCTTTTGGTAGGTAGAGACCAGAGATGCTGTTAAACATCCTATAATGGACAGGGCAGCCCCTCACAACAAAGCAATAGGGCGAATGATGGAAACACCTAAACATTCATTTCTGGAAAAACCACACAAATAGGAGGGAAAGAGAGTCTGTAGTTCCTACAGTCTGTAAAAAGCCTAAGGCAGTTTAAAAACAATCCTATCTTATGCCAGCTATTACTCAAAGCACAAATGTCAGGGGAAAGAAAAAACACGTAAATGCCAGAAAAATCTTGTGTCTTCTCAAGTATTTAAAAATATAGGTAAAGTATCATTGAGAACCTATTATATTCATTTTTCTAAATAACAATAGTAACAGCCAAGCTTGATGTTCAACTGGAACACTCATTTATATCAGTGAGAGCAGACTAAAGAGACACAACTCTTTTAGAAAGTGAGGGGGGCGGGGGCAGGGGACTATCCATCTAAATGATATCCTTTGATCCCAGAACCCAATTTAAAAGAAAGAACACAATGTACAAAAGGACTCGCTACACAGAAAAACCCACAACAGTGTTCGACAATGGATACACACTCAAAACCTAAAATCAGTACTGCTATTTATGTGCCAGGCACTGAAATAGGACATAAGATAGAGGAAATAATGTATGTAAAAAGCCCAAGAAAAACCCCATTAGCTAAGTGTTATTTTAATAAGTTTTACGATACAGAAGAAACTAAGGTGCAACAATCACAGGGCTAGCAGTCAGAAACACTAAAGCTCTCTAAAGCTTCCTTCACCCACAGTGCAACGCTGAATGCAATGAGTAACTGAGGTAAATAAAACTTTGATGGAGAGGTATGAATCTAGTAAAAATAATCATGACTACTTATTTATTTCCAGAAGTTTATATTAAACTCAAACTAACACATACTTTTCAAATACCCATAAAAGGATTAACAGCGGACCCGGTAATGGGTCTCAAATTCAAAAATCAGAAAGCACATAGGCCACATTCTGTAACACAATGCAACAAAACTAGAAATAAAAAAAAAATTTTAAGGGCTGCGTTAAAAAAAAAAAAAAAAGACTGGAAAATTGAACACATCTTTCTAAATAATTACACTGAAGAGAAACTAAAATTGCTCTATTTTACAAAATAATAATAAAGCTGTGACAAACCAAACTCTTAGAATTTAGCCAAAGAACTCAGAGAAAATGTTAGAGACGTAAATGCTAATTTAAGAAAATAAGGCAGAATGAAAATAAATGACCTAAAACTTGAACTTTTTTAAGAATCCAAAGAAGTGAATATAAAAACAAAAGTAAGGAAATAGAAGAGCTTACTGATAAACCAGAAAAGTGGAGGCAAAAAGAAGAAAAAACAATAGATTCGAGTTAAAGCAATACAAACAATAATCTATGGGAAGATTTTAAGACATTACTAGGCAGAATTTCATACTAACAAATTTTGAAATTTAGGCAAAATGAGTGATTTTCAGGGAAAATGTACAGCTAAAATTTGGTCTTGAAAGAGATTAAAAACCTTAAATGAACAACCACAGAAGAAATTTAAAATATAAGCAAAGACCTATCCCTAAGTATAACAACAACTAATTCAAGATATTGAACAGTCAAGTTCTATCAAAAAATATCAGTGAGTGAACAGATCATCCTTGTCAAAGGATTTGACAGCATCAAAAAGTGAACTATAGGTCATTCCAAGTCAGAAACGTGAAGAGAAAGCAAGTCCCCTCTGCGTGCAAACAAACGAACCATAATAATGAATCCCATTTGACATATGCTAAAATAATAATCCAGGTCATCCAGATAGTCAATAACTGATAATATTTGGCCTCAGAACATTCCCCACTGGAATATATACTCAAGAGACAGCATAGATTTTTGTCTTTTTTGCTCACTGCTCTATCTCAGGGCTTTGAAGAGCCCCTAGCAAATACTAGGCACACAATAAAATTTGCTAAATGAATTCAAGGGTCAATCAACATCAGGAAATCATTTGAAAGCTCTAAAAAAAAAAAATATATATATATATATATATATATATATATAAAACTACCGCCACAGATACTAAAGAGGCATTGGTAGTATTTAATAGTTGTAACAAAGATTCTTATTGCATTAGAAATGAAAAGAACTAACCTAACAAAAGAGAATTATCACAAACCCACAGCACAAATCACAGACACTCAATGACAAAACATAACTTCTCTAAAAATAAAGTCGGGACCCAGATAAAAACGTCCCCATACCTCCGGTACTATCCAACCATGTACTGGAGGGGTCTAGTTTATGCAACTGGACAAGAAAAAGAAACACAAAACAATTGAGAAAGAGAAAACAAAAATGTCATCATCAAGCTTCTAAGTGACTACCCACCTAGTAAAATCAAATGGAAAGAATTGAAAGAATTGCTAAAAGGAGTAATTCTGTAAGGTAACCAAACAAAATCAACATATATAAAGAGTGTGCCCACCTAACCCACAAGAAATAAGTTCACGCTTAATAGCGTTCAAGTCTGTAAAATACATAGAAATAAACACAACTGAAAATATGCAAGGCCTACAGAAAGCAAAGTACAAATTTTACTCTAGACATAAAGTACTTCACAGAGAAAAATACCACAACTTTAGGAGACTTAATGTTGCCAAGATGTCATATCTCCAAATTAATATACAGTCACAATCCACCTGGCAACATGATTTAAAGGAAGTTGATAAGCTGATGTAAAATCCATATGGAAGAAGATAATAAACATGGATAGTGCCCTCACAAATACATGTATATAATTTGTGTGGTTATTCCATCATATATCTAAATCTATGGGAAATAATGTATATTATAGACAGTACGCAGAGTAACACTGCTTCACGTAAACCTTTGGTAATTCAGTGTGATACTAATGCAGGTACTGACACCGAATAGATAAAACAGAAGACAAGACGCTAACAGACATCCATGTGAACTTAGTTTACAATCACAGCAGAATTTCTAAAAAATGGTTTATCCAATACACTGGTTAGGGACAACTGGTTATGCACGGTGGGGCTGGGAGTGGTGGCGGTAAAGGGTTCAAGTCTCACTTCAAACCATACGCAGAAGAGAGCTGCAGAGACAACAGACTGGCGGCCGCCAGAGGCAGGTGTGGGGTTTAAGTAAACTGGACAAAGGGAACCAAAAGGTACAAGTTTCTAGTTATAAAATAAGTTATGGGGGTGTAATGTACAGCACTGGCAACTACAGTTATTAATCCTGTATTACACATTTGAAAATTGCTAAGACAGTAAATCTTAAAAGTTCTCATTACAAGGAAAGAAACTCTGTAACTATGGAGATAGATGTTAACCAGACTTACTGTGGTGACCATTTCACAACACCTATAAATTGAATCATGTTCTACACCTGAAACTATATAATGTATATCAGTGCACACATGGACTGTGGCCCACCAGGCTCCTCTGTCCATGGAATTTTCCAGGCAAGAGTATCAGAGTGGGTTGCCCTTTCTTCCTCCAGGGGATCTTCCTGACCAGGGAGCAGAGCCGCGTCCCTGTGTCTCCTGCACTGGCAGGCATATTGTTTACCACTGCACCACCTGCCTTAATTTTAAATTTTTAATAAAAAAACTTTAAGAGATAAACTTAAAAGCTAAACACAAACGCTCCTCTTAGGGAAACTCTTCTCCAACAAAAGACCTTTCACTCTGAATAATTTCATTTGATTTCTTTCCCTCCCGAAACACTGACACTCTCTTCTTGCCTCTGTGAGTTACATCAATATTCTGCCAATTTTCAAGGGTTACAATCCAGTCACTTCATCAAGTTTCCTAAAGTGTTTAATCAGTGAAGTATGTTAGATTTGGAGTAAGAGCTCTAGCAGAACCCTGACTCTTATCCTAATAATCTTTAGCACAGTCACTTGACCTCTTTTTCCCTAGGTATCTTATTTGTAACTAACAAATCTGTGCTTCTCTCCAACGTCTCTATTTCGTTAATCTTGCATCTGGACCTTTCTTTCATTCTATGTTCATAACCCTGGTTCAAAAGACTTACTTACAGCTAGGCTACTGGCTTTTAAGTCTTGCCCTATCCTACACCTCCAATCCACCCAGTCCACATCCACTCTCAAAAACACCTTTATGAGAGCATTTTAATCATGCCTTTCATTCTACACTAGTGATTCGCCACTGTTTTTAGGATAAAATCAAAACGTACTGGTTTGGTATTCAAAAGCAATGCGACCCCAACTGTCTCTTCCAACCTCATGTTCTGCTTCGAACCTTTTATCTCTGGTAGACAGCTCTCCTCCTTGTTACCCAACACGACTTCCTCCATCTGAGGCTCCTCATCCTCGAACCTGAAACCTCCTATTTCCTCTTGGAAACCTAAGTGCCCATTCTTGATCCAAACTAAAATTTCATTTCTTCTCAGGTCTTCTGAGAAGACCTTACTTATTCTAAGCCCAGAGTAATCTCCCCGCTTCCCCCTACCTTTTAGCATTCAGCGTCAGTTCCATGCATCTAGTCCTGAGCAAACACTGTGTGATTCTAACACTTCCTCTTCTACTTGAATATGGGAGGGTGGGGGCAGTCGGTCACATAAGTTATTTCTTGAAGACAGGAACCAAGTTCCCAATTCTACTTCAGTTCTTTCACCATTCCTTATTCTTCTATCAGAGAAGTATTTCCTTGCCCTTTGGGGGTAAGGTTTATCTTGATGATACACAATATTGAAAGGCTAGTCTCCAAATAACTAAAAGTTAACTTGAGATTTTTTTATATTTAATTATCCTTTGCTCAGAGAATTCTGGTTCTCCTCTTCTGGAACTGCCACAGGGACACTTAGGACACTTCTGTTGTTGAGATGACTGACATAACTTAGTTTCTACTCAGATGATCAACTCTGGTAACTCCTCTGATCACTACTGAAGGACTCTCTTAAAGGACTATAAACTATATAGCTCCTTGAAGGCTGGCCTACTATGAAACATCCAAGGGCAGTACTATTTTTTATCGTTCCATTAAGTTTGTCAGCCAATCTTACTGTTCATGGATGAAATTAAGGAAATTTATCTCATCTGGGAAGGTCATCACAGTATTTAGGGAAAACCATGGAATTATAGACAATCTAACATTGCTGCAGACATTAATGCCTCCCACCCCTAATAAAATGTGAAACCAAGTAATTATATATCATGTAACCATCTTGAATGCACACGTCTCAACTCTTGGGTATGAGACCTACTTATTATCAAGTTATCAGTAAGAGCAAATCAAGAGAATTTTCATTTGAGAGGACAATCAGCTCACCAAACTTTCTGCAAATACAAAGTTAGCCTTTCCACTTAAACTTCCAAGTCAAATTATTTCTGTGAATGCTTGAATGTATTTGCACAAAAGGTCAATTTCAAATAAAGCTGGGTAGAAGCAAATTGAGTCTGAAGCAAGCCTCATTCTGTTTTCCTTTTTACAAAGAGAAGATTGGCCTGTCTTCAGCCTTGTGAATAAAGATCTTACAAAATTCACTGGACATAGGGTGTGCTCAAAGAATATTTGCTGGAAAAATATGCTGGGGAAGTGCCAATTTAAAAAGAAAAACATTTTCACCCAGTTGGAAATCTAGAGAAACGGGTTACAGCATCTCAGCTGAAAACTCTCAAGATCTGAAGAAAAATATTATTTAGAAAAATCCCAGATCTTTTCATTCTAAGTAAAAGTCTACGAAAAGCAACTAATCAATGAAGGATTCAACTATTTTTAATTTTATGCATCTAAAGAACAGTAATTGAAATTCTGCCTGTGATATATGGCCGTGTGAGAAGGCAACAAGTCTCCCATCTCTTCTATATAAACAAATTTTACAATCTCTAATAGTTTTTAAACAATTGTTACTGAGAAAGAAACAGGGACAAGAGAACTTTTTATTGTTTTATTTTAGGGGAAGAGAGATTAATGTTTTTCATTAGGCATATTTCTCTTCAAAGCGTACACTCCAAAAACAGCTGAAGTGAAAAGCACGCCCTCCTGGTAAAGGCCCTTTGTCTTCCTTCTCACTGTACACCCCATCCTCAGGGTCTATACTTTGTACACTCACTTTCACATTTCTTCACTGCCACAAACAGAACACAGGCACAAACACAGTATGAAACAGCTACACACAGGTGCACACACTGGTGACAGGTTGCCTCATGACAGAAACAAGTGCGCAGACTATTGTAGCTCCCCATGGGCCCTCTGATGGGACCCAGTCTGGGGACTCCCTAAGGAAACGCAGGCTACACAGAGGGTTGCCTGGACGGTCAACATAACCTCAGAAAACAGGACGGTCCAGCTAACAGTGATAAAGGCCTTTCCCATCCCTGCCTGGGTCTCATTACAAAACAAAAAGGAACATTTTTCAAAAACGTATAATGGAGATTTTACATGTGAGGACCTTAAGCCAAGAAGATTAAAAGACAAAACTAAAACTAACAATTCTCATACTAGTCCAAAATTCTCTCTACTGTGTCATTCCCTCTTTAGTACTAACCCCACAAATGCTGACTCCCAGTTCACCCTCCAGGTTGTCTGGTGATAATCAAATAAAAAATCAAATGTTAATGATAAACCTTATACTCAGACACGGAAATGACAAATTTTGTATAAGTGGGCTGAAAACCAATCAGGATATTCTTCAATTACTACTTCATACCTTTTAAGTTCTTACAGTAGCCAAATTTACCAGAGACTTCTTGAGGAAAACACTTTCATAAACCCTAGGTACATGCTTACAATTCAACTATCAGTTGTAAGCACAGGGAAGACTGAGGGAAAAAGAACATAAAATACCTTCATATCTTAAAAGATTTATTTTTCCAGCAACTGGGGAAAAATAAGAGGATTTTTCCACATTAGTGAAAACATAAATCATCCCTATAAAATAATCAAAAATGTTTACTTTACCCTTTGATGGGAAAAAGTTGTGAAACAGGCACTTCCCTAGGTTATTTATGATAGTAGAGGGAAACTATCTAACCTCCCCATCATCCCTAATGGGCAATGCCATGTCCATCAGTGTAATATGCTGTCAGAGAGGCTTCTGAAGAGCTACTTCCCTTCAGGTTTCTCCGTTTCTTCCAACAATCACCTTTCTGCTCCAGCCAAATCAGTTCCAGGATAAAAATTCAACAGTAAGGGAGCAGTAAGGAAGAACTAGCTTTTATCATCTCCATGAGCTCAAGCAAATTATTCATCATATCTTTAGTCTTGGTCTCAACTTAAAATGAGGGTGTCACGTTCATCATCATCATATTATTATTTACCAAATGCAAACCACCTAGCAGAACAAAGGTGTGATCAATACATATTAATTCTCTTGTTTCCTTCCTTTTCTTTTTCTAGACACATCACGCGGCTTGTGGGATCTTACTTCCCTAACCAGGGACTGAACACAGGCCACTGCAGTGAGAGCACCTAGTCCTAACCACTGGACAACCAAAAAAAACAAAACACACTCCAGCCACTTCCTAGATGATGCCCCACCCAAAGCACCCAACTCCTAGTCCACAAAAGAAATGAGTAACAGGATTGCAGGTTAAGAGAGATATTTGGTATGCCTTTCCTCAAAATACACCATCAAATTACTTAATATCACTTAAGTTTCTTGAATATAAAGTGCCATATTTTACATGATGTTTGGTAAATCTCTTTTCATCAATGAAATCCAAAGGACAATTTGTTTTGTTCATGCCCAGGCTGTGGGTAAACAGCCTAGATTAATACAGTCAGCCCTCTTTAACTGTGGGTTTCCCACCTAAGGTTGATTGAATCTGCAGGTACGGAGGGCTGACTGTACTAGATCATTTTATATAAGGGACCTGAGCACCCTCAGGGTTTTGGTATCTGCAGGGCTCCTGGAATCAACCCCCTGGGGACACTAAGGGACAACTGTATCCTGATTTCTTATCAGCTATGTGACATTAAGCAAGTTACTTAAACTTTTCATTCTTCAGTACGAGTCTGTATAACTAAGATAATATCACTGTGAGGACTAAATACATTAATGCATGTAAAGAACTTTTAACATTACCTACCTCAAAGCATTCCACAAATGTAGATTATTATTTTTTTCCCCTATCAATATATCTCAAACTATGCTGTCTGATTAGGCAAAGTTGGTTTAAAAAGTCCCCCAGCTCAACCAAATCACTTCAGTCAAAATCTTCCTGGGGTCTGGGTTTCAGATTAGTTTAATCCCAACAGCCCTCAACTCCATCTCCTTCCGTTGGTATCTCACCAGGATGCTTCTCTCAAGCACCACGAGAATGAACAGTCAAGAGGGACTGAGGGTGAACAAGAAAATGGTCACACACACAAAAGCCATCATTCAGTTCCCCGGTTCACACCCTTTATCCTACTAAAACATTGAGAAAATGATTTAAAACAGAACTGAACCCTTCTTCCTGGTTGCCACTCCTCAGTGTCCACTTCCCACCCCCCTCAACGTAATATTCTCCACAAATCCTCTTACCTGAGTAATGAATATAATCTATATGGTTGCTACACTGCTACTAACTAGGTTGCCAGAGTAACCCACAGCATTTACAATTTAACAACAATTTTTCAGCATATTCTGTTTGCAGAATAGACTTGCCAGATATTTTTATTGCTAGATTGATTCAAAGCAACCTTGTTTACCACTTTGGTACAGAACTTTTCATAAAAGTTATATCTGTACCAAATATAAACACAAATGTAAAATACAAAATATATAAAAATATAAAATCAAACCGTTGGGGGGACTACCCTGGTGGTCCAGTGGTTAAGACTCTGAGCTTCCAATGCAGGGGGTGCAGATTCAATCCCTGATCAGGGAACTAGTATCCCACGTCTCAAGGCATGACCAAAAATATGTTTTAAAAAAATTATTCCTACAGGGACGTCCCTTAAAGTCCAGTAGTTAAGACTCCACATGCTCTCATTACAGGGGGCACAGGTTCGATCCCTGGTCGGGGAGTTAAAATCCAGCATGCCATACAGAGAGGCCAAAAAATAAAAATAAAAAATAAAATCAAATAGGTTAAAGGTACTACAAAGCCTTAATTAATGAGAATCAAAATTATTAAGACTTACTCTTTGTATTTGTTATATACTGAATCTCTTGGTTCAAACAGCATAATTTTTCCAGATATGAAATGGAAAACAGGAAAAAGACAATGAACTGGAGTCATAAAAGGAGATGACCTTAGGCATGGATTTCTGCCTAGCCTGGAAAATATCGAAGTCCCTTGGTATGCCAGGACAACTGGTTCCAGACACCTCTCCCCATCCCTTACGAAAATCTTCAGATGCTTAAGTCTGCAGATACAAAATGGGGTAGTATTTGCATATAACCTATGTACATTGTTCTGTATACTTTAAATCATCTCTAGATTACTTAAAATACCTAACACAATGTTAATGCTATATAAAGTTGCCAGAGAAGTGCAAATTAAAATCCTGCTTTAAAAAGAAAACAAAATAAAATACTGCTTTTTCTAAGTTTCTGCAATTTTTCCCCACAAATGTCTTCAGTTGGTTGAACCCATCAATGTGGAACCTGCAGATCCAGAGGGCTGACTGTAACTTAATCCATGTTGGTCTTTGCTCAGGGAGAGGATAGAGAAACTAATTAAAGTACTATTCATTTGAAATATAACGTGACTCCCAAGCTTTTTCTCTTCTAGTAAAACAATTTTACCTAACTGATGGAATTTAACAAGATGCTCTGCAAATGACACTGAAACCTCTGGGTATGCCCAACAGCCAAAATGTTCAAATAAAAATTAGTAAAGGTGCACCGCCATTTAGTAACATCCTCCCATCTGCTCCTTCTCCACCCCAACAGCGCCATCTGATCCAGTCACACCTGTCAAAAATCTAGGAATCACTCATAATAACTTTCGCGCACTCAACACCCATTCATCGCATCCGGTCAGTCACAAGTCCTAGTCACCCTACCTCCAAACTATGCAGCGCTCTCATTCTTCCCTCCAAAGGCTGAGTTCCCACTGTCTCACCGAGCTTACCACAACAGTCTACTTCCCAAAGTCCACGTCCACTCTCCTCTTACAAAGAGTAAGAGGGAATCTTAAAAAAAACAAAACCCAATGATAAATAGAGTGTCAACGGTGTCACAATAGAATTTTAAACTAGAGATCACCTATAAGCCTACCTGTATGACCAAGCCTCTAGCAACCTCTCTGGTTTCATTTCTCATTACTCTCCTCACACTTTGCACCATTTTCAAAGGTAGCAAGCACCCCCCATTCCCAAAGCCTTAGCACAGGCTGTTTTCTCTCTCTGTTACACATCTCCTCTCCTCTTCACCACCAATTCCTTGTCATCATTCAAGTCTCAAGTTACATGCAACTTGACTTCAAGATACTTGTTAGGACATCCCCACCCATCTTAGATGTTCCTAATATGCACCATCTCAGCACTCCAAACTTTGCTTCTATGGCACCCACAACCATTATAAATATGCCATTAACTATATGATCACTTGCTTAAGTATTTAATTAATCGCTCTAACCAGTTTACCCACGAGGACAGGGCAGCGATTGTGTTTCTCTTACTCACCACTATATATCCCTAGGACCTCAGCACAGAGTAGGTGTTCAGTACCTCTAATAAACAAATTAATCAATTCCCAAAGTCTCCAAGGTAAGGCTTCAAGGCCTCTCTGCATAGCTCAGTCCCTCCTTCTCTGTTTATACAGGACTGCTTGGAAAGCCATTTCCTGATTTTTAACAGTTGCTGGAACTTATAAGGTATACAGAAGCCTTCATTTTTAAGACCCTAGTAAAGAACTTGGATCCTCATGAACTATAAGGGTTATTCTACAAGTTGTGTTCTCATAGTCAGTTACCCAAGCTTGAAACTTCAATTATCTATGATGATCCCTCCCTGTTTTACCCATACAGCCTTTGTTACTAATCCCATTAAATCCATTTCTGCACCATCCTCTGGAATCTTCACTTTTCCTTTTTACACTACAATTATCACACTTAACTTGTACTGCTGCTGCTAAGTCGCTTCAGTCGTGTCCGACTCTGTGCGACCCCATAGACGGCAGCCCACCAGGCTCCACCGTCCCTGGGATTCTCCAGGCAAGAACACTGGAGTGGCTGCCATTTCCCTCTCCAATGCATGAAAGCAAAAAGTGAGAGTGAAGTTGCTCAGTCGTGTCCGACTCTTCACATCCCCGTGGACTGCAGCCCACCAGGCTCCTCCGTCCATAGAATTTTCCAGGCAAGAGTACTGGAGTGGGTTGCCACTGCCTTCTCCGTAACCTGTACTACTAGATCTCTAAAATGTCTCCACTCTAGCCACCAAAAAGCCCTTAGCCACTCAGCCTCTGTCCTCTCTGATTATGCCATGCCTTCCTCCTGTACTGACCTACCTCCTTAGGCCATAACCAAAAGACAACTTTCTATCAATATCCTAGCCAGCCTTCAAGGCTCATTTCTACTATCCTTTCTTTCCAGTTCCATCAACCAGTTGTAATCTCTTCCTATTTTATGTCTTATCACCCAACATTTACTACGTATTAGTACATGCCAGGCACTGTTCTAAGTATTCATCTTTATCTCCCATGTCTCCAATACACCTCAAAATTATATACTTTCTGTGCACAGAAATTCAGTTTATTTACCTATGACACTTCTGATGTCTTACATGTTTGTTCGTAAGTACCTACAAATGATCACTTTAAAAGAACATAGTTGACCCTTAAACAACACGGCTTTAAACTGTGCACATTCACTTAGACGCAGATTTTTTTCAACAGTTATTATGATCTGTGGTTGGCTGAATCCAGATAGAGAGAGAGAGGCTGGGCATCACTAACTCCAGTGTTGTTCAAGGGTCAACTGTACAATTTTACAACTGCTCAATTTTACACAATGAAAACACCAATCCGAAGGCAACAGCAAATATCTGGAACATCTAGATCTGCAGCAAATGAGTAGCCCCCAAATTCCTGCTGCCTAACTTCCTGCCTTCAGAATCATACAAGAAGCACCAAGAATAATTCTCACTACCTATGTAACTTCTCAGAAAAAAAGGGGGAAGGAGGAGAAGATGGAGAAAACACAAATTCCTATTTCAGCCACTGGATGTCATATGCATGCTAGCAGAAAAACCTGGGGCATTCAATCAAAGGTGATTAGATTAGAACAAGGTGTTTGGCAAGTCAAAGTTCACTTAGCTCCAAAATAACTTCTCTAAGAACATGATAGAATTATTCCCACAAATGTATCACACCCAGTAAAATATACAATAATCATTTTAATGGATTATGGGGTGGCAAGGGCTGGGGGGACATAGGTAGTAAAAGAATCAAAGCTCTAAGTCAAAGTCAAGAAAGCCATTTTGTTTCAAGGTATCCCAGGGACTCACAGGGAACTTTGCCTCAGAGTCCCCAAATGCAAAAAGATGATGATGAGAAAAGCTCCATCAATGTTAAAGATAGAGTTGTCACAATTCAAAGCAGTTTAAGCCTTGGAGATCAGTTTCCTCATTTTTATTAGGAAAGTGGTAACAAAGCTAGTCTACGGTAAAGAAGGGTTAGATGTTAGGCTTCCAGCTAATAGATCTCTCACTCCCATCATTCTGCGAGAGGAGAAGGAACATGAAAAGAAGGACAAATCAAGTTGACTGCCATCCTTGGCAACATCATCTGTGTATACTTAACAAATTCTAGCAGGAGCTACAACACAAAGCATTCCATAGTACTTAAAAAGCAAAACCTATGAACACACTAGTTATGATACCGTGAACTCTTCATAAACTCCAAAAGGATGAAATTCCTCAGAAATAAAGCAAAGTCACTGCAATCAAGACAATCCAAAATTCAAATAACTTCTTTCACTAAACTGAACATCTAGTTTACTTTTACTCAACTCTGATCATAACAGACTTCAGGAAGCTATCACACAAATGCAACAAAGTTTAGAATAAATTAAACAAACAAACAAAAAACCCATGAAAATAAAACAAGAACAGGGAGAGTAAACTGAAGCCAAGAATGAGGCTTAAAAGAAAAAAAGTACAACAGTAAGAACCCACAAGCTGTTGATCTAAAGACACATTTAATATCTGGAAAAATTTTTTTTCTTTACAAGTACTTACTACAAAAATTTGTAAGTACAAGGGTAAGAAAATGAAAACTAAATTGAGCAAAATTAAGTATGGGTCCAGGAATTCATAACAAAATAGCAGTACAAAACCTAGATATGAAAAGGAGAAATACAAAGAAAAACTAAATTGAAGAAGAGTGTGGGAGCACAAGCACACACTCAACAGTTCTATTATACAACACATGAGGTAACTAAATGCTTTTATTTCTACATCCACAATTAAGAACCAAACACTGAGGTATTTATTGAAACATATAGCTTCCTTTCTAGTCCCTCATTCAAGATGATGATGTTTTTAAAAAGAATGAAATAACGCCATTTGCAGCAATGTGAACAGACCTAGAGATTATTCATATTAAGTGAAGTCAGATGAGAAAGACAAATACCATATATCATTTATATGTGGGATCTTAAAATAAGTTACAAGTGAATTTATTTACAGAACAACTCAACTTTGTAGAAAACAAACTTATGATTCCAAAGGGGAAAGAAGGTGGGAGAGGGATAAATTATGAGTCTGCAATTAGCAGATACAAATACTACATATAAAATAGATTTTTTAAAAAAAGTCCTACTGTTGTATAGCACAAGGAACTAGATTCAATATCCTATAATCATCCATAATGGAAAAACTATGAAAAAAAATACATATGTATAATGTTATATATAATGGAATATGTATGTATAATGGAATCACTTTGGTGTATACCAGAAATTAACACATTATAAGTCAAAGAATTCATACCTCAATAGAAAGAATTTAAGATGATGTTTCAATTCCTGCTCATTCCACAGTGATGTTACTAAACAATAATATAGGTCAAACCCAATGTAGTGTAGAATTTCCAAAGTAGGTACATGTACCAAGACAGGAAGATATATACATATAAAACATTTTCAGATGATCGTCTAAAAAGCTTACAACAGAAAGGTGTAACAATTTTTAAACTAAACATAAAATAAGTTAACCAGAAAAAATTAAATCAAGGAAAAAGAAAATACTTTTCTGCTGACTCATCCAGCTATATTAGAATTCACTAATTGTAAAAAAAGAAAAAAAACATGATAAACATGTAATTCTTGATAATATATAAAACCAATCATTCTGCTACTGGACAGCATGTGCCTAGGACTTACAATAAATTACAGATTTTTCCTCTTTTATTAAAAAGTTAGGAAAAACACAAATGATAGACAAGCTATTCAAAGATGTAAAAAGTTGAAATTCACCAGCTGGGTCAAGCCCCTAAAGACTTAACTAACTTCTTATTCCAGGACTTAAGAATTATAAATGCAGTTATGAGATTTGGGAGGGACTTTAAATCACAAAGAAAAGGTTTCTCTGCATCCAAAGAACAACTTCTTTTTCTTTTTTAATCAAAATGCTATCTCCACTTTCACTGGCCAGTTGTTGAAAGCCTTTAAAATACTCAGGTGGTCAACAAACACCCTGGTTAAATACTAGCCTTTGGAGTCAATCTGGTGACCTTGCTTAAAACAACAAGTTAAAAGTATTTGCACTTTATTAGTGGCTTTAATTTAAATTCATATATATCATAATTTGCAAAAGCATATTTACTTGACAGTACTTTTAGCACCCGAATCGTCCTTACTTTAATATGATCTGAAGCATGGAAATTCAACTTTTAAAAGCATTCTTAAACTGATCCCAAGAAGTTTCCTAAAATAATCCCTTTGCTGTCTTTTTAATTTACATCCTTCCAATCAACAAACCATTGTGAGAAGAATGCCCAAACCTAAGCAGGTGGACTAAGAGGTCTTTTGAAGTCAATAGACTTCATGATGTAAAAAAAAAAGTTCTTTCATAGGCATTCTGATTTCACTGGATTGGAATGTTACCCACAACATTACCAAAACTTAGAAATGTTGCCAATACAATGTCTCTCGAAAACATTAAGCTTATAGATTCTAGATGTTTTTCATCAAATATACAAAATAAGTACAGGAAACTTTAAAGACTTCAACTACACTATCTTACACAAAATCACTCAAACAGAATATTCAACTGTTGACAAGGTTGCTTAAAACTGCAGTTTATGTAGCAAAGTCAGTGGTGATAATGCCACAAATATTGGCAAGCTGACTGAAGCTACTAATCCATTTAAGGAAAAGTAACTATGTTACAGCAATGCTCTGAAATTTATTTGCTTTAGACCTGAATATAGAAGTAGACTCTTGACTCTTGAGCAGAGTAAGCTTACAAGTGATAATGGCACTTGGTCTACAAGGGAAAAAATTCAGCAAGATTATCCAGATTTTTTTCACTCAAAACAGAAACATAAACCCAAATTTCATACTCAGATACAGTGTTATCCATGTTTATAACTGGGAAAAAAAAAAGGAAATCTACTTATGCTTAGAAGCATAGCTGTCTCAACAAAGTTTCCAGTGAAAATCCTAAGTCACCTTTTTATTACAGGCAAGGGACAGTCAACTATTCCAACATAGCCACCTACTTCAGTCTTCTCTAGCAATCCAAACTTTACAACATTCCCACCCAAAGAGGATCTACTAGTCAACGCTCCTGCCCTCTTTTCCAACTACTCCTGTTTCCCTCTCTCATGAAGTCTAGATAAACACAGATCTATCTTTAAGGAGATATACTGTACTTTCTTATCTTAGAGCTGAATGCAGGACCAGGAAGTAAAAGCATGTATGTCTCTACCAGGTCTATGTAAAGTGCCACAAAGAACTTATGGAGAATTTTCCTCAACCCATTTTGAAAATCCAGTAAGAATTTATCCCAAATATATCAATACATTTAACTTAGTTGAAAGAAAATAAAACCCAAACCTTTGATAAAGGTTTCTTTTAGGAAGAGAATCAGGTTGTGACAGCATATCATGCTTGGAGACAACCTACAAAATACTCTGAAGCACTCCCTGATTATTAGTCCTTATTTCTTTTATAAGGAAATCTCAAATGTCAAAATTGAAAACCAGGTACATTCTCTGCTGAAAGCTCAATTAAAAGCAACCATAAATTCCAGAGAACTTAACTAGGTCAACTAAACTTTTGCCCCACTTACTAGAAACAACAATCTGAAGTCAAGCCTCAGAAACTTACAAAACATCCTACTTATGGTTTCAAAAAAACCTAATTATTCACTGTGAAAGAAGAATGGGTAGTTTTACAAACTGAAAGTCTTCTAGTTTTCTCTTACTAAGATTTCAATGGGAAACCAGCAGCTTTTACCCTACAGCAACACAAAACCAAAAATACCTTCTATTTCTTCACTAGCAGGTATATATGTACCCCGCTACCTAAAATTAGGAAAAAGACAAATAGATTCTAAGCACCCATCATAAAAGAAGTCCTGTCTTCCCATGATGGGAATTCGCCAAGTCTTTCTCCCTTGTCCAAACGTTTCTGAAAAATGACATTATGCATGATTCTACTCACAGGGGTACGTGGCGCTGCTCAGGGTCAGCTCTGGTCAGTTCTTCCTCTTCGATATCAGACTCTCCTCCTGAACTACTGTCTGTGATGTCGGAATCAAACGCTCGTTCACTGCACCTCAAGTTGGCTATACCACTGGCTGTAAATCTCTCCAATTCTTCTGAAATCGAATCACTTTTCAGGAAGTTGCTAAGTCCCTCTGAAGCAGCGGTCTCACTGGCAGCTTTTCTCAATGCAGCTTCGGCCTTTCGAGTCAGCATCAACTGGCTCCGGGGCCTCAAAGATTCCAAGTTTGGTAGCTTGCTTAAAGTTTTCTCTAAAAATCCACCCAGCTGATGCTGTATGTGCCTCTCCACCTGCTTGGCTTGCACAACCTGTAAGCGCTTCTGTAACCTGCGGGCCCGGCTCTCAATGTCAGCCTGCCGCCGCAGTAAAGCTGTTATCCTGATGTCAGAATCTAAAGCACTGGAAAGGATGGAAGACAGGGGAGACTTTTTACCCTCTAACTTGACACCCCCCACATTAGAACTGGAGTCTGTGTCAGGTGATAACCTATTGCTTCCTTGAAGTGCCGGCTGTTCCATGGAATTTACAGAAGGTTTGTTTGCAGTGCTATTATTGCTAAATACAGTTGTATGTTCTACATCAAGGCTTCTATGTGGAAGAGTGCAATTGGTCATACCCCCCTTCAAGTCCCCAGATTCAGATGCCACCACTTCACCCCCCTGAAGAGAAGATGAAGTGAGAGCCCGTTTTCCCCCATTAAGGGGACTGGAATTGTCATGATCAGAATGTGCTGAACTTTTAGTCAATTTCTTCGCCAACCCATTTACAGGTGCTTGTGGCAGAGCTGTCTGACCACTTGTATTCATGGTTCTAAGATTTTCTAAGGAAAACTCCAAAACTTGCTGTCTTCCCAACAGCTCAGCTCGGAGTTCATAGGACTGAGATAAGAGAGGGTGAGATTTGAGTACTGTCTGCTTGCTGAAGACACCTTGCAACTTCAGTGATTCCTTTGAGGGAACAGATGTGACATCGGAGCAGAGATAAGACGCCACCAGCGGCTGCAGCTTTCCCAAGTCTTCCTTGGCAGGGTTATTCCGGAAGTCTAGACTGGGGTCCTCTGCAGCAATGGCTTTTCTTTTGGTTCCGTTGGCAGCAATAAGGATGTTGGCGTTGCCGTTATTCTCGGCACTGCCAGGGGACAAAGTGGAGGATGGGGGAGCCAGTTTGAACCGGATATGGTGTGTTTCAGCTGCTGCGTCAGTGAGAGCGGGCGCCATCGCAGCCATTCAGCACAGAGAGACAGGAAGTCCAGCCTCTCCCGGTGCCGAGGCCAGCTCCACAGCCCCTTACCGCCTCCCCAGAGAACAGACTAGAAGAGAAAGAAGAAAAGGAAGTTAGAAATACAAACACATTAGAAAACAACACACATGTTTTTAATACAAACATTATGGAGGGTGTTAGCCAAACTGTCTTCAAAAAGAAAACACTCGGGGACTTCCCTGGTGGTTCAGTGGCTGGGACTCTCTGCTTCCAATGCAGGGGGCCCGGGTTCATACCCTGGTCAGGGAACAAGATCCCATGTGCTGTAACTAAGTCTCTGTAACTAAGACCTCATGCAGTCAAATAAATAAATAAATATACAAAAAGAAAACACTGAAACCTAAAGGGGAGGGTGTTGGGGCGGGGCCACAACTCTTCTACAAAAGAATCAATCCCATCCTTCCTTTTAGTCACTTGTTACCATACACTGAAAGTAGTCACAGACTCTTAAAGTCAAATCATCTGCATTTAAAAGAAAAATAGCTTTAAAACTTCTTGAAACTAGTGAATTTAAAGCAAATGTATCAAACTAAACACCAGGAATCAAACAGAAAAGAAGTAGTAAGAACTCCTCATTCCCTACCCAAAGTCTGTATGCCAAATGTCTGTACATTTCTGGCCAAAGGATCCAATGTTTGTCAGCTTCCCACTGCTCTGTAAGATAGATCATACTAAAAGCTTTACTGTTTCACACCTGTAATGCCAGTTTATTTCATCAATTTTCTTTCCTTTCCACTGTCCTCAGTATGGCCCACCTCTCAAATTAATTGCCCAATGTGTCTCTTTTCTTCACAACTTCTTGAAAGAATAGTTATAAATAGCTGCCTCTGCCCTTCTCACTCTTCTGTAATCTGCCTTCTACTCCTACGGCTCTGGCAAAGGTCACAAGCAATCTCATTATCAAATCCCATGCTCAAGTCTCAGTCCCCATTCTATCTGACTTCTCTGAAGCATTAGGTAGTGCTGACCACCCCATTCTTCTGGAAATTCTTCCTTCCCGATGTCCTTGACAACAAGGTCCCTTCTGCCCTCTTCCCTCTCAACTCACTTCCTTGGCAACAATCTTGATAGCAATGTGTAAGTCCTCTGGTCGCTCAGAAAAACACATTCAGCTGCACTAATCAACATCCTCACCTCTAGGTACCTCAAGCCCCCTGAAGCTCAAAACTGAATTTCTTTTTACTTCTTACCCAGTTTTATCATCTCAGGCAATTGCTTTCACCAAGTAACCCCAGCTAAAAACCTCAGCAGTGTGCCTCTTCTTCATCCCTTTTGATTTATCTGGTCTGAGAGTAAAAGGAAATCTATGTAAAGAACTAAGCCAGCAGGTACTAAAGTGTGGCCTACACATTTCTTGAGAGTTCAAAGACCATTTCAGAGGTCCACAAGATCAAACTTTTCATAATAATATTAAACATTATTTGCCTTTTTCCATAGTGCTGACGTTTGCGATAAGGATGCAAAGACAAGTCTGAGCAAAATTGCTGGTACCTTAGCAAAAATCAAGAGCAGAGGTACCTAACTGTACTAATAGCCTCTGGTTACTGTATTCTTTACTCATTTAGTTAAAAAATAAAAGTTTTTTTAAAAGGTTATTATAATGACCTTTGATATCCTTGATGAAATACAGAAATTATGAACTTTATTAAATCTCCACTCAACTCTTCAGTGCATGTGTATACGCGTATCTAAATACTCTGTGCAATGAAAGGTAAAGTACACATAAAGCACTTCTACTGCCTTAAGAAAACTGAGTTACAAGTTGAACTAGAAGCTTCTTCCATGTAACACTATTTTTACTTGGCAGAACAACTGACAAACTATGATTATACAGACTTTTGAATATTGAGCAGACATCTTCTTGCAAATTAACAAAGTGAACCTAATCACTTCAAGGAAACCCAATATGAGGTCTGTTGCCAATGATAAAATCCGAGTTTTTATGCAAAAATAAGTATTCTGAAAATGTGTATCCACCACCATGAACTTGGAACATTTCCCCAATACTTAAAGTCATTTCTGATTAAACAGACTACTGCTGATACTAGTGAACGAGAACTGGATACCACATAATGAAATGTGTCAACCTTTTGGAAGATCTGCATAACTCTGTCAATGACCAAATGACCAATGCTCCTTAGAAACTAGTGCATGGGTAAAAGTAAGTGCAAGACAGACCAAATGGATTAATCTGACAGAGTATGAAAAGCTCACTGATACGGCTTTAGATTCCACGGTGCAGCTAACCTTTATGAAATTACTACTTGTCAAGTTTGGGCAGTGTCAAAGGATATGCACACTTTAAAAGGCTAAAAATACTTGTCTCTTTTCCAAACTACACATTTGTATGAGGTCAGATTTTCTGTACATACTTCCAAAACAACATTATCACAACAGAATCAATGCAGAAGGAGATATGAGAACCCAGCTGTTTTCTATTAAGCCAGACATTAGAAAGATCTGCAAAAATGTAAAATAATGCCATTACCACTTAATTTTTGTTGTTCTGATAAAAGTTATTATCCATAATATGTAATAGATTATTTTTAAATGAATTACTTTTTTTTCCTTTAATTTGTGGCCGCACTGCCCAGCTTGTAGGATCATAGTTCCCCAACAAGGGACTGAACCCATGCCCTAGGCAGTGAAAGCAGAGTCCTAATCACTGGATCACCAGGAAGTCCCAGTAAATAATTATTCCTTAAATTTCTCAAAGTTTCTAATCAACTATTGATAACCCACCAAAGTTCTTTGTGGTTTTCGACATTTTTTAAAAGTGAAAAGGGGCCTTGAGACCAAAAAGTTTGTGCATCACTGAACTAAAAGCAACCTCCTCCTCCCTCAAAAAAATGAGGACAACTTCCATTTTGGTCAAACATTTTATCTTTAGATAAAAATCAACATAGGATGGTAAGCCGTGTAGTACTACACTAAGACTTTACAGGATGACAATTCAAATCATTAGTATCAAAATATTTAAGTAAATGACTGAGAAAAGTGTTAGTTGTCAGTCGTGTCCAACTCTTTGATACTCATGGACGGTAGCCCACCAGGTTCCTCTGTCCATGGGATTCTCCAGGCAAGAATACTGGAGTGGATTGCCATTCCCTTCTCTTAGGGGATCTTCCCAACCCAGGGATTGAACCTCAGTCTCCTGTACTGCAGGCAGACTTCACTGTCTGAGCTACCAATACACTTACAGGTCAAACATGTCTACCACTCTATGTAATTGCCAAAAATTTCTCACTCTAAGCTTATAATGCCTTTAACAAACAACCTATATTCATTAAACTAGACCTTCTAAGGATTAGAGTTTTATCCTTATGGACTTGCTGGCATACAGCATTCTGTGTAACTGTTCTATGTCCACTTTTCCTATTTTTGATTTTAAATTTAAAAGTAATTCCTAATTTAATTTAAAAAATAGCTGTATTATTACATTGGTTCAATTGACAGATGAACCAATGTAATAAGCTCTTCATTCAAAATACCTTGAGTCAATTTAATAATAGGAAAAGCATTTTCTACCATAAACAAAAACCACTATCTGATCTTCCAATTAACTCAGTATCCTCTTTCAAACTGATAACAGTATACAGCTGGTACTAGCCATGCAAATGGCAACCCATTTCAATACTCTTGCCTGGAGAATCCCATGGACACAGGAGCCGGCAAGCTACAGTCCACAGGGGTGCAGAGTCGGACATGACTGAAGTGACTTAGACTAGCCGTGCAAGGAGGCACATTATCACTGTCAGATGATTAATACAATGAGTGAGAGGAGTATATGGCAGCCTACTGCCCAAAAGCATTACACTCTGTCTCGCAATCACAGGAAGCAGCCTCCCTCTGGGACCCAAGCAAGGACACAGATGTTACACAGCTTCCACAAAACGTATGGAAAACCCATGCTCACACAGCACACATAAAAAGTGGGTTGTAATTAACATCACACCACAGAAGGTACTTAAGCAATCAACATTCCAAAGTTATTTCAGAATTATTTAGTTCTTTAAAATCTGCAACTTAAAGAAAAATCTGCTGACTCAAATCCCACCTCTTTCAATATTTCTCTGACCCTCTGAAAGCACATCTGAGAACTTGATATTAATCATATACGCCTCAAAGGCAAATGTATCTTGCTCACACTCCCTCCTTGGTCTCAAAATCCCCATGGAGCGCAATGAAAATAGTTACTAAACAATTTTTCTCAATAAACAGGGAAGGGGAAAAGTGATGTCTTCAGAAGAAATTCCATTCCTAACTCCTAAATCTTTATCTTTCTATATCAAAACTGCTAAAAAAAAAATATATATATATATATACTGGACTCTACACCCGCCTCCCTTCACTGACTTGAAATGCTGTGCTGAGATGCAATATCACTCCCCACCCCCAAGCCCAGTCACAGGTAAGAGGAGTAGGTCCAGGTTCACATCTGGCTCCACCCATATTTAAATCATTTAACTATTTTGTTCCCTCAACTTCTTCATCTGCAAATAACAGAGCTGACCTCAGAAGGCTGCAGAAATGATTACATAAAATACTTTCAATTACTTAACTTAGTGCCTGGCACAAGAGCCCATTATTTGCACTATTATTATAACCTATGGAGAAAAAGCAGGTATTACTAAAACAAAAAACTGTTAAGTAGGAAAAAAGGTGTTAAAAAATAAAATTAATACCATGAACTCATTTCAGTTTTAAAAAGTAGGTGATAAGATTCTTTTGTTTTTTTATTTTCTGGCTTATGTAATGTCTCCACCATAAACACAAATTGCTTGTAATAAACACAAACTGCTTGTATAATACAAGGGAAGAAGGCAAAAATAATGTAAATTTTAAAAGAGTCAAAAAAAATGTGATTAAGGCAAAATATCACAAAAACGTTCTTAAATTTAATATGAGCAAAATGTTGATTGAAACAATTCCCATCCCACTTAAATCCCAAAAACGTTGTAGTGACTCAACAATTTAGAGCAGAGAGAAACTGTCTACTTAAGGAGTGTTACAGAAACAGCACAGCAGCTTTTGATAAATCACCCTTCTCCAAAGAATACAAAACATTAAAAGCTATAACTTATTAATCCTCAGTACAAGCTAAGTGTTAGATTTCTGGCTGCGATTTTAATTTCCAATTCACTGGTGGGACAGATAGTAAAGTTACATCGTACATTCAGAATAAAGAAACCTAAAATGTTCCAACTTTTAGTTCATCTAATAAACCACAATCTGACCAAAAAAAAAAAGATGGGACCTAATGCACCTGCAGCCACCGACATAAATTATGATTCAACAGTAAGCTTAAGAGACAAAAGAAGGGCTATCTTATCAGGGTCCTTTAAAAGGCTATGAAAATTTGAGCTAGCTAATTAACAGTGTCCATCCCAGTCAGATGGAAAAACTTCCCTGATGAGATTCACAATGCACTTCATTATACTGAATACTGCTCAAATATTTGCACCTCTAACAAATAAACATCTTTTTTTATTATATTAATATCGTGCAGAACACTGTTCTGAAAAATATAAGTTAGAACAAAGTTCAAATACATGACCTCTAAGGCCCCTTCCTGTATATATGATTTTCTTATTATAAACGGCAATATAGATTCAAGAGCAAACTTCCACCTAACACAAGTAACACTCTGGAAGCCAAAGTATATCCCTAAGACAGAGTTTCTCAACCTCAGCACTACTGACTTGTGCGGAGTAATTTTTTGCTATGGGGAATGGGGTCTCTCCTGTGTCCAGGTGGTTTAGCAGCATCCCTGGCCTAAATGCCCACTGCACCCTCCTAGAAATTATGACAACCAAAAATGCCTCCAGACATGCCAAATGTCCCCAAGGGGGCAAAATCACACCCCCCCCCCAATTGAGAGGCACTCTCTAGAGAGAGATTCTGTATCTACAGATGTATATACATACATATATATTTCTAAACATAGATTTCCAGAAATCATACATATCTGGCTGCTTCAAATAGTGGAAGTCACAAACTAACTCCACACCTACAAACGAAAGCCACACCTTACTCCCTTGTAAATTCCCAAGACAGGACTCCGGTTACTCAAGAATAAATTGGCAGCATCCACCTTGCAAAAATGCTGATTAGCTGCCAAGGCCCAAAGAGAAGGGTCTGGACATTGGGTGGCCAACAACCGCACTTGCACTGAAAACAGAAGCAAAAATCAGATGGGGAAGAAAAACTTGCCCATAATGTGGTTTCTACTAACCTCGTTCCACCATTACCTCATTACTCTGTACAAATGGAAAGAAGACACAGGAAGGATGGTTAGAGAAGGGTGTGTGAAGTTATCAAAATTTAAGCTGAAGCTTCAAAATTAACTAAAATTTCATTTATGCAAAAGGCTGTGACAAAAGAAGGTAATGGGGCATTCCAGTGAGAGGAAAAGGTATGGGAAAAGCGGACATCCTGGAGATTAGAAGAAATTATCAACTTGTCTGAATTATAAAGCATATTTTAACAAGAGGAAACACTATAGAAAAAGGTGAAAATGCAGTCTGAAGCCAGATCATTAATGGACAACCTTCAAAAGCCAGTTTTTACTCAGACTTAAAGGCAGCAGAAAATCATGAACGGTTTTTCGTATGTGGAGTGACACACGAGAACTGTGCTGCAGAGACCAGCTGTCTAGGATGGATTAAAAGAAAGTACAAAGGCAAAGGCCAGTGAGGAAGCTACTGCAATAATCTAGACAGGATACAACAAGAACTCACAACTAAGGTGGTCACCACAGCAGAAGTGTCAAAGTCTCCTCTAGGTTTCGGAAGCGCCTCAAGTCTGCAGAAGAACCAAGTAAGCGATGCAAATAGGAAAGCTCTTAAGAAACAAGAAGGTTGTCATTTCCTTCATAATTTCAGCTTCTTCAAGATAAAATCCTCCCATTTATTTCTTATAATGCTGTTCAGGTTGAGAGGCAGGGGGAACCATTTAGGTTTGGTATATCCTCTCCATTCCTAACAGTACCAATTCAAACCCAGCCCGGATGCTCACACCTAAATGATCTTAAGAGCCTCCTGACTTAACTCTCAGTCCTCTAATCCAGCTGTCCCCAACCTACTGGTCAACAAGAACCGATTTTGTGGAAGACAGTTTTTCCACGGCCCAGGCGTGGGGGAGGGGATGGTTTCGCTGTGACTCAAGCACATGACACTCACTGGGCACTTTACTTCATCTGTGATCTAAGGCTGCCACTGATCTGGCAGGGCCACAGCCCGGAGGTAGGGGCTCCCTGTCTAATCCATTCCATACTTTTTTATCACTTCACTTCTCTACTCAAGAATAGTTCCTAGTACACTTCTCATTAGTCCAAATTCTCCAAGGTGAAATTTTAACATCGAAACAAATGCATCAATTGGCATGGACCTAGAAACTGCGCCCAGATTCAACTCATCATTTTTGCCTATGCTGTTGCCTCTAACTGAAGGCCCTTCTACCCTTGAAGCCCAAAACTTAATATGTCAATACACAACATCTCCACAAAAACTTTTCCAGACTATTCAGGCTCGCATAACTTTCTTCCTGCTTAAATTGTACAATGCACTTAAAAGTCACCACTCAATTAAAATTATCTGAATGTTCCCCTAGTTGTCAATTTGTTAACTCTATTTCAAAACTGGGAAAGTCCCTTAATATCTTTCTTTGCATGCTCACTAACTTTAAAAAGATAGAGTACCTGGAACATAGTAAGCCCTGTGAGCACTTACTGACAGGCTTACAGCAGTCAAAAAGACCCAGAGGGAGGCTTTTCAAGCATAAGACTGTGCTAAGCAGAGAAAGATGAGGAAGTACCAATCAAGAAACTGACACAATTGAAATAATAGGCAAGGATTTGGGATATGATCCACAGAACAACGTGAATAAAGCAGGTGGTTGGTACATGCACAGCTTCTTGAGAAAGAGGGAAAAAGCAGCTTTGTGATCAAGTACCAAAAGTTACATTATGGAACACACTGGCAAGTTTTTCTTTTACAAATGTAGATTTGTTACAGAATACAAGAGGGAGTGGGAGGCAAATTTTTTTTTCATAAAACAAAGAAATGAGGTGGATCTCACCACCCCAGTTCCTAACACTTTCCTATGCCAACAGGGCAGTGCTTCTTAAGTTTTATTATTATTAAGGGAATCACAGCTCTGGCTGGAGAATAGATTGTTATTATGACTGCTGTTCACTAACATTAATTGACCCTTTATGGTGTCAGTCACTGTGCTAAGTGTTTTACATATACACCCTCATTTAATTATCACAATAACAGTATAAGATGAATATGTGCTCAGAAGTAGCATGCCCAAGACCGCACCACTACTAAGCTACAGAAGCAGGATTCCAATCCAAATCTCTAAGTGAACAGTGAAAGTCCCTCAGCCGTGTCTGACTCTTTACGACCCCATGACTATACATACAGTTCTTGGAATTCTCTAGACCAGAATACTGGAGAGGGTAGCTGTTCCCTTCTCCAGGGGATCTTCCCAATACAGGGATCGAACCCCGGTCTCGCGCATTGCAGGTGGATTCTTTACCACCTCAGTCACCAAGGAAACCCAAGAATACCTGAGTGGGTAGCCTATCCCTTCTCCAGCGGATCTTCCCAACCCAGGAATCGAACATCTCCTGCATTGCAGAGATTCTTTACCATCTGAGCTCCCAGGGAAGACCCATGCTTATTTTTTTTAGTTTATTTTTTATTGAAGTATAGTTATTACAATGTTGCATTGGTTTAGTTGCTAAATCATGTCTGACTCTTACAACCCCATGAACTGTAGCCTGCCAGGCTCCTCTGTCCATGGGATTCTCCAGGCAAGAATACTGGAGTGAATTGCCATGCCCTCCTCCGGGGATCTTCCCGACCTAGGAATTGAACCCGGTCTCCCGCACTGCAGGCAGACTCTTTACCAACTGAGCCACCAGGGAAGCCCAGTGCATCATCACTATACCTAAGGCTAAGTTTAAACTGGAAGGGACTTAACTGCTAGACACAAGGATTTTAAATTTTAGTCTTTAGAGGAAAGTCAATGAGAAATCAAAAAAATCATTTTATTAAAATGCCTACAGCATTCAAAGCTCCACACCAAGTGTCTGAGGATGACATGGACCAGTAAAGACACTCACTGTGATCAGGGAATCCTAGGGGGACCCTCACACAGTTGTGAGAGCCGGACCGTAAAGAAGGCAGAGCGCCAAAGAATTGATGCCTTCGAAATGTGGTGCTGAAGACTCGTGAGAGTCCCTTAGACCACAAGAAGATCAAACCAGTCAATGTTAAAGAAACCAACCCTGAATACTCATTGGAAGGACTGATGCTGAAGCTGAAGCTCCAGTATTATGGTCACCTGAAGTGAACAGGCAACTCATTGGAAAAGTCCCTAATACTGGGAAAGATTGGGGGCAGAGGATGAGACGGCTGGACAGCATCACTGATGCAATGGACACGAACAAGTGGCAAACTTCAGAAGATAGTGAGGGACAAGAAGGCCTGGCATGCTGTAGTCCACAGGGTCGCAAAAAGTCAAACACGACTGGATGACTGAACACCACCACCACACAGGCTGAGAGTGGGTGCTGGGGTCACAGAAGGCGTCCCGGGGGGGAAACATCTTAACTTGAAACCTAAAGGATAGGAAGGGTCCTGCATTGGGCTTCCCTGGTGGCTCAGACAGTAAAGAATCTACCTGCAATGCCAGAGACCTGGGTTCAATCCCTGGGTCAGAAAAATCCCCTGGAGAAGGGAATGGCTACCCACTCCAGTATTCTTGCCTGGAGAATTTCGAGGAGTCTGGAGAGCTACAATCCATGGGTTGCAAAGAGTCGGACACCACTGAGTGGCTAACACTTCCACTTTTAGCATCGCCCATACAGTTACTTCCAACACCTCTGCCCCCAGTACCAATTCCAAAACCAATTCCGGCCCTTCAACATTCCCTGTGTGAATGAATCCTGATCCCAATCTCTGGTTTACAATCTACTATAGATATCCAACTTAAACATACACTAATATCAGACAGGAATAACAGACTACAGTATAGTCTAATGCTGGAGACACTAAGAACCACAGCAGTGTCATCAATGCCAAAGATCAGACAGAAATTAGGTGTGAAGGTAAACCTAGATGACAAAGCACCGTGTTTTGCCTAAAGGGATCAGGGGAGGCTTCCAGAAAGAGATGACATTCTGACTAAACACCAAGGTTAAACAGGAAGGGTTAGATAGAATGATAGCCAGTCACTCCATCCTTAATACCACTGCCTTAGTTCAGGATCCCTTAGGCCTTACACTAACCCAGAACAGCAATAATCTCCCAACTGTTCTTTCTTCCTGTCTCAGCAAGCCTTCAACCTAGTGTCCACTACCAAAATAATTACTAGAAGAGGAGAAAAGAAGGGAAAAAAGAGAGGGAACATAAATTCAACCATGCTGTGCTCCTGCTTAAAATCCTTCCGTGACGCTAAGGTAAGGATGAATCCAAACTCTGACACAGCATTTGTCTGCCCCCTTTCACACTCAGACCCATCTTCCACCTGTCCCAGCCTAGCCACTGCAATCTTATTTATACTTCCAGGTTCTTCCATACCCTTGCACCTTTGGCTTCTCAAGTTTTAGCTCAAGATCACATGCTCTTTGAAGTATTTCCCACTCATTCCAGGTAGAGTTAAAGGTCTCATTCCTTTCTAGGATCTAATAAGCATTCGCATGACATCCTGGTCATAATGGAAAATAAACACCCAATTTTGTTGCCCCTACTGTCTATATTTCTTAAAAGAAAACTTACGGCTTGTTTCCTTTTCCTTGAATCCGCCTGCAATGCAGGAGACCCCGATTTGATTCCTGAGTTGGGAAGATGCGCTGGAGAAGGGATAGGCTACCCACTCCAGTCTTCTTGGGCTTCCCTTGTGGTTCAGCTGGTAAAGAATCTGCCTGCAACACAGGAGACCTGGGTTTGATCCCTGGGTTGGGAAGCTCCCCTGGAGAAGAGAAAGGCTACCCACTCCAGTAATTCCACGGACTGCACGGTCCACGGGGTCGCAAAGAATCAGACATGACTGAGCAATTTTAACTTAACTTAATGGCTTGTTTTATTTCTAACTCTTACAGATAGCACTATACCTGACAGACAGTGCACCAATGTATTAGTTAGTTAACCTGCGTATTCTAGTGAATGCATCAGACGGAGATCCATTATGAAGTTAATGGGGATGTCTGATCATAAAGTGAAAATCTAATGGGAAGCAGGAACCAACTGAATCTAGGACAGACTTTGTCTACCTCAAGTTCTGGTCATTTACATTGCCAAGCACATGCACTCAGACTGACAAACTTTTTAAGGATACTTTTAAACTATTAAATTTGGCTACATAAGCCTTTTGAAGGCACTGTCAAAATTTTCAATTCAACTACTCAAACTTCTACCCAGTAACTGCACTTCTAGGAACCTATTCAACAGAAATATTCTCACAGGTACCTAAGAATATATGCACAAGTCTTTTACTGAAGAACTGTAATACAAAAAAAAAAAAAAAAGAGTAAACTTAAAAAGATACAATAGAGTATTATGAAGCTGTTAAAAAAAAACTGTTTATGTTGACATGAAAAATCTCTGATATATAACTAAGTGGGGGGAAAAAAAAAAGACCAAACTACGAAACAGGTAAGATCACATTTGTGTTTACTTATCACTGAATTCATTTCCTACCAGTCTAGCTCACAAAAGGCAAAGAAGGAAAAATGGACTTTTATCTCATCTCTAACAACTCTAATAATACAAGTGTTTCTGAACAAAACTAAAATCGAAGATTTCTCAAAGGATCCAAGCAATTCAAAAGCAAATACATTCTTCTTAAGGTGCTGAGGTGAGGGGAAGGTCCCTGACCCAACTTCAGAGATCTCAGTGAAGTCGACCCTAGCCCTTCAGAATACTGAATTAAAGATTAACTGAAAACACACACCCACCCAAACACACACACCCACCCAAACACACACACACACCCACCCAAACACACACCCCCCCCTGAAAAACAGCAATCCAGTATCTTTTGAAATATGGTAAGCTCTTCAAACATCCTCAGTGCTCCATGGTAACATATGAACAGTTTAATGAAAGTTTCCTGACAGTTCAACTTATCAGACCAGTATTTCTACAAAGCCTCTATGCTACCAAACAGCAGAAGCTAAACTCATTAGCTTTTCACCTCTATCCCTTCACACCCTCCAGTGGAGGTGCTAATAAGCAGTCACAAAGGCCAAATAGCAAATGAAAGCCTAGATATCAGTTTGTAGCAATTTTTCACTTAATACTCTAACAACAAAATTGCGATTCATTTTTTTTATTCCTCAACACTTCCCCTCCAACTGAATTCAACCAGATCTGACCTTAAGCTGCTCCCTTTTTACAAAGAAATTAAAAGGCTGAGGGACTCCATTAGGTTTGATGCCACTTAAGCAACTTCTTTCCAAACAAGGGCAAAATCTGCTGTACTTAAAATTCAAAGTGAGATCTCATTTGGGATTCCTGGTTCAAGTAACAAGAACCAGAGTTTTTGATAACATTTAGATAAAACTGCACTGAATTTACCTTATACTTCCCTCACTCTTAAAGCTTGGGGAGAAATTGTAATTTTTAAAAAGTTAGAACTAGAGGGGAAAAAAAGGCAAGCTTACAGTCAACAACAATAAAACACAAAGTTAAGTAATTCCGTGGGGGCTAGGGCCTTCCAATGTTAAAACTGTATAGAGCTAGCCGAAAAGCTTAGACAAGCAAGCCTTACAGAAGGTAACTAACATGTATTAAGCAGCTGTCAGTTCCCAGACACCACTACCCATAGGAGACAAGAATCTAAAAGGCGTGTCTACCTTGAAGGGCTTCTTGATGTAATGTTTAAAATCTTCATATACAATCTTTTAAGTTTCTCTTTCACACTACTCAAATTTGTTTCTTATCCATAAACATGAACTGCACTCTCCACTTTGAAGACAGTTTCTTCACACCCTCCATTTTTGCTTTACCTTTATTTGATGAAAGACAACAAAAGCTTACCACACAAACCAAAAAAAACCATCTATTTCAGTCTTTTTGGAATCCAGGCTTTTTGATAAATCAAACCTATCGACTCATTTTCTCCTATACATTTTACCCTACACCCTAGAAGACTGGCAACACACCATAACGTAGGAACAAATGATAACTGAACTAGTAACTAAGTGACCCTTCCATCCATATATACTGATCTTCTCCTATGACCCACAATTCTCTCCACAATATGCAAGTGACACCCAAAGACACCACTTTCTGTCTCCTCGTGGCCTTCAAATGTTAGGGACCTCTACCACAGTGGAATATTTGCCTTTTACATTCATATTCTCTTTTTTAACCATTACTGTGATTCACTGAGTTTTGATCTCCCATTTCAAGGAATGGCAAGTACTGATAAGTCTCGCTTTGTGTCATGAATTATTACATTCTGGCAGGAATATTTCTGCGCAACTGTTATGATGCCCAGAGACTAATATGCAATTTATTATGATGGAAACTACAATTTAAACACACATCTTCAGAAGCAACGTGAAGACTCAAAAACCAGTCTTAATACAGATTTCCAAGAAATAGTTACAAGTCTTATTTTAGGGAAAGGACATGATCCAAGTACTCTCTGCGCACGGTAAGAAGGCCAGGTGTTTGGGCCGTTTTATTTGAGACACCTGCACCTATACTTTTTCATAAAGTGATCAAGTAAAAGAGCCCTAATGTAAAACATGCTTCCCGAGACCTAGAACAGTCTAACCAAAAGGCAAAAACTTACTTAAAATAGAAAAAGAAGGCAAAGAAAAGGTGCTTTAAAACTAAGGAAACCACTCAATATTAAGATTTGCTCTGGCCCAATCAACTGAAGATGAACCACATACTCAGTCTGCACTAATCCTTCTTTTCCAAATTCAAGGCAATGGAAAGATGTTGGACGTTAAAAAAAAAGAAAAAAATACTAATAATTTTTTTTTTCAAAAAATTCCCTTTCTCCCCAGGAAGGAAATCACTTAATTTCTGTATCTAATGACTTCACCAAGAAGAAAAATAATAACCCCTACTGAACTCCCCTCTCAAGGAAGCTGACAAATATAAGAGGAATAAGCATTACTCTTTAAAACACATGATTATCAATGATTAGAAAACCCAATATGGATTAGTATGTTTCTTCACAGAATTAAAAAAATTGCTTTCTAGTACTACAACTTTACTCAGTGCTACAACTACTAAGCTTTACTCAGCAAAGTTCCTCTAACTAGAACCACTCAATACTGAAATAACTCCTCAAATCAGCTTCATCAACCAAAATGGCCCCATGTTTACTTACAGATTACCTGAGTTAGATTTGTTCTGTTTGATACAACCTATCAGCTGTTATTCACTTTAAAATACAATTAAAATCTGTGGTCAATCTAACAAAATCCAGAGGAGGTACAGACACTGGCTACAGTGCATGACTAGAAATGGGAGGGTACCAGCACTGTTTGAAGAAAAAAAAGAGTTGTTTTCCTTTCTTCTCACCTTGATAAAAGTTCAAAAGTGAACTAAGGCACACTCACTTTCTAGCTTCCAGAATTTTCCTCAACAGGAGAATGGTAAGTCATCCAACAACGAAGGTGTGCTCTGCAGGTTCCACCACAGAAACACGTGTAGGCAGGAAGAAAATCACACAAAGACTGAACATCTCACCTGCTGTAAAGCACAAAACTCAAATGCTGAAATTCTGAACAAGCCTTTCAGGAAAGATGCAGGAACACTTCTAAATACTTCCCTTAAATGGATTCACAAAGCTGAAAGGGCCAAAAACCCCACCATACCTCAAGACTCTCTCAATACTTAACTGATCACTCTTTTAATTGTCCACAGACATAAATTAAAAATACTTCTTAAACATATACTTAAATACGGCAGTCCTCAGAGACCAATCGTTTTCACCATAACACAGTAAGAAATCTTTGTCACATCTGTTTCCCTCCAAGTGGTGCACACCTGAAAATTAAAAAATGAGCCACCTCAAATCATGAGATCCCTAACAAATATATCAAATATGCTAAAGGTCAAAGGAATTGCAGACTTTGTTGGATAAACCTAGAGGAAATCGAAATCAGAATTCCATGACTGAGGACAGTTATCTCACATTTATAATACATTTTTTAAATTCCCAAGGGATGAGCATTTTTACCTTGCCTTATTTTTAGGACTACACATCACACTGCACATATCACATGATATGATGTAACTGTTAGCAAAGAAAATGGCCCAAAACCATAAAAAATATACATGGTAGAGGAAACCAATCAATGTACACTTAAGAACCACTACATTTCATATTTAGTTTTTGAAATGTTTCTAAACTCACGACAGATCTTTTTTTCAAATTAAGAAAGTGGTTAGTAACCTCTGTAGAAACAACAGAAAAATGTATTTGGTATTTTATACAACAGGAGTTTACTCAACTACTAGGAAAACTGACACGAAGAAACAGAACATTCTTCTAAATCTATAGGATTAACACTAAAAATACTCGGGATCAAAAACTCAACAGAAACGTAATAAAATATCTTTAGTTAGAAAACAAATTACTCAAAGTGTTCACTATTGTTATAAGAAAAGAAAAATAGCTTTAAATGACACGCCTGTAGACAATTGAAAATTTCTAAATTGGTCAGACAGTACACTAGAAAAGGAACCAAGTATAGCCTATAGAAGGGGGGAGGGGAAAACACACCCACTTAAATCCTTGTAAATAGTGGTTACTTTAAACGACCCAAAAAGCAGGGAAAATACTACAGGCTATTCTGAGCGATGGAAAACATATTCCAACGTTCTACTTTTCATACTTGAAAGTGCTTTAGAAAAGAAGTTCAGTAACAATGTATAACTATATCATGATTATGCAAGGCAAAGATTATGTAATTTTATCGTTTATTTTAAATGTTATCCGCCTGCAAAACTAAAAAAACTACAACGTTTTGATCTTTCTAATGGGGAGGGGGCAAGTTCTTCTGGGCTACAATTTAAAAATATAAACACAGACCCCAAAACAAACAAAAAAACACAATGATTGCTAGCCACGTGACAAAGGAGATGGCAACACCAGGACTGTGAATGGAGGTGAGGAAGGCGAGGCAGGACTAGGAAGGTTTCTCGGAACTTTGAGGACCTCAGGATTTGAGTCTCCCGACCCTTAAGGTAACCAAACTCTAGACCGGCTACTTGTATTGTTAACGCTCTCAAGTAGTTTATTAATAGGTCACGAAAACTGCTCCAGTGACCTCCAGAATAAAGGGGGGAAAAACCGAGGAGGAGGAAAGAGAGCAATTTAAAGTGGCGCCATCATGTCACCCCTTCTCCCCTGAGGCAATCAATAAGCAATAGTTAAGTAACGTGTTTCTCCAAAAAACCACACTGGGATCCCGACAACGGAAAACAATAGAATTTTTAAGTAAAACATGCGGGTAGGGCTGGTTATCCTATGGAAAACAATCAAACTATTTGCTGATAATCAAAAGACCGTCAGCCGGAAAACAGGCCCCCCAAACTCACTTAAAAGCAAATAACTGTCTCTTCCTCTTTAGTTTAAAAAAAAAAAAAAAACACGTCCGCCTGAAGGAGTCTAGATCGGAAAACATAAGTGACCTCAATTTACAGGCAACAAAAACAATAAATAAATGAAACAAATAACCATCTCACTAAACAATCAGAGTTGTGATACACACCGTGAAACGCGCAAGATGTGTGTTTCGAGCAGAGAAAGGCCTTTTGCAGTCAAGAGAAGTTCAAGGCGAGAGCTAGAGTTTGTTTGGGTTTTGGGATTTTTTGTTTTTTTTTTAACCGGAATAAATCGTGTTCTTAAGGCCGCATTTTTAAATAGAACGCCAAAGGAAAAGCTGGCGAACGAGGCGGCAGCTGGTGGGGAAGGGCCCCCGCACACCCCCGCCCTTGGGGCGACTCCCAGCCCCGGACCCGCTGCGGGGAAGCCCGGAGAGGCCATTTAAAGTTCCGGGGATTTTTCCTGCCCTGCCCTGCCTTTCCAGTTACAACTAACAAAGAGAGGGAGAAATGGGAGCCACAGGGAGAGCGAGGAGAAGGAGAAAGGGCAGCGGGAGGAGGAGGAGAGGAGCAGCAGCACCAGCACCTACCACGTGATGGAAGAGCGTTGCCCGGGCGGATTCAGCCCCACAAAATGGGCGCAGTTTGCAAACAGCCCCCGGCCTGGGCGCCGAGGGCCGGCGGCGGGCGGGGGCGCGCGGCGGCGGCTCCGGCCCGGGCCCGCCGCTCTCCTCCCCCCCGGCGCCCGGAGCCGCCCTGACTTTCCGGGCGGGGGGGCGAGGCGGAGGGGGAGGGGAAGGCGGCGGCGGGGAGCGGCCGCTTTTTCTTCTCTTTCGGACCCTTTCTCCGGCCTTCCTCGGCTCCGGCGGGGCCTGGGCACGGCCGGGGACCACAGCCCGGCCGAGAGGACGGGCGGGCGGGGGCAAAGGGTGAAGCCGCCCCCCCGCCCCGCACAAACAAGCGCCGCCGTCTGCAGCCCGAGCCCGCACCCCGGCCGCCGCCCCCGGACGCCTCTTCCCGGCCGGGGAGCGCGCTCCGGCCGCCCCCCGCACCGCCGCGGCGAGACGAGTCGGCTTCGCTACGGTGCTCGGTTCTCCCGCCGGCTCGGCGAGCGGTGGCGGCGGTGGCGGCGGCACTGGGAAAATGGCGGCCGAGCTTCTTTTCCCTCCCCCCCTTTAATCTGAAGCGGAGGGAGAATGGAGCGAGCGAGCGGGCGAGCGCCGGGGACACGGGGAGGAGGGACAGCAGCGCCTCCGCCGGCTGCGGCTGCGGCGGCGAAGGCCCGCTCCGCCCCGGCGCGCCGCCAGGGGGCGCCCGCCGCGCCGCCCCCGCGAGCCGCCAGGAGGCGCGGCCGCCGCCGCCTCAGTCATGGCTCCTCGCCGCGGCCGCTGTTTCTGCGCCTCCAGCTGCGGAGGCCGCGGCGCCGGGACCCCGCCGCTCCCAGACATGCGGCTGCGGCACGCGGCACTGCGGCAGGCGGGAGCGGGCCTTCGCTCTGGCCGGGGCGAGGCTAACCTGAGGCACTGACGCCGTCACATTCCCTCCGCGCTGGCTGGCGGGGCCGCGCGCCGGCTGAGGGGCAAGGAAGGCTGACGCGACAGAGCAAGAGGACGTGAGCCAAGAACTGTTTGTACTGGGTAGTAAATAGGCTTATGTCTTGGGCACCACACTATTCCAGGGCTAAACGTGCGCTGAGTCGGGTGGGGAGCTCCCTAACTGGTGAAGCGCTTCCCGCCGCCCTTTGTCCTAGCAGTCCGCCTCCCTACACTGCAGCACGCCTGGGCACTAGCCCCGGCGCCGCGCTCCGCAGCCACCGGGGTTATAAAAAAAAAAAAAAAAAAAAAATAGCGCACGTTCTCATTGCGCAGGCGCGAGCCGGAGCCCGCGCCGGACCAGCCCGGGAAGGGCCAGCCCGGAGCGAGAAGGGGAAGTGATGGCCCACCAGCGCCGGGCCCGCTGGGAACTGTAGTTTTCGCTAAGAGGCACGCGTCTGGTTTTGGGTGTCACGGCTTGGCAGATCCGCCAAAGCAGGCAAATGGCATTACACAATGAGTATTTATGCTTCCTGTCTCCACCAAAAGGAAGTTCAGTGCTATGCTAAAAGTTTAACAAAGAACTCCATAGAGAAACCCAAATCTCAGAACAAAAAGCAAACTTCCACTTGGTTTAAAGTGGTGGCACTTTATCTTTCCTCATGACCAGTTTGTCAGTATGGTATTATAGTCCTTTTCCAAAATAGGGCCTTAAAATAACGGAACTTTTTCTAGATTAAAAAAATGTAGCAATACAATGCAAAGTGTCACATTTACACCAACTATAAGCCACTACCCTTTAAAACTAAAGAAAAAGTTGCCAAAAGATTAATCCAGTACTTAGAGACTTAAAAAAGGAACTGTGGTATTCATCAAAATATTACCTTAAATGACAGGACAACAACAACAAAATGTTTCCAACAATTAAATCGTCAAATGCAGCAGATGAGAAAGGTATGCTCTACTACCAAAAAGGAAGATGAGAAATGCTCAGTACTGTTTTGTGGCTTACCAGAACCAGTATCCGGTGGTATGTGTCACTTCTGTTAGTCAAAAAACAGCCTGATAGTTTACCCTCCCACAGAGTTACACTCCAGCACCAGCTCCTACAGCATCTACACCTGTTTCCATGAGTTCCCGTTTGTACCCTTAAAATCACATTCTCCATCATAATCATGGTTCTTAAATACAAAACAAAGTTGCGGGGTCAAATTATACAAAGAATTTTTCTTGATGTATACATATCTGTATATACCTCCGAAAGAGATCCTAGTCTTGACTTTTTAACTTACAATCCTGGGGGGTGGAGAGATTGGTTAATTTTTTTAAAAACGTATACACACATATCTCTGCATACATAGTAATTCCACAAAATATAGCAAAAGGTGTTAAAAACACAATTCTAAAACCAATAGATGGCGAACTAGAGCCCTAATCTGAGGATTCTGAAATCTAAATGAGCAGAATGAAAAATACCAAATAAGGCATAGCCCTCTGCAGTGTATACTTAAATATTATGTTGAAAGATACCCACCACAAAATCAGTTTACTGTTGCTTCGATTCTAAAAACTCAAGTATCAGATTTAATTAGGCCTCCAAATAACCAAGCTTATAAAATACATTCTTTTCAATGATTAAGAAAAAAGTGGAAATGCTAATTTTTAAACATGCATTTTGGGTAAAAATAAATTCCCACTTTCCCCTTCTCTCATTGCTTAGCCCAAGAGTAAGCCTGTTTAAATGTTTATAGCACTTAAGTCAGTCAGTCTGTTTTACATTTTCTCAAATCAGATGTCTTACTGCTCAGACCCCAATTTTTACAAATGGGGAAATTCAAAGGTGAGCCACTACAGACACAAAAATCTTAGAGAAATATATTTTTTAAAAATTTCCCCCCAAAACACAGTGGATGTCAAGACTGATTAAACACACACACATACACTACTCATTTTTCAAATCATTCTTGAAATACTCATAGTGGTTGGCTCTCTTCCAATATCCACTCTATCTCAGTGAAATTAGTTTTACCCCATTCTCTTTACCAGAGATTGGTTGGGAATGGGCAAGAAATGTAATCCTGGCCAATGAGACATGAGTGGAAGCCCAATGGAATACAGAATTGTGAGAAAAGCTGCTTCCATCCTAAAATGAGATGAGGAAGAAACAGCCCCTCTTCAGGTAATGCTGAACATGACACTTCAAACCACTCCAGTCACCTTACATCAAGTCTGAAGACGCCACCAACATCAAAGGGCACAGAATGGAGAGTTGGCTAGAACCCTGGTTCTTGGTGACAGCATTAAATAATTATATTGAACAATTCTGACATTTGCAAGACTATTGGGACTTCCAGCTACATAAGACCAATGTAACAACAAACATATATTACACCAATTTGCACTAGGTTGGCTATACCTAAAGTCAAAAACATAATTATAACTTTCTTATAGTTTAGAGTATTTGTATTATAATACTTTATTTATATTATATTTTACATCACTTCCCTCTTATATACAACTCTTTACCCATCCATTCTTTATCTACGTGTTCTTTCTGCCATGTAAAAAAGGACCATCCCTCCTCACCACCAACCCTTGTTCATTCCTCTCCTTCAATCCACCTCTAACTTATCTTCCCTTCAAGAAAACAGTAATAAAGGAATTTTCCCAAACTTCCCTGGTGGTCCAGTGGTTAAGAATCCACCTGCCAATACAGGGTACACAAGTTCAATTCCTGCTTTGCGGAAATTCCATGTGTCGGTCAAGCAACTAAGCCCATGCACCACAACTGCTGAAGCTCAAGTGCCCTGGAGCCTGTGCAGGGCAAAAAGAGAAGCCACCGCAACAAGAAGCCCCTGCAACACACTGTAGAGTATCCCCCACTTGCCACAATTAGAGAAAGCCCACGCAAAGCAACAAAGACCCAGCACAGCCAAAATTCAAATCATTTTTTTTTAAATTCACTATTTCAAATGGCAAACTAATCTCAAAGGACAAGGGATTATTTTGTTTTGTACTTTAAAAAAAGAAAGTATTAAAATAATTCAGGAGAAAGTCCTAAAGCCTAAACCATCTAGTTTCAAAAGAACAGGGACACCCCCCCCCCACCATTTCTGTTATTTGCCATTGCATCCCAGGGACCTAGTCCAGATATCAAAGAAATGAACATATCAAACTATTTAAAATATTAAAATTATATCATGAAAGAAACATCTTTAAACTGAAATTGGTGCATGCTCTCATGTTAGTATTCAGCAAGCTAAATATTAAGTAGAAAGTAGAAAAAAAAAAAAAAAGAAAGTAGAATATCCTTTATTAAGGATAAACTGAACCAAAACTGGGAAATTTAAAGAATTTGGGATATCAGAAAGAATATGGAAGACCAACTAGTTCAACCTCCAGATTTTATCATCAGAAAGCCAAGAAAAAATAGCAAGGAGACTGTCCAAAGCCAAAGCTGGAACACAGACTGGAATCTGTATGTCAGTCTCCAATTCTCACTTTCCCCACCACATCACCTGCATTCCAGAATTATAGCTTCCCACCAGAAACATGCTACTCACCAACTGGCGAATAAGAAGTGCAAACATGATGCAGGTAAACCTGAACAATACTACCAATTCAGTTTGACAAGTATCAAGATTTGGCCAAAGGTAAGTAAGAGAAAATCCTCACATTGATGACAATGACTATAGAGCTCAAAGATTGTTTTCATTAAATGAAGGTCCCAGCTAATCCAGAATATCATATACTCTTATGTACTCAGCCCAATAGCAACAAATTTGCAGTAAGATTAAGCAACTTAAGGCATCTGAAAAACCTGTCAGTGACAAAGTATTATAAGAATGCATGGTATCTCTTACTTTCACAGTCCCATCTAAAAACAAGTTAATTTTCTTCCTCATACTAAAGATATAGACTCTGGAATTTACACAAAGATATTATCTTACCATCTCACCACAGAAGTGATCCAATAACCCATTGAGAACAAATACTAGTCACACGCAGCCTCACGTTTAACCCTTAGTGATGGGAACAGTGGTTTCCCTGGTGGCTCAGCCAGTAGAGAGTCTGCCTACAGTGTGGGAGACGCAGGCTTGATCCCTGGGTGGGGTGATGCAGGGAAGATCCCCTGGAGAAGGAAATGGCAACCCACTCCAGTGTTCTTGCCTGGAAAATTCCATGGACGGAGGAGCCCACCAGGATACAGTCCATGGAGTTGGGAACAGTCCATGGAATGAGAACAGTAACTAAAGTTACAGGTTAACCCTGAACACACTCCTAAATCAGGAAATAATTTATTGGGGGATACTGAGGAAGACAGTACTAAAATACAAATGTATGCAACTGTATCACTTAAAGAAACAAGTCATGTTCTCCCAAGGCCATCAGCTATGTTAAAACTTAACATCCAAGATGGATGGTTTTCTCCTCCGCAGTACCAGATTTCAAAGTAGCTACACAAACACCGATTTCTAACACATGCAGTCTAACCAGAACTTTACAAGATTATAATAAAGTTTCTCAAGGAGTTAAACAAATAAAAAAAATTACTGATTAAATAAACTGATAGGTAAGTTATATTTAATTCTAATTATTTGAACTTCAGTAGAGAACATTCTTAAATTCTCAAAGAATTAACCAAAGAAGTTTGTTGACCAAACATAACAAAAGGAGTATTTTAATATACTAACTTTGCACATGAGGCAATGTCAAATGAAGCAATCTGCCTAGAACCTACACATTGTATCACATAATAAATGTCAGAACGTGCACCAAAGTTACTAAGAGATTGCCTGGCTTCTTTTCCAAATGATTCATAAAGGTAAACATGCAGAACTTCAAGGCAGCTGTGAGCAGCCAAGTTGTGGAGGGCCTGATACAAAGTCAGAAGGAGAAAAGAAATATTCAAAGAGAAAAGGGGGCAACATGTGTCCAAGGCAAAAGGCATTTAAGAAAAGTTTTTTTAAGTGAGTTGCTGAGTCTAAAGTTAGATGCAACTTCTGGAGTCCTGCTCTGCTGGCGCAGCAAACCTAGGGATTACGGAAACAGCACACCACACCTGTTCCTTCCAATAGAGACGCACACCATTCTTGGAAAGAAACATTACTTTTTAATTCACTGATTCCTGGATACCTGAACTGGGTTCTCAGGGACAGTGTGGCGCCTATAGCTATGGACTAGAAAGTAACTGAAGCCACTCAATAGGCAGGAGACATATTGCTGGAGTGGTGATTTAATCAAAGACTGTAGTAAAATCAGACATACTCTTGTTAAAATAAACACAAATATATTTATAGAGTGAAATTCTCATTTTTTCAAGATAGAGAATGAGTCCTTCAGAGAGATACCCTTTTTCTGACAAGCTGCTCTGGACAACCCCACATCTTGAGAGTATTTTAGGAGATGCACTGCTTTAGATCATTTATAGATAAATATGAATACCTGAATACAGTCCCCTTATACAGATGATGAAACCTGAAAACATCTAATGTAAAAACTGTTGTGGGTACAAAATTATAAATGAGACCATAAACTACTGAGAGAACACGACTGGAATTCAGGAAATGCTAAAGTCCCGGTTTTATCTCTGTCACTCATTTACTAAGAAATCATATAAAATTTTCTTAACAGCAAACTTTTTCATTTCTGAATCAGACAAAAAGAACATAATATTCAGTATTTTCAGCCATATTCCAAGTTAATTCTCATAATCAAATTTAGAAACAAATGTATCTAACAAAATTTGTCTCAAATGATCTAGCTCTAACTTGAACCAGTAGAACAAAAAAAATAAAATAACCTAATGAAACTGTATCTTTTGTGGTATAAAGAAGAAAAAAATCCAGGACTTCCCTGGTGGCCCACTGGATAAAACTTCATGTTCCCAATGCAGGAGGCCTGGGTTCCATGCCTGGTCAGGGTACTAGATTCCATATACCGAGACTAAAGACCTGGCTCACTGCACTAAAACCCAGTGCAGCCAAATAAATAGTTTTTTTTTTAAAGAAGAAAAAAAATCCTTCTGTGTAGAGGAGGGAAGAAGCTACTCACATGCCCTAGAATCTCTATGGCAACAGTATCAAAATGTGATCTTGCTGGTAACATTTAGGCTAGGGCATTCAATTTTTATAACATGACAACAGTAACACTTGTATTCCTGCCCTGAATAACTTTCTTTGATTTTCAATAAAACTAAATATCCCCTTAAAGTCTTACTACTAATTACCAATCATTCATAAACATTTACTGAGTGTCTACTGGATGCTAAACACTGTAGTACCTCTGGAAAAAAATACTAGGTCACCATCATAAGCTATGTGGTGGCCAAAAAAAAAAAAAATCCCTTCTATTCATTGGTATTTTAAATAGTTAATAACTCAAAGCAAAGAAGTAGTAAGAGATCAACAAAATTTCAGTGTTTTATGCTTTCCATTCAACTCTCTTCTGGCCCTTTTGGGAAGCTTGTATAGACTCCTCCAAGAATGCTAAAATTAGGTGTTCTTTATGCCATAACTAGAATGAGGTAACAAAACAAGTACTCCAAAACAAAACTAACAGAAGAGGTAAGGGAACCAAGTAGGAGACAAAGACTTAAAGTGCCAGACTTGAAATCTCTACCCTAAATGTCTCAAGACAGGGAAAAAAGGTCAAGAAAAATGAAAATTTGTGATCTAGTCCAATTATAGTTAATTGTACATCTCCCTTTCATTCTCAAATATTTGGTACTGCCTATGGGAAGGCTTCTACATTTCTTGTAATTGCCATGAATTCAATAACTCATCATTTCTAAAACATTAGTTGGTATTAACTATTATCTTCATTTAGTAATAAGGGAATTAGAATTTACTGTTGCTAAATGAATGTGCAAAATTAAGCCAAAACTGGACTTGTCTGGTGGTCCAGTGGTTAAAAATTCACCTGCCAAAGCAGAAGACACAGGTTTGATCCCTGGTCCTGGAAGATTCCACATGCTGTGAAGCAACTAAGCCCATGAGCCCCAATACTGAAGCCCTTGCTTCCCAGCGCTCATGTTCCACAAGAGAAGCCACTCACATTGAGAAGTCAGAGCATAGCACCTAGAGAGTTGTTAAGGATTTTTCTCTAGAAAGTCCTCCCACAGCAACAAAGACCCAAGTGAAAGTGAACGTTGCTCAGCCGTGTTCAACTCTTGGCGACCCCATGGACTATGTATTTCCATGGAATTCTCCAGGCCAGAATACTGGAGTGGGTAGCCTTTCCCTTCTCCAGGGGATCGTCCCAACCCAGGGATCAAACCCAGGTCTCCCGCACTGTAGATGGATTCTTTACCAGCTGAGCCACAAGGGAAGCCCAAGAATACTGGAATGGGTAACCTAACCCTTCCCCAGGGGACCTTCCCGACCCAGGAATCGAACCAAGGTCTCCTGCAAGGCAGGCGGATTCTTTACCAATTGAGCTACCAGGGAAGCCCCAACAAACACCCAGCACAGTCAAAATTTTAAAAATAAATAATTTTGTTTTTAAATTAAGGCAAAATTATTTCAAGATAAAGTCAAAACACATCTCAACTCATTTAATATGGCAGTTATTACCCTGATACCAAAACCAGACAAAGATATCATAAAAAAAAAAAAACAGACCAGTATCATTTATGGATATAGATGTAAAACTCCTCAACAAAACACTAACAAAGAATCCAGCAACATATAAAAAGTACTGTACACCTTTGCTAAATGTGATTAATTCCAGGAATTCAAGATTGGTTTACTATCTGAAAGTCAATTAACATACTACAAAATCCAACACTCTTTCACAATAAAAACACACAGGAATTGAGGAAACTTTCTTAACCTGAAAAAGTTATCTATGAAAAACCCACAGCCAACATCATATTTAATAGAGAAAGGCTGAATACTTTCTCCCTAAAGTCAGGAACAAAACAAGGAATGTCTGTTCTCACCACTTCTATACAATATTGTACTAGAAATTCTAGGCAGGGCAATTAGGCCAGAAAAAGAAATTAGAAACTTTCAGGTTTCAAAGAGAGAAGTAAAATACTTCTATGTGTATGTGATATAATCGTGTAAAATTTTGTAAAAAAAAAAACCCACAAATAAACTATTAGAGCGAATAAACATATCCATCAATGTTACAGAATTCAAGATCACTATACAAATAAATATCACTTCTATTTTGATACAATAGCAACAATCTGAAATGAAATTAAGAAAATTCCATGTACAACAGCATTGAAAAATATTTATAAATAAATTCAACAGAAAAAGTATAAAACTTAACATCTGAAAACTATAAAAATTGTCTCAAGAAGTTAAGGAAGTACTAATTAAGTGGAAAGACATCCCATGTTCAGGGACCAGAAGATGTGCCCTTGTTAAGATGGCAATACTCCCTAAATTGATCTATAAATTCAATTCAATTACAGAATATCTAAAACAATCTTGAAAAGGAAGAATAAAGTTGAAGGACTCACACTTCCTGATTTCAAAACCTAATTCAAAGCTATAAAAATCAAAACAGTGTGGTACTGGTGTAAGAACATATATATATATATATATATATATATATATATATATATATATAATGGAATATAAACCAGAAATAAACCCTCATACTTATAGTCAACTGATTTTTGACATGGGTGACAAAACATTCAGTGAGAGGCAGGGGAGGTAGAAGTTGAGGTTGGACAGTCTTCTTAACAAAAGGTCCTGCGGCAACTGGATATTCACATGCAGAAGTTGGATCCTTATTTCACACAATATACAAGAATTAACTCAAAATGAATCACAGACCTAAATGTAAGAGTTAAAACCATAAAATTTCTAGGGGAAAAAAAAAAGAGTGAATTTTCATTATCTTGAGTTACACAATGATTTTTAGACATGGCACCAAAACCACAAATGACAAGAAAAAATAGATGGATTGAATTTCCTCAAAATTGTAAAATTCTGTGCATTAAAGGATCCCATCAACAAAGTGAAAACAACCCATGAAATGAAAGAAAATATTTGAAATTCATATGTGACAAGGAACTTATATCCAGAATACATAAAGAACTCCTAGAATTTAACAATAAAAGACAATCCAGTTTAAAAATGGCAAAGACTGTAACAGAAACAGACATTTCTCCAAAGATACACAAAGGGCTAATAAGCAGATGAGAAGACCTTATCATCATTTGCTATCAAAACCACGATGAGATACCACTTCACACCCACTAGCATGACTATAATCAAAATGACAGACAATTACAAGTATTGAGAAAAATCTGGAGAAACTAGAACCGTCACACACTGCTGGAAACGGTATAGCTGCTTTGGAAAATAGTTTGGCTCCTCAAAAAGTTAGTTACCATATAACCTAGCAATTCAACTCCTAGGTATATTTCCAAGATAACTGAAAAGTGTCTAAACAAAAACTTGTACAAGAGGACCTCCCTGGTGGTCCAGTGGTTAAGAATCCACTTGCCAGTGCAGGAGATGTGGTTTCAATCCCTGGTCTAGGAAGATCCCACATGCTGTGGAGCAACTAAAAGCTGGTTGCTCCACATGCCACAGGGCAATCAGGATCTGTGTGCTACAACTCTTGAGCCCGCTCGCCACAACTACTGAAGCCTGCACACTCTAGAGCCCACAAGCCGAAACTACTGAAGCCCTCAAGCCCTAGGGCCAGTGCTCCGCAAAAAGAGAAGCCACCACAATGAGAAGCCCACGGACTACCACTGGAGAATAGCCCCTGCTCACTGCAACTAGAGAGCAGCAACAAAGACAGCAACAAAGCAACAGAGCACACACAGCAACAAAGACCCATCACAGCCAAAAATAAATAAATAAAAATGTTTAAACTTGCACAAAAATGGCTACAGCAGCATTATTAATAATAGCCTATTATTAAGATGTAAACAGTTGAAACATCTATCACCTAATCATTGGATAAGCAAAATGGGGTATATCCATATAATGGAATATATATCCATATAATATGAACCTTGAAAACCTGCTAAGTGAAAGAAGCTAGTCACAAAAGAGACCATACTGTTTGATTCCATTTGTATGATATGTCCAGCATAGGCAAATCATAGAGACAGAAAGCAGATTAGTGGCTTCCACGGGCTAAGGGACAAAAGGAAACAGAGACCAACTACTAAAAGATACAGGGTTTCTTTTAGGGGTGTTCTAAAATTAGTTTGTGGTGATGGATGCACAACTCTGTGAACACACTAAAAAAAATTATGTAGTTTTAAACAGGTACATTTTATGATATGTGAAATGAATAATCAGTAAAGCTGTTTAAAAAAAAAAGGATGAAGCCAAAATAACAATTTCTAAACAATTATGATGTGCAAAAAAAAAATATATATATATATATATGTTTGTGTGTGTGTTAAACTACTTATAAAAACATCAGAAGACGACAAGCCATAATTTTGTCATTTATTTCCCCTTGAGAGACTACCTCAGAGGACTAATATGCCTTCATGTTAGATCTGCAACCTTATTGCCAACAGTATATATACGCAAAAGTTAGGTTCTCATCAAATTCAAGTTATTCTAAAATATTCTATGTAAGAATGAAATGAGGAAGATACAACAGGTCATAGATAAAAATCAGTCATCTACAGGAATGATACAAACTAGGACATCAGTACGTCAATGAAGAGTTTAAAGAATACAAAATCCTATTCCTGGAAGGGTTATCTTCAGTGAGATAGAATTGGAATGTACTATTATTTCAAAAGCTTAAACAAAAGTAGCAGCATTATACTCTGCTCAAAGAATATTATAACAGATGGTTGGCAAGGCTTCTGTAAAAGGGTAGTTCAAAGAGAAAAATCTTGGCATTGTCATCCCCAGTTCTACCCAGAGCACAAAGTAAAACACCCTGGTCCACAAATACAAGATCTGAGAGGACAAGTACGTGCTGAACAGGAAAAAAGATGCTGATCAGGCTACGCATTCCCAGCCAGATCGATCATTTTATTTTTGCCCCTATAAATCAATTTTTTTGTTTGTATATGGTCCAATATATTACAGATGTGATTAGAGGAGTCTATCCCCTCGCAATCAACAGACTTGTATAATTAATCCTAGATTGGGATTCAACTTCTAGTTCTAACACCACGTAGCTATGTAACTTTGGACAAGTGACTTCACTGCTCTCAGTTGCCTCATACAGAAAACAAGAGAGGGGCTTCTCTGGTGGCTCAGGGGTTAAGAATCCGCCTGCCAATGCAGGAGACGCGGCTGTGATCCCTGATCCGGGAAGATCCCACATGCTGTGGAGCAACTAAGCCTGTGTGCCACAACTACTGAGCCTGTGCTCTAGAGCCCGGAGCATGACCACCGAGGCCACGTGCCACGACTACTGAAGCCTGTGCACGCTGGAGCCTGTCCTCCCCAACAAAAGAAGCCACAGCAGTGAGAAGGCTAAGCGCCGCGACCGGAGTAGCCTGTGCTCTCCGCAACTAGAGAAAACCCATGCACAGCAACAAAGACCAAGTGCAGCCAAAAATAAATAAATGCATAAAGCAAATGTTTAACACACAGCATAGAGATGGACTGTAAAAATACTTGACTGTAAGAAAGCAAAGAAGTCAGATGCTCAACCAAAATGTTTAAATCCTTAAGTAGCATGGCAGGGAGAAGGAAGGGAGGTGCGGAGAGAAAAGAATAACTTTGCTCAAAATAAACAACAAAAAATGAGAAAAAGCAACAAAATATCATAAACTATAGCTGATCAAGAGCACTAAGGCCTATGTAGGTAAAACAATTAAAAATCTTGCAAGAAAATGCAAAGCCACAGAGAGGTGGTTTAAACATAGAAAAAGCCAGATGCTGAATAAAGACTGATGGAGCACTTGATAAACAGGGTCTAAACAGTGACAACAGCAAGACAGCTGACAGACCTAACTGTAATTAGTTTCAATACCTACTAAAGAAGATATGAGGAAGAAATCTATTTCTAAATTACTCTTTAAAGTCTAAAAATCACTGAGAATGAATCAAATTCATCATTAAACAAACAAGATGCTTCCAAACTAATATATCAGATGTTAGGTAGTCATGGAACCCCGAAGTATTCTCTGCATTTTAGAAGTAATCTCTGGGGACTTCCCTGGAGGTCTAATAAGAATCTGCCTTGCAGGACTTCCCTAATGGTACAGTAAATTAGAATCTGCTTGCCAATGCAGGGGACATGGATCTGATCCCTGATCCAGGAAGATTCCACATGCCTAGGAGCAACTAAGCCCATATACCATGACTATGGAGCCTGAGTACTGCAACTACTGAAGCCCAAGTACTCTAGAGTCTGTGTTCTGCAAGAGAAGCCACCGCAAGGAGAAGCTGCAACAAAGAGTAGCCCCTACCTGCCACAACTAGAGAAAGCCCACATGCACAACAAAAAACCAGGACAACCAAAAATAAAAACATTAAAAAAAAAAAAAAGAAAAGAATCCACCTTGCAATGCAGGGGATGTGGGTTCAATCCCTGGTTGGAGAACTAAGATCCCACACGCTATGGAGCAACTAAGCCTGCACGCCACGACAATTGGGCCCGAGTTCCACAGTTAGAAAAGCCAAATAAATAAGGTATGTATAGATACACAGATATAGATAGATATAACTCCCATCTACTCAAGAGAAGGGCTCTTGCTGTAAGCTTCAATTCGGTCAAACTGGCAAATCTCTACTAGAGGATGGGATCAGAAGACGTATCAGCATAAATAACCTTCTGAGGAAAAGACAAACATGGCTTCTGAAAGATGAAATCACACACCAGTCAATCCAAACTCTCTGAGGAGAAAGTATTGAATATAATTTATGTAGGCTTTTACAAGTCTTGGTAAGATTCTAAATAAAAAGCTGTTTTTAAAAAGCCTGAGTGACCGCACAGTTGAGAGTATTTACCATGGAAAGGGCGTGATTTATGAGACTGCACACCACCTACTGCACTAAGGAGGCACGTCTAGATTGGGTGAGACAGAAATTATGGGTGGATCGATGCTGAGGTACTTCCCCATATGAAGTACAAGCACTGATCTTAGGTAATGTTTTCAAAAGGCTATATTTAACATTTTCATAAATTATATGAAAGATACACAGAGAATTTCCCATTTTGCAGATGGAGTGATGAGCTTCCTGATAGTGAAATACTACAATGAACTGGAAAAAATAAGGAAACCGAGAGGTGGAAAGGATTTGTGTTATCAAATGAGAAACATTTGCAAAAACAAAGATTTATTTTTAGTTGAGAGAATACTCTGCAAGCATGAAAGCTGTCTAAATATCTATCTGCAAGGCTTTCTAGCAGAAGAGAAACTAGAGGTGCTCCAGGCAGTTCCTGTGTAGACAAAATTAGGCCCAGAGTGGAAACTGCAGAGGGACACATTTCAGCTAACATAATGACAAGCTTTCTAAGCTCCAGACCAGAACTAACTGAAGGGGGTGATTCTTACTCTGAATTACCTCTAAGAGCCCTCTGAGATATAGGCGGCTAAAATACTACAGGCAGGAAAATGGCAGGTATTAACAGTGCAGCATGAAAAAGTGAAAAGTAAAGCATTTACAGGAAAAAAAATCTAAGTTGTACCTAAAGGATGCATGGCTTCCAGTCAAAAAAGAAATCTTTGGATAATTACAGAATGTTGCCTAAAGACAATGGGATTTTTGCACGCAGAGGGGTGGGACTGCACATTCTACTGGCAACAAGGAAAAGACTGTGAATAGAACATATTTTCCTATTCGCCTAATAAATCATAATTAAGCTATATTTGAAATGCAATTCTGATTGGTTACCATAAATCTAGAAAAACAAAGCAATGCTGACAAAGATCCAGAGAAGTGTACGTAAATGGAATGACTAAGAGACTGAAGGAGATTTCACTGCAGATTACATTTTAAAATCAATCATCTTCAGCTGAAAAACATGAAATGAAAGCCAAGGGGCACTATGATCAAAATCAGAAAGCGTACCAATATTAAATACTAATCTATTCACCAAATCTTGGTACCATATATTAGGCTTTTAAACTTGAAAAGGTGGATCTTTTTTTTTCCACAAAAGATGAATAGAAAGTTATGGAATGCTTTATCACCAAGTGGTATTTAGGGATAAGAATACTCAAGAAGTATTTAAGTTCAGGTATATTAAGTCCCTTCTGAGGTCCTACCAGATAGAAATGACATCTGAGGCCTTAAATTTCTGAGGTTAACATTTTCATTTTATTTTACACATTTCATTATGATGTTCCAAATGTACACAAAAATAGAGTTTAACAAACTCCATACAACCATCACCCAATGAGGTTAACATCTTCTAAGATAACTGCCTCACCTCAAAACATCCCCTGGTGCCAACTAAGACATGACAGTTGGCTGACAGTCCCTAAGAGACTCAGTAAGGCTTGCTGGTACAGTTCTTTTATTCTTTTACCTATGTGTGTACAGCTGACCCTTGAATAATACAGGTTTGAACTGGTCCACTTACACTCGGATTTCCCCCAATCAATACTTACTACACTCAACTGAATCCCTGGATGTAGAGCTGCAGATACAGAGGATCTACTCTAAAATTATATGTGTATTTTCTATTGCATGGACGTCAGCACCCCTAACTCTGCATGGTTCCATGTGTGTAAAATATACATATACATTCTTTATCTTTTATATATTTAGAATCCACCTTATATATCTCTATATCCTGAATTTTTCATTTATCATATACTCAACATTCTCGCCTGGAAAACCCCATGGACAGAGGCGTTTGGCAGGCTACAGTCCATGGGGGTTGCAAAAGAGTCGGACACAACCGAGCAACCGAGCACATACACAACACACACAACATAAGATACTAAAAGTTCTTTTAAAATATTGTTTAATGGCTGTAATAACAACTCACCCTTAAATATGCCATAATTTACCCATTAATCTCACTGCTCATTCAAGTTTATTCCCAATTCTTACTTGTATAAATAATGCTACAATGAATATCTTTGTTCACAAATTTTTCTATCTCTATTTTTCCCCTCTTAAGATAAATTCCTAGAATTACTGAATGAAAGGACAGTTTAAGGTTTTTTGATATGTAGTGGCAAAATACCTCCCAGAAAACTTGGGCCCAATGCACTTCCATCAGCAGTTTTAGAGACCACCACCTTCCTATTTGATAGGTTAAAAAAAAGTAGTATATCATTTTAATCTGAATTCCCTTGATTATGCATCAGAATAAAAATGCTTCTTATATGCTTCTTGGTCATTTGTATTTCTTCTTTGTGAACTCTAATCATGATCTCTGTCAGAAAGGCTCTTTTACTTTCTTTGGGCCTTGATGAAACTGAAAACCAGCTTAGATGGAGTCACATATCAGTGACTTCAGCTCCCTCTCCTGGCCAAAAAATTATTACCATGATCCGGTTATTGTTATTCAGTCGCCCAGTCATGTTCAACTCTGCGACCCCATGGATTGCAGCATACCATGATCCGGACCTAGATTTAAATACCTGTGTGTATGTGCTCAGTTGCTAAGTCATGTCCAACTCTTCTTCGACCGCATGGACTGTAGCCCATCAGGTTCCTCTGTCCATTAAAAGCTTGCCATTTCCTAAGTTGTTGCTATAAACACAATTTATACATGGTAATAAAAGATAAAACATTATGTGTCTAAACCCATACTTAACAGAGATGTGATGGAAAAGGAGAAAGGGAACACCTGATCACTTATATTTAATAATTAATGTCACCAAAAATGTTTAAATTATAATCAGGTCACTGCCAAGTTACTTACTGGATGGAACATTACAAGCCTAAAACTCATTTCTGTATACTTTATTTTCTTTTTAATGGCCGCACTGCGTGGGCACTTAAGGGATCTTCATTCCCTGACCAGGGATTGAACCTGGGGCCATAGCAGTGAAAGCATCAAGTCCTAAGCCCTGGACTGCCAAAGAAGTCCCCATAACTTTATTCTAATAATGTAAAACATTCTAGTTGTCAGATGACACTGGGCTGTCAGCACACTGGTTATCTTCTCTTTTTTAAAGGCAAAAATAAGAAAAAAAAATCTACGTGCCCTTCATCATTTAATGAAGGATTTAAAAAAAAAAACAAAAAACCCTCTTTGTAATCCTTAGTCCAAAGCTACAACGCTGCTCACACTAAACAGACTGGGTCCTACAGTTCCAAAGGGTAAGGCCAGGATTCGCAAATGGATGTAGCTAACTCAACTTCTCTACTGATAACCTCCAAGATGCAATTCACAGGTTGGGCAGTGCAGTGCTCAGACGATTCATTCATTCAACGCACATTTACTAAGTGCCATCACTTTGCCAGCAGTGATGATGACAGACAGGACAAAGCCCCTACTCTCAGAGAACTGGGAAACTAGCTGTCTGGAGAAGGCAAAGCCTGGGTACCGTCTATGTCAGTTACTGCTGTTACTACACCTCCCTGCTATTAAAGAATTAGGAAGAGTATGTTTCTAGAACAGGGTAGCACTTTAGTAAAGGATGGTCATTTTAAACAGTGGCAGCTGTTTGTGTGAAGATTTAGAGGCAAAAGAACAACAAAGTGTACAGAAGGAATTGCAAGCAGTTCAGTGCTATTGAGTGAAGAGCTCAGGAAGGAGAAAAAGAGACGACCTGGGCCAAGGGCCTGGGTGCTTGGTTTGAACTCCACCTCGAAAGCCAAGTAAGTGAAGGGGAGGAGACATACGGTCCTATAAGGAGACCATTTAGCTCTGGGGAAAAACCGCTTGCAAATCATAGGTATATGGATGTGAGACTCATACAGTGGTGAGACATAAACTTACCTAAGTTTCCCTCAGGAACTACATAGGCTATGAGGAGAGAAGGCCAAGACAAGGCAAACCCTGACTGAAAGAGACAGATGTCTGCACAGAAAACTGAGAACGAACAGCCAGAGGCAACAGCGATGACAGAAAAAGCCAGCACTCAGACCATTCGTACTTCACTGTGCGTCAGGCACTCACCTACATGCTTTTCACGCATTAATTCATTTCCTCTTCATGACAGTCCTGGAAGGCTAAGTGCCATCACTTTTATTATTTTCCCATTTTTCAGATGAGGTAACTGAGGCGCAGAGAGAGGCACAAAGTATGGCAGAGCTGAAATCTGAATCTAAAGGACTCACTCCAGAGACCATGTTCTTTTTTTTTTTTTTTGAAATAGTATTTGTTTTTATTTATTTATTTGACTGTGTTGGGTCTGAGTCGCAGCATGTGGGATCTACTTCCCTGACCAGGAATCGAACCCCGGGCCCCCTGCATTGGAAGCATGGAGCCTTAGCCACTGGACCACCAGGGAAGTCCCCCAGAGACCATGTTCTGTATCCCGGCTCTACAATGCCTTTCAGAAATGACAGGAAGCAGGAGGGACCACCACCACCACAGCCAAGGACAACAATGGTCCATGGCATCAAAAACCACAAGGAGGCCTCAGAAAATAAGGAAAGGGATGCCTCCATAAGGGCAGGTACAGTGGAACACACAGGGAGAAGCGAGACAAATACTTCTCTGGCAAAGGGACCAGCCGTTGCAGTTTAGGAGTTCTGTGTTTATAAAAAGTGAGAGACTTGGAGTGTGTTTAGAAGCTGATGGACAAGAGCCAACAGGGAATGAGAGGGTAAAAACAGGATGGGAAAAGGGACAAATGACAGACAGAGGTATCTATGATGAGGAAGAAAACAGCGCAAGAGACCAGAGAGGTGGCCTAGTATGAGAAGAAACAAAGACAGGGATAGGGTGGGCCCAAGAAGGGTCTCTTCCCCACAGGCTCTGTGGAAAGGGGTTTTCTCTGTAAGCAAGGGAGCTGCTTAACTTCTGAAGAACCCTCCACAGTAAGATGCTTTTAGAATTGTAGCATTATATTCTTTTATTCTTTTACTCCTGTTTTCACTCTTATCCAGCTGTCTCATTAAACTATGATCTAGGTGGCAAACAGGTCACAAGATGATTTCTAAGCAAGAAAAAAATCTAGCAAAAACTAAAATCACTAGACTGTTCAGAACAAATATAAAATTCTTTAAAAAGATAGCATTTTTCTATTTCTTCAAGTTAAGTATCTAAGTACATTCTCTGAGCTTCCAGAACTTACTATGGCTACCCCCTTTGTCCTCAATGCCCAGAGCTGCTCTCCTGCTCACGACTTGACTTCTTTCCCCCAGCTCTGCCTCAGCATGGTCAGCCCTCTCTCTGGCCTAGTCAAGCGGCCCTTCCTCCCCCAGTCCAAACAATTACCCAACACTTCCTTCCAGGACAGGTAGACAGGAGAAGGAATTTGGGAACTAGCCTCCGATGACAATTAACAGAGCAATTTCATAGCACGGATTTATCAAAAGCAGTCCCGGAAAAAAAAAAAAAAAAAAAGCAGTCCCGGATCACGGTAAAAAGCTGAGCAAAGTAATGGACTCTTCCTCTCCATAAAATGCACACAAGCAAAACCACACAATTTGCATTAGATGGTCAAAAAGCTGTCATTTTTCACGTATTTTATCCATAGAATACTTGGCTGGATAAGTACTGGAACAAGACGGCTCACTCTAGCCATCATCAAAGGTCTACTCACCTTCCCTGGCAAATAATTTATACAAGTTTAGTTTGCTGATATCCTAACCTCCCAGAGAAAGAAGGCATTAAAATAGAGGGGAGAGCTGCTGGAGGCTGGAGCAAGGCCAGTAATGGCCAGATATTAAGGTAGGAGATCAAGAAAGTAGATTACTCACAGACAAAAGAGTATGAAGACTGGCCCAAGAGTATGAAATATATGCACACACTACTCCATGAATACAGTTTACCTTACGACCTGCAAAGACACATTACATCTCAGCACAGTAGAGTTAGGATGTACATAGGGAGACTCTTCTGTAATTCTGAAATATTATTTAAGATAAAATTTTGTACAGGGTACTTTTTTAAGGAGGCAGAAAAGTATATAATATCTATTAGAAAATTTTTCAAAACTTTCACAGTATTCACATGAGTTTCATGAGAGGAAACCATCAAACAAAAGGGTATAACTGGCCTGCAGAGAAAGATTTTGAAACAAAACAGTAGCCAGACCATCATGTGTCTATACGCTGTGTCAGAAAGCTTGAACTTTACCCTCAAGACAAACAGGAGGGGAATGGAAGCAGAGGGCGGGACATATCAGCTGGTTCACAAGAGGAACTTCCTCAAGGTCTTGCTCTCTCTGGAATGACCCATACTGTCCACCCCCAGAAGAAGTCAAATGTTGGAGGATAACCATGCCTGTTTCTTCAAATATGGCATCTGAGTGAAGATAAAACATCTCTCTATTCACACAGACAAGGAGGTGTTAATTTGAGACAGGTATCTGGGCCTAATTCTTAGGTAGTAAGGAAATCTCAAGGTTTCATCAATTTCCACAAAGGAGGAGACATGGAGAGCAGACTATAATCTTGACCTTAAACTTTCAAATCAGAATTTTACCGATAGCTAAACAAAAAGAATATTACCACCTTCTAAAGTGTCAATTTTATATAAATCTAAAGTCTCAACAACAAAAATCTAGACATTAAAGACAAATAAGATAAACAAGGTCCTACTCTATAGCACAGGGAACCATATATCCAATACCTTGCAATGAATATTAATGGAAACAAATGTGAAACTGATTCAGTTATGTACCACTTTGCTGTACAGCAGAAACTAACACAACCTTGTAAATCAACTATACTTCAATAAAAATAAAAGGACAAATATATGAGACACCTACAGAAATAATCCACTTCTTTAAATCATGTGACCAATTTGCACCCAAATTTTCATTTCCTATGTATAAGTGTTGGCGGTCTGCTACCCTTGATGAGTAACATTAGTCTATGGGGCTCTCAAGGCTAAAAGATGCTATTATGAGTTGAACGGTGTTCCCAAACCCTCAAGAAAATATTTTGGACTCCTAACCCTGTGTACCTCAGAATGTGACCACAGTTGGAGAAAGAGTCTTTACAGAGATAACCAAGTTAAAATGAGGAGATTAGAATGTGCCCTAATCCAACATGACTGCTGTCCTTTTAAAAAAGGAGAATTTTTGAACAAAAGAGATACATACACAGAGAGAACTTTGTGCTAAGATTGGAGTTATGTGGCTAAAAGCCAAAGATCTACCAGATGCTAGAGGAGAGGCCTGGAAGACATCCTGCCCAAGGGCCCTCAGGTGGAGAATGCCCCTGCCCTCAGACTTCTAGCCTGCAGAACTGAGAGACAATACATGTCTGCTGTTTAAGCTACTTACTTCGTGCCACTTTGTTATGGCAGCCCTAGCAAACAGATGTCATGAAGAAAATTAGTAGCTCAGGTTTATTGAGCACATACCAAGTATTATTCTAAGCACTTCGCATCAACAAACTCATTTAGTCATTACAAAATCCACCCCAGGATCTAGATACTATAATTATACCCTTTTCACAGATGAAGACACCAGGTCTCTAAGAGGATAAAAAACTTGCCTGACAGCAGACAGAGCCCCCAGTATGACCACTAGCTATAAGGAACTATGATTTATAGTAATTATTTTAATAACAGTGGTAGTCACTAAGCCAAACACTATGTACTTTACAGATCTAATATACACAACAATAGTCTAAAGTACATGTTCATTTTTGTTTCCAATACAAAGGAGAACCCTGAATCTTCAAGAGATTTTCTTAAAATTGCCCCACATCTCACAACCAAGAATATGACAGTGAATCTAACTGCCAACTTGAGGAAATAAACAAAAAATCCTTTTTTACTAACATTTTAAGTGCAAGTGAAAATTTTTAATGTCTGACCTTGCAAATCAATACCAGAAATCTAAATCTATAAATTCAAAATCCTTCAAGATCCCAGGAAAAAATGGGCCCTAGATTACAGTATCCCTTGTCTACACATCCCTTCAACTGTTCAAGGGCTGTCTGCTCTCTCATCTGTGATCCCTTGACTTTTCTCTAACTTCCAGACACAGGAGAAGAGAAGATGTAAGGACTGAGATACTGCTTTTTAAATTGTTTTTTTTTTTTTAATTTGTATTTAATTTTTAAATTTTGATACAAACATCAGAAAGTGTGAAAAAATATAATAGTGAGAAGTCTCCTTCCCACTCTGTCCTCTGCCTGCCCAGTTCCTAGACATAACAGGTAACCAACATCACCATTTTCTTGTTTACTCTTTTTTTTTTGTTTACTCTTCTAAAGTGATTTTTTATGCATACACAACAAGCCAATAAAAATTGTTTTTCTCCCTTTTTTTTCAAAAAAAAAAAAAAACAGACAAAACACATCATACACACTGCTCTGCATCTTGTAGATCTTTACATAGCCTTTTGAATCATTTTAATTGCATCCTTTTGTCTGTCAAGAATATTTTTACTTGCGTTCATTACAGTTCGGTCTAGTACACAAAGCACCAGCACGCAAAGCTACCAGCAGTCCCTGAGAGGTACATGAAATGACGGATGGTGGACCCACGACACACCAAAGGCCTTGTGTCTCTTCGCTCCATCTCATCTTCACTTTTCTCCAACTTGCCCAATCCTCCTCCTCCCTGCTCTTCCATTTCACCCATGCCCTAACCCTGACAACTGGACCTGAAAACATCAAATATCACTGCTACTGCTTAGTCATGGCTAGCACTGAAACAGCTGCAGACCCCTGATAGAAAGAGAACGGGATAAATAATTTCCATGGGAACTAATTAACAAGAGTGCCTTCAATTGAGTTTTTTGGGGAGTTATATTTCCTTTATGTTATTTATGTTTCCTTTGATGCTTTGGTTCTTAAAAAGGGTAGACATTAGCACTATTTTCTACCAGCCTGGGAACATAAATAAATACACACTGGGGTCTAACGTTTGAGTAATACCTACAGAACGAGAGTTTATTTTGAAATAAAATAATCAAAGTGTAAGAACTACAGAAAATTAATATTTTGGCTCCAAAGTATATATACATTTTAATTAACCCACTTTTTACTTAAAAATAAGTAACTGCAATCTGAAAACACATCTCAGAAACATTTTAAAGCTATTCACAACTGAAAAAAAGAATAAAGTTCTCTATCCCATTTTTATTTTCCGTCCTGCAAATTCAATGATATCCTGTTCTCCCCCCTCCAAGAAAGTGCCTTTTCCCCCCTGCCCAGCTCAAACACCACAGTTTTTAAGGTTTTTTTTTAAGTCATAAAAGGAGAAGGAAAATGTTAACAAAAAAAAAAATTTGTTCAGACTCAGAAACGGTCTTCAACTGATCAAAGGATTAAATTAAGGCAGTCACATAACTACATTCTTAAGTAGTTAACAGGTGGTAACAGTCTGGAGTACTGACTTCACTCTCTATTCCTATCATGCCAGAGACCTTTGGTACAACTTCAAGGATTACTGTAGAACTTACCCAGGTTCCAAGACTTACAGGTAAAATGTCATATGTAAAAAAGCAGGCCTCTGTATATCTAATCCATTTTTAGAACCAAAATGACTATGAAATAAAAATCTAATATATTGATCCCCAGTTCCTCGGGTTTCTAGTTGTTCTTGAGTCGCTAAGTTCTGTCCAACTCTTTGCGACTTCAGGGACTATACGTAGTCCGCCAGGCTCCTCTGTTCATGGAATTTCCCAATATTCTTATATTGGAGTGGGTTGCCATTTCCTTCTCCAGGGGATCTTCTTTACCCAGAGATGGAACCGGAGTCTCCTGCATTGGCAGGCAGATTCTTTACCACTGAGCTACTAGTGAAGCCCAGGGAACTAGTACCTGTTGATATCCCCTTGTCTGCTTCCTAAAGAGAACAGAGGCCACCGGGTCCCGGCACTAAACATTCAATACCAAAGAGAAATATTCTTGTACAAGGCCCTCCAGTTCCTACGGTTCAGGACTTCCGGCTGGGTTCCCCATGCAACACCACCAACTCTACAGGGAGAATGGCTGGAAAAACTGAGTCCCTCTGACTTCCTTTACACTAATATAAGCACTCTTCAGCCAACAGTAGCAGCTGGAACATAAATGAAGATGAGAACTCAGTCTACATTTACCTAAAGATTTCCCGCAATCCAAGTATTTAGTTTACACAGACTGCATTAATATCTGACGTATTCATTCACTGCATTAATTTGGAATTCTACAGGGCAGGGTAACAGACAATAATCTAACTACATTAGTATTTAGCTCTGAAGAAAACAACCTGTACCATCCAGTAAAGCTAGTGGGGGGTTTCTGTTACTCCTTATCTTTCCCCATCCTTCCTTTTTCCTCCCTCCATGTATCTTAAGCTTTATCCTCTGTTTAGTCTTTCTTAATGGAGAGAGTTTTCTGGCCATTTATGTACAAGAAACTGGAAGTAGTCAAGAGAAAGGAGAACTACCACATCACTGAGAGTTTTTTCATGTAAAGATCATGTTCTCACACTGCCCCCAAAGAGGTTTATCTTGTGAGATGAAACATGGCACAAAGTGCTACCTGTTGAGAAAAATAGTACAAACTCGCATACAAAGGACTAGGAAATAGCAGGAAAACTCTCCCACAAAGCTATACATATAAACAAACAGGTCTTAGAATGTTCTAAACATACTAAATCAAGTTTCAGAGTAAATAAGTGGCAAGTGACACATCTTCTGTAACACATGAATCAGCTACAGATTTGCAAGAGTGGGACACACCCTAGCACCTACGATAATACTAAAGGACCTGTTTGAAAGTGGACCCGGCTGTCTGAATTGCCAGTCCATCCTACTGAGACTGGAACAGAATTTTACAACTGTATGGGGTTGTCACAATTTAAAGCTAAAAAATAAACACATCATTATCATGGAAGTTAATTTGAGAACTTCATTAGTATTTTAACACCAATAATTAAGGACAGGAGCAATACAAAGGAGTAACCAACAAGTTCTAGGAGGCAAACACAAGGGAAAGGAATGTCAGGTAAGACGGTTGAAGAACTGCAAATTCAAAAACTTTAAAAAAAAAACACCTTAATTCTTAAAAAAATATAAAAAACAAGACGTTTATAATTAAAAAAAAAAAAAAACCCACACATCTTACCTTAAGAGGCATCCAAGTAGCATTCATAGTGTCAGGAGTAGTTCAGGCAGTAATACTCAGAAAGGAGCAAGAATGGAGTCTTAGTAATTCCCCAGCTACCAAGTATAAGCAGGTAGGAAAATTTTTTGTTTCAAGAAGGTATCTGAAAAAGAGAGGACTTTCATTTAGACTAAAAATAATCCAAAAATAAGCATATAGTTTAAACTATCTGGACAGAGATTCAAAGTACTATTCGCCTCACCATCTTAAAAAGATGTAGAAAATAACTGTCCCCTTTGGAAAAGGACAAATGTGTGTGGTGTATGTTTCTCCACAGGTAGGAAGAAATACATTTTTCCATAAAATTGGATTAAATGTGTAACACGTATTTTAGATAATATAAAATTGCTTATCAGAATTATTTCCCAGATAGAAAAATGATTGTCCAGGGTTACTTCATAAACACTATTAAAAAGTGATTTTTTTATCTGATCACTAAAAAATGCCCTTGCCACATTTAGTTTTAATAAATTAATCCCTCTGATCATTTTGACTGTCCTAAATTTTCTTGAGTTTAAGTTGCAGAGCCCATTCTATGTGGAAAAATAATAGCCATTCTTGACTGAAGTGCTACAAATAAAAGACCCTTCTTTCCTAGAAATCTTTAATAACAGGCCAAACAACTTAATTTTGAGCCAAGTTTGTGTGGAGGTAGGAGGATGGATTAAATGACCTCTTGTAGGATTCGTGCTCTCCTCCTAGGCCTGAATGAAAATTCCAGCTTAACCAGTTACTGCTTCGCTTAAAATGGAGGCTTGCCCGATTAGGGACAAAAATAACAGCACCCACCTCTGTAAAATAAATTAAAAAAAATTCAAAGCCTACAGTACCCTCATTTTTAAGAAAAATTAAAAATAAAAACCTCTGGAGTGGATTTGTTCTTGCTATGCGTGTGTCACTTTGGCGTCGAAGACTTGGCATCACTTTCCTTACGCTCGTCGGATTTTTTTTTTTTTTTTTTTGGTGGGGGGAGGGTTGGGGGGAGTTTGACTTCTGACCCAAGTCCGGGGACGGTTTAAGAGCCCCTCTATAATCCCCAACGCAAGAGCGAAGGGGCGAAGAGAAAGGGGAGAGCCAGAGTTCCCACCCCTCCCCCCACCCTGGACCCCAGTCCCAAACCGACCCCCCTCCCCGCTGTGAGGCGACTCCTTCTGCCCCAAACCCATTGTTAGGGAGGGGGCGAAAGGGAGAGGGGGCTCAGGGCAGGGCGCCGGCGGCCGTTGCTCCGCTCGCTTCTGGAAGGGGGCGGCCCGCGGGATGCAGCTTCCCTTCCTCTCCGCGTCGGTCCGTCCCACCTCGGCTCGGCCTGGCGCCCCGGGCTGTGCTCGGCGCCCCCGGCCCCGGGCCCGGCCCAGCCCGCCCCCCGAGTACCAGGCCCCCGACCCCTCAGCCCGCAGCCCGAGGCCCAGGCCTGCGGGTGGGCGCGGGGCGGGGGTCCCTATGCCCCACACACGCGTCCCCGCTCCCCCAGCCCAGTCGCTTCCAGGGCCCTCGGCGGCGCCCGCTCCCCGGGCCCGTCGGCCCCCCGCCTCCCGGCCGGGCCGCCCCCTCGGGCTCCCGCCGTTGGGGCCGCCTCCCCTTCCCCACCATCACCCCTACCGACTCGTGCCCCCACCCCCCGGGGCACCAGTGCCAACGGCGGCTCCCCCGGCCCCCGAACCTACCTGCACAGCTCAACCAAGCCTAGAAGTGGGGGCGGGGAATCTTCCGCCCTCCTCTATCTCTCATTGGCCCTTCCGGGGGACATAGGGATCTCTATTGGCTGGCGGCGAATGTCCGTCAGAGCGGTGGGGCGGGACAGAAGGGGAGAGGGATGCTGGTGCCTTGGCGTCTCTGTCTCTGTGTATCTCGCTGTCTCTGTCTCGGAGCTTGGAAATGAGAGACATTTGGATGAGAGGACTGGAAATGGGCCTCAGGTGGCAGGAAGAGAAATAGGAATCCTGGCAGAGCTTCCCGCAAGTCTGTCACTCCGAACCCCCTACCTAAATCCCCTTTAGATCCTCTTCCCCATCACCCCCAACCCCGGCCCCTCACCCTTGTAGGTTCTTCATCCAGGAAGCGATGTGAAGAAAACTCGAGGCCGGAAGGCCACAGAGGGAGATTTTATATTTGTATATAAAATACACACATACAAATACTTACATAGAAAGTCAACCAGATATAAGGTCACAAGGGCCTGGAGAGGAAAGGACACACATCTCACAGACAAGGAAGGACTTGAGATATAGCCAAAATAAAGAATCAAAAATCACTCTTAAGAGCTGGTAACCTGGTTTCCTTCTGGGAGGGGAGCTGAGGGGATCAGGTGCGAGGAAGACTTACATTTCACTATATATATCCTTTTGTATCTTTTGATTTTAAAGATTTCCATTTTTTCCTTTTTTTTTTTTAATTACGTGGCTTAAATTTTAAAATAACTATAAGGTGCCAAAACCAGGGGGACAGTTAAAATGGTGGTCCGGACAAAGAGGGACAGCATGTAGATTTGGTGAGGAATTTTAGTTTTTAGTTTGTTCATTTCCCGTGCCAGGGGTAAAACCAAGGAGAAGTGTTCCGGGACAACTGGAGTTATGGAATTCAGGAAGGGGTGGATAATCTGGGGAGAGGATAGCGTTCTTCATATAAATATGGCGATCAGTGACGTGCTAAAGGATGAACTCCCCATAGAAACAGAAAAAGACATCCACAACAAAGTAAGGAGTGTAAACAAACAGAAAGAGGGTTTGTGAGATAAGAAAAACAAATAGTGAAGAGGTATGAAAGTTAAGGGAGGAAGGGTCTCTGGAAAAATAAAACAATAAAACTATGAGAACCTCACAGATCGTACGACTCATTTCAGGGACCGTCTTTAGTCTCATGCAATAAGAATGAGAGCTTGCTATACACCTGAAACTAACAACATTGTAAATCAATTATACTTCAATTAAAAAAAAATTTTTTTTAATTAAAAAACCAAGAGCGAAAGCCAAGAGAATACTAAAAAAGCAGAGTTCTTAACTTTTTCATACCATGTACCCTTCTCAGAATGTTTTTAAATGTATAACAAATATACCCAGAAATTCAAAGGAACAAGTTACATTAAAATACAATTTTCAGAATATTTTTAAAGTATAATGTAGTAGTATATGTGCTTTATATTAAATCCATTAAATACTAAGATCTAGTGGCGAGCCTAAAGACCACCATAATTCTGAGGTAGTAAATGAGTTAAAATATTTCAAGACAAGATATCCACAAACACCATCATAAGAAAATACCTGTGATTTCTACTGCTGACAAGATCACAGGTACTGCTAACACTACTTAGTTTGTTATCTCCATTTATAGTTGAGGGAAATACTAATTTTCTGTTAGACTTTAGCAAAAAGAAAGGTACATTACTTTTCCTTATCCAAGCTCATGGATTTCCTAATCTATGGACTTCAGGTTAAGAAACCCAATCTGAAAGAAATCATCCTTTCTACCCTCCACACACCCACACAGGTATGTGACCCTGCTTCTCTCTTCCCCACCTCTGTGTCTCTTACCCTTCCCCACTTGCTCCAAGCACCCTCAAGTTCCCAGTCCTGCCTGAAGATGTCTGACATCTCAGAATAGGGGTGGAGAATGGAGGGTTGCAGGAAAGATGTATATATATACTTTGTCTGTCTTCAAAAAAAAAAAAGAGAGAGAAAGCTCTGAGGTATATTGTGGGTCGAAAAAGATGGGGAAAACAGTATTATTCATTACCAAAAGGAAAAACAAATTATAAAAAGAAAACATCTTTCTATCAATTAAGAAAGAATCTTTGAATTTATTAATATTGTTCAAGTCAACCCTGGAAAACATCTGCAATTCAATATCTATTCGATAATTCTGTAAAATAAGGCAAAAAACAGTACCTACCTCCTAGGGGTTTTGTGAGGATTAACTTAGTTAATACATATAATGAATTGAAAATAGTGCCTGACACAGGCTAAACACTCAGTTTTAAGCTATCTTTATTATTATATTTGATGTCTTATTTTCAAGAACATTCCATGAAAATTTCTGCTAAGATTATCTGTATTAATGACTTACATAATAGCAAATTAAGAGTGATAAGGAGGTTAGCCCAGACTCTTGCTTTTCATTTAAATGCTGCAAAGTTAGAATACTCCACTTTTTCCAGTTACATTTTCATCCCTCTAAGGGGAAATAGCCTCAGTGCCTCTTTAAAGGGATTGTAAACTTGGGAAAGAAAAGGTCTGGCAACTCATATTACAAAGGGCTAATTTCCATAATGCTGTTTATAAAACTTCCTACAAATGAATAAATAAAGCCTAACAATCCTTATACACTGCTGGTGGGAGTATAAACTGGTACAGCAACTTTGGAAATGACTTTGATATAATCTAATAAAAGTTAAGATATACATACTCTATGGGAACAGTTCGACTACTACATGCATATTTAGGAAATGCAGAATTTTAAGGGTCAGGATGACTGTACAAGAATATTCATGGCAGCGTTGTTCCTCAGTGACCCAGAGAAAGGAAACATCCCAAATGTCTACCAAGCATAAAATGACTAAATTGCAATATATTTGTACAATGAAAACTAATAAATTATGATTATATTCAACAACATGAATAATTTTTTTACGAAGATAACATTGAACACACAAAAAAGCAAGATACTATATATATATATACGTATTACTCCATTTATATAGAGTTTAAAAGCAGGCAAAACTAAACTATATTCTTTAGGGATACATAGATAGGAGGTAAAATAAAGAAAAAGAAGGAAATGAACACAAAAGTCAAGAGAGCAAGTAAGGGGCAGAAGGAATTTTGTTTGGGAGTAGGGGGTTGTTTTGGGGGGCTGGCAGTGTTCTTTTTGATCAGGTGATGGGTACACAAGTATTTGCTCTGTAACTATATATTTAACTGTACTCCCAAACTTTTATATATATATATATATTTTTTTTTTTCTGACCGCATGTTATATTTCACAAAGGAAATGTCAAGAGGGAGGGGCCAAATGTATACCTATGGCTGATTCATGTTGATGTTTGGCAGAAACCAACACAATTCTGTAAAGCAATATTCCTTCAGTTAAAAAAAATTTTTTTTAAATCTCTGTAGGAAAAAAACGGATAAAGAATATGACAGAAATTTCACAAAAAGGAAAATATAAACGGCTCTTAAATAAATGAAAAGATGCTCAACTTTATGAAAAGACATAAAAACTCCACTGAGGTAATCCCTGGCAGTCCAATGGTTAGGACTCTGAGCTTTCACTGCAGGGGCCCAGGTTCAGTCCCTGGTTGGGGAATTAAGATCCCACAAGCCACATGGCATGGCTGAAAAAACAAAACAAAAATACTCCACTGAGATACAAACAGGTCATGATGATAATGCTAACACATTGTGTTAGCAATGGAGAGGAGAAATACATTTTTTGTATCACTGAAAAAAATATAAGTTGTTCCAATATCTATGGAGGGCAATTAGGTAATAGCCATCAAAATTACAAATGCAAATAACCTTTAATTTAGCAATTCCATCCCTAGGAATTCATTCATTCCTCAAATATTTATTGAGCACCTACTATGTGGCAGGCACTGTTTCATTCTCTAGAATTTATCTTCTCCATTCTATGAGAAGTCTGGGAACATAGGGCTGTTTATTATTTTTTAATATCGATTTACTTATTTATTTTTTGACTGCGTTGGATCTTATTTGCATCGGGCAGGATCTTTCATTGCCACGTGCAGACTCTCTAATTGTGGGGTGCAGGCTCAGTAGTTGTAGCACGTGGGCTCTCTAGTTGCTCTGAGGCACATGGGATCTTAGTTCCCTGGCCAGGAATCAAACCTGCGTCCCAGGCCTTGCATGGAGGATTCTTAACCACTAGACCACCAGGGAAGACCCAGGGGCTGTTTATTATTCCTGTGGAATTGCTCATGAGAAAGAAGGCTTGCATCTCAACGAGATAATTAAGATTATGTCAGAGCACATTAAACAAAATGAAAAAAGTATAACAAACATTTCCCTACTTACACATTTTTAGATAATCTGCATGTACATGGTTATTGGTCTGTTTGTTTTTGAAACGCTGTTTGTAATAGAAAGATGAGGGGAATAAGACTTAAATGCACATCATTATAGGAGTTGTTGAATAAATTATGATTGGCAGCTGCTTCGTCACCAGTGCTATCTTCACGGGCATGTGACCTGTGCAGTCACACAGGGCCCCACACTCAAAAGGGCCCCAAGTTTTGCTGTTGCCTCTTGAAATATGAACAATTTCACTTCTGAATTTGAGTTTTGTAGGTGAAGTCTGATGAAGCAATGAAGTCAATGCATGAGTGGAGGAGCTCAGAGCAGTTGGGTGTCACAATTCTTTTGTCACCTCACTCACAAATAGCATCTGTGATGTTCCACGAGCACAGAATTCTGGAGAGCGAGCTTGAGATACGTGGGACACTTGGCCAATGAGTACAAGGTATACAAGATAAGTGTGTTACATGTATGACTGAATAAGCCCTGAGAGGTGACTGAATAAGCCTCGAGAGGCCATGCTTTCCATTTGACCTAGAACTTGCTCTGAAGCCAAAAAGCAGATAGTGGCTTTCTTTTATAAGCTTTTTTTTTTTGGCCACACATGTGGAATCTTAGTTCCCCAGCTGGGGATCAAACCTGTGCCCTCTGCATTGGAACTGGACCACCAGGGAAGTCCCAACAGTGGTATTCTAAGAAACATGGAAGATCAAAGAACCGCATCATATCATTTCTTACTTGTGTTACTTCTCCATATTAGCCAATCACTTATGCTGAAAGTGATGACATAGAAGGAAGTGACACACAAGGCAACCCAGAGTTCCTTTTCCTTTTGCTCCTTCCTTGCTTATCAGGAAGCTGAAAGTTAAGTGTTGGTAGAAGGTGCATGTATCAAGAAGTGAGATCAAAACATTTGAATTCATTTATCCAGTTTCCCATTGTTCTGCTAAGAACAAAATGCAATGTGCAAGTACAAGCTACAGAATACAAATTGTATAATTTTGGTGATTCAACATCCACGTTAAATGCTCTTTAAAACTGGCATTGCGCAATGTAAGATGGTAAATTTCATAATAACAATTTAAATTTTTAAGTTTTCTTTACTTAGATGACTTTGAACAGCAAATAAAAAGCAGCATGTCAAGTCAAGACAGAGACCATGAAAGAAAGGTCTACTTTATCTTTTAGTAACATTAATGGTACTTTCTCCCCTGCTTTCTGAATAAGGGACTCACATTTTCATTTTGCACCAGGCCTCTCAAATTAGATAGTGTGTCTTGGTCATCATTTATGCATTTTGTGGCATTGGGCAAGTTATTTAAACACTCAAAGCCTCAGTTTTTCATCTCTGCAAAATGGGAAGAATAATCATACCTAGTTCATACTATTGTTGAGAGGATTAAATATGCTAATATAAATAAAAATCTTAGAGTTTAGCTCCTATATATTTCTGGACTTCCATGGTGGCTCAGATAGTAAAGCATTTGCCTGCGTTACAGGAGACCTGGGTTTGATACCTAGGTCGGAAAGATCCCCTGGAGAAGGGAATGGCTACCTACTCTGGTATTCCTGCCTGGAGAATCCCATGGACAGAGGAGCCTAGCAAGCTACAGTCCATGGGGTCACAAAGAGTCAGACATGACTGAGCCACTAACACTATATATTTAATATTATCATTAGTGCTGTGTTGCTATTATCAAATAGACAGTAGAAGAGTATCCAGCCATTAAAGAAGAAAGAGGAAGTCTTTCATATACTACACATACGTAAATATATGAGAGTGATCGCCAAAATATAGTAAGTGAAAACAAAACAGATAATATGTCAAACGATGTCTCTGACATGCTTTCATTTATTTAAGGAAGGAAAGAAAAAATGTCTTACGTATGTACTTGAAAAGTGAAAATGAAGTCACTCAGTCATGTCCAACTCTTTGCAACCCCATGGACTAGAGCCTGCCAGGCTCCTCTGTCCATGGGATTCTCCAGGCAAGAATACTGGAGTGGGTTGCCATTTCCTTCTCCAGGGGATCTTCCCGATTCAGGGACCGAACCCAGATCTCCTGCATTGCAGGCAAACTCTTTACCATCTGAGCCACCTAAGGAGTCACATATGTACTTGCCTACACTTAAAACATGTTTCTGGGAGAAGTTGTGACCTCTTAAATAATACTGGTTGTTTTCAGGGAGGGGAAACAAGCAACTGGAAGATGAGGTGAGAGGGGAATTTTTCTCTCTTCAAATTTTTGAACCATGTCGAAGTTTCTTTTATCAAAAAAAGAAATTAAATATTTTAGACACCTTCTACATTTTCTTTTACACAATGCACTCCCAGGCACAGAAGCCTAAATAAATAATTGTTGGCCAAGGATATTTCTTTAAAATTTAAAAGGGGTAAGATCCGTTTTAAGTTCTTTTTTCTCAATCAGATGCACAGGTGTCTGATGTGACCATTCCAAAGAAATGACAGTTAACTACAGTAGCTAAAGTAAACTTGCACTTGTTTGTTTCCATTCATAGACCCCTGTGTGGAACTTTACAGAGAAACTAGAGAAAATCTTGGTGATCAGACAGACCAGATGAGGTTAAGGAGCTTGTGTTAGTCCCCAGTGGGCTTGGTCGGTGATAGAAGACAGGAGGAGAAGGGGGCAACAGAGGATGAGATGGTTGGATGGCATCATCGACTCAACGGTCATGAGTTTGAGCAAACTCCGGGAGACAGTGAAGGACCAAGAACCCCAGCATGCTGCAGTCCATGGGGTCGCAAAGAGTCGGACATGACTTAGTGACTGAACAGCAATAACCACGAGGCAGGTGCTATACAGGAATGGCAGCCGTGAACAGGAAAACCAAATTCCAGTTACATCAAGTAATTACAACACGCTGTGATGACAGAGTAATGGAGGTTCCTGTGACCACGGGTGCACATATTAGGAGGGCAAGCAAATTCTGTCCCCCAGTTTTTGTTTGTTTGTTTTGGCTATAGCATGTGGGAGCTTAGTTCCACCACCAGGGATCGAACCCCTGCCCGCTGCAATGGAAGCTCAGAGTCTCAACCACAGGGCTGCCAGGGAAGTCCCCCCTCCCCCATTTTTACTTATTGCCCCAACAATTGCGCTGAGATATTATAATAACAACTTGTGTGTTCTAGTCAAAGATGATACACCCAAACCATTTTCCAAAAGACCTGTCCCTTGAGTTTGCGTGATTTGTTTACCTGTACCTATAGGTCTCATGTGCACGTCAACCTGTGAAGATTAGGGGAAGGGATGTAATTTGGGGCCATGTAACTCATGAACAGTAAGTACCAGTAACAGTGGTTTCAGTATATAAGATCTTAAGCAAATATTTAATGACTCTGTTTTCTCAATAATAATACCTACCTCCTAGGGTTGTTGTGAATATTAACCCAGGTAAAGTCTTGCACAGAGTAGATGCTCAATAAAGCTGGACTGATGCTATCGTTGTTATTGTTCAGTTCTTAGGACTCTGGCCTTCTGGATTAAAATATGAGAAGAGATGAGATCCTGAGTTGTAAGCACCGCTCTCACATCCATTCATTGGTATTGATTTTCTTCACAATATCACTGTTCATCACTTCCTTTCCTTCCCACTGTCATCAACTTGCTTAAGAGATCACTGGGCAGTGATATTCAGGAGGGCTGGAATAAAATGCTAGTAGGTATATGTTAACTCTATTTATTCTTTTTTTTTTTTTATTCTTAAATAATAGCACAAGACACTGGTTCTCCCTCATGAATCTCAGTAGCTGAATGCTCCCTGCTTTTAGCAATTAAGTTTCTATCCCTCTCAAACTCAAGTCATTAAGAAAATAGTTATTGAGCTCCTGGCAAGACCCTAAAGATGCGATGATGATTAAGGTGGTGCCTTTGCCTTCAAAGCTTACATGGCAGTCGGGAAGACAGACAAAAACAAACAAAAGCCTTACAATGGAATAAAGGCTGAGATGGAGGAAAGCATCTGGGGGAGGTGGGGGAAGCACAGCGGAAACAGCACAGGGGGAGCAAAGCCCCAAAGAGGAGCGACAGCAACCACTCTCCAGAAACTGATGGTTCAGTACGGCTGAAGCTTGGGGTCCAAGAAGAAAGCCCAAAGACATTCATTAATCTGGAATGGTGGTCTCAAACTTCCACGTTCATTGAATCCACTCTTGTTAAAACAGCCTCCTGGGCTCCATCCCCAGAGATTCTGATTTAGTGGACAGAAGTGATCAGTGTGGTCAGTCTGAAGGCCACATTCTGAGAACCACTGATCTGGAGAAGACATGATCAACCTGCAGATAGCCAGATAGCCTTGAACCTTATGCTGAGAGGTGTATACCCTTGGGTGCATGGAGAGCTTTTTTTAAAAATTTATTTTATTGAAATATAGTTGATTTACAATGCTGTGTTGATTTCTGCGGTACAGCAAAGTGATTCAGTAGCACAAATGTATTTGTGTGTGTGTGCTCAGTCGTGTCCAACTCTTTGCAACCCCATGTTCTGTAGCCCACCAGGCTCCTCTGTCCATGGGATTTTCCAGGCAAGAATATTGGACTGGGTTGCCATATCCTCCTCCAAGGTATCTTCCCGACCCACGGATCGAAACTGCATCTCCTGTGTCTACTGCATTGGCAGGAGGATTCTTTGTCACTGAGCCACCTGGAAAACCCTGAATATATTTACATATATATTTATTATTTGTATATAATACATATATTAAAGTGAAGTGTATATATATATGTATATATATATATATATTTACATTCTTCTTAAAAAATATGGAACCTTTTGCAAATTTGCATGTCATCTTTGTGCAGGGGCCCACATGGAGAGCTTTTTAAGAGTTTAAGCTTGCAAGATATACAGTCACATTTACATTTTTAGAAAAATCACTCTGGATGCCATATGAAAAATTGTTCAGAGAGACAAGGCTGGAATCCCAGGAGAACAGTTCGGAGGCTGCTACAGAAACCCCCTGAGAAATCACAAGGACCTGAAATAAAATAATGTCTTATTTGTCCTGGGTTGTCATTTGACCTGGATGGCAGAAGCTAATCCATTTGTCTTTAAATGTTTTTGGCTAACATCTCCTGGATAGCTGCTTCCACTTTGGGAGAGTTCTGAGTTAGAGAAATAAAGGCAAGCCCTTTGAGCTAGTGCTTCAGCGAGTCACTGGGTAATCAAAACAGACAACCAAACAGAGCTACAAATGTAGGAAATAATCTTATGGTTACCGGGGCGGGGGGTGGGGTGAAGGAGGGAAGGATAAATTGGGAGATTGGGATTAACATATACGCACTACTATATATAAAATAGGTAACTAATAAAGACCTATTACATAGCACAGGGAACTCTATTCAATACCCTATAATGACCTATATGGGAAATCTAAAAAAAAATAGTGGTTATATGTATATGTATAACTGAATCACTTTGCTGTACAGTAGAAATAACACAACATTGTAAATCGACTATACTACAATAAAAATTAAAAAACAAACAACCGTGCTCGCTTCAGCAGCACATATACTAAAATTGGAACAATACAGAGAAGATTAGTATGGCCCCTGCACAAGGATGACATGCAAATTTGTGAAGTGTTCTATATTAAAAAAAAAAAAACAACCACAGTTTATATATATATATAAAAATATAATTTTTAAAAACCAATTCTCTATTTACCTGTTTTTTGACCTTACGACACAGCACATGGGATGTTTGTTCCCTGACCAGGGATTGAACCCACACCCCCTGTAATGGAAGTGTGGAGTCTTTTTTTTTAATTGGACTTAAAAAAAAATTATATATTTGTTTGGTTGTTCCAGGTCCTTACTGTGGCCTGTGGGATCTAGTTCCCTGACCAGGGATCAAATCTGGGCCTCCTTCATTGGGAGTGTGGAGTCTTAACCACTGGACCACCAAGTCAGTCCCACAACCACAGTTCTCTGAGAAGTTTCATTTTTCTCCTTTTGGTACTAGGAACCTCTACTGGGAATGCAAGCTGTTGTTTTCCAGACCCATGCTGAGCTGGAGAAGGATGGGACTAGAGTAAGTTGAAACACCACGAAACTCTCTTACCAAGATCCCTCAGGTTTTTTCTTGATTACTCACTCCCTTGGTTGCTATAAACTTTTAGTTTTCAGAGTTCCAATGAGGTTGAATCTGAAAATTTCTGCCAGTTTGTTCACTGCTTTTATGGAGGATCAAACTGTTAGAGTTTGCTACTGCCATCTTTGCTAATATTTTGTAGTTTTCAGTGAATAAATCTAATACTTTTTGGTTAAATTTATTTCCTAAAGTTCATTGCTATTGTTTGCTGCTACTGTAAATGAAATTGTTTTCTTAATTTCATTTCCAGATTTTCATTGCTAGTGCATAGAAAACAGAATTGATTTTTGTATATGGATCTGATATCCCACTACCTGGCTAAACTTGTTTATTAGTTTTAGCAGGTCTGGGATTTCCTCCATGTCATCTGCAAATAAAGATAATTTTACCTCCTTCTTTCCAACTTGGATGCCTTTTCATTCTCTTTCATGTCAATTGCCCTGAATGGGAATTCCAGTACAATATAGAATAGAAGTGGTAAGAGTGGGCAGCTTTGTTTTGTACCTGGATTTAGAAGAAAAATGTTTAGTCTTTCACCACGAAGTATACTGTTAGCTGTGAGTTTTCATTAGATGCTCCTTACTGAATTGATAATTTTCTTCTATTCAGATTTTGTTTTATGCATTTATTCTAAAATATTTTATGCGTCTAAAATGTTAGTTTAAGAAGAGTTTCATAGGCCTAGTGAGATTGTCAAAGCATTCCATGGCACAGTTATTATCAAGGGCCTCGGCTATTTGGCAACATCTTCTGGTTTGAGTGACAATTATAGACCAGGCTTATACTTCTCTAGTTTGTCACAGTCCCTACCACCCCCTGGAATATTTTTTTTTAATTATTTTTAAATTTTTATTTATTTCTTTATTTTTGGCTGTGCTGAGTGTTGCATGCTGTCTTTCTCTAGTTGTGGTGTACAGGCTTCTCATTGCGGTGACTTCTCTTGTTGCAGAGCACCAGCTCTAGAAGTGTGGGCTCTGAGAGCTCTAGATGCAGGCTCAGTAGTTGCCCCGAGGCATGTGGGATCTTTCTGGATCAGGGATCGAATTTGTGTCTGCTGCATTAGCAGGCAGATTCTTAACCACTAGACCACCAGGAAATTCCCCTGTAACATCTTTAAGACCTAGGTGCTATGGATTGAATTGCATCTCTCCAAGATTCATGGTGAAGTCCCAACCCCCATGGTGACTGCATTTGGAGACAGAGTCTCTTTGGAAATAATTCAGGTTAAATGAAGTCATAAAGGTCTGATCCCGTAGGTTTAGAGTCCTTATAAGAAGAAACATCAGAGCGCACACTCTCTGTCTCTCCCTCTCCCTCTTTCCCTTCATTTCCCTTCCCATGCCTTGTGAGGACATAGCAGGAAGGTCCCATCTACAAGCCAGGGAGAGAGTCCTCACCAGAAATAAAACATATCAGAATCTTGATCTTGGATTTTCCAGCCTCCAGAACTGAGAGTAAATAAGTTTCTGTTGTTTAAGCCACCCAGCCTATGATATTTGACATGGCAGCCTAAGCAGATTAAGACACTGGGTCTGGATCACTTGATTTTTTTGAGGCCTTCTAGTTTGTGACACCACTCCACAACTCCACCCAGATTAAATGATCTTAAAGCCAAATCCAAGATTAGTTAGTTAGGAACTCAAGATGGGTTTTAAAAAAATTTAATAGGATTTTGCCTTTAGACATGGAAGAACTGAGGAAATGAAAGAAAGCTGGAAGGGGTTAAGGTTCCATATCAGAGAACTGAATCCCAGAGTGGGACTTTCAGAGATGAAGCAGGTCCATACCTGGGGAAGCTCCCTTTCTCTGTCGCAAGTGGAAGCTGCTACAGATTCAAAGGTGATTCAAGTTGAAGAAAGGGAGGGAAGAAGAGGCATATGTGCTTAAGCTAGCTGGGCTGATGGAAAGAAAGGTACAAGTCTATGTGTCCAAACCATAAGTTAACATGGAGGAATGGCTGGAAGGTTGCTGATTGATGAGTTGAGGTGGAGAACAGGGTCTCCTGGCTGGAAGACATGATCTTCAAAAGGAAGAGATGGAGTCGAACAGCAGGGAAAGCTATGAGAATTCGAACTCCCTTCAATATTGTCTCCATCTGCACAAACCTCATAATCTAATAAATAATGTCCCCTAAAGCAAGGACAACTTATATCTTATTCTTCTTTAATTTTTTTTTGGCTATTGACACATGGCATGTGGAATCTTAGTTTCCCGACCAGGAATCGAACCTGTGCGCCCTGCATTGGAAACTCAGAGCCTTAATCACCAGAACCCCAAGGAACTATCATGTTCTTTTTCGTGGGCTTAACAAACGTCCATATAGTCAAACATGACTATGGTTTTCCCAGTAGTCGTGTACAGATGTGAGAGTTGGACCATAAAGAAAGTTGAGCACCAAAGAATAGCTTTCTAACTATCGTGCTGGAGAAGACTCTTGAGAGTCCCTTGGACTGCAAGGAGATCAAAGCAGTCAATCTTAAAGGAAATCAGTCCTGAATAACCACTGGAAGGACTGATGCTGAAGCTGAAGCTCCAATACTTTGGCCACCTGATGTGAAGAGCTGACTCACTGGAAAAGACCCTGATTCTGGGAAACATTGAAGGCAGGAGCAGAAAGAACGACAGAGGATGAGATGGTTGATGGCATCACCGACTCAATGGACATGAGTTTGAGCAAATTCTGGGAGTTGGTAATGCACAGTGAAGCCTGGTGTGCTGCAGTCCATGGGGTCGCAGGGTCAGACACGACTGAGTGACTGAGAGCAGTACTAATCTAAGAGACTTGGTGGAGTTTGCAAGAAGATGTAGTTTTCTAGAAGCTGAACAGGGCAATGTAACAAGGGGGTTTTTATCTCAGCTGAGCTTGACCCAGGTTTGCTTTCTGTTATTGTTCTTCAGTTGCTCAGTCATGTCCGACTCTTTGCAACACCATGGATGGCAGCATGCCAGGTTACCCTGTCCTTCACCATCTCCCAGAATTTGCTCAAATTCATGTCCATTGAGTCAGTGATGCTGCCCCCACCTTGTAAAGATAATGGATACCTCTGACATTGCAGTTGTCTTTTACTTTGGTCTCCTGGGTAACCATGACTTTTGTTCTCTCTCACATCTGGCTCTAGGTTAACTCTCTAGATGAACTATAAGCTGACTAACCTAATTAACCTAATTATCAATTCACCAAAATATTAAAAAAATGAAATATAATGACTAATAACATTTAGATTAGTCATAATATATTATAAACATATTCATCTTATAAAATTGATAAATTAAAACATACTAATTTTATAAATTAAAGATATGTGTTAGAATTTTCTTTCTCTCCACACACATAAGTATTTTTTTTTGAGCTAACTGTTCCAGAACAAACTGCAGATATAATGTCCCTTTACACCTAAATACTTGTTCTTCCTAGAAATAAGCCTATTCTCTTCTATAATGGGACAGTTTTTTAACCAAAATCAAGAAATTAATATTGACAGCGTTTTTAATCCATTGACCTTATTCAAATTTTGCTATTGTCTCACAAACGTGCTTTACAGGAAAATAATATTAAAAAAAAAAAAGCAAAAACAAAAAAACCTTCTGGACCAGGATCCAATCCAGCATCACACATTGCCTTTCCTTATCAATTTAGTCTCCATTAATCTAGAAGAATTCTTTAGTCTGTCTTTATCTTTCATATCTTGACACTTTTGAAGATTACATGTTACTTACTATGTACAATGTCCCTCAGAATGAGTTTGTCTGGTATTTCCTCATAATTGCATTCACGTAATGCATTTTTGGCAGGAATGTCATATCCAGAAATGATGCTGTCAGGAAGCACATGGTATCTACACATCCCATCACTGCTGTTATTTTTTTTTGGCCACTGTGTTGCTTGAGGAATCTTAGTTTCCCCACCAGGAATTGAACCTACTTCCCCTGCAGTGTAACCACATGGTCTTAACCACAGAACTGCCAGGGAAGTCCAACTGATACTAATTTTGATCACACGGTTAAGGTGACATCTGCCAAGATTCTCCACTCTAAAGTTGTTAATTGTGAGGGAAAAGTAATACGTCTACTGGGAAGGGACTTTGAGACTATGCACAAGCCTGTTTCTCATCAAACTTCTGCCTGTTAGTTTTAGCATTCGTTTATCATTCTGGCCCCAAACAATTACCACTGTGGTGGTTGCCAAGTAGTGATATGTATTGTAATGCTTCTTACTTCTTTGTTTGTAAAATTCATCTATATTTTTGTGCCTCATTCTAGCTTATACCATTTCATTGTTTGAATTATATCACCATTTATTTATAATTTTATTGGTGATAAGATATTTGGGATGTTTATCAGTCTGTTCAGTCGCTCAGTCACGTCCGACTCTTTGCAACCCCATGAACCAGGCCTCCCTGTCCATCACCAACTCCCAGAGTCTACCCAAATCCATGTCCATTGAGTCAGTGATGCCATCCAACCATCTCATCCTCTGTTGTCCCCTTCTCCTCCTGCCTTCAATCTTTCCCAGCATCAGGGTCTTTTCAAATAAGTCAGCTCTTCGCATCAGGTGGCCAAAGTATTGGAGTTTCAGCTTCAACATCAGTCCTTCCAATGAATATTCAGGACTGATTTCCTTTAGATTGGATCTCCTTGCAATCCAAGGGACCCTCAAGAGTCTTCTCCAACACCACAGTTCAAAAGCATCAGTTCTTCAGCGCTCAGCTTTCTTTATAGTCCAACTCTCACATCCATACATGACTACTAGAAAAACCATAGCCTTGACGAGACAGACCTTTGTTGGCAAAGTAATGTCTCTGCTTTTTAATATGCTGTCTAGGTTGGTCATAACTTTCCTTCTAAGGAGTAGTGTCTTTTAATTTCATGGCTGCAGTCACCATCCGCAGTGATTTTGGAGCCCCCCAAAATAAAGTCTGCCACTGTTTCCACTGTTTCTCCATCTATTTGCCGTGAAGTGAAGGGACTGGATGCCATGATCTTAGTTTTCTGAATGTTGAGCTTTAAGCCAACTTTTTCACTCTCCTCTTTCACTTTCATCAAGAGGCTCTTTAGTAGTTCAATTTCTGCCATAAAGGTGGTGGCATCTGCATATCTGAGGTTATTGATATTTCTCCCAGCAATCTTGATTCCAGCTTGTGCTTCATCCAGTTCAGCATCTCTCATGATGTACTCTGCATATAAGTTAAATAAGCACAGTGACAAGATACAGCCTTGACATACTCCTTTTCCTGTTTGGAACCAGTCTGTTGTTCCATGCCCAGTTCAAACTGTTGCTTCCTGACCTGCACACAGATTTCTCAAGAGGCAGGTCAGGTGGTCTGGTATTCCCATCTCTTTCTGAATTTTCGACAATTTGTTGTGATCCACACAGTCAAAGGCTTTGGCATAGTCAATAAAGCAGAAATAGATGTTTTTCTGGAACTCTCTTGCTTTTTCGATGATCCAGCAGATGCTGGCAATTTGAGCTCTTGTTCCTCTGCCTTTTCTAAATCCAGCTTGAACAACTGGAAGTTCACGGTTCAGGTATTGTTGAAGCCTGGCTTGGAGAATTTTGAGCATTACTTTGCTAGCGTGTGAGATGAGTGCAATTGTGCGGTAGTTTGAGCATTCTTTGGGATTGCCTTTCTATGGGATTGGGATGAAAACTGACCTTTTCCAGTCCTGTGGCCACTGCTGAGTTTTCCAAATTTGCTGACATATTGAGTGCAACACTTGCACAGCATCATCTTTTAGGATTTGAAATAGCTCAACTGGAATTCCATCACCTCCGCTAGCTTTGTTCATAGTGATGCGTCCTGTGGCCCACTTGACTTCGCATTCCAGGATGTCTGGCTCTAGGTGAGTGATCACACCACTGTGATGATGTTTCTACTTTTAGGTAATTTAGAGAATCTATAATGGGTCTTCCCTGGTAGTCCAGTGGTTAAGAATCTGCCTGCCACAACTAGAGAAAGCCTGTGCACAGCAACAAAGACCCAGTACATTCAAAAATAAATAAGTTTTAAATCTATAATTTACATTTTGTACATAGATCTGGTACATATAAGAACATACCTGTCCAGGGCTGTACTGTCAAATATTGTATCCACTAGCCACATGTAACTGCTGAGTATTTCAAGTGTGGTTAGTCCAAATTGCATTGTGCCATAAGTGTAAAATATATACCACATTTTAAAGACTTAACATGAAAATATTTCATTCATGTTTATGCTGATTATATGTTCATATGATATTTTGGATTTTGTGGTTAAACCAAACTTACAAAATCCCTTTACAAGGATGAAAAAGACTTGCTTCATCCAAGAACATTTTCCCTTTCTGGGCCAGTATGCATCCAATCCAACTTGAGGGTATGAAGTCCTGTCTCCATGCCCCAACTCAGGACCACTATAAAGGTTTACCCAGTACAATGCCTATAAATACTTTAAATGTTTATGCCTTACCCTAAAAGTGAACTTGTTTTGAGTTTTTCCTCTTCATTTGGTCAAATTGTAAACATGTTCTTTAAAAAATGTCATAAGCATAATTATGTAAAACTTGTTTCTGAATATATGTATTTTAATATTTATTTTTTAAAAATTATGAAACGGTGATAGCACATTTACAGGAGACTTGGAAAAAAAGAACAAAGTTACACATAGTTATACTATCACTTCAGTTCTGTTCAGCTGCTCAGTCATGTCTGACTCTTTGCGACCCCATGAATCGCAGCACGCCAGGCCTCCCTGTCCATCACCAACTCCCAGAGTTTACTCAAACCCATGTCCATCGAGTTGGTGATGCCATCCAGCCATCTGTCGTCCCCTTCTCCTCCTGCCCCCAATCCCTCCTAGCATCAGTCTTTTCCAATGAGTCTGCTCTTCGCATGAGGTGGCCAAACTATTGGACTCTCAGCTTCAGCATCAGCCCTTCCAGTGAACACCCAGGACTGATCTCCTTCAGGATGGACTGGTTGGATCTCCTTGCAGTCCAAGGGACTCTCAAGAGTCGTCTCCAACACCACAGTTAAAAAGCATCAATTCTTTGGCACTCAGCTTTCTTCACAGTCCAACTCTCACATCCACACATGACCACTGGAAATATTACAATTATTTTTTAAGTAGATGAAATAAGAATTTTAGCTGGAGTTTCAATATCAAACTCTTGAGTTAATAGAATGAATAGAAAGAAAAGTAGAAGGATATAGCAGACCTGAGCAGCACTATGAACCAATTCCATGTAATCAAGATTTATACAATTTTCACAGAACAGCAGGATACAAATTCTATTCAAGTTCCCATAGACTATAAACCAGGATGTTTTTTAATACATTTCTGAGAAAAGTTTCTAAAAGGTGGAAGATACGTTTTTACCTGGAAATTGAGTAAACAAGGTGTTTGTGCTCTTAAGAAAGCCTATGGAATTATTCACAGGATCTATGCTGATTATGCTAACTCCAGAGCTCCTCTAGCTAATGCTTTGGTACAAATGCCATATCTCCAGAGAGGTTTCCAGCATTGAGCAAAGCATCGGGCTCCCATCATCTCCAGTGGAGACTGTCAAGTTGTGAGCTTTCTGCAGGAAACTGCAGCATCGAGACCAGATTGTTAGGTGGCCCCAAACTTCTCATGCAGATTAGAGGACGAAAATTTCATTACCAAGAGGCCACAGACGTATTGGTGAGGAGTCTGCAGTGGCTGAGATAGAGACATGGATTGTGTCTTCAGATAAGATTATGTGTCCCTGGGCTTCCCTGGTTGCTCAGTGGTGAAGAATTCGCCTGCCAATGCAGGAGACACAGGTTCAATCCCTGATCCAGGAAGATCCCACACGCTGCCAAGAAACTAAGCCCATGGGCCACAACCGTTGAGCCTGTGCACTACAGCCCAGGAGCCACAGTTAATGAAACCTGCACACCCTAGAGCCTGTGTTCCGAACAAGAGAAACAAACCACTGTAACGAAAAGCCTGCTCACTGTGACACCAGAGTAGCCCCCACTTCTCACAACTAGAGAAAAGCCCTCCCACAGCAATGAAGAGCCAGAACAGCCAAAAGTAAACAAATAAACTTATTAAAAAAAATTATGCATCCCTTTCATTCATACCCTTGTCACTTTGCTTGCTCCCTGATATAACTTATTGAAGGAAAAAATGATTATCAATTTGCATTAAACAAGAGTGGTGCTTTCAGTAACTTCTCTTGTTTTGCCTATCTCTTGACATCATGAACCAGGGGTCTTAAGTTTAACCTTGAGTTAATACTCAGATAACTCCAAACTTTCAAAAAGTAGCAAAATTATAACATATATTCATGTATCTTTATATTAAATATTTATCTATGTATAGTTATATGTGTATATATTTCTTTTTCTGAAACTTTCATGGGTAAATTATTATCATGGCCCTTTACCACCTAAACACTTCAGTGGTCATTTCCTGAAAATAGGAATACTCTCTCACATAACAACAGCACATAAATTTACAGTTCATAAGTTTATAATTCTCTAATCTACCGTCCATATTCCAAATTTGTCAGTTAACTTCAGTTCAGTTCAGTTGCTCAGTCATGTCCGACTCTTTGTGACCTCATGAACCGCAGCATGCCAGGCCTCCCTGTCCATCACCAACTCCTGGAGTCTACCCAAATCCATGTCCATTGAGTTGGTGATGCCATCCAACCATCTCATCCTCTGTCGTCCCCTTCTCCTCCTACCCTCAATCTTTCCCAGCATCAGGGTCTTTTCAAATGAGTCAGCTCTTTGCATCAGGTGGCCAAAGTATTGGAGTTTCAGCTTCAACATCAGTCCTTCCAGTGAACACTCAGGACTGATCTCCTTTAGGATGGACTGGTTGGATCTCCTTGCAGTCCAAGGGACTCTCAAGAGTCTTCTCCAACACCACAGTTCAAAAGCATCAATTCTTTGGCGCTGAGCTTTCTTTATAGTCCAACTCTCATATCCATACATGACTACTGGAAAAGCCATAGCCTTGACTAGACAGACCTTTGTTGACAAAGTAATGTCTCTGCTTTTTAATATGCTGTCTAGGTTGGTCATAACTTTCCTTCCAAGAAGTGTCTTTTAATTTCATGGCTGCAGTCACCATCTGCAGTGATTTTGGAGCCCAGAAAAATAAAGTCAGCCACTGTTTCTCCATTTGCCATGAAGTGATGGCACCGGATGCCATGATCTTAGTTTTCTGAACGTTGAGCTTTAAGCCAACTTTTTCACTCTCCTCTTTCATCAAGAGACTCTTTAGTAGTTCTTCACTTTCTGACATAAGGGTGGTGTTATCTGCATATCTGAGGTTATTGATATTTCTCCTGACAGTCTTGATTCCAGCTTGTGCTTCCTCCAACCCAGCGTTTCTCATGATGTACTCTGCATATGTCAGTTAACTTAGTGATGTTCTTTACAGCTTTTTTGTCTCTCCAAGACAAGATCTAGTCTAGGGTCAGATATTCCATTCAACTGTCATGTAGTCAGCCTCCTTTAATTTGAAATATTTCCACTGACATCTTTTATGACATTAACATTCTTTTGTTTTACATTACTCATTTATTTTTGGCTACACTGGGTCTTTGTTGCTTCATGTGGGCTTTCTCTAGCTGCACTGAGTGGGGACTCCTCTCTAGTTGTGGTGCATGGGCTTCTCATTGCGGTGGCTTCTCGTTGCAGAGCATGGGCTGTAGAGCGTGGGTTCAGTAGTTGTGGCTTTTGGGCTTAGTGGCTGGCACTCAGCCTTCTTTATGACCAACTCTCACATCTGTGCACAACTGGAAAAACCATGGCTTTGACTATACAGACCTTTCTTGGCAAAGTGATGTCTCTGCTTTTTATTATGATGTCTAGGTTTATCATAGCTCTTCGTCCAAGGATTGTCTCCATGCTTCTATGCAAATTGAAATTGTTATTAAACAGTGGTTACCAGGTGGCACTGGTGGTAAAGAACCCACCTGCCAGAGCAGGAGACATGACATAGGTTTAATCCCTGGGCCAGGAAGATCTCCTGGAGGAGGGCATGGCAACCCACTCCAGTGTTTTTGCCTTGAGAATCCCATGGACAGAGGAGCCTGGCAGGCTACAGTCCGTAGGGTGGCAGAGTTGGATACGACTGAAGTGACTTAGCACCCCACCCACCACTCTCTTGCTCTACAATCATAGGCTTATGGTGATAGCAGGATCCCTACAGGAAATCTTTCTATTCTTACAGGTAATTTGAAGTTACAGTATTTTCTTAATAAGAAGGCATGAACCCTGTATAGTTTTACTTGATTTAATGGTTGTTTTGGAGATGGACAGATTTGCCATCAGGTAAGTATCATTGTTTTCCAGCCCTAGGAGTCTCAATATACTTTTCTTATCAGACATACATTTTAGCACCCAATCATGATTAAAGTGATGAGAAAAAAAGGTTTAATTGTTCAGGGTCACACACAGCAACTGAGGGGCAAAGTCTACACTTCCTAGATGTCAACTTAGTGCTTTTTATTTGTTTTTTTTTTTTTTTGGCTGTGCGAGGTCCTCATTTTGCTGTATGGGCTTTTATCTACTAAGTGTTAGTCGCTCAGTCCTGCCTGACTGTTTGCGACCCCATGGACTGCAGCTTACCAGGCCCCTCTGTCCATGAGATTTTCCAGGCATAGGTACTGGAGTGGGTTGCCGTTTCCTTCTCCAGGAACTTAGTGCTTTTTAAAAATAAATGATTAGAAACCTTAATTCTACTTCATTGTTGTTCTTTGCTCCATTGCTTACTCATTTCTTATTCTAATTCCAGTGAAGCATTATGTGTTTGGATTTTCTTCTCAAATACAGCTTTTAGCCCCAAACTGAAAATTCCATCTTCAGGGTATTGAATAAAAAGAATGCTTGTGTTAGGGGAAACTGATAATTAAGAATGGAAAGAAAATTGAGGATTTAAAATTTTCTACTTTAAAGCAAATTCTAGTCACTCAAGAAAGGGACACTGCTTTCAATTTCAGTCTAAGAAGTACAGAGACAGGATATACATATATCAAAGCCTGATCAAAGGATTAAACATTTAACAGATCTTAATCTATGGTTAGTAATAAAGTTACCTCTGTAAAACCGGAACGTCTATGATACTCAATTTCAAAATGCTAGGGAGGACACTTGACAATTAACATTAGACATGATCTCAAACTGCCAGAGAAGTCCAAAACTAAATGTTCTGAAGATACACTAATGTCAAGTGTCCAGCTCTGCCACTGAATAGCTGAGAGTCATTTTCTTTTGTAAAATCGAGTAGCACTTACCGTATAGGGTTGAGGACTGAAAATATTGTACACAAGGCAAGTAAAACAGGACACACAACAAGAACTTACTAAACACAGCTGTTTAGCAAAGTTTGCATTTCTGAACCTTCACGAAACCGTTAATTACAGGCTAAACAAACCAAAGAATATGTCCTACTTAGACTTCTAGTTATCCCTGTCCTACTGACAGCAAATGACCAGTCCTAGGGACAGTTACGGTCTGAGTCATCCCCTAATATGCCCAGCACACCTCACTTTATGTCTTTTTCCCTACCGCAACCCCTTCTTCAAGTCTGAGCAAAACCCTTCAGCCCTCTACAAGATATCAAGCTAAAGTAAAATTTGCTCTCTATATTCTACTTCTTTCAGATCTTGGTACTTAAAATGGATTCTAATTAGAAAAGAGCTTTGTGTCCCTTTTAAAGGAATTTCAGAAACCACACGATTGAGAAATAAGCAGTTGACTTGCAAAATAGCAGCTGCTGGCAAGGGGCTTTTGTAGTTTGGGAAAAATACATTCTAAAGTTACCAATTTTTGTCACGATATTTATTTTGAAATTCCAAATAATACTAAAAAAAGGGTATGAGTTTTAAAATAAATAAATATATATTTTAGATGACAGTGTAGGTAAAAAAATAGAGAAGCATTGCTCTAGACTTCTGTGGAACATAAAACTATAATCTTTCACTATTTTGCTGTGCTTCGCTATCAAAATACAGATGGCACAGCTCTGATATAGCTTTAATGACTTGATTATGAATTGCTTTCAAAAGTAATTTATTTGGATTTTCCATATCCTTTAATGAATTGCAAATATATTAACAGAAAAGACTTTACCCCCCCCAAGACTGTACAATTTCTGAAATAAGTCAGGAAAAGCAAAAAAAGAAGACACAAAATTACATTGTTTCAATGCATATATAACACACACATCACACCCACACTTGCATTTTCCCAGGTTTTCACAAAGAAAACAGGTCACCATATTTCTCTTGAAGGCCCATACTATACTCTGGCTAAACAGAGACTTGCAAACTTTTTTCTTCAAAAAGAGCATTTTTAATAGACTAAATACTGGTTATCACTGAGTTTTTGTTTAAGGTACAACAGCAGCATGGTTCAAATATTACTTGCAGTTCTTGGAAAAAAATAAAAATTTTAAAGTAATGAAATACAGAAAAAGTAGGACCACCTTTCATTATTTTGAGTACCATTGTTCTCTTGAAAAAATATTTCCAACCTTCTAAAATCCCAGAGTTAAGAACCATTTCCAAGGGGGAAAAATATCCAATGCCACAACATAACTTCTGAACAAGAGTGTGTGTGTGTGTATACACACGTGTGAAAGGCTTAAAGAGAAAAAATGATGTTGAAGTACTTAGTATTTCTGATTTCCTTCAAAATACTTCTGAAATTTGAAGCAAACATTTTGCTTGATTAAAATGCGTATCTTCTTCTGGTTATTTGATTCCCATACTACGCAAAAAAGAAAGAAGAGAAAGCCAGAAACAGTAAGTAGGGAGGAAATGCTTCCAACAGCTAAATGACTTTGAAAGTAGAGGTGTGAGGAAAATGCAATCAGATCAATCCTGGGCTGATTATCGATCAACCAACCATCTCCATGCTGTGCCTTCCACAACTATCCTTTTATTCTTGGTCTCAAAATTAGTACCAGAAAGACTTACTTCTGGCACAGGACATAAATTCCTACTACACAACATAACTAATTATACATCAGCAAATTGTTTTCTGAGCATAGCTTTCTCCAAGCTTTGTAACAAAGAGCTCAGATCAAAGCTTTCTATGAAACTCTATATTTGATACTGTTATACAGCTGGCTTATGATTTGCCAATTAAAAAAAATAAAAGAATATAAAATTAAATATTACAGAACTAATCGATAATAAAATGGAATATTTGTTAGAATTCAAGTGCTAGCCTTGGGGAGTCCTTAATGATATTCATTTACTCCCAATCTTTCCTTTTTCTTTTTTTTTTTTTTTTAGTCCTTTTTCTTATAAATTATTTTTTTAGGCAGCACATAAACAGATTTAGGTAGGAAATTTTGTTAAATACCTCTCTGGCACCCCAATACCCAACCTAACACTCTGACTTGAATTAGTTTATAATGCAATTTAATCCGTATTCAAATAAGCAGATTAATAGTAAATGATAGAAAATTACTGAGACTACGGGCTAAAATTTCTCCACATCTTCTGTAATCCACCTTATTTTCACAGCTTGACTAACAAAATACAGGTAACCAGTAGATTAAGTTTGTCCTTCATCAAATAATCCACAACAATAACTGTAGGCCTGTCATTTGTAAGAAACTATAAATTTGTTATATTCTGACATTGGCACTTAATAAAATGTTAACAACTAAAGTTTCTCTAAAAATTTCAAACATTACAATAAAGGAGATACACAATTTAAAACTTTAAATCAGTTACTGTGAAATTCCAATAATTCCCATTTTATTATGCATAATTAGATCTTTAAAATTGTGGTCATTCCCCAAAGACATCAATCTATATTATGATAAACTCAAGAGAGAACTTGTCTCCTTCATAAGAGTAGGTGGTTTTTTGTTTTTATTTTTGCAGCTAAACATTTCTAATATTCTAAACCCAATCACTCCCAGTACATGTTTTGGTGACTCACACTACTGGAAATAATCTGAAGCAGAGAGCAGAAAAGAATGGAAATGACCTCACCAAAGGTAACCACACTTTCTTGCACCTTGCTTAAACACTTAAGGAAAGTCAAAGGGATACCTGTCTTGAACAAATATAAATTCAAGGTTATGGTAGGATTCTGATTGTATTAAGGCTTTCACTATCATGATCTCTTAAAGTCTTTCCATTTAGTGTTCTCATTTTGATTCTTCTGGTAAACTTATATTGTTATTAAGAGCCTTGTTTTGGCTTTTCAGTGGGCAACCCCTCTATCATCTCTGAATGTTAAAGGTGATCCCACAGAGCTCAAAGAGAAGAGGAAAAATGTTAAGGACCAATTTTAAAGTTTGTAATACCAAGATAACAATGATCAACACTTTGAGGCAAGATGAATAAATTAAAATTCTTGGTTAGACATTATTCTTGCCAAGAATAAGTGTACACTGTATGGAGGGATATTGATTCCTACATATGAGTCCCTGTATGCTCATTATATTTGTTTATGGGAGACACTGAAGTTTAAGGTAATTTACATTCCTTGGCAATCAGGTTACTCTGTTATAGGCAATGTCTTTTATTGTTCCATCTGGCACTTGCTAACACCATTCTTGAAGAACCTAGAAATGAAGGTCAGTCACTTTGTTTATCAGGAACAGAACCAAGTAAAAACAAATTTTTGGAAAAACGACCAAGAGATTCTGGTTCATCACTATTTTCCATATCTAATGGTTCCTTCAGGATAAAACATAACTCTTCCTTCCATGATAGCTTTCCAACAAAGGGAGATTAAAGAAAAAAAAAAAGAAAGAAAGAAAAAGAAAGTTTCCCACCCTATCCCCTCTAAACTGTCATTCATACTGGTGAAAGAGCCAGTCTTGTTAGCAGCTAAATATTGCACTGCCTTTCATTCTGTGTACAGTCAGGGTCCAATGAAAGTGGCACACTCAGGATATAAGTGATGGATGATGACATTGCTGGCTCAAGAGTGAAGACTCAGTATATGGAAGGACAAGAAACAGGTCAGCACAAGTCACACATCCAGTTGCAAAGGTCTGATTTCCAGAAGTTAAAATTCATCACTTTCAGCTGCATGAAGCTGTGTGTCATCCGCATCGGTCATGCTGCTCTCCTGGGATTCATCTGTTCCGACTTCAAAAATAAAAAAAGTCTACAGTAAGGTATCTGAAAAATATTTTTTTTATTTCATGAAAATAAGTAAAGAAAACTATTATATTCAGAGAGATAAGACCTTAAACAAAAGCCCTTAAAAATCCTGATATCCAAAAAAAAAAAAAAAAAATCCTGATATCCTTCAATAAAATGCAATTCAAGTTCCTTCTTTTATAGCATGTCTAAAAGTATTTTATTGCATTTAACCATTAAGAGTTTTAACTACTAAAACTGCCTCTCCCTCATTTCTTATTCCCTAACCTAAGAATTGGGCTTTCCAGGTGGCGCTAGTGGTAAAGAACCAGCCTGCCAATGCAGGAGACTTAAGAGATGTGGCTTTGATCTCTGGGTCGGGAAGATCCCCTGGAGGAGGGCACAGCAACCCACTCCAGTATTCTCACCTGGAGGATCCCACAGACAGGGGAGCCTCGCGGGCTACAGTCCAGAGGGTCGCAAAGAGTTGGACACACTGAAGCAACTTAGCACGCACCCAACCTAAGAATTAGAACTATTCTCTAAGACATTAAAAAAGACTGACATTCCACCCAACTGTTGACTTCACTTTATATATATATATATTTATATATATATATAAAATATATTTCTGGAACAAAGGCATCTTAATTTATCTCATCAGAGGTCTCTCAATTCATATTTATCTGCCTTTTAATTAACTGATGTATAGCTGACTTACAATATTATATTAGTTTCAGATGTGCAATATTTAGATTCTACATATGTGAGAGTTACACAGAATCTGAACAGCCACTACTACAGATCTGTCAATACTTTAAAATGTGCACAAATTTATTATTCATTCACTTAGCACTTAAAAAATGTTTTCAACATAGTCACACCTATCATCTTTTCTCCCCCTACCACATTCCTAGGAAGCAGATAAGCATGGCATTAGTTACATAGATTGAAGTTCAGGTAAAAATCAGCAATGGATTTGTCAAAATCACACAGCAAACTAGATTCAGAACTGAAACTAGTTACCTGGCTCCATATGCACACTGTTGTTACATTACCCTGTTCAATTTCCCTAAAATTTCATTTGGTATAAAAATCTACTGTGTTTAGAAATAAAATTCTTATGCAAAAGGCAGCTTTCTGAATATTCAAAAAATTTTCCACTTTATTCTGTGCCATAAAGAAGTATCTGTTTCCTCTGATATGGTGTTTCACTAGCTTTCTGGTTTGAATAATCACATATAGACCTAAGTCATATGGATGATACTCACTAATCTGTTCTTCTTGGGTTATTGGCTCCTCATCATCTGGAAGGTAGCGTTTATCAATTGCCTCTTTAATCTGGTTATTGGCTCCTTTAGGATCTAAATCCATAGCCCAAGAGAAATTCATCAGGGCCAGGTGCGTTTGACCTAACTTCTTGTAAACCTAAAAATAAACAGCAGCACTACATTTTTCATTAAGTTGTAAGCTTCATCTATAAAATCCTAAACATTTTAAACTTAAATTAGGTTCCTGATTGATGTGTTATAAGTTCATTCTGAAGAGTAGGACATTTTCATCCTATAGAAGAATTCATACCAACTTTCGAGTTCCTTTTAATATATTCAGGTACTATTTTCAGAATTCCTTGCCTGTATCTCTCAGGTAGTGAGCTTCCAACACATCTCACTCTGTCTGGAACAATGACAGTGGACTATAAATTGCTTGATTAGTACTCATTTACACTGATTTTAAATGGAGTTATAACAACTCTCCCCCGATGGCTCAGTGGTAAAGAATCCACTTGCAATGTAGAAGTCACAGGAGACACGGGTTCGATCCCTGGGTCGGGAAGATTCCCCTGGAGGAGGAAATGGCAACCCACTCCAGTATTCTTGTCTGAAAAATCCCATGGACAGAGAAGCCTGGCTAGCTACAGTCCAAAGGTCACAAAGAGTCAGACACAACTGAGCGTGTGGTAAGCATACATACAAAGCAACTCTCACCACTGTCCTTCATCCTCAGTTACTTTAACCAATTGGCTTCTGGGGACCCAGTGTGTAAAGTCCTGACTAGCCTTGCCTCTACTGGAGAAGGAAATGGCGACCCACTCCAGTATTCTTGCCTGGAGAATCCCAGGGACGGGGGAGCCTGGTGGGCTGCCGTCTATGGGGTCGCACAGAGTCGGACACGACTGAAGTGACTTAGCAGTAGCAGCAGCAGTCTTGCTTCAGAAATTCTGCAAGCCATTTTTTTGAACTAAGACAACACTGTGGTATTATTTTTCTTCTTTTGGGAGACGTTTGAGTATTTTATTGATAACTGGAAACTAAGGGCTTTCCTTGAGGTAGTCTCAATTATGAACTCAATATCAGTCACTGGGCTGCAAGTGCTGATACACTGCCAAACTACAGAAAGATGACGGGGTGTGCGCTCCTGCTTCCTCATTAGGGTATCTATCACCTTCTTACCTGTTAATAAAAACTAAATCCATGATTTATTTCCAGAGTATATAGTTCAGAAATCTAGCTGAATTTGCTCAATAGATGGTGCACAATAAAACATTATATTTATTTTTCAAAAGTTAGTATCTGTTATGATAGAGTTTAGAACCAGGGCCCCAATCTTTACCTTTCCTATTAAGAAGTAAACGAGGGATTCTTTGGGAACAATTTGTTTCAATTCTTCAAGTTCTTGTAAAGCAGACTGAAAAAAGCAAAGAAAAACACACTAGCAAAATTTTTACAGTTCTGACTAAGCAAGTGATTTTATTTAATTTCCCAAATCATCTTAACTAAACCTTATTAGATCTTAATCAAAGTACTACCTTGCTTCATTAATCCTTGTGAAAATGCAAGAAAAATACTTATTACAACAAGAAGAAATGGCAGGAATTCACTCAAATTCACTGAAAACATACACAATTCTTTTTTTTTTTTTTTAAGACCTCCAAAAATTATGCAGACCCCTCCTATAATTCTCCTCCGAGCCCAACCACCCGAGCCCCAAGTGTGAAACAAAGGACTCGGGTGTGTGCACGGGGGAGAATGACCCTAATTCTACATACACAATTCTTAACACAGTTCGATTCATTTCGGAGGCAAGACATTGCAGAAGCAGTCAGTAACTTTTCTTATGCCCCCTTTCTAACTTACACCTAAATCATGTATCAAAGTAAGGCTGATAATCTGGCTGAGCCCCAAGCTGGTACTCAAAAATGACTATAACCATTTTGGCCTGGACAATGGGTCAGATTAGAACATGGGTTTCTTGAAGCAATATAGGCTTGATTTACATGGCATTCCTGGTAGGTGAGGTGGCTTATGCCTTTAAGATTAACAAATAAAATCCTTCAACTGAAGAACCTGACCACATATCAGATTAAATAAAAACTTTTAAAATTTTTGTACAATGAAGCAAAAACAGGAAAACAAATGCTGAATTACAATTATAGTACATTTCAAAGAGCAAGTTAAAAATTGTTAATGTTTATTAGATTTAAAGGACATTGTAAAAGGCAGAACAGTAAGATTAGACATCCACTTCTTCATAAATCAGAGTAAGACTCCATGGGGTCACAAAGAGTTGGACACGACTGAGTGATTAACTCTCCCTCTAGGGGAGTACTAGATGGTAAGCTATTCAAAGGCAGGAAATATGGTTGCTTCATTTGCCACTATATTCCTGGTGTCTGACCCATCCTTCCTGTGAGTATTTCATGAAGAAATATAGGCAAAAAAAGAAATAGCTTTTAAAAATGGGGAAATAAACTATTTAAGATAAAAATTCATGTATAAATAACTTTTATTTAAAAAGTGGCAAAGCTTAAATAGTACTATGCTGAAGACTGTTAAGATACATATGTATTATATATATATATATATGTATGTATATATATATATATATCTTACCTTATATTTTTCATTTGCAAATAAAACTGAGGCTCTGTGAAATTTGCATAGAGGGTTCTTAGGATCAATAACAATGGCTTTGTTTAGGGTATCCAAAGCCTTCTCAGATTTTTTCAGTGCATGCTGAACCTATAAGAAATAAAGATCCTATTAATGTTTCCTTTTGATATTTATGAGGAAAGGTAAAAACCAAATAGTATGACTCATAAACAACACAGCTCCCAATTCACCATTACTCTCCATAATGATAATCAAGATTCTATCTTTAGAGTAGATATTTGGTTACCTTTAAGCCTAAAAGACAAGAAAAACCTTAGTCTTTCTTCACAAGAAAATCTGTACTATTTTGTTAGATAATACATTTAACAGATTTACTGTGGTCCTCTAAATATTAGACTTCTCAAAATTTTTCAAGAACCCCTAGGGGTTTTGGCTCTGAAACTTACCAATCTTGTTTTACTCAGAACAATTACACTTTTACCTATTTTAGGAATTTGCTTTAAAAATAAATCTTCTGCTTTACATATCTGAAAACCATTGATCTGCAATTCTGGGTAGTAAGTAATTTATTTCAAATAACTTAAAAAAAAAAAAAGCAAACCCAACCAAGTCTTATTAGTTATTCATGTGTACTCACATTGCTATGTTCATTCTTAGATGAATTATATATTAAAAATAAATTTCAACAGGCTCAGAGACAGAAAACAAACTGACGGTTACAAAAGGGGAAAGGGGGGTGAAGGAGGAATAAATTAGGAATTTAGGATTAACAGATACAGACAATTATATACAAAATACATGAACAATAAGGACCTACTATATAGCACAGGGAACTTATTCAATATCTCATAATAACCTATAATGGGAAAGAAATCTGAAAATGAATATATATGTATATATAACTGAATCACCTTGCTGAAACTCTGAAACTAACACAACACTGTAAATCAACATACTCAAAAAGACAAAAAACAAAAACAGGGAAACTGTAGCAGAGAAGTAACCTTTCCAGTTCTTAGAACCCACAGATTACACAATGCTTGACTATGGCCTTTAAGAAAGCCTGCTTTAAAAATGTTCAACTTCACTAAAAGGTAGTAAGAGATACTTAAGTTTGGTTTAAGTAAAGTGACGGAAAAAAAATCTTTGACGTATTTTCCCTATATTTTTTGTACAGAATCTAACTGTAAAAGTTACAATGTCAATTCTTAAGAAAATCATTATAAAGAGCTAGAATTCTGCCCCCAAAATGAAAAGCGAAATTCCAAACTCATATAATTTTCCTTATACTGTATGCTTGTTCCCACAAAAGTCAAACTTGCAAAGAGAAAGAAAAGAGGGAGGAAAAGAGGGAGAGGGGAGAAAGGTGAAAGGACAAGAACAAGAACTTAAAAAATGTTCCAAAAAAAAAAAAAAGTTCCAAGCTTTCAGAGAAATTAGTAAATAAGATTTTAAAAAAACAAACATACGAAAACAAAACAAACATACCCATTCTCTTATCCTATCAAAGTACAACTTATTATCACATACAGTAAAAAAATATATAAACATAAAATTGACCATTCTCACCACTTTATAAGAATTTTAATTAGTTCTGACATATCTATACCACTCAGAGGCTAAAATACAGGCAATCATTTGCCTTAAATTATTAATTACTTAATTTAGGAGCTAAATATTAACATGGAAAACTGCTTTCAAAAATATCAAGTATCTCATATGAGTGTTATAATAACCCTATGAGCTAGGCAAGATGGTATTATTTGTCATTCACAAAATAGAAGCTCAGAGAAATTAAGTAACTTGCCCAAGCAATGAGGGTACTCCAGTGATTTCTCTTTATGCCAAGCAAAAAGGTGATATTTTTGGCTGTAAAAGAATCCAGGATATTGTTTCAAGAATAACAATAACAAAAAACCCCAATTTTCATTACAGCAATTAAGCCAATAACATTCCAAAAGGGATTAACTGAACAATACTTAGAAAGCTACTTACTACTCCAATGTGGCAAAGCAAAACTGAACTTTGAGGGTTGATGTCAAGTGCTTTCTGGAAATGCATTTCTGCAAGGCTGAATTTTTCTTGCTTGTAATAAATCATTCCTAAACCATACCTGAAAGTTTAAAATAAAATACAATTTTAAGGATGTGAAATGCTAATTTAGTTTAACTAATAAAGGGATATGTATGGAATGTGGCATTTTAATAAACCAGTAGAAAAATACTGATGGTCTTAGGGTAGGCAAAATCTGTCATGATAAAAAACTGCCCAAGTGTTTTAGACAAGTCACTTTTGTAAGTAAAAACAATCCAGTCAATCAATCAATCAAATAAAACTATAATAACTAGAAAAAAAGAAACCACATCCTTAGATCTACCACTACAATCTAGATTTAATAGCTAATTTTTACTGAGCGATTATCATGTGTCTGCCGATAATTAAATTCTTTGTTTGATTTACTTTATTTAATCCTAGATGGAACCAAGGAGATAGGTACTGTTATCAATCACATTTTAAAATAAAGAAACTAAAGCTTAGAGAAGTTAAATAACTTGCTCAAAGTTATACAGCTAATAAGGGTGGGTAAAGAATCAGCCTGCAATACAGGAGCTGCAAGGGACCTAGGGTTGATCCCTGGGTTAGAAAGATCCCCCAGAGGAGGAAATGGCAATCCACTCTAGTATTTTTGTCTGGAAAACTCATGGACAGAGGAGCCTGGTGGGCTACATACAGTCCACGGGGTAGTGAAGAGTCAGACATGACTCAGTGACTAAACACACACACAAGGATTCTATTCAGATCCTCCCTTGATGATTCTAGACCCTAAACTCCCCTATTATTTGTCCAAATGCATATATATTTTATACTATGATTAAAGTACGCATAGTTCTTCCCCTTCCCCCACTCACGGTATCAAAAATATGCTCCTATAGCTTTCAAAACTTATAGACTTCAAAACTATAATTTTTAAAGGCTTCACATAGACATCAAAATTAACACATTTTAAAGACTATGCAATAGTATATTAAGTTGATACACAGGTATGTTTCCTGAATTTTCAAAACATCAAATATATTGTGACCGATTTACATTAAGGATCCCTCTGGGTGAAACTAGATAATAATGAAGGGGAATAATCAACAAATGATTAAGAAAAAAGCACAACAGTATACTGTTTATTATTATAATTGTGTTAGAGGTCAAGAAAAGGTATGAAAAGTTCTGCGCTAATAATGGTGAAAATGGAGATAACTAAAGAAAGACTACTCACCTTGGAGTTGGAAAAATAAATTTGCTTAGTTTAGTTAAATACTTACTGTTACCTGAGTAACTCAATATTGAAAGTCTTTCCAGTAAAAGCTTGCTAGTCTGAATATACCTCCTTTTCTCTAATTGCAACAATTATTTTGTTAAGGTAAATTTTGTTAAGAATGCAACTACTGAAATATGGCAGAACAGATAACTACACGTTTAAGAAACAACTCAAGTCCTATTAAGAACTGAGCTCTGATGGATGAAACTGGAGCCCATTATACAGAGTGAAGTAAGCCAGAAAGATAAAGAACATTACAGCATACTAACACATATATATGGAATTTAGAAAGATGGTAATGATAACCCTATATGCAAAACAGAAAAAGAGACACAGATGTACAGAACAGACTTTTGGACTCTGTGGTAGAAGGTGAGGGTGGGATGTTTCGAGAGAACAGCATCGAAACATGTATATTATCTATAGTGAAACAGATCACCAGCCTAGGTTGGATGCATGAGACAAGTGCTCGGGCCTGGTGCACTGGGAAGACCCAGAGGAATAGGGTAGAGAGGGAGGTGGGAGGGGGGATCGGGATGGGGAATACATGTAAATCCATGGCTGATTCATGTCAATGTATGACAAAACCCACTACAATATTATAAAGTAATTAGCCTCCAACTAATAAAAATAAATGAAAAAAAAAAAAAAAAAGAAAGCTGCGGTACATATACACAATGGAATATTACTCAGCCATTAAAAAGAATTCATTTGAATCAGTTCTAATGAGATGGATGAAACTGGAGCCCATTATACAGAGTGAAGTAAGCCAGAAAGATAAACACCAATACAGTAAAAAATAAATAAATAAATAAATAAAAAAGAACTGAGCTCTGAAAATATCACAGAGAACTTTATGTGAATGTTGGCAAGCTTGACTGTTTAATTTGGTCAGCAGAAGCTAGTACTCATCAGGCCATCTTTCAGGCAATGTAACAACTTAGAAATGAGATAAAATTCATTAAAGAACACATATACAAATTAAAAAATATATTTCAGTAATCTAGTGCTTCAGATTTAGAAACTGCTATAATGACTAATCCAATCATTAATAGATTAACCTTCCTATTCATCTACTTACTCACAAGTATAAAAAAGTAAAACAGGTATAACTTAATCTGGAACATTCTTGATAAATTTAATAAACTAGAACTAATACTTAATAAATCTGCCAAAGAGCAACAACTAATGGATAGTTTTCTGTTTATTTTCTATCTTCCAAAAGGTAGCAGAAATTACCTATTGGATAACAGAAAAGAAGAATTACACTGTTATTATAATTATGATAGAGAAAATTACACTGTTCTTCTCCACAGTCCCAACCATTCTCTTATTTTCATCACCATTTTAGTGCTCTAACAAAAAGTAACAAATCAAAGTAACAATACCAGATATTAATACTTGCAAAAGTTTAGTAGGAGAAAAAGTAGAAACTTCAATATAAGCATCTGGAATTCTATTGGCATTAGTTAAGAGTTTGTTAAAGGTATAAATTTCACATAAAAAATCACTTAGGTTAGAAGCTACCAACCAGTATGTACCATTCTTCAAATTCATGACAACAAAGAAATAATCTCACAAGAAAAATTACTGGGTACCAGCCCCATTAATAAGACATTGTCTTTGCACTTACCATGCATTATAATGTCTAGGATTGACTCTGATAGCATTTCGAAAACAAGCTAATGCTTTGTCTAATTCTTCAGTTAACACAAACTCGTGCCCTAATAGAGTATAGGCATAAGCATAATTTGGATCAACCTGGATAGCTCTCTGGAAGAATTTAATTGCAATATCATGTTCCCGCTGCAAACTGAAACAGTTCCCTGCAGCACACCAGGCCTTTAAAAAAAAAAAAAAAAAAGGAAACAAAAATCAAATGCATAATTAAAATTTTGACTTATTTTTTTCTAACAAAAGCAATCTATGACTAAAATGAAGACTCAGATCTTACGTAGAACAGAAAGACAACAACTGAAGAGCTTTAATATAGTCAATCCTCATTATTCAAGGATTCCATATTCGCAAATCTACTTTCTAAAATTAACTTGTAAAACCAAAATCAATACTTGCAGTGCTTTGGTGATCATTGGTGGACCCATGTGTGATGTGTGTGTGTATATTTCTCCTAGGAGTAACGGTTCAGTATTTGTCAATTTAGTGTCCATGGACACTATAGACGTAACTACCAGGAATAATGAGAACTGACTCTTAAATTCTAAGCTTAAATATGTTAAAAAAGGACCACTAAATATTCTTGAGATGCAAGGAAATAAAACCCTTATAGGACTGAAACATGTAAATAAACTGCTTATGCCTTAAAATGACAGTTAAAATTATTATTTTAATTTAAAATGAGCACTTTAAAAATCTCTATTTCTGTTTAATGAACTGTACTCTTGATGACAACAGCAAGTATAACCAAATCTTGATTAATCCTGAATGAAATATATGCTTTAAGATTTTTCTATTTGTGAATCTGTACCATATACTCTAGGATTTCTCCTTCTGAGTCTCGGCCTATAGAGAAGAATGCCAAAATAAGCGTGGGTGAAACTAAATTAATGATTTGGGTCATTCTCATTTGGTAAAGACAATAAAAAAATAGTTGCAGGGATTTCCCTGGTGATCCAGTGGTTAGGACTCCTCACTGTTACTGTCGAGGGCCTGGATCCAATCCCTGGTTGGGGAACTAAAATCCCACAAGCCACAATGATGCAGCAAAAAAAAAGAAAAGAAAAAAGAACATGAACTAACTGCTTCAGTTAATTTACCTCTGGTGAATTTTTATCCATATCTGTTAAGTCTTTTGAAAGAACTGAAAGAGCAACATCCTTTTGAAGATGCCAAAGTGTTGTAGAGTAGATCTCCATGCCTTCGACTCTGTAATTTTCAATTCTCCTAACTTCTGAGAATATTCTTTCAGCCTGAAATACAAAAATTAATAAGAGGAAAACAAGTTGATACAATTTATATATATACTGGGAGAGTGCTGGGCACTGTTCTCATAGGACCTAAATGCTGCCTTATTTTACACGTGAATTTTACGTGAATTAGCACCAACACATGGCCAAACTGAGTAACCTTCTATGGTAGGTCAAATATTGACACAATCATATTCATACTTAACCCAGTTTTTATACACAAGTTATGGAAGCAACATAAATTCTGGGGGCGGGGGGGTGGGGATTGTTTCCACCAAAAAGAAAGAAGAAAGATCTAGACAAATTTAAAAAGAAGTCAATTATTTTATCTTAAAAAACACTATTCCAAGTTTTTATAACAGCTTTATAGAATAACTCTCTGGCAAGGTGAGAGATGAGTGACCTCTGCAATAGAAAACCTACTTCTGTACATTTATTAAGAGGTAAAGTTGACTAGTTGAGGGGAAAAATAGGCGTGGGTGGCTGCCACCCCTATGGCACCCTCAGCCCTGCGCGTTCATCAGCGTCGCATCTGCTGGAAGCACAGGCCCTGCCTCATCCACACCCCTGTTCTTCTGCAGTGCCCTGACTTCAGGGCCCCTCCTCAGCCACCGGGTCACAGTCCTCCCCTTACCACACTCACAGCTTCCAGACTCTGCTTCTCGCCCCGGAAGTTGGAGACTTTGGGCTCCATGAAACCAGTTAGCTTCCCAGTTTACCAATTCGTTAACAATTCTGAAAGTCAAACTTAGTTTTGAATAAGGAATATCAGGTCTATTTTTAATGAAATGAAGATGACAAGGAAATAGCATTCATAAAACTAGAAAAATAGGAATGCTTAGATATGGCCGTAAGAATAGGAATTTTTATGATATGGCCATACATCATCTAGAATTAGCTTAGATTTGCGACTCCTCTGAAATTCCTTAAAAGTTATACAGATAAGTTTTTCATTTTTTCAAACACACATTGGTTACAAGAAAACAGACCTAACCACCTGTCAAATACAGGTTTTAGAAACCTGGTTTAAAATTTTTCAGAATCTATTGTTTCCTCTGAAAAATGATTATGACACAGACAAAAAGGAAAATTGGAACAAAACAAAAAATTAAGTTGAAACAAAGATTTCCTTTAAATTTCTGGGTCTACATCTGGTCTATGATTAGGGGTAATGAGAAATTCATGTTAAGAACCCATGAAACAAATAATTTTGAAAAGGCTTGCCAAACCCCACTTCTACCTAGGTACCAATTAAAAAAAAAAACTATCCAGCAATGAAAAAGGCTGTCTATAACTCTTTTTTCTTTATTACTCAAAATTATAAGAATAGGTATCTTCTGGATTTATTCTTCACCTGGAAGAATACTACACCCCTAGAGCTCTGCATGGCTCTTTAAAGCAGCAAAAATCTTTCTCTGAGCATGTTTTTTTAAAAAAATAGCACCATACCCCACTGTTCCCCAATCTCCTTACCACGCTTCATTTTTCCTTCATATGACTTATTGCTACGTGTCCTTATACATTTATTGGCTTATAATTTCTCTTACTAGAAAAGGGGCTTCCCAGGTTGCACTAGTGGTGAAGAACCTACTTGCCAATGCAGCAGATTTAAGAGACATGGGTTCGATCCCTGGATCAGAGAGATCCCCTGGAGGAGAGCATGGCAACCCACTCCAGTATTCTTGCCTGGAGAATCCCATGGACAGAGGAGCCTGGTGGGCTACAGTTCATGGGGTTGCGAAGAGTCAGACAGGACTGAAGCAACTTAGCACATGCACACTCGCCAGTAGGCTCTAGGAAGGCAAGCAGTCATCTGTCTGGCTATGCACAATGTACTACAGTGTGGAACAGAGTCTGGGGTATAACACGCACTCAAACACATGCTGAATGTAAAAAGGGCAAACAAGTGATCTTATTATCAACTTTAAATAATTTATATCAGGTTTCTTAAAGCTTTTTCTAATTTAAGTTTAGAGGTGGGGGAGGAAGTGCTTTGAAAGAACAACTGGGGAGTAAATTAGAATTTTCCTTGGCTTTAGGTTAATCATCCTCTCCTTTCCTGATTTAAACAGATAACTTAAGCAACAAATATAATTAAAATTAAAATGATAAAACCTTACAATAAGAACATTATATCCTCAATTACTTACAACTTTCTTCATTGTATTAATTTTATAAAACATACTAAGTGCCAAAAATTCATCCCAGTAAGCTCTCTATATAGTATAAAAATTTTTATTATAAACATCTATTACATGGTAAATACATATTTTCAGATCCAAGTAAGTAGAGTACAAATGCCCCATGTAAGAATGACCAGTTCTCTACAAATCTATCTCAAGTAATCCCAAAGAATTCAAATTACCCTTAACACAAGAAAGAACTGCACTGATAAGTTATTAATATTGACAAAATAAAGACATTATATAATAAATATTGACCCTTTAGATCTAGCCTTCTCAAACATAATTTTAATTAAATTTAAATTATCTCTAGAAAGGCATATGTAACTTTTAAAATACTTACTTGCATGTACTCTGAAAGTTCGAAATAGGCCCTTCCAATTTGGCACAGCACCCAACCAGTATTGTAGTGGTGAGAAGGTAGGTGGCTCAAGATATTAATAGCTTCTTTGCAGTTGTATGAACACAAAGCTAAATAACCTTTCCCCATTTCACGAAGAAGGCTCATCAAACCTTCTGGGAGAAAATAATGTAGTAAACAAAGGAAAAAAAAACACAATAAAGCTGCCTGGTTTTCTAGGAAGGCTAATTAAAAAATATTTCATTAAACATTCCAACACTGGGCTTCCCTGGTGGCCCACTGGAAAAGAATCTGCCTGCCAATTCAGGAGACACAGGTTCAATATCTGGTCCAGGAAGATCCCACATGCCGCAGAGCGACTAAGCCTGTGCACCACAACTACGGAACCTGAGCTCTGGAGCCTGGGAGCTGCACCAGACGAGCCCACAGACCCAGAGCCTGTGCTCCTAACAAGAGACGCCACAGCAATGGGAAGCCCGTGCACCACAACTAGAGCAGTCCCTGAGAAAAAGCCCACACAGCAGCAAGGAAGACCCAGCACAGCCACAACTAAAAATGAATGAACAATAAAATGAATAAAAAAGAAAAAAAATTCCAACATCTACGCAGAAAAAAATGTTTCTTTAATGAACATAAATAAACTTACTTAAAACAAGTGAATAAAATAAAATATAAAGAAGATTTTAAGCTTTCAAAACAGACCTGCTGCTGCTTTCTGTAGATTAAATGCCTGGATCTGAGGTGTAATTGTAGAGATTTTTCCTTCTGAAATGATTGAAGAATCTAATTTTGTGATTTCCAGGCTATCATTTATGTTAGGTTGAGTTATTCCTCCTTTATTAGTTTTACTTTTTGTTTTTCTATTTGGGATTTTAGGTGGAAACTTCATTTTTAATTTTTTGCTATTCTCCTGTAACAAGAAGGAAAATTCCATACTTGTTATACTCATGTATTTTAAACATCTATCTAACCCTTTTTCTCAAGTATTAGATATAAAATAAACATATGGTTTTGACTGATCTGTATTTTTCTCAGAAGAAATTTTATAAAAACAAAAGTCTTCAAAGTCACTTAATTTGAAACGCAACAATTCTGAAAATAAATCATATTAACTAACTAGTATTTAAGGTACATTAGCTTTAAGCGTTTCTCTTTATTCAAAGTATATCACTTTCATTTATTAATTAAAAATAAGAAAGTAAGGAGATACAACAACTACCTAATTGTCTCAGAGCACTGAAATCTGTAAGGTTTCTGCTGATCTATATATGTCACAATTAAAGACTGTCCATAATATTTGTTAATGGATAAAGAAAATTTACCCAAGGTATAAAACTCTCCAGTTGTCTAAAGACATGTGCAAAGAAAACAAAAAATTTTCATTCACTCTTCCCACAATCTTTCCCAATGGAAACATATGACATAACCACAGTATACCATCAAATCCAAGAAACTGGAATTAGTGCAATACTAGCAACTAAAACTATAGATCTTACTTGGATTTCATCAGTTTTCACATGGACCTTTTAAAAAATTTCTGTGTGTCCAGTTCTGTGAAAATGTTACATTTATGGATTTATTTAGTCAACTACCACAATAAAGATTCAGGGCTATTCTACCACTACAAAAAGAAATTCCTTTGTGCTATGCTATTGAAGTCACATCTTCCCCTCAGTCCTAACTCCTAGTAACTATTGATCTCCTCTCCATCTCTGTAATTTTGTAATTTTAACATTAAAAAAATTTTACATAGTCTTCTAATCTATTCATTAGAGAATGAGTCATCGATGAACAGAAATTTCAGAGGAGGAAGTATTAAATAAATGTGACATACAGAAATTTTTAAATTACCTTGGTTGTAGAGCTGTCACTAGTAAAAAGTCGTGAACTTCTTCGAGGCAGTGCATTTGGGGGAGATGTGATAGTGGGGCTCAATACCTGAGGTGTTGTACTAAAAAAATTATAAAAGTAGACATTTTAAAAAACCTCAGTTTATGATTAACTATTATTTCAAGTATATTAAAAATATGCATTCAACATGTTTGCATTCTAAAATTGATGAGATCAACCCTTTCCTCACCCCCCTATGAAAACTCATTTAAGGAACTATTCTTGTTACCATAAAATGATATAAATTATAGCATAGATCTTCACTCTATTTGAAATTGCTAATTTGAACATAAAACAATCCACATAAAAGTTCTGGGTCATTAAATAGTAAACACCTATAAACCAATTATCTTTAGTCCTTATTTGGAACTATAGCAAGTTAAAGAAAAAGAAAGCTGGACATAGTCTAAATGTGGGATATTTGCTAAATAAATATTACTAGAACAATTGATACCTGAGAAGTTATTACCCTGTAAGTTCAAACAGCCACATCAAGGGATTATTCTGCAGAATGAGAGAGGGGGACATGGACAGTAAAAGTATTTGAAGAAATAATGGCCAAAAATTAGCTAAATTTGATGAAAACGATTAACTAACAGATCCAAAGAGCTTAATGAATTTGAAGCCCAAGAAAGGAGAAAACACACTAGAGCATAATCAAATGGATTAATATCAATAATAAAGAAAAAATCTTAACAAGTCAAAGAAAAGAGACAGATTACACACACAGAAACAAAAATAAGGATGGTAAGAGGTTTATCAGAAACAATCCAAGCAAGAAGACAGTAGAGCAATATAGAGAAAAAAACCTGTCAATCAGAATTCCATACCATGAAAATATCAATCAGAAGTAAAAACAAAGGTGAAATTAAAACTTTCTTTTGAACATACAAAGGCTGAAAGAATTCATTCCAACAGACCTAGACTACAGGAAATGTTAATCACTCTGTAGAAGTAAAATATATGACAATAGCATAGAGACTGAGAAGATGAGTAGGAAAATATACATTACAAGGTTTATACTCTTAAGTGACAGGGTACCGGATTACTTAAAGATAGACTTTGATAAGTTAAAATATGTGATATAAACCCTAAAACAACCTCTAAAACAACAAGATAAAGAGTAATTGTTAATAAAGCAATGCTATGGGTTGAACAGTCTTTCAAAGGAATATGATGAAGTCCTAACCTCCAGTACTGTTAATGTGAACTTTTTGAGAAATAGGGTCTTTGCGGATGTAATTAAGTTAAGATGATGTCATCAGGGTGGGCGCTAATTCAATATGACAGATGTCCTAATAAGAAAAAGGAAATTTGAATACAGAGGCACACAGGGAAGACAGCTACGTGGAGGCAGAGGGAAATACTGAGTTACCTACTACAAATTAAAGAATGCCTGGGGCAACCAGAAGCTGGAAGAGATAAGGATCCTCCCCTAGTGACTTCAGAGGAAGTATGGCCCTAGCAATACCTTGATTTCAGATAGAACTGTGAGTGAATAAATTTCTGTTGTTTTAAGCCACCCAGCTTGTGGTACTTTACTAGGGCAACTGTTAGAAACTAAAATAGGCAATAAAGAAGGTATAGTGGTGCACATCAACTCTACAACAACTAAGAAAAGAAGATAAAACGGAATTAGTAATACAAGGAAGACAAAATTAATGTAATTCATGTGTATTACAGTTAGTATATTTGTTTAAATACAATGCATAATTCAGTAAATTATGTTTATATATTCTTGAAGACTAACATATATTTGGCCTATTAATGTGCTCTGCAGGAGGCTCAGGCTCCTCATCACTGAGCCCTAGGCAATCATAGCCACCTACCTGAGAGCTGGCACTCATAATGAGATTTACCACCCAGGCATTTTAGAAATATTGAAGCCTTTTATATAGTCAAGGTATATGCACACGTGTACCTATTTTAAGACTTATGGTACATGTTCACTATTTGAGGAGGTAAAGTTGTAGCTATATATTAGCTATAATTTATTTCTGAGGCCTTGAATAGGAAGAGAAATCCTATTTAACACCATTCCTGTGTGGAAATGGATTCATCATTTGAAGATTTATTGGAAGAGTCATACTATGATATACTTATAGAAATGCATAATAGGGGAAGGGGAGAATAATCTATCTGTACTTGACCAGTGGAGAAGGTTACATTAAAAAAAAATTATTTTGGAGGTGTGCTAAGAATATCTAGTTTAAACAAACTCACGAGGCAATTAGAATAAAAAGGTACTTTAGCTAACTCTTGTCTTGATTTGCATTGTAATATTCAAAAATTAAATTTGCTTTTTCATAAGTTGGAAATTTCAAATCTAACATATTCAAAATTTACAATAGTCATTCTAGAATTCTTGGAACAGTCAAAACCTGCCTAAACTGAAGAACTGTTTCGCAACAAGAAACGCTAAACAGCATCAAACAACGAGACCAGTAAATACCTCGTTTGCGGGCCAGAGCTTTGTGTCTGTGCAACAAGAACTGGAGTTACCTCTCGACTGTTTCCACTCTGTGAGAAGACAGACTTTGTTCCAGCTTGGCCGATTCTGGCAACAGACTGTAAAACACAAAAAGTCTAAAGTTTGTGAATTATAAATTGCATTCTGAATGGTAAAAGACATTATGATGTACCCATCTACATTTCCCCAATACAAGATTTCATATTATATACTGCCTGTCATCTGAAAACACAAACTATTAATGTCATTAGTGATGTCATTTTAGGTTAATTAATTATTGTTTTATTAGAATGAACATCATCCTATTTCCTCATATTAAGCTCAGTATTTTTACCCTTATACTATCCTTTTATCTTTCGACTTTAGTTATCAAGGAAAGGCTTAAGATTTCTAGAAGCCATTTATTATGTAACTTTCCCAGTTGGGGCTAAGTGCTAAAAAATTTTAAGACAACTACTATTCTCAAGATTTATGATCTAACTTAGTATCCATAAAAAATAATACAGTAAGATTTTATATCCCTTCTTTGGCACTTAATAAAGACAGTCTTAGAGTAATTCAGATTAGTAGATTAAAAAAAAAAATCACTGGGTTATTTTCCAAATTCTAAGAATACTGTACTGAATTAGTATTTCTCTTTGATGTGTTCAATCTTCTGAACTGTGCTTGCCCCTTCTCTCTTCTCTAATTTATCACCTTATTTCTATTTATTTTCATCACTTAACTCTTTTATACAGTGATCTCTGTGTCAGTGGATACTGAAAAAAACATTTTACTACCAAATAAATTTCTCCCAAAATTAGTTACTGTGATAGTCACTGTATATAATTCTGAAATTGCACATTATAAATAATTACTAATAATTACTTTCTCACCATATATAAAAGCCTTATTTTGGCCTTCTCAACATTTAACATCATTGATCATACCCACCCACCTCGCCCTTCTGAAACTTTGTGTAATTTCTAAAATATTTAGTATAGTATCTTGATTATTTGTTCTATCACTTCATTTGTTGGCCCCTCTTTCTTCTTCCACTGTTTTAAATTAAGTTACTTAGCAATTCTCTCTTTCTCTAGGAAAGCATGGTCATTTTAACCCTTTAATTATTATATCTATCACTTGGTCGTATTCTTTCCTCTATAACTATCCACTGAATATTTTCACCTATTTTCTGGTCCTTCCTTATTTAACAAAGAACTATCTGCTGAACTCACTACTTGGTTTGATATTTTTAGGTGATCCTGCAGGCAGATCTGGAAGTGTAGCTTTTCCAGGAACGTCTTGTAATAGAGTAAAGAATAGAGGCAGAAAGAAGAGGCTCAGACTGGGCAGTGAAATCGCATGCGGGTTCACTGCCTAACTTGTCCTTAATCACTCTGACTCATGGTTTTGGTCTACTTCCCCTGGCATGCTAACCACTGTCCTACTATGCCTTCTTCTAACGGTAATAAACTAATTTCCACATATATATGTCACTCTCATAATAATACAACAGCAGGTAGTTGCCAACTTTTAAAAAATCCAGTTTAAAACACAATCCCCATATTAAATACTTTTAGTCCACGTTTACCACTCTTGGGAGTTCATATTATCACTTATTAAGAAGCTATCATATAAAAAAACTTTGCTAAAGTTCAGGAGTAAAGAGTAAAAACAAAACAAGAAGAAACATGTTTCTCTGAGGGTAAAAGGGCTATCTCAGTCATTCGCATACCAGTATGACTCATTTAGCTTTCATTTCTTAAATATCCATTACGCACAACAACAGGCATTTACATATATAACCTAATTTAATTCTCACATAAGATACCCTGCACCACAGATATGTTTTAAATAAACCTCACTTTGGCCTCTACTGCCACAGACAGTAAAAGAACATTATAAAGAGTCACAGTTGCAATGCAGTCTTGTTCCAGTATTTACTATAAAGATACTATGAAATACTTTTCATTTTACTACACTTTTACTCCACACCTGAGGATCCACCATAAAAATTTTATTATCACAAAGGGCTAGCTTTATGTGAATCATCTTTTTTCATGTTAATATTAGTACAACTAAAAAACAAATACACTGGTGGGGACAAGCAAAAACCATGGCAGGTATAATTTCCATTATTTACTTTCAAAGTGATCATCTTAATTTTGTTTTTTAAAAAAAGGAACTTAAAAGTAAAAATCTGAATATGCTTAATTAGCTATATGCTGAAATAAACTACACTTGTGAGTTACAAACTTACGTGGTCAAAAGATCAACCGGCTTTGTGTCTTTTACTATAACCAGGAGGCTATGATAATGATGACCTTCTTTTACATTTAGATAACTTCTCTAAGGCAACAGCAATTCACTGTATTTTACACGGAAAATACCTTTTTTGAAGGGGCTCCGGTGGGTGGCACGTCAATTACAGAAGATGTATTAGTGTAGTTTTGTAAATAGGATCCATCTCCAGGACTTGGGGTTTCTAATGGCAAAATCCCAAAACTGAGAAGAGGTTGAAATCAAGGTGTCAAAAAGTCATCAAGGCATATATAAAGCAGCAGTATACTTAAATTAGAAGGTCTAAAAGGAAGAGAATGGCAAATCAGTCTTGGGGGCATTGAGGATCTAAGGGGCAGATTAAAAATAAGCTGTGAATATAGACTATTCCACCCACCAAAACTAAAATTAAAAAAAAAAAAATCAAATAAGGAACTAAACTGAGCAGTAACTATGAATCTCAGGAGATTTATTAGAAATAAAGAAGAGTAGCTTTGTAAAAGCTAAGATCCAAATTATCAAATTAGTTCAAATTCTTGGAATTTATGTGATTCAGACACTATTACAGAGAAAATGTCCTTAGAGACCAACGAAGGCATCTGTGGAATCAATGAGTTTTGTAATCTCATGGTCATACTATTTAAGTAATTCCCTGGCCCTGGTACCCAATTCACAGTCTGTTCTAGCATATAATTTTTTATTTTGATTCTTTTGGAAATGCATCCTCTGGCCTAGGTTTAAGTATTTATACACACAAATATTTCTAAAAATTTTCACAAAACATTTCATATATAGATGTCAATCCTTTCCCATTTTGGAATATAGCACTTTAACCATTGCTATCACTGATTATAAGATCCCAACATTTTAAGAGGTTCATTGCTATTCACTGATGCATAGTCATAAACAGAGTATCTTTTAATGCATACAACAGCTTAATAAGGAATGCTTACGTTTAAAAATTATCTCCAACACTTAATATGAAATTCTTATCACAGACATTGTATTTCTACTACTTCATCTTCTGAAAATGGAATAGACTCATTACTGACTTATTAAATATCTCTATTTCCATAATGATTTAGAAGTTGCTGTTCATATTAATTTATGTTACTAATATAGGAATTATTCTAAGATCATTTAATATTACAGCACATTTTAAAGTATCTTTTATTTGTCTTACCTTGGGGTTAATGGGCTAAGAGCAGCTGGTCCTCCTAATAAACTTCGACCAGTTTTTGGTTTATTTTGAACCTGTTTAGATAATATGGAAGTTCCTGTTCCAAGAGGGACAGTATCTGGTGAAATTACAGCCGAATCAATATAAGACACTGAAGAATCTGTATTCAATGAGTACTTTGAATTGGAAGATTCTAAATTCAGTCTGTTTAATTCCTGAAACAGAAAATTTCTACCATGTCATTTACAATACATTATTTAGCTCAGATCACTGTTTTTCATTTTCACAATATTTTTAACACTAGTGTATAATACACTTACAATTGTGTCCTGGGGTGTTTCTGTAAGAACTGTCTCAGGCTGTCTGTGAGATAAACTATGATTAGATACTAGTGTTGTGCAAGAGTTGGGCAGACAGCTGCTAAAGTTCTGTAAAGATGTTAATTTAAATGTTTGGTCAGGATCTGGCTTTTCACCTGTGAAGGGGGAAAAAAAACATTTGCTTCTGAGGAAATGAAGGTTAAATTAAAAAAAAAATGCATAAGCATTTTTAAAGTTCTATTTCAGTGAATCAGATTTATCTCCCAAAAACTCATCCATCAGTGTACTGAGAGTGTACACCAAAGATAAAGCTGTACATTTAGGAAATAAATTAAACCACAATGAAACTGACTTTAAATATAATAAATCACAGGAAAGTACAGGTTTCTGTGTTTTAAAGCAGAAAGCAACTAGACCTCATTTGCTCAAGGTAAGGAATGAGGGTGGAGAGGTGAAACCTTCTAGAAATCAACGTAAAATTTTAAGCACTTACATGTATATTGACACAACATTTTAAAATGATCCTTCATGCCTCCTAGAGCATATATACTGTGACAACTCCCCACCCCATATTATCCAGGTCTCTGGGTATTCTATTAATTTCTTTTCTTATCCAGAATGCTATTTTGGCTAACTTTATACTCACAACACAACTCATTCCTTGAGGACACAAGAAAGGCCACATTATTCCTGAAACATGATTCTACCTTACTTCTTGTTCTCAAGTTTAAAAGCCTTTAGCTTTGAAAAATATTTGTCTTGTGGATATATAATTTGTATCACTTTGCAAAAATTAAGCAAGGGGAAAAAAAAGCGAAGAAGAAATGGGAGAACCCTCCCCTAACCACCTCTACAAACTTACCTATTTCACATAATGATTCAAAGGGGGACCAGAGGAAAGGATTTAAACTAAGGCTCTTTTGGTAACACTCTGATCCTTTGGCAAGCCGATCTGTCTTGCTGTAAAGACAAACAAATTGATCAGACAAGCTATAAAACCTAAAACATCTATTACAAAGAAAATTTGTTATAGAAAATTAGGTAAATCTTATGTAAGTTCTGTGCATTCTCTTCTAAATTCTTCCTTAAATGATCAATTTCTCCTTCTTACCATCCTCCAATCTCTATTATTTAGGGTATTTCAAGTCAAACGTCAGGTGAAAGCAAATAGAACATGAATTGAAAGCCATGTTAACAAAACAAACAAGCTATCATTGCTTTCTTAGATACTATAATTGCTTTTCATTTCCTTTTGGACATTATAGTTAATGAGGAGATATGGGAAACACGCAAATATTTCAGTCTTATTCTTGATTTTAAGTATAAATCCTAGTGGTAATTTTGAAAGTGACTTAAATGCTTTAAATATAGCATATTTAAATGAGAAGATATTTTAACAAAGTAGAGGTGGCAGCTCTTAACAAAAAGGAAAATTCATGTTTCTTTCTTAACTGGTTATATAAAGGCTTACATTAAAAACATGGACAACATTCTTAGGACCCTTTATACTTGAAACAATCTAGAAATTATTAGAACAGCATTGTGGCCTCCCTAGCTTTTAAATGGGAGAGAAGATGAGGTTGAGGGTTAGTAAGACTTGTAGAGCTTTCCGGTTAAAAAATACTACTGATCTTGTTTAAGACTGAAATTCTTCATTATCTAAAGGAAAAAAATTAAGATACAGCAATTTTTCCAAAACCCTGAGGTTTTATAAAGGACCAGATGGCACTGAACTAAGATTTTCAAAACAACCCTCAAATGAAACTATCAGTTAAAACACATAATCTGTTTATGTGCTGTCAGTATACATCAGAGAAATGAAAAAAAGATCCCCTTGGGGAACTAGATATTAATGTGCCTTACTTTCAAATTTTGCAAGTGAGTAGAAACTAGAATAAATGATGTAATAAAGACAAGAAAGTACCACTAGTTGAAGCTTATTTAGCTTCCCAGATTTGTCTAATTTGACCCAATAAACACATGGACACAGAAACGGGAAGGAGACAAACTTTCAGAAAATATAAGTTTTATCAAAGTCTGTATCTAGGGATTGCTTAGATGAAATTTCTTAAAGGAAAAATAATTGTAACAAGAATGATATATTCATTTACCATGTATAGCAGGGTAACTTAAAAACAGGAAACAAAGACATAAGAGTATTTTTGGAAGGTAGAAATTAGGAGTGGAAAGTGGAAAATGAATGCTTGGGAACTTTTAATATATGTCCAGGAAAAGAAAAATACAGTGAAAACTCAATGTTTGAAGATTATATCAAAACTAACATGTTATACAGACCCTCACCATGTATGTAACTAAGTATGGCTTGTCTATTTATTTATCTTTCATGTGCTCTCTTACAATTGATTATAAGTTTTCTGAGAATAGAAAACTAGATTTCTCATGATCTGATTAATAGACCATAAAATAAATGTAAAACAAAATGTCTACTAAGAAGAGATTAGATACACACACACATACACGGATAGATACGGGTATGTATAAATAATATAAAAGTTAATTGGGACAACTCAACACCAGAAAAATAAACAACCTAATCAAGAAGTGGGAAAAAGACCTAAACAGACATTTCTCCAAAGAAGACATACAGATGGCCAACAAACACATGCAAGATGCTCAACATCAGTCATTATTAGAGAAAGGCAAATCAAAACTACAATGAGATATCACCTCACACTGGTCAGAAAGGTCATCATCAAAAAGTCTACCAACAATAAATGCTGGAGAGGGTGTGGAGAAAAGGGACCGCTCTTGCACTGTTGGTGGGAATGTAAATTGATACATTAAATATAATTTAAATTACATTCAAGGTAAACTGATACAGTCACTATGGAAGATGGTATGGAGATTCCTGAAAAAACTAGGAATAAAACCACCATATGACACAGCAATCCGACTCCTAGGCATATACCCTGAGGAAACCAAAATTGAAAGAGACACATTTATCCTATTGTTCACTGCAGCACTATTTACAATAGTTAGAACATGGAGGCAACCTAGATGTCCATCAACAGATAAATGGATAAAAAAGTTGTACATATACACAATGGAATACTACTCAGCCATAAAAAGGAACACACTTGAGTCAGTTCTCACGAGGTGGATGAACCTAGAGCCTATTGTACAGGGTAAAGTAAGTCAGAAAGAGAAAGATAAATATCGTATATTAATGCATATACACACAATCTAGAAAAATGGTACTGAAGAGTTTATTTGCAGGGCAGCAATGGAGAAAGAGACACAGAGAACAGACTTACAGACATGGGGAGAGGGGAGGAGCAGGTGAGATGTATGGAGAGAATAACATGGAAACTTACATTACCATATTTAAAATAGATAGCCAATGGGAATTTGCTGTGTGGCTCAGGAAACTCAAACAGGGGCTCTGTATCAAGCTAGAGGGATGGGATGGGGAGGGAGATTCAAAAGGGAGGGGATATATGTACACCTATGGCTGATTCATGTTGAGGTTTGACAGAAAACAACAAAATTCTGTGAAGCAATTATCCTTCAACTAAAAAAAATTAACTGGGGAAGGAGCCAGATGTGGAGTTATAATAGTCACATCTGGGAGACAGATCTATAATTACTCAATAGAGAGATAAAAGGAGGAAAAGATTTAATAAAATTAAGCTGCCTGGAGTGCCCCAACTTTAGATGAATTTTTTTAAAAACTAAAACTCAGAAAGGAGTTTTCCAAAGGATTGGGGTTAAAAATAACTATTTAAATGGCACTGGGAAGAAACAGGTTAATCTAAGAACCAGACTTAGAATCAGTCATGCCCTAAAGATGCAAGTCTCATGTGCTACTGTAGACAAAAAGACCAATGAAGTGACTATATCAAAATACTGGAGATAAAAGATAACTTAACAAGCTGTAGCTTCAAAACTATAACAAGGAGGTTTCTAGATTACTGCGTGCAACTTTGGTCACAACAGGCATATGATAGTTGAAATGAAAAGCCAGTTTCTGGAGCAGGGTTGTGCCCTATTGGATACCTGACTTTTAATCTTTATGATAAATAAAAATATTTCTCTGAGAAAGAGGAAAAACCTTCCTTCATGGTTAGAACTTGATACAAATGTACCTTCAAAAACTTTTAAACAAGTGATCTTGTTTTAAAATAACTAGTAATACATATACAGCATTTCTGTGATTTAACACCTTTCCTTTATTTTATTAAACTTTATTTTGATATAATTTTAGACTCACATAGAAGTTGAAAAAATAGTATAGAATTCCCTATACCCAGCTTCCCTTAATAATAGCTTTCAACATAACCACAGTACAATTATCAACTGATAATAGTATAGGAAACTGATAGTAGTATAATACAGTAAGGGCTTCCCTGGTAGCTCAGCTGGTAAAGAATCCATCTGCAATGCAGGAGACTCTGGTTCAATTCCTGGGGTTGGAAAGATCCCCTGGAGAAAGGATAGCCAGCCCACTCCATATCATGCCTGTAGAATCCCCATGGACAGAGGAGCCTGGCTGGCTGCAGTCCATGGGGTTGCAAAGAGTCGGACAAGATTGACCGACTAAGCACAATAATATGGTAAACTAAACCACAGATTTAATTTGGATTTCAGCAGTTTTTACATGCATTTATTTGTGTATAGTTTTTATGAAGTTTTATCACATGTATATATTTGGGTAATGACCACTACAATCAGGATATAGGACTGTTCCAAAGTCCCAAACTCCTTTAGCTACACCTCTCTATAGCCCCAGTACTCTTGCCCCAACTCTCATGTCTGAGAACCACTGATCTGTCTCTATCACTGTAATTGTGTCATAACAATAATGTTCTATTAATGCTATCACAGAATATGTAAATTGTTGAAATTGGCCTTTTTGCACTCGCCATAATGCTCTTGAAATCCATCCAAATTATCATGTTTATCAATAGTTTGTTCCTCTTTATTGCTGAGTAGTAGTTCATTCTAGTACTGGAAACAATTTTCTGGTAATTTGAATCATTTTTACTTACCAATATACATGTCCCAACAATGAAAGAGTAAAGCAAGCTGAATCACCAAACTCAGTAACAATATCATCATGGCTTTTCTGCTTGTTAAACACTCCACCAGATAAGATCTGTTCCCCTTCTGCAAGCCTTTAAAACACACATTCACAGATTTTTTAAAAAGTCAATATAAAAAGCACAGTGTGTAAAGACATTCTTCATTACCAATGAACCTCTTACTATGGAGATAAAGTAAAAAGTTCATGGTACCTTTAGAATAGCAATAAACATGTATTAAGAATCATTTGGGAGATTGGGAATTTACCATCTTAAAATTTCAGTCTTACCCTTTAAAAACAGAAATAGTTACCTTTAGTCTATATGTACAAATCTAGTCTGAGCAAGATATGCATTACTCACATCAAAAGAAAAGGAAGACTGTTATGCTGGGGGAAAAATATAAACATCTCTTCATTAACAGATTTGGTGGTCCTTCTTAGTTCTATAATTCCTTGAAGTAGGAATTTGCAAGCAGGTTAAACAAGATTAACATTTTAATTAAAAATTGCATACTTAATGGCCTCAGTTATTTTTAGGTTTATAACTGAAATGTGAATAGCACTTCATCTCTTTTTATCAATTATGTGTTCTTGATATAAAAATTACAAATTTCCCTTTCCCCCAAAGGGAAAAAAATTTGCCTGATTTCACTATATATTTTTAGCATAACAGAGTTTGTAATGGTTCATGTTTCAAAGTTTTTTCCAAATCATCATGTGGAAAACTCACAAGTAAGCTTATATATCCTAAACATAAAATGTGCTATCTAAAGATTTTTTTTTTTACTATCAGTGGGATTTTTTTAAAACTATAAATATTTATAAATGGGATAAGAACATTTAATGTAAGAACTGGCTTAAGAAACTGGCAAATTAAATAAGCATATTTTAAAGAATTCAACATTAGAATCTTCAGAGTAGAAGTAATTCAATAGCAAATGTCTCAGAAATTTTATATATATATTTTAGCTTTAATTTAAAAGTCATCAATTAGACACTGGACAAATAAAATACTTATCAGACTATGGGGACTTTATGAGGTTTGTTTATATCTTTTCACTGTATACCTATCAACTAAAGGGGTTTATTTGTATCCTTTGACTGTATACCTATAAACTAAACAGACAGGCTTTACAGTTATCTGTTTAGTCACCTTTACCACTATTCCATTTTTCACAGCACAGAAAAGTCTGACAGAACATAACTACCTAAATCTCTAGCTGCCTCCAGATTCAGAATATGGATAACTGACTTGGTTGTACTGTCATATTTCAAAGAAGTGTTCTCCTAAATCTGTCCCCTTGCTTAAAAGGAGTAATGGTTCCCCAGAAGAATGATTTTGAAGGGCAAATAACTAATTACATGACTATCTAGACACAGGGCAGCATTAATCTCAGGTGAACTGGGAAGTTAGGTTTTCAGGCTTATTACAATAGTTTTACAAAATCATAGGAATTAGTTACAACTTAGGTTTCTCCAGATTTAAATTCTATTTATACCATAACAATAAAATCTCTCCATATCAAAATAATAGGCAGCAGCATTTCAAAAATTACTGAAATAGACAAAACTCTACTACCAAGAGGGGAGAAAGGGAATCAGAGTCTAATCCATCAAAAGAATTTTCTCCAGAATTCTACAGTTAAGTAGAACCAAATTAGGTAGAAACGATTTAGAAACTTACTTGCTGAGATCAACACAACATTTTGCAAGCAGGTATTTACACTGCGGTGTAGTACAACTGTGTCCTTTCAAAAGCCTATATGCTTTATATGCTTTTCCTGAGCGGTAATAACAGGTTGCCAGTAAAAACAAGGCTTCTTCTGAGTGTACTAAGAACAAACATGAAAAAAAAATGGGCTGTTAATTCAGTATGTTGAATGGTAATTATTGTTTATCTAGTGATACATAAACAAGTTTAGCAATAACAAAAAAAATTAGGCATGTTATTCAATACAAAAAACAATTTATTAATTCAAATTTCAATTAAGGAGAAATACTTTCCCGATACAAAAGGTAGTTCCCCAAGTCCTGACTACCTTCTTTCCAGAAGAAAAAAAGGAAATAATACAATGAAGATAACTGTAGTATTCTCTGTAAATCCTTAAGAAGATCAAACACAGGTACAAAATTGCACTTAAACAGACTATCAGAAAAGCATCTTGTTTTTATGTAGTATTTTTCTGAGAGATCCTTTGAGAGAACAGAAGTCAAATTTCATGAGAGAGAAACTCAGGGTTATAAACCTAATTATCAATCTGAAAATTTCTACATTAAAAAAACACCAGACTGGAAAACAAACAAAACTCACTTATTTCTAATACCAAATACACAGTGGATTATATTCAAGATAATTTAAGGTTAAGGAAAAAAAATTCTAAATTGTGAATACCCACACTATATAAACATTCAATTGACAGATTTGACATTTGTCCAGTAACAATAATTAAACTGCTCTTTAATGGCAAGAGCTGGATTATTTACCAACCTCTTTCCTTTTAACACTAGGAAATGCCTGGTTAATGAAATGTAGCATTCTTCTCCTTAATTTACTCTCTCCCAAACTGACCATCACCCCACTGCTAACCTCACAACCTCCCAACCAATTCAGATGAGTGTCTTTTTTTTTTCCTTTTCGGCCACTATGCACAACGTGTGGGATCTTAGTTCCCCTCCCAGGATCGAACCCTCACCAACTGTAGTAGAAGCACAGTCTTAACCACCAGGGAAGTCCCCAGATGAGAGTCTATAGAGGCAAGGATAGAAAGCGGGAAAATCTTAAGTTCTGCACGTCTAAAAATGGGTTATGTAATAATATCAGGAGACTGAGGGGCCATTTAAGCCTGTGATTCCCCAAGTGTGGTCCCTATACCAGCATCAACATGACTTTGGAGCTTGTGAGAAATGAAGTTCTCAGGCCCCATCTCAGCTCAGACCCACTAAAATCAGTAATTCTGGGAGTGGGGACCAGCAATCTGTGTGGTAACAGACCCTTCAAGTGATCTGATGCATGCTAAACTTTGCGAATCCCTAAATTTAAAGTACAGATAAACTTACCACATCTTTCTGAAAAACTAATTCAAAGATGTGGGATAAAAAAGTAGCTTGAAATTTTCCTTCTATGAAGGTTAATTTTTTTTCTTTCCTGTTGTATGCCATATATGCACAAGCAAAAACCAACAGAACTCTACTTCTCTGGTTCATCTTATGATTTTTCACGAAACCCTAGTATAAAAAACAATGTACAATAAGATGTCATGTAGTAAATGATAATAATTTGAGTGTACATGTGTTAATAGGATCTACAGTAGTATCTCTCAGAAATAAAAAAATGAATGGGGACCTCTATTGCAATGGGAACAAATTGTTAATTTCATTGAACTACAAGTGCTAATTCATATAAGTTAGAAAGTGTGATTTCTTCTAGATTTTGCAAAGGCCTGGTTTCCTGTCATCTAATAAATGAAGCTTTTAAAAACTAATTATTATACCAAAAAACAATGGCTCTCCAAAGCTAGTTTGACTTTGAGCCATAAAAATTTATGATGAAGTATGATGACTTAAAAACTATGTTTAAGCGAGATTATGGATTGGAGGTTTAATCAAACCTTAAGCTTAATGCAACTATAAGATAGTGAAGTAGACTGAGAACAAGTGGAAGGATCGTGAAACTGTATGGACTGAAAGGGCTGGCTTTTTGAAGCTTCCCAGAAATAAGCTGACAGTCCAAACATAGCTAGTGAACCAGTAGTGAGTGGCTATAATAAATCTAAAAAGGACAGAGTATTGACAAATAGATTTCATCTGGAACAGTAACTTCAAATGCTTGACAGTGGCTGCCTCAAGTGCAAAACTCAGAAAAACTCCTAAGGCTGATCATGGCTTTGCTAGTATAAGTGTGCAGAGATCAAAATAACAGGATCTGGAAATAGCTATAAATGTCTGCATGACATTTATTTGCTATCCTTTAATAAGAGCCTTAATCAAAATATGTGATTGGGAATTATATGGTCCATAATACACAGTCAACCCTCTGCAGTTGAGCTCTGCAGATGCATAACCCATGGGTGGTCCTGAGATGACTGTATTCTATAATCAGGAATAAAGTAAACACTGATTCCACAGTCACTCTTAATACTGATAAATCAATCACATATGAGTTAAATCAAGGAACATCCATATGACTAAACACAGTTGTCCAAAAAAAACCCTGAATTTTTTCAGAATGCATTGTTAGGTGAAAAAAATGAGTTACAGAACAATACTGAAACTCCTCTTCCTACAAACAGGTTGGGCTTCAAATATAGGGTAGGTCATTTAATATAAGCTCAAAATAATTAAGAGGAGCTTAAGCTTGCATCCTTCAGACACACTGCCATCAAATGGGAAGATGAATTAGCTTCTCAGTGCTTTTAAACCAGATAGACACCTCTTCTTCATTCTGATTTATATGTAGCTTTTTCCAAAATGGACTGGTTACAGTGTAAGACTTGAACTAAATGTCTGTTGAGGTGAATACTCTTTATCTAGCCTTGAAAGTGAAAGTGAAGTTAGTCGTGTCTGACTCTTTGTGACCCTATGGACTGTAGCCTACCAGGCTCCTCTGTCCATAGGATTTTTCAGGCAAGAGTACTGGAGTGGGTTGCCATTTCCTTCTCCAGGAGATCTTTCTGACCCAGGGATTGAACCCAGGTCTCCCTCATTGTAGGCAGACGCTTTAACATCTGAGCCACGAGGGAAGTCTATCTAGCCTTGATAAACTCTAAATACCACAAAGAACTCCTCAGAAGTTAGAGTACCATGCTGGCTGCCCTGTCACAAACACTTAAGTATAGTATTCAAAGAGCATAACACCTATGGGATCATTTATGATTTGTGATACACATTTCATCTTGATTATCTTTTAAGTTCTCACATCACCTACAGGCAGTACAGCACATGGATTAGAGTAATGCCAAACTGCTTCTTTAGTTTGGATTTCCATACTACCACTTATTGGCTGTGTGACTCAGGGCAAGTTAATTTCTCCGATCCTCAGTTTTTTCCTCTGTAAAATAAGGACACAGTGAGTGATACCTACCTCTAAGTACTTAGTGCTGTTAGAATTAAATGAGTTAATATATAAGAACTTTGGATAGTGCCTGATATATAGTAAGAGTTGTATGTGCTATTATTAAATTATTATTACTGACCTTCTCCTAAATTTACAATACCTGACTAGTCATCTGATATTTACATGGGGCATACATAATGTTCAGCCACAAACTCAAGTGATTCCATCTTATCACTTTTTTGCTGACTGATTTCAAATGCCTGGGTGCTATACTTCACATATGACGCAAGATTCATTCCACCCTTTTCAGAGTCATTTCTGTTGCTGAACACTTCATCTATATATACTTTAGTATTTTAATACTATTCTGAATTTTTATTTTCCTCATGCGTGTTCAAACCCTAAATTTTAGAACTGGTTTATACTTGTAGATAATGGGGGTTAATAATATTTTTAAATACTTTGAAAACATGATTGGTGTAAATACACCACAGGTAAGAACGCTAGAGAAAATTTTAAAAAGAAATGGCAATACATATGGAGAAAGCAGACAGCCAGATCATACAGGACTTTGCAAGTTGTGTAAAGATTTAGGGATAAATTTTTATAGCTATTATACATCTCTAAAGGGTTTTACAAAGTAAAGAGAACGGGATTGATTTGGGAGGGGGCGAAATCAAAGCAGCAGGAAAGAGTAAACATGGGAAAATTAATAAGAAGGCTTTTCTACTAAGACACAGTGGTATTTTAGAATAGGGTGGGAACATTATGAATCCAGTTTTGAATGAATTGAGTTTGATATATGTGATATTTACATGAAACATCTGATTGATGCAATGAAATAGTTGAGCCTTGGATTTAAAAAGATCATTGGGAAGACCAGAGTCTTAGTTCACAAACACATAATGAAAATGAAAACTATAATGATTAAAAAAAATAGCATTAGGAGTTCCCTGGTGCCTAGTGGTTAGGATTCTGGGCTTTCACTGTTGTGGTCTAGGGTTCAATCCCCGGTTAGGGAACTGAGATCCTGCAAGTGGCAATGCATGGCCAATAAATAAATAAAAATAAAAGAATATTTTAAAAAAATAGCATTATCTTTTTCATCATTAACAATTTAACTATGACAGTAAAAGAATAGGCCAATGGGCCAGATATCCTTTTTGTCCCCCCATATGACAAAGTGACTTGAATTTCTAGCAACAAGATATATTTATAAAACTTTCCACTAGTAATGGCCTAAAAATGATATAATATGCCATATTTTTAGTAGTATTTGGACAACTTCCTTCAATGATGACCTTAACATAACTGGAAATAATTTTTTTTTAATGCTGCCATTTGCAGTCACATATTTCTGTGAGTTTGGGCTCTCACTATAATAGCTAAGAAAGAGAAGAGAATCAGATGCTGAATCTTTTACTCTGATTAAGTTCTCTTCAATTAAGCCAAATTTACAAAAAACACTGTACTCAATGAATTTCTACACCTGACCCATTAATCATTAAGACAGGTAAAAACCTGGTGAACAATGGTCTTAGTTTCTTCATTTCTAAAATGGTAATAGCAATGTCTCTTTTATAGAGCTGTTGAAGACTAAATAAAGAATACGTTTTAAGTACTCAGAGGACCTAGTACACAGTAAGAAATCCATAAATAGTAGAAGGTATTGTGATTATTATTGAGCTGGAATAGTATCTACTCCCATTGCACCTCACAGAAATACAGTCAAGAGGAGTTAGGCTTCATACTGAGAGAAACTAACAATGAGCAACCTTCCAACAGTTAAGCACTGTATCAGAAACAGAAAGCGGATTAAACAGTTTTATGCGGATTAACGTGGAATCCTGCCTCAACTCTACGGAAAATCTGATCATCTGAATTTGAAACCACTAATTTGCAAACTTTTGGAAACTAACTATAAAAACTAGAAACTGCCTAAACTAATGTTACCAAATTAAAAAAGAAAAAGTATAAGTCAAGAAAACATGAGGGCTGCTTAGGTATCAATGAAAATATATGTAAGTAGATTATCCACAATAAACCTTGCTTTTATTTGCAGAGTTGGGCAATCTGTTGTATTACTTTCTTTGTAAGGCTCTCACTTTTCTTAATCTTTTCATTTGGACCTAAGACTTCTGTCCCATAGATCTTCCCAACTTTCCTCAAGAATTCCAGCCTTCCCTGAGGACCTGACAGCACTCTCAAAGGGATTCTAATTCCCTCCTGTCCCAAGGTAAGCTTGGTTTCCTCCTCGCTTCTCCCAACTATTTTATTTCCAAGTACCATCCTTTGCTCTTTTGTGAAATCCCCTGCTGGTGAGATTCATATCTTCTCCTTTTAACTCTTGGTTACTAAATTCAAGACATTCTGCTTCATTAATAAAAAAATTCTGCACCTTATTCACAGTCTTCCTCTTCTATGTTATTTCCATACATCTACCAATTCAATTTCATCTGGATTTCTAGTACCTCTCCTAAATCCTCTTATTTAGCAATCCCTGTGTTAACTTCCCGCTGTAGTTTACAATTCCTGGTCCACATCTTGTCTATATTCTTTAATGTTCTCATCCCTTGTCCTTTTTTGACACATGTCTAGCAAACCCCTAATATTTACCTTCTATGCCTTCAGTTCAGTTACTAAGCACTTTACTTTTACGAAGTAAAATCATATAACTGAGCAGAAAGGTTCCATTACTAGTTCATGCAGACACACAAAAATAAAACTTACCTACAATCATAAAAAAAACTTCTGGTAAGTAATCCAATGGGAGGTTACTCAATAATTGGGAAAATTGAGTTAAACACTGGAGTAAAAAGAAGGCAGCACTGTTTCTAGTTAAGACAGTTATAGTATAGTAAGATAATAATACTTCCTAAATTAATTCATAGACTTATATGGTTTCAGGAGAGCACTGATCAAAATATTTGTGAAATTTCATGGAGAAGGAAATGGCAACCCACTCTAGTACTTTTGCCTGGAAAATCCCATGGCCAGAGAAGCGTGGTAGGCTACAGTCCATGGGGTCAGTCACAGAATCAGACGTGACTGAGTGACTGGGCTTCCCTGGTAGCTCAGAGGTTAAAGTGTCTGACTGCAATGCGGGAGACCTGGGTTCGAACCCTGGGTTGGGAAGATCCCCTGGAGAAAGAAATGGCAACCCACTCCAGTATTCTTGCCTGGAGAATCCCATGGACGGAGGAGCCTGGTGGACTACAGTCCACAGGGTCGCAAAGAGTCGGACACGACTGAGCGACTTCACTTTCAATGACTATATAACATCCAGCTGAAGACTAGCAAGGGGGTACTCTTTCTATCTCCTTTATACTTTAATAAAACTTTATTACACACACACACACAAAATTTGTGAAATTTCAGAACATTAATAAAATACACATGTAAAATGAAAGAATTAAAAAAAGGGTATTCCTACCAAAGAATGAAACGGGGGAAAAAATGATGGGACAGGCTTTATTAGATGTTAAAAGACAATACAATAAAGTGTTAATAATAAAATAGTATGATATTGAGTTAAAAACAGAAAATCAACTAATGAAAGAGAGGAAAGCTTCTGGGAACAGAGTAGAACATTTAAAAAAAATTTAACACAAAACCATGTAAAATACCACGTGGGAGGGGAAAAAATCATTTAATAAATAACACTGACTAAATTAAGTAATAACACTATGATACATTTTTTAAAACTTTTTAAATTACCAAGAACTATATATTTCTTGAGTTATAGAAAAATGACAATTCTTCCAGCTACTGAAGCAATAGGAGAAAGTTTAAATGATAAAGCTACTAAATAAAATTTAAAAGATTAGATTATAAAAATCAACAGAATTAAGATTAAAAAGCAAACAATCTGGGGCAAATATGCAATAAACAAAGAGTCCCCCGAAACAGGAATAAATGTAAAACACTTGAGAAAATACCCAGCATCCTTCAGAATTATAAAAAGACAAAATACTTCACAAATTTCTAGTAAGCAAAAACACATTATAATGGTAAATCTGATACTGATAGGGCTGTGAAGGAAGTCTTATACTATTGGTGACACAGTGATTATCACAACTGTCTCTGCTGGGTTATCAACCAGGCAAAAGTAAATTGTTGTAGAACTGCTCACGCATTTTGACTTGTATGGGACTTTCCTACTGCCTCAGGGGGTAAAGAATCCACTTGCCAATGCAGGAGACACAGGTTCGATCCCTGGGTCAGGAATATTCCCTGGAGAAGGAAATGGTAACCCACTCCAGTATTCTTGTCTGGAAATCCCATGGACAGAGGAGCCCGACAGGCTATACAGTCCATGGAGTCACAAAAAGAGTCGGACACGACTTAGCGACTAAATGACACCTACTTTGACTTGTAAATTCTATCCTAGAGTATATGACACAAGGAAAATGACAAAGCTGTACATAATTATCTTAGCATTTTTGCTAACGTGCTAAGTCACTTCAGTCATGTCTGACTCTTTGAGACCCATAGACTGTAGCCTGCCAGGCTCCACTGTCCATGGGATTCTTCAGGCAAGAGTACTGGAATGGGCTGCCATTTCTTCCTCCAGGGGATCTTCCTGACCCAGGGTTCAGATCCACATCTCTTATGTCTCCTGTTTAGGCAGGCAGGTTCTTTACCACTAGTATCACCCAGGAAGCATCTTAGGAAGATTATAATAATCAATGACACACAAAAAAAACCCCACTAATACCAGCTGAAGTTGAATTTATTACAGTGCCAGAGGTCGTGCCAAGTGCTTTAAATATATTATTTCATTTTCAATTCCAAGAGACAATAATCACCTTTATTTTATAGATGAGAAATCTGAAATACTCAAATGTTAATTAGCTTGCCCAAGGTATACTACAGCATGTTTAAGGGTTAGGGTTTGTACTAAGGCTGAAGGCTCAAAATCCATGCTCTAAACCACAGAATATAGACTCTAAAAAAAAAAAAAGAAAGAAAAAAACACCTAAAGACTGGAACATGATTAAGTACACCATAGGGTAAAACCCAAAGCAAGTCTACATAGTTACTAAAAGTAGCATATAAAAAGCTACACAGATACTGGGGAAAAGTTTTTATGAACTAGTGTCAATCATAAAGATAAAACAAGAGTAATACCCACAGGACTTTCCTGGTGGTCCAGTGGTTAAAACTCTATGCTTTCAATGCATGGGGCACGGTTCCATCCCTGGTTGGGGAACTAAGATCCCACATGCCTTGAGGCAGAGCCGAAAAAAAAAAGTGATACCCAGAATCTTGTTACAGTCATAAGGAGTGATGGAATTCCATGTATTTTGTTCTTTTATAGTTCTTGGAGAGGAACAGACTACAAACCTTCTGCATACAGTCGCTCTGCTAGGAAAACTGCATCTCTGTAAGCATAGTGGTTTAGTGCTTGCCATATAGCAGCCTGTAAATAGAGGAAAAAGAACATAAATACACAGTTTCATAGTAACTCTTAGCACAGAGCCTTGCATATAATACTTAAATCAACACATCTAATTTAAGTAATAAAACCTCAATATCCACCGTGTAAACTCCATAACCTATTAGATGAGGCTCTTCACAGTATGACTCCTAACATCTGAATTTACTCACTTAATTCTCCATGAACTTTTAGACCTCTGTGTCTTTGTATTTCCTTTTCCTTCACTGGGGAATGTGGGCTCCTTCATTTACCTTCTCTTATAAATTGCACATCCTTGTAGACCCAGCTTTAATAATATCAACTTCATAAAGCTTTCTCAACTGGAGGCCACTGTGTGCATATGCTAAGTTGCTTCAGTCATGTCCAACTCTGTGCAACTCTGAACCATAGCTTGCTAGGCTCCTCTCTCCATGAGATTCTTCAGGAAAGAATACTCCTGGAGTGCCATGCCTTCCTCCAGGGGATCTTCTGGATCCAGGAATTGAACCCACACCCCTTTCATCTCCTTCATTGGCAGGCAGATTCTCTACCACTATTGCAATCTTGGAAGCCCACACAAGGTCATATATGTTGGCTAAGTATATATGAAATAACTATTGCACTGGTAATTCAATTTAGGTTCATTATGGATTTAAAAGGTTTTAATGGTTTGGTTAGTGAATTTAACCATCATTTACAGAAATGTACCTAAAGAAAAGTACCTAGGGTCTTATCCCCTTTTTTCCTAGTCACAGTCTGTAACTGAATCTTCTTTCCTCTAAACTTGTAGTTTCCTAAGTGGTCTTCCCACCTACAGGCTGTAATGTAATCCATCCTATCCCAGAAATCTGAGTTTGGACATGAGCTCAAAGTCATGTTCCATGACTCACTAGTTCTGTGTCTTGGGCAGGTGACAATGTGTCCTAAGTCTTAGTTTCTTCATTTAAAACATAAGACTCCAATAAAGTACACAATGGTTCCCTGCATATACCTAATAACTAGTTGATAAATTTCAGATGCTGCCATCATCATTTTCATGTCTTCATCCCTGATCAAAACTTCCTAATGATTCCTCCTGGATGGTCCCACAAAGTTTATAAAATACACCACTACAGAATAAAGTACAAACTCCTTAGTAAACCAATCAAATCCCTTTGGGCCTTAATCATCCCTTTTCAGCTGCTGCTCATCTCTCATCAAAGCTGCCTATGGTCTAGAACCAGAAAAGGCCTCCATCAGTGCCTAAACATCAGCTGTACTTTCACATTTCAAAGTCCGTTTGGGCTGTCCTTTAACTTCTACCTCGTGAAACGTGTCTTCTTTAAAATTCAGCTTACATGGTATCTTCCTTTCACTGATCTATCCCATGCAATATTAACGACTCCATCCTATGAGGTCCCAGAAAATTCTGTCTCTACTTCAAAAAAATATATCAAGCTGTTTATTAGATTTAGTCATATATATTGTTTGGTAAACTAGGCTGCAACTTCTGTGGGTAAAAGTCAGATTCTATTTTTCTCTATAATTCCCTGGTTATCCTACTTAAGTAATTATTTCCCAAATTATCCTAGATAACTCTTTAAACATAGTGAATGCTCAATAAATGCTTGTTGAATAAGTGTTTTAAAACTCTGAATCTAATTTCCACTTACTGACCTACAAACTTTTAGTAACCCAATATGGAGGTAAAATATAAAATATTCCTACTATAATTAAATTTACTAACATGATTAAAACATTATTGTTGGCAATATAAAACAATACAAAGTAACATCTAGTGGTTTCTTCCTTGATACAGGTAAGCAAAACATTATAGAGGAATCAAGAATCTGGTAAGGAGATACGGGTCAGTCCAACTGAGCAGTTGGAATACATCAGATTTGGGGGCAATACTATTTTAGTGGACTGACCTATAAATACCTGAAAGATAACCAGATTTTTCTGGTTAATAGTAGCCTAGATCACGTTATATATAGAGTACATCATAAGAAACTTCGCTGGGCTGGATGAAGGCACAAGCTGGAATCAAGACTGCCAGGATAAATATCAATAACCTCAGTTATGCAGATGACATCACCCTTAATGCAGAAAGCAAAGAAGAACTAAAGAGCCTCTTGATGACAGTGAAAGAGGAGAGTGAAAAAGTTGGCTTAAAACTCAACATTAAAAAAACTAAGATCATGGCATCTGGCCCCATCACTTCATGGCAAATAGATGGGGAAACAATGGAAACAGTGACAGACTTTATTTTTTTGGGCTCCAAAATCGTTGTAGATGGTGACTGCAGCCATGAAATTAAAAGATGCTTGCTCCTTGGAAGAAAAGTTATTACCAACATTAGACAGCATACTAAAAAGAAGAGACATTACTTTGCCAACAAAGGTCCATCTTAGTCAAAGCTATGGTTTTCCCAGTAGTCATGTATGGTTGTGAGAGTTGGACTATAAAGAAAGCTGAGCGCCGAAGAATTGATGCTTTTGAACTGTGGTGTTGAAGACTCTTGAGAGTCCCCTGGACTGCAAGGAGATCCAACCAGTCCATCCTAAAGGAAATCAGTCCTGAAAATTCATTAGAAGGACTAATGCTGAAGCTGAAACTCTAATACTTTGGTCACCTGATGCAAAGAACTGATTCATTTGAAAAGACCCTGATGCTGGGAAAGATTGAAGGCGGGAGGAGAAGGGGAAGACAGAGGATGAGATGATTGGATGGCATCACCGACTCAATGGAACACGAGTTTGAGCAAACTCCGGGAGTTGGTGATAGACAGGGAGGCCTGGTGTGCTGCAGTCCATGGGGTCTCAAAGAGTCGGATGTGACTGAACTGAACTGAACTGAGATCATGTTTCCATACTTAGATCATTTTCCTTATCATCTTATTCAATATGCCTACCACTTTTTTTTTTTCAATTATTTTTATTAGTTGGAGGCTAATTACTTCGCAACATTGCAGTGGGTTCTGTCATACATTGACATGAATCAGCCATGGAGTTACATGTATTCCCCATCCCGATCCCCCCTCCCACCTCCCCCCCACCACCCGATTCCCCTGGGTCCTCCCAGTGTACCTGGCCCGAGCACCTGTCTCATGCATCCCACCTGGGCCGGTCCATTTGGTAAACATTTATTGATCATTTACTTTGCTATATGATCCTGATTGCAGTAAAAAATAAATAACATAAAAATTTAACCAATTTGAGAAAATCAAGTTCTTTGGGTGAGCTGCACAAAGCCTTAACATTTTGAATTTTCAGGTCTCTACTGACAATGAGAAATTATGAATAAGTCAGGTATTATTCTATAGGCAAGTATCTGGTCATTGTCATCACGCTTTTGTTTTTTTATCAAACAGCTGGGAAGCTGAGCCTTAGAACAAAAATATGTGGCATTAGCAAGGAGTGAACATAATAAGAACAGGTTTTAAACGTACTACAGAATCACTGCTATCTAATTTACTTTTCCTCTATACAACAACACAGCAAAGATAGTTAAAAGGCATTCAAAAAACAACAGTTAAAGATACTTAAATTTAATTTGACTCAATTATTTATTGAATGCTTAATATGATCCCCACACTTCAACCTAAGGCAGATAAAAAAGATTCCTCTGACACTAATCTAGACAACTAAGTCAATTCTCTGAGCTTTAGCTTTAATCGTCTGTAAAATAAGGATAAAAACATTTACCTCTGAGATAAGCTTAGCACAATGCCTGGTTAAATTCTAAACCCCCTAAAGAACTAATCTGGCCTTTTGGTGTTTTACCAGACCATACATGACCTAGAGTTCTGGATCTTTCAAATACACTCATTTAAATTAGGAAATTGTAATAATAGTGAAAGGAAGAAACTCAATTAACATTTACTTTTAAAGGCAGACCATTTTTTCCTGGATTACTTTAACAGTGTCTTATTTAGCCCCTCTGAATTCTTTTCTACCTTATGATTCATTTTCTCTTCCTACGAGTTTTTCACAAGTCAGATCTGATCTTTACTTAAAATCCTTCAGTGGCTTCTAACTGTTCCTGGCAATAAAAGGCAAGCCACCAAACTGGCAGTGTGCTACAGTCTGTACCTACCTCTTCGGTTTTCATGTTTTCTCAGTATCATGTTTTCTCATGCTGTCCATGTTAGCACAATGACCTTCTTTCAGCTCCCCAAACCTGCCATGTTATCCTTCTGCCACAGGTCCTTTATACACAGTCCATTTTGCCTGGCATACTCCCTCCTTTCCTTCAATCTATGCTAATTCTAGTCATCCTTTGGACTTCCTTCTTTTCCAGGGAAGGTTTTTTTATAGGACACCCAGATGAGGTTAGGCATTCTTATACACTCTGATAACACCAAGTATCTTTCCTTTGCAGTATTTCTCACTGTTGTAATTTTACACATATTTAGGAGAGTATATGAGTAATATCTTCCTCACTATAATATAAACTCTAGCAAGGTAGAGACTACATCTGGTTTTGCTCACTGGATACTCCCAGCATTTGTTATATACTTTTTAAGTAGGTGCTTAACTAATGTATGATGAATGAATAAACAAATGATCTTTGACTTTTTGCTGTCCTCCCATTGCTAGCATTTTACATGTTAGTCTTAAATTTTTCTATATTATTATACATTCAATAGTTAAGAATCTCTGGAAATCTTGAAAGAAACTCTGTGGTACATAGAACTCTGTTTCTAATACAAATAATCACCACCTAAGTACTCCTTTATAAAATATGGGGATTTCCTAAGAACCTACTTAAAGAACACCACGAGTAGAAAGAACAGATCCACAATTTGATGTTGGAGACCTGTGTTCAAACTTGTGTTCCAGGACTTCAGCAGCGAGACTTTGGGGAATTATTTAACTTTTCTCAGCCTCAATTTTCTCATCTGAAAAGTGGAACTCTATTTTTGGACTGTGTAGATTAAATGAAATGATATGTTGCTTCTAGTATATTGACTGGCACACATTAGGTACTTAAAAACCTTTTCCTTTTCCAGCTCTTAAGATTAACAAATTCTACAGATGTAATTGATAGTTTGTATTATATAATGTCTCCCATATATGCCACAATTGTTGATTTTGCAACACATAATTCACAAAAGACCCAACGATTGATTCACCAGCTCCGTCATCGTCATTATCATTGCTACTGCTTACCAGGAAAATCTGGCACATAAATACTATTGCCAGAAAGTCCTAGAACTTTTGAGTTTCTTTCTTTTTAAAATTAAAGAAGTGGAAGTATCATATTCAAGAGTTCTATCCATTTCTGATTTAAAATCAAGTTTTGCTCAGAATAAAGTCATTCCTTTATCATCAATTCTTAAGGGGGTCAGAAAAAGATAGTGAAGGCAGCCAATAAAAACTCCCACACATCCCAGAAGTGAAACTTGACACATATAGCTCCCATTACACTCTGCTCAAGCATGTGAGTGACAGTATGTATCTTCTGGGAGAATGGAGTGGGGAATGAACTATTCTCTAAAGCATGACAAATTGGTAGCTGATGACAGGCAGGGCTAAGATTAGCGACTACCCACCCCCCCACCCCCACCCCATTCATCCCTTCCATTGCTCAACTGCTGGTGTAAGTAAAAGTGAAGTGGCTCAGTCCTGTCCGACTCTTTGCAACCCCATGGACAGTAGCCTATCACGCTTCTCCATCCATGGGATTTTCCAGGCAAGAGTACTGGAGTGGGTTGCCATTTCCTACCTGCCCCTAAAAGAATAACACTCAGCATATCACTTCAGGTGTTCTACAAATTAAAGCCAGATGGAAGAAATGCTGCTAAAGGTTATGAAGCCAAACTGAGCAACACCACCACCAAGCCCCCCAAAAAGGTTAAAAAAGAAATTTTGCTGATTAAACTAACGAGTCAGTTCTAGGCCACACTAACTTTTAAAGATGATTAAATCAACACCATAGAAATTAAATGGCAAAGTTCCTTCTCCTTGTTTCTCTTCTTAAATATGAAATATTATTTTAAATATAAACAAACCTCTATAAATTGTACAACTAACTCAGACACAAATATGACCACCTAGATTGTGTCATTCTTGTTTTTTTTCAAAAAAGAAAATAGGTGTCTTCTTTTTGACCATTAAAAAAATGGACAACATCAGAAGGTATGAAGAAAAAAAAATCACTTTGGAATTTTCCTACTATACATTACAATGTAATTTCTTGAACTCTAATTTACTTCAGGTCTACATCAATGGTTCTCAGTCTGGGCAATTTTGTCCCACAAAGGACATGTAGTAACGTCTAGGGGGCATTCTGTTAGTCACAAATGGAGTGGGCATATAGCAGGTAGACGGCAAGGACACTGCAAAACACAGGACAGTATCCCCACTACCCAAAATTAGCTTGCTGAAAACATCAATAGTGCCAAGATTGATAAACCCTGATGTCCACTACTGTGTAACTTACTGGCCTGTATGTCTCCCTAAATCTTGTCTTGTCCCACCTTCCCAATAGCACCAGATTAATTTTTTCCCAAGCAGTGCTTTCATTACAGTTTTTCTGTTAAAAAACCCATAATGGCTATTTTACCAACAAGTTAAATCTAAATTCCTCAGCCTGGATGTTAAGTCCCCTTGTAACCTGATTCTACCTGGCTAGCAAAACCTTATCTTTTCTGTTCTCAATTCCCATTCTAGACAAGGCTATAATTTTTATTGTTTTCTTGTTCCTGAGCACCGTTCTCAACTTTGGGCTTTTGCTCATGCCATTCTGTGCTAAGCACATTCTCCTCTACCAATTCAAATCCTTTTTACTTTCTAAAGCATTAAGTTCTACTCCTTCCAGAAACCTTTTCCATCTTTCCAGTCCACAAGGATCTCTCTTTACTAAATTTATTATTATCTGTGCAAACAAATACATACTGACTTGTAACATTATTCAGTTGCTCCCATTAAGCATATTTATCTTCCCAAAAAGACTGGACCCCTCAAAAGATGAGAAGTTATATATCTACATTTCTACTAGTTGGTTTCACAAATATCTTAATTTTTTCACAACATAATTCTTAATGGTCCTCCTTCAAATTTATTTTCCCTGAAAAGAATTCTCCATTTATTAAACATTACCCCCAAAATGAAACCTAGGTAGCTGTTCTTGATTCCCTCACAAATGATCAATTTCCATGATGCATTGATTCTACCTCCAAAATATCTCTTGAACTTATCTACCCCTTTCCTATTCCACCGCTACCACTTTAATATAGGTTACCAATCCCAAAGAAAGGAAATGCCAAAGAATGCTCAAACTACTGCACAATTACACTCATCTCACACGCTAGTAAAGTAATGCTCAAAATTCTCCAAGCCAGGCTTCAGCAATACATAAACTGTGAAATTCCAGATGTTCAAGCTGGTTTTAGAAAAGGCAGAGGAACCAGAGATCAAATTGCAAACATCCTCTGGATCATCAAAAAAGCAAGAGAGTTCCAGAAAAACATCTATTTCTGACATCTATTTATTGACTATGCCAAAGCCTTTGACTGTGTGGATCACAATAAACTGTGGAAAATTCTGAAAGAGATGGGAATACCGGACCACCTGACCTGCCTCTTGAAAAACCTGTATGCAGGTCAGGAAGCAACAATTAGAACTGGACATGGAACAACAGACTGGTTCCAAATCGGGAAAGGAGTACGTTAAGGCTGTATATTGTCACCCTGCTTATTTAACTTATATGCAGAGTATATCATGAGAAACTCTGGGCTGGAGGAAGCACAAGCTGGAATCAAGATTGCTGGGAGAAATATCAATAACCTCAGACATGCAGATGATACCACCCTTATGGCAGAAAGTGAAGAACCACTAAAGAGCCTCTTGATGAAAGTGAAAGAGAAGAATGAAAAAGTTGGCTTAAAGCTCAATGTTCAGAAAACTAAGATCATGGCATGTGGTCCCATCACTTCTTGGGAAATGGATGGGGAAACAGTGGAAACAGTGACAGACTTTATTTTTTTAAGCTCCAAAATCACTGCAGATGGTGACTGCAGCCATGAAATTAAAAGACGCTTACTCCTTGGAAGGAAAGTTATTACCAACCTAGACAGCATATTAAAAAGCAGAGACATTATTTTGCCGACAAAGGTCCGTCTAGTCAAGGCTATGGTTTTTCCAGTGGTCATGTATGGATGTGAGAGTTGGACTATAAAGAAAGCAGAGCACTGAAGAATTGATGCTTTTGAACTGTGGTGTTAGAGAAGACTCTTGCGAGTCCCTTGAACTGCAAGGAGATCCAGCCAGTCCATCCTAAAGGAGATCAGTCCTGGGTATTCATTGGAGGGTCTGATGTTGAAGCTGAAACTCCAATACTTTGGCCACCTGATGCAAAGAGCTGACTCATTTGAAAAGACCCTGATGCTGGGAAAGATTGAGGGCAGGAGGAGAAGCGGACAACAGAGGATGAGATGGTTGGATGGCATCGCCGACTCAATGGACATGAGTTTGGGTGGTCTCCGGGAGTTGGTGTTGGACAGGGAGGCATGGCGTGCTGCAGTTCATGGGGTCGCAGAGTCGGACACAACTAAGCGACTGAACTGAACCGTCATCTTAAGACTGTTTTTATTCTTGCCTCCTTCTTCCCTAAACTTTCACATACAGTAGCCAGAGATCTTAACATCTACATCAGATTATGTCAACCCCCAGCTGAAAATTCATCAGTGATTCCCCATTACACTTAGAATGAAAAATGAACTCCTTACAATGGCCTTACATTACTATGCAACTCCAGCCACACTGGCCGCCTTTCAGGTCTTCCAATGCCAAGTTGTACTATGTCTCAGGGACTTTACACATGCTGTTTTCTCTGCTTGTAATTCTCTTCAAATTGTTTGTGTCTCAAACTTTGAACTCAGCTACAATGTTATTTGCTCAAAAGGAACTTTCCTAACATCCTTTTTAGAGAAGGTTTTAGAATGTCTTTTATATGTGCCTGACACATAGTAGGTACATAACATTCTTTCCAATTTGATTATTTCATTGAGGCTGCTTCTGAACTTTGATGGTCCAAATGCAAACCTGACTGAAGTCAGGACCCTCTTATTAGGTTTCTCTCGTAGCACCCTACTTATAGTACTCTTCTTATCACAATTTATAATTATTAATTTGTGATTATTTGTCTCATGCTTTCTCTCTATATAAGCACAAAGGCTGTATCAGGGCACTAGTCCATAAAGGAATTATCACATATTTGTAATGATCTCCTTCTCTATCTCCCCACTTCAAAGCACATCCTCTCAGTTCAGGTACTATGTAGCACTGTCTTCAAAATACTTTATTGTACCTAAATATAAGAATCTGTTTTCTAAAAGGAAATTTCATAAACAAATGTATTTCAGCTAACCTGAATACATTTTTTGAATGAAGACCAAATAGTCAAATGCTATTGACTTATCAATTTAACTACATATATATGTGTATATATATACATTTTTACAGTCATAAAATATATTTAGGAATTTCTTTTTTTCTACTCTATTGAATAGAACAATTTATTAAAAAGCCTTTTTTTGGGAGAGGGGTAATCATCTAACACAATTTTCCTGAATACACCATCTTCAATTCTAAGTTATCTGAAAACTGTACCCTTTGAATATGAGTTAGATGCTGTCCCTGTACTTCTTATCCCAAGCCAAAAGTATTCCTTTACTGCTGCTGCTAAGTCGATCAGTCGTATCCGACTCTTCTCGACCCCATGGACTGCAGCCTACCAGGCTCCTCTGTCCATGGGATTTCCAGGCAAGAGCACTGGAGTGGGCTGCCATTGCCTTCTCCGCCTTCACTATCTAATGATCTCTAAAACAATATTATGTGTAAAAGCAACCAGTTACTATACTGCTTATTAAGATGATTTTTCCAAGGCTTTTTGTTTTTTTTTTACAACCTCATTCAACATTTCTGTGATGTCTTACCCCCTAGGAGTAATGGATAAATCTATATAAAATTGATTTTTTAAAAAATCAATTTCATCAGGTGGATTTTATACACATCCAAATTAGCACTGATTCAAGTCACTTAGGCTAGTGATTATTCTTCCCCAAATAGTTATTTTAAAAATTAAATTAATAACAGAATTTCTGCCTCATAACAGTAGAGATTTTTGAAGACTCAAATAATACTTTTTTATAAGAGATAATTTGGAGGAAGTGCTTATATTTAGGCTTACATGGTATATCAAACTGGGTATCCCATGTTAAAGCTTTAAAAACAGAAAAAGCAAAAATCAGTTGCTCATCTTTTCTATCAACTTTTTTCTATGCCTAATAACATTTCAAACCCTGAGACAACCCTCAAGAGGACACACCTTTCCAACTTACTCTCATTCCTTTACAAATACAAGCAATCACTTATTATAGTTTAAATAGCCAAAGTTGCTTGTTCTCCTACTGCTCTAGATCCCTTCTTGAATGGCTTCTTATACTAAAAATTACAACCAAAATTCTCACCTAATTATATCCTAAAACTTGTTACCACTGTCAGTGGGTTGTGTGTGGGGAGTAGACAAATTTGACTCTTGAGCCTTAAAAATATCTAAATGCATTACTGCTAAGGGTACCGAAGAGTACTTTAATGAAAAACAGAAAACTTGATGTGTTTATCACACAAGAAGTATCTTTACCAAGGAATTGGCTACATATTTCTCTCTATGCTTTTATGCAAATTAGGTGGCCCCAGTGATAAAGAACCCTCCTGTCAATGCAGGAGATGTAAGAGACACAGGTTTGATCCCTGGGTGGGGAAGATCCCCTGGAGGAGGGCACGGCAACCCACTCCAGTATTCCTTGCCTGGAGAATCCCATGGACAGAGGAGCCTGGCAGGCTACAGTCTACAGGGTCGCAGAGAGTCAGACACGATTGAAGTGACTTGGCACAGATGCATAGGCTATCCATAAAACTAGTTTATCATCTTAGAAGCCATATATATAAGGCAAATGTATCATTAATTGTTAAGACAAAATAACAAAAATATGAAACAAATAACTTGAATAATCTGCTTATCCATTTTAGAAGGTATAGATAGCAACTTCTATTTTCATGTTAGGTCTCAAAAAAAACACAAACATTAAAAAGGGATTCTTTACTAGTAAATCTGGATGGAAAGAAACAGCTTTGAAAGCACCAGTATAATATACAAACAGAATTGTTTGTACAATTCTGTACAGAAGACAGAATCCCACATTACACTAATTAAAAAATTAATAGCTGCTATATGTAAACAGCTAGAGAAAGAGCCAACTAGGAGAAATTGGTATTTCATCCTGTGATGAAAAAAATTAAAGAAATATGGAAGGAGTGATGTATTAAAATATTTTACTATTTGATATCACAAGTCTTTAAGAGCAATATGAAGCAATTTCTAAAATCGGTTTGCTTTCAAAATAAAGTGTATGACTCAATGACAGCGGTTGATAGAGGTCAACTCTTCTAATCAAGTCAAAGAATCATATGATAGTGTAAAAAGTCTTCCAGACCTGGTCCATCACCAAGGGACAAAAGATTTAGTTTCTTCAGATGGCAGGAGGGGGAAATGACTTGGCACCGCATCACACCCTTAAAATCCAATAGGGTTTCTTCCATGCCAACAGAGCACTGTGCGTCAAAGCAAACCTTGGTGTAGTATGGATGGAAAAACCATGATTTGTCTTCCATTTCCTGAACGCCTTATAAACATGCACAGTAAAACACTCCTGATCCCCATCACAGGTCATGGAAAAAAACCAATTTGGTGTTTCCACCCCCTCCCGTTGTATAGGTGCTTGCGCCTCTACACTGGGCCTTGGGGTTCTCTTCGCAGATCATTGTCCGGAGGGAAACTGAGTGAGGGAGAAAAAGCAACGTGGGCTAGACAGTTTGTCACCAAAACAGAAATTAGTATTAAAAACACCGATCCTACCCTCCCTCCACTCTCTCCTAGAAAACAAAAACAAAAACAAAACCAACACTCGCCCCGCAAACTTGCCCCACCATTATGAAGATCATACAGACGCTAATCAAATGTGCGTCCCAACCATCCTTGGGCAAGAGAGCACCTGAGGCGAGTTTTCGGCCTCTCAACGCTCACCCCGGCCCTGGCCCAGCCCCTGGGCTGACAGGAGGGGCTCGCCCGACATTGGCCCGGAGGGAAAAGGAGGGATTATCGCCGAACTCCGCTCACACCCGGGGAAGAAGTAACATAGAGCCAGAGGGAACGCGGCTGAGGCTGCGGGCAAGGCCTCGGAACTGACGAGAAGACAGGCAGGAGCCGGCGTGAGGTGAGGCGGGAGAAGCAGCCAGGCCTAGGCCGCACCAGGCCGCGAAGTGGCCATACGCCGCTTCCCGACCAAGGCTGCGAGCCAAGCCTCAGGGAAGAGGGTTACCATTACCTGGACGGGTTCCTGCAGCACCGTCATCCTGGAGGTTCAGGCCCACTTTCTGCAGTGCCTCAGGCCCCCCCCGTAGCGACTCCGGCCCGGCCAGCCCCGGCTCATTTAAACTCACCAGCGACCGTTACCGGGGGATGGGGGAGGCCGAGCGAGAGCCGAGTACCTCCGAGCGGGACACGGAAAAACCCGAAGTGGAGAGACGCGCGCGGGAGCCAGACGGAAAGACCCGAAGGAGACCGGAAATACCCGAGGTGAATCGGCGGAGGAGAACGCCGTTGCCGGAAGTTGTCGAGGAGTACCGGAGACGACCGAGCGTGATCCAAAGCGTATGTTCCTCTTCTCGGCCACGCCTTCACTCACGCACGCCACGCCCCGTCGGCCCTTAGGCAGGGTCACGCCCAATCGGTAACCAATAGGCTGGGCGTGGTATGCGGGAGTCGGCCGGCAGCGTTACGTGGCCGGGCTTCAATCTTGATTCGCGATTCAAGCTTGCTGGATTAATTGGTGCGCGGTGGATTAAGCAGAGGTTTAAACTCAAGAGTTTGGGGCTGATTTTAATTAATCAAGAGGTATCTGTCTGTTAAGTTTAGGTAGTTTATCCATTCCTGAACTCTTATTCATGGCTCAAAGGGAAATAGGAAATTGGAAAGACTGCCACTATTTAAAGATTGAATTTGACACCTGTCCTCAAATTACGGTCTGTTTAACGGAAAAGTAACGTAACAAAGAATGTTATGTTATGTGATGCCCATTATAAAGTGATGTAAAAATCCGGAAAAGAGGAAAGGGAAATTAATTAGCATTAAGATGAGAAAGTCTCTCAGAGGGAGACTTTATTTTGGGGGGCTCCAGAATCACTGCAGATGGTGATTGCAGCCATGAAATGAAAAGATGCTTGCTCCTTGGAAGAAAAACTATGACCAACCTAGACAGCATACTGAAAAGCAGAGACATTACTTTGTCAACAAAGGTCCATCTTGTCAAAGCTATGGTTTTTCCAGTAGTCATGTATGGATGTGAGAGTTGGACCACAAGGAGAGTTGAGCCCTGAAGAATTGATGCTTTTGAACAGTGCTGTTGGAGAAGACTACTGAGAGTCCCTTGAACTGCAAGGAAATCTAACCAGTCAATTCTAAAGGAAATCAGTCCTGAATATTCATCGGAAGCACTGATCGTAAAGCTGAAACTCCAATGCTTTGGCCACCTGATTCGAAGAACTGACTCATTTGAAAAGACCCTGATGCTGGGAAAGATTGAAGGCTGGAGGAGAAGGGGACAACAGAGGATGAGATGGTTGGATGGCATCACCGACTCAATGGACATGAGTTTGAGCAAGCTCCAGGAGTTGATGAACAGGGAAGCCTGGTGTGCTGCAGTCCATGGAGTCACGAAGAGTCAAACAGGACTGAGGAATTGAACTGAAGATGAGAAAAGTTTCAGATGTAAGCCAGATTTTGAAGGATAGGTAGAATTAGAAGAAAAAAAAGGAGAAAGTGAAAGGGAGCAGAATGAGATCAATCTGGTAAGAGATTGAACATTAACTGCTGCTGCTAAATTGCTTCAGTTGTGTCCGACTCTGTGCGACCCCATAGACGGCAGCCCACCAGGCTCCGCAGTCCCTGGGATTCTCCAGGCAAGAACAATGGAGTGGGTTGCCATTTCCTTCTCCAATGCATGAAAGTGAAAAGTGAAAGTGAAGTGATTATTTAGGTGGCCAGATCATAGAAAATCTCAGAAATAGGGCAGAAATGTTTATTCTTGATTAGGAGAGGCATTGTGATGTGTTGGGAAATCAGGAGGTTGGATTTCAATTTTATCTCTGGCACTATTAGCTTTAGGTCCTTAGGCAAGTCACAACCTCACTGAACTTGTATTTTTTTAGTTTAAAGACAACCATTAAGAGGACGAAATGCATTAATGTATGTGACTGTCTAACACACATAGGTGGCTCTCAAATTTCCTTCCTATTACCTCTCCCCCTAAAGTGTGTGAACAGGGAACTATTAAGATTTTAGTTTTTGGTCTTTGCAGTATTTTTAAAATTGAAATATAGTTGATTGACAGCATTGTGTTATTTTCAGGTGTATAGCAAAGTGATTCAGATATTTATTTTTTCAGATTAATTTTCCACTATAGGTTATGCAAGATATTTTTTATAGTACCCTGTGCTATATGGTAAATGCTAGTTGCTTATCTATTTCATGTATAGTAGTTTGTATCTATTAACCTCATGTTCTTAGTTTATCTTTCTTTCCCTCCCTTTTCCCTTCCGTATCCATAAGGTTGAAGAAACTTTTTGAAGGTTGACGTCCTAATCAGGGCATTTCTAAAAAGGCTAGATGTGGGACTTCAGTTTTAAAAATATGGCAAAGACTGTTTTTCTCGATAGTATATTCCATTTGTGTGGATATTTCTCTTTCTGGTTCTAACATTTTATGTAGATGAAATCAGTTTAGAATGGGTCACTCCCTTCCTTAGGGTGTTGTTGGGGGGGGGGGCGGCGCGTGGATGTTTTGTTTTGTTGACAGAGCTATGACCTTTACTGGCGGCCATCTGTAGTCACTGCCTATGTACTTGTAGCCCCAGAAAGGGTACGGTGATCTTATGATGCCCTGTGCCTTGTTGTTAGCGGGGTTGGGCTGGGTGGATTAGGGTTGGAATACTGTCCAGTGTGGTAGTCACTAGCTAAAGTTTAGTTAAAATCAAGTGAAATTTAAAATGAAGCTCTTCAGATGCCCGAGGCCCATTCCAAGGACTCAGTAGAGACATGTAGCTAGTGATTCCCATACTGGATAGCACAGGTACAGTTTTATTACCGTCACTGGCTTGATTAGGACTGTAAGATCCACGATAGCTTCACTCACATGTTGGGCACCTTGGTGCTGGTTGTTGGCTGAGCCCCTTATTTGTCTTCCACATGACTTCACATCAGTCAGTCGTCTGACCCTAACTTCTTGACTTGGCACCTGGCAACCAAGAAGGCAAAGACCCTTAAGGTGAGGCCCCTTAAGGCCCAGGTCTGTAAGTCAAGCTCCGTCACTTCTAGTTGGTCAAATTAAGACACAGAGGCCGACTGGATTCAACTGGAGGAGAAATGAGTCTGCTTCTAGATGGGAAGAGTGGAAAAGCAACACTGCAAAAGGCATGTGCCGTGGGAAGGATTGATCGTCTTTGAAAACACTCTACCAGGTTTGAGATGCCAGATGAGAGAATTGGTGGGGGGAATGGAAAGAAAGTGTGTGTGTGTGGGGGGGAGTAGTTACTCCTAAAATGTGACACAATATTACTTTTAAAATGTGATGCTTTAACTGACCACAGCACTCCAGATTTATTCCAATGAATTCAGAATACAATAGGACTCATGCTTTTATTATCTGGATGACTTCTATTAAGGTGGGCTAAAGTTTTACTTACATAACTCTGATCCTGCTAAGCTTTTGGTCATTTTACACACACACAGCACTTTTTCACACAACAGGCTTCCAAGTCATGGACCTGGGCATTTGATTCTTGTAAATGTCAACACAGGATATATAAAGATGATTTCTGTGTGTGTGAAAATGTGTGTCTAGACTCAGCATTTAGAGATTCTGTGATGTTTGGCATGCTGGCTCTTAAGCTTAGAATTTGCCTAAAGTCCCACCTCGGCTCCCCCCCCATACCCTTTTTTTCTTTTTTCTGAAAAAGAGCATCTCTTTTCTGATTGTTGTTCATGGGCTAACACATCTGTTGCAGTTTTGTGGTCATTCAGAGCAAGACCACATTGTTTGAAGTTGTGCTCCGATGGACTCTTTTAGAGCATTTTTACTTCCTTTTCTATTCCTGATTGACCTACTTAAACTCACCATCCAGCAACTACTTGGGCATCCTGCCGTCACCAATCCACATATATTTAGCTGGCAAGTGGACTTAGATTACAGTAAGCATTATTCCAAACATGATATTTTTTCCTTTTTCTTAGCCTGCCTCTTGTTCTGTTTCATGTTCAATCAGATTGAAGGTCAGGGTTTAGGGAACTATTCAAGAAGCTAGACACGGTACCACAGACAAGGTACAGGTCCACTGAGATAACCCAGAGAAAGCTCACTCTTCTCAACTTGAGTCCTCCTTATCTGTACCCTTCTTTTGTCCCTGTTGACAGTGCCTCTTATCCTCTTTATATTACCTACTCTGAGGCTCCGCCCCTCTCTCCCCACCCATGGTCATCAGATCAACTCCTTGAGACTTCCCTGGTGGTCCAGGGGTTCAGACTCCGAGCTCCCAATGCAGGGGGCCCTGGCTCGATCCCTGGGCAGGGTATTAGATCCCACATGCTGCATCTAAGACCCAGCACAACCAAATAAATACATGATTAAAAAAAATATTTTTTTAAAAACAATACATACCATGTTAGTATTGTATTAAAAAAAAATCATCACTTTACTTTGGCATCTCTGATGACAGTTTCCTGGTTTTCTTTCTACTGCTCTGTTTCTTATCAGTTTCCTTGACAGAACTTCTAATATCAGAATGCTTCACGGGGTCAGTTCTAGGCCTTCTCGCTCTATATGTTCTTCCAAGGTGAACTTATTCTCATGGTTTCATTTTTTTTTTATTGAAAATTGTTCCATAATCTCTATCTCCAGCCAGGCTCTTCTTAGAACTCCAGGCCTAAGTGCCTAGCTGTCAGCTGGATAGCTCTCTCTGGGTGTCTCACAGGTACTTTGTTCAGAATGGAACTCCTCACTCTTCTATTTGAATTATTATCTGTCCCAGTTTCTCCATTGCCCAAGCCTGAAACCACTCTTTAATAACCCTAATGTCTGGTCTCAAAGCTCTGCTGATTTTACCTCCTAAATGTACTTTATTTTTATTTTTTTCTAAATGTACTTTAATGTTTCTTCTGCCTCAGGTCTCACCTCCCTCCAAAAACAAGTCTAATCGTGTCAGGACTCTCCTCCCCACGCTTCTCCACTACTGACCTAAAACAAATAGACTGCCAGTTATTGCTTCAGCATAAAAATGGGTTTATTTGGGACAGCAAAGAAGTGCAGGGTCTGCAACCATGGTGAGCCATGTGCAAGTCACCAGCAAACAAATGGAGAAGGAGAACTCTTTTATGGCAGGGAAAAGGAAATTGGGAGGGCTATAATAAATAAAAAAAAGTCTATGACTCTTCTTTGGTTGAGTTATATCAGTCTCTCATTGAGTGAGCTCTTGCCAGTAAAGAAGAGGAAGTCTTTCTTCTTCCTATTGGACTCTCTTATTGTCTGGGGGTGTGAGAGCTCCCTCTTCTGGTCTCCCAACTCTATTTTAATTGAAGTTTCTTTTGATTAACTTCTTTTTTTTTAAACATTTATTTGCACCAGATTTTAGTTGAGGCACATGGGGTCTTTGATCTTTGTTGGGGCATGGGGGATCTTTAGTTGAGGCATGTGAACTCTCTTTTTTTTCTTTTTATTTATTTTTAATTGAAGGATAATTACAATATTGTGTTGATTTCTGCCATACATCAACATGGATCAGCCATGTTGGTATACACACGTAGGTATACATATGTTCCCTCCCTCATGGGCTTCCCTCCCACCTCCCAGCCCATCCCACACCTCTAGGTTGTCACAGAGCCTTGGTTTGAGTTCCCTAAGCCATACAGCAAATTCCTACTGGTTGTCTATTTTATGTATGTTAGTATATGTTTCCAGAGGCATGTGAACTCTTAGCTGCGGCATGTAGGATCTAGTTCCATGACCAGGGGATCGAACCTGCATCCCTAACATTGGGAGCAAGAAGTCTTAGCCACTGGAACACCAGGGAAGTCCCCTGATTAACTTTTTACTTGCCCCAATTCACGATTTCCCATTGTTCTCAGGATATAGTCCAAAACCTTTTAACTAGTCTTAACAGGGCCATCCAAGGTCCAGTCTCTGCTTCCTTATTCAGCCTTATCTCACTTGTTTCCCTCTTATACTATATATTCCAGTGAAGGAGATCAGAAAATGCCACTTTGGCATGAAGATTATTCTGAACTGAAAGCAAGGCAACAAATATAGATATTTTTGCCCACCCACCCCCATCTGCCTAAAAGCAGACAAAATTCTCCTTTGTGAAGGTGTTTCCTCTCCCCTCTCTGATAAAAGAAAGAGGAAAGCAACCATTATCACTGGAAACAGAGCTGGCACTGACTTGGTTCTGCACCAAAAAACCTTATTAAAATAACCTTTATCTTCCATTAGTTTCCCCATATATTACCTTTCCATAATATACCACCCCTAGAAGCCCCAACACTATGTCTTGTTACTTCTCCACAAATGTGGAGAATCTTCTATGCTAAGATGATAGGTAAGTCTCAGGTTCTAACCACCTCTTTAAGTTATTTATCACTGAATTCTCCTGTGTGTATGCATGTTGCATGTGTAAATAAAATCTTGTTTTTAAAATTCTGGTAATCTGTCTTTTGTCAGTTTAATTTGCAGGCCCCAGAGACTGAACTTATGAGGATAGAGGGAAAAGTCCCTGCCCCACCCCCCCACCCCCACTAGCTACATGGAACTTCTTAACCCACTTTCTTGTCCCAGAGACATTGTATATATGTCCTGTCCCTGTCCAGATCCTCTAGTTCAACTCTTCACTTGACTAGCTCTACCCATCCTCCAAATTTCACTTCTTTAGTTTTTTTCTGACCTATTGGAATACAGGGATAGTTTGGCTATCTCTGCTTTTCCTTGAGTGCTAATGTACTTGTCATTACTGTTATCACCCTTTACTGTGATAACTTGTTTAATTGTCTTCTTCCTATCGAACCCATAAGCTTCATAAGGAAAGAAGCCCTGTTTGCCTGTTCCAGGGTGTATTCTCCACACTTAGTATAGTATCAGGTACAGGCAAACCTTGGAGACATTGTGAGTTCTAATCCAAACCATCACAATAAAGCAAATATCAAAACAAAGCAAGTCACATGAATTTTTAGGGTTCCCAGTACATGTAAAAGTTATAGTATACTATAGACTATTAAATCTGCAATAGTATTATGTTTAAAAATGTACATACCTTAGCTGAAAAATACTTCAGCAAGTAATAGTAGTAACAGCAAAGATCACGGGTCACAGATCACCATGTCTGCTTCAGTCCTGTCTGACTCTTTGCAACCCTATGGACTGTAGCCTGCCAGGCTCCTCTGTCCATGGGATTCTCCAGGCAAGAATACTGGAGTGGGTTGCCATGCCTTCCTCCAGGGGATCTTCCAGACCCAGGGATTGAACCCACATCTCTCACATTGGCAGGGAGATTCTTCACCAGTAGTGCCACCTGGGAAGCCCCCAGGTAGATCACCATAACAAGTATATTAATAATGAAAAATTTCAACTATTGTGAGAATTACCAAAAATGTGACATAAAATGAGCAAATGCTGTTGGAAAAATGGTGCCAATAGATTTTCTTGATGCAGGTTTGCCACGAACTTTCAATTAGTAGAAAACACAATATCTGTGAAGTGTGACAAAGCAAAGTGTGATAAAATGAGGTATGTCCGTGTTGTTGTCTAGTCTGTTAGTCATGTCCAACTCTTTTTTGACCCCATGGACTGGAGCTTGCCAGGCTCCTCTGTCCCTAGAATTTTCCAGGCAAGAATACTGGAGTACTCCAGGGGATCTTCCCAACTCAAGGATCGAACCCGAATCTTATGCATTGGCAGGCGGATTCTTTACCACCGGGAAAGCCCTGTATGCCTGCAGAATATGGGTATTCATTTTTTTATTTGTTTAATGAATAAGTAGAATAAACTCATTCCGTTCATATTATTAATTTTTGTTTATTGATTGGTGTTATGTATGGAGTGTTTGTTTCCCCCACTCCCAATTCATATGTTGAAGCCCTAACCCCTGGTGTGGCTGTGTTTGCAGAGGAGACATCTAAGGTTAATGAGCTCATAAAAGTGGGGTCCTCATCCGATAGGATTAGTGTCCTTTTAAGAAGAGACACCCGAGAGCTCACTCTCTTTTCTCTACCACCCTCCCCTGTGTATGTTCATGCACCATGGAAAGGTCCTATGAGGACATAGAGAGAAGGCAGCCATCTACGAAGTTAGGAAGAGAGATCTTACCAGAAGCCAGATTTGTTAGCACTTTAATATAGCTATAGATATGTATATCTATATATATATTTGGCTGCATTGGGGTCTCAGTTTTGGCATGCAGGATCTTCATTGCATCACATGGGATCTCTCGTTGCCGTGCACAGACTGTCTAGTTCTGGTACAGGCTCTGGAGCATGTGTGCTCAGTAATTTCCTAGGCTTTAGTTGCTCTGGTAGCTCAGACAGTAAAGCATCTGCCTGCAATGCAGGAGACCTGGGTTTGATCCCCGTGTCAGGAAGATCCCCTGGAGAAGGAAATGGCAATCCACTCCAGTACTCTTGCCTGGAAAATTCCATGGACGGAGGAGCCTGGTAGGCTACAGTCCATGGGGTCGCAAAGAGTCAGACACGACTGAGCAACTTCACTTTCTTTCTTTCTATAGTTCCTTTTGGAGAAGGAAATGGCAACCCACTCCAGTGTTCTTGCCTGGAGAATCCCATGGACAGAGGGGCCTGGTGGGCTGCAGTCTATGGGGTTGCAAAGAGTCGGATATGACTAAGCAACCAACACACACACACACACACACATGGAATAACTGATCATTTCAAGATCGAGAAAGGAGTATGTCAGGGCTGTATGCTGTCACCCTGTTTGTTTAACCTATACACTGAGTACGTCATGAAAAATGCTGGCCTGGGTGAGTTACAAGCTGGAATCAAGACAGGCAGGAGAAATATCAACAACCTCAGATATGCAGATGATACCACTCTAATGGCAGAAAGCGAAGAACCAAAGAGAAACTAAAGAACCTCTTGATGAGGGTGAAGGAGGAGAGTGAAAGAGCCAGCTTAAGACTAAATATGAAAAAACTGAGATCATGGCATGCAGCCCCATTACTGCATGGCAAATGGAAGGGGGAAAGGTGGAAGTAGTGATGGATTTTCTCTTCTTGGGCTCCAAAATCACTGCGGATGGTGACTGCAGTCATGAAATCAGAAGATGATTGCTTCTTCACAGGAGAGCGATGACAAACCTAGACAGTCTGTTCAAAAACAGAGACATTACTTTGCCAACAAAGGTTCATATAGTCAAGGCTCTGGTCCTCCCAGTGGTCACGTGCAGTTGTGAGAGCTAGACCATAAAGAAGGCAGAATGCTAAAGAATTGATGCCTTCAAACTGTTGTGCTAGAGAAGACTCCTGAAAGTCCCTTGGACAGCAAGGAGATCAAACCAGTCAATCTTAAGGGAGATCAACCCTGAATATTCACTGGAAGGATTGATGCTAAAGCTGACACTCCAGTATTTTGGTCATCTGATGCCAACAGATGACTCATTGGAAAAGTCCCTGATGCTGGGAAAGATCAAGCGCAGAAGGATAAGAGGGTGTCCTAGGATGAGATAGCTGGACAGCATCACCGATGCAATGAACATGAACTTAGGCAAACTCTGGGAGATAGGGAGGCCTGGCATGCTGCAGTCCATGGGGCTGCAGAGTTGGACGTGACTGGGAGACTGAACGACAACGACAATAAGTTCCATGAAGGCAGGGACTTTGGCTTCTCATGATATCCCCATCACCTAGCAGAGTGCCCTGTACAAGTATGAACAGATTTTAAAATAAATCTCTAATCATTTTTAATATCTGATAATTGAATGGCTTGACCACTTAATTTATCTCTTACTGATCATAATTTGATGCTTTTCTTTTTTTTGGCTCCACCAAGCGTCACATGGGATCTTTAGTTCCTCGGCCAGCGATCGCACCCACTACAGGGGAAGCATAGATTCTTAACCACTGACCTTGCAGGGAAGTCCTGTGATGCTTTTTAAAAAAAAAACTTTTTTTTTTAATGTGGACCATTTTAAAGTCTTTATTAAGTTTTTTACAATATTGCTTCTCTGCTTTTTAAGTTTTTTGGGGCACTGAGGCATGTGGGATCTGAGCTTCCTGATTAGGGACTGAACATGCACTCCCTGCATTGGAAGGTGAACTCTTAACCACTAACTAGTCAAGGAAGTTAGTGGTTTTGATGCTTTTCTGACTTCCCCTCTCTGCTTTCCTGGTGGCTCAGACAGTGAAGAATCCACCTGCAATGCAGGAGACTGGGGTTCAATCCCTGGGTCGGGAAGATCCCCTAGAGAAGAGAATGGCTACCCACTCCAGAATTCTTGCCTGGAGAATTCCATGGACAGAGAAGCCTGGCAGACCACATCCATGGGGTTGCAAAGAGTTGTACACAACTCGGCAACTAACACTTTTCCCTTCTCTGGATATAGAGGGCCTTGTCCCTCTATATGCTGGCCTTGTCCACATGTTCTTGAGGTATTCAAAGTCAAGGCAGTGTCTGAAAAGGCTCATCAGAATATGCATCTTGGTTGAGGTGAGCACTGAGATGTGCTGCAGGGTCTAGGGCTCAAGGGCTCTGCAAACTCAAAGGGAAAGCGATAAATGGCAGGCAAATTAACTTGTCTGGAGTGAAGGCTATGTAAGCTTCTTTGAAATGGCGATGTTGGGGACAGTTGATAAGCTCTGGGTTCCAGGCTGATGACTTTAGACTGATAAAATAGACCCAGAGAGATGCCAGGGGTGACAGAGCTGGGGAATGACCTCATGAGAATGGAATCGGAGAAAGATTATGTTAACAGCTGAGGATTATGTGAAGTGGAGAAGAGAGTAGGGGCTGGGAATGCAGCAAAGAGGCTCCTAGGCAGTGTCAGCAACTCCCAGCTTCTATTATGGCAGGGTCCTAGATGGTTGATGGAAATGGAAATGGTTCTGAGTTACTCATTTATGGTGAGAAATATTCTTATCTAATTCCTTCTCCTTAGGGCATTAAGGTTCTAACCAGAAGGCAGCTTGATGAGTAAAGACTTTGAACCAAAAGAGTGAATTGGATGATCTTACTGACTATTATCTCCTTTTCCTCAGAAGGGGCACATATGTCTGACTGCTAGGTGGTGCAGTGGTGAAGAATCCGCCTGCCAATGCAGGAGACACAAGAGATGCGGTTTGATTCCTTGGTTGGGAAGATCCCCTGAAGTACGAAATGGCAACCCACTCCAGTATTCTTGCCTGAAGAATTTCATGGACAGAGGAGCCTGGTGTGCTACAGTCCATGGGGTCTCAAAGAGTCAGATACGACTAAGCACGCATGCTAGACAAAAAATATCTGTATCATTTGGAGAGGACACCAACCGAATCATAGATTCTTTGTTTCTCCCTTTTCTAGGTTCTAGGGAGGCTTTCACTTTTCTCTAAATAAATTGCACAGCAATGGTTTAAACACAGACTTGATTGACTCCAGTCTTGAGTATACACCATAGTTGTCTTAAGTAGAAATTGTTATTATTGTTTATCTGTTTTTGTGTCACAAATATGTGATTTGGGAGATGGGTGATTAGCTAGGTTTAAAACATACTGAGTTTGAAGCTCTCAGGTGAGAAATGTCCAAAAGTCAATTGAAAATGTGAAGCTTGATCAATTTAGGAAGGAACCTGGGACTTGAGATCTTTTTCAGGTAGGATTCTAAGTGCTTTCTTTTTGGGGGTTATGTTACACCTCATAAAACTTAGTGAGGCTATTTATCAGTACATTAAAACTGTACATTTGCATCCTCTATACCAAAAGGAAAAGGGGAGTGGCAGAGGATGAGATGGTCAGATAGCATCACTGACTCAATGACATAAATTTGAGCAAACTCCAGGAGACAGTGGAGGACAGAGGAGGTTGGCATGAGGCAGTCCATGAGGTTGCGAAGAGTTGGACACGAGTGAATAACAACAGTCCTCCATACCAGACAGTGAGCTCCCTGGGGTCAGGGATGGCCTCTTACTCATCTTAGTCAAAGTACCTACCTACTGTGGGTGCTCATTAAGTGTTGAATGAGTGAATGAGAGTAGTCTGGATAAAGGAGATGAAGGAAAAGAGGATCAGTGACAACTTTAGTGTTGTAAGTACAGAGAAGGCCTTGAGGTATCTAAGACCACAGATCTAGTCACAGAACAGTCGTCAATGGAGTGCTAGGGAGGAAGTCAGAATTCAAGAAGTACAAGAAGAAGCTGGTGTAAAGGGAAACCGAGAAAAGAGAATCATCTTTAGAACTGAAAGCACATGCTGAGAATAAATGCCTGCTAGGAGTCTGAGTCGCTTCCTCCTTACTTAAAGCCATCCATACTCTGGGTGCCAGGCCAGCTCTTCCACTGATGCCTTCTTGCTTCCATGCTCCCTGGAGGGGGTGCAGCAGGCCTCCCCTAGAGGGAACCCGCATCAGCAATTTCAGCTCCTACCGTTGCTGTAGAGTAGCGTCCTAGCTTCTTGTCCCACGTCTGCCATGACTTACAGTGTGACCTTGGGCAAGTCATCCCCTTTCCTCTGGGCCTCTAAAGTCCCTGGCAGCTGTCAGGATGTCTGGGAGAACACAGTTCGGATGACTGGTGAGAATTCCAACTTGCCCTTTGCGGCGTTTCTTCTATAAGTCGCCTTGCCAAACACCAGCTGTCCTGGGCTCTGCTTTTGGTCCTCAGGCTGACTCTCACCCACCCGTTACTGGGCCCCTCCCGGCGTCCTTCTTCCGCAGTGCAGTTCACAGATGCGCCACTAGGCGGCACTGCCTTGACCTCAGCACAGAAATTCGCTTCAACCATTGAGGCCGACTATTGAGTGGTGAGGTCAAACTTACGTGGCATTTTCCATCGGAACTAAAATAGCCGAGGAAATGAAGTTTGAGGAAACGATTTAAGTGCTCTGAGAGCCAGTGCTACCGTAATCCTTGAAATTTTGATTTTAGACGCCTTTCTACTTGTTTTCTGCTTTTACCTCAGGTGCCCTGGGCCTTAAGAGTCGCTGAGACTTCAGGTGACTCATTGCTTTTTTTTTCTCTTTCCTTGGTGGCAAGGAATCTCATATACAGAGGACTGGGTTAATCACTCTCCTTGACTTATAGCCTTCTTTCATCAGTGGTTCATATAAAGCCTCTCTTGTTTAATTGATTATTCCCTCTTATCTCATTACCCCTTCCATCTAAACTACACTCAGCATTATAGCGTTAGGCAACCATCAGATATTTTTAATGTGTATTTCTTTTGTTTATGTGTGTTCTTGAATAATAGGTAATGCTTCTAGTATGAATGTATTTTAAACTTTTTCATGTATTTTATTCCATCCGGTGTATCCAAAATTTTATCTCAAGATGCAATCAATATAAAAATTACCGAGATATATTACATTTTTTTTTGTCTTCAAAATCCACTGTGTGTTTTACTCTTACAGTGTACCTCAATTTGGATGCTAAATTTTCATCAGAAATACTTGAACTGTTTTTAGACCATAAAATTGATATTGAAAAGTAGATTCATGTACACGAGTTGTTCCAAGCATGCTTTAAAATTTTCCAGTAACTGAATTAAATACCAAAAAAACCCCACTTTCTTTTAATATCTGCATCCAAATTGACAAAATTGCTTTATTTTGTAGTTGATTTAACTTTGAAGCAAAAGCATATATCAGTTTCAAAACTATGTCCAAGATAAGTAAATTTACCAACTCTCCTGTCAATCAATATTATTCACATGAAATTTAAAGAGATATTGCATAAATTAAAAAGCAACTCTAAGATGTATTAATACCAACATTTAAACTTTCTTGTTGTTTTTGTAGCCAATTTACATAATACTATATCTCCTGCATATTTATGTTAGAAAACTCTGCACTAATTTGTACTATGAGAAATTTCAACTTTAGCATAAATTCTCATATCTGTCTAGCTAATTTGCAAATAAGCATTTTCTTTACTTGAAGCTTCAGTTTTAGCTCCTTCATAACCAATATGATATCAGTAAGATTGTATGCACATTTTTTCCCCCAATTTTAATTATTTTCCCTACTTCTCTTTTCTTACTGGAGTATAATTACTTTACAATGTTGTGTTAGTTTTTGCTGTCCAACGAAGTGAATCAGATATATGTATACACCTATCCACCTCCTCTTGAGCCTCGTTCCCACCCCAACCCGCCCTACCCCATCCCAACCATCGGGATCATCACACAGCACTGAGCTGAGCTCCTAGTGCTACACAGAAACTTCCCACTGCTGCTGCTGCTAAGTCGCTTCAGTTGTGTCCGACCCTGTGCGACCCCATAGACAGCAGCCCACCAGGTTCCCCCGTCCCTGGGATTCTCCAGGCAAGAATACTGGAGTGGGTTTCCATTTCCTTCTCCAATGCATGAAAGTGAAAAGTGAAAGTGAAGTCGCTCAGTCATGCCGACTCTTAGCGACCCCATGGACTGCAGCCTACCAGGCTCCTCCTTCCGTGGGATTTTCCAGGCAAGAGTGCTGGAGTGGGTTGCCATTGCCTTCTCCAAACTTCCCACTAGCTATCTATTTTACACATGGTAGTGCATATATATATATATATGTATATATTTTTTAATTTATGGAAGTGTTATCATGGCTTAGATCTCATTCAGTTTCTCACTTATCACTGTGATCCTTTTGTGTATGCATCTAATCCTTTGCTTCTAACTGCTACATACTCTTCCATGGTACCTGTGCCTCTTACCCAGGGATTCCCAGTGATGGAGACCCAGATTGCTTCCAAGTCCTGCCACCACAAATCATGGTAAGGTGAATATCCTGTTCATGTCCTTTATGATCTTATGTGAGGTTTTTTTTTTGGATGTATACTTAGCTTGATTGCTCTTCTAACCACGAAGCACTACTGCTTCTGTCCCTCATATTTCTTAGCTTTCCTGTTTCTTTGCTTTGCTTTTCTTCTTCTAGGATATATTCTCTCTTTTGTCTTTCAGTTCCCTAATATATTTCCCAGCTGTATCCATTCCACTAATTTTCAAGTCTACTGTGTGCTCAATTTTAGTTATTCATTTTTTATGCCTAACATTGCTTATTTTATTAAAGTTGTTTTCCCTGTTTCAACTATTCTACTTTTCCATATGTGATATTTCTGTTTGATTCTTCTTTATGTTTTCTCATTCTGGTGTCATATTGGTAATATTTGCCTTGATCTCTTTTGAAAGCGAAAGTGTTAGTCGATCAGTCACGTGCAACTCTTTGCGATCCCATGGACTGTAGCCTGCCAGGCTCCTCTGACCACAGAACTCTCCAGGCAATACTGGAGAGGGAAATCATTCCCTGCTCCAGGGGATCTTCCTGAACGAGGGATAGAACCTGAGTCTCCTGTGTCGCAGGCAGATCTTTTACTGTTTGAACCACCTTTAACATGTTTATTAACCTACTTTTAAAATCTTGATCTGTTCTAGTCATCCTTCTACTTAAGGGACAATCTGTAATCAAGTGGGTGGAATCCATCTGAATTAGTTGTTCTCTTCACCTGTCTTGTTATTTTGCCCATGGGTACATAGGTTGCTCTGTTCAACAATGTGTACCAGCGCCATTTAGCTCAGGGGGTGAGGGTCAGGAGTGGATGAGTCCTAAGACTGAGAATCCCAGGCATCAAAACTCCCAAGTCAATCAGACCCAACCCCACAAAATAACTCCTCATGTCAGACATCACCCTTTGCCCCCCACCTCCCACGGGAGAAGCAACCTTAGGGGGAAGTGCTTCTTAGATTGCAATTCACTTGCTTGGAAAGTTGAGGGGATGAGGAGAGGAAACAACTGTCCAAAGTTCAGTTCCCCCTCCTGTTTTTGATTGGCTCCTCATGAGCACAGTGCATCTTCAATGCCCCGATGTTACCCTTACCAGCACCTGGATCAGTGTTTCTTTGTTGTTGTTTATTTGTTTTACAGAATTTTGTTGGGGAATCATTGACATACAATAATAGGCACATACATTAATTTGTACAGTTTGATAAATTTTGACTTTTGTGTACACTCCCTAAACTAACAGCCCGATCAAAATAGTGCATTTATCTATTCATCCACCCTGAAAGTTGTCCACAAAGTGATAGGTAGAAGGATAGATTTTAATGCTCCAGGGCAGAAAAAGTTCATTGATAACTTTTTTATTTTTAAATATATTAATTTTATTTTGAAGTATTTGATACTTAGAATATATGTAATGTTTATGTAAGTTATGAAGCATAAAACTAGTAACCATGAACCCATCTCTCACTTTAAGAATTATAACATAAAATAGCATTGCATTTTAAAAAATGTTTTTATTGTAGTAAAAGTCACACAAAACATACTAGTTTTTTAAAACATTTATTTATGACTGAGTTGGTCTTAGTTGGGGCTCTCAGGCATCTCTCTAGTCGCGATGTGAGGGCTCTGGAGCATGTGGGTTCTGTAGTTGCCCCAACGCAGGTAGAATCTTAATTTCTGGACCAGGGATTGAACCTATGTCCCCTGCATTGGAAGGTGGATTCTTTTTTTTTTTTCCCCACTTATTTTTATTAGTTGGAGGCTAATTACTTTACAATATTGTAGTGGTTTTTGCCATACATTGACATGAATCAGCCATGGGTTTACATGTGTTCCCCATCCTGAACCCCCCTCCCACCTCCCTCCCCATCCCATCCCTCTGGGTCATCCCAGTGCACCAGCCCCGAGCACTTGTCTCATGCATCCAACCTGGACTGGCGATCTGTTTCACACTTGATAATATACATGTTTCGATGCTGTTCTCTCAGATCATCCCACCCTTGTGGAAGGCGGATTCTTAACCACTAGAACACCAGAGAAGTCCCGAAAACATACTATTTTAACTGTATTTAGCCGCACAGTTCAGTGGCACTCAGTACACTCGCATTGTGTAAGCCAGTAGTTTGAGTCCTGAAGGCGATGTCACATCACTGTCCTAAGAAATTGCAGAGAAGAGCGATGAAAACCTCAGACACTTTTTTTTTCTCTCATTCCACAGCCATGCCTGGCCACCTCCTGCCATAAACCAAAGCCACCCCTCACTCGCACCAGTTCAGAGTGGGGTCTCCCTCACCCAAGGAATATCTCACAGTTTTCTTCATTTCGTGGTATTTTCTGTTTATAATTCTTCCACAGTTGACCTTGGGGGGGTGGGGCACCAGTCACACTGGTTCAATCAAGTTTAAGGATGTTGAGCACTTGCTCTGTGCTAGGCACTAAGCATTATCACCTGTATTAACTCATTTAATCTTCACAGTCACAGGTTATATTAGCAGCCCCATTTTACAGATGGGAAAACTGAGATATAAAGAAGTTAACTAAGGGGACATCCCTGGTGGTCCAGTGGCTAAGACTCCACGCTCCCAATATAGGGGCTAGGGTTTGATCCCTGGTCAGCGGACTAGATCCCACATGCACAACTAAGAGTTCTCAGGCCACAACTAAAGATCCTGCATGTTGCAACTTAAAAAAAAATCCCACAGGCTTCAAGAAAGATAGAAGGTCTGATGTGTCGCAACTAACATCTGATACAGCCAAATAAATAAATAAAATAAGTTAACTAGTTGTCTAATTGGCAAATTAATCAGGACTCTAACCCAGGACTCTAACTTCTGAGTGGGTCCTTGCGGCAGAGCCTAACTTGTCCAGTGCCCTCTATGGGGACAGATAAAAGCAGTGTTGGCCAGGGTTTGCCCCGTGATGTCCAGCTGATGAGACACTGGCCAGACGAGAGGAGGGGGGTGGTGACAAGAACAAGGCATTAATAGCCAGGCCTGTTGTCAGCAGCGTTTGATCCCGGGCAGGAGGCTCTAACTGATCTCTCTCAGGGCAGGACACAGCGCTGGGTGGTCAGAGGCGAAGGGAGGAGGATGTGTGAGTGTGTGTCAGCTCAGCCCCGTCAGTCCGGTGGTCTCCGTCCTCCCCTGTGTGTTTGTCCAGATTCGACATGTGGTGTAAGCTGATTGGTGTGAACTGTTCTGCGTTTTCCATCTCCTCCTCCTGTTGGCAGCATGTGAGTGGCTGCACCCACTCTGGCTGGGGACCATGCCTCCCTGGAGGCCGCAGTCAGGCTGCCGGTTCTTGCCACCTCTTCTTTCTTTTGCTTTGATTGGTCAACACGTATTGATGGATAAAACCCTGCCATAGGCCCCCTGAAGGGTATTCTCAGGAGTGTGTGTGCGCTCAATGGTGTCTGACTCTGGAATCCCATGGACTGTAGCCCACCAGGCTCTTCTGTCCATGGGGTTCTCCAGACAAGAATACTGGAGTGGGTTGCTATGCCCTCCGGGGGGAATCTTCCCAACCCAGGGATCGAACCCCCATCTCTTCCGTTTCCTGGAAGGTGGATTCTTTACCACTGCGTCACCGGGGAAGCCTCAAGGGTATTCTAGGTGGATGAGATTGGAAGCAAATGGCAGTGACTGTGAGGCAGAATGAGGACCATAAGAAAGTGGAACCTCCGATCCAGTTCCTGGGGTCTCATGAACTGTGGGCATCACTGAGTTTGAGTAATAACAAGGCTAGTGTCAGGTATCTTGACTCTTGATGCATGTTTCTTCCTGGGAAACCATAGCTCCCCTCTAGTCACTTCTGAAGTGCTAGCCACTTTGTTTTTAGCTGGGGTTGCTTAACGAGAGTCAGAAATTGATTTGAGGAGCGTCTCCTTCCCCACTGAGGTTTCAGGCAGGCAGGTTCCTCGTCTGAATGTCGCTGACAGGCAGGCTGCCTGGCCCCAGGGAGCTGCTACATGCTTTCTGAGCCACAAATATTTCACTCTGTGGGTACCCAGCAGCTGCCCTTCCCCTCTCCTGTTCCCTTCCACCTCTTTCTCGTTCCTAAACCCACACCTTACAATCACATTAGCCACTGCCACGTTAGTCATCCCTCCCTCCTGGGGGCCCCTCTCCTGCCTGTCTTTTTGGGAAAGCTGAGAAACCAGAGCCCACCTCTAGCTTCCTCTGCCTCAGAACGCAAAGTGAAATTGACAAGTCTTGTTGTTTCCTCTGTGCCAGAGATGGCTTGTGGTGCCTAACTAATATTTCATACAAAAGCTGGAGAAGAAAATGTTTACTGTTGAGGATCCTGAGGGTGCTGGGCCCAAGATTTAGAAATGGCAAAATCAGGATTCAGACCTGTGCTTGTCTGCCTCCAAAGCCCATGCCTTTTCTGTGTTTCCAGATCCCCCAGCCCAATTCAGCGTTCTCAGCTTTCTAACCTCAGAGCTTTGTTCCCAAGAAGGCTGGACACTTTGCTTTACCTTAGAATTGAAAGCATTAAAAAAAAAAAAAAAACTTAAAGAATAAATAAAAGAGGAGAAAAAAGAAAAAGAAAGGAAAAGACAGCCTTCTAGCTGCTTGTCTTTTGGCGATCATACTTCTTCCCAGAATGGTTAGAATAACTTGTTCTTCTATTCAACTGGTTATTTTTAAACCTTTAAACCATAGAACTATATCCTAGGAAATGACTGTGGGGCCTCTAGCATATAAACACGCAGGAGTCATACTGATTGAAGTGGCAGGGGTATGTCCCTTACAGCCGGAAGCCAGTTAAGGAAGCCTTACATATCTGTTGACCCCTGAAAGCTCCTGATTATCTCTCATTTTAGAGATAAGGAACCTGGGGCCCAGACGGGGAAGTGGCTGGCAGTCAGAACTAGTAATGTCCGGCTCTTGTAGCTTCTGGCCTGCAGCTTGCTTTCTTTCTTTTTTTTTTTAATAATTTTGATTTGTGTATTTGTTTTTGGTTGCACTGGGTCTTTGTTGCTGGGCAGGCTTTCTCTAGTTGCGACAAGCAGGGTGTACTCTTTGTTGTGGTGGGCTGGTTTCTCGCTGCGGTGGCTTCTCTTGTTGCGGAGCATGGGCTCTACCTCGGGGGCTTCAGTAGTTGCAGCATGCGGGTTCAGTAGCTGTGGCTCCCCGGCTCTAGAGCACAGGCTCAGGAGTATTGGCTGTGTTGCTCCAGGGCATGTGGGGTCCTCTCGGACCAGGGATCGAACCTGTGTCTCCTGAATTGGCAGGCAGACTCCCGTCCTCCACTGCGCCATCAGGGAAGTCCCTGGCCTGTCGCTTTCTACAGTGTGGCTGTCTCTGCACCTCGTCCAGGAAGGGAATGTGAGTAGGGGCAGAGAGAGAAGGAGAGACTGGGCTTCCTATTCCCTCCTTCCTCGTCACCAACAACCTGAGCTCCCAACACCCTTGGAGGAGGTGGTCAGGGAGAGGACAGCTGGGAATACTGAAGGGTGCTAGCAGGTGACAGGAGTCAGAAGGAAGATAGAAGGCAGAAGGGGTAGGGGGAGGAGAAAAGAGCCAAGGAGCCGCCATGCCAGCCCAGGACGGGACGGGCCTAGGGTTTGGGCCCTGGCCTTGCTCTAGGATCCCTTGGATTTGTCCTGGTCCCCTTTCCTGGATCGGTATCTTTTTAAATATGTATTTATCTATTTGGCTGTGTGGGGTCTCAGTCAGCACAGGGCCTCCCTAGCTGTGGCATCAGGCTCAGCAGTTGTGGCCTGGGCCTAGTTGCTCTGCAGCACATAGGATCTTAGTTCCCGAGCAGGGATAGAGCCCACATCCCCTGCCCTGCAATGCAGATTCTTATCCACGGGACCACCTGGTGAGCCCCCTGCCTGTTTTCCTTGGAGGCGTCTCTGCTCACCGATGGAGGGAGCGCGTGCAGGGTACAAGAGGGGCAGGTAGTGTAGGAACACCACGTGGACACAGGGAGCCGGGATTAGCCGGCCCCGCTCTGCCCATGAACAGCCGAAGGTCTCACGGTAGCTCTGAAGTCTCCTGGGCCTCAGGTTCCTCGTCAAACCAGGTGGGATGAGACGATCTCTAAGGGCCCTTTTGACTCTGATGCTGGCACCTGGAGCCTGTGCTGAGGGAGCCCAGAGAATGGGCAGATGCGGACTCCGGAGCACCAGGTGTTAGGTGCTCTAGAAATCTTGTTTTATAGGAAAGGAAACCGGACCTAGAAAGGCTCTGACTTTTCTGCTTCTCTCAGCTTTATTTCTCTTCATCCTCTGAACTATAGAGCTGTAAGATTCAACTCAAAGCAATTCTATGCAGTGGATAAGCTTTTTTATCATTGTTTTTCTGAGCTTTTTAACTTTCAACTTTTTTTTTGTAACAAAAACAGTACATGCTCGTAAAAATTTCCATGAATACAGGAAGTGAAAAAACTAAAAAACTGAAAATTGCTGTCATCCTCCTGTCCTTACCCTTCGAGTCCCCAGGGGTGTCTCCTGTTGACAGTTTGGTGTGTATTCTTCCTGACATTTTCTGATGAACCACAAACATACCTGTCCCCCACTCTATGGGATTATAGTATCAATTATTCAAGCATAAGTCTTCCCATGTGGCACAGTGGTAAAGAATCAGCCTGCCAATGCAGGAGACACAGGTTTAATCCCTGGGTCGGGAAGATCCCCTGGAGTAGGAAATGGCAACCCAGTCCAATATTCTTGCCTGGGAAATTCCATGGACAGAGGAGCCTGGTAGGCTACAGTCTATGGGTTGCAAAGAGTTGGACACAACTGAGCATTCATGCGCTGCATTGAAGCATAAACTTTAGAATCAAACACACCTTTGTTCTAATCCTAGTTTGTAGCTCATTAGCTGAATGGCCTTGCTATTTGACTAGTTTTAGTCTCATTCTCCTCATGTACAAAATGGGAGTAATAGTAATATCTACCTTATAGGATTGTAGGGAAGATTTAAGGAAATTTTCTATGAATGACAGTTAACTACAAGTGCCTGATACATAGTAACACACACACACACACACACACACACACACACACACACACAGGGGGCACAGAGTGAGTTACGGGTATAGTAAAAATGAGACTCAAGTTTTCTGACCTCTAGTCTCATTGACTTTCAGCCAAACTGTCTGCTTCTCACTCTGTCCCTGCTGGGCACAAGTTACATGCTCCATTTTTGTTGAATGAATGAAGCTGTAGGGGGTGAACCCAGTAATCTGAGGTCTGCGGGGGTTCCTGGGGAGCCACCTCTGAGAGATGGAGGGTTTTACCCTGTGGATTGGGAGGGTGTGAGACAGTGCGGGTTGGCCCCACCAGCTGCTGCTCCGGGGCTGCAGGCTGGAGTTGAACCTCAGGGCAGAGCCGAGGCCCCAGAGTGGCTCTTGGCTTAAAGGATCTTGGCTTAAAAGGAATGTGCAGTGGGCTGCCTCTGCTCAGGAGGGGCTAAAAAAAGCCTGGCCCTCCCCTGGGCTTTGTGTGAGGGTTATCAGCTGCTCAAGTCAGCTCATCTCTCTGGCTGGACTCTGGCATTTTTGAGAGGCTCTGTTTCCCTGGCCCCTCTGGGCGTCCACCAGTTGACAGGAAGGGGTCAGCCTCCCTGTCCCCGAGGTGGAGGCCGCGGGGCGTGTGAGGTGTGGGGGGAAGGGCCGGGGGAGGGGGCTGGTGGCCCCAAACCTGGTGACAATGCTCAGTTGTCCGCTGTACCCTGCTGGTGTTTCTTCCTTTTATAGTCAGCAGCAGTTGCTCTCACTCTCACCCAGCCCCTCTCTGGGGGCTCCTGCCCAGGATAAAAGGGGCAGGAGGCGGCCCAGGCTCCCATCTCATCTCCCCGGCGCTCCACATCTCTTGATTCCTTCCTAGATCCCACCTCCTCGGAAGAGCCCAACAGGACAACATGCCTCCCAAGAAGCCTGAGCCTAAGAAGGAGGTGGCCAAGCCAGCCACAGCCCCGACCCCGTCTCCTGCCCCACCTCCTGAGCCCCTCAGGGAACCTGCCTTTGACCCCAAGAGCGTAAAGGTGAGTGAGCCTTAGCCATTGGGATGAGGGTGGGCTGACATTCAGGGTTCTCTTGGCCCTGGAGCTCAGAGATCTGCTTCATGGAGGCTGGACCAGGGTGAGGGCTGAGGTGTCCGCGCCCCCGATCCTAGTCCCAGGGGCGATGGAGAAGGTGCTGGGGAGCACTCTTTTGGTTGGTAGGCTGTTCTTTTGCCTCAAGAACAGCTTTCTGCCCTGACTGAGGAAGCCCTGTTCTGTTATCCGACATTTGCTCAGTAAAGTCGGAAATGGCAGGAGGTGCAACCAACCAACCACCCAAACTATTTTTCAAGCACCATAGTGAAGAAAAAAGACTGTGTGATATCTTTAAGAGAAAAGACGCAGAATAATCACTTCCAGTTTACTGCAGAGTTGATGATGTCAATAGCGAGGCAGCATGATCTCTGTGTGCTGGGGTCAGGGAAAGGCTTCACTTGCAAAGACCCTTGCAGTGGATGGGTGGTGGGGGGCAAGGAGACCCTAGGTAAGGTGAGAAGAGCCAGCTTGCCTCTCCTTTTCCCTACCCAGGTGAGCCCCTCCTGTGTGGGTTCTAGAATCATTCAGTGTTTCTCTTTCTCCCTCACTTAGAGCCCTCACTTCATAATGAGGTGTTGAGAGAGTTTTGGAGGTTGCATTGTTTGGCAGGCCATCAGTTATGGCCCAGTGGTCAGGAGGCTGGTGTTCGACTCTCAGCCCATGTTGTCTCCTTTCCTCCTCATCTGCGCTCTTACCCTGGGCTCCTGCTTGGAGTAGGCAGTGGTCTGGCCCATCCCAGTCTGAGACCCTCTGTCTCAGCAGGTGTGGGGGCTGGGCTAGGCTTCCCTGGCTGCCCCAGCCCTGTTCCCTCTCCGCCCCGCCCTGCTTGCCTCACGCCTCCAAGGAAGGCTCCTCTCCTTGGAGCTGGTGTAGACCCTGCCTGCTGATTCAGTCATTTTAGGCCTCTCAGTTATCTGGCCCAGCTGCTTAAGGGATGGAACTGGGAGGGGATGGGCCACGGAAGGAGGGGGTCAGAGCCCCCTGGAGACTGAAACAGTTTTAAGCGTTGGCACCAGAATGTAAAAGGTCAAGTGGCTACTGGTATGAAAAGCTATTAATAACTGGTTGGGAATGGTGGGCCCTTGGGGATCTCAGCCTCAGGGCAGAGCTGGGGGGTTGGTGAGGAATCAGATCAACACTACAGCTCAGGGCCTGGTTCTGTAACAAAGAGGCCAGGAAACTAGCCCCCAGAACTCTAACTGGATGACCCTTCTTGGCCCTGCCAGGGTTCTTCCGAGTGCCCGCAGCCCTGGGGGACCTGCCACCGTGCCCAGAACCGTAGGTTTAACCTATAGTCATTCCAGCAAGGAAGCAGTTAAGCAGAACTGGCTTGGCCAAGAGATGGAGGCCGTTGCCCCACCCCTGAGCTTGGTTATGGGACACTCTGAGGAAACTGAGGCAAAGGAAAAGACCTTGAAAGTCCCTGAAGCTTTTCTAGGTCATATACCACTCCCTCTATGAGCAGAGCCTAGCAAGAAAAGCTGACTATCTTCTCCTTTAGGAAACCTATATTTCTGATTAGTTCTGATAATGTACTGTTCCTGTGGGTCAACCTAGTCTGGACAAGAACTGCCTGCTGGTATCAACGGAGTGCCTTCTCTTTGGCCTATCACTTCCCCTCCATCACCCACCTTCCCCAGTTTCTTGCGTCTGGTTGCAATTGTCTTCTCCATGTCTGGGTCTTCCAGTTCTAGGAGTTGTTGAAGTTGCTTTAAAGTGGAAAAAAAATTAGGTATCTTTCTGAGGGCCATTTCCCCTCTTATACTGACCCAGTTCCTTTGCTTAGAAGGTTCTTTGCTCAAAGACAGAGCAAAAGTACAAATGAAAATTAACCAGACAAAGACAAATACTGCATGGTAGCACATGCCTGTGGAATTTAAATAAAAACAAAAAGTCAAACTGGAGAAACAGAGAGTAGAAAAGTTGTTGCCAGGGGCCAGTCTGAGGATCTAATGTAAAAATGGTGATGACGATCAGTAATACCGTATTGTATAATTAAAATTTGCTAACAGAGTAGGGGGCTTCCCAGGCGGCACGATGGTAAAAAACCTACCTGCCAACCCAGGGGACATGAGAGACACTGGTTTGATCCCTGGGTTGGGAAGATCCCCTGGGGAAGGGAAAGGCAACCCACCCCGGTGTTCTTGCCTGGAAAATCTCATAGACAGAGGAGTTCATGGGATCACAGAGAGTCAGACATGACTTAAGTGACTTAGCACAGCACAGTAGAACCTGAGTGCTCTCACAAAAATAAAATAGCAAATAAATAAATAAGGTGACACATGTATCAGTTAACACATGGGAGGAATCCTTTCACAATGTATACATATATTAAATCATCACAATGTACACTTTCAAAATCTTACAGTTTTGTCAATTATACCTCAATAAAGTAGAAAAAAATTTTTAAAAAGATAAAGCAAAAGTAAACTTCAGTCCAATGTGTGTGGTTATGACTATATATTCTGATGTTATGTTTTTATATTAATATCTCTTACATGTTTTCTCCTGGGACTTAAAGCATTGCCAAGTAAGGCAAATGGCACTGTTCCTCAGAGAGTTCATTCAAGGCATCCTTTGCCCCATTTAGGGGGTTTCTTTAGCTTTCTGGCCACCGTCACCTACACCTCTGGCAAAGTCCATCCTGGGCATAGCCACTTCCTTTCCCAACACAGTGTAACCCCTCTCCTGCTCTCCTAACTCATTCTCGCCACCTTCAGGGGTGTTCATTAATGAGGTCAGCTTCGGATGGGCACAGAGCAGCAGAACCAGAACTAGGAAGAAGAAGAAGATGCTCCAGGATTGGTTTCCACCACCAGTGGAGAGCGGATTTGAGGGGGTGGTGGTGATGGTGGATAAAGACCATGAAGTAACACATAAGATGCTAAATTAAAATGGTGACTCATGCTTGTTCATTGTCATTCATCTTCAGAGCTTTCCACCTTCTTCTTTTGTACTCAGATTTGAATTTAGGGGAAGAAAATCCAAAATTTACTCTTTCTTGCAACAAATAATTTTTGAGTACCTGCTCTATGTCAGGTTTTTTCTTTCAAATTCCCTGCTCTGTGGGGACCCTGGTTTTAAGGAGCCGAGGTACACATAAAGGCATGACTGGAAAACAGGAAGCATCCAGGGCTCGCCCACACTAGGCTCCCTGCCCCAGGGTGCCTGGGAGGGATGTGTGCCTGAAGGAGGGGCTGGAGTGGAAGGGGATGAGGGAAGGCTTCGTTGAAGGCAGTAGATTGAAAGTTAGTGTCAAGTAGAAAGGGGAGAAACCATTTACAGCTGCTAGGACGGAATTTACATTTGACCCAAAGGAATTATAATAGGGAGTTGTGTGGGCTCCGGAGTTATTCAGAGCACTTCTCTTTCCCTCTCACTTGGAGCCATCACTTCACAAGTGGTGTTGAGAGAGTTTTGGAGGCTGCAGTATTTGATAGGCTGTCAGCTGTGGCTTGGTCGTCAGGAGGCCAGTGTTTGACTCTCAGCCCATAACCTCCTTTCCTCCTCCGTGTCTGCGGCGGGTGAATCAGCAGCCCCGGAAGCCGTTTCTGCTTCTCACTGGAAGCCGTTAGCAGTCCCAGCCCTGACTCCTCTGTTTCTCTCCACAGATAGACTTCACTGCTGACCAGGTCGAAGGTGAGTACTGATAAGTCCAGCACCCCCCACACCCTCTCCGCTGTGCCTCCTGGGGAAGGGGTTGTCATGATCACCATGAGTAATCATCACTGTCGCTGCCATCATCACCACCATCACCATCATTTCATCACCATCACCAGTGCAAACCTGTATTTGAGTCAGGGTACACAAAAGCATGACTGGAAAACTGTTATGCAAAATAGCAAGTATAGGGGATTCCCTGGTGGCCTAATGGTTAGGCTTCTGGGCTTTCACTGCCAGGGTTCAATCCCTTGTCAGGGAACTGAGATCCTCAGTGCGCCTGAAAAAACAATCCAAAAAACACCCCCACCACAAACAAACAAACAAAAACAAATAGCAAGTATGGGTTTGCTCTTTGTTGACTGTTATTACTTAAGCCCTTTACATGGATTAATTTATTTCTCACCACAACCCTAAGAGGTAGGGTAGGGACCGTCACCACCCCACTTTACAGGTGGTAAAACTGAGGCACAAAGAGGTTGGGTGGACTGCTCAGTCTCTCACGGATAGTTGGTGGTGGAGCCAGGATTCCAGCGAAGGCAATCTGATTCCAGGCTTGAGTTCTGAACAGCTCTGCCAGACGGCCTGGAACATAACAGATGCACAGCAAAAAAAAAAAAAATTTTTTCTTTTCTCTACCCTAAAATCTAAGATATTTAAAAACCATCATTTCTGTTGCTGTTACTGAAAAGCCCTCCTTAGGCTACCAGCTCTCTCCCTCTGCATCATGAAGTCTGCCAAGACTCTCAGCCCCCTAGTGGTGGCAGGGCCAGCGATGTCTTGGGGGTACCCTAGTCCACCTGTGGTCTCCATCAGCTCTTCTCTCTCTTTGATGAAGACAATTTATTTTCTCAATGTTATGTAGATATTATTAAGTGTAGCTTCTAGACAAGCCCCTCAGCCCTTCTTTTGTAGGATTCTGGTGTTTTGAGAATGAAATGTTTCATCTTGTGATATCTACTTTACAGCCTCACCCTCACTGCAATTTATCCCTCTGTTTCCCTCATCAAATCACTCTTGAACAGGAAATCATACGAACTGGAAGGGACCTTGAAAGGTCACCCGATCAAACCCCTTGATTTTAAGTACAGGCTATATTTGAAAAATAAAACTAACACAAGCACATGATAAAAATTAGTATACTACTTAAAAATAAGTAATGAAAATAAAAATATTTTCCACTTGCTTTCCTTTCATGCTGATCTGCTTTCCCCAAAACAATCATTGTTAACAGGTCTACGTATCCTTTGATAAAAATATATCATGTTACACCAGTATGTATGTGTAAAGTTTACACAGATTGAGTCCTATGGTGCATACTGTCCTGCATCTTTCATTTAATATACATTTGGGTTCAACAATATATAACATAGTATATATTATTTAATTATCTATTTAAATATCTTTTTTATATTGAACACAAAAACAGTTCTACCTCATTCTTTTAAACCACTGTATAGATTCTCACACATGGATGTACCTTTTAATCCAATTAGCTCATATTGCTAGACCTTCAGATTATCCCCAGCTGGGGGAAAAATCATCATGCTTTCCCCAGGAGGCTTTCCTAGCAATGAGTCAAAGGATATGTGCATTTTATTTATTTATTTTTAAAAAATTAATTAATTAGGCTGCCTCAGGTCTCTGGGGCACGCAGAGTCTTTGCCATGTATTGCAGGATCTTATGTGATAGCTCACAGACTCTCTAGGTGTGGAGAGTTGGCTTAGCTGCTCCTTGGCATATGGGATCTTGGGGCTTCCCAGGTGGCGCTAGTGGTAAAGAACCTGCCTGCCAATGCAAGAGACATAAGAGATGCTGGTTTGATCCCTGGGTCAGGAAGATTCCCCTGGAGAAGGAAATGGCAACTCACTCCAGTATTCTTGCCTGGAGAATCCCGTGGACAGGGAGCCTGGTGGGCTGCAGCCCACGGGATCGCAGAGTTGGACAGAGCTGAGTGACTAAACACATACATATGGGATCTTAGTTTCCTGACCAGGGATGGAACCGGCGTCCTGCATTGCAAGGCAGATTCTTAACCACTGGGCCGCCAGGGAGGTGTCAGGTCTACGTGCATTTAAAATTGTAATAGTTATTGTCAAGTTTCTCCTCCCAAAAAGCCAGTTACTCACAAAAAGGGCATGATGATGGCAGATGCATTTTGAATCTAGTGAACTAAATCTGACTCCATTTTTGCATTATTCTGTTGACACCCACTTTCTGTCAATAGTCTGGAGTGCTGTGAAATTCTTAAAATTAATTTTAATGCATTTTAGTTACATATATTGACTTCCCAGGTGACTCAGTGGTAAAGAATCTGCCTGCCAATGTAGGAGACGCGGGTTCGATCCCTGGGTCAGGGAGATCCCCTGGAAATGGAAATGGCATCCCACTCCAGTATTCTTGCCTGGGAAATCCCATGAACAGAGGAGTCTGGCAGGCTACAGTCCATGGGGTTGCAAAAGAGTCAGAAATGGTTTAGCGACTAAACAATAATAACAAGTTAAATTTATACTCATTGTATATACAAACACAGTGGTACCCAGGAAGACTAGAAAATCAATGATAAAAATTTTTCATTTCCCAAGTGAGAATCCTGGTCAAAGCCAACTGGGACAGCTGGCTGCCTCTTTTCTCCATGAAGATTTTCAGGGCTGGGTCTTAACTGATCCCAGGCTTTCATCCCTCTGACTTTGAAGGCATTGTTCCTTAGGTTGGATTTGAATTGTTTCGGTTTTGATTTTGTTCCCATCTCTTCCTTTGCTCCTTGGTGAACCTGAAGATGATTTTCTTCTGTTTTGCTGGAAAGAACATGATTTGGAACCAGGAGACTTGGCTATTAGCCCTAAATCTGCCGCTGGTGTCCATGAGACTTAGTGCAAGTCACTTTTTTAAACCTGAATTCTCTCCTCTGCAAACTGAAGGTATTCGATTCTCTTCAATTCAGAAATTCTGTGATTCTTTTCAGCATTCTCTAGATAACCTCCATCTATTTGAGGATAGTCATCAAATCCTTTCTTAGCTTTGTAATCTCCGGGTGATATAGCTCCAATTTCTTTTATTTATTTATTTTTTTCCTCATAGGAGCTGGTTTCTAACTCCTGACTTCCTTCTCTGGTCCCTCTCCAGATTTCCATATCCCTTTGGAAAGGGATCATCAGCATTGCTCATTGCTCTAGCAGGCAACTCGCTACTATAGAACTTTGAGAAAAAGTTTCTTCAGAGACCATGAGTGTCATCTCTCATATTCCTTGAGATCGCTGGGCTAGTTTTCCCCCTAGTTGCAATCCTAGATTTCAGTGTCGGGTTTTTATGTGTGCTCCAGCCTTCCCAGCAGGCAGGAACATTCACTGGGACAACAGGCCACTTCCTCCTCCTCCTCTCTCCTCACTTGTTTTCCTTAATAGTTGGCTGGAAGTCACATCTGCAGTGGCCTACAAATGAGGATAATAATACCTATAGTATAAAGTTTTTGTAAATATAGATGGGGTAATTCGTGCAAAGTTATCAACTCAGAGGCTGGCCCATGATAAGTGCTCGAACCATAGGTCATCATTCTTATTATTTTCCTCTTGTTCAATCTTCCTATTATTTATTCCTGTTAAATATCATTCTTTTATGTGGAGATTGCATCTTTAAGTTTGCCCTCACTCTTTTGAATGAATTAGAAGTTCCAAAAGCCTGCGTGCAGATTCAACTACCATGTTTATCAGACAATGAATTTGTGCCAGAAGCCATGTTAATAGCTATACATGTTAAGAGTTAAATTCTTCTAACAAAGCTGTGAGGTCGGTGCTATTCCTTTTGACAGAGGAGGAAACCAAGGTTCAGTGAGGTTATGTGGCTTGGCTAAGATCACACAGTTAAGTGTTAAAATTGGGATTGAAGTCAGTGAGAGATTACTAACAGTATTGTTGGGGAACTGGCAGAGTTAAGATTTTTTACATGTGCTATTGTATTTTATTTGAATGTAATTTAAGGATCCTATGGGGCAGGTGCCATTTATAAAAGAAGAGGTTTACAGAGGTTAAATATTTACTTGCCCGAGGTCACATAGCAAGTAAGCAACGGAAATGGAATTTGAGCTCAATTATTTAGTAATTTGAAAGACATGCGGTTTTATCTCTTTGCAATTCATACAAAGTCTAATAAAGAGCTGGAGGTAAACGTCTTGGGGAACCTGTTTTGATATGTGGAATGATTTGTAAATAATCCATATGCCGCCTCTAAGGAAGTAAGTGTTTCTAAAGTACTTAGAGAGGATTAAAAACAGCTTTTCTCCTAAGTAGTTCACACATTCCTCTTAGGTTTATATTGTTAATCCACTTTGTAAACAGCTTCTTCATGGGTAGCACAAGGGTACTTCAATGCCATACCCAGTCCAAATTATCCCCGGTAATGAGCCGGTTGAACCCAAATTGATGAGGACTTAAGGTTGTTTGCAAAGGACCCAGGAGTGCCTTCATTCAGCCTGGCGTCTTGGGCTCCTGCACTGGCATCTTCTGTGAGCCTGGCTTCAGAACTAGAAATATAATAATAACCGCTTGCCTTCTTCCCTGGTGGCACTGGTGGCAAAGAATCCACCTGCCAATGGAGGAGATGCAAGAGACGTGGGTTTGATTCCTGGATTGGGAAGATCCCCCGGAGAAGGGCATGGCAACCCACTCCAGTATTCTTGACTGGGAAATCCCATAGACAGAGGAGACTGATGGGCGACAGTCCATGCGGTTGCCAAGAATTGAATGTGATTGACTTTACACGCGTATGTGCGTGCACACACACACACTGTTAGCCAAGTCCCTTACCAAGTGCTAAACACCACGCTTGGAGGGCTTAGTCATCCCCCCGAAGCCCCAACAGGTGCACACCGTCATTCCACCATAGAGCTGAGAGACAGAGGGCCCACGGAAGTTAGGAGCTTGCCCGAGGCCACCTGTGGGTCAGTGGCAGAGCTGGGGTGGGTTGACTGTCCAACCTTGTCACCTTGTCCAGCCTGAGAGCTCCCTTTCAGCCTGGGACAGACTGTACTGTTATTGGCTGACTTCTGAACGGGTCTTATCACTTTGCAGAGTGGCTCACACACTGCCCCCTCCTTTGGCACTCAACTGGGAGGGTCAGGTGAGGACTGACTCTTGGTATCTTTGCTTAAGGAGACTGAGACCCAGCCCAGCTTATTCTACATTGATTGGCAGAGCCAGGAGGAGAACCCAGGAGTCCTGACTCCTGAGCCAGTGCTTTTTACTTCCCTGGAAAGATGAGTGGATGGGAAGGGCAGAGGCAGGGGAGATGTCAATTGATGTGACAAGTGGTTGCTGGAAGAGATCCCAGGCCCAATGCTGGAACAGGTCATGGGGGCTCCAGGATACTTCTTTAGTTGTCAGAAGATGGGGTGGGCATGGGTTCCAGGGAGGGGCTGGCATGCTGGCTGTAGAGAAATATTTTATCAACTCCATTGACCTGCTCTTCAACAAGGGTAGAAGCTGATCAGCCCCTAGTCACTGCCTTCGCTTGGCCCCAGGGGGCTGCAGTCAGTCTTTTCTCTGCAGAGTTCAAAGAGGCCTTTTCGTTGTTTGACCGGACCCCGACTGGAGAGCTGAAGATCACCTATGGGCAGTGTGGGGACGTGCTGCGAGCCCTGGGCCAGAACCCCACCAACGCCGAGGTGCTTCGTGTCCTGGGCAAGCCCAAGCCGGAAGGTCAGCCTCCCCTCCCCACCCCTGGGGCTCTCTCCTTTCAAGGCCAACCTGCTCGCCCCAGGTAACCTGCCTCCCATTTCTAGAATTACCCAAAACATCTGGCACTTGGTCAGTCCTCAAAAGAGTGTGACCTGGGCTTGTTCTCATTTTCTCCGTGAGGGTGGGAACTCCTGGGGAGCAGGCGCGACTTTCTACCGCTTCAGTGTCTTCCTCTGATGCACAGGGTGCCTGGGACATGGGGCAGAGGGACTGGGAGGGAAACTGGGAACTGACCATCACCCCCACCTCTACCAGAAATTGTGGGTGAGGGGTTACAGCACAGCGATGTCCTGTGACCACCCTGAGTTGTATCACGGTTAATGTGTTTCTGATAATACAGCACTGAGATTGCAAATTATTCATTTAATATAAGTTAGAGCAGACGCAGGCTCAGCTCTATAATGATGCCTGTTTCACTGGTTTGCATTAGATAGGTTTTGGTGAATGAGGGTTTAGAAAGTGGTGCAAGGGGTCCCATTTGTGAATGTCATCTGTCACTGTGGCAGTCAGGCTAACAGCTGCCCTAACACATGAGTCCTTCTCAGGGGCCAGGGCTGGGCCGACCTGGGCAGGAACCCTTAGCCAGGGTGGATCATTTCTAGAGATTTCCTGGGCCCAAATTGGGGCCTTCCTGCCCTCTTCCTTGGTTCTGGGTCCTTCCCCTCCTACTCTTGCTGGGGAAGACACCAGCAATGCTGAAGGATGTGGCTCAGAAAGGACCAGAGGACCAGGAGCCTGCCTGTGTCAGTAGAGCTTCTCAGAGGGCAAAAGATATTTGGGTCTTTCCATTGTGGGTGGTTTCTGGGTTATAAAGGAAAGCAATGCCAGCCTTGGGATACTCAAAAATGGTTTTACCTCTATGAAAGTAAAATTTTTTTTTTAAACTTTGGTAAATATTCAAGAGTTTTTATTCCAGGTTTCTCATCTTTTTCTTACTGTTCAGTAGGAATTATTTAAGTAATTATCTATTGCAATCTGTAGTTTAATAACAGAAACTATCTTTTGCCAATTTCTTCTTGCAGTTTATAGCTTGTCAAAAACACAAAAGTAAATGAAAGCTTTTAACACACAGCAGTGTGGGAGAAAGGTGCTAGTCATTACTGATTCAGACTTGCTGCAGGTGGTGGGGATGAGGGAGGGGACTCAAATTTGGAGTTGTGCGAAGTTTTCTTTTTTGCAGTCTTGTCAGTTTACCCTTGAGACTGGGAGTTTGTCACGTGTCCGAGGTCTAAGTTGTGAACGTGAGAACTTGGAGCCCCTCAGATCCTGCTGCTGCCCCCCCCCACCTCCCTGCCCCGCTGGCCGCCTGGAGTTCAGAGGTCAGGGTGGCATTACAGGTCCCGGGTCGTTTCACTGAGAAGAGTGCCCAGAGCCAGCTCCTGCCGGGGCTTTGTGCCCTCCAGGATTCCTGACTGGGGGCCCCACCCAGAAGTCATGGCAGCTGAGCTCTGGGCTAGCCTGGCAGAGCCCGATGACACCTCTCCCGAGCCTCTGCTCCCCTCGAGCTCATGTCGAATTCCTTTCCTTGCTGGTCCTACCGGAAGAGATGAATTCCAAGATGCTGGACTTTGAGACCTTCCTGCCCATCCTGCAGCACATCTCCCGAAACAAGGAGCAGGGCACCTACGAGGACTTCGTGGAGGGGCTGCGCGTGTTCGACAAGGAGAGCAACGGCACGGTCATGGGCGCTGAGCTTCGCCACGTCCTTGCCACCCTGGGTACGTATGCCAGCCAGGCAGCGGCGGAGCCCACGGGAGAGGAACAGAGGATGAGAAGCGCCTGAGCAGCGTATGTTGGGGAGACGTGGGGCTGCCTGTGTCCTGAGTGTCACGTTCTGGTCCAAGCCCATCTTCCTGGGTTCTGTAGGTACCATTGTCCCCAACTGGGTTTGCTCAGCAGGGTTGGAAGGGGACGAGAGCAGGCTGGGAGAGCAGGGGTGAGGCCTGAGAGGTGGGACCCAGGGCCCCTGTCCTTGTCTTTGCTTCTGTTGCTAAGGCCTTGGTCTGCTTACCCACTGGTGGCTGTAGGCAGAGGGAGAGACCTTGGGGGCTAGGAAGGGTCTAAAGACCTTGACTCCACCTTCCAAAGCCTTGGGGGAGGTTTGGTTTGACCACTTCCTCGATCCAGGAAGTCCTGGGCCATCAGACTCAAGGGGGTGCTTGGGTTTGGCCAGTCGTCCTTTGCCCATCTGTCATTAAGTGCCCACTGTCTCCCACCCCAGGAGAGAAGATGAGTGAGGCTGAAGTGGAGCAGCTGTTAGCAGGTCAGGAGGATGCCAATGGCTGCATCAATTACGAAGGTATCAGCTCATTCTGCACTTCCTCGGGCAGCCAGGGATGCGGTGGGGTGGGGTAGGGTGGGTACAGTTCAGGCCAGGAGGGGCTGCAGAACAGAAGAGAAGCAGGAGCTAGAGGATATGTGTACCCCATGGTCTTTGGTGAGCTCCCAGTTGACATTGTTCTTTTCCCTCCTGGGAGTGAACATCACTGCGTAATGGAAGGAGCATGGATTTTGGAGATAGCTCTGTGATATACCAGCTGGGTGATCTTAAGCAAGTCGCTTACCTTCTCTTAACATTGGTTTTCTCATCTGAGCAACGGGGTGATGCTGGCCCCTTTCCCAGGGTTGCAGGGATTGGCAGAGATAATGTAGCTCATTTCATCCATGTCTGGTATCAGCACAGAGAGTGTACACAGAGCAGCAGTTAGTTCCCTTCCTTTCTTCCACTTTCTCCCCATCAACCCCAAACGGGAAAGGGAATCATAGTCTGAAGAAAGGGTGGTGGGAAGGTTTGTGGTCAGGTGGTATAGACCAGGGAGGAGGGGTTTAAGGGGTCGAGAGGGGCCAGGTGACGTGGCTGTTTTCCGTCTTCTTTCCCAGCCTTTGTCAAGCACATCATGTCTGGGTGAAGCAGATCCCTCCAGGGTGAGTGCAGCCCACCCCTCCCGGGGCGGGGTGGGGTGCCCAGAGCCACACCACATGCCCTAGAGCCCTTTTCTCTGGTTTGACCCCCTTCGAGGACACTGCAGGAGCCCAGAGCAGTCCGGCCCCACCCATCGCCCCTGCATTCTTAGTGCTCCTGTCACCTCCCCTTCATCCCTTCCTGCCCTGCCCCCAGCCTCCTTGGTCTTTGCATCCAATCTTGACCCAGCAGTCACATCCTCCTGCCTCTTCTGGGATCTCTCAAGGCCAGATGAATCGCTCAGGTGGGGCTTCCTCTGTAGGCTTCTGGCTGTGAGGAGCCAGGTTGCAGGTGGAAGAGAATGTCCCGGGCCTGTGCCCTTGACCCTGTTCCTCTTCACCCCCTTCCCTGAGCCCCTCCGGCCTTGGTGCTGGCTGGTGGGGGTGAGGCCATCATCAGGAGCTGGGGTGTGGAGGGGGAGGTAGAACCCTTTCCATCTCACGCTCTCTTTCAGGTGCCTGGCCCGGGGCCTTAGCCCAGGTGAGTTACCGAGAGGCCCAGAGTGACTGAACTGGAGCTGGAGTCCTGGACTTTCCCCTGCATGGCAGCCCTGGGGACTCCAAGGGCCCACAGTCCTTGCCATAAATAAACAGCTTCAGCAAGGCCAGGCTGAAGTCCCAACCAGCCTCAGTTGTTTATTAAAGCCAATTAATTCGTTGAGTTGGGTTTTTGTGAGTGTGTGTGATAATGTCACCTGAGGCCTCTTGCATATTCCTCAGAAGAATAAGCAGTATCTTGGAGCTGGGGAACATGGGCCAGGGCCCAGGGAGCTCGAAACAGGAGGGTCAGATCGTGAGCAGAAAGTTTTGGAAGGGTCTGTAGTCTGAGGAGCTGTGATCAGGAGGAGCTTCATTTCCTTCCAAAGCTCACTCTCTACCTTAGGTCTGTCCAGGTGACAAGCAGAAAGAGGGCCACCAGGAGCTCTGGGAATACCAAAGGATCCTCAAATGGTCCTTGCTCCCTCCTCTTCTTTTAAAAAAAATTGTGGTAAAACGCACATAACATACGGGACTTCCCTAGTGGCTCAGATGGTAAAGAATCTGCCTGCAATAAAGGAGACCCAGATTCAATCCCTGAGTTGGGAAGATCCCCTGGAGAAAGAAATGGCAACCCACTCCAGTATTCTTGCAGCACATAATATAAAAATTTCCATCTTAACAATTTTTAAGTTTTCAGTTCCGTAGTGTTAAGTGTGTTCACATTGGTGTGTAGCAAGTCTCCAGAACTTTTTCATCTTATAAAATTGAAACTCTATATCCATTAAACAATAAATCCCCATTTCCCCCTCTCTCCAATCCCTGGCAACCACCATTCTACTTCCTGTATCTATGAATTTGACTACTCTAGATAGCTCATATGAGTGGAGTCATAGTGTATTTGTCTTTTTGTGACTGGTTTATTTCACTTCACGTAATGTCTTCAAGGTTCATTTGTGTTGTAGTAAGTGTCAGAATTCCCTTTTTTTTAAGCAGGAATAGTGTTCCGCTATGTGTGTGCAGGTACCACATTTTGTTTATGGTTCTTGTAACTTTTTTTTTTTATCACGCCACATGGCATGTGGGATCCTGGTTCCCTGCCTGGGGATCGAACTTGCACCTGTCGCCTGCATTGGAAACTCAGAGTCTTAACCATTGGACCACCAAGGAAGTCCCAGTCCTTGTATCTTTGTATGGGCCCTTTAGGTGTCTCCTCCCCTGAGAGCAAGGCCCCTGATGCCTGATTCAGCCCTCCTTGCTCTGGGCATCTCACTGACTCCCTGGCCACACCCAGGACTCCATACAGGACTCTGCATCAGGGCTTCAGAGGGAGCACAGACCTCAGGCTGGGCAGGCAGGGGTGTGGCGGGAGGCAACTGGGAAAAGGAGAGACAAGAAAACAGAGATTGAGCAGAAGGGGACAGACCAGGTCATGAAACTAAAGACACGAATATGAGCAGCACCCCTCTGGATGGGGGTCCCCACATCCCTGAGAGCCCCCCAAGGTGGATTAGATCCTCCTTCTCACAGCCTTTCTGCTGCCCTCTCAAGGCATCCAAATGTAGAACTTTGTGAAACATCCTTTATAAATCCAGCCAAGGCTGAGATTCCATGAGCCCAAAAGGGAAGTTGTCATGGGAAGCTGAGAACCATGAGCCCAAACTCAGCCTTCTCAGAATTTAAAGTCTGGTTGAGAAGATGAGACCAAGGCCCATGTATACCTTTTCTTCTGTGAGGAAGGGGCTGCAGTTATGGGAGAGACCTGTTGAATCACAAAACTTGAGATCTTTATATAGTTGTGATAGGGGTCATTGACTCCAGTAGTTTTCAAACGTGGCTGTAGCTCCATATCCTTTTAAAAAATTGTTTATTTATTTATTTGGCTGTGCTGGGTCGTAGTTGTGGCTATTACCATTCGTGGGCTCTTAGCTGCAGCATATAGGATCTAGTTCTCAGACCAGGGATTGAACCCAGGCCCCTTACATTGGGAGCAGAGTTTTAAACCACTGAACCACCAGGGAAGTCTTGGCTGCATAGCCTTTTACTCAAACTAAATTCTGTGTAGAAGCCAATGCATGAACTGAAGTGCTCCTTAGAGCACAACCAGAAGACCACTGACTGAGTCAGACCAGCTAATTGTAAAAGTAAGGAAATGGCTCCTTAGGGGAGACTTGACTCACCCAAGGTCACAGCTAATGACCCATGAACCCAGGTCCCCAGAATCCCACATTTTCCCATTTTTCGACACACATCAATCTGCCTTTGAAATTTTTTTCAAGTTAGGCTCTTGGGAGCTTCTCTCTTGTATTATCCCTACCATTCTGCTTGATCATTTTTGGCCTTACTTATTTCTCCTTTTAATTTTTGTTTATTTTATTGCCAGATAATTTCAGATTCCCAACCTGGGATTGAACCTGGGCCATGGGAGTGAAAGCATGGAATCCTAGCCTCTAGACCACCAGGGAACACCCCATTATTTCTCCTTTTCAATTAATTAATGAAGATTTTTATGTGGACCATTTTTAAAGTCTTTATTGAATTTGTTACAATACTGCTTCTGTTTTGTTTTGGCTTTTTGGCCATGAGACATGTGGGATTTTAGCTCCTCAACCAGGGATCAAACCCACACGCCCTGCATTGGAAGGTGAAGTCTTAACCACTGGACTGCCAGGGAAGTTCCTGTTTCTCCTTTTGAAGAGTCACCCTCCCTGACTTGAAATGCAAGCATTCCTCCTCAGCGTTGGGGCCTTGTCAGGTTTTCCTCACTCCCTTTTCCTTTCTTCCCTCCCACTTCCCCTCCCTCCCTTTCTTTCTCCATGAAGTATTTATTGTCCACTGTAAACATGTAGGAGGAAATGGGGCCAAGCTCCCAATGATTAAAAACTGAAAGTGTTTTCCCCTCCAAAGTCGATTACCCTCCGGTTAAGCAAGGACATAAGCATCCAGGGACTAACCACAGAATGATCACCTCACAGCACAACACCAGCAGGACAACTTCTTCCATGCCACACGCAGTGTAATGTCCAAGGGCCCCGCACCAAGAGGAAGTGAGATGTGACTGGGATGATCTTTCTCAATGGGCTTTAAGTGAGACCTTAGTGGAAAAGATGACACGAGGCTGGTCCTCAGGTTCAGGAAGGAAAAGGGCAGGAGAGGGGGTCACAGACTTACCTGACGGACCTTACTGAGTGCCGGCCGTGTGTGTGGCACTGGCTTGGGCCTTGAGGAGACACTGGAGTGGGCAGACACAGTCCCCGCCCTCATGGAGCTTACGGAAGACAGACATTAAACAGTGTGATCATGTGACAGATAACAGCCAACACTTACTGAATGCAATATCAGTTATGATTATCTTTGGCTGTGGGTTACGGAGACTAAAAGACTGGCTTAAAATACGTGAAAGTACGTTTTCACCACCCACTGAAGTCCGGGGGTTGGCTGTCCAGGGCTGGTATGGCAGCCGTTCTGCACAAAGTTCTCAGACCCAGACTCCTTTTATCCTGTGACATTGCACTGTGACCCCTACTCACAGTCCTGATGGCTGCTCTGGATCAGCCACCTCGGCTCCTGAGGGGATAGTTCTGGAAGCATTTCTTACTTGGTGAACCTCCTCAGGAACTGGTATGGCTTGCCGGGCTCTTTATGGTATTCGGCTTATTCCTTTGAAGACACAAGAACCCTTGTGCTCCTAGTCACCTTTCCCCCGCCCTAGCCTCCTCCTCAGCTTCCCTGGTGGCTGAGATGGTAAAGGATCCACCTGCAATGCAAGAGACCCAGGTTCAGTCCCTGGATTGGGAAGATCCTTGGTGAAAGGAACGGCAATCCACTCCACTGTTCTTGCCTGGAGAAACTCATGGCAGAGCCTAGCAGGCTATAGTCCACGGGCTCGCATGACTCAGCACACACACACAACCTCCTTCTGGCCGGCCCATCAGTAAGGCTCAGCATTCGTCCCATCTGGGAAGAGTTATGGGGAAAACTGACCCATCTGCAAGATTTTCTTTGAATGGACTGACTTCCAATACTTCCAACCAGGACTCAGACCATGTCTTGGTCTGCTTGGGTTGCTAGGACAAAACACCATAGACTGGGTGGCTTCAGTAACAGACATTGATTTCTCACAGATTTGGAGGCTTGGAGTCTGAGATCAAAGTGCAAGCATGATTGGGTTCTGGTAAGGCCTCTTTCTGGCTTCCAGGTGGCTAATTTCCTGCTGAATCCTAACAGAGAGAAAAAAGGGGAGCGAGAAAGAGAGCAAGAAAGAAAGAGACAGAGACAGAGAGACAGACTAATCCCATTATGAGGGCTCCACTCTCAGGACTTCACCAAAACATAATTACCAAGGGCTTTACCTCCAAATACCATTACCCTGGAGACCAGGGGCTTTACCATATGAATTTTGGGGGACACAATTCAGTCCCACAGCGGACCATGTAACTTACAGGAACAGGACTGCGCCCCCTGTGGTTCCTTCTCTCGCCCTGCAGGCTGGCTGGCTGGACTTGAGAGGGTGGCCACCGCAGGAGGCTGAGTAAGAGTGGGAGGAGGAAGGAAGGGGTGTCCCAGCTCTTGGGTGGATTCAAGGAAGGCTCCAGCCTGGAGCTAGACATGGCATCATCCTGACAGGGTGACGGCAAGTGATGGGCATGGGAAAATCGCTTTTGTGGAGCACAGAGGATGACTGGATGTACCCATAGGCTGGGCATCGTGCCTCCCAGAGATTGGTACAGGAAACACGGCCTCCAGTGCAACTACCTTCCCACCCTAAACCCTGCAGACAGATGCTGAGGAGAAAGTTTTATGCTTCAGTTCAGAGAGGATGGGGAGTTTCCTTTAAAGTTCCCATTGCCGGAGGGAATGAGCCAAGGCAAGGGTAGGGAGGAGACGTAATGCTCTCTTCACTCAGCTTCTTTCCTCTGCGGCGTTTATTAATGAAGTGCCATCAGGTGTTTGGTTGGTGGCGCAATACCTACAGCTCACCACTAGATGGCATAATTGCAGCAGCCACGCTTCCAAAGGACGCCCAAGAGTGAGAATTCCAGGAAAACTGATTCCCACCCTGGGCTGGAAGGAATCCTTAGAAATCACTTGGTCCATCTCTATGTTTTCAGAAAAATGGAGGTTTTATTCATTTTCAAAGACTCACAACTATTAGTGAGCTTCCTTCAGGACCCCCTCAAAGGTTTTGCAGTGAGGGGGCAGAGAGAGGACTCTGTTTTGGACACGTGGAAACCTGGCATCTAGACAGTTTGGCTCCTAAGACACACACACACTCGGCTTCTGATCCACGGGTTGCAAAATAAGGAAGTCGATTAGATCATCTTTAATGTCCTTTTCCAGCTGTCTGATTCAGATCATTTGGAATGCACCCAGCTACTTCCTATACTCAACTTTAGTCCAACTCTAGATCAACTCTAGTCTTGTTTTATTTTCACCCTCACTGTGTATATGTGTTTGGAATCTTAAGTGACAGAAAGCATTCATTCAAAATAACTGCAGAGTACATAGCTGCAGGTGCTTTGGAAGTCACCTTCCAAAAAGGTGGTTCCAAAAGCAAAGTCACTCATAGTCTTTCACTCCATGAGTTTGTACCCTACTGAAGTAAGAATGATCTACAGGTGAAAAGTTATAAGACAAAAATAGAAGAAAGGACACCAGGCAGTGTATATCTAAGGACTGAGGGAGAGGTATGGTATCATAGCACTTGGATCTCAGGGAATGGCCAGGGAGGGCTTCATGGAAGAGGTGTGGCAAGCTTGGATGGAATATAAATAGACAAGGACCTGGAGAGTGCGATTCCTGACAAGATGCCTTCTTTTTTCCCAGCTATAATCACGTGCACGTGTTCTCAGTCGCTCAGTTCTGTCAACTCTTTGCTACCCTATGGACTGTAGCCCACCAGGCTCCTCCGTCCATGGGATTCTCCAGGCAAGGATACTGGAGTGTGTTGCTATGCTCTCCTCCAGGGGATCTTCCCAAACCAGGGATCAAAACTGACTCTTGCGTCTCCTGCATTGGCAGGCGGATTCTTTAGCACTGTGCCACCTGGGAATACCAGAGTCTCTGCCTTTTAGGATTTGCATAAAAAGAAATAAAGAAGGATAAAAGAAGAGTGAGAAAAGTAACTGGAGAATGGGATAAGAGGCAGGGAGAAGGAAGAAAGACTGAGAAAGGGGGGAAGGGTGAGCAGGGATCACACTGGTGTGAGGTGTAGCTGTTCAGAGATGGAGAAGCAAAGTTAAAAAAATCTAAAACTAAGCTGGGAAAGTACTCATTCTTTTCTCCCCTGATCTTTTAGAGTCACAGAATCATAAGTTTTCAGGGTTAGAAGAGATCTCTAATCCAAACCCTTCCATAAAAGCCCTGTAGAAGTCATCCAGTGTTCACTTGGATACCCACTATGACAGGAGACTTGCTACCACCCACGATAGCCCACTCCATTTGGGAAAAACTCTAATTGATATTCTTCTTAGTAGGAATCTGACATTTACATCCCTGAAATTTCCATCCACTGGTCCTGGATTTGTCTTCCAAAGTGACCTGGAAAAGATCTAGAACCATTCCCCGCGACAGAAGTTGGCATTTGCTCTTTCTCAGCTCGGCATCTCCCAGCTGGTGCTTGTTCCACACTGAGATTCTCAAATCCATTTCGTGTGGCCAGTTGCTGTCTAATGTGTTCTATCCTGGGATTCAGTTCCCTCTTGGCAGTGTAGTTGGCTACTTCAGAGCTGGAAATTAATCTTCTTGGCGGAAAACATGGAGCTGAGGTCAAACAGAGGTTGGTGGACTCTGCTAATGTCACTCATGCAGTGCTGAGGACTGTGACCTTTCTGTTCTTCTTGCTCAGAACTTTAGTGTAGCAGGTTTTTGTTAATTTTGAGATTACAAAAATTTCAGGGACTTCCCTGATGACCCAGTGGTAAAGAATCCACCCGGCAATGCAGAAGACCTGGGTTCAATCCCTGGTATGGGAAAATCACACATGCTGCAGAGCAGCTATGCGACTGGGCCACAGCCCAGCCTGGGAGCCACAACTCCTGAAGTCCGTGTGCCTAAAGCCCATGTTTCACAACAAGAGAAGCCGCCACAATGAGAAACTCATGGACTGCAACTAGAGAGTAGCCCCTGCCTGGCGCAACTAGAGAAAAATACTTGCAGGGACAAAGACCCAGCCCAGCCAAAAAAAGAGAATTCAGTTCACTTGGGATTTATGGCTCCTTGGCCTTGTGGTCACAGCCCCATGCGACAAATTTATGTTCATAATAAGCCCTTGGCTGTCCCTCCTTCCATCTATTCTGGATAAGAACCCTGGAGAATTATCTTTCCTCAGCTCCACCAGCCTCTTCAGAGCCCCTTCCCCACCTGTTTCCTTACTGAGCTGTTCATAGTTCTCTTTTAAAGACAGTCCATTCCTCTGGTGATAGGAACAGAGATTCTTTTTTAAAAGCTGTTAATGTGACATATTTTTTCATCTTAATGACATTTATTGTTCTCTAATTTTACAAGCAATACACGTTCATTTCAGACAACTAGAAATACATAAAAAGAATAAAGTGAAAAATAACCATCACCCATAATCTCCAACCCTCAGAGAAAACACCATTAGTATTTTGATGTGTTTATGTCCAGTGTCTCTCTCTGTCTCTCTCTCTGTCTCTGTCTCTCTCTATATATATATGTATGTATGTATCCAGTGTCTGTCTATCTATCTATCATCGAGATATAATTGGCTTACAACGCTGTGTTAAGGAACAGAGATTCTTTATCATAAAAGACACTTGTGAGCACATTTACACTCTTTCCGAGAACTTATACTTTTCATCACATTTCCAAAAAGTTCAGAGACCCAAAAAAGGCTAAGAATTGCCATTCGGGAGCCTTTGTGGGATTCTGTTTATCTTTCCTCTGAATGTTTTGATATTGCATCTGCTTTGGGCAGCCTTCCTCCAGGCTACCACGAGCTCTAAAATAGCACATCTCTTTCTCTCAGGACCTGCTTCACTTCCTCCTCTCCCCCAGCCATTCCTTGGGTCACACTTAGGTTTAGAGAGACAGTTCCACCTTTTACTTTTACTTCCTCTGTGGCCCTGCTTTTTGCGGAGTTAGCATTCCTACCACACCCCTCTGAGTCTTGCTCCAGACCCTGTTGAACCCGTGTGAATGTCCACCACTCCCCATCCTCCCCCCTCACCCCACCAGCTGGTGCCTTGGGTTCACAGGCTCATTGCATCCCCATGGTCCCTTTGGTTCCACTCTCCTTGATCAGGCTCCGATGGCCTCTGCTGGACTTTCTCCTTCAGACAGGTGTGTTCTCTGTGATGTGAATCTTCTTGACTGTCAACGCTCACGTTCCTGCTCTCCTAGAAATTTTATTTTCCCTAGAACAGAGACCATTGTTGAATGGAGATGATTCCCATCTCACAAATCTATGGTCACACCCAAGACAGTATGTGCACTTCCTAAAAAATCTTTACTGTTTTACATTTACATAAGTCTCACAGGATGTTCGGAGAAGGCAATGGCAACCCACTCCAGTACTCTTGCCTGGAAAATCCCATGGGCGGAGGAGCCTGGTAGGCTGCAGTCCATGGGGTCTCGAAGAGTCAGACACGACTGATCGACTTCAGTTTCACTTTTCACTTTCATGCATTGGAGAAGGAAATGGCAACCCACTCCAGTGTTCTTGCCTGGAGAATCCCAGGGACGGCTGAGCCTGGTGGGCTGCCGTCTATGGGGTCGCACAGAGTCGGACACGACTGAAGCGACTTAGCAGCAGCAGCAGCCTAGGATGTTAGTTATTAGGGGTTGACATGTCATTTCATAACAAAGGGCCATGGTCAGTGTAAGGACAGGCTGATGAGGGTGTCCTGAGTGTTTCAGTTTGTTTTTGTGCAGGGCAAGGCTTTGGTCTGGGCATTTGAGGACTTGAAACAGTGATCTGGCCGTGCTGGTCTCAGGGATCCCTCTGTTCCCAGCCCTTCGGCTTCAAAGGAAATTTAAAAAATGATCATGTTATCCCTACCCTTTCTCCCATTCCATCCCACCCACATTTCAGCTCTCATTGCAGCCCTTCTGTGCCCTACATCTTGAGGAATAGCCAGAGGTTAAAGATCTAGCGTTTAAAAGCTTGGTTACCAGCTGGAATGTGGAGAGCGCTCTTGTGTGGTTAGTTTCATAATCATATATTTAATGCACTTTATTCCTGGTACTGCAAGGTTTTTTTTATAGAATTTAGTCTTTGTGATATTTTGCCAGTGTCTAGTTTCTGATAATGGCAGCTGGAGTTTTGCCAGGTCTTTGAGGTTTAGAAAATTGAATGGGACCTGGCTGTTGCACTCAGGACGGTAGGTAACCTAAGACATAGTTTTGTGCCTGCGTTCAGTCGTGTCCGACTCTTTGAGGCCCCTTGGACTGTAGCCTGCTAGTCCCCCTCTGTCCATGGGATTTTCCAGACAAGAATACTGGAGTGGGTAGCTAAGACATATATGGTATACAAACACAAAAATATCAAGTGGAAGGCAAAGGCTGTAAGATAGATACTAACAAAGAAGTGGGGGGGATTTTAAAGGGAAAAGCAGCACTATTTCCAGTTAGGACATCAGAGAAGGCTCTTTGGAGGAGGAGGGGCTGGCAGTGAAACTGTAGAGGATGCCGGTGACTTGATGTGTGCTCTTAGAAGAGAGTCTGGGTTAAGAGTGTAGTCTCAGGGTCAGGAAGGGTCTACACTCATGAGCTGTGTGACCCTGGGCAAGGTTTTCAACCTCTCCAAGCCTCAGTTTCCTAATTTATAAAGTGGGGACAATAGTAGTACTGATCTCATTTGGTTATTACAAGGATCCAGTGAGTTGATCAATGTAAAGCATTAAAACAGCATTTGTATACGTATAACGGATTCAATTGGCTGTATGCCTGAAACTAACACAGCATTGTAAATCAACTATACTCCAATAAATTAAAAAGAAAAAAAAATCTGAAAAAACCCACCCAAAACAAAACAGCATTTGTAACCTAGTAAGAACTCAATTATTAACTCTATAGGCAGAGGGGTATTCTAGGCAGCACATACAGTTCTAGCAAAAGAAGGAAAATGAAAGAACTCTTATCCTTTTGGGAAATCCCCAAATAACAGAAATACCTGGGCAACAAGAGGAGAGAGAAACAGTGCTCATCAAAACAGTGGTAAAGAACCCACCTGCCTAAGAGGTGTCTTCTTTATTGACAGATGGGTTCTTTACCATGACACCACCTGGGAAGCCTGTAATTAAGGTGGACATGTTACTAAATTTATTTGTTTTCTGGGAATTTGGGCTTGTTAGGGGTAGTCTTGTGTGATAATCACTCTCATATTTTTTATTTGCTTTTGTTTTACAGCTTGATAAAAATACAATTAAAAATTGCTACAAATAAATAGGGGAGAGACTTAACGTCTCCAATCCATGTAGCTAATTTCATGTACCTTTGGCAATTTACCATGTGCTTCTCCTCCATCTTCTGCCATGCTGCAATTAGTTTTTGAGTGTCTCTAAGAGTTCTGTCTTCCAGCCTCAAAGGACACTTATGGTCACCTGCCTCAGTGTCCCAAATGTCCATTATTATTTATTTTTTGGCCTTACCCCATAGCACATGGGATCTTAGCTCCCCAACCAAGGATTCAACCAGTGCCTCCTGCATTGGAAGCACAGAGTCTTAACCATTGGACTGCCAGGGAAGTCCCTATGAAGTATTTAGTACAGTGGCTGGCAAATAATAAGCCCTTGATAATTGTTACCTTTGAAGTTGTCATTCACTCTGTCATCTTACCTTAATGGAGTGCTTGGTAGAGTTCTGAGGCAGTAGGAAATAAAGGTTCATTTTGTGACCTGGGCAGAAGAAAGCTCTAGAAAACTAGGATGCTCCCAGTCTGAAGGTACTACTTCAAAATCCTTAGTGTACTTAGGGGATGGCTAGAGTGTAGGGTTTCCAAGGAAGAATCAAAGACACAGGGTCAGGAAGACAGATGAGTGGTGGCTGCAAGAAACTACCCACAGATGGGGAACACAGCCCTCAGGGTAATCATGGGTGCCTGAGCTCCAGAGGGGAGGAGAAGCGGGTGAGGGAGGAGAGGGAAGGAGGAGGGGGAACCCGGGAGGTCAAGGTGTTCTCCTGCCAGGGGTCCTGGTTGGAGCGCCCTAGGTATGGGCTTTCCCCTTCCTCTCCTTCCTCAGACCCTGGGGCTCCCAAGTCCTTACTGCAGGCCTTATTGGGTTGGAAGCAGCCAGAGCCTTGGGGAAGTGAGGCACGCTGCTGATCATACACCCAGCTCACAGTCACGCCTCTCTGTCTCATCCTTTCAGGGAAAAGCTGAATCCCAGGGGCTCTCTGTTCGGCCCAGAACTTGGTCTAACGCCCAGGTTTTTCCGGTGTAGTTCTCATATCTCAGGAGTCAGGCGGGCACGGCTGGTAACTTCTTGTAATAGTTAAGACAGGAAGTGGTCAGGACCTGGAAATAGAGCAGGGCTAGGGAGCGGGAGGGTGAGGAAAAGGCTTTTTCTGGAGAAAATGTTCTGTGTGCCTTCTTGGGCTGGGAGCACAGAATTCCCGGTCTTGGCCTGGGCTGCAGGGACCCTTGGGGAAACTTCTTTATGGACCTCCAGATTAAATTTTTTCCTTTATTCCAATAGGAATTTCTCGCATGAACATAGCAAGGCCCACCTGAAACATTAGAGGGTATCGGGCAACCTGTAGCCCCACTTATAGTTAGGGAGACAGTGGGGTGTAGAGTCAGAGGGACCTGCTTCTCAGTGCCCCTTTTGTTGCTTACTACCTAGGCACTCTTTTTTAAAAAATAATAATTAACTAGGCTTCACTGGGTCTTAGTTGTGGCATGTGGGATCTAGTTACCTGACCAGGGATTGAACCCAGGCCCCCTGCATTGGGGGTGCAGAGTCTCAGCCAGTGGACCACCAGGGAAGTCACCCTAGGTGTTCTTCAGCTAACTATCCCATTTCTCTGAGCCTCTGTTTTTTCACTTATAAGATCAGGAATCCCTTGCCTATTTTGTGCTGATTAAATAAAGTATGAAAAAATTCTTAGCACAGTATTTTGCATATAAAAATTACAAAATAAATGGGGTCTAATATAATAACAATAATAATAATAATTGTTCTGTCACCCTACTTAACCTCAGCGTCTGTAAAATAAGTTATTATGAGGATTAAGGGAGATGATCAATATTTATAAAGAAAGTGGTGTATAAAAAGAAAGATATTTATTTATTTATCAAAGAAGTGCTCTCAAATTCTAGTTCTTTTCCTTGGAGGAAAATCACACTTGGGGGAAAGGGCCTGGGTCAGCAGCTTGTGACAGTGAGGGGACATGGGGGGTGGCGGGGAGAGGCCATTCTCCGGCTGGAGAAGACCTGGGGAAATAACACTCCCCGTTGGGAGGAACTGGGTTGAGGGATTGGGGAGTGGATTCAGGCAGGTTTGGGGGGATCCAGTGACTGGGCCCTGTTTCTTGGAGTGATGGTAAGGCCCTGTGGATACTGTTGACGTTGGGCCTTTCTGAGTCCTCAGTGGCCCAGAAGAAGGCCTCCCAGCCTCATGGACTAGGGCTCGACTCTAGGGCTCCCGTATCCCAAAGTGATAGTTCTTAACACATGGGTCATAGACCATTTAAGAAACTAGTGAAACCTAAGGACTGTTTCTGTAGAAAACACAAACTTTTGGCTATCAGTGGGGGTTCACAGATCTTTTGAAATTCATCCAAGGACTTGTGGTGAAGAAACAATGTCCCTGGCTTCAGAATAGCCCTGATGCTTTAGGTGTTGGCAAGAAGAGTGGTCCATGAACTTGGGACAATCTGAGACTTGTCCCAGCAACACTGATTATGCTAAAGATCTTCCAGGGGTTGGAATAGGGACAGGGCCCTGACCCAGGAGCTACATCAGGGGATGGTCAGTTTGACCAGTAAGGACCCTCCCCATAGCCTGTAACATCCCCCTGCCTCAATTAATCAGCTCACCTCAACTACAGCCCAGGGGCCTAGTGACAAGCAGCAACAATGAAGCAGTGGGTATCTTGACTTGCAGAGAAAATTTAGGGAATTCAGCATAGATGAACTGATCCTAGGGGGAAGAAATAGCTCACATTTATTGAGGATGAGATGGCTAGGCAGCATCACTGACTCAATGGATAGGAACTTGAGCAAACTCTGGGTTAGGACTCGGCACTTTGACTGTGGTGGCCTGGGTTCAATCCTTTGTTGGGGAACTAAGATCCTACAAGCCACATGGGATGGCTGGGAAAAAAAGTCTGGAGCCCAGTTGCAAGTTTGGATTCACTGAAGCAGGGCCCCAAGGAAGGTGACTGAGAATAGAAAGATACCCAAAGAGGAATTTGGGGCCAGAAGTCAAGCAGCAGCTCTGTTACTGGAATGAGGCATCACCCTGGCTTGGGGGTTGGATGGAGTAAGTATCTGGATTGGTCTGAGACAGGGTGTGAGCAGTCATATGATGCCTTCTGTGCTCACAGAGCTTGAACCCAGGCTTGGCCAGGTGGTACTTTGTATGATGAGTTGAGATAGAAAGTCCTTGGGCTCTTACTTGTTCTTTTCAGCAAAGAAAGGCCTGGCTTATGTGAGAATGCACGCCAAGACAGAACTTGACTGTGTTAGGCCCAGTGGGGCTCAAGCTTTGGGAGGGCAGGGCCTGGTGCTCTTCACTACAGCATTCTCAGTATGCTGACACACAGCAGGTGCCTAATACATGCTTGTGAATGAATGTGAAATGCCAAGGCTGAGCTCATCCCTTCACAACTTTGATAAAAATCTACAGGTACTTCCCATACAGCTCCCCAGAGCCTAGAAATACCAAGTTCTATATCTTTAAGTCAGTGTGGACTCTGAAAACTCATTTCCTTTAAGCCAAAGGAACAGCCCTGTCATCTCTCTCTCAATGGACAGAAGAGCCTCTGCCAAACGTGTAGGAGGACAATACTGTGAACCAATACACTTACTCCACACTCAAGACTCCTTAACTACAGGAACAAATTTTTTTTTTTTTTTTTTTTTTTTTTTTAGGAACAAATTTTTAAAAAAGTCATTTATTTATTTGACTGCTGTGGGATCTTTGTTGCAGCATGCAAACTCTTAGTTGTGGTACGCAGAATCTAGTTCCCTGACCAGGGATGGAATCCAGGACCATGGCTTTGGAAGCTCGGAGTCTTAGCCACTAGACCACCAGGGAAGTCCTCAGAGGAATGAATTTGCATTGATAGACCTACAATATCTCCACAAATAATAAGAACAATAAGAACATACTTTTCTGTGTTTTTCAGATTCCAAAGGCTTTCATATCCCTGATTTCTAGAACCTCATAAACATGTGTGGGTGTTGGGAGTGAGTAGAGTGGGTTTGGGGGTGGGGAAAAGGGCAGGGAACAGTTATTTTTTATAGATAAGAAAAATGAATATAGGGAATTCCCTGGTGATCCAGTGGTTAGGACTCAGTGCTTCATCAGCTTTGGTCCATGTGGGCGTGGGTTTGATCCCTCATCAGAGAACTCAGATCCCACAAGCTGAGAAGGAAGGCCAAAAAAAGAAAGAAAGAAAGAAAGAAAGAAAAATGAGTATAGAGAGGATTTGGAGCGTTTTAAGATCAGTTAATCAGTAAGAGGTGGGGCAAGGATGTGAACCCGGGGACCTTCTGACTCTAAGTACAAAGGGGAAATAAACATGACCTTGAAGGAAAGAGATCCAGGAAATGGCCACAGAAGTGTTTCCTCCAACTTACAGTGGTGACAATGAGCAACTGGATGGAGTGGGGCTTCCCAAGGGGGCTGACAAGAGCACAGGGCAAGGTTCCCTATCCTGGTGTCAGCCTGGCCAAGGTCACTCAAGGAACCAGATAATGCGACTCCTGCATCTTAAATGGATCTTGGGGATGATCTGCCTGCCATGCATTGGATAGCCCTCCATGGTCCTATCCATTGCGGAATATGGCACTTGGATAAATCACGGAATAGACACTCAGATCTCCCAACATCACTGCTTGATTAACAATTTTTTTTAACATTAACCATCAAGGGCTGCTAAGAAGATAAAAAGTAGGAAGAAATTATTTTATTTACTGAGGGCCTACTGAGTAATATAAAGATAAAAAGCTACTGCCCCTGTGCTCAAGGATCTCACTGTCTACCAGAGAGAGGTGATGGTGGGAGAGGCAGAGATGGATAAATAATCATGGAACTTCTGCTCCTGACTATGACGAAGTGACAGGTATAGAACTCACTCTCCCACGATAATCAAGAATATATTCAGGCAAAATATTTGAGAAACTGCTTTAGACATTGAATATGGCTAGCAGAATTATAATCCTTGTGGGAAAAGAAACACATGAGGTGAGGAGCTCTACATTTGCCTAGGAGCTTTTGGCCTGGAGGAGCAGTGGGAATGCTTCTGGAATGCAGTGGGAGAAAGTGAAAGTGAAGTTGCTCCGTCATGTCCGACTCTTTGTGACCCCATGGACTGTAGCCTACCAAGTTCCTCCATCCATGGGATTCTCCAGGCAAGAATACTGGAGTGGGTTGCCATGTTCTTCTCCAGGGGATCTTCCCGACCCAGGGATCTAACCCAGGTCTCCCGCATTGCAGGCAGACGCTTTAACCTCTGAGCCACCAGGAAAGCAGTGGGAGAAGGTGGAGTCTAATAAGGGCATGGTGGTCTCACTGAGGTGAAAAGCGTAGATTAGAGTTCAGGGCCTCTGAAGAAGCTGTAATTTGTGGGAAAGGCTTTTAGAGAGGGGGATGCTGAACAGAGGGGTGCCCCAGAAGTCTGCATGGGTGATCTCTACGGTCTTTGGACAAAGGCCGAGCTGCGCATGCGCATAGTTAGACTCTCTAGGGCTTAGCAGAGAGCAGCAGAGAGCTGAAGAGAACTCTAGAGGTGGCACATGGCTTAGAGATGGAGTTCTAGCCCAGTCAGAATGAGAAGATCTCACTAAACAACTTGGTGATACAGCTTAGATGATACAGAACGTCCACACCTTAGGAGTAAGGACCACGTTCTACAGGCACATACACAGAAACACACTCTCTAAGATTAAGGATAGAATTTGAAATGACCAGCCCTCCCTGAAAAAGAATAAAACCATTCTGTCAAGATAATCTGCCAGTAATTTGTCTAATAGAACTAAATTCAGTTCTTCTCAAAGGAAGACAACATAAACTCTGAAATGAATAAGTCACAGTGTTAATATATAATCTAATATCACTATACATATGAAGAAGCAGAAACTTGGGACCCACCATTTTTCAAAAGGCAATAAAGAAATACAGTTCCTGAGATAAGCTAGAATTAGCAGACTGGAATTTTAGAATACTGGTTATAATCATGTTTATGGTTTTTCCAGTGGTCATGTATGGATGTGAGAGTTGGACGATAAAGAAAGCTAAGCACCAAAGAATTGATGCTTTTGAACTGTGGTGTTGGAGAAGACTCTTGAGAGTCCCTTGGACTGCAAGAGATCCAACCAGTCCATCTTTTTTTTTTTTTTTTTAAACATTTATTTTTATTTATTTGGCTGCATAGAATCTTAGTTGTGGCATGTGGGATCTAGTTCCCTGACCAGGGATTGAACCCAGGTCCCCTATATCAGGAGTGCAGAGTCTTAGCCACTGGACCACCAGGGAGTTCCCCCAACCAGTCCATCTTAAAGGAAATCAGTCCTGAATATTCATTGGAAGGACTGATGCTGAAGTTGAAACTCCAATACTTTGGCCACCTGATGCAAAGAGCTGACTCATTTGAAAAGACCCTGATGCTGGTAAAGATTGAGGGCAGGAGGAGAAGGGGACGACAGAGGATGAGATGGCTGGATGGCATCACCGACTCAATGGACATGGGTTTGGGTGAACTCCGGGAGTTGGTGATGGACAGGGAGGCCTAGCGTGCTGCGGTTCATGGGGTCACAAAGAGTCGGACATGACTGAGCAACTGAACTGAACTGAAGGACATAAAGGAAAATATAGACATAATTATTGAAGATATGGGGAATCTCTGCAGAGAAAGTGAAACTGTGAAAGAGAAGCATGGAAAATTCTAGAACTTAAAACACAGTAGGCATAACAGCATAATAGAGACTGCAAAAGAAAGGGTTGGGAAACTTAAACAGAGATTACTATTTAATCAAAAAGCAAACAATAAAGTTATTTAAAAAACCTGGAGTCTCAGTGACCTGTGGGATAGTTTATTTTAGATGATATCTAAAATACGTGTGGGCTTCTCTGGTGGCTCAGCGGTAAAGAATCTGCCTGCAATGTAGGAGACGCAAGTTTGATCCCTGGGTCAGGATGACCCCCTGGGGAAGGAAATGGCAACCCACTCCAGTATTCTTGCCTGGGAAATCTCATGGACAGAGGAGCCTGGTGAGTTACAGTCCGTAGGGTTGCAAAACAGTCGGACTCGACTTAGTGACCAAACAACAACAAAACATGTGTAACTGGAGTTTCAGAAGGTAAGGAGAGAGAGAATGGGCAGAAAAAATATTGGAAGACATAATTGCTAAGGAGTTCCTATATTTGGTGAAAAATAAACCACTTACAAGGTCTTCCCTGGTGGCTTAGACTGTAAAGCATCTGCCTGCAATGTGGGAGACCTGGGTTTGATCCCTGGGTCTGATCCCTGGGTCAGGAAGATCCCCTGGAGAAGGAAATGGCAACCCACCTCAGTATTCTTGCCTGGAAAATCCCATGGATGTAAGAGCCTGATAGGCTACAGTCCATGGGGTCGCAAAGAGTTGGACACAACTGAATGATTTCTCTTTCTTTCTCTTTCTACATAAGAAGAGGGAGGCAGAGGATGAGAAGGTTGGATAGCATCACCAATTCAATGGTTGTGAACTTGGGCAAATTCTGGGAGACAGTGAGGGACAGGGAAGCCTGGCGTGCTGCAGTCCATGGGGTCATGAAGAGTCAGACATGACTTAGTGACTGAATAACAACAACAAAAACCATTAACCTTAAGTTGGTGAAGAAGAAAAGCACCTATTCATCTTACAATCAAACTGCTAAAAAACTGATAAAGAGTTAACTCAAAAGCAGCTAGTAACAAATCTGAGACAATTGGGCAACAAAATAAGTTAAGATAGTTTTGTATTATAATTCATAGAATAAAATAAATATCCACAAATTCACACTGAATTTTAAAAATGAGAGAGAAGAGAGCAGGTCTTCCTTACTGTGGAATACAAATTAACAGCTATAGAAGGAAAAAATGGAAATAAAAAAATCACTATTAACGAAATATCACACTAACCAATTAATTGCAATCAAGAACCATTGATGGATGCTGAAATTAGTGGGTGAAAGTAGGAAGAGAAACAGGATATTTGCATAGAATTGAAGTATCTTCCCAGAAAATATTGATTAATTACAAAGAGCAAAATCATTCTTTTATAGTAAAGAAACCTGGCAGACATCACCTTCACCATGAGATCAAAGCAATAAGATTCATTGTTATGTCAAACACGACATAATGACGAAACACCCGCCTCCCCCACACACATGCATACACACACACCGCCTGGTATAAGGTAATGACAAAGCACATATTTTTGTGATATTCTTGCTTAGAAAGCTTCAATACAATCATGAGAAAACACCAGACAAACCCAGAGTGAGGGCCATGCTACACCATGTGTGTGTGTTTAGTCACTCTCTCAGTCATGGCCAACTCCTTGTGACCCCTTGGACTGTAGCCCACCAGGCTCCTCTGTCCAGGCGATGCTCCAGGCAAGAATACTACATCATACTTGGCCTAATAATTGACACAAAAATGTCAAGGTGATGAAAGAAAAGAAAGACTGAGAAAATGTCATAGACTGAAGGAGACTAAGGAAACATGGTAACAATACAATATGGGATGCTGGATTGGATCTTAGAACAGAAAAAGGATATTAGTGGAATATTGGCAAAATTCAAATATTGTGTCTAGATTAGTTAATAGTATCATACTGAGCTTTCTGTGTTCAATAATTGCAATATGGCAGTACACAATGTTGACAGTAGGGGAAACGGAGTGAAGAATAAAAGGGAACTGAATATTTCGAAACTCTTCTGTAAGTGTAAATGATTAAAAAAAAAAAAACAAAAACCCAGAGAGAAAAGACAAGGAAACAAGAATATATATGATGGGAATTCCTTGGTAGTCTAGTGGTTAAGACTCCATGCTTTCACTGATGAGAGCGCTGGTTTGATCCCTGGTTGGGGAACTAAAATTCCACACACCTCATGCTGAAGCCAGAAAAATAAATAAATAAAATAAATGATGGTTGGCTTCTCATCAGAAACAGTGGAACCAGAAAACAGTGGGACAACATCTATAAAGTACTGAAAGAAAAAATTACCCTATTAACCTAAAAATCTCTATAGAAGAAGTATCATTAGAAATGAGACAAATAAAAATTGAGCATTTTGCTTTTTAGTCTCAAAGTCATGTCCAACTTTTTGCAACCCCATGCGCTGCAGCCCACTAGGCCTCCTCTGTCCATGGAATTCCTGGCAAGAACACCGGGGTGGTAGCCATTTTCTTCTCCTGGGGATCTTCCTGACCCAGGGATCGAACCTGGGTCTCTTGAGTCTCCTGCGTTTACAGGTAGATTCTTTACCACTGAGCATATTTATTGCCTTTAAAGTCTGCTAAAGATAGTTCTTCAGGCTGAAGGGATTGGAAACTTGGACAGCATATTTGCTGGACAGGTGTCCACCCCAAGTGGTTGGTACCAGCAGTGTTAGGCTGGGGAGACACCTAGGTGAATGGGAGATAGTTTATATACATGAGAATGAAGCAAATAAGTAAACATCTAGGTGGAGATGAAACCTGTGTGATCTGGATTTTGATCCACTGTTAAAACTACGACTGACCTAGACACCTTCCAGCAGTTAGGAACAGCGTATGGAGCTCAGGTCAGGAAGCCCAGTGACCCTTTGTGGGTGGCTCCTCCCCTGCCCCCTTGCAAATCACGAATGACACTTCTACTGATGTGTGCTCTTTTTTTTCCTAGTGTTTGGGAGGTCTGAAGAGGAAATGCCCATCTCTGCTGAGGGTGGGGCAGAAGGAAGAGGGGAGATCAGACATGATTATATGGAAGAGGTGACATCTGAGATGTTCTGATAAGTGGAATTTTCCATGTGGAAAGAGGAAGTAAGATCAGTCAGACAGACAGGCAAGGAGTGTTTGGGAATGTTACATATCTTTTTGAGCTAGGATGGGAGGTGGGGCTGGAGACCTGAGGCAGGGCCAGTTTCCAGGTATCTTGTGCATCTCAGGAGAGGGCTTAGGGAAGCCCAAGCACAGCCTGGAAGGCTTTGGAGGAGCCCAACATCTGGAGAGATTCCAAATCCTGCCTGATGCCTCAGGGCTTTTTCTTTCCTTTTCTTCATTTAAAAAAATTTTTGGGCTTCTCTGGGTCACAGCTCTTTGTTGCTGAGTATGGCTATCCCAAGTTGCAGTTTTAGCAAGAGGGGGCTACTCTCTAGTTGCATTGTGTGGGCTTCTCATTGTGGTGGCTTCTCCTGTTGCAGAACCAACGCTCTAGGGTTCCAGGGCTCAGTCATTGCCGGGTACCGTCTTAGCTGCATGTGGGAACTTGGTTCCTGGACCAGAGAATGAACCCAGGTCCCCTGCAATGGCAAGTGAAAGTCACTCAGTCATGTCTGACTCTTTGAGACCCCATGGACTGTATAGTCCATGGAATGGGGACTATACAGTTCATGGAATTCTCCAGGCAAGAATACTGGAATGGGCAGCGTTTCCTTTCTCCAGGGGATCTTCCCAACCCAGGGTTTGAACTCAGGTCTCCCACTTTGCAGGCGGATTCAATATCAGTTGAACCACCAGGGAAGGCCCTGCATTGGCAAGCAGATTCCTAACCACTGGACCACCAGGGAAGTCCTCAGACCTTGTTTTTCATTATCCTTAGAGCTTCCTATTGAGGCAGCCTGCACCAGCCCTTATCTGTGGTGGGCTCCTGCTCACAGTCCCAGCGCTGTCGCCTTTGAGCTTCCCCCGAAGTTTCTAGTTTGTGGAGGACCCAGAGACCCATAAGTAGGGATCCAGGGAGGCAGGAGGCCTTTGAAGAGAATGAGATAAAGCTCTAAAGCCTGTGAGTTTGAGTGCAGGCAGTATGCTGACTGTCTTGAAATGTTTATCAGATACTGTGCTTACTCCTTGCAAGCACCTATTTGCAGAGAAAGGTCCTTTATGCACATCAAGTGCTTACACAAACTTGAGATGCGGTCTTGTCTTCAAGAGGCTTACTGTTTACTGGAAAACCAAACTAATCCAAGATAAATATTAGTGAATAACAAAGGACTAAACAGGTGCCTGGCACAGAGTAGGCGTTCAGCAGGTTTGTCAATTAAATGAATGAACGTATCAATGACCAAAAGTCAAGGTACAGAGGGCAGGTGCCCGAGGACCTCGAGGGAAAGAGAAAGCCGTGTGGGTGTCTCCGAAGAGAGGGCACAGGTTTCTGGCTTTTCTAAGCATACCAAGTGCCCGATGCGGACCCTGGGGCCAGGATGTCCCCGGAAGATGCGCCCTCGACCTCCCTGGGGTCCCAGTCTTGCCTTGCGTACCCGCAGGCGATCCTCGCGGGCTGAGCCCCAGCGGCAGAGAGGAGCGGCGGTTTCCCACTTTCCGCCCTGCGGTGGAGGGTCCGCAGAAAGGCCGGAGGGGAGGGAGCATCAGTCCACGGCCCGCCCCGTTGAGTCCCACCCACAGCGTCCCCTCCCCTCCGGCCCCGGGAAAAGCGGCCGCGGGCGCCGCCGCTCGCTGTGGGGCGGGAGGACGCTGCCGAGAGGGAGCGCGGCGGCGGGCGGACGAGATGCGAGCGCGGCGACTCTGGGCCGCGGTGCTGATGGTGGGGGCGCTGGCGGGCGTCGGTGTCGGAGGTGAGTGGGGCTCCCGCGCGGTGGGGACCCTGGTCTCGGGTGAGCCGCGCCGCGCGTCCTGCCGCAGCGGAGTGTACAGAGCGGACGTGGAGCGGGGAAGCCGGTCGGGTGGGTCCTGCGCCCCTGGGCTCAGAGTGCGCGGGGCCAGGCTGGAGACGTCGGAGCTGGGAGCTGGGGACCTTCCGGGCTCCGCTGCGGTCACGGAGAGCCACTACCTAGGGGCAAGTCCACCGGAACACCCAACTAACTCTTAAGCCGAGTTAGGCGCCTGTCCCGGGCGATCTCCACGTGAGCGGCGCGGTGGGCGCATCTCTGAGCCCGGAGTTCAGTCCCGGCTGCGCGCCTCGCAGGTGGTCCCGGCCGTGCGAAGGCAGAGTGGCTCCCGGAGCCCGGGCAAGCTTCCCGGGGCTGTTCCCCCGCGTTGGCAGAGGGATGCGGTTGTCGCTTCTCAAATGAGAGCGTGTGCGCGCAGACTTACCGGTTACTCGACATTTCTCTTTCTCTTTGTGTACACGTTCTCCCAAGTTTTTGTCTGTTTGGTTTTTACTTGGAGGCTCCCCGCGGGAGCGATTCGGAGGAGGACGAGGGCTCTACCTCCTACAGTGTCCTAGGGTGGCGGCAGTAGCCTCCGCTTCCGGGACAAGCCCAGCATCCGAACACTCTCCACTGCGTGCGAACGGCCACGCCAGGGGTCCCCGGAGCTGGCTTGGCTCCCTGGCTTTGTCTCTCTTGCTGCCGCACGCGCACTGTCAGCTGCCAAGGCAGCTGGCCCTCGGCCTCATTGGGCTGGGAGGGGCACAGCCCAGGTTGCTCTTTCTGGTACTCGGGTGACCCTCTCAGGGAGAACTCTGTCTCTGGGTCCACTGCGGCGTTTCTCTGCAGAGGACGCACAAGTGTGCACACACCTACTTTTAGTGAAAAGAGTAGTACTCATGAGAAGTAGTACTCCCTATGGCTCCGTTGGTTAAGAATCCGTCTGCCATGCGGCACACCCCGATTCCATTCCTGGGTCTTGAAGATCCGCTGGAGAAGGGACAGGCTACCCACTCCAATTTTCTTGAGCTTCCCTTGTGGCTCAGCTGGTAAAGAATCTGCCTGCAATGTGGGAGACCTGGTTTCCATCCCTGGGTTGGGAAGATCCCCTGGAGAAGGGAAAGGCTACCCACTCCAGTATTCTGGCCTGGAGAATTCCATGGACTGTATGGTCCATGAGGTTGCAAAGAGTCGGACAGGACTGAGTGACTTTCAATTTCACTTTTTCATGGTAAGACAATTTAGATTCTACAGATTAAGACTTATTGCTAAATCTGTCAGGAAATACTTGATGACTTCCTTTAAGACTCTTGTATGTGTAACAGATTGTCCAGGATAGGGCAACAATATCTTAAAAAAAACAACACTTTATTGAGGTAGGACCCACATTTTAAAAGCTGTGTATATACTAACACATATATATGGAATTTAGAAAGATGGTAACAATAACCCTATATGCAAAACAGAAAAAGAGACACAGAAGTACAGAACAGACTTTTGAACTCTGTGGGAGAAGGTGAGGGTGGGATGTTTCGAAAGAACAGCATGTATATTATCTATGGTGAAACAGATCACCAGCCCAGGTGGGATGCATGAGACAAGTGCTCGGGCCTGGTGCACTGGGAAGACCCAGAGGAATCGGGTGGAGAGGATGGTGGGAGGGGGGATCAGGATGGGGAATGCGTGTAACTCTATGGCTGATTCATATCAATGTATGACAAAACCCACTGAAATGTTGTGAAGTAATTAGCCTCCAACTAATAAAAAATAAAAAAAAATTAAAAAAATAAAATCTGTATATATTTAATGTATATGACTTGAATTTTGAGATAAGTATACACTCATGAGATCATCACCACATTTTATGATCCACAACTTGATGAAGGAGTTACAGATAATACATAGGGGGCTGTTTAAGTTATTGCTGCAGAAGCTTCCCATGTAGTAGATGCTCAAACAAGTCAACTGATATCTTTAGCCTGCAGTGTGTGGCCTGATGACTATGGCCCAGAATTATGAATCTCCAGCATTCAACCCTGGGAGAGGTTAGAGTCTTGTTTCAGATGCTGTCTGAATGGAGAAGTCTGGAGGCAACTCGGCGTTCTCCGGCAGCGATGCCTGCTTCCATGAACTTAAAACATTTTTTGCTTTCTTTTCACATCTACAGTTTTCTGAATTTCTGAATGATTTCTGAATCTAATCATTATGTATTTTTACAGTTTTAGAAGTAAGATAGTATGAGATAGAGTCTAGCATGGTGCTTGGTTCAGCTGGTGAAGATGAAGAGTGCATTTGTTATTTTGCTGTCTCTCTCTCCACCCCTCACTTCTAGTATACTTTTTGTTGATCTGGTTTATAGAGTTGTAATGATCTGTATAGGATTCTACTGCGCTGGCATACCTAAATTTGCATGAATTATTCTCTTGGGGATCTGTTCACAGGTTCATCATTGTGACTGGAGTGATTCCAGAGTGGTGATGGGCTATGCTGAGCTAGCTAGCCCCAGAGAACCATTGAGAGGCAGGGTAGAGTCCTCTTTAAGAGTATGGGCTCAGGACTTCCCTGGTGGTCCAGTGGCTAACTTTGGGTTCCCATTGCAAGGGGCACAGGTTTGATCCCTGGTCAGGGAACTAGACCCCACATGCTGCAATTAAGAGTTCACTTGCCACAACTAAAGATCCTGCACGCCTCAAGTAAGACCCAGTGCAGCCAAATAAACAAATTAAATTTAAAAGAGGATGGGCTCTAAGCAACTTCCCTGATAGTCCAGGGGTTAAGACTTCATCCACCCTTCCACTGCAGTGGATTCTGGTTCAATTTCTGGTCCAGAAGATTTGTTGGTCCGGGAAGTTCCCCATCTGCGAGGTGTGGCCAAAACAACCCACAAAAACAAACAAACAAAACAAAAACAACAACAACAAAAATCAAAAACAAAGGACAAAAGATCGTGGACTCTAGAGAAGACCTCCAAAGTAACAAACCCCCAATAATAGTGGCTTTCTCAATGTCTCAGTGGGTAAAGAATATACCTGCAATGCAGGAGACAAAGGAGATTCAGGTTTGGTCCCTGGATTGGGTAGATTCCCCTGGAGATGGAAATGGCATCCCACTTTAGTATTCTTGCCTGAAAAATCCCATGGATAGAGGAGCCTGGCAGGCTACAGTCCAAGGGTTGCAAAGAGTCAGACACGACTGAACAGAGCAGACAGCAAAAGCAGTTTCAGTTATATTTCACAGCCCCCTCACTCCAGTGTTTATGACTGGGTTGCAGGGATCATCGGATCCCTGGGAAGCAGATATAGGATGAAAGTGGAGAGCTCTGTTGGAACCCAGTGTCGAAGGGACACAGACTGGATGGGGATGTCACAGAAAGGCTGTCCCAGTGTGGGATAGTCTGGTAAGGGGAGAAGAGAGGTTGTTTGGTGGTAGACTTGAGTTTTGGAATTCATGTGCAAAGATGATCTTTTTGACTTCACTCAAAAAATATTGGGTTTTGTGGCTTCCCCAAATACGGGTCTTTATTTTAACCCAAGACCTACTGAGTAACAGGTTTGTTTTCTATCTAATTTGATTAGTTCTGAGCTGAGGTGCTGATTTCTCCTCCTGAATTTATAATCTAAAATTCTCCAGCTGAAAGGAACTCTCAGCGCCTGGAGAGACAGAGCAGGGGGCTTTTTGGCTGGGGAAAGGAACAGTTGTGGTTTGAATGTGTGCGTGCTAAGTCACTTCAGTCATGTCTGACTCTGCGACTCTATGGACTGTAGCCCCTCAGGCTCCTCTGTCCATGGGATTCTCCAGGTAAGAATACTGGAGTGGGTTGCCATGCCCTCCTCCAGGGGATCTTCTTGACCCAGGGATCAAACCTACATCTCTTGCACCTCCTACCTTGGCAGGTGAGTTCTTTACCATTAGTGCCACTTGGGAAGCCCAGCTATGGTTTAAAGCCAATCAAATGTGGGTTTAATTCTTCTTTTTAAAACATTTTATTTGTATTGGAGTATAGCTGCGTAACAATGTTGTGATAGTTTCAAATGGACAGCAAAGGGACTCAAATGTATACATGTATCCATTTTCCCCCAAACTCCCCTCTCATCCAGGCTGCCACTGGATGTGGGTGTAGTTCTTAATTTTGCCTCAGTATCTGTTTTACCTTGGGCAAGTGACTTAATCTCTTAGGTCCTCTGTTTTCTCCTCTACAGAGTGGAGGAATTAGTACTTCTACAATTGTACCAATTAAATGAAATAAAGGCACAAAATAAGTTTTCAATGGTAACCACTCCTGTTGTTATTTTTCTTGTCTGTGGTAACTACAGTGTTTTGGAGGTTAGACTGTTAGTGTTTCATCCATGCATAAAATTCAAGTTCCTAGAATGAGACCCATGGGGTCCCTCTTCCCACACTTATGTGATAGGGGCTAAGTTGCTTTGATCATGTCCGACTCTTTGCAACCCTATGGACTATAGCCTGCCAAGTTCCTCTGTCTATGGAATTCTCCAGGCAAGAATACTGAAATGCATTGCTATGCCCTCCTCCAGGGACTCTTCCCTATTTCAACCTATTCTCATTGGTATATCTCAGCCACTCTGACCCAGCAAGAGCTCACACAAGAGCCCAAGGGGGAGTGGGGGTCTCTCCCCATACATTTGCTTTATCCACAAGAAAACTTCAAGTCCTGTCCCTGGGAAAAGAGGAAAGTAAAATACATTCACAGGATTTGAGAAGGATGCGTCTACTTTGTTCAGTATTCTATGTGCAGTGGTTGGAACATAGGTGCAAAATATATACCTATGGAAAGGCATCTTGAGGAGATATGCCTCACCTTAAGATATCCAATATTTGAATATCTGCATTCATTCATAGATGATCCTCAAATGCTCCCTCTGGGCATTCTGGAGGATATTAAAATACAGTCGAGACCATGAGTTCTTTGGGCACTTGGACCCCAACACTCTTGTGCCATTTAGACCTCTGCTCTGAAGGTCCTGGAAACTCAGAGGATCTTCTGTGAGGTGTCTGCCTTTGTCCCTGTCTTCTGGGAGAATATGCATGGGAGGGCAACATTCTCCTTTCCACCTTTCAAAATTGTAAGTGTGAGTGGCCGAGGTCTCCTGGGGACAGCATAAATGAGACAAGGAGGCAGAATGAGGAGGGGGAGTTAGGATAGGACTCTGGACTTTCCTAGTAGAAATTCCTCCTCTGCAACTCCCCACCCAACTCAGGATCTCTGGTTATCATTCCCTCCCAGACCCAAGACTCCTGTCCTTTTTGGCAGGAATAGCCAGGAAGCATGCCTGCAGGAGCCACAACTCATGAATCAGCAGACAGATAATTAACTGGGGGAATGACTGAGCAGCTTCGGGATCGACTGCTTAGTTTGACCCATCCCCCTCTGTTGCCCACAGAGCTGGCCTGCTGCTTCACTCCTGCCCCCTGGCCCTTTCCGAGTGGAATGGTTATCGTGGCTGATGGAGCTCAGGTCACGAGTGGAAAAACAAGTGGAAGCAGAGGAATGAGGCTGCCTGTCCTTCCTGGGAGTAAACTGCTGGTGTTTTTTTAAAGGGGAGACTCTGCAGCAAAGAATTTATAAAATCTGCCTTTCTCTCCATGCACAGTATCACCAGGAACACTCTTGTTTTTTTTTTTTTTTTTTAATTCAAGTATAATTTACGTACAGTGAAGTGTGTTCCTTGTAGGTGTTCAGTTCTATGTGTTTTGACAAACACACACAGTCAAGTGGGCTTTCCGAGTGGCTCAGTGGTGAAGAATCCGCCTGCCAGTGCAGGAGTCGCAGGAGACTCTGGTGTGATCCCTGGGTCCAAAAGATCCCCTGGAGTAGGCAATGGCAACCCATTCCAGTATTCTTGGCTGGGAAGTCCCGTGGGCAGAGGGGCCTGGTGGGTTACATTACAGGGGTTGCAAAGAATCTGACGCGACTGAGTGACATGCACGCACCAGAGCAGTGGGGGAGTGCGGTGTCTCCTGCTAGGACTCCTACAGGTTCGGAACAGACCACACTCTCTCCTGGGAGTTTCCTGAGGACTGTGGGAATGGGCTGGACTGAGTTTCTTCTGGAGTTCCCCTTGAGCTTTGGGATTCCAAGAGGTTACCAGGTTTTGATGCTGAAGGTGCTCATTTGTATAGAGCCTGGCATGCTCTGGGGAACCTACATTTAAATGAATGCAAATTTAGAGACAGAGGCAGAACAGAGGATATCTAAAAATAGCTTTATATATATATATATATATATTTTTTTTTTTTAGCTTATAAAAGTAATTCAACTTTTTGTGGGGGAAAAAAAATAAGTCAGTGGAGTTCCCTGTCCATCTAGTGGCTAGGACTCAGGGCTTTCATGGCGGTGGTCCAGGTTTAATCCCTTGTCAGAGAACTAAGATCCTGCAGACCTCGCTCCGTGACCAAAAAATAAATTAAAAAAATCAAGCAGTGCGAAAATAGAATAATGTAAAAAGTGCAAGTCCCTTGTAGTCTTGTCCTTAAAGATAACCACTTAAAAAGTTCTTTTGAATTATAGTTTTTTTTATTTTTGAAATTATGAAATTATGATAACATATTTATAGGAGACTGGGAAAATAGAACAAGGTTACATATAGTTCCACTGTATATTGCACTTATTTTTTAAGTAGATAAATTAAGATTTTTAGTTGGAGTTTCATATCAAACTCTCAAAAATTAATAGAATGAATAAATAGAGAAGTAGAATTCGACTTGAAAAGCACTATGAACCAATTCAACATAATTAAGATTTATACAGACAGAAAAAAACAAAATTCTGTAAAGCAATTATCCTTCAATTAAAAATAAACAAATTTTAAAAATTAAAAAAATTTATACAATTTTCACACGACAGCAGGGTACAAATTCTAGTCAAGTTCCCATAGACTATAAACCAGGAGACACTGAAACACATCCGGAGACGTAAGATCAGGTACAAACATTTCAGGTCTTAAAGTATTGAAATCATAGAGTCTGTTCTTTTATTAGTGTAGAATTATGTTAGAGATCAATATCAAGAGACATTTGACAATAGCCCACATGTTTTCAAGCACAGTGTGACATTTTCCAAGAGAGATCTTTGACTTAGCTATTGAAAGCTTCAATAAAGTTAGGAGACTAAAGAGACACAGAGGGTGACTGCAGAGAAGAAAGCATTTAAATGAGAAATTAATATCAAAGATACTTTAAAAATCCCATGTATTTGGAAATTAAATGTCCACTTTTAAATGATGGGTGTAAGATAACCACTGTTGACAGTTACTCCAGAATTCTTTCCTATGTATATGGAAATGTTATTTCGATAAATAAATTTTTAAGGAAATATTTTCCCATGTATATTTCCACTGTATATAATTATTTATCTTAGTTGTTGTTTCTCAAGCAGAATCATTCACAGTAGTATTATTGTCACTTAATAATATACCATGGACATCTTTTTATATCAGTTTATGGCTTTTTATTACTGTTTATTCCAAGAGCTGTCATTCTAGACCAAAGGCATATTATTATATGGATATATCTGAATTTTCTTAACCAAGACCCTGTTGGTAGTCATTGGGATCACCCCTAATTATCTGCTACTACAGATAAAGCTGCAGGGGACATCCTTGTTCATTATTATTCACCTTTGGAACTAAAACTCCTGGGTCAAAGGACACAAATATTTTAAATTTAAATTTTTATAGCTTTTCCAAATTGTCCTCAAAATGGTGGGACCAATTTGCCTTCCTACTGGCAGCAAGGGCTGGTGGCACCAGATATGAGCAGCAGATATAACCACAAGATGTGAGCTGGAGGAAGAAAAGTAATGAAACTGAACCATCAAATGCCAAGTGAAGTGAAGTGAAAGTCATTCAGTCACGTCTGACTTTTTGTGTCCCCATGGACTATACAGTTCATAGAATTTTCCAGGCTAGAATACTGGAGTGGGTAGCCTTTCCCTTCTCCAGGGGATCTTCCCGACCCAGGGATCAAACCCACATCTCCCACATTGCAGGTGGATTCTTTACCAGCTGAGCCACCAAGGGAAGCTAAGGAGGTCACCAAAAGGGCACTGCGTGGCTGGGCCTCAAACAGAGCTTGGTACAGGCTTGCCTCTTTTCTATATTGAGTGAGTCAGATGGGAGGTGGGTCTTGTGCTGATAAAATTTTCCAGAACTTGAAATGCAGCATTTGAATGAAATGTTAGTTAGTTAGAACATTATGAAGAAATAGGCATGTGTATAAAATTAGAGGGATCTTGGGCCCTGGGATGCTAGGCTTCCTAGAGTATTAGCCTACTGATATTTTCTGCCAGGAAGATATACTTTCAGGGCTGCTTGCACTGTGAAAATCACTAATTTAGTCCTGCTTGTTTTACGAAGCAGAAAGGGAGGTCCTGAGAGGTGAAGTGACTTGTTCAAGATCATACAGCTAGCTTAGTGGCATTGGAGAAGTCTAGCCCTGAGGGCATCTGTCTCCTGGCCAGTGATTCTTCACTGTATCCCATAGAGACCAAGGGCCGTTTCTCATCTGCCCCTGAGGTGGGTGCAGAATGTGTGGGGATGGGCATTCCTAGTGCAGGAAGTGATTGGCATGAAAGTAAGGAGGAAGGAAACCAACATTTACTGAGCATCCACTAATTTTTTTTTTTTCTATTTTAAATATCGGAGTATAATTGCTGTACATTGTTGAGTTAGTTTCTGCTATATGATGAAGTGAATCAGCTATATGTATACATACATCCCTTCCCTCTTGAGCCTCCCTCCCAACCCATCCCATCCCTTTAGGTCATCACAGAGTGCTGAGCTGTGCTCCCTGTTCTATACATGGCTTCCCACTGGCTATCCAATTTACACATGGTAGTGTGGGTCGGGAAGATCCCCTGGAGAAGGAAATGCCAACCCGCTCAAGTACTCTTGCCTGGAGAATCCCATGTACAGAGGAGCCTGGTGGGCTACAGTCCATGGGATCACGTAAGAGTTGGACACGACGTAACAACTGAACAACAACAACAGCTAAGTGTATATATGTCAATGCTCTTCTCAATTCATCCTCTCGCTTCCCTGCTGTGTCCACAAATCTTTTCTCTATGTCTGTGCCTGAGCATCCACTGTGGATGGTTCATGTTATCTCATTTAATCCTAACGACTCTTGAAGTAAGTATTATGCCCATATTTGGGAGTGTGGGGGAAAGGAAGCAGTTGTTGAGGGTCACAGTGCTTGGCTGATGTGGTTGGGTTAGACCTGTTAAACACAAGGGATCAATGATAAGTTCTTGAACAGGGATGTGACAGAGCCTCAGAGTCACTGGACCTTAGAGAGAGCACCCGAGAGACGAGAGGATGTGCTTGAGGTCACAGAGCCAGTGGAGTGGTTAAAGGTCTCTTGCCTGCTGTCTGCATGCTTCTCTCACCACATCCACTGTTACACAATAATAACCTTCATTGTTTTTTAAATTGGGGTTTAGTTGCTTTACAGTGTTGTGTTAATTTCTGCTGTAGAGCAAAGTGAATCAGCTATACATATACATGTATCTTCTCTTTGTCACACACACACACAAAATGTTCATTGTTTTCTCCTCCTGCCCTCAGGGTGTTTTCCAGGGGTCGGGTGTTAATTTTAGATGGCAATTACATGGAAGACAGGACTCTGTCCTTTTTATGTGGTGTTCAGCGCATGGCTACCTGATTATACCAGTTGGAGATGATAACCTGACATGATGTGGCTTCACTTATAAGGACGGGGACTACTGGCTGAAGAAGGGTCAGCGAAAGGGCAAGGCCAATGATTAACACGTTTGAACTTTGTCCAAAGGGATCCACTTGCTCATGGCAAAATCTTTCCTATTTCTGGGTCTTGCCCCTTGTGCCATTGGATCAGCAAATCCTCAGAGTACATCTAGGGTCTAACCACGCCATGAACACCACTACCATCCAAATCCAATCCACTGCCCTTTGCTGCCTGGATTACTATTTAAAAAATTTTTAAATTTATTTAATTTTGGCTGCGCTGGGTCTTTGCTGCTGCAAGCAGGCTTTCTCTAGTTGCAGCCCGTGGGGCTACTCTTTGTTGAGATGCATGACCTTCTCTCGGCAGTGGCTTCTCTTGTCGCGAAGCACAGGCTCTAGGCACATGGGCTCGGTAGTTGTGGCAGCAGGCTTAGTCGTCCTGAGGCATACGGGATCTTCCTGGATCAGGGATCGAACCTGTGTCCCAGCATTGGCAGGTGGGTTCTTAACCACTGGAGCACCAGGTAAGTCCTGATGCATGAATTATTGTAATGCTTCCTGACTGGTCTCTTTCTGGTCTTGCTCCCCTACTGTCTGCCCTCCTTTCAGTGGCCACGATGATCTTTTTCTGCTCATCTCTGCTCACAGTCCGACAATAGCTTCCCACCACATGGAAAATGACGACCACACTCTGTTACCATGGCTACCGCTTCCCAGTATTATGGTTCCTGACTGCATTTCCAGCCACCTCTCCACCTAGCTCCTCTTCCCTCTCTCTCCCTACTCTTTCTTAAAGAGGCTGAGGTTCATCTGGCTGTTGTGGGTTTTTTCTGGAGTACTTGTCCTCTAGATCTTCCTGTGAGTCACACCTTCCTGATTTTGAAATGTCACTCAGAGAGACCTTTCTTGACTTTTTTAAAAAGAATTATTTATCTATTTAGTTGCATCAGGTCTTAGTTGCAGCACTCAGAATCCTCTTTGCATCACGCGGGACTTTTCCTTGTAGTGCCCTGGCTTAGTTTATCCTGTAGCATGTAGGATCTTAGTTTCCAGATCAAGGATTGAACTTGAGTCTCCTGCATTGCCAGGTGGAGTCTTAACCATTGGACCACCAGAGAAGTCCCTTGACCACTTGATATCCTCCACCACTGATGCTTTATCCTGCCCTATTTTCTTTTTTAATAATAAATTTATTTAGTTTTAATCGAAGGATAATTGCTTCACAATATTGTGTCTGCCTCTGCCACAGATCATTATGAGTCAGCCCTCGTCTGTTTTCTTAATGCATTTGAAATTGTACTTTCCGTTTGTGTATGTTTTGGTTTTCTGTTGAGCATGTTTGATTTTCTAAACTCCAGGAGAGTAGGGCGGTTGTGTATTTCATCAGTGTGCCTCCAGTACTTAGCAAAGTGCTGGACACAGATAAATACTCAATGAGTTTTTGTTGGGTATGAGTGAATAAATGGCAACATCATTGATACATCTTAGTAGAAAAGTATATAAGTCAAATGACCACTTTTCTGTTATCCATAAGTGGATTGACCATTGCAAAATGTTCAGTCTCGGCTGGTTTTTCTCAATCATGCAAAGTATTTCAGGTCAGTGCTTCTCAAAATCATGTCATATATGCTACAGAAATGCAAATCCATTTTACATTAGCTTCTTAGGGCTGCTGTAACTGGGTGACTTAAAACAACAGAAGTTTATTCTCTAGAGGCTAGAAATCCGAAATCAGGGTGTCAGCAGGGCCATGCTCCCTCTGAGACACTGGGATGGACTCTTTCCTGGTATCTTCCTAGCTTTTGGTGATAGCTGGCAATGCATGATATTCCTTGTCTTCCAGCTATATCACTCCAACCTCTGCCTCTGTCTTCATGCGGCGGGATTCTATGTCTTCACCTGACATTTTCCTCTTATGAGGACATCAGTCATATTGGTTTAGTGTCCACCCTCATGACCTCATTTTGATTACATATGCAAAGACCCTTTTTCTAAATAAGGTCATAGTCGTAGGGCCTGGGAATTAGGACTCCAATATGTCTTTTGTGAGGATGCAATTCAGCCTATATAAACACATTTTAATATTGGTTAAGACAAATTGTACACAAATGCCTTCAGATGTTAAGTACCATATTTAATTGTCTCAGATACAGTTTAAAAAAAAATGGGAAAATCTCTGAAATCAGGATACTTTATGTATGGTTGGGCTTCCCAGGTGGCTCAGTGGTAAAGAATCTGTCTGCCAGTGCAGGAGATGCAGGTTCGATGCCTGGGTCAGAAAGTTCCTCTGGAGTAGGAAATGGCAACCCACTCCAGTACTCTTGCCTGGGAAATCCCAAGGACAGAGAAGCATGGTGGGCTACAGTCCATAGGATAGCAAAGAGTCGGACTTGACTGATCCACTAAGCATGCACACATGCACCTGTAAGGTAATTTGGACTCTCTACTGCTTTGGGTGATGCTTACTAGAGCTTTCTGTTCAGAGCACTGTGTTACCTTGAACTCCACATTCCTGTCTTCTTCCCCTTCCTTGGCTCACTGAGCTGCTGTCACATGTAATGAAAAGACCAAAATAAAATAAACTTTCTTAATAACTTGCTCCAGAGAAACCACTTGTTGCATGCACTGTGCAGTTAGGGTATGTTTTGGTCTTGGATGACTCACTCAGCCAGGTGACTGCAATGGAAGATCAGGCACCTCCTGAGTCACCCAGTGTCCCCGTGAACCTGTTTAGGAAGTCACCAGTCAAAGGTCACTGGCAGGGCCAGAACTCTTTCCTGGCAGACAGTAGGAGAGATATCCGTAGTGTTTGCAGTGTGGATCATCCTCTCTTCCCACTGAACACCTGTCTCTCTGACTGAGAGCCCTCTTTGAGGGCTCACAAGGGTGGCCTGTTCCTGAATACTGACATCCTGTCTCATTGGACAACATATCCTCAAAATAGCTCTCATTGACGCATTAATAACTTCCACTGGTTCCAACTCCCTTCCTTGTTCCTCTTTTTTCCCCCTCTATTTCCCTCATTGTTTGTCTCTCTTCTGGTTCTGTGAATTGATCTGATGTGTCAAACCACAGCCTTCTACTTCTAATTTCCAGGCCACATTCTTGACTAATCTCATCTATCTTTTCTAACTGGCATTCTTTTTTTGACCATCCCTTCTAGACTGGGTTTTTGATCACCTGCCTTCTACTGCTTGGGACTCAGGATAAAAACATCAACAACAAAAACAATAGCATCAAATAGATGACCAACGAGGACTTGCTGCACAGCCCATAACTCAGTGTTATGTGGCAGGCTGGATGGGAGGAGGGTTTGGGGGAGAATGGATACATGCATATGTATGACGGAATTCCTTTGCTGTCCACCTTAAACTATCACAACATTATTAATCAGCTATACACCGACACAAAATAAACAAAAAATGACAACCATAGCCGCAGCAGCCTCTATAGGGTGCTTCTGTTTTTGCCAGCTGCTGTGCTCAGAGTGTGCCAGGGGTTGGATCACCTATAAGTACCCCGGGAGGAATGGGACCAGTCTGACCTTGTTGCCTTGCTCTGGCTAAGCTGCCCGAAGAAATGGGTGGTGGGAGTTGTTAATTCATTTCAGGGACAGAGTTCTAATGAAGGTCCCTCATTCTCCAGCAGGGCTGAATCTGGCCCTCTGAGACTGAGTAAGAAAAGAGGCCTTATGAATGACTGCAAACAGAGGCCTAAACTCCTTCCACATGTTTGTCGGGGAGAGGTGTCCTCAAAGCAGCAGCTCACTGAATCAGCACAGTCAGGCGCAGGGACTTCTGATGAGTCACTTGCTTTCAGCCACTGTGTTCCAGGGAACCTGCCCTTGGTGGGCAGCATTCTGGGGAGAGGGGAGAATCATTGCTCTCATGAAATCAACCTGTGGTTCATTACACAGAGGATGGGTAAGGGGAACTGGGTAACCATGACTCCCTAGCCATGACTTCCTAAAGAACTACCCTTGGCAGCTCATCTTATTTTCTGGGGTCAGGGACCGCCCGTTCACTGGGAGGGGGCCTGGTGTTGTTTATTTCACATCTGGTAAGGCGTTCTTTTGTGGCAACAAGTCAAGGATTCATGGGAAATGCTAATTTGAGAATGAATGGAGGGCTAAATGGATAGACCGGGAAAAGTTTTCAAAAAATAATTTGATGGCATGCACACCTCCCTTGGTTGGTCCTCTTCTCTCTTCTAACTTGTCCCTTGTCTCCCTACTGGAAATCTGTGGTACTTATGTCCAGAATTACTCCCCTGGATGTTGGTTCTCATGAAAACTTCCAAAAGGGATGCCTAAAATAATTCAGGCTATGTTTTTCTCAGAACTCTTCCAATAAGGCAGTAAGGGGGACTGAGTTCACATCTGGCTGAGAAAAGAGCTAAGAGAAGGCCAGGCAGTCTTGGCAGGGAGAGGTCTCCTGGATGCATTGTGGGTTCTGAACACTCTGTCATTCTGACTCTGGCAGCTCTGGGAAGACTGGCTGCTTTTCTCCCATTAGAGTCAGTACACGGCTGAGGGCTGTCCCAACTCAGAGAAGGCCTTGATGCCTTAGGGCCAGACCTGGAACTGCTGCTGTAATTTCCACCTTGCAGCCTTTGTATCATACACGTAGGCTGGAGTCATTCAGAGGCTGGAGTCATAGAGGTTACTCATGAGCTTACAGTGGCATGTGACTTGCAGAATTTTCGAGTTGAGAAAGGCCTTTGAAGTTAGACAGACTCAGGGCTCTGAGGAAACATGGGGCTTCCAGGAGGCACTTCAAAGATTCCACATATAATCTAGTGTTTTTCAGAGAACAATGAAAATTTCAATTGTCCAAGGAACTGTATCAACCCATTTGTGTGTTTTATATTGGAATTCTAGGCATAATTTGGAGAAATGAGCTCAGTTGCTCAAAAAACAAAACAAAATTGACCTAGTCCAGGACTTTGCCATTTGCTCTGTATGTATGCGTGTGTGCTCAGTCGTGTCCGACTCTTTGTGGCCCCATGGACTGTAGCCTGCCAGGCTTCTCTGTCCATGGGATTCTCCAAGCAAGGATACTGGAGTGGGTTGCCATTTCCTACTCCAGGGGATCTACCTGATCCAGGGATGAAACCCACTTCTCCTGCATCTCCTGCATTGGCAGGTGGATTCTTTTACCAGTGAGACACCTAGGAAGCCCCATTAAATGACTCATCCAAGACTATGTTGTTAGTGGGTGACTCAGACCCACAATGTACTGATTGTGTGTGTACCTTTTCTGTTAGGTCACTCTGTCCTGAGCTGGATACTGTTGCAGTGTAATTTTTAGAGTTAAAAATATGATTCTTGTACAACTATAAAAATGAAGTGAAAGTGAAAGCTGCTCAGTCGTATCCGATTCTTTGTGACACCGTGGACTGTAGCCCGCCAGGTTCCTCTATCCATGGAATTCACCAGACAAGAATACTGGAGTGGATTACCCCTTCTCCGGGGGATCTTCCTGACCAGGGATAGAATCCAGGTCTCCCACATTGCAGGTGGATTTTTTTACCATCTGAGCCACCAGGGAAGTCCAATAAAATGAACACGTGTCAAAGACTTCATTCAACTCAATGAGAGAACCTGTAAGATGTTGATTAGTCTAAAAGAGAATTCAAGGAAGGGAGTTACAGTCAGTTAGTCAATGGAATGCTGAAATCAGTTGCCCAATAGATTCAATATTGGTTAATGTTCTACAAAGCAATAAACCTTAACCTCTGGTGGTTATCTTTGCTACTAGACAGAAATCATTTGCATTGCTGTTGGATAAGAATCATATACATCATTCTCTTTAAGAATTATATCCATTGTTATTGATTTTCTACAGGTCAACCTCCACTCGTATAGGACTGTAAGATATCCTAATCAGTAGAGGTCAAACAAAGGTACACACCCCTAAAGTTGTATAACCCCTTAGCCTGGTGAGGCTACTGGTCAACCCCTTGCGTTACCTTGAAAAGTCACCCAGTACTCCCTTTGCCTATTTCCACATTTTGGATAATTTCTTTTAACAATTTCGTGTGTACGTGTGTACATGCACATTTTCTGTTCTCTCTCCCCACCACCAGATGTTGAAAGGGAGTTCAGTCACTGTATTATAAAGCGGCCTAAAATACTCAGCTCTGTAAGAAGTTTCAGGGACACTGGGGAAGCATCCCAATGATGAGGACGATTTTCCCTCAAATATATTTGCTGGTCTTACCAGCTAAGGAGAAGGGACCACTTCAGAAAATTGGATAAAGGAATTGTCAGGATAATTGAGTCATATCAGGAAGGGGTCTGGGCTTCCCAGGTGGCGCTAGTGGTAAAGAACCCACCTGCCAATGCAGGAGACATAAGAGATTTGGCTTTGATCTCTGGGTCAGGAATCAGGAGGGCATGGCAACCCACTCCAGTATTCTTGCCTGGAGAATCCCATGGACATAGGAGCAGGGAGGGCTACAGTCTATGGGGTCACACAGAGTCGGACATGACTGAAGCAACTTAGCACGCACCCACAGGGAGGGAATCTCCCTCATTCTATTCTTTGCACAGTTGTTCCTTGGGATCTGCAGGGGATTTATTCCAGGCTCCCTTGACCACCAAAATCTGAGGATGCTTAAGCCCCTTATAAAAATAGTTTAGTCTTGGCGTATAACACACATACTCTTGTATTCTAAAAATCATCCTATGTTCCTTACCATGTGAATGCTATGTAAATAGTTGTAAATCCAATGTAGATAAATAGTTGCTGCCATGTGGCAAATTCAAGTTTTGCTTGTTGGCACTTTCTGGATTTTTTTTTTTTGTTCTGTATATATTTTGACCCTTGATTGTTTGAATCTGTGGATGTGGGACCTATGGATATGGAGGGCTGACTGTACTGGAAAAGGCCTTCCTGGGAGCCCTGGAGGAAGAGAAGGTTTACCTGACCGAGGCCAGGAAGGCTAAGCTGTGGGGAACATGAATGGGGGCTTCTGTCCAGGTGAATGTCTGTGGTTTGCTTCCTGGCTGGACTTCTTATGGAATGCTTTTCACCCTCTGGTTGTCTCTGTTCCTCCCTCAACTTTTTCTGCATCCTTTGACACACTTTCAAGACCAGTCACAGTCTTCAGTTGAACTGAGACAATTTGGAACCAGTTCTCAGAATTCTGATATAATCAGACTTGAGGGGTCTTTACCCTTCCATGTTATTGGAATCCAGTAGTAATTTACTGAGCATCTGCTGCTTTCTAGGCACTGCAAATGTAGTGATAAAAAGTCAAGGTCTCTATGATTAAAATCAGAGATTTCTTCAAAAAAGGAATGTTAGGTTCTCTTCTGGTGTTCCAGAAAGGTTCAACCCATCTCTTGTACCTTCTATGTCAATAGTCCTGAGCAAGGAGATTTAACCTTTACTGTGTCATTTTGAATGGCATTTTGTAGTGTACCCAATGCTTCTCTTTTACCTCACTGAATTCCATGTGCAAATCCTGTGACATAGATATTATCAACTTCGTGGAGGTTCACCAGGTTGACTGAGGTCATGACATGTCTAGTTAGAAAAGCATTCAGAATTCAAATACAGGCTTTCCAACTCCCAAATTCCATGTTCTTCCAGCTTATATCAGTCAACTTTTTCTAGTATTTCTTTAGTTCTCCCTAAAGCATTCTATGCTTGCATCCCAAGATATATATGTTGGGAAGCTTGAGAAGATTTCAGAAGATTTGCTTTCCCCTCATGGGCCAGTTGGACTCTGCTGTGGCTGTTACCCCCTACCCCCATATTTAGGCTGGGTGTTAATACTAGTTCATCCAGGCTCTGAATTCCCTGTGTAGTGGCTGTGAATAAATCATTAAACTAATTGCCATGGCTCTGGACCTGAGATTTTTATTTGTACAATGTAGGTGTTAAATCAGTTGTTAAAGCCTTTCTTTATTAAATCTAATTTTTTGTGTGTGTTTCTTTTTTTTTTTTTTTAATATTTATTTATTTGGCTGCATCCAGTCTTTAGCTGTGGCACCATGAGATCTTCCGTTGTGGTGTGCAGGCTCTAGAGGGCTTGGGCTCAGTAGTTGTGGTGTGTGGGCTTAGTTGCCCTGTGTCATGTGAGATCTTAGTTCCCTCACCAGGGATCAAACCCACACCCCCTGCATTGGAAGGCAGATTCTTAACCACTGAACCACCAGGGAAGTCCCAATGAAAGCCTTTCCATCAGTTATGATCTGACACTTGCTCCATCACTTGCCATCACCATGGCCTCATCAGTTAAGAGCAGTGATGAGTTTCTCTTGACTTTCCTCATTCTCCTTCTCTTTCCCCAAACCATCTATTTTGGGTAAGCGTCTATGGGCTGGTGAAGGTGTATTTGTGTGCATCTGAGAGCTGTGAACTTGGGCGTTTGGGAAAGCTGGGCAAGGATGAGGCAGGCCAGTTACTGTGTCAAGCCAAATTGGATGCTAATACCTCTGTCTTTCTGTTGCAGGGCCCAACATCTGTGCCACACGAGGTGTGAGCTCCTGCCAGCAATGTCTGGCTGTGAATCCCATGTGTGCCTGGTGTTCAGATGAGGTAAGGAGCAGATATCTGACTTTATTTCTTTTCCGGACTTAGCTGCCTTTGTGTAGAAACAGACCCATGGGGCTGTCTCCTCCCTCCTAAGTACACAAGCCCTTGTCCCTTCTGAGCAAAACTAGGGAGAAGCCTTCCCACGGATGGATGTTGAAGGGAGCTGTCACGCGCTGTTGCTGGGAGTGCCATCCAGAGTGTGTTACCTGGCCCTGGCCTTAGGCAAGTAGGCTGGGCCTCTTGGCCTCCCCTGTGGCTGTTTTACCATACTTGGCTTGTTTTTGTTGGGGTGCAACACCCCCGGGGGGCTGGGCCTCAGGTCACAAAAAGGAAGGCACAAGGGAGTTACAGGTACAGAGTGGATGCTGGCTTGTGAACATCCAGAATTTTTAAAAGGCAATTGACAGACAGATCTTGCGCTTGCACGTGGGGTTGTTTAGTCAGAGGGCCTTTTCTCTCCCTTTCCTGTCTGACACTTGGGCCCCCGTGGCTGCTTTACCTTCTCTCTCTTTCTCTCCTTCCTTCCTTCTCTTGGGAAGGTGTTGATGAGAGAAGGAGCCGGGCCAATTTGGTGAGGCCGGGAGGGTGACAGGAAAGGGTTAGCTGTGTCTAGGCAGTGGGTTTGTTGTGTCTGGGGCCCTGGGGAATGAGTGTGTCTGAGGGGATGGTTGTGTTTGTGGCTAAGATGGGAATTTGGAGCTGGCAAGGGCCGGGCGTGAGTGTGGCTGGAGAGGGTCCAGTGATTACAGAGTGCGAGGCTGAGTCATGGGCCTCGTCCCGGCAGGTGGTTACCTGAACTCCTGGCCTGGCTGGGTGTCAGCCACCTGAGGTGCCCTCAGGGGACAGCCTGTCCCCGCGCTCCGTGGCTCTGTGAAGTGCTCTAAGCCGAGCCCTGGTTGTCTTTGTCCGGCTCCTCTCCCCCATCTGCTGAGTTTCCTAAAAAGGCAACCTCCCTGGCAGGCTGGTGAGGGGAGGGGAAGTGGGAGCTGCGAGGCCGTGTTTATCAACGAGAGGGAGGCTGGGACGGCCGAGGCCAGCCCGACACAATGCCTTGGCCTCTGTGCAGTTCAGCACGAGAAAGGCTTCCAGAGGCAGCTGCCCAACATCTGGGCCACACTGACTTCATTTAGCAAATGAAACGTTCCCTGGGGCCAGGAGCTGGGGGTGGGGCATTGAGTGAGTCCTTCCCCTCCACCCCCGAAGGTTCTCCACCCCTCTGGGCTGAACTGGCCCCTCAAGTGTGATGTGGCCTCTCCCTTCTCATCTGCCATATCCTCCTTCCCTTGATCATCATCATGATATTATTAAGCTTCTTTTACAAGGAAATTGGAATTCTGCGGCTGAATCCTCGAAGAAGGGAGAGCCGGATGGGGAGGGTGCTGAATTGGAGGGCGTCTAGCTGGCTGGAGCAGAAGGGTAGTCAGGGGAGAAGCCCTAGGATTGCTCAAAGGATGCTCCTCTCTCTGCCTTCCCCGCTTTGCAACCCAAAGCAAGACAAAAGGGAGAAACTGTGGTTCAGAAGAATCTGGGGGAAAAGAAAACCATTTTTGGAACGTCTGTCACCTCTCTTGATTGGCATAGGGACTAGATATGCTGAGCCCGCACCAGACAAAGCCCTTAGGTCATGTGACCAGATTTTAGAGAAAAATGTAGAGTATTTAATGGTGGCCATGGTGAATTTTGTCCAATCTGAGGTGGGAGGAGGAAAGAAAGAGGGGAAGAAAGGTGCAGGATAGGATCAAAGCTTAACGTAGGACAAGCCTAGGGATGGTGGGGTGGAGTCAAAGAGAAGAGGTGTGTGTGTGTGCGTGAGTATGTGTGTACCCAGTCATGTCTGATTCTTTGTGATCCTGTGGACTGTAGCCCGCCAGGCTCCTCTGTCCATGGGGTTTTCCAGGCAAGAGTACTGGAGTGGGTGGCCATTTCTTATTCCAGGTGATCTTCCCGACCCAGGGATCAAACCTGTGTCTCTTGTGTCTCCTGCATTGGCAGGTAGATCCTTTACCACTGTGCCTCTTGGGGTGTATTTCTTTGACCAAAGAAATCAGAGGAGGTAGATGGTCCAAAAAGATATTTTCTGGGAGGATGGAATTTAAACAGGAAAGTGTTTGTTTGTTTGTTTTGAGTGACAAAGTCAGATTTACTGCTCTGGATTGAATCAATGGAGACAGGACCTAGCGGGCAGAAGGCGGAGACAGGAAGTTGGTGAAGCACCCTTTTGGCCTCCATCAGCATGCTGGGAAAGCTGGGGGTGGGGTGTGGTGTGGAGGCCAAGGGCTTAGTGAATGACTACAACTATCTCTCGAGGAGGGAGGAGGGGAGGTGGGATAGCAGAGGAGGCCAGCATGGGGCAACGTCTGTCAACCAGGGAGAATGGAATCCCGGCCTGTAACCTGAACATGACTGCCATTTTAATTTTTTTCCCTGAGGGCTTCCCCTGCACTGACCAAGTGTAACTGCTGAAAGTGTCTTGGCTGTTGATTTTAAAAACCAAAATGAACCGCCTGGGCCATGTTGCCTGTGATTTGTTGAATAATCGACCCTGGAAAACCTTCGGCTTCTGCTTCTCCTACCTTGGCTGTTATAGGCAGGGTTGGCAGTGCCTGCAAAAACAACTGGTTGGGCTGAGCTTTCCCTGGTCCTGCCGGACAGCAGCTCTGGGTGTGGATAGCAAGCACTTGGCTGGGTCTTAGGAAAACATAGCCAATGTGGATGAGTGCAGACTTTTCGGCCCATCTGCATTGGGTGTGTTCTTGGGGGGCTGGATGCTGATATCGGTTGGGGTGGTGTGCTGTCTCTGGACTGTGAATCTAGCAGAGAAGTTGGCCTCACACTGAGATTCAGCTTGTGGTCTCGGTGGCATCATGTAGGGAATTAGAGCTTTCCAAACATGCCTGCTGGTAAGAATCACCTTGGGTGCTTGTTAAATATAAGGACGTCCAGGATGGACCCTGAACCTGTTGCATTAGAATGAGTTGTTATTGAATATCAATAACAATAAACTAAAATGCTTTCCTTTTCTGCTCCTTCTGTTCCCTCCATACCTCTCTCTGTATGTTCAATTTCTTGTCCTCATCAGATGTCAATCAAGAGAACAATTTATTATTGTTAGTTATTGTTAATTCATTGGGAGGCATTTGTTAGCTCTCTGGGAGAGGGGAAAGTCACATGATATATTGTTCCTTGCCCTCCAGGAAAAAAGTATGCAGTAATAGTAGTAGTGGGGATTTTCCTGGTGGTCCAGCGGCTAAGATACCATGCTCCCAATCCTGGGGACCCGGGTTTGATCCTTGGTCAGGAAACATGCTGCAGCTATAGATCTCACATGCCGCAAGGAAGTTCGGAGATCCCATTTGCTGCAACTTTGACCCGGCACAGCCAAATCAGTAAATATTTTAAAAATCGTTAAAATGGCAACAGTAGAAAAGAGTTACCTATTTGAATTTATTGTTTCTGTGTGCTAAGTTGCTTTAGTTGTGCCCAATTCTGTGGACTGATGCTGAAGCTGAAGCTCCAACATTTTGGCCACCTGATGGGAAGAACTGACTTGATTGCAAACGACCCTGATGCTGGGAAAGATGGAAGGCAGGGAGAGAAGGGGACAACAGAGGATGACATGGTTGGATGGTATCACCGGCTCAATGGACATGAGTTTGAGCAAGCTCTGGGAGTTGGTGATGGATAGGGGAGCCAGGTGTGCTGCAGTCCATGGGGTCACAAAGAGTCGGACATGACTGAGTGACTGAACTGAACTGAAGTGTGCAACCCTGTGGACTGTAGCCTGCCAGGCTCCTCTGTCCAAGGGATTCTCCAGGCAAGAATACTGAAGTGGGTTGCCATGCCCTCCTCTAGGGGATCTTCCTGACCCATGGATTGAACTGGAGTCTCTTCCATCTCCTGCATTGGCAGCCCAGTTCTTTACCACTAGCACCACCTGGAAAGTCCTTGTTTATATCAAATCAAAAAGACTTGAGTATATAGGACTTACACTGAGATTTTTACATCTTGAAAGTGTTTCCTGCTCACAGTTTTATTTTATCCCCTGACCAGCCCTGTGAAATAAGTAGAATAATGACAGTTATTCACACTGTGCTTCCCCAGTTTCTAAAATGGGATTAATGGAGAATGGGACTAACAGCATGTGTCATTCTCCCAGGAGAGGGTGGGAATTCAGCTCACACAGAACGTGGGCTGGAGCCTCCCATCTCTGTGCTCCAACCCTTTCCCTGGGTCTGGGTTATTTTTGCCCTTTTTGTGTAACATCTGGTTTCACTAGGAACTGGAACTTGACTACTCCTCTCCGCCTCCTTCCAGCTTTCTCTCTGAGTCACCTGCACACATTCCTTCTACCTGCTCAGCCTGGGTTATTAGGACAGGGAATGGAGCCCAAGTGTGTTGAGGTCACTGCCTTGGTGTGCTTCTGGGACAGCAAGCTCTCAGGGAGAGGGTGGCCAAGGAGCAGCCCTGTTAGGTTCCTGACCTCTGATGTCAGCGACCACGGAGGGAGGGGAGGAGACAGTTTTTGTTTCTTACTGTTTAGATTTCTAAGGAAATTCATAACAAACCATAAGCACTGTCAGCAAGGCTTAGTACTTCAAACTTTCTTCTACTAAACAGTTCCTCGTTAGAAAATGGGGATCAGGAAACCCCCTCCAAAACATTCTCTCCCCTTACAATGCAGCTTGAAGATACCCGACAGCCTTGCTGTTCTCATTGCTTCCTGGGCTCTCCCTTCCCCCTCTCTCTTTCAGCATCTGTCTTAGTCCTGGAAAGGATCAGCAACAGGGCATCTTGGTCCATCTAGTCATTGCCTTTTTTGGAAGGTTTTCTGCCTGGGGCTTTGTGGGCAGCTGGAATCAGAGGTACAGTAGGGAGTTTTGTGAGCAAGAAAGAGACTGCTTCCTGAGAGAGAAGGGTTGGGAGAGATGGGCAGGAACAGGAAGAATTAGAGTACAAAAACGCTAAATGCTCGTGAGTTCTCCTCTCTGCCGTTCTGTCCCCGGCTGAGCTAGGGGAATGGGGCAGGATTTTCATCTCTCTGGGACTTGGAGGAGCTGTGAAGTCCTGTAGGATCTTTTGAACCAGGAAGGTTAAGTCTCGTGCGCTGTTTCCTGTTGCTGATGCCTTTTCTCTGCCTCTTACCCGTGAAACTGAGAGAATAAAGGAAGCTGCTGGCTTCCGGAAGCGGTTTCCGTGTTTTGCCTGGGCCGGGTTGGTGCTTGTGCCATCTATCTTAGTCTGTTCAGGCTGCTGTAACAAAAATGCCGTAGCCACGGTGGCTTAACAATAAACATTTATTTCTGACTATTCTGGAGGCTAGAAAGTCTAAGATTGAGGTATCAGCAAATTCAGCATCTCCTCACAATGTCCTCAAATGGCAAAAGGGGACAGGGAACTCTTTTTCATTTTTCCTTCAATTTTTGGCCACACCTCTCAGCATGTGGGATCTTAGTTTCCTGAACAGGGATCACACTTGCACCGCTTGCTTTGGAAGGTGGAATCTTAACCACCGGACTGCCTGGGAAGTCCTCCAGGGAGCACTCTGGGGCCTCTTTTATAAGGGCACAATACCTTTCATGAGGGCTTCCCCTCATGATCTATCACCTCCCAAGCCCCCACCTCCTAATACCATCACGTTGGCGGTAAGGGTTTAATGTATGAATTCTGGGGGGATGCAGACATTCAGTCTATAGCACTGTTGGTGTTGTTCATGGTCCCATCCATGCGGGGAAGCCCTTCTGCCTATTAGAGAAAGGCTGGGCAGGAGAGTTCAGTTCAGTTCAGTCGCTCAGTCATGTCTGACTCTTTGTGGCCCCATGAACCGCAGCACGCCAGGCCTCCCTGTCCATCACCAACTCCCGGAGTTTACCCAAACTCATGTCCATCGAGTCAGTGATGCCATCCAACCATCTCATCCTCTGTCATCCCCTTCTCCTCCTGCCCTCAATCTTTCCCAGCATCAGGGTTTTTTCAAATGAGTCAACTCTTTGCATCAGGTGGCCAAAGTATTGGAGTTTTAGCTTCAACATAGTCCTTCCAATGAACACCCAGCACTGATCTCCTTTAGGATGGACTGGTTGGATCTCCTTGCTGTCCAAGGGACTCTCAAGAGTCTTCTCCAACACCACAGTTCAAAAACATCAATTCTTTGTGGTGCTCAGCTTTCTTTATAGTCCAACTCTCACATCCATACATGACTACTGGAAAAACCATAGCCTTGACTAGACAGACCTTTGTTGACAAAGTAATGTCTCTGCTTTTTAATATGCTATCTAGGTTGGTCATAATGTTCCTTCCAAGGAGTAAGCGTCTTTTAATTTCATGGCTGTAGTCACCATCTGCAGTGATTTTGGAGCCCCCCAAAATAATGTCTGCCGCTGTTTCCCCATCTATTTGCCGTGAAATGATGGGACCAGATGCCATGATCTTCATTTTCTGAATGTTGAGCTCTAAGCCAAATTTTGCACTCTCTTTCACTTTCATCAAAAGGCTCTTTAGTTCTTCTTCACTTTCTGCCATAAGCTTGGTGTCATCTGCATATCTGAAGTTATTGATATTTCTCACAGCAATCTTGATTCCAGCTTGAGCTTCTTCCAGCCCAGTGTTTCTCATGATGTACTATGCATATAAGTTAAATAAGCAGGGTGACAATATACAGCTTTGATGTACTCCTTTTCCTATTTGGAATCAGTCGGTTGTTCCATGTCCAATTCTGACTGTTGTTTCCTGACCTGCATATAGGTGTCTCAAGAGGCAGGTCAGGTGGTCCGGTATTCCCATCTCTTTCAGAATTTTCCAGTTTGTTGTGATCCACACAGTCAAAGGCTTTGGCCTAGTTAATAAAGCAAAAATAGATGTTTTTCTGGAACTCTCTTGCTTTTTCGATGATCCAACATATGTTGGCAATTTGATCTCTGGTTCTTCTGCCTTTTCTAAAACCAGCTTGAACATCTGGAAATTCATGGTTCACATATTGCTGAAGCCTGGCTTGGAGAATTTTGAGCATTACTTTACTAGCATGTGAGATGAGTGCAATTGTGCAGTAGTTTGAGCATTCTTGGGATTGCCTTTCTTTGGGATTGGAATGAAAACTGACCTTTTCCAGTCCTGTGGCCACTGCTGAGTTTTCCAAATTTGCTGACTTATTGAGTGCAGCACTTTCACCGCATCATCTTTCAGGATTTGAAATAGCTCAGCTGGAATTCCATCACCTCCACTAGCTTTGTTCATAGTGATGCTTCCTAAGGCCCACTTGACTTCACATTTCAGGATATCTGTCTCTAGGTGAGTGATCACACCGTCGTGATTATCTGGGTCATGAAGATCTTTTTTGTACAGTTCTGTTTATTCTTGCCACCTCTTCTTAATATCTTCTGCTTCTGTTAGGTCCATACCATTCTGTCCTTTATTGAGCCCATCTTTGCATGAAATGTTCCCTTGGTATCTCTAATTTTCTTGAAGAGATCTCTAGTCTTTCCCATTCTATTGTTTTCCTCTATCTCTTTGCATTGATCACTGAGGAAGGCTTTCTTATCTCTCCTTGCTATTCTTTGGAACTCTGCATTCAAATGGGTATATCTTTCCTTTTCCCCTTTGCTCTTCGCTTCTCTTCTTTTCATAGCTATTTGTAAGGCCTCTTCAGGCAGGAGAGGGAGAAGGACTTCAAGCATCAGGAGAGGTTTTAGGCTACAGATTCAGGATTTTCTGAATATGGATGGCTCCTTGTGGTTCAGTCTCTCTCCTGGAAACATGGCTTCCACTCCCCTGAGGGGCTGGGAAGACAGGATGCTACCTATCCATCCCACACCTCCCATATCCCCATCTAGCATTCTGTTCCCTACTCGGGGCATTCTCAAGTGTGGCTCTTCCCAGGACACTCTCTTCCACAGTCCCGATTCTCTGTCTTGATTCCCACTCTACATGGAATGTGATACAACTTACCAGTTTATCAGGTTAATCACAGTCAGGCCATCTAGTCAGCATCTCACATCTGCCCCTTCTGAGCTCTGCAACTCTGGGCAAATTACCTAATTTCTCCAAACCTTTGATTTCTTACTTGTTAAGACTGAGCTCCTCATTTGTGAAACCTCCAAGCCTCAGGTTTGTAATTTATAAAAAACCAATAGTTCCAGCATTATAGAACTGTAATCAGAAGGACTGCAATATTCCACGTACAATGCTTCTTACAGTGCCTGACATGAAGTATGTGTGTGTGTGTTAGTCACTTAGTCATGTCTGACTCTTTGTGACGCCATGGACTGTAGCCTGGCTGTCCATGGGATTCTCCAGACAAGAATACTGGAGTGGGTCGCCATTTCCTTCTCCAGGGGATCTTCCTGACCCAGGGATCGAACCCAGGTCTCCTGCACTGCCGGCAGATTCTTTACTGTCTGCGCCACCAGGAAAGTTACAGGTCAAAGAGTTTGTGTTGTGTGGTTGTCACTTTAAAACGCACAGTGAAGACCATCGGAGAAGCAAGACCACTGTTTCTTCTGCAGAGACCACAGTCTGGCCCAGAGGACATCCCCCCACTCACGAGTGTGCACCCAGCCCCGGACAGCCTCGGGACAAGGGCCTCAGCCCTAGAGGTGGAGGCTGAGGGTGAGCTTGGAGGTGTCTTGGTTCCGCGTGAAAGAGATCAGGTTTCCCTCATTTTAAGAGGTTAATGACACGCAGTACGTACTCCGTAAATGTTAACATGAGTTGTTCTGGGATGTCGGTGTGTGTTGTTCAGCTGCCTTCTGAATGTGGTGTGAGAGGGGGAGGCTGGGGGTGTGGGGGATCGTTGGACCGAGGGCCTAGATGTTGTGAAATAGGTCTCAGGAGAGGTTTTCTAGCTTTCCAGGCAGTCCCCCCACAAGGCTGGCAAGAAGCCCTCGTGGGCTTGTGTCCACACAGTGCTGGCTGAGTTTGCTGCACGTCAGAGGAGGAAGGGACTGAAAGCATCATGTCATCTAAGCCCTCTGACGAGGGTGAATGGGAGAGGGAAACTGAGCCTCAGTGGAGTGAAATGACTTATCCGAGGTCACACGGCTGGTTAGTGGCAGACCTAAGATGGAACCCGTTTACTGATTTCCAGTGTCTTTTCCAACACAGCGTGTCCCCCTGTACAGTGCTTGGGTGGAAACACACACGGGGCTCCAGAGCGTGGTGGGACATATGCCAGGGTGTTTGGAAGGATGCTCAGCCTGCCGTTTGGCCAGTATGAGGGAGGAAGCGCAAAGTGATAGAACAGGCTCTGGTTGGTGGCCTGACATCATGGGGTTTGCCCAAGCTTGTGAAGTTTATTCATAATTAATTTATCCAGGAACTATTTATAGCTAACATTTGTCGAGCACCTACCCTATGGCAGGCACCGTATCCTGTGTTTTACGGGTTCTGCCTTATATTGTTGCCCCGTAGAACATCCTTGTGAAGGTGGGGCTGTTACTATTTTCATGTTCTATATACGAAGCAAGGCCTGGAGAGTTGAGGTCTCTTGCCCTAGTGACTAGCTAGTAAGAGGCAATGCTGAGCTGTGGTCTCTTCTTAGCTCCTACTCTCTGTTCTCTCCCTGTATCCTCCCCTATCACCTTGGTGGCCAGCCTCAGATTGGGTGCTGGGAATAGAGGGGAGAGGAGATACACATCCCTGCTCTCATGGGTCTCACACCCCAGCAGTGTCTTAACACAGTGGCTTCCAAGCTGTTTTGACCCTGACTTAAAGAAAGAAGTACATCGTCTTTCTTTCTTTCTTTTTTATTGGAGTATAATTGCTTTACAATGTTGTTTTAGTTTTTGCTGTATAATGAACTGAATCAGTTATATATACACATTTATCCCTTCTCTCTCGGCCTGCGTCCCACCCACCCCTCATTACAGATCACTGAGTTGAGCCTCCTGTGCTTTATAGGTTCCCACTAGCTATCTATTTTACACATGGTAGTGTAAATGTCAATCCTACTCTCCCAATGTGTCCCACCCTCTGCTTCCCCAGCTGTGTCCGCGTGTCTGTTCTCTATGTTTGCATCTCTATTCCTGCCCTGGAAGTTGGTTCAGCTGTACCATTTTTCTAGATTCTACGTATATGCATTGATATATGATATTTGTGTTTCTTTTACTTCACTCTGTATGTCAGGCTCTAGGTCCGTCCATATCCCTACAGATGACCCAATTTTGTTTCTTTTTATGTCTGAGTAATATTCTACAGTATATGTATACCGTATTTATTATACAGTTTATACCCCACTTCCCAATATACAAGCCTTTCACAAAATAATATTTACTTTTACTACTTATATACTTTGGTACTTTCTATTCCGTTATGTTGTTGTTTAGTTGCTAAGTTCTTTCTGACTCTTTCGGGACACAGGGGACTATAGCCCACCAGGCTCCTCTATCCATGGGATTTCCCAGCAAGAATGCTGGAGTGGGTCACTGTTTCATTCTTCGGGCGATCTTCCTGACCCAGCGATCAAATTCATATCTCCTGTATTGCAGGCAGATCCTTTATCACTGAGCCACCTGGGAAGCCATTCTGTTATGTTGCATTTTACTTATTCAATGGGTGGTTGAAACCTACTATGTTGATTTTTCCGACCCACAGGTAGGTTGCATTTTACAGTTTGAAAAATGGCCCAATAGGCATCTTATTGTACTGCATCTTCTTACCTGCCAATCCAAGAACAGACACTCACCTAAACTTTCTGATGCCTCAATTTCCCCATTCTGTACAACAGGCCTAGGTACTGTCTTAGGAAGGACCACATGCGTTCATTGATGTTGGTTTAGCTCCAAAGTGCTGGGTCAGCTCCAGGCGGTTGGGAGGTGCTAGAGGCTGCAGGAAGCAGAGAGCCACCACTGGTCTGATCACAGGACTTGCCCCCGGGCTTCTGTCTTACAGGCGCTGTCTCCAGGTTCGCCCCGCTGTAACCTGAAGGAGAACCTGCTAAAGGATAACTGCGCCCCAGAGTCCATCGAGTTTCCGATCAGCGAGGCCAGAATCCTGGAGGCCAGGCCCCTCAGTGACAAGGGCACTGGAGACAGCTCCCAGATTACCCAAGTCAGCCCCCAGAGGATTGCCCTCCGCCTCCGGCCAGGTAGGGAGCCTGTGGACGTGACTCACGAGGAAATTGTGGTGGGAAGAGAAGGATGTGGGGGGAGGGGTGAGCAGGAGAAGGGAAGAAAATGGAAGGCTTGGGGACCTGGAGTCCGAAGATCGGAGTTTGAATCTTGGCTTTTCCACAGATTAGCTATTTGACCTTGGGAAAGTTATTTAACCCTGCTAAGATTGTGATGTTTAGTTGCTCGGTCGTGTCCCACTCTTTGTGACCCCATGTAGCCCACCAGGCTCCTGCGTCCATGGGATTTTCCAGGCAAGAGTACTGGAGTGGATTGCCATAAAAATGTCTGTTTCTTCTTTTCCTCAAGGTCTGTTTTCCCCAGTATATAGCTTTCTCTTGGGGCTCAAATATATAAGATGAGGAAGCAGTTTCTAAGCCCCTTTTTCATGTGAGATTGAGGCAGGGCCGTGTATAGGGGCAGAGAAAATAGGGGCAGGAGACCTTCGGAGGGGGTAAGGCTTAGGCTAAGAGACAGGTTTTTGGAAGCACTGATATTGACTTTCCAATTCAATTAAGAATTTAAGAGCGTTTTATGTGTGAGGCGTGTGTTGGCTACTATGCGATTCAGGGCAGAGTGGAACACGGTTCCTCCCTTTACAGAGTCTGGAGTGTAGTGACTGCCAACACTTCTGTCATCCTGGGTGGCAAACCCTTGGGACCCAGGGATTAGACAGACAGGGATTTAGAGACAGTGAAGACTTTTAGAATGGAAAAGAAGAGGTTAAAAATAGGAGAGTTAAGAGATTGAAAGAGTAATAGAATTGCAAGGGGAGAGGAAGAGGAACCAGGGCTTTCAAGTTTGGTTTGCTCAAGGAGTTACTTCAGGGAATTCGCTGGTGGTCCAGTGGTTAGGACTTGTCTCTTTTACTGTGGTGGCCTGGGTTCAGTCCCTGGTCAGGGAACTAAAATCCCATAAGCCACACGGCACTGCAAAAAAAGAAAAAAAAAAATTTACTTCATCCTAAATATGTCCAAAGGCTTCCCTGATAGCTCAGCTAGTAAAGAATCCAGCTGCAACGCAGGAGACTCTGGTTCAATTCCTGGGTCAGGGTGATCCCCTGGAGAAGGGATAGGCTACCCACTCCAGTATTCATGGGCTTCCCTGGTGGCTTAGATGGTAAAGAATCTGCCTGTGGGAGACCTGGGTTTGATTTCTGGGTTGGGAAGATCCCCTGGAGGAGGACACGGCAACCCACTCCAGTATTCTTGCCTGGAGAATCCTGGACAGAGGAGCCTGGCAGGCTACAGTCCACGGGGTGGCAAAGAGTCGGACACGACTGAGAGACTAAGCACAGCGCAGCCCAGTAAATATGTCCAAATCTGCTTAAGTCTTGGAGGAAGAAGAGAAGACTTAACGTCCTTCTGCCTTACAGATGATTCGAAGATTTTCTCCGTCCAAGTTCGGCAGGTGGAAGATTACCCTGTGGACATCTACTACTTAATGGACTTGTCTTACTCCATGAAGGATGACCTGCGGAACATCCAGACCCTGGGTACCAAGCTGGCCTCCCAGATGCGTAAGCTCACCAGTAACCTGCGGATTGGCTTCGGGGCCTTTGTGGACAAGCCCGTGTCACCATACATGTATATTTCTCCACCAGAGGCCATCAGAAACCCTTGCTATGAGTAAGTCTCTCCTGTAGAAGCCAGGATAGCATCTCTTCCCTTTGCCCCAGATATGCCCAAGTCCTGCTTCTTATTTCTACCTCCATGTTGGCTTTGTTGGCTGCCTTCTGGCCAAATTGTTTCTCCTCTTTACCAAGGTCTCCCTGTCTGGCAAGCGGGCCAACCCACTTACTGTGTTAACAGTTAATAATAAACCAAAATTGCTAATAATAAATAAAGCTATTTGGAGACCTAGAAAGGAAATTCATTAACTTCCCAGTCTAGGTCACAAATAAATAGTAGACAAGAGAGAATAAAAGAGAAATGAGACCAAACATAGAGAGAGAACTTTATGGATAAGTAAATAGAGGAGTTATGATTTCAGAATGATTGATTCCATTGTTATTGTCCTCCCTATCTAGAAGATGGGTCCTACAGAGTTAAAATGCAAAGAAATAAGTCCTAGAGGAATATAAAAGAGTGGAAATGATATTTATTGAACCTTCTAGCATAAATTGATGTGTCCCTACTTTGAGACTTTGACTTACAACTGAATGGTTTATTTATTTAATTGGTGGAGAGACTATGCAAATTCATGGATTATCATTTAAAATGATGGTTATCAAGTCTGACAGGGTACGGCTTTACTTTTTAGATTTGAGAGTTATGTGGGTTGTAAGTTTACCCAGTAAGGATGTCAACCATGATTTAAAGAAATAAACCAATGGACTGGGACAGAAATGCTCCTGTTTGACACAGATCTATCAATTTATTGATAGTTCAGAGACATAAAGTTATTGATGAATTTTTGCTTATTGTTATGTTAATGTTACTTTAGAGAAGTGTTGACTATAATGTGTTACCAATAGCAACCAGAGCCTCACTCTGATCTGAGAACCTTCCCCATGTTAACTCACTTAAACCTCACAACTAAAAGACGCTTGCTCCTTGGAAGAAAAGCTACGACAAACCTAGACAGTGTATTAAAAACAAGAGACGTTACTTTGCCAACAAAGGTCCGTATAGTCAAAAAAGTCTGTGTAATCAAAGCTATGGTTTTTCCAGTAGTCATGTATAGATATGAGAGTTGGTCCATAAAGAAGGCTGAGTGCCAGAGAATTGATGCTTTCAAACTGTGGTGTTGGAGAAGACTCTTGAGAGTCCTTTGGACAGCAAGGAGATCAAACCTGTCAATCCTAAAGGAAATCAGTCCTGAATATTCATTGGAAGGACTGATGCTGAAGCTCCAATACTTTGGCCACCTGATGCGAAGAACTGACTCATTGGGAAAGACCATGTTGCTGGGAAAGATTGAAGGCAGAAGGAGAAGGGGACAAAGGGGATTTGATGGTTGGATGGCATCACTGACTCAATGGATATGAGTTTGAGCAAGCTTTGGGAGTTGGTGGTGGACAGGGAAGCCTGGTGTGCTGCAGTCCGTGGGGTTGCAAAGAGTTGGACACGACTGAGCAACTGAACAACAGGCTTCACAACAACCCTTACTAGCTATCATGTCCTCATTTGTTTTACAGGTTAGGTATAGAGAAGCTTGCCTAGGGTTCCATGACTAGTAAGTCAAGGAACTGGGATTTGAATCAAGGCAGTCTGGTTCCACAGTTCACTCTCTTATCCTGTGAGCTAGGTGGAGGTTCTTTCAATGTGATGCCCAAGTAATTTGAAGGGTTTGGAGTCTAAACTCTCTGGATAATTCTAGCTGCATAGAACTGGACTGGGCATACCAGTTTCCACATCTCTCTCCCTCTTTTCCCTCCCCACTTCCCAGGCAGTCTTTTCTCCACCCCTATCCCTGGCTACACCGCATGGCATGTGGGATCCCTTAGTTCCCTGACCAGGGATTGAACCTGCATTCCCTGTATTGGAAGCACTGGACTGCCAGGGAAGTCCCCCTCCCTGCAATCTTTTGTCAGATGTCTGTTTAAATCATCTCCTTCCCTCCCCAGTATGAAGGCTACCTGTTTGCCCATGTTTGGCTACAAACACGTGCTGACACTAACTGACCAGGTGACCCGCTTCAATGAGGAGGTGAAGAAGCAGAGTGTGTCACGGAACCGAGATGCCCCAGAGGGTGGTTTTGATGCCATCATGCAGGCTACCGTCTGTGATGTGAGTTTGGAGGATGTGGAGCGCCAGGTGTGGTTGGTGCAGATCAAAATGGGGAGGAAGTGGCTCAACGGTGGGGATTTCTGGGTGAAATACAAGACAGGAACTAAGCAGAGCTTTGTACAGTATGAGCCACATGTTGCTGCTGATAAACAACCTCTGTTTGTATTTGCTCCCTGGCTAGAACTGATATTTTTTTGAACCTTAGGGGACCCAGATACTTACTGGGGAGAGCATCTCCCCACCTTCTCTGGAAGTGTATCCGAGTCCAGGCTGGGTTCGCTTAACCTCAGCAAAGTGGGCAGATGTTCAGGCAAGATTTCTTCTAGCCCAGCCCAGCTCTGCAGATGCAGGTGGGTTTCTGGATAGGCCGTGTGATTCTCATTGAAGAAGTTCTATTTGGAGATGAAGTAGGTGTCTTTCAGCTGCTTAAACTAGTGAGCTCTGAGACTGTTTTTCTAAGAGAACAGAAACTGCTGAGTTGGAACACAACTCCACAAGCTCCAGCTTGTGTTCCAAGGACTGGGACTGAGGCCATTCTCCAGCCCATGTCTAGCCCTTCAGATTAGGAACTCCTTGGGTCTTTGTTTTGTACCAGTGCCATAGCTAAAGTTGCTGTCTTTCATCTTTTTTTTTTTTTTTCAAACAGGAGAAGATTGGCTGGAGGAATGATGCCTCCCACTTGCTGGTGTTTACCACTGATGCCAAGACCCATATAGCGCTGGATGGAAGGCTGGCAGGCATCGTCCAGCCCAATGATGGGCAGTGTCATGTGGGCAGTGACAACCATTATTCTGCCTCCACCACCATGGTGAGATTCTTTTTTCCACTTATGGTTCCTATTCACTATGGCCAGGACTGCCCTAACTCAGGCAGAGTCTTTGTGTATGAAATGAAATATGGAGATGACAGGCCTTCCTTTGGGCAAGATTCAGGGCTCTTTGCAGCCTGTCTTCATCCAGAGTACAACCTGCACAACCATTAAAGGTGGTCCTGGCTGGGCTCAGTATTACTGATAACCCCACTGCCTCCAGCACCAGCCCGCAGCATCATGGCATCCAGAATGGACCTAGAGGATTTTTACATGTTCAGCTGGAAAGCAGGGCCATCCTGTAATTGTGTACAAATTAGCCCCTCTTGGAGCATCATGCTGTCTGTGGTTATTGGAAGAAGACAGAGCAAAAAGAGACAGACTGGCCAACCATGGTGAGCCAGTCCTGGGAGGAAAGGATAAAGGGCTCAGAGTCATTTAGTTGGAATACAAGGGCTAAAGGATGGTTTAGCTGATATATGAGAAGACTTTTTAAAGTTAAAAACTAAAAAATTATTATTATTATTTTTTAATATGGAAAATCATTAAAGATATTTTATTTATTTATTTGGCTGCATTGGTTCTTAGTTGCAGCACTTAGATCTTTGATTTTCATTGCAGCATATGAACTCTTAGTTGCAGCATGTGGGATCTTAGTTGCCTGACCAGGGATTGAACCCAGGGCCCCTGCATGGAGAGCCTGGAGTCTTAGCCATTGAACCACCAGGGAAGTCCCAAGAAGACTTTTTTTAAAAATTATTTTTTTTTTGAGGTGACGTTGGTTTATAACATTATATGTTTCATGGTGTACATCAGTATCTTTCTACTTCTGCATACACTACACCATGCTCGCCACCCCAAATTTAGTTTCCACCTGTCACCATACAGTTGATCCTCTTTACCCGTTTCATCCTCCTCTATCCCTTCCCCTCTGGTAACCACTACTCTGTATGAGAAGACTTCTTAGAAGTTATTTTCTATGTCCACAGAAGGTAAAACAAAGGAAAGGAGTTTACATGGAAACAGGAGAAATTGCAGTAAACCATAAAGAAAATGTACAGACCTGCAGAATACTGATACTCTAAGTATATAGGGGGAGATGTGAACTCTTCATTTCTTAAAGACAATATAGCCACTACTCCATCTAGGTGGCTTAAATGTACACCTGTGTAAAGGCAGGAACCTGAGTTTCATGATCTCATGAGCTCCCTGAAAGGTCTAGGATTCCAGAGACATGTTCGTAATTTGTCAGCACTGCCTTTTTGGCTTGAGTTTTTGGTATCAGCCATATGCAGGTTGAGCACTACCAAGCAATGGGTGAGTCTATAATGACTGACATCTAGTCTCTGCAGGGCCTTGGGGTTTCCCCAGTATCTCAGTGGTAAAGAACTCACCTGCGATGCAGGAGACGCAGGAGACATGGGTTCGATCCCTGGATTGGGAAGATCCCTTGGAGGAGAGTATGGCAACCCTTTCCAGTATTCTTGCCTGGAGAATTCCATGGATGGAGGAGCCTGGCGGGTTACAGTCCATGGGGTAGAAAAGAATTAGACACAACTGGAAGTGACTGAACACATACATACTAGGCATGCCCTTACCGGGGTTGGAGAATGTTAACAAGACTATATAATGTCCTGCTCTTAAAGAGTTTTTGGTTTAGTCAAGAAGATATGGTACCAATAACAGAAGGTGCATGATTAATGCTAACTAGGTGAAACAGTTGATAAAGGCTTTAGGTATTCAAAAGAAGAAAGCTCATCGTGAACTGGGGTGGTCAAGAAACGCCTCCTGGAGAAGGTGAGACCTGAGCTGGATCCTAAGGAAGGAGGAGGATTAACAAAAAGAAGTCCACTTTAGGTGGGAGAAAGACAGGGGGCCAGATCAGTGGTGAGTGAAAAGGGGGGAGAGGTTGCATGATGACTGGAAAGGAAAGTTGAGATCACGTGGCAGAGCACTGTGAGTACCAAGCCAAGGCATTTGTCAGGAGCCACAAAACAGGAGTAAGCTTCAAAACGACGAGGCCTGGTAGTACCTGGTCCAGAAAGCTGCTCCTTGGTGTGGATGCTTCAAATCTAAGTAGGAAGAAAGAGATGTTTAGTTTTGATACTACAAGCCTGTATCTCTTCATCTATCCCAAGTTCACACCTGAGTTTGTCTTTGCCTCTCATTGTCATGGGGTGAAAAAGTTAAAGCCCCACCACTGTCTGGGCCATCGCCCAAATCAACCAAGTCCTAAGGTTTAGAACCCAGGGATGTATGTGAATAGACTTCTTACTTCTTAACTAATCTCCACATTCTCCCTTTTTACAGGATTATCCCTCCTTGGGGCTGATGACTGAGAAGCTATCCCAGAAAAACATCAATTTGATTTTTGCAGTGACTGAAAGTGTAGTCAATCTTTACCAGGTGACTATACCTTCGGGGCTTCCTGGAGTGGGAGTGGGCTCTGTGATGGGTGGACCTATCTCAGGGAACCAACCCAGACTACCTTTGGCCATGGTCCCCAATCAGGAAAGACCTGGGAGCTAATGATTACTTTTGGTGAACTTCTCTCATCCAAACTTGAACCTAGCAGGATGGGTATGTTGATGTTTGCAGTGGTGGAGGGGAGTAATTTGGTGGGAAGAAGGGTGTGAGAGGTTCTCTGTAATTTTTCTCAGGGCTGAAAAACTGCTAGATATATTCCTGGCAGTGATAAGTAAAATATCCCATCCCTCCCTCAGTTTTCGTTTCAAGACCCTCCATCTGTTTGGGGAAGGCTTTTGGAGACCACCACCTTTATCAGTCGTCCCTAGACACCTTTGTCTTCTTTTCTAGAACTATAGTGAGCTCATCCCAGGGACCACAGTGGGGGTTCTGTCTACTGATTCCAGCAATGTTCTCCAGCTCATTGTGGATGCTTATGGGGTAAGTGTCTTACACTGGGAATGGACCTGCTAAGAGTCCATTGCACTTGGCATTACCTGGGAGGCCTCAGATTTGGGAGTCCTGGCAGCTAGTCCACCATGCAGCCTTGACTGCCTTCTTCTTGTTCTTCCAGAGGCTAGGTGATAGGCAGCCCTGGGAGGAATGCAGCCTTCTGCAACGGAAATGGCTCAAGAGGGGATGGAGGGAGCCATAGGAACAACAGGGGAACTGCTTAGAGAAGGTGAAATGGAAAGAGACAATGGGGATGATGTTAAGGAGCAGGGCCCTGAAACTGGGAGTGGGTTCAGGCTGAGGGAGAGCTGGGCTCCAACAACAGAGGAAAGAGGGAGCTGAATTATGGGGAATGTGAGGCTGATGAAAAATTAGGTAGAAAGTGGTACTACCTAAGGTGACCAGTATCAACACTCCTTTCTTGCAAGTCCGTGAGGCCTGCAGGAGGGCACAGCTGGTTTAGATTTTACCCAGACTCACCTAGACATAAGTGGAGAAAGAGCGAAAGCAGGTCTTGGGCTGGAAGGTTAGCCGGATACAGGCTCCTAGGGATGCTGTGGCAGCTGAGGTGGACCTCAGCATTTAGCAGGGCAGGTGGGTCCAGGACCACCTGGTGGTTTTTGCTTGGGATGTAATTGGCCCCTACTTATGTCCTCTCAGCCCATTTTCTTACCTTCTTTTGCCCTTTCTTGCTCAGAAAATCCGCTCTAAAGTAGAGCTGGAAGTGCGTGACCTCCCTGAGGAGCTGTCCTTATCCTTCAACGCCACATGTCTCAACAACGAAGTCATCCCAGGGCTGAAGTCTTGTGTCGGACTCAAGATTGGAGACACGGTGAGGTGGGCTGGACAGGGGCAGCGCGCGGCTCTCACCTTGGTCTGTACCCTGGAACCTCTGTGGGCACCCACCCCTTCCCTGTACTTTCTTCGTGAACGTCCTACAAGTCAGATGTAACGGAGCTGCCAGCCTTTGCCTCCGAGGCTTCTTTTTTTTTTTCAGTGGGTTTTGTCATACATTGGCCTCCAAGGCTTCTGTTGCCTAAACTTTCTCCGTTAAGTAACTTCCCCATCAGGATTTTTAAAAACTTGCATTTGGTGACTGTTTATGCAGCGTCGATTGCAAATGATAATATTTCTTGCCTTCAGCCCTTTACTAGTTTCCACCCTCCTCTAAGGTAATGACTTTCTTTGCTTCGCAACGTAAAATGGAAATGTCATCTGTAAATATTTATTGAGCCCTGACTTCATGCCAGGCATTGTCCTAGCTGCTGAAGATTTGGCAGCAAACGGAATAGGTGAAAATACCCACCATTATGGAATTTCAGAATGCAAATGTTCATTTTGCCTCCTTAGTCCCTCTGCGGCTTTCCTTCCCCTAGTGGTTGGTTCTCCTCAGCTTCTGCGTTAGGGGAGAGGGATGGTGAAAGGGGTGGGAAGAAAAGAGGGGCTTATCTATAGTTGTATCATCCATGTCTGTATCATTTAATGTCTATATGTCCATCTGCATCCATCTATCCCTCTTTCTGTCTATATTATAGGCACATGTGCACATACCCTAGTGAGAAATATTGGCATGAAACATGTTTGATTGCACAAGTGATGAAATGTTATATGGAAATTGAACAGGGCCCTCCCTGGTGGTCTAGTGGTTATCACTCTGTGCTTCCAATGCAGGGTGCATGGTTTCGATCCCTGGTTGGGGAATTAAGATCTTGTATGCTGCAAGGCGGGACCAAAATAAATAAATAAATAAACAAACAAATAAATAAAAATAAAGACATTGAACAGTAGACCTTGAGCCTGTGTTGGCCACTATGTGACACTGTATGGGTTAGGGTTAGGGTTACCATTGTTGTTTAGTCGCTGTCATGTCTGATTCTTTTGTGACCCCATTGACTGTAGCCTGCCAGACTCCTCTGTCCATGAGCTTTTCCAGGCAAGAATACTGAAGTGGGTTGCCATTTCCTTCTCCAGGAGATCTTCTCCACTCAGGGATTGAACCCATGTCTCTTGCATCTCCTGTATTGGCAGGCAGATTCTTTACCACTGAGCCACCTGGGAAGCCCCATGGTTACCATACAATGCCACAAAATAGTGCTTTGTGTACCTTGATATTATGTAATCAGCTAGCTTAGTTGGCCAAGACAGAGTGTTTATAAGATCATAGGTTCTGCTCTGCTTGAACTGGTTTATTTACCTTTTTAAAAAAAGCTATCTCGTGATTATAAGTCATGTCTACACCCAGCCAGCAGGTCACAATGGCACAACTGTCCCCAGGCTCTTGCTTTGGCTTTGCAGACCCTGGTAGTGACAAAGCTGAGGAACTTTGGCTTGCAGGGGACAGGACACCCAGTTTGAGTATTCCTGGGCAGGGCAGGGAACAGCTTCTTTCCCTCCAGGGCTGGAGTGTCAACAGCGTCCCCTGTGTCTGAACACGATCTTACCTTCCATCCAGGTGAGCTTCAGCATTGAGGCCAAAGTGCGTGGCTGCCCCCAGAAGAAGGAGAAGTCCTTCACCATCAAGCCTGTGGGCTTCAAAGACAGCCTCACCGTGCAGGTCACTTTCGACTGTGACTGTGCCTGCCAGGCCGAGGCTGAGCCTCATAGCCCCCGCTGCAACAATGGCAATGGGACCTTTGAGTGTGGGGTGTGCCGCTGTGGGCCTGGCTGGTTGGGGTCCCAGTGCGAGTGCTCGGAAGAGGACTACCGCCCCTCGCAGCAGGACGAGTGCAGCCCCCGGGAGGGCCAGCCCATCTGCAGCCAGCGGGGCGAGTGTCTCTGTGGCCAGTGCGTCTGCCACAGCAGTGACTTTGGCAAGATCACGGGCAAGTACTGCGAGTGTGACGACTTCTCCTGTGTCCGCTACAAGGGGGAGATGTGCTCAGGTGAGTGGGATTGCACATGCCTTCCATCCTGGTATCCACACACACTCACGCATCTGCAGCCTCTGGAAACGGATGCAGGCTAGGGCTTGAGGTGGGCACAGGGTGGCTCGGGGGCAGAGGGAGCCGATGGTGTTCCACTCCAAGGGCAGGAAACAGAAGCGAGGTTCTCTTTCATTCCCCTCAGCTCCCTCTGTCCTTTATCAAGGGACACAAGGAAGGAAATGAGTGTCTGCTTTCAGGGGGCTTCTCTCTTAAAAGAGGGTGGGAAAGAGTGGGGAAAATCAAAAGTGAGGATACTTTTTTTCTTTTCTCTCATCTGCCCTTCAGCTCACATTTTAAGTCACTGGTTTCTAACCTTTTTGAGGATATGATTCAACCCCTTTTTTACATTAAAAAAGTTTTTTTTTTTTTTTTTCTGGCCACATCATGAGGTATCTTAGTTTAGTTCTTTGACTAGGGGTTGAAACTTGCCCACCTCCCCTACATTGGAAGGGTGGAGTCTTAACCACTTGGACCACCAGGAAAGTCCTCCAACTCTTTTTTTGCTTTAAAAAAACCCAAAACCACTGACTAATGATAATTAAAATTTTAGTATACATAGATTTGGAAACTACATGATGTCAGAATATGTAGTGAAGTTAGTAATTATTTAACATGAATTTATTTTTTCATCACACAACATGTGGAAAACAAGTAGTGTCTTTGCAAGATATTGGAGCACATTTAATGAGCCAGTACACTTAGGAGAGTGACTGAAAAATAGTAAGCTCTTATTAAGTGTTGGTACTATTTTATTATCACTGTTGGTATATTATTACTTTTTGTACTCTAGATCTCTACAGTCCAAAATGGTGGCTATTTTAAATGAATCAAGTTTAATTAAAGCTTAAGTACAGAGTTTAAATCAAATTAAATTAAAAAAATTAGTTTCTGTGTTCCTCAGGGGCCATGTGTGGCTAGTTGCCACCCTATTGCACAGCACAGATATTTTCTGGGGTGCTGTCACAGACAGTCCCAGACGGCAGGCTGGGGATTATGAGTTTGAATCCTCCTACCTGCAGGATACTGAATTGTTGTCTACCTCATGACAAAATTCAGTAAAATCCTGAGGCCCATGATAATCTCAAGCTGGTTTCTCCCTACCCCAAAGTCCACTCCTGGGGTACTTCCCCAGCTAGAAGAAGTCCAAGTAAGTTAACATAATTCTTATCTGCAGACATACTGACAACACTCCCAGAGGCAGTTAGGCAGTCTGAGTTGTTCCTGAGCACTAGGGATGCATTTTTGCTGGGCTGTAGTCACTGCGGCTTAATCCCCATTGTGAGAGATAGACTGAAGATATCTGCAATTTGGTTGGGACCAGTTTGCAGTTGTATTGTGTGGCCAATCGAACAGAGATTATCATTGGCTTCTGGGGTGATCAAACCTATGACCCAGATTGGCTTCACTTGCACTGGGGTTCTAACTAGTGGAGCTAATCTGGGTAGATTAGCTAATCTGGGTAGGTGTTCACTTTAACATTGGCCTTTAGGAAAGCTTGAGGAGAAAGGTAAATGTGTGTCATTCTAAAGCATACCCAAGAAATATAAAAATGGCTTCTATCTATTACCTACAACATTGTTTACTGAAGTCAACAAAATTTGAGAGACTGGAGAAAAATGACATCAGAGAAAAGAAATACTGTTCCTAGAATGTTAAAATCTTCAATTTGCTGTAATATGTTATAGCATTTGAGACAGATCAAATTAAATATCTTCTTATAACAAAAAATTGATATCAGAGAGATTAGGGGAAAGAGAGATCAGATATGCACGGACACACAGAGACACCCAGCAATTTGAATTCAGGAGTGAGGCAGGAGTTTCAGTTCTTTCTCATAGCGGTCCCCAACATCCGGGATCCAAGGCCTGATAATCTGAGGTGGAGCTGATGGATTAACAACAGAAATAAAGGGCAGAGTAAATGGAATGCTCTTGAATCATCCCCAAACCATCCCCCCAAACCCCAGTCCATGGAAAAACTGTCTTCTGTGAAACCCATCCCTGGTGCCAAAAAGGTTGGGGACTACTGCCTTCTAATATTTAATAGTATTTGTGTCATATTCAGGGCTTCCCTGGTGGCTCAGACAGTAAAGAATCTACCTGCAAGGCCGGAGACCTGGGTTCGATCCCTGGGTTGAGAAGATCCCTTGGAGGAGGGTATGGTAACCCACTCCAGTATTCTTGCCTGGAGAATCCCATGGACAGAGAAGCCTAGCGGGCTCCAGACCATGGGGTTGCAAAGAGTTGGACACGACTGGGTGACTAAGTACAAACACACATGTCATATTCCAGGCACCAAAGGGAATGGTTAAATTTGACGTGGGAGACACATGAGGAGAAGGTTGGGTCTGAGGGAAAGAAAGTTCCCCCCAGGAAAGGCTTACACATGGACCACGATGGCACCAGGGTGGGAGGGAGGCCCGCTGCTACTCTATGGGCTGACTGTTCCTGGTCTGATGTGGGGTGTGTGGGAGGGATCCCAGGCAGGGTGTGTTTCCTTTGGCCGCCCGCCCCACTGAAGCCACAGAACAAAGGCCCCGGGTCAGCAGCCCTGATTCCTGCCTCCCAGCCGCGCAGGAACAGCTCAGTGAGCTCCAGCCCGTCACACGAGGGAAGCCCAGGCAGCCACTGTAGCTCTGAGGCCTCCCTCTCTCTTCCTGCCAGGGTGTTGGGTGCCCGCCGGCCTCAGGTCTGGACCCTCTGGTGCCGTCATCACATCCTCCAGGGACACATGCTCGCTGAACACCTGCCCTGTGCCAGGCCCTCGGTCCGTATGGGTGCACAGGGGTCATGAGTGGTTCCTAAGCTGGCGGGGCTTGTAGCCCAGCTCATCGTTGTCCCTCCCTGCCCAGAGCTGCCGGCCTGGTCTCTTCTTTGCTCAAGCAGGGGCTCGGGAGCGCAATGACTCGGCCATGGTCCCAGCTCCTGGCTGTCTCTGTCCCCTCCTCCCTGCTGGAGGCATGGTCTTTGTGGTTTCATGGTATCAGCACCCCTCAAACGTCAGGGCGTGCATCCTTGTCCTCAAGGGACTCTTCCCCTGTCACATCAAGGTTTTTTTCCAAAAACTGTCCTCAAGCAGGATACATTATTGTTATATAATCCTAAAGAATGTAGAAGGAAAAAAAGTTTGTCCTTTTCTCCTCCTTGAGAATCCCAGATCCCTGTCTCCCTGGGGACCCCCGGACTTCTTATCAACCTGCCTAGGAATTGACTCTCACGTGAATGCTGGTCAGGCACCCGTGTGAGCCAGGTTCTGTGCTGTGTGCCATAGTGTTGTGGGATAGAGAGGCATGAATAAGGGACTTCCTTGGTGGTTCAGTTGTTAAGACTCCAAACTCCCAATGCAGGGCGGCCCAGGTTCGATCCCTGGTCAGGGAACTAGATCTTGCATGCCACAACTAAGAGTCTTCATGCCACAACTATGACCTGGCACAGCCAAAAAAAGAAAAAGAGAGAGAGAAGCATGAATAATACAGTTTTGTCATAAACTTACCCACGGAGAATTCACAGCACAAGGCAGAACCTGCCAGATCCCGGAAGGGAAGTGTCCTCAGTGAGTGTTATAGAGAGACTCACTGTGGACAGGGGACCCCTGGGGGGCTTCATGGAGGAAATGGGAAGTCAGAGGAAGGGCTGGCCCATAGAGGAGGGCAGCGGAGTGATGTGTCAGCCCAGAAGGTCAATCTGTATGCGGGGAGTGACTGCCTGACCTCTGACCTGAGACCCCTGCTCCTCCCTTTCCTTCCCCTCCCCCACGCCTCCTGGGCCACCTTCTTCTCTACCTCCCTCCTCTTTCTCACATTTTTGCTTCATTTGCCACTCTCCTCCCCCGACTTTCCTGTGAACCCCTTTTGCTGGAGGGATGCCAGTCCTGTGACATTACTGCACTGTGGTTTCCTTTTAAAGCTTGACCCTGCTGGAGCCTTGCAGTCAGCCTGCTGGCGCTGGCCTGCCACTATCCACTCCCAACCTCACTCCCGGGCTGGCCTGCGGGCCGTCTTCTCAAAGATTACTTTGTTTAGCCTCACAAAGGAAACACTATGAGACAAGGGTTTCTGAGGAGACTGAGGCCTCTGAGTGCTGCCAGGCCTCTGTGGTGTCCGCTTTTCCTTATCCAGGAGGCATGGTCAAAAGCTGGGTGTAGAGGACACTGTGGGGGTCCCACTCGGCTGGCCCACCCATCCCCCCGCCGCTGGTAGGGCTGCTGAGAATACCTCACAATTGTACCTTCTCTGGAGAATTATTTTCAGCTCACAAGAGCTGGATGGCCCTCAGACCTTGGCCGATGACTGGTGGACAAGGGCTTACACAAGGCCGGTCCCTTTGCCTCAAGGTTGCTGTGGTGCCGGTCATGCCCATCAGCCTGCCATGGGGTCAGGCTGAGGGGAGTTGTCAGGCTGAGACTACATTCCTGCCAGCTTTTTTTTTTTTTTTTGATGTGGACCATTTTTAAAATCTTTATTGACTTTGTTACAATATGGTTTTTTGGCCACGGGGCATGTGGGATCTTAGCTCCCCAACCAGGGATTGAACCCGCTCTCCCTGCGTTGGAAGGCGATATCTTAACCGCTGGACCACCAGGGAAGTCTCCCTGCCAGCATTTGACTCCTGACCTGTCCTGCTTCCCTCCTTCCCTTCTGCATCCCCAAGAAGTTGCTGGGACAAGAATGCTCACCACAAGTCATACTAATAGGGAACCCAATCTCAAAATGCAGTCTATCTTCTTTCTTCCTCCTTCTACCAGCCCAGTATCTCTACTCTCTAGATCAGGGGTCCCCGATCTTCGGGATCTAAGGCCTGATGATCTCAGGTGGAGCTGCTGTAATAATGTTAGAAATAAAGTACAGAATAAATGTACCAGGCTTGGATCATCACAAAACCATCCTTCTACCCCAGCCTGTGGAAAAATTGTCTTCCACGAAAACATGATGTCTTCCACTTTTGACCATGGTGCCAAAAAGACTGGGGACAGCTGCTCTAGATGTATCAGGTTGGCGAAAGTTCATTTGGGTTTTTACCATAAGATGATATGGAAAAACCCCAACGAACTTTTTGACCAACCCAATATTTGGCAGCTGGGGTCATTGAGGTTATGTTTCCCATCCTTCTTGGGAAACAGACACACATAGTGAAGGTGTGTCTGAGCCTTGAATGCCAGTGTGGTTCCTAGAGGATTATGCTGGTATCACTCATCCTTTAGTGGGTGATACCATCCAGAGGGACCTATAGTGGCTAAGAGATATTAATCAGACCCACTGGATCACTGGGTAGCCAGCTCATTGCTATTTGAGCCTGGCTGTGTACCATCCTCTCCTCCACCATCCTGGAGCCCATCTGCTCACACAATGGCTTGATTTTCAGATCAATTCATGTTATTTCCCCCTTGCTCCCTGCCTTTCCTCTGATTAACAATCAGATTTTTATTATTCATCCACTTCTTCCTGATTCAGAGTCCTGGAGAATGAGTCACCTTTCTGCAGGATTTAGGAGCCAAGTTTTAAAGCCTTGGTAAATGATTATTAGGGGAATATAGTGTTGAGAGTTAATGCCTGCATTTAAGCAATCTAACCCCTACCCTTACCCCATCTCTCTCTCCTGTTCCTATATTCAGGTAGGGAAGCAAATAAGTCTTTCCTAGTAAGGCTGGCAGCTCTTTGCAAACTATGGTAACCCAACGAAGGGCATATGTTGGTGAAGATTTGTGTGTATTTTCTATGAATTTAACTAGAGGAGATAAGATCTATGATAGTAGGTATCTTGCCTGTCTTGTTCACCATTGAGTCCCCAGTGCTCAAGATGTGGTATGAGCTCAGTAAATATTTGTTGAATGAATAAATAAGAAATTGCATTAGTTGTACACCTACTGTGTGTAAGATTTTATACTAATCACTATTGATGGAAAAATAAATATAATATGTGCTCCCCCATCAGGGAGCTCACCATCCAGAAAGAAACAGATAAGCAAGCAAATGGGTTGAACATCAGGGTTGAAATAAAGGTATCTATAAATACTGAGAGAGTACATGGGCAGACAGTTGATTTGGCCTGGGGAGGTCAGAAAAAAGTTTCAGAGAGGAAGGAACATTTGAATTGGGCTTTAAAGGATGAGTAGGAGTTCGGTAGTGGTCTCAGGATGAAAGGGCATCTAAGCAGAGGGAACAGCAGGCAGAGAAGCGTGAGGCTATGAGAACAGGGTAGAAGATGGTGAATAGCTCAGTGTGGAGGTGGAAGTGTGGTGATGTGAAGAGGGTGATGAGAGGTAAAGCCCCGGATACCGTCCTGGAGTGGGGGCCTCACTGACCGGTCGGCCCCCTTGGGCTGTGTGTTTTCAGGCCATGGCCAGTGCAGCTGCGGGGACTGCCTATGTGACTCCGACTGGACCGGCTACTACTGCAACTGTACCACGCGCACGGACACCTGCATGTCCAGCAACGGGTTGCTGTGCAGCGGGCGGGGCAAGTGTGAGTGCGGCAGCTGTGTCTGCATCCAGCCCGGCTCCTACGGGGACACCTGTGAGAAGTGTCCCACCTGCCCCGATGCCTGCACCTTTAAGAAGTGAGTGGGCAAGACGTGAGCTGGAGAGAGTTGGGTGTCTGGGATGGGGGAGAGGGTCCCCCACACTGTGCAGGTTCTGCCTCTCACTCACCAGAGCTTTAGAGAGAGGGGAGTCTGTTCCAGCAAATGGCTAGCTTTCATCTTTCCATTGAACACTTAAGGGAAAGTTGGAGATAGAGCCAAGGGTTAAGGGAACCGAGTGGTACCAGCTGGACTGCAGTTGGAGAAACCTCTCTTTTAGGCAGGATCCTGAATCCCTGAGTTGGGAGGAAGGCTAAATTAGGTGACTCCTGGGGAATGTTCCAGTGCTGAGGTTCTGATTTTGTGAAGGAGGTGGGGCCGGGATTATGAAGGCTACTGTGTGAAACAGGAGATGTTCACCACTATAAACATCATTCGTCTGGGGGCAGAGGAAGCCCCCCTCAACCCCAGTCCATGGCCCCACTGTTTCTCTTACTGCTTTAGCCGGGCTGGACTCATGGGTATGCAGCCTGCGTATTGGTACAGCACCCTGTACTTAGAAGGGCCTCACATTTTGTTTAATGCCCTGCTACCACTGTTTTGAAATTCTTCCTAATTTTTTAAAAAAATTATTTATTTATTTATGGCCGCACTGGGTCTTCATTGCTGCACAAGGACTTTCTCTACTTGTGGTGAGTGGGGGCCACTCCTTAGTTGTGGCATGCGGGCTTTTCATTGCGGTGTCTTCTCTTGTTGCGGAGCACAGGCTCTAGGGAGCACAGGCTTCAGCAGTCGCAGCAGGCAGGCTCAGTAGTTGTGCAAGGACTTAGCTGCCTTGTGTTATGTGGGATCCTCCCGGACCAAGGATCGAACCTGTGTCCCCTGCATTGTCAGCAGACTCCCAACCACTGGACCACCAGGGAAGCCCCCTACTAATTTTTGAATAAGGGACTGACATTTTTGTTGTGTACCAGGCCCCGGAATTATGAGACCGATTCTGACTTTAGGGCTCCCAGAAGTGGCATAGGGTTCACCCTCCTGTCACAGTCTTGGATGGGACATAAAGAAGTTTAATAAAGTTCCTGGAGGCCTCTGCCTACCTAGCCTTAGCTATCCGTTAGGAGGGCAGTCCCACCCCTGAACTCCAGATGTGACTTTCTGGGTCCCCCAAGGTTGTCTTACAAATGTTTTTATTTTTGTGTCTATTTTCTGGGGGAGGGGCAGCTTTCTGGGTATATGGCAGGCAGAGCCAGACTGTAGCACACTTAGGGTTCTTCCTTCCCTGCCTTCACCCCTGTGTCCCCTCTCTTTTAGGGAGTGTGTGGAATGTAAGAAGTTTAACCGGGGAACCCTCAACGAGGAAAATACCTGCAACCGTTATTGTCGTGATGAGATTGAGCCTGTGAAGGAACTTAGTAAGTTCAGCAAGCCATAGAGTTATGCACACCCACGTTCTAGAGTTTTCCAGTTTAACCCCAGAAACTTTCCAACTCTCCTCTGTAAAATGGAAGAGTAATTCCTACCTCAAAGGTATACTGTGTAGGCCTGATACGCAGTAGGTCCTTCCTAAAAGCTAGCTTCCCTGAGAGCCTTTCTGCATCTCTGCAAATGTGTTCAGCAGTCTCCTCAGCTTTTACTTCCTAGAGCCCATGGGCTCAGCAAAATCCTGCAAAGAACTTTTAAAGTATGTATAAATCTGGCAAACCTAGCTTTACTACCCCAAGGAAAGAAAGATGATGTACTCCATTTTACAGGTGAAGAAACTGAGGCACAGAGTGAAGAAGTAGTTGCCCATGATAACCTTAGTTTAGTAGGACAGTAAGCATTTACTAAGGGGTTTCCAGGTGGCTCAGTGGTAAAGAATCTGCCTGCCAATGCAGGAGATGCAAGAGACATGGATTCGAGTCCTGGGTTGGGAAGATCCTCTGGAATAGGAAATGGCAACTCACTCCAGTATTCTTGCCTGGAAAATTCCATGGACAGAGGAGCCCGGTGGGCTACAGTCCACGGGGCCGCAAAGAGTGGGACATGACTGAACGAATGAACACACAAGTTTACCTCAGAATGTTAAGCAAGGTCCAGCATACAGCTCTGCAGATATAGAGAGAAACCTTCACCTTTATGGATTTGGAGCCAAAATTATTAGCCTGAAGTCCTTTTGGCTCCTGGGAGCCCCTCCTGGCATAAGACAGAAATACAGTGAGGAACAAAACTCTTGCCTGCAGTTATTCTGGTTGGTACTTCATCTTGACTTAAAAGGAGTTGCTCTTTGCTGCTGTCACATATCTGATGTAGTTATCTAGGTCAGTTAGACGTTGGGTGATGCTGAGAGATAGCGATCTCACATGAAGGAAGGAAAGATATGTTCAGTGAGAGCCACAGGAAGACACAGCTAGCCAGCCAGCTTCAGGGTGGGGGTGCTTTGGGAAAGAGTCAGATCTCTGGATCCTTTGGCTAATGTCTGACGTGGGTCTGGACTAATAGTGATTTGGGAATTGAGTTTGAAGAGGCCGTTTTTCCTCTGGAGGAGACCAGGCTTGCTATGATTAGCTTAGATGGAAGAGGCTGCTGATAGGAGGGATTTTTATCATCTAGACTAGATGAGTATCACAAGTTAGTTGATAAGTACCCCCATCTTCCACCATGATAATCATAAAAATAAATGCTTCTTTGTATGGAGTTTTATAACTTATACAAATGACAAAAGTATCTTTTTGTGAACATTATCTTATTCTTCTCCCAATAACCTAGTAAAGTAGAACTTAGTACTATCATTAATTTCATTTTTGAGGATAAGAAAATTGAGTCTCAAGAAAGTTGTCGCTTTCACAAAGCAAATTAGTGGTGAGTTAAGGTTGGAACTAAATCCTGAAATCCTTACTCTTTGCATTGCTCTGTAATACCACTGGTTTACTGAAGGCTCTGTAGGATGCGCTTTGAGACTCATGTCCTAGTCCTGCTCCATTACTTATTTGCTGTCTGACCTTGGTACATTTGCTTAATCTCATCATGTGTCAGATTTATCCATCTGGTAAAGCTGGTGGAGGGCATCGCACAGTTGGTGGAGGGTAACCCTTAGTATCACAGTCAGAATAACAGGTTTTAGAATTGGAAGGGATGAAGCCAACAAGACATGATGAGAGTCAGAGAAAAAGAGATGGCTCTGTGGAGGAACACTGGATAGGAAGCAGAAATAGAAGAAATGTAAGGGTTGAGCAAGCAAACTATTGGGAATCATTGAGCAAACAGAGAAAGGAAAGAGAGGAAAGGGAACACCCACTGTGTGTTAGGTGGTTTATGCTGTTTGATTCTCAACCATCCTTGTGAGTGAAGGTATCTTTTCTGCTATAGAAGAAGAAAGAGATTCGATGAGGTCAGATAACTTACCCAAGATCACACAGCTGGGAGATGATAGAGCCAGGCTTTGAATCAGACTGTAATACTGTTATGTCATATCCCTTCCAGAGGAAGGAATAAGAACCCAAAAGTACTTTGTGAGGGACAGAGTACGAATACAGCAGTGAGAGTCATCTAGAAGCAATTGCCAGGCACGACAGCCATCTCCAAGCATATTGCCTAATGTCAGACATAGGGTTTCCTGTCACATGCTTTCCCAGAAGTCTTAAGACTGGATTTGGGGTGGCTCCATCTTTCAGGGACTGACCTGTTTTTCATTCTCCCATCTTTCCTCCTCTCCCAGAGGACACTGGCAAGGATGCTGTGAATTGTACCTACAAGAATGAGGATGACTGTGTCGTCAGATTCCAGTACTATGAAGACTCCAGTGGAAAGTCCATTTTGTATGTGGTAGAAGAGCCAGGTGAGTGAACCCCGAGGGTCCCGACCCTTCCCCGAGGGAGAGTGAGACCATATTAGACAGCCAGTTCCATCCATCACTCCTCTTAAACAGAACATCCAGGTGAAACCTGATCTTACAAGTGATAGATCAGGGCTTGTCATCTGAGTGTGGGGTATATAAATACAGACATTAGCAAGAAAATGACCTGCTAATTGAGGCGATAGAAGAATAAGAAGGTGGGTAAGGAGAGGAAGAGGGTAGGTGTGGAGCTCAAGGAACAGATGATAGCCTGGTATTTTTTGAGGTGACGTTGTAAGGAAGAGGTAAGGAATTTAAATTCTAGCACTTTTCAGCACAAGGCATCTGCTCTACTAAGAGTTAAATGGTTGCCAGGAACAAGCTGCTTGCTGCTTCAGAGGAAGGCCTGAGGTTTGAGGTCTTCACCTTACCAGTTACCATGTGATGTGGTGAAGGATGTGAGGCTGCCTCCAACACTGAAAAGTTAATGCTTGCTCTCAGGACCCTCTGGAGGCAGGAGAGCCCATTGTGTCATACACCCACCACAGGTTTGTCACCATCCAGCGCAGTAGATTTGCTTGTTTCTCCTTATTTTCTTTATCTCCTTTCTCTCCCTTAAACAACAGATGAAGGTATGAATCATAAGACTTTTTTTTTCACCACACCACTCAGCATGTGGGATCTTAATTCCCTGACCAGGGATCGAACTTTTGTCCCCTGTGTTGGAAGGCGGAGTCTTAACCACTGGACTGCTGGAGAAGTCCCAATCATTAGACAGTATTTTTGAGTACTTATACATCAGGCGTGGGCTAGGTGCTGGAGATGTAATAGTAAATAAGGCAGGTGTGGTATTCACAGGCATGTAAAGCAGTCATGACGCTGCAGGGGCATAAGGCCTATGGTATAGTGGGGATGGGGGATGGGAGGGGTGGGCCAGAACTTTCTGGAATGAAGGAAAAATCTCTGAAGGCAGAGGCTAAATCAGTTGGTCACTTGACATTCTTCACAGCTGTAGGAGTGTCTTCAAATCATTCTTTAGACCAGGGGCCAGCAAACTTTTTCTGTAAAGGGCCAGATGTTAAATATTTTAGGGTTTGTGGACCAGATGGTGTCTGCGGTGACTACTCAACTCTGACACATAGCAAGAAAGCTGCCGTAGACTATATGCAAATGAAGGCATCTGACTGTGTTTACCAAAACAGGTGGCCAGCCGCATTTGGCTCACTGGGCTGTTGTTTGCTGGTCCCTGCTTGAGGGCAGTGGTTCTTGAACTTTAGTATGTTCCCTTGTTAAAAAATCCAGAGTTCTGAACCCTGTCTTACTTCTACAAGCCAATGCCTCTCTGTTCCTTGTTAGTGCTCCTGGTAATTGTGACATATTCCCTGATGTTTTAGACATACCACTTCCCAGATGAGCCATCTCAGACCTCCTCCAGCATCCATTCTGATGATTAGATTTGGTACACATCTTTGATTTTCAGAGGAGCTGTGCTTCCACCGCCCCCCACCCCCCGCCCCTGGTTGTTTTTTGGTGTAGACCATTTTGAAAGTTTTTATTGAATTTGCTACAATATTACTTCAGTTTTATGTTTTGTTTTTTTTAGCTACAAGGCATGTGGGATCTTGGCTCCCCGACCAGGCATCGAACTTGCACCCGTTGCATTGGGTCACTGTGCTTCCCTTTAGACCGGCTAAGTTCTTCTATTACTTCTTTAGGGAATTCCCTGGTGGTCCAGTGGTTAAAACTCTGTGCTTCCATTGCCAGGGGCCCAGGTACGGTGCCTGGTTGGGGGACTAAGATCCCACAAACCTCAGTCAAAGAAAAAAATTGCTTCTTTAATCTCCTGTCTTCTTCAGGTGACTATATGTTCCTTGAACATAGGAATTGTGTCTGTCTTATCTATTGTTATAATATCTCTATACCTGGCTCAGTTATTTACAGAGAAGATACTTCATACACAGTTTTTGAATGAATGCATAGGATGGATTATGCCCAGGAGACAGGCAGACTCATATACATCTTAATATCTGTTGGGAGAATTTTGGCTGCTTAAAGACAGGAGTGGTTGAAAGTGGGAAAAGGGCTGCATCTATGTCACTGGGGGTGTTTTCCTCCCCGTGGGTAGAGGAGAGCATGGGGTCCCCATTTGTGATATTGTTAATCAGTCTCTCCAGGGCTCTCATCCTTTATAAGGGAGAAGAAAGGTAAAGAAAACTATCACCTTAGTTTTATTTTGTGACTCAAAGGAACACTGACATGGGGAAGTGGAGAGGAAAGAGTCTGGGTATGTACTGGGTTGGCCAAAAAATTCATTCAGGATTTCCCATAGGATGGGATGGAAAAATCCGAATGAACTTCTTGGCCAACCCATTACATCTGGGGACACAGATGTAGGTTAGTTTCAGTACGACTTCCTCATACTTTCTCATCCACCTGTGTTAACGTGTTAAATGGATTTTCCACACCCACCTTATTTGTACTTTTGTCCCTTCTCATCTCAAACGTGCAGTGTCCTCTTGCTTTGGGGTTTAACATTACCTCATCTCTTTGCTGTAACAATCTGGCTGGTGCTCCTGCTGTAGCACTCACAAAAATCATTTGACCTGGTATTCTGAGACTGAAATCTATTGCCTGGAGTCCTGGGAAACAAAGATGATGATAACTGGGATGCTGACACATCACTAGTTATCAGAGTGGAGGTAACTTTTTAGGCTTACTGCCAGTGTAGCCCTTCCTCCACATCAGGAGATAGGTCCCCAGACTTACATTTCTTACCTTGTTGCCTTGAATTCCAAGTTCTGCCTTTCCTCTCACCATGGCTTCCAATCATTTTCAGGGGCTCTGGCTTTGAGTGAAAGGTAACATCTGGGGCCCTCAGTCTCGGAGGAGATTATTCTCATTTGCTTCCCTAACTCTTGCCCTTGCAGATGTTCTCTCTGAAGGGCTGAGCCACTATGGGGCAGTGAAGAGGGCACCACTAAAGAGTTGGACATTAGCCAAGTGGTCAGGGAATGAGCTCCTTTGAGCTGGGCCCTTATCACTTCCAGATAGGGTTGTCTGATAAAAATACAGTATGTCTGCCTTTGGACATTTACGTTGTTTCCATGTCCTGGCTATTGAAAATAGTGCTGCAGTGGGCATTGGGGTACATGTGTCCTTTTGAATTACAGTTTTCTCAGGGAGAAGATATGGTACATATGTACAATGGAATATTAATCAGCCACAGAAAGGAATGAAACTGGGTCACTTGGAGAGATACGGATGGACCTAGAGTCTGTCATACAGAGTGAAGTAAGTCAGAAAGAGAAAAACAAATATTGTATATGAACACATATATGTAGAATCTAGAAAAGTGGTACGGATGAACCTATTTCCAGGACAAGAATAGAGACACAGACATAGAGAATGGACATGTGGACATGAGAGGGGAGGGGAGGGCGAGACGAATTGGGAGACTAGGATTGACATATTAGTATATACACTACCAGGCGTAAAACAGATAGCTAGTAGGAAGCTGCTATATAGCACAGGGAGCTCAGCTCGGTGCTCTGCGATGACCTAGAGGGGTGAGCTGTGGGTTGGGTGGAAGGGACGGCCAAGAGGGAGGGGATATATGTGTACATATAGTTGATTTCACTTCACTGTGCAGCAGAAACTAACACAACATTACATTGTAAAGTGATTATACTTCAATAAAAAATACAATATGCAAGATGTGGTACATACTTCAAAAGTTATTTGTTATTTATCTGCAATTCTAATGTAACTGGGCTTCCTGTACTTTTGCTTGTCAATTCTGCTAACCATCCCCAGTCGTCCCTGGTCATCATCCATCATGGGTCATCATCACTGTGGCTGGGAAGGCACTTCAGAGACCACCTGGTCTGGTATCTGTTTCCAGGAAATCTGCCGTCCGCCCCTTTTAGGACAGATGGTTAACAGGTTTACTTTTCCCCCTGAAGATCTGGCTTTCTACCTGTCCTGGCCATACTGACATGTAAAATTGAGGCGATTCCACTTTGAGGTTTGAGGGTCAGCCCTACCTCAGTCTTCCAGAGAATTCATAACTGCTTTTCCCAGAAGAACTGGGATGGACCCTTCATCCCTGGGAACTCAGACATTGGGATCTCATAGCCTCTTTCCAGACATTCCTTTAATTATAGACAGGTTGTAATTTGGTGGGATAGGAAATAACCAGCTTGGGTTGTGGTAGTGGTTGTTTTTGGGTCATGTGTGGTAAGCATAGTGTGTGTGTTTAGAGAAGAAGGTGGGAGACAGTGTGGAAAGTAGGTGTGACATCTCTTTAGACCCATCAATACTCAGATATACAAACACCTAATTATATAACACCTGAGAAGTTACTGGAGTGAGGTCACTCATCAGACGTCTGTGGTTTATGGGAAATGGAGCTGTTCAGAGCATACTCAACTTGGCCCTCAGAGGGCTGACATCGTACCTCTGTTTATGTTGGTTGTTGACTGGGGTTGAACAGGAAGTTGGTTCTCAACAGGGTGAGAATTTTAGATGACTAAATATTTTGGGAAGAAACCCAAAATATTGTCTTGGTTGGCAGACCTCCTAGTTTCAAAGTATGTTAAGGAGGTCATTAGGTTCCCAGCCCTCGGGGGTTGTAAATATCTGAACTAGGGTAACTAACTCAAATACCCAGCTCAAACTCAAAGAGGAGCTGGGTAAATAAATTAGGGAAAACAGCCTCAGATAACAGGGATACCAGTAATAACAGTAGCTGATATTTATTGAGCTCTGACTCTGTGCCAGGCACTGTTCTGAGTTCCTTAAATATATTTAACTTAATTATTCCTTTTTTAAGATTAAAAAAATTTTTGTTTTATTTATTTATTTTGGTTGCACTGGGAGGGTCTTCATTGCTGTGCATGGGCTTTCTCCAGTTGCGGCGAGTGGGGGCTACTCTCCAGTTGCAGTGTCTGGGCTTCTCGTTGTGGTGACTTCTTGCTGAGCACAAGCTCTGGGCGTGCAGGCTCAGTAGTTGTGGTGAATGCACTTTTTAGTTGCCCACAGCATGTGGAATCTTCCTGGACTTGGGACTGAGCTTATGTTGCCTGCATTGGCAAGTGTATTCTTATCCACTGTACCACCAGAGAAGTCCTTAATTATTCCTTAACTATTTCTCATAATACATTTTTAAAATCAGAGCTATTACTGTTAGAGATGGAGAAACGGAAAACAGACACCCAGAAAGGTGAAGTCATTTATCAAAGGTCACATAGCCAGGATTTACTCCCAGGCAGTGTGGCTCCAGAGTCCACAGGGGCACAGACTCAGTGACAAGTCACACTTCGCCTCTGTTTAGTGCAGAAAAGAAAGAGTGGTGAGGAGTCTGGAAAACTAAAAAAAGTGTGTTCTGACTAAAATGGGCAGCTACTCCTCAGCCCTAGCTTTTTGAAACCCTGTAAAAGTGTAAGTTCAGTGTTTCTAGATCTTTTGACTCTTTTTTTTTTTTCCTGAAGAGAAGAGGAATCTGAAATTTTAGGGGGGAGAATCTCCTGGATTAATGTTGCCAGCAAAATCAAACATTTTCTTTATTTGGCAGCTCCAGGTCTTCGTTGCAACCTGTGGGATCTTTAGTTGTGGCTTGTGAACTCCTACTTAGAGCATGTGGGATCTAGTTCCCTGGTTGGGAATCGAATCTAGGCTCCTGCATTGGGAACTTGGAGCCTTAATCATCATTGAACCACCAGGAAACTCCCCAAATGGAATTTTTAATGAATATTTGTGTGAACTCTCACCAAGTAGGCTAGACTCTGCTTGTGGATGACCAGCTAATGACCTTTGATTTAAACGACTCAGGACAGATGATTACTGCTCTAAGGATTTTACCCTGCTCCTTTTAAAAATAGGCTTATTTTGTGGAGTAGGAAATGGCAACCCACTCCAGTATTCTTGCCTGGAAAATCCTATGGACAGAGGAGCCTGGCAGACTACAGTCCATGGGGTCACAAAGAGTCAGACATGATCTGAGCATGCGCGCGCGCGCGCACACACACACACACACGCGCGCACACACACACACACACACACACACACACACACACACACACACACACACACACACACACACACACACACACACACACACACACACACACAGTCCAACCTCAGGATTGATTTGCTATGTAATCTCAGGTAAGCCACTCCACCACTCAAACCCGTCTTGCCCAGTCAGAAAGAGCCAAACCACATTTGGCTCTCTAACCCCACAGAACTGTTACAAAAATTCAATAAAATGAGATAAAAAGACTGCTTTATAAACTAAAAGAATGTGTTATTCAATGGAAGTTGTTATTAGTTGTTTGTACTAAATTGGAGTCAAATCCAAAGTCAAAAGAGAACACCATGAGGTGTTAGGAAGGAACGGGCTCATTAAAGAAATTTGATATCCAACAAAAAAAAAATAAATAAATAAAAAATAAAAATAGGCTTATTTTGTAAGTTCTGTTTCCTTTGGAAAATGCTCCAGTACTATATTCCTTTGTCGAGAAGATCTTATTTGTAACCAATTCAAATGATTCCTACTTCATTCCCAACCACTCTGCTCTGCGCTCTCTCCTGACAGAGTGTCCCAAGGGCCCTGACATCCTGGTGGTCTTGCTGTCCGTGATGGGGGCCATTCTGCTCATCGGCCTTGCGACTCTGCTCATCTGGAAGCTTCTCATCACCATCCATGACCGGAAGGAGTTTGCTAAATTTGAAGAAGAGAGAGCCAGAGCCAAATGGGACACTGTAAGAGGCCGGGCTGGGCGTTTTCTTAAGTTGTTGGTTCAAGAGTCTGAAGTGGAAGTAGCAGATGCTTATTTAGGGCAGGCCAGGCTCAGCCAGCACCAGAGTTTCCCAGTTAGCCTTCTCCTGGAAGTTGGGAGATGGACTAACTGCCCTAATGTCATTACGTTTCCTGGAAACCATCTGGTTCTTTCTCTATGACATCAGTGAGCACCACCTGAGCACAGATAGGGTTTAGCTCTGCCCTGGAAGCAGGGTAAAGGAAACTTACTCTCCAAGTGAGTAAGGTAAGACAGACTTGAGAATCCTACACTGAGGACATATAGTAATCCACTATATACTGATGAAGTCCAAAGCATTAAACAGAAACAGAAACAAATGATAACAGCTAACATTTACTGAAGATTTACCATGTACCAGGAACTGTCGTAAATGCTTTTTATGTATTAACTTATTTCCTTCCTGTAACAGCCCTATGTGATAGATAACATTATTATCCCCATTTTATAGATAAAGAAACTGAATATAGAGAAATTTAGCAGCTTCCTTGATTATGGGAGGGAATTAGGTTATGATAGGAATTACTTTTTGTATCAACCTCTTAAAAGAATGCTCCCTGCAGTTTACCCTGATTGAATTTAATCAAACAAGCTTTTAATTGAGAAACTTCTATATACTTAAGCTTACTCTCCTTTGGCTCATGTTCCACATTTTAACTTTTTCCTGGGCTTCCAAGTGAATGACTTCACTGAATATCCGAGGTTAGGTTGAAAGTTTGTTCCCATCTGATGGTGACCTCAGGCCTTTGAACTCAAGGATTCTAAGAAGCTGAGATGTTTCTGTTCAGACAGTGTAGAAATCCTGACCCTCTGAGGCACATGAGAATGTGTTGTGTTTCTTGAGGCTACCTACCACTAAGGACTATTAGACCTAATGGGATTTGTCACTTTGTTTTGGAAAATAATTTGGGAAACCTAGTGAGGGTCTTTTTCCTGATAATGTGACAGTTTGTGGGCAAGGCTTGAGGGATAAGATGAGAACAGATTAAGAATCATTTGAGCAAAAGTGGTCCTCTGTATTCCAACCATCACCTGCTACACCTATCTTCTCTGCCTGCACCTCTTATCACAGTCACAACAAAGAAAAAAAGGGGGGCAAAAGGGAGAAAGAGAGTTCAGAAGAGAAGGAGGAAATATGAGATATTGGCTAAAAGCTAATCTTGGAGGGTTTTGGGATCTGCAAGAGTGATGGGCTGAATTTAACCCCTCAGGAATGGTGGAAGGATGGCATGCCATTTTCTCTCTCCTCTTATTTCCTACCCATTCCCTCTGTAAGAGCAAATGTATGAGTGTTAAAAGCATCACACTGTTCATTGATAGTGTATCTCAGAGAAGAGTGTCATGGGTAAACTTCTCAGATAACAAGTAAACCCCCAGGATAGGCAAGAATTGAGGAATTTGCTGTAAGACACTTTTCTGTTCTCTCTGCAGGCCAACAACCCACTGTATAAAGAGGCCACGTCCACCTTCACCAACATCACCTACCGGGGCACTTAAAGAGCAGTCATCCCAGGATCACTCTTGGACTGTGCCCAGGATCACAGATGTCTCTGCTTGTCATGTTTACAGGGGGCAACACCTGTGGGGCGGGATTGAGGGCTTGGAGTGGGGTGGGCTGGAAGAATGTGGGTCTGTGTGTGTGTGTGTGTGTGTGTGATACGTGTAGGGGGAGTGTATAATTTAAAACCTGTGTCCCAGATGAGCGAAGCTCCTCAGTCTTTGTCCTCAGAATGCCTCCTTCCTTCAGGGAGTTTTCCTGCTTAACCTGAGGGTGACCTACATCGCTGAGCAGGTGTTCTTTATTACCTCAGTGGGCGGCCAACTTTCCTTCTCAGGACAGTCTCTTGGAGAGGAGGGCAGGGCCAAGGACTCTGTTCCAGAGAGAAGGGACCTTGGTTTACCTTGTATTTCTGGTTCTCGGGCCTGACTCACAGCAGCTCTGGTGGGAGCTGCTGGGCTTTGAGGCCTTGTTGCGTCATTCGAGCCTCTGTCTCTTGTCCCTTCCCTCAGGCTGAGGGAGACATTAGGGGAAAGCTGAACCATCAGGCCTGCCTGTCTTTGCCGTCACCTCAACCCAGCATAGTTCTCTACTAAGGGAAGTCCTTGCTGTCTAGTCTTCGATCTACTGGGAGATAGGCTGGCGCTGGGGAGTGGGGGGACATGCAGGACCTGGGGTTAAGGTGCCTGGGCTCCCCCATTCATGATCATAACCCTTCAGATTTGCCTTATTGGCAGCTCCTTCCTAGAGATTCCTTTAGAAGTTGTGTGTCACCCTTAGCCAGCATCACCTCTTTGGCTCCCATCCCATCCTTTCACTGCTATAGACATTTCTTATGTACTGGGAGGGGCTTCCCAGGTGGCTCAGTGGGTAAGGAATCCGCCTGGAATGCAGAAGGCGTGGGTTCGATCCCTGGGTCAGGAAGATCCCTTGGAGGAGGGCATGGCAATCCACTCCAGTATTCTTGCCTGGAGAATCCCATGGACAGAGGAGCCTGGTGGGCTACAGTCCACGGGGTCGTGGAGTCAGACACGACTGAAGTGACCAAGCATGCACGCTCGCACATATACTGAGAATTTCTCTCATGACCAAAGGCTTTGCCTTCCAGGGAGAGTGCTATGGTTAGAGTCAGAGGTCTGGCCTCACCCTTCAGGCCTTCTGTCCCATGTTCAAGGCACCTCCACACACCCAATTCTGTGCTTCTATGTGCTACACCCACCCATGGGGCTGATTGCATTTATCTACCTCTTGGGTGTCTTGTGAAGGAATCATTCCCATGGGACTCTGAGTCTGCTGGGCGTAAGTGCCAGGGTGGAAGGATGGGCCAGGTGAATCAGCATGTGTGGGCCATCTTCCTGTGGGCTGGGCAACCTCATTTGAACTCAGTCTTTAATTTGAGAGGCCACAAGTGGAATTTTGTTTTTCTCATTGGGACACCTGATATCAGGATGAGGCTTGCTGAATCTAAAGGAGCATATATATAAACACACTTGCATTATATTTGTAATTTCATTTGATGATGAGGAAGAAAAGGATGAAAAGCCACACTGACTTGAGCTGGGTGCAGACACGCCCACTTGGCATCATTCATAAGAAGTCGCTACCCTTTGCTGGGTCTCTAAGGGCTCTCTCATTCTGGGAGCTTGCAGGGTTGGACACATGGACACGCTGGACCTCTCCCAAGGAGGAGGAGGAAAATGGGCTGTGCTTTTTTTTTTTTTTCCCTAGCATAAGCAGTTGCTCCATTGGTGTTTACATTTATTCAACATTAATCACCACCACCACTCCCTGAGAAAAAGGGAAGGGCCTATAAAAACAGGGGTCTGATGATTAAAAAAAATCTAGGTTCTGACCTCAGTGTTACAGCTAAGGAGCTTTAACCTTAATTAAGGCAAGTCTTCTCCCTGGGGCTCAGTTTTCTAGTTTGAAAAATGATGGATTTTGCCTAGCCAATCTAGGAGGTCTCTGTCAGTATCCACATTCCATAATGCTGGGACTTACTGTGGCATCAAATATGCAGTCAAGATTCTGTGGGATGTTGATACTGTTTGTTTTTCATTTGGGAGATCTGGCTCTGGCAAGAGCAGGTGACATCCCATATCACCTTTCTCAATGAAAAAAACCTCATTCTATTTTCTTTTTTTTTTTTTTTTTCTATTTTTTTTTTTTTTCTATTTTCTCTGAGAACACCCTTTTCCAACTTTTGTTAGCAGTTACATCTCCTGATATAGCACTTAAACTCCACTTAGTTATTATTTCTTTGTTCACTTTGCACATGGTTTAATCCACGTATTGGGGAAGAGGAATCCATAAGAACTAGCTGGAATGTGTGTTCTGTATCCATGTATTAACATTGAGAATAAACCTTGGGATTGGGAATGGGGCAGATATCTGAGCCCAGTGTCACTCATGGATTACTCCTTCCCATAGGGAATGGTAATGTTGTAGAGAGATAAATGGGAAGAGACGATTATAAATCCAGGAAGTTTAGAATCTAACTGTTGGCTCCTGAGAAAAGACTCCATTGAAGTAGCAGTCATTTTCTTTAGATAAGATGGTTTATATGAAGAAACGGAACCAAAGGAGGAGAAAACTGTATCCTAAGGAGGAAAAAATTAGTAGGAATCTTTCTGAGCTTCTGGAATGAGGCTTACAGGCTTTGAAGATGTGGGGAGAAACCATAGCTGTGTTCATGAGCTAGCAAATAGCAGTCAGTTTTGGCGTCATGTAGGGTGAACCCCTAAGTAGTATTTTAGCATCAGAAAACACAGCCCAAAGAAGTTATTTGTTCTGAGCTCTTTTGGTGATATTTTACGTTCAGTCTCAGGGTCTGTGGACAAAAATGGGAAACTTTGAACATTCCTGACAAGTTGTCACCTAAGGAGTCAAGTTCTTTACCTCTCAGATATTCCTAGACCATCCATGGTTTCAAGATATTTCTCTTTGTGAAGTATTTCTGGTTGACCTAAATGCCTTCCTGACTTCCTAACCACCTCCTCTGTTTTGAGTTGTGCAACAGTGAATTAAATGTGGTTTCCAAAAAGAATTGGCCTAAGGCTCCCCAGTGCTTCCTGAGCTGTTATTCCTGTTTCCTTTGGGTGAATAAAGTGACATTGCCTCACAAATGATTATTTTAGAGCAAACATGTGTCCAAATGTAACAGAATGATGATGACTCCAGGAACTGAAGTTAGTTTCCGAATCTAGGGCTTTTGTTTAGACTTGAATCACATTTTCAAAATGAGAAGGTTTTTACTGGTCTAAGAGAATTTTTTGGTTTTGGGGTTTTTTTTGGGGGGGGGGAGTTTAAATTGGGGATTTCTTAGAACCTTGTATAACTACAACGGAAGGGACTGTCAATTTAGTGTAGGTTTTGTTTGCAGGAGGCATAAATTAGTAAAGTAAAGGCTTAATGGCAAATTATTTAAAGGACCATGTAAATGCCCAACTTTAAGACAATGGGTCTCAAAGTGTCGGCCCTAGGACCAGAGGAGGTCCTCTGGTGATTCTCTTGCATGGTCAAGTTTGAGAACTACTGATTTAAGGAATCACATACTTACCCTTTCTGGCTTAGAAAGAAATTTACAATAAGTCAGCTTTGCTGCTAAAAGATTAAGAACGTACTTTGGCTGATAGATTAAGAAAACCAAGTATGTACTCACAGAAAACAAAAGTCCATGTTCAATCCATTTTCCAAGGCTTGTTGGGTTCACTCATAGCCACAAATTCCCATGAAAAACTAAAAGAAGTAATAGATCAGAATCTCAGAGGGAAAAACAGCTAACAGAATACTTGGCAGGCATCAAAGAAAACCTTTCGTGTACCAAGCTGAAACAAGAAAATACTCTTACATATACCTATGGCTGATTCATGTTGATGTATGGCAGAAACAAACACAGTATTGTAAAGCAGTGATCCCTCAATTAAAAATATGTAAATTTAAAAACAGAATACTCTTACAGCATTTGTTTATAGGAGATAGGATCAAAATCTTAAATATCATCATCCTACAGGATGTTAGAATAAGACTTTAGAACTTGTAACTTTACTTTTTGCTACTTAAAATTTATTGAGCACTGACAGTGTGGCATTGAAATACTTTACAGAACACTTATAATCCTTGCCTTTCTTACTTGAAAAAAAAAGCACAATACAGTACATGACATCATTAAAAGATTATGTGAACCTAGACTGAGTCCTTTTATGGTGAAATTTTGTAAGATTCACTGTGTTTTATTTACGTCATGCTAACTGATGACTAAGTGTCTGGATGAAAATGGAGGAGTTTATGTGAAAATGAACTGGGTAGCAATATGTCAAATCATATCTATAAGCCTTGACCTCTGTAGCCTGAATTATTTGATAATAGCCATCTAATGACCACTGGGACCAACCACAAGCAGACTGTCTTGAAATTACAATACCCTCATTTTTCACGATGATGCAAGGAAACAATAATATATGCTTTGCAGTAAGCCATTTAATACTTGAAACTAATTTCTCTTTGGTTTTGTAACATATTTCTGGATATATGTTTCCCTAATTTGTTTTAGTTTGACTAATGCGCACAAGGAGGCAGTTTTAAATGTTTTGATTGGGGTTGATCATATTTTTAAATAAAATTTTAAAAATCCACTACTGTGGATATCCAAGAATGGATTGTATGTGAAAGGAAAATTAATTATAGATCAGGAACATGATGGTGTTCCTTGCAGTTCCTAATGTCATAGTGATGTCTCCAACCTCTTACATAGAGAAAATATTTTTTGTTAGCTCTGTATTTTCTGACAATACACCAAGGAATGAAGAATATAAATATTGGGTTGACCAAAATGTTCATTCAGCTCCATAACACGGAAAAATCCAAACAAACTTTGTAGCCAACCCAATGTCTAGAGAGCAACATTTAGGAGATTTAAGAGCCCTTAGGCAAAACCACCATTGTAAATTATTCTCTAGCAGTATCCCTGAAAAGAACTTTGAAAGGAAAAAGTTTTACAATTCACTGTGTTTTACCCAATATATCGGCTGGATTTTCTCGTGACTCACACCATTGGCATGATTCTTTAGAGAGGTCAGAGTGATGCCTGTATAAATATCATTTGTTGGCTGATGGAAATACTTTGTTAAATAATAGGAAAAATGTTGATGGATATATGCTAGACTTTACTTTTCCTGACCCTTATAATCATCCATTGTGACAGAGATTGCTACTTCGGCCCGTTATCTGTTATCACCATTCTCACATTGTATTAGGATTCTTAATTTTTAGTCGGACACATGGTTTCTGGGTGTGCAATGGTCATCTCTTTGGCAGTGAGATGTTAATGAAAGGGGTACACACAACTTTGACCAAGTGCTATTTAAGGGAGGGAGCATGCCTTTCTTCCTTCTTCCTGAAGGCTGATGTGTAGAGATGATAGCAAGACTCTAAGCAGACATCATGGATCAAGATGTAACCTAGGGATTATATTAGTTATCTATTGCTACATAACAAATGACCACATGATTTTAGCAGCATAAAACAACAAACATTATGTTAAAGTTTCTGTGTTCAGAAATTCAAGAACGGCTTAGCTGGGTGGTTCTCGCTCAGAGTCTCTCTTGAGGTCGTAATCAAGCTGTTGGCCAGAGCTACAGTCAACTGAAGACTCAAAGGGGCTGCAGGATCCATTTCCAAGATGGCTTATTCACATGGCTGTTGGCAGGAGGCATCGGTTCCATGCTGGCTATTGACAATAGGACATTTGCATAGGACTGCTTGAGGGTTCACAAGACATGCCATCTGGCTGCTCTGCAAGTGAGTAATCCAAGAGAAAGCATGGAGAAAGGTGCAGTGTCTTTTATTACCCTCTCTTTGTAAATGTCACATAATCACTTCTGCCATACTCTTCATTATAAATAGCTTACTAAATCTAGCCCACCTTCAAGGGGAGGGAAGTAGATGTCACTTATTTCCTTATTTGGCTGCATTGGGTCTTAGTTGCAGTATGTGGCATCCTTGCTGTGATGTGGGATCTTTTGTTGTACATGAACTCCTGGTGGTACTGATGGTAAAGAACCTGCCCGCTAGTGCTGGAGACATCCCTGGGTTGGGAAGGCTTGATCTCTGGGTTGGGAAGATCCCTGGAAGAGGGCATGGCAGCCCACTGCAGTATTCTTGCCTGGAGAATCCCCATGGATAGAGGAACCTGGTGGGCTACAGTCCATAGGGTCACAAAGAGTCAGATATGACTGAAGCGACTTAGCACACACATGAACTCTCTAGTTGCAGTGGCAAGCTTAGTTGCTCTGTGGCATGTGGAATTTAGCTTCCCAAAGTCCCTAGATGCCACTTCTTGAACAGAAGAGTACTGTGGTAGACAAAACCATTGCCTATGACCACTCCCACCCCCAGCCAAAAATATCCTTATCTTAATCTCCAGAACCAGTGAATATGCTACTTTACATGCAATAAACTTTTCAGGTTCTGGCAGGTGGGTGCAGAGACCTACTAGTCTTGCAGCCACCAAGATAAGTCTTGTATGTAAGTTCCCTTGCTTATTAAACTTTCCATCTACCAAGGTGGAGTGGCCTGCCTCTTTCTTTCGTCTCTCCCTACCCTTCATGTAAGAGAGCTGGTTTCAGATTTCACCTGGGACGCTCTCAAGGTTGCAAACTAACAAGCATCAGCTCAAGTCCAGAGTCTTAGCCTTTAAATACATCCAGGGGCAGATCGGCTTCTTGGGTGAATTCCTTATATACTTGAGTACAATACTTCTCAGTCTGAAGTCCTGTGAACTAAAGGAAAAAGCTATATGCTCCCTTCATACAACAACCAATGTAAAATGGTGGGACAGGTGAGATAACTGCTACAGTCACTGCTGTTTCAACAGGCAGGAAAGAGGAGATGCACAGATGTTCACAGCAATTCTGAAATTCATTCAGGTACAGGTCTGCAGATCCACCTTCAAGGCCTCAGAACAATTCTCGATGTCTTACCCTCTAGGCTGTCAGTTGTTGTTGCTCAGTTGCTCAGTCGTGTCCGACTCTTTGCAACCCCACGAACTGCAGCTCACCAGGCTTCCCTGTCCTTCACTATCTCCTGGCATTTGCTCAAACTCATGTTCATTGAGTTGATGATACCATCCAACCATCTCATCCTCTGTCTCCCCCTTCTTCTGCCCTCAAGCTTTCCCAGCATCTGGGTCTTTTCCAATGAGTGTGTCCTCAAATCAAGCAGTCAAAGTATTCTAGCTTTAGTTTCAGCATCAGCCTTTCCAATGAATATTCAGGGTTTATTTCCTTTTGGATTGACTGGTTTGATCTCCTTGCTGTCCAAGGGACTCTCAAGAGTCTTCATCAGCACCATAGTTCGAAAGCATCAATTCTTGGGTACTCAGCCTTCTTTATGGTGCAACTCTCACATCTGTCCATGACCACTAGAAAAACCATAGCTTTGACTATATATATGAACCTTTGTCAGCAAAGTAATCTCTGCTTTTTAATATGCTGTCTAGGTTGGTCATAGCTTTTCTTCCAAGGAGCAAGTGTCTTTTAATTTCATGGCTACAGTCACCATCCACAGTGATTTTTGTCTTGCTTAGTCAACAATTATTCAGGAATTTTCTGTTACTGGCAAAGGAATCTAATCCTCACTAATATATACTTGGGGCTATTTAAAGTCTATGTAACTGACTAATACAGTATCTAACTAGCTCATCAATAGATTCAGTGCTAAAAAACCTACAAATGTTCAAGATTTTTAAAATATTCACAGTCTGTTGATCAGCATACAGATTGAAGCCACTGCAATTCTTACAAATTGGAAATTGAATCTTTATGAATAAGTGGAAAATGGGATGAGTCATTAATAGAGGTGACTGTAAACAATGTGGGTGGTGGGGAAGTAGGGAATGGAGAGTTTACAAAAATAAAAACATGGTCTCAGCACTCAGATTACATATAGACTATTTAGAGAGATAAACTGTATACACTTTAAAAGTACTAAAGAATAATACTCCATTGTATATATCACATCATCTTTATCCATTCCTCTGCTGATGGACATGTAGGTTGCTTCCATGTCCTGGCTATTATAACTAGTGCTACAACGGACACTAGGGTGCATGCATCTTTTGAAATTATGGTTTTCTCTGGGTATATGCCCAAGAGTGGGACTGCTGGGACATATGGCAGTTTGAACCATAAAATGGAACACAATTATGCCATTTGCAGAGATGTGGATGGACCTAGTGATTGTCAGAGCGAAGTAAGTCAGAAAAACAAATATATATTAATGCATATATGTGGAAATAAGAAAAATGGTACAGATGAACCTACCTACAAGGCAGAAATAGAGACACAGATGCAGAGGAAAAAAATGTATGGACACCAAGGCGGAAAAGGGAGGGTGGGATGAATTGGGAGGTTGGAATTGACATATATACACCACTATTTATGAAACAGATAACTAAGGAGAAGCTACTGTATAGCATGGGGAACTCTACTCAATGCTCTTGTGGTGACCTAAATGGGACAAAAATCCAAAAAAGTTGGGATACGTGTATACGTGCTGTTGACTCATTTGCTATACAGCAGAAAATAACACAACACTGTAAAGAAACTATACTCCAATAAAATTTTTTAAAAAGAAGTACTAAATGCCTACAGAGCAGAGTTGAAAACACAAATGAGCTTAGCAGTATCACTGAAGGAATTAATTAGGGTAACATACTGACTACTACATACATTTTTGAATTATCATGATCATGGGAAAACTGAGGCTTAGACAATTTGTCTAAGGTAATTTGTCTTAGGTAATTTGCCCCACTGCATACAGTAAATAAGTAAGACTTGAATTTGGACAGATCTGTCTCTAAAGCCCATGATGTTCACCACATGTAAATAATGGAAAGCTCAGGTTGGATCAATGTGAACAATTTTACCTATATGTTTGTAAAGAAAGATACTTTAAATCGTGGGTTTTTTGGGTTTTTAAGAATACTCTTTGCTTGACAGCATTTACAACTATAGTTTAACAAAACTTAAAAATGATTAATTTCATCCAATTGGATTTACACAACGTTTTAGGGACTAACTGAGGAAAGCCAGGAACAGAGGACTAACGCTGCTTTGCGTCATTTCTTTGACCAATTATCATCTGCAGCGTGCCTAAAAAGTTGATTTTCGTAGAAAAACAAAGTATCTCTTCCAAAAGCAGGGTTAGTCCTTTGAAGGGCAGGCTGGAACAAACTTCAGTAAGGTTGTGGGACAATGGCTTCGAGCCACTGTCCACTAATAAGTAGCAGAAGCGAAGTTAGACGGAACATTTTAGCAGAAAGGAAGGGCCGGAGGTATTGAAAGCATGGATAGAAAATAACATTGAAATGGGACCAGATGGGGTGGGACAGCACACCAGAGAATGAACGGAATTGCCAGAAGAGCAAAGAGCGTGCAGGATGGAGAGAGAAATCCAGGCTCTTGGTGAGAAGAGATGAGCCCCTCCACTCTTGTCCAGGCCGCCGAGCCCTGTCCGGGTGAGGTCACAGGCCCTTATGAAGGTCACAGGCCCTTGTGAGGTGGGGCAGATGGGTGCGGCCGCAGCGCTGTCCTGTCCGCGCTAAGGCGGCGGCGATCAGCCGCGCTCCCTGGAGCCCCGGAGCCCCTGCAAAGTGGCGGTGGCAGCGGCAGCCGAGGTAGCCTGTATCCCGCGATTGCTCGGCGCTGGCGGCTCAGTGGGCGGAGCATCGAGCGCTGTCAGGTGACCCAGGGGCGGGGCCTCGCTGCAAGGGGGCTCGGGAAGGGAGGCGGAGCTAGAGCGTCGTGCTGAGCTAGGGCTGAGGGGCGAAGGAGTCTACGTGCGGACCGGCAGACTGCTGAGGGAACGAGGGACAGATTGGGGAGCCATAGCGGGTGACGGTGGGACCTTCAGGGGACATAAGTGGGGAGAGGAGACCTGCTGAGGAAGAGCTTCTGAGGTTGAGGGAGAGAAGAGTGTCACGTGGTGTGAGGGACAAAGCAGAACAGTTCCAGAGTTGGGCGAAAGTTCCAGGAAGGGCAGTGAATGACGAGCCGGACAGTCAGGGTGCAGAGTGAGGGGAGACTGGGCCGGAGCCGGCGGCTCCTCAGCAGTGGTGGTGGTTCTGGAAGGGTGGCGGTCACTGTGGTGGGGGACTTTAATGCTTCTTCGCAGACCGTTTGGCCTCCGTTGGAGCACTTGTTTCCGCCTTGCGGGGTGATTTTCTTGTCTACTCGCTTGCTTGCTTTATCCCTAGAGAAGTCGTAAACTTCGCAAGAGCAGGGCCTGTTACAATCCTCTACAGCGCAGGGTTCTGCATGAAGTGGATTTTCACTTAATGTTTGTTATAAACAAAGGCAGCTAATGGGGGAGGTGGTGATAAAAGTTTCACGTTAGTAGCAGTAGATGCAGTGACGTGGTTGTAAGATTGCAGTTAATGGACGTGTGCCGTCAACAAAACGGAAAGAGTGAGCGAGTGCGTGAGGCGTCTCGTGAGAGGGGCGGTGTGAAAGGAAAGAGTGGAAGGTACTATGTGAGGGGTTGACACCCTCAGAAGCAGCCAGTTACTCTGTGAAGGTGGTGTCCCTTCACCAAGGGACAAGGTGCAACGGTGGAAGCGCATTGTCAACCTAGAGGCACGAAACAAGATGAAGCCTCGTTTTGGACTTTCGGAGTCAGAATCTCTGTTTTCTGCCTCAGCTCTGCTTCTTGGTTTACAGAGAAACAATGGAATTTTGTAAAACTGCCCTTGGACTTTGGTTTCCCGGGTGGCTCAGTGGCAAAGAACCTGCCTGGCAATGCAAGAGATGCGGGTTCGATATCTGGGTGGGCAAGAGCCCCTGGCTCACAAGAGAGTTGGACACTACGTAGTGGCTAAGTAACAACGCAATATTCATGAACTTGTGAGTCAGAGGTCTGAAGTTGGCTAGTATGCATTTTCTTCTGTATTTTGTGTGGGCAAATCAATCTGTGCGTTAGTTTCATCATGTGTAGTTAATAATTAAGGGGTTAGACTGGAAAGGTTTGTTAAGTTCATTCTAGCAGTGTTGGGGATTCTGTGATTTCATGTAACATTACCTGCCCCCAAGCCCTTAATCATATGTGTTTTTTTCCCCCCAATTTCCATTAAAATGTTATTTAATTGACAATATTTTACAGAAATAAGAGCAGTTTTTATTTAATACAGATAGGTATATTTATCTATTTATATATTTATATTTCTCTTTTTGCAAAATTGAAACATATCAAATTGTTTTCCCTAAAACTGTAGTGCAAAAAGGAATACTAGGAAATATAAATACTGAAATATGTTCATCATTAAATTATAACCAAGGGCCTTCTGAATCTCAGCAAGGTATATGATTTGGAGAAAGAACATGAGATTTGGAGCCAGGAGACCTGGTCTGCACTGTTTACTTGCTTTGTGTCATAGGCATATTTCTCAATATCTCTGAATCTCAGTTCTCCACCTTGAAAACAGGGATATTAATTAGTGTTTTCATTTTCTTAGGACACATACCCAGCAGTGGAATTGCTGGATTGTGTTACATTTTTATGTAGAAAACTTCATATTGTTTTCCGTAGTGGCTGTACCAATTTACAATCCCAGGAACAGTGTACTTGGGTACCCTCTTCTCCACATGCTCACCAACACTTGTTATTTGTAAACTTTGATGATAGTCATTCGGACAGGTATGAGGTGACTGAGCTGTAATCACTTCTTCCACTCTCCTAAATGACTATTTTTTAATAATGCCACTCCCCTCAAACCTCCAGCTCACTGTCTCATCCTCATTCTCTGTTGATTACCTTGCTTCCTGTTTCACTAAGAAGACCGAAACAATCAGAGATGATTTTCACAAGCTCCCATTACCAGATCTACTCACCTATTCTACATGCAATTATGCTGCATTACTCTGCATTGTCTCTTATCATGAATATGTTCTTAGCTAAGGCCAAATCCTCCATTATGTCCTAAATCCTGTTTCTTTTCTTCTACTTGAGAATATTGTTCCAGTAATTCCCCCCTCCTATATGATCAGTTTTTGCTTCTCTGCTAGGTTATTTCCACCAGCATATGAACATGTGTTTATTTTTCCCCATCTTAAAACCTCATAGCCATGCTTACCCCTCAGCTGCTACCTCATTTCTCTTTCCCTTTATAGAATAACTCCTAGAGTTGTCTCATATTTCTGTTCCGCATTCTCTCTTCAATTCACTCCAAGGATATTATTTCCTTATAACACCCAAATGGCTCCTCTTAGGGTAGTTGGTGTCCTCTATGTTGCAGGATCTAGTGAATCATTCAGTACTCATCTTACTTGACTTAGAGACAGCATTTATCACAGCTGATTACTCATTCTTCTTTTGGACTACTTTTTTTCACTTGACTTTCAGGAACCCAGGACCCACCAGATTTTCTTACTTGTAGAATCCAGAGTGATCCTTTCAGAAAGGACTTTAGGTCATGTTATTTCTATGCTCAAAATTCTCCTATGGCTTCCTGCCTTCTCAGAGTAAAGGCCAAAGTTCCTGCTGTAAGACAGGAGCCCTTCATGAGCTGCCTCCCTTCTTTCACCACTCTGATCCCTTCTCTCCCTCCTTTCTTTCCCCTTTGCAGTGTTTCAGCCTCATGGGTCTTCCTGTCATTTCAGAACATTCAAACTCCTTCTTGCTTTGGAGCCTTTGTATTCACTTTTTTCTCTGACTGAAATGCATTGGCTTTTAAATGCATTGGCTTTTGAGTTATGCATTGGCTCCCCACTTTAACTCCTTCAGGTGTGTACTCTTTAAGTCTCCTGCTCAGTAAGGTCTTCCTTGGCTGACACATCTGCTCTTTGCATCTCTTTCCCAACACCACACTTAATATTCCTCTCACTCGTTTACATTTCCCGCCTTAGTACTTGTCACAGATATTATGCTATATATTTTATTTATTTTATTGTTTCTCTCCCTGGTTAGAATGTAAGCTCCATGAGGGCAGTTTTTTTTTTTTTTTCCCTCTGTTTTGTTCACTGCTTTATCCCCAGAGCCTGGAAGAAAGCCTTGCACATAGTAAGTGTGCAATGTATGTGTGCTGGATTTATGGATGGAGGGATGGAATGAATTGGAGAAAAGGGCTACAACTCTTTTTATTTTTCTTGGTTTGCTCTTGCAAGTTCACATATCTATCATAAGATTCAAAGAGTTGGGAAACAATTGCGTTGTCACAGTTATGGGGAAGAGACTTCCTTTGCTATCTTTTCTCTTAGCTTGGAGAGCGTTATGTGGTATCCAGTTTATACAGCAGATTGAGACCTGCCAACTTTTCGATAATGTGACCAATAATTATGAAACAGTTCTTCCTTTCAAAGTTTATTTGTCATGCTTACTCTGCTTAATTAAGTACTTTGATGACCTAAGAGCTCTTGGTATGTAAGTTCAGAAGGGACTGAATTCCTTCCTTGCTCCCTCCCTCCCTCCCTTCTTTCACTCTTTCTTTCCTCCTTCCTCTCCTCCCTCTTCTTCTCTGCTTCTCTCCTTCCCTCCCTTCTTTCCTACCAGCCTTTTTTCTTTCCTTCTTTTGCAATGCCTTTATAGTACTGTGCTTGGTTCTGTGAGAAATAATTCAAAGAATGATGAGATACCAGCCCATTCCTTAGAAATTTAGACTTTAATTGGTGTAAGAATTATACATGTGATAATTAAATAAAAATACAAGGCAAATGATTAATGCAAGTTGAATAATGAAGACAATAAGAATACTGAAGACAGTAAGTGCTATGCTAAGAAGTTTAAAGGTGAAGATTGAACTGGTTAGGGAAGTTTTAGAAGACTTTACATAGAGTGGTTTGCTGGGGAGACCTATAAAACCTCTAATGTCTTCTGAGATGCGTATTTTTAATGTGGTTTCATTTTATTTTTAACATGTTTTGAATTCCAGAAATTTTGGACTTAACCATATTCAACAGTAATTACAATTACATATTATAGAAATATTTTAAAATACTGTCTATTAGAATATTAATACTTACAGTTAAACTTTACAATATGAAAAAGACACTAATAATTGCAACTAACAATGTAATGTAGCTAGCAGTGTAATAAATCATGACTCAGATATGAGTATTGGGTTGGTGGCTCAGACAGTAAAGAACCTGCCTGCAATGCAGGAGACCTGGGCTCGAACCCTGGGTTGGGAAGATCCCCTGGAGAAGCGAATGGCTGCCCACTTGAGTTTTCTTGTCTGCAGAATTCCATGGACAGAGGAGCCTGGCGGGTTACAGTTCATGGGGTCACCAAGAGTCAGGCATGACTGAGCGACTAACACACTTGGATCAGATATGATTAAAATATACTGTGAAAAATTTGGGAAATTTCTAAAGTTGGTTATCACATTTACATAGTGTGGAACTGGATAAAACATTTTTTGTTTGCAATAGTATTGTTTTGAGAGTCAGTGTTGTGTGATGCTGAAGACCTCAGGCTGTTAGGCTGCCTGAATTCAAAATCTGATACTACTATTTGTTGGCTGTGGAATCTTGGGCAATTTGATCTAAGTCTTTATTTTCCTCATCTGTAAAATAGAGATAATGGTAATTCCTTGAAAGGTAATTGTGAGGAATAAATGGAATAATGCAAGTTGAAGTGTTTATCATAATGTCTAATAGTAAATATTAAATGTTAGCAATTACTACCTATGCTAGTTCTGCTTAACTGGGTTTATTTGAATAAATAAATATTATTGAACTTTCTGCTTTTCATGCCATTCAAATTTGGATTTCTGTACTCCTTATACCACAAAGTTAAGGGACTGGATGAACTCCTGTGATTTATGATTTATTAACTGCTTTTCTAACTTTTGTATATGTATCGAGTTAGGAAATGTCTATTAGGTATTGTGCTATAAGTGAGTATCACATTTAAATAATTGTATCAGGTAGTTTAATTACTTACATCTAAACAAGGATATGATTTTTTATTTTTCTTTTTTTGGCAGGAAATCATTTTGTGCTATTGTTCATTCATACTTGTTCATCAAGTTCTTTGAGTCTTCAAGGGAAGAATTTACCTCTAAACAGAAAGATGGAAACTAAAGTTCATTTATTTTGCCAGGTATTTTTCAAAATGGTTTGTAAAGATTCCTTCCTTTTCTTCCTTAAAAATTTGTTTACATTACTTCACATCTATAATCAGTAAGCAGATTCATAGCAGCATAGTCATACTATCTTGCTTAAACTGAGGTGACTTTTGAACTGTTTTAGTAGAAATATATTGAACTCTCATCCCAGCAACCCATGATGTAGTATCAAGAGATTTATAATGTATGATAAAACTAATTTTGGGGGGAAGGGACAGACACAATTTTTTTGGAGACCAAAGAATTTAAACCTACATGAGAAATTGTAAACAATGTAATTAATAACATGGCAGTCTAACCAAAAGCTAAAAGATAATTTAAAAGATAGGGCTTCGCTGATGGCTCAGTGGTAAAGAATCTGCCTGCCAAAGCAGAAGATGCAGATTTGATCCCTGGGTGGGGGTGATACCCTGGAGCAGGAAATTGCAACCCACTCCAGTATTCTTGCCTGGAATATTCCACAGACAGAGGAGCCTGGTGGGTTACAGTCCACGGAGTTGCAAGAGAGTAAAATATGACTTAGCCACTAAACAATAACAACAATTTAAAAGATACCAAGTGTCTCTAGTCTTCTTATCTGTGATTTGGGGGATATTCTTATCTATTGGCCAGAATCATGTCAATAAAAAACCAAATCTGGACTTATTATTGAGAGACTTTGTTCAAAAGGATTATTGTAAGAGACGAAAGAGACTACTGAAATAGAAGGAGGGGGGACTAACTGAAATAGGGACCATAAGATCTGCAAGCATCTCAAGGACTAGGCAAAAAAACTTTTTTCTTTTAAGTTTTATTTTATTATTTAAAATTTTTATTGTGTATTGGAGTATAGTTGATTGATGTTCTATTTGTTTCACGTGCACAACAAAGTAATTAAAAGAATGTTCTTTTATTGAGAGTGTAAACAAGGCTAGGTGCTAGAGGTAAAGAATCCACCTGCCAATGCAGGAGAATTGGGTTTGATCCCTGGGTTGGGAAGGGGATCCCTGGAGAAGGAAATGGCAGCCTTCTCCAGTATTCTTTCCTGGAAAATTACATGGACAGAGGAACCTGGCAGGCTACAGTCCATGTAGTTGGACACTACTGAGTGAGCACGAAGAAGGCTAGGAAGCATTGGTTATGGGGAAGTGGGGAGTAGCATGATCAGATAAAGAGATCAGAGAAAGAGGCCAGCCTGTTCTCTAGAGGGGCTGCCTGCTCACTGGCTCAGGGTGGTGGTGGTGATGTTCATTTGCTCAGTTGTATCCTACTCTTTGTGACCCCATAGACTGCAGCATGCCAGGCTTCCTTCACCATCTCCCAGAGCTTGTTCGAACTCATGTCGATTGAGTCGGTGATGCTATCCAGCCATCTCATCCTCTGTCGAGATGGCTCAGGGTGAGGGTAGGCCAAAGTTCTGAGGCTTGGAGGATTAACCAAACCTTGCTTAGTAAGTGTTTTGTCCTGATAAATAGGTGTGGATAAGACAGTTCAGCTAATCATTTATGAAGCAAAGAAAGGAAAATTTGAAGATGTTTGGCCATGTCATAGGTAAACATGAGGGGTATGTGGTAAGTCTTATCTAAATCATTTGAGGAAGGGTGGTTCTTTGCAGCCAGCTGTTATCTAAAACACAAAAGAGTGAGGGAATTCTTTTAAATTTCACTGTTTTTTCAGAAGCACAAGGCTCAGGTGAAATTTAACATTGTCAATTGAGAGTCTTAATCTTTTAAATTTATTGTTTTAGTGGATCTGGTGCCACCATATAAGACATGTACCTGTACAGTAATCCAAAATATAACTTCAGAACTTCTTGCTAATTACTGAAGGCTGGATTTGTCTAGACCTTTAGGCTCAGATGGTAAAGAATCTGCCTGTAATGTGGGAGACATTACATTTAATCTTTGGGTAGGGAAGATCCCCTGGAGAAGGAAATGGCAACCCACTCCAGTATTCTGGAGAATTCCTTGGATAGAGGAGCCTGGTGGGCTACAGTACAGTCCATGTGGTCGAAAAGAGTCGGACACGACTGAGTGACTAACACTTCATTTTGGCTAATTACTGAGACATGTAATGTATACATTGTTGATGGTTCCCTTATAAACTGATTTTGAAGATAAATTCTTAAATATTAAAAAATTAACAATATCAAAATATACCAGTTTATTTCCTTAAGCTATATACCTTGTATTTTACAAATGGTTCACCTTTAACAGTAAAGTTTTAGAGATTCTTTTCTTCCTCTGTTAAAGTTTCTACTCACTATCTCTTTCTGTTCATCTGAACTTTGATAACAGATTTTTGTTCCCCTCTGTCTTAAAGATTTTTTTTTTAAGTCAGTTAATTTCTGGCTATGCTGGAAATTGCTTCATTGCATCACAGCCTTCATTGCTGCATGAGGGCTTCCTCTAGTTGTGGCGAGCAGGGGCTACTCTCTAGTTGTGGTGTGCAGGTTTCTCATTACGGTGCTTTTGTTGTGGAGCATGGGCTCTAGGCGCTCAGGCTCAGTAGTTGTAGCACGTGGGCTCTAGAGTATGGAGGCTTCAGTAGTTGTGGCACACAGGCTTAGTTGCCCCGTGGTATATGGTATCTTCCCAGACCAGAGATTGAAACCATGTCCCCTGCACTGGCAGGCAGAACCCATGTCCCCGCACTGAACCACCAGGGAAGTGCTAGAATTGATTCTTGATGTTGTACATTCTATGGGGCTGGACAAATATGTGATGACATGTAGCCACTATTAAAATGTTACATAGAATATTAATAGTTTCACTGCCCTAAAATCCTCTGTGCTTTGCCTATTTATCTCTTCTCACCCTACCTACTCCCACCAGCAACCACTGATCTTTTCATTGTCCCCAAAGTTTTTCCTTTTCCAGAATGTCATATAGTTGGATCATACAGTATGCAGCTTTTACAGATTGGCTGCTTTCACAATGTAGAACTATACATTTAAGATTCCGCCATGTCTTTTCATGGCTTGATAGCTCATTTCTTTTTAGCACTGAATAGTATTCCCTGATCTGAATGTATCACAGTTTGATCTACTGAAGAACATCTTAGTTTTTTACAAGTTTTGGCCATTATGAACAAAGCTGTAAATGTCTGTGTTCAGGTTTTTGTGTGGATATACGTCTTCGACTCCTCAGGGTAAATATGGAAAGGTGCAATTGCTGAATTGTATGGTAAGAATATGTTTAGTTTTGTAAGACACTGTCAAATTGTCTTTCAAAATAGCTATGCCATTTTACATTCCCACCAGTAATGAATGGGAGTTCCTCTTGCTTCACATTCTTGTCATCACTTGGTATTGCCTATGTTTTTGATTTTGGCAATTCTAAGAGATGTGCAGTGCTATCTTGATGTTTCAATTTGTGATTCCCTAATGATGTGATGTTGAACATCTTTTCATGTGCTTGTTTGCCATCTGTACATCTTCTTTGGTGAGGTGTCTGTTAAGATCTTTTGCCTATTTTTTAATTGGGTTGTTCTTTTTCTTGTTGAGCTTTAAGAGTTCTTTGTATAGTTTTGAATATACAAAATAAACATACTTTGAATACAGTCTCTTATCAGATATGTCTTTTGCAAATATTTTCTCCCAGCCTATGGGTTGTCCTTTCATCCTCTTGACAGTGTCTTTTGCAAAGCAAAAGTTTTAATTAACGAAGTTAAGTTTAATGGTGCCATAAGAACTAGATTCAGTGAGTGTTAGATATATTCATGAACGCTGCACATTTGTAGCTGCATAGTGCGCTAAGGAAAGTTGGAGTCATTTAGAATATATACCTAATTCAAATTAATGCATTAAGTAGCTCTTTTCAACAAAATTCTTTTTGGTAGCACCATTTTGGAGAGAGTATTGATCTAGAGTGAATGATTTGACTCAGAATGTCATATTTAATTTATGTATGCAAAGAGAACATGGCTGACAGTGGTTTTTGATTGCTCTCCAGGGGGAAGAAAATACTGATTCATCAGATGATGACTGTAATTCTTTTGCATCTGACTTATTATCAAGAGATATTGACAGCAAAAAGTACATCAGGTTTTCTAAAAGAACAGAGAAGAGAATTTCACCTGAAATTAGGGGTTTGAGCCCAATCCACACAAAAAAGTAAGTTGAACTGTGAACTTGCTTAATTGAATTATAAACTTTTGCCAGTTTAAGAGAACCAAAAATGTAACTCATGTGTTCTCGTAATGTATTAAGTATAGAGGATCATGCATATTGTGACTATTCTTTTGGGAGCATGGTTTTAATTCCTAAATAACGTCTCATATTTTTCTCACTTCTCTCACAGCCATGTGGAGGCCTATAAGCCATCATAGTTTCCCAGTAATGAGGCCATTATCCATGTATCTGTCTGGACTTTTTTTTTTGACAAAATTGTAATTTATTTAAATATATGATGTCGTGATTTAATATATGTATACATTATGAAATGATTATCCCCATTGAATTAGTTAACACAGTCATCACCTCACATATTTACTACATCATCATCATCATCATCATTATTATTACTTTGGTGAGAACAGAAGTTCTGATCTCAGCAAATTTTAGTTATATAGTACAAGATTACTATCTAGTTACCTTGTGACTTTTTTTTTTAAAATAATGTATAAGTCACATAGCATTTGTCTTTCTCTGTTTGAATTATTTCACTTTGCATAATGCCATCAAGGTCCATCCATGTTATTTCCTTCTTTCTCATGGCTAAATAGTATTCCATTGTTTATATTTACCACATCTTCTTTATTTGGAGAAGGAAATGGCAATCCACTCCAGTATTCTTGTCTGGAGAATTTCAAGGATGGAGGAGCCTGGTGGGCTACAGTCCATGGGATCTCAAAGAGTCTTACATGACTGTGCAACTAACTTTCACTTTCACTTTTCTTTAACTATTAATCTGTTGACAGAAATTTATATAGTTTTCACATCTTGGCTACTGTGGATAATACTGCAATGAACATGGGAGTGCATATATCTCTTTGAGATCTTGTTTTCATTTCTTTTGGATATATACCCAGAAATAGAATTTTTTTTTAATTTTTAAAAATTTTTTTATTTTTTTCATTTATTTTTATTAGTTGGAGGCTAATTACTTTACAATATTGTAGTGATTTTTGCCATACATTGACATGAATCAGCCATGGATTTACATGTGTTCCCCATCCCGATCTCCGTCCCACCTCCCTCCCCATCCCATCCCTCTGGGTCTTCCCAGTGCACCAGCCGTCAGCACTTGTCTCGTGCATCCAACCTGGGCTGGTGATCTGTTTCACCCTTGATAGTATACTTGTTTTAATGCTATTCTCTCAGAACATCCCACCCTCGCCTTCTCCCATAGAGTCCCAAAGTCTGTTCTATACATCTGTGTCTCTTTTTCTGTCTTGCATATAGGGCTATCGTTACCATCTTTTTAAATTCCATATATATGCGTTAGTATACTGTATTGGTCTTTATCTTTCTGGCTTACTTCACTCTGCATAATGGGCTCCAGTTTCATCCATCTCATTAGAACTGATTCAAATGAATTCTTTTTAATGGCTGAGTAATATTTCATTGTGTGTATGTACCACAGCTTTCTTATCCATTCATCTGCTGATGGGCATCTAGGTTACTTCCATGTCCTGGCAATTATAAACAGTGCTGCGATGAACATTGGGGTGCACGTGTCTCTTTCAGATCTGGTTTCCTCGGTGTGTAGCCCAGGAGTGGGATTGCTGGGTCATATGGCAGTTCTATTTCCAGTTTTTTAAGGAATCTCCACACTGTTCTCCATAGCGGCTGTACTAGTTTGCATTCCCACCAACAGTGTAAGAGGGTTCCCTTTTCTCCACACCCTCTCCAGCATTTATTGCTTGTAGACTTTTGGATAGCAGCCATCCTGACTGGCGTGTAATGGTACCTCATTGAGGTTTTGATTTGCATTTCTCTGATAATGAGTGATGTTGAGCATCTTTTCATGTGTTTGTTAGCCATCTGTATGTCTTCTTTGGAGAAATGTCTGTTTAGTTCTTTGGCCCATGTTTTGATTGGGTCATTTGTTTTTCTGGAATTGAGCTACAGGAGTTGCTTGTATATTTTTGAGATTAATCCTTTGTCTGTTGCTTCGTTTGCTATTATTTTCTCCCAATCTGAGGGCTGTCTTTTCACCTTACTTATAGTTTCCTTTGTTGTGCAAAAGCTTTTAATTTTAATTAGGTCCCATTTGTTTATTTTTGCTTTTATTTCCAATATTCTGGGAGGTGGGTCATAGAGGATCCTGCTGTGATTCATGTCGGAGAGTGTTTTGCCTATGTTCTCCTCTAGGAGTTTTATAGTTTCTGGTCTTACATGTAGATCTTTAATCCATTTTGAGTTTATTCTTGTGTATGGTGTTAGAAAGTGTCCTAGTTTCATTCTTTTACAAGTGGTTGACCAGTTTTCCCAGCACCACTTGTTAAAGAGGTTGTCTTTTTTCCATTGTATATCCTTGCCTCCTTTGTCAAAGATAAGGTGTCCATAGGTTCGTGGATTTATCTCTGGGCTTTCTATTCTGTTCCATTGATCTATATTTCTGTCTTTGTGCCAGTACCATACTGTCTTGATGACTGTGGCTTTGTAGTAGAGCCTGAAGTCAGGCAGGTTGATTCCTCCAGTTCCATTCTTCTTTCTCAAGATTATTTTGGCTATTTGAGTTTTTTGTATTTCCATACAAATTGTGAAATTATTTGTTCTAGTTCTGTGAAAAATACCGTTGGTAGCTTAATAGGGATTGCATTGAATCTATAGATTGCTTTGGTAGTCATTTTCACAATATTGATTCTTCCAATCCATGAACACGGTATATTTCTCCATCTGTTTGTGTCCTCTTTGATTTCTTTCATCAGGGTTTTATAGTTTTCTATGTATAGGTCTTTTGTTTCTTTAGGTAGATATACTCCTAAGTATTTTATTCTTTTTGTTGCAATGGTGAATGGTATTGTTTCCTTAATTTCTCTTTCTGTTTTTTCATTGTTAGTGTATAGGAATGCAAGGGATTTCTGTGTGTTAATTTTATATCCTACAACATTACTGTATTCATTGATTAGCTCTAGTAATTTTCTGGTAGAGTCTTTAGGGTTTTCTATGTAGAGGATCATGTCATCTGCAAACAGTGAGAGTTATACTTCTTCTTTACCTATCTGGATTCCTTTTATTTCTTTTTCTGTTCTGATTGCTGTGGCCAACACTTCCAACACTATGTTGAATAGTAGTGGTGAGAGTGGGCACCCTTGTCTTGTTCCTGACTTTCAGGGAGATGCTTTCAATTTTTCACCATTGAGGATAATGTTTGCTGTGGGTTTGTCATATATAGCTTTTATTGTGGGAATGCAAACTAGTACAGCCACTATGGAGAACAGTGTGGAGATTCCTTAAAAAACTGGAAATAGAACTGCCATATGACCCAGCAATCCCACTCCTGGGCTACACACCGAGGAAACCAGATCTGAAAGAGACACGTGCACCCCAATGTTCATCGCAGCACTGTTTATAATTGCCAGGACATGGAAGTAACCTAGATGCCCATCAGCAGATGAATGGATAAGAAAGCTGTGGTACATACACACAATGAAATATTACTCAGCCATTAAAAAGAATTCATTTGAATCAGTTCTAATGAGATGGATGAAACTGGAGCCCATTATGCAGAGTGAAGTAAGCCAGAAAGATAAAGACCAATACAGTATACTAACGCATATATATGGAATTTAAAAAGATGGTAACGATAGCCCTATATGCAAGACAGAAAAAGAGACACAGATGTATAGAACAGACTTTGGGACTCTGTGGGAGAAGGTGAGGGTAGGATGATCTGAGAGAACAGCATCGAAACATGTCTACTATCAAGTGTGAAACAGATTGCCAGTCCAGGTTGGATGCATGAGACAAGTGCTCAGGGCTGGTGCACTGGGATGACCCAGAAGGATGGGATTGGGAGGGAGGTGGGAGGGGGATTCAGGATGGGAAACACATGTAAATCCATGGCTGATTCATGTCAATGTATGGCAAAAATCACTACAATATTGTAAAGTAATTAGCCTCCAACTAATAAAAATAAATGGAGAAATATATATATACAAAAAAAAAGCTTTTATTATGTTGAGATATCTTCCTCCTATGTCTGCTTTCTGGAGAGTTTTTATCATAAAGGGATGTTGAATTTTGTCAAAGGCTTTTTCTGCATCTATTGAGATAATCATATGGTTTTTATCTTTCAATTTGTTAATCTGGTGTATTACATTGATTGATTTGTGGATATTAAAGAATCCTTGCATTCCTGGGATAAAGCCCACTTGGTCATGATGTATGATCTTCTTAATATGTTGTTGGATTCTGTTTGCTAGAATTTTGTTAAGGATTTTTGCATCTATGTTCATCAGTCATATTGGCCTGTAGTTTTCTTTTTTGGTGGCATCTTTGTCTGGTTTTGGAATTAGGGTGATGGTGGCCTCATAGAATGAGTTTGGAAGTTTGCCTTCTTCTGCAATTTTCTGGAAGAGTTTGAGTAAGATAGGTGTTAGCTCTTCTCTAAATTTTTGGTAGAATTCAGCTGTGAAGCCATCTGTCCTGGGCTTTTGTTTGCAGGAAGATTTCTGATTACAGTTTTGATTTCCGTGCTTGTGATGGGTCTGTTAAGATCTTCTGTTTCTTCCTGGTTCAGTTTTGGAAAGTTATACTTTTCTAAGAATTTGTCCATTTCTTCCAAGTTGTCCATTTTATTGGCATAGAGCTGCTGGTAGTAGTCTCACACGATCCTTTGTATTTCAGAGTTGTCTGTTGTGATCTCTCCATTTTCATTTCTAATTTTGTTGATTTGGTTCTTCTCCCTTTGTTTCTTGATGAGTCTGGCTAATGGTTTGTCAATTTTATTTACCTTTTCAAAAAGGTAGCTTTGTTGATTTTTGCTATGGTCTCTTTAGTTTCTTTTGCATTTATTTCTGCCCTAATTTTTAAGATTTCTTTCCTTCTACTAACCCTGGGGTTCTTCATTTCTTCTTTCTCTAGTTGCTTTTTGGTGTAGAGTTAGGTTATTTATTTGACTTTTTTCTTGTTTCTTGATGTAAGCCTGTATTGCTATGAACCTTCCCCTTAGCACTGCTTTTACAGTGTCCCATAGGTTTTGGGTTGTGTTTTCATTTTCACTCGTTTCTATGCATATTTTGATTTCTTTTTTGATTTCTTCTATGATTTGTTGGTTATTCAGAAGCGTGTTATTTAGCCTCCATATGTTGGAATTTTTAATTCCTGTAATTTTTTTTCCTGTAATTTTTTTTCCCTGTAATTGAGATCTAATCTTACTGCATTGTGGTCAGAAAAGATGACTGGAATGATTTCAATTTTTTTGAATGTACCAAGGCTAGATTTTTTTGGCCTAGGATGTGATCTATTCTGGAGAAGGTTCCGTGTGCACTTGAGAAAAAGGTGAAATTGATTGTTTTGAGGTGAAGTGTCCTATAGATATCAACTAGGTTTAGCTGGACCATTGTGTCATTTAAAGTTTGTGTTTCCTTGTTAATTTTCTGTTTAGTTGATTTGTCCATAGGTGTGAGTGGGGTATTAAAGTCTCCCACTATTATTGTGTTATTGTTAATTTCCCCCTTCATTCTTGTTAGCATTTGCCTTACATAATGCAGTGCTCCTATGTTGGGTGCATATATATTTATAATTGTTATATCTTCTTCTTGGATTGATCCTTTGATCATTATGTACTGTCCTTCTTTGTCTCTTTTCACAGCCTTTATTTTGAAGTCTATTTTATCTGATGTAAGTATTGTGACTCCTGCTTTCTTTTGGTCTCTGTTTGCATGAAATATTTTTTTCCAGCCCTTCACTTTCAGTCTTGTGTGTCTCTTGCTTTGAGGTGGGTCTCTTGTAGACAGCATATATAGGGGTCTTGCTTTTGTATCCATTCAGCCAGTCTTTGTCTTTTGGTTGGGGCATTCAACCCATTTACGTTTAAGGTAATTATTGATAAGAATGGTCCCGTTGCCATTTGCTTTGTTGTTTTGGGTTCACGTTCATACAACCTTTCTGTGTTTCCTGTCTAGAGAAGATCCTTTAGCATTTGTTGAAGAGCTGGTTTGGTGGTGCTGAATTCTCTCAACTTTTACTTGTCTGTAAAGCTTTTGAATTCTCCTTCATATCTGAATGAGATCCTTGTTGGGTACAGTAATCTGGGTTGTAGGTTATTCTCTTTCATTACTTTAAGTATGTCCTGCCATTCCCTTCTGGCCTGAAGAGTTTCTATTGAAAGATCAGCTGTTATCCTTATGGGAATCGCCTTGTGTGTTATTTGTTGTTTCTCCCTTGCTGCTTTTAATATTTGTTCTTCGTGTTTGATCTTTGTTAATTTGACTAATATAGCCAGTTGGTCAGAAGCACAGGTGAAAAATGGGCCTGCAGTTGATATCTGAGGTAGGGTGGGGCAGTCTTGTGGAACTGAGCCCTTACCCTGTGGAATCTGCAAGTATCTCCAGGTACTTTGAATCAGGATTGAGTTAACTTATAGGACACCCATCTGGTGTCACAGAGAATTGCTTGGTGGGGGCAAACCCCACACACATTTGGGGTCAGATGTGAGTGTGATTGTAGTGTGAGAATAAAGGAGAAACAGAAGGAACACTGATTTTTCCCTACATAGTTGTGTATCACATTTATTGATTTTCCTATCTTGAACCATGCTTGTGTCCTGGGAATAAATCCCACTTGATCATGGTATCTGATCTTTTAAATGTACAGTTGAATGTGGTTTACAGATACTTTGTTGAGAGTTTTTGCATCTGTGTTCATCAGGAATATTAGCCTGATATTCTTTTCTTGTAGTGTCCTTGTCTGGCTCTGATATTGGTAATGCATGCTCTGTCGCTTCAGTCGTGTCCGACTCTGTGACCCCATGGACTGTAGCCTGCCAGGCCCCTCTGTCCATGGGCTTTTCCAAGCAAGAATACTGAAGTGGGTTGTCATGCCTTTCTCCAGGGAATCTTCCCTGACCTAGGGATCGAATCCACGTCTCCAGCTTCTCCTGCATTGCAGATGGATTCTTTACCACTGAGCCACTGGGGAAGCCCATTAGTAATGCTGTCTTCATAAAATGAGTTTGAATGTGTTCCCTCCTCTTCAGTTTTTGGAAAGAGTTTGAGAAGAATTGGCATCAATTCTTCTTTAAATCTTTAGTAGAATGCACAAGCAAAGCTAACTGATTCTCGACTTTGTTGAAAGGTTTTTGATTACTGATTTAATATCTTTACTAATAATTGGTCTGTTCAGATTTTGTACTTCTTCATAATTCAATCTTGGTAGGCTGTATTATTTTAGGAATTTCTTTCTTCTAGATTATCAAATTTATTGATATATAATTGTTCATAGTAGTTTCTTATGATCTTTACTATTTCTCTGTTATCAGTTGTAATACCTCCTTTTTTATTTCTTATTTCACTTATTTGAGTTTATCTCTCAGCACCCCCACCCCATTTTTTTTTGATGTCACAGTTTACATCTTTTTATATTATATATCTATAAGCAAATTGTTGTGGTTATAGTTATTATTAATACTTTTGTCTTTTAACATTTATACTAAAGTTGTATGTGATTTACCTCCACCATTACAATAGTGGTACACCATTATACACCTCGGTATTCCCAGGTGGCTCAGTGGTAAAGAATCCACTTGCCAGTGTAGGAGATGCAGGAGACCTGGGTTCAGTCCCTGGGTTGGGAAGATTCCCTGGAGGAGGAAATGGCAACCCACTCCATTATTCTTGCCTGGAGCATCCCATGGACAGGAGTCTGGCGGGCTACAGTCCATAGGGTTTCAAAGAGTCAGACGTGAATGAGTGACTGAAAGAAGTCAGAAAGTGAAGTCACTCAGTCATGTCTGACTCTTTGTGACCCCATGGACTGTAGCCCACCAGGCTCCTCTGTCCATTGGATTTTCAGGGCAAGAGTACTGGAGTAGGTTGCCATTTCCTTCTACAGGGGATCTTCCTGACCCAGGGATTGAACCCGGGTCTCCTGCACTGTAGGCAGATGCTTTACAGTCTGAGCCACCAGGGAAGATGAGTGACTGAGTACATCACAATATTAGGGTATTCTGAATTTGACTCTCTCTCTCTCTCTCTTTATGTATTTACCTTTACCAGTAAAATTTTTATTTTCAAATGTTTTCTTGGTACTAATTAGCATACTTTCTTATTAGCTTGCAGAACTCCCTTTAACATTTCTTATAAGGTCAGTCTAGTGATGATGAACTCCTTCAGCTTTTGTTTGCCTATAAAATTCTTTACCTCTCCTTCAGTTCTAAATACAACTTTATGGGGTATTCTTTTTTTTTTCTTTCAGCACTTTGAATATTTCATCTCTCTCCCTCCTGGCCTGCAAGATTCCTGCTGACAAATTGGCTGATAATCATGTGGGAGTTTCCACTATTCCATTGAGTTAGAGGAAAAAGATGAGACAATCATTTCTAGGCCACCACATTAAGGGGCTTCCCAGGTGCTGCTAGTGGTAAAGAATCTACCTGCCAATACAGGAGACCTAAGAGATGCGGGTTCAATCTCTGGGCCAGGATGGTCCGCTGGAGGAGGGCATGGCAACCCACTCCAGTATTTTTGCCTGGAGAATCCCATGGACAGAAAAGCCTGGTGGCCTACAGTCTGTAGGGTCGCAAAGAGTCAGATGTGACTGAGGTGATCTAGCATGCGCGCAGCACACCATAATAAAGCTTGTTACCTAGGAAGAAATGGAACGTAGTAGTAGTGTTTCTTTCCTTTCTTTCATTAGTATTGTTTAAAATGGTTAATACCTGGGGAGACACAATGCACCTAAGGAATGCAATATGAAACAAATGTTTTTAGTTATTTGTCATTTATATCAAATCATTCCTATTCCCTAAAATATTTGAGTTATCTTGTAATTAAAAGAACACAGTTACACTTTTAAAAATGATAAAACATAAAAGGTGATGTAATGAGGTAGAAGTCATAATTATTCTAGAAATATGAAAATCAGTTTCAGTACGGATATATGGAAGGGAATGGGGGATGTAAAGCAGCAATATGCTGTAGGTTGTGATTAATTTATGTGTCATGAAATCAAGAGGTAGCTACTAGTAGTTTTCTAAAAAGAAATTAGCATAGAATCAAAGACATTATAGTGCTTTTCATATAATAAGGATAAGTATTCTTTTGTGAAATTGTTTTATTTCTGTCTCTCTTTGTATATGGGTGTTACATCTCAATAGAAAACGTATTTTATACTCTGGGACACAGTCAAAGTAAAGTCATTGCCTTGTGAGGGGAGGACTGTCGAGGGGACTGACCACAGGGCATCTTCAGTGGGGATAAGAGCAAGCTAATAGGGCTCTCAGGGTAGAAGTTTAGGGATTGGATTTAAAGGGGTATAATGTCAAAAGGGGGCTTCCCGGGTGGTGCAGTGTAAAGAATCTGCCTGCCAATGCAGGAGATTCAGGAGACATCAGTTTGATCCCTGGGTCTGGAAGATCCTTTGGAGGAGGGAATGGCAACCCACTTCAGTATTCTTGCCTGGAAAATTGCTTGGACAGAGGAGCCTGATGGGCTGTAGTCCATGGGGTCACAAAGAGTCTGACACAATTGGGCGACTGAGCTTGCTCTCAATGTCAAAAGATCAAGGTACCTACTAAGAAAGGGGAGTAGGCTGCATGATAAAAATTTCCTTTATTTCACAGTTTTGCTTAGTGCTAAGTTTATCTAAAGATGTTGTAGATTCAATCTAGTCATTTTTCTGTGTATCACCTAAGCAGCCCTTGCATAGGAGATTACTCTAAAAGGAAGGAATCATTTCTGCTAAAGAGTTTTTAGTTTTACATACAAGGAAGAATAAGGTGTTACTTCTGAAGTACTAGATTACAGCCCAGTTGATATGAGTTCTGGGTAGAAACAGCCTACAAGGTATTGCCATAGCGATTCTCAATTTATTCTCTGTGTTAGAATCTAGTATCTTTAGAAAACAAAAACCTAGTATCTTTAAAAAATTCCAAATATCAGCTCAGTCTCCAAAATAATTAAAATCACAACATTGGGGGATTGGACACAGGCATCAGAATTTTTTGAAGCTCTCAGGTGATGCCATTGTGCAGACAAGTTTGGAATCTAGTTTATCTTAGAATCATTCTTAGTCTACAAGATCCCAGAGCACAAAATAATTTTAGGGTTGTCCTTGAAATTTAGATCTACTTTGGGTTACTTAAAGCAAAGTATGAAATTTCCAAAAGCTCTTCTTTTTCAAATTCGATCTACTTTGGATTACTTAAAGCAAAGTATGAAATTTCCAAAAGCTCTTCTTTTTCAAATTCATTTCAGGGTTATTTTATTGATCTCACTATTGTATAGTTTGTGGAGTATATATTTGTGTTACAAAAGTCCTTGACAGTTCAATAAGAAGAGGGGGGAAAGAGGCATAAACAGAGAAAACCAAGAAATAAGAAAGCAGAGTAATTGCTAAAAAATAGTTCAGAATCTAGCTTGGACTTTAAAATACCATTTCTTATGGAAAGGAACCATTTCTTTGGAGAAATGTGTGATAGCAGTTCTGGGAAAGGAAGTGTACAAATGAGCTTGGAGCATCTTGTCTTCCAGAAATGAGGAAACTAACAAAGACTGCTACCAGAGATGGATCAAGAGCCCACTTGAAAAGCCTCTCACCCCTTCCCAACCCACATTAGAAAATTAGAGCATCAATAAGGGTAAAATTGCATGGAATTAAAGTGAATTTAATATATTTAAATTAGTGTGTTCACAATGATATAAAATTCATTTTGTCATTGTTGAAGGTTCAGTTCAGTCACTCAGTTGTGTCCGACTCTTTGTGACCCCATGGACTGCAGCACACCAGGCCTCCCTGTCCATCACCAACTCCTGGAGTTTACTCAAACTCATGTCCATTGAGTTGGTGATACCATCCAACCATCTCATCCTCTTTTTTCCCCTTCTCCTCCTGCCTTCAATCTTTCCCAACATCAAGGTCTTTGCAAATGAGTCAGTTTTTCTCATCAGGTGGCCAAGGTATTGGAGTTTCATCTTCAGCATCAAGTTCTTCCAATGAACACTCAGGACTGATCTCATTTAGGGTGGACTGGTTGGATCTCCTTGCAGTCCAAGGGACTCTCAAGAGTCTTCTCCAACATCATAGTTCAAAAGCATCAATTCTTCAGCTCTCAGCTTTCTTTATAGTCCAACTCTCACATCCATACATGACTACTGGAAAAACTATAGCCTTGACTAGATGGACCTTTGTTGGCAAAGTAATGTCTCTGCTTTTTAATGTTGAAGGTTACAGGTGAGCAAAGTCACTGTTATGGAAAGTGATAAATAAGGGAAAAACAGTGAATGATCTTGCCTTTCTGAACTGTACCAAAGGGTAAGCAAATAGTACGTGAGAGAAAGTTTCTGTTTATGGAAATATTTTAGCTAATGAGTGAAGAAGGAATGATATTAGATTTAGAATGTAACCATTTTGTGGTCCCTGATGATTTACTGCAGATAGTTATTAGTAGCTGCTAATATCACAAATAGAGAGTTACCTGGACCTTATATGCTTCCTGATGGGAAAATACCATCACCTATATAACCCCTTCCAACTACCTTCTAAAAAAGTAGAATATTAATCACATTGAGTCTTTAAACTCCTACAATCTTGGCAATAAAATCAGCAAAATCTAGACTGTGAAAAATCTTTAAGACAGCTGGCAATAATGATGATAATGATAATAAAAGACATGGGGGAAGAACCTATAGGTGGAAAAAGATCTAAAAGACATGCCAGCCAACTGTAATGTGGGGACCTTATTGAATCCCAATGTAAAGTGTTAAAAAATTTTGACACTTATGAGACAATTGGAAATTTGAATACAGGTTCAGGTGTATTTGATGATATTAAGACATTATTGGGGATTTTTGGTTTCATAACTGTGTTTTAAATGTTTTTAAAAGAAAAAACACCTTGAAGAAATGCATATAAAAATCCTATGGATGAAACAATATGATACTGGAATTTGTTTTAAAGTAATAAGGAATGAGAGCAGGGATAAGAATATCGATGAAATAAGATTGTTCATTATTGAAGCTGGGTGATGGGTCATTACTGAAACATGGGGAGATTATCACATTAATCTGTCTACTTTTGTCTGTGTTTGAAAATTTCCATAAATAAATGACAAAAGAAGAAGAATCAAGAAAAAAAAATCAATTCAGGAATTACTCCAATTTTCTGTGTAATTTAGGTATGAGACATCAATGTTCCTACTCGGAGAAGAAAAATCCTCTGACTTTTCAGGAGGAAAAAAAGGCAGGAGGAAGAAGAGTTTACAAGTACAATTTCATACTAGAAGAACTGAGGTAAATAAAGATTTGCAAATATTTTTGCTTTGCTTTCAAATATTTTCTTTAGCCCTCAAATAATCCATTACATTTTAGTCCAAGTATTGAAATGTCATAATCTTAAATATTTCTTCTTCTTCCAGCTCCTTTACCCTATTCCTCCTGCACCTTCTCTTTCTACTCTAACTCCTTTAAAAATATCAATAGAACATGGAACCTTTCAAGAAGAATATTAATTGTTCCCCTTCTTTATCCATCAGACCAGCATTTTTTATTATTATGCTCTCTGTTAACGTTTCTGCTGTTGTAGCAGTGACTCTGGCATTCCTTGGCATTTGGCAGCATAAGTTCAATCTTGGCCTTCATGTTGCTCTTCATATGGCCTTCTCCCCTGTGTCTGTAGTTCAGACTTTTCTCTTATAAGCACATCATTGTGTATTTCATCTTGAGGTCTTTAACTTGAGATTACACTGTAAAGACCATTTCTGCAAATAAGGTCACATTCACATTTTCCAGGGATTAGGATATAGACATCTCTTAGTGGGGTTATGGAACCTACTACATTCACTGTATGATATATTTAAGTATATATTCCTTTGTTTCGATATTTGTTTGCTTCCTGAGGCTGAGCAAATTTGGAAAACTCAGCAGTGGCTACAGGAATTTGGTGATGGACAGGGAGGCCTGGCGTGCTGTGGTTCATGGGGTTGCGAGTCAGACATGACTGAGTGACTGAACTGAACTGAGGCTGAGAACACATGTCTTCAACTCTGGAAAACGCGAATCCATTATCTTTAGACTATTTTCCCTCCTCCAATCTCTTTATTCTGTTCTTCTGTATCTTCTGTTAGATGTGTGTTAGACCTTATCATTTTGTTTTCTGTGTTTTTTAACATTGCTTCATATTTTTGATTTTTTTCTATTTTGTTCTGAGTAATTTCTCCCATCTACTTTCTTGTTTACTTTTCTTTTTTCCAGCCAAATATAATCTGCAGTTTAACCTATCTACTGAAATTTTAATGTCTATACATTTTACTTTTTGAAGTTTGATTTAGTTCTTAAAATTTGCCTTATATTATTTGCTTATGTCCCATAATTATTTTAGAATTGATATCTGATAAATCTAGATATGAAGTCATTGGGAGATTGAAATCTTCTGTTTGTTGTTTTATTTGATTCTCACTCATTAACTCATATTCCTGTCAGTCTTGTATGGTTTGAGAGTCCTCTCTGGATCCTGCATGGTCTTTACAAGTTAGCGCTCCAGTGAATTCCTTGGAGGTCCAGTGATTAGTAATTGGGCTTACACTGCAGTGTGCCTGAGATTCAAATCCTGATTGGGGAACTAAGATCCTGCAACCTGAACAGTGCAGCCAAAAAAAAAAAAAAGTCAAGGCTCTAGGTTCCTTCCATAGAGCCATGTGAAATTGAAGACACCTAGAATTCAGTTCTTATTTTCTAAAGTGACATTTTTCTATCTGCCTAAGCTGTTTGTCATTTTTCAACTATGTTTATACATGCAGTGTTATTTTTATCAATGTTTATGGTAGTTTTCTTAACCATAAGAATAATTTAAAGCACACTTACCTGTATTATTTAAATAACTGTGTTGATTCTTCACATTACTTTACTTATATAGTCAAAACTTGTATATGTAGCCTAGAGTTTGATAGTCTTGTCTTCACTATACCATAGATTTGCTATCTTTTGTAAAATACATTACTATAAATTGACACAGCATTAATTATGAGATGATGTTGCATACTTAAGAAAAATGTGGCTTTGTCAAAGAATATGATGTAGTTTATTTAAAATTTTAGTATTATAAGCTGTAATTTAATTACAAAAAGTAATTTTATATTAGAAGTATAGTAATTGGGTATAGGTATGATTGGAGCCTAGGTATGATTAATTATGTTTTAAGGGATTTATTGTTCAAGAATGCCAGTTTACCAATGTGATCTGAGACACAGATGTTCTTGCATTTGGCTCTAGGTTGCTCCTTTGTCTGTGAAGGAGAAGATGACTAGAAAAGAAAGCTCTTTATGCAAGTTGCCAAGTCAGTACAGCATTCACAAGACTTTGTCACCTCTTGATAAGTCTTCCTCAGTTATTCGGTATTTAAATCATTGTATTTTTTTAAAATATTGGATTCAGATTTGGGATTTTTCTACAACATTCATTTCTCCCTTCTACAGAAAGTAGACCAAATAGTTTGTGCTAACTAAGACTGCTCTTAGGAAGGATGGTGTGGCACTAAGAGCCCTGCATGTGGAATTGAAAGGCTTAGAGTTGAGTCCTGATGGACTTCACATGCTGGTTTAGACTCTTAAAGAATTCACTTTGTATTTCTGGGCCTCAGTTTCCACATCTGTATAAGAATCTTGTACTAGATGGACTCTTAATATTTTTTCCAACACCAACATCCTGTGATTTCCATGTTATGGAATCAGATGAATCATCTTTTTAAGATGTTTTTATCAACAGGTTTTGGGATCTGAGGTTCTTTGACTGTTTAAAGATATTCTTATTTATCTTATAATGTTGTTGTTGTTAAATTGTGTCCGACTGTATTGTGACCCCATGGACTGTAGCCCACCAGGCTTCTCTGTCCTTGGAATTTCCTAGGCAAGAATACTGGATTGGTTTGCCATTTCCTTCTCCAGGAGATCTTCCCCACCCAGGGATCGAACTTGCATTTCCTGTGTCTCCTGCATTACGGGCAGATTCTTTACCTGCTGAGCCACCTGGGAAATCTTATAATAACTTTCTATAAAATTTGCTGTAAGTTGAATTAGGAATAGGAAAAAGTGGACCACAGTCAAGAGATATTACATATTGACTAGGGTAAATCTGCTCCATAGAGATATACCTAAAAGAAATAAGTGAGGATTCTAGGGTGCAGAATATGTAATAACTTATTATCACCTGGACAGTTTTTAAAGAAAGGTTCTTATGGAGTGTAAGAGATGAGAATTTCAGGCTAAATTTTAATGGCAAAATATTATATATCACAAAGTGATATAAAAGTTTTGTGGGTTTTTTGTTTTATTTTTGTTTTCTTGCTTTCTGATATGGCTATTTCTTTGACAGGAAAGATGAAAAACTTTCTAATCTTTACCAGACACTATATGATGAAGTACCTGAAGGACGCTTTTACTCAGAAGAATTAAGCGGTAATAATAGGTTTCAGAATTTCTTGAATAAATTTCCTGATTATGTGTTCTGTGTTCTCAAAGAGACAATTTAAGTTATTTCTTTCCAAGTTTGATGACTTTCTAAAGGGGTAGGTGTCTTTGCTTGATAGTTTTTTTTTTTTTTTCTTTCAGTATTTTGAGTATATCATCACATTCTCTCCTGGTCTGAAAAGTTTCTATTGAAAAATTTGCCAGTGGCCTTACGGGATTCTCTTGTCTCTTTTCTCTCCTTGCTTTCAAAGTTCTTTCTTTGTTTTTGACTTTTGACAGTTTAATTATAAAGTGTCTTTGTGTAACCTTATTTGGGTTCAAACTATTTTGGGATCCTTTAGGCCTCTTGGATTTGAATGTCCATTTATCTTCCCAAGTTTGGGATGTTTTCAGCCATTGTTGTTTTAAAATATATTTTCTGTTTCTTTCTCTTTGTCTTCTCTTCCTGGAATTCCTGTAATGCAGATATTGTTTCTTTTGTTTGTATCCTGTAAGTCCTATAGGATCTCTCTGCTCTTTTTTTCCTTTTTTCGCCTGGGTAATTTTAAATATTCTTTCTTTTAGATTCTTTCTTCTATGTGGTTCAGTTTGTTTTTCAAGCTATTTAATTTTCCTGTTCAATTCACTGTATTTTTCAGTTCTAGGATTTCTTCTTATTTTCTTTTCTTTAATATTTTCTGCTTCTTTCTTGAGCTTCTTGTTTTTTGGCTGACAGTTAATAGATTTCCATTTCTTTAGGGCCAGTTACTGAAACTTTATTAGTTTTCTTTGGTAGTGTCACATTTATGTAATTTTTCATTATCTTTGATTCCTTATGTTGGCATCTACATTTGAGTAAGTGACCTCCTTTTCCAGATATTACTGGTTTGCTTTAGTAGAGACAGTTTTTCACCAGTCAGCTTAGTTTCTGTTTCTGGATGTGTTAACTGGTAATGTCCTTGGGAAGGTGGGTCTTGCTATCAGAGTCTCTTTTAGGGCTAGGCCACAGCTCATGTTCTAAGATTGGGGAGGGGATGCACTGGTTGAGAAGAGCTGGCTGGAACTGCTGGTTTGTCCCCTAAATGAAGCTACAGGAAAGGTTCTGTGTTGCTTGGGTTCTCTGGTCAATCAGGACCGGGTTCTATACTCACTAGTAGGCAGGGCTATGAATTAACTTTTGAGCTTTGCAGGGCAATAGAACTGGTCCCAAAGGAATGAACGGCTTTTTGTTTGGAAATCTGAATCAGGCTAGACAGCACTGAGTTTCCTAGTTAGATACCCCAGTTTTGCTCTGTAGACAGAGAAAACCCTGGGCTGGGCTGTCTGTTCAACTGTTACTGTAAAGAGGGCTATAGGATGGGTTATACAGCTCCCCGTGTGCTCTGGTTAAGTCCCCTGGTTGGGCAGGCTAAAGGGCTGTGTTCAACAGTGTGTGGGACTATAAATTAGTTTCCTTGTTGAGCAAAGCACCATACAGGCCCTAAGACCTGCAAGGTTTGTTTGGGTATCAAGTTGGGCAGAAATATGCACCAAGTTCCCTGGTCTACTGATCTACCATCCTGTCTGCAGACAGGTAGGGCCAGCAGTGGGCCTATCTCAAGTGCCATTGTAATTGGAGTTGCAAGATGGTGTATAGAGATTCTCAGGAGTTATGGTTAAGTTTCTCGGTCAAACTGGACTGGAGCCTTTATTCAGTTTTCAGTGGGGCTATAAATTACCTTTCCTGCCTGGTTGGGACTGAAGGACAGGTCCCCAGGGCTGGTAAAGCTCTTCATTTGGGAATCAAATCAGACAGATGTCTGCACCAAACTCCCTGGACAGACAAAGCCACCATCTTGGCTTTGCAGATGCAGAGTTGCTGGTTGGGTTTTCTGCTCAAATGCCAATGTAATAGAGGCTTCAGGGTGGCCTACTGAGATTCCCAGGAGCTCTGTTTAGGATTCCTAGTTAATAGGATTGGAGTTTATATTCAGCAGAACAGGCTCCAAGGCTGATAAGACTCTTGTTTGGGGAGCTAATCAGGTAGATCTGTACATCCTGGCCAGATGCAGTTGCTGGCTTGTTTCTACAAGCAGACAGACCCACTAGCCAGGCTATCTGCTCAGGTACTGCTGGACCAAGTCATTTCCCAGGTGTTCAGGCCAGGCTTCCTGGTCAGGCAGGGCCAGAAGCTCCATTCAGTAGTGCACTGGGCTGTGAATTACTTCCTCTCTCTGGGTAAGCAGGAGAACCAGCTCCAAGGCTGGAAAGGCTTTTTGTTTGTGGTCTTGACTCAAGCAGACCTGTGCCCCAAGTTCCCTGGCTAAAGCAGGGCACTGACTTTTTCTGTGGATGACCAGTTCTGCTTGCTGGACTCTCCGTTCGAGGATTGCTGGACTGCATAGCTTCATGGGTGTTTGGGTCAGGCTTTCTGGTCAGGCAGAACCAGGAGCTACAACTCAGCATTGGATGGAGATATGAATTAGCTCCCTTGTCTAGATGGAGTATTAGAACTGACCCCAAGTAGCTTTCCAGGTATTCTGGTTAGTCTTTCTGGAGAGGCAGGGCCACATATCTTTAGTGTCTTTAAAGACATCTTTAGTGTCCAAGTGGTTGATTCATGTAATACTCATACAATGCTTTTTAAAACTAATTATTACTTCAATTTCTCTCACCAACCCTGATGTCCACAATTTGATCATTGTTATAATGTTGAAACCTCAGACTTGTTCTTGTTCTTGTCTTGTTCTCTGCTCACAGTCTCTTATACTTGTAGTTCTTTTTATTTTACAATTTTATTTCATAGACTGCCTCATTTGGTGCCCCTGTGAATATATGATTTCCAGCCTGAGCTGCCTTTAGCACCAGTTGGTATCCCCTTTTGTTTTGATCAGATCCCTCTCCTGTTTCTTCCTGTACTTATTTCACATCTTCATTGCTCTCTTCAAATCTTCAATCCTATCACCTAGTCCTTCAGTTCTTAAAAGATGACATTGCTTTTTCATAGAGAGTTAATAAAGACTGTTTGGCAGAATCTTCCTGAACTCCTTGACTATAAATGAAATCCATAGCCTTCTGTATTGTCTCATTGAGAAAGAGTCGCTTTCACAAGACGGATCCTTTCACTTCTCTCTTTTTCAATTTTATTTTCTTCTGCTTCCTTAGGGACGATGCTTTGTCAACTTTATACTCTTTCAGAGAAGCTTATTGAAAGAGCTGTTTTCAAAAAAAAAAAAAAAGAAAGAGCTGTTTTCATTAATTACTGTTTACTTCCTACTGTTGTTCAGTTGCCCAGTTGTGTCTGACTCTTTGCAACCCCATGGACTGCAGCATGCCAGGCCTCCCCGTCCTTCACCATCTCCCGAAGTTTGCCCAAGTTCATGACCATGGCATTGGTTATTACTTCATCCAGGTTGAAGTAATGGAACTGGATGCCATGATGTTAGTTTTTTTTACTATTTAGTTTTAAGCCAACTCTTTTACTCTCCTCCTTCACCCTCATCAAGAGGCTCTTTAGTTCCTCTTTGCTTTCTGCCATTGAGTGGTATCATCTGCATATCTGAAGTTGTTGATGTTTCTCCTGCCTATCTTGATTCCAGCTTGTAACTCATCCAGCCCAGAATTTCTCATGATGTACTTAGCTTATAGTTAAATAAACAGCAGACAGCTCTGTCATAGTCCTTTCTCAGTTTGGAACCAGTTTGTTGTTCCATGTCCAGTTCTGACTGTTGCTTCTTGATCTGCATACAGATTTCTCAGGAGATAGATAAAGTAGTCTGGTATCCCCATCTCTTTAAGAGCTTTCCACAGTTTGTTATGATCGACACAGTCAAAGGCTTTAGCACCGTCAATGAAAAAGAGGTAGATGTTTTTCTGGAATTCCCTTGCTTTCTCTATGATACAGCGAATGTTGGCAATTTGCTCTCTGGTTCCTCTGCCTTTTCTAAACCCAGCTTGGACATCTGGAAGTTCTTGCTTCACGTAATGCTGAAGCCTAGCATGCAAGATTTTAAGCATGATGTCACTACCACAGGAGATGAGTGCAAATGTCCAAAGGTTTGAACATTCTTTAGTACTGCTTTAGTATTTACTTCCTACTTCACTGAAATCTGGTTTCCAGAAACTTCCAGAAGTGAAACTTCTATTAGTAAAGTCATTAGTGTCTTTTTAAAAGTCTTTTTCTGGTATTTATCATTATTATTTGTTGCCTCTTTTTCTGAAAACAAGGTGAATTTAACCCAGTTTAGTTCAGTAGACATTTTTTGAGAATCTCTTCTGAAGTAGATTCTGGGACTTGAAGAATGAAAAATCTTGCCCTCTATTAGCTGAGAGTTTAACTGAAGGATACTGACATGCAAGTAGTCAGAATACCAAGAGCTTTGACTGACACACACACAAGTTATAAGGAAGCAGAGAAGGGTTTAACATGCCCAGGATAAGTTGTGGAAGCCTTTGCTTATGTGAACCTTGCGTGAGTTTTCTGATAGTTTCTGAGAATTCTTTAGAAACTCATAGGCTTAGAGGTCACTGGCTCCAGACATACCCAAATAAGTAACAAGACTGATGTTAAAGCAAAGAGTTGGAACAGAAAGATTTGTTCCTCTTTTTCTTTAGTGATTGTCCCCCACCTGCACCTCAGCCCTGACCCCGGAGAGGATGGGGAGAATAAATGATTATTCCCTTGAGTTAATTAACTGTTTTGTTATGTGTATTCAGCACTTCAGAAAGCCTGTAAAATTTTTAGTAAAATTCGAGGTGGTAAGATTTATGTGAATGATCTGCCAATGATCCATCGCATCTTGAAGATCTCTATAAGTGACACAGAAATGCGAAAGGCACTGAAGACTATTGATATTGATGGTAAGTTTTTGTGTTTTCATTATTAGTTTAGGGGGTCTACAGTCATGGACATAAGTTAGATGTTGTTGTTCAGTCACTCAGTCGTGTCCCAACTCTGCGACCCCATGGACTGCAGCACACCAGGCTTCCCTGTCTTTCACCATATCCCAGAGTTTGCTCAAACTCATGTCCATTGAGTCAGTGATGCCATCCAACCATCTCGTCCTCTGTCGTCCCCTTCTCCTCCTGCCTTCAATCTTTCCCAGCCTTAGGGTCTTTTCTAATGAGTTGGCTCTTCGTATCAGGTGGCGAAAGTATTGGAATTTCAGCATCAGTCCTGCAAGGAATATTCAGGACTGATTCCCTTTATGATTGACTAGTTTGATCTTGTAGTCCAAGGGACTCTCAAGAGTCTTCTCCAGCACCACAGTTTGAAGGCATAAATTTTTCGGCGTTCAGCCTTCTTCTCAACTCTCACATCCATCCATGACTATTGGAAAAGCCATAGCTTTGATTATATGGGCCTTTGTCAGCAAAGTAATGTCTCTGCTTTTTAATACACTATCTAGGTTTGCCATGGTCAGATTGATTACAAATGATAGAAAAGCTAAACTTTAAAATGTTATAAAAAAACTTCTATGCACATTTACAATAATGATATTAAAAAATTGGGCCTCAGATACACATGACTGAATTGATTGATTACTAGGTTGGCTTATGACATGCTGTCATCAACATTTGATATTTTTAGACTTTTAATTTTTGCTAGTTGCCTTAGTATGAAATGGCGTGGGATAGGGAAAATTTCTTAAAGCAAAAAATGTTTGAGATTAATATGTTTGATATATTTAATTATATTAAAATTCATTGCCTGGGCTGGGAAGATCCCCTGGTGGAGGGCATGGCAACTCACTCCAATGTTCTTGCTTGGAGAATCCCATGGACAGAGAAGCCTGGTAGGCTACAGTCCATTGGGTCGCAAAGAGTTGGATATGACTGAAGCAACTTAGCACACACATTTAAAAAGACACCTGAAAGTGAAAAGACAGGTTACAAACTTGGAGATATTTGCAATTCACACAATTGACAAATGATTAGTTTACAAAATGTGTAAAGAATTCATACCAATAGATAACAAATAATGAAATAGAAAAGAAGGAAAAACACACGGATAAGTATTTCACATAAAATGTAACACTTATAGTCAATAATTATGTATAAATAGGTTCAACATCACTCTTGTTCAAGGACATAAAAATAAAACCCTAATAAATTACACTTTAAGTAGCTAGAGAAATTGTACATGATTGGACTATTGAACAATAGCAGAAACCTAGAAAAATATATATTTTTGCACTCTATGTTTGATACTTGAATCAAAGAAGTAAATAATAGAGAACGCATTACAGACCATTCAAAGCTTGTTATTAAGGGAGCCACAGGTCATAATGGCCACCATCAAAAAGTGCATAAACAATAAATGCTGGATAAGATATGGAAAAAAGGGAACCCTCCTACACCATTGATGGGAATGTAAATTGGTACAACCACTATGGAGAACAGTATGGAGGTTCCTTAAAAACTAAAAATAGAACTACCACATGACTGCTCTTGTGTGTAGACTATGGTATTCTACTGTCAGTTAATTCTAGTCACATTTTTAGTTTGTACTTTTATCTTATATGCTTAGTGAATCTGCTGATAAATTTGCTAATGGAGTCTTTTTCTTTCTTTTTCTGAATCATTTCTTATAGTTAATGGAATGCTGGATTTTTCAGATTTCCTTAAGGCTGTGAATGATGTCTGTTATTTAGTCTCTCAGAATCCAGGTAAAAAGATTTTCTTCAGAATTATAGAAGAAAATTATTTTTTGTAGTAACTGATTTTAGGGTGGGGTGGTTATATGAACTTATGTTTTTTTCAGAATTTCTTAACTCCTTTTTGCCCTAGTAGTCCAGGTTGAGAAAAATTAGACATGGGCTATTCTATAAAAGGCACTAAAAAACCTGGATCACTGCCATGGTATCCTAATTTTCTGTCTTCAATCTCCACTTTTTCCTGTACACAACTACAACACCAATTTTCTTAAAACACAATTTTTGTCATGTCATTACCTCAAAAATTTAGCTGCTCTTCTTCGTCTAAACTCTTACACTTCGGGTCCTCACTTCTTCATAATTTTGCTTGCTGCTCTTCCTTTCTCCTTAAATCTCTCCCAGGCAAGAACCCCATGCTCCAGTTCAGTTCAGTCAGTTAGTTGTGTCCGACTCTTTGCGACCCCATGGATTGCAGCACTCCAGGATTCCCTGTCCATCACCAACTCCCGGGGCTTACTCAAACTCATGTCCATGGAGTTGGTGATGCCATCCAACAGTCTCATCCTCTGTCGTCCCCTTCTTCTCCTGCCTTCAGTGTTTCCCAGCATCAGGGTCTTTTCTAATGAACCAGCTCTTTGCTTCAGATGGCCAAAGTTTTGGAGTTTCAGCTTCAGCATCAGTCCTTCCAATGAATATTCAGGGCTGATTTCCTTTAGGATGGACTGGTTGGATCTCCTTGTAGTCCAAGGGACTCTCAAGAGTCTTCTCCAGCACCACAGTTCAAAAGCATCAATTCTTCTGTGCTCAGCTTTCTTTATAGTCCAACTCTCACATCCATACATGACTACTGGAAAAACCATAGCTTTGACTAGATGGACCTTTGTTGGCAAAGTAATGTCTCTGTTTTTTAATATGCTGTCTAGGTTGGTCATAGCTTTTCTTCCCAGGAGCAAGCTCTTTTAATTTCATGGCTGCAGACACCATCTGCAGTGATTTTGGAGCCCCAAAAAATAGTCTGTCACTGTTTCCATTGTTTCCCTATTTGCCGTGAAGTGATGGGACTGGATGCCATGATCTTAGTTTTCTGAATGTTGAGTTTTAAGCCAACTTTTAAACTCTCCTCTAACTTTCATCAAGAGGCTCTTTAGTTCCTTTTCACTTTCTGCCTTAACCCTGGTGTTATCTGCACATCTGAGGTTACTGATATTTCTCCTGGCAGTCCTGATTCCAGCTTGTGCTTCATCCAACCTAGCACTTTGCATGATGTATTCTGCATATAAGTTAAATAAGCAGGGTGACAATATACAGCCTTGACATACTCCTTTCCCGATTTGGAACAAGTCTATTGTTCCATGTCCAGTTCTAACTGTTGCTTCTTGACCTGCATACAGATTTCTCAGGAGGCAGGTCAGGTGGTCTGGTGTTCCTATCTCTTTAAGAATTTTCCAGTTTATTGTGATCCACAAAGTCAAGGCTTTGGTGTAGTCAATAAAGCAGAAGTAGATGTTTTTCTGGAACTCTCTTGTTTTTTTGATGATCTAACAGATGTTGGCAATTTGATCTCTGGTTCCTCTGCCTTTTCTCAATTCAATTTGAACATCTGGAAGTTCATGGTTCACATACTGTTGAAGCCTGGCTTGGAGAATTTTGAGCATTACTTTACTAGCATGTGAGATGAGTGCAATTGTGTGGTAGTTTGAACATTTGGCATTGCCTTTCTTTGGGATTGGAATGAAAACTGACCTTTTCTAGTTCTGTGGCCACTGCTGAGTTTTCCAAATGTGCTGACATATTGTGTGCAACACTTTAGCAGTATCATCTTTTAGGATTTGAAATAGCTTAGCTCAGCTGGAATTCCATCACCTCCACTAGCTTTGTTCGTAGTGATGCTTCCTAAGGCCCACTTGACTTCACATTCCAGGATGTCTGGCTCTAGGTGAGTGATCACACCATCGTGATTATCTGGGTCATGAAGATCTTTTTCGTATAGTTCTTCTGTGTATTCCTGCCACCTCTTGTTAATATCTTCTGCTTCTGTTAGGTCCATACCATTTCTGTCCTTTATTGAGCCCATCTTTGCATGAAATGTTCCCTTGGTATCTCTAATGTTCTTGAAGAAATTTCTAATCTTTCCCATTCTATTGTTTTCCTCTATTTCTTTGCATTGATCACTGAGGAAGGCTTTCTCTTTCTCCTCGCTATTCTTTGGAACTCTGCATTCAAATGGGTGTATCTTTTCTTTTCTCCTTTGCCTTTAGCTTCTATTCTTTTCTCAGTTATTTGTAAGGCCTCCTCAGACAACCATTTTGCCTTTTTTCCCCATGCTCCAGTTAATCATAAATCTCCATACCTGCCAATTTCATTCTTACTTCATGCCTTAGTTCATTTTTTTCCCCTTCTGTTGAAGACTCATATCTGTTTTCTTGTCTACCCTTGACAATTCTTTTCCCATTGCCTGGAATCTGCATGAATTTCTACCTAAAGTTTTCAGATACTGAATTGTCTCCTAATAGCTTTTAGCTTGCACTACATATAAATTGTAAAGAAAATAATTGAAACGACTATTCATGTTAATGATAGAAATAGTGCTTCCAAAGGTCTGCAATCTCTAGTGTTCATGATCTAATTTTAGCAGTCCTTTTGTTTTTCCCTTAGGCAAGATTAAGTTTCTGTGCTTAAGAAGATTACATATATTGGAATTATATATATTTATTGTCAGCCAAACTGTATTTTCTTAGAATCAAGGATACATGAATGTGATAGTCAATATTCCCGAGTAAGCAAACAAGAGGCAAGAAAAACTCTTTAAAGTTTACTGATTCATTAATGTAATAAATGTTGTTAAATGCCTACCATATGAAGCCGTAGACATGGTATTTGGTTTGCTTTTCCTTTTTTAATTCCTTACTTCCTACTTGGCATTTTGATTAACTCCTGTGGCATTGGGATTCTCCTTTATCTCCTTGGTTTTTGACTTACAGCCTTTTCCTGACCATAGATTTATATGTTTGTTTGGACTCCTAGGTACTGCCTACTTGTTGTACCACAGTTAAGAATAGCTTATTTGCTCCCTTATATTCCTTGGTTTTCAATTCCTGGTTTCCTATTTTGACCTTATTTCTGTTTATTGCTACATGTTCTGCAACTAATCAGGAAGTCCCAGGCTTCTTTTTTTCATTTTAAATCAACACACATAATTCTTGAATGTTATTTTTATAAAATATCCAAGGAATATTTAAGTGTAAAAAGATGTGAAAGACACTGTTTAATTCCTCCTATAATTTAATGTTGACCTTAGAATCCATTTTGTATTCCATTATGAATATATATATATGTGTGTTTTGTAAGATGAGATGTTACCAATTTTTAGGCAGAGGGTTGATTGAACCCAGGTCTCCCACATTGCAGGTGGATTCTTTAGCAGCTGAGCTACAAGGGAAGCCCTTTGATCTCACAGAAGCTAGTAAAAAGACCAAGCATACAGTTAGAAATTGAGAGACCCTCTAAAAAAGGGAAAAATAGAAATAATCTACTTTAAGAGAAAAGAGTCATGCTATATACATTGTTTTCTAGTATGATTTTTAAAAAATAAGTAATATATCTTGAAAAGTTTTCCATGTCAGTAGATATAGGTCAGCCTTTTTTTTTTATTAAAACTTAAAAAAAAATAAATTTATTTATTTTAGCCTTTCATTTTCAAATAGCTACATGGTATCTGAAAATGTAGATATACTGTAATTTAACCCCATAATGTTGAATATTTAATTGGTTTTAATTACCTTACTATTGTAAACAATTCCACAATGATTATAACTTTTCTTATATTTTTATATTATATATTTATTTGATACTATATTTACATTTATATGTATGCATGTGTCTTTATCATACCTTTATAAGGAAAAATGAGTTATAAATTATTAGGCAGAGGAGAGCCAGTGTGTACATTGGGACATGCCTTCAATACCTTGCCAGTTTCTCAACTCTGCCTTAACCTTCACTTCCTTCCTAAGTATCTCCCCAAGGTAAGCCAGTGGTAAGAGTTTGTTGTTGTTCAGTTGCTCAGTCATTTCTGACTCTTTGTGACCCCATGGACTATAGCCCACCAGTCTCCTCTGTCCATGGGATTCTCCAGGCAAGAACACCAGACTGGGTTGTCGTGCCCTTCTCCACTTCCAGTGAATATTAAGTGTTTATTTCCTTTAGGATTGACTGGTTTGATCTCCTTGCTGCTCAAGGGACTCTCAAGAGCCTTTTCCAGCACCAGAGTTCAAAAGCATCAATTCTTCAGTACTCAGCCTTCTTTCTGGTCCAGCTCTCACATCCATGCATGACTACTGGAAAAACCATAGCTTTGATTAGGTAGACCTTTGTTGGCAAAGTGATGTCTCTGCTTTTTAATATTCTGTCTAGGTTTGTCATAGCTTTTCTTCCAAGGAACAAGCGTCTTTTAATTTCATGGCTGCAGTCACTGTTTGCAGTGATTTTGGAGCCCAAGAAAATAAAGTCTGTCACTGTTTCCATTGTTTGCCCATCTATTTGCCATGAAATGATAGGACTGGTTGCCATGATCTTCATTTTTTGAATGCTGAGTTTTAAGTCAGCTTTTTCACTCTCCTCTTAACACCTTCATCAAGAGGCTCTTTAGTTCCTCTTCAGTTCTACTGTTAAGGTGGTATCATCTGCCTATCTGAGGTTATTGATATTTCTCCTGGCAATCTTGATTCCAGCTTGTGCTTTATCCAGCCCAGCATTTTGCATGATTTACTCTGCATATAAGTTAAGTAAGCAAGGTGATAATATACAGCCTTGATGTACTCCTTTGCCAATTTTGAATCAGTCTGTTTTTCCATGTCTGGTTCGAACTGTTGCTTCATGACCTGCATACAGTTTTCTCAGGAGAGTTTAGGACCTTCTCAAGTCTTTCCTGAGTGTCTATACAGCCCGAACCTTGTGTGTAGCCATCTAGATTCCCAGGAGTATGTTGGAGATTTTCAAAGCCACCTATGGATATCTCATTTCCCAGATTTTCCTCTTAAGTTTGCTTGTTAGCCTATTGTTTGCTCTGTTTCCATTACTACTGGCAGTTGTGATGGTAAACAGTTATCTCTGTTTTTGGTGAATTCTCCCGGGGAAGAGTCTGTTTGCACTGGGAAAGCTTTGAGTCAGTTTATATAAGAACAGATTTGTAAAAAAAAAAAGAACAGATTTGTAAGTAGGGTCTTCCAGAGAACCACCAGACAGGTCTAATAATAGCAGTTCTCAGGGAATGGCACTTTGAGGAAGTTTCAACCTCTTTTTTCGCCATTAGATTTTAGGTTGCTGGTTTTCATTGCAGTTTTCGACTCTTGATTTTCAAGGCTCCTGTTAGCCCCTGGGAAGGGAAGGTGGGAATACAGCAAGATAAAATGCCACAAAGCTCAGTGTTCTTAAGGAGAGTCAGACTTTTTTTTTTTTTAAAAAAAAAAAACATTCCTTGGGTTGTTGTAAGCCTTTGGTTGATTTCCAGAGTGTTGAAAATGTTGACTTTGACATTTTTGCCAGTGTTCTCATTGTTTTATAGAATAGAGGATTCTCAGAGGTCCTTCCTCAGCTATTTTTTTTTTTTTACTGAAGGATAATTGCTTTACAGAATTTTTTTGTTTTCTGTCAAACCTCTACATGAATCAGCCATAGGTATACATATATCCCCTCCCTCTTGAACCTCCCTCCCATCTCCTTCCCCATCCCACCCCTCTAGGTTGATACAGAGCCCCTTTTGAGTTTCCTGAGCCATACAGCAAATTCCTGTTGGCTATGTATTTTACATATGATAATATAAATTTCCATGTTACTCTTTCCATACATCTTGCCCTCTCCTCCCCTCTCCCCATGTCCATAAGTCTATTCTTTATGTCTGTTTCTCCATTGTTGCCCTGTAAATAAATTCTTCAGTACCATTTTCCTAGATTCTGTATATATACATTCAGTTCAGTTCAGTCGCTCAGTCGTGTCTGACTCTTTGTGACCCCATGAATCGCAGCATGCCAGGCCTCCCTGTCCATCACCAACTCCTGGAGTTTACTCAAACTTATGTCCATTGAGTCGGTGATGCCATCCAGCCATCTCATCCTCTGTTGTCCCCTTTTCCTCCTGCCCCTAATCCCTCCCAACATCAGGGCCTTTTCCAATGAGTCAGCTCTTTGCATGAGGTGGCCAAAGTACTGGAGTTTCAGCTTCAGCATCAGTCCTTCCAATGAACACCCAGGACTGATCTCCTTTAGGATGGACTGGTTGGATCTCCTTGCAGTCCAAGGGACTCTCAAGAGTCTTCTCCAACACCACAGTTCAAAAGCATCAGTTTTTTGGTGCTCAGCTTTCTTCACAGTAGTGTCTTATAATTTTCTGTGTACAGTTCTTTTGTCTCCTTAGGTAGGTTTATTCCTAAATATTAAATTCTTTTTGTTGCAATGGTGAATGGAATTGATTCCTTAATTTCTTTCTAATTTTTCATTGTTAGTATATAGAAATGCAAGTGATTTCTGTGTATTGATTTTGTATCCTGCAACTTTGCTAAATTCACTGATTAGCTCTAGTAATTTTCTGATACTATCTGTAGGGTTTTCTATGTACAGTATCATGTCACCTGCAAACAGTGAGAGCTTTACTTCTTTTCCAGTCTGGATTCCTTTTATTTCTTTTTCTTCTCTTATTGCTGTAGCTAGGACTTCCAGAACTATGTTGAATAATAGTGGCAGAAGTGGACACCTCTGTCTTGTTCCTGATCTTAGGGGGAATGCTTTCAGTTTTTCACCATTGAGAATAATGTTTGCTATAGGCTTATCATATATGGCCTTTACTATGTTGAGGTAGGTTCCTTCTATCCCCATTTTTTTTTAAGAGTTTTAGTCATAAATGGGTGCCGAATTTTTTCAAAGGCTTTTTTGTGCATCTATTGAGATTATCACACATGGTTTTTATCTTTCAACTTGTTAATATGGTGTATCACATTAATTGATTTGCATATATTGAAGAATCTTTGCATCCCTGGAATAAACCCAACTTGATCATGGTGTGTGAGCTTTTTGATGTGTTGCTGAATTCTGTTTGCTAGAATTTTGTTGAGGATTTTTGTATCTATGTTCATCAGTGATATTGGCCTGTAGTTTTCTTTTTGTTGTCTTTGTCTGGTTTTGGTATCTGGGTGATGGTGGCCTCGTAGAATGCATTTGAAAGTGTTCCTTCCTCTGCAATTTTTTGAAAGAGCTTTAGAAGGATAGCCATTAGCTCTTCTCTAAATGTTTGACAGAATTCTCCTGTGAAGCCATCTGGTCCTGGGCTTTTGTGTTTTGGGAGATTTTTGATCCCAGCTTCAATTTCAGTGCTTGTAATTGGGTTGTTCATAATTTCTGTTTCTTCCTGGTTCAGTCTTGGAAGATTGAACTTTTCTAAGAACCTGTCCATTTTTTCCAGGTTATCTATTTTATTGCCATATAGTTGTTCATAATAGTCTCTTATAATCCTTTGTATTTCTGCATTGTCTGTTGTAACTTCTTTTTCATTTCTAATTTTGTTGATTTGATTTTTCTGTCTTTTTTTCTTGATGAGTCTGACTAAAGGTTTGTCAATTTTGTTTATCTTCTCAAAGAACAAGCTTTTAGTTTTATTAATCTTTACTGTTGTTTCTTTCATTTCTTTTTCATTTATTTCTGCTTGGATCTTTATGATTTCTTTTCTTCTACTAATTATGGTTTTTTTTTGTTCTTCTTTTTCCAGTTGTTTTAGGTGTAAAGTTAGGCTGTCTATTTGATGTTTTTCTTGTTTCTTGAGGTAGGATTGTATTGCTATAAACTTCCCTCTTAGAACTGCTTTTTCTGCATCCCATAGGTTTTGAGTTGTTGTGTTTTCATTGTCATTTGTTTCTAGAAATTTTTTTATTTCCCTTTTGATTTCTTCAGTAAACTGTTGGTTATTTAGAAACATGTTCTTTAATCTCCATGTGTTTGTGTTTCTTACACTTTTTTTTCTTGTAATTAATATCCAGTCTCATAGCATTGTGGTTGGAGAAGATGGTTGATACAACTTCAGTTTTGTTAAATTTAGTGAGGTTTGATTTGTGATCCAAGATGTGGTCTATCCTGGAGAATGTTCCATGTGCACTTGAGAAGAAATTGTATTCTTCTGCATTTGGATGGAATGTCTTGAAGATATCAGTGAGATCCATCTCATCTAATATATCATTTAAGACGTGTTTCCTTATTAATTTTCTGTTTTGATGATCTGTCCATTGGTGTGAGTGGGGTGTTTAAGTCTCCTACTATTATCGTGTTACTGTCAATTTCTCCTTTTATGTCTGTTAGTGTTTGTCTTATGTATTGAGGTGCTCCTATGTTGGGTGCATAGATATTTACAATTATTATGTCTTCCTCCTGGATTGATCCCTTGATCATTATGTAGTGTCCTTCCTTATCTCTTGTAATCTTCCTTATTTTAAGGTCTATTTTTTTCTGATGTGAGGATTGCTACTCCAGCTTTCTTTTGCTTCCCATTTGTGTGGAATTTATTTTTCCATCCTCTCACTCTCATTCTGTATGTGTCTTTAGGTCTGAAATGGGTTTCTTGTAGACAGCATAGATATGGGTTTTGTTTTTGTATACATTCAGCCAGTCTGTGTCTTTTGCTTGGAGCATTTGATCCATTTACATTTAAAGTAATTATTGATATATATGTTCCTATTGCCATTTTCTTAATTGTTTGGGATTGATTTTGTAGATCTTTTTTTTCCCCCATTGTATTTCTTGACTACATAAGTCCCTTTAACATTTGGTGTAAAGCCAGTTTGGTGATACTGAATTCTCTTAACTTTTGCTTGTCTGAAAATCTTTTTATTTCTCCATCAATTTTGAATGAGATCCTTGCTGGATACAGTAATCTTGGTTGTAGATTTTCCCGTTTCATTACTTTAAATATATCCTGCCATTCCCTTCTGGCCTGCAGAGTTTCTGCCGAAAGATCAGCTGTTAAGTGTATGGGGACTCCCTTGTATGTTACTTGTTGCTTCTCCCTGGCTGCTTTTAATATTCTTTCTTTGTGTTTAGTTTTTGTTAGTTTGATTAGTATGTGTCTTGGTGGGTTTTTCCTTGGGTTTATTCTGTATGGGACTCTTTGTGCCTCTTGGACTTCATTGACTATTTCCTTTTCCATGTTGGAGAAATTTTAAACTATAATCTCTTAAAAATTTTTCTCATACCCTTTCTTTTTCTCTCCTTCTTCTGGGACCCTTATAACTTGAATGTTGGTGTGTTTGATATGGTCCCAGAGGTCTCTGAGACTGTCCTTGGCTCTTTTCATTCTTTTTACTTTATTCAGCTCTTCAGAAGTTATTCCACCATTTTACCTTCCAGCTCACTGATTTGTTCTGCTTCAGATATTCTGCTATTGATTCCTTCCAGAGTATTTTTAATTTCAGTAATTGTGTTGTATGTCTCTATATGTTTATTCTTTAATTCTTCTAGGTCTTTGTTAATTGATTCTTGCAATTTTCATTTTGTTTTCAGGGTTTTTGATCATCTTCACTATCATTATTCTGAATTCTTTTTCAGGCAGTTTGCCTATTTCTTCCTCATTTATTTGGACTTCAGTGCTTCTAGTTTGTTCTTTCATTTGTGCCCTATTTCTCTGCCTTGTCATTATTATTATTATTATTATTTTTTAGGTTATTATGTTTGAGGTCTCCTTTCCCAGGCTTCAAGGGAAGTTGAATTCTTTCCTTGAAGAAGGTTGAATTCTTTCTTCCTTTTGGTTTCTGCGCTCCTAAGGTTGGTCCTGTGGTTTGTGTGAGCTTTGTATAGGGTGAGATTTGTGCTGAGTTTTTGTTTGTTTGTTTTTCCTCTGATGGGCAAGGCTAAGTGAGGTGGTAATCCTGTCTGCTGATGATTGGGTTTGTGTTTTTGTTTTGTTTGTTGTTTAGGTGAGGCGTCCTGCACAGTGTGCTACTGGTGGTTGGGTGATGCCGGGTCTTGTGTTCCACTGGTTTCCTTTGTGTGAGTTCTCACTATTTGATACTCCCTAGGGTTAGTTCTCAGATAGTCTAGGTCTTGGAGTCAGTGTTCCTACTCCAAAGGCCCAGGGCTTGATCTGTGGTCAGGAATGAAGATTCCACAAGTGGTTTGTTATAGCATTAGGTGAGATTAAAGCAAATATCCAAAAACAAGAAACCAAAGATGAACCCCAGACAAATGGCAGTTACAAAATCAGGCAAATAATAACTAAAATAATGGAATATACACATATACATATACACCCATGAGCAAAGTGAAAACAGTCCAACAAAAATAAAGTACAGTAGACTGATCTGGTGAACAAAGGAAATAAAAAATTATATTTATCAGTTAAGAACAAAACTAACTGAAGTACAAATTGGAAAGCAAAACTAAATCAAGGTGCCAAGTGGAGAATAAAGCAATGAAAACAAAACGAACAAATATGTTGGGAGAAAAGGAAAGAAAGAAAAGAAAGAAATAATAGATATACAAAGTTAAATAGAGGTAGATGAAGAAGATTTATATACATTAAAGATTAACTGCAAAGGGAAAAAACAGTAGGAAAGGCAAACAAAGGAATAAATGTAGAAAAATATAATAGATTTTTAAAAAATTAAAAATATAAAAACTAGAAGAGAAAAAAATCAGAAGAAGAAAGAAAAAAGGAAAACTCTGCAGAACTACAAAAGCCCAATGTAGAAGCAGAGGTTTATAACAGCAATAGAAAGTGTGACTGAATATACACATATACATATACACCCATAAGCAAAATCAAAACAGTCCAACGAAAATAAAGTACAATAGATTGACCTGGCAAACAAAGGAAAACAAAAATTATGTCTACCAGAACAAAACTAATTAAAGCACAAACTGGAAAACAAAACTAAAGCAAGGGCCAATTGGGGGAATAAAGCAATGAAAATAAAACCAACAAATATGTTGAGAGGGAAGGAAAGAAAGAAAAGAAAGAAAGAATAGATATGCAAAGTTAAATAGAGGTAGATGAAGAAGATTTATATACATTAAAGATTAACTGCAAAGGGAAAAAACAGTAGGAAAAGCAAACAAAGTAATAAATGTATAAAAAATAATAATAGGTTTAAAAAATTAAAAATTAAAATTAAAAAGAAAACAAAAAAAAAAAAAAGGAGGAAAACTCCACAGAACTGCAAAAGCCCAACATAGAGGCAGAGGTTTATGACAACAATAAAAAATGAGACTGAGAAAAAAAAAAAAGCTCAAAAGCTTAATTGGATTTCTTTTTTTTTAAATTTATTTATTTTAATTGGAGGCTAATTACTTTACAATATTGTAGTGGTTTTGCCATACATTGACATGAATCCGCCATGGGTGTACATGTGTTCCCCATCCTGAACTAGTTGGATTTCTTAGTGCCAATAAAACCAACAACTACATCAGAGGAAGGAAAAAAGGAAAAAAAAAAAAAGAAAACAAAATTCACAAGTATCTACAGAAAAAGTTAAAAAAAATAATAATAAATATTTTTCTTGAGTCACTGCTGTCAGAGTCCTTTCCCTCGCTGGGAGTCACAGTCCACCTCACCTCCCTAGGATGCCCTCCAACACTGTGCTGATCTCTGGACCTGCTGTGGGGGCAGCTCGGATTCTAATCCGATCCTACTCCTGTGTGTTCTTGCCTCCAATGTCCATTGGAGCTATCAGAACTAGTGCATTTTTTTTTTAATGGGAGCTCTCAATGGCCTTTTATATATTCCATTGACACAGAGTCTGCTTAGTTGATCTTGTGGATTTAATCTGCAGCTTGTACAGATGGTGGGAAGGTTTGGGGTCTTATTCCTTAGCCACACTGCCCCTGGGTTTCAATTGTGGTTTTATTTCCACCTCTACATGTGGGTCGTCCACTGGGGTTTGCTCCTGAGGCTGCCCTGGAGGGTTTGGGTTTCCCCTTGTGAGGGCCAGGTGTGGAGGTGATGCAGCCACTTGGCTCACAGTTCTGGCAGCACTAGGTACTCAGGGGGGTTGTGGTGGCTAAGGCAGCAGGAAATATAGCGCTCTAGAAGGGTATGGCAACCAGTTTCAGCCGATTTGCTGCAGCATTCTTGCCTGGAGACCCCCCCTCTCTGATAGAGAAGCCTGGCAGGCCACAGTCTACAGGGTCGCAAAGAGTCGGACATGACCGAAGCTACCCTGTGTGCATAGACGCAAGACTTTTTTTTGCACGTGGTAGCTCTGCCCCAGTGAGACTTGAGCGTGAAGTCAAGCAGCGTGAAGCTGCTTGGCTTGCGGGGACCCTGGCGGCACCAAGTGTGCGGGGACAAGGACTGCCTCTGCCTCAGGAGTAATGGCCCTATCAGAGTCTTTTTTCCAAGTCTCTTGTAGCTGGCAATCAGAAAGCATCTCTGGCTAGTCTTTCTCTGTAGCTCTGCCCATTCAGGCACTTAAGAGGGCTCCCTTGCCTGGGGTCCTTCTCTGTTGTTTGGTGTATCAGGCACATGGAGGGCCCTCCCTGGCTGGGGTCCTACTCTGTAGATAGATGTCAGGCACTTAAATGGGCACCCTGGGTGGGATCCTGCTTTGTAGTTCATGGCATCAGGGATTTGATGGGCCAGCCTCTCTATTGTTCAGCTGCCAATGCTGGCGTTTGGGGAGAGAGAGACTATGGTGATGGCTCCACCCCCTACACGTGACTCAGCAGTATTACGTTGCTTCCATGGTTGCCTCACTTTCCTCCACTGGCATTTCCCACCATGATCTCCCTCACATCCCCTCAATCTATCTCTCTGAAGTCAATAGCAGCCCTCGCCCTGGGATTGCTCCACAATCCCTAAACTCCAGCTCCCAGCTGCTGTGCCTTCCAGGACACCAGCATTCCTGTCTGGGATGTGTATGCCTGTGGCAAGGACCGTCTGATTCTCATTCCATTTAGGCTGCCACAGATCAGCTGTTTCACTCTCAGCCATAAATGTTTCTTCTCTGACTCAGACAATTGCCCTACTGTGGGGATCAGACCCCTGCTTCAGTTACCCACCCACTGAAGGCAGGTCCATTCCTGCTAACTCTCCTGTTTCTTCCCCCTAGATCCTTCGTAGTATTGAGTTTTGCATGGTTCTATATATTCTTTTCCACTGGTCAGGTACTCCTGTCTGTTCTTAGCTGGTGTTCTGCATGCACTTCTGTGTCTGAAGATGTATTCCTGATGTATCCTTGGAGAGAGGTGTACTCCACAGTCCACCTACTCCTCCTCCATCTTGTTCTCCTTCCTCTGCTGTTTTTGCTCAGTTGATTAATAACTACTAGTTGAATGAGTAGTGCTCAGTTCTTCCTCTTCTACTGTGCTTATCTAAGGACTTGTAGATCATTATGTTTACTATATGCTGAATGCCAAGGAAATCTAGTCTGACTACAAAGAGATTTGCACTCTGGAACTATTTGAATTGTGTTTCCTTATCAAGATAAATTAAGGGAGATAGTGGTCTAAGTTACACTTAAATATCTTAAATGTAGCATTTGGATACAGATAACTGTTTGGGTTTTAAGGAAGCCTTCTTTTGGGGGGAAATTCTCTTCATTATTATGTTCACTTTTTTTTAAACCATGTTCTTCCCAGTTCACTTTTGATGTCAAGGACAGTTAAGAAATTTCTATGGATAAATAGACATTTTAATAGTGGTTAAACCATTGTCAATTCTTTGTAGTATATAAAAAATCTGAAGAAAAATTCTGTATTTACACCATTCTTTCTTTTACAGTATCTTTCCTCAATTACACTTTAAAGTAATTAATAACTGCCCCCAATTTTGGATTAAAGTGTCTTGCTATTCTAGATTATACAACTGGTAAGAAATTGTATAGCATAATGATTAAGAACAAACATTTTGGATTAGAATTCTGGCTGTTCCATATACTTACAGTGCAATCAAGAGACTTTCTGAGACTTAGTTTCCTTATCTGTAATGTAGGGATAATGAAAAATTTTATTTTATAGGCCGATTGTGATAATGGAATTATATAGCCCATAATTTTTAGCACAGTTCCTGGCACATAGACAGCATTCAGTAAAAACCAGTTATTATTGATAATATTATTTTAGCAGCATAATAGTATAGTAGCAAGCATTGCATTTTATATTAAGAATATGGCTAGAATTGGGCAAATGCCTACTTGCAGGTAAATTTTTAGAAATCCCTAAATTTATTTTTCCCAGACCAAAATCTGCTCTTCCAGGGAAAGATGTTGATTGTCATTGTACAGTAATTTCTTTGTTTATTGTACTTTTGCAGCATTTCAGAATGCCTTGAAGATTTTTCACAGGATAAAAGGTGGTCAAGTTTCAGTTTCTGAAGTGGATGAAGTGTTGGATAGCATGGATATCTTGGTAGTCCCTGAAACTTTGCAGGAAGTGGTAAAATATGCTAATATCAACAGTGAGTTATTTGAATCGATGTATACGTATTTCTTTCTTGGCTACCAATTTTTCTGACTCATCCTTTACTTCTCCTTTTTCTACTTGATTCTTGCCCTTTGCCATGATACTGCTTACTGGTGTCTATGATAAAAGTTGGTCTAGAAAAATTAAGTGAGAAATTTCTAATTGTTATATTTTGATATGTTTGGAAAAAATATAAGAGAAAAATGGAATTTTTTTCTTTTCAATGTTCTCTCTCTTTTCCAATAATCATTTCTTGTTTTTGTGGAGAGGTAGTTTCTGTGGTATCAAGAGCATTGACTCCACAAGTTAGGAGACCTAAATTTCTTAAATTTCCAACTTTGTTTTGTAGTTTTGATTACAAAATCTTCCTGTGCTGTACAATTACATTCTCTTTAAACCGTATGTTTAGCATATGTTTTATATTAGGTGTTTACATGTGACCAAGAGATGTCCTATAATAATGGATTGATTAGTGATTGATTAATTGATTTATCCATTCATTTAATGAGTCAGATAGCCATTTAATATCTACTGTGCCTGAAACTATGGTAGGTGATACACAGATGAATAAAACATATTTATTGTTCTGAAGGAGCTCGCATTCTGATGTAGAAAAAGACAAATAAACTGAAGATTATGATAATATATGTAACAAATACTATTATAGAGTGTATATATGCATATTGGAAGCATTAGAGAAAGATTATTAGAGGAGGTGATGTCTGAGCTAAATGTTGAAGGATTTGTAGGAGTTAGTTGCAGATGGTGGTGGAGGGTGAAACTTTTTAGACTGAGGGAACAGTTTGTGTAAATGTGGCAGGAAAATAATCAGACGTGGCATCCTTTCTGGTGGGATTATACTGGATTTTGTCATTTGGTAGTGGTGGCTTTATAGTAGGCCTTTGATTGGTGAAGTGTAGTCTGGAGGTAGAAGCAGGCTGCATGCAGTTTCAGTAGGTAGTCATTTATGGTGTGCTCTTGGATGATAGACATGAATGGAGAGATATGTATTGGAGCATGAAGATGTATATAAATTGGAATTTTAAAGACTAATCTCAAGTCATATTATTAAATAGCCTTCAGGGCATGCTGTATCAGGAGCAACAGAAATCATATATGAAACTACTGCATTGCCTTGCTTTTTGTCTTATGAAATTCTAGTCTGGGCTTCTAGGTCACCCACTTTATTTGGAGACATGGATTAGACAAATAATACTAATTTCATAGGATGTAGGATGTAGATATAAAAATTTATCACTGTTTGGCACCTAGAACAGGCTCAAGAAATGTGAAGCAGAAACCTAAGAATCATCCTTGACAGCTATGTTTTCTATGTGAAATTATTATGAAGTATTATTATTTTAAAATCCTACATATCTCTTAAATCTTTCTGTTTTCAGCATTGCTACATTTTTCCTTAGGACAATTGGAAGTCTACCCATATTCTAACAAGTCTATCCATATCCAGGCTTCCCTGATAGCTCAGTTGGTAAAGAAGCTGCCTGCAATGCAGGAGACCCCGGTTTGATTCCTGGGTCTGGAATATCCCCTGGAGAAGAGATAGGCCACCCACTCCAGTATTCTTGGCCTCCCCTTGTGGCTCAGCTGGTAAAGAATCTGCCTGCAATGTGGGAGACCTGGGTTTGATCTCTGGGTTGGGAAGCTCCCCTGGAGAAGGGAAAGGCTACCTACTTCAGTATTCTGGCTTGGAGAATTCCATGGAGTCACAAAGAGTTGGGCACGACTGAGTGGCTTTCACTTTTCACTTTGGCCACACCTAGTCTTAATCTCCCTTTACACTGTAGCCAGAAAGATCTTTTCAAAAGAAACATCTGGTCATGTTACCTTCTTTGTATAAAATCTAATAATACCTCTTTAATGTACAAGGCTTTGCAAAGTCTGGCCTTTACCTGGATCTTAGCTTTATCTCAGACCACATTCTCCCTTACTGTCTGTGCCTTTTTAGAGTTTCAACCTTACACTGCTCTCCTCCTGCCACAGCCATTACACATATTCTGTTCTTTTCTTGGAATATTCCTCTCCTCCTAGTTATTCCTGCTTATATTTGAAAAGTGAAAGTGAAAGTCGCTCAGTCATGTCTGACTCTTTGTGACCCCATGGACTATACAGTCCTTGGAATTCTCCAGGCCAGAATACCGGAGTGGGTAGCCTTTCCCTTCTCAAGGGGACCTACCTAATCCAGGGATTGAACCCAGGTCTCCTGCATTGCAGGCAGATTCTTTACCAGCTGAGCCACAAGGGAAGACCAAGAATACTGGAATGGGTAGCCTATCTCTTCTCCAGCGGATCTTCCTGACCCAGGAATCAAACTGTGGTCTCCTGCATTGCAGGTGGATTCTTTACCAACTGAGCTATCAGGGAAATATTTATTTATTTTTTAAAAAAATTTTATTTATTTTTAATTGAAGGATAATTGATTTATAATATTGTATTGGTTCCTGCCATACATCAACATGAATCAGCCATGAGTGTACATATGTCTACTCCCTGTGAACCTCCCTCCCACCTCCCACCCCCCCAACCCCCCCCACCTACCTCTCTAGGTTGTCACAGAGCACAGGTTTGAGCTCCCTGAGTCATAAAGAAAATTCCCACTGGCTATCTGCTTTACATGTGGTAATGTAAATGTTTCCATGCTACTCTCTCCATTGTCCCACCCTTTCTTCCACCCCATGTCCACAAGTCTGTTCTCTATGTCTGCATCTCCACTGCTACCCTGCATATATGTTCATCAGTACCATCTTTCTAGATTCCATATATATGCATTAGTATACAATATTGCTTTTCTCTTTCTGACTTACTTCATTTTGTATAATAGGCTCTAGATTTGTCCACGTCATGTGAGCCAACACAAGTGCATTCCTTTTAATAGCTGAGTAATATTCCATTGTGTATATGTATCACAACTTCTTTTTATTTTATTTTATTTTATTTTTTTTTCAATTATTTTTATTAGTTGGAGGCTAATTACTTTGCAACATTGCAGTGGGTTTTGTCATACATTGACATGAATCAGCTGTGGAGTTACATGTATTCCCCATCCCGACCCCCTTCCCACCTCCCCCTCAACCCAATTCCCCTGAGTCCTCTCATTGCACCTGGCCCGAGCACCTATCTCATGCATCCCACCTGGGCTGGTGGTCTGTTTCACCGTAGATAATATACATGCTGTTCTCTCGAAACATCCCACCCTCGCCTTCTCCCACAGAGTCCAAAAGTCTGTTCTGTACATCTGTGTCTCTTTTTCTGTTTTACATATAGGGTTATCATTACCATCTTTCTAAATTCCATATATATGTGTTAGTATGCTGTAATGTTCTTTATCTTTCTGGCTTACTTCACTCTGTATAATGGGCTCCAGTTTCATCCATCTCATTAGAACTGATTCAAATGAATTCTTTTTAATGGCTGAGTAATATTCCATCGTGTAGATGTACCACAGCTTCCTTATCCATTCATCTGCTGATGGGCATCTAGGTTGCTTCCATGTCCTGGCTATTATAAATAGTGCTGCGATGAACATTGGGGTGCACATGTCTCTTTCAGATCTGGTTTCCTCAGTGTGTATGCCCAGGAGTGGGATTGCTGGGTCATATGGCAGTTCTATTTCCAGTTTTTTAAGGAATCTCCACACTGTTCTCCATAGTGGCTGTACTAGTTTGCATTCCCACCAACAGTGTAAGAGGGTTCCCTTTTCTCCACACCCTCTCCAGCATTTATTGCTTGTAGACTTTTGGATAGCAGCCATCCTGACTGGCGTGTAATGGTACCTCATTGTAGTTTTGATTTGCATTTCTCTGATAATGAGTGATGTGGAGCATCTTTTCATGTGTTTGTTAGCCATCTGTATGTCTTCTTTGGAGAAATGTCTGTTTAGTTCTTTGGCCCATGTTTTGATTGGGTCATTTGTTTTTCTGGAATTGAGCTACAGGAGTTGCTTGTATATTTTTGAGATTAATCCTTTGTCTGTTGCTTCATTTGCTATTATTTTCTCCCAATCTGAGGGCTGTCTTTTCACCTTACTTATAGTTTCCTTTGTTGTGCAAAAGCTTTTAAGTTTCATTAGGTCCCATTTGTTTATTTTTGCTTTTGTTTCCAATATTCTGGGAGGTGGGTCATAGAGGATCCTGCTGTGATTCATGTCGGAGAGTGTTTTGCCTATGTTCTCCTCTAGGAGTTTTATAGTTTCTGGTCTTACATTTAGATCTTTAATCCATTTTGAGTTTATTTTTGTGTATGGTGTTAGAAAGTGTCCTAGTTTCATTCTTTTACAAGTGGTTGACCAGTTTTCCCAGCACCACTTGTTAAAGAGATTGTCTTTTTTCCATTGTATATCCTTGCCTCCTTTGTCAAAGATAAGGTGTCCATAGGTTCGTGGATTTATCTCTGGGCTTTCTATTCTGTTCCATTGATCTATATTTCTGTCTTTGTGCCAGTACCACACTGTCTTGATGACTGTGGCTTTGTAGTAGAGCCTGAAGTCAGGCAGGTTGATTCCTCCAGTTCCATTCTTCTTTCTCAAGATTACTTTGGCTATTCAAGGTTTTTTGTATTTCCATACAAATTGTGAAATTATTTGTTCTAGTTCTGTGAAAAATACCGTTGGTAGCTTGATAGGGATTGCATTGAATCTATAGGTTGCTTTGGGAAGAATAGCCATTTTGACAATATTGATTCTTCCAATCCATGAACACGGTATGTTTCTCCATCTCTTTGTGTCCTCTTTGATTTCTTTCATCAGTGTTTTATAGTTTTCTATGTATAGGTCTTTTGTTTCTTTAGGTAGATGTACTCCTAAGTATTTTATTCTTTTCGTTGCAATGGTGAATGGTATTGTTTCCTTAATTTCTCTTTCTGTTTTTTCATTGTTAGTGTATAGAAATGCAAGGGATTTCTGTGTGTTTATTTTATATTCTGCAACTTTACTATATTCATTGATTAGCTCTAGTAATTTTCTGGTGGAGTCTTTAGGGTTTTCTATGTAGAGGATCATGTCATCTGCAAACAGCGAGAGTTTCACTTCTTCTTTTCCTATCTGGATTCCTTTTACTTCTTTTTCTGCTCTGATTGCTGTGGCCAAAACTTCCAACACTATGTTGAATAGTAGTGGTGAGAGTGGGCACCCTTGTCTTGTTCCTGATTTCAGGGGAAATGCTTTCAATTTTTCACCATTGAAGGTAATGCTTGCTGTGGGTTTGTCATATATAGCTCTTATTATGTTGAGGTATGTTCCTTCTATTCCTACTTTCTGGAGAGTTTTAATCATAAATGAGTGTTGAATTTTGTCAAAGTCGTTCTCTGCATCTATTGAGATAATCATATGGTTTTTATCTTTCAATTTGTTAATGTGGTGTATTACGTTGATTGATTTGCGGATATTAAAGAATCCTTGCATTCCTGGGATAAAGCCCACTTGGTCATGGTGTATGATTTTTTTAATATGTTGTTGGATTCTGTGTGCTAGAATTTTGTTAAGGATTTTTACATCTATGTTCATCAGTGATATTGGCCTGTAGTTTTCTTTTTTGGTGGCATCTTTGTCTGGTTTTGGAATTAGGGTGATGGTAGCCTCATAGAATGAGTTTGGAAGTTTACCTTCTTCTGCAATTTTCTGGAAGAGTTTGAGTAAGATAGGTGTTAGCTCTTCTCTAAATTTTTGGTAGAATTCAGCTGTGAAGCCATCTGGTCCTGGGCTTTTGTTTGCTGGAAGATTTTTGATTACAGTTTCGATTTCCTTGCTTGTGATGGGTCTGTTAAGATCTTCTATTTCTTCCTGGTTCAGTTTTGGAAAGTTATACTTTTCTAAGAATTTGTCCATTTCATCCAAGTTGTCCATTTTATTGGCATAGAGCTGCTGGTAGTAGTCTCTGATGATCCTTTGTATTTCAGTGTTGTTTGTTGTGATCTCTCCATTTTCATTTCTAATTTTGTTAATTTGGTTCTTCTCTCTTTGTTTCTCAATGAGTCTTGCTAATGGTTTGTCAATTTTGTTTATTTTTTCAAAAAACCAGCTTTTAGCTTTGTTGATTTTTGCTATGGTCTCTTTAGTTTCTTTTGCATTTATTTCTGCCCTGATTTTTAAGATTTCTTTCCTTCTGCTAACCCTGGGGTTCTTCATTTCTTCCTTCTCTAATTGCTTTAGGTGTAGAGTTAGGTTATTTATTTGGCTTTTTTCTTGTTTCTTGATGTAAGCCTGTAATGCTATGAACCTTCCCCTAAGCACTGCTTTTACAGTGTCCCATAGGTTTTGGGTTGTTGTGTTTTCATTTTCATTCATTTCTATGCATATTTTGATTTCTTTTTTGATTTCTTCTATGACTTGTTGGTTATTCAGAAGCATGTTATTTAGCCTCCATATATTTGAATTTTTAACAATTTTTTTCCTGTAATTGAGATCTAATCTTACTGCACTGTGATCACAAAAGATGACTGGAATGATTTCAATTTTTTTAAATTTTCCAAGACCAGATTTGTGGCCCAGGATGTGATCTATTCTGGAGAAGGTTCCGTGTGCACTTGAGAAAAAGGTGAAGTTGATTGTTTTGGGGTGAAATGTCCTATAGATATCAATTAGGTCTAGCTGGTCCATTGTGTCATTTAAGGTTTGTGTTTCCTTGTTAATTTTCTGTTTAGTTGATCTATCCATAGTTGTGAGTGGGGTATTAAAGTCTCCCACTATTATTGTGTTACTATTAATTTCCTCTTTCATACTCGTTAGCATTTGCTGTACGTATTGCGGTGCTCCTATGTTAGGTGCATATATATTTATAATTGTTATATCCTCTTCTTGGATTGATCCTTTGATCATTATGTAGTGTCCTTCTTTGTCTCTTTTCACATCCTTTGTTTGAAAGTCTATTTTATCTGATATGAGTATTGCGACTCCTGCTTTCTTTTGTTCTCCGTTTGCATGAAATATTTTTTTCCAGCCCTTCACTTTTATTTTTTTTTTAATTTATTAATTTATTTTTTTCAGTGGGTTTTGTCATACATTGACATGAATCAGCAATAGATTTACACGTATTCCCCATCCCAATCCCCCCTCCCCCCTCCCTCTCACCCCATCCCGATCCCCCCTCCCCCCTCCCTCTCCACCCGATTCCTCTGGGTCTTCCCAGTGCACCAGGTTCGAGCACTTGTCTCATGCATCCAACCTGGGCTGGTGACCTGTTTCACCATAGATAATATACATGCTGTTCTTTCGCAACATCCCACCCTCACCTTCTCCCACAGAGTTCAAAAGTCTGTTCTGTACTTCTGTGTCTCTTTTTCTGTTTTGCATATAGGGTTGTCGTTACCATCTTTCTAAATTCCATATATATGTGTTAGTATGCTGTAATGTTCTTTATCTTTCTGGCTTACTTCACTCTGTATAATGCAGCCCTTCACTTTTAGTCTGTATGTGTCTCTTGCTTTGAGGTGGGTCTCTTGTAGACAGCATATATAGGGGTCTTGCTTTTGTATCCATTCAGCCAGTCTTTGTCTTTTGGTTGGGGCATTCAACCCATTTACATTTAAGGTAATTATTGATAAGAATGGTCCCGTTGCCATTTGCTTTGTTGTTTTGGGTTCACGTTTATACAACATTTCTGCATTTCCGGTCTAGAGAAGATCCTTTAACATTTGTTGAAGAGCTGGTTTGGTGGTGCTGAATTCTCTCAGCTTTTGCTTGTCTGTAAAGCTTTTGAATTCTCCTTCATATCTGAATGATATCCTTGTTGGATACAGTAATCTAGATTGTAGGTTATTCTCTTTCATTACCTTCACTATGTCCTGCCATTCCCTTCTGGCCTGGAGGGTTTCTATTGATAGATCAGCTGTTATCCTTATGGGAATCCCTTTGTGTTATTTGTTGTTTCTCCCTTGCTGCATTTAATATTTGTTCTTTGTGTTTGATCTTTGTTAATTTGATTAATATGTGTCTTGGGGTGTTTCGCCTTGGGTTTATCCTGTTTGGGACTCTCTGGGTTTCTTGGACTTGGGTGGCTATTTCCTTCCCCATTTTAGGGAAGTTTTCAGCTATTATCTCCTCGAGTATTTTCTCATGGCCTTTCTTTTTGTCTTCTTCTTCTGGAACTCCTATGATTCGAATGTTGGGGCGTTTCACATTGTCCCAGAGGTCCCTGAGGTTTTCCTCATTTCTTTTGATTCTTTTTTCTTTTTTCCTCTCTGCTTCATTTATATCCATCATTTTATCTTCTACCTCACTTATCCTATCTTCTGCCTCTGTTATTCTACTCTTGGTTCCCTCCAGAGTGTTTTTGATCTCATTTATTACATTATTCATTTTTAGTTGACTCTTTATTATTTCTTCTAGGTCTTTATTAAACATTTCTTGCATCTTTTCAATCTTTGTCTCCAGGCTATTTATCTGTAACTCCATTTTGTTTTCAAGATTTTGGATCATTTTTATTATCATTATTCTAAATTCTTTTTCAGGTAGATTCCCTATCTCCTCCTCTTTTGTTTGACTTGGTGGGCATTTTTCATGTTCCTTTACCTGTAGGGTATTTCTCTGCCTTTTCATCTTGTTTAGATTGCTGTGTCTGGAGCGGGCTTTCTGTATTCTGGAGGTCTGTGATTCCTTTTTATTGTGGAGGTTTTACCCAGTGGGTGGGGTTGGACGTTTGACTTGTCAAGGTTTCCTGGTTAGGGAGGCTTGTGTCGGTGTTCTGGTGGGTGGAACTTGATTTCTTCTCTCTGGAGTGCAATGGAGTGCCCAGTAATGAGTTCTGAGATGTGTCTATGTGTTAGGTGTGACCTTGGGCAGCCTGTAAGTTGGCATTCAGGGCTATGTTTCTGCATTGCTGGAGAATTTGCGTGGTATGTCTTGCTCTGGAACTTATTGGCTCTTGGGTGGTGGTTGGTTTCAGTGTAGGTATGGAGGCTTTTGGATGGTCTCTTATTACTTAAAGTTCCACGTAGTCAGGAGTTTTCTGGTGTTCTCGGGTTTTGGGCTTAAGTCTCCTGCCTCTGGGTTTCAGTTGTATTCTTCCAGTAGTCTCAAGACTTCTCCTACTATACAGCACTGCTAATAAAACTTCTAGGTTAATGGTGAAGGATTCTCCCCTGTGAGGGACACCCAGAGAGGTTCACAGAGTTACATGAAGAAGAGGAGAGGGAGGAGGGAGATAGAGATGAGCAGGAGGAGAAAAAGGGGGACTCCAGAGGAGAGAGATCGATCTATGCAGTTGTCTGTTCCCAGAGTATTCTCCGTAGCCCAGACACCCACAAAGATTCACAGAATTGGATTGGGAAGAGAAGGGGAAAGGAGGAAATAGAGGTGTTCTGAGGTAGAAAAAGGAGAGTCAAGATTGGGAGAGAATAATCAACACACTCCTGAATAAAAATGGGAACTGAATACTGGATTCTTAAATGTCCATAATTTATATCATATACTGAAAAACAAAGATTAAAAATCTAGAGTAGAGGTTAGACTCTTAAAAATACTATATTAAAGGCAAAAACCAAAACACACAAAAAAATTTTGGAAATATATATGAAGTTCGGTTTAAAAATAGGGCTTCTCTTTTTTTTTGTAAGGTTATAGTGTAATGAAAATGAAAATTAAGGAGTAGTAGAGGAGTAATAGAGGACTTTAAAAGGAAATAAGAGAAAAAGAAAAATAGAAAATAGAAGAGAAAAAGAAAAAAGAAAGAAAGAAAGAAAAAAAAACACAAGTAAAAAAAATAAAAAAAAATTTTTTCCCCCTAATTAAGAAAATCGTAAAAATCGTGAAAATGAAAGTTAAGGAGTAATGGGGGAGTAATAGGGAATTTTAAAAGAAAATAAAAGAGAAAACATAAAAAAGAAAAAAAAATTTTTTTTTCTTCTTTACTCAAAAAAAAAAAAAAAAGAAAAAGTAAAAATATATCTAGGAATTTCTCTGAAGCTGTTGCGGTCAGTGTGGGTTCAAAAGGTTCAGTTACAGATAGCTCCTCGTTCCAGCTTACACTTCTCGATATCTACAGGCCCCTTCCGGTGTAGTCGGTGTTCTCTACAGGGATTTTAATCTGTTGCACTGGTCCCTTCTGAAGCGGTTCCCTTTGTTTATTTGGCTTCTGTTTGCTGGTCTCTTCCGCGCCTAATTTCTGTCCTGACACAGGCGGGCGGAGGTGGTCTCTTATTCAGGTAGCTAGTTCCATCGCGCTGCGGGGAGGGGCTGGCGCTGCTTTCCCGTCTACGCTGCTCAGGCTCCCGGCTGCTCTATATGGAGCGTTCCCCGCGCTGCGCGCGGTTCCAGCCCTCGGGTGTTCCACAAAAGCGCGGAACACAAAGCTGCGCCTGCGTTTTGTGCCTACGCCGCCCGAGTGGCTCAGGCAGCCAGGCGCTTGACGGGCGCTCTCTCCCCCGGTGCGGCGCGTCTTCTGCCATGCGCGGTCCCAGCCTCAGTTTCCCTGTTTCACAACTTCTTTTATCCATTCATCTGTCGATGGACATCTAGGTTGTTTCCATGTTTTAGCTACTATTGTAAATAGTGCTGCAATGAACATTGGGGTACATATATCTTTTTAAATGATGGTTTCCTCAGGGTCCTGCTTAATACTTTAAATCTAAACTACAGTCTGTTTTTTAGAGATGTTTCCCTGACCTCTCTGACTAGGTCATATTCTCATATTGTACACTTTCACAGGATTGATCTCAGTTGCAATTTATATTTTAAACTGTTTGATTAAGGTTTGTGTATTAATTAACACTAGTTAAGCACCAGGAGAGCAGATATCGTGTCTACTTTTGCTCAATATTGTATCCTCAGTATATAGCACAGTGAATATATCAGATATTAACCGCTGAAACAATGTTGAAAGAATTAATAATTCTCACTCCTTATTCCATCTCCCCCAGTCAGGAAGAACAAGATTTCTTCATTTTGTCATATTAATGAAGTCTTATGTTTCAGTGTATACTGAATTACTAATTCATAATTCCAGATATTGTTCAAAGCCCATAATAGCTGGCCCTTTTTTCCTACTTGCACATATTTATGTGGTGTTTTAATTTTAGAATAGGATAGCAGCTGTATTGTGTTCAAAAGGAAATACAGTGTCTAAACTCAGGAATTCTTTGTATTACAGGTAATCAAATGGTGGATATTGGGGATATTATATTTACTTTGGATGAACTACAGCAAGAGTATGAGAATATTTGTAAGTGATCTCTTGTTGCTATAGCAAGTTTTGTTTATAACTTGTCTTTAAATACTAATTTATAGATTTTATTATATGAGTTTTGAAAGACTTCTTTAAACCCTTTATGCTCTTAAATCAGAGAGATAAAAATTTAATATAGTACCCTGAATATACCTGATAATCAATATTATAATTATATTCCCTGATGGCTCAGATGATAAAGAATCTGCCTACAAGGCAGGAGACCCAGGTTCAATCCCTGGATCAGAAAGATCCCCTGGAGAAGAAATTGGCTACCTATTCTATTCTTGCTTGAAGAATTCCATGGACAGAGGAGCCTGGTGGCTACAGCCCATGGGGTCACAGAGGGGCAGACACGACTGAGTGACTAACATTTTCACATAATTATCTAATATTACAATCTCATATTTTTTCTGTTTTTATCTTTCTCTTAATATCTTGCAACATAGTCAACTTTAAAACAAAGTAGTAACACTAAAAAAAAGATAATATTTAATTTGCAATTTGTGGTCATTCTGACATCCTGACATTGTTTAAAAAACCATAGTATGTTTTTCTCTATCACTCATGTTTAGTTTTTCTTAAGTGCATTGTTTTTGATGTTTTCCTGTTGCACATCATCATTCTTTACTCTCTGTTTCATTTGTCCAAATGTCATTTGATTAAGATTATCTATGTACATAATTTTAAGGATTATATAGCTCTGTAAATCTTGCTAGAAAAAAAAAAAAAAGCAGCCTCTTGCCTAATCCTCCTCTCAGCTTCTCCAGAGGCAAAAATTTCAAATGTTTTAGCTGATTACTTGATATTTATCTTCATGACTGAAAATAGCATGTTTATATTGCTACTTGTTAATTTCTAAAATTTTAGGTAGACAAAGTAAACTTCCTACTATTGATGCTGAAAGCTTGCCTTCTCTGCACCCATGCTGGATGCATGGGTGCATATCAGAATATGAATATCAGAATTTGAATATCAGAAACAGGGTTTTGGGTGAAGTAGAAAATAATAGCTTTATTGATTTGTCAGGCAAAGGAGAACACAGTGGACTCCTGTCCTGAAAAACTGTGCATCCCAACCCAGGGGAGTTTGGTCAGGGCTTTTATAACAATGGTCCGAGAGTAGGGTCTCTGACAAAATTAAGGTGTATACAGATGCTTTCAAATTTTGGTGCTGGAGAAGACTCTTGAGAGTCCCTTGGACAGCAAGGAGATCCAACCAGTCAATCCCAAAGGAAATCAGTCCTGAATATTCATTGGACAGACTGATGGTGAAGCTGAAGTTCTAATATTTTGGCCACCTGGTGCAAAGAGCTGACTCATTGGAAAAGACCCTGATGCTGGCAAAGATTGAGGGCAGGAGGAGAAGGGGATAACAGAGGATGAGATGGTTGGATGGCATCACTGACTCAATGGACATGAGTTTGAGCAAACTCTCAAACTCTCTAAGTCCAGGGAGCCCTGGACTTAGCGACTGAGCAACAAATACCAGCAGGGCTTGAACTCCCTTAACCTTGTCTCAGGTGGTTGGTCTCCTAATCTTGGTTAGTTTCTATGATCCCTTTAGTCTTGCCTCTGATAGTTACTTGGCTGCTTCTCCCTTTATTGTTGTTGTTCAATCGCTCAATCATGTTCAGCTCTTTGCAACCCCATGAACTGCAGCATACCAGGCTTCCAAGTCCTTCACCATTTCCCAGAGTTTGCTAAAACTCATGTCCATCAAGTCCATTGTCCCTTTCTCCTTCAATTTCCTTCAATTGCTCATTGTAATACACCCTAAGCTAAGAAACTTTTCTTTTTCTCTAAATAAAATGTCTTCATAATCAATATTATATTGCTACTCTATTAGAAGTCTCTTGTTTTCTTTGGTTTTATAGGAACTTGATGCTCTCATAGAATTATTTTGAGGGTCAAGTGTTGTAACATTTGAAATATTTTAAAATGTGTTATTCAAATGCAAGGTACTATTATGAGCCATGAGATGGATTTTGTAAATGAAGCCCCAATTGGGATATTATATTAATATTTTTCTAAAAATTTTCTTATATGTATGAAGTTACTAACCTCCTGCAAATGCTGCAGATTTTTAGGAGAGTAATTATTTTACTGTCTTACTTTAGGAGAGTATCGTTTTATTTATAAAGTGTTCTAACTTTGTAAATACTTAAAAATTTCCCTTTACAACTTCTTCATATTTCTGCACCCTCGTAACTAAGGGATTTGTATCTGTGTTGGCTTATTAGTCTATTATCTTTCTGAATTGGAGAAGAGTGGGGAATGAGAACCATGTACTTCAGTAGGCTTTTGCTTTAGATTCATTGTTGCTATGAATAGTGTTGGATGGAAGTATTTAACTATATTAAACCAGTAGATTATATTTAACCTAGTCAATAGTTAACCTTTTGGTCATCAGCTCTGTTAGTTATTAACTTCATCTGATGTATTTAAGCAAATGATAATTTCTTGAACAGTTTTCATGAGGACTTAAGTATTATTTTTTAAAAGGCATTACAAGTTGTACAGGTAAATGAATTAATGGAATATGTTTCTCTTGCTTAGCAATTATGGAAGGAGCAGCCTCGGATGAAGCTACTTCAAGAAAGTTATCAAATGTGTCAGGATGCTATCCACAATCTAGGAAGAAAAGCATTTTAGCTTCTGGACTGTCTGAATCATCATTATTCCAAAAATTAAATACAAAGAGCCTCCAAAATCATAAAATTATGAGTGAGAATGATGACTATGAATTTAAAAGACAAAAAAATATTTCGCAAATAAGAAGATTCCAGGATGAGGTTGATAGCGGTGATATAGAGTTCCAGGAACCATATTCAAAGGATGGCATGAACTTTAAGAAAAGTTCAGAGAAAGTTGAAATTCATGACTCAAAGTCTAAACCACAAGACTTGAAGCGTGTTTCAGGCCTCAAAAAGACTCTGGATAAAAGTGATATTTTTAGTATCCCAAAACTTCAGAAGCCAGCTGTGAGAAGGAGCTTTAGCCTTCTAAAACAAGTTTCATCTAAGGAAAAAACTGCAGTTAATGCTCTGGGTCAGTATCATATATGTAAGACAACATCTGGGCCCTTCAGTTATTATAGAAATGAGCTGAAGTAAGCAGTATTAGATAGTTGTAGACATTTCAATTGTCAATACTCTGAATATCCATCACTTTTGGAATTTAGGCTGATGGATACAATACTGTGGTTTTGATAGCAGTTCCTTTCCAGATGCTCCCTTTTGTGGGGAGCTAACTTGGGCTGTTGGCGTGCTGCGATTGATGGGGTTGCAAAGAGTCGGACACGACTGAGTGACTGAACTGAACTGAACTGAACTTGGGCTGAGAAGTTTATTCAGTGATTAATTGGAATCACTCACGTTCAGAGGATGAGATGGTTGGATGGCATCACTGACTCAATGGACATGAGTTTGAGTAAATTCCAGGAGATGGTGAAGGATGGGGAAGCCTGGTGTGCTGCAGTCTATGGGGTTGCAGAGTCGGATATGACTTAGCGACTGAACAAGTTCCCGAGAAAGTAGAGGGCCTATTTTCCTTTGGAAATGCTTTTTTTTTTTTTGGTCATTTATTTAACCAAGTATATATGAAGTCTATGTGAAATTTTTGCTCAGAGTTCCATAATTTAAATTTAGGATATCTATAATACTTCAGGTATTCTTTCTTTTTTTTTTAAATTTTAATTGGAGGCTAATTACAATATTGTGGTGGTTTTTGCCATACATTCACATGAATCAGCCATGGACTTACATGTGTTCCCCATCCTGAACCCCCCTCCCACCTCCCTCCCCATCCCATCCCTCAGGGTCATCCCAGTGCACCAGCCCTGAGTACCCTGTCTCATGCATTGAACCTGGACTGGCGATCTATTTCACACATGATGATATACATGTTTCAATGCTATTCTCTCAAATCATCCCACCCTCGCCTTCTCCCACAGAGTCCAAAAGTCTGTTCTGTACATCTGTGTCTCTTTTGCTGTCTTGCATATATGGTCATTGTTACCATCTTTCTAAATTCCATATATATGCATTAATATACTGTATTGGTGTTTTCTTTCTGACTTACTTCACTCTGTATAATAGGCTCCCGTTTCATCCACCTCATTAGAACTTATTCAAATGCATTCTTTTTAATAGCTGAGTAATATTCCATTATGTATATGTACCACAACTTTCTTATTCATTCATCTGCTGATGGGCATCTAGGTTGCTTCCATGTCCTGGCTATTGTGAACAGTGCTGCGATGAACATTGGGGTATACATGTCTCTTTCAGTTCTGATTTCCTCCATGTGTATGCCCCGCAGTGGGATTGCTGGGTTGTATGGCAGTTCTATTTCCAGTTTTTTAAGGAATCTCCACACTGTTCAGGTATTATTTCTTATGGATGTGGGAATATCAAGAGAAAATAATTAATAGTATACATCCCAGATCCCTAAGGCTTTATGATATTCCTCAAAGATGAGCAGTGACTTCCCAACCAGTATATGTTTTTCCCTTATGTACTTCTTATATCATAGAAGTATTGTGTATGTGCATGCATGCTTAGTCACTTCAGTCATGTCCAACTCTTTGCAACACTCTGGACCATAACCCACTAGGCTTCTCTGTCCATGGACTTCTCCAAGGAAGAATACTGGAGTGGGTTGCCCTGCCTTTCTCCAGGGGACATATTGTGTAGGGAACCCAATTAAACACTCCTTTCTGTAGGCCTCAGCTGGAGTTACTTAATTTATTTCAAGAAATTTACCAGCCTTTAAAAATTGTATTTAGTACTGAGTGTAATTGTTAAGATGAATGCTTTGTGAATCATTAGTGACTCTTATTCCCTGGTGGCTCAGATGTTAACAAATCTGCCTGCAGTGCAGGAGACCTGGGTTCGATCCCTGCGTCAGAAATATCCCCTGGAGAAGGGAATGGCGACCCACTCCAGTATTCTTGCCTGGAGAACTCCATGGACAGAGCAGTCTGGCGGGCTACCATCCACAGGGTCACAAAGAGTTGGACACGATGCAGTGACTAACACACACACATATGCTAACGCATACTAATAACTCAGTTGAAAAAGGAGTGTGATCTATTAAGGGGGCATAAAGATGTTTATTATGATTCCTTTACTGATGTACTGCTTTTATGCCATGTCTATTTCTGTCTGTGAGTTTTTTTGTATTTCATTAAGAATTAAAGCTCTGATTAAAGGAATAATGGAGTAGTAGGCATTTAGCCAGTGGGTAGCACAGGATTGTGGTAGAAAGTGGTTATCTACCTTGCTGGTATCACTAAAATCAAATGATTTCACCTACCACTGTCATACTTAACATTCTGTATTTGGAAAAGTATAAAATAGTTTATCTCCTAACTTCTCCAAATAAACTGATGATGGTTGAGCATCTGTGAAATGTGACTGCCACTTGATTTACATTTAAAAAACATTTAAAATTTTTTGTTTAATAAATAATTTTAAATTAATAAGAATTACACAGAAATGAGAACATTTCTACATACTCTTCATCTAATGTTCCCACATATTAATATCTTATATAACCCCAGTATAATGATCTAAACTGGAAAATTAACACTGATACAACAATATTTACTAATATAGGACCTTATTAAAAGTTTGACTGTTTTTCTATGAATGTCCTTTTTCTGATCCAGGATCTCTTTCAGGATCACATGTTACACTTAGTTGTCATGTGTCCTAGTCTCCTTCAATCTGGGATGGTTTTTCAATATTTCATGACCTTGATACTTTGGAAGAGTATTGACTAGTTGTTTTGTGTAATGTCCCTCATTTTGGGTTTTCTTGTATTTCTTCATGAATAAATTCAGGGTATACATTTTTGCCAGAATACAACAGAGGTGATATTTTTCCCATTTCAGTACATTATATAAGGAGGCTCATTATGGTCATGTGTGTCTGCTAGGATTTTGTAATTTTGAGGGTTGTGAACTGAAAACATGGTAGGTAAAGTGATAGGGAAAGAACTCTCAATTTTTGTCTGAAATCTTGAAATTTAAACATGGCACACTGATGTTTTAATCTCTTGGACTCCATTATATTTTAATCAGAAATAAGCTGCAGGTATAAATGTTCATAGAATTTCAAGACAGTTTTGTGTTTGAGCTGTAAGAGAAAGATTAGGTATAATGTAAGATACAACAGAAATATGAAGAGTTTTAAGGTGGTATTAAGTAAGTAAAACTTGATTTCTGATTACAAGAAAAAGATTTTAGCTGTCAATTATTGCTAAGACACATAAATTATGTTGCTGAATAGTCTTCCACATTTTGTATATTTAGGAAGTGTCTGTGAAACTATCAAAAAACTCCAAGAAAATTACATTGATGCAGAAGAACTCCAGTCCATTTTGCCTTCAATAGGAATTACTTTATCAGATAAAGAGTTCAAGAAGATTGTGACTGACACTGCTAGAAATGGTGAGAGACTGATAATATCAAAATTTTGAAAAAAAATTAGATACTTTCACATGATAGTATTAAATGTTGGAGTAAGATCTCTCAACTGGGAATGGAATGGGTCATTCTAAAGAAGATTCAGAAAGAACAAACAAAAATTGGAAGTAGTTATATATAAAATAGATAACTAAAAACTAATAAGTATAGCACAGGGAACTTAACTCAATACTCTGTAATGACCTATATGGGAAAAGAATCTTAAAAAGAGTGGATATATGTATTACTAATTCACCTTGCTGTAGAGCCAAAACTACTAATAACACAAGATTGTAAATCAACTATACACCAATATATACATTATTTTAAAATTGAGAGTAGTAAAAAAACGATTTCTGGGAAGTTTGGTATAATAGATTGGTTTGGAGGGTCTAGGTAGGTCTTTTCTATTTCAGAATTCTTTCATAAGTTTCTTCATCATTATTCCTAGCTCTGCCTTCTAGTGTGGGACAGGTCCTGGGGAAAGCTTATCTAGTTGTAGAAGAGAGGTTCAAGTAGCAAGACTGTGATACCCCAGAGGTTCAAAAATCTCTCAGTAAATAGCCTAGGGAGTCCAAGGAGAAATGATTGGAGATTCTAAAATGTAGAGGGAGTACTGTGGCTAGGAATTTAGGGCTAGTGATTCTTAATCAAGGCAAGCAGTTATTAAATAGCATCTAGAAATAAAATAGCATATCTCACTCATCAGCCTAAGTTTAGGGCAGAGTTTGAGTTTCCAAGAAAGATTTTTGTGTTAGAGAAGTTGATTTATCATTAAGTAAGAATTTTCCACAGCAAAAGTTCAGTTGAAGAGAGGGCAGAGGCAACATTTTGGGAAAAGACTGACAGAAATAACATTAGGAGTGAACTATTAGACCCTGAGCAAAACTGTTAGTTAAGGTAAATAAGAAAGAAGGTTTGATTAAAAAAAAAGATCTAAGGAGTAGAGATCAGAGTAAATGGTTACGAGAGGGGTAAGTGTTGGCTGCTACTGCTACTGCTGCTTTTGCTAAGTCGCTTCAGTCCTGTCCGACTCTGTGCGACCCCATAGACGGCAGCCCACCAGGCTCCCCCGTCCCTGGGATTCTCCAGGCAAGAACACTGGAGTGGGTTGCCATTTCCTTCTCCAATGTGTGAAAGTGAAGTTGCTCAGTCGTGTCGGACTCTTCGCGACCCCGTGGACTGCAGCCTACCAGGCTCCTCCGTCCATGGAATTTTCCAGGCAAAAGTACTGGAGTGGGTTGCCATTGCCTTCTCCGTTAAGTGTTGGGGGTGGAACAAAATGAGTAAAAGGGATCAATTGTATGATGACAGATGGAAACAAAATTTTTGGTAGTGAGCATACTGTAGCATATATTAAAGTAGAAATATACTGTTGTACACGTGAAGCATGCAATGCTATAGATGAGTGTTACCTCAATACAAAATAAAATGTTTTTTCATTTATTTTTATTAGTTGGAGGCTAATTACAATATTGTAGTGGTTTTTGTCATACATTGACATGAATCAGCCATGGCTTTACATGTATTCCGCATTTAAAAAAATCTAAAGGGTAGAAGCCACTAAATTTTTTCAGCCTTTTTTCTGCTTATCAGTATTAGTATGAACACTGTGCAGGGTTTGTATCTAAAATAGGTGTTGTTTGGACTAGCTGGATAACCAGGGGTAGGGATGGGGATATGTGGGTCCATTAGGGCTGGTTAGCATTGTCAAGGTATCAATGGATAGCATATTGGTTGACTGGGTTTTCATAATTATGTGAAATAGACTCATTAACTTTCTCATGGTCCATAACTTTGAGCACCTTTCCTTTTTCCTATATCTATCAAGAACTGAGTACCTAACTCTGTCCTTTGCACTTTATAATAAACATTGAAAAAGCAGGGACTGTGTCTTACTTACTTTTGAGTCCTTGGTGCCTAGCATAGTTCTTGGCACTAATATACTCTCAGTAATTGTTGGTGGCCTCATAGAATGAGTTTGGAAGCTTACCTTCATCTGCAATTTTCTGGAAGAGTTTGAGTAAGATAGGTGTTAGCTCTTCTCTAAATTTTTGGTAGAATTCAGCTGTGAAGCCATCTGGTCCTGGGCTTTTGTTTGCTGGAAGATTTTTGATTACAGTTTCAATTTCCTTGCTTGTGATGGGTCTGTTAAGATCTTCTATTTCTTCCTGGTTCAGTTTTGGAAAGTTATACTTTTCTAAGAATTTGTCCATTTCATCCAAGTTGTCCATTTTATTGGCATAGAGCTGCTGGTAGTAGTCTCTGATGATCCTTTGTATTTCAGTGTTGTCTGTTGTGATCTCTCCATTTTCATTTCTAATTTTGTTAATTTGGTTCTTCTCTGTTTCTTAATGAGTCTTGCTAATGGTTTGTCAATTTTGTTTATCTTTTCAAAAAACCAGCTTTTAGCTTTGTTGATTTTTGCTATGGTCTCTTTAGTTTCTTTTGCATTTATTTCTGCCCTGATTTTTAAGATTTCTTTCCTTCTGCTAACCCTGCGGTTCTTCATTTCTTCCTTCTCTAATTGCTTTAGGTGTAGAGTTAGGTTATTTATTTGGCTTTTTTCTTGTTTCTTGATGTAAGCCTGTATTGCTATGAACCTTCCCCTTAGCACTGCTTTTACAGTGTCCCATAGGTTTTGGGTTGTTGTGTTTTCATTTTCATTCATTTCTATACATATTTTGATTTCTTTTTTGATTTCTTCTATGATTTGTTGGTTATTCAGAAGCGTGTTATTTAGCTTCCATATATTTGAATTTTTAACAATTTTTTTCCTGTAATTGAGATCTAATCTTACTGCACTGTGGTCAGAAAAGATGACTGGAATGATTTCAATTTTTTTGAATTTTCCAAGACCAGATTTATGGCCCAGGATGTGATCTATTCTGGAGAAGGTTCCGTGTGCACTTGAGAAAAAGGTGAAGTTGATTGTTTTGGGGTGAAATGTCCTATAGATATCAATTAGGTCTAGCTGGTCCATTGTGTCATTTAAGGTTTGTGTTTCCTTGTTAATTTTCTGTTTAGTTGATCTATCCATAGTTGTGATTGGGGTATTAAAGTCTCCCACTATTATTGTGTTACTATTAATTTCCTCTTTTATACTTGTTAGTGTTTGCCGTACATATTGCGGTGCTCCTATGTTGGGTGCATATATAATTGTTATATCTTCTTCTTGGATTGATCCTTTGATCATTATGTAGTGTCCTTCTTTGTCTTTTTTCACATCCTTTATTTTAAAGTCTATTTTATCTGATATGAGTATTGCGACTCCTGCTTTCTTTTGTTCTCCGTTTGCATGAAATATTTTTTTCCAGCCCTTCACTTTTAGTCTGTATGTGTCTCGTGTTTTGAGGTGGGTCTCTTGTAGACAGCATATATAGGGGTCTTGTTTTTGTATCCACTCAGCCAATCTTTGTCTTTTGGTTGGGGCATTCAACCCATTTACATTTAAGGTAATTATTGATAGGTGTGGTCCCGTTGCCATTTACTTTGTTGTTTTGGGTTCACGTTTATACAACATTTCTGCATTTCCTGTCTAGAGAAGATCCTTTAGCATTTGTTGAAGAGCTGGTTTGGTGGTGCTGAATTCTCTCAGCTTTTGCTTATCTGTAAAGCCTTTGAATTCTCCTTCATATCTGAATGAGATCCTTGCTGGATACAGTAATCTAGATTGTAGGTTATTCTCTTTCATTACTTTCAGTACGTCCTGCCATTCCCTTCTGGCCTGGAGGGTTTCTATTGATAGATCAGCTGTTATCCTTATGGGGATCCCTTTGTGTGTTATTTGTTGTTTCTCCCTTGCTGCTTTTAATATTTGTTCTTTGTATTTGATCTTTGTTAATTTGATTAATATGTGTCTTGGGGTGTTTCGCCTTGGGTTTATCCTGTTTGGGACTCTCTGGGTTTCTTGGACTTGGGTGGCTATTTCCTTCCCCATTTTAGGGACGTTTTCAGCTATTATCTCCTCGAGTGTCTTCTCATGGCCTTTCTTTTTGTCTTCTTCTTCTGGAACTCCTATGATTCGAATGTTGGGGCGTTTCACATTGTCCCAGAGGTCCCTGAGGTTGTCCTCATTTCTTTTGATTCTTTTTTCTTTTTTCCTCTCTGCTTCATTTATATCCATCATTTTATCTTCTACCTCACTTATCCTATCTTCTGCCTCTGTTATTCTACTCTTGGTTCCCTCCAAAGTGTTTTTGATCTCATTCATTGCATTATTCATTTTTAATTGACTTTTTTATTTCTTCTAGGTCTTTATTTAAACATTTCTTGTATCTTTTCAATCTTTGTTTCCAGGCTATTTATCTGTAACTCCATTTTGTTTTCAAGATTTTGGATCATTTTTATTATCATTATTCTAAATTCTTTTTCAGGTAGATTCCCTATCTCCTCCTCTTTTGTTTGACTTGGTGGGCATTTTTCATGTTCCTTTACCTGTTGGGTATTTCTTTGCCTTTTCATCTTGTTTAGATTGCTGTGTCTGGAGTGGGCTTTCTGTATTCTGGAGGTCTGTGGTTCCTTTTTATTGTGGAGGATTAACCCAGTGGGTGGGGTTAGATGATTGGCTTGTCAAGGTTTCCTGGTTAGGGAAGCTTGCGTCAGTGTTCTGGTGCATGGAATTTGATTTCTTCTCTCTGGAGAGCAATGGAGTGCCCAGTAATGAGTTTTGAGATGGGTCTATGTGTTAGGTGTGACCTTGGGCAGCCTGTATGTTGACGTTCAGGGCTATGTTCCTGCGTTGCTGGAGAATTTGCGTGGTATGTCTTGCTCTAAAACTTATTGGCTCTTGGGTGGTGGTTGGTTTCAGTGTAGGTATGGAGGCTTTTGGACAGTCACTTATTACTTAAAGTTCCATGTAGTCAGGAGTTTTCTGGTGTTCTCAGGTTATGGGCTTAAGTCTCCTGCCTCTGGATTTCAGTTTTATTCTTCCTGTAGTCTCGGGACTTCTCCAACTATACAGCACTGATAAGAAAACTTCTAGGTTAATGGTGAAAAGATTCTCCCCCGTTAGGGACACCCAGAGAGGTTCACAGAGTTACATGAAGAAGAGGAGAGGGAGGAGGGAGATAGAGATGAGCAGGAGGAGAAAAAGGGGGACTCAAGAGGAGAGAGACAGATCTACGCAGCTGTCTGTTCCCAGAGTGTTCTCTGTAGCCCAGTCACCTACAAAGATTCACAGAATTGGATTGGGAAGAGAAGGGGAAAGGAGGAAATAGAGGTGTTCTGAGGTAGAAAAAGGAGAGTCAAGATTGGGAGAGAATAATCTTCGGTTTAAAAATAGGGCTTCTTTTTTTTTTGTAAGGTTATAGTGTATTGAAAATGAAAATTAAGGAGTAGTAGAGGAGGAGTACTAGAGGACTTTAAAAGAAGTAAGAGAAAAAGAAAAATAGAAAATAGAAAAGAAAAAGGAAAGAAAAAAAAAGAAGAAAAAAGAAAAAAAAAGAGAAAAAAAAATTTTTTTTTCTCCCTAATTAAAAAAATCATAAAAATCTATGGAAATGAAAGTTAAGGAGTAATGGGGGAGTAATAGGGGATTTTAAAGGAAAATAAAAGAGAAAAAAAAAAAAAAGTAAAATTATATCTAGGAGTTTCTCTGGAGCTGTTGCGGTCAGTGTGGGTTCGGCTCAGTTTCAGATAGCTCCTCGTTCCAGCTTACACTTCTCGATATCTACAGGCCCCTTCCGGTGTAGTCGGTGTTTTCTAGAGGGATTTTAATCTGTTGCACCAGTCCCTTCTGAAGCGGTTCCCTTTGTTTATTTGGCTTCTGTTTGCCGGTCTCTTCCGCGCCTAATTTCTGCCCTGACACAGGCGGGCGGAGGTGGACTCTTATTCAGGTAGCTAGTTCCGTCGCTCTGAGGGGAGGGGCTGACGCTGCAGGGAGGGGCTGGCGCTATGGGGGCGGGCTTGCGCCGCGGGGACGGGCTGGCGCTGCCGGGAGGGGCCGACGCCGCTTTCTCAGTCTGCGCTGCTCAGGCTCCCGGCTGTTGTATATGGAGCGCGCCCCGCGCTGCGCGAGGTTCCAGCCCTCGGGTGTTCCACAAAAGCGCGGAACGAAAAGCTGCGCCTGCTCTCTGTGCCTTCCCCGTCAGAGCGGTCCAGGCAGCGAGGGGCTTGGTGGGCACACTCTCCCCAGGTGTGGCGCGCCCACTCCCTTCCGCGGACCCAGTCTCAGTTTCCTCTGGCGCCAATCGGGTGCCTGCGCCTTCCGCCCTGCCCGTCCCCAGCCCCAGTCCCCGCCCGCGCCGGTCGGGTGCCTGCGCCCTGTGTCTCTCCGCGACCTTCCCCTCCCCCCTGCCTCCTGCCTCCTGCCTCAGGCGGGGCTGGGCTGGTCCGCAGACTGCGAGCTCTTCTCTGGATTTTCTCCGTCTCTTTGTTCTGCGAACGGCCGGCAGTGAGTTCGGGCCGGTTAATTTACTCTCTCTCTTTTGGTCTCCCACAGTTCAAGTTGGGAACTCACAGAAGCTCCCTCCGATTGTCCTCAGGGCACTCAGCCCCGGACCCTACCCCAAGCAATGCCGCCTAAGACTCCCTTCCCGGGACGGATGTCTGTCCTTAGCTCTTTTGTCTCACTTTTTGTCTTTTATATTTTGTCCTACCTCCTTTCGAAGACAATGGGCTGCTTTTCTGGGTGCCTGATGACCTCAGCTAGCGATCAGAAGTCGTTTTGCAAAGTTTGCTCTGCATTCAGTTATTCTTTTGATGAATTTGTAGGAGAGAAAGTGGTCTCCCCGTCCTACTCCTCCGCCATCTTGGCGCCTCAGTAATTGTTGAAATGAAATGAAATGACCTAATTTAGAAAGACTCATCTAGGGGGACAGGCTATGTAGAAGAAATAAGCTGATGATTAAGTGAAGGGTAAGTGTATGTTTCATAGTTGTATTAAAATGTGAAGTTACATTTTACACAAAAGTATAATAGAATGTATCATTTCAACTTTTTATTTTACAGAAAATGGAATGGTGAAATTAGATGATTTTGTGAGTGCTGTCTCTAAAGAGCAAACTCTTCCTGAATATGACGGTAGGTAGGAAATTTATTTTAAAGTCATTTGAGGAAAGAGCAGTTAGGTTGAGGAGAATTAGGTTCAACTGAACTGAATTTGCTTTTTTTGTGTACTAATAGTTCCAAAACCCTTGACAAGCCATTTGGCATTTTTAAAAAACTTTATGTATCAGGGTACTAAGAACTAACTTACTTACTTCACAGAATTATTATGTGGATTTTATGAACTGGAGAGAGCTATACCCATGTACAGTAATGGTAATGATAATGAGGAGATCAAATAGGTAATTAGCTCCATTGTTAGCTATTGATGAATGACTTACTTCTTTAAAGAGGAACTTGTTTGAATAAAATACTTTGGTTTTTCTTAGCTTTAGAACATTAAAAAAGAAACAGTTCTATTGAGGTAAAATTTACATACATAAAATCTCCCATGCACTGATTTACAAATTTATAGTCATATCACAATCTAGTTTTTTTATTATTTGCAGTGTTTTAATTTTTTATATAAATAATTTTTTTCTGTGAGATTAAAAAGCAATGAAAGTTATGAAGGCATGCTGTTTTATTTCCTTCTGTTTATTCATATGCTTAAAAAGAAGTGAACTTTCTGTCTCTTCCTAAAAGATTTCTCAGATAAGAAAAAATTAATCCAAAGGAAGATACTTCCTTTTATACCTAGATGAAGAATCTCATGTTAAAAGCTATATTATCATTTGTCATTTCTGATGAATGTAAGTGCTTAAATCTCTGGATTCCTTGAAGATGCTATTAGTATATAGATTTCTTGAATGCTTCACCATGCAATCATTCATTCACAAATTCAATCATTCTTTCATTGCTATTTTGTGAAGTAGTGTCTGTCTTGGTCACAAACTCTCACATCCATATCTGACTACTGGAAAAACCATAACTTTGACCAAATGGACCTTTGTTGGCAAAGTAATGTCTCTGCTTTTTAATATGTTGTCTAGGTTGGTCATCACTTTTCTTCCAAGGAACAAGCATCTTTTAACTTCATGGCTGGAGTCACCATCTGCAGTGATTTTGGAGCCCCCCCGGAAAATAAAGTCTGTCACTGTTTCCATTGTTTCCCCATCTATTTGCCATGCAGTGATGGGACCAGATGCCATGATCTTAGTTTTCTGAATGTTGAGTTTTAAGCCAACTTTCTCACTCTCTTTTTTCACTTTCATCAAAAGGCTCTTTAGTTCTTCTTCGCTTTCTGCCGTAAGGGTGGTATCATCTGCACCTCTGAGGTTATTGATATTTCTCCTGGCAATCTTTATTCCCGCTTGTGCTTCATCTATATACCAGTTATACCTACATACCTATACCAGTTAAATAAAAATTACCCATCCTTGACCCTCCAGCTCTGGAAATCATCATTCTACAATACTTTTTGTTTCTGTGAATTTGTTCACTTGAGATACCCTAGTAGAATCATATAGCATTTGTCTTTCTGTGACTGGCTTATTTTGTTTATAATAATGCCCTCAAAATCTGTGTTGTAGCATGTGTCAGAATTTCCTTCCTTTTTCATGCTGAATAATATTCCACTGTGTGTGTACACCACATTTTGCTTATTCATTTGTCAGTGCACACGTGTGTTTCTTCCACCACTTGGCTGTTGTGAATAGTGCTGCTATACAAATGGGTATGCAAATACCTCATTAGGCTGCTACTTTGATTCTTTTAGCTATATACCCAGAAGTAGACACAATCCAGTTTGTAACATTTCTATCAGTACTGAAAATTCTTTCATGCCCATTTGTAATTAATCTTCACCCCATCCCTAGACAACCACTAATTTGCTTTCAGGCTCTATGATTGTGCCTTTTTTTGACAGTTAATACAAATTAAATCATATAACATGTCTTTTATACTTGGCTTCCTTCATTTTGCATAATGTTTTTAAGGTTAATTCATGTTGTAGTAAGTATCAATAGTTCATTCCTTTTTATGGATAAATTCATATTACAGTTTATAGATATACTCTGTTTTGTTGATGGTTGACAAGTTCATAGACATTTGACTTTTTAAATTTGTGACTTTTATCAGTAGTAATGAAATTAATATTTGCATACATGTCTTTCTGTGGACATATGCTTTTATTTCTCATGGGTAAATTCCTAGGAGAAAGATTGTTAGTCTGTATAGTAAATTTATGTTTAGGTTTTTAACAAATTGCCAAACTGTTTTCCAAAGTGGCTATAACATTTTCTTTCTCAGCAGCAATGTATAAAGATTCTAGTTTCTTCACATCTTTGTCAACACTTGTTTTTTTTGTAAATTTTAACTATTATAATAAGTGTGTAGTGGTATCTCATTTTGCTTTTAAGTTTCATTTCTCTAATGACTAATAATATTGAGTATTTTTGTATATGCTTGCTAGCCATCCAGGTGTCTTTGGTAAAGTATATATTCAAATCTTTTGCCCATTTTTAGAATTCCATTTTGATTTATCTATATTATTTTAGAGTGTATCTCTTTTTGGTGGTTACTTCAGGTATTATATATACATAACTTATACAGTCTACTGATGTCATTATTTTACCAGTTCAAATGAAGTATGGAAATACTGTCTATCCTTACGTCCCTTTACCCTCCCCTATGTATGATATAATTGTCTTAAATATATCCTTTACATATATTTAAAAGCATACTGGACAGTTTTATAATTTTTGCTTCAACCATCAAATGTGATTTAAAAACTTAAGAGAAGGAAAGCCTACTATATTTACCCATATTTTGGCCTACCATTTTTTTATTCTTCCTTCCTGATACTCCAGAGTTCTTTGTTTTATCCTTTTCTTTCTGTTTAAACATCTTCCATTTAACCATTCATCAGTTTACTGTCAACAGATTCTCTTCATTTTCTTCCATCTGAGAACATCTTGATTTTCCCTTAATTCCTGAAGGATATTTTTTTTCTAAGTGTGAATTTGGGGTTGACAGTTCTTTTCTTTCAGCACTTGAAAAATATGGTGCCACTTCTTTCTGGTGTCCATGGTTTCTGAGGGAAATCTTCATTAGGTTTTTTCCCCCCTATAGGTAAGTTGTCATTTTTCTTTAGCTACTTTTTTTTCCATTTATTTTTATTAGTTGGAGGCTAATTACTTTACAATATTGTAGTGGTTTTTGCCATACATTGACATGAATCAGCCATGGATTTACATGTATTCCCCATCCCAATCCCCCCTCCCACCTCCCTCCCCAGTGCACCATCCCCAAGCACCCTGTCTCATGCATCCAACCTGGGCTGGTGATCTGTTTCACCCTTGATAATATACATGTTTCAATGCTGTTCTCTCTAAACATCCCACCCTCGCCTTCTCCCACAGAGTCCAAAAGTCTGTTCTGTACATCTGTGTCTCTTTTTCTGTTTTGCATATAGGGTTATCGTTACCATCTTTCTAAGTTCCATATATATGCGTTAGTATACTGAATTGGTCTTTATCTTTCTGGCTTACTTCACTCTGTATGATGGGCTCCAGTTTCATCCATCTCATTAGAACTGATTCAAATTTTTTTCTCTGTGTTTACTTATGATGTGTCTTGACATGGTTTTCTTTAGCTTTATCCTGTTTGAGTTTCATGTATTTTCTTGGATCTGTAGGTTCACATCTGTTGCTAAAAATTTGGAAATTGTTTAGCCATTATTTCTTTGAGTACCTTTTAGGCCATGTTGTCTCTCTTTTCTTCTAAGACTCTGATTTTACGATGTTAGATCATTTTTTTATACTGCTTCAGGTCCCTGAGACTCTATTCTTTTTTATTTCAATCTATTTTCTTTATACCAGACCACCTGACCTGCCTCTTGAGAAACCTATGTGCAGGTCAGGAAGCAACAGTTAGAACTGGACATGGAACAACAGACTGGTTCCAAATAGGAAAAGGAGTACGTCAAGGCTGTATATTGTCATCCTGCTTATTTAACTTATATGTAGAATACATCATGATAAACACTGGGCTGGAAGAAGCACAAGCTGGAATCAAGATTGCCGGGAGAAATATCAATAACCTCAGATACGCAGATGACACCACCCTTATGGCAGAAAGTGAAGAGGAACTAAAAAGCCTCTTGATGAAAGTGAAAGAGGAGAGTGAAAAAGTTGGCTTAAAGCTCAACATTCAGAAAACTAAGATCATGGCATCTGGTCCCATCACTTCATGGGAAATAGATGGGGAAACAGTGGGAACAGTGTAAGACTTTATTTTTTTGGGCTCCAAAATCACTGCAGATGGTGATTGCAGCCATGAAATTAAAAGACGCTTACTCCTTGGAAGGAAAGTTATGACCAGCCTAGATAGCATTTTAAAAAGCAGAGACATTACTTTGTCAACAAAGGTCTGTCTAGTCAAGGCTATGGCTTTTCTAGTAGTCATGTATAGATGTGAGAGTTGGACTGTGAAGAAAGCTGAGTGCCAAAAAATTGATGCTTTTGAACTGTGGTGTTGGAGAAGACTCTTGAGAGTCCCTAGGACTGCAAGGAGATCCAACCAGTCCATCCTAAAGGAGATCAGTCCTGGGTGTTCATTGGAAGGGCTGATGTTGAAGCTGAAACTACAATTCTTTGGCCACCTCATGCGAAGAGCTGACTCATTGGAAAAGACCCTGATGCTGGGAGGGGTTGGGGGCAGGAGAAGGGGACGACAGAGGATGAGATGGCTGGATGGCATCACCGACTCGATGGACATGAGTTTGAGTAAACTCTGGGAGTTGGTGATGGACAGGGAGGCCTGGTGTGCTGCGATTCATGGGGTCACAAAGAGTCGGACACGACTGAGTGACTGAACTGAACTGATTTTCTTTATGTTGTTCATTGGGTGATTTTGCTGTCTTTCAGTTCATTGATTCTTCTCTTTTCTCCACGTATTTCATACTCTGATTTTATAACTTATTAATGTTCATATTATTAAAGATTCTGACAATGCTTTTCATATATAACATTTGTGAAATATTTAATATTTTGTTGGTATGTTAAAACCAAAATTCATCTTACTATTGGTGTTTTCTTTTTGACGTATATTTAATACTTATTTGCATACTGCTTTATTTTCAGTGTTGACTGATGTCATTAAAGCTATTGATAAAATTAAAGATGAAAATATTGATTATGGGGATCTGAACACTTGTCTTCAAAATTTAGGAGTTTACCTTTCTAAGCCAGAATTTCAGAAGATCACAGAGTTGACTGAAGTTGGTGGTAAGTGACATGTTGTCAGGAAAACTGGCTTGATATATCTGAAAAGAGGATGAGTTTGCTATTCTTTTCCTCAGAGTGATGACTTTACAGATTATATTGGAAAAAAAGTCCATTAAAGTTAAGCAAATACAGAAAAGTACAAAAATACTCAAAAGTACAAGATTCTTAAAATCTCATTGTCCAGAAATAAGCAGTCTTAATAGTCTTTCAGACTATTTTTCCCCTAGGCAAAAATGTAAACAAAAAGAAAGTAGGGTTTGTGATTTTACTCTCTGATTGACACAAGTCAGGACTAAAGGCATTAAGTGGGACAAAGGACGACTTTATTACGTCAAAGCCCACAGTTCATAATAAAGGTACCAATTCTTTTAGGTGCCCCTAGAACATAGCAGCAACTTTCCTAAAGAGAAAGGTTGAGAGAGGTAGAGAAGTGTATATTGTTATAGATAAAATAATAATGACCATGAGTTGATATTTGCATCTAGGGAGTATACTTGGTGCTCATTGCCATTTACTTTCTATTTTGAATATATTTACAATTTTTCATAATAAAAAGTAAAAAGAAATAGAAACAAAAGTTAGAAAAAATTCACTTTCATCTATAAATCCAAGAAAATCATTTGCACTGATGTACAAGCAGACATGTTCAAGGCAACATTGATTTTAATGTGTGCCCAGTCACTCAGTCGTGTCTGACTCTTTGTGACACTATGGACTGTAGCCCTCCAGGCTCCTCTGTCCATGGAATTCTCCAGGCAAGAATACTGAATGGGTAGCCATTCCCTTCTCTTGGGGATTTTCCCAACCCAGGGATCAAACCTGGGTCTCTCATATTGCAGGCAGATTCTTCACCACCTGAACCACCAGAGAAGCCTTTCGTAATGAATATATGTCTCAAATATTTTTTTTTGTATGTATGTGTATGTGCTCAGTTGCTCAGTTGTGTCCAACTCTTTGCAACCCTATGAACTGTAGCCCGCCAAGCTCCTCTGTCCATGGGGATTCTCCAGTCTAGAATACTGGAATGGGTTGCCATGCCCTTCTCCAGGGAATCTTCCCAACCCAGGGATCAAACCCAGGTCTCCTGCATTGCAGGTGGATTCTTTACCATCTGAGCTACGGGGTATCAAATATAATAAAATAAAAGAACAGAATTTATTCCTTTAGAAAATTTATGTGTTCCTGTCAGGGAATGTAAATCTTAATTAACTCTGAATTCCCCCGGAATTTTTCAAGGTCTCACTTCTTTTGTCTCAATAGATTTGGCTAAGAATATAAAGTGATTTGGTGCTCTTTGAAGTAAACTACTCAAGAATATTTAGTCTTGAAAATAGAAAGTATACTGTGCTGTATTTTTTATAGTGTATTAGAATTTTTTTTTCTCAGTGGGGTAAGCAAAGGACTAGGATTATAAAAAACCCGCCATATTTATGTAAAATCTTTATATCAGGCCCTGGAAAATTCTTAGAAATGTTTTATTCATTATCATTGGGATATTATGAAGAATTTTTAAGGTATAAAGTTACTATTAAAATGTTTAATTGTTTCAGTAGCATGCTTGAGTAAAGATATTAGTATAAATGTTAGCCTGATGTAGAAGAAGTCAAGAATCAGGAGAGCTCTCTTCTAATTCCTGGTTTTGTATTATCTGTTGTGAAATCATATCATATATGCATGTTTTTTTAACATGTATAAATAGCATATTAATTCTTTGCCTACATATTTACTGAGTTGTTGCAAGGTCAAGTCAAGATAATATAAGTTTAAAGTTAAAAACGTTGTACACTTGTGACTAGAGGGATTTTTGATAAGCTTTCTTGGTGTTTTCAGGGCTTAGTTTTTGCCTGTAAATTGAACTGCTTTCCCCCCTTATACCCATATATCTTTAGTGGTTAGTATTAGCTGATGGATATAATGATGTTATCTCCCTGAATATATAACTTATTTTACATAATTTAGTATTTATCGCAATAAATCTTTAAGTTAATACTGAAGAAAATGTGTTCTTTTCCCTTTAGAAACAAAAAAAGTGAATTTTAAACAATTTGTTGATACTATGATGAGCAACACGGAACGCTTCTCTGAAAAATTAGGTAAGAATTTGTACTTTTTGTGGACTAAATAGTTTGACAGACTTCAGAAAAGTGTAATACACTGAAAGAGCCAGCTATCCTGAAGATCATCAGGCAAATAAATAGTTGGCTTACTGCTATGTTTGACCTTAATCATCTCTGTTACTGATTCCTAAATCTAGAAGACATTCCCTATGCAAATGAATTGAAAGCTATCATAATCTTACTACTCAACCTCACACCTCATTATACAGAGCTAGAATCATATATATGAAATCCATATTTTGGGAAGATTTTAAATGTTTTATTATTTTGGGAAAGTGATGCCATCTAGTGATCATAGCTGAGTACTATAATACAAAATTTCTGGTTTCAGCTGTTCATATTTTTTTCATCTTCCAATTTATTTGATAACATTTGTTGTGCCATTACTATGTATCAGATTATATGTTAAGCTGTGAGAGTGCTGAAGACACTGTTTGAAAATGAAAAAGACAGTCTTTGTAACTAAGAAGCTCACTGTAAAAAAATGTAAGGTCATATATGTATATTTTAAATGGAATGAAATTAGTACCTTAAAAATTGGTGCTAAAAGTAGGATTGTGTTATTTTGTGCCATATATTAGGAAATAGTGCACTTTAAGTAACAGCCATTTTTACCTTATATATCAATTTAATTTGTTTCCTGTATAAGGAAATCCAATTGATTAATTGGATAAAAGGATTATTTGCTGTCAGTCACTTTTCCTAGAAACTTCATTTTTAGATTATTTCCTTTCTAATTCTTTTTCTTTAAGTAATTTTAAAATTAAAGTAAATGCCAAGAGAAAAGAATTTTAGTAAAACCATTTCAAGCACTTTCAGTGACTGGATGTATATTTTTACATTGTGTACTCATTCAGATTTTATGTAAGCCATTCTGTGTGGTTATTCTGTGTTGATCATTCTGTGTGGCTGCTGTAGAATTTATTTTTGTTTTTATTCTTTTATCTTGATTTTTATTCATTTACTTTATTTTTTGTATTTTACAAGATGATGGCTATAATTACCTGTTCTATACAGTATAGCTTTGTTGCTGTCTATTTTATGCATAGAAGTTTGTATCTCTTAATTCCATTACAGCTATTTTGTCCTTTCCCTCTGTTCTTTCCTCTCCTCACTGGTAACCACTGATTTGTTTTTTATATATGTGAGTCTGGTTCTCTTTATTGTATACATTTATTTGTTTTATTTTATTTGATTCCACATAAAAGTGGTATCATACAGTATTTTTCTTTATCTGACTGATTTCACTAAGCATAGTATTCTCTAGGTGCATCCAAATGGCTGCAGTGGCAGAATTTGGTTCTTTTTATGGCTGAGTAATATTCCATTTTGTCAGAACTCTCCACTCTGACCCATCTGTCTTGGGTGGCCCTACACACCATGGCTCATAGTTTCATTGAGTTAGACAAGGCTGTGGTCTATGTGATCAGATTGCCGCACAATTGCACTCATCTCACACTCTAGCAAAGTAATGCTCAAAATTCTCCAAGCCAGGCTTCAACAGTACATGCACTGTGAACTTCCAGATGTTCAAGCTGGATTTAGAAAAGGCAGAACAGCAAGAGATACATTGCCAACATCCATTGGATCATCAAAAAGGAAAGAGAGTTCCAGAAAAACACCTACTTCTGCTTTATTGACTATGCCAAAGCCTTTGTGTGGATCACAACAAATGTGGACAATTCTTAAAGAGATGGGAATACCAGACCTCCTGACCATCGTCCTAAGAAATCTGTGTGCAGGTCAAAAAGCAACAGTCAGAACTGGATGTGAAACAACAGACTGGTTTCAAATCGGGAAAGGAGTACGTCAAGGCTGTATATTGTCACCCTGCTTATTTAACTTATATGCAGAGTACATCAAAGGAAATGCCAGGCTGGATGAAGAACAAGCTGGATTCAAGATTGCCGGAAGAAATATCAATAACCTCAGATGCGCAGATGACACCACCCTTATGGCAGAAAGCGAAGAAGAGCTAAAGAGCCTCTTGATGAAAATGAAAAAGGAGAGTGAGAAAGTTGGCTGAAAACTCAACATTCAGAAAACTAAGATCATGGCATCTGGTCCCATCACTTCGTGGCAAATAGATGGGGAAACAATGGAAGCAGTGAGAGACTTTATTTTTTTGGGCTCCAAAATTACTGTAGATGGTGACTCCAGCCATGAAATTAAAAGATGCTTGTTCCTTGGAAGAAAAGTTATGACCAACCTAGACAACATATTAAAAAGCAGAGACATTACTTTGCCAACAAAGACCCGTCTAGTTAAAGCTATGGTTTTTCCAGTAGTCATGTATGGATGTGAGAGTTGGACTATAAAAAAAGCTGAGCACAGAAGAATTGATGCTTTTGAACTGTGGTGTTGGAGAAGACTCTTGAGAGTCCCTTGGACTGCAAGGAGGTCCAACCAGTCCATCCTAAAGGAAATCAGTGAATATTCATTGGAAGGACTGATGCTGAAGCTGAAATTCCAATACTTTGGTCACCTGATGTGAAGAACTGACTCATCTTCAAAGACCCTGATACTGGGAAAGATTGAAGGCAGGAGGAGAAGGGGACAACAGAGGATGAGATGGTTGGATGGCATCACTGACTTGATGGACATGAGTTTGAGTAAACTCTGGGAGTTGGTGATGGACAGGGATGCCTGGTGTGCTATAGTCCATGGGGTCGCGAAGAGTCAGACACTATCGAGTGACTGAAATGAATTGAACTGAATATTCCATTGTGTGTGTGTGTGTGTTTGTGTATTTGTGTTTTCCTTTACAAATTCATTTGTTGATGGACACTTATGTTGCTTCCATATCTTGGTTATTATAAGTAGTGTTGTTATGAACATTGAGGTGTGTCTATCTTTTGAAATTAGTGTTTTTGGTTTTTCCAAATATATACCCAGGAGTGAAATTGCTGGACATATGGTTGTTCTGTTTTTAGCTTTTTGAAGAACCTTCTTACTGTTTTCCACAGTGGCTGCAACAAATTAGCTCCCTACCAGCAGTGTACAAGTATTCCTATTTCTCTACATCGTTGCTGATGTTTGTTATTTATGGACTTTTTGATGATAGCCATTCTGACAGGTGGGAGGTGATATCTCATTGTGGTTTTGATTTGTATTTCTCTAATAATTAGTGATGTTGAGCTTCTTTTCATGAATCTCTTAGCCATCTGTATATCTTCTTTGGAGAAATGTCTAGTTAGCGGGTATCAGGGGTGAGCTATGGTGGAGTGGCCACCCTCAAAGAACTGGGCTGCTTCTCATGTTGATAAGTAAGCTTCAGCAAATACATTATTTATGGATATTGTTAATTTAGCATTAAAATATATTTTATGTTTGAGGTTGAAGGTGAATCTGGCTATTCTTAGTCTACCATGTTGCCAGTTCTCTCTTTAAAAGCACTGTTCAGATTTTTGACCTTACCACTCCACACTGCATGTGTGCTCAGTTTCCTAGTTGTGTCTGACTCTTTGCAACCCCATAGACTGTAGCCCATCAGGCTCCTACTGTCCATGGAATTTTCCAGGCAAGAATACTGGAGCAGGTTGCCATTTCCTATTCCAGGTTATCTTCCTGGGATAACCTGGAAGGATAACCAGGGATCAAACCCGAGTCTTCTATGTCTCCTGTGTTGGCAGGTGAATTTTTTACCACTGAACCAGCTGGGAAGCCCTGCCACTCCATACTAGCTTTTTACAAAAAGTTAAATCTTGTCTTGCTAAATGCAGTGGTCAATTTTCTGTCTTTATCTTATTTATCTCTAGTAGGTTTTAACATGTTTTTCTTGAAAATTTCTCTCCCCCTGTCTTCTGTGACACTGTAGTTTCCTAATTTCCTTCTCATCTAATTGGCTTTTCCTTTTTCAAAAATTGAGATATAATTGACATATTGTGTAAGTTTAAGGTGTGTAATGTGTTGAAGTGGTACACTTTTTGCAGCAGGATTACCATCATAGTGTTAACTAACACCTCCACACATCACATTATTATTTCTTTTTTTGTGGTGAGAACATTTAAGATTTAGTCTCTTAACAACTTTCAAGTATACAGCACAATATTGTTTACCATAATCACTATGCTGTTCATTAGAACTCCAGGGCATACTAATCTAATTGCAAGCTAGTATCTTTTGACCAACATCTCCCTAGCTCCCTGACTCCTCAAGCCCTGGTAGCCACCATTCCCATTTTCTGTTTCTATGAGTTCTGCTTTTTTAGATTTCACATATAAGTGAGATCTTCTAGTATTTGTCTTTCTCTGTCTGACTTACCTCACTTAATACCCTCAAGGTTGCAAATGGCAGAATTTTCTATAGTTGCTGAATAATATTCCATTGTATATGTCCCTTCCTCTTTTGTTTTGTTTGCTGGCTGCTTCTTTTCTGGCTGACTTTTAAATGTTAGTGTGATCCCACATTCCATTCTGAGTCTCATTCTCTAAGGCTTTCTCTGAGTGATCCTGCTTTAAATAATACCTGTATCCTTCTGACTCCCTATTTATCTCAAACTTAATGTGTATGGAGAAGAATTCTTGTTTTCCAACAAGCTTATTCTTTCCCTAGTCTTTCCTATCTCAGCTACTGATCCTACTCTCCACCCAGCTGCTCAGGTCTCAAACCTAGAAGTTCCTCATGGTCCTAGCCCCCTTAGACTGTCATTCAGTTCATCATTAAGTACTCTCTCAGCTTAATGCTCAGAATATATCCTGTGTTTGTTCACTTCTCATCATCTCTATCATTTTCACCCTTGTTGATGCCACTGTCATTTTTTCTGTGAACTGCTACCAGTGACATTTTTCAAAAGCTTCCAGCTGCCTGATCTTCATAGATATGCCTGTCTACATAGCATAGTCATATGCCTGTCTACATAGCAATAGAATAACCTTTTATACTTTTATAATAAGATAATTTCACTTCCCTGTTAAAACCTTACAAAGGTTTTCTGTTGGAATTTTAATAAAACAAAATTTCCTTCCATAGTCTGTGGTATAGTGAAGAGGAAGTAGTTATCCAGAAAAGGATTTTTTTTCCCACTTATTTTTATTAGTTGGAGGCTATTTACTTTACAATATTGTAGTGGTTTTTGCCATACATTGACATGAATCAGCCATGGATTTACATGCATTCCCCATCCCGATCCCCCCTCCCACCTCCCTCTCCACCCAATCCCTCTGGGTCTTCCCAGTGCACCAGCCCCGAGCACTTGTCTCATGCATCCATCTTGGGCTGGTGATCTGTTTCACCCTTGATAATATACATGTTTCAATGCTGTTCTCTCTAAACATCCTACCCTCGCCTTCTCCCACAGAGTCCAAAAGTCTGTTCTGTACATCTGTGTCTCTTTTTCTGTTTTGCATATAGGGTTATCGTTACCATCTTTCTAAATTCCATATATATGTGTTAGTATACTGTATTGGTCTTTATCTTTCTGGCTTACTTCACTCTGTATAATGGGCTCCAGTTTCATCCATCTCATTAGAACTGATTCAAATGAATTCTTTTTAACGGCTGAGTAATATTGCATGGTGTATATGTACCACAGCTTCCTTATCCATTCGTCTGCTGATGGGCATCTAGGTTGCTTCCATGTCCTGGCTATTATAAACAGTGCTGCGATGAACATTGGGGTACACGTGTCTCTTTCAGATCTGGTTTCCTCAGTGTGTATGCCCAGGAGTGGGATTGCTGGGTCATATGGCAGTTCTATTTCCAGTTTTTTAAGAAATCTCCACACTGTTTTCCATAGTGGCTGTACTAGTTTGCATTCCCACCAACAGTGTAAAAGGGTTCCCTTTTCTCCACACCCTCTCCAGCATTTATTGCCTGTAGACTTTTGGATAGCAGCCATCCTGACTGGCGTGTAATGGTACCTCATTGTGGTTTTGATTTGCATTTCTCTGATAATGAGTGATGTTGAGCATCTTTTCATGTGTTTGTTAGCCATCTGTATGTCTTCTCTGGAGAAATGTCTGTTTAGTTCTTTGGCCCATGTTTTGATTGGGTCATTTGTTTTTCTGGAATTGAGCTGCAGGAGTTGCTTGCATATTTTTGAGATTAATCCTTTGTCTGTTGCTTTGTTTGCTATTATTTTCTCCCAATCTGAGGGCTGTCTTTTCACCTTGCTTATAGTTTCCTTTGTTGTGCAAAAGCTTTTAATTTTAATTAGGTCCCATTTGTTTATTTTTGCTTTTATTTCCAATATTCTGGGAGGTGGGTCATAGAGGATCCTGCTGTGATTTATGTTGGAGAGTGTTTTACCTATATTCTCCTCTAGGAGTTTTATAGTTTCTGGTCTTACTTAGATCTTTAATCCATTTTGAGTTTATTTTTGTGTATGGTGTTCAGAAAAGGATTTTGTGGTGAGATACAAAGCAAAAGCTATTTAATTCATGGTTTTATCAGTTGGACGTATTTGTGAATTCAGGTTATTGTAAATTAATGAAAGTTCAATGAAAGTTATTCTTTATAATGATTATTTAGGGGTGCTTAGTTATTTTTAAGTTTCCTTATATATGGAACTATAAGTTCTTGAAATATTTTAGAATATTCAAAGATATACTTAATTTTATGTTATTGTATTTTAATATTTGGAAGTTGGCAATTTATATTTTATTTTGTTATTCTTTTTAACCATAAAAATCTCAATTCATAACTATTCCAGATAATAGTTGCTGTATTAATTTCTTGAACAAGAATGTTGTAAAACATGTGTTTTGTGTACCCTTTAGTATTGCCTGATACTGTTGAAAACTTCCACAATCTCAGCAAAGAAAAGATGAGTGCTCCTGACCTGTGGAATACTCTGTCTAATTTGAACAGTAATTTAAACAAAGATGAATTCCTGACTGCACTGAAATTGGCAATAGCTGATGGTGAGTATTCCAAATACTAAAATTAAAAGATATATGGTTTTATCTTCTGCCAATCTTTATTTATCCTTGTATCTTGTATTTGGTTGATATGCCAGTATATACATTTAGGAAATATAAAGAAAGCTCATGTTGTTTGGCTGTCCTATAGAAAATAATTAATATCTAATGTATTATTTCTCTACATTGATCAAATATGCATTGACTGTCACCGGATGAAGCCAAACTGAATCCAAGTTTGGCTACTTGTTGCTTGAAAGGCCAATACTCAGGAGAAAAGTATTGGTGTAAATGGAAAAAGTTGCTTTATTCAGGCCAGCAATCTGAAAAGATGGTAGACCAATGTCCTAAGACCATTTCCAAGTTGCCAGTTAGGAGTCAAAGGTTTTAATGACAGTGTGAGGGAGGGGCCTACAGGGTGTATGAACAGCTTGTGCACAATTCTCGGATTGGTTGGTATTGACTGATTAGTTTAACTTTATCAGCATATGTTTCAGGCATCATCTACCCTCTGACTTTAACCCATCTGGGGTCTACATGCTTATGGTCAGCAGTTTTCATCTGATGAAGTCTACTTCCTATAGAAACAACTTGAGAATGTGTGTTAGACCCTGATCTATTAATAAATCTTTCTGGGAACTGGGAATTCAGTGATTGTGCTGTGTGACTGGTTTGTAGTTTAAATTTTTTTACCACTTTGCTGGCCCAACATCTAGCTGTGCTTTGTTTTTGTATTTTCACATTTCATAATCATTTACTCTTGAGCCAGACTTTTAGGACTCTTGGGAGGCCTAGGAGAGTAAAGCTTTTCTACACGTAAAAGGCAGGTGGAGGATATGGAGGTGGTGGTCTGTCCTGGGAAGGCAGAAGGCCTGATAGGGTCCTGCTTGGTTACTTGACTACTTTCAAGTTCCATAATATGTTAATGGAAAATGGAATATCCCAGTGAACACAGGGAGTTAGGAAAATGGTTTATATCCCAGTTTTATTAATACTTCTTGGGATAGTTGTGTTGTTTGGTTGAAACAGGCTTTTATTTAATTTGTTAGGAAAATGCATTTGCTGGTGGCTACCACCTGTACCTTGTTAGGAAGTGAAAAAAGATTCACACGAAACAAAAAGAAAAAGTTCACAAAAATACTATAAAAAAAGACAATAGATTACAATTTTAAAAATAAATTCTCCATTATATACTGCTGATATTCTGCATTTAGGAAAGAAAGAGTCCATGGCTACATGTGATCATTTCTACTCTCTCATATTCTTAGTACCCTGAAGTTACGAATGTATTTTTATACTCTTTTGTGTGGAATGTTTATGCAGGACTAGCCTAGTAACATAAGCATGCTGTCTGGGGTCTTTTTCAAAAATTGTCATCCTCTGTGAGTGTTATTACTCCCCTTTTCTCCTTTAATTGAGGCTGGTAATTTTAGACTTTAAGCATGTGGATTGTTTTCTTTATTGGGATATATGAGGTGAGAAGGGTTGATTTAAACAGAAGGGTAATTTTCTGGTAGTAGGGATATTTTCCCCCTTCTCTTTTCCTCTGTGGCAAAGTTTCAGGTTCTTTTGATACAGTGAATGGAAGTTGTGGGCAACATGTGCCAGAGAAAATATTACATACCATTTATTTTAATCAGACCAGTAAAACATTTTATGCATTATGAAGATAACTCAGCTGTCTATAAAACCACTTATTGTGGTAATAAATCTCCATATATTGTATCCTATTCATTATTATATGCTTGTGAAGCAAATACATAGTATGTAAAATGTAGATTATTTTACCATCTAAATCTGAATATGTACAAGATATTGAAAACTATATGTGGACTTTATCTGTCATACTATTTCTTCTTTTAACTTTAAGCCTTTTATACAAAGTGATTTGGTTCTTATTTTAGTGTACATGGGTGCTCAGTAGCTTCAGTTGTATCTGACTGTTTTGACCCTGGGGACTGTAGCCTGAGAGGCTCCTCTGTCCATGGGATTCTCTAGGCAAGAGTAGATTGCTGTGCACTTCTCCAAGGAATCTTCCCAGCTCAGGGATTGAACCTGTGTCTCTTGTCTCCTGCATTGGCAGACGGGTTCTTTACCACTAGTGCCATCTAGGAAGTCCTATTTTATTGCTGTAGTTTGCAAAGTTTTGAAATTCTTTATTTATTTATTTATTTTTTAATATTTGGTGCTGTTAAATCAGTAGAATCCTTTTGTTCCAAATGAAATCTTGTAGAGTACCCCAATGTGTAAAACATAAAAGTTGAGTTCTTCTGACCGAACTAGGTAACATGACCAAGTGAACTGCTAAAGCACCTCAACACATCCTTAGAAATATGAGAAAGAACTTAAGGATTATTGTCCTGAAATAATCATTTGACCAGGTTATGTTAAAAAGAAAAAAAAACAACAGATGTAGGTTCTCTCTAAGTGAATTACTTCCTGGCTGTTGTTGATATTCCATATTGACTCCTCAGTATTTTAAAGTATATTTAAAATGAAAAAATTAGCTTTATGATGATTAGAAAAATGCATTGAAAAGTAAAAAAGGTGTGTATCATTTGGTAAATTCAGAAATGCTTCCCAAGTATCAAGTTATATAGCTTTTGAGTCCCTCCCTGTTTCTGATGAAAGATCTAAATGAAGAGAGTTGAGGTTGAGCCAAAATATGTCGGGATGATGTGGAAAATAGTTAAGGGGAATGTGAGAGACTGAATCCATAGACTAGGAATTATAAGGAGGAAATCATTATAGTTGTAGCCAGGCATAAAGACTTCAGATACTCTTTTCTTTTCTGGTTTCTCCAGTTTTATTTGTTTTAGGTTTTTAAACTTAAACTGAGATGTATTTGTTCTATTTCTCCTGACTCTGATCTCTGATGGAATTGAAATTAGCTAAATAGCTTTCTTTTCTTTTGGGCTTGACAACCTGATTCAGAACATGTCTTTGTGATATTGCTATTTTCGTTTATACTTGTTCAAGTTAGGTCTGAACGTTTATTTCAGGCTCTAACTTTGAAACCTGGCACTTGTGGTGGTTAACTTTGTGTTGGTGGTTTCGCTAAGAATGAGTGCCAGATTCCAAAATCTCCGACTATCCACATGTCTTTTCATAGAGCATATTTAAGTGTACCCAAGGAATCTTTTCTGAAACTTGTGGTTGCTTTTCTGTTTCAGCATATGTAAGAACTTAAGGACCAAATGGAATTATAGGTCATAGAGATTTGTGTCTGTTGGTAAACAGGCCCAACCCTAGATGCAGATTTTGTTAGAGCACCGGCTAGTGTCATTGGCACCTGGGGACCTCAGATGCTCCTTGTTTGTTTGCTTTTTTCCTTTCTTTCTTTTAGAATTCTTAAATAGCTGAATTTAGTTGTGTTTGAATACATGTGCTGGATTCAGAGGAATCTCCACTTAGGTGACTGAGCTGCAATGCCTACTGCTTACCTTAAGCTGGTCTTTAAGCTGCTATAAATTGAAGACACTTAATTGAGAAGGTCTTTTTGTAACCAGTCTTAGAAAATTTGATTATCTTGCCTTGCTGGTTGATATGAGGCTGGTAGGAGATTATCCAGAGTAACAGACTATAAAAGAATCGTGGGAAATGGGATACACAAACTCTTTGTATCCTTTTCTACCCTTTCTTCCCACATCAGAGAGATACCTGACATATTTAAGGCAGAGCTCTTATAGTTAGGGAGATGTAGGGCCTACTAAGGGGCTTCCCCGGTGGCTCAGAGATAAAGAATCTGCCTACAGTGTGGGAGCCACAGGAGATGTGGGTTTGATCCCTGGGTCAGGAAGAACCCAAGGAGAAGGGCACGGCAACCCACTCCAGTATTCTTGCCTGGAGAATCCCATGGACGGGCTACAGTTAATAGGGACACAAAGAGTTGGACACGACTGAAGCGACTTAGTATGGCTCAATAGGGCAGGACCCTACTAAAAGACAGAAGCTGGAAAAATTCGATAAAGATACATGCTCTTACTGTAGAGTACGGTTCCTAAAAATCAAAGTGTTAATTTGAAAGCCAAGGAAAGATAAAAGATAAGGCACTATTGGTTGTAGCTATATGTGTGTATATATTTCCAATTTTATTGCATAATAAGTGACAAATATAATTGTATATGAAGTGTATAATATTATGACTGAAAGATATAGTAGAAGGATTAACAAGATCAAGATAACTAACACATGTACACCCATTACCTCACATAGTTAATTTTGTGTGTATATGAATGATTAGAATGCTTAACATCTAATCTCAGCAACTTTCAAGTGTAAATTGCCATATTTTCAACTATAATCACCATGCTGTACATTAGATTCTCTGAACTTATTCTTTTTCTTTTATTGAACCTATTTTTCTTATAACTGAAAGTTTTTGCCCTTTGACCTATGCTTCTCCATTTCCCCTTCCCCCAGCCCCTATCTACTTTATGTTTCTATGAAATTGGTTTTTTTTTTTTAGATTCCAAATATAAGTGATATCCTACAGTACTTGTCTTTCTCTGTTTGGCATATTTCATGTAATAAAATGTATAATGCCTTGCAGGCTTATCTATGTTGTCACAAATGGCAGAATTTCCTTTTTTTATGACTAAATAATAGTCCATCATGTATATATAATTTTTAAAAAAAGGGAAATGGTTGAATCATGTGATAGTTCTATATTTAATTTTTTGAGGAACCACTATACTTTAAAAATAATGACTGTACCCATTTACATTCCAATCAACAGTGTACAAGGGTTCCTTTTCCTCTATATCCTCACCAGTATCAGTTATTTCTTTTTGGTAATACCCACCCTAACAGATGTGAGATGATATCTCGTTGTGGTTTTGATTTGTATTTCACTGATGATTAGTGATATTAAACACCTTTTCATATACCTTTTGACCTTTGTAGCTATATATTTAAGCTCTAGGCAAGGTCTTATCTGCTGTTGATACACTTTCTGCTTATACTGTGTTCTAACCTATGATCATAAACTATAGTAATTCTAAATCCTTGGATTAATTTTCCCTGTTCCAGATTCATAAAACAGAGTGTTTGTCACTTTGTCTTTGTAATCTAGTCCTTATGTATTTTTGTATAAGAAATAGGTGTAAACATCAATCAGAAATTCTAGCTATAGAACCATCTGACTTTGGAAAAAGTTTTACATCTGCTACAGTATTTTTATCTTCAAACATTTGAAAGGCTAAAATTAAACTGAGATTTGTGTCTTAGTTTTATTTCTAGTGATATGGATTGCATAGTTTCTCTTGACTATTGGAAATGAAAATCTCAGCCTGATTTCTGCAGCCATAAGGTTTCTTCATTCCATAAAATTAATCTTTTGGTCACTCAACAATATACAAAGGAAATATAATTCTTATGAGTACATCAAATAATTTACATTTTCAAAGATTGCTTTATTGGATCCAACTTTTGCTTCAGTGAAGCGGATTTATTTAAAATGTCTTTCTTACAGAAGGTGACAAAGTACAAATTGAAGAATTTGCAAAAGTGGTAAAGGAAATGCATGATACCTCCAAGTTAGAAGGTAAGTATTGGATTACTTGTGACTGTTAAATTTATTTTTATTGGAGGGATGCCTTTGGTTTTGTTTTTTACCTTTTCTGGTTGTGCTAATTTCTGGTTAACATATTGGCATTGATCTATTTATAGGTAGGCAGAGCTTGGTTTTGATTAAAAGTTGACAGGTTTCTTAATGAAAGAAAAAAGGTTTTTTGTAGAAAGGGATCCGCTTAAACCTATTTTTAACTTTTTTTGTTTTTAGGACTTTATATGTAGAGTCAGCTACTGGCCTTAAAATTTTTCCAGATATGAAAATTCTGTATATCATTTTAAGCCTCAGACTTAGGACTCCATCCTGTGTATAGGCTTCTATATTATATAATTTCTCATAAATCTTTTACTTCTTCAATAGACACTTCTCATGTTCCTTTCTTTAGTTTTTGTTAAATATCAGAGAGACCATGTGCGGTTCAGTGGCACAGGTTTTCTACTATTTGACTTCCATTTTGATTTAAAAGTTAAAGATGTAGGACTGAAACCAATGAAGATTGTACTTGTGGGGTTTGTGCACTTTCTTGTTTGGAAAATATATTTAAAACAGTATTACTGGTGATTTATTTGAATAGCCATTCAAATGACTATTTGATCAGTGAGCACTCTTGTGAAAAGAATGACAACTCAGAAAAATGTTAGGGAGATGACTCAATGCAGAGTCATTTCTCTGTGCAAAGAAGTAGACAGTATACTTTATAGATTTTTAATACATAGGCTTTCTTGGCATATGAAATACCCACCACTAGAGCTCTCTTTTAGGTTAAGAAATGTATTTAATAAATTTTGGTTTACATATAAGTATTTTACCTGAGTCATAACATAATTAGCATCAACATAGTATAGTAGTTAATTAGATTAGCTAGGCAATACGAAGCAGTGCATAGTAGTAGAAAAGAGCGTGGGCTATGGAGTATGATAAAAGATGGGTGTGTGGTTCTTTGACTTATTTGCTGCCTACTCACTCTAGGCCATTCTGATTTCTTCATCTTTAAAACAAGGATGCTAAAAACATCGTGTTTCTCATACAGTTGCCAGGATCAACTGCAAAAATACATATAAAGCAGAATTATTAGGTACATATTATCTGCTTAGCAAATGGTAGTTAACTTTGAAGTCAGAGAGCAGGGCTCAGATGGTAAGAAAAATAAAATGTTGAAATTAAGCCATTGTGAAAGGAGAACAGATGGATTCAGGTTAGGTACCTGAATCTTGGGGATGGTCATAGGAACTGGGGAGATGGCATTGGAATCTGCCAGTCAGTGCAATATAAGACCACTACAGGGAAGAATAAACAAGGGCCACCCAAGAAGGAAAGAGTTAGCATAGCAGGCCCTCCATTATAACTGATCAGGCTAGTTCACTGTGTCTCAACTGTCCGCTGGAGAACTTGGAGGGGCCTGGAGAGGAGGCATAATGTGCAGTTCTGTACTTCCCTTCAACAAAGACACATATGGTCTTAAAGGATTATGGTCAGTATCTGCTCTTGTAGTTTAGGATATTAGGGATGAGGCAGGCAATGCTAGGTAATTATGAGGATTAAGAATAGCCATTGGTGTGGATGACTTTGGAAAGAAAGTGAAGGCTTGCTGGCAGTTAAGATGTCAAGGTGCTCTGAGGTTAGGATCATCCTTATTGTCATTGGATGATAATAGGATATAGGGTTGAGGGAAGATTATGATCAATGTGCCAAAATCCTCAGAGACTATGAAGGAGTGATCAGAAAGTAATAGAAAATGGTGTCAGAAGGGTGGTGTAGTTGAATATCAGTCTTGAACCTTAAAGGGGAGTGATATATTTTGAATGAAGTTGGACTAAAATAGGCTCAAAACAGCAGCAGAAAACCAGAGAATGGTGGTCTGTTTCCTGGTCCTATGGTATATGCAACAGGGGAGGATGAATAGACTGTACTCAAGATGATTATGCAAGGAAACAGTATTTTAAAGGAAACCAAATTTTGGTTAAGACAAAGAAGAGTTGATACCAGTTTTTAGGTGTTGGCAAAACTCAAATTGCCATCTGCAGTTGTCTCCTAACAATGTTAGGGGAAGAGGAAGTGAGGTAGGATCTAAGGCACTAAGAAGCTGTGATTACCATTTGTAGCTACTTTCTTGTTGGTTTTAATAATTATAATGAAAATGACAATTATTTTATTGCTATTAATAATGACACTTAATAAACCCTTAGTGTATGGTTGTATGGTATCACCGACTCAATGGACATGAGTTTGAGCAACCTCTGGGAGTTGGTGATGGATAGGGAAGCCTGGCATGCTGTAGTCCATGGGGTCACAGAGAGTCAAACATGACTGAGTGACTGAACTGAATGAACTGATATGTCTAACACTGTTTTAAATGCTTTTCAATATATTTTCATATTTAATCTCCACATCAACCTTGTGAGGTAGGTACTATTGTAATTCCACTTTACATATAAGACAAATGAGATTTATAGAGGGGTTAAGGGTTAAGTAGTAAAAATTTGCTCAAGGTCACAGAGTTCCAGGTCACAAATTCCAGGGTCAGGATTTGAATGCAGATCTATCTGACTTAACACTGCCTCCTTTGAAAAGGCTGGATGTGAAGCAAAATTCCAGTTGCTAGAGTACAATTGAGTCTTGGTAGAATTGAAGAGAAAAGATGAATGAGCCCTTGTGATACTGTGCTTTATAGTTTACAGTTTTCGTGATTCTGAAATTTATTTCACCTCAATAAATAAAGTTAATTTTGCTTGCTACTATTAGAACTCCATATGTCTGACTCTTTGCGACTCCATGGACTTTAGCCCACCAGGCTCCTCTTTCCAGGCAAGAATACAGGAGTAGGTAGCCATTCTCTTCCCCAGAGGATCTTCCCGGCCGAGGGATTGAACCCAGGTCACATGCATTGCAGGCAGATTCTTTACCACTGAGCCACCAGGGAAGCCCAGTAAAATAACTCTTCTGTGTAACTGTAGTGAAAAATTCAGCTATATGAATAATTTTGGTTATGCCAATTTTATATTAGCACCAGAGAAATGTGATCAAGAATTCTTTGTATATTATACTGGTGGACATAGTATTTCCTGAGGTCTGGATTCTTCACTGAGATTTCTTATTCCTCAATTCAGGATGTGATCATAAACCATGGGTTGCCATTGACAAAAGCCTTTAGTGATGGCTACTGCTTTTAAATTCAGAGGCTAGATCAGTTACTAAATAACTTCTTTCTACTTCTAGAATCACAGGAGACTGTCTTAGCTGTTGATTTGCCTGAAGATGACATGATACCTGGGAAGAACTTGGAAGGTTTTCTAGGAGATATTGGAATTAAGTCACCTAAAGAAGAGGTAGAGAAAATCCTTCAGTCAGATTTTGTTTCTGGTAAGCATTTAAATACTTCTATCAGGTTTTTTATTTGTCTCATTTGGTTTTCGGTAGGACTAGTCTTTATAAGTATTCTTTATAAAGAAAGTGCAAGGTCTTTGTTCAAGTAAATTCAGTTCCTTTGTTGAGCAAATATCTGTAGGTATTTGCTTGTTATTTTGAATATTATCTTTGAAAAGGAGTCTTTCCTCGTTTGCAGTTATGAGAATAATTTTAACAAGCAGTTTGAAATTTTGTGGAGAATGGGCTTGTTGTAATCCTCTCTCCTCAGATATATCTTAATTTAGTGACTGAAGAGTAGTTTGAATTCAGAATCTGTGAGTAGAAATCCTAGCTTTGTTGCTTTGGGTAGAGTGAAGTTACTGGACTTTAAAAGTTTCTTGGTATTTTAGTTTTTTTGCATAGAGCTAGTGTATCTACAATCTCATCACAGGGCATTTTGGATGAAAATGAATCCAAAGTATCTGGTAAATAAAACTTTCAAGAATAAATTAAAGGTTTAAAATTTTCAATATAAAAGTGGTATGCTGATTTTGATACTATATACTTTTAAATTAATTAATTTATTCTTGGCTGAACTGGGTTTTGGTTGCTGTGCCTAGGCTTTTTCTAGGGGCATCGAGCAGGAGCTCCCTTCTAGTTGTAGTGTACAGGCTTCTCATTGCAGTCGCTTCTCTGGCTGTAGAGCACGGGCTAAAGGCTCTCGGGCTTCAGTAGTTGTGGCGTGGGGGCTCAGTAGCTGCAGCTAGTGGGCTCTAGAGCACAGACTCAGTAGTTGTGATGCACGGGCTTAGCTGCCCCGCATCTTGTGGAATCTTCCCAGATCAGGGATCCCCTGCATTGGCAAGTGGATTCTTAACCACTGGACAACCAGAGAAGTCTGATACTGTATTTTTAATATTATTTTGTCCACAAATCCTTGCTTGTGACCTCTCTTTCTTTTCCTTCCAGAAGACAACATGGTTAATGTTAAAGACTATATGAAGACTCTGAGTGACACCCAGAAATTTTCCAATTTTATTGGTAAGCTCTTTATGGTAAACTACTAAAAAGCAACTCAGGACTCATTCAGAGGTCATCTAGTCAAACACTATATTGGATGCTTAATCTTCTCTGTGGTATCTGTGACAAATGTTTGTTTCATTTATATCTGAACACTTCCAATTATGGTAAACTACTATTTTTTTTTCATATAAGAATTGTGCGTTTGTGATGGAAAAGACTGGGAAAAAATAAGGTCTTTATCTTTTTCATAGTCAAAATAAGAAAATTGTATTATATACTAAAGGCAATATTTTAAATGTTATAAAAATTTTAATGACCAGAAATGTAAGAAATACAAAGTGTAGCCTCTGTAATGTCACTGTCTGGAAAACTCCTGTTAATATTTGGTAAATATCTTTTTAGGCTTTTTCCTATAGATCAATGAATATTTGTGTATTCCACATTATTATTTTAAAATTAGATCACTTTGCTCCAGTATTCTTGGGCTTCTCTGGTGGCTCAGATGGTAAAGAATCTGCCTGCAGTGTGAGAGACCTGGGTTTAAACTCATGCCCATAATATTCCATGTGCATGTATGCTAAGTCGCTTCAGTTGTGTCCAACTCTTTGCGACCCCATGAACTGTAGCTCACCAGGCTCCCCTGTCCATGGGGATTCTCCAGGTGAGAATACTGGAGTGGGTTGCCATGCCCTCTCCAGGGGATCTTCCCTACCCAGGGATTGAACCCAGCTCTCCTGCATTGGTAGGTGGGCTCTTCACTACTTGCATCCCGTGGGAAGCCCATAATATTCCATAATTGACTTTAAAAAATTAACAGTGTATCTTAGATGCTGTTCCATGTTTTATTATATTCTATAAGCTACCCCATTCTTTTTTTCTTCTGGTTTTATAGAGATATAATTGATATACAGCACTATATAAGTTTAAGGTGTATTGCATAGTGATTTAATTTATATACATCAAGTAATTACCACTGTAAGTTTAGTGAACATCTATCTCTCATACAGACACAAAATTAAAGAAATAGAAATTATTTTTTTTTTGTGATAAGAACTCTTAGGGTTTACTCTCAACAACTTTCATATATAACATACAGCATTGATTACATTTATCATGATGCATGTCACATCCCTAGTGCTTATCAATCTTACACCTGGAAGTTTTTACCTTTTAACCACCCCCCATCCTCCTTCTCTGGTAACCACAAATCTGATATCTTTTCCTATGAGTTTGCTTTTAAGTATAATTGACCTGCAACACAATGTTAATTCCTATTATATGACATGGTGATTTGACATTTCTAAACATTTCAAACTGATCACCACAATGATTCTAATTATCCTATGTCACCACCCAAAGATACTACATAGTTATTGACTATGTTCCACTCACTGTACATTTCATACCCATGACTCATTTCTTTGATAACTGTTTCAGTTTGTACCTCTTAATTCCCTCACCTATTTTCTTCTCTTCCCCAAACTTTCCCCTCTGGCAAATACCTATTTGTTCTCTGTATCTAAAAATCTGTTTATATTTTTGTTATTTTTGTTTATTTCTCTTTCTCTTTTTTTTTAGATTTCATATATAATTAAAATCATATAGTTTTGTATTTCTCTGTATGACTTAGTTCATTTGGCATAATACCATCTAGGTCCATCTGTATTGCAGCAAATTACAAGGGTTTATTCTTTTTTTATGGCTGAGTAATATTGCAGTGTACATGTACACCACATCTACTTTGTCTGTTCATATATTGATGGACACTTAGGTTGCTTCCATATTTTGAATATTATAAATAATGCTCCAGTAAGCAAAGGGATGAATATGTCTTTTCTAATTAATGTTTTTGTTTTCTTTGGATATATGCCCAGGAGTGGAATTGCTGAGTCATAATGGTAGCACTGTTTTCAGTTTTTTGAGAAACCTCCATACTGTTTTCCATAGTGGTTGCACCAAATTACATACTGACATTACAGATTTCCCTTTTTCCACATCTTGCCAAAACTTGTTATTTGTTGTCTTTTTAAAAGATAATATTTGGTTTTTGTTTTTTATTATTTATTTATTTTTTGGCTGTGCTGGGTCTTTGTTGCTGAGAGGGCTTTTCTCTAGTTGGAGCAAGCAGGGGCTACTCTTTGTTGTAGTGCATTGGCTTTTCCTTGTGGTGGCTTCTCTTGTTGCAGAGCACAGGCTCTGGGGTATACAAGCTTCAGCAGCTGCCACATGGCTCAGTAGTTGTGGTTCCTGAGCTCTGGAGCACAGGCTCAATGGTGCATGGCTTAATTGCTCCACAGCATATGGGATCTTCCCTGGACCAGGGATTGAGCCTGTGTCTCCTGAATTGGATGGATTCTTTACCACTGTGCCACCAGGGAAGCCCCTATTTGTTGTCTTTTTGATAACAGCCATTCTGACAGGTGTGAGGTGATATCTCACTGTGGGTTTGATTTGCATTTCCCTGATGATTAGTGATGTTGAGCATCTTTTCATGTGCCTGTTGATCATCTGTATGTCTGGTGGAAAAATATGTATTGCTATCCTCTGCTTGTTCTTTAATGTGTTTGCTTATTTTTTTGGCATTGAGTCATACCAGTTCTTTGTATATTTTGGATATCCTTATTGTATACATTAATATTAATTGCAAATATCACCTGACATTCAGTAGATAGCTTTTTCATTTTGTTGATAGCTTCCTTCACTGTGCAAAAAGATTTTAGTTTAGTGTAAGTTAGTCCCATTTGGTTATTTTTGCTTTCATTTCCCTTGCCTAAGGAGACATGTCCAAAAAAATATTACAAAGACTTATGTCAAAGAACATCCTGCCTATGTTTTTTCTAGAAGTTTCATGGGTTTGGGTCTTACATTTAAGTGTTTAATTCATTTTGAATTTATTTTTTTGCATCATGTAAGAGGGGAGTCCAGTTTGATTTCTTGCATGTAGCTTCCCAGTTTTCACAACACCATTTAGTGAAGAGGGTGTCTTTTCCCTATTGTGTATTCTCCCACCTTTGTCATAGATTAATTGCCCACATAAGTGTGGTTTCATTTTTGGGCTCTCTATTATGTTGCATTGAATTATGTGTCAGTTTTGTACCAATACCATACTATTTTGATTACTATTACTTTGTAGTATAGTTTAAAATAAAAAATTGTGATGTCTCCAGTTTTATTCTTCTTTCTTAGGATTGTTTTGGCTATTTGAAGGGTCTTTTGCATTTCCACACAAATTTTAGAATTATTTGTTTTAGTTCTGTGAAAAATACCTTTGGTGTTTTGATAAGAATTGCACTGAATCTCTTTTTCTGGTTTTGTTACTGGGGCAGTGGTGGCTGTATAGAATGAGTTTGGTAGAGTTCCTTTCTCTGCAACATTTTGAAATAATGATAGGTATTAACTCTTCTCTAACTGTTCAGTAGAATTCACCTGTGAAGCCATCTAATTCTGGACTTTGTTGGGAGTTTTTAAAATTACAATTCAGTTTTTTTCCCGGTAATAGATATGTTCATATTTTCCATTTTTTCATCATTCAGTTTTGGGAAATTATCGATTTCTAGAAATGAATACAGTTCTTCTAGGTTGCCCATTTTATTGGCATATAATTGTCCACACAGTAAAATCATGATCCTTTATATTGCTGCAGCTTCAGTTATAACTTCTCCTGTTTCATTTCTGATTTTATTGATTTGGGCCTTCTCCCCCATTTTTTTTCCTTGATGAGTTTAGAAATGAAAAGATTGGTATTTATTTTGGAGTATTATGGGTCTATGAATAGCTAAGACCATTTTGAAAATAGAATAATATGGGTTGCTTTACATATTAAAATACTATTGAATGTGTGTAATGAAGTGTTACAGTAGTCCAATGCATCACAGTATAGATATCCATAGAGACCCCTATTTATAGAAACTTGACACATGACAGAGATGACATCAAGATGGTGAGGGACAGAGCAGCCTGGCGTGCTGCCCTGTGTGGGTTTGCAGAGAGTCAGACATGACTGGGTGACTGACATGGGAAAATTGGCTCACTGTATGGAAGAAAATGAAGTTGGATTACTACTTCATACCATATACAAAAATAGTCTTCAAATTAATTAATCTAAAAGGTAATACATTAAAGATGATGGAGAAAATATTCTGCCTGTGGTTGTGAATGATTTATTATAATTAATATTCCCAAAAGTATAGCCATTGAGTAAAAAAGATTTGATTATATCTTGATTAAGCATTTGTGATAATAAAATGAAGGACTCTAAAAAATTACCAGATATGTAATAGGTTGGAAGAAGATAATTACAACTTTTAGGACTAACAAAAGATTTATATCTTGAATATGTAAGAAATTCTGCAACTCAGTATTAGAAAGAACAATATTCATTGGAAAATAAGGGTATATGAAGTCAGTACACAGAAGAAGAAACCCAAGTGGCTAAACATGTATATGAAAAGAGGTGGGAATACTCAAGAATTGCTGTTGGGTAGGTAAAATAGTGTACAGTGAGTCATTCTGCATAGCAAGCTGGCAGTACTTGTCAAATTAAGTATGGATACTTCTTAGGACTCAATAATTGTCTTAGGTAAATAGCCCAGAGAAGTCTCTTGTAGAGAGATGTACAAGAATGCTCATTGTAACATTGTTTATGGGAGGAAAAAATGAAAGTAACTTAGTGTCCATCGCTAGGGGAATGGTTAAGTAAAATATAGTCTAATACAAACACCAAATCATAAGCAATAAATTAGATTTATATTCATACCATAAAAAGATAAAGAGAGAGAATAAATACAATAAATTTGTAGCATAAAATACTTCATATAAGTTAGACTTATTATAATGCCTGTAGGACAATACCATATATATAGATATACACACACACATACACTTTCAGCTGAACACATAAATCTTCAGAATAAGATGAGAAATAGATTGAAAGAGATTGAGATTAAAGTAACAACATTAACAAACTTTATTTAAGAAACAGACATAGTACTTTATATACTAAACACATTCTCTTCAAATGCCTGTGGAATATTCATGAAAATAGATAATATTTAAGTCACAAAGAAAAATTTTGATGAATTCTAAATATCAGAAGTCATTCAGACCACATAGACTCACTATTAGGTAGTAACAAAAATTATTTATGAAAGAATATGGAAAATTTTGCTTTAAAGACTGAAAACAAATGTTCTAAGTAATTCTTTGGTTAAAAAATAAATGCATGTGTGCTCAGTCGCATCCAACTCTTTGTAACCCCATGGATGTAAACTGCCAGGCTCCTCTGTCCATGGGATTATCCCAGCAAGAAACTGGACTGGGCTGCCATTTTCTCCTCCAGAGGATCTTCCTGACCCAGGGATCAAACCCATGTTCTGCATTGGCAGGTAGGTTCTTTACCACTGAGCCACCTGGGAAGCTCAAAGGTGGCCTTGGGCTAAATACATTAAAGTAGAAATTTTAAAAATTTTAGAAATGAATGACAGTGAAAACAAAATATATCAAAACACAAAATGTGATAAAAACAGTCTTGCAGGAACTTTTATAGCATTAAATGCTTTTATTAAAAAATAAGAAAATTAAAAATAATTTATCTTAAATGTTCAGCCCATGCAGCTAGCCAGCAGCATAAACAAAACAGCAGAACAATCACCCTCTCCCCAATATAGTAGTCAGACACTAATGAAACTGGACATATAAGTTAGCAATATAGAACACACTCATACACAGATTATTCACATAACCAAAGCAGTGAATAATACTTTAATAAAATATCAATTTATTAACATCTTACCAGCATCACTGTTATTCTTTCCAAACACTGGATAAGGAGAAAAGGGGCTTCCCCCCTGCCCCGCCCCACAATTGTAGCATTACTTTCCTTGAGTTCACTTTGCTGTTTTGTTGTTTTTATTGTTTAGCTTCATGGGTTGAACTAAAAAGGTGAAGTACTGCAGTGTTTCTTGTTTTCTAATATAAACATTTAGACCTATAAATTTTGTGGAGCTTTGGCTTTGGAGGATATTGCAGACACAAAAACCTCAAGATGGATTTCCAGAAAGTGAAGACATTTTACCTAAATCAAGTTGGTATGTGCTTATTTGAACAGACTAACCAATTAAATATCTTCACATTTTGTCATCTTTCTCTTTCTCTCTAGGAACAGAAGATCCTTGGATAATTGTTAATAGTGTCTCTGAGGAGAAAGTTGCAGTTAAAGACTTTTTACCTACCTTGGAGAAACCTTTGAGTAAAGAACAACTTAGAAACTCTACAACAGATGGTGAGTACTTCAGTTACCTCTCAGGTTTCCTCTTTAGAGTATACCTGTTCACACCGACTAAATTTTTTAAAAAGGAGTGAGAATACTGTATGTTTAGGGAGGCTGTTATGAAACTATATTGATATATTGGTCACTGTGAATTGTTGGAACTTTTTTGGAAAGTGTATGGATATTCTTCTTTATTTGGAGAAGAAAGCACAAGCTGGAATTAAGATTGTTGGGAGAAATATCAATAACCTGATATGCAGATGACACCACCCTTATGGCAGAAAGTGAAGAGGAACTAAAAAGCCTCTTGATGAAAGTGAAAGAGGAGAGTGAAAAAGTTGGCTTAAAGCTCAACATTCAGAAAACTAAGATCATGGCATCTGCTCCCATCACCTCATGGGAATAGATGGGGAGACAGTGGAAACAGTGTTAGACTTTATTTTTTTGGGCTCCAAAATCACTGCAGATGGTGATTGCAGCCATGAAATTAAAAGACGCTTACTCCTTGGAAGCAAAGTTATGACCAACCTAGATAGCATATTAAAAAGCAGAGACATTACTTTGCCAACAAAGGTCCATCTGATCAAGGCTATGGCTTTTCCAGTGGTCATGTATGGATGTGAGAGTTGGACTGTGAAGAAAGCTGAGCACCAAAAAATTGATGCTTTTGAACTGTGGTGTTGGAAAAGACTCTTGAGAGTCCCTTGGACAGCAAGGAGATCCAACCAGTCCATCCTGAAGGAAATCAGTCCTGGGTGTTCATTGGAAGGACTGATGCTGAAGCTGAAACTCCAATACTTTGGCCACCTCATGCAAAGAGTTGACATATTGGAAAAGACCCTGATGCTGGGAAGGATTGTGGGCAGGAGGAGAAGGGGACGACAGAGGATGAGATGGCTGGATGGCATCACTGACTCGATGGGCATGAGTTTGAGTAAACTCCAGGAGTTTGTGATGGACAGGGAGGCCTGGCATGCTGTGATTCATGGGGTCGCAAAGAGTCGGACACGACTGAGCGACTGAACTGAACTGAACTGAACAGAAACAAGTAATCTTGTCCATGTGTTAAAAGCAGATGCTTATTTATTGGAGTGAATGGTCACAATAATACGTATGATAGAGCCCTACTCTTCTACTTCCCCAACCTTGAATTCCAGAGATAGGGTATTTCTTATAGAAAGAGCTTCATAAACAAGTGTGAATTTGGTGTGGGTTTTTCATAAATACCATTCACTGGTCTAAGGAAATTGCCTTCTATTCCTTTTTTGCTAAAAAGATTGAATTTATATTTGTTTATTTGGTTTATCATGAATTTTCCAAACAATTCTTATGTATCTCTTAAGGTAGGTCATCTGAGTTTTCTCTTTTAATTTGTTAGTGTGGTGAATTACAAGAGTTGAATTTTATAATATTAAATGAAACCCGGATTTTTGGATTAAACCCATCTTGGTCATGAAATATTATTATTTTAATTTTTCTAATAAAATAGAAATAGAAAATTTTATTTTTGTAAACTTTGTTTACAATTTATTAATCTCTATTTATGAGTGAGACTAATGATAGTTTTGTTTTCTCGTACTGGCATTGTCAGGCTTCAATGTCAAATTATCCTTGTAGTTTGAAAAGTATTCTTTCTTTTTCTAAATCCTAAAATAGCTTATGTAACATTGGAATTGCATATTCCTTTCATGTCTAGTGGTAGTCACAAAAGAAGCCATCTGAGCATTATAGTTCTGTTTGGGTGTGTTTTTGATTAGTAATTAATCTTTCATGTTATATGATTATTAATTTTTCTTTCATTCTTGAAGTCAATTTTGGTAAATTTTTCCCTAGGAGTTTGTCTTTTTATATAAAAATTTATTGCTATAATGCTATAAAGTTTTTAATAATAAATTCTTAGTATTTTTGTAGTTATTTATAACATCTACAGTAATACTTCCATTTCATTCTTCATTTTGGTTATTTTTATGTTTACCTTTTTAAAATCATTGATGCTAGTGGTTTCCCAAAAAAATTGAAAAAACATTTTTTCTCTTCCTTTGTCATTTTTGTTCAGTAAAGCATCTCTGTAGGGAGTTGTTCAGTTGAGAAGTCATGTCGGACTTTTTGCAACCCCGTGAACTACAGCACACACAGATGGTAAAGAATCTGCCTGTAATGCAGAAGACCTGGATTCCACTTTCTAACTCATTTCACAGAGCCAAGATCACCCTGATACCAAAACTAGACAAGTTCAGTTCAGTTCAGTAGCTCAGTTGTGTCCAACTCTTTGCGACCCCATGGACTGCAGCACGCCAGGCATCCCTGTCCATCACCAACTCCCAGAACTTGCTCAAACTCATGTCCATTGAGTTGGTTATGCCATCCAACCATCTCATCCTCTGTTGTCCCCTTCTCCTCTTGCTGTCAATCTTTCCCAGCATCAGAGTCTTTCCCAATGAGTCAGTCCTTTGCATCAGCAGGTGAAAGTATTGGAGCTTCAGTTTCAGCATCAGTCCTTCCAGTGAATATGCAGGACTGAGTTCCTTTAGGATGGACTGGTTGGATCTCCCTTCAGTCCAAGGGACTCGCAAGAGTCTTCTCGAACACGAGAGTTCAAAAGTGTCAATTCTTCAGCGCTCAGCTTTCTTTATAGTCCAAGTCTCACATCCATGCATGACTACTGGAAAAACGATACCTTTGACTAGACAGACCTTTGTCGGCAAAGTAATGTCTCTGCTTTTTAATATGCTATCTAGGTTAGTTATAGCTTTTCTTCCAAGGAACAAGCATCTTTTAATTTCATGGCTACAGTCACCATCTGCAGTTATTTTGCAGCCTCAAAAATAAAGTCTGTTACTGTTTCCATTGTTTTCCCATCTATTTGCCATGAAGTGATGAGACCAGATGCCATGATGTTAGTTTTTTGACTGTTGAGTTTTAAGCCAGCTTTTTCACTCTCCTCTTTCAGTTTCATCAAAAGCTCTTCAGTTCCTCGTCACTTTCTGCCATAAGGGTAGTGTCATCTGCATATCTGAGGTTATTGATATTTCTCCTGGCAACTTGCTTCCAGCTTGTGATTCATCCAGCCCAGCATTTCTCATGATGTACTCTGCATATAAGTTAAATAAGCAGGGTGACAATATACAGCCTTGATGTACTCCTTTCCCAATTTGTAACCAGTCCATTGTTCCTTGTTTGCTTCTAACTGTTGCTTCTTGACCTGCATACAGATTTCTTAGGAGGCAGGTCAGGTGGTCTGGTATTCCCATCTCTTTAAGAATTTTCCACGGTTTGTTGTGCACCACACAGTCAGAGGCTTTGGCATAGTCAATAAAGCAGAAGTAGATGTTTTTCTGGAACTCTCTTGCTTGTCCTATGATCCACCAGATGTTGGCAATTTGATCTCTGGTTCCTCTGCCTTTTCTAAATCCAGCTTGAACATCTGGAAGTTCAATCTAAGTTGACCTGGTTGGAGAATTTTGAGCATTACTTTGTCTAGCATATGAGATGAGTGCAATTGTGCAGTACTTTGAACATTCTTTGGCGTTGCCTTTCTTTGGGATTGGGATGAAAACTGACCTTGTCCAGTCCTGTGGCCACTACTGAATTTTCCAAATTTGCTGGCATATTGAGTGCAACATTTTCACAGCATCATCTTTTAGGATTTGAAATAGCTCAGCTGGAATTCCATCACCTCCACCAGCTTTGTTCCTAGTGATGCTTCCTAAGGACCACTTGACTTTGCACTATATCTGTCTCTAGGTGAGTGATCATATCTTTGTGGTTATCTGGGTCATGAAGATCTTTTTTGTATTGTTCTATGTATTCTTGCCACCTTTTCTTAATATCTCCTGCTTCTGTTAGGTCCATACCATTTCTGTCCTTTTTTGTGCCCATCTTTGCATGAAATGTTCCCTTGGTAACTCTAATTTTCTTAAAGAGATTTCTAGTCTTTCCCATTCTGTTGCTTCCCTCTATTTCTTTGCGTTGATCACTGAGGAAGGCTTCCTTATATCTCCTTGCTATTCTTTGGAACTCTGCGTTCAGATGGGTATATCTTTCCCTTTCTCCTTTACCTTTAGTTTCTCTTCTTTTCTCAGTTATTTGTAAGGCCTCCTTAGACAACCATTTTGCCTTTTTGCACTGAAGAAGGGACTGGCAAACCACTTCAATATTCCTGCCTTGAGAACCCCATGAACTGTATGAAAAGGCAAAAAACCAGACGAAGATACCACAAAAAAGAAAATTATAGTCAAATATCTGTGAGAAATATAAATTCAAAAATCCTCAACCCAATATTAGCAAAATAAATACAATGATATATTAAAAGGATCATTCACCATGACCTAGTGAAATTTATTCCAGGGATTCAAGGATGGTTAAATGTCTGCAAGTCAATCAACATGATGCATACTACCTTGTGTGCTGTGCTGTGCTAAGTCACTTCAGTCGTGTCCGACTCTGTGATCCCATGGACTGTAGCCCGCCAGGCTCCTCTGTCCATGGGATTCTCCAGGCAAGAAGACTGAAGTGGGTGCCATGCTCTCCTCCAGGGGATGTTCCCAACCCAGGGATCAAACCTGCGTCTCTTGTCTCCTGCATTGGTAGGGTTTTGTTCTTCTTTTTTTTTTTTTTACCACTAGCACCACCTGAGAAAACCTGATACACCACCTTAATGAAGGATAAAAAATATGTAAGCATCTCAATAGATACAGAAAAAGCATTTGTAAAGTCAGTGATCATTTATGATAAAAACTCTTAGTAAAGTGGGCATAGAAGCAATGTACCTCAACATAATGTTCCCTTGGTATCTCTAATTTTCTTAATTTTCTATTGTTTTCTATTGTTTTCCTCTATTTGTTTGCATTGATAATGAAGGCTATATATGAGAAACCCACAGCTTTTATTATACTCAATGGTGAAAAACTAAAAACTGTTCCTTTAAAATTAGGAATAAGATAATGACGCCACTCTTATCCAACACAGTATTGGAAATCTTAACTACAGCAATTCAATTCAGTTCAGTTCAGTTCAGTTCAGTTCAGTTGCTCAGTCGTGTCTGACTCTTTGCAGCCCCATGGACTGCAGCACACCAGGCTTCCCTGTCCATCACCAACTCCCAGAACTTGCTCAGACTCATGTCCATTGAGTCGGTTATGCCATCCAACCATCTCATCCTCTGCCGTCCACTTCTCCTCCCACCTTCAATCTTTCTCAGAATCAGGGTCTTTTCTTTTTTTTTTTTTCATTTATTTTTATTAGTTGGAGGCTAATTACTTTACAATATTGTAGTGGTTTTTGCCATACATTGACATGAATCAGCCATGGATTTACATGTGTTCCCCATCCCTCTGGGTCTTCCCAGTGCACCAGGCCCGAGCACTTGTCTCATGCATCCCACCTGGGCTGGTGATCTGTTTCACCATAGATAGTATACATGCTGTTCTTTTGAAACATCCCACCCTCACCTTCTCCCGTAGAGTTCAAAAGTCTATTCTGTATTTCTGTGTCTCTTTTTCTGTTTTGCATATAGGGTTATTGTTACCATCTTTCTAGATTCCATATATATGTGTTAGTATGCTGTAATGTTCTTTATCTTTCTGGCTTACTTCACTCTGTATAATGGGCTCCAGTTTCATCCATCTCATTAGGACTGATTCAAATGAATTCTTTTTAACGGCTGAGTAACATTCCATGGTGTATATGTACCACAGCTTCCTTATCCATTCATCTGCTGATGTCTTTTAATTTCATGGCTGCAGTCACCATCTGCAGTGATTTTGGAGCCCAAGAAAAAGTCTCTCACTCTTTCGATTGTTTCATCATCTATTTCCCATGAAGTGATGGGACCAGATGCCATGATCTTAGTTTTCTGAATGTTGAGTTTTAAGCCAACTTTTTCACTCTCCTTTTTCACTTTTATGAAGAGGCTCTTTAGTTCTTCTTTGCTTTCTGCCATAAGAGTGGTATCATCTGCGTTTTGATATTTCTCCCAGCAATGTTGATTCCAGCTTGTGCTTCATCCAGCCCGGCATTTCTCATGATGTACTCTGCATATAAGTTAAATAATCAGGATGACAATATACAGCCTTGACATACTCCTTTCTCTATTTGGAACCAGTCTGTTTTTCCATGTCCGGTTTCTAACTGTTGCTTCTTGACCTGCATATAGATTTCTCAGGAGGCAGGTCAGGTGGTCTGGTATTCCCATCTCTTTAAGAATTTTCCACAGTTTGTTGTGATCCGCACAGTCAAAGGGTTTTGCATAGTCAAGAAAGCAATAGCAATTAGGCAAGAAATAAATAAAAGGCATCCATATTGGAAAGAAAGAAGTAAAACAGTCACTATTTGAGGATGATATGATTTTATATATAGAAAACCCTAAATACTCTACCAAAAAACTATTAGAAATGATAAACAAATTGGCAGGGTACAAAACCAATATGAAAAAAAGTCTAAAATTTTCAAATCCAGGAGTCTAACTCTACACAGTGATCTAGTAACATTGGTCACAAACAGAGAAGAACAAAGGAGTAAGAACATACATTGGAGAATGGATAGTTTCATCTTCAATAAATGCTGTTGGAAAAACTGGACAGCCACACACACACACACACAAATAAAACTAGACAACTATCTCACACAACGGACAAACATGATTTTAAGTCCTGAAGCTATAAAAACTCCTAAAAGAAAACATAGGCAGTTCATTCTTTGACATGTCTTATCAATATCTTTTTGGATATTTGTTCCTAGGCACAAAAAACAAAAGCAAAAATGAACTAGTAGGACAGCATCAGACTAAAAAGGTTCTTCACAACAAAGGAAACCATCAACAAAACTAAAAGACAACCTACCAAATGGGAGTAGATATTTGCCCATGTGATATCTGATAAGGAGTTAATATCCAAAATATATAAGTAACTTACACAATTCAACAACAATAACAAAAACTGATCTAAAAAATGGGAGAGAAGTCAAATAGACATTTTCCCAAAGAAGACAGACAAATAGCCAAGAGGCACATGAAAAAAATGTTCAGCATCACTTATTATTAGGAAAATGTAAAACTTCCCACCTGTTAGAGTACCCATTATAAAAAAGACAAGAAATAAAAGGTGTTGGTGAGAAAGTGGTGAAATATTTATTGGTGGTAAAGCCACTGTGGAAAAAAAGTATGAAGATTCCTCAAAAAAATTAATAATGGAACTACTATATGATCCAGCTGTACCACTTCTGGGTATTTATTCAAAGTGTATAAAAACTAATTCACACACACACAAAAAAACTAATTCACAAAGGCATATGCACCCCCTAAGTTCATCACAACATTATTTAAATTAACCAAGATACGAAAACAACTCAAATGCCCATCAATGGATGAATGGATAAAGAACGTGTGATACACACACACACAGACACACACACACATACAGGAATACTATTCAGCCATAAAAAAGAAAAATAATGCCATTTTGCAGCAACATGGATGGACCTTGAGATTATCATACTAAGTGAAGTAAGTCAGAAAGAGGAAGACTAATACCACATGATATCACTTATATGTGGAAGCTAAAAAAATACACATAAACTTATTTACAAAAGTTAAGTAAATTCACAGACATAGAAAACAAGCATGGTTACTGAAGAGGAGGTGGGGGATACATTAGGAGTTTTAGATTAAAATATGCCCACTGCTATATATAAAATAGATAACCAACAGAGATCTACTGTATAGTATAGGGAACTAAACTCAATATCTTATAATAACCTATAAGGGAAAAGAATGTATAAAAGCAATGTATGTATATATATTGAATAATAGTGGGATTTAAAAAAATTTTGCAGAAACCAAACTTTTGCCCAACTAGGGATGCTGGGCTTTCCTGGTAGCCCAGCTGGTAAAGAATCTTCCTGCAATGCAGGAGACCCCATTTTGATTCCTGGGTCAAGAAGATCCCCTGGAGAAGGGATAGGCTACCCACTCCAGTATTCTTGGCTTTCTTGGTGGCTCAGATAGTAAAGAGTTCACCTGCAATGTGGGAGACCTGGGTTCAACCCCTGGGTTGGGATAATCCTCTGGAGGAGGGCATGGCAACCCACTCCAGTATTCTTGCTGGAGAATCCCCATGGACAGAGGAGCCTGGTGGGCTACAGTCCAGGGGGTTGCAAAGAGTCAGACACGACTGAGCGACTAAGTACCGCACAGTGATGTTAAATTTTGCTTATTGATTAATTGGCTTCTAAAAGCAAAGCCCATTGATATGTTTTAAAAACTTTTAAACTCAGAATTCCTTCTGTAATACACCTAAGCTGTGTGCAAGCTAGGATGTTAACTTTTTACGCAAACTTCATCATATGTTCTCTGTTCTTCATGTGTTTACAGATTTATATAAAGAGATTACAACTCTTGAAAAGATCAGAAATGATAAGATGCCTATAAATAAACTGAGCTCCCAACTCTTGGGTGCTGGAGTTCCTTTAAGCAACAAGGCATTCCAGGAGATTCTGAATGAAACATCTACTGATGGTGAGTTTTTTGAAAGAACAGTCTGTACTGAGCTTTATGAAACCTTAGTTTTACTGTGTACATGGGATATCTTTTGTGTGTGTGTATATTTTAGACAAACTAGTTCTTAGAAATATAATGAGAACATAGGCATATTGAAAACTAATTAAAATTAGCTTTTTCTGGAAATATTTTCTGGAAATATTTTTAAGATATATCTGTTTATCTGGCATCAAATCTGTAAAATATATATATCAATATTTAATTATTTAAGCTGAATAAGTTAATATAATTAGATTTTCTCCCTTCCTTTGAGAGAAAAGATTATGGGTAAAAGTGTTTTAAATTAATTGGTTTTTATCCAACTACTTTTCAGAAATTATAAAATTTGCTCACCCGCCTCTCTCTGTTATAGTTATTTAATAATTATTAGCATTTACAACTTGCCATTTCATAACCCTTATACTTTACTTTTTAGAAACTGGTGAAGTAAATCTCAAACAAATTTTGGAAACTTTTAACACGAGTAAGCCAGTTTCTGAATTTAAAGGTGAGTAAATAACTCTTTCCTTTTAGATATTTGTCATAGTTTGCATTGTATTTTGTCATTATTATTAAGTGCTGTTGTGAGTTATAAATGGCGTACAAATCAACTGTATATTTTTATGATTAAAGTGCACAATTTGATAAGTTTTCACATATACATATACTTAAGAAACTGTCATCATAATCAGTAGTGAGCACATTTAACCCCTAAATTTCCCCACGTCACTTTGTAATCTCTCCTGCCTTTCCATATCCTTCTTCTTCCCATCCCCAGGCAAGCACTGATGTACTTTCTGTCAGTAGATATTTGTTAGCATACCCAGAGTTTTATACAAATGGAGTACCCTTTTTTTTTTTAAATTTTATTTATTTATTTATTTAGGCTGCTCTGGGTCTTCGCTGCTGCTTGCAGCCCTTCTCTAGTTGCCGTAAGTAGGGGCTACTCTGTTGTGTTTGTTGGGCTTCTCACTGTGGTGGCTTCTCTTGTTGCCAAATATGGGCTCTGGGGCACGCGGACTTGAGTAGTTGCCGTGTGTGGCTCAGTAATTGCGGTTCCTGGGCTCTAGAGCACAGGTTCAATAACTGTGGTGCATGGGCTTACTTGCTGCATAGCATGTAGGATTTTTCCGGGCCAGAGTGATAACCCTTGTCTCTTGTGTTGGCAGGCATATTCTTTACCACTTAGCTACCAGGGAAGACCAATAGTTGTACACTTTTTTTTTCTGGATTCTTTCACTAAGAATAATTATTTTGAGATTAATTCGTATTGTACCCTGTATCAATAGTTTATTCTTGTTTATGACTGAATTGTACTCCATTTTATAGATATACTGTGATTTATTTACTTACTTACTGACACACATTAGGTTGTTTCCAATTTTTGCCTATTACAAATAAAGTTTCTATTTGTGTAAGTTGTTATATAGACATATGCTTTAATTCTCTTGGGTAATTGCCAATTATTGATTGGATACTAGGTATGTATTTAACTTTTTAAGGAACTGCCAATTTCCAAAGTGTTTCCACCATTTTACATTCCCACCAGCAATGTAACAGAGTTCCACTTCTTCCAGATTTTTGCCAATGCTGGATATAGTCTGTCTTTTAAATTTTAATCATTCTAATAAGTGTATAGCTGTATCCATTGTGGTTTTAGTTTGCATTTCCTTAATGATTAATGCTGTTGAGCATCTTCTCATGTGCTTACTTTTTAGCTGTATATCTTCTTTGGCAAAGTATCTGTTCAGAGCTTTTGCCCACTTTTTAAGTTGTATTTTTAAAAAAATTTTCTGTGAATGTTCTGGGTACAAGTCTAGTATAAGATGTGTACCTAGCAAATATTTTCTCTGAGTCTTTTGCTTATCTCTGTATTTTCATTTTCTTAACTGTCTTTAGAAGAGCATTAATTTTGATGAAGTCTAATCAAGTTTTTTCTTTTATGCATTGTGCTTTTGGTTTTATGTATATGAAATCTTTGCCTTACCAGAGGTTAAAAAGGCTTTTTGGTGTGTTTTATTCTAAAATTTTATGGGTTTTCATTTTGCACATTAGGCATATGATCTATTTTTAGTTAAATTTTGTGTATGAAGTAAAGTTTGAATCAAAGTTCTTTTATTTTTTTACATATGGATATCCATTTGTTCCAGTACCGTTGTTGAAAAGACTATGCTTTTTCCACTAATTTGTCTTTGTACTTTTATAGAAAATCACACACGCACACATATACACACACACATGCATATATACATACACACAGTTGACCATTGAGCAACACAGGTTTGAATGGGTTGGGTCCATTTATACATGGATTATTTTGAATAAATGTATACTACAGTAGTATACAATCCAAAGTTGATTGAATATGCAGATATAGAACTGTGAATATGCAAGACCAACCATAAAATTGTATGTGGATTTTTGACTGTTCAGAGGTCAGTGTCTCAAACCTCACATTATTCAAAAGTCAAATGTATATATATATATATGGCTTCCCTGGTGGCTCAGATGGCAAATGATCTGCCTGCAATGCAGGAGGTCTGAGTTTGATCCCTGGGTTGGGAAGATCCCCTGGAGAAGGGAATGACTTACCCACTCCAGTATTATTGCCTGGAGAATTCCATGGACAGAGGAGCCTGGCGGGTTACAGTCCATGGGGTTGCAAAGAATCAGATATAACTTAGCAACTAACACACACACACACCACACATATAAATATATATTCCCAGATTCTCTGTTCTGTTTTATTGATCTTTTTTCTATCTTTACACTAATGACAACATTGCCTAATTACTATAACTTTCTAATAAACATTGAACTCCATTAGATTGTATCAGTTCTCCCACTTTTCAAAAGTTGTTTTGGCTACTGTAGGTCTTTTTACATCGCCATATGAATTTTAGAACCAGTTTGTAAATTTCTACAAAAAAGCCTACTGGAATTTATTGGAGAAATTAAGGAGCTCATGAATTAAGATTTGTTTGAAATTTTTCTTATCTAATAAATTGTTCCTGCAACTTTTTTGTGTATTTGTATTTTGCCTCCTTGAAAATTTTTTTCCTATAGTCTCTTAGGAAACTAGGGATTCTGATCCAATTAGTGACTTTGAGTGTACGATGATTTGTATAACTTGGTGATAAAGCAGTTAGGGACATGGGTCTAATCCTGAGGATCCTGTTTAGAGGAGAAAACTCCTAGAGGTTTAGCTAAGACCCAGAGGAATGCAGAGTGCTTCAGCTTGAAAGAACCTCTAGCATTTTTATTTTCCTCAGAGAAAAACCCTTTTATCTATTTCCTATAATCTTGAAACGTTTCAGTCTGTATTTCATCTACATTTGTGGCATTTGACCCTTGTATATAGATACCTTTTAGGTTAAGAAGTAAAGGCCATTTCTACTTTTAGGCAAAATATATTTCTAAAAACACTACTCTCACAGTTTTGGGGTACTTTTAAGAGAGTAAAAGTTATGAGGACTAAGCCAAAAAAAGGAAGGAAAATATTTTTAAATAGAAGAAAATTCAGGGATAATAGCTTTATATTCTGAAATTTGAATAGTTTCTTAGAGATAAAATCTCTAAGAGATCTCTCTCACTGACAAAAAAAATTGAACATTTCCTTACAAGATGCAATAATGGCTATATTTAGATTTTTAAAAATTGTTTGTTTTATTCAGCTAAATTAGAAAAACTCAGTCAAGTTTTTTTGTATTGAGTCAAAAATAACTGGTTTCTCAGGGAAATTCTTGAAACAAAAGATTATTTTTGTCCTATTAATTTTGGAATCATAGAGATAAAGTTAATTGAGATACATGTTTGGACAATCGTCTAGAATTTTAGGTACATTATTGTTCAGAAGTTTCCAAAGGATATTAAGTGACTTACAGAATCCCCATTTGCTTTCAGATATACACACTGCTCTCAATACTGTCAGCTTGATGAACTGCAACAGAATTCAAGCTAATGACTTAAAAGATGCTTTTGATGAACTCAGTATTTCTGTAAAGCCTGAAGAACATCAGATGTTAGAGAAAACCCTTGACATTGATGGTATATATAACAAGTATAAGTTCGTTTTCTGGACAAAGTGATATAATTTTTAAAATTTCCCTTCCTTATCTTCCACTCATCACTCCCCAACTCCCCAACAACTTTCTTTTTATTATTCTGATGGGGAAAAAAAATACTCTAACAGAGCAACTCTACCGAGGTCATGAATTTATCTTGATAAAAAAGTCTTTGAATAAAACTAGTAAGGTTTTTTAAAGCCTATATAGCCCCATCAAATATTCTGTGTTGACTCCATCAGGGTATATTTATTTGTTTGTGTGATTTTAGCACCTACAGCACTATAGAAATCAGGAAAGGTAAGGTAATTGAGAAAGTTGTGCTGATGCAAAACTGCTTTTGGCCAGGAAAATATTAGAAGAGGACTTTACCCCCCCTGCGTGAGGTATTTATGGTATAAGTTCGATTAATGTGAATCCTAAGAGCTTTCAGAGAAAACTACATATAATTTTCAAATTTTGAAAATTATTATGTTTTTAAATTAACTTAAAATGAGTTTCTAAAAATATTTTCTTTTTTACATTATTAAATGAGTTTTTGACTTGCTTCATCAGTAGTATTGACTGGGGCTAATGTATGGCACAACTTCTGGGGCACATTGTTATCTGAGTAAACAGGATTCCTTGGTATTGTCCAGTGCCTGTCCTGAATGACTAAGTGTGGCAGACCTGATCTTGAGTGCCTATTATATGTAAGGTGTCATGTAATATGTAATCAAACAAATATAAAATATTTATATTTAGGAATCTTTTGGTCTAGCTAGTAAGGCAAGATGTAAACAACAAAAGAGTATATTGCAATACAGAATATAAAAGTTCAGTGAATGTATAATGTTAACGTGGCAGAATTTGAATAATTGCCAGGGAAATTGATGTGATACTGATTTATAATAAGAAATATATATTTAGTCTCTGTCCTCATTTCTGGGACAGAGCTCCTAAAACTCTTATAAATTCCTAAGTGATAAGAGCACTAGGAGCATCTTTTGTTCTAATGAGACAGCTCTGGTGGGGCTCCTGGATGTGGGCTGAATGGGGGCTGATTACCCTAAAGACCAAGCCAAGATTAGAAGCTTAGAATTTTCAGTCCATCCCACCCTTGCTCCCAAGATGGAAGAGGGACTGGAAATTGAGTGAATAATTGATTATGCTTTTGTGAGGAAGCCTTACTTGAGATCCTCCCAGATATCACCTTATATATCTCTTCATCTGGCTGTTCATCTGCATACTTTATCATACCCTTTAATAAACTGGCACACATAACTAACTGTTGCCCTGAGTTTTGTGAAGTGCTCTAGCAAATAACCGAGCTCATGGGAGGAGGTCATAAGAACACCATTTTGTAGCCAATTTGGACAGAAGTTGTGGGTAGCCTGAAGTCCTCCTACTTACAGTTGGCATCTGAAGTAGGGGTGGGGTGTCTCTTGGGGCTGAACTCTTAACCTATGGGATGTTATTTCTGGTAGATAGTGTCAGGATTGAGTTAAATTATAGGCCATCCAGCTGGTGTTGTAGAGAATTGCTTGGTGTGGGAACTCTTCCCTCATCAAACTGGTGTTAAAAGTATTGTGAGTGTGGTGGTAGTGTGAAAATAAAGGAGAAACATGTAAAGAAAGACTGAATTTTTCTCATACAGGTGATACGGTGTTGTGTGAGTTCAGAGGAAAGCTATTTCATTTATTCATTGAAAGTTTATTGAGCACCTATTGCTTGCTGGACACTAAATATAAAGATAAAAAAGCTTACAGTATATTGAGATGACGACGAGAACACCAATTAAATTCTATGATACTATACCAGTTAAATACCATATAGGTAAACATTCATTGAGTGTTATGGAAAGCACACACAATATGTACCTAACCCACACAAGGTTGGATAGGGTAGTCAGAAGATTATTCCCAGAGGAGATGACATTGGAGTTGAGTTTTGAAACGTGAGTAGGAAGTAGTCAAGAATTGGGAGTTCAGGGAAGAGGACTGGAAGGAGTTAGAAGGGAATGCTGAGAAATCAAAGGAACTCTAAGTAGCCCAGTAGAACTTATACCAGTGGATCTTTGACTGATTTATATCAGTATTACTTAGGGAATTTGTTAAACCCAGATGCTTTGATCTCACTCTAGATCTCTTCCTTCAGAGATATCTGCATCAGATCCAAGGCACATGTGTGTGTATGTGTCTGTTTTTCAACGAACTTTACAGTTCATGTTGAAATCATGAAATCAAAGTTTGACCGTTGACTTAGTGGTGCATAGTTGTTGGGAGTAAGGTCAAGAGCAGATAAAGAAGGGTTTTACTTTTGTTTTTTTCTGAGCAGAAGAGTTAGAACTTTACCCTGCAAGCTCTAGTGAAAGTTGCCCAGTTGTGTCCGAGTCTTTGCGACCCCATGGACTATACAGTCCGTGGAATTACGCAGGCCAGAGTACTGGAGTGGTTAGTGTTTTCCTTCTCCAGGGTATCTTCCTAACCCAGGGATCGAACCCAGGTCTCCCACATTGCAGTTGGATTCTTTACCAGCTGAGCCACAAGGGAGTCATTGAAAATTCAGCATTGAAAAGTGACATGATTAATCTTGCACTTTGTAATACACATTTTGATAGTGGTGTTGAGAAAGGACTAAAGATTGTGACAACATAGATGGACCTAGACAGTGTTATACTAAGTGAAATAAGTCAGAGGAGGACAAATACCATATGATTTATTTTATATGTAAAATCTAATAAAACAAAGGAACAAAAGTAACAAAACCTAAACAGAGTCACAGATACAGAGGGTAAACAGATAGTTGCCAAAGGGGAATGGAGTGGGGGGATGAGAGAAATAGGTGAGGAAGATTAAGAGGTGAAACAGCAATAATGTAATATCTTTGTATGATGACAGATGGTAGCCATACTTACCATGGTGACCATTTATAATGTAAAGAAATACTGAATCATGTTGTACATATCATGTTGTAGGAACTAACACAGTGTTATATGTCAGTTATACATCTAAAACCCCACAAATTTATAGAAAAAGAGATCAGATTTGTGGTTACCAGAGGGGGGTTGGGGGAGGGGGAATTGGATGAAAGTGGTCAAAAGGTACAAACTTCTGGTTATAAGATAAATAAGTACTAAGGATGTAATGTACAGCATGATAGATACAATTAACACTGTTGTGTGTTATATATGAAAGTTGTTAAAAGAGTAAATCCTAAGAGTCCTCATCACAAGGAAAAGCATTTTTTCTTTAATTTTGTATCTATATGAGATGATGGATGTTCACTAAACTTATGCTAATCTTTTTGCAATATATGCAAATCAAATCATTATGCTGTACATCTTAAACTTATATAGTGCTGTATGTCAATTATATCTCCAAAAAAAAGGAATTAAAAAAGGACTAAAGGAGGATAAGTTTGAAAGTAGGGAGACATTTTAAAATTCATAGTTATCCTGGTTAGAAATCATAAGTGTTGAACTAAGGCATTGGCTCAAGAGATGGAAAGAAGGGAACAAATATGATTTCTGGGAGGCAGAACATCATTGTTATTTAAGTTAGGGAAGACAGAAGGAGAGGAATTAGGATGAATAACATATTTCTGGCTTGGGAGACTTACTTCATGATGATGCTTTCTAATAAGATAGGGAATGTAGGAGGAGGATCAGGTTTTAGTGCAAAAATGAGGATAACATTGTGTCTGAGATGCTCGTGATCGTAGAATTGAAGACATACAGTAGATAGTCTAGGCTAGAAATAGAAATTTGAGAGTCATCAACATGTTGCTTGTAGTTAAAATCAGAAAAAGTTTATAGAGTATAATAAAAAGAGAGCTAAGGATAGAGTACTGGGGCATGCTAACATTTAAGTAATGGTGAAGGAAGAGTAGTTTATAAAGGACATTAAGAAGAAGTAAGCAGAATGGTAGGAGGGAGCCCATGAGAAAGCTGTAACCACAAAACAAAGAGAAAAAAAAAGTTTCAAGGAGGAAAGTGTAATATAAAACAAAAAAATTAAATGTGTTTACCAGTTTGGCAGTAAATAATTAACTGGTGAACTTGGTAAAAGCAGTTTCAGGAGAAGTGAAAGCCAGATAGCAGCAGTTTGAGGTGTGAATGAGGATATGATAAAATATGAATAAAGACATTTCTTTTTTTTTTTTTAATTTTTTAAAATTTTTTTTAAATTTTTTTATTTTTTCAGTGGGTTTTGTCATACATTGACATGAATCAGCAATAGATTTACACGTATTCCCCATCCCGATCCCCCCTCCCACCTCCCTCTCCACCCGATTCCTCTGGGTCTTCCCAGTGCACCAGGCCCAAGCACTTGTCTCATGCATCCCACCTGGGCTGGTGACCTGTTTCACCATAGATAATATACATGCTGTTCTTTCGCAACATCCCACCCTCACCTTCTCCCACAGAGTTCAAAAGTCTGTTCTGTACTTCTGTGTCTCTTTTTCTGTTTTGCATATAGGGTTGTCATTACCATCTTTCTAAATTCCATATATATGTGTTAGTATGCTGTAATGTTCTTTATCTTTCTGGCTTACTTCACTCTGTATAATGGGCTCCAGTTTCATCCATCTCATTAGAACTGGTTCAAATGAATTCTTTTTAACGGCTGAGTAACATTCCATGGTGTATATGTACCACAGCTTCCTTATCCATTCATCTGCTGATGGGCATCTCGGTTGCTTCCATGTCCTGGCTATTATAAACAGTGCTGCGATGAACATTGGGGTGCATGTGTGTCTTTCAGATCTGGTTTCCTCAGTGTGTATGCCCAGGAGTGGTATTGCTGGGTCATATGGCAGTTCTATTTCCAGTTTTTTAAGAAATCTCCACCCTGTTCTCCATAGCGGCTGTACTAGTTTGCATTCCCACCAACAGTGTAAGAGGGTTCCCTTTTCTCCACACCCTCTCCAGCATTTATTGCCTGTAGACTTTTGGATAGCAGCCATCCTGACTGGCGTGTAATGGTACCTCATTGAGGTTTTGATTTGCATTTCTCTGATGATGAGTGATGTTGAGCATCTTTTCATGTGTTTGTTAGCCATCTGTATGTCTTCTCTGGAGAAATGTCTGTTTAGTTCTTTGGCCCATTTTTTGATTGGGTCATTTATTTTTCTGAAATTGAGCTGCAGGAGTTGCTTGTATATTTTTGAGATTAATCCTTTGTCTGTTGCTTCATTTGCTATTATTTTCTCCCAATCTGAGGGCTATCTGAATAAAGACATTTCTTTTCAGGAATTAGGTTGTCAAGGAAAGGAAAGAAAGGAGCAGTAGCTGGAGGGCAATATAGGCTCAAGGGAAGGCTTTCCTGAAAACGACTTATGGTTTGGTTTTGACATGAATAAGATCTGGTTAAGGACAGAATGGATACCTTTCTGGACAAAAGTTTACAGAGGTAGAAACTCATAAGCTACTTTAAGGGAACCAGTGTAACTCATTGTGGAAGTCCTTTATGTTTCTTGAATTGATCAATTTATCTTTGTACTGTTTTTGTCTTTACAGAAAAGGGGCATGTTTCCCTGAAGTCTGCCCTATTAGCATTGAAGAGCAATAAGCGTTTTCAAGATTTTAGGGGTGAGAATAATTAGGGAGTTTTATACACACTTCAAACATAGATAATACTTATCATAATTGTTGATAAGTGATGGGCCACTTACATAAAATCATAAGTGAAGTGAAGTCGCTCAGTTGTGTCCGACTCTTTGCCACTCCATGGACTGTAGCCTACCAGGCTGCTCCCTCCATGGGTTTCTCCAGGCAAGAATATTGGAGTGGGTTGCCATTTCCTTCTCCAGGGGGTCTTCCTGACTCACGGATCGAACCCGGGTCTCCTGCATTGCAGGCAGATGCTTTAACCTCTGAGCCACCAGGGAAGCCAAAATCATAAGTAACACACTACAAAATTAAATGAGTGGTATACATTTAATATTTTAGGAGTTCAGATGAAGGTGAACTTCAAATGTTCACTAGTTTAACTTTTAACATTACTTATAAGCTTATAATTGAAGTATGCCTTCTAACAAGGATGCCAAAAATATGTGACCTTAAAAATTCTTTAGTTAATTAAGTTTTTTGGTTAGGTAACATGTTCAACAGATCATAAATTAAAAAGTATATAAAGAGCCAGAGGAGATCAAAATGGTGGAGTAGGAGGATGCTGAGCTCATCTCCCACAGACACATCAAAAATACATCTGCATAGGGAGTAAATCTCACTTAAAGGAAACTGGAGACTGGCAGCAAGACTCTTACACAACCAAGACTGTAAAGAAAGATCCCTGTGAAGTTGGGTAGGAAGGGAAATAAAGTGATCAGGTCAGGACCTGTGCCCCTAGCAAGGGACACAGTGGAGGAGAGGGGTTATAAAGGCTCAGAGATACTTGCTGAGGAGTGAGCATTTCAAACCACATATTGGGCACCCCAGCCCTGTGACATTAGGAAGATGAGTCCCCTCAGCTCGTTTGAAAACCAGTGGGACTAACAGGCTGTTGTTGTTCAGTTGCTAAGTCATTTCTGACTGTTTGTGACCCTATGAACTGCAGCACTCCAAGCTTCCCTGTCCTTCACTGTCTCCCAGAGTTTGCTCAAACTCATGTCCATTGAATCAGTGATGCTGTCTAACCATCTCATCCTCTGCTGCACCTTTCTCATCTTGCCCTCAGACTTTCCCAGCATGAGGGTCTTTTTCAATGAATCAGCTCTTCGCAACAGGTGGCCAAAGTATTGGAGCTTCAGCATCAGTCCTTTCATTGAATATTCAGGATTGATTTCCTTTAAGATTCACTGGTTTGATCTCCTTGCAGTCCAAGGGACTCTCAAGAGTCTTCTCCAGCACCACTATTTGAAAGTATCATTCTTGTGCTTTCAGCCTTCTTTATGGTGCAGCTCTAACATCCATACATGACTATGGGAAAAACCATAACTTTGACTATATGGACCTTTGTTGGCAAAGTGGAGAAGGGCTGTAAGAAACTTATACCCTGCTTGTGAAAAGCATACACATGCTTGCTTATTCCTTGGAACAAGGCAAAGGAAGCAGATTGAAACTGCCTGGGACTCTGGCTAGTTTCCTGTGACAACTCCAGTGCAAACCCTGGCTCATGCTGAGCACCTGCTCTGGCCCCTCTGACTCTGGTGCAGTTCTGCTCTAGGGAGAGGGTTGCCATTGCTGAGAGGAGTATCACACTTGTGACAGGAGGAGCCAGCCAGGCATCTGAATGGGGTGAGGGCAGCCATTATTGGTATTCACAGAGGGAGCAGATTGGGAGGGGTCTGGAGCTCTGACTGAGCATATGAGAAGCTCTGGTTCACACCTGGCTCTGGCTCTAGCCCCTCCATTCCCAGTGACACATCACACCAAGGTGATAGCTGCTAGCACATGTTTGGGGAAGACATGACCCTTGCTCCCATTTTCTAACTCTTCCACCAAAGCCACATGTGAACTGTATAGGGGCACTCTCATACAAGGACACCCCTTTAAGCCTAAAATAGGTAACTGTTTCACCTAAATTCATAAAGACAGAGAATGTTAAGCAAAATGAGAAGACAGAGAAATTTGTTTCAAACGAAAGAATAAGAACCCCTCCCCCCAAAAAACAAGGTGTTAGGTGCTCAGATACTTAGTCATGTCCCACTCTTTGTGATCGCATGTACTGTAGCCTGCCACGTTCCTCTCTCCATGGGATTTTCCAGGCAAGAATATTGGAGTGGGGTGCCATTTCCTCCTCCAGGGGATTTTCCAACTCAGGGATCGAACCCTCATCTCTTACATGTCCTGCATTGTCAGACAGATTCTTTACCACCAGCACCACTTGGAAAGCCCCTCCCCCAAAACAAAGTAACAGACAAAAATTTGTCACATAAAGTATTCAAAGCATTAGTAATAAGAATACTATCTGAACTGGGAAAAGAATAGTGAACATAGTGGGAATTTTAACAGGGAATTGGAAATTAAAGAACTAGCCAGGGCTGAAGAATATAATACTAGAAATGAAAAACACACCAGAAGGAATTGACAGCAGACTAGGTGATAGAGAAGAATGCATAAGTGACCTGGAAGATAAAATAATGGAAATCACCAATTCAGAATAGCAAAAAGAAAACAAAAAAATTGACAGTTTAAGGGTCCTTTAAGACAACATCAAGCATACTAATACTGTCATTTTAGGGGTGCTAGAAGAAGAGAGAGAAAGGGATGGAAGATATGTTTGATGAAACTATGGCTGAAAAATTCTTGAACCTGAAGAAGGAAATAGGGAGAACCTTTGCAATTGTGATTATCCTCTGTTGTTCCTTCTTATTTAAAAAAAATTTATTTTTACTACTCATAAGCTGCTTTAAAAAACATTTGTTTATTTATTTGACTGTACTAGGTCTTAGTTCAGCTTGCTGGGTCTTTTTTTCTAGTTGCAACAGGCAAAATCTTAGTTTGGGCATGTAGGATCTTGTTCCCTAATCAGAGATAGAACCCAGCCCCCCTGCATTGGGAGCATTGAGTTTTAGCCATTGGACCACCAGGGAAGTCCTGATTCCTTTTTTATATCTTTAGTTGTGGCAAATCTTTTCTGTTAGTCTTCAGATCATTCTCATAGATGGTTGCCCTGTAAATAGTTGTAATTTTGGTGTGTCTGTGGGGGGAGGTAATCTCAGAGTCTTCCTACTCTGCCATATTGACCACATAAACCCCCTCAAAAATAAACCAATTCTATCAGCATATTAATTAGCTATTACCATATTAAGATCATGGTATCTGGTCCCATCACTTCATGGCAAATAGATGGGGAAACAGTGGCTGACTTTATTTTTTGGGGCTCCAAAATCACTGCAGATGGTGATTGCAGCCATGAAATTAAAAGACGCTTACTCCTTGGAAGGAAGGTTATGACGAACCTAGGCAGCATATTAAAAAGCATATTAAAAATACTTTACCAACAAAGGTCCGTCTAGTTAAGGCTATGGTTTTTCCAGTGGTCATGTATGGATGTGAGAGTTGGACTATAAAGAAAGCTGAGCGCCGAAGAATTGATGCTTTTGAACTGTGGTGTTGGAGAAGACTTTTGAGAGTCCCTTGGACTGCAAGGAGATCCAACCAGTCCATCCTAAAGCAGATCAGTCCTGGGTGTTCATTGGAAGGACTGATGTTGAAACTGAGACTCCAATACTTTGGCCACCTGATGCGAAGAGCTGACTCATTGGAAAAGACCCTGATGCTAGGAAAGATTGAGAAGGCGAAGGGGATGACAGAGAATGAGATGGTTGGATGGCATCACCGACTCAATGGACATGAGTTTGGGTAAACTCTGGGCTTTGGTGATGGACAGGGAGGCCTGGCGTGCTGTGGTTCATGGGGTCACAAAGAGTCAGACACAACTGAGCGACTGAACTGAACTGAATTACCATATATACCATACCTACATTCTCAGCCCTAAGTAAAAGAGAGTCAGTATAAGTTTTAATAAAAAATAGAAAAGAACCAGACTGAGGTGGTAGTAACTGGGAAGCAGCAAAGAGAGCACAACATATAAGGCAAAGATGTGGGAAGAATGGGAAGCAGAAATGGACATCCAGAGCTTAATTCTTATGATGGGTTTGCCTTGTAATTGATCTTCTATTTTATGTGTTTGAAATGAGAATTACCTCAAGAGAGTATTTAAAATGAATGCTATTATTATCTTTAAGGAAAAAATGCTAGATATTTAAACTAATTTCTTGAAATATGGTTAAAGTTAATTATTAGAGTTTGTATTTAAACTGAAAATATTTTCTTTTTATAGAGGTTCATAAACTTGCAAATGCCTTAGACAAAGTCACCAATGAAAAAGTTGATGTTGATGATATACAAGCTATACTGAGTGGCCTGGGGGTTTATTTTCCAGAAGAAGAATTACAAGAGATGCTTTCATCAGTTTCTGTTGATAGTAAGTATTTTCTTTTCCAGGACATTTATTATATATAAAACTTGTGTCTATTTTCACTCATAAATCCACAGAGCTGAGTGGTAAAGAATCAAATATGAGTTCAACAATGTTAAAATTTCCCTCTAGGCTTTGGTGAGATTTTGTTCTGGATTATCTTCATATTGAGTTATCCTATAAAAGTATAATCTTCCTCTCTTCTTCCCCTTCCCCCCTTTTTTTTGCCTCCTGAGGTTTGAATCATGGTTTATTGGTTAGGAACTGTGAAGTTGTCTTGTGCCCATGAAACAAAGGCCTAAGCTTTAGTATGATGATACATTCTACCAGTATGGTTTCCTTACAATCCTAAACAGGCTATACTGCTGTTTTGGAGTTCTGCCAGTGGAATGTTTAGCTTACATGTACAACCTTGTAGTGTTCTTTTTCTTCTTAAGTTCCAAGTATATTACTGATAGAAAGCCAAATATTGTGTAGTTCCTGTGTTAATATATCTTTGCTCATAAGTATATGTAGTTTTCTTTAAATATTATAGCTCTTTTGGTTTATGTTACTTATCATTTAGTGGATACATTATATTCTCTGAAGACGTAGGTAGTTATCATTGGATTTGTAATGCTGAAAAATTACAGGAATATAGCATCAGAGAGGAAATGTGAAAACAATGATCTCAATTGGTTAAGGTATGTGTAAAATCCATAAAATGTTCATTGGCTCTATAGCAAAAAAGATCACAAGAGTCATCATAATCATGTTCCTTTTTATAATTAGTCTGAGATATGTTTATTAGAATCAGTGTCAGAAAAATATAAGACTAACTTTGGTTTTGAAGATTTAGTAAGCATGCATATCTTCTTACTTCATACTTTTGTATCTTTGGACCAAAGATCATTCATTCCTTTATGTTTCATTTTCAGATGAAGGAAAAGTGGACTTAAAAGATTTCCTGATTAGGTTGTCACAAACTCCATATTTTACAAAAGGTTCAAGTGAGTGAGAACTTTTTAGCAATAATTTTGAGTGGAATTGTTTAGTTTTGATTATATGCATTTATGCAGTTTTATAATGCAAAGCATGTCATATGCATAACAAATGTACTTTGAATGAAGAACCAGTAGGGAATTCTAGTCCTAACCTTTTCTGGACTTATATTTCCTAGAGTTATAGTATATTTTTTCATCACTCAAAAGGGGTAAATATACAAAATCTATCTGGATGATTCATCTTAGTAGTTGACTTTGTGATCCAAGATGGCTGCCATCAGTTGGCAATGTCTTGGCCATTTTACTGAAATTCTGGGAAGAAGGTCAATATTCCTTTTTCTTTTTTTATACTATTATAAACTTATTTAAATGAGATTTTATAATGGGAATATTGACTATTGAAACATATAGGAACATGTTGAAACATATAGGCTTCCTCCATGGTATTTTTTTGCATTACTCCACTTCCTTAGACATGAGATATTTTGTGTAATCTGGTTTTAATGTATTCAGTTAACTGCTATCTCCAACTGATAGAGGTGTCTGTGGGAACTTCTGCATCTCCTTGAAATTTAGGCTAAATAAGCCTCAGTTAGTAAATTCACAACTCTTTTGGATTCCTTGAGTCTCCTTGCAGCAACCCATTTTTTTGAGGTTAATTGAAATGGTTTAATTTCCCTTAGATGCTTTCTAAGGTTGAAACTGAACTAAATTCAAAAGGCTTAACTTAAATAGCTACAAAATGAAGTTGTTTTCCAGAGCCTAAGTGTTTAGGATGTGACCAAAATGGTATATTTTCTCAATTGACAAAAGATTTTGTCCTAAATCTTTGTTTTTCTGAATGGGATCTTATAAAACTCTCCCACATATATGGTTTATAAGCAGTTCTCTTATAGGGTTAATGTTTGTGACAGTATTTACATAATACAACATTAAAATTTTTTTCTTACTTGAATGAATAATTTATACATAATACTTTCAAAAATAAATATTAACATTTTTTGTATTGATATAGCAGTGCGAGTCTTTCCATTGTTGGGGGGATATTTTTGGCGTATGTATTGGCATGTACAGGTATCCACTGAAGGAAAAAAACTGAGGCCAGTCATATCAAGTTATGACCAGCTATGCAATTTTTAGCAAGAGGATTACTTTTATGATTATTTGCCATAGCTTTTTGGGGTTTCTCTGGTGGCTCAAATAGTAATGAATCTGCCCACCATGCAGGAGAACTGGGTTCCAACTCTGGGTTGAAAAGATCCCCTAGAAGAGGAAATGGCTGCCCACTTGGGTATTCTTGCCTGAAAATTCCCATGGACAGAGGAGCCTGCCGGGCTACAATCTATAGGGTCATAAAGAGTTGGACATGACTGAGCGACTTTCAGTACCTTAGCTTTAGTGGAATTGTATCATTATTTATGATGTAGATAAATATATGTTCTGAGTTTTGTGTGTGTGTGACCATCCTTAAGTCTCAACTTTAAACATTTGCAAGAGTCTTGGGTTAGCATGCTAGCTAAACATTCTGCCTAAGAAATCAGATATCCTGCACTTCAGACTTGCCTTCACTTTTAGTAACTATGTATGCTAATTAGACACCCCGGTGGCTCAGACGGTAAAGCGTCTGCCTACACTGTGGGAGATCCGGGTTCCATCCCTGAGTCGGGAAGATCTCCTGGAGAAGGAAATGGCAACCCACTCCAGTATTCTTACCTGGAAAATCCCATGGATAGAGGAACCTGGTAGGCTACAGTCCATCGGGTTGCAAAGAGTTGGACACGACTGAGCGACTTCACTCACTTTCATGCATCACAGCCTTGTTGTGGCGGAGGGACTTGCATAACTCAGTGAAGTTATGAGCCATAATATGCAGGGCCACCCAAGACAGATGGATCATAATGAAGAGTTCTGACAAAACGGTGGTCCACTGAAGGAAGAAATGGCAACCCACTCCAATATTCTTGACTGGAGAACCTCATGAACAGTATGAAAAAGCAAAAAGATATGACACTAGAAGAGAGTCCTCCAGCTCAGAAGGTGTCCAATATGCTACTGGGGGAAAATAGAAGGCAATTACTAATAGCTCCAGAAAGAATAAAGCACCTGGGCCAAAGTCAAAACAACACTCAGTTATGGATGTATCTGGTAGTGAAAGTAAAGTCCGATGCTGTAAAGAACGGTATTGCATAGGAATTTGTAATGTTAGGTCCATGAATCAAGGTAAATTGGACATAGTCAAGCAGGAGATGGCAAGAATGTATATCAACATCTTAGGAATCAGTGAACTAAAATGGACTGGAATGGGTGAGTTTAATTCAGATGACCATTACATCTACCACTGTGAGCCAGAATCCCATAGAAGAAATGGAGTAGCCCTTATAGTCAACAGAAGAGTCCAAAATCCAATACTTGGGTGCAGCCTCAAAAACGAAAGAATGATCTCAGTTCATTTCCAAGGCAAACCACTGAACATCACAGTAATCCAAGTCTGTGTCCCAACCTCTCATGCCAAAGAAGCTGAAGTTGACTAGTTCTATGAAGATCTGTAAGACCTTCTAGAACTAACACCAAAAAAGATGTCCTTTTCATCATAGGGGACTGGAATGCAAGCATAGGAAGTCAAGAGATATCTGGAGTAACAGGCAAGGTTGGCCTTGGAGTACAAAATGAAGCAGGATAAAGGCTAACAGTTTTGTCAAGAGAACACACTGGTCATAGCAAACACCCTCTTACACCAACACAAGAGACTACCCTACACATGGACATCACTAGATAGTCAATACTGAAATCAGATTGATTATGTTCTTTGCATCCAAAGATGGAGAAGCTCTGTACAGTCAGCAAAAACCAGACTGGGAGCTGACTGTGGCTCAAGTCATGAGCTCCTTATTGCAGGATTCAAGCTTCAATTGAACAAAGGAGGGAAAACCACTGCCCATTCAGGTATAACCTAGGTCAAATCCCTTATGATTATACAGTGGAAGTGATAAATAGATTCAAGGGATTAGATTTTGTAGACAGAGTGCCTGAAGAACTATGGACGGAGGATTGTAACACTGTACAGGAGGTAGTGATCAAAACCATCCCAAAGAAAAAGAAATACAAGAAGGCAAAGTGGTTGCCTGGAGAGGCTTTACAAATAGCTGAGAAAAAAAGGCCCAAATTACTGCAGAGTTCCAGAGAAGAGCAAGGAGAGATAAGAAGACCTTCCTAAGTGAACAATGCAAAAAACAGAGGAAAACAATAATTAGAAAGACTAGAGATCTCTTCAAGAAAATTGAAGATATTAAGGGACCATTTCATGCAAGGATGGGGACAATAAACAACAGAAATGGTAAGGATCTAACAGAAGCCGAAGAGGTTAAGAAGAGGTGGCAAGAATATATATATTCAAGAAGAACTATACAGGAAAGGTCTTAATAACCTGGATAAACATGATGGTGTGGTCACTTACCTAGAGCCAGACAACCTGCAGTGTGAAGTCAAATGGGCCTTAGGAAGCATTACTACAAACAGAGCTAGTGGAGATAATGGAATTCCAACTAAGCTATTTAAAATCCTAAAAGATGATGCTGTTAAGGTGCTTCACTCAATATGTCAGCAAATTTGGAAAACTCAGTAGTGGCCACAGGTCTGCAAAAGGTCAATTTTCATCTCAATCTCAAAGAAGACCAATTCCTGAGAATGTTCAGACTCAGTATATGAATTGAGCACTTCCAGTGTACAAGCTGGGTTTTGAAGAGGCAGAGGAACCAGAGAGCAACTTTCCAACATTTGTTAGATCATGGAGAAAATAAGGGAGTTCCAGAAAAGCATCCAATTCTGCTTCATTGACTATGCTAAAACCTTTGACTGTGTGGATAACAATGAACTGTGGGAAATTTCTAAAGAGATGAGAGTACCAGACCACCTTACCTGTCTCTTGAGAAACCTGTATGCAGGTCAAGAAGCAACAGTTAGAACCAAACATAGAACAATGAACTGGTTCAAATTGGGAAAGGAGTTCAAATTGGGAAAAGGCTGTATATTGTCACTCTGCTTATTTAACTTATATGCAGAGTACATCATGTGAAATACTGGACTGGATGATTCACAAGTTGGAATCAAGATTGCTGGGAGAATTATCAACAACCTCAGATATGCAGATGATACCTCTCTGATGGCAGAAAGTGAAGAGGAACTAAAGAGCCTCTTGATGAGGGTGAAAGGAGAAAGTGAAAAAGCTGGCTTAGAACTCAACATTTGAAAAACTAAGATCGTGGCATCCAGTCCCATCACTTCATGGCAAATAGAAGGGGAAAGAGTGGAAACAGTGACAGATTTTATTTTCTTGGGCTCCAAAATCACTGCAGATGGTGACTGCAGCCATGAAATTAAAAGATTCTTGCTCCTTGGAAGAAAAGCTATGACAAACCTCAGTTCAGTTCAGTTGCTCAGTCATGTCCAACTCTTTGTGACCCTAGGGACTGCAGCACACCAGGCCTCCCATCACCAGTTGCCGGAGTTTACTCAAGCTCATGTCCATCGAGTTGGTGATGCTGTCCAACCATCTCATTCTCTGTCATCCCCTTCTTCTCCTGCCTTTAATCTTTCCCAGCATCAGGGTCTTTTCGAATGAGTCAGTTCTTCGCTTCAGGTGACCAAAGTATTGGAGTTTCAGCTTTAGCATCAGTCTTTCCAATGAATATTCAAGACTGATTTCCTTTAGGATGGACTGGTTGGATGTCCTTGCAGTCCAAGGGACTTTCAAGAGTTTTCTCCGACATCACAGTTCAAAAGCGTCAATTCTTCAGCACTCAGCTTTCTTTATAGTTCAACTCTCATGTCCATACATGACTACTGGAAAAACCGTAGCTTTGACTAGACGGACCCTTGTTGGCAAAATAATGTCTTTGTTTTGTAGTATGCTGTCTAGGTTGGTCATAGCTTTTCTTCCAAGGAGCAAGTGTCTTTTAATTTCATCACTGTAGTCACCAACTGCAGTAATTTTGGAACCCCAAAAATAGTCTGTCACTGTTTCCATTGTTTCTCCATCTATTTGCCATGAAGTGATGAGACTGGATGCCATGATCTTAGTTTTTTGACTGTTGAGTTTTAAGCCAGCTTTTTCACTCTCCTCTTTCACTTTCATCAAGAGGTTCTTTAGTTCTTCTTTGCTTTCTGCCATAAGGGTGCATATTGATATTTCTCCTGGCAGTCTTGATTCCAGCTTGTGCTTCCTCCAGCCCAGCGTTTCTCATGATGTACTCTGCATATAAGTTAAATAAGCAGGGTGACAATATACAGCCTTGACAAACTCCTTTCTCTATTTGGAACCAGTCTGTTGCTCCATGTCTGGTTCTAACTGTCGCTTCTTGACCTGCATACAGATTTCTCAGAAGGCAGGTAAGGTGGCTTGGTATTCCCATATCTTTATTTTTCCACAGTTTGTTGTGATCTGCACAGTCCAAGGCTTTGGCATAGTCAATAAAGCAGATGTTGATGTTTTTCTGGAACTCTTTTGCTTTTTTTATGATCCAATGGATGTTAGCAAATCCTTCCTCAATAATCAGTGCAAAGAAATAGAGGAATTAAAAACCTAGACAGCATATTAAAAAGCAGAGAGATCACTTTGCTGACAAAGCCCTGTATAGTCAAAGCTATGGTTTTTCCAGTAGTCATGTATGGATGTGAGAGTTAGACCTTAAAGAAGGCTGAGTGCCGAAGAAGTGATGCTTTCAAATTGTGGTGCTGGAGAAGACTCTTGAGAGTACTTTGGACTGCAAGGAGCTCAAACCAGTCAATCCTAAGGAAATCAACCCTGAATATTCATTGGAAGGACTGATGCTGAAGCTCAAGCTCCAATACTTTGGCCACCTGATATGAAGAGCCAACTCATTTGAAAAGACCCCGATGCTGGGAGACTGAAGGCAAGAGGAGAGGCGGGAGGCAGAGGATGTGACGGTTAGGAAGCTTTACCAATTCAATGGACATGAATTTTAGCAAACTTGGGGAGATAGTGGAGGACAGAGGAGGCTGTTGTACTGCTGTCCGTGGATTCAAAAAAAGGTGGACCCGACTTAGCGACTCAAAACAAATGCTTTACACTGAATACCTTCTCTAATGCTAGGTATATTTATCTGTTAAGTAAGGAAAATATTAGTACCAATTTTCCAAAGGTTTTTTGGGATTAAATGAGATGGCATATATAAAGGACTGAGCATTATGCCTAGCAAGCTGAGATTGGGAAGTGCCAATAAATGGCAGTTGTAATGAAGATAGTAGCAATAACAGTAGTAGTAGCAGCAGCAGCAGCAGCTGGTGGAGTAGTAATCATTAGTCAGTACCTACTAGTGATATTTGAGTGTTTTTAAAAACATCAAACTTTGTATTTTTTTGAATATAGAACTAAAAGGTCCCATGAAAGCCCTGGCCTCCATTAGGAAAAATATGGCCAATCCTGATGACCTAGGTTCCATGATGAAAAATATAGGAGTTCCATTACCCCAAGATGTGATTCAAAGTGTACTGAAGAATGTGACTATCATGGGTAAGTGTGTAATATGTTTCTAGGATCTTTTATCTTAGCTTACATGCATCTGTTTGAATTTTTCATGAGTTGTTAAAGGGTTTATCTGCTTCATGGATTATCCAAGGCTTTTATACCTACCACCCAGTTAGTTTCTAGTTATTTTCAATAGATCATACCAAGGAAGGATCTATAGAGGATAACTCTGTGTGTGTGTGTGTGTGTGTGTGTGTGTGTGTGTGTGCCTGAATGATATGCATTAATCTATCTTTCTGATTGAATATATATTCAATATGATTGAATATAGGTATGTATTTAACTATATTTCAAGGTCAAATCCATAAATTATTTTTCAGTCTAGCAGTTGTACTATAGCTGCCTACCTCTTATTTCTGGTCACTTATCTTTCCCATGTTCCCTGACATGTATGTTTCTTTCAGATAATGGGATGGTGAATTTAGAAGAGTTTATGGGCAATTTGGTCAATTCAGGATTTTCATCTCCATCTGAAAGTGAGTAAGAATTTTCATTTGAATTGAGGTAGATAATGTGTGTATCGTGGATCTCTTGGGAAAACCCCAGATAGGCTTTTGAGGTGGCCCTCAGCTGCTTTAAAACTGGCAGAATATTCCAATGTCATTGTTCCACACATGGCAAATGTGTAGCACAACTGAAAAACACCATGAGTTTTAGAAAGAACTAGTTACCTCTGCTGCCTGAGGGTTTCCCTAATGGCTCGGTGGTATAGAAGCTCCCTGCAATGCAGGAGTTGCTGGAGACACAGGTTCGATCCCTGGGTTGGGAAGATAGCAACCCATTCCAGTACTCTTGCCTGAAAAATCCCATGGACAGAGGAGCCTAGTGGGCTATAGTCCAAAACAGCCAAAAAGAGTCAGACACAACTGAGAGTCTGAGCATAGCACAGTTACCTCTGCCGTCTAGTCTGAGCACTAGCGTCTTGACTGCAGTTGTCTTTCACTAAGGGCCTTTTAAAAACAGGAATTATGTAAATAATGGATTTCTGATACTAATTTATAACTCTTCACTAAGAAACTGATGGAAACCCTTACTGTTACTATTTGGAGAACTTTTGTTCAGGTTTGAATTTCTCTTCTTTTATTATTCGAAGTTTGTTTGCTTTGGATATTTCTTTGAATGGCTTCCCCCTTTTTCCAATCTCTCCTTATACATGAACTCAAAGTTTAATTTTAGTACTATGTTTGTCAATTATAGTGTTAAAAATCCTTTTCTTCTTTTGGTTTGCACAGTATATTTGCAATCTCAAGCCTCTGTGTTTTCTGATGAGCTGCCCTTTTTTGTACTAAAGTATTGGAAAGAATGTTTTATATTTTGTATATTTAGGTGGGAAGAATAATTCTGACTTCAAGCCAAAACTGTATCCACTTTCACATCATTTCATATTGTACATCTTAACATAGTCCTTATGGTTGCAGAAGCTCAGGGTACACTTCTTTGATCGTTTCCACATACTCTTGGATAGGTACACATGTATAGTCTTGATATTTATGGAGGGATATTTTGCAGAAATGCCTTCTTTGGGGAAACTTTCTAATAAAATATCTCATCTGTTTTTGAGAACTGGCATTAAAATAACCATCTCAAATTATAATGTAGTACCTTTTTATGATGATGAGTGGTAATTAGACTTATCATGGTGATCATTTTATAATGTATAAAAATATTGAATCACTATGTTGTATACCAGAAACTAACATAGTATTGCAATTATACTTCCAAAACAACTCTTTTTCATAGAAAAAGAGATCAGATTTGTGGTTACCAGAGATGAGAAGAGGAGATATTGGAAGAAAGGGATCATAAGGTTGGAGAAGGAAATGGCAACCCACTCCAGTATTCTTGCCTGGAGAACCCCATGGACAGAGGAGACTGGTGGGCTATAGTCCATGGGGTTGCAAAGAGTTGCACACAACTGAAGCAACTTAGCAATGGGTCATAAGGTACAAACTTTCAGTTATAAGATAAATAAGTACTACAATATAATTACTAGTGCTACACATTATATATGAAAGTTAAGAGTGTAGATCCTGAGTTCTTATCCCAAGGAAAAAAATTTTATTTTTTTCATTTAATTTTTATGAGATGATGGATGTTCATTAAACTTATTATGATGATCATTTCATGATGTATCTAAGTCAAATCATTATGCTGTGTACCTTAAGCTTATACAGTGATGTATGTCAATTATATCTCAGTAAAACTGGAAGGAATAAAGAAACATATCAAAAGTGCCACTGTATCTTCTGAAGAGATTGTTCATTATGCTATTTAGTGACAAATGTGAAAAATGTCTCTTGAAATTTGGTATCAGAAGAAACTTTCTCTCTCCCAAAGACCAGTATGCTCCTTTGTATAAATGATAACCTGATCCCTTTTATACCTTAACTGCTAGAAAGTTCAGATTTAAATTTAATTTTATTAATTGTAACTATATTGGTTTTGTTATTTACTATCTTCCTCTCATGTATTTTGAATTTTTATTTCTATCTTAAATACATTTACTTTTCATTTAATAATTCCTCAAATTATTTTAGGAAGTGATTGGATATAAATTATAAAATAGCATATCAAAAACTGCTGTGAATTCTGGCCCATGGGACATTAATTAGTATGTCATGAAAGAGAGATCAGTGGCTAAACTTGGAAAACACTGAAGCAGAAAACAAACTTTAACAAAATTCTCTGCTGCTAGACTTTAAGAGGATTTCACAATTGGTACAGTGGTAAAGAATCTGCCTGCCAAGCAGGAGATGCAGATTCGATCCCTGGGTCAGAAAGTTCCCCTGGAGAAGGAAAAGACAGCCCATCCAGTATTCTTGCCTGGGAAGTCCCATGGACAGAGGAGCCTGGTGCGTTATACTCCATGGGGTTGCAAAAGGTCAGACAAAACTGAGCGACTGAGTGACAGCATGCACGCACACACGAAGCTCCATCACCATTCTCAATCTTACTATCTTTACTAACATACTCATTTGTCAAGGGTTACCTCAAGTATTAAAAAGCAGAGACATTACTTTGCTAACAAAGGTCCATCTAGTCAAGGCTATGGTTTTTCCAGTGGTCATGTATGGATGTGAGAGTTGGACTATAAAGAAAGCTGAGCACCGAAGAATTGATGCTTTTGAACTGTGGTGTTGGAGAAGACTCTTGAGAGTCCCTTGGACTGCAAGGAGATCCAGCCAGTCCATCCTAAAGGAGATCAGTTCTGAGTGTTCATTGGAAGAACTGATGTTGAAGCTGAAACTCCAATACTTTGGTCACCTGATGCGAAGAGCTGACTCATTTGAAAAGACCCTGATGCTGGGAAAAATTGAGGGCAGGAGGAGAAGAGGATGACAGAGGATGAGATGGTTGGATGGCATCACCGACTCAACGGACATGGGTTTGGGTGAACTCCGGGAGTTGGTGATGGATAGGGAGGCCTGGCATGCTGCGGTTCATGGGGTCGCAAAGAGCTGGACACGACTGAGCGACTGAACTGAACTGAACTGAACCTCAAATTGGTACAGAATCCCTTGTATCACTCATACTGTTTTTCTGTGTTCTTCAGAAGACAATTTGGAAATGCTGTTTTGAAGAATAAAATGAAACAATTGTTTGTTGCTGATATGATAAAATAGAATCTACTTATGCATTGATATATAACTCTTGTGCCCTGTGTCTAAATTCTTTATTAGTCCTTGTGCTTTGGTAGATTCTTTAAGATTATCTGTGTAAACAATTATGTAATCTGCAAGTAGATACAGTTTTACTTTTTTCATCCCATTTTCCATGCCTTTTATTTCTTTTTCTTGTTCTTCCTTATTTTGTTGTCTAACTCCTTCTATATAATGTTGAACAGAAGTGTTGAGAGTGGGCATCTTGCTTTATTCTGATCTTAGGGGTAAAACATTCAGTCTTTTCACTGTTACATATGTTAGCTGTAGGTTGTTTTTTTTTAAAGTCTCTGTTTGAAGAAATTCCCTTACTCTTTCCAGTTTACTGACAGTTTTTTTTTTTATCATAAATGAATGATAATTTTGTGAAATTCATTTTCTGTCTTCTAAGATGATAGTTTTGTTTTTGTCCTTTATTCTGTTAACATGGTGAATTAAGATGCCTGATTGTTAAATATTTGTAAATTGCATTTTAAAAACACGAGTTTTATTTTGCAGAGTAAAAAGAGCAGAATTTTCAAACTTAAATAGAAAAACATTTTATGCATAGTGATACAGTGCATTCTTGTTTTTCAAAGAAACCCTTTAGCTTGCAAACAGAACCAAAATATAATCCGTTATGTTGAAATTGTGGAAAAGCCCAACCATTAGCAATTTTGTCTACCTTTTTTTAAAAAGCAGAATTCTCTTGTATGAACTTTTCTATTTGTTTATTTATTTATGTCTGTACTGGGTCTTTGTTGCTGTGTGGAGAGTGGGGGCTACCTCTGGTTGTGGTGTGTGGGCTTCTCATTGCAGTGGCTTCTCTTGTGGTGGAGCATGGGCTCTAAGGCACACAGGCTTCAGTAGTTACAGCATGTGGGCTCAATAGTTGCAGCTCCTGGGCTCTAGAGTTCAGGCTCAATAGTTGTGGTACATGGGCTTAGTTGCTCCAAGGCGTATTAGATCTTCCTGACCCAGGGATCGAACCCGTGTCTCCTGCATTGGCAGGTGGATTCTTTACCACTGAGGCACCAGGGAAATCCCGTCTATTTTTGTATCACTACAAAATGTGAAAAAAAAAGTGGAGCCTGGCTTGCTGCCATTCATGGAGTTGCAAAGAGTCGGTCATAAGTTGTGACTCAACTCACTAAGTTGAGTGACTGAACAGTATGTTTCATACTTATGCATTATGAGGACATTAACTTCTAGAATCTCTCTTGAGTATGATAGAGGTCTTTATTAGTTTAAATTATCTTTCCTTTTCTGTGTAATCTGTTTCTACAGTTAAGAATTGAGAGACTGAACTAATCATGCTTGAGAGCCAGAATAAATTTGTTTTATTTTTGTATATGGAAATTGGTTGATCTCTTTTGGTTTCTCAGATGAATGACTAAGAACCCTGTGTATATGAATGAAATATGCTGCTTGGCAAGCCTTGCTTTAGGGAGAGCTGGTAAAGCGGCTTCTTAAATGGTAGAATAAATTAAGCTTTAGTTTCATTTACCAAAATTCACCTTGACAGCTGTGGTTTTCTTTCTCTCTTACTGGAGAGTTCTCCAGTATTTTGGCCAGGAAGCAGGTGCTGAACTGCGTGTTCCTCTGTGACTCAGGGATTTTGGAAAATGAGAAAGGAGTGACTTACTGATACAAATAAATGCTCCATAGATAGGCTTTCAGTTAATCCTTTAATTTTCTGATTCTTCCTCCCTCTGCCAACTTACTTCTCCCCTCAGTATCTGCTAAAATTGAGCATTGAGTTTTTCGGGGAGTTTTTCTGGGCAAATAAGTTTCTTTCATGCTTTTTCCTTTATCTACTTAGAGCCTCCTCCTTTGTAAATTCTAGACTGTGATTTCCTCTAATTTTTTTATTTACCATATTTATTTGTTTGCTTTTTTACTATATATCTCCCCAAAATAGCATGTGAACTATTGATAGGAACTTTCTCTGTTTTGCTCATGGCCGTTGTCACTAGCATGTAGGCTAGTGTCCATCACATAAAATGACTTAAACAAATGTTTAATGAATAAATTGATGAACTAACCTACTTTGTTCTCTTTCATAAGTATTAAACTTTTATTCTACTTTTTCCTACATATTTTTTCCACATATTCTTTTTGTTGTTTATTCCCTTCTCCCATCATTTTAATCTGTTTAATTGGGTCTTTGAAAGAAGAAGAGAAAAACATGTCTTCATTGCCAGATTTTAGGATATTTATGAGAATATTTTTCATGGAAAAAAATGTCTTGCATTTTGGGTAAAACAATCTATTTAAAAAATTTTGAAACCTTTATTACTATTTGGTGAATATAATCAATGATAGTAATTAATTTAAGAATTAAGTCTCAAATCAAACTACTGCCTTCAAGTTATATTTATATGGCCCAATTGTCCATGTTACTCTAATAATACCCAACAGTTTTTACTTTGTCTTTACCTCATTTATCAGGAGCTACTAAGGCACTTCTGTTTTAACTTTCTATGTTCTACTGAACAGAACTCTCACTGTAAAATGTGAACAGCTCTCACTGTAAAATGTGGTATTTCATATTTAAAATATGAATTCATATTCATATTCATATTTAAATATTTCATACTTAAAATCATTAGAATATCTCAATTTCATATTATTCACTTTCCATGTCTTCAAAGAAAAAATCGAGATCAGTAACCTGGATAATTTCATGGATGATATGGGAATTGAACCTACATATAAAGAACATAAAGAGCTGGTAAATCATCTCCCAGCTAGTGGTGAGCATTTCAGTAATTTTGGTATCTTGCAAAGAATGCTTTTAGGCTTAATTATAAGAAATATTCATATTTCCCTTTAAAGTACTATAAAAGTACACAGAAATATCTAGTACCAAAGGTGTGAATGTGTATGTGTACTTATTATTGTGATATTTGAAATGAACATTCAGGCTTTAAGTGAATATTAAGATTGTTATGCAGAAAGTATTAATATCTGGGCCCTAAATATCACCAACTAAGCTAGGTAGTCTCATGAGGTAGTAAGCTAGGTAATCTCATCATCAAGGTCAGTGAAAGGCCAGACCATAAGCAGGGAAAAGTAGAAAATTAGAGGAGATGGAAATGTGAAAATGAAGAATAAGAAAAGAAAACTAGTTTACGTTCTGCCTCATAAGCTAGTAAGAATAGCCTATGGCAGAAGTGTCATGAAATTCTAATTTTATTTAGGTTAAATAGTCATAGTAATAAAGGTAGGTTTCATTCATACTGCTATGTATCAGGGACTATACCTCCTTCACAATATTATTCCAAGAATTAAGGAAATAAGTAATTTAAAAATAAATATTAGGGTTTTTTTCCCTCCTTTATATTGAAATAGTGTCTAAATATATATATGTATTTATGTATGTATGTAAAGAGCTTCCCAGGTAGCTCTAGTAGTAAAGAACCTGCCTGCCAATGCAGGAGATGTAAGAGACAGTGTTCGATCCCTGGGTTGGGAAGATCCCCTGCAGGAGGGCACGGCAACCCACTCCAGTATTCTTGCCTGGAGAATCCCATGGACAGAGGAGCCTGGCGGGCTACAGTCCATAGGGTCGCACAGAGTTGGACATGGCTGAAGCAACTTAACATGCATGTATGTAAAAGAAGTCAATAACTTGCTGCTCTAAGAAAATGGTGGCTCATAATAGCTAAGAATTGTAGTCTTAAATGAGGAGGAAATAGGGATAATCCCTTGTGATTTATTTTTAGTTTGCTCATTTATTTATACAACAAGCATTTATTATGGACCTTGTATGTGCCAGATAAAGATGAATTAGGTCTGTTCATGCCAGTAAGGAATTTATAGTTTATTTGGGGACAGGAGACAAGTATGAAGAAAAAATGCAAATTAAAGTTCTAAAAGGTTATTGAGAATAAATAGACAGCATTTGCCATGGAGGAGGAAATGACAACCAGTCCTGGTACACTTGCTAAGAAAATCCAATGGACAGAGGAGCCTGGCTGGCTATAGTCCATGGGGTTGTAAAAGAGGCAAAGATGAATCAACGACGGAGCACACACACAGATAGTATTTGGGAAAGGATGAAAAGATGGGAGGAGGAAGGGAATAATGGTTGCTTTCAGACAACTGAATCTGTTGTGGTAGTTTAGGAAAAAAAGAGCTGATGTAGAGGAGGCAAGGTTGTATTACAGAGGGCCTGGACTTTATCCTACAGGTAATACTGCAGGGGGAGCCACTACAGTTTTTCTTATTTGAGAGTGGTATGTTTTGTTCTCTACTCCCAAAAGTTACTGGACTAAAGACTATAGAAGATAACTCAAGAGCTATCTTAAATTCTAAGATGTATTTTTTCACATATTGGTCACTCTTAAGTACCATGAAAATAGCTATACTGTATTGCATTTGGCTTCCCTCATAGCTCAGTCATTATAGGATTTGCCTACAATGAAGGAGACAGCGTTTGATTCCTGGATGGGGAAGATCCCCTGGGTATTCCATTTGAGAAAGCAAATAATTTTTGAAAGATTTGCTTTTCATACTGATTTTTATAACTTTAAATATTATGCCTTTTTATGACTTCCCATATCAATTATTGCTTCTGTTTAAAACTTTGTGTCTATCTTGCAGCTGATGAGAAGATAAATCAGCTCAAATTGATGGATACCATGACTACTCTTGAAGGTGAGTGAGTAATAAGAAGACATAAAACTAAAGTCTTGAACCTTTGCAATAATATTTTAATGAAGTGTATTAAGGTTTTGTTTATGCATATTCACAATAAAAAATCTTGGAGAATACGAGGGAAGCATACAGAGGGACAAAAAAATAAATATCACCCTTGGTTTACAATCAAAGACAAAGATAACCATTTTTTGGTATCAGTTCTGGCAACCCACTCTAGTATTCTTGCCTGGAGGATCTCATGGACTGTAGCCTGCCAGTCTCCTCTGTCCACTGTGTTGCAAGAGTCGTGCATAACTTAGCGACTAAACCACCTAAACCACAGTTCAGTTCAGTCGTGTCCAACTCTTTGCTATCCCATGGACTGCAGCATGCTAGGCCTCCCTGTCCATTTCCAACTCCTGAAGCTTGCTCAAACTCATGTCCATCAAGTTGGTGATGACATCCAACCATCTTATCCTCTGTCGTCCCCTTCTCCTCCTGCCTTCACTCTTTCCCAGCATCAGGGTCTTTTCTAACGAGTCAGTTCTTTGCAACAGGCGGCCAGTGTATTGGAGCTTCGGCTTCAGCATCAGTCCTTCCAGTGAATATTCAGGATTGATTTCCTTTAGGATTGACTGGTTTGATCTTCTTGCAGTCCAAGGGACTCTAAAGAGTCTTCTCCAACACCCCAGTTCAAAAGCATCAATTCTCTGGTGCCGAACCTTTTTTATAGTCCAACTCTCACATCCACACATGACTACTGGAAGAAACAACTTGCACAGAATTTTTTGGATTTGACTTTTATTCATATTATTTCGTGAATAGTAAAATGCTAATCATACTTTATTGATTGATAGATAATTTGCATCTATTAATACTGAGTTTTATGGACAGAGTCTTTATTATTGTAACAGTGGACAGTTTACATGATTTCTTTATATATATATATATATATATATATATATATGTATTTTCTAAATAATGTAATTTACTCTGGCTATCTTAAAGTGGTCATATTCTTGACCTGCATGGAAACAATGATGTTATAAATCTGCAATAAATAAATCAAATTACTTCAGTGAATAAGTAACTAGTTAAAAATCTAGAGGAGTGAGATGAAATAGAAAAAATCCTGCTCCTAGAATAGGTGGTAACTAGTGGCAAAAAAAATTGAATTATTGGGAAGATTTCAAATCTTCTTTACTCTTTTAGAGAGAAATGCAAATCCTTATTGCACAAATGGAAAAACTTTGGCGTATATGAGAATGACTTCTCTCATTGCCAAAGATAATAGCATAGTACTATTGTTCCTATCAAGCATAGGTTTAATTTCAAAATTGTAGTTTGTGTGATTTACATTTATGATATTAAAAAATGGTGTCTCTCTGTGGAAATAAGATGTATTTAACAATTTGAACTATGTAACCACGCAGACCTGTGTTCAAATACTGGCTCTACAAGCTACTAGCTGTGCAATTCTAGGCAGGTAACACTTCTCTCAGCCTCAGTCACATCATTTGCGAAACTGAAATATTGTGGATACCTAACTTATGTTGTTTGAGGATAGACTGAAATGGTGCAAATATAGCATATAAAAATAATTAGATTATTATCTACATGGTGAAATTTAGTGGGCAGTTACCAACTTTGCATTTTTAAAATTTGGTTTAGGCTTGTCATCACAGATATAATTGGTTGTTATATATGGATTAATGATATCAGATTTTATTTTGATTTTGTTATTTATTTTATATTAATTTTGGAACAAACTTTATTCTGCATATTTGTTTTTTACATTGAGACTGAGAAGCACAAAGTACAGAAATAGTGTCCTTATCCCAGGCATAATATATGTATGAAATATATATTTATATGTGAAATATATTTTTATGTATAATATGTATTATATTTGTTGATGTTCAGTTGCTCATTTGTGTCTGACTCTTTGTGACCCCATGGACTACAGCAATCCAGGCTTCCCTGTCCATCACTATCTCCCGGAGTTTGCTCAAACTCATGTCTGTTGAGCCACTGATGACATCCAACCATCTCATCCTCTGTTGCCCTCTTCTCCTCCTGCTCTCAATCTTTCCCAGCATCAGGGTCTTTTCCAGTAAGCTGACTCTTCACATTAGGTGATCAAAACATTGGAGCTTCAGATTCAGCATCAGTCTGTTCAGTGAATATTCAGGGTCGATTTCCTTTAGGATTGACTGGTTTGGTCTCCTTGCTGTCCAAAGGACTCTCAAGAGCCTTCTCCAGCGCCACAATTTGAAAGCATCAATTCTTTGGCACTCAGCCTTCTTTATGGTCCAACTTTCACATTCATACATGACTATGGAAAAGCCATAGCTTTGACTATATGGACCTTTGTTGGCAAAGCGATGTCTCTTCTCTGCTTTTTAATACACTGTCTAGTATCATCATAGCTTTTCTTCAAAGGAGCAAGTGACTTAATTTCATGGCTGCAGTCACCATCCACAGTGATTTTGGAGCCCAATGAAGTCTGTCACTGTTTCCTTTTGTTCCCCAGCTATTTGCCATGAAGTGATGGGACTGGATGTCATGATCTTAGTTTTTTGAATGTGGAGTTTTAAGTCAGTTTTTTCACTCTCCTCTTTCACCTTCATCATTATGTAAGATAATCCAATATTTATATATACTTATATAATATATAAATTATATATAATACAAAAACATACATACATATATATATGTAATGTGTATATGCATGCTTACAGATATATGTGAGAGTTTGTGTACATATGTGTGTGTTTGTGTGTGTGTTTATCTCATTTTTCTTAAGGAGGGAAAGTTAATACTCAAAAGTTAAGCACTGTTCTGGAGAAGATGGAAGTGGAGCTCACAAATAAGGAATTTCAGAATCTATCAGAACATTTACCAGTTGGTAGTAAGCATTTCTGTCTTTACTGATGTTTTCAGAGAAAGTTAGACATTTGTATGAGGATTCATTAACTACCTTTATTTTGCCATATTGGAGTTTTCAAATGTAATTAGAAAGGTTAAATCTTAATTGTACTTAAACATCTTCTCTTGTAAGTCTTACTTGTCACTAGCAGGCATAAGGAATATCTGAGAATGATTCAGCTGTCAGTGACATGCTTGTGACTTAGCTTAGGAAAAGAAAACAGACAAAGGTAAATAAGAACATAGATGAGTAGAAGTAGAAGAAAAGAGGAGGTCTGAAAGTAAAATAGCAAGAAATGGAGGAGGGGAGAAAAAGGTTAGGCAATTGGAATTTCAGTAGTTCCTGGGCTGCAAATGTGAAGTGAATTGAAGCTGCTCAGTCGTGTCTAACTCTTTGTGACCCCGTGGACTGTAGACTGCCAGGCTCCTCTGTCCGTGGAATTCTCCAGGCAAGAATACTGGAGTGGGTTGCCATTCACTTCTCCAGGCCAACTCAGGGATTGAACCTGGGTCTCCTGCACTGCAGGCAGATTTTTTACCAACTGAGCAAACAAGGCCTGGAAAATGTGGTTAGGCTAAAGGGCCCATAGGTGTAATATGACTCTTATTCCATCACTGCAATTTCCTGATTCTGAGTCAAATCTTTATTTTATATTTTTATTTATTTATTTATTTTACTTTTATTTGCATTTATTTTCTGCAGCATTTATTCCCGGGCCATAAGTTTTTGTTTCTTCAGTTTCTTCTGGGATATCTTTTTCTTCTGTGCAACCTCCTCTTCCGGTTTAGGAACAATCTGTTCTTTTTCAGTAAGGATCATCTCAGTGTGGCAGGGAGAGCTCATGTAGGGGTTGATCCGACCGTGAGCTCTGTAAGTCCTGCGCCGCATCTTGGGGGCTTTGTTCACTTGGATGTGCTCAATGACCAGAGAATCTACATCTAAGCCCTTAAGTTCAGCATTACTCTCTGCATTTTTGAGCATGTGTAGTAAAAATTCAGCACTCTTTTTGGGCCACCGACCCTGCGTCCAGCCCCACTGTTTGGCCTGTGCACACCTACCAACTCCACCATTGTAACGACAGAATGGCACACATTGCTTCTTTAAAGTGACATCCTTCAGATACTTGGTGGCTTTTCGGATATGCATACCCTTTATGGCCTGGGCAGTCTCACGAGTGTTCTTAAAGTGAACACGAAGATTTGAACCTCTTGATTTGCATGATTTTGTGGGGTTTTCTGGGTCGAGTGAATAGCGCACCATTTTTAAGTGTCAGCTCAGGCCACTTACTGGAAAAGGAAGGAATCTTTATTTTATATTTTTAGAGTGTAATATCAGAGTTGATATATAAAGTACTTTACTGTGAAAGGTGTTTCTTTTTTATAGCTAGTGAGAAGATAGATCTAAATACACTTCTGGATGAAATTAAAGTTCTTACAGATGAATGCAAAATTCTGACTAGAATAAAAAATCTTAATTCTTATTGATGAGCTGTTCACAATATAGAATCTGCAGTTCTTTGGTTATCTGAATTTTAATCATAGCAGCCATTGCATTCTTTGTGCAAGATTTTTAACTAAGCTGAATTTTTATGAGTGATCTGTTTTGAAGTTGCCACTTTTTGAAAAAAAAAGTATATTGTCTCCATAGAATTTGGTCAATAGAAACTAAACCAAAATTCAATGAAGAAGGAAAATTTGCATTTATTAGTCAAAGTCAATGTTTCTGGCCCCAAGGAGAACTTCTTGTAGAAAATATAGGAGAATAATTTTATGACCTTACGAGAGACAAACATTTCTTAGATGACAAAGAGTTATAAGCATGAAATTAAAAATTAATGGGTATCATCAAAATTAGAAACTTCTCTTTGTGGAAGTTAAGAAAGTGAAAAGGCAAGATACAGACTGAAAGAAAATATTTGCAAAACACGGGTGACAAAGAACTAATATCAAGAATATCAAGAACTCTTACAACTCAGTAATAAAAAGACAAATCAATAAAAGTTGGTTTATCTGTTCAATTTGAGCAGAGATTTCACACAAGAAAATATAAAAATGGCTAATGACCACAGGAAGGAATGCTGAGCATTATTAATCATCAGAGAAATGCAATTTAAGTCATTATTAGGCACCACACTAAAGATCCATTAGAATAAGAAAAAATTAAAAGATGGACAGTATCAAGCATTGGCAAGATTTGGAGCATACAATTTCTAGAGGGTATACTAACCACAGTGGAGATCTGTATGTCAGTTTCTCATAAAGTTGAACATAAATTTACCATAAGACCCAGCAACTTCACTCCTAGTTATTTTTCCAGGAGAAATTAATACATATGTATTAAATGTTTGTGCATGAATAGTCATAGCAACTTTATTCAGTCCATCAACCCATGTAGGGATAAACAAAGTGGAGTATATTCATGAAATGCTGCTCAACAAATGAACAATTTACTGATTCAAAACATGCTAGATGAACCTCCAAAACATTATCTAAATGAAAGAAGACACTCCAAATAATACCTAGTGTATGATGCTATTTTATGAAATTCTGGAAAAGTAAATCTAATAACAGAAAGCAACCTGGTGACTGCTTGGGTTTATGTTTTAGAGGGATTGACTTCAAAAAAGGATTTATATTTTAGAGGGAGGATAGAAAGAATGAGTGGACTTGAAGTTAGCAAGCCATCATATTACTAATGTGAATGAAAAATGTCCTGTTTATCTCTGTAGCCCTGCTGCTTGGCAGAGTGTCTTCAATGTTGAGTTGTTGAATGAATAAATGAATAAGGAATGGTTGTCTTAAAACAATAAATAAATGAAAAGTGTCCTAATTATTCCACTTTGATTTCATTTGGAAAGTCTATTGTGCAAAATTCTAAAACAAATTTTAACCTTCAAAATTTATTTATTCTATGTTGGAACCTTCCACGGTGTTAATAAATTATTAAATATTTACCTTTTATTATAGCTGAGAGAAAAATAAATCAAATGAGACAAACAGATACCATGGAGGCTCTTAAAGGTAAGATGAAAAGGCAGCAAAACAAATCCTTTTGCTTTGATTCTTATACGGTTTCCTAGTAATTAGATTGCCACCCTCTATATATTAATTATTTTTATTAGTTACTTAAATTTATCAGTTAATATACCATGATAAACTGTTTTGTATCTTGCTTTGTTACTCAGTCACTAAGTGGTGTCTGACTCTTTACGACCCCATGGATTGCAGCACTCCAGGCTTCCCTGGGCTTCACTATAGAATTCCAATTTTGATAAGTGAGAAGAAAATCAAGCTCTGGATCTAAGCAGCAAAGAGTGAAGTAGAGAACTCAGGATTATCAGCAACGGAGACTTTCTTTCTAGATAGTCTGGACAACAAAAATAAATCATATTTATTGGTCTAAAGTTTTATATTAGATTGCTTGCCTTAAGTGCTATAATTCAGTTAGTTAACATTTGCTGAGTTCTTTAGATGCAGAAGGAAGATACAGTGGTGAATCAGACAATGTTCCTGCTTTCATGGAGATTTCATTTTCTTAGTAGATGGGGGGAAAATTAATCAAAAAATGAAATAATTTCAGAAAGCAGTAAGTGCTTCTTTTTCTATAAAATAGAAGGTAATAGGATTAAGAGTGGTGGGGCTGCATTCGATCAGTTAGGAAATGCCTGGTGGAGGTGGAGGCATTTGAGCTGAGATTTGGACTCAGCCTCCTTTTAGAATTTTGTGTTGAATAAGCTGTTTTTCTGGGTTTCCCTGGTGACTCTGAGGTAAAGGATCCACCTGCAGTACAAGGAGCTGCAGGGTTTGATCCCTGGGTCAGGAAGATTCTCCTGGAGGAGGGCATGGCAACCCACTCCAGTATTCTTGCCTGGAGAATCCCATGGACAGAGGAGACTGGTGGGCTACAGTCCATAGGGTTGCAAAGATTCGGGCACAACTGAAACACATGTAGCTTGTACACATGCAAGCTGTTTTTCAACATAAGCCTAATAAAATAAATTCTAATTCTAATATTAAACTTCATTGCCAGTTGGGTAGATTTTGAACATAATAATGACAATACATAGACATCGTTGTCATGTTGTACAGTGATAACATCTTCGTCATAGCCCTTTCTCTTTTCCAAGAGAGAAATGATATAAATAATCTTGACATCATTTTAGAGAAAACAGAAATGAATTTCTCTGATAAAGGAATTGAAGAACTGTCATCCATTTGGCTAGCTGACTTGGGGCATTATAGATTACATTATTTTTTTTTTTCCAAAGGGGACTTGGGATTGTTGGTTTACGATTTCACATTCCTAAAATTCTAGTTTTTTAGTTTCCTAAAGACAGTTGATATATATGTTATGAGAACTCAGTCCTAAACTAAGCAATTTCCTTTTCCTTAATTGAGCACCACCTTCACAATAATTTAGGGTATTCTGTGTTTATTGAGCTGAATATATGCAAAACCTGAGCTGGGTTCTGTAGAAGAGAGTTGTAAAATGTATAAAGCTTGGTATTTGTTCTTAAAGTTGCATTTGATTAAAGGGGGGAGATAATTTATAAGCAAAAAAATATAAGTGAAAATAACTTGGAGATTAGGGAAAATGCTTACTGAGGACTAAGTATGGTTATTGTCAGATTTAAGGGTATTGATGCAGTATTAACTCTAAACTCCAACCCCCGCACCCCCCACCACAGCCTGGTTGATTTAATGGAATGGAGTAAGTGCTGATTTAGGAATCTGACAGATATAGTTTTCCTTCTCATACTAACTTTGTGACTTTAGAAAAATTTTTAACTTTTCTGAGGCTCGGTTTCTTTGTTAAAAAATGTCATGATAACTTAGCAAGGGTTTGAGATATGGTGTATAAAAACACCCATCACAATACATGGCTTGATAGACACTCATTAAATTTAGTTTTCTTTCCTTCTCTGAGTGAAAGAGAGCGGATTAGAGAGGACAGAAAATCAAATCAAAATGATGGATTTGGAGGAAAATACTTTTAAATCTTTAAACTTTCATTCTAATGCTGTAAATAGAGTTTAATATCTTAGTACAGTAACCAAAAGAACATATATACTATTTTGAGTACTCATTTTTTCATGATTGTATCTTGTGGGGAGGGATTATAGAAATACAGTTGTAGTGAAAATCATGGGACAATTAATTTTTTATGCTGTTTCACAGTTAAGAATTTCATTTTGCATTTTTTAATTTTATTGTGATCCCTGTGATTTTTAAATTGTCTTACAGCTGATGGGAAAGTTGAACTGAATAAAATAATGAATGATGCTAAAGCTGTTCCAGGTTAGAAGTTGATATAAGACTGAAATAGTAGTGCTTTTAAAACAGAGCTTTGCATCAGTATTCTGAATTATATAACCATCACTTTATTAACCTCTTATAACTCCTGCCACTTTATTAACTAATAAAATATTTTATTTGCAACCCGATGAACTGTAGCCCACCAGGCTCATCTGTCCATGGAATTCTCCAGGCCAGAATACTGGAGTGGGTAGCCATTCCCTTCTCCAGGGGATCTTCCCAAGCCAGAAACTGAACTGGGATCTCTTGCATTGCAGGTGGATTCGTTATCAGCTGAGCTACTAGGGAAGCCCTGAATTATGTAACCATTACCTTATAACTCCTGCCACTTTATTAACTAAAAAAATATTTTCTCTAATGAACTTCTTTGAATTTCAGTATTTTTGGAAATAAAACTACTGCTTTCTTGACAGAAATCCTCCATGCTGCAGAGGTTTTACTAATAGCATGCTTCACTTTGCCATACTTTAGAAATATGAAACCTATGTTTCATGATAAAAATAATGCACAATAAAAATAATAATAACTATTATTTAGTGGGTACTTTTTAACATGTAGCCAGCATTTATTAATATTATACACATGAGGTAGGTAGTATTATAATCTATATTTTATAGATGGGGCATCAGAGACTTAGAGGGTAAATATCAGGATAAAATGTATGCTTTTTTGTTTTTAGATTTCACCTGTATGTTTATAGACAACCAGCCTCATAATTCAAGAGAAAATAATAATAATACTACCTATTAATATAATCATTATTGTTACTGATATATAATATAATTTCAATGGACAGTTTTATAACTACATGTCATGCTAATCTGACCTGAGATTATAAGAGATTACCAGAACACAACTCCATTTTAGACTATGTAATTAATTGAAGATATCATATCTTTGTTCTCATCTATAGTTGAATTAGAGTGATACTATATAAGCATAAGTGGTATTGTACTTACATTGAAACTTAAATAATTCTTAAATGTCCTTCTGGGTTCTTTTCCTAACTTCTCAAAAGAAAGAAAATTGATTCCAGTGATTTTGAAAATATTCAGGGGACCATGACAATTCAACCCACAGATAAGGAAATGTTTAGCTACTGAAAACTTTGTCAGTGGATGAAAAACATTTTCCTTCAAGAGAGTTTTGTTTTGAGGCTTTTATATGGTAATTTCTAGATCTATACCTATCTGATTAGATATGTTAAGAAAAATATTCCCTTCTCCAGGGGATCTTCCTGACCCAGGAATCAAATCCAGGTCTCTTGCATTGCAGGTGGATTCTTTACCATCTGAGCCACCAGGAAATCCCAGATGTAACTATCTTGAAAGGGAAAATGTTTGTGATTTAGTTTTTAGTGCATTGATGCTAGCAAACCATTTACTCATGGTTTTTGCCATCAAGATTGAACAGTATTTAATGGTACTCTGGAATCAGTGATAAGCCTAAAGTGTAAATATAAAAAAGACAGAAATGAGTCTAAGAGGAACAGAAGGAGAAAGTAGGAAAGTATTCAGAAAGAGAAAAAATCTTCAATAGGTTGTGTATATGGCAGGATCAAATTTAACACAGTACAAACATTAGTGTGCAGTAAGGGAGAGTGGTGTTCTTTATTTTTTCTAACTGACTTCACTGCCTTCCCAGTCCCCTTTCTATTTTGGCTGTGAGTGGGGTTGAAGACAGTGGAAGGTGAGAGGGCATTCTGATTTAAAGTAAAAGATGTCTTTTTAGTTGACCTAGTTGGTTTTAGGAAATCCTCAGTTTTTCAAGCCTTTCTCTCCTTCCCCTCATAAAGGTATCCCACTATAAGAAAAAGCTTGCATATCCTCCTGGTGGTAGAGAAGGGTAGCTAGACCTTGTGTTGTCCTCTGGGTTCTTGATAGCCTCTTTAACAATGTTTCATATTTCATGAGTCCTGAACATGCTGGTGACCTCTCCTGTTGAAGTCCACTGCTTAAGGAACTTATGGTCTGTTTTCTTAGCAAAGTCAAAGTTCTCTGGTCCTTCCTTCACTAACTTGGCTGAGCTTTAGACTCGTTGATGAGGTCCTTTGAGTCTCAGTCAAGTGTTCTATCAGTCCCCAAACTGTGCTATCTCATAGCCTCTGTTAAGCATTATATTTCCCTTGATTTGGTGACCCATTTACTTCTATCTCTGACTCACTAGGAGTATGTGGAATAGCTGAATATCTTCCATATCATGCCAAAAGCCAAAGTGGGCAAAGGGGTATTTCCAGCCCTCTCTCTGCCTAAACACTCCATACCACAATATCTGGTGACAATGGCATTGCTGTCTGGGCACCCTATAAGATGGCAACATTACAGAGTTCCAAATGGAAGCAAGACACAAGTACTCCTTAATTTTTTTTACCCTCACTCCCATCCCACCAACATATCTTCTATTTTACCTCCTTTCAAGGTTTGACTTAGAGAGACAAGTTGGGAGTAGATAGGGATGGGGCGCTTGGCAGCAAAAACAATTAAACCTACTTTCTTTAAAAAGAGAGAGATGAAAGGAGGGTGGGCGGAAGGGAGAGAGGAAGAGAGAAAGAGGAATAGATAAAGATAGATTAAAAAAGAAAGGTATATCTTTATCTCTCACTCTCCAAGTTGCGTTTTCTTAAGTTTCCCTGATATGGGGCTTCCCTGATAGCTCAGTTGGTAAGGAATCTGCATGCAATGCAGGAGACTCCAGTTCAATTCCTGGGTCAGGAAGATCCACTGGAGAATGGATAGGCTACCCACTCCAGTATTCTTGGGCTTCCCTTGTGACTTAGCTGGTAAAGAATCTGCCCGCAATGTGGGAGACCTGATTCAGTCCCTGGGTTGGGAAGATCCCCTGGAGAAGGGAAAGGGTACCCACTCCAGTATTCTTGCCTGGAGAATTCATGGACTATACAGTCCATGGGGTCACAAAGAGTTGGACACGACTGAGTGACTTTCAAGCCATAAAGTAGACTTTTCCTGTCCTTTTCTAATCAAACGAGGGTGAAAAAGAAAGAGGAAAGGAGCTTCCCTATGTCATCCTTTGGTCTTTCAACCCTCTAGTTTATTATTTAATGTCAGATATTCAAGTTTGCTTTGTAAAAGTAGTTTCTGAAAATTAAAAATATGCTTTTTTCCCCTTTGAGTGATATACATTCTATGATTTGAATAGGGAAAAGTTTCACAGGAGAAAATAAAAATGAAGTCCCTCAGTTGTGTGCAACTATTTGTGACCCCATGGACTGTAGCTTATCAGGCTCCTCCGTCCATGGGATTTTCCAGGCAAGAGTACTGGAGTGGGTTGCCATTTCCTTTTCCAGAGGATATTCCCGACCCAGGGATCGAACCCGGGTCTCCTGCATTGTAGGCAGACGCTTTACCATCTGAGCCACCAGGGAAGTTCACAGAAGAAAGGAAATATGAAAAAGAAAAATACGCTAGTACAATTTAAAATATTTTACCTGTGCAATACATTTCAACATGACAGAATGTTGCTTTAAGGGTGAAAAGACTTTGACCTAGCTTTCACGTTTTTATGGAGATGGGTATTCCTAATCTATAAGGCAAATCAGAAAAGTGTTTTTTTTATGAAACTTAAACAGTCTCATGAGTTCCATTTCTCTGTGAGTGGAGTTTTGCCTTATCTTTAGCTAATAGCAAAGGTACATCATAGTGAAATCTTAGCTGGTTTTGAAACCTTTCAAAGGTAAGATGGATGATACATTAACTCTCAAATTATCTCCTAGTATCTTATTTCCTAATCATTTGATAAGGAGTTCTGCTACTCTCCAATCTATGGATCCAATATAATTTAAATTATTTTATCTTGGCAGATGTTTTCTATTTTGGGTTTATTTATCTTGGCCATATTGATATGGATTTTAATAAACTTCCCTAAAGGGGAGGTAGAATTTATTGCTTGAGGTTAGTTATGAAATGCAGAACAAGAGAACAGTCATTCAGTGATTTTTGTGAGCATAGGCAGTGAATCCAGTGAATCCTAGAGTTAAAAAGGGAAACCAACCCTACTTTTGTCTCAGAGGTAGCTATTAAAATGTGTCAAGCACCTCTGTATGGCTGACAGAGTTCTAAGTATTTTCATATATGTTACTTTATACTCAAAGAAGCTCTATGGGACAGATAGGATCACCTTCACCTCACATACCAGAAAACTGGGACTCCCAAGAAGTTGTGTTATTTACCTACATTCCAGTAGGTAATAAATAGTAGAGAACACTATTCAAACCCATGTGTTCTTACTTCGACCACAGTAATTTTCTCATTTCACTGCTGCTGCTGCTGCTAAGTTGCTTCAGTTGTGTATGACTCTGTGCGACCCCATAGACGGCAGCCCACCAGGCTCCGCCGTCCCTGGGATTTTCCAGGCAAGAGTACTGGAGTGGGTTGCCATTGCCTTCTCCTTCTCATTTCACTAGAACTGCCTATTTCTTTCATAAGAATGATACACTGAAAACTGTATAATATTAAGAATGCACTGCTCCTTTTAGAAATTTATGGTGTGTATGTTTATTCCTCCAAAAAGTTTTAAAGGAAGTGAGCTTAATTCTAACCATATTGAATGTCTGCATAAATTTATATAGGTTCCAGGGGTCTTGAATATTCTTGTCCCCCCCAAAAAAGATCTATAATGCATAGGCAAAATAAATGAAACATTTTAGAATTAGTAAGAATTTTCATATTTATCTCTGTTTCCTTAAGGAGAGATGGTAAATATCAGAGACCTGGACAGCATACTAGGAAACATGGGCATTGAACTCACCAAAGAAGAACTTGGAGAGCTGAGAAGAAACCTTCCCGTTAATGGTGACTCATTTTAGATATAAAGCATCCCTCAGGAAAGCTTGATCTTGAGGTTTATGTATGAGTATTTCTGAGACCAGATTCATTTTATGATGATAAAAAAAACCTTGCAAAATTTCAGAAAAAATCCAGTTCTAGAGAACAAATCCTGTCTTCATTTTCTAAATCCAGATAAAACACAAAGCACTTGTCTAGATTAATTCCAAGGTCATCTTTAATATCTGTGAATATGTTCAGGAAGCAAAATTAAAAGGTGGGAAAGGAAATGAAAGACTGAAATTGTACATCCTTTCCACATTTCCCATTCACTTCTGTATTCTGACTTAACTTTTTAATTCTGACTTTAGCTCCTTAACATTACTGAAACTTCTCTAAGGACATAAGTTGCTTACTATTTGTCAGTTACATTAGACTTAATCCAGTCTGTTTTTATTGGAGCTTTCTACTGTCTTTGATATTGATGATAATTCTGACCTTGAGATTATGTTCTTTTGGCTTTTGTATTATTCCCCCCACCTGAATCTTCCCATTCCTCTCTGATTTTCATTTTATATACTCTCTCTGGATAATCTCATCATTATCCATGGTTTTACCTGTCCCCTACCTGCTTTATGCCTTTCGAATCTCACTTCTACACAGACTCTCTCCTGCGCTGCAAAATGGTATGTCCAAATGCCTGTTAAACATTTCCCCTTGGATATTGCACAGGAGGGTTTTTTTCCCTCAACTTATTTAAAATTGAATTTGCTATTTTCTGCTCAGTCTTCTAGTCCTGTGTTCTCTCTCATTTGAGTTATCAGTATCACTGTCTAGTCACCTAAGCTAGATGTATGGGATTCATTTTTTTATTCTCCAATGTTTCCAATCTGTCACTTAATCTTGCATTTTACATCTATCTATATAAACCTAAATTTCAAAAATACCATACATAGATGAATAGATGGATGGTTATGTGACAAACCAAGTATAGTAAAATGTTAATAGTAGAATCTAGATGGTGGACATTCATTGCACAATTTTTTCAACTTTGCTGTATGTTTACAAATTTTCATAACAAAATGCTGAAAAAATTCCATATTTAATTTCTTCAGCATTTCTCTGTTCTCGCTACCATGGCCATATTTTAGGTCCTTTTTTTTTCTGACTTTGCATACTACAGTGGCTTCCACAATGTAGCCTTCACAGTGATCCATATAAAATGCAAATATGATGATATTATGCCTCAATTTAAAATCATTTATTGGTTTTCAGTAATGTACTAGGAAATGTCTCAAGTGCCTTCGTATGGTAAACAAATAAGTAACTTCATGATTTGGACCCTGCTTGTCTATCTAGTCTAGTATTTTACCCTCAATAACATTGAACTTTTATTCCAGACAGACATATATCATGTTTTTAATCACAATTTTGCTTTGTTAATGCATTCCCCAGTATTCAGAGGGCCTCTCCTTCCCTTTTTCTGGCTAACTTCTCCTCCTTGCATGTTAGAGCTGAGAGGCACCTTTTCTAAACAGCTTTTCCTTAACTGCCCAGGATGTATTAAATACCTTGTCTCTGTTTTCACAACAACTGTACATATATTTTTTCATTGTTCTTGCTCTACTGTATTGTATCAATATGTTTATATTTATTTGCTATCTGGTAACTTTAATGTGAGCTTTAGGAAAAGAGGTACTATTTACATTCAGGAAAGGGCTTACCATTCATCTTCCTATAGCCAGTACTTAGCAGAGTACCTGACATATAAATTGGCATTCCATAAAAGTTGATTGAGAGATGGACAAATAATTGAGTAAATGACTGGATAAATAACTGAGTAAAATGACTAAATGATTCCTAAAGAAAACAAGTAACTGCTTTTGGTTAGGTCATGAATATTTACTTCTAGTATATTGTTACCATTTATCAGCAACAATTCTGAGTGACAAGAGAGATCAGTTAGGACTAGACTGGAGATAAAAATATGAACTTTTTTTGACCAGCAATCCATGCTTACAATTCATAGCTTTACCAGAGTTTAGAATCCTCAGGGAATAAACTTGCATGCCTGGTATTTCCTATCATGCTTATAAAGAGTTATTGGCCTAGTGAGAGCATATTTTACTCTGGGATGAACTTTATAGTCCAAGGGTCAAGGGCCAGCTTACTAAGATAGAATCAATCTCTGAAAACTAAGAATTATGCATTAAAATGAACCCAGTGGATAATGTGAATGTGGAGTAACAAAATTTAGCTAGCTTCTGAAATATTATTTGCAAATATTTTTTATGAATTTGCTTTCTATATCAGTTATGCCTTACTTATTTAATAGCTCAAGGGAAGACTGATCTGAAAACACTGATGGATACAGTACAAGTTATTACAGGTTAGTAAGATGTTACTATAAATTTAAGATACTAATTCTTTACAGGAAGCTATATTTTTTCTCTGACAAATATTTTGCTGAAGTATGATGTGTATAATTACTGTTTCATATAATCATATTTATCTACCTTTAGAACTATTGCAAAGTGAACTTATCCATGTCACCCTGAATCAAGAAATATATAGTATCAATAATCCGGAAGATCCCCTATAGCCACTTCCTTCATACTTTCTAGGTGTTATTAAATCCTTTATTCTAGGATCACAGGTTTGTTTCATCTGTATTTGAACTTTATATAGATGGAACTATATGATTTATATTCCACTATATTTATTTCTGTATCTATTTCACTGCCTTCTTTCATTCAGCATTATATTAAATGTTTTTCTCTGAGATTTATCCATATTGTTGCATGTAGCAGTGGTTTGTACTTTTTATTGCTGTATGTTATAAAATATACTAAATTATCAAGTAGAGATATTTAGAGAAAAAACTTACTTTGGTAGGTGAAATGACTTCTAGTTAATTCATTGTACCTGAATACAGTTCTGTGTAATATTCCATTGCATAAGTATACCCAAAAAATCTATTTAATATACTCTTAAAGGACATTTCCAGTCTAGAGCAGTTAAAAATAATTTATTTTTGCTATGAATATTCTTGTATATACCTCTTGCTGAACACATGTGCACAATTCTGTGGCCAGATACCTAAATGAAATTGCTTTGTCATAAGATAGGATTGTGTATACTTTGTTAGATATTGTCCATTCAGTTTCTTAAGTAGTTGTACCATTTTACATCCCAACCAGCAATGTATGAGAGTTCCAATTGCTTTACATTCTAGCTAATATTTGATACAGTCTGTCCTTTCCATTTTAACTATTCTGGTGAGTACTTGGTAATATCCCACTGTGGTTATTTTTTGCATTTCCTTAAGGATTAATGATGTTGAGCACCTTTTTCATGTTTATTGGTTAATCCTTTATTCCCATGTTTATTTTGATAACTCCTTTTGTAAAGTTTCTGTTCACATCTGTTGTCTATTTGTCTTCTTGGATGCCTCCCTTTTAGTTATTAAATTTTCTATGTCCTGCATTTTACCTATAGTTTTTAATGTATTCTGGATACAAGTCCACTATAGATTATATAAGTTGAAAAGTCTCACTGTATGTATTACATTTTCACTTATATCTTTTGATGAACAGAAGTTCCTATTTTATGTGTAGTTGAATTAATTAATCAATCTTTTGTAGTTAGAGAGTTTGGGGGTGTATTTAAGAAATCCTTGCATGCACCAGGGTCAAACTCTTTTCCTATTTTATCTTCTGGGAGCTTTATTACTTTTCTTTCACATTTTGTCCTATAATCCTCTCAGAATTGATTTTTCTGTGCGATGGGATAAGGGTCATTATTTGCTTTTTTCTAAATATATACTCAACACCATTCATTGACAAGATGATCCTTTTCCCCACTGCAATATAAGGCAAACTTTTTCATAAATTAAAGACCACAAAAGTGTTGCTGATTCTGGACTTTCTATTTGTCCTTGCACCAGTACACTATACACTTGATATAGCTTTAATATGTCTTAATGTCTGAAGTGTAAGTCCTCCAAATTTGCTTTACTTTATAAAGATTATCTTGGCTATTGTTGGTCCTTTGCATGTCTGTATAAATTTTAGAATCAGCTTTTAATTGCCCCTCCAAATCCTGCCGATGTTTTATTTGAATCTAGATCAATTTACACAGAATTAACATCTATGCAATGTTAAGTTTTCTGATTTATGAAAATCAGTGGTGTGCTGGTGAAATGACTCTCTGAAAAAGGCAATACCTGATTTGTAGCATATTTTACTTTCCATAGTGTAAATGGACTATAACCCACCCGGTTCCTCTGTCCAAGGGAATTCTCCTGGCAGGAGTACTGGAATGGGCTGCCATGCCCTCCTCCAGGGGATCTTCCCAACCCAGGGACTGAACCCAGGTCTTTTGCCTTGGAGGTGGATTCTTTACCATCTGAGCTACCAGGGAAGCTGACTAAGCACCCTGGCCAATTTCAAGCTACTATTTAAACACTAGCTCACACAGCATTGTAAAGCAATTTTTCCTCTAATTAAAAAATAAATTAAAAATAAATAATACAGCAGCACAGAAAATGAAAAAAAAACTAGCTCACAAAATTACTAAATTTTTAACAATTGGCTCTTGTGAGCCACCTCAAGCTAGTAGTATATCACTGAAAATAATTCAAGATAGTAGCACAGCACTGAAAATGTTATATTTATTTAGGTCAACTTAATTTCTCTCTTTTGTTAGATTTATTCCTAGGTATTTTATAGTTTTTTAATGTAATTGCAAGTGATATATATTTTTCTTATTTAATATCCTAGTCATTGACATATAGAAATGGATTCATGTCAATGTATGGCAAACCACTACAATATTGTAAAGTAATTAGCCTCCAATTAACATAAATAAATTTATATTTAAAAAAAAGACATGGAGGTGGTTTTATCTGTATTTGTGTCTGTGTGTTAGTCGGGGTCCGACTCCTTGCGACCCCATGGATTGTAGCCCGCCAGGCTCCTCTGTCCGTGGGATTCTCCAGGCAAGAGTACTGGAGTGGGTTGCCATTTCCTTCTCCAATTTGTGCCTGTATACACATGAGGTTTGCTAATATTTTGTTTAGGATTTTTGCAAAGTGGTTTTGTAATGTATTTTGTTGTAATGTTAATGTTCTTGTCAAATTTTGGTTTCCAGGTAGTTTGGCCTCATAAAATTAGTTAGAAATCCTCTGGAAAAGTTTGTATTTAATTGTATCATTCACAGATAAAACACTCTAGGACTGGAGATTTTTATGTGGGTAAGATTTTAAATTGCCAGTTTAGTTATCTTAGTAGATACAAGGCTATCAGGATTTTATATTCCTCTTGCATCATTACTCAGTTGTGTTTTTCTAGGACTTTGTCCCTTCTAAATACTCAAATCAGTTATATGTTGGTCATAATATCCTCTTATTATCTTTTTAACATCTGTAGAATCTGTAGTGATCTCCCCTTTGTCTTTAGAAGTACTCACTATTTATATTTTCTCTTCTTTCCTTTGTTAATATTAGTACAGGCATTTATTACTTTTGTAAGTCTTTCCAAAACCCAGTTTTTGGTTGTATTGCTCTTTAGTTTGTTTTCCATTTCAGTAATTCCTGCTCTTTCTTTATTATTTATTTTTTTCTACTTTTGAGGGGTTTAACTTGTTCTAACTATTTGAGATAGAATCTTAGGTTATTAATTTTTTTTTCATTTTTTCTGCTGTATACATTTAAGTTTACAAATTTCCTTCTCAGCACATCTTTACTTTATCCCACAAGTTTTATATGTAATATTATTATTGTTATTTAATTCAAAATATATTCTAAATTCCAGTGTGATTTTTAACATATGATTTATTTAGAAAAACCTTCTTTAATTTCCAAACGTATGGGGGTTTTCTAATATCTTTTGCCTCTGATTTGTAGCTTAATCCCATACTGTATACTGCGCAGTTATTTGTACCCATCATCTTTATTATTCTAATAATTTAAAAATTATATAAGCTGTATTGATTGTATGAAATATTACTTTATAACCACCATTATGGGAGCATCTCTATTGCTAGAGTTAAAGGAATACTGTTCATTCTCTGTATCTGCAATTGACTGCTTATTGTTTAGCAGGTGTCATTATGCCTTATTTTACTTTCATAATTTGAAATTATAATGTTTAAAAAAATCTCATCTTTCTGTACTTCTTTTGTTTTGAAGGAGGAGAAGTTGACCTCAGTGACTTGGATAATGTCATGCAAAATATGGGAATAGAGCCCACACCTAAAGAATACTTGGAGCTAGTGAATTTACTTCCAGTTTATGGTGAGCATTTCAAATATCAGCATAGATTTCAGGAGAGCTAATATTACCTTTAAGAGAGTTAGTATAGTCATCAAAAAAGTTATTCAGTTTTGCAAGCAATAGTTGGCTTTTGAGGAGATAATGATATCCTTAAAAAGCCATTTTATCCAATACCCTGGGTTTATTATAGATAAATTATAAGTTAGAGATAATTAAACATATCCAAATTTTACAGATAATATTTTGAATATTTAAGAATTTATAAATTGTCATTTAAAATATGTATAAGTCAATAGCCCAATCAATTCTAAATCTTGACATCAGAAGTGAGGAATGTTGATAGTTATCTTTCATTCCACTGAGATGCCTATAGAAAATAGGAGAAGGAGGAGGAGAGATACAAAACTAAACTAGTAGAGGGGGAAAAAGACAGAGTCAAAACAAATATAAAATAAGGAAATGTTTTTGCTTTAGCATCAGCTCAGTTCAGTTGCTCAGTCGTGTCCGACTCTTTGTGACCCCATGAACCATAGCACACCAGGCCTCCCTGTCCATCACCAACTCCCGGAGTTTACCCAAACTCATATCCATTGAGTCGGTGATGCCATCCAACCATCTCATCCTCTGTCATTCCCTTCTCCTCCTGCCCACAATCTTTCCCAGCATCAGGGTATTTTCCAATGAATCAGCTCTTTGCATCAGGTGGCCTAAGTATTGGAGTTTCAGCTTCAGCATCAGTCCTTCTAATGAACACCCAGGACTGATCTCCTTCAGGATGGACTGGTTGGATCTCCTTGCAGTCTAAGGGAATCTCAAGAGTCTTCTCCAACACCACAGTTCAAAAGCATCAATTCTTATGTCCTCTGCTTTCTTTCTTTTTTTTTTTCCATTTATTTTTATTAGTTGGAGGCTAATTACTTTACAATATTGTAGTGGTTTTTATAGTCCAACTCTCACATCCATACATGACCACTAAAAAAACCATAGCCTTGACTAGATGGACATCTGTTGGCAAAGTAATGTCTCTGCTTTTTAATATGCTGTCTAGATTGGTCATAACTTTCCTTCCAAGGAGTAAGCGTCTTTTAATTTCATGGCTGCAATCACCATCTGCAGTGATTTTGGAGCCCCCAAAAATAAAAGTCAGCCATTGTTTCCACTGTCTCCCCATCTATTTGCCATGAAGTGATGGGACCGGATGCAATGATCTTAGTTTTCTGAATGTTGAGCCTTAAGCCAACTTTTTCACTCTCCTCTTTCACTTTCATCAAGAGGCTCTTTATTTCTTCTTCACTTTCTGCCATAACGGTGGTGGCATCTGCATATCTGAGGTTATTAATATTTCTCCTGGCAATCTTGATTCCAGCTTGAGCTTCTTCCAGCCCAGCGTTTCTCATGATGTACTCTGCATATAAGGTAAATAAGCAGGGTGACAATATACAGCCTTGATGTACTCCTTTTCCTATTTGGAGCCAGTCTGTTGTTCCATGTCCAGTTCTAACTGTTGCTTCCTGACCTGCATACAGGTTTCTCAAGAAGCAGGTCAGGTGGTCTGGTATTCCCATCTCTAAGAATTTTCCACAGGTTGTTGTGATCCACACAAAGTCAAAGTCAAAGGCTTTGGCATAGTCAATAAAGCAGAAATAGCTGTTTTTCTGGAACTCTCTTGCTTTTTCGATGATCCATCGGATGTTGGCAATTTGATCTCTGGTTCCTCTGCCTTTTCTAAAACTAGCTTGAACACCTGGAAGTTCATGGTTCACGTATTGCTGAAGCCTGGCTTTGAGAATTTTGAGTATTACTTCACTAGCATGTGAGATGAGTGCAATTGTGCAGTAGTTCGAGCATTCTTTGGCATTGCCTTTCTTTGGGATTGGAATGAAAACTGACCTTTTCTAGTCCTGTAGCCACTGCTGAGTTTTCCAAATTTTTGCTTTAGCACAGTAGGTATTAATAATTGTCTCAGGTGCTAAAGAATTGATAGACTTACCATATTAAGAATTTTTCTTACATTTGGTTTTATCATTTCTAGAAGATAAATTTTAGGAGCAAATTATTTATTGCTCCTATTATTTATTGCTTCTTTTAATAATAATAATAATTATTATTAGATAAATTTTTGGAGCAAATTATTTTAATGGTCTATATTTCTGTACTTGGATATTTAGTATTGCTTTAGTATATCTAGTTCTTTTTTCTGTGACCTAAATTATGTTATTTTCTTACAGCTACATCTGATGGAAAAATATATAAGAATAGGTTGTTGAACTGTGTGAAAGCTACAAAAGGTGAGAGAGATACAAATTGATAAGTCAGATTGAGACAGTTATGTGTCACTCTTGTCTTTTCCTAGTCATTAACCATTGCTTGCTGTCATTCTCATATATATATATACATATATTTCCATAATTCTTTTAATACATATATATGTGTTTTGTGCCAGTTTCAGCCTATCAGTAACCAGTGTTGTGGATGGATTGGCCCTTGTGATTATTGTTACAATTGCAAGATACCCTTCAATATTAATCATCAGGAAGCTTTGAAAAAACAAAGGTTTATTACTTACATGACCTGGAAATTACTCAGTACATCTGGGGTCACATAGTGAGGTTGCAAGGAGAGAGAGAGAGAGAGAGTGTGTGCATGGGCCTGAAGTTCCACTTTTATTATGCTTGAGGGTGGGAGCCTAGGGTTTTGTGTTCTCACTCTTTACTGGTGAATTTAGAACATAAGAGTGGACAAAAACCACTACAATATTGTAAAGTAATTAGCCTCCAACTAATAAAAATAAATGAAAAAAGAAAAAGAATTGGACCATAAAAAAAATAAAATAAAAATAAATTTAAAAAAAGAGTGGAAGTTTAAAGATTGGGAAGAGAATAAGTGGTTCAAATAATTGGAATCTAAATCAACCAAGATCTCTAAAACAACGGAGCTTCAGTGCTGGGAGGTGTGTGACAGTCAATGTATTCATTCGAGATAACCATCTTTGAGGTGAGTGCACTTGAATTACAAAAAGGAAAAAAAACACTGTCAGGATTTACACTACTCTTCATATTGATTAAATAATCTCCTGTTTTATTTTAAAGAGATGTTCTAACAGTTTAGGTTTACCTCAATTTTGGCTGTGGATGTATTAAAATTTAAGGCTATTATATACTGAGATGGGCTTCCCTGGTAGCTTAGTTGATAAAGAATCCACCTGCAATTAAGGAGACCCTGGTTCGATTCCTGGGTTGGGAAGATCCCCTGGAGAAGGGATGGGTTACCCACTCCAGTATTCTTGGGCTTCTCTGGTGGCTCAGATGGTAAAAGGACCCACCTGCAATGCGGGAGACCTGGGTTCAATCCCTGTGTTTGGAAGATTCCCTGGAGGAGAGCATGGCAACCCACTCCATTATTCTTGTCTGGAGAATCCCAATGGACAGAGGAGCCTGGAGGGCTACAGTCCATGGGGTCACAAAGAGTTAGACATGACTGAGCGACTAAGCACAGCATGTATTGAAATACAGTGACCAAACTGAGCACAGTTACTTGTATAAATGTTTATATTATAAACTGTTATGTTTGTTTTTTTCTGCTAAAATTAACCTGAGTGTTTTCTCAATCTGCTTTCAATATGTTGTGTTATATAGATTAATAGATTAGTTTTAGTTCATTAATGACCTTCTTTAAACACTTAAATGTCCTTGACCTCTTTTTTATGATGAAATTAATAGCCATAGTACATAGGCATTAATATTTATTATATTCTGAAATTTATGTCAATTTCCTCATGTGTTTCTCTTTTTAAGGATTGCAAGTTGGTGTTCAGGATCTTGATGCTATTCTTGGAAACATGACAGTCAAACTCACAGCTGAGGAACCTATTGACCTAACTCCATATATACCAGTTGATGGTAAGTGCCTTAGACATCATTGTGCCCTAATAAGAATTTGGGGTTTGGGGCTGATATTTTTGATAGTACTTATTTGGCGTAAATAAGAATGGTTTTTACCTCTTAATATATTAAAATTTCCCAAAGAAAGGCAATGCCAAAGAATGCTCGAACTACTGCACAATTGCACTCATCTCACATGCTAGCAAAGTAATGCTCAAAATTCTCCAAGCCAGGCTTCAACAGTACGTGAACCGTGAACTTCCAGATGTTCAAGCTGGATTTAGAAAAGGCAGGGGAACCAGAAACCAAATTGCCAACATCTGTTGGATCACCGAAAAAGCAAGAGAGTTCCAGAAAAACATCTATTTCTGCTTTATTGACTGTGCCAAAACCTTTGACTGTGTGGATCACAACAACCTGTGGAAAATTCTTAGAGAGATGGGAATACCAGACCACCTGACCTGCTTCTTGAGAAACCTGTATGCAGGTCAGGAAGCAACAGTTAGAACTGGACATGGAACAACAGACTGGTTCTAAATCGGGAAAGGAGTACGTCAAGGCTGTATATTGTCACCCTGCTTATTTACCTTATATGCAGAGTACATCATGAGAAACGCTGGGCTGGAAGAAGCTCAAACTGGAATCAAGATTGCCAGGAGAAATATTAATAACCTCAGATATGCAGATGCCACCACCGTATGGCAGAAAGTGAAGAAGAAATAAAGAGCCTCTTGATGAAAGTGAAAGAGGAGAGTGAAAAAGTTGGCTTAAGGCTCAACATTCAGAAAACTAAGATCATGGCATCCGGTCCCATCACTTCATGGCAAATAGATGGGGAGACAGTGGAAACAATGGCTGACTTTTATTTTTGGGGGCTCCAAAATCACTGCAGATGGTGATTGCAGCCATGAAATTAAAAGACACTTGCTCCTTGGAAGGAAAGCTATGACCAATCTAGACAGCATATTAAAAAGCAGAGACATTACTTTGCCAACAGATGTCCATCTAGTCAAGGCTATGGTTTTTCCAGTAGTCATGTATGGATGTGAGAGTTGGACTATAAAGAAAACTGAGTGCTGAAGAATTGATGCTTTTGATCTGTGATGTTGGAGAAGACTCTTGAGAGTCCCTTGGACTGCAAGGAGATCCAACGAGTCCTGAATATTCATTCAGGAAATCAGTCCTGGCTATTCACTGGAAGGACTGATGCTGAAGCTGAAACTCCAATACTTTGGCCACCTGATGCAACGAACTGACTCATTTGAAAAGACCCTGATGCCCTGGGAAGATTGAAGGTGGGAGCAGAAGGGGATAACAGAGGATGAGATGGTTGGATGGCATCACTGACTCAATGGACGTGAGTTTGAGTAAACTCTGGGAGTTGGTGATGGACAGGGAGGCCTGGTGTACTGCAATCCATGGGGTTGCAAGGAGTCAGACATGACTGAGTGACTGAAATTACTGATTGACTGATATTAAAATTGATACTATTTTTTTTTACCATTTATTCATTCAGTAAATATTACTGAGCATCACATATTGGATGTTCTGCTAAGTGCTAGAGATTGAATAGCAAGTAAAAACAACCATAGTCCTTGACCTAAGCAGCTTAATATCTACTATATCACAATTCTTCATGTACTAGTAGAAGCTGAATTAGAAGTAGAGAATTCAGACAATACTGCAAAGCTACAGTAATCAAATCAGTGTGGTATTGGCACAAAAACAAACATATGTATCAATGGAACAAAATAGAGCGCCCAGAAACCCACACACCTACAGTCAAATAATCTTTGACAAAGGACACAAGAGTATATAATGGGAAAAAGACAGTCTCTTAAGTAAAATGTGTTTGGAAAGTTGGACAGCTGCTTGTAAACCAATGAAGTTAGCACACACAATCTCACTACACACAATAATTAACTCAAAATGGCTTAAAGACTTAAACATAAGACATGACACCATAAAATACCAGAAGAGAGCACAGGCAAAACATTCTCTGACGTGAATGTACCAATGTTTTCCTAGATCAGTCTCTGAAGGCAATAGAAGTAAAAATGAAAATAAACAAGTGAGATCTAATCAAACTTACAAGTTCTTGCACAGCAAAGGAAACAATAAACAAGAAGACAACCTACAGAATGGGAGAAGATATTTGCAAGTGATGTGATTGACAATGGCTTAATTTCCATAATATAGCAATAGCTCATACAACTCAATAACAAAGAAACAGGCAACCCGATAAAAAAAATGATCAGAAGACCTAAAGAGACATTTCTCAAAAGAAGACATGCAAATGGTTAACAGACATGTGAAAAGATGCTCAACATTGCTAATTATTAGAGAATTGTGGATCAAAACCTCAATGAGGTACCACCTCACACCAGTCAGAATGGCTATCATTAAAAGTCTACAAATAACAAATGCTGGAGAGGATGTGGAGAAAAGGGAACCTTCCTACACTGTTGGTAGGAATGTAAGTTTGTGTCACCACTGTGGAAAATAGTGTGCAGGTTCCTCAGCAAACTAAAGATAAAATTACCATATGATCTATCAATCCCACTCCTGGGCATATTTCCAGACAAAGCTTTAATTCAAAAAGATATGGGCATCCCTGTGTTCATAGCAGCGCTATTCACAATAGCCAAGATATGGCTGTATAGCTTGGGGAATATCTTCAATATCCTGTAATAAGCTGTGATGAAAAAGAATATGAAAATATATATATATATACACACACACACATATATATTATTACTGAGTGACTTTGCTTTACAGCAGTAATGAACACAACATTGAGATTCGACTATACTTCACTAAAAAATAAATTTAAGTAAAGAGGAAGGGGTTCCATGGTGGCTTAGTGGTAAAGAATTTGCCTGCCAGTATGTGAGACACAGATTCTATCCCTGGTCTGAGAAGACCCCACATGCCACATGGCAACTAAGCCCATGTGGCACAATTGCTGAACCTGTGCTCTGGAGCTGGGAAGCTGCAACTACTGAAGTCCTGGGCCCTAGAGCTGGCGCACCACAGTGAAGAGTAGCTCCTGCTCACCACAACTAAAGAAATCCCATGACAACAATGAAGACCCAGCATAGATAAAATGATTCATTAATTTTAAAACTCTTTTATTTTTAGACAAAAAAATTATATATTTTTAAATTAAAAAAAGAAAAGAGGAAGATGCTACTAACAAGCTAAGAACTAAATTCTTTCCACTAAATTATAATTAAATGCTCTTTCCACATTATGATTGTATGGGCTTTTAAAATCTATTACCCCCATACTCCTTAAAAAAAGATTTAAGTATAAATGCCTAGAGTTAGATACTAGAACTTTTAGCAATAAAACTTCACTTTTTGTTTCCAAAGTCATTATCTGGACTCCTTGCCAATAATTAGCATATCTTATATGATGGGAAAGCTGAATTCTAGTTCAGCATAGCAAGTGGTGAAGAAAAGTTTTGGTAAAATTAGAGTTGATCTCATAATAAAGCAAGTACTTGCTAATAAAACTTATTTTATATCAGCAATCTATATCATCCTAATTTACTACAAAGTTATTCTCATAATTGCTTGTTTTTTTGCCTTGATTATCATTCAGAGATTATACTAGAATTAACAAGGAAGTCTTTATCTGAAGTGCCAGTGGCCTATTTGTTAGGTCAGGTACCTGTTTACCCTGCAGTTGGTTGTAATGCTTCAAAGACAGTTTTTTTTTTTAAATTATATCAAATAATGGCATCATTCACAATAATACCATAAGTCTCTATTTCTTTTGCTTTGAAGAAGGAGAGGTTGTTGTCAATGACATGAAAAAAGTTCCTGGAAACATGGGAATAGAACTCAAAGAAAAGGAACATGAGTTGGTGAACAACGTGCCAATTAATGGTAAGAATTTCTGTAACTATTCTGCTTCCTATCTAGGTGAAAAACAAAAACTGTCCAAAAAACCTTTAGAAGGCAATATTGTTTTATCTTAAGAAGAAATACCAACTCTGTCATCTCATTGTTAGTTTGGGAATCAGTAGACTCTAGTTATAAATCCCATGACCATGGATGAAAAATACTGGTTCTTATTTTTTAATCCATTGTAAGTCCTAAAGTTTCAAATGAGAATTAAGGGGGAAAAGGAAGGCATTGAAAAGTATTGGAATGAAAATAAATGAGACATTACAAACAATAAATGGGGAAGGGGCTTCTGCATGCTAGAGTCCAGGCAATAACTACCTTAGATGCCAATGAGTGTTTACTCCATTTCATATTTTATAAAAAATTATTGAGAGTAAATTTGTACTTTGTAGGGAATGTAAGTTCTGACTTTGTGAAATGGTGGCTTCTATACTGCTTAATGAATCTTTATATCACTTTTGTGAGATTTTGATTAGTGTATTTCTTAAAGCCCATGGAAAGATCAATCAGAATAGGATGATTGATGGTATGAAGGCCTTTAAAGATGAGCAAAAAGAAAAAATAGGATATTAAATCTTGATAGCTGCACCCTTCTAATATTTTGATGGCATGCTTATGCTTCTTTTAATCCATCTGTACTTTTGCAGATAATCTGCATTATATGTTAGAAAGAACATGTCATAATTTGTTGAAAGTTTATGGAAAAGAAGAAAATAAGTTCTGTCTAGTCTGAAGAGTGATTAAGAAACAAAAAAAGTGGTAGTTGCTAAGAAATTTACTCAGAAAAAGAAAAATTTCTCGGGTGTCAGCAAAAAAAAAAAAAAAATCATGCTTATTGGGTAGAAGTATGAAATTTGTTTTCCCCACTGCTGTGTTTCACTAAGCAGCTCATCAACTTCTTTTAAAACTTTCTGCTATGTGGAGTGGCCAAGGGAAGAGATTTTATTCTATTATTGAACATCTTTTAAACACTTGAACAGAATTTATTTAGCCATGGGCTTTGTACTAAAACCTATAACCATATTATGCAGGAATTAATAGTTTTTGGTTACATTTAAGAATCACTAAATTTTGGGTTTGTTCCTCTCAGTTTCTTAAAGGGAAGGGGATGATTGTATCAACAAGTTATATACTTTTCTGTAAAGCATGAGGTTGAATCTCATAGGCAAAAAACTTTAAAATCTGAAATAGAATCTAAAAATTAATAACTGAGCATTTAATATAGCAGTTAACCACTCAAGAGGTCTTGGGCTTATGAAATGCTGAAATGAATCTCTAAAGCTACTAATCTGGCACTAAGAAGACATTTTAAAACCTCACAGAATCTATTTCTAACTAGAGATAAATTCTGTCTTTAAGACTTATATTGAGTTTGTTATATCAGCAACTTCTTTCACTGTGTATCATAAACAACGCTGAAGTTTCTGAAGACCACAAAAGACCAGAGAAGAGTCAGGGAAAAGAGAACAAATTGGGACAAGGAGAGTGGAAATAGATGAAAACATTTTAATTGAAAAATTAAATCTAGGTCTACATAGCAAACATTGAAGTGAAGGATTAGCAATTACTCAGCAGAAGTGATCTGGGAGTTCAAGCAAATGAGAGTGGCCCCTTGTTATTGTTCGGAAAGATGAGATCTGTGGTCTACAGAAACAGGTGCTGAACTACCTTGGGCACGTTTTGTTGTTTCAGGTTGTCCCCAAGAAACGGTAATAGGAAACAGGTTCTAGATTAATCTATCCTATTGAACTTTTCTGAACATTGGAAATTAGTCTTGATAGCCCTATTAAAAGTGTTAAATGCTAGTACAGAGACATGAATTATATTTTCTCTCTTTCTTTATATCAGTAACACAAGCTAATTAGTAATACACAGACATGAATGTATTTTTAGTATTTTGGAAACATTGTATTTTTGTCATTTTCCACTCCTACTGCTTTCCTAAGGAGGGAAGGTTAACGTGAGTACTTTGGACAGCATTCTGGGGGAAATGAGAATTAAACTCATAGAAAAGGAAAAGGAAAAACTGACAGAAAACCTGCTAGCTAATGGTGAGTATTTTAGAAATAACTGTGCCTTTGATGGGAATTTGTGTTTGTAAACATGAGTATGAGAATTGCTAAAGCTAGTGACGTTTAGTACCCAAAAGGTATTTTGTTGATCTTGAGAAGAATTAATTTCTTATGCAAAGATAAGTCCTATTTCTTCATTTCTATAAATCCCAAGGAGCAGAAAACAGTTGTCTTCAGTTTATTGTTCTGTTCAACACTTTCTCACAAAAAACTTAATTTTCCCTATAATTCCTGAAAATGTTCATATTTATATCTTTGAACCAATTTTCTCACCCAAATTTTGAATTGGTATATTTTAATTTCTATAGGACATTTCTGTGCTGTCCCTCAGATATCATGGATTTTGTCAGTAACCACAGTAATTATCCCTGTGGTACTTAATGAAAGCAGCCACATGGGGCTTTTAGAAATATATTGGGGGCACGTTTGGTTGTCACAGGTGATTTTAAGATTGGGTACTATTAGTATTAAATTCTTTGAGCACTTCCCAGGTGGCACAGTGGTAAAGAATCCATCTGCCAATGCAGGAGATGCAGGAGATGTGGGTTTGATCCCTGGGTCAGGAAGATCCCCTGGAGATGGGCATGGCAACCCACTCCAGTATTCTTGCCTGGAGAATCCCAAGGACAGAGGATCTTGGCGGGCTGCAGTCCATAAGGTCACAAAGAGTTGGACACAACTGAGCACGCATGCATGAGTGCCAGGGATACTAAGTGCTCTACAATTAATAGGACTTTTCAACACACTGAAAAATTGTTCCACAGATAATACCAATTGCATGTTCAGTAATTGAGAAACTCTGGACCCTAACTTGGCTCGTATTTCCATACTTTTTCACTATTATGGTACCATCATTATTATCTTAGTAATATAAGCTGGAATCCTGAGAGTTAACCTTCACTCAATTCTAACTCATTATATTACAAATGAGTACCATTTGTCTATAAAATGTGAGCTTCTTTTGCCAGAGACCATACCTGGATCTTCATTTTACATCATTATCCCTCCCTCATCTTAGTACCTTTCACATATTATAATAAATATTTAATGAAAGAATTAGAATAAATAAAAGAAGTTTCTATTCAAAATGAGAGAAAAACAAAAAGAGTGCTAGTGGCTGGTACTTACAGTAGCCTATTGATAGATGCCTCAACTATTTGCTTACTATTATACTCTTCATACCAATTATTAATACCACAGTGTTGTCATAGTTATCCCACACAGAGTTAACTGTCTTCTATTCTTGTAAGAAATATTTGGTCTTACTTGCATTTAGGAGCCCATTTTCTCAGGGAAGTTTATAATCCATTGCAGTCTATTCAGTTCTCAATGACATAATGGGAAAATAGTTTTATATACAAAATGTAAAGTTTTTTGCTTTCTTCCAGTTTCTTTTCTGTCATCTCCTCATTCTACCCTCATGTCCTTCTAATGTGAGCCAGTGGGTGTCCCTTTTGAGATTATAATTTACTTTATTGTGACTAACTACAATTATAGTTAGTAGAGTTATCAAAGGACTTTGTGAATACCCGGATCACTCCAAAAAGAAATCTCATGCCCTTTAGCTATCACCCTACAAGCCCTATGTAATTACTAATCTATCTTCTGTCTCTGTAGATTTGCCTTACCATTTCAAATAAATGGTATAATATGTGGGTTTTGTGACTAGCTTATTTCACTTAGTATGTACAGGTTTATCTGTATTGTATGTATCAGTTAATTCATTCTTATTTTTTGCCTTTTTTTCAATATTTTTATTGTGATAAAATACACATAACATAAAATTTACTATCTTAATCATTTTAAAGTATACAGTTCAGTGGTGTTAAGTTCATTGATATTATTGTACAACCATTCAGTTCAGTTAAGTTCAGTCGCTCAGTCATGTCTGACTATTTGCGACCCCATGGACCACAGCACGCCAGGCCTCCCTGTCCATCACCAACTCCCAGAGTTTACCCAAACTAATGTCCATTGAGTCTGTGATGCCATCCAACCGTCTCATCCTCTGTCATCTCCTTCTCCTCCTGCCTTCAATCTTTGCCAGCATCAGGGTCTTTTCAAATGAGTCAGCTCTTCACATCAGGTGGCCAAAGTATTGGAGTTTCAGCTTCAACATCAGTCCTTCCAGTGAACACTCAGAACTGATCTTCTTTAGGATCTCTTTGCAGTCCAAAGGACTCTCAAGAACCTTCTCCAACACCACAGTTCAAAAGCATCAATTCTTTGGCACTCAGCTTTCTTTATAGTCCAACTCTCACTTCCATACATTACTACTGGAAATACTATAGCCTTGACTAGACGGACCTTTGTTGACAAAGTAATGTCTCTGCTTTTTAATATGCTGTCTAGGTTGGTCATAACCTTCCTTCCAAGGAGTAAGTGAGTTTTAATTTCAACCATTACCATCATCCATCTCCAGAATTCTTTTCATTTTGCAAATTGAAACTTTATATTCATTAAACAAAAGCTCCCCGCTGCCCCTTATCCCCAGCCCCTAGCAGCCACTGTTCTGTTTCTGTCCCTATGACTTTATATCCCTCTGATTTCATGTAAGTGGAATGACTGATTTATTTCATGTGGCATAATGTCCTCAAGGTTCACCTATGTTATAGCATATGTTGGAATTTCCTGCCTTGTAAGCCTCAGTAATATTCCACTGTAGGTGCATCCCTCATTCTGCTTATCTGTTCATCCATCAGTGAACACTGTGTTGCTTCCACATTCTAGTTGTTTATAATGCTGCTATGAACATGAGTGTACTGCTTCATTCCTTTTTATTGCCAAATAATATTCCATTGTATGGATATTATTTTCTTTCCTGCTTATCAGTTGATAGGCATTTGGGTTCTTTCCACCTTTGGGGCATAATAAGCATTTCCAAACATACACAAAAGTAGTAATGGAATAATATAATTATTCTTTCTCACATGTTCCTGTCACCTAGATTGAACAAGTAGGAAGATTTCGTTACACTTGTTTTTTTTTTTTTATTTTTCTGAATGAAATAGTTCAAAACAAGTTCCAACATCATTTTGTTCTTATGTACTTCAGTATGCATCTCTTAAAAATACAGACCATTTTTTATGTTACTGCAATGCCATTATATAATTTAATTAAAAATTTTCTTACTTATCTCTAGCTTTTTTACAGTTGTTAATAGTTTATTCAAGTCAAACTCCAAAGTTTACACCCTGTATCTATTAAGACACTTGAATCTTATGGAATATAATAAAGCTGATCCTCCTTCCTCCTCCTCTTTTACTAAAGTTCTAATTTACTGAAGAAACTGTGTCTGTTGTCAGTTGTCTTGTAGAACATCCCACTTACTAAATTTGTTTTCTCATCTGTCTTGTTCCTCTAGCCTATGTATTCCCTATAACTAGAAGTCAGCTCTAATGGTTTAATTATTTTCAATTTTAACATTTTTTTGACAAGAATACTTCATATGTGATACTGTACATTTTACATTGATTTATATCAGGAAATACAATCTATTTTATCTTTTTGAAAATAGCTATACAATAGTCACAAAGAATTGGACCCAAATTAGTGACTGAACAACAACAAAAAACAGTTGTCACAAATTGCTTATTTCAAGTTCCATCTTCATTCCCTATAGTGTGAGATGCCATCTTAACTATATACTTAGTTTCTATATTCACTTGCCTGTTTGGGGAATTCATATTCTGTCCTATTGGTCTAGTTATTCATACACTAATACTAAATTGCTTTGAATATGACAGCTTTATCATGTTTTAATATAGGTTGGTCTAACCCCAGGCCCTCATTCCCTTCCCCTAGACACATAAGTATATGGCTCCCCCCAGGTCTGGCTGTTCTTTATGGGAATGTCTTTCTGTGTGACTTTTATTAGTAGGATATTTGTCTTTTTTTTTTTTAATCTTCCATTTTCTATGTAATATATTCCCAAGTGAGAAGATTATTGATTTCTTAGGGTTTGGAAATCACTTATGTGGTCAGAGTACTTATTGTATGTACTTGCTTATTATTGTGCTTAGTCAAAAAACCCCAACATGAAGAAATATGAAGGTATATGGTGCACCATTATTTCTTATTTTCTTTGGTACAGAAATAGCAACTATTCTTTCAAATTTAGATGGAACATAAAAATCTTCCACATTCAATATAGACTGGCATTATTCTGAGTCAAGATTAGATCATGTGATGATGATGCTGTGCCCAGTTTGTTGTAGTTTGGGCCTCCAAGGATATAAATGATGCCATACATGCCTCAGTAGGTGTGCCCATGAACATTGTGAGCAACTCATTAAGAAGCTCCAGGAAAAAGAGGAAATGCCTCTTCCTGGCACTATGCTTACCTGCCTAGCTTCCTGTTTTTCATGAGACTTTGGACTAGTAATTCCTTACTCTCTTTCAGCTCTTCATTGCTTTCAAAATGATGCTTGTTATATTTTATTCAAGATTTTAGTTCCTTTAAGCAGTAAGATGGGTCTGAATAACATAGCCATCCAAATGAATGGAAACAACTTGCTGGTCAGTTAAGGTATCTAATCTGGGAGTTCAGAAAAGAAAAATAAACTTTACTCATTTTCATTTATTTTACAATTTGCTGTAAATAATTAAGAACTGGCTTAACCATTTTGAATATATCAATTCTAATTCTAATACCCTTATTGACTGCCTTGGTATATATATGAAGAGACCTTATTAAATCTTGGCCTTCTTGATAAGGTAGATGAAGAAGTTGTTGTTCAGTTGCTAAATCATCCAACTCTTGTGACCCCGTGAACTGTAGCACACCAGGCTTCCCTGTCCTTCACCATCTTCTGGAGTTTGCTCAAACTCATGTCCATTGAGTCAGTGATGCCATCCAACCACCTCGTCTTCTGTCATCCCCTTCTCCTCCTGCCTTCAATCTTTCCCAGCATCAGGTCTTTTCTAATGAGTTGACTCTTTACATCAGGTAGCCAAAGTATTGGAGCTTCAGCTTCAGCATCAGTCCTTCCAATGACTATTCAGGGTTGATACCCTTTAGAATTGACTGGTCTGATCTCCTTGCTGTCCAAGGGACTCTCAAGAATCTTCTCCAGCACCACAAATTCGAAAGCATCAGTTCTTCAACACTTAGCCGTCTTTATGGTCCAACTCTTACATTTGTACATGACTAGTGGAAAAACCAAACCTTTGACTATACAGACAAAGCTGTAATCATAATGCACAATAAGTAACATCAATGGTCACATTGTAGAACCAATAAGTTTTTTGTACATGCTTTTCTTTTTACAAGATTATTGATGTCAATAAAGTGGGTACTCTTTTGCAAAACATGGGGATGAACTTTACAGAAAAGGAAATTAGTAATCTGACACACAATCTAACAGGTGATGGTAAGTATTTAAGACATATTTGAATTGCTCAGGGTGTCTGGAGAATATGGGCTTCTATAAAAGTAATCTCTGAAAACTCTTACTTGACATTGAGACAGAAGACAGTAAAGATGACTCAAGACAGAAAGTAAACATGTTGATGTTGGACAAAAAGCAACAAAATTCTGTAAGGAAATTATACTTCAATTAAAAAATAAACATTTTTCTAAAAAAGAAAGTAAACATATTTTGTCCCTTGATATTTCCAGAAATTCTGATTCAGTTGAGAATATGGCCAGTGCCACTATTAGACTTGGATAGAACCAGAGAAAGACAGTACTGTGGGGGGAATGTATACCATTCCCTTTAACACAAGAATTTTTTTTTTAATAGAAAAGACAGCTTAGCCAAATGTGGGAAATTACTTAAAAAAAGAGTTCTATCACCACCATTATTTCCAGGGACTTTAGGACAGCAGAATAAAGGAGAAGTGATAAGTGTGGGACTTAACTTCCTATACCACATGAGAAGGGCAGAGTCGTCCAGATACCCCAAGGGAAAGGACCATGAAGAATTCAAGCTGTCATGCAAGGAATGCAAGAATGCTCAGCCACTCATGCTTCTGCTTGCATCCTTACATTCCTGAACCAGAATCTGGTCCAAGGACTATGTTCCCAGACTTCTAATCTCCCTCAATGGGCTAGAGACAAACTCTAAAGAGCAGTAAATTTCACATTAGGGCTCAATTAATTCATAAACTAAATAAACAAAAGTTAAAGATCTAAACCTGAGATCACTCCAGTGAGGCTAAGTGTTTGAAACATTTCCTGACTATTTTACAATCTTAATTGAATTAATATTTGCTTATCTTATTAAGATGCATTTAATTGCATCATTGTGTAGGACAGAACTGTTCCCTAAAATATTTTTTGTTTCATTCTATAATTTTTATCACTTTCAATCTACCAGAAAGAATATGCAGGTGATCTTCATTGTCTTATTTTCTTTGAGTGGGATGATGTATCCATTAGGAAAAGTGGGACTAGATGTGGAGCTATCACTTATCATAATAGAAAAATATGTTTTTAGCTTAAGAGACCTGTCTGAGATTATAATGGTACTTTTAAAAATATTGCCATAATAAAATGAACCAGAATTATGAAATAAAAAATATATAGCTATTTTTTGGGACTGTCATCTAGTCTTGCCATTGATTGCTCTTCCTTGTTTTGAATAATAATTTAAGATCAACCAAGACAATGAAAAGGGCTTCCCTGGTGGTTCAGACAGTAAAGAATCTGCCTGCAATGTGGGAGACCTGGCTTCATTCTCTGGGTTGGGAAGATCCCTTGGAGTAGGAAATGGCAACCCACTCCAGTATTCTTGCCTGGAAAACTCCATGGACATAAGAGCCTGGTGAACTGCAGTCCATGGGGTCACAAGAGTCGGACATGACTGAGCAACTAAACCACCACCACCAAGTCAATGAAAAGCGGTATTCCCAGGTGGTGCTATGACCAACCTAGATAGCATATTAAAAGGCAGACATTACTTTGCCAACAAAGGTACGTCTAGTCAAAGCTATGGTTTTTCCAGTAGTCACGTATGGATGTGAGAGTTAGACTATAAAGTAAGCTGAGCACTGAAGAATTGATGCTTTTAACTGTAGTGTTGGAGAAGACTCCTGAGAGTCCCTTGGAATGCAAGGAGATCAAACCAGTCAGTCCTTTTCTTTTTTTCTGTTTACTATAAACTTTCTTTTTTTTTTTCCATTTATTTTTATTCATTGGAGGCTAATTACTTTACAATATTGTTGTGGTTTTTGCCATACATTGACATGAATCAGCCATGGATTTACATGTGTTCCCCATCCTGATCCCCGCTCCCACCTCCCTCTACATCCCATCCCTCTGGGTCTTCCCAGTGCACCAGCCCTGAGCACTTATCTCATGCATCCAACCTGGGCTGGTGATCTGTTTCACCCTTGATAGTATACTTGTTTCAATGCTGTTCTCTCTGAACATCCCACCCTCGCCTTCTCTCACAGAGTCCAAAAGTCTGTTCTGTACATCTGTGTCTTTCTTTTTTGCATATAGGGTTATCATTACCATCTTTCTAAATTCCATATATATGTGTTAGTATACTGTGTATTGGTCTTTATCTTTCTGGCTTACTTCACTCTGTATAATGGGCTCCAGTTTCATCCATCTCATTAGAACTGATTCAAATGAATTCTTTTTAATGGCTGAGTAATATTCCATGGTGTATATGTACCACAGCTTCCTTATCCATTCGTCTGCAGATGGGCATCTAGGTTGCTTCCATGTCCTGGCTATTATAAACAGTGCTGCGATGAACATTGGGGTGCACGTGTGTCTTTCAGATCTGGTTTCCTCGGTGTGTATGCCCAGAAGTGGGATTGCTGGGTCATATGGCAGTTCTATTTCCAGTTTTTTAAGGAATCTCCACACTGTTCTCCATAGTGGCTGTACTAGTCTGCATTCCCACCAACAGTGTAAAAGGGTTCCTTTTCTCCACACCCTCTCCAGCATTTATTGCTTGTAGACTTTTGGATAGCAGCCATTCTGACTGGTGTGTAATGGTACCTCATTGAGGTTTTGATTTGCATTTCTCTGATGATGAGTGATGTTGAGCATCTTTTCATGTGTTTGTTAGCCATCTGTATGTCTTCTTTGGAGAAATGTCTGTTTAGATCTTTGGCCCATTTTTTCATTGGGTCATTTATTTTTCTGGAATTGAGCTGCAGGGGTTGCCTGTATATTTTTGAGGCTAATCCTTTGTCCGTTGCTTCATTTGCTATTATTTTCTCCCATTCTGAAGGCTGTCTTTTCACCTTGCTTATAGTTCCCTTTGTTGTGCAAAAGCTTTTAATTTTAATTAGGTCCCATTTGTTTATTTTTGCTTTTATTTCCAATATTCTGGGAGGTGGGTCATAGAGGATCCTGCTGTGATTTATGTCGGAGACTGTTTTGCCTATGTTCTCCTCTAGGAGTTTTATAGTTTCTGGTCTTACATTTAGATCTTTAATCCATTTTGAGTTTATTTTTGTGTATGGTGTTAGAAAGTGTCCTAGTTTCATTCTTTTACAAGTGGTTGACCAGTTTTCCCAGCACCACTTGTTAAAGAGGTTGTCTTTTTTTCATTGCATATTCTTGCCTCCTTTGTCGAAGATAAGGTGTCCGTAGGTATGTGGATTTATCTCTGGGCTTTCTATTTTGTTCTATTGATCTATATTTCTGTCTTTGTGCCAGTACCATACTGTCTTGATGACTGTGGCTTTGTAGTAGAGCCTGAAGTCAGGCAGGTTGATTCCTCCAGTTCCATTCTTCTTTCTCAAGATTGCTTTGGCTAGTCGAGGTTTTTTGTATTTCCATACAAATTGAGAAATTATTTGTTCTAGTTCTGTGAAGAATACTATTGGTAGCTTGATAGGGGGAATATTTTAAAATCATGTTATTATCTCTGATGTTATTATTGAGTTTCTTAATAACATGAGCTTTAAGCTCAACATTCAGAAAACTAAGATCATGGCATCTGGTCCCATCGCTACATGGCAAATAGATGGGGAAACAGTGGCTGACTTTATTTTGGGGGGCTCCAAAATCACTGCAGATGGTGATTGCAACCATGAAATTAAAAGATGCTTACTCCTTGGAAGGAAAGTTATGACCAACCTAGATAGCATATCGGGATGGGGAATACATGTAACTCCATGACTGATTCATGTCAATGTATGACAAGACCCACTGCAATGTTGCGAAGTCATTGGCCTCCAACTGATAAAAATAATTGAAAAAAAAAATTAAAAAAAAAAAAGCAGAGACATTACTTTGCCAACAAAGGTCTGTCTAGTCAAGGCTATGGTTTTTCCAGTGGTCGTGTATGGATGTGAGAGTTGGACTATAAAGAAAGATGAGCGCCGAAGAAGTGATACTTTTTTTTTTTTTTAAGTCAGAAGTAAAATACCTTTATCTCTTCCTTCACACAAGTTGAGCACCTTAGCTCTTTTTTAAATTTTTATTTATTTATTTATTTTTTATTAGTTGGAGGCTAATTACTTCACAACATTTCAGTGGGTTTTGTCATACATTGACATGAATCAGCCATGGAGTTACATGTATTCCCCATCCCGATCCCCACTCCCACCTCCCTCTCCACCCAATTCCTCTGGGTCTTCCCAGTGCACCAGGCCCGAGCACTTGTCTCATGCATCCCACCTGGGCTGGTGATCTGTTGAAGTGATACTTTTGAACTGTGGTGTTGGAGAAGACTCTTGAGAGTCCCTTAGACTGCAAGGAGATCCAGCCAGTCCATCCTAAAGCAGATCAGTCCTAGGTGTTCACTGGAAGGACTGATGTTGAAGCTGAAACTCCAATACTTTAGCCACCTGATGTGGAGAACTGACTCATTAGAAAAGACCCTGATGTTGGGAAAGATTGAAGGCAGGAGGAGAAGGGGACGACAGAGGATGAGATGGTTGGATGGCATCTCCAATGCAATGGACATAAGTTTGAGTAAGCTCCGGGAGTTGGTGATGGACAGGGAAGCCTGGCGTGCTGCAGTCCATGGGGTTGCAAAGAGTCAGACACGACTGAGCGACTGAACCGAACTGATATGGATATATTTCATTCTGCCCTTGCATGTTCTTAAATTGTTACCTTCTGAGCCACCAGAAAAGCCCCTGATTCCTCATAGGCATGAATATTTCATTATTTGAAATGATTAGGTAAGCCATAAAACTCTCAAATGTCTATATCCTCATCTTTCCAAAGGAAAAAAGGTTGATGTCGATGACCTTCCAAATCTTCTTAGGGACAAGGGAATTGAGCTGACAGATAAGGAATGCTCAGAGCTGAAGAAAATCCTACCAATCAATGGTGAGTCACATGGTTGCCACTCAGGCCTTTCATGGCCTAGTTGTGTGGCCTTTTTGAGAAGTTATAAAACTTCCCTATAAAATTTCCTCTAGAAATTTCTGAACTTTAAGAGAAAAAAATCTAGGCTGTGTAGAAACCATATAACTGTCAATTAAATTTACTTTTTAAGTCATTAAAACTTTCGGCTATGAGTAAAGCAATTAATATTGTGTGTGCATGTGCTTAGTTATGTTCAACTCTGTGACCCACGAATGTAACCCACCAGGCTCCTCTGTCCATGGGATTTTCCAGGCAAAAATACTGGAGCCAGTTGCCATGTCCTACTGCAGAGGTTCTTCCCAACCCAGGGATCAAACCCACATCTCTTGCATCTCCTGCTTTGGCAGGCAGATTCTTTACCACCTACACAACCTTTACCACTGGAAACCCTGACTGAATATTACTTATACTTAATTATAAAACCTAATTATAAGCAAGGAAAGAAAGGAAAATGAGAAGAGTGAAAGACTAGTAGAAGGAAGAGAAAGAAGTTAGAGGAAAAAAATGGTGGTCTAGTGGTTAAGAATCCATCCTACAATGCAGTGAACACAAGTTCAATTCCTGGTCAGGAAACTAAGATTCCCATGGAATAACTTAGTATTCCACGGAATACTAATAACCATGGAACAACTGAGTCAGCGTGACACAACTAGGAAGTCCATGCACCTCAACAAAGATCCCACGTGTTGGCAACTAAGATCTGATACAACCAAAAAAACAAGTAAATATTTAAAAAATGGGAAACAGCAGTATAGCAGACTGGTAGAGAGCAAAGTATCCTGTGTCTGAATGCCTAGATTCAGATCCTAGCTCCACTACTTATCTTCTGTGTTATCTTAGACAAGTTTCTTCTAAACCTCAGTGTGTGAAATTCCTCATTTATAAAAAGAGGATAAAAATGACAAAGCACTTTGAAATGTGCTTAGTATAAGATAAAATTTCAATAAAAGTTACCTATTGTGCTGTTATTGTAGTTGTGATTATGATGATGGTGGTGATACGTGTGGTAGCAATGATGGCTTTAATGGTGGCAATGATGATGATGCCTCAGCATAGCCCAAACTCACAACTGCTTTGAGTAACAAAGATCATAGGGACATGTCACTTTTTTACAAGTTGTTATTTCTACCTTCATTTTTAAAATTTCTAGTTAAAATAATATTTTAAGGAAATTATGAAAATATATATTTATAGAATTATGAAATACAAAATACTCTTTTATGAATGACCATACAATTTTCATTCTGACATGAATTTGGCTTTTCTTATAGCTAATGGGCAGGTGTTTCAAAATAGGGTTTTGGATGAAGTAAAGTCTCTCAAAGGTAAGAAGATACATGTTAAATTCTTGAATCTAGAACATTATATTGTGAATATTATTGATTCATTACTTATACATCCCTAAATATGTTTATTTTATCAGACAATATTCTTTATTGTATTTTTGCATCTAGCTTTGCATTTACCCAAGCAGGTGAAAAAAATCATTTCAAATTTACTTATATATAGCAAGTTAGTTATTTTAGAAATTTGTCACAAATAACCTGATAGTTTATGTGACAAAAATAACCTGTTACTTCAGAAATCTATGAAATTAGTTGCTTAAGCTCTAGTTTAAAAATCGTTAAGAAATTTTATGGTATGTTCTCTTACCCCCTCAAGCCCAACTTTAAAAAGAGAAATTTTGATTTATAACTCTGCTACTTACTTTTTCAGTCATGAATATGATTTATTTTTATTACTGTTTTTCCATTACATTTCTGAGGTAATAATGGCTATTGGAAAAAATAACTCATGGGTAGAGTTATATTTTTAATGTTTTGAAGTCATTTAATTTGCCTCATTTTAATTTTCTCTCTTTTTCTAAGGCGGGATGATTAATGTCGATGATCTGAACAAAGTTCTTGGAAACATGGGAATTAAGCTCACAGAAAAAGAACATGAAGATCTGATAGCTAATCTTCCAGTTGATGGTGAGCATGAAATATATAATGTACTCTAACATCTCTGAGCTCCAAGGGGTTGTATCTAGGTATCTGCTAAATATTTCTATTTAGATGTCCCAGACTAAAAAGAAATTCATTATATTTTAATTGAATAGAGTCTTACCTCCATGTTCTCTACATCTCCTATAAAACTGGGGTCATTCTTCACTCTAACTTTCCCTTAATCCCTGTCCCAGTTAAATTCTATTTAACGTCCTAAAGATTTCTTTACTCTGCTTTCTTTACTCCTGACTATCTGTTACCACTGCCCCTATAAACTGGTATTTATAGCCCCAACTTTCTACCTCATCAACATTTGACATAGTCAGGTGTATTATTTTTTAACATGGTTGATATGAAATTGTATCTTGTTTTAAACTGCATTTGCAGATTGCCAGTGAGGTTATCATCTCATATCTTTATTGATCATTCAACCTTCCTTTTCTGTAAATTGCCTTTTCATTATTTTGCCTAAATCTATTGGGTAATTTGCATTTTACTAATTAACTTGTAGTTGTTCTTTATGTACTCTGTGCATGTATGCTAAGTCACTTCCGTCGTGCCTGACTGTCTGCAACCCCATGGACTATAGCCCGCCAGGCTCCTCTGTCCATGGGATTCTCCAGGCCAGAATACTGGAGTGAGTTGTCATGCCTTCCTTCAGGGGATCTTCCTGACCTAGGGATCAAACTCGCATCTCTTACGTCTCCTGCATTGGCAAGTGGGTTCTTTACCACTATCGCCACCTGGGAAGCCCACATACTTTATGCTAATATGTATGCTAGTAGGATATAGCATCCCACTCTGTATGCTAATCATTTTTATGTTTTATGTACAACAAATCAAAAGCATCAATTCTTTGGCACTCAGAACTGATACTTTTGAACTGTGGTGTTGGAGAAGACTCTTGAGAGTCCCTTGGACAGCAAAGAGATCCAACCAGTCCCTCCTAAAGGAAATCAGTCCTGAATATTAATTGGAAGGACTGGTGCTGAAGCTGAAACTCCAGTACTTTGGCCACCTGATGCGAAGTACTGACTCGTTGGATAAGACCCTGATGCTGGGAAAGATTGAAGGCAGGAGGAGAAGGGACGACGGAGGATGAGATAGTGGGATGGCATCACCAACTCGATGGACATGAGTTTGAGCAAATTCCAGCAGTTGGTGATAGACGGGGAGGCCTGGCATGCTGCAGTCCATGGGGTCACAAAGAGTCGGACTGAGCGACTGAACTGACACAAGAAATATCTGTCTCTTACTTAGCATTTTGCTTAGATTATCACCTTTCATTGAACAGAAGTTCTTAATTTTAATAGAATTAAATTTGTCACTGTCTTCCCTTATAATTTGTTTTCTGTTTAGAAAATTCTTCCTTATCATCAGATCTTAAAGATTTTTACTATTGTTTTTATCCTATTTCTTTTCAATTGATAAGGAATTTATTTTGGGCTTTTTTTTTTTTTTGGTGAGTTAAGAGATCTAATATTTTTCTGTATTAATGGCCAGTATTTCATTAGCCCTTTTCCTACTGATTTGTAATATTTACTATCATATATACTAGAGTCAGTTTCTAAGTTTCTATACTGTTTCATTGACCTATTTTTCCCTCTGTCAATATACTATACTACCTTAATAATAAGATTTTACATTAGTAAATCTTGAAATTGAGTATTGTAAGTACCCCTTCTTGAGATGTGTTACAATGGAGTATTACTCAGCCATGATAGAGAAGGAAATAATGCCATTTGCAGTAGCATGACAAGATTAGGGATTATCATGCTAAGTGAAGTATGTCAGATGGAGAAAGACAAATATGTGATATCACTTACATATAGAATCTTTTGAAATGATACAAGTGAACTTATTTACAAAACAGAAACAGAATCACGGACTTAGAAAACAAAGTTGGTTACCAGAGGTGAAAGCAGCAGGATAAATTAGGAGTTTGGAGTTAACATACACACACTACTATATATGAAATAGTATACAAGGACCTACTGTGTAGCACAGGAAGCTCTTCTCAATACTCTGTAATATCCTATATGGGAAAAGGATCTGAAAAAGAATAAATATATGTATAAGTAAATCACTTTGCTGTGCGCTTGAAACTAACACAACATTGTGAATCAACGATACTCTAATATAAAATAAATTTTTTAAAAGTACTTTTCTTGTTCCTCAAAATTATGTCAGTTATTTTGTAATTCTTAGTCTTCCATAAATTTTATTAACTGTTCTAAAATCTATGATTAATACCATTTGGATTTTAATTGAATATGTATTAAAATTAGTATTGTGGTATTCGCAGACTCTTGATGATTTTCTGATGTTGATCTGATGTTGATTTTCTGATGTTGATCTGATGTTGATTTTAAAGATATTTAAAATCAATTATTTCTTTTTCTTGTTATATTTAATTTGTTAGGAATTGCAGCCCAATTTGAATACTAGAGGTAAAATAGGCTTTCTTGTCTTTTTGTGGTTTTAATGGACAAACTTCTAAAGTTTCACTGTTGAATAATGGTGTCTACTTTGACATTAGTTTGTTTTACTGAGGTGAAATTCACACATTCATATAACATAAAATTAGTTGCTATGAAATAGATAATTCAGTGGTATTTAGTGCATTCACAATATTGTACAGTCACCAATTCCAGAACATTTTTGTCCTCTTTTTAAGAATCTCTGTTATTTTAAGCTATTACTTTACACTAATCCCACCTTTGGTATTAGGGTAATATTGGCCTCATAGAATGAATTAGAAATTATTTCCTTCTCTTCTATTTTTTTGGAACAGATTGAGGAAAATTGGTATTAATTCTTCTTTAAATGTTAGTGGAATTCACCAATGAAACAACCTGGTCCCAGGCGTTTTTTTTGTTGAGAGGTTTTTGATTGCTGATTCAATCTCTTTACTTGTTAAAAGGCTGTTAAAGGTCTGTTTCTATTTCTTCTGGAGTCAATTTTGGTAATTTATGTTTCTAGGACTATATCCTTTTCATCTAGGCTGTCTAATTTGTTGGCATGTACTTATTCATAGTATTCTCACATAATCCTTTTTATTTCTCTGAGGTTTGTAGTATGTCCCCACTTTCATTATTTATTTTAGTATGTTGCATCTTTTTCCTTAATCAATCTAGCTAAAGATTTGTCAGTTTTATTGGTCTTTTCAAAGAGTCAACTTTTCATTTTCTTGATTTTCCTGATTTTTCTGACCTCTATTTCATCTAGCTTTACACCCTAATTTATTATTCCCTTCTTTCTACTAGCTTTGAATCTAGTTTGACATAATCCACTTCCAGGGCTTATGAAGTGCCCAGTCTTGCCTGAGGTATATGGACATGTAGAGGAAGGTTACCAAATTAGAGTTCTGTTAGCAGAAAGAACAGTAAGTAGTTATGACTGATTGTTAGACAACCAGCAATGTCTGCCACATACCCCCAAAGCCTACCACATGGCCTAATTCATATTAACAATTCTTTACATATTTAATAAATGAATTAATCAGTAGACAAAATATAATGAGGAAGAAAATTTCCTGTGGTAGGAAATGGTAGAAAGCCTTAACACTTGTTTCAAATGTGTTTCAGTAGTGGCTGACTCTGTGCGACCCTATGGACTGTAGCCTGCTAGGCTCCTCTGTCCATGGAATTCTCCAGACAAAAATACTGGAGTGGGTTGCCATTTCCTTCTCCAGGAGATCTTCCTAACCCAAGGATCAAACTCACATCTCTATGTCTCCTGGCTTGGCAGGCAGGTTCTTTACCACTAGTGCCACCTGGGAAGCATGTCACAAATGTATAGAAATCAAGTATTTACAGCAAGTCATGGTGATTGAAAATATTGGAGAAAAGAAATTTAGCAAAGAATGAAAGATGAAAAGTATAGACTCTTTTCCATTTGTGGTGACCACTGATGGAGCTTTATGGCTGGCATAAATCATATCTTGGTCTCCTTATGCAGGAGTGTATAGCTTCATATACGCTAGAGAATCCTTATAATCTAGGAAACAGTTGATTCTTAATTTTATTGGGTGAATTATTGAAACCTAGTAAATGATAAATTAATATATGTTTATAAAATACAATAAAATAAAAATAGTTGATTTTGACTATGAACTATAAACAAGTATTTTATACCTTTTTCCTGAATCTCAATCATTTGTATTAATTGTACCTTTTTGAATAGCTAATGGAAAGATTGTTCTCAATAAGCTAATGGATGGAGTAAAAACTGTTATAGGTGAGTGACAAATACTCTAAATCTAAGAAAATAAATTATTATACTAAATTATATTTCATGATTTTTTAAATCATAGCATTGTCATAACTGTTTCATCATCATTGTTGATTTATTAATGAGTGGTATTTATCGAATTTTCCAGAGTTGGTTGAACTTTGGATAATCTATATTTTAATAACAGTGCTTCAGTGCAGCATCTTGATAAGAAATATTTTATTCTATGAAGCATTTGTCAACAACATATTTCATATGAGTTTATAATTATCACATATTAGTTTAAATGACTAAAGTATAGGTGTAGATGAAGCACTGTAGATGAGGCAAAGCTTCAACTTATATAGGTAATCATGTAAAGACCAACACTAATTTCATTCAATAACTAAAGATCAAACATCTAAAATATTCTAACTTATCATGGGACTTCATATCCCTACATTCTATTGTATACTATATTATCCTGTCTACATGATTAGGAGATAATACCTTCACATATGTTTGTGATGAAGCTTTGCTCTTGATTCAATAACTGAAGTCAGTGCTACATAGGAAAATATTATTTATTTTTATATTTTAAATCTTTAAGTAATTTTAAAAATTCTTACATTTTCTAATTCTTATAATTTGTAGGGGAGGACATTGATATCTCTAACACAGAAGGCGTTCTGGAAAACATGGGGATACAATTTTCAGATAAGGAACATTTGGAGTTATTGAAAAAGTTATCAGTTGATGGTAAGCATTTCAAATATCACTGTAACAGTGGTTCCCAAGAGAAACAGTTTTGCTCCTGAAGAAACATTTGACAGTGTCTGGAAATGTTTTTGGTTGTCACAACTTGGTGGAGGAGGGGCAAGTGTCACTGGCATCTGGTGGATAGAAGACATCTAATGCATAGGACAGACTCATACAGCAGAGAATTATCCAAAATGTTAGCAGTGCTGCTGTTAAGAAACTTTGCAGTAAAACCTTTAAGAAAACTTAGATTTGTGTGTTTAAGTAAGAATGTCTATTCCATTTGAGACTTGAAGAAAAAATTTGTCAAAAATTAAGAAATCTTAATTGCATAATTTAGTTCTTCATTTGAAAATCAAGAAACATACCATTATAATGACTAAGTGCTGAGAAATACCTGCCATTACTCTTAATTCTACTGGAATACTTAATTTTAAGAGAGGAACTTTAAGAAAAAGGAAGTGTGGATATTCAGTCATTCTGTTGTGTCCGACTCTTCATGACTGCATAAACTGCAGCAAGCCAGGCTTCCCTGTCCTTCACTATCTCCCGGAGTTTGCTCAAGCTCTTGTCCATTGAGTCGATGGTGCCTTCCAACCATCTCATCCTCTGTAACATCCTTCCCCTCTTGTCCTCAATCTTTCCCAGCATCAGGGTCTTTTCCAATGAGTTGGCTGTTCGCATCAGGTGGCCAAAGTATTGGAACTTCAGCTTCAGCCCTTCCAATGAATAGTCAGGGTTGATTTTATTTAGGATTGACTGATTTGATCTCATTGCTGTTGAAGGGACTCTCAAGAGTCTTTCTCTGCACCACAATTCAAAAGCATCAATTTTGCAGTGCTCAGCCTTGTTTATGTCCAACTCTTACACCTGTACATGACTACTGGAAACACCAAAGATTTGACCATTCAGACTTTTGTCAGCAAAACGATGTCTCTGCTTTTTAATATGCTATCGAGGTTTGTCATAGCTTTTCTTCCCAAGAAGCATGTGTCTTTTAATTTCATGGCTGCAGCCACTGTCCTCAGTGATTTTGGAGCCCAAGAAAATAAAATCTTCCTCTATTTCCATTTTTTCCCCATCTATTTGCCATGAAATGATGAGACTAGGTGCCATGATCTTAGTTTTCTGAATGTTGAGTTTTAAGCCAGCTTTTTCACTTTCTTCTTTCACTTTCATTAAGAGGCTCTTTAGTTCCTCTTCACTTTCTTCCCTAAGGCTGGTGTCATCTGCATATCTGAGGTTTTTGATATTTCTCCCTGCAATCTTATTCTAGCTTGAGCTTCGTCCAGTCCAGCATTTTGCATGATGTACTCTGCATAGAAGTTAAATAAGCAGGGTGAGAATATACAGCCTTGAGGTACTCCTTTCCCAATTTGGAACCAGTCAATTGTTCCATGTCTGGTTCTAATTGTTGCTTCTTGACCTGCATACAGGTTTCTCAGGAGGCAGGTAAAGTGGTATGGTATTCCCATTGTTTAAGAATTTTCCACAGTTCATTGTGATCCACACAGTCAAAGGCCTTAGTGTAGTCAATGAATCAGAAGTAGATGTTTTTCTGGAATTCTCTTGTTTTTTCTGTGATCTAACAGCTGTTGGCAATTTCATCTGTGGTTCCTCTGCCTTTTCTAAATCTAGCTTGAACATCTGGAAGTTCTTGGTTCATGTACTAGTCAAGCCTGGCATGGAGAATTTTGAGCATTACTTTGCTAGCATGTGAGATGAGTGCAATTGTGCGGTAGTTTGAACTTTCTTTGGCATTGCCTTTCTTTGGGACTGGAATGAAGATTGACCTTTTCCAGCTCTGTGGCCACTGCTGAGTTTTCCAAATTTGCTGGCATATTGAGAGCAACACTTTAACAGCATCATCTTTTAGGATTTGAAATAAGCTCAACTGGAATTCTATCACCTCCACTAGCTTTGTTTGTAGTGATACTTCCTAAGGCCCACTTGATTTCACACTCCAGGATATCTGGCTGTAGGTGAGTGACCACACAATCATGTTTACCCAGATTATTAAGACCTTTCTTGTATAGTTCTTTTGTGTATTCTTGCCACCTCTTCTTAATCTCTTCTGCTTTTGTTAGGTCCTTACTGTTTTGTCCTTTATCATTCCCATCATTGCATGAAATGTTTTCTTGATATCTCCAATTTTCTTGAAGAGATCGCTAGTCTTTCCCATTTTATTGTTTTCCTCTATTTCTTTGCATTAATCACTGAGGAAGGCTTTCTTATCTCTCCTTGCTATTCTTTGGAACTCTGCATTCAGATTAATTTGTCTTTCCCTTTCTTCTTTGCCTTTCACTTCTCTTCTTTTCTCAGCTATTTGTAAGGCCTCCTCAGACAACCATTTTGCCTTCTTTCATTTCTTTTTTCTTGAGGATAATTTTGGGCACTGTCTCCTATACAGTGTTACAAACCTCTGTCCATAGTTCTTTAGGCATTCTGTCTATTAGACCTAATCCTTTGAATCTAGTTGTCACTTCCACTGTATAATCATAAGGGATTTGATTTAGGTCATACCTGAGTGGCCTAGTGGTTTTCCCTACTTTCTTCAATTTAAGTCTGTATTTTGCAGTAAGGAGTTCATGATCTGAGCCACAGTCAGCTCCCAGTCTTGATTTTGCTGACTGTACAGAGCTTCTCCATCTTTGGCTACAAAGAATGTAATCAATCTGATTTCAATATTAACCATCTGGTGACGTCCATGTGCAGAGTTGTCTCTTGTGTTGTTGGAAGAGGGTATTTGCTATGACCAATGTGTTCTCTTGACAAAAAATGGTTGGCCTTTGTCCTGTTTCATTTTGTACTCCAAGGCCAAACTTGCCTGTTACTCCAGGTATCTCTTGACTTCCTGTTTTTTGCATTCCAGTCCCCTGTGATGAAAAGGACATCTTTTTTTGGAGTTATTTCTAGAAGGTCTTATATATCTTCATGGAACCATTCAATTTCAGCTTCTTTGGCATTAGGGGTTGGGGCATAGACTTAGATTACTGTGATGTTGAATAGGTTGCCTTGGAAATGAACCAAGATCATTTTGTTGTTTTTGAGATTGCACCCAAGTACTGCATTTTGAACTCTTTCATTGACTATGAAGGCTACTCCATTTCTTCTAAAGGATTCTTGCCCACAGTAGTAGATATAATGTTGATCTGAATTAAATTCACCCACTCCAGTCCATTTTAGTTCACTGATTCTTAAAATGTCAGTGTTCACTCTTGCCATCTCTTGTTTGACCAATCCAATATACCTTGATTAATGGACCTGACATTCCAGGTTTCTATGCAATATTGTTCTTGACAGCATCCATATCCAGAAACTTTTCGTCACCCCAAACAGAAATGCTATCAAAAAGCCCATTAAGAAATAATTTCCCATTCCCCTTTCTTCCGCCCTGAGTAACCACTACTCTACTTTCTGTCTCTATGGATTTGCCTATTTTATGTACCTTATGTAAGTAGATATCATTTAATTTTGTTATTTTTTTCAAGAAAAATCTATATTCCTTTGGAATTTCCCAAACTTTGGCAGGGCTTGGAAAAATCAAAATCTGAATCTGTACCATAAAAAAAAAAAGATTTCTTTTATTCATAAAATTTGATCAACAGTGAGGCCAACCAGCTGAAAATTTAATCAGCAATAACAACCACCACCTTTTAGTTGAACAGAAGAATTGACTGGATTGTCTAGTTTTGTCACATTTTAGAATTACTATATTTTGTTCTCACCCCTGTCTCTTTAAGGAGGGAAAATTGATGTTGGTAAACTGGACACAGTTCTGGGAAACATGGGGATGAATCTCACAGAAAAGGAACTTAAAGATCTGACACAGAGCCTGCAAACTGATGGTGAGCATCAAATGGTGAACATTCAGAGTTCAAATAGCAGAGTGGTTAAAGGCACAGATGCTAGAACCAGACTGAACTGGATTTGAATTCTGACTCTTCAGGTTTAAAGTTATGGCATCTTAATGTTTTTCTGTCTCAGTTTCTTCATACATGAAAGGAGTACATTAATAGCACATCCATAATAGAATTTTGTGAGGATTAAATTAAACCAGTGCCTGGTATTATACATAATATGTCCAATAAAGTCACTTATTACTATGATAAATATTATTGTTATAATCCTTTCTATTATTATCAAGCACCTCTGAAAGCTTGTGTGATTATAGATCTCTTCAAAATGCTTACTTGATATCAAGCTGCTTAGAAAAACTTTGAAAACCCAATATGGAAGTAAGAACAAACATTTTCTCTTGACTTTTACATTAATTTATATTAATATTTTTGTGTGTGTGATGAAGTCTACACGTTACTGAGAATGTCAACAGGATTACTGAAGGACCATTAGGGAGACAAGGAAAAAAGAGAAAAAGTGGGGAGAGGTTGTAGAGGGCAAGGCTTGTGACAATGGGATATGACAAAATTAAAAGAGTAAAATTGAAAAAAAAATAAGGGAGAAACAAAGAAAGCCTACTGAACATAATGATTAAAATTTCACCCCAAATTGCATCAAACTTGCAGAGGTATCAGCCCCCAGCTGTTTAAAATAGAAGCACAAAGACAGTGTCACATTTTTTGTCCCCTTAGAGACTCTCATCACAGAGCAAAGTTGTCTATAATTAGGGCCACCCAGCAAACATGTTCTTCCTCCTTTAGAAGGCTATAAAGGTTCCTGTATGATGTTGCCAGACTCCATTATCCAGGAGCTGATGTTGGACTACAGTTCCCTCTTGGAAACCTGGAAACAAGCTCTGATTTTTTAAGAAATGTTAAGTAAGATTGAAGTGTAACTATTTACAGAGCAACTCCCTCCTAGAAGAACAAAATCTAGAATATGTGAACTTTAGAAGTTTCCAGTAAGGCCAAGAAATATCTCACCACTGGACAAATCCATTTTTCCCCATCTTAATCAGATGCCATTTAGTAGCAATTTTGTCATTTCTTACGTTACATTTTTCAGAGATAAGTTCTTGTTTTTTTTAATTAATTCATTACCTTTAATTGGAGGCTAATTACTTTACAGTATTGTAGTGCTTTTTGCCATGCATTGACATGAATCAGCCATGGGTGTACATGTGTCCTCCATCCTGAACCCCCTTCCCAACTCCCTCCCCATTGCATCCCTCAGGGTTCTCCCAGTGCACCGGCTATGAGTGCCCTGTTTCATACATTGAACTGGACTGGTGATCTGTTTCACATATGATAATATACATGTTTCAGTGCTATTCTCTGAAATCATCTCACCCTCGCCTTCTCCCACAGAGTCCAAAAGTCTGTTCTTTACATCTGTGTCTCTTTTGCTGTCTCACATATAGGGTCATCATTACCATCTTTCTAAATTCCATATATACGTGTTAATATACTGGATTGGTGTTTTTCTTTCTGACTTACTTCACTCTGTATAATAGGCTCTAGTTTCATCCATCCTAGAACTGATTCAAATGCATTCTTCTAATAGCTGAGTAGTATTCCATTGTATATGTACCACAGCTTTCTTATCCGTTCGTCTGCCGATGGGCATCTAGGTTGCTTCCATGTCCTAGCTATTGTAAACAGTGCTGCGATGCACACTGGGGTACATGTGTCTCTTTCAATTCTGGATTCCTCGGTGTGTATGCCCAGTAGTGGGATTGCTGGGTCATGTGGCAGTTCTATTTTCAGTTTTTTAGGGAATCTCCACACTGTTCTCCATAGTGGCTATACTAGTCTGCATTCCCACCAACAGTGTGAGAGGGTTCCCTTTTCTCCACACCCTCTCCAGCATTTATTGTTTGTAGACTTTTTGATAGCAGCCATTCTGACCAGCGTGAGATGATACCTCATTATGGTTTTGATTTGCATTTTTCAGATAATGAGTGATGTTGAGCATCTTTTCATGTGTTTGTTAGCCACCTGTATGTCTTCTTTGGAGAAATGTCTGTTTAGTTCCTTGGCCCATTTTTTGATTGGGTCATTTATTTTTCTGGAATTGAGCTGCATGTGCTGCTTGTATATTTTTGAGTTGCTTCATTTGCTATTATTTTCTCGCATTCTGAAGGCTCTCTTTTTACCTTGCTTATAGTTTCCTTCATTGTGCAGAAGCTTTTAAGTTTAATTAGGTCCCATTTGTTTATTTTTGCTTTTATTTCCATTACTCTGGGGGGTGAGTCATAGAGGATCCTGCTGTGATTTATGTCAGAGAGTGTTTTGCCTATGTTTTCCTCTAGGAGTTTTATGGTTTCTGGTCTTACATTTAGATCTTTAATCCATTTTGAGTTTATTTTTGTGTATGGAACTTACATGCAGAGTACATCATGAGAAATGCTGAGCTGGAAAAGCACAAGATGGAATCAAGATTGCTGGGAGAAATATAAATAACTTCAGATATGCAGATGACACCACCCTTATGGCAGAAAGTGAAGAAGAACTAAAGAGCCTCTTGATGAAAGTGAAAAAGGGAGTGAAAAAGTTGGTTTAAAGCTCAACATTCAGATAACTAAGATCATGGCATCTGGTCCCATCACTTCATGGCAAATAGATGGGTAAACAGTGGAAACAGTGGCTGACTTTATTTTTGGGGGCTCCAAAATCACTGCAGATGGTGATTGCAGCCATAAAATTAAAATACACTTACTCCTTGGAAGAAAGTTATGACCAACCTAGATAGCATATTAAAAAGCAGAGACATTACTTTGTCCACAAAGGTCCATCTAGTCAAGGCTATGGTATTTCCAGTAGTCATGTATGGATGTGAGAGTTGGACTATAAAGAAAGATGAGCGCTGAAGGAGTGATTCTTTAGAACTGTGGTGTTGGAGAAGACTCTTGAGAGTCCCTTGGACTGCAAGGAGATCCAACCAGTCCATCCTAAAGGAGATCAGTCCTGGGTGTTCATTGGAAGGACTGATGTTGAAGCTGAAACTCCAATACTTTGGCTACCTGATGCGAAGAGCTGACTCATTTGAAAAGACCCTGATGCTGGGAAAGATTGAGGGCAGGAGGAGAAGGGGACAACAGAGGATGACATGGTTGGATGGCATCACCGACTCAATGGACATGGGTTTGGGTGGACTCCGGGAGTTGGTGATGGACAGGGAGGCCTGGCGTGCTGTGGTTCATGGGGTCACAAAGAGTTGGACACGACTGAGTGACTGAACTGAACTAAACTGAACCGATGGTGTTAGAAAGTGTTCTAGTTTCATTCTTTTACAAGTGGTTGACCAGTTTTCCCAGCACCACTTGTTAAAGAGATTGTCTTTTCTCCATTGTATATTCTTGCCTCCTTTGTCAAAGATAAGGTGTCCATAGGTTCGTGGATTTATCTCTGGGCTTTCTATTTTGTACCATTGATCTATATTTCTGTCTTTGTGCCAGTACTGTACTGTCTCGGTAACTGTAGCTTTGTAGTATAGCCCGAAGTCAGGCAGGTTGATTCTTCCAGTTCTATTCTTCCTTCTCAAGATTGCTTTGGTTATTCGAGGTTTTTTGTATTTCCATACAAATTGTGAAATTATTTGTTTTAGTTCTCTGAAAAATACCGTTGGTAGCTTGATGGGGAGTGCACTGAATCTATAGATTGCTTTGGGTAGTATACTCATTTTCACTATATTGATTCTTCTGATCCATGTACATGGTATATTTCTCCATCTATTTCTGTCATCTTTGATTTCTTTCATCAGTGTTTTATAGTTTTCTATATATAGGTCTCTTGTTTCTTTAGGTAGATATATTCCTAAGTATTTTATTCTTTTCGATGCAATGGTGAATGGAATTGTTTCCTTAATTTCTCTTTCTGTTTTCTCATTGTTAGTGTATAGGAATGCAAGGGATTTCTGTGTGTTAATTTTACATCCTGCAACTTTACTATATTCATTGATTGGCTCTAGTAATTTTCTGGTGGAGTCTTTAGGGTTTTCTATGTAGAGGATCATGTCTTCTGCAAACAGTGAGAGTTATACTTCTTCTTTTCCAATCTGGATTCCTTTTATTTCTTTTTCTGCTCTGATTGCTGTGGCCAAAACTTCCAAAACTATGTTGAATAGTAGTGGTGAGAGTGGGCACCCTTGTCTTGTTCCTGATTTTAGGGGAAATGCTTTCAATTTTTCACCATTGAGGATAATGTTTGTTGTGGGTTTGTCATATATAGCTTTTATTATGTTGAATTATCTTCCTTCTATGCCTGCTTTCTGGAGGATTTTTATCATAAATGGACGTTGAATTTTGTCAAAGGCTTTCTCTGCATCTATTGAGATAATCATATGGTTTTTATCTTTCTATTTGTTAATATTATGTATCACATTGATTGATTTGCGGATATTAAAGAATCCTTGCATTCCTGGGATAAAGCCCACTTGGTCATGATATATGATCTTTATAATATGTTAGATTCTGTTTGGTAGAATTTTATTAAGGAAATTTGCATCTATGTTCATCAGTGATATTGGCCTATAGTTTTTTTTTTGTTGTTTGTTTGTTTGTTTTTGGCATCTTTGTCTGGTTTTGGTATTAGGGTGATGGTGGCCTCATAGAATGAGTTTGGAAGTTTACCTTCCTCTGCAATTTTCTGGAAGAGTTGGAGTAGGATATGTGTTAGCTCTTCTCAGAATTTTTGGTAGAATTCGCTATGAAGCCATCTGATCCTGGCCTTTGTTTGTTGGAAGATTTTTGATTACAGTTTCTATTTCTGTGCTTGTGATGGGTCTGTTAAGATTTTCTATTTCTTCCTGGCTCAGTTTTGGAAAGTTATACTTTTCTAAGAAGTTGTCCATTTCTTCCAAGTTGTCCATTTTATTGACATATAGTTGCTGATAGTAGTCTCTTATGATCCTTTGTATTTCTGTGTTGTCTGTTGTGATTTCTCCACTTTCATTTCTAATTTTGTTGATTTGATTCTTCTCCCTTTGTTTCTTGCTGAGTCTGGCTAATCGTTTGTCTATTTTATTTATCTTCTCAAAGAACCAGCTTGTAGCTTTGTCGATTTTTGCTATAGTCTCCTTTGTTTATTTTTCATTTATTTCTGCCCTAATGTTTATGATTTCTTTTCTTCTACTAACCTTGGGGTTCTTCATTTCTTTTTTCTAGTTGCTTTAGGTGTAAAGTTAGGTTATTTATTTGATTTTTCTCTTGTTTCTTGAGGTAAGCTTGTATTGCTATGAACCTTCCCCTTAGCACTGCTTTTACTGAATCCCATAGGTTTTGGGTTGTCATGTTTTCAATTTCATTCATTTCTATGCATATTTTGATTTCTTTTTAGAATTCTTCTGTGATTTGTTGGTTATTCAGAAGCGTGTTGTTTAGCCTCCATGTTTGTATGCTTTAAAGACCTTTTTTTTTTTTAGCTCAGAATGCCCATCTGAAATTATAACAGATTTTGTATTATGCTTAATAGTTGTATTTTTTCAATAGTGTAATATATTCGGTCAACAGGTAAATACTCGGAAGATAAAAACACAAGAATGTTTCACTGTTTTCCTCTTTCTCGATACTTAATACAATTGAGATTCTGATTTAGTGAGCTTATTTTGTCTCTCTAATGTTTCTATTTGAATGTCCTTTTAAACACTGATGAAATAGCTCATTGAATATCTATTATATACAAAAGTTGTAATTAACAACTGTGTATGTGTTAAGTCATTTATAACTTGCCCATGTAATTTAAAGTTAATGAATTATTTTTGGCTTAAATTATAATAGTGACTAAATAGTGAGTATGGGTCAACTTTATATGAGTAGAAAATTTCCAAAAATAAAACGGTGTATACCATAAAAAATATGGTATACATATTTTTATACAAGTTTTAATATCTTAAAGCAAAAAATATCAATGTCACATTGTTAATATAGTTATATATGTGAAATGTAAAACATTTTCCTTATTTTATACCAATGAAGGGGAGAAATACAATTCTATCGCAAGTGATAAGTACTAAAATTTTTTTGTTTACTTTCTCATCTTTTGTGTTATGTGTGTGTGTGTGTGTGTGTGTGTGTGTGTGTGTGTGTAGATAGATAGATAGATGTAACATGTGTGTTTTCTTGCAGTTGATGGGAAAGTTGATATGAAAAAGGTAATGGATGAAGTGAAAGCATTCACAGGTTAGTGGTAAATTACTGATAAACTGAGCGTCCTAAAGTTTGACAATAATTTTTATTTTTCTAGTGTGTTTTCCTGCTATCCTGCCACTAGATCCAATGGAAAGTTTTGTCTTGTTGCATAAATTTAAGTTTGGAAAAAAGGAAGCAAAAATAAAGCAATACAAAATATACTTACAGGACTAAATCTATATAGGAAATCCTACACTGTAGAGCTTTCCTTCCAAATAAAATGTTTCCCTGCGTGAAATTCTAGGCAGGCACAATAAATGGCACTGTGATTTATTGAATAATTGTATATGAGTCAACAATTGCATTATTAACAAAGTCATGTAACACTTTCTTATAAGATTAAATATAATCTTACCTAATAAGCTTTCTAGGTGGATTAACTGAACAGTAATAGAAATAAATTTATTTTTTCTCAGAATTTAAAAAGAACCGTTGTCTGTTAGTATTGAATTAAGAGTTCTGATTTCCCCCAAAACTCTAATAGATGGGAACTTCATTGTGCTTTTTGCTATTCAACCTCAAATTTGGAATCATCATTAATAAGTATAATTATTTCTAACTTTTTAAAGGTGAAAATATCAATATCAATAATGTGGAAAATGTGCTGAGTGATATGGGAATTGAACTTCCAGAAACAGAATATACAAAGCCGATGAAAGCACTGCCAGTTAGTGGTAAGCCTAAAAACTGCTGCTGAACCTTCCTTTGAACAACTAGACCTTGTAAGCCTGGGAGGGAAGTTATAAAGCTTTAGAATTTAATGCCTATGGATTATTGGAAAATTTAAACTCTGGGTTATTTCTAAAAGTCCACCCAGATTGAGGGATATTGTACAAAATAAATGGGTTGTACACATCAAAAATGTGAAAATCATGATGGAAAAAGAATGAGGAATTGTCCCAGGTTAAGGAATAAAGAAACATGAGAAATTGATTCTTAGTTGCTGTTTATGACATTAATGGAACAACTAGTAAAATTTGAGTAATTCTGTAGATTAGTTAGGTGTGCTGTATCAGTCTTAGTCTTCTAATTGTGCTGTGACTATGTAAGAGAATTATATGCATGTATGTGTGTGTATATATATATATATGTATATATATAAAATTTAGTGGTTAAGGGCATTGTGCCTGCAAATTCACTTGCAAACATTCAGGAAAAAAATAACATGCACCTACAGAAAGGGTGATAAAGTAAATACAGTAAAATTTTAACATTTGAAAAATCTGGGTATTGGGAGGAGCCAAGATGGCGGAGGAGTAGGACGGGGAGACCACTTTCTCTCCTACAAATTCATCAAAAGAATAACTGAACGCAGAGCAAACTTCACAAAACAACTTCTGATCGCTAGCTGAGGTCATCAGGCGCCCAGAAAAGCAGCCCATTGTCTTCGAAAGGAGGTAGGACAAAATATAAAAGATAAAAAGTGAGACAAAAGAGCTAAGGACGGAGATCCGTCCCGGGAATGGAGTCTTTAGAGGACGTTTCCAGACACCGGGAAACCCTCACACTGGCGGGCCTGGGGGGAGTGTTTGAATCTAGGAGGGCAACCTGACTGGGAGGGAAACAATAAATAAAACCCACAGATTACATGCCTAAAAGCAACTCTCAGCAGAAAAGTACCCCAGACACCCACATCCGCCACCAGCAAGTGGGGGCGGCACGGAGAGGAGCTGGCGGCATTGCTTGGGGTAGGGTCCGGGCCTGAGTGCCCTGAGGACAATCGGAGGGAGCTTTTATGAGTTGCCAACTTGAACTGTGGGAGAGCAAAAGAGAGAGAGAAAATTTACCGGCCCGAACACACTGCCGGCCGTTCGCAGAACAAAGGGACCGAGAAAGTCCAGAGAAGAGCTCGCAGACTGTGGACCGACCCAGACCCGCCGGAGGCGGGGGCAGGTCGTGGCGAGACACAGGGCGCAGGCACCCGACCGGCGCGGGCGGGGACTGGGGCTGGGGACGCGGAGGGCAGAAGACGCACGCACCCGACTGGTGCCGGCGCAAACTGAGACTGGGACCGTGGAAGGGAGTAGGCGCGCCGCACCCGGGGAGAGTGTGCCTGTCAAGCCCCTGGCTGCCTGGACCGCTCTGACGGGGAAGGCACAAAGAGCAGGCGCAGCCTTTTGTTCCGCGCTCTTGTGGAACACCCGAGGGCTGGAACCACGCGCAGCGCGGGGCGCGCTCCATATAGAGCAGCCGGGAGCCTGAGCAGCGCAGACGGAGAAAGCAGCACCAGCCTCTCCCTGCAGCGCCAGCCCCTCCCCGCAGCGCCAGCCCCTCCCCGCAGCGCGACAGAACTAGCTACCTGAATAAGAGTCCACCTCCGCCCTCCTGTGTCAGGGCGGAAATGAGGCTCTGAAGAGACCGGCAAACAGAAGCCAAATAAACAAAGGGAACCGCTTCAGAAGGGACCGGTGCAACAGATTAAAATCCCTCTAGAAAACACCGACTACACTGGAAGGGGCCTGTAGATATCAAGAAGTGTAAGCTGGAAGGAGGATCTATCTGAAACTGAGCCGAACCCACACTGACCGCAACAGCTCCAGAGAAATTCCTAGATATATTTTTACTTCTTTTTTTTTTTTTTTTAAGTAAGAAAGAAGAAAAAAAAATTTTTTTCTTTTTCATTTTTTCTCTTTTATTTTCCTTTAAAATTCCCTATTACTCCCCCATTACTCCTTAACTTCCATTTTCATAGATTTTTACGATTTTTTTAATTAGGGAAAAATTTTTTTTCTTTCTTTTTTTTTCTTTTCTTTCCTTTTTCTTTTCTATTTTCTATTTTTCTTTTTCTCTTATTTCTTTTAAAGTCCTCTAGTACTCCTCTACTACTCCTTAATTTTCATTTTCAATACACTATAACCTTACCAAAAAAAAAAAAGAAGAGAAGCCCTATTTTTAAACTGAACTTCATATATATTTCCAAAATTTTTTTGTGTGTGTTTTGGTTTTTGTTTTTAATATAGTATTTTAAGAGTCTAACCTCTACTCTAGATTTTTAATTTTTGTTTTTCAGTATATGATATAAATTGTGAACATTTAAGAATCCAATATTCAGTTCCCATTTTTATTCAGGAGTGTGTTGATTATTCTCTCCCAATCTTGACTCTGTTTTCTACCTCAGAACACCTCTATTTCCTCCTTTCCCCTTCTCTTCCCAATCCAATTCTGTGAATCTTGGCAGGTGTCTGGGCTACGGAGAACACTCTGGGAACAGACAACTGCGTAGATCTGTCTCTCTCGAGTCCCCCTTTTTCTCCTCCTGCACATCTCTATCTCCCTCCTCCCTCTCCTCTTCTTCATGTAACTCTGTGAACCTCTCTGAGTGTCCCTAACGGGGGAGAATCTTTTTGCCATTAACCTAGAAGTTTTCTTATCAGTGCTGTATAGTTGGAGAAGTCCCGAGACTACAGGAAGAATAAAACTGAAATCCAGAGGCAGGAGACTTAAGCCCAAAACCTGAGAACACCAGAAAACTCCTGATTACATGGAACTTTAAGTAATAAGTGACCGTCCAAAAGCCTCCATACCTACACTGAAACCAACCACCACCCAAGAGCCAATAAGTTTTAGAGCAAGACATACCAAGCAAATTCTCCAGCAACGCAGGAACATAGCCCTAAACGTCAACATACAGGCTGCCCAAGGTGACACCTAACACATAGACCCATCTCAAAACTCATTACTGGGCACTCCATTGCTCTCCAAAGAGAAGAAATCAAGTTCCACGCACAAGAACACCGACGCAAGCTTCCCTAACCAGGAAACCTTGACAAGCCAATCGTCTAACCCCACCCACTGGGTAAAACCTCCACAATAAAAAGGAACCACAGACCTCCAGAATACAGAAAGCCCACTCCAGACACAGCAATCTAAACAAGATGAAAAGGCAAAGAAATACCCAACAGGTAAAGGAACATGAAAAATGCCCACCAAGTCAAACAAAAGAGGAGGAGATAGGGAATCTACCTGAAAAAGAATTTAGAATAATGATAATAAAAATGATCCCAAATCTTGAAAACAAAATGGAGTTACAGATAAATAACCTGGAGACAAAGATTGAAAAGATGCAAGAAATGTTTAATAAAGACCTAGAAGAAATAAAAAAGAGTCAATTAAAAATGAATAATGCAATGAATGAGATCAAAAACACTTTGGAGGGAACCAAGAGTAGAATAACGGAGACAGAAGATAGGATAAGTGAGGTAGAAGATAAAATGGTGGAAATAAATGAAGCAGAGAGGAAAAAAGAAAAAAGAATCAAAAGAAATGAGGACAACCTCAGGGACCTCTGGGACAATGTGAAACGCCCCAACATTCGAATCATAGGAGTCCCAGAAGAAGAAGACAAAAAGAAAAGACATGAGAAGATACTCGAGGAGATAATAGCTGAAAACTTCCCTAAAATGGGGAAGGAAATAGCCACCCAAGTCCAAGAAACCCAGAGAGTCCCAAAGAGGATAAACCCAAGGCGAGACACCCCAAGACATATATTAATCAAATTAACAAAGATCAAACACAAAGAACAAATATTAAAAGCAGCAAGGGAGAAACAACAAATAACACACAAGGGGATTCCCATAAGGATAACAGCTGATCTATCAATAGAAACCCTCCAGGCCAGAAGGGAATGGCAGGACGTACTTAAAGTAATGAAAGAGAATAACCTACAACCTAGATTACTGTACCCAGCAAGGATCTCATTCAGATATGAAGGAGAATTCAAAAGCTTTACAGACAAGCAAAAGCTGAGAGAATTCAGCACCACCAAACCAGCTCTTCAACAAATGCTAAAGGATCTTCTCTAGACAGGAAACACAGAAAGGTTGTATAAACGTGAACCCAAAACAACAAAGTAAATGGCAACGGGACCACACCTATCAATAATTACCTTAAATGTAAATGGGTTGAATGCCCCAACCAAAAGACAAAGATTGGCTGAATGGATACAAAAACAAGACCCCTATATATGCTGTCTACAAGAGACCCACCTCAAAGCAAGAGACACATACAGACTAAAAGTGAAGGGCTGGAAAAAAATATTTCACGCAAATGGAGACCAAAAGAAAGCAGGAGTCGCAATACTCATATCAGATAAAATAGACTTTCAAATAAAGGATGTGAAAAGAGACAAAGAAGGACACTACATAATGATCAAAGGATTAATGCAAGAAGAAGATATAACAATTATATATGCACCCAACATAGGAGCACCGCAATATGTACGGCAAACGCTAACGAGTATGAAAGAGGAAATTAATAGTAACACAATAATAGTGGGAGACTTTAATACCCCACTCACAACTATGGATAGATCAACTAAACAGAAAATTTAACAAGGAAACACAAACCTTAAATGACACAATGGACCAGCTAGACCTAATTGATATCTATAGGACATTTCACCCCAAAACAATCAACTTCACCTTTTTCTCAAGTGCACACGGAACCTTCTCCAGAGGAGATCACATCCTGGGCCATAAATCTGGTCTTGGAAAATTCAAAAAAATTGAAATCATTCCAGTCATCTTTTCTGACCACAGTGCAGTAAGATTAGATCTCAATTACAGGAAAAAAATTGTTAAAAATTCAAATATATGGAGGCTAAATAACATGCTTCTGAATAACCAACAAATCATAGAAGAAATCAAAAAAGAAATCAAAATATGTATAGAAATGAATGAAAATGAAAACACAACAACCCAAAACCTATGGGACACTGTAAAAGCAGTGCTAAGGGGAAGGTTCATAGCATTACAGGCTTACATCAAGAAACAAGAAAAAAGCCAAATAAATAACCTAACTCTACACCTAAAGCAGTTAGAGAAGGAAGAAATGAAGAACCCCAGAGTTAGCAGAAGGAAAGAAATCTTAAAAATTAGGGCAGAAATAAATGCAAAAGAAACTAAAGAGACCATAGCAAAAATCAACAAAGCTAAAAGTTTTGAAAAAACTGGTTTTTTGAAAAAATAAACAAAATTGACAAACCATTAGCAAGACTCATTAAGAAACAAAGAGAGAAGAACCAAATTAACAAAATTAGAAATGAAAATGGAGAGATCACAACAGACAACACTGAAATACAAAGGATCATAAGAGACTACTACCAGCAGCTCTATGCCAATAAAATGGACAACTTGGATGAAATGGACAAATTCTTAGAAAAGTATAACCTTCCAAAACTGAACCAGGAAGAAATAGAAAATCTTAACAGACCCATCACAAGCAAGGAAATTGAAACTGTAATCAAAAATCTTCCAGCAAACAAAAGCCCAGGACCAGATGGCTTCACAGCTGAATTCTACCAAAAATTTAGAGAAGAGCTAACACCTATCTTACTCAAACTCTTCCAGAAAATTGCAGAGGAAGATAAACTTCCAAACTCATTCTATGAGGCCAGCATCACCCTAATTCCAAAACCAGACAAAGATGCCACCAAAAAAGAAAACTACAGGCCAATATGACTGATGAACATAGATGCAAAAATCCTTAACAAAATTCTAGCAAACAGAATCCAACAACATATTAAAAAAATCATACACCATGACCAAGTGGGCTTTATCCCAGGAATGCAAGGATTCTTTAATATCTGCAAATCAATCAACGTAATACACCACATTAACAAATTGAAAGATAAAAACCATATGATTATCTCAATAGATGCAGAGAAAGCCTTTGACAAAATTCAACACCCATTTATGATTAAAACTCTCCAGAAAGCAGGAATAGAAGGAACATACCTCACCATAATAAAAGCTATATATGACAAACCCACAGCAAGCATTACCCTCAATGGTGAAAAATTGAAAGCATTTCCCCTGAAATCAGGAACAAGACAAGGGTGCCCACTCTCACCACTACTATTCAACATAGTGTTGGAACTTTTGGCCACAGCAATCAGAGCAGAAAAAGAAGTAAAAGGAATCCAGATAGGAAAAGAAGAAGTGAAAGTCTCGCTGTTTGCAGATGACATGATCCTCTACATAGAAAACCCTAAAGACTCCACCAGAAAATTACTAGAGCTAATCAATGAATACAGTAAAGTTGCAGGATATAAAATTAACACACAGAAATCCCTTGCATTCCTATATACTAACAATGAAAAAACAGAGAAATTAAGGAAACAATACCATTCACCATTGCAACAAAAAGAATAAGATACTTAGGAGTATATCTCCCTAAAGAAACAAAAGACCTATACATAGAAAAATCTGGGTAAAGACTATATGAGAAATCTTTGTACTATTTTTGTCACTTTCTGACTCTGACACTGTCATGTAGATTTTGGTTTAAGAATCACTGAAATTTCCAGTTAAAACTGCCATAATAAGATAAGCAATGATTTTATTCATTCACTTGTCTTATTTTTTAGATTCCACAATAAGTAAAAACATACAGTATTTATCATTCTGTGTGAGTTACTTCATGAGGTGTAATACTCTCCAGCTTTAAAACAAAGAGCATGGCAAAATAGCCTCATAAAACTTTTTAAAATTTCCCCTGTATTGATAATTATTTCCCTAGTCTCATTCAGTATCAATCTTAATCTTCTAATTAATGCACACTGTATTTAGTGTTCATTATCTTAAAAAAATATATATGTACACACACATATATATACATATACATGCATATAATTCTCTTACATAATCACAGCACAATTAGAAGATTAAGACTGATACTGATCAATCTCAGTCTGATTTGCTGTATTTATGCTTTATATTTTTCTCAGTTATACTTCTAAGCAATTAATCTGTGTTATTATTTCCTACCCCACAAACAACCCAATTCTTAGACTTATTTGTTATTTACTATTTGTTTAATGTATTAATTTCTGCTATAATTTTTGTCAGTTCCTTTTTCTGTCTTTAGGACATTTTCATTCTCCATTATTCTTGAAGTTAAATGGTTGACTGTTTTCATCTTAGTTCCTTTAGCCTTATTTCATGGGATCAGATATATAGTTCTTATTATCATCATTGTTAATTAGCTTACAGTTTCATTTTTTCTCTTAAACCCAAATGTTACTTCCAAAATAATTTTAATGTTTTTAGATGGTTGGATTTTTTTACTTCTAGCATTTTAACTTTATTTAAACATAATATTAAATTTTTAGAAAAATTTTAAGAAGAGTACAAAGAACTCCCTCCTACCCTTTACCCAGGTTCACAATTTGTTTACAATTTGCCCATTAGCTTTATCATTTATCCATACTTTCTCTGTCTCTATCCACACCCCTGCCCCTCCAATAAATATATACACGTACATACATTCTTTTTTCTTGAATCAACTGCAGAAATATTAATACTCAACATCCAGAATTAATAAATTGACAAGATTTAATATTTCTGCATGAGATAAAAAGCAAATACCAACTTTGGAAATTATTTGCAATAAGTGTAACAGAGAGATAATTAAGAACTTTTTAAAGATTTTTTTTAAATAAAAAGACCACCGAATATGAAAATAGGCTTTTGACAATGGACATCAACATGCATGTATAAATGGACATGAAACACTTTTTTAAAGAACTTGAGCATGTATATTCAGCATGGTAGAATTCTACAAAAAAAATGGCTTTGTGGGACAAAGTGTGAATAGTTTTGTATATTTAAAGACTTTAGTATTCCTTCATGTTATTACTACTTCAAGGTAAAACAGATAAAAGTATTCTAAGACAAATTCTTCTTCTTCTTAAATATAAGAGATAAATTCTGTTTTGTGAATTCCATTATCAATTTCCCTGTATCATAATCCAAATCCCCTTTTTTAACAGGTGATGGAAAGGTGCATACAAATAAAGCACTAAAGGATGTGATGTCTTTCAGAAGTAAGAATTGTAATGTATTGATACTTTTGTCTGATATCTTCAGTCTTTTCCTAAGATTTTGAATCTTTTATCCTTCTTTATATTTTTATTCATTATTTTTGCTTCTTTCAGTGTATTTTCATTTTACACAGAAATGACGTGTATAGTATTATCTTCATAGGAAATACCATACATGGAATTTTTCTAATATTGCTCCCAGGTAAATAATTGGTATGTAATTTTGCAAAGAAAAATTGAAGTGGAGGAATAGCCTCACCACTGAATTTAGAAAAGTTGTTCAGCAACAACAACAGCCAATTTTGGAGTCTGATCCAAAAAAATAAATAAATAAAACTATTTTGTACAGTAAATTAGGACTACTGGGAGTAATAGATGAGGATTCTCCAGGTCCGGTTACCATTCGGCCCAATAACCTTCTTGAGAACGTCTTCTCTATGTAGACTTGTCACCAGCATAGGTTTTAAGAAAATGTGTTCCATTCTCATTGTACCTGTTGGCTTTCTCTATGCTCTTGGAAAAGTCAAATGGAAGCTATAGTCTTCTTATCAGAAATGGCAATAGCAATACAAACATGCAAATTTTATTTTTTGTTGTCTCTTTTATTATGATACTTATACATACTCATGAAAGACATTTAAAGACAAATGTGTTTTTCATCTTTTAGATCATTCAGTGGCTTTCATGTTACTTTTCTCTCTTTCTTAAGGAGGAAAAGGTGACATCAGCAACTTGAGACCACTTCTAGAAAAAATGGATATCAAACTCACTGAAAAAGAATTTGAACAGCTAAATGAAAATCTACCTGTTGATGGTATGAATAGTAAAAAGCATTGTCAGTCTCTAAAGGGAGTTTTCTCCATGTCTTACAGCTGAGAATTTCTAAAACTAGATTTAGTTGGTAATAACATAAAACTTTAAAATCTTAAAGTACCCTAAACTTAGAAAGAAAAAGCTACAAATGCCAACTATTGTTACTGTCATTCAACATTGTTTTAAGGATTCTAGCTACTTCAGTGAGGAAATGGGATGAAATAATACTGAGAAAGAGACAATATTACCTTTAGTTTCAGATGATATGATTGTGTATCTAAGAAACACAGCACACAAACTAAAAGAAATCTATCATAATTACCAAGTCTTATACATGCAAAGTTGCTTCAATTGTGTCCAATTCTTTGCAACTCCATGGACTGTAGCCTGCTGTGCTCCTCTGTCCTTGGGGTTCTCCAGGCAAAGATGCTGAAGTGGGTTGCCATTTCCTCATCCAGGGGATCTTCCTGACCCAGGAATCGAACCTGTGTCTCTTATGTCTCCTGTTTTGGCAGGTGGGTTCTTTACCACTAGCGCCATCTGGGAAGCCCTATTGGGTCTTAGACAAACCATTTTGGTTCAGGTAACTAAATACAAGATAAATATACAAACCTCAGTGGCTTTCCCAAAGCTTACAATGACCAAATAGGAAAAGTACTTGATTTATAACTTCAAGAAAACCCACCAACTATCTAAGAATGCATTTTACAAAAAATAGGATCTGTATAGAGTAAAATCTTGTTAAGGAACATAAAAGGTTAATTCATGTTCTTGAATGGTAAACTAACACTCAGGTTCAGATTGTTAAATCAGACTGACATAAATCAGAGATCTTACCTAGTGTCAAGCTTCACCAAATGATGTCTAGGATAAAAGCATTATTAAAAAAAAAATAGAGGCCTGAAATGTCAAGGGCAACTCCATAGTTTCTTTCTTCCCATGTTGGACATGCTATTCTGGTTGAGAATAAATGAAGTCTCTATAAATCACCTCACACAGTAGGAGCATTTAAATTATGAAGCATCTCCAGAAAGTTGTATAGTCTTTGTGACATTATTCAGGGAACCATGCCTTACAGCTCATGGGTGCTATTTGCTACAGATAATTCTTAGCCAGAGACGTACTGCTAAGGGCATTTCAAGCATAAAGACTCTTCTTTATCATTAACTAGAGAACCAACTGACAAAGATATTAAACTGGATCACCTTCCTTCTTTTCTTTTCACTGAGGATATCCCCTCAATGGCGGAAGTTAATGGATTATAAACCACTGCTCTGAGATGGAAAAATTTCTCAAGATTTACTGAAACAAAGATATCAATTATTCTAAAATAATATATACACATTTATATTTTGTGTTGTATATATTTCTATATTATATACCTATATCTTTATATAAAATATAAAATCCCAATGGGGTTTTTTTATCAAAGTATAGTTGATTGACAATATTATGTTAGTTTAAGATATACAACATAGTGATTCAACATTTTGATAGATTATACTCCATTTAAATTTATTATAAAATATTGGCTATAATCCCTGTGATGTACATTATATCTTTATAGCTTTTATATTTTACACCTAATAGTTTGTGTCTCTTAATCCCCTTCCTCTCTCTTGTCCTGCCCTCCCACCCCTTCCTACTGGTAATGGTTTGTTCTCTGTATCTGTGAATCTGTTTCTGTTTTGTTGTATTAACGTGTTTGTTATATTTTTTGATACTGCATTTAAGTAAAAACATACAGCATTTTTCTGTCTCACTCTGACTTCATTAAGCATAATACCATCCCATCCATCCATATTATTACAAATGGCAGAACTTCATTCTTTTTTATGGTTGATCAATATTCCATTGTATGTGTTGTGTATGTGTATATATGTGTGTATATACATACACATACACAACATATCTTCTTTTTTAAAAATTAAACTACTGATTTTATTCAGGGATCCCTCTTTTTCCATTAGTGTCTTTTATCTGCTGAAATCCTATGTTGCATTTAGTCATCATGTCTTCTTCATCTTCTTCAATCTAACAAATTTTTAATCTTTGTTTTTCATGACTTTGACAATTTTGGAAAGTACTGGTCATATATTTTATAGAAAATCCCTCATTTTGAAGTTGATGTTTTCTCAAAATTAGACCAGGGAATATAAATTTTCAAAAATAATACCACAAAGATGGAGTGTTATTCTTGTAGCATCATATTAAGGTGCATGATATCAAAATGACTTATCACTGCACACTACATCTTCTTTATCCATTCATCTGTTGATGGAAACAGAGATTTCTTTCATATCTTGGCTATTGTAAATAATGCTGCTATGAGCATTGAGGTACATACAGTTTTTCTAAGTAGTGTCTTCTGCAGGTATATACTTAGGAGTGGAATTGCTGAATCATGTAATAGTATTGTTAGAAATATCCATACTACTCAAAGCGATCTACAAATTTAATGTAATCCCTATCAAAGTACCCATGACAGTTTTCACAGAACTAGAGCAAAAAATCCTAAAGTTCATATGGAACCACAAAAGACCCCAAATACCAAAAGCAATCTTGAGGAAAAAGAACAAAGCTGGAACTATCACACTCCCTGACTTCACACTATACCATAAAGCTAGAGTGATCAAAACACTATGGTGTATTGGCATGAAAACAGACACATAGATCTATGGAACAGAATAGAGAGCCAGAAATAAATCCATACACACATAATTAATTAATCTACCACAAATCAGGCAAAAATATACAATGGGGGAAAGATAGTCTCTTCAATAAGTGGTGTTAGGAAAACTGGACAGATACATGTAAAAAAATTAAGTTAGGACATTTTCTCGCACCATAAAATAAACTCAAAATGAATTATGACCTACATGTAAGACTGAAAACCATAAAACTCCTGGAAGAACACATCATAAGTAGTACATTCTTTGATATGTCTTAATAATATTTTTTTTGAATCAGTCTCCTCAGGCAAGGAAAACAAAAGCAAAAATAAACAAATGGAACCTAATCAAAGTTAGGCACTTTTGCACAGCAAAAGGAAAACATCAACAAAACAAAAAGTCATTCTACTGAATGGGAGAAGATATTTGCAAATAATATCCAAGAGGTTAATATCCAAATTTGTATAAAGAACTCATACAACTCAAAAAAAAAAAACAAAAAACCTCGATTAAAAACGGGCAGAAGACCTGAATAGACATTTTTCCAAAGAAGACATGCAGATGGTCAAAAACACATGTAAAGTTGCTCAACATTGCTAAGCATCAGGGAAATGCAAATCAAAACCACAAAGAGATATCGCTTCACACCTATCAGAATGGCTGTCATCAAAAACACAGCAAACAATAAATAGAATCTCCCTGGCAATCAGTGGGTAAGACTCCATGCTTCCACTACAAGGGGCATGAGTTTTGATTCCTGATCAGGGAACTAAGATCTGCATGCCGCGTGGCATGACCAAAAAAAAAAAAAAGTTAAAATAAGTACTGATGAGAATGTGGAGAAAAGGAAGACCTAGAACACCGTTGTTGGGAATGTAAATTGTTGCAGCCACTATGGAAAATAACATGAAAGCAGAAGTCTCCCAGTCGTATCTGACTCTTTGCTACCCCATGAAATTCTCCTGTTCCCTTCTTCAGGGGATCTTCCCAACCCAGGGATCAAACCCAGGTCTCTTGAATTGCAGGTGGATTCTTTACCAGCTGAGCCCACTAGGAAAGCCCAAGAATACTTGAGTGGGTAGCCCATCCCTTCTTCAGGGGATCTTCCCAACCCAGGAATCTAACTGGGGTCTTCTGCATTGCTGGTGGATTCTTTACCAGCTGAGCTACTAGGGAAAACATGGAAAATAATATGAAGATTCCTCAAAATAGTAAAAATAGAACTACCATATGATCCAATAGGGTTTTATTATAAGAACTTGTAAAATGATTTTCAAGAACAAGTGGAAGAATAAATGCCCAACTATATCCAAGAAGTCAGGAGAAAGAAGACTAAAAAGGAGATTTGCCTTATCGGATATTAGCAGTTATTATAAAACTACCATAACCAAAACTAAATTTCACTGGCAAGTAACAGATAAATATGTAGACTTTAAAGTGAAAGGGAAGCCTCTCAGTCATGTCCAACTCTTAGCGACCTCATGGACTGCAGCTTACCAGGCTCCTCCCATGGAATTTTCCAGGCAAGAGTACTGGAGTGGGTTGCCATTGCCTTCTCCAATGTAGACTTTAAATAGACTACTAAACAGTTTTAAAATAAATCTAGCATAATGGATAACTTGATGCTTATTAAAGAATGATTTTTTAAATAGTACTTGCCATCTAAAAAAAATAGGAATCCCCTTATCTTACAATATAAGCAGAAAAAAAAAACACTTTGTGTGATTTGACACTCTCAATGTAAAATGTAAAGATATTAGGAAAAATTAGGAGAATATTTTAAAATATTGGTTTGAGGGAGACTTTTTTAATCAAGACAGGTTACCCAGAAGCAGAAAAAGAAAAAAATAGATGTATTTGGTAACGAAGCAGAGAAGTAAAGGAACAAGTAAATTTTAGAGTTATTAAAAAACCTATAAAATTTTTAAATTAAAATATTCCCCCAAAATATGAAAAGGGGATTAAGGAACAAAGTAGTATTGTAAAAGAAATAGTTATATTTTGTAATAACTGATAGACATTCTATAACATTGATTATTCAAGAAATACAGGAACAAGAATATCATTTAGAATTATGAAGCAAAAAACCAGAACTGAAAAAAAATAGCAAAACGTTGTTACTATTGAGGGGTAGAACCCAAGGGTAAGAGATTGGGTAAGGATGAAATGTAGATGTTCTGTGTATTTTGTATCTATACATTGATTTTTATCTATTTCTTATTCCAATTTTATTGAGATATAGTTGACATATAGCATTTTGTAAGTTTAAATATAATGATTTTGAGAAAGGCTGTTCGCAGCTACAAGAACCAATGGCGCTTCAGGCGCCGGGATCAAACGGCTGCGGGCTCTGAGGCGGGGAGCTGGCCTCTCCTATGGATCCGATCCGAGGCTTTTGCGAGAAACTGTGGTCTCTGGCAGTCACCCTGGACAGCAGGATGGCCCGGCTGCAGCGAGCACTGGACGGAGAGAATAGCGACTTTGAAGATTGTCCAATGAGAGTTTACATGACCTTAACTCAGAAGTACGAATTCTAAAGAATGATGTCAATATTCTTCTTGATAAAGCAAACTTGGCAAGTCAAGAAAACACTGGTTTTATAAAAGCAACAAAAATATTGATGAAAAAGAATTCAATGGATATCATGAAAATAAAAGAGTTTTTCCAGAAGTATGAATATACTCCACGTGCCAAGAAAAATTCAGTGGATGAGCAAGAAGTCACTGACTCTAAACCAGAGTCCAGTGAATGTGAACGTCCTGAGAAGCCTGACGTGAAAGATGATTTGTTGGATTCTGCTGCTGCAAGCACTTCTGTTTCTGAGAAGTCACCGCATAGTCCACAACTTTCTGATTTTGGACTTGAGCGGTACATCGTATCCCAAATTCTACCAAACCCTCCCCAAGCAGTAAACAACTAGAAGGAAGAGCCAAAAATTTTAACTCCATTTTCCAAATACTCACTAGTAAAAACTCCAAAATGTGCACTAAAGATGGATGATTTTGAGTGTGTAACTCCTAAATTAGAACACTTTGGTATCTCTGAATATACTATGTGTTTAAATGATGATTACACAATTGGACTTAAAAATGTGAAAACTAACAGTGAGACCATAGAAACAGAACCAGTGCCCAGTGATAATGTCTTTGCCACTCCTGGCCTCATAACCCAGCCGTTGGGAAAAAATGATGCTGAGCACACATTCTCCCTTGGCACCTACATTCTGCACTCCTGGTTTGAAAGTCCCTTCTACAAAGAGCAGCACAGCTATGGTATCCACAAACAGTTCATCGAATGACTTAGAAACGAAAGAAAGTACATCATTAGTTTCAAGTTCAGATGAGTGCTTTGAGAATTTTGCAGATCCCTCTTCTCCTACAATTTCTTCTTACCAGAATCTGCTTAAAACACCTACACCTCCAGAAGTTACTATGATTCCAGAAGATATTCGCCAGATTTTATCAAAATACAAACCTAGCATCTCCAGTAGCAGAGCGGTGCCACCCAGCAAGCGTTCCTTCCTCATCGTGGAGGACAGAATGTGCAAGATGCCAGCAACAAAGAAAACTGGTGAAGAAATGATAGTGGATCCGTCCTTCCATTATGGAAACTGAACAGAATGAGACGAATGCAAATCTGGTCTCACTTTGTTTTCAACATCCCTACGTCATCCCCCTTTTGAAAAACCAATTCATGTTAAAGATGAGTATGGACACTAATAGCATAAAGTGCTTTTTATTAAGTTTGATTTAATCTAACCTTTGCAGTTCAGCTGCTCAGTTTTGAAAGATCATTACTATTTCACTGATTTCAAGTTTACCCTGCCTCATGGAACTGTGTAGTTTAAGTAATATTAGGAAGCAGGATAAATATTTTTTTGAAATTTAAACATTACTGTTTGCTACTCAAATGAGGCCACCTTCAGTCTTCTCGGGGCTGGACAGTTGTTGATAGAGCTGGGCTTCTTCCTTGGGGTTAGCTCTGCCCACTGTCTCCTCATGACTGTCCCAAGTCTTCTACACCTTTTATTTTAACAATGTTCTTTCGGACACTGTGGTTTACAAAAGATAGCCTAAACTGATGTATGAAAAAAGGAATTTATAGGCCTAGGTAGCTATACTGAAGTGGGTGTCTCTAACATTTGGACTTAAGACACTCACCTGCTGTCATGTCAGGATTGGTGTTTTCCTCTAAATTGTCAGTTTCATCCTCTCAAATCAGCTCTTCCCAGCACATGATTGCAACCTCCCCAGACCCCCATCTAGCTCGGCGCCCAGCAGAGCCGGAGCCTCACCCTCTGGAAGCTGCTTGGCATCCTTCTGAGTGGGTGCTCCTCTCTGGACTGTCAGCTGCACCTGTGGACCTGTCTCTGAGAGCACCAGGCTGCCCTGTCCATGGAGCTCAAGAGCATTATGATAGAAGTCAAGCTGATTCAGCAAAGATTATCCTCTTTTATGGTTGTGCCTTGAAAGTCAAATGGGAAGACACGTCACGTTGTGTCTCTTCATTTCGTCAGAAAATTGTCACTGAAGAACAACTTATTCTTTGTTCTAGGAACTACTGAGTAGTTATAACTTAAATTTTGCTAAATAAAATGCTGAATTCAAAAAAATTAATAAATAGAATGATTTTATGTACATGTGTATTGCAAAATGATTACCGCAACAAGCTTAGTTAACATATATCACCTATAACAACTCTTAAAATCTACTTAGGAACTTTTTAAGTATATAACACAGTATTGTTAACTGTAGTCATCATGCTGTACATTATACCCCCAGAAATTATTTATCTTTTAACTGAAAGTTTATACCTTTTGACCACTTTCATCCATTTCCCCAACCCCTACTGTTGGTAACCACCAATCTGTTCTCTGTTTCTATGAACTATTTTTTTAGATTCCACATATAAGCGAGATCGTAAGTGTTTAGCCTTTTCTGCCTGACTTATTTTACTTAGCATAATGCTCTCAAAGTCCATCTATGTCGTTGCAAATAGCAATTTTTTTCTTTTTATGGCTAAATAATAACCCATTATGTATACGTGTGTGTGTGTATTTTTCTTTACCCATTCATTTCTTGATGGATGCTTAGATTGTTTTCCGTATCTTTGCTATTATAAATTATGCTATAGTGAACATGGGAATACAGAAGTCTCTTCAATATGATTTTTTTTTCATTCAAATATATATCCACAAGTGCAATTGCTGGATAATATGATATCATAGTTTTATTTTTCATTATTTGAGAAACATCCATATTCTTTTCTGTAGTGGCTGCACCAATTTACACTTTCACTAACAATGTACAAGTGTTCTTTTTTTCCACATCTTCATCAGTATTTGTTAGCTCTTTTTCATGATGGCCACTCTAACAGGTGTGAAGTGACATCTCATTGTGGTTTTGATATGCATTTCTCTGATGATTAGTGATAGTGAGCACCTTTTCATGTACCTGTTATCCATATGAATATCTCCCTCGGGAAAAAATGTCTGTTCAGGTCCTTTATCCACTTTTAAATATATTATTTGATTTCTTTGCTATCGAGGCTTATTAGTTCCTTATATATTTTGATTATTAACCTCTTATCAGGCATATGGTTTATAAATATTTTCTTCCATTTCATAGGTTGCCTTCTTGCTTTGTTGATTGTTTCTTTTGTGTTGCAGAAGCTTTTTAGTTTGAGATAATTCCACTTACTTATTTTTATGCTGTTTCTCAGGCTTTAAGGGTCTTATCTTTAAAATTATTGCCAATATTGATGAGATTTTTCTCTTTGTTTTCCTTGGGAGTTTTATTTCAGGTCGTACATTTATTTACATCTATATTCCATTTTGAGCTTAATTTTGTGACTGATATGAGGTCTAGTTTCATTCTTTTCCATGTGAATATCCAGTTTTCTCAGCACTGTTTATTAATAGAGGGGCTGTCTTTTATCCATTGAGTATTCTTGGTTCCTTTGTCAAATATTAGTTGTCCATATATATTTACATGGGTTTATGTCTAGGCTCTTGATCCTCTTTGATTTGGTGTAAGCATGTGTTTCTATGCCAGTTTTTTATTATTATAGCTTTGTTATATAGCTGGAAATCAGGACATGTGATGCCTCCAACTTTGTTCTTCTTTCTCAGGATGCTTTAGCTATTGACAATCTTTTGTGGTTCCAAGTGAATTTTAGGATTTTGTTTTCTGCATTTGTAAAATGACATTGGAACTTTGGTAGAGATTGCATTGAATCTCCAGATGACTTTGGGTAGTATGGAAATTTTGACATTATTAATTCTTCTAATCCATGAATGTATGATGTCTCCATTTATTTCTGTCTTTTCTAAATTTATTCCTAAGTATTTTATTGTTTGTGTTGCTGTTATCAGTGGGGTTGTCTTCTTTATTTCTTTGTCCAATAATTCATTGTTAGTGTATAGGAACACTACTGCTTTTCATATGTTGATTTTTGTATCCTGCATCTGTAGTGAATTTGTTTATAAAAATCTAACATTTTTAGCAGAGTCTTCATGATTTTTTATATATATATATATATATAATATATATAATTATTCATAGAGACAACTTTTTCCTTTCTGATTCTGATGCCTTTTATTTTTTTTCCTTGTCTAATTGCTCTGCCTAAGACTTTCAGTACTACATTGAATAAAACTGATGAGAGTGGCCACCCTTGTCTTATTCCTGATCTTAGAGGAAAAACTTTCAATCTTTCACCACTGAATATTATTTAACTATGGGCTTGTCATATATAACCTTTATTATATTAAGTTCCTTCTTTACCCAGTTTATTGACAGTTTCTAATATGAATGGGTGCTGAATTTTGTGAAATACTTTCTCTGCATCTGTTGAAACAATAATGTGATTTTAATTTCTTATTCTGTTAATGTTGTGTTTATTGACTTACATATGTTGAACCAACCTTGCATATGAGGGATGAATGCCACTTGATCATGGTATATAATTCCTTTGGTGCTGAATTTGGTTTGTTGGAATTCTGTTGAAAAATTTTGCATCTGCATTCATTAGGTACGTTAGCCTATAGTTTTCTCTTCTTGTAGTACCCTTATCTAGCTTTTGTATTAAGGCAATGTTAACCTCATAAAATGAGTTTTGGAGTGTTTCCATCTCCATTTTTTATAAGATTTTGAGAAGAATTGGTGTTAATACTTTTTTTAAATGTTTGGTCAAATTTGCCAGGGAAACCACTGGTCTAGGGCTTTTCTTGGGAGGATTTTGATTCCTGACTCAGTATCCTTTCTTGTTTTAGTCTGTTCAGATTTTCTGTTTCTTCATGTTTCTATCTTGGTAAAGTTGTATGTTTCTAGGAATTTATCCATTTCTCTCAAACTGTCCAATTTTTTGGCTGCACTCAGGTGACATTTTAAGCCAGTCTTTAGATTGGACTGTGCAATTTCCTTGGTGTTCTTATTATGCTTCCTGGTCAGATGGGCCCAGAAGCTATATACAGCCCTAGTCAAGACTTTGAATTTGCTTCCCATCCTGGGTCTGGGGCTGTAGGCAGGTCCCATCACTGGTACAACTCATTGACTGGGTGCTCAAATCAGGTAGGACTGCTCATCAATCTTCCTGACCAGTGTCACCAGTTCAGCTCTGCAGGAGGCAGAGCCACTGTTGGGCTTTCTGCTTGGGCACTGCTGCAGGCAGGGCTGTAGGGTGGTCTACAGCCTCCCAGAAGCTCTCAGTAGGCTTTTTGGTTTGGCAGGACTGAGGGATATAAACAGTAGGTGGGGGCCATGAATTTGCCTCCCTGACTGGGTAAGGTTGCAGCAGACTCCAGGGTCAGCATGGCTTATTGACTAGGGACCCAAACATACAGAATTTGCCCTGAGCTCCCTGGTTAGATGGTGCTACTAACTGGGCTCTGAAGATGGGTAGAGACACTGGCTGGGTTCTCTGCTCAAGTGCTGCTATGAGTGGGAACATAGGATGGGGACTCAGCTTCCTGGGTGCTCTAGTTAGGCTTCTTGGTTGGGGAAAGCTGGGGGCTATATTCAACAGTAGTTAGGACTTCTATTAATAATTAGCTTTCCTGCCTGAATAGAGTGGCAGAATAGCTTGGCAGAATTGTACACTGAGTTCCCTATCCAGAGGGTCCAACCAGCCTGGCTCTGCAGATGGGCAAAGCCTCTACTAGGGTATTTTCTTGGGCACCACTGCTAGGAGAAACACAGTCTGCCAAGATCTGAGTTCTGGTTGCTATAAGCCCTGTTACCCTTCTCCAGCTCAATCTGATCTCCAGTGATTAAGTCCCACAGATTCTCCCCACAATACCTGTGAGACAAGACCCATATAGGCCTCTCAGCAAGCAAACCACAATGATGAGGGAGCTAGATTTCCACCTTGGGCTCTCTTCTTCCCGCTGGAGAAACCATAAGCACTGGCAGCCCTCGGCATAGTTCTGTGCCAGCCTAGGAGAGGAGCAACGAGGTCAGAATGCAGCTAATCCTTTCACACTTCTAATGCAGTAATTCTTGATATCTGTGGTCCAGGGAGGTGCTTCAGACTCACCAGTGTATTCTGGGATTTTCACAAAAGTGTCTTGTCTATGTATATTTGCAAGTTGGTCTTGTGAGGGGAACTGAAGCTGGGGTTAACCTATCTTAGTAGCCATATTGATGACATCATTTTAAAAAATAATTTTATTTATTTTATTTTTGGCTGTGCTGGATCTTCATTGTTGCATGGGCTTTTCTCTAGTTGCTGATAGCAGGGGCTACTCTCTAGTTGTGGTATGCATGCTTCTCATTGCAGTGGCTTGTCTTGTTGCAGAGTACAGGCTCTAGGGCACATGGGCTTCAGTAGCTGCAGCATGTGGGCTCAGTAATCGTGGCTCCTGGGCTCTAGAACACAGGCTCAATAGTTAGGGCACATGGGCTTAGTTGTTCTGTGGCATGTGGGATCTTCCTGGGTCACGGATCGAACCTGTGTCTCCTATATTGGCAGGTGGATTCTCTACCACTGAGCCACCAGGGTAACCCTGATGATACCACTTTTATCTCTGTTTAAATATAAATGTAATTTGTAGTAAAGTAATTATAAATTCAAGTTAAAGAAAAAATAAAATGCAAGTTGGTCCATATCATTCCTGAACTTATAACCCCTTGAAGGCTTATATTTTAACTCTCTCAGGCACTGCATGTCCCAGGGAGGCATTCATTTAACAACCTAGTTTGCACTAGTGCTACTGTCTGAATTATGACACAAATAGCTGACAGCAGACCTGAAGTAAGTTTTACCAAACAGCTGACCAACATCAATGGTCCAAAAACACTGGAAAATGTACCTTTTCCCTTGTGCAAACTCCAGTATACATCTTTTTAAAAATATAGAGATCACCAGTCCAGGTTTGATGCGTGAGACAGGGTGCTCAGGGCTGGTGCATTGGGGTGACCCTGAGGGATGGGATGAGGAGGGAGGTGGGAGGGGGGGTTCTGGATGGGGAACACATGTGCGCTGGTGGCTGATTCATGTCGATGTATGGCAAAAACCACTACAATATTGTAAAGTAATACGCCTCCAATTAAAATAAATAAATTTTAAAAATAGAGAAATCAGTGAAACCCTTGAAATCCAGAGATTTAATAGAAGTCTGGGTAAGATTTTGGTATCAATGGAATTTATCTGAAATTTTCCATCAGTAAGTATCCATCCTTTCTATGTTCTTCTGAGCTCTTGACATTGATTACATGTCTCAATTGGCCCTTTTCCTTATAGCTTATGGAAAAATTGATCTGGCTAAGGTGATGGATGGAGTCAAAGCTGTTACAGGTGAGGAAGAAGTCAGTATAAACCTAGCATCCTAGTTTTTATAGTAATTGCATTTTCTTCAGGCCTTAATTAACTGTATGATAATTCTGTCGTTTAGCTTCTGTTTAGTGTTTTTATGTCCAGGAGTATTTTCTTACGTATTTTCCACTATACACTTCATTTCTCTTACTTTGAGACAGCCAAAATCTATAATAAAAAGTGAAATGGATCTTTAGAAAAGACCCTGGTAACTTTCCAAAGGAAAGGTGATAGGTTGTACATATTGATAGAATTGTTCGGATAAGCCATATACAGTTTGCTAATTGACAAAGGGATATAATATCCATTTATTGTCATTGTCCTTTTGCATGTGTTAGTACAGGCCCCCCAAGAAAGCAAAAGCCAAGGCAGAATTAAACATTCATGGGCATTATTAGAGGGAAAGCCTATGTAAGAGAAATAGGGAGGTAACCTAAAAAGCCTAGAGGCTCTCAGACTGTAATGCAAATGTGACACCAAAAGAGAGGAAGGAAGAAAAAGTTGAATGGAAGTACCCTATATTGCCATGAAATCTAAGGAAGGTCTGGCAAAGTCTTCAAGGAATCCTGTGGCCAAAGTCAGCCATTCCCTATCCCCCAGGAATAGGCCTCTCTGAGTGCAGCATTCAATCACTGGTTAAGAGAAACCTGTTGGAGACATGGCCTTAGTACAAAGACAGGGATGAATTCCAAAGCAGCAGCTGGGGCCCTTAGTCAGTTATGTTCTCTGTAGTTGGAAGTCCTAAAGGCACGTTTTCATGGCCACCATTAAGAGTGCCCTCTTGTATCAGCCTTAGAGAACAAATTGTGTTTCTTTGAGTAACGTTATCTCTGTACTTGGTCAGAGCTCAGTGACTGTTACTCCCCCAGCCCATACTCATACTGTACTGGCATCATAAATTAGTTTCATTATTTGCAATCATTTGATTGTACTTATATCCCATGTGTGCCATTATTTTAATATTTTTTATTAAGAAGGAAAAGTTGATATCAATGATGTGAAAACTGTCCTGGAAAACATGGGGATTGAGCTCAAAAATAGATAATACAATGAATTGATAAAAATTCTGTCATTTGAAGGTAAACATTACAAATATCAGTATAATCAAAAAGAGCTTTTAGCTCCTCTCTCTGTGAGACCCTCTAAAATCCTTCTGTTTCCTAAGCTTCAGAAAATAGAAAGTCAATCTCAAAAAAATATTTTAGTGTCCATTTATACCTGAAGTGAATCCCTATACATGCAGTTTTACTTTTAGATTGGGAAGCAACGTCCTAATTATGATGACTCATGGGAAACAAGATCTGTATTTTGATGAATCATCTTATCAAGAGAAAAAAAGTGATTAATCTAGCATTTGTGGATGGAAGAAAAGGGTTAATAGTTTACACGTGAATAAAGGCGGGATTGGGGAGAAGGGATGTGCTCCTTGTAGAGTGCCTGTTGTGCTAAACATCCCCAGTTTTCTCTAAAATTTTTTTATAATAGAAATTTTTACTAAAAATCCTGAAAAGCCAGTTTTCCCTGAGAGTATTCTAGTGATTATGCACTTTTCTCTGTGACTTAAATTCTGCCTTTTCTTACAGATGATAACAAGGTCTTTCAAAACAGATTGCTAGAAGCTGTGAAGTCTCTTAAAGGCAATTGAGAAGCATAATGAGAATGAAGACAAATAGGGGATCCTCATAATTATAGTTTCCAAGATATTAAATTAGTGAGGGCTTCCATCTCTCATATATACTGATTGCAAATTTATGCTCCCATTGAAGATCTAGCTTCAGTTTAGCAGCTGATCTTCTACTTTATATCTAGAAAGGCTTCCACTTTTTGAAGATTTTTCCAAACTTTTCAAGAAAAGAAATATCAAATTTCACGTTTGCATAGAAAAAAATAGCAGAAGAGATGGTTATTCAGGGATTTTAATCAGCCACAATAAAAAACTAAACTAAGAACTGAATCATCAAATCATGGTGTTCAGAAGTAAAGAATGTTTGCCTCCAGAGCCAGAATTCTCTTAGCATTTATTCAATGCTATTTGAAACTTTGTATTATATGGGCTGGTCCCCAAGACAAGTCTCAAGGTAGTAACCCTAATTCTAATTTCATAGTCGATTTTCTTTATAGGCATAAAGTCCTTAGTCTCTTTACCAAAATTGTTGAGTTTTTTTTCCCCCCAACATTTTAACCCTAGTAGACATGAAAGGGGAGGGTGCTCCCCAGGTGGCACTAGTGGTAAAGAATATACCTCCCAATGCAGGAGACGTAAGAAACTTGAGTTCCATCCCTGGGTTGGGAACATCCCCTGAAGGAGGGCACGGCAACCCACTCCAGTATTTTTGCCTGGAGAATCCCATGGACAGAGGAGCATGCAGGCTATAGTCCATGGGGTCACAAAGAGTCAGACACAACTGAAGCAACTGAGCACGCATGCCCACATATACAAAGGGGAGTCTGTGAGTAGGCTTTAAAGAATATATGACCTCCCTGAAATTATATGCCATCTTTGTGAGCACTAACATACAGTGTTCATGAAATTCACAACATGGTATGTGTCTCCAAAAGATTTAAGTTTGGGGAGTTATGTAATTTTCTTCAGGGACTGTCTCTTTCCTTAGGTAAGAAAGTCAGTGTCAACAGCTTGAGTACTATACTGGACAATATGGGAATCAGGCTTACAGATGAGGAGCTTAAGGATCTGACTCAGAATCTCCCTGTTGATGGTAAGCAAGTTTTTGGCTACTATGGCTAGATACTGGGAGAGTTTAGGCATAAGCACTGTTGGCAAAAAATGTCCTAGGAAAAGGAACCTTAGAAATGGTAATCTATCCTGACAGTAATCAAGAAGCTGTAAATGTGGATACAGCATGTAAGCAGCCAGTTACCAAAATCAACATGAAAATATTGCACTCTGTTTGTATTTCTTTATGTTCTCTACCCATATTGTAGTCATTAATAGACAATCTTCCACATTTGGAATATAAAAAGGCAGGCTCTTTAGATAATGGTACTTCTGAATTTCTTTCCATCACTAATATATATGGGTTTGAAATATTACAGAATTATAAGTAAAATTCATATTATTGATATGACTTTTATGTTGAGATTTTCTTTCTAGTCCTCATGAAGGCGACAAAAATTAGGTAAAATAGTAGCATAGAATATATTATTCAGTAAATATACATTTGACACTTAGGATAGTGCCGGGCCCAAAACAAATGAGAACTTATGGTTTCCCATAATATCTTTCACAATATTTTATGAGTCCTTTTTATCTCAGTGTGACTTTGATCTTCTCCTACAGTTGATAAGAAGATTTCTCTAGAAACATTGATGAATAAAGTGAAAAAATTTAAAGGTAAGTTAGAATTGTTGTAAATCTACGATTTTAGTCCTTGGTATTAAATTTTGTTTTTCAGTGGTATTTCTTTCTAATGTTTACTATGAAATACATACATGCTTCTAAGCCTGTGGGCTATCTTGGTGGCTCAGATGATAAAGAATCTGCTTGCAATTCAGAAGACCCAGGTTCAATCCCTGGACTGGAAAGATCTCCTGGAGAAGGGAATGGTTACCTACTCTTGTATTCTTAACTGAAGAATTCCATGGACAGAGGAGCCTGGTGGGTTACAGTCCATGGGGTCACAGAGAGTCAGACATAACTGAGCAACTAACACTTCCACAAGTCTATATTGCAATTTGGAATCTGTTGTTTATGCCAAAAATGTGCTTTACTTCACTAACGTTTAAATAGGCATAATCTAGAAATATATAGGAAATGGCACAGTAAAGCTTTGAAATGATCAAGATAATGTATTCACCAAAATCAGCAAGCAATTTTCACCATAACAATTAACTATTTTTGAAGTATAGATTATATATTTAAAAATCTAAGTTGTCTTAATTTGCTGATCAGAGTTTATTCTGAAAGTTGTCTTTTCCAACTTATGGAAAAGCTCTCATTAATTTGTATTATATATGGCATTTTATAAATACTGCAAGATATGCCCAATGATTCTATGTTTAAGAATATCTTCTTTTTACTTAACTCTTCATCTTAAAATTGGAATATCATTAACCTATGTAGAAGATATTTATGACTTTGAGGCAATACCATGATACCTAAAGTTCATGTCTACCATTCCCTCTTTTGAAAGGAGAGAAGGTTGATTCTAGTGACCTGAAAAGTATCCTGGGAAACCTGGGGATTGAGCTCACAGATAAGGAAAAAGAGAAGCTACTGGAAACACTGACAGTTGACGGTGAGCCATCATAGAGGTGTTGCAGAGGCCTTCTAGGAATCTCATATTTTTGTGTCTTTAGGTCTGTGTGAAAATCTCCACCTCCATTTCTGTTTATTTTCTTTTAAAAGTGCAAAAGAAAAACAAATTCAAGAAATTTGAGTTCTAAGTAATACAGCAACCTTGTCATTATTGTTTAGAATTTATATTGGAAATTAAGTAACCCTTCAGACAAAGGTTGACCTTAGCAGCTAGTCATGTTGTTACCCCCTCAAGTCACTAATTTGCATATATGATAAGAAGGGAAAAGAAAGAGAAAAACAGGAGATCAGTGGTAAAAAAAAAAACAGAGAGAGAGCGAGCGAGAAGAAGAAGATAGGAAGCAGAAACCGAAAAGGAAGGAAAGCTCTGCTCATGCTTCAGTGAGTAGACTCCTTCAGGTATTTGGATAGAAAGGCTTGTCACGAGAAAAATCTCTATTCTCTAACTTCTTTGTATTAGATAAAATAGCGTAAAAATTAGGGACAAATCATTAAAATGTTATTTCTGAAATTATTTAGTTCATACAATTTTTGTGATTTCATGTTAGTTTCATCATTACATGAATTATGGCTTTCTTATAGATGCTGGAAAAATTCATCTCAGTAGATTGCTGAAGGGTGTGAAGTCTCTCCAAGGTGAGTAAGAAGTCCAATTAAAAATTATTTGGCTGACACTCCCCAATTTTATACCATTCAATTATGAATCCTAGCTCCTCACTTTGATATAATTCCTGTATTTAATATTTTTTTGGTCTGTTCACATTTTAGCTGATAACAGCATGTACTTTATCTTGCATGAAGTTCCACATACTCTTGCTTTTTTTTTTTTTTTTTTGGCTTTGTACACGCTCTCCTCACCCACACCCACACACACAAAAGGTATTAGGTTGGTTATCAGCAGTTCCACTTACTTAATATTATTTTGTTATGCAGGCTTATTACTAAGACAATATTTAAATATTTTATTGACTTTATACGCTTGGACAAGTATATGTAGTTTTAGATGTTTTGAAATGATAATTATACAAAAACATAAAATGCATTTTCTTTATTTTATTTTCATAGAATTTATGGTGATTGTATTAGTTAGGACTTTATTAAGCAAGCAGAATCACTGTGAGTGACATGGAATAAAGCATTTATTATAAAAATTATGTTTAATGCAATTGTGAGAGATGGTGAAGTCTATGAAAACTTTTGTCTCTGCTTCTGATGGTGGGCCTGAAGCCCTGAAATCACCATAGTCAGCAAGGCCAGCATTCAGAAAGAAAAATTAGATTGAAAGAGTTGGGGAGAACAAAATCAAATTAGAACCTCTGAGGACAAACTGTAATCTATGTCTGTCTATCCTACTTTCCCCACCACTAAGAATATGAATGAGCTGTGAAAGAAACCAGCATCCTTCTCCATGGAGAAACACATGTGCCTAGCCCAAGACTAGGAAAATTTAAAGGAGATGGGGCAAAAGCCAGAATATCTGTAGGCCCAACTTCCAACTCATGCCAACAAAGTGAGCCAGGAGATCAACAGCAACATCATGAGCTTTAATGGCAGCTGGAGCCCTACACTGCCCTTTAGAGTGTAGTAACAGCTGCTTCACTTGTGCCTCCCAAATCTTATGCAGAATTTTCTTTTACCATCAGAACTATGTAGAGAAGGAAATTCATAGACTATAATTTTACCTAAGCTACTATGATTTGATAAAAATCTATCATCCATATATATCTCTTCTAACTCTTCTTATAATAACCATTTCTCATATAAGCAAAATTCTGCTAACTCTCTTCTCTGAAAATCTTACAAAATCTTAGCTGTCATTTCATCCATCTCTAGGTTATATTCATTTATGTTCTAGTTGAGTCACATTCCTCCTTGACATTCTATAACTTAAACAATGATATATAAGACTAACTACTTTAGCAAATCTTTTGTAGATGGTGGGGGAACAGGGGCAGAGATAAAAGGAAAATAATTGAATAAAGTAGTCGCAAATTTATTTGTATCAAAATAATATAGAAATCTTCATTATTGTGCAATCCTTTAATACCTGATCATGTGATTGTAACTGGTATTTGTATCTTTCTTCTCTTACTACCATTTCATATTGCTTTTTCCCTCACCAAGCACCCTGGCTGCTCCCACCTCCTTTGCCCGGTGGGTGATCCTAAATATTATTCCTGAAGAACAAGGGCCATTATTGTATTGGGTTGTTTGATTTTTAATTAACTTTAATCACAGATGTTTTAGATTCTGCCTGCATTTATCTATATCCTCGCAGTGTAGAGTAGCAGCCTAGGTTCCCTCTGATGGTCAGGATCCATCACTTCAACCAGTAAAGTCATCCCTTTATTTACTTGTTGATTCACAGCAAGAGGAAGTCAAGGTACCTCAGATCAGTTTTTTTTCTTCCATAGTCAATTGGCAATAGGATATTCTTTTCTTTTTTAACTTCGCTGATATTTATTTGACATGTAACAATTTGATACACTTACATATTGCAAAATCCCATCACCTCACATAATTTTTTTGGTGAGAACTTTTTTAATTGTTAAAAAATTTTTATTTATTTATTTTTGCCCGTGCTGGGTCTTTGTTGCTACATGTGGGGTTTCTCTAGTTGCAGCGAGTGGGGACTACTCTCTAATTGCTGTGTGTGGGCTTCTCATTGTGGTGACTTCTCTTGCTGTGGAGTGTGGGCTTCAGCAGTTGTGGTGCATGGGCTTAGTTGCCTCATGGCATGTGAAATGTTCCTGATCCGAGATCGAACCTGTATCCCCTGAATTGGCAGGTGGATTCTTAAACACTGGACCACCAGGGAAGTCCTAGTGAGAACTTTTAAGATCTACTCTCTTAGCAACTTTTATGTATATCATCTATCCAATACTGTCAAATATAGTCACTATGCTATATATTCTATTCCCAGAGTTTCTCTGTCTTTGATTTTAGACAGTCTTTTCATTACATCTTGAGAATATTGATTTGGTTTAGAAACTGGAGGGGATGGGGGTTCATGAATGAAATTGAATGTCCAAATCTCTCCCCAGATTTGGGAACCTCTCAGTCTTCATTTCTTCCCTCTCTACTTATGGGGCTCCAGTATTTCACAGATTGTCTTTTTTAGTGGTATCTCATAGTTCATGTAGGCTTTCTTCATTCTTTTTTATTCTTTTTTCTCCCTTAACTGGATAATTTCAAATGACCTATCTTCTATTAATACTTCATAGGTTCTCTCTGCTACTTGATCAGGATTCTGCTGATCTATTACATTTTTTCATTTTGTTCATTGTATTCTTCAGGTCCAGATTTTCTGTTTGGTTCTTTTTCATAATACCTATCACTATTAAACCTCTTGTTTTGCTTTTGTGTTATTTTCCTGATGTCATTGACTTATCTTTCTGTGTTTTCTTTTAGCTTACTAAGCTTCCTTAAAACAACTATTTTGAAATCTTATTGGGTAGATCAGAGATGTTCATTTCTTTAGGATTGGCTACTGAAAATTTATTGTGTTCCTTTAGTGGTGTTGTGTTTCTTGGATTTTTCATGTTCTTTGAAGACTTGGGTTGCTGTCTTCACATTGAAGAAAAAGTGTAACTTCTTTCAGCCTTTTATGGCTGGCTTCAGGAGAAATTCATTCATTAGAAGAGTCTGTAAAGGTTGCTGCCTCTGTGTGTAGTGTCAAGTCTAAAGTCCCTGGAGATCAGCAGAACCAGAAATTGGGAGGAAAAACTGGACACAAAGTGGATAATAGTGAGGATAAACGAATCCACAGAGGCAGACTGGGGTCCCTATCTATCTTTTCCCACTTCCAACTCCAACAACAGTTTTTACAAAAGAAACTTGCACCCTTTGCCATGAAACTGCACGCATGGCTGACCCAGGACTCAGAGAAGCAAAAGGAGGAGATTTAGCAGGAACTGGGAGAGCTGTAAGCCCAGCTGCTTCAGGCCAACAAAGGTGAACAAACCTGTAGATTGACAAAGACAAAATGGCAAGCTGTGGTGGTGCCTGGCCCTCTACATGACCTTTCAGAATGCAGTGGCTGCTGCTTCACTTTTGCTTCTGAAATATGCAAGTTTTTCCATGGCCACCTCTACCTCAAAACCATACAGGACTGGCAAAACGAAATACTGGCAAGGATGTGGAGAAGCAGGAATTCTCAAACACTGCTGGTAGGAATGCAAAATGGTACAGCCACTTTGGAAGACAGTTTGGTGGTTTATTATAAAACTAAACATACTCTTACCATACAACCCAGCAATCACGTTACTAGGTATTTATCCAACAGAGATGACAATAGAGATAAAGCCACTTTATTCATATTGCCAAGATTTAGAAGCAACCAAAATGTACTTCAGTAGATGAATGGATAAGTAAACTGTGGTTACAGTTACAGTTCAGTCGTTCAGTTGTGTCCGACTCTTTGTGACCCCATGGACTGCAGCACTCCAGGTCTCCCTGTCCATCACCAGCTCCCAGAGTGTACTCAAATTCATGTCCATTGAGTTGGTGATGCCATCCAACCATCTCATCCTCTGTCGTCCCCTTCTCCTCCCGCCTTCAATCTTTCCAAGCATCAGATACATCTAGATAATGGAATATTTTTTCAGCACTAAAAGGAAATGAGCTATTACACAATGAAAGGACATGGGGGAATCTTCAGTGCATATTACTAAGTGAAAGAAGTCAATCTGAAAAGGCTATATGCTGTATGACTCCAACACTGTGATATTCTGAGAAAAGCAAAACCATGGAAACAATAGAAAGATCAATATTTGCCAGAAAGAGAGGGAGGAGGAGAGATGACTAGGAAGTACACAGAGGATTTTTAGGGTGGTTAAAATACTCTATATAATATTATAATGATGGATATAATATGTTATTATAATTTTGTCGAAACCAGTGGAATATATGACATCAAGAGGGAATCCTAAGGTAAACTATGGAGTTTGGATCATTATGATGTGTCAGTGTAGGTTTATCCTTAGTTAAAAAAAAAAAGTACCACTCTGGTGAATGATGTTGTTAATGGAGGAGACTGTGCATGTGTGGAGGGTAGCAGGTATATGGGAATCTCTGTACCTTCCTCTCAAAGTTTTGTTATAAACCTGAAACTACTCTAAAAAAGTAAAGTCTTTTTTAAAAAACCATAAATTATAAATTAATGAGTAAATCCATACAGGGAAGGAAATTCTTGGAAATGTAGTCTCAACTTAGCTAAGTTGAAATCACCATGGTCAATAAAGATACTAATAATAATATTGCTTATGGAAAATCTTGGTATAATACACTTTTTTCCTGTTCCTACATTGTCTCTTTCATAAGGGGGGAAGGTTCATATAAATAACCTGGACAATACTCTAGAAAGATTTGGAATTGAGCTCACAGAAGAGGAACTTGCAAAGTTGTCAGAAGACCTACAAATTGATGGTGAGCCTTGTTTTACATGTGACTCTTAAAAAATAAATTTAATTGACATGTTAGAAAGGTTGGAAAGGATTCTAATATTAAAGTCAGAATAAATCTTGGATTTATACTACAGTTCATCCAACATCAGCATCTATTTTTCCTCTCCATACCTAGAATTGCAGAGGGTGCTGTCAAAGCTCTAATACATCTATAAGAAAGCAAAAATAATAGGGATATGAAAAATTATATAGAGCGAAATCAACAGGCCAATTCTTTCGTTCATCCCTCTGTCTACCAAAATTCATCTAAAATAAATTCAAAGATTCTCATCATAGTGCACGAGGCCTTCTCAGTCCATCTGCCTCTTTGATATCTTCTCTTATTTTTTTCCTCTTCATCTGCCTCTTTGATATCTTCTCTTATTTTTTTCCTCTTCAGACCATGTTGAACTACTGGTAGTTTCACACACAAGACATACCTCTAGACTTTTATCTTCTCTCAATCTCTCCTCCATGTGAAGTCCTTTTTATCTGTATGTATTTTTGATGCACCCTAATACATTAATATAGTTAATGCACTACCTCCTGCAGGAAGCAATCTTAGAACATACTGGGCTAGGTTAGAGATCTCTTCCTCAACTGTATGTTTGTACATGAAGTAAAGTTACCAGAATACTGGGCCAACTCTAATGGTATCTTCAATGTATAATGGCTTATAATGGCTTCCGAAACACTAGGAAAAGTATACTTTTCCTGACCCAGATTCTGAAATATGAGACCTCTGTATTAATGAAGGTCACATTAATTCCATGAGATCCAAGCATTCAATAAATGGTCTTAGTTAAAAATGTTTTTAATGGAATTGTTTCCACAAAATATATGTCTTGAGTTTGTTTTCTGAACTTGTGACATTATCTTCATTGAGCTTTTTCTTGTAGCTAATGGGAAAGTTGATCTGAAAGAGGTGATGGATGGAGTAAAAGCCACTACAGGTAGGTGAGAAATAATAAATCTAAGATATTTAATATTTACTATAATTATATTTTACCATTATCTCTTAATTACCATGTTAGTTGTGGCACTGATCTCTTCATTTGTTAAATGTTATACTAATTGCTAGCAATTCATCTATTTTCTGGCATATTTTTAATATTAGTTTCAAGCATACTGTATAGATTCATTAAAAGTCATTACAAAATAATGGGTATAATTCCCTTGCTATAAAATATATCCTTGTTGCTTATCTACTTTATACATAGTAGTTCGTATTTATTCATTCCATAACCCTATTATGCCCTTCCCCCATTCCCTCTCCCCACTGATACCGACTAGTTTGTTTTCTAGATCTGTGAGTCTGTTTCTGTTTTGCTATATACATTTGTTTTGTTTTCTAGATTTCACTTATAAGTGATTTCATACAGTATTTGTCTTTTCTTATTTCACTAAGCATAATATTCTCTAGGTCCATTCACATTGCTACAAATGGCAGAATTTTATTCTTTTTATGGCTGAAATATTCCATTGTATATGTACCACATATTTTTTTATCTGTTCCTCTATTGATGGACATTTGGGTTACTTCCATATCTTGGCTATTGTAAATAGTGCTGCTATGAACACTTTTTAGATTTTTCCAGATGTATACCCAGGAGTGGAATTGCTGGGTATTATGATAGTTCTATATTCAGTTTTTTTTTTAGGAACCTCCATATCATTTTTTGAACTGTCAACACCAGTGTGTATTCTCATCAACAGTGAACAAGTGTTTCATTTTCTCTATGTCCTCTCCAATATGTTATTTGTAGACTTTTTGATAATAGCCATTCTGACAGCTATAGGTAATCTCACTGTGACTTTGATTTGCATTTTTCTAAAATAGTGATGTTGAATATCTTTTCATGTGCCTTTTAGTTATTTGTATGTGTCATTTAAGGTCACTGTTTCTTTATTGATTTTCTGTCTGGGTGATCAGTCCATTGATGTAAGTGGGCATTAATGTCCCTTAGTATTATATTTATTATTGTCAATTTCTCCCTTTGTCCCTTGGCATTTGCTTTATGTATTTTGGTTCTCATGTATTGGGTGTATATATGTTAACAAGTATAATATCCTTATTTGTATTGATCCTTTTATCATTATATGATGTCCTTCTTTGTCTTTTATTATAGACTTTGTTTTAAAGGCTATTTTGTCTGATATGAGTATTGCTACCCTGGCTTTTTTTTTTCATTTCCATTTGCGTGAAATATCTCTTTCCATACCCTCACATTCAGTCTGTGTGTCATTAGCTGTGAAGTGAGTATCTTGTAAGCATCATATAGAATGGTGTTTCATTTTTAATCTAATCAACCACTCTAAGTCCTTTGATTGGAACATTAGTCAATTGACATTTGAAGTAATGTTGATAACTATGTACTTATTACCATTTTATTACTTGTTTTTCCAGTTGTCATGTAGTTCTCTGTTCACTTCTTTTTCATTGTTTCTTCCTTTGTGATTTGATTCTTTCTTTTTTAATTATATACTTTTGAACAGCCCATGGTTTCATTAGTGTTTCTTTTTTTTTTTTAATATTTATTTATTTATTTGACCACACCAGATCTTAGTTGTGGCACACAGGATCTTTAATCATTTTTGCAGCATGTGAGATCTTTAGTTGAGGCATGCAAACTCTAAGTTATGACATGTGGGATCTAGTTCCCTGACCAGGGCTCAAACCAAAGTCCTCTGTATTGTAAGCATGGAGTTTTAGCCACTGAACCACCAAGGAAGTCCTTAATGGTTTTCTTTAGTAGTGTCCTTGTGGCCTTTCATTTTAATTTTTTATGTCTGCTGTGTGCCTTTGTGGTTGCCATGGGGTTCATATATGGTGACCTATAACTATGTATGATTGAAAGTGAAGGTGAAGTCACTCAGTCGTGTCTGACTCTTTGCGATCCTGTGGACTGTAGCCCACCAGGCTCCTCCGTCCATGGGATTCTCCAGGCAAGAATACTGGAGTGGGTTGCCAGTTCCTTCTCCAGGGGATCTTCCCAACCCAGGGATCGAACCCAGGTCTCTGGCATTGCGGGCAGAGGCTTTAACCTCTGAGCCACAACTGGTCATCATTTAGGTTCAAACACATTCTTTAAAAAAATCTACATCTTTAATTCTCCTCTCCCACATTTTGTGTATTTGATGTCACATTTTACATCTTTGTGCTTACACCTCAATTGTTTATTGTACTTACAGTTGCTTTTATAATTTTTTGTCTTTAAATCTACACACTGATTTATTTAAGTGGTAAATCCTCAGTCTTCATTATATATTTGCCTTCTTTCCACTTAGGTAAAGCCCTTTTATGTTTCTTTTAGACTAGGCTTAGTATTGATACTGGAGAAGGAAATGGCAACCCACTCCAGTATTCTTGCCTGGAAAACCCCATGGACGGAGAAACCTGGTAGGCTACAGTCCATGGGGTCGCAGAGTCGGACACAACTGAGCGACTTCACTTCACTTCACTTAGTATTGATAAACCCTTTTAGTTTTTGCTTGTCTTAGATGTTCTTAACCTCTCCTTCTATTCTAAGTGATAATCATTCTGGGTAGACTATTGTAGGTCACAGGATTTTCCCTTTCGGCATTTTGAATATAGCGTGTCACTCCTTTCTGGCCTCCTAGGTTACTGCAGAGAAATTAGCTGATAGCCTTATGGAGATTCCCTTTGTTTGTCTCTTGCTGCCTTTAAATTTCTATTTTTATATTTAACTTTTGCCATTTTAATTACAATAAAATAGTGTGGGTTTTGGTGTGGGTCTGTTTGGGTTCTTCTCATTTGGGACCCTCTGTCCTTCCTATATCTGGATATCTGTTTCCTTCTTTGGGTTTGGGAACTTTTCAGCCATGATTTACTCAAGTATATCTTTGATCCCCTTCTTTCTTTCTCTCCTCCTTCTGGGACCCCTACAATGTGAATGTTGGTACGCTTAATGTTATCCCAGAAATCTCTTAAATGATTTAAAAGATTTTTTAAAACTTGTTTCTCTTTTCACTGTTCTGATTGAATGATTTCCATTAGTCTATCTTCCAGTTCACTTATGCATTTTTCAGTATCATTTAGTCTTTGCTATTCACCCTTCTAGTTTCTTTTACTTCAACTATTTAACTTCTCATTTCTGAGTAGATCTTTTCATATTTTCTAGTTTCTTGATAAATTTAGTGAAATTTTCTTTATCTATTCTTTTCTCTAATCTGGTTCAGTTCAGTTCAGTTCAGTCGCTCAGTCGTGTCCAACTCTTTGCAACCCCATGAACCGCAGCATGCCAGGCCTTCCTGTCCATCACCAACTCCCAGAGTTTACCCAAACTCATGTCCATTGGGCCGGTGATGGCATCCAACCATCTCATCCTCTGTCGTCCCATTCCCCTCCTGCCCTGAATCTTTCCCAACACCAGGGTCTTTTCAAATGAGTCAGCTCTTCACATCAGATGGCCAAAGTATTGGAGTTTCAGCTTCGACATCAATCCTTTCAATGAACACCCAGGACCAATTTCCCTTAGGATGGACTGGTTGGATCTCCTTGCAGTCCAAGGGACTCTCAAGAGTCTTCTCCAACACCACAGTTCAAAAGCATCAATACTTCTGCACTCAGCCCTCTTTATAGTGCAACTCTCACATCCATACATGACCACTGGAAAAACCATAGCCTTGACTAGACGGACCTTTGTTGGCAAAGTAATGTCTCTGCTTTTTAATATGCTGTCTAGGTTGGTCATAACTTTCCTTCCAAGGAGTAAGCATCTTTTAATTTCATGGCTTCAGTCACCATCTGCAGTGATTTTGGAGCCCGAAAAAATAAACTTTGCCACTGTTTCCCCATCTACTTGCCATGAAGTGATCGGACCAGTTGCCATGATCTTAGTTTTCTGAATGTTGAGCTTTAAGCCAACTTTTTCACTCTCCTCTTTCACTTTCACTTTCACTTTCACTTTCTCCTTCACTTTCTGCCATAAGGGTGGTGTCATCTGCATATCTGAGGTTATTGATATTTCTCCCAGCAATCTTGATTCCAGCTTGTGCTTCCTCCAGCCCAGCGTTTCCCATGATGTACTCTGCGTATAAGTTAAATAAGCAAGATGACAATATACATCCTTGACGTACTCCTTTTCCTATTTGGAACCAGTGTGTTGTTCCATGTCCAGTTCTAACTGTTGCTTCCTGACCTGCATACAGGTTTCTCAAGAGGCAGGTCAGGTGGCCTGGTATTCCCATCTCTTTCAGTATTTTTCACAGTTTATTGTGATCCACACAGTCAAAGGCTTTGGCATAGTCAATAAAGCAGAAATAGATGTTTTTCTGGAACTCTCTTGCATTTTTGATGATCCAGCAAGTGTTGGCAATTTGATTTCTGGTTCCTCTGCCATTTCTAAAACCAGCTTGAACACTTGGAAGTTCATGGTTCACGTATTGCTGAAGCCTGGCTTGGAGAATTTTGAGCCTTACTTTACTAGCATGTGAGATGAGTGCAATTGTGCAGTAGGCCGAGCATTCTTTGACATTGCCTTTCTTTGGGATTGGAATGAAGACTGACCTTTTCCAGTCCTATGGCCTCTGCTGAGTTTTCCAAATTTGCTGGCATATTGAGTGCAGTGCTTTCACAGTATCATCTTTTGGGATTTGAAATAGCTCAACTGGAATTCCATTACCTCCACTAGCTTTGTTCATAATGATGCCCTCTTGACTTCACATTCCAGGATGTCTGGCTCTAGGTAAGTGATCATACCATCGTGATTATCTGGGTCATGAAGATCTTTTTTGTACAGTTCGTCTGTGTATTCTTGCTACCACTTCTTAATATCTTCTGCTTCTCTTAGATCCATACCATTTCTATCCTTTATTGAGCCTATCTTTGCATGAAATATTCCCTTGGTATCTAATTTTCTTGAAGAAATCACTAGCCTTTCCTATTCTATTGTTTTCCTCTATTTCTTTACATTGATCCCTGAGGAAGGCTTTCTTATCTCTCCTTGCTAATCTTTGGAACTCTGCATTCAAATGGGTATATCTTTCCTTTTCTCCTTTGCTTTTAGCTTCCCTTCTTTTCAACGCTATTTGTAAGGCCTCCTCAGACAGCCATTTTGCTTTTTTGCATTTCTTTTTCTTGGGGATGGTCTTTATCCCTGTCTCCTGCACAATGTCACGAACCTTTGTCTAATTTGGTTAACATTTTTATTACAAAAGCTTTGAATTCTTTATCTAGTAAATTGTTTATGTCTGTTTCATTATTTTCTCAGGAATTTTCTTACTCTTTCAAATGAGACCACTTCTTCTGCCTTGTTATTTTGCTTAACTTTCTCTATGTTTATGTATTTAGGTGAAACAGTTGTCTGTTGAGGTCTCTAAGTGGTGTCCTTATGTGGGAGTGTCCCTATACAGACTGCATGTTCCCAACGCATTTGGTAGGAGAGCTGGATTTGACATGGATGCAAAGTCAGGTCTTTCCTCAGGGTGTACTGGCAGTTATCACCTTGATGAGGGGATGCATGGAGATGGAATAGGTAGAACTGGAGCTAGGTGTGAGGTGAGACTTCCTCCCTACTCAGTGGTCCTTCATAGCCTTATTGGGATTGAAGTCTGATCCCAAAATGCTGGAGCTAAAAGCCCTGAGGATTGGTTCTGTTCCCTCTAGGTGAATACTTTTACTTCTCCCAGTACTGGAACCCTTGCGGCATAAGAGGGTACTGCTGAAGCAAAGGGGTCCTTGCGTGCTCTCAGCTCACGTCCGCTGCAGACAGAGATCCAGGTTTTCTCAGTGAGCTGCGTATGCAGGAGCCGACAGTTGTTTCCTTTGTTCTGTTCAGACACAACCTGTGTACAAGTCCCCTTGTCTCTCAGCTGGCCACTGCCCCCAGTCTCCACTCCCCCTGCCTCTTGTGGGTGTGCACCACAGGGTAGGCAGACTCATATGGACTCTTAGCATGTATTAAGGTGTGAGCTATGGTGGAGCAACTACCATCAGAGTTCTAGGCTGCCTCAGATGTGCCGCTTGAGTAAGTGCCAACAATGGGCGCTGCCAACCAACCCAGGCTCTACCCTGGGACCCGGTCACCACTGTGTGACACAGCCAAGTTTTCTCCCCAGGCATGGCAGCCCTAGATCCTGTGCCATGCTGCAACATAGACTACGCAGGATTGGTGTGTTCACTCAGTTCAGCCTGCTGTGCACACGAAGGAAAACCCAGCAACCACTAGAGTAGTCCTCTAACTGCCCTTTCCCCCTGACTAGGAGGCAAGGCATTGTGTGTGTGCTTGCTCCTCATGAGCAGAGTCCAGGCTTCCTACAGCCCTTCTGTTAGTCCCAGCAGCCCTCCATCTACCTCCCATGTTTAGGAACCCAGGGCTGGGGCAGCCGATCTGTGTGTCTTGCCACACACCCGCCAAGGTGGGTCTTGGTCCATGTATTCTCCCTTTTTCCTCTGAGTTCCCTCCCAGGTGCACAGTTCCTGATCTGATCACTTTTCTTCTCTTCTTACCTGATTGCCTGTGGGTCTTTCTTACAACCATGGCTGTACAAGAGTCTTTCTGCCAGTTTTCAGTTGGCTTTCAGTGAGAATTATTCCACATATAGATATTTAAAAATTTTTTATTGCCATATAGTTGATTTGGGGCTTCCCAGGTGGCACTTCCTGGTGGCTCAGAGAGTAAAGAATCTCCCTGCAGTGCAGGAGACCTGGATTCGATCCCTGGGTTGGGAAAATCCCCTGGAGGAGGTCATGGCAACCCACTCCAGTATTCTTGCCTAGAGAATCCCCATGGACAGAAGAGCCTGGCAAGCTGCAGTCCATGGGGTTGCAAAGAATCAGACATGACTGAGCGGCTAAGCACAGGTGGCGCTAGTGGTAAAGAACCTCCCTGCCAATGTGAGAAACATAAGAGATGCAGGTTCAGTCCCTGGGTCGGGAAGATCCCCTGAAGGAGGGCATGGTAATCCACTCTAGTATTCTTGCTTGGAGAATCCCATGGACAGAGGAGACTGGCAGATTACAGTCCATAGGGTCGCAAAGGATCTGACGTGATTGAAGTGGCTTAGCAGCAGCAACAGCAGCAGCATGCTTGATTTACGATGTTGTGTTAGTGTCTGCTATACAGCAAAGTTAATAAGCTATCCTTATACATATGTCAACTGTATTTTTGATGTGTTCTCGGGGGAAGGTGAGTTCCATTGTCCTCTTACTCTGCCATCTTGATTGAGTCCTCTTATTTTGCTTTTTTCTTTGTTACAACAACTAAACTCTACATTAGTTTTCAATAAAATAAAGTAAAAATAAAGTAAAACGTTAGTGAAAACTCCAGATAATTAATAAAGATGAGACGAACAGATCTTACCTTAATTGATACAATTATTTGAATAAGTAAATCATTTACAATAGTCTAAATGAATAGAGAAATACATAATATAGATTTCACTGCATTCAGAGTTGCCTTGACATTGTCATCATGATTATGCCTTCTTTTATTAGCATTTAGAATTCAAATTACTTTTCTGTGAGTGTTATAGTCAGTGTACTTGGAGGGGTCTCACTGGCCTTTGCTCTTCATTCTGTGTCTATTCATACCACATAGCCAAAGACTAATCTTCCCTATTTGGAATCATAACGTGAACTTTTAAATTCATACATGCAATGTTGTCTATCTTCTTTAAGGAGGGGAAGTTGATGTCAGAGATGTGAAAACCACTCTGAAAAACTTAGGAATAGAGCTCACAGATAAAGAATACTCGAAACTGTTGAAAAATCTGCCTTTCAATGGTAAGCATTTCAAATATTGATATGACCTTAAAGGGTCCTTTAAGCTTTTATTTATTTATTTATTTTTGGAAAACTGAAACTATTACCATTTGCTAAGATGCAGAAAATAAAAATAAGAACTCTACTCAAAATAATCTAAATGTTCATTTATTCCTGAGAGAAATCCCCATCTATGCAGTTGCCTTTTAGTTTTAGAGTAAGTGTCCCCATCATGTTGAATCATGCTATCAAGGGGAAGAAATTTCAGAGGTTACCCTTATCTCTTAAATACCTGTAAGTGGTTTGAGAAACTAAAAAAGGAAAAGATGTAATGCCAAACTAGAAGGGAGTGAAAGGTGAGAGGCTGAATCACATCAAAGAAGAATTCTGTATATTATATGATGCCTGCATATTAACATTTTGATAAACTTTCCTTAATTTTCTCTCAAAATTAATTTTAATAGTGAAATTTCTAGGGCAAATCATGAAAATCCTAGCTTTACTGAAATAATTTTAGCTAATAGCCACATAATTTCTCTATGATCTAAATTTTGCATTTTTTTCTGTAGATGATAACAAGGTCTTTAAGAGCAGATTGCTGAAAGGTGTGAAGTCTTTTAAAGGTGAGTGAGAAATATAAGCCCTCTTACACAGGGCTGAGAAATACTCTTGAAGGGCACGAACAGAACCTTGTGCACCAGGACCCAGGAGAAAGGAGCAGTGACCCCACAAGAGACTGACCCAGACTTGCTTGTGAGTGTCCAGGAGTCTCCAGTAGAGATGTGGGTTGCTGGTGGCCTGCTGCAGGGCTGGGGGCACTGAGTGTAGCAGTACATACATGAGATCTTTTGAAGGAGGTCACCATTATCTCCATTACCTCCACCATAGTTTAGTAGGAGTTTAGTCGCTAAGTCACGTCTGACTCTTGTGACCCCATGGACTGTAACCTGCCAGGCTTCTCTGTCCATGGGATTATCCAGACAAGAATACTGGAGTGGATTGCCATTTCCTTCTCCAGGGGATCTTCCCGACCCAGGAATTGAACCCAGGTCTCCTACATTGCAGGCAGATTCTTTACCAACTGAGCTATGAGGGAAGCCCCACCACCATAGTTTGGCCCCAGGTAAATAGCAGGGAAGGAATACAGCTCCACCCACCAACAGAAAATTGGATTAAAGATTTACTGAGCATGGCCTTGCCCGTCAGAACAAGACCCCAGTTTCTACCTCAGTCAGTTTCTCCCATCAGGAAGCTTCCTTCTCTATCGGAGGGCAGACAGACTGAAAGCCACAATCACAGAAAACTAATCAATCTAATCACATGGACCACAGCCTTGTTTAACTCAATGAAACCATGAGCCATGCCGTGTAGGGCCACCCAAGATGGATGGGTCATGGTGGAGAGTTCTGACAAAATGTGATCCACTGGAGAAGGGAATGGTAAACCACTTAAGTATTCTTGCCTTGAGAACTCCATGAACAGTATGAAAAGGCAAAAAGATAGACACTGAAAGATGAACTCCCCAGGTCGGTAGGTTCCCAATATGCTACTGGAGATCAATGGAGAAATAACTCCAGAAAGAATGAAGAGATGGAGCCAAAGCAAAAACAAAACCCAGCTCTGGTTGTGACTGTTGATGGAAGCAAGGTCCAATGCTGTAAAGAGCAATATTTCATAGGAACCTGGAATGTTAGGTCCATGAATCAAGGCAAATTGGAAGTGGTCAAACAGGAGATGGCAAGAGTGAACATTGACATTTTAGGAATCAGTGAACTAAAATGGACTGGAATGGGTGAATTTAACTCAAATGACCATTACATCTACTACTGTGGGCAAGAATCCCTTAGAAGAAATGGAGTAGCCATCATAGTCAACAAAAGAGTCTGAAATACAGTACTTGGGTGTAATCTCAAAAATGACAGAATGATTTCTGTTCGTTTCCAAGGCAAACCTTTCAATATCACAGTAATCCAAGTCTATGCCCCAACCAGTAATGCAGAAGAAGCTGAAGTTGAATGGTTCTATGAAGACCTACAAGACCTTTTAGAACTAACACCCAAAAAAGATGTCCTTTTCATTATGGGGACTGGAATGCAAAAGTAGGAAGTCAAGAAACACCTGGAGTAACAGGCAAATTTGGCCTTGGAGTACAGAATGAAGCAGAGCAAAGGCTAATAGAGTTTTGCCAAGAGAACACACTGGTCATAGCAAACACCCTCTTCCAACAACACAAGAGAAGACTCTACACTGGGAGATCATCAGATGGTCAACACTGAAATCAGATTGATTATATTCTTTGCAGCCAAAGATGGAGATGCAGTCCTGTTATGCAGTCAGCAAAAGCAAGACTGGGAGCTGACTGTGGCTCAGATCATGAACTCCTTATTGCAAAATTCAGACTGAAATTGAAGAAAGTAGGGAAAACCACTAGACCATTCAGGTATGACCTAAATCAAATCCCTTACGATTATACAGTGGAAGTGAGAATTAGATTTAAGGGACTAGATCTGATAGACAGAGTGCCTGATGAACTATGGATGGAGGTTCGTGACATTGTAGAGACAGGGATCAAGACCATCCCCAAGAAAAAGAAATGCAAAACAGCAAAATGGCTGTCTTAGAAGGCCTTACAAATAGCTTGAAAAAAATTGAAAAGCAAAGGAAAAAACGAACCATAGACCCATTTGAATGCAAAGTTCCAAAGAATAGCAAGGAGAGATAAGAAAGCCTTCTTCAGTGATCTGTGCAAAGATATAGAGGAAAAATCTTTTCCCATAGAATGGGAAAGACTAGAGATCTCTTCAAGAAAATTAGAGAAACCAAAGGAATATTTCATGCAAAGATGGGCTCAATAATGGACAGAAATGGTATGGACCTAACAGAAGCAGAAGATATTCAGAAGAGGTGGCAAGAATACACAGAAGAACTGTACAAAAAAGATCTTCACGGCCCAGATAATCACGATGGTATGATCACTCATCTAGAGCCAGACATCCTGGAATGTGAAGTCAAGTGGGCCTTAGGGAAGCATCACTATGAACAAAGCTAGTGGAGGTAATGGAATTCCAGTTGAGCTATTTCAAATCTCAAATGATGATACTGTGAAAGTGCTGCACTCAATATGCCAGCAAATTTGGAAAACTCAGCAGAGGCCATAGGACTGGAAAAGGTCAGTCTTCATTCCAGTCCCAAAGAAAGGCAATGCCAAAGAATGCTCAGCCTACTGCACAATTGCACTCATCTCACATGCTAGTAAAGTAAGGCTCAAAATTCTCCAAGCCAGGCTTCAGCAATACATGAACCATGAACTTGCAGATGTTCAAGCTGGTTTTAGAAAAGGCAGAGAAACCAGAGATCAAATTGCCAACATCTGCTAGATCACTGAAAAAGCAAGAGAGTTCCAGAAAAACACCTACTTCTGCTTTATTGACTTTGACTGTGTGTATCACAATAAACTGTGAAAAATTCTGAAAGAGATGGGAATACCAGGCCACCTGACCTGCCTCTTGAGAAACCTGTATGCAGGTCAGGAAGCAACAGTTAGAACTGGACATGGAACAACACACTGGTTCCAAATAGGAAAAGGAATACGTCAAGGCTGTATATCGTCACCCTGCTTACTTAACTTATATGCAGAGTACATCATGAGAAACGCTGGGCTGGAGGAAGCACAAGCTGGAATCAAGATTGCTGGGAGAAATATCAATAACCTCAGATATGCAGATGACACCACCTTTATGGCAGAAAGTGAAGAAGAACTAAAGAGCCTCTTAATGAAAGTGAAGGAGGAGAGTGAAAAGTTGGCTTAAAGCTCAACATTCAGAAAACTAAGATCATGGCAACTGGTCCGATCACTTCATGGCAAGTAGATGGGGAAACAGTGGCAAAGTTTATTTTTTCGGGCTCCAAAATCACTGCAGATGGTGACTGAAGCCATGAAATTAAAAGATGCTTACTCCTTGGAAGGAAAGTTATGACCAACCTAGACAGCATATTAAAAAGCAGAGACATTACTTTGCCAACAAAGGTCCGTCTAGTCAAGGCTATGGTTTTTCCAGTGGTCATGTATGGATGTGAGAGTTGCACTATAAAGAGGGCTGAGTGCAGAAGTATTGATGCTTTTGAACTGTGGTGTTGGAGAAGACTCTTGAGAGTCCCTTGGACTGCAAGGAGATCCAACCAGTCCATCCTAAGGGAAATTGGTCCTGGGTGTTCATTGAAAGGATTGATGTCGAAGCTGAAACTCCAATACTTTGGCCATCTGATGTGAAGAGCTGACTTATTTGAAAAGACCCTGGTGTTGGGAAAGATTGAGGGCAGGAGGGGAAGGGGACGACAAAGGATGAGATAGTTGGATGGCATCACTGATTCCTACTTGTTAAAAATCCTTTCTCCTTCTCCTTCTTCTGATTAGCTCCTGCTAATTATTTTACCCATCTCAGATATTAACCCCCACATGCTGCCTTCACTGAATGCTCCAGGCTTGATTAGGGCCTTGGTCAGATCTTTGGCAGTACCGGAATATCAGGTCAACATCAAGGAGATTTTGATAATTATACTTATAAAACAGAAGGGCTCCCCAAAAGCCTGGGTTTGAGTATCTTTTCTCTGGCCCAGAGCTTATGGTCTCCAAAAAGCTTTATTAATATTTACATAAATCTTCAAAATCCCCAAATTTAAAGGAGTGTTCATTTAAATTTTGGTGTGAGCCTAATTTAGCTGACTTTATTATACTATATGAGTAATTTGTATTTTTTTCCTAAGGTCATACCATTGATTATATGTTTCTTTTGGACTTTTACTTGTAGCAAATGGAAATGTTGATCTGCATAATGTGATGGAAGAAATGAAAGTCGTTACAGGTGAGTATAAAGTCACCATAAACCTAAGATTCCTATTGGTGCAGTAATTATGTTTTGCCATTAACAATAAATGTCATGTTGATTGTGCATTATACTGCTTAAAGTAAATATTTGTCTAGAGTTGGACTTAGTGGTACCTATGTTTCAGTGATAAAATTTTAGTGTCATGTCTTAGTAGAAAGACTTTAGTTCTCTAGAGTAGTTCTCATAAATCTTTTCTCTTGGTTAGTACAGTAAAGAAAAAATCAAGTTTTGCTTCAGATTCTCCTAACTCGCCCCCCAATTCTCCTGAACTTCTAGTCTCATGAAATTGGGCCATTCCTACTTACTAGAGGTTTGGAGCTTTGTTCCTTTCCCCAAAACTATGTAGAAGCCTCAACTGAGGCAAATACTTTGAAAGACAGTACTTTCCCTTCCTGGCTACTGGACCTATAACAGATTCAGCTCTCAGCTTGACCCAACTGAAGAAGTGCTGGCCCTTCTAAAGGATAAAGAGATTATTCATAGAAGGAACTGCAATACGTGGCTCATATGTACTGGCAAGGACTAGGACGCATTTCTGGGAGAAGATCTTCAAGTATAACCCAGAATAGAGTATGGAAAATGAGGCTGAGGCTGGATATGAAGAGTTTGTTGATATGGGTGCTTGTTCCTGTAAGTCCAGTTTTAATGCCCAGCCAAAACTACTTGGGGTGGACAGTAAACTTCTGGGCTGGCTCCTATGAGCTTGGGAGACAATGGCCCACATCAAATTAGGTGAAAATGTCAAAACTGCCTTGATACAATGCTGAGGAGAGAACAAAAAGTTCAAATAAGTTGAGTGTGCCAGAATGATTCTAATATGTAAGACCTGAAGATCCATCAAATAACTATGTTCCTCAAGAGGGTCTATGGAACACTATCTTTAATGAGGCGATAAGTGCATCCATCCAAATGTCCCTACCACAAGTCTCAGTGTCCAACTCCCTATTTAGAGCCATGACTATGGTAGAGAGGACTTGCCAAGACTGTACATTCAGCTTTCTCTGAGATTCTGCCATTCTGACCATCAGGTACTGATCTTGGTCTTCAACACTGTCTCCTCAAATAGGAGATGAGAGCCTCTTAAACTGCTGCCATGGAAGCCTGCCCTTTACACATGCCTCAAGTTACTAAGCAACAACCATCCAATTACATTATAAAATTAAAATTTCCTCATATTTCTCAAACCTTAGAGAATAGTGCTTGAGCCATTGAATCCCCTTTTACCTGTATGTTTTTACAATTAATACACCAAAGGTGAACATCTCAGCAGTTTCAACAATACATTGTGTTATGGGTTCCCAGGTGGCTCAGTGGTAAAGAATCAGCCTATCAATGCAGGAGATGTGGGTTCAATCCCTGGGTCAGGAAGATCCCCTGGAGGAGGAAATGGCAACCCACTCTAGTATTCTTGCTAGGAGAATCCCATGGACTAGAGAAGCCTGGTGGGCTACAGTCCCTGGGGTTACAAAGAGTTGGAAATGACTTAGCATGCACGTACACATGCATGTGTTAGGGATTATTACCGCTTCCCTCACACCATCAATGGAATCTTTGTTATAACCTGTCCAGGAAGGCATACACCACCTTATGGTCTGCTTCTGAGGGCCACTTCCAAAGCCAAGTGTCCTAAATTTGGTTTTCAGATGCAGACCCCAAGACTAGTATTTATGTGCAAGTGAATTGTTACAGAAGAGTTACCAAAGAAAACTTATATAAGGGGATGGAAGAAGCCAAGTAAAAGCCCCATCTTAGACAAAGTCTTGATACCTTCAGATTAACCCCACTGAAGATCTCTGTAAATTACACCTCAGAGTTGTCCCAATCGAGAATTTTCACACTTTCCCTCAGTCAGTCATTGACTGACCCAGCCACACTTTCTTTGCTTTCTGTACAAGAGAGAAAAGCAGTCTTCAGCAGCATGAGGATAGTCTTACAAACAAAAGCTATAGGTGCTACTTGTTGGGAGCAAAACCACACCATGGCTGGGGATGCTCAAAAATGGTAAATAAGGATCTGAGAGATGTGCACAGAGCACAGGGACTACAAAAACTAAGAAATATGTAAGCCTACTCATGATTGAAGTGAGAACTGTGTTTAGTTATGAGACACAAGAGGAAAATGCAGTGGTTATGTACTAGAAGACAGAGAAAAAAGGAAAAATCATGGAGAAGAGAAGGAAAAGAATGAGATCGTTATGTTTAATATCGATAAACCACCAGCCCCTGTGTAGATTTGCTATCAGTTCAGTTCAATCGCTCGGTTGTGTCTGACTCTTTGTAACCCCATGGGCTTTATCCCAGTGATGCAAGGATACTTCAATATTTGGCAAATCAATCAATGTGATACACCATATTAACAAATTGAAAGATAAAAACCATATGATTATCTCAATAGATGCAGAGAAAGCCTTTGACAAAATTCAACACCCATTTATGATAAAAAAAAAAAAAAACCCTCCAGAAAGCAGGCATAGGAGGAAGATAACTCAACATAGTAAAAGCTATATGTGATAAACCCACAGCAAACATTATCCTCAATGGTGAAAAATTGAAAGCATTTCCCCTAAAATCAGGAACAAGACAAGGGTGCCCACTCTCACCACTACTATTCAACATAGTTTTGGAAGTTTTGGCCACAGCAATCAGAGCAGAAAAAGAAATAGAAAGAATTCAGATTGGAAAAGAAGAAGTAAAACTCTCACTGTTTGCAGACGACATGATCCTCTACATAGAAAACCCTAAAGACTCTACCAGAAAATTACTAGAGCCAATCAATGAATATAGTAAAGTTGCAGGATATAAAATTAACACACAGAAATCCCTTGCATTCCTATACACTAACAATGAGAAAACAGAAAGAGAAGGAAACAATTCCATTCACCATTGCAACGAAAAGAATAAAATACTTAGGAGTACATCTACCTAAAGAAACAAAAGAGCTATACATAGAAAACTATAAAACACTGATGAAAGAAATCAAAGAGGACACAAACAGATGGAGAAACATACCGAGTTCATGGATTGGAAGAATCAATATTGTCAAAATGGCTATTCTACCCAAAGCAATCTATAGATTCAATGCAATCCCTATTAAGCTACCAACGGTATTTTTCACAGAACTAGAACAAATAATTTCTCAATTTGTATGGAAATACAAAAAAACCTCGAATAGCCAAAGTAATCTTGAGAAAGAAGAATGGAACTGGAGGAATCAACCTGCCTGACTTCAGACTCTACTACAAAGCCACAGTCATCAAGACAATATGGTACTGGCACAAAGACAGAAATATAGATCAATGGAACAGAATAGAAAGCCCAGAGATAAATCCACGAACCTATGGACACCTTATCTTTGACAAAGGAGGCAAGGATATACAATGGAAAAAAGACAACCTCTTTAACAAGTGGTGCTGGTGAAAAGATAGCCTTCAGAATGGGAGAAAATAATAGGAAATGAAGCAATGGACAAAGGATTAATCTCAAAAATATACAAACATCCCCTGCAGCTCAATTCCAGAAAAATAAATGACCCAATCAAAAAATGGGCCAAAGAGCTAAACAGACATTTCTCCAAAGAAGACATACAGATGGCTAACAAGCACATGAAAAGATGCTCAACATCACTCATCATCAGAGAAATGCAAATCAAAACCTCAATGAGGTACCATTACACACCAGTCAGAATGGCTGCTATCCAAAAATCTACAAGCAATAAATGCTGGAGAGGGTGTGGAGAAAAGGGAACCCTCTTACACTGTTGGTGGGAATGCAGACTAGTACAGCCATTATGGAGAACAGTGTGGAGATTCCTTAAAAAACTGGAAATAGAACTGCCATATGACCCAGCAATCCCACTCCTGGGCATACACACTGAGGAAACCAGATCTGAAAGAGACACGTGCAACCCAATGTTCATCACAGTACTGTTTATAATAGCCAGGACATGAATCAACCTAGATGTCCATCAGCAGACGAATGGATAAGAAAGCTGTGGTACATATACAATGGAATACTACTCAGCTATTAGAAGAATGCATTTGAATCAGTTCTAGGGTGGATGAAACTAGACCCTATTATACAGAGTGAAGTGAGTCAGAAAGAAAAACACCAATCCAGTATATTAACACGTATATATGGAATTTAGAAAGATGGTAATGATGACCCTATATGTGAGACAGAAAAAGAGACACAGAACAGACTTCTGGACTCTGTGGGAGAGGGCGAAGGCGGGATGATATGGGAGAATGGCATTGAAACATGTAAAAATTATCATATGTGAAATGAATCGCCAGTCCAGGTTTGATGCATGATACAGGGTGCTTGGGGCTGGTGCACTGGGATGACCCAGAGGGATGGAGTGGGGAGGGAGGTGGGAGGGGGGTTCAAGATGGGGAACACATGTACACTTACGGAGGATTCAAGTCAATATATGGCAAAACAAATACAATATTGTAAAGTAAAATAAATTCATTAATTAATTTAAAAAATAGTTCACTTGTAGGGGATTCAGGAAACATTGTGAAGGGGCTAGAAGGAAGTCTGAGTATATGTCATATTTAGTTTTAACTTTAAAATGCTTAAATATTTTAAAAAATTAAATATTTAAGAAAAATAAGCTAAAATTGAAAATAAACTGAAACACATGAGTCTGATTATGTAACAAAGTGGTAATAGAATATGTGAAAGTGAAAGTTGTTCAGTCGTTTCTGACTCTTTGCAACCTTATGGACTATATAGTCCATGGAATTCTCCAGGCCAGAATACTGGAGTGGGTAGTTTTTCCCTTCTCCAGGTGATCTTCCCAACCCAGGGATCAAGCTTAGGTCTCCTGCATTGCAGGTGGATTCTTTACCAGCTGAGCTATCAGGGAGGCCCAATAGAATGATATAGGGAAACTAGTTATTTCAAGTGATTTCTGAAATGCAGTACTATGATTAAACAGTGAATATATACTAACTACAGAAAGAACTTCAAAGGAATCTTAACTTTATTCAATAGTTTTATCATTAATAATAATATTGGAATTTAATATTGTGACTATTACAGGTAAAAGCAGAATAAAACAAATAAATACGTTAATGTTCTTAGAAACGAACATGTTTCGATTTCAGAGAAAAGAGGTACAAATATACCATCAAGATGTTAGGAAAAATCCTGTAACTGTGAGTTTGGATCACTATGAATTCATCTTCTACAAAGGAGGCAAGAATATACAATGGAAAAAAGACAACCTCTTTAACAAATGGTGCTGGGAAAACTGGTCAACCACTTGTAAAAGAAAGAAACTAGGACACTTTCTAACACCATACACAAAAATAAACTCAAAATGGATTAAAGATCTAAATGTAAGACCAGAAACTATAAAACTCCTAAAGGAGAACATAGGCAAAACAGTCTCCGACATAAATCACAGCAAGATCCTCTATGATCCACCTCCCAGAATATTGGAAATGAAAGCAAAAATAAACAAGTGGGACCTAATTAAAATTAAAAGCTTCTGCACAACAAAGGAAACTATAAGCAAGGTGAAAAGACAGCCTTCAGAATGGGAGAAAATAGTAGCAAACGAAGCAACGAACAAAGGATTAATCTCAAAAATATACAAGCATCCCCTGCAGCTCAATTCCAGAAAAATAAATGACCCAATCAAAAAGTGGGCCAAAGAGCTAAACAGACATTTCTCCAAAGAAGACATACAGATGGCTAACAAGCACATGAAAAGATGCTCAACATCACTCATCATCAGAGAAATGCAAATCAAAACCTCAATGAGGTACCATTACACACCAGTCAGAATGGCTGCTATCCAAAAGTCTACAAGCAATAAATGCTGGAGAGGGTGTGGAGAAAAGGAACCCTCTTACACTGTTGGTGGGAATGCAGACTAGTACAGCTACTATGGAGAACAGTGTGGAGATTCCTTAAAAAACTGGAAATAGAACTGCCATATGACCCAGCAATCCCACTTCTGGGCATACACACTGAGGAAACCAGATCTGAAAGAGACACGTGTACCCCAATGTTCATCGCAGCACTGTTTACAATAGCCAGGACATGGAAGCAACCTAGATGCCCATCAGCAGACGAATGGATAAGGAAGCTGTGGTACATCTACACGATGGAATATTACTCAGCCATTAAAAAGAATTCATTTGAATCAGTTCTAATGAGATGGATGAAACTGGAGCCCATTATACAGAGTGAAGTAAGCCAGAAAGATAAAGACCAATTCAGTATACTAACGCATATATATGGAATTTAAAAAGATGGTAACGATAACCCTATATGCAAAACAGAAAAAGAGACACAGATATACAGAACAGACTTTTGGACTCTGTGAGAGAAGGCGAGGGTGGGAGGTTCAGAGAGAACAGCATTGAAACAAGTATACTATCAAGGGTGAAACAGATCACCAGCCTAGGCTGGATGCATGAGACAAGTGCTCAGGGCTGGTGCACTGGGAAGACCCAGAGGGATGGGATGGAGAGGGAGGCAGGAGGGGGGATCGGGATGGGGAACACTTGTAAATCCATGGCTGATTCATGTCAATGTATGGCAAAAACCACTACAATATTGTAAAGTAATTAGCCTCCAACTAATAAAAACAAATGGAAAAAATAAATAAATTCCATATTTAAAAATAATAATAAAATAATAATAATATTGGAATTTAATATTGTGACTATTACAGGTAAAGGCAGAATAAAACAAATTAAATATGTTAATGTTCTTAGAAACTAACATGTTTCAGTTTCAGAGAAAAGAGGTACAAATATACAATCAAGATGTTAGGAAAAATCCTGTAACTGTGAATTTGGATCACTATGAATTCATGGTTGGTTTTGTTTTTTTTTTTTAATCCTGTTTGTTTTAAAGATGAATTTCTTGTATTTTCCTTGAAAGAAAAGGACCTAGGAACAATCACATCTTAGTTTCAATGATCATGGTTTCTCAATAAAATTTCTACTAAAAGGAACCCCAGAGCTCATTGGAGAAATTCTGCTTCCAGGTCTGAGATAGGAAAAGTACAGAGTGAGCATGGGGTACATTTTTTCTGAAAGGAAGGTAGTATTTAACGTGTTCATGTCAAAAGAAACAGGAGTAGACTCCTGTTGGTCGCAGTGGGGAGAACTTGAGCATAAGAAGGGAGGGAGGGGAGAACATGGTGCCAAGTAGTGTAAAGTATCTTAAATGTGAGTCAGAAGTAGTAAGAAAGCAGTTGAATATGAGCTTCTCATTTGGCTTTACACCATTATCTAATCACTTCATTATGAATCTTGCCACTCCTTGTTTATATAGATTCCATGTCATTGTTTGAAAAACAGATTTCTTTTTATTTAACAAGATAACCAACCATATTGTTTAGAAATGTATTCCACACACTCAGCATTTATTTGGGGGAGGAAATAGTTACTTGCAAAAAAGAAAAACATGAACTATTTATACAGGAATTTCAGTTAACTGTTATATGATATCTCTGAGATTAAATGACAAAAAAAATGAAATGTTTTGGATGGTGCCTGGTATCAAAAAAAAAATTCTCCTTAAATGTTAGCTATTGTTATCATTAGTAGTTATAGTGAAATCTTTTTTTCTTCCAGTTTTACTGAGATATAATTGACATAGAGTTACTGTATAAGTTTGTGTTCAGCATAATGATTTGATTTACATACATCAAGATATGGTTACCACAGTAAGTTTAGTGAACATCTATCATCTCATGTAGTTATAAAATTGAGAAAATAGAAGAAATTTCTTTGTGATCAGAAATTTTAGGCATTCTTAGCAATTTTCATGTATAACGTTCAGTAATACTAACTGTGGGCTTCCCTGGTAGCTCAGCTGGTAAAGAATCCACCTGCAATGCAGGAGAGCCCAAATCAATTCCCTGGGAAGATTCCCTGGAGAAAGGATAGGCTACCCACTCCAATATTCTTGGGTTTCCCTGGTGGCTCAGGCAGTACTAGAATCCACCTGCAAGGCAGGAGACCTGGGTTCGATCCCTGGATTGGGAGGATCCCCTGGAGAAGGGCATGGCAACCCACTCCTGTATTCCTGCCTGGAGAATCCCCATGGACAGAGGAGCCTGGTGGGCTACAGTCCATGGGATTGCAAAGAATTGGACATGACTGAGCGACTAAGCACAGCACACAATGCTAACTATTGGAGTAGGAAATGGCAACCAACTCCAGTATTCTTGCCTGGAGGATCCCATGGACAGAGGAATCTGGTGGACTACAGTGCTAATTATATTTATCAAGTTGTCCATTATATCCCTTATACTTATTTACATAATAATTGGAAGTTGTACCTTTTGACTGTCTTCATCATATTTCCTTTCCTTCCACACCTTGCCCCTGGTAACCACAAATCAGATCTGTTTTTCTATTAATGTGTTTGTTTTTGAAGTATAGTCGTAAAGAAAGTAAAAGTCACTCAGTCGTGTCTGATTCTTTGCAACCCCATGGACTATACAGTCCATGGAATTCTCCAGGACAGAACACTGTAGTGGGTAGCCTGTCCCTTCTCCAGGGGATCATCCCAACCCAGGGATCGAACCCAGGTCTCCCACATTGCAGGCAGATTCTTTACTAGCTGAGTCACCAAGGAAGCCCTGAAGTATAACTGACCTACAAAACTATGTTTGTTCTTGTTACACAATAAGTCATGTCACCATATGAAAACATTGCATAGTTATTTACTGTATTCCCCAATCTGTACATTTAATGCCCTGTGACATATATATATATATATATATATATGTATATATATATATATATTGCAACTGGAAGTTTGTTCCTATTAATCTCCCTTGTCTATTTCTTTTATTCCCTACCACTTTCTCCTCTAGCAACCATCTCTTTGTTCTCTGTGTCTAATACTCTGTTTTTGTTTTATTTGTTTGTTTTGTTTTTTATATTTTATAAGTGAAATCATACAATATTTGTCTTTCTTTGTCTGACTTGTTTCATTTAGTGTTATACCTCCAGATCCATCCATGTTGCTGAAAATGTCAAGATTTTTTATGACAGAGTAATATTCCATTATATATATATATATTTTATGACTAAGCAATATTCCATTCCATATATATATATATATATATATATATATATATATACACACACCACATCTTCTTATCCAATCATCTCTTGATGGGCAGTTAGGTTGCTTCTATATCTTGGCTATTGTAAATTTGTAAATAATGCTGCAATGAATATGGGGGTGCATTCATCTTTTCTAAGTAGTGTTTTCATTTTCTTTGGATAAATACCCAAGAGTTAGAATAGCAAGATCATATGATAGTTCTATTTTGAGGACCCTCCATACTGTTTTCCACAGTGGCTGCACAAATTTATATTGCTGCCAACAGTGTACAAGAGTCCACTTTTCTCTACATTCTCTCCAACACTTGTTATTTGTCTCTTTGATAATAGGCTTTCCAATGGGTGTAAGGTGATAGCTCATTGTGGTTTTGATTTACATTTCCCTGTTGATTAGTAATATTGAGCATGTTCTCATATACCTGTTGGCAATCTGTGTGTCTTGATTACAAAAATATCTGCTCAGAGTCTCTGTTCAGTTTTTTTAATTGGATTTTTTTTAGTGTTGAGTTGTTTGAGTTCTTTGTGTATTTGGGATATGAACTCCTTATTGGATATATTGTTTGCAAATATCATCTCCCACTTAGTAGATGGCCTTTTCATTTTGTTGATAGTTTTTCTTTGCTGTGCAAAAGCCTTTTTGTTTAATATAGTCCCATTTGTTTACTTTTGCTTATTTTTCCCCCTTTTTGCTTATATTTTTGTCTCTCTTATTTGAAGAGACAGATCTGAAAGATACTGTTGAAACTTTATGTTGAAGAGCTTATTGCCTGTGTTTTCTTCTAGAAATTTTAGGGTTTCGGTGCTTACATTTAAGCCTTTAATCAATTTTGAATTTACTTTTGTACATAGTGTGAAACAGTAGTCCAGTTTGATTCTTTTGCATGTTTTCCCAACACCATCTATTGAAGAAATTGTATTGTTCCCATTTTATATTCTTCCCTCCTTTGTCATAGATTACTCAGTCATATAAGTGAGAGTTCATTTCTGGGTTCTCTATTCTGTCCCACTGATTTATGAATCCATTATTGTGCCGTTACCTTATTATTTGGATTACTGTAGCTTTGTAGTATACTTTGAAATAAGGAAGTGTGATACACTCCAGCTTTATCCTTCTTCCTCAAAATTGTTTTGACTTGCTGGTCTTTTGTGATTCCATGCAAATTTTAAAATTATTTGTTCTAGTTCCGTGAAAAAATGTCCTTGGTATTTTGATATGTACCTTGATATGTGTCCTTGGTATTTTGATAGGGATTGCATTGAATCTGTAGATTGCATTGGGTAATATAACCATTTTGACAACATTGACTCTTCCAGTCCACGAACACAGGATATCTGTCCATCTATTTATGCATCTTGAATTTCTTTGATCAGTGTCTCATAGTTTTCCAAATGCAAGTCTTTGACCTCCTTAGTTAGATTTATTCGTAGGTATTTTATTCCTTTTGACGCAGTGGTAAATAGGATTACTTTCTTAATTTCTCTTTCTGATACTCTGTTTTTAGCATATAGAAATGCAATAGAGTTCTGTAGATTAATTTTGTATCCTGTAACTTTACAGAATTCATTTATGAGTTCTGGTAGTTTTTTGGTGATGTCACTGGGATTTTCTATGTATAGTACATGTCTTTTGCAAGCAGTGACATTTTACTTCTTCCTTTCCAACTTAGATTTCTTCTATTTTCTTTTTGTTGTCTGATTGCAGTGACTAGGACTTCCAATACTTTTGTTCAATAAAAGTGGTGAGAGTGGTCATCCTTGTCTTGTACCTAATCTTAACTTTCAGCTTTTCACTATTGGGGATGATGTTATCTGTGGGCTTGTCATGTGCTGTGCTTAGTCACTCAGTCATGTCTGACTCTTTGCAACCCCGTGGACTATAGCCCACCTGGCTCATCTGTCCATGGGAATTCTCCAGGCAAGAATACTGGAGTGGGTTGCCATGCTCTCCTCCAGGGGATCTTCCCAACCCAGGGATCGAACCCAGGTCTCCCACATTGCAGGTAGATTCTTTACCATCTGAGCCACCAAGGAAGCCCATGAATATTAGAGTGGGTAGCCTACCCCTTCTGCAGGGATCCTTCCCAATCCAGGAATAGAACCAGGGTCACCTGCATTGCAGATGGTTTTTTTTTTTTTTACCAGCTGAGCTACCAGGGAAGCCTGGGTTTGTCATATATAACCATTATTATCTTGAGCTATGTTTCTGCTATAGCCACTTTGTAGAGTTTTTTTATCATTAATGTTAATTTTTTTCAGAAGCTTTCTCTGCATTTATTGAGATGCTCATATGATTTTTATTCTTCAGTTTGTTAATGTGGTGTATTTTATTGATTAGTTTGCAGATATTGAACCTTTCTTGCATTCCAGGGATAAATCCCATTTTACCATAGTGTATGATCCTTTTAATATATTGCTGAGCTTGGATTGCTAATATTTTGTTGAGGATTTTTGCACCTATGTTCATAAGTGATACTGACTTAAAGTTTTCTTTCTTGTATGATATCTTTGTCTGGTTTTGGTATGATGGTGATACTAGCCTTGTAGAATGAGTTCAGAAGTACTCCTTCCTCCACAAGTTTTTGGATGGTTTGAGAAGGATAGGTGTTAACTCTTCTCTGAATGTTTGGTAAAATTCACCTACAAAGTCATTTGGTCCTAGATTTTTGTTTGTTAGGATTTTTTTTTAAGTTACTGATTAATTTCATTATTGGTAATTGGGCTCTTCTTATTTTTATTTCTTCCTGGTTCAGTATTGGAAGATTAGACTGTATGTTTCTAGGAGTTTATCCATTTCTTCTAGATTGTTTATTTTATTGGTGTGTAACTATTTGTAGTAATTTCTTATGATCTTTTGTATTTTTCTGCTATCTGTTATAACTTCTTTATCATTTCTGATTTTATTGGTTTGGGCCTTCTCTTTTATTCTTGATGAATCTGACTAATAATATATCAACTTGTTGTTTTTCAATGAATTAGCTCTTAGTTTCAGGGGTCAGAACCCCTCACAGCTTGGGGAGAACCTCTACAATTGTATTCATCATCCAATTGTGGATCTTCCATTCAGGAGTATGAATCTTAACTTTACTACATCTCTGCCCCCCCTACCCATCTTATTGTGAGTTCCTTCTTTATATCTGTAATTGTAGAACATCTTTTCTGCTAATCTTCCAATATTTCTCATTAATAGATGCTCAACAATGACTCACAGACTTAGAGAACAAATTTATGGTTACCAGAGGGGAAGGGAGGAAAGGTAGGGTTAGTTAGGAAATGTGGGATTGACATGTACACAATGCTATGTTTAAAATGATAGCCAACAAGGACCTACCGTGTAGCACAAGGCACTCTGCTCAGTATTATGTAACAACTTAAATGGGGAAAAATTTTGAAAAAGAATAGAAACATGTGTATGTATAACTGAGTCACTTTGCTCTACACCTGAACCATACTCCAATATGAAATTTAAAGTTAAAAAAAATACCTGCTCCATAAATAGTTGTAATTTTAGTGTGCCCATGGAAGGAGGTGAGCTCAGGGTCTTCCTACTCCACTTGATCACTCCCGCTAGTAGTGAGATTTTTTTAATCCTGTGAACTGTCCAAAAATATTTTATTTATTGTTTCAAATCTTGCATATACTAATCACTCTGATCTTCTTCCCCAAATTGGGCTAAAGGAAAGCATCCTAATATTATTTACACTGTCAATTTCCTTTATATATTTGATTCAATGAATCTTTGATCTTTATGCTAAAAGACATAATCACGATTCAAAGGAATTAGTTTTTTAATGTGGATCAGATCTTTTAAGTTTTAGTTTAAAAGAAAAAGTTTTAGTTTCATGAATACTTACGAGGTCCATGGAAGGGCTTCAGAACATCCTCTAAATCGTAATGCATAGTTTATAAATAAGTACATGTGCACTTTGTAGGAGTGTAAGATACATAGCCTTTCTCAGATTCTCAGAAGGTATATGTGTCAAAAAAAAAACAACCCTTAAAAATAACTTCTCTGGAATCATTAAATTTGCTTCACAGTCCTGTCTGTTTCTAATTAAGGAAATGTTGACATCAAAAACCTGGAAACTGTACTTGGCAGCATGGGAATCAAGATCACTGATGAGGAACTTAAAGATCTGACACAAAACCTGCCAGTCAGTGGTAAGTGTATTAGATACCATTGTCTTTTGAGCTTTGTACCTTTAACAGAGGAAGGAAAGAAATAAAGGAAATTTCATAGGAAAGATATCAAGATTGGAGGTGAGAAATTTAAAGAAGATGGGAATATACTGTTCCAGGTACTGGTGGCATGGTCAATAGAAGAGTCTTTTGAACTCTGAGAACAAGAAAGCTGGCCTCTACAAAATAACCCATCTTTTCATTATCAAATATAAGATTTGATATTTTATTGGGTAGAAAGTCAAATTTACATTTTTGAAGAAAGCATTAATTTTAATATTTATAATTTTTTCTAACCCATGTTCTTTGCTTATTTTGAATAAATGTTTATTGAATGACCATTTAAAATGCTTAACAAAATGCCCAGTACACTTATTAAGTGCTATTGCTAGTTGTTATAATCAGAAGAGGGGAGAATGTTCTTATGTTATGTTAAATCATTTTATGAGATTCATGTTATGTTTTCTGTCTTACAGTTGATAATAAAGTGTCCCTTAAAACCTTGAAGGATGAAGTAAAAGCTTTTACAGGTAGGAATTTATTATAAATGGTTTATACTAAATCATGGTTTATGATAAAAATTTAATAGTATTTCCCAATATATAATATGTGACTTATAAATTAGCATATTTTCAGTGTTCATTTTGATAAAATATTTTCATCTACTGACCAACAGATTAAGCTAACATTATCTGGGTTTTATAAGTAAAACAAAATGACTATTTCTTCATTAGAAGTCTTATATTTGATGGGTTTTTTATTCAATAAAAGTATTTCATGAGTACTTATGTGTCCAAAAACTAGATGGATAGAGTAAATGCAGAGTGAAGCATTAAACATAATAAGTTCATTGCAAACAGCTAATCACATAGTTTTAACAAAATAAAGTAAAATAGGTCATACTCTGATGATTATGTATTTTATTGTACTAATCATCTCTTGGCCTAATTGTAGATAATTGTATAACCAGATTTGCTTCTATACTATGTGGTGTTATTCTAAGTAAAGAGTAATCCCATTTATTAAGGGACAAAATCTATTTTTGATCTGACCTTTTTTAAATGACTAGTTTGTTTAAAAATTTTTTTATTTATCTATTTATTTATTTTCGACTGCGCTGGGTCTTCCTTGCTTTGCATGGGCTTTCTCTAGTTGCTGTGAGCGGAGGCTACTCTTTATTGAGGTGCACGAGTTTCTTATTGTGGTGACTGCTCTTGTTGCAGAGTACAGGCTCTATAGGCGCGTGTGCTTCAGCCGTTGTGGCTCATGGGCTCTAGAGCACAGGCTCAGTAGTTGTGGCACACGGGCTTAGTTGCCCTGTAGCTTGTGGAATCTTCCCAGATCAGGGATTGAACCCATGTCCCCTTCATTGGCATGTGGATTCTTACCCACTGTGCCACCAGGGAAGCTCTGATTTGACTTTTTATTAGGAAATCATTCATTCTGCAGCACAAGTATACTTTCAGATGATTTGAAATAATTAGCTTGGCCCTTAACGTTTTACCTATGAATATTCCATCTTTTCAAAGGAGAAAAAATTGATTCCAGTAACCTACAAAATGTTCTAAAAGACATGGGAATTGAGCTTACAGATAAGGAGCTTGAGCAACTGATGAAAACACTGCCCATTGATGGTAAGCCACGAGAATGTACCGTGCCTCCCAGGGAACTTGATCTTATGGGTCAGCATGAGCAGCTCCTAATCGTTTAATAGTACAGTTTTGCCCCAAAATGCCATAAATCAATAGAAAGGCACTTTTGACTTGAGAATAAATTTCATCATTATCTCCTCAAACACAACTTGAGTCATCTCTAAGTGACTAATACTGTCCCTCAGGTCAGCATTAGGTTTGCAATATGAACAATGAAAAATAATAAAAAAGAAAGGAATAGAACATCAGTAGAATAAAGCAAAAATATTTTTATGTATTTTGTAGTATTGCAACTGTAGGAGAGTTAAGCTAATAAATGTCTCTAATACCAAGTAATAGATAAGTTTGCTACTGTGAAAGATATTTATATTCTTAAATGTCAATATTATGGCTATAAAATAGACTAAATTTTAAAGCACATCATTAAAATGTAACTTTTTGTAATATACAATTTATAATTTTTCAGTGAATTTGTATGTCAATTTTCCAGAGATCTGAATTGTACCTTTTCTTACAGCTCATGGAAAGGTATTTCAAAACAGATTGCTGAAGGATGTGAGGAGTAACAAAAGTAAGCAAACATGGTTAGGCTTGTGAAATATCCTCCTCAAGTGTTAAATTCATATCAAGAAACTATAATACTTTATTTTGCTTCTTGTTTTGCTTCTTACATCTGTGTTTTTTCCGGGTAAAAACCTTTACTTTATCTTAGAAGGAAGTTCTCTGTTAGATTGCATTTTTCTAACTTTTTCTGAAAAAAAATTTATATAAGCAAATAAAAGAAAGATGAAAGAAAGAGATGGAGGAAAGGAAGGAGGGAGGGAGCAGAAGGAGTAGGAAGGAAGGCAAGAGGGAGAGAGGGAAAAGTTTTGCCGTTTATTCCAGATGTCACGACAAATAGAGAAAAGAATCTGAGAGTAAGCACTGAGGGGGAGAAATGCTACTCTCTAATGCTAATGCTAATCTCTACTTCTTTGTGAAGAGTACTGTCTCATTATAGTTGCTTAACTCCTATCCCACCTAACATTTTCCTGAGCAGGTGTGCTTAAGGTTTGAGGAGAGAAGTACTAATCTCGCTTTAAACTCTCTAAATTCTAACTCTGCTTGTAAAGAGCTGGAAAAATCTATTGTAGTTTTGTTCTTTGCTTGAAAATATTGGCAGTTATACCAGGTTATGATGTCATTCTCTTTTATCAGTGTATATTCATGTAACAGTAATACCTGTTACTGTCTCAAAGAGATATCTGTCGTCTTGTGTTTATTGTGGCATTATTTACCATAACCATGACATGGTATGATGGCTGAATGAATAAATAAAATGAAAATGTGGGGGCGTGTGTGTGTGTGTACACACAATGGAATATTATTCAGCCATTAAAATAGAAAGAAACCCTACCATCTGCAACACTATAAATAGAGGGTATAAGTAAATAAGTCAGAGAGAAAAAGATGGACATTTTGTGATCTCACTTACACATGGTATCTTAAAAAACTGAACTCATAGAAATAGAAAATTGGTAGTTTCCAGAGGTTTGGGGGTGGGGAGGGCAGTGGGTGAAGGTGATCAAAGGATACAAATTTCCAGTTGGAAGGTGAATAAGTTCTAGAGATGTAATGTACAGCACAATGACTGTTATTAACAATATTGTTAATACTGTATAGTATTTTTGAAAGTTAATAATGGTATAAATCTTAACAAAAGTTCTTACCTCAAAATTATAACTATGAGAAATGTGAATGCATTAACTATCCTTATTTTGGTAATCACTTTGCAGTATATACATATGTCAAATCATTATGCTGTACACCTTAAACTTGTACAATGATATATGTCAAATATTAATATATCTCAATAAACCTGAATGGGGGGAACCAATAATATCTGTTAGTTGAAAATAGTAAAATATTTATGAATTTTTAAAATATTTTAGAATCATTCCATTTTTGTTCCTTTGTCCCTTTCCTTTCATGTTTCCAAGGAGGAAAGGTTCATGTAAGTAACCTGGATACTGCGTTAGAAGCCATGGAGGTCAATCTTACAGAAGAGGAACTTGATCACCTGAAGGATCTTCTGAGTGGTGAGCATTGTGGAAAACGTGTGATTTTAAATAGAGGTTGAGCTTGAGGATTAATTATGACTGTTTCAGAGGTTTGAATTATTTGCTACCCAAAAAACAAAAAACAAACCTTTGAATAGCTTTCAGGAGAACAACAACATGGCTCCATATTTTTATCCAGTTAAAACCTGTAATTTATTTCTTTACACATTTTGGGCTGGGAATGGGTGCTAGTGAAAGAGAGAGGGGTTATTATTCTCTGGTTTTATAAAATAAGATCTGCAATGTGTGTTTCTCACTGATCCTTATATTACTGACATCAATTCGGGCTTTAACCCAATTTTTCCAGCCATTGATTCATGCATTCTTTTTGGTCACTGTAGCAAAAAATTATAAAATAATATGTATAGTGTTATTAATTTTCTAAAAAGATATGTAGTATTCTTTTGTAAACTAAGGAAAAGTCTGGAAGAATATACAGAAAGCAGTTATTAATAGTGAGGTATGGTAATGACAGTGAGAAATAAAAAGAGGGACTATTTATATGTTTGTGTATTTTTTTAATTTGTTTTGAAAGGTATGTTTAAATTTCTTTGATTCAATTTATTCTGTTTTATTTATTCTGTTTTTAATTTGAAATGAATGCAAATGATGTGTCAAGTGGTAGGGCTTTGGCTGAGTTCTTATCCACCATTTAGTTTCAGGAGATTCACTAAACTGACCACTTACATAATTCAGTTCAGTTCAGCTGCTCAGTCGTATCCGACTCTTTGCGCCAGGCCTCCCTGTCCATCACCAACTCCCGGAGTTTACCCAAACTCATGTCCATTGAGTCGGTGATGCCATCCAACCACCTCAATCCTCTGTCATCCCCTTCTCCCACCTTCAATCTTTCCTAGCATCAGGGTCTTTTCAAATGAGTCAGCTCTTCGCATCAGGTGGCCCACAGCAAACATTCCTTACAGATTAGCACTAGTCTCCATCTGCCCACTGCATCAACACGTGGCAACACAAGGTATCAATCCTTACAAATATTAGAAAAGATGTATAATTTCAAGAAATAAGTGAAAATAAAGCTGAAGGACTGCTTCAATCACACAGAGCCACTAACAAATGTGGACTTGGCAGAGTTAGACCATTTCATAATTGAGGAAGAAAAATTTTACATGATTAATAATGATAGGCCATTTGAAATAGAATAATTTGGGTTTCAAAGTATTTAAAGGAACCCTTAAAAAATCATTTTTCCAAAATTTATTTTTTATGTGTCTTTTTTCAGAGTTTAAAGTAGTCCGTGTTGCTGTTGTTGCTGTTGTTGTTCAGTTGCTGAGTTGTGTCTGACTTTTTGCAACCCCACGAACTGCAGCATGACAGGCTTCCTTGTCCTTCACTATCTCCCTGAGTTTGTTGAAACTCAGTCCATTGAGTCAATGATGCCATCCAACTATCTCATCCTCTGTCATCCCCTTCTCCCCTTGCCCTCAATCTTTCCCAGCATCAGCTGTTTTCCAATGAGTCAACTCTTCACATCAGGTGGCCAAAGTATTGGCGCTTCAGTTTCAGCATCAGTCCTTCCAAAGACTATTATTCAGGGTTGATTTCCTTTAGGATTGACTAGTTTCATCTCCTTGCTGTCCAAGAGGGACTCTCAAGAGTCTTCTCCAGCACCACAGTTTGAAAGCATGAATTCTGCGGTGCTCAGCCTTCTTTTATGGTCCAACTCTCACATCCGTACATGACTACTAGAAAAACCATAGCTTTAACTATGCGGAACTTTGTTGGCAAAGTGATGTCTCTGCTTTTTAATACACTGTCTAGGTTTGTCATAGCTTTTCTTCCAAGGAGCAAGTGTCTTGATTTCATGGCTGCAGTCACCATCTGCAGTGATTTTGGAGCCCAAGAAAGTGAAGGAAGCCATAGTGTGCAATAATCTCATTTTCTCAGAAAATCACATCCCAACACATTTTTAGAAGTCAGCATTGATTCTATGGACTAGTTATAACCTGAATTTTCTTGAATATTAGGTAAAATAAACTTATATTCATAATGCAAATTTTTATTTTTCAGTAATACCTTTTGTAGGTTATTTTTATTCATTGTTTACTGTTAAATCTTCATTTTAAGTGTATATATTTTCCTTGGTCATCTTATAGTAATAATAACTCTTAGATAAAATTACTTCCTATTCTATAGATTTTTTTCCTGAGTCATTATTATTGTTTTCCCCTGATTAAACTATATTTTACAGCCTATAAGAAGGTTGATCTGAAAAAAGTGATGGGTAGAATAGAAGATGTTACAGGTGAGGAAGAAGTTACCAAATACATATGATTTTGATTCTTTATACAATTTTGTACTTTTCCCTGTTACTTTCTATTTCTTTTTAAATTATGCTATTTTCTAGTAAAATGATTCTTAGACTTTGACTTTGGTTTATCAATGTTTTAACAACAAAACATAGTGCCACATTTTGTTAGGCCCTATGATCTAATTTTTTCCAAATTAATCTAAAATATTTACTAAAAATACATGTTGAAGGAATAAAAATAGTTTCATTACTTTGCTGGTAATCCCCCAAATAGAAAATTACGAAAATCCATTACCATGTACTGTGTTCTTTTGTGTCTACTATTAATAAAGTTAAAGAAATAAACACTTCAATTTTCTGCCATAACTGTAGCCAAACAGGACTCACTCAACTTAATATTAAGTCATTGATTAGTTAGGGCTAATAATTAAACAATAATAGATTTCATTATTATATAGAATAAATCTTTAAAATCTCACGTTACCATTTCTATTTTTTTGAAGGAGAGGAAGTTGATGTCAATGACATGGAAACAGTTCTAGGAAATATGGGAATAGAGCTCACAGCTAAAGAACTGTCAGGACTGGTGAATAATCTGCCAGTTGATAGTGAGTATTTCTAATAAACTGTAGTCATCTAGGGAATATTATTGTTAAACTGTGAAAATTTCTGAAATTACCTCTACCTCATTGCCTGTCAAAAATAATGTTTGAATCTGTGTTATGTAATCTTAAATGGTGCTGTTAGATCTTAAAATATTATCTGTGCCATTAAGTTTTAGTTTGAGAATCAACAATTGCATCACCATGACTCCTATCATCAGGATTCAATTACAGCTTTTATTACTTTTGATTCTACCAACAAATCCAAAATTTAAGTGAGAATGAATAAGAAAAAGAAAAAGAAGGGAATGATCTAATAGGGGAAAATGAAAATGTCACAAAAGAAAAGGAAAAGATGTGTTTCACCATAGTAGAGTACCAGTATCCTCACTTTATGTAATTTCATTATTTGTCAGTAAATCAGAAAATGTCTAAGTCAATTCACAAAATATGTCTTACTGAATTACTGGTTTCATACTGTCTAGGAAACTCCGCATTGTTCTTCTGTGATCTGAATAGTGCTTTCTCTTACAGAGGGAAAGGTCTATCGAAATAGGTTGCTGAATGGTATAAAGTTTCTTAAAGGTGAGTGAGAAACCATTTTATTAAATGCACATCAATCTGAGATCATCATGTTTGGCATTTATACTGTTTCCTTGTGATTAAATGGTAAACCCTGCCACTCAACACTTGTATTATTTATTTTATAGATCAACCTGTTCTTTAGGAGATCATTTCTTATGGTGTAACCTGAAAAGAATATCCATGCTCTCTTGGAATTCTCCAAATTTTGACATAGGAAGAAATTATCAGAGCCCAAGTTGACAAAAGTAAAGGGAAAACTAGGACATCCTCAGTTAAATCAGCAGCAGAGACTAGTAATCTGACATTCAGACAAAACAAAAAAACACCAAAAACCTAGAAAGTCTCTGAGGAAGTGAAGGGACCATAAAACTGAAAGAGATGGACAGGAAGCAGGCCATGATGGAGATCAGATCTAAGCAAGATTCCCACTCTTCCATCATTACATACCTCCTTCATGAAATCTGTCAAATCCGTAAACATTCCTACTACTATTAATATTTTTTATTTTAAATAATTTACTTTTTAACCTGTTTTTTTAAAATTTTTAATTGTAATGGAAAATCAGCATCCCTTAACATAACTAGAAGTTGACTCTTAAACACAGTGAAAACAAGACAATATTAGTAATATTGGAATTATTGTCACCTTGCTAAAATTTTCTGAGAAGTTATTCAATCACCTTTAAATATACTGGATATACTTCTCATGAAGATTTAGATTAAAACAATGAACTCTAATCCTAACTCCATTATTGTACTTTGTACTCCATTCTTTGTACTCTTGTAAAGCTCTCATTAGGCTTTGGTCTTTTGGATGAAAATGATAATCATAATATTACCTCAGGAATTGTTCATTGCTCAAAATTCACATTTTAGAGACATTAACTTTTTCTTTTATATCTCTTTTTATAAGGAGGGAAGATTGACTCTAGTAAAGTATACACTGTTTTGGAAAACATGGGCATGAACCTCACTGAAAAGGAACTCAAAGATCTAACACAAAATCTACCAGTTGATGGTGAGCATTTTAGATATCACTGAACCCTACGTAAAAAATACTCTTATATGTCTATTTCTAACAGTCATTTAAAATGCTTATTTGACATCAAGAATTATTATGAAAAGCTTAGAAGAAAAACTCAGATTGAAAGAAAGGACACATGCTGACTCTTGCTAGTGTCATGTGCAAATTAGAGAAAGATTTCAACGTACCTCTGCTCTTTTTACTCAGCCTTTCCTGAATGGATAGGTTTCACTTAAATCACAGTCCACCTCTTTAGCCACATTTGCTAATGCATGCCATCAGTATTTATTGAAAGGATACTTAATATCAGTATGGCTAGCTTTTATTTTATCTCTTTTAGTTCAGCTAGAGTAGACCTGTTCTCCAATGATAGCCATCGCCATGCCTAGTTACAAAATGTTTTTCTTTGACAAGATCTTTTAAGATCTATTCTCTTAGCAACTTTCAAATACGCAATACAGTATTGCTAACTATAATCACCATACTGTACATCACATCATCATAGCTTATTTATTTTATAACTAGAAATTTGCATTTATTTGTAACTAGAAATTCACTCCAGGAGATAGAGAAGGACAGGGAAGTCTGGCATGCTACAGTCCATGGAGTCACAGAGAGTCAGACATGACTCAGCATCTGAAAAACAGCAAAGAAATTTGTACTTTCAAAAAGCTAGCTTTTCTGCAGCAAATGCATGCATGCATGCTAAGTCACTTCAGTTGTGTCTGACTCTGCAACCCTTTGAACTGTAACCTGCCAGGCTCCGCTGTCCATGGGATTCTCCAAGCAAGAATACTGGAATGGGTTACCATGCCCTCCTCCAGGGGATCTTCCTAACCCAGGGGTTGAACCCAAGCCTCTTAAGTCTTCTGCATTGCAGGCAGATTTGTTACCACTAGTGCCACCTGGGAAGCCCCCTACAGCAAATAAATGCTGCTAAATTCATCTGCTGTATACAACATCGTTTTCTTACATTCCTTGCTGTATTTCTGTCTAATTTATTCCTTTTCTTACAGTTAATGGTAAAGTTGATCTGGAAAAGGTGATGAATGAAGTGAAACCTTTTTCAGGTGAGTAAGACATTAGTAAAACATGTTAAATGGAATTCACCCTGTATTATATTTTGCATAGTGTTTTCTCAATATTACAAAATAAACTTATTAATGTTGATACTTTATATATTTATTATGAAATATGTACATCTTAACTTTTCTTCTTCTTTGACTTCAGATTATCTAGGATTCAGCCATGAAAATAAGTGGTGATGTTTGAATAAAAAATTGTATTTTCTGTTATTTCCAGCAACATTATACTGGTTTTAACCAGTGTTTAGATCAGTGGTCACAAATTAGACACCCTTGAGTTTAATTCAATCTGTAGTCAAGTTTTATAAGATCTGAATTCCCTCACAATAGCTGGCATGTTTTCTTTTTGGACAAGGCATGTGCTGTCCACTTCACTATAGCCAGTTTCATTCATTTTTTCTATCTCCAGGCTCCTGCAAGCTTTTGAGTTAATAACTGCTAGTTTACATAGCCAAAATCTAGATAGTCTCAGAATATAGGAAGGTGGATATTTTTAGAAAATTTAATTGATAGGATTGCCATAATAATCTCATGATTCAGCATTAAAAACAAAAAAGACTAGATACTTTAAATTACTGACCTATTTCATAATCTAATTTTCTTCTATGATGTCTTGTCATTAGGCTTAAGAGGCTACTCTCTTATGAAGAATTAAGGAATAAATTCTGATTCACTATCTGTAAACACTGTTCAAATATGTGAGAATATGGAAGTGAGGATAACATTAAATGAGCCAGGTTTTAAAATTTTTAGATAACTATGATGTCCTAAAATTACCATCTGTTAACATCCTTTTTTTCTTTCAAAGGAGACAAAGTTGATACTAGTAAACTTGAAAATGTTTTGGGAAACTTGGGGATTAAGCTCACATCTAATGAACGCTTGAATTTGCTGGAGACCATGCCAGTTAATGGTAAGATTCGTGGGTGCTATTTGGGTTTTTTAGGAAGTCTGATTTTGTGGAACTATTTGAAAAATTCCAAAATAGAGTGAAAATGCTTGAAAACTGTTAAAAAGTTAATGCTAGTACAAAGAAAAGATTCATTGCTTAGATTTGTATTTTAAAATCATCAATCTAACCCTCTCAGCTATGAATTATAAGTTTTGCCTTTGCCATCAAAGTCAAAGTTCACCCTGAGCCCTCAGGTCGTTAATCAGCTGGATTTGAAAATAGATTTTTTTTTTAAAAGAAGAAGGGTAGTTTCCAGGTGGCTCAGGTGGTAAAGAATCTGCCTGCTAAGGCAGAAGACACAAGAGTGTGGGTTCGATCCCTGGGTCAGGAAAACCCCCCAGAGGAGGAAATGGCAACCCATGGAAAATTCCATGGACAGAAGAGCTTGGTGGTAGTCAGATATGACTGAGCACACACACACCACCACCACCAAAAAGAAGAAGAAAGAAGGAACAAGGGAAACAGGAGTAAAGAGAAGATAAAACAACAACAACAAAAAATAGCTATGTGTATTTCTGCAGCATAAAATATATATTTTACCAATAAGTGGATAATTTTGTATATTCAGAAAAAACTGCAGTTCTTAACTATCTAATTAAATGAAATTTTAAAATTTAGGAAAATAAAAAATGTTTTTAATTTCATAACACAAAGATAACCACTATTAATATCTTGAAACCTTTCCTTCTAGTGCTTTTAAGATAGATAGCTAGATACATACATTCATACATAATATTGTGAGTGTATAAATTTATTTATAACTCTTATTTTTTCACAATTTAATATGTCTTCATCATAGAAACCTTGATAATGCAGGTAAGCAAAAACAAAACCATCTCTCTTCCTACCTCAAAGCAGTAAATAATGTAAAAAATCTGAGGTTTATTTTTCCAGTTCTCCGTCTATAAATAGACATCCTTTTTATTTTTGGCAACCTTGTAGATAAATTTTGGCAAACATCCTAAAATTTAGTGAGATTGTATTCCTTTAAATAGAGTTGCAAAATATTTTGTTTTGCCACATTTCCTTCCAGAATATTGTAATTTGAACTCTCACAAATAGTATTTGACAATGTTATTTTCCTTACATTGTCAATACAGTAAAAAAAAGAACATCTCATTATTATGATTAGCTTTATATTCCTTTACCACTGTGAGTGAACATTCTGGTATATCTGTTATCTATTTGCATTTGAAATGTTCTTCAGGCAAAATTTTCTAAATTCTTTCTTTCTGAAATTAAGAGATGTGTACTATCTTTCTGATTCCTAAATTCTTTTCTAAAATTAAGTTCTAAAGTATCTTGTTTTTTTATAGCTGATGGAAAAGTGTATCAGAAAAGGTTGATGAAGGGCATAAAATCTCTCAAACGTGAGTAAGAAGCATGCTAAAAAGACTTAATCTGAAACCTCTATTTGCATTGTCAAAATATAAATCCTCCTTTCCTACATAATCAAGTCTTTATTTATACTTCTTTCAGTAGATCTGCATTTTGCCAGGTATTTACCAAGTACTTTTCTGTACTAAGATTTGGCAAGAAACTTAAATTTTCCTAATTCAGCCCCAGAGAAATAAAATTCATTTTAAAATGCAAACAAAAGGTGAAGAATGAAGGCTGTCAGATTAAGATTTAGGTCTAAAGCAGAAACAATTTGAAATTATAGGCGACAAAAATAATGACTATTTTGCAGAATATTATGTCAGTCACCTCTAGCTCTAGCTTTTCAATATTCCCAACACAAAATTGGAGGTAATTAATTCTAATTTTTATTGTATTAGCTGGACAAAACTGACATTTTGGTGTTTGTCTTGAAAATGTTAACAATAATACTCAGAAATGAATGAAATATTTTTATTGTAATAAAATACATGCTCAGTAAAGAAGAATATTAATATAGAGTGAATGTGTTTTAGAATCATGCAATTTTACTATATTTCTTTCCTATCCTCTATTTAGGAGGCAATATTGATGTCAATAAGCTGGACACTTTTTTAGAAAGCATGGGAATCAAGATCACAGAAGAAGAATTCATGGATTTGATAGAAAAACTACTGTATGATGGTGAGCACTGTAACCACTCTTATACTCTTTCAGGCCTATTGAGTCTTTTTTTTTCTGTCTGTCTTTCAGTCAGTTCAGTTCAGTTCAGTCGCTCAGTTGTGTCCAACTCTTTGCGACCCCATGAATCGCAGCATGCCAGGCCTCCCTGTCCATCACCAACTCCCGGAGTTTAGTCAAACTCATGCCCATTGAGTCGGTGATGCCATCTAGCCATCTCATCCTCTGTTGTCCCCTTCTCCTCCTGCTCCCAATCCCTCCCAGCATGAGGGTCTTTTCCAATGAGTCAACTCTTCGCACGAGGCGGCCAAAGTACTGGAGTTTCAGCATCAGTCCTTCCAAATTGATGCATAACATTGTGTAAGTTTAAGGTACACAATCTGTTGATTTGATAGACATATATTGCAAAATGACTATCACCATAGTGTTAGCTAACACCTCCAACACATCACATTATTATAATTCTTTTCTAACATTTAAGATCTAGTCTCCAAGCAGATTTCAAGTATACAATTAGTATTATTAACTACAGTCTTTACCATATAAAATGTAGTGTTCTGTACATTAGATGCTCAGAATTTATTCACCTTATAACTGGAAGTTTGTACCCTTTGACCAACATCTCCCCATTTCTCCACCCCCCAGCCCCGGTAACTCTCATTCTGTTCTCTGTTTCTGTAGGCTCAGCTTTTATATGTGTGTATACATATATATATGTTTTTGTGGGTGGTATCATATCATATTAGCCTCTCTTGGTCTGATTTGTTTCAGTTAGCATAATGCACTCAGAGTCCATCCATGTTATCACAAATGAGAAGATATCCTTCATTATCATGACTGAATAACTCTTCATTGTGTATAATACATCACATCTTCTTTATTCATCTATTGACAGATACTTTGTTTTCATATCTTGATTATTGTGAAAGATACTATAGTGAACATGGAAGCACATATATCTCTTTGAAATTCTGTTTTCATTTGCTCTGTATATGTACCCAGAAGTGAAATTGTTGGATCATATGGTCAGTTCAGTTGCTCAGTCGTGTCCAACTCTTTGCGACCCCATGGACTGTAGTAGCATGCCAGGCCTCTCTGTCCATCACCAACTCCTGGAGCCTGCTTAAACTCATGTCCATTGAGTCGATGATGCCAACCGACTCATCTCATCCTCTCATACTTCATTGTCCCCCTCTTCTCCTGCCCTCAGTCTTGCCCTGCATCAGGGTCTTTTCCAATGAGTCAGTTCTTCGCATCAGGTAGCAAAGTATTGGAGCTTCAGCTTCAGCATCAGTCCTTCCAATGAATATTCAGGACTGATTTCCTTTAAGATTGACTGGTTTGATCTCTTTGCAGTCCAAGGATCATATGGTTTCTTCAGGAACTTCCATGCTGTTTTCCACAGTGGCTGTACCAGTTTACAGTGAACAAAGGTTCCCTCTTCTCCACATCCTCCCCAGCATTTATCTCTTGTCTTTTGTTAGAATGATAATAGTCATTCTTACAGTTGTGAAGTGTTAGCTCTTCGTTATTTTTGTTACCTATAATTTCAAATTGTTTCTGCTTTAGACCTAAATCTTAATCTAACAGCCTTCATTCTTCACCTTTTGCTTTTTATTTTAACATGAATTTTATTTCCAAGAAAGTTTTCTGCCAAATCTTAGTACAGAAAATTACTTGGTAAATACCTGGCAAAATGCAGATCTACTGAAGGAAGCATAAATAAAGACTCAGTCCCAACAAACTCAACTCAATATGCCAGACAGTGCTAAGCAATGTGGGAGACCTGGGTTGGGAAGATCCCCTGAAGAAGGGAAAGGCTACCCACTTCAGTATTTTGGCCTGGTGAATTCCATAGACTATATAGACAGTCCATAGGGTTGCAAAGAGTCAGACATGACTGAAAGACTTTCATTTTCATTTTTCCTAGTATCTTGGTCTTTTCCAATGGGTTGGCTCTTCACATCAGGTAGCCAAAGTTTTGGAGCTTCAGCTTCAGCATCATTCCTTCCAATGAATATACAGGGTTGACTTCCTTTAGGATTTACTAGTTTTATCTCCTCGCAGTCCTAGGGTCTTTCAAGAGTCTTCTCCAGCACCACAATTTGAAAGCATCAATTCTTTGGCACTCAGCCTTCTTTATCGTCCAACTCTCACATCTGTACATGACTACAGGAAAAACCATAGCTGTGACTATACAGACTTCTGTCGGCAAAGTGATGTCTCTGCTTTTTAATATGCTGTCTAGGTTTGTCATAGCTTTCCTTCCAAGGAGCAAGCGTCTTTTATATTTAATGGCTGCAGTCTCTGTCCACAGTAATTTTGGAGCCCAAGAAAATAAAATCTGCCATTGCTTCCATTTTTTCCCTTTATATTTGTCATAAAGTCTTGGAACCAGGGGCTTCCCAGGTGGTAAATAATCCCTCTGTAATACAAGAGATGCAGGCAGACACAGGTTCAGTCCCCAATTTGGGAAGATCCCCTGGAGGAGGGCATTTCAACTTACTCCGGTATTCTTGCCTGGAGAATCCCATGGATAGAGAAGCCTGGTGGACTACAGTTCACAGGGCAGCAAAGAGTCAGACATGACTGAAGTGACTAAGCATGCACTCACACATGATGGGACCAGACACCATGATCTTAGTTTTATAAATGTTGAGGTTTAAGCCAGATTTTTCACTCTTTTCCACCCTCATCGAGAGGCTCTTAGTTCCTCTTCACTTTCTGCCATTTACAGTGGTATCGTCTGCATATCTGAGGGTGCTGAAATTTTTTCCAGCAATCTTGATTCCAGCTTGTGATTCATTCAGCCCTGCATTTCACATGACGTACTCTGCATATAAGTTAACTAAGCAGGGTGACAATATACAGCCTTGTCATACTTCTTTTCCAGTTTTGGACCAGTCATTTGTTCCCCTACATGGATCACAACTTTGTCGTGGCAAAGGGGCTTGTATAACTCAATGAAGCTATGATCCATGCTGTGCAGGGCCATGCAAGAGGAATGGGTCATAATGAAATGTTCTGATAAAACATAATTTACTGCAGAAGGGATTGGCAAACCCGCTCTAGTATTCTTGCCACGAGAACCACATGAACAGTATGAAATGGTAAAAAGATATGATACCAGAGGGATCCCCCAGTGGCTCAGATGGTAAAGAATCTGCCTGAAATTCAAGAGACCTGGGTTCGATTCCTGGGTCAGGAAGATTCACTGGAGAAGGGAATGGCAACCCACTCCTGTATTCTTGCCCAGAGAATCCCATAGACAGAGGAGGCTGGTGAGCTACAGTCCATGGGGTTGCACAGAGTCAGACATGACTGAGTGAATCACACACACACACACACACACACACACACACGATACTGGAAGATGAGCCCCCCAGGTTGGAAGGTGTCCAATATGCTACTAGGGAAGAGTGAAAGACAATTACTAATAGCTCCAGGAAGAATGAAGTGGCTGGGCCAAAACGGAAAAAGCACTTAATTGTGGATGTGTTTGGTGGTGAAAGTAAAGTCTGATGCTGTAAAGAACAATATTGCATAGGGACCTGAAATGTTAGGTCCATGAATCAAGGTAAATTGGACATGGTCAAGCAGGAGATGGCAAGAGTGAACATCAACATCTTAGGAATCAGTGAACTAAAATGGACAGGAATGGGCAAGTTTACTTCGGATGACCATTATATCTACTACTGCAGGCAAGAATCCCTTAGAAGAAATGGTCAACAAGAGTCCAAAATGCAGTACTTGGGTGCAGCCTCAAAAATGAAAGAATGATCTCAGTTCATTTCCAAGGCAAACCTTTCAACATCACAGTAATCAAAGTCTATGCCCCAACCACTAATGCTGAAGAAGCTGACGTTGACCAGTTTTATGAACACCTATAAGACCTTCCAGAACTAACAGCAAAAAAAAGATGTCCTTTCATCATAGGGAATTGGAATGCAAAAGAGATACAGTCATAAACAAAACAAATTAATATAAAATTTGTGGAGCCAGAATTTTCATCTTTTTTTCACTGCTGTTTTCCCAGATCCAGACAGTCTGATGTCAACGTCTAAATTGTTAACTCCAACCAGCCTTTTTTGCCTCATCTTTCCATTCTTTACATGGCATTTTTCCCTCAGGCAAAATTTAAAAGCTTTAGTTCACCACACAATTTGCTCTTCATTGCTCCTTTTCCTGGCATTCTTTGTCTTTTCCCAGCTATATAAAGTGACATAATACCATAAAAAATAGCCTTAAATGTATACCAGTCATATATTATCAGCCATTACTAGGGAAATATGGAGTTAGAAACATGAGTCCAAGAGACTTAGAAAACATTTTGCCTAACATAGACTTTATGATGTAAGCAATCTTAATCCCTGTTGTAGATAATGGACCTATCCTTAAAGTCCAGGAATCATAAATTTTAAAAGGACAGAATATAGTCAATAGCCTTCATCCAGGCTTGACTTCTTAATTTAAGAACTTTGTAGTTTTTGCTTTTTTTCTGAGTTTGGGCTTATCAGTGTCTAAATTTTACCATGTCTTATAGATGAAGAGAAGATCAAAGTAGATACAGTGATGAAAGAACTGAGTACTGTTTTAGGTAAGTAAAATATTTCTTAATTCTTAACTGTGTTTTAATGATATTTCTCCCATCCCTTCATTCCGTTAATTTGCTATTCTAACCTTTCATTAACTAAACATTCTCATTTATCTGCTATGATTTCCCATGCTTTTGCAACAGAGGTACTAGGAAGGTAGGTATTCCTAGACAAGAATTCCAAGACAAGAATTTCAAAATTTGGGCAATAACTGAGATAATACTATATATAGACATAATTATTTGAGTCGGTCATCAACATCACAATTTTCTAGACAATTATATTAGCCTCATATCATTATATGTAGAATTTTCCCCAACATTATGAGAATGTGTCTTTTATTATAGAGACAATATTATATTTCTAAATCTGGTATTTACTCTTCATAATTCAATAACTGTCCTTAGGGTCTTGTTTTTCTAGCAATAAATTATGCTGCTATACAAATAAGTGTTTTGTTTATTTTTTGTAATTTGGATTCATTTGATAATGTTTCATAGCTTGGCAACAGCCTTTTCTTAATAGTGTGGAAATTATTTGTAGTCCTACTTCCACAATTTGATCCTCTATCAACCAAGACTACAAGAAAGACAATTAGGAACTGTCCAGATTTGCTCCTATTCTCTGAATAGGACATGAACTGTATTTTATACTAGGCCAGACAAGGTGAGACTCAGTTTTTTTTTTTTTTATTCCCATGAGTGAAATGCATTATACTTGGGAATCTGTTCCACCAGATATTAGCTATTTCCTTAGAAAAGATTCTATCCCTTTGGGCTCTTTATAAAGAGACAAGATCTACTGAGACTGTTGAAAAGACATGCACTTAGAATTGTCTCTATAAAAGCTGGCTTAAAACTCAGCATTCAAAACACTAATATCACAGCATCAAGTACCATCAATTCATGGCAATTAGGTAGAGAAAAAGTGGAAGCAGTGGGAGATTTTATTTTCTTGGGCTCCGAAACCACTACAGATGGTGACTGCAGTAATGAAATTAGAGATGCATGCTCACTGGAAAAAAAGCTATGACTAACCTAGATAGCATATTAAAAAGCAGAGACATCACTTTGTCAACAAAGGTCTGTATAGTCAAAGCTATGGTTTTTCTAGTAGTCGTGTACGGATGTGAGAGTTGGGCCATAAAGAAGGCTGAGTGCCAAAGAACTGATGCTTTCAAACTGTGGTGCTGGAGAGGACTCTTGAGAGTTCCTTGGTCAGTAAAGAGATCAAACCAGTCAATCCTAAAGGAAGTCAACCCTGAATATTAATTGGAAGGACTGATGCTGAAGCTGAAGCCCGAGTACTTTGGAAACCTCATGCAAAGAGCCAACTCATTGGAAAAGGCCCTGATACTGAGAAAGACTGAGGGAGGAGAAGGGGGTGACAGAGGATGAGATGGCTGAATGGCATCACTGACTCAATGGACATGAGTTTGAGCAAACTCTGGGAAACAGTGAAGGACAGGGAAGCCTGAAATGCTGTAGTCTACTGGGGTCACAAGGAGTAGGACTTGACTTAGCAACTGAACAACAACAAGAACATAATCAGAATTCTTTAAGTTGGCTTGACAGTAAAAAGCTGAATTATAAAGTTAGGATTGTCCTAACTCTAGTAAAGTGATTGTCTCTAATAAAATTAAACTTCAATAAGTTTTTATTAATAGTAATGGAGATTATGATTGGCTAAGTCAGAAATGTATGAAATTAAACAAGTAAAAAGAAAAACATGACAAAATAAGAATAAAAATGTATGAAAAGTATACAGTGCACTGACAGTCAGTGTTTTCTTATTCTAATGGTTTTGTGTGGAAGCTTTTGACATTATGTAATTTTTGTTTCTGTGGAGCTTGGACCTTGGGTCAGCAAGTGACTTACATGAAAAAGTGAAAATGCAAGTGTTAGTCACTCAGACATTTCCGACTCTTTGTAACTCCATGGACTGTAGCCCTCCAGGCTCCTCTATCCATGGAATTCTCCAGGCAAGAATGCTAGAGTGGGTTGCCATTCCCTTCTCCAGGGAATCTTCCCGACCCAGCAGTTAAACCTGAGTCTCTGACGTTTCAGGCAGATTCTTTATTGTCTGAACCACCAAGGAAGCAACAACCTGCTTATTGAAGCTCTCAGCGGTCTTGAAAGATGTAACTTTCCAGTTCTGATGTCTCTTCTATTTTACCAGAGGTTTTGGTATTAAAAAGATGATGAAGTTTCTAAATATTATGCAGAATCTTATATAATCATGAATGATTACCAAAATAAAATGAATTCTCTAAAATTGAATAGATAAGTTGGAATGCCCTCAGTAGGTATAGTAGGGTAGTGTATCTACAAGTTTGTTAGCCAGTCTGAGCGTTATGAATTTTTGACACAAGAATGTTAAAAATCCATCCAGGGGGCTTCCCTGGTGGTTCAATGATTAAGAAAATCACTTTCTAATGCAAGGAACATGAATTTGATCCCTGGTCCCTGGTTGGGGAACCAAGATCCTCCATGCCATGGGGCGCCTAAGTGCATGTGTCACAATTACTGAGCTTGTGAACTCTAGAGCCCACACACCCACAATGAAAGATCCCTCATGATGCAACTAAGACCTGAGGCAGCCATAAATAAATAAATAGTTTTTAAAAATCCACCCAGAAAATAAACATACTGTTAGTACATGTTCATAACTCAGAAGCAACTGTATAAAACCCTTTTGGATATGTTCAAAAGGTCCCTTAAGGTGTGGTTCTAATCAAAATCTCACAGTTATAGATTTTCTAGAATTATTCTAGTTTCAGAGGAGGTTTGAATTGGCCATGTACTCTGATATCATGCACAAATGTCCTAATCAGTGTTTAATAATGTAGTGAACTTATTTCTGTAGCAGTCTGTTGTTTTATGTAGTGTTTTAGCAAGTATCCATTTGAAATTTTATCTGGTGCAACTAAGGAGCAATCCTGACTTTGCCAGATATTATCCTCATTGATATTGTAACATAACCATTCCAATAGCTTCCTTACAAAATTAGGTAAAATTTTGTGCTTAAATGGAATCTTTGAATCTGATCCTACACTTGTTTTTCTGATCTAGAAGAGGTCCTTCTAAAAGGACTTTGGGTGCTTTTTTCTGCTCAATAGTTATGTGAATCCTTAAAGTGGACAATGAAGGAAAAATGAATCCACTTCTGTTCCTCATATATGCATAGTTGGACCTCCGGGCATGAGAGAAGGGTCATCACTATGAAAGCTGCGTCCAGTCACCCTGCCCTCCCTCCTCCATGGAGTGGGCTCCGTTGCTCCCTGGCCAGACCCTATGGAGGCTTCTGTTTGACCCAGTTGTGTGGAAATGATGGTAGGAGTGCTCCAGCTTGTTTCGTTAACAGCAAAGAAAAAGATCCAATAATAAATGAAATAGAAAAGGCCATTTTTATCATAAAAATTCAGTAATATATCTTTCCCAACTCTGAAGCTGACATAATCAGAGGAAACTCATTTATCTCTGGAATTGCAAAGGAATAGCCATATAAAATAACTACTGTTCATTACAGAGAAATGGGGAGGAGTAGAACAAAAGAAAACCTGAGAGCTCAGTAGAACACAAACAAGTACATAGCTACCCAGGTACACTTTTCACAAACGTTCTGAGAAGATGCCCATTTCTAGCAGCATGCTGTGCTATGTGCCTGGATGTTGAAAACAACTAATAATGCGGATAGAATCTAATTTTAAAAGAATTCTTAAATGTTTCCATAAATGTGTATCCTTAAGGAATATACATACCAAAAGCCTGGAACCTGAAGAAGAAGAGCCCTGAAACCACATTTCATTCTCTAAGCATTTGCTGAACTAAGTGAATCTAGGCAGTTTTGACTGTCTGCCAGAACTCAGTAGAAAGGAAGCAAAACCCAGAGCCTGCCCAAAGTAGGAAATATGGTGGGTTTGAGCCACGGGTCGGGAAGATCCACTGGAGAAACAAATGGCCACCCACTCCAGTGTTCTTGCCTGGAGAATTCCATGGACAGAGGAGCCTGGTGGGCTACAGTCTGGAGGGTTGCAAAGAGTCGGTCACTACTGAGCAACTAAGTACACCTGCCCTAAAGCTAAGACTTGAAAAGCTATGTGTATAGCATAAGAGCGAATTAGAAATATGTCTCTGGACTGCAAGGAAGACTGTCTAACTCAATTTATAAACACAAGATGACCTTTACGCAGGCTTACTTATCAAATTTACACTAACTTAGGCTGAGAATTTAAAGTAATCCTAAAAGAAATTTGCAACTGTGGTATTGGAGAAGATTCTTGAGTGTCTCTTGGACTGCAAGGAGATCAAACCAGTCAACCTAAAGGAAATTAGTCCTGAATTCATTGGAAAGACTGATGCTGCAGCTGAAACTCCAATACTTTGGCCACCTGATGTGAAGAACTGACTCATTGGGAAAGACCCTGATGCTGGGAAAGATTGAAGGAGGGAGGAGAAGGGGATGACAGACAATGAGATCACCAAAGGTTGGATCACCAACTCAATAGACATGTGTTTGAGCAAGCTCCAGAAGTTGGTGAAGGACAGGAAAGCCTGGCATGCTGCAGTCCATGGGATCACAAAGACTCAGACATGACTGATCAACTGAACTGAACTGAATTCTGAAAGTTCTGAAGGATACTCATCTTCTCAAAACAAAGATTTTCACATACAAAGAAGTTCCTGGTCTAAAATTACTAAACACATTGGCACAATGAGTAACTAAGCATGGCATGATGAGTAACAGCCATCATAAATAACATATGACAGAATCAGATTTAGATTTTGGAATTATCAGAAAAAAAAATGTTAAATAATCACTCAATATATTTTAAGAATTGAAAAAGGGCCTTGAATATGTGAATGAAGAGCAGACAGATTTGATAAAGAACCAAAGAGATCTTCAAGAAATAAAAGCAATAGAAAGTTAAAACATTAGATGGATTGAATGGTAACTTTTAAAAAGCTGAAGAAAGAACTAAGGAACTTAAGAATTTATAAAGTATGTAGCACAGAAAGACCAAAAAATGGAAAATGTGAAAGAATGATTAAGAGACATACAGAATAATAAGAAAATCTAATGTATTTTTAATTGGAATGTCAGGAAGAAGAGAGAGAATGAGACAGAATCAATATTTGAAGAGAACTTTCCAGAAGAGAGAAAGGATGTCAATTTAAAGAAGCCAAGTGAATCCCAAGCAGAATAAATAAAAAGAAATCTGTACTGGACATACATACTTGAAATATGCAACATACCTAATTTATTGACTAAAAGTTTTGGATTCTAGACTTTATAGACAGTAAGCTTTCAGAGACTCATTTTCTGCTGATTTAAACCAAAGGACTTAACTAAACCAAAATTGTTTTTCCTTGCAAAGTATAAAAGTAATAATAAAAAAATTACTTACCATACAAACAGTGTAAAATAAAAATTATTATGGAAGCCTGAGGCCCTGTTTTTTTAAAGATACTTTCTAACAAGTATCAACTATACATGTTTTTATATACATTTTATTAATTAGTTAATACAAGGCATATAATTTATATGCCTTTCTAGATGAAATTTATGTACCTAAGATTGCATTTCTCTTAGCATAATGATAATTTCAAAACTATCAGGAGAAATACTTAAATATCTATTTAGTGAAGAAAAGAACCAATATTTGGCTTTTTTTTTTTTTTACCACTTACATAATCAGGGTGGTCATAAATGTTAGTTTTTTTGTTTGTTTACAACACATTATTTTTAAGTACCCACAAAATTATAGTGCATGAGTGAAAATGTTACTAGTTAGCAGCTTTTGTTGTAATAACTCACTGATTTTTATCCTTATAAAATTCTTTTTATCACCATTTCTGTCTTTTTTAGGAAAGCAGATAGATGTCAGTGACCTAGAAAAAGCTCTGAAAGACATGAAAGTAGAAGTCACAGATAAGGAATACTTGAATTTAGTAAAAACTCTACCAGTTGATGGTAAGGATTTTTAAATTATATATGTATTCTTCAAATGGCTTTAGAGTGCTTGACTGTGTAGTTTTCTTCTAAAATAACTCCATATTGCTAGCAAGTTGTTATTTTTTCTTTTTGTAATCATTTTGGAAAACTTTTAGTACTTGATTTTTGCCAAAGAAAATCTGGGTCATTTAATTTATATTATGGTAGGCAATAGCTATTTCACTCATTCCTACCAAGAAATTATATGATTTACTGTCTTTGATTCCACTAATATGCCTGATAGTAAGTGAAACAGTGTGAAAATGGAAGAGTAAAGGGTACAAAGGAAGAAGTCAGAGATAAAAGAAAATCAAATGGGATATACAAGGTTTAGGGTGTCCTTGGTAGCTCAACTGGTAAGGAATCTGCCTGCAATGCAGGAGACCTGGGTTCCATCCCTGGGTTGGGAAGATCCCCTGGAGAAGGGAACAGCTACCCACTCCAATATTCTGGCCTGGAGAATTCCATGAACTGTATAGTCCATGGGGTCCCAGAGAGTTGGACAAGACAGAGAGAGCAACTTCACTTTTACACAAGGTTTAGACCAATAATCATTGTTTTTATCCAAGAGCTAATAGATTTGTCTCATTAAAGTCTTTCTCCAAACAAATTTTGTTAGTATTTGAGAGCAAAAAGGTACATTTCAGGAGAAAAGAATTATTAAAATTCTCTTTTTGAAATTATGGGATTAGGAGAAGAATTGCAGAATTTTTTTTTAGGTGAATCCCCTTTTTATTTTTTCTCTGACATGAATTATGCCTTTTCTTACAGTTGAAGGAAAGGTGTTTCAAAAAAGGTTGCTAGACAGTGTGAAGAATCTTAAAAGTGAGTGAAAAATATGATGAGAAATCAAATAAATCTGAGATATTATTGTATATTTTCACATATGCTAACTTATTTTTTATTACATTAAAAATCCCATATGTATACTTTCTCAATATTTATGCATGTGTTATATATGTTGTGCCATAAATCCCTGGAAAATTACCCAGTCCTTTTAAAATTTGCACTTTGTTGATTGAATGAAAGATAAAGTCAAATTATCAGTTGATCCTCCTTGTACCCTTGACTGGGTGTTACTGTACCTTAATGTCTTCTTGATTAAAGTGTTAACAATAATACATATGAATTAATGCAGATTTTTCTCACATCTTTATATCTTTCTTGCCTGTTATAAGGAGGAAAGGTTGATGTGATTAACCTGGACACATTTTTGGAAAATATGGGGATTGAGCTTTCACCTGAAGAGCTTGAAGATTTTTCACAAAACCTGCCAGTTGATGGTGAGCATTGTAGATAAAAATATATTCCCTTTAGGATATCTTAGGTTTGAGAGCATCTGTAAATTAATGATAGTACTTATTTGGTATCAACAGGGCATTTTGAAAAGCTTATAGCCAAACTCAGGTCTCAAATGAAAACACATCCTTGTCTCTTCATTAATCCAAAACCAACAAATGTTTTCTGCTGTGAATAATAAAAATTGGTGAGAATACTAACAGATCAAAAAATGAAGAAGAGGAAGGAAGATAGAATGAGAACAATTTTAAAGAAACGTTAAATAATAAGTCAGAAGAAAAAAACAACCTATAATGAGGGGTAATTAAAATTGACTAATGGTTGTTTCCAGTGTGTATGCCTCAGTTGTTCTGATATAAACAGAAGATTAAAAGGAGACAAAACACTAAGAATTTTAAAAGAGGTATATAACTACAGATAGTATGCATAATGATACTCATTGTTGTGTATAATGTGGGATTAGGGTATTATATATATTAATACAATACAGGGTAAAATAAATTAGTTACCAATATTAATCAAAGAAGAGATGAAAATATAAATAGGCCAATAATGATAGTTGGAAAAAACTATTGAATAAGTATACCTATCAACCACCACCCATCACTCCAACAAAAGGTGACAGGCCTGCAGAGTTTTGAGAATAAATTCCTTCAAATTTTCAAGGAATGTTTATTTTAATGCTAGCTAAACTTGTCCAGAGGACTCCAGTTTAAGATGATGAGAAAAATAAAATCCATTTAGTTTTTATTTCCTCTAATATCTAACAAAGGAGCAACAAAAATGAAAAAGTAAAAAATCCACAAAGGAAATTTAACATCAATCAAATGAAAAAAAAAAAAAGACAAATCTAATGCCATAAATATTTAAAGGAGACAACCATGGAGACACATCCGTATAGAGAATGGACTTCTGGACACAGCGGGGGAAGGAGAGGATGGGACGATTTGAGGAAGTAGCATTGACATATATACACTCTCATGTGTAAAATAGAGAGGTCGTGGGAAACTTCTGTAGGACACAGGGAGCCCAGCTGGTGCTCTATGAGAACCTACAGGAGTGGGACGGGGGAGGAGAGGAAGGAGGCTTAAGAGGGAGGGAATATATATGTGATTATGACTGATGCACACCGTTGTGTGGCAGAAACAAATGCAACATTGTAAAGCAGTTTTCCTCCAATTAAAAAAAAGATTCTAAAGTAGAAACTACTGCAACAGAGCGAGGCTCCTCTGAGCCTCTCCCCTTTCTCAGAAATTAAATTGGTGAAATCCAGAGAGGTATCACTAAAATGCCCAGACCTGGGGTGAAGAAAACTGGGTACATAACTTTCTTCTCTCTCCATTTATGAGGAAGAAGTAGAAACAGTTGTTGGGGAGGAGTGGCTACAACAGAGAAAATGAATGATTGGAATCACTCATGGACAGAAGTAAAAGCTTCAGAACTATAGGCTGAATCGGGGGTCTAATCTGAAGCCCAAGAATACCATCCCATAGGCAGATCTGGGGTTTGGTGAAATGTCTTTACCAGGGTCTCAGAGCAATGACCCCTGTTGGGACATTTAACCAAAGTTCAAATACGAGAGCAGGGCTCAAGTATAAGACCACATGACATACCTCACTCCACCCTTAGATTGCAGTAAAAGTGGGTAGAACAATTTTCTTCAAATGCCATCTCACTGAAGAAAGCAAACTGGTCTCAGATGCTGTAGAAAGGGCTGTTAAAAGATACATTAAATCCTGAGAATAAAATGAAGATCTGGACAGAGTTGCTGAAGCATATGCAAGATGGAAAAAAAAAAAAAGGATATGGTGACAATTCTAGCATTAACACAGTGAAGAAAAACAGAAAAGTGAAAAGGGAAAGTAAGAAGATAGGATGAAGGAAGATAGCATGCAAAAGACAAATAATCCATCAAGTAGAAAATATAACCTAAGGAACAAAGAAAAAGAGGTTGTTGACAATTCATATTACAGGACAACTTTAATGGATTCAATAAAACTAAAGCTCAAAAATGAGATGGTACCATAACATATAAATATTAAAAAGGGAAATTGCACAAGTAAAAAAAGAATAAGCACAAAAAGTCACTATAGAATTATTAAGTAAATTATAAACATCAAAATTAAAAAATATAAAGCGCTAAAAATCATATTACAGTGTGAGCAGACTTGGTACAGTAAATACAGAGAAAAAAGATTAAAGTTATAAAAAATCTAGTAGATATGGATGATTCACAAAGGCATCCACCATAAGAATGTCAAATATCTTTAGAAGAGAGTATAAGAATTAAAACTTTTTAATCAATGATAGTTTTTAAAAAAGAAAATTTCTATAAAATGAAGGAATGAATGCAGATCAAAAATGTCACACCAGGCTCCAGAAAATGTTGATCCAGAGTACTCTACAGTGAAATATTTTCTAGGTTGCTCACTGAACGTTAAGGAAAAATGAGAATTTTTCAGACACACAGATGATAGAAAGCAGGTAACAGATGAGGAGAGGAAGTGATGGGTTTCCAAAGCCACATTCAACTCCAGAAAAGAATGTCAGAGTATCTACAAAGGTGAAAAAGAAAGTGTGACAAAGAGGATTATGTACAACTATGATGTCATTCAAATATACATAAAAATTTTATATATAAATATAAAATTCCAACTTTTAATAATGGGAAAAACTAAATGAATTTAGCACCTATTGAAAAAAAGATGATGAAATATAGTTAAGAAATAACTGAAAATTGAGCAAAAGGAAACAATGGTGAAAAGACTGGTGGTGACCTGTAAATCTGTTTGAATACAAAACAAGTACTAGACAATTGTGGGGATGATAGATATAAAATAACATGTTTTTATGTGTCAGTGTAACAATGATAGCATAACTAATAAAAACATGAAAGTGAGGGGAGAAATGGGAGGAAGTGAGAAAATGCTTTTCATAGCAGGAAAGCAGGTGATAGTTTTTAAAATTGAAAGATTAAGTTTGAAAATATGGCTTCACCTCTGTTTTTCATATTCTTTTAAAATTAACTGGATATCTTCTTAAATATCTCTTGTACTAAGATATATTTATTAGAAATTGAAGATTCTTATTTTTATTTTTTTTCTTTTATTTTTTATTTATTTTTTTTATCATAATTTTTTTTTTTTCCAGTGGGTTTTGTCATACATTGATATGAATCAGCCATGGATTTACATGTATTCCCAATCCCGATCCCCCCTCCCACCTCCCTCTCCACCCGATTCCTCTGGGTCTTCCCAGTGCACCAGGCCGGAGCACTTGTCTCATGCATCCCACCTGGGCTGGTGATCTGTTTCACCATAGATAGTATACATGCTGTTCTTTTGAAATATCCCACCCTCACATTCTCCCACAAAGTTCAAAAGTCTGTTCTGTATTTCTGTGTCTCTTTTTCTGTTTTGCATATAGGGTTATCGTTATCACCTTTCTAAATTCCATATATATGTGTTAGTATGCTGTAATGTTCTTTATCTTTCTGGCTTACTTCACTCTGTATAATGGGCTCCAGCTTCATCCATCTCATTAGGACTGGTTCAAATGAATTCTTTTTAATGGCTGAGTAATAGTCCATGGTGTATATGTACCACAGCTTCCTTATCCATTCATCTGCTGATGGGCATCTAGGTTGCTTCCATGTCCTGGCTATTATAAACAGTGCTGCGATGAACATTGGGGTGCACGTGTCTCTTTCAGATCTGGTTTCCTCAGTGTGTATGCCCAGAAGTGGTATTGCTGGGTCATATGGCAGTTCTATTTCCAGTTTTTTAAGAAATCTCCACACTGTTTTCCATAGCGGCTGTACTAGTTTGCATTCCCACCAACAAAAAAGAAGACATACAGATGGCTAACAAACACATGAAAAGATGCTCCACATCACTCATTTTTTTCTTTTATTTTTATTAGTTGGAGGCTAATTACTTCACAACATTTCAGTGGGTTTTGTCATACATTGACATGAATCAGCCATGGATTTACATGTATTCCCCATCCCGATCCCCCCTCCCACCTCCCTCTCCACCTGATTCCTCTGGGTCTTCCCAGTGCACCAGGCCCGAGAACTTGTCTCATGCATCCAGCCTAGGCTGGTGATCTGTTTCACCCTAGGTAATATATATGTTTGATGCTGTTCTCTCGAAACATCTCACCCTCGCCTTTTCCCACAGAGTCCAAAATTCTGTTCTGTACATCTGTGTCTCTTTTTCTGTTTTGCATATAGGGTTATCGTTACCATCTTTCTAAATTCCATATATATGTGTTAGTATGCTGTATTGGTCTTTATCTTTCTGGCTTACTTCGCTCTGTATAATGGGCTCCAGTTTCATCCATCTCATTAGAACTGATTCAAATGAATTCTTTTTAATGGCTGAGTAATATTCCATGGTGTATATGTACCACAGCTTCCTTATCCATTCGTCTGCTGATGGGCATCTAGGTTGCTTCCATGTTCTGGCTATTATAAACAGTGCTGCGATGAACATTGGGGTGCACGTGTGTCTCTCAGATCTGGCTTCCTCAGTGTGTATGCCCAGAAGTGGGATTGCTGGGTCATATGGCAGTTCTAATTCCAGTTTTTTAAGAAATCTCCACACTGTTCTCCTTTTTGAAACTAATTCTCTGTATATCTGTCTTACCTGTGCAACTTCATAGATGAGAGTCTGTGGAATAACCAGTGATTATTTCTATGGGAGATAGGATTTGGAGTAATGTCTTTCCTTTTCCTAGTACATAGAGAAATATATAACACATAGAGAAAAGTGTGTAAAACATGAATTTCCTGTGTAACTAATGGTTACAAAACAAACAGCTGTATACTCTCCACCAACATCTAAAATCCACCATGTGTTCTCTTTCCCAACACTGCCCACTCAATTTATTCATATTTTACCACATAAATATGCTTCTCAAATTTTATAGTTCACCCACATTTTGAACTTCATATGAATTGCGTCACACAGCAAGGAACATTTTGTCACTGGCTTCTTTTTAGTGAGTGTAGGGGTAACTTACTGAAGGTTAAGTTTATGTTTTTCTGATTACTAATGAGGTTGAGACCTTTTTATATATCTATTAATTATTTGTGTAGCCTCTTTTGTGGACTGCCTTTTCAATTATATTGCCTGTCTTCCTACTGTGATTTTTTTTCTTATTGAACTGTGGAAGTTGTTTATATATTCTCTGTATAGGCACTTTGAGGCTAATTTGCAATGCAAATAACTGTCTCTTTGACTTGCTTTTTCATTCTTTTAATGGTGTCTTCCAGTGAACAGAAGTTCTTAATTTAAATGTAGTCAAATATATCAATCTTTTCCCTGATGGTTAGTATCTTTTATACTGTATAAAAGAAATCTTCCTATCCTAAGGTCATTAAAGTATTGTCCCCCCCCCAAAAAAAGTATTGTCCCACATTATCTTTTTAAAATTTCTTTGTTTTGCATCTCAAATTTAACTAACAATCACCTGGATATGATTTTTGTATATGGGATGCCATAGGAGTTAAGTTTCTTTTCTTTCCCATATGAATATCAAATTTTTCAATAGCATATTTGAAAATACCATCAGTACTATCTTTTCTTGCTATAGTGCCAACTTTCTACAGTCAAATAACATGGATCTCAGAGCAGAGTATGAATTCATGTAGTATAAGGTAGGGGAGAGAGGTAGAGTCTCAGTTCTGACCTACCTAGCTTACAGTGAGTATGGACAAAAGCCTTTCAGTTTCCCTAGGGATTTGCCTCTTCAAGTATAGAACTGAGGAGGGTGAGCTAGATGCCTTTTAAGAGACCTGTCAACTAAAAGAATCTAAGTCAGCTTGAGATCCCATCTTTGAGCAGACATTTAGGTGGCAAAGAAATAAATTAAAAAACAAGTGAGTTAGGCATTTGTTTTTGATGCCATCACTCAGAACTTTTCTGCACCACAGTGCAAGGAAATTGTTGCCTGGTACTTTATCTAATGGTTGGTAATATTGAAGGTTGAACAAATGAGGCACTAGACAATGAAAATTTTATAAAAATGTAAAAAATATCAGGCCAATTTTAGATTTAGAAACAGTACATAACCTGCAGTCAGGGCTTCTTGCCTCTGAATTTTAAAAGCCATCAACCTGGTCAGAAAAAAATGCCAAGCCATTTTCAAGCCATTCAACAGAGATCCAATGACAGCACACCTGTTAAACATACATTTCCTAAAATCCTCCCAGAAAGGCATCTTTAATGAAATTAGTTCTAATGAAAGGATACTAGCGAGTTCAGTGAAAAATAGAATATTTTTTTTTACATAGCAGAAAATTGACACAAAGAGAGATTGCTTCTGCTTTTCTGTCCCCTAAAAAGAATACAAATGTCACTTCTGGAATCTAACATACAGACTTAATTTTCAAAATATATAGTTTTATTTTCTTCATAAGGCAGCCATACATAATAAACTCTAAGCATAAAACAGTCACAAACTTTTTCCATAAACCTGGACTTACTGAAGGTTTCCACTAGTCTCCAGGAGCTTACAGCCAGATTAGTCCTGATGTTTCAAATAATCAAGCCTTCTCCACAGCCAAAATTCCTTTTATGTTTGGGCTGTTGAACACAAGCTCAGGAGATAATTTGTCTTCAACATAGTCCATCTCTGATCCTAAAGGAATTTCTGTGCTTTCTTTTCAATGAAGACTGACTCCATCTCAAACAACTTCTTCATCAGAGTCTCCTTTTGTCTTCATATCTTCTAGACTATAAGAAAAGCCATTTCAGCTCTTGGTTTGGACACAAACTTTCACACCACTGTGTTCAGGGTTCAGGCTTATCTTTAAGAATTTCTTTACTGCACTGTGTCAGGGTGAGGGTAGCCTTGGGCTTGCAGCTTCCTCTTGCTCACAGCCCCAACAGTGGTCACGACTAACAAAGGCTAACTCGTTTTTAATCTCAAAGGGAAATAATTCCATATTTCACCAGCAAATATTACTTTGTTGAAGGTTTTTTGTGATTTGGGGTTATTTACATAACCTTTAGTAAATTAAAGGAGTTCTCTTCTATTCCTATTTTTGTTTTGGATGTTGACATTTATCCAATTCATTTTTTCTACACCTGATCATTGCATGTAATGAAGTGTTTATTGAAGTGGTTATATAGTATTTCTCCTTAAATCTATTAATCTAAGGTACTACATTGATTTTTGCATATTAAAAAAACTTTGCATTCCTGGAATATATTGATCATGATGGATTATCACTGTTATATATTATTGGATTCTGATTGCTAATATTTTATTGAAGATTTTTGCATTCATGTTTATAAGAGATTTTCCTTATTTGTGCAGTCTTCATTAAATTTTACTAGCAAAGTTAAAAAAACATGTTGAAGAGTATTGCTTGTTTGAATTCTCTGAAAGAGATTTTTAAGGTGGCATTATTTCATTCTTAAATGTTTGGTGGGATTAACCAATGAAGACATCTTGGGTCTGAATTATTATTTTATTGTTGTTTGTGTTGTTGGAATTTTTTAACTTCCAATTAATAAGACTGTTTCTTCTTGTGTCAGTTTGGTAAACTGTGGTTTTCTAGGAATTTGTCAATTTTATATGAATTTTTAATGTATTTAAATAAAATTATTGAATAACTATAACTATCTTTTTAATGTTTGCAAGATTAGTATGGGAATCTTGCTCATTTCTAATATTGGTTATTTATGCCTTTCCTCTTTTTCTCTTGGTTAGTCTTACCAAGGGTCTAACAAGTATTAAAAGTCATTCCAAACAACCAACTTTTTGCTTTGTTAAACCTCTACATTCTTTTTTTTTTTTGGTTAAACCTCTACATTCTTAATTCCTTTTTGTTTCATTAATTTCTGCTCTTTGTAATTTTCTTTTATTTCATTTGCTATTCTTTTTCTAATTTAAGGTGCATGCTCAGCTTATTAATTTTTAACTTTTTTCTTTTCTAATATATTTTGAATTCTGATATATTATTTTTTTTAGTTATTCAGTTTAAAATATTTCTTAGTTCTATTGTGATTTATTCTCAGCCCTCATGTGTATGTGCTGTTGTTTCAGTTGTGTTCAGTTCTTTGTGACCCCATGTATTGTAGCCTGCTAGGCTTCTCTGTCCATGGGATTCTCCAGGCAAGAATACTGGAATGGGTTGCCATTTCCTCCTCCAGGGGATCTTCCCAAACCAGGGATGAATTTTGATACATGATATATTTTTTAGTTATTCAGTTTAAGATATTTCCTTGTTCTGTTGTGATTTAGTCTCAACCCTCTGATACTCCCATGTGCTTTATTTTTAGGTTAATTGCATTGTAGTCAAAGAACCTACTCTGTGATTTTAATCCTTTTACATTTTATTGTATTTTATTTTTCAGCAACTTTATTGATATATAATTTACATACCATACAATTTGCCCATCTGAAGTATTCAATTCAACAGGTTTTAGCATATTCATAGACTTACATGACCATCACTATAATAGATTTTAGAACGTTGTTGTTGTTATTGTTCAGTATCCAGTCATGTTCGACTCTTTGTGACCCCACAGACTGCATCATGCCAAGCCTCCCAGTCCCTCACCATCTCCCAAAGTTTGCCCAAGTTCATGTCCATTGCATCAGTGATGCCATCCAGCCATCTCTCCTTCTTTCAGAGACTTTTCCAATGAGTCAGCTGTTCGCATCAGGTGACCAAAATACTGGAGCTTCAGCTTCAGCTTCAGTCCTTCCAATGAGTATTTAGGGTTGATTTCCCTTAAGATTGACTAGTTTGATCCCCTTGCTGTCTAAGGGACTCTCAGGAGTCTTCTCCAGCACTCCAGTTTGAAGGTATCAATTCTTTGGTGCTCTTCCTTCTTTACGGTCCAGCTCTCACAACCGTACATGACCACTGGGAAGACCATAGCCTTGACCATACAGACCTTTGTTGGTAGAGTAATGTCTTTGCTTTTCAACACACTGTCTAGGTTTGTCTTTTAGAGCCCAAGAAGAGGAAATCTGTCACTACTTACACCTTTTCCCCTTCTATTTGCCATGAAGTAATGGGGCTGGATGCCATGATCTTAGTTTTTTTTAATGTTTAGTTTTAAGCTGGCCCTTTCACTCTCCTCCTTCACCCGTCATCAATATGCTCCTTAGTTCCTCTTCGTTTTCTGCCATCAGAGTGGTATCATCCGCATATCTGAGGTTGTTGATGCTTCTCCTGCCTATCTTAATTCCAGCTTGTAACTCATCCAGCCCAGCATTTCTCATGATGTGCTCAGCATATAGGTTAAATAAACAGGGTGACAGCAGACAGCCCTGGTGTACTCCTTTCTCAATCCTGAACAAGTCAGTTGTTCCTGTATGGCTCTAACTGTTGCTTCTTGACCCACATACAGGCTTCTTAGGAGAAAGTAAGATGGTTTGGTATTCCCATCTCTTTAAGAGCTTTCCACAGTCTGTTATGATCCACACAGTCGAAGGCTTTAGTATAGTCGATGAAACAAAAGTAGACAGTTTTCTGGAATTCCCTTGCTTTCTCTATGATCCAGCAAATGTTAGCAATTTGACCTCTGGTTCCTCTGCCTTTTCTAAACCCAGCTTGGACTCTGGAACATTCAGTCAGTCAGTTCAGTCGCTCAGTCATGTCTGACTCTTTGCAACCCCATGAACCGCAGCACGCCACGCCTCCCTGTCCATCACCAACTCTCCGAGTTCACCCAAACCCATGTCCATTGAGTCGGTTATGCCATCCAACCATCTCATCCTCTGTCGTCCCCTTCTCCTCCTGCCCTCAGTCTTTCCCAGGATCAGGGTATTTTCAAATGAGTCAGCTCTTCACCTTTTGGCGTCACTCTCGAAAGAGTCAACTCTTCACCTTTTGGCATCAGGTGGCCAAAGTATTGGAGTTTCAGCTTCAGCATCAGTCCTTCCAATGAATATTCAGAACTGATTTCCTTTAGGATGGACTGGTTGGAGCTCCTTGCAGTCCAAGGGACTCTCAAGAGTCTTTTCCAACACTACAGTTTAAAACCATCAATTCTTCAGTGTTCAGCTTTCTTTATAGTCCAACTCTCACATCCATACATGACCTCTAGAAAAACCATAGCCTTGATCACACAGACCTTTGTTGACAAAGTAATGTCTCTGCTTTTCAATATGCCATCTAGGTTGCTCATAACTTTCCTTCCAAGGAGTAAGTGTTTTTTAATTTCAGGGCTGCAATCACCATCTGCAGTGATTTTGGAGCCCAGAAAAATAAAGTAAGCCACTGTTTCCCCATCTATTTGCCTGGAACATTACCAAGCCCCAAAAGGAAACCTCTTACCCACTAACAGTCACTCCCTACTCTCCTCTTCTTCTCAGCCTCTGGCAACAATTAATCTACTTTTTATCTCTACCAGTTTGGCCTGTTCTGGAGGTTTCATGTGAATGGAATCATAAGTGACTGGTTTCTTTCATACAGCATAATGTTTTCAAGGCTCAGCCATTTTATATCATATATCGCCACTTCATTCATTTTTGTTGCCAAGCAATCTTCCATTATATGGATATACCACATTTTGTTTCTTCATTCATAAGTCGATGAACATTTGGGGTTTGTTTCCACATTTTGGCTATTATGAATAATGCTGCTATGAATAGTCTCATGTGAATTTTTATGGATACATGTTTTCATTATTCTTGGACATATCCTTAGGAGTGGAAATGCTGAACATATGATAACTCTATGTTTAACATTTTGGGGAATTGAAATTATTTTACAAAGCAATTGTATCATTTTACATTTCCATCAGCAACATGTGAGGGTTCCACTTTCTTCACATCCTTGTCACTACTTGTTATTATCTCTCTTTTTTATTACAGTCATCCTACTAGTGGTGTGAAGTGGTAGTTTTAATTTTTATTTATTTTATGTCTAATGATGTTGCACATCTCTTCATGTACTTGTTGGCTATTCATATATTTCCATTAGAGAAACATCTATTCAGATTCTTTACCTATTTTTCAATTGGGTTGTCTTTTTATTATTGAGTTATAAGAATTCTTTATATATTCTATATAAAATTCCCTTATCATATGCATGATTTTCAAATACTTTCTCCTGTTCTGTGAGTTCCTCACTTCCTTGATGGTGTCCTGTGAAGCACAAATGCTTTTAATTTTGATGAAGTCCAGTTTATCTATTTTTTCTTTTGTCACCTATGCTTTTGGTGTCATATCTAAGAATGTTTTGCCTAATCCACAATAAAAATGATTTATTCTTATATTTCTTTCTAAAGTTTTTATAGTTTTAGCTCTTAATTTTGAGTCTATGATACATTGGAAATTATTTCTGTATATGGTATGAGGAAGGAATCTAACTTTAGTCTTTTGCATGTGGATGTATAGTTGTCTCAGCACCATTTGTTGAAAAGTCTCCTCTTCTTCATTGAACTGCCATGGTACCCTTGTCAAAACTCAATTAATAGTAAATACAGTGATTTATTTCTGAACTCTCAGTTCCTCTCCATTGATCAATATATCTAGTCTTTTGCTGGTACTTCACTACATTGATTACTATCACTTTTTAATAAGTTTTGAAATTGGGAAGTGTACGTCTTCCACCTTTGTTCTTTTCTGAGATTGTTTTGGCTATTCAAGATACCTTGCATTTACATATGAATTTTAAGATTGGCTCTTAAAATTTGGCATAAATGCCAACTAAGATTTGATAAAAATTTTCTTGTGTTTCTAGATCAATTCAGCATGTGAGAGAGGGTAGGGGATAGTCACAGAGAATGTTACCATCGTTTCAATATTAAGTGTTCTGATCCATGATCATAGGATGTCTTTCCATTTATTTAAGTCAATCAGTTTCTTGCAATACTGTTTTATAGTGTTTTAAGTATGAGTTTTGTCCCTTTTTTTGTAAATTTATTCCTCAGTGATAGGTGATTTGTTCTTTCAATGTTACTATAGATGGAACTGTTTTCTTAATATGATTTTGGACTGTTTAGTGTCATTACTTTTATTTTTAAAGATTTATTTATTTGGCTGTGCCAGTTCTTACTTGAGGCTTGCAGAATCTTTGATTTTCGTTGAGGCATGCAGGATCTTTAGTTGCGGTATGGGAACTCTTAGTTGCATCATTTGAGGTCTAGTTTCCTGACCAAAGGTCAAACCCAGGCCTCTTGCATTGGGACCATAGAATCTTAGCCACTGGATCACTAGGAAAGCCCCTCATTACTTTTAAAATTATTGATGTTTGGCTTTACAATGCAATATATGATCATTTTTGTAAATGCTCCTATGTGAAAGGAAATATGCATTCTGAAATTATTGGGTACAGTGTTGTCTATATGTCCATTAAATCAAGTTTGTTAAATTTGTAGTTCAAATTTCCTGTAGTCTTAATGCTTTTTTCTGCTTATTTTGTTAACTACTCAATGAAATATATTAAAATATCCAACCATAATTTAAAATTTTTCTACTTCTCATTCTAACTTTGCATTTGTGACCATGTTGTTGGTGTCAATATAACTTATGTTGTTTGTGACCATGTTGTTGGTGTCAATATAACTACACTATGTTTTTGCTTAGTATTTGTATGGTCTATATCTACCCATCTTCTTACTTCCAACTTTTCTGAATCCTTATATTTCAAATATTTTAAATTCTTAAGTTTTAGATGGTTAGATCACTTCCTTGATGAATTTTACCTAACATGTGAATAAGATATAGTAACCTTCTTAATCAACTGTTCAAAGAACACAGAAAGCAGAAACATTTCTGGTTTGATTTATGAAACTATCTTAATCTTGATACCCAAACTTGATGAAGAAAACACAAAAAAGGAAGATCACTAGCCAGTCTCTCTCATAAACAAATGTGCAAAAATCCTAAACAAAATATTAGCAGTATGAATCTATCATTTTTATTTTTGTATTACTAATAACAGTTGTGCTATTACTAACATACTTGTGCTTAAATCTACTTTTACTCAACGCCTACATTTGTACCATCTGTTCACCATTCTGTTTTCTTCCATTCTTGCTTTGCTTTTGGATTTCTATTATTTTTCTTATTAGTTTGGACTTTTTAAAGATTATTTCAGAAATTACAATATAGTCCTTAATTTATCTTTCTCCAATTTTGTATTTGGCTTTTATCCTCATTCAAGACAGTGCAAGATTCTTGGACTATTTTAATTTTGTTAATCCCCCTTCCCAACTTATTGTTTTGTTTTACACACTATATTCCTCTAGAATTACTCATACATTATCATTTCATTTCTTCATATTCTTTCCTGCAGTCCTAACTTGAAAGGGGTCATTGAATGCTAAGCAGGATTAAAATTTTTTCAACTTATTCCTAAAAAATACTTGTAAAATTTTATAACATTGGGAGCAAAGAGGAATTTATAAGTAGGATTTAAAAAAATACATATATAAAGAATAAAAGTATGAATACAGGAGGAAATAGTGGGACGCATGAAACAAAGTAGAGGAAAGGACTAAAACAATTTCTTCTTATGTCTGAGTAAGTATTTATTATATAAAATGTCATAGAATAGAACTAAAATGTAAGATGGTATCAACATTCTAGTTGAGGGCAGGAATCACAGGTTGAGAAAGCATAAGGAACAGTCTCATTGTTGTATATGACTGCTTTGTGTCTTACAGTGGATGGGAAAGTTGATCTGAAAAATGTGACACTGAGAATGAAAGACTTTACTGGTGAGTTTCTACGACACTGAAATCATAATGCTTTATAATAAATCATATTTTAGATGCTCTCATCTAGTAGTCTATTGTTCATATTAATTTTGACATTTACCCAGTTATCATTAAAGATTTCTACCTGAAAACATCCACTTGATCTCTGGTTATCTATGTATTAAAACGAAACCACAGACTTTGTTCTCATAACAAGTTCTATCTATGGTAGAGTTACTATATAGGTCTGTCTTTGCCTGCATGTAAATAGTTAAATTTTAGGTAAGCATGTGAAAAAATAAGGCAAAGCTTTGGAAAGTGCAAGATAATATGTTTTGTGTGTGTGTGTGTGTGTGTGTGTGTGTGTGTGTGTGAACAGTTACATAAGTCCGTATAATATCTCCTCTCATAATTATTTCTTTTGGCAATTCATTATCCAATCTGATAACTAGATTTCATTCTGCATATTATTCCCAACTTTAAGAGAGCCCTCACTATCTCAATATTATAAGAGCAAATTTACTTTGACTTCTATTGACATGCTGAATTTCCACATCCCATTTTGCCTTTGCTTTTTAACCACAGATTGGAAATGATGCCATATAAGTTATTATAAATGTATCTTTAAAAATACATACAACATAGGCTAATATTATGTTCTAGTGAACCTCTTTAAAACATTAAATAATTAATTTCTAAAGTTTTCACCTATAAACACTCTGTCTCTTCAAAGGAGAAAAGATTAATGCCAGTGATCTGAAAAATGTTCTTGGAAACATGGGGATAGAAGTCAATGATAAGGAATGTCTGGAACTGCTAAAATCACTGCCAGTTGATGGTGAGCTGAATTTGGGTTACTGTGACCTCCAAAGCATTGAGTTTTATGGTTCTAGTTATGATGTTTATACTTTGAAGTGTCACATGTTCATATTTACCTGCCCCTCACCCCACAGCTCTTGCTTTCTTATGAACAGTGTCTCTATTTCTGTATGCCAACTCAAGGACAGAGATCAACTGTCAAAAGAATCCTCTTCCAAAAAATCAGTGTTGAGGAGGTAAGATGTTACTGATGATTTTGAAAAAGGGGAGGAAGGAGTGGAATTTACATTTTGTCTCTCTCAGTAAGCATCCCGAAGTCCTCAGAAGAAAGTTTCTTTCTTCCTTTAAGTACAAAAGCTCAACATCTTCCCCATATCTTCTCAACAAAGCATCTTCTCAGCAAAGTTCTGTGTATCCCTGTAAGTAAATCTTGTACCAGCAGCCAAGAAATTAGTGTTTTCTGTATTATTATATCAGTTCAGAAGTTAACAACACCTTCAAGCATGAGCTTTGTAGCAGCCAGTACCAGCAGCTGCATCATGAAGAAGAGCCTGAAGAAACCTGAACAGGGTGCAGGTGACAGTCTTCCACCGCAAAGCAACATCTCTGCAGAGAGTGCAGAATAATTTGAGTACAAAGATGAGTCTGAGGTTGCAAAGCCTCCATGTTATTATATTACCTGGCTACAACACTACCCAGTTATGATGAAGGCAAGAGAATCAAGAATGAAGCTACTATCCCTTCAGTTTCTGGAAGAGATGACTTCGATAATGCTGACCAACTTGGTTTAGGCAACTAGACCTTAAAACTAGATTGGGTATTTCCTGTCTGCTTTCCTGACCACTTCAACTGCAGGGAAGTATGAGGCCATTTCAGGATTTGGCCTCTCTCTAATCAAGCAGATCCTTGTTGTCAGGTTTTCCACCTATTTCCCTGGATATTTTGATGGTCAGAATTGTCTCTGGTGGGTGTTTCTGGTTTTAGGTTTTCTCCTGTTTCTCAGAGGATTTGTTAGTTATGCAAAAGTTTGGAAGATATAAAAACTCAAATTTCTGCAGGACAGAGTTCTCTTTATTTACTGAAGACATTTTCTGGCAAAGGCCTTCCTGCATTTATGATTCCTCTCTCAAGAAACAAGAGAACATCTGCAGGAAGTGAATCGAGATGCAGAACACAGAGGAATAACCACCTGCTTTTAGAGAAGAAAGTGCTATTGAAAAAGAGAAAATAGGATGAAGCAAATTACTGCTGTTACTCATTAAACCACTTACATGTCAAACTTGAGCTTCAGGAAGTAAAGAAAACAGAATGGAAATGTGATAGAAACAAGGAATGAAAAAAATTTTAAATAGAATAGGAAAAGATGGTGAGTTTTAGCTCTGTAGCATATAAACCAGTAGTTGCCATGGATGTGAAAGAGTAAGTAGATCTATTAATAATAACAGCAGAATTTATTATGATGAGCCAAGTTCTGTCCTCACCACACACAATGATGACACCTTACCCCTATTTTACAGTGGAGGAAACTGAGGCATAGAAAGGGTAAGTAATTTGCCTAAGGCCACAAAGTTAGTAGCAGAGCAAGAATTTGAACCCAGACTCTTAACCTTTACACCAGACTACCACTCTATACCATAATGCCAACTTTTTTCGTTGCTTAACTTCATCATAATTTGAAAGTAGAAATGGATAGATTTATAAAGTCAGTCACAACGAGGAAATTCTGATCCTTAAGTTCTATCTGTGAGCCATTCTCTGTCCTGAACTATGCCTTTTCTTACAGGTGATAAGAAAGTTTTTCAGAATAGACTGCTAGCAGCTTTGAAGTCTTTTAAAGGTGGGTGATAAATGTAATGAGAAAGTACACAAGACTGAGATTCTCAATCTTTGTATTTACTTTTTCCTAGTTATTAGATCATGATTCCTCTGCCACCTCTTTTAAATATTGATGCTATAGTTTTGTTTTGTTTTGTTTTTTTTTTGAGTGTATGCTGTGTAGACGTGATCCCAAGGTCATATTCAAAGGCACCAGTCTTAAGTATCTCCACAGTTCTCTTTTTGTGTACTCTTGAGTAGGTCAAGTTAGAGTTTTAGCTTTCATAGAGCTGAAAATAACAATCACAATGCACAGCTATGAACTGTTGTTTTCCTTTCTTTTTTCAATATAAAAGGTGTCACATTCCCAGTAAATATAAAAATTAAAGAAAAAATCATCACTCATATTGCTACTGCTGAATCATTACCACTCTTTATATTTTGAAGCCCTTGATGTTAAAATAGCAAAAATCTCATATAGTCAAAATTGCTCTGAAATCTCATTAGAAGACTCCATAAAGACACCAACATTCTAGTCTTGATAAGTCCGGTATAGTCACTTTTTCTTCCAATGATATGGAATAGATTGTTATTCCTACAGTTAAGCAATTAGCTGAAGTGGCTGGCTTGCCTAAGAGCCATAATATACAAAAATATATCTCAAACTAGACTCTCATTGAGTTAAGATGCTCCCAGTATGATAGGCTTAGTGGAATTTAGTCCATCTGATAAAACAGTAAACTGAGCCATAATATACAAAAATATATCTCAAACTAGACTCTCATTGAGTTAAGATGCTCCCAGTATGATAGGCTTAGTGGAATTTAGTCCATCTGATAAAACAGTAAATTGATGTTCATCTGGAGTTTTCTCTCCGTAAGTGCTTGCTACCCCTGGAATGTCAGGGAGAATCACATGAATTATTTCATTGTTCATTTATACTGGACATGTGATTTTAATTCATATAAGTTAAATGATTATTTGATATAATACACCCTATTAAAAAAGCATTTTTTTTTCCTGTGGTACCCATTTTTTGTAATACCTATAGCTATGTAATTTTCTGTGGAATGAAAATACAATGGTTTACTTCACAATATCTCTTATCATTAAATATTTAAAATTCAGTGTACTTTTTTCTTTTTCCACTTATTATAAGTGAGATTATAATAAACATTTACCTCTCCCCTTTGACATGAGCTTTTTCTGTATTTCTAAAAGTGAAATTAGTGGGATAAGAGTTACGAACATTTTAAAGATTTGTGATGGTTATTGCCAAACCACTTTCCAATAAGGTAATTCTGGTTAACACTCTTACCAGCAGCCAGACCTATTGAGAGCTGAGAGCTTGTTTAACTCATCAGGACAAGAAGTGTTTTTCTTATTGTATCTTTATTGAGTTTCTCTCACATTTATGTCTCTTTCCTAAGGTGGAAAAGTTGATGTCAATAATCTGAATCCAGTTCTGAGGAGCATGGGGATCAAGCTCAGAAATAAGGAACTTAAAAGTGTAGTGGAAAAGCAACCTATTGATGGTAAGCATTGAATTTCTAAAACTAGACTAATTTGTTTCCCTTGTAGCTCAGTTGGTAGTAAAGAATCTACCTGCAGTGCAGGAGACCCGGGCTCGATCCCTGGGTTGGGAAGATCCCCTGGAGAAGGAAATGGTAACCCACTCCAGTATCCTTGCCTGGAAAATCTCATAGACAGAGGAGCCTGGTGGGCTGCAGTCCACAGGGTCGCAAAGAGTCTGGCGCAACTGAGTGACTAACACACACAACACACAAAGACATTTTTAAGAATCATGAAGAATTGGTCTTAAACTAAGAAGAAATCCTGTCTTTTGTCATTTTTATTCATCTGAAATTGTCAAACTGCTCAACTGTCAGTAGTTTTGAGGGGATATTCACAATGGTTTTATCAGCTCAGAGAACGGCTGGGAGAAACAAACTTGGGAGTAGGGATCAATGAATGAATGAATAACAGAGAGAGCCAGAAATGACTGAGAGAAAGATATCCATAATGGGGAATAGTGGAACATCTTTAATATTTCTTCAAGTATCTAACAACCACATGTCATCACCATTTAGGGATAGATAAATAAGTTGAAAACATTAAAGGAAAGCTGATTGAGAATAGATGGAAGATTCAAAGCCCCTAGCTCAGAATCAGTGCCAGATGTAAGGTTCACCAAAAAAACAAACAAATAAAAACCCTGACTCTTTATAAATGGCATTTTTACCACGCTTGTAAGAAAGCATCTGAAGACCTAAGAACTGGATAATATATTTGTCGTGGTCAGACACTGTGTTTGAAGGACATGGGACAAACACTGTTGTTCTTCTTACTAATAATGAATCAAGCATTCAAATCAGGAAATATAAATTTAAGGTGAACACAAATACTCTAGTAGAATATATAGACTTTCACTGGGGTCTAGGTCACAATTTTTCTAAGTTCTGTGTCATTGTCTGAATTTTTATGCTTTGTATTACAGCTGATGGAAATGTTCCTCTGAAAAAAGTGATGAGTGATATCAAGGCAGTTACAGGCAAGTTAAAAGTTATAAGATTAAAATCCTAACTCCCCTATTCTATCACCCTGCCTTTCCACTTTTTGAGATCAGTATATCCTAAATTTTATGTTGCTTATTCTTCTTTTGAAAAATCATGGCTTTATTATCTAGGTGATAATGCAACAGACATAGTGTTTTCATTTTGCTTCATTCCACACTATAAAAATGCTCTCATAAATGTGCAGTATTCTGTAATCCTAACCCTAATAACATTCTAACCGTAAAACAAGTTCTATATTTCATTTTTCATTTAAAGATAATTATGTATTTATGATTTTGTAGTTTATTATTGTGGTTTATTTCTTTTCATTGTTATATAAATGTTCTACTTGCAAATATGCCATAATTTATTTATCCAGTCTCCTGTATATGAATATTTATATTATTAGGCAGGAAAATGAAATTAATTGGAAAGGAAGAAGTAAAATTGTCTCTCTTTGCTGATGAGGTGATCTTATTAATAGATTTATATATAAGATATATATATATATATATATATATAAAACCATGAAGACTCCACCAAAAACTGTCAGAACCAATAAATTCAGTAAAGTCACAGGATACAAAATCAACATATAAAAATCAGTTGCATTTGGAGTTTGATATCACCAAGATGATAAAGTAGGTGACCACACTCTCCATCCCACCACAAAGATCAACAATTAATTAGATATCCACCAACAGAGCAGTTCTAGGAGAGCTCAGGAGTCCGCTTAAGAAACTAAAGCAACCCAGTGGAGTTTAAACCTGAGAATAACTATGTTAAAGGGGTAAGAACAACTTGATTTTGCCTCTATCAGCACATCCCCTTGGTGGCACTGTCAGCACATAGAGGGAGCTCCCCAGATAGAAAGAGTTCTCCCAGCAGGAAGAGAAGAATGGGGTAAATGACTAGCTTCTCCATCCTTTCAGGGAACTTCACAAAGGACCTGCTTTGAGGACTTCCCCTGGCAGTTCAGTGGTTAAGACTTCAGGCTTCCACTGCATGTTTGATCCCTTGTCAGGAACTAAGATCCCACATGCCACATTGCAAAAACAAATGAACAAAAATCATAGGACTTGCTTTGTTTTCATTCTACCCAGAGACCCAGAGAGGTACAAAGCTGAGACACACAGAGACAGCTAGGAATAAAGAAGAAGAGTAGGGCTTACCACTAACAGCAACACAACAGGATCAGCTTCAGTCCAGTGCAGAGGACTCCTGCTTCCAAACACAGTCACATTACAAGGTACTGAGAATTAGAACATCAACATATAAATGCTAAATGGACACAATTCAGTTCATAAAATGAAGTATTATTTAGTTTCAAAAAGACATGAGGACTTCTGTGGTGGTCCAGTGGTTAAGAATCCGCCTGCCAGTGCAGGAGATACGTATTCAATCCCTGGTCCAAGAAGATCCCACATACTGCAGAGCAGCTTAGCCTGTGCACCACACTGTTGAGCCCACATGCCTGGAGCCCATGCTTTGCAACAGAAGAGGCCACTGCAATGGGAAGCCCATGCACCACAGCTAAAGAGTAACCAATGTTCACGGCAACTAGAGAAAGCCCGCACACAGCAATGAAGACCTAGAGCAGCCAAAAAAAAAAATTTTTTTTAACTTAAAAAGATGAACACATCTGTTGTATCAATCTCTTCTTAAAAAAGAAAAAGAAATTAAGTACTGATATATTTTACAATGTGGATTAACCTCAAAAACATTGTGCTAAGGAGTATAATCCAGACATAAAAGGTCACGTATTATATGATTCCATTAATAGGAAGAGGTAATAGATCCATAGGGTGAGAAAGTAGGTTCATGATTGTTAGGAACTGAAAGGAGGGTACAATGGGTGATGATTATTTATTGAACATGGGGTCTCCTTTCCAGGCAATAAAAATACCTGAAACTAGAGAGAGTTTATTCACAACATTGTGAATGTACTAAGTGCCACTGAATTGCACACTTTAAAATAGTTAATTTTACATTATGAGAATTTCATCTCAATTAAAAAAAATCAACCAGCCACAAAAGTGGTATACAAAGATAGGAAGATGCACTGGAAACAATCTAGTCTGGTAGGATAAAGTACTTACAATGACATTATTTGAAATGCGAACCAGTGATAGTAAAAGGTAGATTTACTTTTAATTGGTGTTATTATTATTTCTAAGTTCTCTACAAATAATATATACCCCCTATGACCTGTTCCCAGGGTGGACCTCTCCCACAGCCCCTATCCTCCCAATATGTCAGTGAAAATAATATGTGTATGATTTCATTTATAAGATTTGAAAAGAAGCAGAGCTAAATGACAGTGATTAAGCATGCCAATTAGATGATAAATGTATAAAGAAAAGCAAGAAATCATTGTCCAACTCTGTAATGACCTATATGGGAGAATAATTTAAAACAGAGTGGATATATGTATAACTGATTCACTTTGCCATGCAACAGAAAGTAATAAAACACTGCAAATCAACTATACTCCAATAAAAAGTTTTAAAGTAAGTAAATAGTTCCAAAAATTTTTTTGTATTATAGTTAGTATAGCATAATGCAGTCATTCTCATTAATTTCAAAGACATTGGAATATCTAGAAAAATACTAAATCATATTTAGTAGCCTCCATTTAAGAAAGTATGGGACTATGTGCTACATAATTGTACTTACGACCAATCTACTTCAAACCAAGTGTGAGGAAAACGATTAAAGGGGAATAGTTTTAACTCAGTTCTGGAACTTTCATGTTCCCTTCCAAATTAATTTGTAAGTTTAGGTATAGAAATATAATATAACTGAAACCCAAACCATCATTTTATTTTTACACAAAAGTTCCTTTGAGTACATTTTCAGAGACCATCCTAAAAATCTCTCATATATTATACAATTAAAGAAAATGTTTCTCTAAATAGAAATGCCTTCAAATAGTTCATTATTCATGTAAATAAAGTTATCAGTGCTTTGATGTTAAACAAAAAAAAATGAAATCATTGTCCAAAAACTAAGGATATAATTACCTCTTAAGGAATACTGTGAATAGGGTTTGAGAAAGATAGACTTCCAGAGTGCTATCAATGCTTTTCTATTTCTTTACCTAGATGGTAGTTACAAGGGTGTTGTTACAAGTGTTTGTGTCTAATTGTCCCAAGTCAGTCTATATTATCGGTATTAATTTTTTTTCATTTAGTTCAGTTCAGTTCAGTTGCTCAGTCATGTCCAACTCTTTGCGACCCCGTGAACCGCAGCACACCAGGCCTCACTGTCCATCACCAGCTCCTGGAGTCCACCCAAACCCATGTCCATCGAGTCGGTGATGCCCTCCAACCATCTCATCCTCTGTCATCCCCTTCTCCTCCTGCCCTCAATCTTTCCCAGCATCAGGGTCTTTTCAAATGAGTGAGCTCTTCGCATCAGGTGGCCAAACTACTGGAGTTTCAGCTTCAACATCAGTCCTTCCAATGAACACCCAGGACTGATCTCCTTTAGGATGGACTGGTTGGATGTCCTTGCAGTCCAGGGGACTCTCAAGAGTCTTCTCCAACGCCAGTTCAAAAGCATCAGTTCTTTGGTGCTCAGCTTTCTTTGTAGTCCAACTCTCACATCCATACATGACCACTATGGAAAAACCATAGCCTTGACTAGACAGACCTTTGTTGACAAAGTAATGTCTCTGCTTTTTTTTTTTTCATTTCTTAGTAGCAATTCCTATATCTTCTAAAATATTTTCTAATAATAATATACTTCAGATCTTCACCACTGAAAAGTAAAAAATCAATATCAGGAATAAACAAACTACTGCTCATAGACCAAATCTAGCCCTCTGTTTATAAAGAAAGTTTTACTAGAACACAGTCACAGTCTTCTTTTATCTATTATCAATAGCTATTTTAGTGCTACAACAGCAGAATTGAGTAGCTTATATAGTCTCTGTTGCAGCTACTCAATTCTGTTGTAGCGTTAAAATAGCCATTGTGTGAAATGATAAAAATTAGGATAATGGTCAAACACTTTAGCAATTTTGGGGAAAGCAGAGCAAAATTAGGTTAACTCTCCATTCTAGTTTATAAAGCAACTATCTAAATCCTCAGTTTACTGAGAACTGTGGTTTCTTATTCTCAGTGTTATGAAAGCAGGTCTTTCCTTAGGGCTATAAGTTCTAATTCTCTGCCCACTCTTGACTCCACTAGGCAGATTTTATTGTGCCTTTATCTTTTACCTAGCAGCTGGGGATAGTGATGTATAAACATGAACAATTTTGTTTCATATCTTTAAGTAGTTAGATAATTATTAATATTGTCAATTATACTCACCATTTCTGTTTTTGAAGGAGAAAAAATTAATGTAGAAGATCTGAAAAATATTCTGGAAGGTCTCGGGATAGAATTCACACCTAAAGAATACTCGGAGCTGGTGAAAAATCTGCCAATTGATGGTAAGCATTTCAAACAAGATTAGAACTTTTGAGAAAGGTTAGTCTTAGGTGTTTAAAACAACTTAATAAAAAAACTATACCTACTAGATATCCTAATTTAAAAATCACAGCAAAAAGAATGTAAGAAATTTTAGTGTGACTTTGTCTTTCCTTTGGAAAATGTAATTCTTTCTTTGGGAAACTCTAAATACCAACTCTGTTTTCTTGAATCCTGCCATTGGATACAAAAATTCCTTTTATTATATTTGGTTCCACCCTCAGAACTAAAAGTTAAACTGAGAGATGTAAGGAAGAATGTGAGGATGGGAGAAATAGAAGAGTAGGAGAATGAAGAAAAAAGTCAAAGAAAAGTGAAGGGAAGATATGTTCATGTTCCAGTTAAGGTGTTTGCTGCTAATTATTGGTTCTACGGTCAGACACAGCACTCTGAGAGTTTTCTTCTGTCCATAGTTTCAAAATCACTGGAGGGCAAAAATCAAAGTTATTTCTAAGACAAATCATTTTAAAGCATTTTTGTGAAATTATACCTTTGTATTGTCTCTCTTCAATTTCTGTATCCCTTTATCTGTGATGTCAATTGTGCCTTTTCTTACAGATGATGGGAATATATATGAAAATAGATTGCTAGATGGTGTGAAATCTTTCAATGGTAAGAAGCATGATGAGAAGAAAGATAAATAAGATTCTTCTGCCTTACATTTGCATTAATATTATTGTCTAATTATTCTCTTGTGAATCTAACCACCTCTCACGTGAACTGATTCTTTATTTTTTGTTTTGAGTGTAGGTGCTTTTTTCAAATAGTCTTTCCTGCTTAGTAAACTTTGGCTTTTGTTAAATTTATTTGCAAAGCAAATCTAAAGTTGGGTCTATATAGAAAATGTGAAGTAAAGAATTGGCAGTAGTTTTGGGCATTCCATCATTGTAACTCACTGGAGAATGAATTTGTACTTTGTTAAGATTGTCCTCAAGACCATGCAGAAATTACAATTCTAATTCTAATTCACATTGTGCACTTGAGCATTTTGGATCAGTGATATTTTTGCTGATAGTCCTGGTTGTATGGAAATTGAAATTTTCTCTATTGGAGAAGTCATTAAATTTCCCTTGTGTTTCCAACTGTTTCCTTAGGTGGAAAGGTTGATGTCAGTAATCTGGAAAATGTTTTGGGAAACATGAAAATCAATTTCCCAGATAACAAGCTCAAAGATTTGTCACAAAACCTACCAGTTGATGGTGAGCATTACAGATGATATTAGACCTTTTAAAGACATTTAGACTTACAAGCTTATGTTTGAAAATTTCTGGCACTAGATCTGTTTTGGTGATAATATCACTTTTTAAATCTTCAAAAAGAGCCTAGTCCTAACATAAGAGACTATTTTGACTTAGTGTGTTTTTAGTGATCTCAGCATGCAAGATGGTACATGTGCTAGAGTGAGTTATAGGAGTCTAATACTTTACTTGAAAGAAGCAGAAGAAGAGCTTATTACCCACAGAGAAGAGATTGCTAATTTCAGATTAAGTATATGATTTAAATTTATTTTAAAAATCATGTCACCCAGCTATACATTCCTATTGGAGGGGGTAATTGAGAGAACGTGACTCAAGGCAATTGGACTCAAGGCAAACTGGACTCCAGGCAATTGGAGGATCCTCACCGCCTCCCTTGTGCTTAGAACATGCACCATGTCCACTGTTCCCCCAGTGAGAGTTGTGTTCAATGAAAGAGCCTTGAGAGAGCAATGTGTTGTTGAATCCCATCTGGACAGTATACATGACTAAACCCAGTTAAAATTTCTATATAAACTTTTGAGATTCCGGTGGGCAGTGCAGAGGTCTACTTGTCTTGTGGTCACCAAAGGCAAGCCTCATATGTAAGTTTCCTTGCTTAGAAACCTTTTAGCCACCCATCTGGAGTGGTCTGCTCTTGCTTTGGTCTTCCGCTGCCCTCAGTGTACAGGTGACTGGTTTCAGATTTTACCTGGGAAGCTCCTTAGGTTTCAAACCAACAGTTCCTTTATACACTTGCAAATTACCAACTTCCTTATCCCTTCCCCTGTGTTTTGGCACGTGCTCACATTATTCATTCCTGACCTTATCTCTGTCTACATTAAGAACCTTAAACAGCAATATTTTATCTTCCTTTATTTTATTTATTTGTCGCTGTGCTGGGTCTTTGTTGCTGATGGCAGCCTTTCTCTAGTTGCTGTGAGCAGGAGCGTCTCTGTTACGGTGTGCGGGCTTCTCATTGCTGTGGCTACTCTTTTGGGGTACCACCGGCTCAGTAGTTGTGGCTTGCGGGCTCAGTTCCCCATGGCATGTGGGATCTTCCCAGACCAGGGATCAAACTCATATCCCCTGCACTGGGAGGTGGATTCTTTATCACTGGACCACCAGGGAAGTACTCTTTGTATTTATTTATTTTTTTAGTGGAGGATAATTCTTCACAACGTTCTGTTGGTTTCTGCTGTACAACAGCATGAATCAAGCGTGTGTATGCTTAGTAGCTTAATTGTGTCTGACTCTTTGTGACCCGTGGACTGCAGCCCACCAGGCTCCTCTGTCCATGGGGATTCTCCAGGCAAGAATGCTGGAGCGGGTTGCCGTGCCCTCCTCCAGGGAATCTTCCCAACCCAGGGATCAAACCAGGGTCTCCTGCATTGCAGGCAGATTCTTTACCAGCTGAGCTACCAGGGAAGCCCCAATCAAGCATAAGTGTACATATGTCTTCTCCCTCTTGAGCCTTCCTCCCTCCCACTTCAGTTTATTAACATTCATATAATGCCCCATTTTAATCCTCTTACATAACATTTACTGTGCCTACCTTCCCAGAGTCCAGAACTTCTCTGTGTCCATGTCTCTAGAGAATATATTTCTGGTTTTTAGGGAATGGGCAGGGGGGCAAGAGGAGAAGAAGTGATGGTGGAATGGAATTTGTACAAAATGGGAATAAAGGAAGGGATAATAACTAGCAGAGGAGGGGAAGGTTGTTAACTTGCCTGTGTGTACTGACTTGCCAGCAGTCCTCTTGATGTTCATTCCTACACCTTACCCGATACTCTGTATCTTGAAACTTTTTAGGATTCTTCTTTGTGAATTATGCCGCTTTTCATTAGTGTCCCCTCATAGGCTTTTAGGTTCTAGTTTCCTCAGCTTTGCTGAATTAGTTACCACTCTCCTACTTGCTTTCTAATTTTCAAATGTTTGTGAAGTCTCTTGTTCCTGAGGATTTCGTCTCCCATGTTGTTGTCTTTTGAGTACATTTATTATTACTTTCCTATCATTTTAGTGAGGTTCTCAGGGAGAGGAGGAAATAAATACTTGTGGGTAGTAAAAGCATTTTGAAAAGCTACCCTAGTTAATTTAATTGATCAAATTTAAATAACTAAATGCAGGCCGAGATTCCCATTTAAAAATTGGACGGTGTAAAGCTTTTTAATCCTCAGGCTAGAGGCACCCTCATTATGTACATAAGGAGCAAAGATAAGCATTTGTAAACCCAGATAGTATTCTACTTTCTTCAATGTATCACATTATCTTTCTATACATAATTAGCTGTTATACCTTTGGTGTTGGATCTGTGAAACCAGAACAGATTTTCCTTACTCTCTCTGATAGGAAAGCTAAGAGAAAGATCAGAAGCTTTTTCTCACCTAGACTTAGTGAAATCAGTAATAAATGAAGGCTCTGTGAGCACAGGAACCATGTCTATGCTGCTCACTGTTGTGTGTGTGTACTCAGTCGTGTCTGATTCTTTGCAACCCATGGGCTGTTGTATCCCTCAGTAACTAGCACAATGAGTGCTAGCACAATGAGATCTTTGACACCTGTAAGTACTTGTTGAGTGAATGAGAAATAGAATTAACTAGATAATATGTTAATTTAGCAACTACTCAAGACTCTCAGCAAGAATTTTCAGTTGTGTTAATCAATAGGTGTTAGCTGATTGTTATCACCAACATGGAAATTTAATGTAAAATTACATTGTGCTATATGTAGCAAGAGACCCCAAAGCATAAATCTGATAACTAAATATATAGGGAGAATGTACTGGAAACTACCCCAAGGGAAGAATAAGATTCCATAATAATGAATAGTATACTGTTTTTTTTTTTGGTAAGAAAATACAAATAATGTGCAGAGTTTCTAGATTTTTTTTTTCTTGGCCTAAAATGTACTACATCTGCAATTCTGGGAAATTATACTGATTAAAGGGATAATTCTCATTATGTTCCATTCTACTGTTTAATTTTAAAGTGTTTAATATTACTATGGGCAACCCTAACTTGTCTGAATGGGATACATAATAAATAGACATATTTTTTAATTTAAAGACTCTCATAATCTTTGATTAGGTAATGAACATTACTACTAGAAAAAAATAAGAGTAGATTAAGCTAACTTGGGGATGATAGTATGGGATAGTGTTAAGTGGGGAAATAGGTAAACTTAAAGTTCCAAACTGAAAGTTTTTACTCTTGTTGCTGGAATCTGATATAGTAGAGTCATACTATATCTGATATAGTAGAGTCACAAGAACAAACCTGAGGAGTGAAATTTTCATGCGCATGCACTCAGAGACTGAGATACTAAGAGGGAAAAGAGAATAAATAATGAAATTAATGCTTAAATACTTTAATAATCTTTTTGAATCAGTCTACAATTGTGTCTGTCTAAATTGTGGCTTATTTTTTAGTGTTTGGCAAGACTGATCTGCATAAATTGCTAAAAGAAATAAAGAAAATAACAGGTGAGCAATACATTTTGTGACAAGATATAAAACTAAAATGCAAATACTCCATGTTTACATACAGATGTAAAGCTGTTTTCTTATTTTGCCATTGATTTTTAACTTCTGTTTTTGTAACAATTAAAGTTGACTCTAATGACATGAAGATTATATTGGATTATTTATGTTTTGGCAAAACATATAAAAAAGACATATCACTATTTCTCTATAACAAGTTTTGTATTCTCTGAAACTTTTTTATTTTGTGATTTATTTCAATGGCCAAATCACCTATTCATTCATTCAAAATACTTATCTCACATTTACCATAACCCAGTAAATTTTAAAGTAGAATTTTGATAGAAATACAAATAATGTGGTCAGTGAAGATAATTCATCTTATAATTCAGACAAAGTGAGAGAAACACAAATTCTAACTGATGGTTAATACAATTTAGATTAGGTAGCTGCCTGTACATAACTTAGATCACTTTGCCTCCAATATATCCCTTTGCCATGAGCTGGGTTAACTTCTTTGAGGTCCTTAAGAGCATTAGAAATAAGTATTTTGTTTAGAATCAAAGAAATAACTTCCAAAAACTGTAGAAAACCCTGTACAAGCTTTAGACACTTCATCATTTGGAGTCAGTAAGCAATTCTCACCTGTAACCATTCTCATCTTTTAAAGGAGAAAAACTTGAAGCCAAGGACATACACAAAACACTAAAAAACCTGGGGATAGAGCTCACAAATAGGGAAATCTGGGATCTGTTGAAAATGTTGCCATTTGCTGGTAGGTATTTGATGTATGTATCTGTATATGTATCTCTGTGCTTGTATAAACTTCATTGTGAGAACATCATAAAAATGGGCCCTTCTGGTTTTGTATAAAAATCCAAAACACAAAAATACCAATCTTTAGCTGTAAAGAAATTAGGCCTTTAACATTTAGTTTTATCATTTTGAAAAGCTATATCATCAAACCTGAGTCCTGCCATTAAGTGAAATAAGTCAGAAAAAGAAAGACAAATACCATATGACATCACTAATATGTGGAATCTAAAATATTAACACAAATGAACGTATCTACAAAATAGAGTCACAGATATAGAGAGCAGCCTGTGGTTGCCAAGGGTGAGGTGGCAAAGGGGAAAGGATGGATTGGGAGTTTGGGGTTAGCAGAGGCAAACTATTACATACAGAATGGATAAGCAACAAGGTCCTACAGTATAGCACAGGGAAATATATTCAATATCCTTTAATAATTGATAATGGAGAAGAATATGAAAAAGAATATATATATGTACAATTGAATCACTTTGCTCTACAGTAGAAATTAGCACATTTTAAATCAACTATACTTCAATAAAATAAAGTTTTTAAAAAATATTACTCAGAAATGAATGATGCATTAGTAGGGCAATGTGAAAGAAAAGTCTAAATTAGCAAGCAGGTGGCGCTTATGGTAAAGAACCCATCTGCCAATGCAGGAGACTCAGGAGGCATGGGTTGGATTCCTTGGTCAGAAAGATCCCCTGGAGGAGGGAATAGCAACCCACTCCAGTATTCTTGCCTGGAGAATCCCATGGACAGAGGAGCCTAACGGGCTACAGTCCATAGGGTCGCAAAGAGTCAGACATAACTGAAGTGACTTAGCATGCACAGAGAAAGAAAAAGGAGAACTCAGAGTGGGGAAAGAGGTAACATCTGTTTCAGTGGAGAATGTGGATGTAGAAAATGTAGGAATATAACTTAAGACAAATTTTTAAAGTATGTAATTAAGAAATTATGTTCTTATTACCTTTTTTTTTTTACTGTCCATGTAACTCTATTTTACCTTAAATGTGTCTTATTTTACAGATGATAAAAAGGTAGAGAAAAATGATTTGCTCGATCACATCAAGACTTTTCCTGGTAAGTGAGAATCACAATAAGAGGGAAAGTAAAACTAAGACTTGCAGTTTTACCTTAATTTTCAAAAGGCTTATCATTCCACAGTAATTAGATCATTGATCTTATTATCCATTAACCTATAGGTCTCCTTTAGATGCAGTTACATCTAATGTGATCATTTATAGTTCTCTGATACAACAAATTTCATATATACATAGGCAACTTATAATACATAAAAATAGCATTTGGGATTAATATATAAATAAAATTGTATATAATTTACATAATGTATAATTAAGTTCCTTCTAAATACACCTTTCTTGAAAACTATAGAAAGGGCCCCTGAAATGAACCACAAATATATTCTTGACTTCCACAGTAAGTCTTTATTGTGGAAAGTGCTGAAGACATTCCACATGTAACCCTAAACAGTTTTCTTTTTTTTTAGTCATTATGCAAAGGATTATTTCATCTAGTTGCAATTGGTGCATGAATATAACCAGCATTTTTAAAAAATACCAGTTCCTATTTTTTATCACTTCATTCTTTCCTAAGGTGGGAAATGTCATGTCTCTAAACTGGAAACCATCCTGGAAAACTTGGGTTATAACCTGGAGAATGAGGAAGTTGAGGACCTGAGGAACCACCTGCCAGATGATGGTGAGCATGTAGTCATGGCTTTAGGGAAACTGAGCTCCTCTAATAAAACTTCCAAATGTGTTCATCTGGGAAATTTTATTATCTCAGATTATTAATGTTTAAATCAAAGATCAGTAATCTGTTAAGCAGTGATTCCCGCCTGAAGGGCTAAATTTTGATGGCAGTGAGAAAATTGACAGACCTAAGAAGCAGGTAGAGAAATGAAACAGAGGAGCACTTTAAAGAAAAAAAGCCAAAGAAGAAATTTAAAAACCAGTCAGAAAAAAAAAAAATGTAAGAATCTCTTAAATCACCATAAAGTTGCAAGAGAATTCCAGAAAATCATCTACTTCTGCTTCCCTGGGGCTTCCCTGGTGGCTCAGACAGCAAAGAATCTGCCTGCAATGTGGGAGACCCAGGTTTGATCCCTGGGTTGGGAAGATCCTCTGGAGAACGAAACAGCAACCCATTCCAGTATTCTTGTCTGGAAAATCCCATGGGCAGAGGAGTCTGGCAGGCTCCAGTCCATGGGGTAGCAAAGAGTCAGACACGACTGAGTGATTGATACTTTTCACTTTTCACTTTCTATTTCATTGACTACACTAAAGCCTTTGACTGTGTGGATCACAACAAACTGTGGAAAATTCTTAAAGAGATAGGAATACCAGACCACCTCACCTGCCTCCTGAGAAACCTGCAGATCAAGAAGCAACAGTTAGAACCGGATATGGAATGACAGACTGGTTCAAAATTGGGAAAGTGATATGTGAAAGCTGTATATTGTTGCCCTGCTTATTTAACTTATATGCAAAGTACATCATGAGAAATGCCAGGCTGGAGGAAGCACAAGCTGGAATCAAGATTTCCAGGAGAAATATCAATAACCTCAGATTTGTAGATGACACCACCCCCATGGCAGAAAGCAAAGAGGAACAAAAGAACCTCATGGTAAGTGAAAGAGGAGAATGAAAAAGCTGGCTAAAAATCAGCATTGAGAAAACTAAGATCATGGTATCTGGTCCCATCACTTCATGGCAAATAGATGGGGAGAAAAATGGAAACAGTTATAGACTTTATTATGTTTATTTTGGCTCCAAAATCACTGCAGATGGTGACGAAAGCCATGAAATTAAAAGACTCTTGCTCCTTGGAAGAAAAGCTATGATAAACCTAGACAGCATATTAAAAAGCAGAGAGACTTTGCCAACAAAGGTCCGTAGAGTCAAAGCTATGGTTTTCCCAGTAGTCATATACAGATGTGCGAGTTGGACCGTGATGAAAACTGAGCACCGAAGAATTGATGCTTTTGAACTGTGATGTTGGAGAAGACTCTTGAGAGTCCCTTGGACTGCAAGGAGATCAAACCAGCCAATGCTGAAGGAAATTAGTCCTGAATATTCATTGGAAGGACTGATGCTGAAGCTGAAGCTCTAGTACTTTGACCACTTGATGCAAAGAGCTGACTCATTGAAAAAGACCCTTATGCTAGGAAAGATTGAAGGCAGGAGAAGGGGACAACAGAGGATGAGATGGTTGGATGGCATCACCGACTCAATGAACATAAGTTTGAGCAAACTCCGGGAGATGGTGAAGGACAGCGAAGCCCGGCATGCAGTCCATGGAATCACAAAGAGTCGAACACCACTGAACGACTGAACAACTACAAAAGTACACAAATTAGATGAAGGAGTCAGCAAAGATTTTTGGTGGGTGTGGAGTTGGAAACATGAAGAAAGTGCTGTGTAAGGGTTGCTTGTGGAAGTAGCCAGCTACAATATTTTAGGCAGGTGAACACATTGATATTACAGTTTCTATTGTGTATGAATCCTGTAATATTAATAGTAAGGTGGCCAACCATCATAGTACTCCTAGATTCTAAAGTAGAACAGGCCAAGTGGAAAGTAAGTCAGTCAATGTTTTTAAAACTTCCTATCACCATTGTGTATAGAATTCAATATTTTATACTATAATTTTGTGTTAACTTAATTCTTCAATTCCATGCCCAGCTGGGGTTTATTGATAGAATAACTCAGGGTAAACTTCTGAATTTCAGTGTTTTGTTCCACAATATAAGGTCTTAGTAACATTTTCTGGGTCTAATGAAAAATCTATGTCTTACTTGTACTTTATCCTACAGATGAAAAGGTTAAACCAAATACTCTCATGCAAAATGTTGAGTCATTCAAAGGTGAGTGAAAGTTTATACAGAAAAATCATTATAACAATATGTTGATGCTTTTCTGTTTTGCTTTTAAATATTTATTCCTATCATACTGACATCATTAGTTCTTTTAGTATATTAATGATATCTTTCATTCTGTGATCCACATTAGTTTGGGGTGTATACTTTTTAGCACAACTATTATTTATCATGTCTTGGTAAAATATCTTGTATTCTCTGAATTTTTTCAATAGTGCATATCACTTTTCCATCATCTAAACAGCCAAAAATCTATGTTACCACAATAAGTGGCAGAAAAAAACATTGGCATAAATCTTTTTATGAATAACATTACATAGGAACTTCCCTGGTGGCTCAGACAGTCAAGAATCTGCCTACAATGCAGGAGACCCAGGCTCAATCCCTGGGTCAGGAAAATCCCCTGGAGAAGGGAATGGCTACCACTCTAGTATTCTTGCCTAGAGAATTCCATGAGCAGAAGGGTCTGGTGGGCTACAGTCCATGCGGTTGCAAATAATTGGACATGACTAAGCAGCTAACACTTTAACTTTTATTTTATCACATGGGCAAATTAAAAGTAATATGAACACTGTCATTACAGACTTATTTTTATAACCATTTTTATTAGTTGTTTTAGGCCTCTATACAGCTACCATTTCAGAGTGTCAATTTATCCCATTTTTATTAGTGTATTCAAAAAATTTTTCTCTCTAGAATTAAGACTGAGTTCTATCTGATATTTTCTTAGTCTTGACTTAGCATTGGCCAACCCTGTTTTTAATCTTGCAATTGAACTTAGATGATGTTCATAATTTAGATTCATTCATCATGCTTAAGTTTTTCATCAGTCATTATTTTCATCTTTTCCAAGGAGCCAAGATTAATGCTGATGAGGTAGATGGTGTTTTGAAAAACATAGGGATAGAACTCACACCTAAGGAACGCTGGAAGCTGCTTAAAACTGTACCACTTACTTGTGAGCATTTATGATACTATTTTTGTCCTCAGAGGAGCTGTGTGAGTGTATTTATTGTTGGGGTAGGTAGAAATCATTAAACATTTATTCAGTGTATATTTATATTCAACATGTTTAATGAGCACTTCTTTCTTTTTTTTTTTTTTTTTCATTTATTTTTATTAGTTGGAGGCTAATTACTTCACAACATTTCAGTGGGTTTTGTCATACATTGACATGAATCAGCCATGGAGTTACATGTATTCCCCATCCCGATCCCCCCTCCCACCTCCCTCTCCACCCGATTCCTCTGGGTCTTCCCAGTGCACCAGGCCCGAGCACTTGTCTCATGCATCCCACCTGGGCTGGTGATCTGTTTCACTATAGATAATATACATGCTGTTCTTTCAAAACATCCCACCCTCACCTTCTCCCACAGAGTTCAAAAGTCTGTTCTGTACTTCTTAATAAGCACTTCTTAGGTTATAGGATTAAAGACAAAAGTTCTTGCCTTCATGGAGGCTATTGTCAGAGATAGAGCTTATTCCATTGGGATTGAGCTTGAGAACATCATAAATGAATAAAGATTTTTAAATTGATTTTTTTAAATTTAATTTAGGATTTTAATCTTGAAATGTCTAATAGAGAAATAAGGGTGGAAAAAGAGGAAGTCAGGTTTAAAAGGGTCAAATCAGAGAGACTGAAAGTTTCAGCCTAGTAAAGAAAGTTTAGAACTTTCTCTACCCCTTCACTTTATTCTTAAAACCAAGGAAGATAAGGATGTGTGAATGAGAGATTAGATAAATCTAAAAGGCAAATCATGTAACATTATTGTCTTTATAAAATAATCTATTCTCTTCTTATGAATTGCTGTATCACATTTCTGTGTTAACAATAATGATTTCTCTTGTAGATGACAAAAAGTACTATCAAAAACGGTTGCTCCAGGATTTAAAGACTTTCCAAGGTGAGTGTTAAGAATAATAAGTCAAGTGAAAATGAAGTTTTTGACCTTTGTATTTCCTTTTGGAAGTCCTTTTAATTACTTAATAGTAGTAATAGCTAATTTCTCTTGAGTGTAGTGTCAAGCACTGTTCTAAATACTTTACATCTACTAACTCATTTAAGCCTCACAGAAATCTGTAAGTTAGCTTCTTTTGGGCTTCCCAGGTAGCTCAGTGGTAAAGAATCCACCAGCTCAGTGGTAAAGAGATGCAGGAAATGCAGGTTCAATCCCTAGGTTGGGAAGATCCCTGCAGGTGGAAATGGCAACCCATTCCAGTATTCTTGCCTGGAGAATCCCATAGACAGAGGAGCCTGGAGGACTACAGTCCATGGGGTTGCAAAGAGTCAGATTGAATGAGTGACTGAACACACACACTCTAGGTACTTTTCCTAAGTTAGGTACCATTTTACAGATGAGAGATGCTAACTCACTTGCCTACGGTCACTCCATTTGAACTTGGGAGGATCATGATTTGAACCTACATTCTTAACTGCTCTATTGTATAGAACAGTTAGGTTATTAATCTTTTTTATTCCCCTTTATGACTTACAGTTCAAGTTCAGATAACCACTAGGTTATTTCCTGGGAGATAATTTACTATTATAATGACAAGTTTCAAACTTGGTAGCCAGAATTGTGGCTAGCATTTCAAACATGTTTCTCTATTATTGATAGTAAATGAATGATGACTAATAAGTCTCATTCATTTGCTTTAGATGTCTGTGACAGATTTTAGCAGAGTGCCTCGTAACATGTAAAGGAGGTGTTTTTTTCTTCACAGTCCCCACCCTATCCCCTGCTGCCTTGGTTTTCTATTTTCCTTGAACATCTGCACTGCAACTCTGCTTTTCTCCCTCCCATTAGGGTTTGGTGCATAACACTTAACTAAATTATTTTTATTTTAGGCATAATTTTAATCTTTTCTCATTTCATCTCTTAATCAAGGAGGAAATGTTTTAGAAAATAAACTAGGAACCGCTTTGACAAACCTGAACTATGAACTTGAAAATAAAGAGTTAAATGATCTACGTAACTATTTGGAAATTGATGGTGAGTATTTAATTTACCACTTGCGACTCCTTTCAGAAGAGCCTTTGAAGTCTTCTTGTAGCATCCCACAGTATACTTGTTCAACTTCATTTAGAAAGTAAGAAATTCTTATAGAGTTATGATTTTCAAGGAGGAGAAATATAGCTTCTGATTATTATTAGTATTGTCAGAGATCCCAATAAGGGCATTGGTAGATCAAGATTCAACTAGGAAAAACAAAGAAACACTTCAGGAAAAAATAGCAGAAGCTACCAAAATAGATGTTGAAAAGGGTCGGAGATTGACAAAGTAAGAAGGTAAACAGGATTTGGAATTGTTTGACAGGTAATATACAAAGAGAGATTATCATTTTTCCGTTTAGCAATTACGAGTATCAGGTTGAAATTGTCAGTGATATCTGATTTGAGACCAATAATATGGCAGCAGAGAGGTGTCTTTTAGGTGAAAAAGGTCATTTAGGAAAAGCATTAAAGATCTGATTTAGCATGTTAAAACACCTTCTTTAGAATTCTATAAGATAGTTGAATATAAAAAAAACTTTCAAAAATCAACAAAAGTTTCTCTATGTAATAATGATAACTTAGAAAATTTCATGGGAAAAAAATGATCCTAATCCTAATAGCAATAAATATTTTGTCTGTATCTGATTATCCTTTGCATTTCAGATAGTGGAAAAGTTCCTCTGAACTCCTTGATGAACATAGCAAGTTTATTTTCTGGTGAGTGAGAAGTGATGATGAAAAGATATAAAATCAAGATCAATATGTACATGTCATATTTTAATTATATATTCCAATATTCTGAACATTCAGAAAACTAAGATCATGGCATCCAGTCCCATCACTTCATGGCAAATAGATGGGGAAACAGTGGAAACAGTGGCTGACTTTATTTTTGGGAGCTCTGAAATCACTGTAGATGGTGATTGCAGCCATGAAATTAAAACACGCTTACTCCTTGGAAGAAAAGTTATGACCAACATAGACAGCATATTAAAAAGCAGAGACATAACTTTGCCAACAAAGGTCCATCTAGTCAAGGCTATGGTTTTTCCAGTAGTCATGTATGGATGTGAGAGTTGGACTAAAAAGAAAGCTGAGCACCGAAGAATTGATGCTTTTGAGTTGTGGTGTTGGAGAAGACTCTTGAGAGTCCCTTGGACTGCAAGGACATCCAACCAGTCCATCCCAAAGGAGATCAGTCCTGGGTGTTCATCAGAAGGACTGATGCTGAAGCTGAAACTCCAATCCTTTGGCCACCTCATGCGAAGAGCTGACTCATTGGAAAAGACCCTGATGCTGGGAAAGACTGAGGGCAGGAGGAGAAGGGGACGACAGAGGATGAGATGGTCGGATGGCATCACCGACACAATGGATATGGGTTTGGGTGGACTCCGGGAGTTGGTGATGGACAGGGAGGCCTGGTGTGCTGCGGTTCATGGGGTTGCAAAGAGTCGGACACGACTGAGCGACTGAACTGAACTGAACTGAATATTCTGAAATTACACACATCTCATTTTACCAATATATTGATGTTTGTTTTTAAGTATATATATTTTTTAACTATCTACAGTTTTAGAAGTATTTTTTAAAAGAAGCCTATTTTATTATAAGCTGGCTGGCTTGTCCTCATTGTTTTAAGAGCACTAATTGAACCATTCTTTTGGCAAGGCTTACAGGAAACATCTACTTTAATTCCTTCTTGTGATGCTCTGCAGTTACAAAAGCTTTATTGTATCCTTTCTCCTCTGCAGTTACATCTGCAGCAAGTTAAGATACTGTTGTTTTATTATAATTTTTTAGTTTAGAATTGTTATATATAAAAATGTTCACTTATCATGTCTCCCATCTTTTTAAAGGTAATAAGATTAATGCCAAGGACACACAACTTTATCTGGAAAATATAGGTATTGAATTAACAAAAAGCGAAAGTGAGAAGCTATTGAACACACTGCCATTGGATGGTAAGCATTTCAGACATTGCAGTGAATTTTGGAGAATCATAGACTTATGCATTATGTGCATTACATTCTTGAAGTATAATTGTTTAACATCATATTAAAAGTTAAGAGGTGACATCAGCAAGGTGGCATGAAATTCATTCCTACTTTTTATTTTCCCTTTTTAATCAATGAATTAGACATCCACTCATGAACCAAAGTGCCTTTGTGGGCATTTTGGCCCCTAGCACCTCACTCCCAAGGACCCTGGAAGAGTCTTGCCCATTGGACAACCTCTGTCTGGGCTGTAGAACCAACAGAAACAGCAAAACTGCCTAGACCCCTCTCACCACTGTCAAAAATGGGCAAAACTCGGGTGAGTGTTGAGCTATGCAGGCGCACATACAGGAGCGTACTTGCAGGAGTCTAGCTTTCCAGAAGGGAAACCCCAGCACATCACTGGATAGAACAAAAAAAAAGAAAAGAAAAGATTTGTGTTAGTACCTGGCTACTCCAGCAAGGCAGGACCACCAGAGAAATCCACTATTCCCCACTAGACCCACTAATACTAAGCAGGAGCTCTGTGACTCTGGGGAAGGATATTGGGGAAAAGGCAAGAAAGAGTTTCAAAAATTAAAAGAGTTGAGCTCAGAAGGAAGTCTACTCATGAGCCTCTGGGAGTACCACACCCAGGGATCTCACTACGGGGTTCTCAGGCATCCCCAAGGTCTAAGTGCTAAAGCCTCCCCCTACCCACAGTCTGCTGCCAGCTTCTAGTGTGGTGAAGGAAGATGGTCCCCAGTAGGACCAGCAACCACAGCTTGTGAGCGAGGAAGAAACTACAAGAGCTACAGCATCACCTCCTGGGAAACAAGATTTACAGTAGCCGGCCTGGTGAATTTTAAGATTTAAAAGCTTAAAATTTGGCCACAAGAGGGAAGCCTGCATACCTTCACAAAGACAATGGAAAAAATATAGTAACACCATAGAACATAATACCCCATCTGAAGGTAACAAGAAAAGTTAAGGAGATATCTCCTACTTCAAATGCAAAGGCAGCAACACGTAACTACAAGGATGATGAAAAATCAAGGGAATATAGCTTTACAAAGAATAATGGTAATTCTCTAGCAGCCAAGCTCAAAACCATGAATATTGCAATCTAATTGATTAAATAATTCAAAATAATTATTTTGAAGAAATTCATACAAAAAAATCTCAGAAAATTCAATGACATCAGCAATCAAATATATGAACAAAATAAGTTCTTTACCAAGAGGAAATTATAAAAAAGAACCAAACAAATTCTGGAGCTGAAGAATTCTGTGAATGAGATGAAGAAAGCAGTAGAGAGCATCGGTTGCAAGGCAAACCAGATGGAGAAAAGGAAAAGATGGCTTGGAGGACAGGAATTTTGAAATAACACAGAAGAGAAGACAGAACAAAGACTTTGAAAGAGCAAAGAAAGCCTATGTGAGCTATGGAATTCCATCAAAAGACAAATATTAGAATAATCAGGATTCCAGAAGGAGAAAAAAAAGGAGATTTCTTTTTTAAAAGAAATTCTGTTTTTAAAGAAATTAAAATTTTCTTTAAAATTTATTTAAAGAAATAAGAGCTGAGAATCTTCCTAAACCTGGAGAAAGACTTGGACATACAAGTCCACAAAGCTAATAGATCACTCTATCATCTCACTGCAGAGAGACTTTCTCCAAGCCACATATTGAAACTATCAGAAATAATGATATTAACTAGACTTATTGTGATGATCTTTTCACAATAGAGTTGACTCTTGAACAATATGAGGGTTATGGGCACCAATTCTCCATGCAGTTGAAAATCTGTGTATAATTTATAATCAGCCCCCCATATATGCAGAGGACTCAATCAACCATGGATCATGTAGTTCTGTAATATTTACTATTGAAAAAAATCCACATGTAGTATCTTTTGATATTGATTTCTAACAATTCCACGATGATAAGATAACGGACTCTGAATGATTTCAATACCTTTAGACCATGAAATTTTTGCACCTTGCTTTATGTCCCTGGATATGTTCCAGTGTATCCTGGTTTTATAGACTATGGGAACTTGAATAGAATTCATATCCTGCTATTGTGTGAAAATTGTGTAAATCTTAATTATGTTGAACTGGCTCATAGTGTTTTTTAGGTCTACTGTATCCTATTCTGTCTATTCATTCTATTAATTTTTGAGAGTTTGATATTGAAACTCCAACTAAAAAATCCTAATTTTTGTTTACTTAAAAAATAATTATAAGGTTATAGTGAAATGAAAATGAAAATTGAGGAGTAATACAGGACTTTAAAAGAAAGTAAGAGAAAAAAATAAAACAAGAAAAACAATTTTTTTCCTAATTAAAAAAAATATATGAAAATGAAAGTAGGGTGGAGAGGGAGGTGGGAGGGGGGATCAGGATGGGGAAAACATGTAAATCCATGGCTGATTCATGTCAATGTATGACAAAAACCACTACAATATTGTAAAGTAATTAGCCTCCAACTAATAAAAATAAATGGAAGAAAAAAAATAACTGTAACATATAGTGGGACTATATATAACTTTGTTCTATATTTTTCAAGTCTCCTATAAATGTGTTATCATACTTTCAATATTTAAAAAATAAAGAAGAAATAAATCCACATTTAGGTGCATCTGTGCAATTCAGGTGCTTCTCAGATAGCTCAGTGGTAAAGAGTCCACCTGCCTATGCAGGAGACATAAGAAACATGGGTTCAGTCCTTGAGTGGGGAAGACCCCCTGGAGAAGAAAATAGCAACCCACTCTGGTATTCTTGCCTGGAAAATTCCAGGACAATGGAACCTGACAGGCTATACAGTCCATGGGGTCGCAAAGAGTCAGACACAGCTGAGCAGTGGAGCTTGCACACATGTGCAATTCAAACCCGTGTTGTTCAATGGTCAGCTGTATATACAAATATCAAATTAGGTTGTACACATAAAGCTAATATAAATTTCTGTCAATTATATCTCAGTTTTTTTAATGATAAAGAAAAAAATCTTAAAGGCAGCAGGAAAAAACTGAAAAGGACCACCCCCAGCCCCCCATTAGGCTATCAGTGGATTTCACAGCAGAAACTATAGCCAAGAGAGGGTAGAATGACATATGCAAGTGTTGAAAAAGAAAAGTTTTCAGCCAAGGATACTTTATCTGGTAAAGTTGTCCTTCACATACAAAGGAGGAATAAAGGCTTTCCCAGAAAAACTAAAGCTGAGGGAGTCCATCAACACTAAACCTGCCTTGCAAGGAATGCTAACAGGAGTTCTTCAAGCTAAAATGAAAACACACCGCCCAGTGACATGAAAACACACAAATGTACACAACACACTAAGGTGGAAAATATAGAGTCAGACTTAGAAAACCAGTTCTTCAAAATAGCATGGTGTGTTAGGCCCTGAACTGTAGTAAAAGGTTACAAGAAAGCACAGTGAACAATAACTAGGCTGCATTTGTGCTTAGTTGCTCAGTCGTGTCCAGCTCCTTGCAACCCCATGGACTGTAGCCCACCAGGCTCCTCTGTCCATGGGGATTCTCCAGGCAAGAATACTAGAGTGGGTTGCCATGCCCTCCTCCAGGGGATCCTCCCAACCCAAGGATGGAAGCCAGGTCTTCCACATTGCAGGCGGATTCTTTACTATCTGAGCCATCAGGGAAGCTCCCCCAAAGTAACTATGGCTACTATAAATTGTTAACAAATATACATATTTTAAAGGAGGTAGATTATGACATCAATAATGTAAAAGAGAGAATGAAATGTAAAAGATTGCAGTCTTTGCAGGCAATCAGAGGTAAGTTGCTGAGAGTCAAAAATGAACTGTTATCTATAAGATGTTTTATGGAAGTCTCATGGTAACCACAAAGCAAAAACCTAGAGTAGACCCATGAAAGACAGTCAAAGGGGAAACAGAGCATATCACTACAGAAAATAACCTATTTTAAAAGGTAGGCAGAAGCAGAGGGTGGAAAATGGACTGCAAAATAGCCAGAAAACAAATGAATATGATGATATTAGTAAATCCTTACATATCAATAATTACTCTAAATGTAAATGGATTGAATTCACCATTAAGAGGCAAAGTGTAGCTGAATGGATTAAAAACAAGATCCAACTATTTGCTGCCTACAAGATACTCACTTCAGCTTTAAGGACACACATAGACTCAAAGTAAAGAAATATAAAAAGATATTCTATGCAAATAGAAACCAAAAGAAAGTGGAGGTAGCCATACTTGCATCAGACAAAATAAACTTTAAGCCAAAACTGATAACAAGAGATGAAGGAAGTCATGATGCATAATTGAGGTAAATTCATTAAGAAGATATAACAGTCAGAAATATGTATACATCCAGCATCAAAGCACTGAAATATATTAACCAAATACCAAGAGATCTGAAAAGAGAAACAGACAGTAATACTACTAATATATTTTGGGACTTGAATGCCTTACTTTAAACGATGGGTAGATATCCAGAGAGATGATCATCCAGAGTGAAAACCAAAAAGGAAACAATGGATTTGAACCATACTTTAGACCAAATGGGCCTAACAGACATCTATGGAACATTCTATCAAATAACAGCAGAATACACATTCTTCTTAAGTGCATATGGAACATTCTCAAGGTTAAATCATATGATTGAACAGAAAACAATTCTTAAAATTTAAGACGATTTTGATTATAGCAAATGCACTGTATAAACACTATGATAGGAAACTAAAAAGCAACAACATGAGGAGGTGGAAAATCTACAAATATGTAGAAACTAAACAACATATTCTTGGGTCAAAGAAGAAATAAAAGGGAAATCAAAGAATATATTGAAATAAGTGAAAATGGAAACACTACATACTAAAACCTTTTTTTTAGGGAAGTTTAGAGTGATAGATGCATGTAATAAGAAATTATAAAGATCACAAATAAGCAACCTAGATTTACACCTCAAGAAACTAGGGGAAAAAGTAACAAATTAAGCACAAAGTTAACAAAAGGGAGAAAATAAGAGAGATCACAGTGAAAAACTGAAATGGAGACCATAAAAACAATAAAAAAAGATTAATGAAACTGAGTTGGATTTTCAAAAGATAAACAAAAATCAGTAAAACTTTAGCAAATCTAAGAAAAATCAAAAGACATAAAAAAGAAATGAAAAAGGAGAAATTACAACTGATACTACAGAAATACATAGGATCATGAGAAACTACCAGAAGCAAATTATATACAACAAATTAGATACCCTAGAAGAAATGGATAACTTCTTAGACTCATACGACTTACCAAGACTGAATCAAGAAGAAATATTGAATAGAAAATCCAAACAGACTAAAAGCAAGTAAAACTGTTGAATCAGTAGTGAGAAAACTTTTCAAAAAAGAAAACCATAAGACCGGATGGCTTCACTAGCAAATTCTGCAAAATGCTTAAAGAAGAATTAACACCAATCCTTCTCAAATGCTGCCTGAAAAATTGAAGAAGAAGGAAGACAAAAAGTCATCCTACAAGGCCAGCATCATGATAGCAAAGCCATTGCTATCATTATCAAATAAAGACATTACAATAAAATAAAACTAGGCCAATATCCCTGATGAATATGCTAGAGCAATCAGGTGGGACGAGGAAATAAAAGGCATCCAAATAAGATAGAATAAAATTGTTATTTATAGGTAATATGATCTTATACATATATATATACATAGTTGGCCCTTGAGCAACATGGCAGTTAGGAACACCAACCCTCCCCGCAGTTGAAAAATCTAATTTTACAGGTGGTCATCTAAGTCCACAGTTCCAATCCTCAGTTTTAACCAACTGTGGATCATATAGTATTGTAGTAGATGTGTGTTGTTGTTTTATTGTTGTTCAGTCGCTAAGTCAGGTCTGAATCTTTGTGACCCCCATAGACTGTAGCCCACCAGGCTCCTCCCGGTCCATGAGATTTCCCAGGCAAGAATACTGGAGAAGAATACATGGAGAAGATCTCCATGGGATCTTCCTGACCCAGGAACAAACCCACGTCTCCTGCATTGACAAGCAGATTCTTTACACCGAGCCAGTAGGGAAGCACTAGTTTAAAAGAAGAAAAATTCACATGTAAGTGGACCCATGCAGTTCAAACTTGTGTTTTTCAAGGATCCAGTGTACTGAAAATCCCAACTAAATCTCAACTAAATGACTGTTGAATTTAATCAATGAATTCAGTGAAGTTGCAGGATATAAAATCAATACAGAGAAATCAATTGCACTTCTAAATACTAATGGCAAAACATCTGGAAAAGAAGCAAAGAGAACTATCCCACTCACGATAGCATCAGAAACAATAAAATACTTAAGAATAAAGTTATCCAAGATCATGAAAATTTTGTTCAATACTGCAAGACCTCATTGAAAGAAATAAAAGAAGATGTAAACAAATGGAAAGACATCCTGTGTTCATGGATTGGAAGTTAATATTGTTATACATTCCATCCTACGCAAAGCCATCTATAGATTAAATGTAATTCCCATCAAAATTCCATTTAAATTGAAATTTATATTCCATAGAAATAGAAAAAAAGTTCTAAATATTATATGGAACTACAGAAGACCCCAAATAGCCAAAGCAATCATAAGAGAGAAAAACATAATTGGAGACATCACACTTCCTGACCACTAGCTATACCACAAAGCTAAGGTAATTAAAGCAGGTACTGGCATAAAAATAGACATATATACGAAACAGGATAGAGAGCCTAATACTAAACTTTTGTGTATATATTCAACTAATATTTAATTAGTCAAGAACATCAAATGGGGAAAGGATTGTCTCATCAACAAATGATGTTGGGAAAACTGGATAACCACGTACAGAAGAATTAAATTGGACCTCGACCTTACACACTTCACAAAATTAAATTGAGATGGGTCAAATAATGAAATATTAAAACCTAATACCATAAAATTCATAGAAGAAAACCTAGGGAGGAAGTTCCTCAACGTTGGTCCTGGCAAGGATTTTTTTGGATATGACACCAAAAGCACAAACAACAAAAGAAAAACTCAGCAAATGGGGCTACATCAGATTTAAAAGTTTTTGCACTGAAAGAGAAGCAATCGACAAAATGAAAAGGCAGCCTGTGAAATGGTAGAAAATGTTTGCAAACCATGTATCAGATAGGGGTTAATATCCAAAATACATAAACAGTTCATACAGCTCAATAACAAAAAAGAAATCCAACTTAAAAGTGGGCAGAGAATCTGATTAGACAGTTTTCCAAAGAGGACATACAGATGGCCAACAGGTACATGAAAAAGTGGTAATCACTAATCAGGAAAATGCAAATCAAATCCACAATGAGATATTATCTTACACCTGTAAGAATGGCTTATATTAAGAAGACAAGAGACAAGTATGCTCAAGGATGTAGAGAAAGGGAACCCTGTACACTCTTGGTGGGATTATAAACTGGTTCAGCCACTATGGATACCAATATGAAGTTCCTCAACAAAGTAAAAATAGAACTATCATATGATTCAGCAACCCCACTTCTGGGCATATATCCAAAGGAAATGAAAACAGGTTATCAAAGAGATATATATGCACTGCCATGCTTATTGCAGCATTATTCACAATATCTAAAATATGGCAACAACTTAAGTGGTCATCAGTGAATAAATGTATAAAGGAAATATAGTATATACAATGGAGTACTATTCAGTCATGAGTAAAGAGGAAATCTTGCCATTTGCAACAACACAGACTCTGAAGATATTATGCTAAGTGAGATTAAGTCTGAGAAATGCAAATACTGGATGATGGTCTCTTCTATGTGAAATCTTTAGAAAAACTAACTCAAAAAAAGAGCAAGTAGAATGGTGGTTACCAGAGGCTGGTTGGGGGGGAAGGATGAGAGAGAGATTATTTAAGGATACATACTTGAAACAAGTAGATAAATAAGTCCTGGAGATCTAATACACAGTATAGTGATTATAGACAACAAAACTGTATTATAAAAAAGATCTTAATTGTTCCCAGCACAAGAAGAAATGATAACTATGTGAAATGACAGAGGTGTTAGCTAATGACACAATGGCCCTCATATTGCAATATGAATGTATCATATCAATATGTTTCATGCCTTAAACTTACACAATGCCCTGTTTCATTTATATATCATTTTTTAATTAAGAGAAAAAGTAATGTCAAAAGTACCAATTCTGATATATAATATTCAGTTCTTACCATTTAAATCCTTACTTGGAATGTAATGCTGTTTTGTGGGATACTGCTGTTACGGAAAAATAGCTTTAAATGTTGGAACCAACATCTATAACAACTCTAAAACTAAAAGTAGGGAAAGGTGGTAATCAGAAGAGTTGAGGAAAGGAAGGAAGGTATACTGTAGAAAAAAAAAAGAAAAGAAAAAATATCTGTTTTATATGTTAGAGTTTCACTAAAAGTACATCAGATGCCAGAGAATGTATAGTTAACCTTGAGAATCGTATTCATTTCTTTGTTTCGTTCTTGGGATTTTAACTAATTAAAAGTATATTAAAATTTGCAAACAATTAAATAATATTTTCTGAGTTGCCACTTATTTATGAACTAAATTGACTCTTATCTTACAGAAAATCAAATGGTATATAAAAACAGGTTGATGGATGGAGTGAAGAAATACAGAGGTGAGTGAGAAGACTGCCAAGAAAGAAAAAATAGATCTTCAAGCTTTTGCATTTACTTTTCTACAATCTCTTTTATTTCTCACAGATTGGCTTGCTAATTGTATTAGTCTAGTTTTTTAATGAGCTGACATTCTTTGTTGTACACAATTAAAGAAATAGCTACATTATTTTGTCAGTGTGGCAAATTTTGAATTTTACTAAATGGTAATAATATGTGCATTGTCTCTGCTATAATTCATTAGTCTTAATACCTCTTTCTTCTAGGTAAATTCACCTTGTAATTTGCTGTAACAGTGTTTCCTGGAACACTGAAAAGAATTTTTCTATTTCTAATTCCTCAACTAATTCTTTTTAATCACTTAAAGAGTTTTATGGTGTCATTGCTTTTTGCTTCCATTTATGTTGATTGATTGATATGACCATGCATTTTTTCCCCTTTAGCATAATCACAAATTTATTTTATTCTTATCCCTTTTTTTCATAAGGAGGAAAGGTTAATATCAATAAAATAGATGATGCTCTTAAGAACATGGGATTCCCACTTGATGAGGAAGACATTGAGGAACTATGCAGTCACCTGCCAATTGATGGTAAGCACTTCAAGTACCCAGTGCCCTGTAAAAACTTTTTTTTATTTCTCTGTAGAAATATATGAAGTATACTTGTTAATTTCTTTGAAAAAGCCAGAAGCCTATAGAGAGCAAATCCTAAAAAACAGAGATATATTGTTTTAAAAAAAAAGTTTATTTATTTGGCTGTGCTGGGTCTTAGTTGTAGCAGGCAGGATCATTAGTTATGGCATGCAGGATTTAGTCCTGACCAGGAATGGAACCTTGGACCCCCTGCATTGGGAGCTCAGAGTCTCAGTCACTAGACCACCAGGGAAGTCCCAGCAGTGCTGTTTTTAAAACAAGAAACTAATCATGTTGTTTCTCCTGCCTTAATTTCTCCAGGAAATGTCTTCCAACTGTAAGATAAATAAGATCAGCGGATGTAATGTAAAACATGGTAACTGTCGTTGATAACAGAGTGTTGTTTAATTGAAATTTGCTAAGAGAATAGAATTAAATGTTCTCACCAAAAACATATAGATAGATAGATAGTTACTAATAGATGGATAGATTATATAGTGAGAGATATTAATTAACTAGATGGGGGCAACTTTTCACAATGTATATATATATAAAATAATCACAGTGTACAGTTTTAATATCTTACAATTTTGTCAGCTATAAAGTTGAAATAGAAAACAAGACAAAACTAGGAAAGAAGTTTTTTTCTCTCCCAGTCTAATGAGTGAGGAGTACAAAAAGTAAAAGGTGAATAAATGGAATAAATGTTTTCATCGTACTTAGAGTCTTTTTTTCCCCCAAGCTTATACTTTTATAGGGCTTCCCAGGTGGCACTAGTGGTAAAGAACTCATCTGCCAATCCAGGAGACATAAGAGACATGGGTTCGATCCCTGGGTTGGAAAGATCCCCTGGAGGAGGTCATGGCAACTCACTCCAGTATTCTTACCGGGAAAACACCACAGGCAAAGGAGCCTTGCGGGCTACAGTCCATAGGAATGCAAAGAGTCAAATAAAACATCTAACTAGAAGGAAAAAAAATTCTCGGCAACTGCAAAATTCTTACATTTTACTCCACAGTTTAAGAATTTTACAGAATAGAATTTTGGACTCTGTGGGAGAAGGCGAGGGTGGGATGTTTCGAGAGAACAGCATCAAAACATGTATATTATCTAGGGTGAAACAGATCACCAGCCCAGGCTGGATACATGAGACTAGTGCTCGGGCCTGGTACACTGGGAAGACCCAGAGGAATCGGGTGGAGAGGGAAGTGGGAGGGGGGATCGGGATGAGGAATACATGTAAATCCATGGCTGATTCATGTCAATGTATGACAAAAACCACTACAATATTGTAAAGTAATTAGCCTCCAACTAATAAATAAATAAATAAATTTATATAATTGAGACCTGTATTAGTCTGCTCAGGCTGCCATAACAAAATACCATAGTCTGTGTGACTTAAGAGAAATTTATTTTCTCTAAGTTCTGGATGCAGGGAAATCCAAGATCACCGCATCATTCGATTTTGTTTCTGGTGAAGGTTTTCTTCCTAGCTTACAGACAGCTGCCTTCTCACTGTGTCTTCACACAGCAGGGTGGAGAGAAAAAAAAAATCTCCCTCTTATAAGGCCACAGTCCTATTGGATTAGGGCTCCACCCTTACAACCTCATTTAACCTTAATTACCTTCTGAAGACTTTATTTCCAAATACAGTCACACTGGGGAATAGGGCTTCAACATATGAAATTAAGGGGACATGATTTAGGTCACAGCAGGATTATATCTAAATTTTGTTTTATTTTGTAGTTGAGAGGAAAGTTAAACTGGATAGACTTCTAGATGAAGTAGAAGAACTTCTAGGTGAGTGAGAAGAAATAATAAGGAATAATTTTTAAAATCTCAATACTTAACAAAAGAAGTTATTTTTAAAGTATTTTCTGTTAGCCTGTCCATGACATATTAATCCTGCTACTATATCTGTTTTAATTGGTAATGTGTACATAACTTAAAAGACAGCTTTATAAGCTAAATGTTATTCATTATTATAATTAATTGTTACCTACTTCTTATTTTAAAGGCTACAGTATAATGCCTCAATAATAAACACTTTATGCTTTGGTATTTCTCAATAATATTATTATTCTCCTGCTGTTGTAAAAGCAAAATGGCAAGGCAAATTACACATGTAGGTAATATGACCACTGAGAAGAAGCTTATAATTCAGGCAAAAATAAAACAATAGAGCAAATATTACATGCTGGCAGAATTATTTCCACCAGAAAATTTAATGAGCTGTTACAGAAATACCGATTTTCTGTGTGTTGTGTTTGTTACTTTTTTCCAACATTGAAGAATTCCATTTTACCAGAAAGAAACTATTTCTGAATCCCCCTTCTAATTCTAAGTAATTAAACAATACTTAATATTTCTATTGCTTTTTATCCTATATTGTGGATGATGCTACACAAACAGTTGATATCAGTAGTAGTAGTGGTAGGAGTATTGGTGTTATTTGTATTTTTATTACTATTATTGTTATTTAAAGTTTGACCTTTTATCATTGTTCTATTTTTTAAGGGGAGGAACTTGACCATAAGGATCTGGGAAATCTTCTGAAAGACATAGGGTTAAGAAACCAACTGAAGGAGAATTCTGTGTTGAGGAAAATTTTGCCACTTGATGGTGAGCATTTAATTTACCAGTGAAGTATTCATCCATTCAGTGGGTACCAATTAGGTACCATTGGGTACCATTAGGTACTAGATATTATAATAGGCTCTGAGTCACAGAGATGAATAAAACAAAGTCCAGCTCCTAAAAGTACTCAGGGTAGAGACAGCACATACTCCCTCCCCGCCCAAAAAAACAAGGAAAAGAAACAAATAGTATACACAATGGTAAGTGCTCTATGTTCATAAGTATGTACTGCTGTGGAAGTACAAAGGAAATTTTGAACAACTATTCTTGGAGACTCTTCACAGTGTGTATATCAATTCAAACAGTGCTGAAAGCTTTGACAGTAGAAGGTAACAAAATCTAAAAGTGTTGAAAAGGACAAAGAGGCACAACTGACCATGTAAAATCCCATATTGATATAGTATAGAAAACATTCACATTATGTGGAGAAATGCTTTGTTAATTTGGCTAACTCAAATCAATAATTCAGATATAATCCATCTGTACAATGATGATGGTAAAGATAAAATGATGGATGTGAAAATATGAAACTGCTTTAAAATATTTAAAATATATAATAAAGATCTTAGTTATTAGATTTTTAATTAGTGAAATGCAAATCAAAACTACAGAGAGGTACCACCTGACACGGGTCAGAATGACCATCATTAAAAGTCTACAAATAACAAATGCTGGAGAGGATGTAAAGAAAAGGGAACCCTCCTACACTGTTGGTGGGAATGTCAGTTGGTGCAGCTACTGTGGACAACACTATGGAGGTTCCTTAAACAACTGAAAATAGAATTTTGCTATATGATCCTACAATCCTGCTCCTGGGCATATAATTCAGAAAAGATGAAGACTCTAATTGGAAAAGATATAGGCACCACAATGTTCATAGCAGCACTGTTTATTACAACAGCCAAGGCATGGAAGCAGGCTAAATGTCCATTGAGAGGTGAATGGATAGAGGAGATGTAGTGTATATATATACACACACACATATATACAATAGAATATTACTCAACCATAAACAAGAATGAAATAATGCCATTTGCAGCAACATGATAGGAACTAGAGATTATCATACTGAGTAAAGTAAGTCAGACAGAGGACCAATCATATCACTTATATATAGAATATTTTTAAATTATGCAAATGAACATATTTACCAAGCAGAAATAGACTCACAGACATAGAGATCAAACTTGTGGTTACCAAGGGGAAAGGGAAAGGAAAGGATAAAATGGAAATTTGGGATTAAGAGATACACACTGCTACATATAAAATATATAAACAGCAAGGACCTACTGTATAGCACGGGGAACTATATTTAATACATTGTAATAACCTATAAAGGAAAAAATCTGGGAAGAATATGTAAGTATATATGTATGCAAACTGAATCACTTTGCTGGATGCCTGAAACATTGTAAAGCAATTATACGTCAATTTGAAAAATAATAAAATATTTTGCTGAAACAAGTATAAAAAAGAGTGAAATTAAGAGAATTTCCAGGAAAATGATAAAGGAAAATCTCAACATAACAGCTGTGCATCGAGACTAGAGAGAATATAAAATAGATAACTAAAGAGAACCTACAGAATTGTTCAGGGATCTTTACTGAGTGCTTTGTGATGACCTAAATTGGAAGGAGGAAATCCAGAAAAGAGAAGATATATGTATATGTAAAGTTGACTCACTTTGCTGCACAACAGAATCTAACACAGCATGGTAAAGCAGATATACTCCAACAAAAATTAATTTTTTAAAAAGATGAGAAAAATTGTTTAATTTAGAGCAGAAAAATATTGTCTTCAAAACAAGTGATAGTCTAGGGACTGGTAGAATATCTAACATTATTTTAACATATTGAGAGGAGATTTTTCAGTTCTGTTTGAGAGTTAGAGATTAACTACATAGGCACATTGGAAACTAAGCAAAATAAGACATTGTTACTAAGGAACTTATCTGCAGGGTAGAAATAGAGACACAGTAGTAGAGAACAGATCTGTGGCCCCGGCGGGGGCAAGGGGGGTGGGAAGGTGGGACAGACTGAAAGAGCAGCGTTGACATATTACACCACCCTGTGTAAAGTGGACAGCTAGTGGGAAGCTGCCGCGTGGCCCAGGGAGCTCAGCCCAGTGCTCTGCGATGGCCTCGATGGGGGGAACGAGGGGTGGGAGGGAGGCCCGAGAGGGCAAGGATATATGTAGGCCTCTGGCTGGCTTATTTTGTTGTACAACGGACACTAACACAATATTGTAAGTTAATCTTATGCCAATAAAAAAACTGAAAAAAGGCAATCATTAACTGCAAGACAAAAATTTCAATAGGAAAGGAAATATATTAATAGTTATAACCTATTATGGAATGGGGAGTATCCATTATGTGGCTTAGTTATAATATTTATATAGTCATAATAATGAGCAGTTAATCTCAATTACCAACCCGCCAAAAGTGTGATATAATCATAATGGAAAAATAAGAAAGGGCAAAGGTATGGGGGGAAGAGAAAAAAAATCTCACATTTTACAGAAGAAAGACCACTGGGTAATATCAAAGGCTAGTGACTGATTCTCATGTGAAAGTCTAAAAGCAAGAAACAGCAGAAAAACAAATATCATACATTAATGCATATGTACAGTATCTAGAAAGACGGTACTGATGAACCCATTTGCAAGGCAGCAGTGGAGACTCAGACTTAGAGATCAGACTTGTGGACACAGTGGGGCTGGGAAGGAGAGGATGGGACACATGGAGGGAGTAGCGTGGAAAAACAGGCACTACTATATGTGAAAATAGACAGCCAGTGGGAATGTGCTGTTTGAATCAGGGAGCTCAGACTAGTGCTCTGTGACAACCTAGAGGGGCGGGGTGGGGTGGGAGTGGGAGCGCGGTTCAAGGAGGAGGAACATATGTGTACCTCTGGCTGATTCGTGTTGATGTATGGCGGAAACCAACACAGTATTGTAGAGCAATCATCCTTCAATTAAAAATAAATAAATCTTTAAAGAAAAGAAGCAGACTCAGGTCATCAGTAATGACAGAGCTAAGAGAGAGGCTTGTTTGAAGTTCCTTGTACTTTCAAGATTTTGGGGTTTTTTTGTTTTGTTTTGTTTTGTTTTACTTTCAAGGTTTTGTGAGGTAAGGACACAAAGTTTTTTCATGGACTGAATGAAAAATGTACACTCTTCTTGAGGTATGTCTAATGTTTAGCAATTCTTTTGTTATTAAATTTAATTTTATTATATTATGGTCAGAAAATACATTATGTGTGATATTGATCCCTTGGGAATTTTTCTAGTATACCTTTATTACTGAAAACATAGTCTGTTTTCTTTAGTATTCTATGTGTTCTCCCAAGAAATATACATTCTGTTAGTAAGTGTGCTTAAACATTAATTGTTTTGTTCAAATCTTCAATATGTATTTTATTTTTGTTGGCTTGGTATGTGTTTCTAAATAGGGATGTAAAAAATCTCCAATTATAATTATACTATCTCTCCTTGCAGTTGTCAGTTGCTGCTTTATATATTAATAGTTGCAGGCCCCATTGTTAGGTGCGTACATATTTATGGTGAAAATGTATTTTGTTCTATTGATCCTTTTATAGATAAATAACATCCTTCTTTATCCTTTGATGTATTTTGCCGTAATTCCTATTTAGGTAAAAGGATTGCTACCCCAGCTTTCTCTTGGTTCATATCCATGCTGTTGTTATCAACTTTTCTATGTCTTTTTACTCTGTGTCTCTTGTAGACAACATATTATTTCGTTTTGTTGTTCAGCATACTCTGACAGTTTCTATTTTGTAATTGTTGAGTTGAACTCATTTATAATTATTATAATTACTGTAACATAGGACATAGTTCTGCCATCATATTTCGTAGTTTGCAGTATTTTTGTTACTTTTTTCAACCTTTATAATTTCCACTATATTCCTTGAAACTTCTTCTGGAAGTTGAAAAGTTATAGTGGTTGTCCTTATTAGGACATATTCATGGCCATTTACCCTAATGATTCCTTAAACTTGTCAAGCTATATCTTCCCCCAGTTAAGACAAGGATTTTAGTACACTTTCATGACCGATTTGTCAACTTGCTTCCTATCCCAATCATACTGATATTTATCCAGGATGTAAGAGTCGGTTATTATGGATAATATCCTTTCTCTTTTTCCTCTGTACCTAGCTGCGTTTAGTCACTTAGTCATGTCCAACTCTTTACAACCCCCTGGACTGTAGCCCGCCAGGCTCTTCTGTCCATGAGGATTCTCCAGGGCAAGAATACTGGAGTGGGTTGCCATTTCCTCCTCCAGGGGAGTCTTCCCCACCAGGGATCGAACCCAGGTCTCTGGCACTGCAGGAAGATTCTTTACCATCTGAGCCACCAGAGGAGCAATCTGTACCTAGACTTTTTGTAAATCTGCAATAGGCTTAACCAAAATATCTGAAGATTTTTTTCTTGCCATACCTCTTGTATTCTGTCCTATATTTGCTTTACTTACTGAGAGCTTACTTTAAAAACTATTTTCAATATGAGTCTCTGTGTGATTAATACTACACATTGAATACCTGAGAATGTTTCTTATTGTGCCTTTACACTTAGGTAACATCTTGGGTGTGAGGTCAAAGTTCTTTTAATGTTTCAATAATAACTGCTCCGCTGCCTCTCAGCATCCAGAATTACTGTTGAGAAATCTGATCTTTCTTCCTTTACAGATGAATTACCTTTCTCTTTGAAGAATTTTAGAATTTTACCTTTTTATTCAAAATGTTTAAAGTCATTATTATGTGTTCTTCTGGCAATCTTGATTCCAGCTTGTGCTTCCTCCAGCCCAGCGTTTCTCATGATGTACTCTGCATATAAGTTAAATAAGCAGGGTGACAATACACAGCCTTGAGGTATTCCTTTTCCTATTTGGAATCAGTCTGTTGTTCCATATCCAGTTCTAACTGTTTCTTCCTGACCTGCATACAGATTTCTCAAGAGGTAGGTCAGGTGGTCTGGTATTCCCATTTCCTTCAGAATTTTCCACAGTTTATTGTGATCCACACAGTCAAAGGCTTTGGCATAGTCAATAAAGCAGAAATAGATGTTTCTCTGGGAACCCTCTTGCTTTTTTGATGATCCAGCGGATGTTGCCAATTTGATCTCTGGTTCCTCTGCCTTTCCTAAAACCAGCTTGAACATCTGGAAGTTCACGGTTCATGTATTGCTGAAGCCTGGCTTGGAGAATTTTGAGCATTACTTTACTAGCGTGTGAGATGAGTGCAATTGTGTGGTAGTTTGGGCATTCTTTGGGATTGCCTTTCTTTGGGATTGGAATGAAAACTGACCTTTCCCAGTCCTGTGGCCACTGCTGAGTTTTCCAAATTTGCTGGCACATTGAGTGCAGCACTTTCACAGCATCATCTTTCAGGATTTGAAATAGCTCAACTGGAATTCCATCACCTCCACCAGCTTTGTTCATAGTGATGCTTTCTAAGGCCCACTTGACTTCACATTCCAGGATGTCTGGCTCTAGGTGAGTGGTCACACCATTGTGATTATCTGGGTTGTGAAGATCTTTTTCGTACAGTTCTGTGTATTCTTGTCACCTCTTCTGAATATCTCCTGCTTCTGTTAGGTCCATACCATTTCTGTCCTTTATTGAGCCCATCTTTGCATAAAATGTTCCCTTAGTATATCTCTAATTTTCTTGAAGAGATCTCTAGTCTTTCCCATTCTGTTGTTTTCCTCTATTTATTTGCATTGATCGCTGAGGAAGGCTTTCTTATCTCTCCTTGCTATTCTTTGGAACTCTGCTTTCAAATGGGAATATCTTTCCTTTTCCCCTTTGCTTTTCGCCTCCCTTCTTTTCACAGCTATTTGTAAGGCCTCCTCAGACAGCCGTTTTGCTTTTTTGCATTTCTTTTTCCTGGGAATGGTGTTGATCCCTGTCTTCTGTACAATGTCATGAACCTCCGTCCATGGTTTATCAGGCACTCTGTCTATCAGATCTAGTCCCTTAAATCTTATTTCTCACTTCCACTGTATAATCATAAGGGATTTGATTTAGGTCATACCTGAATGGTCTAGTGGTTTTCTCCACTTTCTTCAGTTTCAGTCTGAATTTGGCAATAAGGAGTTCATGATCTGAGCCACAGTCAGCTCCTGGACCAACCTAGCCATCATATTAAAAAGCAGAGACATTACTTTGCCAACAAAGGTCTGTCTAGTCTAGGCTATGGTTTTTCCATAGTGGTCATGTATGAATGTGAGAGTTGGACTACAAAGAAAGCTGAGCACCGAAGAATTGATGCTTTTGAACTGTGGTGTTGGAGAAGACTCTTGAGAGTCCCTTGGACTGCAAGGACATCCAACCAGTCCATCTTAAAGGAGATCAGTCCTGGGTGTTCATTGGAAGGACTGATGTTGAAGCTGAAACTCCAATACTTTGGCCACCTGATGCGAAGAGCTCACTCATTTGAAAAGACCCTGATGCTGGGAAAGATTGAGGGCAGGAGGAGAAGGGGATGACAGAGGATGAGATGGTTGGATGGCATCACCAACTCGATGGACATGGGTTTGGGTGGACTCTGGGAGTTGGTGATGGACAGGGAGGCCTGGCGTGCTGCGGTTCATGGGGTTGCAAAGAGTTGAACATGACTGAGTGACTGAACTGATTATGTGTTCAGGTTGGGACTTTCTTTATCTCCTCTATTTTAACCTGTATGAGCCCTTCTAATGTAAGGTCTTTAATCTCCCTCTGATCCTGGAAATTTTAATTCATTACTTCTTTAAATAATTTCCCTTTGCTATTTTTATTTTCTCTTCTTTTGGAATGCCCATTACCCAAAGATTAGCACTCTTACTTCTATACTCTTATCTTGTAACTTTCCATTTTCTACCTTTTTATCCTTCCTTGTTACCTTCTGAGGGTTCCTCAATCTGGTTGGACAGCCCACTAATTAATTTTTCAGCTCTTTTCATTGTACTCTATCTCACCTACTATATTTCTGTATTTAAATGTTTTATACCTAATCTTTTGTAACTAGTATTTCCATTGATTCATTTTATACTTTCTTATTATATTGTCTAATATCTTTTTTCCTTAAGTATATTTGCCACACTTACTTTAAATTCCTAGTCCTTTTATTCCAATAATTCTGATTCAAATGGTATATGTTATCCAATTTGTTTTCTTTTAAAGTAGTTGTACATCTCAGATGGCTACTTACTTTGGTCCCGTAAGTTCTTTCTCCCTTGGAGTATCATTACGTGTTTGGAAATGCACCTTTGGTAAGGGTCTCAGGTTAGGCTCCAGTCTATATCAGCCTCTGTTGGGTTTAAAGAGAAGGGAATGGATGAACCCCAGGGCAGAGAGACCCAGACATTGTTGATCATTTCCCAAGTTGACACTTTCAAGCAGCACCTCTGGTCACCTTTAAACTCAGAAAGAAACAAAATTGGAAGAAAGTCTATCTAGATTGCAATCCATCAGCCCTCAAGGTTGAGAAGAGAAGAGGATGATTAAATATCTGAAGGCAGATTGTCCATCTTCACTTGTTTACATTAGATCCTCTCTCCTCAAGTCTATAAGTCTATGTACTGCCCTGATAGTACTGTCTAGATCCCTCACCTGCAGTCTAGGCTTTTCCTGCTGCTTTCTGTGGTGAAAGGGGTAGACAATGATAACTTAAGAATCATAATAAAGACAAGGACAGACATTTTTAATGTTTCTCCCATTGGTCCTTTAACCGTCACCTCTAGTAGGCCTTCCAGTGTAGGCTATAAAACCACATACACACACCAGTACAGTTTTCCATTTTCCAAGAGATTTTGCTGTGGCTTTTCATAAGTTTTCAACCTTATTTCAGTTTTTTCCAGGGCTGATTTCTGGAGAGGGAGTCAAATATCCATGCTAGTTCCCCATCTAAAACAGAAATCAATCTTTGAATTTCTGTAAAATATGAAGCCTGTGATGATAACAGATGACATTTCACTAAGGGGTTTCTTTGCAGAAGAGTTTATTCTCATTGGCTTGTCAATGAAAATATCTAAAACAATATCCATTTGATGTCACATGAAAATATGGAGAAATGTTCAATACTACCATTCAAAGACAACCTGTCATCATCAGTTGTTTTAGCTCAGGAATCAGCTACAATACATTCATTCATGAGTCTCACAATCTCTGATGCTATCCTTGGGAACATTAATATGCTTGAGCTTAAGCAGAGGAGTAGATAAGGAAAAATTAGATGAAAAAAGAGAGTGAGATATGAGAAAGGTGTGGCAAGGTACCACTAATAATTTTTCATTTGTCAAAAAAAAAAAGTGAGTCGATTTACTATCTTAAGAGTTTTTCCCCATTTGTCTCTTAGTTGGCATATAAATAGAAAAAATTTTGAATTATTTCAGCTGATTTCATCAATAACTGTATTGTTCCTTATGTTCCAGCTGCTGGAAAGCTGTACAAACATAAGCTGCTGGATGGCATAAAGTCTCTCAAAGGTGAGCGAAACGCAGATAAAATTGAGACTCCTCACATTTTGCACTTGCTTTTTTTTAAAAAAATCCCATTTATTTTTTGGTGGTGACAAATTTGTCAGTCTAACATGTTCATTTATTAGGTGTTTTTGTCTCATTGTTTACTGCTTTGAACATAACTAGCTTTGAAAAAATTATTTTTGTTTCTATCATTGCACTTCAAGTTCTATTTTCTAAATATGACTATAAAGGCAGTTTCTTGCCAGAATTCACCAGACTTGCCTAATTTTTTAGTTCCTTCCTTATAAATGTTGCATAAGAACTATAATCAAATCCTCTGGACAAAAATGAGGAATAAGTTCTGTTCTTGATTCTTAAATCTTTAGGATTTAACAAACTTTATTGTTCCTTTGATTTTTCACTCTCTAATTAATGCATGGATATGTCTAGCACTTTTCACTTTGTCATTATTGTTTGTTTTTCTCATTCCCATTTTATTTTTACCTAAGGAGTGGATCTTAATGTTGATAAGCTGGACGCCTTCCTGGAAAATATGGGCTTTAAGATTGAAGAAGAAGAACATAGAGACCTGCTAAACAACTTGCCCCTGGATGGTGAGCTGCTCCTGGTGAAATTTTTGATTCATATATGAGAATTGCTGAGAGTATATTTAAAGTTGTGCAGATTTTAGAACAAGAGATAAGGGCCCAGTCCTCAAGAATGCATCAATTTGTGCAGTGGACCTTATTGAGTGCCTAATATACATAAGCTATTAAAAATATTAAAATGAAGGATGATATACATAAGCTATTAGAAATATAAAAGTGACAGTGTCCTCTAAAAGTTCACAGTCTAGTAAAAAGGCTTGCATGTTAACAAGTCCTCATAATGGCTATGTGGTTGTGTTATAATAATTAAAAATGTTTTCATTAAGATTCTAAAGGAGGGAAAAGCTAAGTTTGCCAAGAAAAGGATCAGAGAAAACTTTATCAGGTGTGTAGAAATTCTTCATTAAAAAAAAAATCCTAGATGAGGAAAGCAGTGCATGAAAAAGCATAAAATCATGCAAAATCACATGGTTAGGGAACTAGCAAGAATTTCTCTATGGCTAGGATATGGGCTCGCACAGAGTCAGATACGACTGAAGTGACTTAGCAGTAGCAGCAGCAAGATATAAACTTCATGTCATAAAGTTGCAGAAAACAAGCTGAAAAGGAAGGCTGCCAAGACTAGAAGCTCAAATCAGGCATTAGAGTTTGAGCCTTCTTTCTGTTGAGTTGTTTTGGTAATTTGTGCCTTTTCTAGGAATTTGCCCATTTCATCTAAATTGTCTAATTTGTTGACATGAAGTTATTCATAGTATTTCTTTATAATCCTCTTAGTTTCTGTAAAGTTAGTGTTGGTCTCCTCATTTTGATCTGTCTTATCTCTTTTTATTTGGTTACTCTAGCTAAGAGTTTGACAATTTTGTTGATCTTTCCAAAGAGCCAACATCAATTTTCCTTACTGATTTTCTGCTTTCCATTTTATTGATTTCACTTCTAATCTCTTATTATTTCCTTCTTTCAGTTTACATTGGATTTAGTTTACTTTGTTTTCTAGATCCTTAAAATGAAAATTTAGATTATTAATTTCAGATTTTTCTTTTTTTCTAACATAATTGTTTTCAACTTCAATCAAAAAATGTTGATATGGTTTCATTTTCATTCAACTAGAAATACTTTCTAAGTTCCCATTGTGATTTCTCTTTTGATCCATGGGTTATCTTAAAATGTGTTTTTAATATTTTATAAATATTATAAATATTTAATAAAATGTGTTTTCCAAATATTTGTGTATTTCTTAAATTTCCTTCTACTATTGATTTTGAATTAATTTCACTGTAGTCAGAGAACATACTTCCTGTGATCTCAGAACTGAATGACTTTTTTATGACCTAGGATAATGGTGTATCCTGGAGGATGTTTTATGGTTGATAATATTGTTTGTCTTTTTTATTCTACTGTTTTTCTATTTAGGTGTTGTAGCCATTATCAAAAATTTGATATTGAACTCTCCAAGTATTATACTTTACTTGTCTGTTTCTCCCTTCAATTTTAGCCTTCATCCCATAGGCAGTAGTGTATCTAGAATATTTCAATTTTGGAAGTTGGTGCTGATGGCAACATAGAGGGCACTATTGGAAAGCAAGACTCAAATTTAAAACATATTGCTGTGTTCCAACAAGAGATGATAAGGGCCTGGGCGAGTGAAGTGAACTTAGTGGTGGATTAGTCATCATGGACTGATTTGGGAAACATTTTAGAATTAAAATGAATAGGGCTTAAGTGACTGATTACATGTGAGTTATGAAAAAAAAAGAAAAATTTTAGAGTCTTCCCTGGAGGTCCAATGGTCAAGACTCTGCACTAATGCAGGGGCCATGGGTTCTATCCCTGGCCAGGAATAAAGATCCCACATACCATGTGGCCAAAACTAATAATAAACTTTAGCTTTAAAACATTTTTTTTCGGAAGCAGACATCTCCTTGTGACTAAATCATAAATTGTATCATACCCAATTTGAGAATTGAGAAAAGATTCAGGTTGTAATATCAAAAGAATAGTTTCAGTTTTACACATTTTGAATTTGAGATATGTATAGGACTTTGATCCATAATCACTTTGAACCATAATCACAGAAAACTAGCCAATCTGATCACATGGAACACAGCCTTGTCTAATTCAATGAAACTAAGCCATGCCGTGTGGGGCCACCCAAGACAGACGGGACATGGTGGAGAGGGCTGACAGAATGTGGTCCACTGGTGAAGGGAATGGCAAACCACTTTAGTATTCTTGCCTTGAGAACCCCATGAACAGTATGAAAAGGCAAAATGATAGGATACTGAAAGAGGAACTCCCCAGGTCGGTAGGTGCCCAATATGCTACTGGAGATCAGTGGAGAAATAACTCCAGAAAGAATGAAGGGTAGAGCCAAAGCAAAAACAATACCCAGTTGTGGATGTGACTGGTGATAGAAGCAAGGTCCAATGCTATGAAGAGCAATATTGCATAGGAACCTGGAATGTTAGGTCCATGAATCAAGGCAAATTGGAAGTGGTCAGACAGGAGATAGCAAGAGTCCACATTCTAGGAATCAGTGAACTAAAGTGGACAGGAATGGGTGAATTTAACTCAGATGACCATTATATCTACTACTGTGGGCAGGAATCCCTTAGAAGAAATGGAGTAGCCATCATAGTCAACAAAAGAGTCCAAAATGCAGTACTTGGATGAGTCTCAAAAATGAGAGAATGATCTCTCTTCGTTTCCAAGGCAAACCATTCAATATCACGGTAATCCAAGCCTATGCCCCAACCAGTAATGCTGAAGAAGCTGAAGTTGAACGGTTCTATGAAGACTTGCAAGACCTTTTAGAACTAACACCCAAAAAAGATGTCCTTTTCATTATGGGGACTGGAATGCAAAAGTAGGAAGTCAAGAAACACCTGGAGTAACAGGCAAATTTGGCCTTGGAGTACAGAATGAAGCAGAGCAAAGGCTAATAGAGTTTTGCCAAGAAAATGCACTGGTCATACTGAACACCCTCTTCCAACAGCACAAGAGAAGACTCTACGCATGGACATCACTAGTTGGTCAACACCAAAATCAGATTGATTATGTTCTTTGCAGCCAAAGATAGAGAAGCTCTATACAGTCAGCAAAAACAAGACTGGGAGCTGACTGCGGCTCAGATCATGAATTCCTTATTGCTAAATTCAGACTGAAATTGAAGAAAGTAGGGAAAACCACTAGACCATTCAGGTATGACCTAAATCAAATCCCTTATGATTATACAGTGGAAGTGAGAAATAGATTTAAGGGACTAGATCTGATAGACAGAGTGCCTGATGAACTATGGACAGAGGTTCATGACATTGTACAGGAGACAGGGATCAAGACCATCCCCATGGAAAAGGAATGCAAAAAAGCAAAATGGTTGTCTGAGGAGGCCTTACAAATAGCTGTGAAAAGAAGGGAGGCAAAAAGCAAAGGGGAAAAGGAAAGATATTCCCATTTGAAAGCAGAGTTCCAAAGAATAACAAGGAGAGATAAGAAAGCCTTCCTCAGCGATCAATGCAAAGAAATAGAAGAAAAAAACAGAATGGGAAAGACTAGAGATCTCTTCAAGAAAATTAGAGATATACCAAGGGAACATTTCATGCAAAGATGGGCTCAATAAAGGACAGAAATGGTATGGACCTAACAGAAGCAGAAGGTATTCAGAAGAGGTGGCAAGAATACACAGAACTGTACGAAAAAGCTCTTCACAACCCAGATAATCACAATGGTGTGACCACTCACCTAGAGCCAGACATCCTGGAATGTGAAGTCAAGTGGGCCTTAGGAAGCATCACTATGAACAAAGCTAGTGGAGGTGATGGAATTCCAGTTGAGCTATTTCAAATCCTGAAAGATGATGCTGTGAAAGTGCTGCACTCAATGTGCCAGCAAATTTGGAAAACTCAGCAGTGGCCACAGGACTGGAAAAGGTCAGCTTTCATTCCAATCCCAAAGAAAGGCAATCCCAAAGAATGCTCAAACTACTGCACAATTGCATTCATCTCACACGCTAGTAAAGTAATGCTCAAAATTCTCCAAGCCAGGCTTCAGCAATACGTGAACCGTGAACTTCCAGATGTTCAAGCTGGTTTTAGGAAAGGCAGAGGAACCAGAGATCAAATTGCCAACATCTGCTGGATCATTGAAAAAGCAAGAGAGTTGCAGAAAAACATCTATTTCTGCTTTATTGACTATGCCAAAGCCTTTGACTGTGTGGATCACAATAAACTGTGGAAAATTCTGAAAGAAATGGAAATATCAGACCACCTGACCTGTCTCTTGAGAAACCTATATGCAGGTCAGGAATCAACGGTTAGAACTGGACATGAAACAACAGACTGGTTCCAAATAGGAAAAGGAGTACATCAAGGCTGTATATTGTCACCCTGCTTATTTAACTTATATGCAGAGTACATTATGAGAAACGCTGGGCTGGAGGAAGCACAACCTGGAATCAAGATTGCTGCATATAACCTCAGATATGCAGATGACACCACCCTTATGGCAGAAAGTGAAGAGGAACTTAAAAGCCTCTTGATGAAAGTGAAAGAGGAGAGTGAAAAGTTGGCTTAAAGCTCAACATTCAGAAAACTAAGATCATGGCAACTGGTCCCATCACTTCATGGCAAATAGATGGGGAAACAGTGGAAACAGTATCAGACTTTATTTTGGGGGGCTCCAAAATCACTGCAGATGGTGATTGAAGCCCTGAAATTAAAAAATTAAAAGATTACTCCTTGGAAGGAAAGTTATGACCAACCTAGACAGCATATTAAAAAGCAGAGACATTACTTTGCCAGCAAAGGTCGGTCTAGTCAAGGCTATGGTTTTTCCAGTGGTCATGTATGGATGTGAAAGTTGGACTGTGAAGAAAGCTGAGCACCGAAAAATTGATGATTTTGAACTTAGGTGTTGGAGAAGACTCTTGAGAGTCCCTTGGACTGCAAGGAGATCCAACCAGTCCATCCTAAAAGAGATCACTCCTGGGTGTTCATTGGAAGGACTGATGCTGAAGCTGAAACTCCAGTACTTTGGTCACCTCATGCAATGCGTTGACCCATTGGAAAGGACCCTGATGCTGGGAGGGATGGGGGCAGGAGGAGAAGGGGACAACAGAAGATGAGATGGCTGGATGGACTCGATGGATATGAGTCTGAGTAAACTCCAGGAGTTGGTGATGGACAGGGAGGCCTGGTGTGCTGCGATTCATGGGGTCGCAAAGAGTCAGACACGACTGAGTGACTGAACTGACTGAACTGATAGGACTTGGAACTAGAAATATGTATAAAGATATTTGGAAATGAATAATAATTTTCTTACTTGACTTTCCCTAGGAAGTTAGCTGTCCACAGATTTAGCAAAGTTTAGCATTGTGCCAAAACACTGTAAAGACTATTAGCAGACCAACAGGAGAAGCAAAATTAATAAATAAGTGGAGGGAATATTTGATAAGGAAACTTTGAAAGTAAGCAAATAGACTAAGGAGGAAAGTAGTCTTAAGAAAAAGACAGGGAAAAATTTAGCTAGGATGAATTCTGAACTACCAGAAACAAGTTCAAAATGAAGAAATAATTCCAAAATAATTTTCCTTTATAACTATCACACCTAGTATATGTTAGAGTAACCTCTAGTAGTGAGACCCACAAGTATCCACTAGGAAAAGTTTGCAAGATAACAAACCCCTTCGAGAAAAACAATAAAAACCTGGGCTTTATCCCACTGGCTCTACTGATTATATGGCATTATGGAAAGAATTTGAAATTTGGAATAAGACACAGACTTAAATCTCAGCTCTGTCTGTGCAAGATTGTTCAAATTAATCCCTCTGAGTCTTAGTTTCTTAAAAAAAGAAGAAGAATGTAATAGTTACCTTTCCTAAATGTTGTAAGTTTCTAGGATAGGGCCTAACACAGAGTAGGCATTTAATAGTAGATTTTATTATTAGTATTTATAATGACCCATATATATTCATGTCGACACAATGCCACTTAACTATGCCTTTGCTATGGCCAGAGAAATGGAAATTTTCCATAGGATAATTTTTTCTTTATTTCTTGAAATATATAGTTTCCCAGTATTTTTGACTTGCGTATAAAAGGATGTAGATATATTTTATTATCATATTTTCCAGGTAATTTAAATGGTACTAGAATGCCACAACAGTGATTTTGGTCATGGACGTATCAGCCAACTCTTGGAGTACCAATTCTGAGGTCAATGAGCCCATGGGAAATAACATTAGAAACCTGTTTCAGGCTATTCATGAGTCTTCTGTAGGACTAACTGAAATAGATGAGAACAGACAGCTTCCTGTGAGACACTGATCATCCATCGGGCTGTTCCCTCTAAATACCCCATTTAAAAGGAAAATACTAATAAAGATTTTTAAACTGCTTATTAAAGTTTAGTCAGGTTGATCAAAGCTCTTTTTTTTTCAATACTGAGTATGGATAATGCCTGAACACAGCTAAGTGTTACCTGTGCATTGAGCAAAAAACTAAGTTGTTTTGGTGTTTTGTTTTGGCCACATTGCATAACTTGCAGGATCTTAGTTCCCCAACCAGGTGTCAAACCCATGCAGTGGAAGCATGGAGTCTTAACCACTGGGCTGCCAGGGAAGTCCCCAAAAGTAGGTATTTTCAATGCTCCAAGTCAGATCTTTCCTACTTGAGCATTTGCCCCTTTTAAGATGCTTGTCAACCTTATCATCAATGAAAAACAAGAATTTTTCTAGATCTGAAAGTAGAGAGGGTGACTTTTTAAATGTCAGTCCACCATTCCACCATGTAGAGTTTATCTTAATAGAATAAAAGTGAAGTTGGAAGTGTGAGGTAAGTATCTTCTTTATAATCAAGAGGTTTGTCTTTCCACACTTTCCATTTGGAATGAAAATAGGATAAAACTCTAAAGCAAACCATAACATTTGCTGAATTTCATGTTTTTCTTCAGTGTATAACTTATATCTGTCTTCCATTTCTCTCTTTTATTGTCTTTGTGAATAAAATTCTGTCTTCTCTTACAGATGAGGGGAAAGTAGATGTGAGTGTGGTAATGGAGGAAGGAAACTTTTTTACAGGTAGGTTAGATTTTTATTAACTCATTGTTAAGCATCTACTATACTCCAAGTATGGATACAAAAAAACCAACCTTCCAGGAGCTTATGTAGTTGAGGCAAGGAAAAAACTATAAATCAATGCAATAAAATGTTATAGGTGCTTTGTTTAAAACCTATACCAAGCAAAGGAAGAGCAGAATGGTCAGTTGAACCTGAGGAGGAGAAACTGGTGAATGCTTTAATAGTATGGGCGACAGTGAGCTGATCCTTGAAAGGTGAGTCAGTTTTGCCGGATAGACAGAGTGGGATGGGCAGAACTTGTGGCTGTCACCTTATGTGGCAAAAGACCATATATGTGGAAATGTGATTAAGGATGATCTGGAGATGGAGAAAATATCCTTGATTATCCAGCTGACCCTAAATGTAATCACAGATACCCTTAGAAAAAGGAAGCAAAGTGAAATTTGATGACAGAAAAAGTAGAAGGCAATGCAGCAATGGAAGCCAGATGCTATATTGCTGACTTTAAAGATGGAAGAGGGGTCATGAACCAAGGAAAGTAAGTGGCCTCTAGACATGGAAAATGCAAGGGAACGGATTCTCTCTCTAGAGCCCCCTGAAGGAGCCAGCCTTGCAGACACCTTGATGTTACCCCAGCGGGACTGACTCAGACCTCTGACCCCCAGAACTGCACAAGAAACAAATCCATGTTGTTTTAGGTCACCAAGATTTTGGTAATTTGTAACATATAGCAATATCAGGAAACTAATATAAGAGACAAATTATGGAGGACCTTGGATACCAAATAAAGGAGTGTGAGTTTTATTCTGTGCTGAGTGGGAAGTCATTCCCGGGTTTTAAACAGGGGACTATGTGATTAGATTTTCAAATTAGAAAGATTACTCAAGCTGCAGTATAAATGATGGATGGAGATTTGTGTGCTAGAATAGAGTCAGGGAGACTAGTTATGAAGCAGATTTTAACTGTTCAGGCAAAAGACAATAAAGGGCAAAACTAAACCGTTCTTTATGAGACTTGAAAAGAAAGGGGCATATGTAAGAGATGTTAGAGATGTAGAATCTATAGGATTTGGCTACTCATGAGCTATGGAAATAGAGCAAAAGGATGGAGTGAAGGCTGACTCCTTTGTTTCTGAGCTGGGTAGTTGGGTGGGTGATAACGACATTTACCAAAATAAAGACTTCAGCAAAACAGACTTAGGAACAAAGAGATAGTCTTCATTTTGGTCATATTGAATTTGGGGTTCCTGTGAGACATCTATGGGAAATTGAATGATAGGCAGTTGAATATGTGGGTAAGAATCTGAAACCACCTCTTTTTTCTGAGTCAGTCAGACCTCAAGTCAGGAAGAGAATCTGTGTAAATGTGGAGTTAAATTCAGAGGAATTTACCTCAAAGCTTCAATTTTCTCCATAAAGTGTAAAACAAAATCATCTACTGAAAAAAAAAAAAAAAAGGCACAGTAAGGAGGCAGGGAACGTCAAAAAAAGTATTGCTGACTTTGGGCTTTCCAGGTGGCACTAGAGGTAAAGGACCCACCTGCCAATGAAGGGGACATAAGAGATGCAGGTTCAGTCCCTGGGTTGGGAAGATCCCCCAGAGGACGACATGGCAACCCACTCCAGTATTCTTGCCTGGAGAATCCCATGGACAGAGGAGCCTGGCAGGCTACATTCCATAGGGTTGCAGAGTCAGACACAACTGAAACGACTTAGCATGCATGGACATTGCTGGTTTCAGATTACTTTGGTAGAAAATAGGGACTAGAGAAATATATGAAAGCACTGCAGAGAAGTGCCAAGAGTCAAACAAGGTCAGTTATCATAAATAAGTAACTTTTCCCATGATTATGGTATTCTTCAGGTGGACCAAGTTAGGAATTTCTCAAGGCTGATGTGCCAAAAGAATGAAAGCATAAAGACATGAAAGGTGTAGTCAAGAGAGTGGTTAAGTGGTCAAGTATGGGCAGATAGGGAAAGAACTGAAAATGGAAATTATAATGGAAATTATGAACTTAGAGAAAAGTGAGGGGGTGGAATGAAGGGCTCTACAGAAATTATAACATGTGTGGTAGGAGTAAGGAAGTAAGTGAAGTGGGAAAATATGAAGTTCTGGCCAGGAACATGCATGTTAGAATTTAAGATTTTAAAAAGCACTTCCAGGTGATAACAAAGTCAAGGGTATGTCCATGTCAGTTAACTAGTATAGAATTTATGAGATAAGTCTGAGGATAAGGAGATCAGAGATCTGGAGAATAAGTTGTTGAATGAGCCCTCCAAATAAAGACTGGAATTCACTGTAATGATGCCAGGAGTTTAAGTGCAGAGGAAGACTGTGAGTAACAGGATATAAGCTCCTGACATGACCAAGAAATCAATTAAGTGACAATAAAAAGAAAGTGTTTCATAAATCTCAAAAGAGGAAAGGTTTCCTCCAACTAATAAAAAAAATTAAAAAAAAAAAAATTAAAAAAAAAAAGAGGAAAGGTTTGAGCATAGTTGGAAAGCAGCAACTGGAATCCAGGAGAATGCCAAGCCCTAAGGCTATGGGATATAGAATAATGAGCAGGTTTCTCTAAATAAAAAATTAATAATAATAATAATAGAAAAGTCTATTAGGAAAAGGTGAAATTAACTTAAGAAAGAAGGTGAGAGTCTGCAAAGAGATTGATGATATAGACAAATTGAAATTTAATGACATATGAGTCCAAAAGGGCACTATAGGAAGGGTTGAAAAGCAATGGAGGAAAAATTAGAATGGTAAAACAGAATATAGAGAGGGTAGACATTTTTGAGATCCTTACCTTTTGAGAAAGGAGATGATACAAATAAAAGAGTGGTACAAATAAAAGAATAATAATCTTGAGGCAGAAGGTGGTTCATGTCTGTCAAAACTTGATGAAGTTAGCAGACTGAGGAAACCAAAATTGAAAAAGACACATGTATCCTATTGCTCACTGCAACACTATTTACAATAGCTAGAACATGAAAGCAACCTAGATGTCCATCGAGGGATTAATGGATAAAGAATTTGTGGTACATATACACAATGGAATATTACTCAGCCATAAAGAAGGAATACATTTGAGTCAGTTCTAATGAGGTGGATAAACCTACAGCTTATTATACAGAGTGAAGTAAGTCAGAAAGAGAAAGATAAGTATCATATACTAATGCATATATACGGAATCTAGAAAGATATACTGAAGAATTTATTTGCAGGGCAGCAATGGAGAAACAGATAGAGAGAACAGACTTATGGACATGGGAGAAGGGAGGAGAGGGTGAGATGTATTAGGAACGTGGAAACTTTTATTACCATATGTAAAATAGATAGCCATCAGGAATTTTCTGTATGTCTCAGGAAACTCAAACAGGGGCTATGTATCAACCTAGAGGGGTAGGATAGAGAGGGAGAAGGGAGGGAGATTCAAAAGGGAGGGGATACATGTATACCTATGGCTGATTCATGTTCAGGTTTGACAGAAAACAACAAAATTCTGTAAAGCAATTGTCCTTCAATTAAAAAATAAATAAATTTTTGAAAAAAGAAAGAAGGCCCTGGAGAAAAGCCCAGGTATAGTTCCACGACACATGATCAAAAAGACTGTAAAACTGGGATTTTAATGCATGCACAAAATTTTATTTTAATAGCAGTTATTTCCTTATTGATATATTCTCTGCTGCTGCTGCTGCTAAGTCGCTTCAGTCATGTCCAACTCTGTGCGACCCCATAGACAGCAGCCCACCAGGCCCTTCTGTCCATGGAATTCTGCAGGCAAGAATACTGGAGTGGGTTGCCATTTCCTTCTCCAATTCATGAACGTGAAAAGTGAAAGTGAAGTCACTCAATTGTGTCCGACTCTTAGCAACCCCATGGACTGCAGCCTACCAGGCTCCTCTGTCCATGGGATTTTCCAGGCAAGAGTACTGGAGTGGGTTGCCATTGCCTTCTCCGATATATTCTCTCACTCTACCTATTTACTGATGAATGTTTTCATCTACTGACTCGCAGCCTAACTTTGATCACCTTTGTTTAGCCAAAATACTTTAAGATCATGTCTTAGCAGTAGTTTACATTCTTGCCAGGTTTGCTTCATTGACAAAGACAATATAGGGATTTTTTTAACAATAAAGAATCATCATTCTTCAAATTGTCAACCATTACCATGTTTTACTTTTTAAAGGTGAGAAAGTTGATACTAGTAACCTGGAAAATTTTCTGGAAAATATGGGGATAGATCTCACAGAAGATAAAGGCATGGAACTACTGAACAATCTTCCAGTTGATGGTGAGCATTAAAAATACCACAGTGGGGAAAAAAGTCATAGTGACCTTCAAGGAAACTTGAGACTACAGACTACAGACTTACATGACTAATACACGCTATTTATGGACTGTCTCATGCCCTCCCCACCAAAATGATTTTACCAAGTTGAGAGCTGTTTCCATTCTTGAGTTTTATTCTTTTAAGTGAAATAATAAGAATGTCTAGAATAAAACATGCAAGTCTGTATTTCTAAAATTATGTGTGTTTTATTCTATTTTAAAATATCTAGATTGCTGTCTGAGCTTTGGATTTTTCCCTTTCTTGCAGCCCAAAGAAGGGTGTATATGAACAGGTTGATGAAAGAATTGCAGTCTCTTGAAGGTAAGTGAGAAGTATGAAAAGGCAATTAAAACTGAGGACATTGAGCTCTGTTCTTATTTTCAAAAACTCTGTTTTACATATTTCAGATTATTAATCCTGCTGTCCCAGTTATTAATTCAGTATTTATTCTTTATATGCCTTAGGTACTGTACCTTCACCAAAATTGTTTAACTACAGTAAACTCCAAAGCTTTGGTTCCCAAATAAAGTTGTATATCAGAGTAACTGGGGAAGAGGGAAAGATTTAGCATTCAGATTACTGGGCCTCTTTCAGTCATATTGATATTGACTTAGAGATAGTACCTAGAAATGTGTGTTATTAAATGTATAGGATTATGATAGAGTAAATCCATGGACAGGATGGATGGATGGATATTTCTCCATTAATTTAGCAAGTTTCAAATACTACTGTACAGATGTTTATAAAGGTTAATTTTAGTCTTTGTCATGACTTATCAGATATCTCCTGGAAGGAAATGGCAACCCACTCCAGTACTCTTGCCTGGAAAATTCCATGGCTGGAGGAGCCTGGTAGGCTACAGTCCACTGGGTCGCAAAGAGTCGGACATGACTGAGCGACTTCACTTTCTTTCTTTCTATAGTTCCTTTTGGAGAAGGAAATGGCAACCCACTCCAGTGTTCTTACCTGGAGAATCCCATGGATGGAGGGGCCTGGTGGGCTGCAGTCTATGGGGTTGCAAAGAGTCAGACACGACTAAGCAACTAACACACACACACACACACACACACATCAGATACCTCCAACCCCTCAGTTTCTTCTCTTAAAAGTTTTCCAAATCCCAGAGATCAAAGTTTAGGAATTTCTGACTTAGACACCAAGATCACATTTACTTCAGCCATTTGTTCTTTGCTCTTTATTCTCTATAAGTATTGATGCCTCAATATGAGCTAAAATAATCCACTCCTTACATCACTAGAACTATTTCTCATATCCATCCCTTTCTTTCCTAAGGGACAAAGGTATCTTCAGATAAAGTGGACATTTGCCTTAAAAACATGGGAATTGATCTCACAGAGGAAGAAATCCAGGAACTAAAGGACCACCTACCAGTTTACGGTGAGAGTTTTGATATCAGTATACCCCTTAGCAAAACTTTGGATATGAGGCCAGTGTCAGGGCTGGAATGACTGAAGATATGATGTATAACATATGAAAAGAAGAAAAAGAGTGAGGCCTTCAGCACAGCTGAAGCCAAGTAACTATCACTCAGGGAAGATCACCAAGAAGGCTGCCCAATATAGATGACAAGTGTCACTCTCCATAGGGAATGCCAAGGTCTAACAAGAATACTCAAATCTTTAATCACTGGGTTGTTGTGGGTTTTTTTTTAAGAATGTGGGGGATTTATTGAACTAGAGATTTTGTAGATTTCAGAGAACTAGTGTCAACACTTCAATCCTTGAGTCCCTGCTATTAATCCAGCATTAAAAAGTAGTGTGCAACACTTACATAGTCCTGGTATGTGCAAGGCACTGTTCTAAGCAGTTTACTATATCATTTAATCTTCCAAACTACTCTATGAGTTCCATTTTAATGCTTAATTTATATATCAGGAAACTAAGGCACAGAGAAAACAAGTAGCTTGCCTAGAGTCAGAGAGCTAGTGGTAGACAGGCAATCTGGCTCCAGAAACTGTCTTTCAACCACTCTGCTAATATTGCCATGAACTACAGAATTAATGATCTTAAGAAGATGTATAGTGAAGTTACCAACTGGCATTAAATTTGGCATGTGTTAGACTGTGGTGTTGGAGAAGACTCCTGAGAGTCCCTTGGACTGCAAGGAGATCCAACCAGTCCATCTTAAAGGAGATCAGTCCTGGATGTTCATTGGAAGGACTGATGTTCAAGCTAAAACTCCAATACTTTGGCCACCTGATGCGAAGAACTGACTCATTTGAAAAGACCCTGATGCTGGGAAGATTGAAGGAGGGAGGAGAAGGGGACGACAGAGGATGAGATGGTTGGATGGCATCACTGACTCAATGGACATGGGTTTGGGTGGACTCCGGGAGTTGGTGATGGACAGGGAGGCATGCTGTGGTTCATAGGGTCGCAAAGAGTTGGACATGACTGAGTGACAGAACAACAACATAGCATTTATGGAACATCACTCTTGAACAAACCATTAAACTGGTATCTCACCCTTGGGGGAACTTAAAATCTGAAGAATATTAAAAATAATACAAGAATGCAAACACATTTGAGCAGTGATGAATTGGCACCCTTGACCAAGTCATGAGTGGAGAATGAGCTTGTCCATGGACAGCTTTAAGGCTGCAAACTGAATCTTGCCCGTTAGTGTAATAGCATCTTTTTACTATTAAAGGCAAGAGGAGAAGGGGGCGACAGAGTATGAGATGGCTGGATGGCATCACCCACTCAATGGATGTGAGTTTAAGCAAATTCTGGGAGATAGTGAAGGACAGGGAAGCCTGGCATGCTTCAGTTCATGGAGTCCCAAAGAGCTGGACACAACTTAGCAGCTTAACAACAATAATCCTTTAATTACTATTGTAACATCCCAATTTAGTGTTTCTTAAACTTTCAGTTTTATAAACTCATTAAAATGTATCTATTGATATCCAATAGCTTCTGGTTTTATTTTGAGAAATACTGACTAAAGAAACTAAGTTAATGGTCTATGAAAAAGTCTTTCCATTGAGAATGGGTACTGCAAAACAAAAATTTTGTCAGTAAACAGAACAAATATAACTTGGAAGTTTAACCAAATACATCAACATGATGATGATTGTGTTAGCAAGCTAAGAGCACCAGACATGCACACCAGCAGTCTGTCCTTTAAGGGTATCACTTGGTGCCAAGGTGAATATAAGCCCAAAGGTAAAGTCAACACTGGTGAAATGGAGACATAATTTTTAAACAAAATTTTTAAATTCTCAATAAGTTTCAAACTCCTGTCTGAGAAAGACTAACCTAATAAAAGAGTGTCTCAAAGGAAAGGAGAGTACTTTTTTTTTTTTTTTTTTAGGAGAGTACTTTAAACGTTGCTCATGCACTGTGCTGTGTGGATTTTTGATAGAGTGAAATGCAGGAACTGTTTTAATTACAAGTATGATCTCTGACCTGAAAAGCTAATAAACTTCTAGGGAAATGTTTTCAAATGGTTGAATTTGGGGATTTTGCTTCACAATTTAAGGATTTCATATCACTTTTCTAAAAAATTTTTTTATTTTTTTATCTTTAAGATAATGAGAAGATTGATTTAAATGTGTTGATGGATAAAGTTAAAAATATTACAGGTGAGTGAGATATTACAATTATTATTTGGTCTTGAAGTTTTATATGGAACTGTATTTTTAATATAATAGTGTTTCCTTTCTTTATTCACTCAACAACTATTTATTCAGCACTTACTACATGCCAGGCATTGTTTGAGGCATTTACAGTACATCAGTAAACAGAACAAATATAACTTCCTCCACCGAGCTTACATTCTAGCAGAGGAAATAAGCAGTAAACAATAAACGTTATAAATAAGTGCATTATATAGTTTGTTTGAAAGTGGTAAATTCTATAGAGAAGAATGAAAAGTAGACTACAGTAAAGGAGACTGGGAGAGCAAAGTATGTTGGGAAAAGGAGCAGTTACGGTCTTAAATAGAGAATCGGGTCTCTTTAAGATGGTGACATTTGAGCAAATACCTGAAAAAGTTATGAGTTTCAGTCATGTGGGGACTTCTGGAAAAAGAGTGTTGCAGGCAAAGGAAATAAGTACTAAGGCCCAAAGGTGGGAGCATATCTGGGGTATTCAAGAAACAGCAAGAAGGCCAATGTAGCTGAAGTTGAGTAAGTAAGGAAAACAGTAACAGGAGATGAGAAGAGAGACGTGATGGGTACAAGATCAGCCATCACCTTGAAAGCCCTGCCAGGTCTTGGGCTTTTTTCTAAGATAAATGGGAAGCCATTGAAGGATTTAGAGCTGAGGCATGATATAATCTGACCTAATCTTTCATCAGATCTTTCCAGATTCTGTGTGAACAGATGGTGGGGTGAAGCAGTGGAGGTGGGGGAAGTGGAGGAAAGAAACCAAGAATAGAAACAGGGAAACCATTTAAGAGGCTTTAAGAGTAATCCATGTTAGAGATGATGGTTTTTAATACCAGGTTAGATAACAATAAAGTGATGAAAAATAGGGATTTTCCTGGAAGTCCAGTGGTTAAGATTCTGGGCTTCAACTGCAGGGGACACGGATTTGACCCCTGGCCTTGGGTGGGGTGCGAACTAGATCCCCGTTTTGCCTGGAGTCACTGCCAAAAAAAAAGTAATTGAATTTTGATATATTTTAAAAGGAGCCACTGTGATGGATGTTAACTAGACTTATTGTGGTGATCATTTTGTGACACAATGTACACAAAGAAATCCTTCAGACAAAGAGATACTGGCAATTGAAAGTTGGACTAGTGTGCATTGAAATGGCAAAGGTTAGAGATTTGGTCAGTGCATCTATAGCATCTACCATATCAGATTAGAGGGCAAATCAACAGAGTTAAATGCTGCTGACAATCCAAGTAAGATAAGGGCTGAGAATTGACCATTGTGTATAGCCACATGGAGATCACTGGTAGTATCAAAAAGAGAAGTTAAAAAAGAGAGAGAGAGACGTTGTAGGTGGTGAGAGTGGAAAAAAGCCTAACTGAAGGATGTTTAATAGAAATTGAGAGGATAAGATTTAGAAACAGTGAATATGGAATTTTCTGGTGGTGGGTGTTTAGGACTTCTTTCAGAAAGTTCAGTTCAGTCACTCAGTCGTGTCCAACTCTTTGTGACCCCACGGACTGCAGCACACCAGGCTTCCCTGTCCATTACCAACTCCTGGAGCTTACTCAAACTCATGTGTCCATCAAGTCAGTGATGCCATCCAACCATCTCATCCTCTGTCATCCCCTTCTCCTCCTGCCTTCAATCTTTCCTAGTTTCAGGGTCTTTTCAAATGAGGCAGTTCTTTGCATCAGGTGGCCAAAGTATTAGAGTTTCAGCTTCAACATCTGTCCTTCTAATGAATATTCAGGACTGATTTTGTTTAGGCTTGACAGGTTGGATCTCCTTGCAGTCCAAGGGACTCTCAAGAGTCTTCTTCAATACCACAGTTCAAAAGCATCAATTCTTCAGTGCTCAGCTTTCCTTATAGTCCCACTCTCACGTCCATACATGACTACTGGAAAAACCATAGCTTTGACTAGATGTACTTTTGCTGGCTGAGTGATGTCTCTGCTTTTTAATATGCTATCCAAGTTGGTCATAGCGTTTCTTCCAAGGAGCAAGTGTCTTTTAATTTCATAGCTGCTGTCACCATCTGCAGTGATTTTGGAGCCTAAGGAAACAAAGTCTTTCACTTTTTCCATTATTTTCCCATCTATTTGCCATGAAGTGATGGGACAAGATGCCATGATCTTAGTTTTCTGAATGTTGAGTTTTAAGCCAACTTTTTCACTCTCCTCTTTTACCTTCATCAAGAGGCTCTTTAGTTCTTCTTCAGTTTCTGCCATGAGGACTTCTTTAATTAGAGAGATAAAAGAAGTTGTGATTAAATAGAGAAGAAGGAAGTGGTGGTTTGAAAGGGAGGTGATGTGAAGCAGTCAACAAGAAGAGTGGGAAAGTTAATGGACCAGCCAAGTATGGTGTGATTGCCCAACAGAAATAAGGACCTACTTGAGCTTCATGGTCATCAATTTAACATGAAAACTGCATAGTTAACTTCAACTCCATGCAGCTGCATGGCTGCAGACACAGAATAAGCTGCTGCTGCTGCTGCTGCTAAGTCGCTTCAGTCGTGTCCGACTCTGTGCGACCCCATAGACGGCAGCCCACCAGGCTCCCCCGTCCCTGGGTTTCTCCAGGTAAGAACACTGGAGTGGGTTGCCATTTCCTTCTCCAATGCATGAAAGTGAAGTTGCTCAGTCGTGTCCAACTCTTCGTGACCCCATGGACTGCAACCTACCAGGCTCCTCCATCCATGGGATTTTCCAGGCAAGAGTACTGGAGTGGGGTGCCATTGCCTTCTCTGACAGAATAAGCAGACACTTCTTTTAACCAGGAATGGAGTTTTGCCAAGTGAGTATATTAAAAGCAAGAGTAGAGCAATTTAAATGCAGCCTTCCACAAAATTTAAACATGCTTATCACTTTCTTTGCTCACCATTGTTTCTTACTTCTACTTTTTTGGGGATTGACTTTATTCTTCCTCAAGTAAATTGTTCTTAGTACTTTCAACAATAGTCAGTCTTTGTCTGAAAAATCTTTATTTTACATTCATGCTTGAATCATGGTTTGACTAAGTCTAGATGTGTAGATGGTCATTTTACCTTAGAATACTGACATGTGCAGCTACTATGGACTTCCCAGTTGGTGCTAGTGGTAAAGAACCTGCCTGCCAATGCAGGAGACATATTGGTCCCTAGGTTGGGAAGATCCCCTGGAGGAGAGAATGGCAACCCACTCCAGTATTCTTGTCTGGAGAATTCCATGGATAGAGGAGCCTGGCAGGCTACAGTCCATAGTGTCACAAAGAGTCAGACATGGCTAAAGCAACTTCGCACACATGCATGCATTCAGCTACTATGTCTGAAAAAAGTGTAATGAAACTGGTTCCACAAGGCTGAAAAATTGAAAACTTGATTCACCTACTGCTTCAGGAACTACCTTCATCTGCCACCCTTACAGACTCTCTAGCATCCCCTATTCACAGGATTTAATATAGAGCCAGCTGGCAAAACAGAAATGTGATTTAGAGTCCCACACATAAGGGCTTCCCTGGTGGCTCAGATAGAAAAAAATCTGCCTGCAATGCAGAAAACCCAGGTTCAATCCCTGGGTCAGAAGATCTCCTGGAAAAGGGAATGGCAACCCACTTCAGTATTCTTGCCTAGAGAATTCCACGGACAGAGGAGCCTGGCAGGCTACTGTCCGTGGGGTCACAAAGAGTCAGACATGGCTGAGTGACTAACACACACACACAAAGCAAAGTACAGAAGGGTAGGACCAGAGCACTGAGAATTAGTTCCTAAATCTCCTTTTGACTACTCAGCTACAGACTCTTCTACATATATTTGAATTTAGCTTCCATATAAAACAATAAAAAAAAAAAAACCTCTCTTAGTTTCCAGCTAGTAAGGAGTAGCTATCCTTCATACAAGTGAAAGTTGTCTTCACTCTCTCCCCAGAATAAGAAGAAGCAAAGTTCCAACAGTCTATCTCTGGGAGACAGTCATACATCTCTGGGTCATGTTAGTTACTTCCCAAATTTAGTTACAGCCCCATTTGAACATTGTTACTTAGAGACTAAGCTATAAAGTTAGCCTATAACAAAATTTGTATTTTAATTTAAAAGGGGAAAAAGAGATAAAAGAACATACATACATAGATAGGTAGACTCATATGCACTGTTTCCTGGCCCTCTTTTTTGCCATTAAAAAATTAACTATAAGTCTTCATTGCTTTTTGATAGTTAATCTCTTTTTCTCTTGTAACTCTTAAGATTATCTCTATCTTTGAAGTTCTCATTATCACGTGGCCGAGTGTAGATCTCTTTATATTTTTCCTGCTTGAACTTCTGATTCCTGAAACTGAACATTTATGCCTTTCATCAAGTCTGAAAATCCTCAGTCCTTACGTTTTAGTATTATCTCACCCCTCTTTTCTCTTTTTTCACTTTTGGAAACTCCTATTATATACATGTTAGACTTTCTTATTTGGTTTTTCATATCTTTTTTTCAGCTTGCAGTGCATTAATAATTGTATAAATATAACTTTATTCAAGGTGGAAATTTTTATAAGTCAATGTTTGTTATCATTATTAAAACTAATTCTATAATTTAGGCAACAGAAGAAAAGAAAGATGAAGAAGAGGGAGGCCTAGAGGAGGGGAGAGAGAAGGAAGAAGGGAAAAAATAAAGAAAATAATACAACTGTTATGTGATTGAATTATTTATATTAGCCGTCAAACAGTATCTAAGTTACTGAGATTATACAATTCCTATTTTACTTTTTATGCATATTATTGTCTTATCATTATAAGAGGTTCTCTTTACTTAGGTTGAAAGAAAAATGTCTGACTCTCCTCCTTGATTCTGAAGAGCTTAACAAGCCTTCATTGTACCTTATTCTTTCCCCTGCACCTGATAAGGATGTTTAATATGTACACGTTTCCTTTTCTAAAGGAGAGAAGATTCACACTGAGGACCTGAAAAATGTTCTTAAAAACATGGGAATAGAGATCACAAATAAGGAACACAAAAAGCTTATTAAAACTCTGCCCGTTTCTGGTAAGCATTTAAGTGTGTTCTATGTCACTGAAGTCTAAAAATGTATTCCTTCAACAAACATTTACTGAAGCTCTCTTTTGTACATAGCACTGTACTAAACTCTGTTGGGCAGGTACCGTGACTGTGGGGAGCACATTTCCTCAAGTTCCTGCCCTCCTAAACAAAACTTCAGGGAAGGTTAGTTGTAGGGTTTTGTATAAGAAATTCTAACATTTGAAACATTTTATGTCAATTAAAAATATTGTTTAAAGATTCAATCTTAGCATTTTTTTTGAAATCCTGTTCTTTTCATTTAGATTTTGGTTTAGGAAACTGGGACCTCTTTAGACAGAAGTCCCATATAGGACACACATGTCCTTTCATCTCTTTGGGAGAAATCTAAAGTCTAAGCTGTAAGAAGAGAAAAGGGAAGGAGGATAGGAAAATGAAGAAAGAAAAATAAAGCCAAATGAGAGAGGAGAAATGGTAAAGAAAAAGCTATGTGTGTTTCAGCAAAGTAGGATGCCACTAGCAGTAGTCTTCTCTTCTGTCCAGTGGATAGATTCACTACACTGAATTTTCTGAGTACTTTTTATTTCATTGAGAATAAACTTTGATAAATTTAAGTTTTCCCTTTCTGAAAGTAAATACTGATTTTTATGAATCATCAAAAACTAAATCATGGGGTTTTTTGTTGTTGTTTGTTTGTTTACAGCTGATAAAAAGGTGTTTAAGAAAGAATTGCTGAAGGGTGTGAAGTCTTTCAAAGGTGAGTGGAAAAAAAGACATGTGTCCATGTGTGCCCAGTCATCACCATATCATTGAAAACTTATTTGTAAACATCATTTTTAAGACTATATCATTGTGTTGTATTTACACACACACAATTTACTTGATTATTCTTTTCTTTTTAAATTTATTTATTTTTTGATTGAAGGATAATTGCTTTACAGAATTTTGTTGTTTTCTGTCAAACCTGAACATGAATCAGCCATAGGTATGCATATATCCCCTCCCTACTGAAACCCCTCCCATCTCCCTCCCCATCCCACCCCTCCAGGTTGACACAGAACCCCTATTTGAGTTTCCTGAGCCATACAGTAAATTCCCACTGGAATTTTACACATGGTGATGTAAGTTCCCATGTTACTCTTTCCATACATCTCACCCTCTCCTCCTCTCTCCCCATGTCCATAAGTCTATTCTCTGTGTCTGTTTCTCCATTGCTTCCCTGTACACAAATTCTTCAGTACCATTTTTCTAGATTCCATATATATGCATTAGAATATGATATTTATCTTTCTTTTTCTGACTTACTTCACTCTGTATGATAGGTTCTAGGTTCATCCACCTCATCAGAACTGACTCAAAAGTGTTCCTTTTTATGGCTGAGTAATACTCCATTGTGTATATGTACCACAACTTCTTTATCCATTCATCTGTCGATGGACATCTAGGTTGCTTCCATTAGGGTGCAGCTATTGTAATTAATGCTGCAATGAACAATGGGATACGTGTCTTTTTCCATTTTGGTTTCCTCAGGGTATATGCCTAGGAGTGGGATTGCCAGGTTATATGGTGGTTTTATTCCTAGTTCTTTAAGGAATCTCCATACCATCTACCATAGTGGCTGAATCAATTTACATTCCCACCAACAGTGCAAGAGCATTCCCTTTTCTCCATACCCTTTCCAGCATTTATTGTTTGTAGACTTTTTAATGATAGCCATTCTGACCAGTGTAAGGTGATATCTCATTGTAGTTTTAATTTGCATTTCCCTAATAATGAGCGATATTGAGCATCTTTTCATGTGTTTGTTAGCCATCTGTATGTCTTCCTTGGGGAAATGTCTATTTAGGTCTTTTCCACACTTCTTCTTGACTGGGTTGTTTGTTTTTCTGGTATTGAGTTGTATGAGCTGTTTGTATATTTTGGAAATTAATCCCTTGTCATTTGTTTCATTTGCTATTATTTTCTCCCATTCTGAGGGTTGTCTTTTCACCTTGCTTATGGTTTCCTTTACTGTGCAAAAGCTTTTAAGTTTAATCAGGTCCCACTTGTTTACTTTTGTTTTTATTTCCACTAATCTAGGAGGTAGGTCATAGAGTACCTTGCTTTGATTTATGTCATTGAGTGTTCTGCCTATGTTTTCCTCAAAGAGTTTTATAGTTTCTTGTGTCACATTTAGGTGTTTAATCCATTTTGATTCTATCTTTGTGTGTGATGTTAGAAAGTGCTCTAATTTCATTCTTTTACGTGTAGCTATCCAGTTTTCCCAGCACCATTTATTGAAGACGCTGTCTTTGCCTCATTGCATATTCTTGCCTCCTTTGTCAAAAATAAGGTACCCATAGGTGCATAGGTTTATTTCTGGGCTTTCTATCTTGCTCCATTGGTCTATATTTCTGTTCTTGTGCCAGTGCCATACTGTCTTGATGACTGTAGCTTTGTAGTATACTCTGAAGTCAGGAAGTTTGATTCCTCCAGCTCCCTTCTTCTTTCTCAAGACTGTTTTCGCTATTCAGGGTCTTTTGTGTTTCCATATGAATTGTGAAATTTTTTGTTCTAGTTCTGTGAAAAATGTCATTGTTAATTTAATAGGGATCACATTGAATCTGTAGATTGCGTTTGGTAATATAGTCATTTTTATAATATTGACTCTTCCTACCCAGGAACATGGAATATCTCCATCTGTTTATGTTCTCTTTGATTTCTTTCATTAGTGTCTTATAATTTTCTGTGTACAGTTCTTTTGTCTCCTTAGGTAAGTTTATTCCTAGATATTTAATTCTTTTTGTTGCAATGGTGAATGGGATTGATTCCTTAATTTCTCTTTCTGATTTTTCATTGTTAGTGTATAGAAAGGCAAGTGATTTCTATGTATTGATTTTGTATCCTGCAATTTTGCTAAATTCACTGATTAGCTCTGGTAGTTTTCTGATACTGTCTTTAGGTTTTTTTATGTACAGTATCATGTCATCTACAAACGATGAGAGCTTTACTTCTTTTCTGATCTGGATTCCTTTTATTTCTTTTTCTTCTCTGATTGATGTATCTAGGACTTTCAGAACTATGTTGAATAACAGTGGTGAAAGTGGGCACCCCTGTCTTGTTCCTGATCTTAAGGGGAATGCTTTCAGTTTTTAACCATTGAGAATAATGTTTGCGCTAGGTTTATCATATATGGCCTTTACTATGCTGAGGTAGGTTCCTTCTATGCCCATTCTTTGAAGAGCTTTGGTCATTAATGGATGCTGAATTTTGACAAAGGCTGTTTCTGCATCTATTGAGATGATCATATGGTTTTTATCTTTCAATTTGTTAATATGGTGTATCACATTGATTGATTTGCATATATTGAAGAATCCTTGCATCCCTGGAATAAACCCAACTTGATCATGGTGTGTGAGCTTTTTGATGTATTGCTGAATTCTGTTTGTTAAAATTTTGTTGAGGATTTTTGCATCTATGTTCATCAATGATAGAGGCCTATAGTTTTCTTTTTTTGTGTTGTCTTTGTCTGACTTTGGTATCAGGGTGATGGTGGTTGCATAGAATGACTTTGGAAGTGGTCCTTCCTCTGCAATTTTTTGAAAGAGTTTTAGAAGGATAGGCATTAGCTCTTCTCTAATGTTTGATAGAGTTCTCCTGTGGAGCCATCTGGTCTTGGGCTTTTGTTTTTGGGGAGATTTTTTGATCCCAGCTTCAATTTCAGTGCTTGTAGTTGGGTTGCTCATAATTTCTATTTCTTCCTGGTTCAGTCTTGGAAGATTGAACTTTTCTAAGAATCTGTCCATTTCTTCCAGGTTATCCATTTTTTTGCCATATAGTTGTTCAAAATAGTCTCTTATAATCCTTTGTATTTCTGCATTGTCTGTTGTAACCTCTCCTTTTTCAGGTCTAATTTTGTTGATTTGATTCTTCTCTCTTTTTTTCTTGATGAGCATAAAGGCTTGTCAATTTTGTTTATATTCTCAAAGAACCAGCTTTTAGTTTTATTAATCTTTGCTATTGTTTCTTTCATTTCTTTTTCATTTATTTCTGCTTGGATCTTTATGATTTCTTTCCTTCTACTAATTTTGGAGGTTTTTTGTTCTTCTTTTTCCAGTTGTTTTAGGTGTAAAGTTAGGTTGTCTATTCAATGTTTTTCTTGTTTCTTGAGGTAGGACTGTATTGCTATAAACTTCCCTCTTAGAACTGCTTTTGCTGCATCCTGTAGGTTTTGAGTTGTCGTGTTTTCATTGTCATTTGTTTCTAGAAATTTTTTTTTTCCTTTTGATTTCTTTAGTAACCTGTTGGCTATTTAGAAATGTGTTGTGTAATCTCCATGTATTTCTGTTTCTTATAGTTTTTTTCTGGTAATTGATATCTAGTCTCATAGCACTGTGGTCAGAGAAGATGCTTGATATGATTTCAGTTTTCTTAAATTTACTGAGGTTTGATTTGTGACCCAGGATGTGATCTATCCTGGAGAATGTTTCATGTGCACTTGAGAAGAATGTGTATTCTTCTGCATTTGGATGGAATGTCCTGAAGATAAAAATGAGATCCATCTCATCTAATGTATCATTTAAGACTTGTGTTTCCTTATTAATTTTCGGTTTTGATGATGTCCATTGGTGTGAGTGGGGTGTTTAAGTCTCCTACTATTATTGTGTTACTGTCAATTTCTCCTTTTATGTCTGTTAGTGTTTGTTTTATGTATTGAGGTGCTCCTATGTTGGGTGCATAGATATTTACAGTTGTTATGTTTTCCTCCTGGATTAATCCCTTGATCATTATGTAGTGTCCTTCCTTATCTCTTGTAATCTTCTTTACTTTAAGGTCTATTTTTTCTGATATGAAGATTCCTACTCCAGCTTTCTTTTGCTTCCAATTTGCATGGAATATATTTTTCCATCCTCTCATATTCAGTCTATATGTGTCTTTAGGTCTGAAGTGGGTTTTCTGTAGACAGCATAGATATGGTCTTGTTTTTGTATCCATTCAGACAGCCTGTGTCTTTTGGTTGGAACATTTAATCCATTTACATTTAAAGTAATTATTGATATATATGTTCCTATTGCCATTTTAATTGTTTGGGGTTGATTTTGTAGATCTTTTTTCTTCTCTTGTATTTCTTGACTATGTAAGTCTCTTTAACATTTGTTGTAAAGCTGGTTTGATTTTTCTTTTCTTATTGAACATTTAAGTAGTCTGTAGTGCTTTGCTATTATACATCTGTGGTCTTTATATATAAATATTTATTCAACTTTTAGGTAGAGTTTGCCAACTAGAATTACGAGGTCAAAGGATCTTAACTCTTTGATTTATATAAATGAATAAGAGTACCCATTACTGTTATGTGTTGGCCACTATATATTGTTTCACATTTTTTTGGCCTTGTTAATTTGACAGATGAGAAATGGAGTCTGTATTTTTTAATTGGTGAAGTTGAAAATGGTTTATATCATTATATCTTTCAGTCTTTTAATTATTTGTCTGGCATCTTGTCCATTATCCTATGGCATCTTTGCATTTTTCCTATTAATTTCAATGACTTCTTTATAAGGATATTAGCACATTGTCATGTCTATAGAAAATATTTTTCCATTTGTTTGTTTGCATTTTTATTTTATTATGTTGTATTTTTTAACAACAGTTTTATTAAAATATAATTTATACACCTTGTAATTCAGCCATTTAAAATGTACAATTCAGTGCTTTTTAGTATAGTAATAGAGTTGTGCAACCATCACTACAATCAATTTAGAACATTTTCATCACCAAAAAGAAACTGCACTAATTAGCAGTCACTCCCCATTCCCTATAACTCTCACAGACCTAGGCAGCCACCAACTTACTTTCTGTCCACTATGTTGTACTTCAGTATACAGACATTTTTCATTTTTGTGTGTTTATATCAGTCATTCCTTCTGTGATTTCTTCTTGTCATTTTGTATTTAGAAAGTCTGCCTCATTAACTAGTTTTTCTGTAGTATAAATTACATTAAGAAGCTAATTTATTGTTACTGTGGGAAGTTTCAGATCTTACTTTTTGACAAGAATGACATGATTTGGTTGTTGTCTAATTTACCAGAGTTGCCAAATTCTTTCTTTACTTTTTTCTCCCCAATATAAACTTCTCCCAATTAGTTTTGGGATCATATTTTGTTTCTGATTCCACACAACTTGCTGTAAAGCTCTTTTGTGCTTTTATTTCTAGGTAAGTGTTGATAGTCTGAATTTTTCATTTCGTGACATTTTTTCTATTTTCTCTTGTTTTTATTAAGGAGGCAAGGTTAATGTCAGTGACCTGAGTAATGTTCTACAAAACACTGGATTCAACCTTGAAGCAAAGGAAATCCAGGACTTGCAAACCCACCTACCTACTGGTGAGCCTTTAGGATGCCTTTATCTTGTAGACGATAACTCAGCTCATTCTGAAAGCTGTGACATGTTCGGAAGAGAAAACTGAAAGCAAAGATACAATGTAGAGGCTATTGCTGAAATCCAGATGATACAGCCTTATAAAAATCCAGATAATAAGGGTCTTATTTAGGGAGCCACATTGGTAATATATTGGGAAGACTGATCTGATGTGGTAGGTGAAAGCAAGATAGAGAATAAAAGTGTGAATCAGAAGACTGTGGACCATGGGATTGCCTCAGAACAAAAAATGGGGTGGGGGGAAACAGAACAGAGAGAAAAATCCTTTTTAGGACATAATTGAAGTAATTACAGGAAATTTAGATACAAGGTATCAGCCAATTGAGTAAGATAAGGAAGAAAGATAAAGGAAAGGTAAGAAGAAAGAATTAGGAAAAGATAATATAAAGATACATACATAAGAATATAGACTGACCTTTTTTTTTGTTAAATAGCGTAACTGGGATGGAATCAGGGCTAAGATAAAAGGACTCAGACTGAAGAAAAGGAGGGGAGTAGTCTCTTCTTTCTTCATCGGATAATCTTGTCTGGCATGAGGGCTGGTTTCAAGTTTCCTTTGTAATAGCATGGAACCCCAAGGATTAGAAAGATCTTTTACTAGAGTAAGACTTCATTGTTCAAGGATGAAAGTCATGAGTTTTAAATACATTTCTTTCTTTAATTAATTCATTCAGCAAACATTTATTGAGTGCCAACAATATGCCAGCATTGTGTTGTATTGCTTTATTTATTTGGCAACTATTTATACTATTTCTGTGCAATGTATTTATTATTAATAGATACATTAACCCCTTACTAGATATATATTTGCAGATATCTTCTCCCATTCAGTAGGTTGCCTTCTCATTTTGTTGATGGTTTCTTTTTATGTACAAAAGAATTTTAGTTTAACATAATTCCATTTGAATATTTTTGCTTTTGTTTCCCTTGCCTAGGAGACACATCCAAAAAATATATATATTTCTAAGTCCAGTGTTGAAGAGCTTACTGCCTATGTTTTTTTCTAGTTTTACGGTTTCAGGTCTTGCATTTAAATCTTTAATCCATTTTGAGTTTATCTTGGTATGTGGTTTAAGAAAATGTTTCAGGGGACTTCCCTGGTGGTCCAGTGGCTAAGATTCTGTGCTCCCAGTGTAAGGGGCCAGGGTTCAATCCCTGGTCAGGGAAGTAGGTCCCACATACCACAGCTAAGACTCGAGGCAGTCAAATGAATAAACAAATAAATAAATATTTAAAAAAAAAGAAAATGTTTCAGATTTCCCAAACTACTTATTGAAGAGACTTGTGTATTTAATTTTTCAATTATCTTTGTTAAAGATACCTTATTATCTTTGTTATTGTTGTTGTTTAGTCTCTAAGTCCTGTCCAACTCTTTTGTGACCCCATGGACTATAGCCCACCAGGCTCCTCTGTCCATGGGATTTCCCAGGCAAGAATACTGGAGTGGGTTGCCATTGCCTTCTCCAGGGGATCTTCCAACCCAGGGTTCAAACCTGTGTCTCCTGAATTGGCAGGTGGATTCTTTACCACTGAGCCACTTAGCACACATACCTGAATCTAAATTCTGAATTTCTTATAGAAGATGAAAAGGTTGACTTGGATGTGTTGATGGATGCAGCAAACACTTTTACAGGTGAGTAAGAATTGGTATCACATGTTATAAAATTGAGATCTTGATGTTTTATGGAGAATTACTTACTTAACAGCAGTAGTTTACTCTGTCCAGTCATTAGTAAGTTCACTCTGCTCTTTTATCTATTTATTGATAATTTTGACTTATTGATACTAGTTTAGATTATTAGAGATTTAGAGAAAGTGTGGGCACTCTCCATAAGGAATATTAACTTGTCCAGTGTTTTGGCCAGTAATGTGCTCTCATTTCCCTAGTGTTTAAAAAAATCAAAATATAGGTGAACACAATGAATCTTAATGTGAAGTTTTTGCATCAGGAAACAGTCTGTTCCATAATTCAGGTTAAGAAGCAGTAACAGAGATATTACTTACCTGTAGACTCTACTTACCATCACGAATCATTGTGCCTCCGTGTTACTCTGTGCCAGATTGACCCATGCACAGGATAGAAATGTTATCTATCTTCTTATTTGAATTTAAAAAGCCTTTTCAAATAATGGATGTCACAATAACTCTGTGTAAGTGAAGTCAGCTCATGTATTTAAACTTCATCCTGCAGTTAAAAGTAAGGTTGTACTGGATTATTTTTTTATAATTTAGAATAATTAGACCTCTTAATATTATCACCTGAAACAATTCCTGTCTATTCAAAGGAGACAAAGTAGAAGCCAGTGACTTTAAAACTGTGCTGGGAAACATGGGACTTGAGCTCACTGAAAAAGAACAGTTTCTGCTGTCAAAAACTCTGCCAATCTCTAGTGAGTAGTTAACATCCCATCACGGTGCTCAGGGAAATGTGATATTGTGGGCTTTGGGGTGAGAATTGTCCAGTGCCCTGAGAAACCCCCTAAGAAAAATGCAGATCAGACATAAGAAACTTTGTTACTGTCACTTGTGTTTTCGTTTGGAAGTGAGAGACTTCTCTCTTTTCTATTCAGCCAGTGGTTAAATATTTTTTTATTTTAATAGCTACACAGCTAAATTGTTAGGTAGTCCTCTGAAAATGCACCCCACATGCTCAGTTCCTCCCCCAGTAGCTCTCCCACAGTCCAGCAGCTAAAGTGTAAACATGTGAGAGCCAGGGACCCTTCTGGACCGTGTGCTTATATTGTCAGCACCCGCTCTGATTGGTCAGTATCCCAGTGACTTAGTTCCTCAAAAGTTTCACCTCCTGTGCCCTGCGTAGACTCACCCACAGAGACCCTAGAGGCCAGCCTGTGCTTCAACTGTACCTCCTGCCTAACTCCAGAGACCTCAACATATAGACATTCTTCCCCTGCCCCATAGTTCCCATCCCTCATTGTTCCCCAGGCAAGAGAGAGCCTCAGTTCAGTTCAGTCACTCAGTCATGTCTGACTCTTTGTGACCCATGGACTGCAGCACACCAGGCTTCCCTGACCATCACTCCCAGAGCTTATTCAAACTTATGTCCATCGAGTTGGTGATGCCATCCAACCATCATCCTCTGTCGTCCCCTTCTCCTCCTGCCTTCAATCTTTCCCAACTTCAGGGTCTCTTCTAATGAGTCAGTTCTTTACATCAGGTGGTCAAAGTATTGGATCTTCAGCTTCAGCATCAGTCCTTCCAATGAATATTCAGGACTGATTTCCTTTAGGATGGACTGTTTGGATCTTCTTGCAGTCCAGGGGACTCTCAAGAGTCTTCTCCAACACCACAGTTCAAAAGCATCAATTCTTAGGCCCTCAGCTTTCTTTATGTTCCAATGCTCACATCCATACATGACTACTGGAAAAAACCATACCTTTGACTAGACAGAGCTTTATTGGCAAAGTAATGTCTATGCTTTTTAATATGCTGTCTAGGTTTGTCATAGCTTTTCTTACAAGAAGCATCTTTTAGTTTCATGGCTGCAATCACCATCTGCAGTGATTTTGGAGCCCAAGAAAATAAAGTCTGTCCCTGTGAGAGAGCCTACACATCACTAAGGAAGTTAGTGACCTTAGTGGCAGAATTGGCACCCTGGGCAGCAAATGCTCAATGCCTCCTGTGAATCCTCCCCACATACACCTGAGGCTATGACTACTCACTGTGTCTAGCATCCCCCCGCCCAACTGCTCTCACGGGGCCAGTTGTGAGAAATGCAACATTCTTAGGATATTGGCTCCAAGAAAGCAGGATAGAGATGCAGAAAGAAGCAGATGGACTGTAATGGAGATGACTGCCTGCATATGCCTGGTGCTGAGGGTTCTGTCCACTCTGCAGACACTCCTGCCACAGAATGGAGGCCTCTCCCCAGACGCAGATAACACCTGTGGGGATGAGTTAGGCTGGTAGCTGTCCCTTGTTCTCTGCCTCTGTTGAATTTCACCTCCATTTATGAAAAGATTTTGTTTAGAGAACAATTTTTTTTCATTTCAGTATTGTTTTATGTTACTGCTTGGGTTGCTACCTGTCTTTAATGTCATCCCTTTTTAGGATCTGTCATTAGATCTAAACATATACTTATAGGAATACATCCTGGGCCTAGAGCATAGGCAAGGCAAAAAGAAAAAGGCAGAGGAGTCAAAGAGCCATTAAAGAAGAGAAGAATGAGAAGAAAGAATCTTGTGTGTGTGTGTGTCTGTGTGTGTAGCCTGCATCAGCTACTGCTGTGTGTTCCACATAAAGGATAGATTGAGAACAGTCCTTACCTTTTGTTATAATTTGAAAGTGAAATAGAATAATTTTCTAGGTGAATTGTGTAAAATTCTTATAAAATGACAAGAGCTTGTCCTTTTTCTTTTGACTTGAGTTTTACCATATCTTTCAGGAGATGGAAAGGTATATAAGAAAAGATTACTGAATAGTGTGAAACCTCTCAAAGGTAAGAATCATGAGAATAGCATCTAAAATTTATTGTGTTTTGCATCTGCTTTTTAAAATGTCTGATTAGGATTTTGCTCTTTCAATGTTCCACTAATGTACTGATACTGAATTTAGGCCTGGTAACCTACTATTCTTCTTTGGGTATAAGTATATTTGAAGAACTCATTGTTAGTAACATGTAGCAAGTTTGAAATTTTTATTTCATTGGGTTGGTTGTCTTTATCACAGTTCATATGTTTATCTAATTCTTCTTTTTCACCCATGATTACTTCAATTAAAAGCTACAGCACAGTGTTAAGAGAGCATTTTCTCTTCTTGACTCCAATACTAACTCTCTGGGTTCACTTAAATGGCCAGTGTTTCACCCTCTACTTAGGGTGAAACTCAAAGATAGAATCCACTTAAAGACATAATCTTCCACTTCTTGCTTGTATTTCTTATGTACATCCTCTTTCTTTCCTAAGGGAAAAAAATAAGTGTCAATAAACTGGACACTCTAATGAAGAACATGGGAATTCAGCCTGAGAAAGAGGACTATGAAAATCTTCTGACCCATCTGCCAGTTGATGGTAAGTGTTTCAGATACCACTGTACCTAGGGGGAACCTTAGGGTTCCTACACAAAAGCTTCAGAACGTAAACCTCTTTTTTAATCTCTTTTGAAAACTTATGAAATATTTCAAACATATATAAAAATAGAGACCAATATAACAAATACAGGCTAAAGTTAACAGATGTTATCATTTTGCACGCACCTTCCTTTCCTCATTCTCTCCCTCCCACGTATACCTTTTCTTAAGTAAGATAAAGTTATGACCCAATAAGACCAATTAACCTTGATAAAAGTGTCAAAAAGGCACTTCCTAATTCATTAGGAAGAAATTGCAAAGGGATGAGCCCCAGTCTAAGATTCCTTTATTAGAGTCTAACAAAGCCAGTGGCTTTGAATTTAAAAAAAAAAAAAAAAAACTAATAAAAAGCAAGTTTCTGTAAGAAAGCTAGAAAGCACATCTTTCAGCAGAGCCAGTACATGCCAATCAAAGTGAACAAATTGCTCTTCTTCCTTCAGTGTTCTGTTCTCAGCTAGGGCTTGGCAGGTATAGCTAAGTTAGGCTGCTGCTACCAGTAAACATCTTCTAAGTTACCCTTACCTATATCTGGCCTTAACATAGGAAACAGTTTTAGCCTAGCTTCTGACCTCAACAGAGGAAACAGTTTTAGCCTAGTTTGTAGTTTAAAACTTCACTCTCGGACGTTCCACGTGCCTTGGAAGCGGCTCCTGCTCTGCGACTTTCCTGAGGAGCCGCCGCCGCCGCCGCTCTGGATCCCGCCGCCGGGGGCCTCGCATCCCGGGCGGCCCCTCGGCTTCCCCGAGCTGCCCCGAAAGCGTAAAATCGACGCGGGGGCTATGACTGAGCCTTCGGTTTCGCCCGGCAAGCGCCGCGACGACGGGGATACCGGTGCTCAGGGCGGCGCGGAGCGTGAGGGCCGCGGCCTGGAGACCGGCGAGTCGCAGCTGCTGCAGCCGCCCGTGCGGCCCCGCGGGCCGGGGGAGGAGCCCCGGGATGTCCGGCCCCTGAGAGGCGGTGGCGACGATGGGGCGGGGCGCGCAGAGTCCCAGCGGGGAGACTGGGGGGCCGCACCGCGCCAGCTCAGTGAAGAATTTTGGCAGTATAACACTTTCCAGTACCGGAGGAACCCTTTACCGCCTATTGATCTGGCAGACATTGAAGTTGTAAGCGAAGACAACCTGATAGAAACAGCACTGCAGGGCAAGAATGAAGTGGCTGAGATTGATATGGAGTCTTGACAGAAGGAGCTAAAGAAGTGGGTTTTTCTCAACTCGAGGAGACATCTCTAAGTGAATTTATGTTAAAGAACAAAGTTATTTTCCATACTTAATGTGATATCATTCCCAAACCTGAAAAAAGAGGAAAAGTTGTTTCAAAGATGAATGCCTGCAGTCACTACTGTACCTCCCAATGGGGATTTGTCAAGGATATAGTGCAGTTATAGGGGAAGTACAATATGTGTGCATTCTTAAGAAAAATGTATGTGTAGGTTCTAAATTTGAAGATATCAGTCTTACAAAATGGAATTCTGACTGTTACAGAAATAGATGGGAAACATTCAGATATTCCTGTTGTTGCACCAAAAAGTTAATTTGTGTACATGAAATGAATATTGTTTTATAATAACTTATTAATAAAATACTTTCTAATACAAAAAAAATAAAATAAAACTTCACTCTCCCTGGGTTTAATAATGCTGGTAGTCATCATCCCTACATATTAGCTAGGAGTCCTCAAGATGATTCCTACCAGAAAAGATATTACTACCAATAAACTATTTTTAGGATCCTTGATTCAATAACACAGACAAAATTTTTTTCTAATCCAAAAGTGACTATTTCTGCACCTTTGAAATTCATTTGTCTAGCTAGCACAAACTATATACAAAACCCTGAATGATAGACAAATTATACCTCATAGTATAAAGGAAATTAAGGCATGGTCCCTGCTCTCATATAGTTTACAGTCCTGAAGGTTGGTGGTGGGGAACATAAGCAAAATTTAGAGAGTGGGAAGATAGCATACTGTTAAGCTTTAAGAGTCAGATGCTTATGTAAATAAACAACTTCAAGTTTACAGATTCTATCTTGACCATTAAAATATGTTCCAGTTATTGAGTTGGAAAAAAGGGAAAGGCCTCTTTTAATAGTATAGATTTAGATTTATACTATTTATATAAATAGATTTAATAGTAATCCCTCTATTAGATGGGATTGCTATTAAACTTGCTTCTTTACATTAAGGATTATTTGATACTATACAGAAAGTGATATTAATTAAATGAATGCTCATGCCAACATTTTGATCTTTCCTGTTTCTTGTGTATTTTGAGTTAAAAGAGTTACTAAAGAAAATCATGAAAACTAGATAAATTCCAATATTTTACAACTTAATTGTTTATAACTTACAACTTAAATGTTTTATAAAATTTTTCTCTAAGTTTTTTTCTGTGCCTGAATTATCTTTTCTTACAGAGAATCAAATGGTTGATTTGGCTGTGGCAATGGATGATGCAAAAAATTTCACTGGTGAGTAAGCAGTTAGGGGGAAAGAGAATTCATTTTTAAGTAAGACCTTAATGCTTTATTTTTTCAAAAAAGATGTTTTTAAACAGCCATTTTTTCTTTGGGCTATTATTGACGTGCTAAATTGGCAAAAGACCCTGATGCTGGGAAAGATTGAAGGAGAACAGGACAACAGAGGACGAGATGGTTGGATGGCATCACCGACTCAATGGACATGAGTTTGAGCAGGCTCCAGGAGTTGGTGATGGACAGGGAAGCCTGGCATGCTGAGTCCATGGGGTCACAAAGAGTTGGACATGACTGAGCAACTGAGCTGAAATTGACTCTCTACAAATTTATTGTTAAATGTTTCTTTTATAATCTGATGTGGGATTTTCCCTGAATATAGCTATATTATGTGATGTTTTTATCAATAATGTTTTCCACTTCACCATTGTTTAAACAACCAAAAACCCAGGTCTCCTGCATTGCAGGCAGATTCTTTACCAGCTGAGCCACCCAGGAAGCCCAAAATGTAGGTCAACACTGTCCAATCTCAAGGTAAATTTTTGTAGGGTAGCTAGGAAATTCAGTTTCTGTGTCTGAAGACCCAATAGTTCAGGAAACTTAATGGCTTTTGACTTATATCTGGAATTATAAAAGCTTTTCTTTTGCTTGATTTAAAAGTATGAATTCTATTTCTGACTCAATCCACCCACCCACATGTCCTTTGAATCTACATAGTTTAACAAATTTCATAGTCAATTTTCTCGTCTAATTAAAGATGATGCCACATAGGTAATCTTTTTCATAGTTTGAAATCTTTAGTCCATTCCTAAAATTGCTGTTGTTGTTGTTGTTCAGTCTATATGTTGTGTCTGACTCTTTACAACCCCATAGACTGCAGCATGCCAGGCTCCTCTGTCCTCGACCATCTCACAGTTTGCTCAAATTCATGCTGGTAATGCTATCTAACCATCTCATTCTCTGCTGCCCCCTCTCCTTTTGTTTTCAATCTTTCCCAGCATCAGAGTTTTTCCCTAAAATGAGTCCTAAAATTGTTACATGTTAACAATTCCCATCTTTCCAAAGGAGAGAAGGTTAATGTCAGCGATCTGGACAATGTGATGAGGAGAATGGGGCTAGCACTCACTACTGAGGAGCAGGAGGAGCTGCTGGAAACGCTGCCAGTTCATGGTGAGGATTTAGCTCAGCCTGGGAAACTTAGAGTCATGGGCTTGTGTATGAAAACTGGTGAAATTATATATGTGTATTGTCCAATAAAACCTAAATTGTAAAATACAATCCTCACACGAGAAGAAATCGTGTTCCTTACATTTTAATACAGAAAATTGACAACATCTTTTGTTGTTCAGTTGCTAAGTCGTGTCTGACTGTGTGACTCCATGGACTGCAACACAGCAGACTTCCCTGTCCTTCACTGTCTCCCAGAGTTTGCTCAGAGTCAGGTCCCTTGAGTCAATGATGCTATCTTTCACTAGTCTCCCACCATAAGGGCTAAATTATCCTGTCTCTCTGGGAGCACTGTCTAATCTAAATCATGACCAAGTCAAAAAGGGAAGTTGAAGGAGAAACAGAAGGAAGGGAAAAGGAAGAAACAAAGAAGCAAGACTATTTTTAATTGAACAGATCAGTTCAGTTCAGTCACTCTGTCGTGTCTGACTCTTTGCAACCCCATGAACCACAGCACGCCAGGCCTCCCTGTCCATCACCAACTCCTGGAGTCCACCCAAACCCATGTCCATTGAGTCAGTGATGCCATCCAACCATCTCATCCTCTGTTGTCCCCTTCTCCTCCTGCCCTCAATCTTGCCCAGCATCAGGGTCTTTTCCAATGAGTCAGCTCTTCGCATCAGGTGGCCAAAGCATTGGAGTTTCAGCTTCAACATCAATCCTTCCAATGAACATCCAGGACTGATCTCCTTTAGGATGGACTGGTTGGATGTCCTTGCAGTCTAAGGGACTTTCAAGAGTCTTCTCCAACACCACAGTTCAAAAGCATCAATTCTTCAGCGCTCAGCTTTCTTTATGGTCCAACGCTCATATCCATACATGACTACAGGCAAAACCATAGCTTTGACTAGACAGAAACTTTGTTGACAAAGTAATGTCTCTGCTTTTTTAATTTGCTGTCTAGGTTGGTCATAACTTTCCTTCCAAGGAGTAAGCATCTTTTAATTTCATGGCTGCTTATCACAATCTGCAGTGATTTTGGAGCCCAAAAAATAAAGTCAGCCACTGTTTCCACTGTTTCCCCATCTATTTCTCATGAATAGGTAGATTTATATCAGTGCAAGCTTCCTTCAGCTTTAGTTTCATTCTTACTTGAGGATAAAACAGAATAACTTCTAAACAAATCAGAAAGGAGTGTTTTATTTCTCCTGAAATTATGGATGTTATGTTGTCTCTGTGCTGTCTTTGTTAATCTTTCCATCATTTAACCTATATTCTTAATTGTGTTTTATATTACAGCTGATGGAAAAGTATTTAAGAATAGATTGCTAAAAAGTGTGAAGGCCCTGAAAGGTGAGTGAAAAGTATGATGAAAGAGCAAGTAAAAATAAAATCCTTAGCATTTTCTTTTAAATATTCCAAGTTTGCTTCCTGCCAATTTATTGATCCATTGTTATGACTCATAACGTATCATTCTTCTTTGGGTGCACTGCCCTTTAAGATACAAGTTAAAGTATATTACTGTAGGAAGTTTCTAACACTGTTTTCTGGATAGAACCATATAAGTTGGTGGTTATTTCAATCACAAATCATTAGACTTACCCGAAAGTAAAAGTATAAGTTGCTCAGTCACGTCTGACTCTTTTGACCCCCTGAACTGTAGCCCACCAGGCTTCTCCAGATTTTCCAGTCAAGAATACTGGAGTGCATAGCCATTCCCTTCTCCATGGGATCTTCCCAACCCAGGGATTGAACACAGGTCTCCTGTATAGCAGGCAGATTCCTTACCATCTGAGGTACCAGGGAAGCCCCAGACTTACCTATTCCTCTCTAAATGACCTCTCATGTAAAACAAAACAGAGTCCCCTGGATAGACATAAAGGAAGATATCCTATTTCCACTTTCTATACTAATTCACTGTAAACAATTATATTTTTAATTAGAAAAAATATTAAACACAAAATTACAAGAAAATTATTTCTACCACTTATAAAAATTGGTATAAAGAAATAAAAGTCAAGTCCCAAGGATGTAATGTACAACATGATGACTGTGGTGAAGAATACCTTATTTTATATTTAAAAGTTGCTAAGAAAGTAGATCTTAAAAGTTCTTACCACAAGGGGGAAAAGTATGTAACTATGTGTGGTGATGGAGGTGAACTAGATTTATTGTGGTGATCATTTTGCAATATATCCAAATATTGCATAATTACATTGTATACCTGAAATTAATATGTTATATGCCAATTATATCTCATTTTTTAAAGTGAAAGTCTCCCACTTCCCACTGATCTAATCTCTCTCCATAAAGAATAAACACTGTTTACTGTTTAGCTTTGTCTCAATGGTTACCTTTCTGAATTTTTTCTTACTTTCAAATCTAAATCTTACAGACAAATCTAAATCTTGGGAGAGATATATGTTAATAGTTTCTTTGTGCCTTTGTGCTTTATTGTCCTGTGAGGTTTCTGATGCATGATCATGATCCGCATTTTTCACTCTTAAGTGTCAATACTCTTGTTTTTATTCCATGCCCTTCTTTCCAAAGCACCAAGGGTCAAAATAAAAAAACTGGAATCTTTTGTGGAAAACATGGGAATTAGACTCAAAGATGAGGAACTTGAGGAACTAATGACCCAACTGTCAGCTGATGGTGAGTGTCAGACATCTTTATGTTCTTCAGAGAAGCATTGAGCCCTTGTATTAGAACTGCTGTAAGTAGCCTTTTTAGTACCATAATGAAGTAAGTGTAAAAAGAAAGACTTAATCTTGACTCATGAAGAAATATCATCTCCAAAAACACTTTTGAAAAAATACATTGGGAATGTTGCTTGCAGGACTCAGCCGTGCCTGGGAATACCACACACTTAACGAGTTAAAGAAAAATGAATTTTTAAATTTCACTCATAAGGGAACATGGTATTAAGGGAACATTTAAGAAAGTCAAAAGTCAGATGATGAACTAGGAGAAAATGATAAGGTCCCTAAGGCAGAAAAAGCCCTCATACATTGATTAAAACATACTGACAGTAGAAAAATAGGCAAATATTCATAAAAGAGGAAATCTAAAAGTCTAATAACATATGAAAAGATATTTAACCTCACAAGTAATCATGAAAATACAAAATAAAGCAAGGCATGGAAATATTTTCAGTTCTCAGGCAAAAATTAATAAGACTGAGAACATTTAGTTCTGGTGAGAGTGAAGGGAAAGGGACTTACTGATACATTTGGGTGAAAGTTGCCATTGCTCTTGGAAAAATCATTTGGCAGTACTTTGGCGGGAAAAAAAACATCCCTTTTCCCTGGCGAATCTAGCCTACATGCTTCTTCTGTAATATATGGTATTTCTTTTTGCTGAGGTCTGGTCCCTATTCCATCACTAACTTGCTGACAGTTTAACCCTACTGAATCTAAATTTCTTCACATGTAAAACAAGGGGTTGAATTAAATTATTTTCTATGGTAATTTCTTGCCCTGAAATAATTTAGATAATGCATATAAAGGTCTTACTTTGGTGTCTAGAATACTCAGTAAATGTTGATCATGATGACAGTGGTAGTGGTGAAGATGACGGGGAAGATGGAGAAAATGTTGAAGAAAAGGAAATTCTATGATCTATGAATCAATATTGCCTGTTATATAAATACAAGTCCTAAAAGAATAAATATTTGTTACAAATTATGACCTTCATATAGATACATAAGGTAAAAATACAACTTAGAACATTTTACATGAAATAGCACTGAGCTCACTGGCTTCCTTCTCCACTACTCCTGTTCTTATTCCTGGCAACTTTAATATCCTCTGTATAGATCAGAGGCCATGGACCTCTTCCACAGTCTGATGAATTGGACCCCTTCTGAAAAATAATATTTTTAAATGCATAAAATGAAATACATAAAATTACCAAGAAGCTAATTATATTAAAATACAATTTATCAAAACATTAGTGAAATAAAGTATTAGTACTTATTAATACATTTAACAATTTCTGGTGTGATCACTCACCTAAAGTCAGACATCCTAGAATGTGAAGTCAAGTGGGCTTTAGGAAGCATCACTATGAGCAAAGCTAGTAGAGGTGATAGAATTCCAGTTGAGCTATTTCAAATCCTGAAAGATTGTGCTGTGAAAGTGCTGCACTCAATATGCCAGCAAATTTGGAAAACTCAGCAGTAGCCACAGGACTGGAAAAGGTCAGTTTTCATTCCAATCCCAAAGAAAGGCAATCCCAAAGAATGCTTAAACTACTGCACAGTTGTACTCATCTCACACACTACAAAGTAATGCTCAAAATTCTCCAAGCCAGGCTTTAACAGTACGTGAACTGTGAACTTCCAGATGTTTAAGCTGGTTTTAGAAAAGGCAAAGGAACCAGAGATCAAATTGCCAACATCTGCTGGATCGTCAAAAAAGCAAGAGAGTTCCAGAAAAACATCTATTTCTGCTTTATTGACTATGTCAAAGCCTTTGACTGTGTTTTCCACAACAAACTGTGGAAAATTCTTCAAGAGATGGGAATACCAGACCACCTGACCTGCCTCCTGAGAAATCTGTATGCAAGTCAAGAAGCAACAGTTAGAACTGGATATGGAACAAAAGACTGATTGTAAATCAGGCAAGTAGTATGTCAAGGCTGTATATTGTCACCCTGCTTATTTAATTTATATGCAGAGTACATCATGAGAAACACTGGGCTGGAGGAAGCACAAGCTGGAATCAAGATTGCTGGGAGAAATATTAATAACCTCAGATATGCAGATGACACCAGGCTTAGGGCAGAAAGTGAAGAAGAACTAAAGAGCCTCTTGATGAAAGTAAAAGAGGAGAGTGAAAAAGTTGGCTTAAAACTCAACATTCAGAAAACTAAGATCATGGCATCTGATCCCATCACTTAATGGCACATAGATAGGGAAACAGTGGAAATAGTGACAGACTTTATTTTGGGGGCTCCAAAATCACTGCAGATGGTAACTGCAGCCATGATATTAAAAGACACTTGCTCCTGGGTAGAAAAGCTTGAGCAACCTAGACAGCATATTAAAAAGCAGAGACATTACTTTGCCACCAAAGGTTTGTCTAGTTAAAGCTATGGTTTTTCTAGTAGTCATGTATGGATGTGAGAGTGGGACTCTAAAGAAAGCTGAGGGGGCAGGAGCCAAGATGGCGGAGGAGTAGGAAGGGGAGACCACTTTCTCTCCTACAAATTCATCAAAAGAATAACTGAACGCAGAGCAAACTTTGCAAAACAACTTCTGATCGCTAGCTGAGGTCATCAGGTGCCCAGAAAAGCAGCCCATTGTCTTCGAAAGGAGGTAGGACAAAATATAAGAGACAAAAAGTGAGACAAAAGAGCTAAGGACGGACATCCGTCCCGGGAAGGGAGTCTTAGGCGGCATTGCTAGGGGTAGGGTCCGGGCCTGAGTGCCCTGAGGACAATCGGAGGGAGCTTCTGTGAGTTCCCAACTTGAACTGTGGGAGACCAAAAGAGAGAGAGTAAATTAACTGGCCGGAACTCACTGCCTGCCGTTCGCAGAACAAAGAGACCGAGAAAATCCAGAGAAGAGCTCACAGGCTGCGGACGGCCCAGCCCCGCCGGAGGCAGGAGGCAGGGAGGAGGGGAAGGTCGCGGAGAGACACAGGGCGCAGGCACCCGACCGGCGCGGGCGGGGACTGGGGCTGGGGACGCGGAGGGCAGAAGGCGCAGGCACCCGATTGGCGCCAGAGGAAACTGAAACTGGGACCGTGGAACGGAGTGGGCGCGCCACACCTGGGGAGAGTGCAGCCCCTCGCTGCCTGGACCGCTCTGACGGGGAAGGCACAGAGAGAAGGCGCAGCTTTTCATTCCGCGCTTTTGTGGAACACCCGAGGGCTGGAACCTCGCGCAGCGTGGGGCGCGCTCCATATAGAACAGCCGGGAGCCTGAGCAGCGCAGACGGAGAAAGCGGCGTCGGCCCCTCCCGGCAGCGCCAGCCCGTCCCCTCGGTGCCAGCCCTTCCCCACAGCGCCAGCCCCTCCCGCGGCGCCAGCCCGCCCCCATAGCGCCGGCCCCTCCCTGCAGCGTCAGCCCCTCCCCTCAGAGCGACAGAACTAGCTACCTGAATAAGAGTCCACCTCCGCCCGCCTGTGTCAGGGCGGAAATGAGGCTCTGAAGAGACCGGCAAACAGAAGCCAAATAAACAAAGGGAACCGCTTCAGAAGGGACTGGTGCAACAGATTAAAATCCCTCTAGAAAACACCGACTACACCGGAAGGGGCCTGTAGATATCGAGAAGTGTAAGCTGGAACGAGGAGCTATCTGAAACTGAGCCGAACCCACACTGACCGCAACAGCTCCAGAGAAACTCCTAGATATAATTTTACTTTTTTCTCTTTTTTTTTGTCTTTTTTTCTTTTTTCTTTTTTCTCTTTTATTTTCCTTTAAAATCCCCTATTACTCCCCCATTACTCCTTAACTTTCATTTCCATAGATTTTTACGATTTTTTTAATTAGGGAGAAAAAAAAATTTTTTTTTCTTTCTTTTTTTTTTTTCTTTTTTCTTCTTTTTTTTTTCTTTCCTTTTTCTTTTCTATTTTCTATTTTTCTTTTTCTCTTATTTCTTTTAAAGTCCTCTAGTACTCCTCTACTACTCCTTAATTTTCATTTTCAATACACTATAACCTTACAAAAAAAAAAAAAAAAGAAGCCCTATTTTTAAACCGAAGATTATTCTCTCCCAATCTTGACTCTCCTTTTTCTACCTCAGAACACCTCTATTTCCTCCTTTCCCCTTCTCTTCCCAATCCAATTCTGTGAATCTTTGTAGGTGACTGGGCTACAGAGAACACTCTGGGAACAGACAGCTGCGTAGATCTGTCTCTCTCCTCTTGAGTCCCCCTTTTTCTCCTCCTGCTCATCTCTATCTCCCTCCTCCCTCTCCTCTTCTTCATGTAACTCTGTGAACCTCTCTGGGTGTCCCTAACGGGGGAGAATCTTTTCGCCATTAACCTAGAAGTTTTCTTATCAGTGCTGTATAGTTGGAGAAGTCCTGAGACTACAGGAAGAATAAAACTGAAATCCAGAGGCAGGAGACTTAAGCCCATAACCTGAGAACACCAGGAAACTCCTGACTACATGGAACTTTAAGTAATAAGTGACTGTCCAAAAGCCTCCATACCTACACTGAAACCAACCACCACCCAAGAGCCAATAAGTTTTAGAGCAAGACATACCACGCAAATTCTCCAGCAACGCAGGAACATAGCCCTGAACGTCAACATACAGGCTGCCCAAGGTCACACCTAACACATAGACCCATCTCAAAACTCATTACTGGGCACTCCATTGCTCTCCAAAGAGAAGAAATCAAATTCCACGCACCAGAACACTGACGCAAGCTTCCCTAACCAGGAAACCTTGACAAGCCAATCGTCTAACCCCACCCACTGGGTAAATCCTCCACAATAAAAAGGAACCACAGACCTCCAGAATACAGAAAGCCCACTCCAGACACAGCAATCTAAACAAGATGAAAAGGCAAAGAAATACCCAACAGGTAAAGGAACATGAAAAATGCCCACCAAGTCAAACAAAAGAGGAGGAGATAGGGAATCTACCTGAAAAAGAATTTAGAATAATGATAATAAAAATGATCCAAAATCTTGAAAACAAAATGGAGTTACAGATAAATAGCCTGGAAACAAAGATTGAAAAGATACAAGAAATGTTTAATAAAGACCTAGAAGACATAAAAAAGAGTCAATTAAAAATGAATAATGCAATGAATGAGATCAAAAACACTCTGGAGGGAACCAAGAGTAGAATAACGGAGGCAGAAGATAGGATAAGTGAGGTAGAAGATAAAATGGTGGAAATAAATGAAGCAGAGAGGAAAAAAGAAAAAAGGATCAAAAGAAATGAGGACAACCTCAGGGACCTCTGGGACAATGTGAAACACCCCAACATTCGAATCATAGGAGTTCCAGAAGAAGAAGACAAAAAGAAAGGCCATGAGAAAATACTCGAGGAGATAATAGCTGAAAACTTCCCTAAAATGGAGAAAGAAATAGCCACCCAAGTCCAAGAAACCCAGAGAGTCCCAAACAGGATAAACCCAAGGCAAAACACCCCAAGACACATATTAATCAAATTAACAAAGATCAAACACAAAGAACAAATATTAAAAGCAGCAAGGGAGAAACAACAAATAACACACAAAGGGATCCCCATAAGGATAACAGCTGATCTATCAATAGAAACCCTCCAGGCCAGAAGGGAATGGCAGGACGTACTGAAAGTAATGAAAGAGAATAACCTACAACCTAGATTACTGTACCCAGCAAGGATCTCATTCAGATATGAAGGAGAATTCAAAAGCTTTACAGATAAACAAAAGCTGAGAGAATTCAGCACCAAACCAGCTCTTCAACAAATGCTAAAGGATCTTCTCTAGACAGGAAATGCAGAAAGGTTGTATAAACGTGAACCCAAAACAACAAAGTAAATGGCAACGGGACCACACCTATCAATAATTACCCTAAATGTAAATGGGTTGAATGCCCCAACCAAAAGACAAAGATTGGCTGAATGGATACAAAAACAAGACCCCTATATATGCTGTCTACAAGAGACCCACCTCAAAACAAGAGACACATACAGACTAAAAGTGAAGGGCTGGAAAAAAATATTTCATGCAAACGGAGACCAAAAGAAAGCAGGAGTCGCAATACTCATATCAGATAAAATAGACTTTCAAATAAAGGATGTGAAAAGAGACAAAGAAGGACACTACATAATGATCAAAGGATTAATGCAAGAAGAAGATATAACAATTATAAATATATATGCACCCAACATAGGAGCACCGCAATATGTACGGCAAATGCTAATGAGTATGAAAGAGGAAATTAATAGTAACACAATAATAGTGGGAGACTTTAATACCCCACTCACAACTATGGATAGATCAACTAAACAGAAAATTAACAAGGAAACACAAACCTTAAATGACACAATGGACCAGCTAGACCTAATTGATATCTATAGGACATTTCACCCCGAAACAATCAACTTCACCTTTTTCTCAAGTGTACACGGAACCTTCTCCAGAATAGATCACATCCTGGGCCATAAATCTGGTCTTGGAAAATTCAAAAAAATTGAAATCATTCCAGTCATCTTTTCTGACCACAGTGCAGTAAGATTAGATCTCAATTACAGGAAAAAAATTGTTAAAAATTCAAACATATGGAGGCTAAATAACACGCTTCTGAATAACCAACAAATCATAGAAGAAATCAAAAAAGAAATCAAAATATGTATAGAAATGAATGAAAATGAAAACACAACAACCCAAAACCTATGGGACACTGTAAAAGCAGTGCTAAGGGGAAGGTTCATAGCATTACAGGCTTACATCAAGAAACAAGAAAAAAGCCAAATAAATAACCTAACTCTACACCTAAAGCAATTAGAGAAGGAAGAAATGAAGAACCCCAGGGTTAGCAGAAGGAAAGAAATCTTAAAAATCAGGGCAGAAATAAATGCAAAAGAAACTAAAGAGACCATAACAAAAATCAACAAAGCTAAAAGCTGGTTTTTTGAAAAAATAAACAAAATTGACAAACCATTAGCAAGACTCATTAAGAAACAAAGAGAGAAGAACCAAATTAACAAAATTAGAAATGAAAATGGAGAGATCACAACAGACAACACTGAAATACAAAGGATCATAAGAGACTACTACCAGCAGCTCTATGCCAATAAAATGGACAACTTGGATGAAATGGACAAATTCTTAGAAAAGTATAACCTTCCAAAACTGAACCAGGAAGAAATAGAAAATCTTAACAGACCCATCACAAGCAAGGAAATTGAAACTGTAATCAAAAATCTTCCAGCAAACAAAAGCCCAGGACCAGATGGCTTCACAGCTGAATTCTACCAAAAATTTAGAGAAGAGCTAACACCTATCTTACTCAAACTCTTCCAGAAAATTGCAGAGGAAGATAAACTTCCAAACTCATTCTATGAGGCCAGCATCACCCTAATTCCAAAACCAGACAAAGATGCCACAAAAAAGGAAAACTACAGGCCAATATCACTGATGAACATAGATGCAAAAATCCTTAACAAAATTCTAGCAAACAGAATCCAACAACATATTAAAAAAATCATACACCATGACCAAGTGGGCTTTATCCCAGGAATGCAAGGATTCTTTAATATCCACAAATCAATCAATGTAATACACCACATTAACAAATTGAAAGATAAAAACCATATGATTATCTCAATAGATGCAGAGAAAGCCTTTGACAAAATTCAACACTCATTTATGATTAAAACTCTCCAAAAAGCAGGAATAGAAGGAACATACCTCAACATAATAAAAGCTATATATGACAAACCCACAGCAAGCATCACCCTCAATGGTGAAAAATTGAAAGCATTTCCCCTGAAATCAGGAACAAGACAAGGGTGCCCACTCTCACCACTACTATTCAACATAGTGTTGGAAGTTTTGGCCACAGCAATCAGAGCAGAAAAAGAAGTAAAAGGAATCCAGATAGGAAAAGAAGAAGTGAAACTCTCACTGTTTGCAGATGACATGATCCTCTACATAGAAAACCCTAAAGACTCTTCCAGAAAATTACTAGAGCTATTCAAAGAATATAGTAAAGTTGCAGGATATAAAATTAACACACAGAAATCCCTTGCTTTCCTATACACTAACAATGAAAAAACAGAAAGAGAACTTAAGGAAACAATACCATTCACCATTGCAACAAAAAGAATAAAATACTTAGGAGTATATCTACCTAAAGAAACAGAAGACCTATACATAGAAAACTATAAAACACTGATGAAAGAAATCAAAGAGGACACAAACAGATGGAGAAACATACCGTGTTCATGGATTGGAAGAATCAATATTGTCAAAATGGCTATTCTACCCAAAGCAATCTATAGATTCAATGCAATCCCTATTAAGCTACCAACGGTATTTTTCACAGAACTAGACCAAAGAATTTCACAATTTGTATGGAAATACAAAAAACCTCGGATAGCCAAAGTAATCTTGAGAAAGAAGAATGGAACTGGAGGAATCAACCTGCCTGACTTCAGACTCTACTACAAAGCCACAGTCATCAAGACAGTATGGTACTGGCACAAAGACAGAAATATAGATCAATGGAACAGAATAGAAAGCCCAGAGATAAATCCACGAACCTATGGACATCTTATCTTTGACAAAGGAGGCAAGGATATACAATGGAAAAAAGACAACCTCTTTAACAAGTGGTGCTGGGAAAACTGGTCAACCACTTGTAAAAGAATGAAACTAGAACACTTTCTAACACCATACACAAGAATAAACTCAAAATGGATTAAAGATCTAAATGTAAGACCAGAAACTATAAAACTCCTAGAGGAGAACATAGGCAAAACACTCTCCGACATGAATCACAGCAGGATCCTCTATGACCCACCTCCCAGAATATTGGAAATAAAAGCAAAAATAAACAAATGGGACCTAATGAAACTTAAAAGTTTTGCACTACAAAGGAAACTATAAGTAAGGTGAAAAGACAGCCCTCAGATTGGGAGAAAATAATAGCAAATGAAGAAACAGACAAAGGATTAATCTCAAAAATATACAAGCAACTCCTGCAGCTCAATTCCAGAAAAACAAATGACCCAATCAAAACATGGGCCAAAGAACTAAACAGACATTTCTCCAAGGAAGACATACAGATGGCTAACAAACACATGAAAAGATGCTCAACATCACTCATTATCAGAGAAATGCAAATCAAAACCACAATGAGGTACCATTACACGCCAGTCAGGATGGCTGCTATCCAAAAGTCTACAAGCAATAAATGCTGGAGAGGGTGTGGAGAAAAGGGAACCCTCTTACACTGTTGGTGGGAATGCAAACTAGTACAGCCACTATGGAGAACAGTGTGGAGATTTCTTAAAAAACTGGAAATAGAACTGCCATATGACCCAGCAATCCCACTTCTGGGCATACACACTGAGGAAACCAGATCTGAAAGAGACACGTGCACCCCAATGTTCATCACAGCACTGTTTATAATAGCCAGGACATGGAAGCAACCTAGATGCCCATCAGCAGATGAATGGATAAGGAAGCTGTGGTACATATACACCATGGAATATTACTCAGCCGTTAAAAAGAATTCATTTGAACCAGTCCTAATGAGATGGATGAAACTGGAGCCCCTTATACAGAGTGAAGTAAGCCAGAAAGATAAAGAACATTACAGCATACTAACACATATATATGGAATTTAGAAAGATGGTAACGATAACCCTATATGCAAAACAGAAAAAGAGACACAGAAATACAGAACAGACTTTTGAACTCTGTGGGAGAATGTGAGGGTGGGATATTTCAAAAGAACAGCATGTATACTATCTATGGTGAAACAGATCACCAGCCCAGGTGGGATGCATGAGACAAGTGCTCCGGCCTGGTGCACTGGGAAGACCCAGAGGAATCGGGTGGAGAGGGAGGTGGGAGGGGGGATCGGGATGGGGAATACATGTAAATCTATGGCTGATTCATGTCAATGTATGACAAAACCCACTGGAAAAAAAAATAAAAAAATAAAGAAAGCTGAGTGCCAAAGAATTGATGCTTTTGAACCATGGTGTTGGAGAAGACTCTTGAGAGTCCCATGGACAGCAAGGAGATCCAACCAGTCCATCTCAAAGGAAATCAGTCCTGGATATTCATTGGAAGGACTGAGGCTGAAGCTGAAAATCCAATACTTTGGCCCCCTGATGCGAAGAACTGACTCATTGGAAAAGACCTTGATGTTGGAAAAGACTGAAGGTGGGAGAAGGGGATGACAGAGGATGAGATGGTTGGATGGCATCACCGACTCAATGGACATGAGTTTGAGTAAACTCTGGAGTTGGTGAAGGACGGGGAGGCCTGGCATGCTGCAGTCCATGAGGTCGCAAAGGGTTGGACACAACTAAGCAACTGAACTGAACTGAACAAGTTCTAGTACCAGGTCTAATAATTATTGTCATTTTAAAGTAGTGAAGAGCAACTATTCAATATATTTGCGTCAACTGTCATGTGATATGAAAATGGTAGTGATTTATTATCAACAGTAACAAAGTCACAGGTTCTTCTACTACTACTATGGTTTGTGGACTACATGAATAAGTAAAGAAAATGCTAAATTTAAGTTAGTGATTAATGAAAATAAAGATGCATTTTACAGGGAGTCCTTCAGCTTGAATGGAAAAAAATCTATACATACAGGATCCATGGACCCCAGATTAAGACTCTTGTTATGCAATTTCCCTGCAGTCCAGTGGGTTAGAGTCTATGCTTTCATTGCAGGGGACACAGGTTAGACCTCTGTCAGGGAGCTAAGATCCCACATGCCACAGAGTGCAGCCAAAAAGAACCAAAAAAACAAAATTTAAAAAAAGAACTCCTGGTACAGATCACCCATCCAACATCCTGACCTGCTGTTCCTTGACCTCTGTAACTTCAATCATCTTTTCCTTTGATGACATGAATCTTGTCCTTGCCTAATACTTCATCACCCTGAAAATATTTATTTTATATATCCACTGTCTACCCATTATCCTTCATTTACTATGCAAGCTGTTCTACCATAACACAATGTAGGAATGCCGGAGAAACCTCCCGTTCTGTGAAAGTACATTGAAGTAGCTGAGCTTATGGGGGAAACTGGGAAAGCCCATTCAAAATCTATGCCAATTTGTAAGCAGAGCACTGACAAAAGCAGCAGTTGATACTGTGTGAAGAAGTTTGAAAAACCCAGGTAAATAGCTCAGAGTAGTTGGAAGCCATTCAAAAATACACACATACACACAACCCCAAAAAAGAGTTAAGCTGACATGCAGCTCTGAAATAATGTAGATGGAAGTAGAATTCTGAGCCAGTGAACCTGATTCCTCCTCATATATTATAGGTACTTATTTTTTAATTTTATTAAAATAGAGCTGAGAGGGCCCCTACTATAGCCAGTCCAGGTGTTTTGTTTGTTTTGTTTTGTTTTGTTTTTTTGCTTTTTTTTTGCTTTTCCTGCTGAGGTTTATAATTCTGATTCTCTTACTTAGGAAAAATTACGTATGAACTAATACAACTTCCACATTATTGTGACATTATTCCATTTACCAATTGAATATAAAGAATTGGTGCTACTGAACATGGGGTGTAGCAGAACAGAATGTAGAAATCCAACTCCAGCTACTCTCCATCCTTACGTAGGCCTTCAGTGCCTTAACTCAATCAGTCTTTCATTATTCAACTCCTCCCCATATGTCCTTGTTTGCTTCCTTAAATTAGATTCAATACTTCAACATTATATAACCTTAAAAACTCTCAAAACTCCTAACAAACTTGCTTGGCAAAACCCCGGCCATCGCCTTACTCTATACTTGTTCCTGAAAAGCTTTAACATTGCTGAAGAAAATCACAAAACTGCACTAATAGAACTCACTTGAACACACTGGCCATGAATATCAAGTCAGTCCTTAATGAGGCCAAAGTCCCTGCTACCTTTTCCAACTAAATTCACTTTTCTCACTCTGAGATAATTTCACCCCTTCTCTCTTCAAATTTCCAACACCTCCTCATCTCAGACTTCACAGAGAAAAAAGATTCAGTTAGATAAGAATAACCGCATTTTCTTCCTTGATATCTACGAACCTACCTATATCTATGCCACATACCCTGCTTTCATCTTGTTATAAAGGAATCTCTGCTCCCACTGTGAGCCAACCCTTCCATTTGTGCCTTGAATCTCATTTCCACTTACCTTTTCAAAGACTTAACTCCTGTAATTTTGCTCTTTCTCTCCTGCATCATCAGTTTCTCCCTTTCTACTAGATCTCTGTATTCCATTGATGGGGAACTATGTCTCTTATTCGCCTTGTCCCTGGCCGGCTACTACTAGATCAGTTCCTCTTCACAGCAGAACCTCTCAAAAAGCTGGCATTACTCATTATCTTTACTTCCTAACCTCCCATTCACTCTCCATTGCTCGCTTCCCTGCCAGGGAGCTGAACCAACTCTCAATCATCACTGACCTATCTCTTAACAAGCTTCATGATCAATTTTCTGTTCTTATTTACTTGATATCTCAGCTTTTGACATAGTGACTATCCCCTCTTTATTGAAACATTTTTTATTTCAGACTTTCAAAGCTTCATATCTATCTGATTTTCTTCTTTTTCACTGACAGCTTCTTCTCAGTTTCCTTTTCTGACTCCCTCCCTTCAAGGTCTCTGAATAACAAAGTGCCCCAGGGCTAGACCCTTAGCTGTCTTTTTTTAAATCTATATCCTCTTTTTATGAGATTTCATCCAGTCTCATTGGGCGACATATTGCCTTTGAGCTGATAAAAGCAAATTTATATCTCCAGGGCAACCTCCCTAAGTCAGGAATGGTATATCAAACTAGTTATTTATTTGGTATCTCCACTTGGATGTCCAAAAGGCACCACAGATTTAATGGACTTATTTAATTCCCCTAAAAAGTCTCAAGCCCTCTCCTCCGCCTCCCCACCCCGCCCCCCCGCCCCATTTCAGTAATGTCATTTCATCTATCCTGTTGTCGTTTTTTGGAGGGAAGGGGAGGAAAGACTACATTTCATTTCTTTTTTCCCCCTCTTATTCCACATTCAAATCTAGACTGTACTTGAAGAATAGGTCCCAAATCCATCCATTATCACCATCTTTACTGCCGTAACCATAGCCCTAGCCACCATCATCTCTTTCCTGGGCCACTAAAAGAGACTACTATCTAGTCCTCATTCCTCCAATTTCCCCATCCTGCATACACCAGCTAAAGTGATCCTTTGAAAGCTGAAATCAGATCAAATTACTCCCCTTCTTCTAGGCCTCCAGACATTCATTGCAACCAGAATAAAATCCATGCTTTATCATCATGGCCTACAAGGCCCTGCATAATTTGGCACCTTTCACACTGGCTTTCTCTCTATCTCTCAATCGTGTCAAATTCATTCCCATTTTAGGCCTATCGCACATACCGTTTTTCTGCTTGGAATGTTCTCTCAGTTCTTCACATGACTCTCGTCATCATTCAGTCCTCAACCCAAACAGATACACATCAGAGAGGGCTTTCCTCAGCTCCCTGTCTAAAGCAATCCCACCCACTATTACACTTTAGTTATATTGCCCTGTTTCATCTTTTTTTAAACTTTTTTTCTTTTTAGCTTTTTAAATTTTTTTTGCTTTTTATTTTGTGCTGTTTCATCTTTGATAGCATCTTAACAATACCTCAAAAAAATAGTGCCTTTCTGCTCATTTGTTTACATGCTCATTGTCTGTTTCCCTCTACCAGATTGTACACTCCGTAATAGCAAGAACTCTGCCAGTGTGTTTACTCTTGTATCCCCAAAGCCTAGCCAAGTGCCTCGCACACAGAAGGTACTCCTAAGTACTTGTTGTTGTTTAGTCACCAAGTCATTCCCGACTCTTTTGTGACCCCATGGACTGAACTGTAGCCCTTGAGGTTCCTCTGTCCATTGGATTTCCCAGGCAAGAATACTGGAATGGGTTGCCATTTCCTTCTTCAGATCTTCCCAGTGCAGGGATCAAACCTGCATCTCTTGTATTGGCAGTTAGATTATTTTCCACTGAGCCACCAGGGAAGCAAAGTGTTTGTTGATTAATAACTAATACAAATACTCAGGGTTAGGTTTATTTGTCCTGTCTCCCTACACTTACTTGTAACCAAACACTTCTTTTAAAGTTTTTATTCATTTTATTTTATTTATTGTTGGCTATGCTGGGTCTGCTGCCGTGTGCAGGCTTTCTCTAGTTGCATAAAGTGGGAGCTAGCCTTCCTTGTGGTGCTTGGGCTTCTCATTGCAGTGGTTTATCTTGTTGTGGAGCACAGGCTCTAGGCTCATAGTCTCAGGAGTTGTGTCACATGGGCTTAGTTGTTCCACGGCGAGTGGAATCTCCCCGGACCAGGGGTCGAACCCATATCCCCTGCACTAGCAGGTGGATTCTTAACCACTGTGCCACCAGGGAAGTCCTACCAATCACTTAGTAATTTAACTTTATTCTAGTAGCCTCTAAAAGCAAATAGGAAAATACAAGAATGATTTATTACAGACTGCAAGCTTTGTTTCTAATATAATACTGTTATCTCTAAGGATAAGTTCATAAAATTCTAAGGAAAATTAGAAAAAAGATTACTGAATTCATACTTTCAGAACTTTATGCATCCTAAGTGTGAATCTCAGTAGCATTAGCTTCTCTGATTATGAAGTTTATTTCCCTTTCCTTACAGGTAATAATACAGTTGGTCTGAATGATTTGATGGATGCTATCAGTTATATCAAGGGTGAGTTGCAAGCTATGATGAAAAGATATTATAAATAGCATCTTAATATTTTGCAATTGGTGAAGAAAAATATATTCCCTTATAAATGTTTAAATTCTTTCATATGTGTTCCATTTTTGTGGATGCTGCTGAAATTCAGTAAATAACATTTAATATGGGCTTATATGTCAATATCCATTAAATTCTCTGAAATTTCCCCCAAAGAATTCTTCAACATAGTTATAGATCTCAAGAGCCACAGAATTATTCCTTTTCCCCATTAGCCCCAATCCTAGAAATGTATCCTCTGGAAATAACTTAAGTGAATAAAAGGAAAAAAATCTCTTTCTAAAGACCTTCAGAGAAATTTGAAACAGCCTAAATATCTAACAGTTATGGGAATTACCAAATCAACCATGGTAAGTCAGGCTTATGGGATATCATGTGTTGAAATGTTAACTGTAAAAATTATGTAGCAACTTGGAAACAAGTTTATGAAGTAATTAAATTACATTAGGTTGGAAAAACAGGATACAAAGTTATATGTATGTTAGATTTCCACATTATGAAAGACCAGAAATGGAATATGAAAAACTAAAAATGGTTTTGTGGTAGGGTGGTATAATTATATTTTCCCCACTTTATAATAATCTTAAATGTTATTACATTATTTTTATAATGAATGAGAAAAAAGTTACTTCTATGTTGAGATGAATGAAATTCTTGAAATGCCAAGTGCTCAGAGAAGCAAACTACAGGCAAACGTTTACTTTTTCCCCTATCAAGATCATACTACATTAACTTTTTTTTTAATTGGAGGATAATTGCTTTACAATGTTGTGTTGGTTTCTGCCATACAACAACATGAATCAGCCATAAGTATACATGTGTCCCCTTCTCTTAAATTTCCCTCCCACCACCCCTATCTACTCCACCCCCCTCCACCGTAAATCACAGAGCACTGGGTTGAGCACCCTGTGTTACATAAAAACTTCTCAAACTTTTTTTTAATAAATTAAAAACTGGTCTGTAGAAAAACTTAACTTTCCAGTAGGGTGGCAGGAAGAGAAAAAAAAAAATAAATCTATATGTAGCTTAATTTGCTACATTCAATTTTGCAATAACCCATCAGTGAATTCTTTTTGTAACCACTTTCTGATTGATTTTCTGAACCAGAACTTAAAACAGGATTTTTTTTTCTGATTTTCCTGATTATTCTGGATACACATATGTTATATATAAGCACAAATGGTGTTTTTCATCTTTTGTAGATAGTCATATAATATTTCTGCAACTTATTTCTCATGTTTTCTAAAGGAGAGGTGATTGATATCCCAGACTTAGACAACTTTCTAGCAAATGAGGGGATTGAGCTCAATGAAGAAGAAAAGAAGAAACTGATGCCTCATTTGACATTCAATGGTGAGTTGTTTTTTTTTAATTCTGTTAGAAGTTTTCTTGTTATCTTGTATGTAAGATCCTTAGAAATGATCCTTATCTTTTGTATCACTTATAACAATGCTTCTCAAACTTGAATGTGCATATGAATCACCTGGGCATCTTGTTAAAATGCAGATTGTGATTCAGGTCTGAAGTATAGCTTAAGAAATCCTGCATTTCTAACAAGCTCCCAGATAGTGGCAATGTGGCTGATCCAAGGTCCACACTTTGCCTGTCAAGGACCTAAAAGGTAGAGAAATGATATATTAAGATTGTGCCTGGCCTTTCATTTCTTAAGTCACAAGTACAACCAATTTATTATGTGCCTGCCATCCCAAAAACAAGAAGGAAAAATATTAGAGTAATTGAAATTAGCGTATAAAAATGAGTATTGGGGAGAGTATTAGGGAAAGCAGGGGACTTAGGGGTTGGGTGGTTTGCTTATTTATTTTTATTATTGCTTATTGAGTCTAGTTGCATGATTTATCTGCTGGCTTTGCATTTTATAATTACTTTAGCTTAGTCTTTTTACTTCTATTACTCTCATTGTTGTTCTGATACAAATTAAGAAAGAAAAAGATGATCTAGGAGCATTTGGGGAGTAGCAGTTCTAACTAGAATGATGTTGCTAGAAAGCTTATGCACAGCTCTGGCCTTGAATGCAAAGATTGTATATCAATTTATTCAAATAACAAACATTATTTGATCACTGAATATGTCCAGGAACTAAAATGGTAAAGAAGGGAGTACATGTGTTAAGCCCAACTGACAATAGGAAATAAAACACAACCATTATGTTCTCAAACCATGGTTTTAATAAATTTGAACCTGTTCATTGCAAATATCTCCAGTTTCTATTTTTTCCAGTTTATCATTTCTTCTTATTCAGGAAGATACACTATATCTCCCTCTCTGCTCTTCAGTTGAAGAGGTTCTTCTTACCCCTTCCAAATCCATTCCTCTTCACCTGATTTTCTCCCACTTCTTCAAAAAATATTTTTTATAGAGAGATAGTTGGTATATTGTATTAGTTTCAGGTGTACAATATAATGATGCAATATTTGTAGAAAAGTTATTTATTTCATAATTCAACACTTTTGGTTTCATCTATTTCTCTCTACTCTACTTATAAAGTAGCATATACTCCTCCATTCCTTTTAAAAACTAACCTTGACTTGGTTCTGGTTCTTCTGCCTTATAATTATGATTATTCATCATTCATTTTTTTGGAGCCCAAAAAAATAGTCAGCCACTGTTTCCACTGTTTCCCCATCTATTTGCCATGAAGTGATGGGACCGGATGCCATGATCTTAGTTTTCTGAATGTTGAGCTTTAAGCCAACTTTTTCACTCTCCTCTTTCACTTTCATCAAGAGGCTCTTTAGTTCTTCACTTTCTGCCATAAGGGTGGTGTCATCTGCATATCTGAGGTTACTGAAATTTCTCCCGGCAATCTTGGTTCCAGCTTGTTCTTCCTCCAGCCCAGCGTTTCTCATGATATACTCTGCATATAAGTTAAATAAGCAAGCAATTTTTCCAACACTGAACCAATGTGTAATACTATCATGTATAGAGGAAACCCAGAAATTCTCCTATATCTAGGGACTGTTGGGTAGGTTAGGGGAAGGGCATATATTTCTCCTACTAACCATAGTTCTGACTTGCTACTTTGGATTCTCTGCTTTGCATTCCTTCTACTATGTTCTTGTCTTTTTTTCATTGTTTTTCCACTGGATGCTAATTCCATCATTTCTCAACTCAAGGCTGGGTTGGCAGCTTATTTTACTGAAACTGCTTAAAATTAAATAATAGGTCCGTATTCTCATAGATTCTGCTACCATTCCTTCTTTAGGGGAATTTTCACTTTTGTTTCTGTTCCTCAAGTTCCAGCCTCCCATTTTGTTGCTGAGGAGGGAAGACTGAAAATATATTCAGAGTTTTGGAGAGAGGAAGAGAGAAAGAAATATGTGCTGTTAGTCTTGAAACAAGAGTAATATGTGTAATATTTTACATTACACATATGTATAATATTTTACAAGTTACATATGTGTAATATATTACAAATATGTGTAATATTTTATAGACACCAAAAATTACTTCCTTGTCAGAATTCTTGAAGGTGCCACTCGGGGTTTCTTTTTGCCCCTTCTCATACGGGATGACATCATGAAAGAAACATTCAGTCCCACTTGTCTCACAGCTGCTCTTCTTCTAGCTTATTTTTAGTCTTTTCTCGTGCAAGTGCTATTCTGTCCTAGACACAATATTTAAATCTCCAGATTTCTCATGCATTTGCATTAACTTCTCAGGTATCAACCACTGTCTTCCTGTTTTTCTGGTCCTGTTCCCCTCTACATTTCCATCAGTGTCTTCCACTACTCAGACGGATTCCCCTTTATCACTCTTTCTTAGGTCAAACTTATACTATCTCCCAACAAATTGTTAAGCTGTTAAAGGAAGGGATCCTATGTGCTAGGCTCTATGTCAAGTACTAAAGACACAAAGATGAATGAGTCAAAGCCTTTGTCCTCAAAGAGCTTATGGTCCAACAGAACAGACAGGCACATAAAATGATTTTGATATAATGTGATAAATGTATGCAGAAGGTGCTAAAGGAGCATTTAGTCAGGACTGGGGTTTCCTGGAGAAAACCCTAAGGTTGAACAAGTGTGAGAAGATCATTCAAGTCAGAGAAGCCTACACTGTATCCTCAGGAGTAACAAACACAGCATCATCTCAAATGGGTTGATTCTCAAGAAATACCTGTCAGAACAAAAAACAGAGCAAGTCCTTCTCTCCCTATTCCAACTCTGAGCATTTGCCAACATAGTCTCTTCATACCTTTTTTAAAAAATGTCATCGATCTGAATTTGAAAAACATACTGCCAGACTCAAGCCCTGGTTCTTTCTGTAATACCCCTTTTCCCATGTATCACCTTTGAAATGTAATACCTTGAAACACAGAAAAGAACTGAGTTATGGAAGTCAAGATAGTTCTCTCATTGATCTATACATTTTTCCATCATACTCACTTGAGAGATAATCCAATTCCAAGGCAAAACAGTATCTCTGGTTCTTCTAACTCATGGAAGAAGTTCCAACCTGCCATGTTGTTTTAATAATTTCATAACTTTCATCTGCTTTAATACATTTTACATGGCTTCTTCTATATCTCATTCAAAATGTTTTATAGAACATGGGAAGGTTAAAGTTCATTCAATAATGGAGGGCCTGAAGAAGATTAAACGTGAGTAGAAATTTTTTATTAATAGTTGAGAACCTGATGCTATGCATTTATTTTTATGTGTTTTCTTGGTTATAAAACTAATACATAATATGTATACCTGTTGCTGATTCATGCTGAGGTTTGATAGAAAACAACAAAATTCTGTAAAGCAATTATTCTTCAATTAAAAATAAATAAATTTAAAAAAACTAATACATAGAATAGAAGATTTCTATATTCACAAAATGAAAGAATGAAAAATATTTGAATAATCCTTAATTCTTTCACTAATGATAATCTATAAGCTCACCACCCCAAATTTTTTCCTTATACGTACACAACTTTTGTGCATATAGCTTTAAAGTCTCACTTTTAATGTACTTTCCCATTTTCTTATTAATATTAAAATCTTACCTATTGATGGGTATGTCTAATGGCCTAAAATTTCTTCTTGGATGACTCTGAAATTTAATACATTATCTCAGTACTTTTAATTTGCAGGCCTTTTATCACATTTATGTCTAAAATAATTTTCCCAATGCCACAATACTATGTTCTATAGTTACATTAAAAAGATGAATGGAAAGTTTGAAAATTATACTGTGAAATTGGTCAGTAGAGGCAAGTAAAACTTGTCTTCGCCCTCTTTTCCTCAACACATACACAACCTCAGTCTGTACTTGATTATTAAGTAATTTTAATTTGCTCTCTGCACCAGCATTTTTCAATGACTATGATTTTAAAAAATTGAATTTTCTCTGAAAAACTGATTGTGTTTCAAAAAGAAGGATTGAAAAGTAATTAAGGTACTTTATGTAAGTATCTATAAAATGAATCTTAGAGAAAATAAATTTAAATTCTGGGTACCCACATTTAAACTTTCCAAGTGAGGGCTATTGTATTTTACTATTTGTAAAAGAAAAAAAAGCATCTCTTTGAATAAGTCCACTTTATCTCATCTATTTCTGTTTCTGTAGCTGGTGCCAGAAAACTTTCAGAAATGTCTACTTGGTAGCCTTTAACCGCGCACTGAAACTCATGCTGCTGAATTTAGGGATACTAGAAGCAGTCCTCCATGGCCATGTATAAGATCAGAATTCATTAATAAGCATTTACTGAGTACCCAAGCAACTGTAAAAATGAAAGTTCAAAAATTAAAGAGAGACAAGCAAAGTTCCTGCTTTCAGCAAGGCTCAGTTTTTGAGTACACAGTATATGCTCAATAAGTGCTTATTGACTAATAGAGGTTCTAGTCTCCTGCTTTCAAAGAATTAAACACTCACTAACCCAAGCAGCTGTATCACAGTTATTCTGGAGCTAACCCTCCCAATCCAGGCCACTCAGAAGAAACAGTTATATGAATCGTAAATGAGCCACCCAAATCAGAATCAATTATTTAAAAAAACATTTACAAAGCTGAGACAGCACAATTTTACAGTGGTGTCTGCCTACCTTTCCATCGCTCTTCTTCTTCCTCTTTCACATATTCTTTTTCTCTTTTTAAATTATAAATTTGTGATAACACATTTACGGGAGACTTGGAAAATATACAACAAAGTTACATATAGTTCCACTATATAGTACAGTTATTTTTTAAGTAGATAAATTAAGATTTTTAGTTGGAGTTTCAATATCAAACTTTCAAAAATTAATAGAATGAAAAGACAGAAAAGTAGAAGGATATAGTAGACCTGAAAAACACTATCAACCAATTCAGCATAATTAAGATTTATACAGTTTTCACACAACAACAGGATACAAATTCTTCTCAAGTTCCCATAGACTATAAACCAGGAGACACTGGAACATATCAATGGACATAAAACAAGGTGCAAAAACTTTCCGTTTCTTTTTCCCTATTTTTTTAACTTTTCCATATTTCTATTAATAAATTATTTTTCTTTCACTCATACTTCCCTGATTTTCCTAGTGGTGTTGCATTTTTGTTTTTTCTTTCCCTTCCAGACTCTAGCAAACATACACATTTCACACGCTCACCCTGCTCACTCACTTGCTTTTGTCATTACAAAAGCCCCATTCCACTTGCTGTCACCAAAATATGTTTTATTCTGTGAAGTCTACAGTGCATTAAAGAAAATTTAGACATTTAAAAGTGTATTTCAATATTTTTAGAAATTTCAAACAGTAGTGTCTGTTCCACAAGCTCACCAAATAATATTCAATTTCCCCTTATTAAGTTTTCTGTATGAAAGTGAAAGTGTTAGTCATTCAGTCATGTCCAACTTTGCAACCCCATGGACTGTAGCCTGCCAGGCTCGTGTCTCCATGGAATTACCTAGGCAAGAATACTCAGTAGGTAGCCATTTCCTTTTCCAGGGGATCTTCCTGACCCAGGGATCAAACCCAGGTCTCCTGCACTGCAGGCAGATTCTTTACCATCTGAGCCACCAAGGAAGCCCAAGATTTCTGTACAGATATAGGTACTGAGGAAACAGATTTTATTTCTGAATACTGCATTGACTTTTTTGTGCATTGGAACATGTACTACTATGATTTAATTTTCACCCTCAAATTTCAGATGACTAGACAGTTACTTTTTAGACAAAAACATTTTTCACATTAAAAATCTTTCCTGCTAATTCCTATTTCACCATTGCTATTTTTCTAAGTCATAAAGGTAGATTTCAGTTACCTAGGCACAAACATAAAAATGACATGTCTACATGAACAACTTCAAGATCTGCTAATATTTATGTCATTTGATAATGAACATTCAAAATTCCATTCTGACCTTCAGTGGTGCTTGGGTTGTGGGGTTCTACGTGAGAATTTTTTAAATCACACTTATTAGGAATATAGAGAAACTTTACTATATATTTAGAAAAAAATAGAGTAGAAAAATAAAATCTGCTTCTTGTCAGGAACAGATATCTTCCAAGTCACATTCCCAGTCAGAGTTGTGGTGCTCCATGCAGTACCCAAGAATAGTATAAGATGTCTCTAAGCAAACTAATGTCTAGGCAGGGAGAAGAGCCTGAGAAGAATGAGAGAATGGGGTAGGAGAGAGGGGAGGGGAAAGAAATGATAAGCTTTTCTTAATTCTACAAATTATGTTTTTTGTGGCAACCTACTCCAGTATTCTTGCCTGGGAAATCCCATGGACAGAGGAGCCTCGCAGTCTACAGTCCATGGGGTCGCAGAGTTGGACATGACTGAGTGACCAACACACACACACACACACACATTAGTATTACTATCTCCTCTCCCATAAAGAAAATATATCTTTTTTATGTGTACTCCTTTCTGCATGATACATTACCCTGTACAACCTTCACAGCTTAAAGTTACCACAGAATTTTCCATGTTTCCATAACCTGCCCCTGTCTTTTCTTGGTATTATAACAGTACATTATTGACTTTATCTAGCCAAATTAGACCAAACCTAAGTAACTGAGCCCTTTTTTTCCTGAGAGTTAATCTCCTCACATTAAGAAAACCAAACCGCCCCACATTTTGAGAGGAAAAAGACTTGAATCAGTACTTTTAAGGTATTTAATGGTTATTTTTCTGGCCATGGGATGGAGTACACTGAGGGAAAGAGAGTCTATAGTTAATATTATAACATATTTTGTACCCACGCATTCCACAGAAGTATTCACTAGAAAGAAATATCTCTATCATTAAAAGGTGTATATTTTACTCAAGGGTTCATAACCAAAGCACTAATGAAAATGAAATGCGTAGCAGATCATTTCTCTTGAGTCAAAAACAGGTTTCCAAAGTTACTTCACTTCTTTACATCCTAAGAGATGATAAATGAATAGCCTTGACCTCAATGCTGACTCTATGATGCTTTACAAAAAAACTTTGTTTTTGGAGTTTGATACATTAAAGCAGGAAAGAAAGCAATTTTAATTTAGATGTATATCAGATACAACTGACACTTTCTTCAGCTTCCCTCTCATCTAAGGAAAAATTAATATAAAATTACATCTTCATATTCTACTTTTTGTTCACTTCAGAAATTTGTATAATTTTGACTCTGAATCTTGTCTTTAATCAAAAGGAATGGGGTCTCTACAGAAACTGATGAAAATCACAGATGATACCAAAGGTGAGTGAAACCTGATGGTATCAGGCAAAGGTATTGTAATGATGAAGTTTAATATTCTGACATATTTCTTACTCCATGGTTATTTTCCTTAATTGTTTTGTCAATTACTACCTCTGTCTACTTGTTGACAGGTAACTGAACACCGTTGTTTCCCCAGTTGTTTTTCTGAATTCCTTTGCTGTTTTATTGGGTTGGTCAAAAAGTTCATTTGGGTTTTTCCATTACATCTTAAGGAAAAACCCAAATGACTTTTTGGCCAACCCAACAGTACATGCCACAATGCATCTCATATGATAGTAGGTATTTCATATTGTTTTCTAACGGTTTCAACTCTGATGAACTGTTCTCATCTCTAATTACATTGTAACCTATGTGATGCAATTTACAGTACAGCTATGCAAAGCAGAGATTCCTGACTCTGACACTAAAGAAATTAGTTCAACTCATTGGGCTTTAGTGTCCTTATCTATAAATTGAAAAGAGTAAATTAGATGAATGATCTATCAGTTCTCTTTCAGCTTTAAAATTCCAGGACTAACTTTTGTGGTTGACAGGTCTTCACTATCAAGAGAGTGAGAAAAACAACCCACAGAATAGGAGAAAATATTTGTAAATGATATATCTGATAAAGGTCTAATATCTAAAACATATAAAGAAACCTTGTTAGCTCAACCAGAAAAAGACTAATAACCCAATTTTAATAATGGGCAAAGTAAATTTCTATTTTGATAAATAGAAATTTGTCAAAAGAATATATAAAAATGACTAGTAAGCACATAAAAATATGTTCAACATCATTAGTCTTTAGAGAAATGAAAATCAAAACCATGAGAGACTACTTTACACCCATTAGGATGATTATAATTTTTTAAAAGACAGTAAAAACTGTTGGTAAGAATGTGGAAAAATTGGAATCCTCATGCATTGCTGATGGGAATGTAAAATGGTGCAGCTACTGTGGAAAACAGTTTTGCAGCCCCCAAAATGTGAAACCATATGACCAAGCAATTCCATTCTTAGCAATATGCCAAAGAGAACTGAAAACATATGTCCAAATATCCATCGAATCATGAATGGATAAGCAAAATGTGGCATACGCATAAATGGAATGTTAATCAGCCATAAACAGGAATGAAGTACTGATACATGCCACAGTATACATGCACTTTGAAAGCATTATACTAAGAAAAGAAGACAGACTCAAAAGCCTACACATTTCATAATGCTACTTATATATAGGTAAATGTCCAAAATAGGTCAATCTATGCAGTCAAAAGACAGATTAGTAGTTGCCAGGAGACAATCACTGTGGGAGGAGAGAATGGAGAGTGGTTGTTAGTGGGTACAGGGTTTCTTTATGGCTGATGGAACTGCTCTGGAATTAGATAGTGGTAATGGTTGCACGGTTCACGTATTGCTGAAGCCTGGCTTGGAGAATTTGAGCATTACTTTACTAGCGTGTGAGATGAGTGCAATATGCGGTTATTTGAGCATTCTTTGGCATTGCCTTTCTTTGGGATTGGAATGAAAACTGACCTTTTCCAGCCCTGTGGCCACTGCTGAGTTTTCCAAATTTGCTGGCATATTGAGTGCAGCACTTTCACAGCATCATCTTTCAGGATTTGAAACAGCTCAACTGGAACTCCATCACCTCCACTAGCTTTGTTTGTAGTGATGCTTTCTAAGGCCCACTTGACTTCACATTCCAGGATGTCTGGCTCTAGGTGAGTGGTCACACCATTGTGATTTTCTGGGTCGCGAAGATCTTTTTTGTACAGTTCTGTGTATTCTTGCCACCTCTTCTGAATATCTCCTGCTTCTGTTAGGTCCATACCATTTCTGTCCTTTATCGATCCCATCTTTCATGAAATGTTCCCTTGGTATCTCTAATTTTCTTGAAGAGATCTCTAGTCTTTCCCAGTCTGTTGTTTTCATCTATTTCTTTGCATTGATCACTGAGGAAGGCTTTCTTATATCTCCTTGCTATTCTTCAGAACTCTGCATTCAAATGGAATATCTTTCCATTTCTCCTTTGCTTTTTGCTTCTCTTCTTTTCACAGCTATTTGTAAGTCCTCCTCAGACAATCATTTTGCCTTTTTGCATTCCTTTTCCATGGGGATGGTCTTGATCCCTGTCTCCTGTACAATGTCAAGAACCTCCGTCCATAGTTCATCAGGCACTCTGTCTATCAGATCTAGTCCCTTAAATCTATTTCTCACTTCCACTGTATAGTCATAAGGGATTTGATTTAGGTCATACCTGAATGGTCTAGTGGTTTTCCCTACTTTCTTCAATTTCAGTCTGAATTTGGCAATAAGGAATCATGATCTGAGCCACAGGCGACAGCAATACATGAACTGTGAACTTCCAGATGTTCAAGCTGGTTTTAGAAAAGGCAGAGGAACCAGAGATAAAATTGCCAACATCTGCTGGATCATCAAAAAAGCAAGAGAGTTCCAGAAAAACATCTATTTCTGCTTTATTGACTATGCCAAAGCCTTTGACTATGTGGATCACAATAAACTGTGGAATATTCTGAAAGAGATGGGAATACTAGACCACCTGACCTGCCTCTTGAGAAGCCTGTATGCAGGTCAGGAAGCAACAGTTAGAACTGGACATGGAACAACAGACTGGTTCCAAATAGGAATAGGAGAACATCAAGGCTGTATATTGTAACCCTGCTTATTTAACTGAAATGCAGAGTACATCATGAGAAATGCTGGGCTGGAAGATGCACAAGCTGGAATCATGATTGCTGGGAGAAATATCAATAACCTCAGATACGCAGATGACACCACCCTTATGGCTGAAAGTGAAGAGGAACTAAAAAGCCTCTTGATGAAAGTGAAAGAGGAGAGTGAAAAAGTTGGCTTACAGCTCAACATTCAGAAAACTAAGATCATGGCATCTGGTCCCATCACTTCATGGCAAATAGATGGGGAAACAGTGGAAACAGTGTCAGACTTTATTTTGGGGGGCTCCAAAATCACTGCAGATGGTGATTACAGCCATGAAATTAAAAGACGCTTACTCCTTGGAAGGAAAGTTATGACCAACCTAGATAGCATATTAAAAAGCAGAAACATTACTTTGCCAACAAAGGTCCATCTAGTCAAAGCTATGGTTTTTCCAGTGGTCATGTATGGATGTGAGAGTTGGACTGTGAAGAAAGCTGAGTGCCGGAATTCGGTCTTTGGGATTGAGCCGCCCCATCTCCTCCCTCCATACTCTGCAATAAACGCTGTCCTTTCCCCTCACACAACCTGGAGACAGTAAGTCGACTTTGCTGTGGGACCGGCGAGCGGATCCAAGTTTGATTCGGAGGAGTCTATATTCAGGACGAAGTAATCCCAGGAAAGGAAGAACAGCAGATCAAGATGTGTAGCTCTGTGGCTGCCAAGTTGTGGTTCTTGACAGATCGTCGAATCAGGGAAGACTATCCCCAAAAAGAGATCTTACGAGCGTTAAAGGCCAAATGTTGTGAGGAGGAACTGGACTTTAGGGCTGTGGTGATGGATGAGTTGGTGCTAACAGTTGAACAAGGAAACCTGGGTCTGCGTATCAATGGAGAACTAATCACTGCCTACCCGCAGGTGGTGGTAGTGAGAGTACCAACCCCTTGGGTGCAGAGTGACAGTGACATCACTGTTCTGCGCCACCTGGAGAAGATGGGATGCAGGCTGATGAACCGACCTCAAGCCATCCTGAACTGTGTTAATAAGTTCTGGACGTTTCAAGAGTTGGCAGGTCATGGTGTTCCTCTGCCAGATACTTTTTCTTATGGTGGTCATGAAAATTTTGCTAAAATGATTGATGAAGCAGAAGTACTGGAGTTCCCAATGGTAGTGAAGAATACACGGGGTCATAGAGGCAAAGCGGTTTTCTTGGCTCGAGATAAGCACCATTTGGCTGATCTAAGTCATCTTATTCGCCATGAAGCTCCATACCTGTTCCAGAAGTATGTTAAAGAGTCTCATGGAAGGGATGTACGTGTCATTGTTGTGGGAGGCCGTGTGGTTGGCACCATGTTACGCTGTTCTACAGATGGGAGGATGCAGAGCAACTGCTCACTAGGTGGTGTTGGAATGATGTGCTCATTGAGTGAACAAGGGAAGCAGCTAGCTATCCAGGTGTCTAATATCCTAGGAATGGATGTGTGCGGCATTGACCTGTTGATGAAAGATGACGGCTCCTTCTGTGTCTGCGAGGCCAATGCAAATGTAGGTTTCATCGCCTTTGATAAGGCTTGTAATCTAGATGTAGCTGGTATCATTGCGGACTATGCCGCCTCCCTTCTGCCCTCTGGCCGGCTCACCCAGCGTATGTCCCTGCTCTCCGTGGTGTCCACGGCCAGTGAGACTAGTGAGCCGGAGTTGGGTCCCCCAGCCAACACTGCTGTCGACAACATGAGCGCAAGTTCCAGCTCTGTTGACAGCGACCCTGAAACCACCGAGCGAGAGCTGCTCACCAAGCTCCCAGGGGGCCTATTCAACATGAACCAACTGCTAGCCAATGAAATCAAACTCCTGGTGGAGTGATTCCACCGGTAAATAATTAACCAACAAAACCCTTGTAAAACTTTATTTTTCTTCTTTCCTTTTTTTCTTTCTTTTTTCTTTCTTTTTTAAACCAACTTGCAATGCTGTTCATGAAAAATGCTCAGGAAGATGAGAAAATTGAGTAGGAGTAGTTAGGAGGGAAGAAATGGGAGATAGACATGATCTCTGCTATTAAGATGTTACTTTTATTTACAAATGCTACAGATAGAGAGGCAGAAGAGGTGAGAGAGAAAAATGTCAGACTCTTTTAAGTTACTCAGCAATGTTTAGGCTCTCAGGCCATGAAGATCATAATTTTTCTGATGGTCCCTTTTGTTTTTGTACAGTTGGTACAAATTTCACAGGAGTGTAATTTCATATTGTGTTTTAATGGATGAGGTAAACATTCACCTAAATTATAATTTTTCATTTTTTAAAAATCTGAAAATTCAGCCTATACACTATTAACTAGTAGCTTTATCTTCATATTTATGAAATCCTGAGGGACTCTCTTAGCGACTTTTTTCAACCCTGAAATGGGTGGGAGGGCAACGTGAGTGTGACCCAATAAAAATTTCCTTTAATGACAAAATTGGCATGTTTGCATGATAAAAGGGAAATGAACAGTATTGCAATGTCTGGCACACAAAATAACATTTACTCCATTGTAGATAAAATTGCACTAGTTAAAAATATGTGCATTGACTTGTATTTGTTAGTGTTTTAGCCTTTTTTGAAAGACATATGCTCTGTTAATGTTGTATTTTTTTTTAATACATGCTAGTCTTAACATTCCCTGATCTATGCCTGCATCTTTAACAATGGCCAAAGTGAAGAAAATGCTACCTTTTTTGTTAACAAGACACTGACTTGAAAAAAAAAAAAAAAAGAAAGCTGAGTGCCGAAAAATTGATGCTTTTGAACTGTGGTGTTGGAGAAGACTCTTGAGAGTCCCTTGGACTGCAAGGAGATCCAGCCAGTCTATCCTAAGGACATCAGTCCTGGGTGTCATTGGAAGGACTGATGCTAAAGCTGAAACTCCAATACTTTCGCCACCTCATGCGAAGAATTGACTCATTGGAAAAGACCCTGATGCTGGGAGAGGTCGGGGGCAGGAGGAGAAGGGGACGACAGAAGATGAGATGGCTGGATGACATCACCAACTCAATAGACATGAGTTTGAGTAAACTCCAGGAGTTGGTGATGGACAGGGAGGCCTGGCGTGCTGCGATTCATGGGGTTGCAAAGATTCAGACATGACTGAGTGACTGGACTGAACTGAACTGAACTGAATGGTTGCACAACTTTGTAAATATACTAAAACCCACAAAATTGTACACTTTCAAAAGTGTGAATTTTATGGTATGTGAATTATAGTTTACTTTCTTTTGTAATTCCAGAACTGACCCCAAAACACATTTGCTAAAAAACAAAACAAAACAAAACCCACAAGTACTCAAAATCCATGCCTGTTTGCTTGTCAGGCTCCGTAAGTAGAAATAATAAACAATAGGCTGGCCCCAAACATAAGTCCTAACTCCAAAGCATCTTCCATCTATACTGTGCCTCAAGCTGTGGAGCCCAGCTTGTGTCCTAGGACCATCAACCCTACAGATAAATAGCATACCAGTCCTCCAGTTTTAAACTATGGAAGATACACCCATCAGTAAATTAAGCAAAATCAGCCCTTCATCCCATTTGGTTCTAAATAGATGACTATTGATGTAACTAAATTATAATACACGTCTACTCCCCAGAATGGTTCAGTTCCTTATGTATTCCGCCCTACTAATTTCAATGATTACTGTCACCACTATTCACTCACAGATTATAGAAACCTGAATTTGGATGAAACTGTTCCGCTTCCCTGTCAGCTACTTTAGGATAGGCATGCCATCTCTTTTTTTGTTTTTTGAGGTATGGGTGGTTTACAATATTATATTAGTTTCAAGTGCACAACATAGTTAATCAAAATTTTATAGATTATACTCCATTTATAGTTATTATGAAGTATTGGCTATATTCCCTGTATTGTACAATGTATCCTTATTTATTTTATACATAGTAGTTTGTAAATCTTAATCCCCTACCCAGACATCCCATTTTATAAGTCTTTTTATTCTCTGTACCTGCAGTTAGCAGGTGTCTGCTAAAGCGATGAAGGGATGTGTGTATCCATTCACGTAACATCAGTAAGAGTCTAGCATGTGCCAAGTATTAGTCCAGGTGCTTGGGACAAAGCTCACTGCTCTTGTGGATCTTACTTTCTAGTGAAGAGATATACACAGTAAACAAATAATAGTATGACCGAGATTACAGAGAAAATAAAGCAAAGAAAATGAGTATACGAGATACTGTAAAAGGAGGAAGGTAATCAAGAAAGACCTCACTAATAAAGAGCATTTAAGCAAAAAGCTAAGGAGATTGGGGGGCAGAAATCTGGAGCAAGAGCACCCATGCAGAAGGAAGAGCAAATGCAAAAATGCTCATGCAACAGCATGCTCGGAATACCTGAGAAAGAGCAAAGAGGCCATTGTGGCTGGAACAGAGTGAGCAAGGGAATGTAGGAGGAGATGAGGTCTCGAAGGGAATGGGACCACCACATTCAGCCACATAGGCTATGCACTGTACAGTTCCAGGATTGTGCAGTGAGATGTCCCTTGTTGGGGGAAAGGGGTGATACAGGTGTGGGCAGTAGCCCTGAAGGCTATTGTAAAGGTTCCATTTTTGTTAATACCCTGAGTAACACAGGAAACTGAGAACTTGAACAGAGACATCACATGATCTGACTTAGTTTTTAAAAGATCGTCCTGGTTCCTGTGTGTAGAACAAACTTGGCAGGGGTGGATGCAGCAAGAGCAGAAGCAGGGAGACCAGTTAGGAGGTTGTTGCAGTAATCCAGAGCAGGAAGTAGAGGTTGGGGAGGTAAGAGTGTTATAGTGATGAAAGCAGGGTCTTGAAGAGAGATGTGAACACCAGAGTGTCACAAGAACATTATTTATGACAACTGAAAGATGGAAGCAACCCAAATGTCCATCAACAGATAAATTAAAAGTGTGATATATATAATGGAAGTATGCATGCATGCTAAGTCTCTTCAGTCATGTCCAACTCTTTGCAACCCTATGGACTGTAGCCCGCCAGGCTCCTCTGTCCATGAGATTCTCCAGGCAGGAATACTGGAGTGGGTTGCCATGTCCTCCTCCAGGGGATCTTCCCAGCCAAAGGATCAAATCTGAGTCTCTTACGTCTCCTGCACTGGAGGTGGTTTCTTTTCCACTAGCACTGCCTGGGAAGCCCCATAATGAAATATTATTCATCCTTAAAAGGAAGGAAGTTCTGATACATTGTACAACACAGATGTACCTTGAGGATATTATGCTAAGTGAAATAAGCCAGTCACAAATACTGTATGATTCCACTTATGAGATTTCTAGAGTAGTCAAATTCATAGAAACAGAAAGTACAATGGTGGTCATTATCTTCATTTTAAATCTTTGTAGCCCCTAATATAGTAGGCTCTAGTTAAATATTTGTTTAATTTATAAATTGAACCTTGTCTTTCTTTCCCTCTGTATGCCTAACCAGAATGAAAGGCAATGTACCAAGTTTGAAAAGACTAGGGAAAAGTCAAATTATGCACATAATAAATGACTCCCCCAGAGCAGGAAAAGAAAATCTCTAGAATTGCAGCCAACAAGTGAAGCCTGAAACAACTTGAGGGGCTCAAGCTAAGCCTTTGCCAGAGGTATCTGTGCTTAGCCATTGTGAAAACTAGGGAAACTTCCAACTTCTCTGCTTAGATTATTTAAATGCCAAGACCTGTCGGATCTTGAATACTGAAGTTAAAACAATTATAATACTTTCTTTAATTGCTCTTTTAAAATCACTCTTTTCAATAATACCATAGACTACAAATCTATGAGAGTTTGATTTTGTCCTTCTTTCTGGATATAAACAATTAATGAATTGGTTCTTAATCAGAATTCAACCAAAGCAATTGGTTAAAATTTTTTACTTGAACAACTTTCAATTCACCAGTGTTTAGTGTGAAAATATGTTAATACAGAATTAAAAACAACAACAACAACAACTCCCCTTTCCCTGAAATCCCACCAGTGTCAAAATATTCTGACTCTGTTATATATCCACACATACCCTATGGGTGCTGAATGAACCACATTGAATTGAAATCACAGTTACTCTAAAGCTGGAAGGAGCTTGTGGGTCATTCTCACCTGAGCCTGAGCCTGAGAAGTGAATGAGGTCACAGTTGTGTGATGGAACAAACCCTTTATTGGATTCTTGATCTGATTGAAGCCCAGAAGTTATAAGTAGCACCACTTAGAAGTAGGTAAATATCCAAATTTTATAGGAATCTATGAGGAGTCCTTTTTTTTAAAGTCATCATCTCAGTGAGAGATTGAAGGTAGTTTTTTAAAGTAATGGCTATTTTGAGCCATGAGGATGATTTCACAGCACCTTTCAACTGCCTAAATTGTCAAGCCTCTCCAGAGTTCCCAGCTCTGTGGTAGGTTTCTAGATTTTTGAGCACATGTAGTTGAGTTATTTAGAAACAACAGTTTTCCAGATAATGAGATAAAAACTTCAGAAAATTGAACTCTAACCAAACATTAGAGACTTTTTCTTCATGGTTTAATAATATATGATAGTCTACTATTGCTAAGTCAGGACTCTATATTAAAAAGAGAAAAAGATCAACAATAAAAGGGGGAAACCCTACCAGCCCAGCTTCTGGTCCACAGGTCCTGATTTTTAAGCTATGCAGAAGTAGAGAGGAAGGACTAGGAAGGCCATAGTGGTTGAGAGTCCATTCAGGAGGGTCTAGGGTAGCAAAACAGTATTATATCCCACACCTGTTCTTACTTTTAATAAAGACCAGTGGGTTCATAAGAACTGATTGGGCAGGGCTGGACCAAAAGGAACCTCTGGGAAAAGCTACTTACTACCAGGTAGCTATCCAAAACACAAACAATTAACAAATTGCAAATACTATAACATCTTGAGATGAAAAATAAAATTTGTCTTTAAATAATTTTTTCTAAATATTTCCAGGATGCTTTACCACTCATTTTTATATAGGATCAGAATAATACTAATATTTTCAGGGGGCTTCCCTAATAGCACAGATGGTAAAGAATCCATCTGCAATACAGGAGACCCCGGTTTGATTCCTGGGTCAGGAAGATCCACTGGAGAAGGGATAGGCTACCCACTCCAGTATTCTTGGGCTTCCCTTGTGGCTCAGCTGGTAAAGAATCCATCTGCCATGTGGAAGACCTGGGTTCAATCCCTGGGTTGGGAAGATCCCCTGGAGAAGGGAATGGCTACCCACTCCAGTATTCTGGCCTAGAGAATTCCATGGACTGTATAGTCCATGGGGCCACAAAGAGTCGGACACGACTGAACGACCTTCACTTCACTATGAAGGAGGAGCAATGGCAAGAAATTTTGCTTAGAGATTTTGGGATACTAAAGAGGCCTGTCCACATGGCCTTCCAACTCCCAACATGCACATATCTCTAACTTGCATTTGCACATATTATCATTCTTTGAGGCCCAGGACTTCAAACTCCAGGTCCTGAGCTGGGAAAGTTGTACAAGTATATAAAGAAATTAATCTGTGATTTGATCCTTAATGGTATCTTCTGAATTCCAGACAGAGTTACTGGCCACATGGCAGTTTCTGAAACTAAAGCAAAATTTAAACTGAATCCTTTAACAAAAGTACCCAGCTTCCAAAGTAGGAGGTAAGTTATGAATTAAGATGATCTATATATTAAGATAAAGAATTATTAAGGTGGTGAATATATTAGATACATAAAGGCTATAATGAAACAAGTGAGAAACCTCCTCAGGGATCCATTCTGTGATAAAGTTAATTATAAAACAAAACATCTGAATTGAAGATAAATATTTTTTATGAAAAGAAATATATATACATACATATATGTGTGTATATATATCCTTTTGACTAGAGAAGGAAAGAGGGAGAATCCCTTAGTGGTACAGTGGTTAGGACTCAGTGCTCTCACTGCTGAGGGCCCCGGTTTGATCTCTGGTCAGCGAACTGAGATCCCACAAGTTGTGTGGTTCAGCAAAAAAGAAAAAAAGAGAAGAGAGTTCTCCCAAACAAGAGGCTATTTTTGTGTGCCGGGACAGAATACTCCAGAGGGCTAGAGGTTGTCAGTTACACATTAAGACATATTAAGTATCAGTTTAAAGGAGAATGAATTTAGAGGATAATAAACTCCTAAGCGTCTGAATACAGAAAATGAGTATGTAGCTCAAAAATGGCCAGTAAAATGGAATCTGGTAAATTAACTCTGACTAACCTTGGGCTAAAGTTGGGATGGGGACTTCCCTGATGGTCCACTGGTTAAGACTCCAAGGGGGTTCAATCTCTGATCAGGGAACTAAGATCCCAAATGCCAAGTGGTTCAAAATATAAAAAATAAAGTGAAATTTTAAAAATAAAATTGGGAAGGGAGGTTTGCCTGTGACATTAACAATAGCTTTTTCTCAATCTGATAACTACAAATTCCAATAAACAGTAACCACTAATGACTGAAAGTAAAAGCCCGGTGCAAATTTTATCAGATCATAAGTCGAGAAGCCTCTCTCCTCTCTCACAGTTATCCATTTTCCTTGTCACTTTTAGAGTATTTCTCCTAATGTCCTTAACCGTGCCTTTGCTACAGGAATGTATTACTAACTTTCTTTATTGGGACACGGGTAAGACAACCTTGTGTGTGTGTATGCATGCACACATGCACACACACACACACACGCTCATTTGCGAACAACTCTTTGTGACTCCATGAACTGTAGTCTGGCTGTCCATGGAATTCTCCAGGCAAGAATACTGGAGTAGGTTGCCATTTCCTTCTCCAGGTTATCTTCCCAACCCAGGGATTGAACCCGAGTCTCTTGAATCTCCTGCACTGGCAGTCAGGTTCTTTACCAGCTGAACCACCAGGGAAGCCCCCAGGACCTTAGAGCAGCCAGATTCCTTGATCTCATTGTTCCTTTACCCTTCATTACAAACTGCCTTTTGAAGTGGTGACTTCCTTGTAACTGAAAGTAGTCAAGCAAAGATTAGATAATATCACATGTAGAGGGAATTCCTACATGAGATGAGAAGCTATACTGGGTTCATTCCAAATCTAAAGTTTTTTGAACCTTTGAAACACTGTAAAATAAAATAATTTTTTGAGTAAAAAAAAAACCCATTTCTCATCTTTGATCCAAGATAAGGTTTGGAATTCTGCCAAGAGTATGTTTTTTTTTTTTAATGTAACTAATAAAGACTTCATAGAACTATTCAACTTCAGCTTCTTCAGTGTTACTGGTCGGGGCATAGACTTGGATTACCATGATAATGAATGGTTTGCCTTGGAAATGAACAGAGATCATTCTGTCGTTTTTGAGATTGCATCCAAGTACTGCATTTCGGACTCTTGTTGACTCTGATGGGTACTCCATTTCTTCTAAGGGATTCCTGCCCACAGTAGTAGATATAATGGTCTATACATCATTTGGCCTTGGAGTACAGAATGAAGCAGGGCAAAGGCTAATAGAGTTTTGCGAAGAGAACGCAATGGTCATAGCAAACACCCTCTCCCAACAGCACAAGAGAAGACTCTACACATGGGCATCACCAGATGGTCAACACCGAAATCAGATTGATTATATTCTTTGCAGCCAAAGATGGAGAAGCTCTATACAGTCAGCAAAAACAAGACCGGGAGTTGACTCAGATCATGAACTTATTGCCAAATTCAGACTGAACTTGAAGAAAGTAGGGAAAACCACTAGAGCATTGAGGTATGACCTAAATCAAATCCCTTATGACTATGCAGTGGAAGTGAGAAATAGATTTAAGGGACTAGATCTGATAGACAGAGTGCCTGATGAACTATGGACAGAGGTTCATGACATTGTACAGGAGACAGGAATCAAGACCATCCCCAAGAAAAAAAAAATGCAAAAAATCAAAATGGCTGTCTGAGGAGGACTTACAAATAGCTGTGAAAAGAAGAGAAGTAAAAAGCAAAGGAGAAAAGGAAAGATATTCCCATTTGAATGCAGAGTTCCGAAGAATAGCAAGGAGATATAAGAAAGCTTTCCTCAGTGATCAATGCAAAGAAATAGAGGAAAACAACAGAATAGGAAGGACTAGAGATCTCGTCAAGAAAATTAGAGATACCAAGGAAACATTTCATGAAAGATGGGATCGATAAAGGACAGAAATGGTATGGACCTAACAGAAGCAGAAGATATTAAGAAGAGGTGGCAAGAATACACAGAAGAACTGTACAAAAAAGATCTTCACGACCCAGATAATCACAATGGTGTGATCACTCACCTAGAGCCAGACATCCTGGAATGTGAAGTCAAGTGGGCCTTACGAAGTATCACTACAAACAAAGCTAGTGGAGGTGATGGAATTCCAGTAGAGCTCTTTCAAATCCTGAAAGATGATGCTGTGAAAGTGCTGCACTCAATATGCCAGCAAATTTGGAAAACTCAGCAGTGGCCACAGGACTGGAAAAGGTCAGTTTTCATTCCAATCCCAAAGAAAGGCAATCCCAAAGAATGCTGAAACTACTGCACAATTGCACTCATCTCACACACTAGTAAAAGTAATGCTCAAAATTTTCCAAGTCAGGCTTCAGCAATACGTGAACTGTGAACTTCCAAATGTTCAAGCTTGTTTTAGAAAAGGCAGAGGAACCAGAGATCAAATTGCCAACATCCGCTGGATCATCAAAAAAGCAAGATAGTTGCAGAAAAACATCTATTTCTGCTTTATCAACTATGCCAAAGCCTTTGACTGTGTGAAGTGAAGTGAAGTTGCTCAGTCGTGTCTGACTCTTTGTAACCCCATGGATTGTAGCCTACCAGGCTCCTCCATCCATGGGATTCTCCAGGTAAGAATACTGGAGTGGGTTGCCATTTCCTTCTCCAGGGGATCTTCCCGACCCAGGGATTGAACCTGGGTCTCCTGCATTGGAGGCAGACGCTTTAACCTCTGAGCCACCAGGGAAGCCCAAAATCTGGTGGTGGTGGTTTAGATGCTAAGTTGTGTCCAACTCTTGCGGTCCCATGGACTGTAGCCTGCCAGGCTCCTCTGTCCATGGGATTCTTCAGGCAAGAATACTGGAATGGGTTGCCATTTCCTTCTCCAGAGGATCTTCCTGATCCAGGAATCGAACCCGGGTCTCCTATATTGCAGGCAGATGATTTACCAACTGAGCTATGAGGGAAGCCCTCTTGACTGTGTGGATCACAATAAACTGTGGAATATTCTGAAAGAGATGGGAATACGAGACCACCCGACCTGCCGCTTGAGAAACCTATATGCAGGTCAGGAAGCAACAGTTAGAACTGGACATGGAACAACAGACTGGTTACAAATAGGAAAAGGAGTACATCAAGGTGGTATATTGTCACCCTGCTTATTTCACTTATATGCAGAGTACATCATGAGAAACACTGGGCTGGAAGAAGCACAAGCTGGAATCAAGATTGCTGGGAGAAATATCAATAACCTCAGATATGCAGATGACACCACCCTTATAGCAGAAAGTGAAGAGGAACTAAAGAGCCTCTTGCTGAAGGTAAAAGAGGAGAGTGAAAAAGTTGGCTTAAAGCTCAACATTCAGAAAACTAAGATCATGGCATCTGGTCCCATCACTTCATGGCAAACAGAGGGGGAAACAGTGGAAACAGTGGCTGACTTTATTTTTTTAGGCTCCAAAATCACTGCAGATGGTGACTGCAGCCATGAAATTAAAAGATGCTTACTCCTTGGAAGGAAAGTTATGACCAACCTAGATAGCATATTAAAAAGCAGAGACATTACTTTATCAACAAAGGTCCATCTAGTCAAAGCTATGGTTTTTCCAGTGGTCATGTATGGATGTGAGAGTTGGACTATAAAGAAAGCTGAGTGCTGAAGAATTAATGCTTTTGAACTGTGGTGTTGGAGAAGACTCTTGAGAGTCCCTTGGACTGCAAGGAGATCCAACCAGTCCATCCTAAAGGAGATCAGTCCTGGATGTTCATTGTAAGGATTGATGTTGAAGCTGAAACTCCAATATTTTGGCCACTGATGTGAAGAGCTGACTCATTTGAAAAGACCCTGATGTTGGGAAAGATTGAAGGCAGAAGGAGAAGGGGACAACAGAGGATGAGATGGTTGGATGGCATCACTGACTCAATGGACATGAGTTTGGGTAAACTCCAGGAGTTGGTGATGGACAGGGAGGCCTGGCGTGCTGCGGTTCATGGGGTTGCTAAGAGTCGGGCATGACTGAGAAACTGAACTGAACTGAATTAAATAAAGACATGAGATGATTCCGTTAAGGAGGGCCTGACAACCTACTCCAGTGTTCTTGCCTGGAAAATTTCAAGGACAGAGGAGCCTGGTGGCCCCCAATCCATGGGGTCACAAAGAGTCAGACACAACTGAGTGATGGAGCATAATAAGACTTGCATTGCCTGGCCTTCTACTTTCCTCTTGCTTCTTGAGATCTTCATATTTCTCCATCTACTGCATCATTTATATCATGTGAAAATAATCTATTTATATTTAGAATTATAAACAATGAATATAAAATAACCTGAGTAAAGGTATCAAGTCAGTAATAAAAAGCAAACACCAGAAGAAATCAATGTTAGCAAAAGCTGAGAAAATAATACTAATTAGATCAAATTCCATGTCAGAAATGTTTGAGATTGGTGCATTTTGAGACCTTATCAACTTCTTTTTTCCCAGGTCCCTCTTTGAAAATGATCTGATGAATATACTAGATACTGTATAGGATACTAAATTCATAAACCATCATTTTTTAATCTAACTTCCATGTTTGTATTTCTTCTAGTTTTACTTTTTAAATTTATTATTGTAAAAGCACAAAAATGAAGAGATTACGTATTTCTTAAAACCTTTAATTCTACTAGTATCAAAACTAAATGTTGGGAGGGGATATATGTATACTTATGGTAGATTCACATAGTTGTTCAGCAGAGACTAACATAATGTTGTAAAGCAATTATCCTCCAATTAAAAATATATTTTTAAAAAATACAAAAAAAAATTTTTAAACCAGATGTATTTTAAATAAAATATATACATAAAATTATTATAAATTTATTATTAAATGACCATAATATTAGTAATCCAATTTTGCATAATACATTTCTATGTTCCTAAAATAATAATACATCACTGCAGATATTTATAAAATATCCCTAAAGTATTAATCTTCTCCTTTTTTTCAGATCTTATTTTCTGAGGAAACAACAGGTCATCCAGGGTTCCAAACTTTTCATAACTGTTCTCTCTTGATGAGAGACGTTAATAGATAGATCCAGTTGGCATGAGACACTGAGCAGCAGGGGGAGGTGGGAGATTGGCAGAAATCAACCTACTGCTATCTCCCCATGTGCTGGTAAAAATACAGTTTGGCAAAGTTGTAAAATAAACATGAAGGCAAAAGTTTTGCTATAAGTATATTCATCATAAATAAGATTATTTAAACATTAAAAATTTGAAACAACTTCTATTTCTAACAATAGGAATCATGTAAGGCTTATATTCTTCAGCACTGGAGTCAAATAAACCTGGATTTTAATCCCAGGGCTTCCATTTATTATCTTTCTGACTCAGGACAAGTTATTTAATCCCTCTGAGCCTCAGTTTCCTCTTGTAAAATGGAAGAAATCAAAAATTTTAAGGGGTTAGGGTGATGGGCAAATTTAGGACAGAAGAGGACCTCCATGGCCAGTATCACTGCCCATCCTGTAGCTATTGGCAATTGACAGTAACAGGGCCCTTAGGTAGTATGACTTGATATATTTTGATACTTACAGGCACTCCAGTCAGCAAAAACTGATGAATGAAACTAATATTTGCTGGTTTCAATACACATCTCTTTTCTCAGGGATAAAGATTTACCAGGACTTCTGCCATGTCAATTACAGCACAAAGAAAGGAAGTTGAGCCCTTCACAAATGCGAGGTAATGAGAACCATGCTCTAATTAGTATGAATCAACTAATTAGTATAAACATCTAATTAGTATAAACAACTGTGAAACAAGTTGTTTCATAGGGGTATATATGAGCAATTCTAAAACTATTGTACATCTATACATAGGTTGAATATGTAAGTGACTGAATGGTAGACTGTGGGATCCAAGTTTCTCTCTGTTGGAGTGAGAGGTTTCAGATAAACAAGGGGAGAAGGCTAAAGTGAAACAGTGGAACTGGATTAGACTTAGATGTCAGTATAAACTCATGTTTAGCTTAATATGGATGCAGATGGATAGATCAAGAAATAGAGATATGTGTATGTACATGGGTTAGTATATGTGCGTATACTTGCTAGCTCTGTTTGCTGAGAAGGCAGAAGCACTGACATCCTCGAAGCCACAAGCATACCTAGCACCCAGATCTTGATTTCCAGTGTCAGTCTTCTGTCAAAGAACCAGAGTTCCTTGGACAAGTGGCTGATTCAAGGGCTTGGATGGAGAATATACAAGATGAACATGGAATATCTTGCAGTGCCAGAAAGTTAGGAGATGCTCAAAATACAAAAGAACAGGAGCATGTCAAAGGGATACAGAAGCCAACCTTAAAGAGCTCACAGCAGCCAGAGCTGGAACAATTTGAACAATAAAAATGACTACTATTGGATTATAACTTAAAGCATAAAGAAAAATTGATGTCCCTAATGACAAAATAAATGATTGAGTTTTTTTAAATCAAGAAGATACCAATCTCTCTTACAAAAGAAATCCAAATAATGTATTAATAGATACTACCTCTTCCAGGAGGTGGAGCTTAATTCCCTATTCCCCTGGGCCCTCTATCCCTTTAACCTGGACTACCCTTAGTGACTTCCTTCCAAAGAGTAGAATATGAAAAAGAAGGGAAAGTAATTTACACTGGAAAAATCTGACAAACATTACCTCATCAGTGATAAATCATGTTGATAGCCTTGACATAATGATGAGAACACCACTTCACTTCTGTGGTTTTCCTTCCCCAAACCCATAATCTCAGGCTAACCATGAGAAAAACAGCAGAAAAATCCAAATTGAAGAACTTCCACAAAACACCTGAATAACACTCCTCAAAACTGGCAAGAGTGTCAGCAAAAAAAAAAAAAAAAAAGGAAAGACTGATAAACTGTTAGAGAGAAGAGGCAAAAAAAAACATGACAACTAAATGTAATAATGTAATGTGGACAGGATCCTGGAACAGGAAAAGAGTGGAGGGAAGAACCAGTAAAATCCAAATAACGTGTGCAGTTTAGTTACTAGTACTACACCAATGTTGGCTTCGTGATGTGACAAATGTACTATAGTAATGTTAGATGTTAATGATACAGGAATCTACAGGAACTCTCTGTGCTCTCTTTGCAACTACATCTAAAACCAATCTGAAATAAAATCAAAAATAAATTTTGAAACCTAACCCCACATAACATCACCTCTCTGACCTCTCCTACTCCTTTCCTCTAGCTCACTCTGCTCCAGCCACGCTAGCATCCTTGCTATTCCTGGAATGTGCTGGGCCCATTCCCCTAGGATCTTTGCTCCAGCTCTTCCCTCTGCCTAGCCCTCTCTTCCCTTCCTCCAGATACCCACTTTCTCACCTTTCAAGTCTTTGCTCAAATCTTACCTTTTAATACAAGCAACCTATCCTTCAATCCCTAGAAATCCCAAACCCCCAACCCTGTGTTACTTTTTCTTTTCCATAGCACTTACCACCTTCTAACATGCTCTCTAACTTACCTATTTATTACATTTGTATAAAGGCAGAATCTTTGTTTAGTGCACTAACGTATCCTAGGCACTTAGAGCAGCACCTGGCACATAGAAGGCATGTAGTAAGTATTTGCTGATTAAGCTTCATGAATGCCTACTACATGCCAGAAATACTGGGAGAAAAAAAAGAAACAGGTCAGAGATAGTTCCAGCCCCTGAGAAGCCTGCCTTATATCAAGGGAAAAAGATGTTAATTTTTCACATAACTATAGAGCAGTAAGTTCTATAGAATTAATCACTCTTGTACATAGAGGCATTAAAACTCGAATGCGATATGAAATCTTTTATTCTGGTGCCTCTTAGAGACTGCCTTGTTCTGGATTGACCCCTTCATTTACTAATTTTGGGCTTTCCTGGTGGTTCAGATGGTATAAAGTCAGCCAGCAAGGCAGGAGACCTGAGTTCAATCCCTAGGTTGGGAAGATACCCTGAAGAGGGCAGTGGCAACCCCCTCCAGTATTCTTTTTTTTTTTTTTCCAGCTTATTTTTTCATTTATTTTTATTAGTTGGAGGCTAATACTTTGCAATATTGTAGTGGTTTTTGCCATACATTGACATGAATCAGCCATGGATTTTCATGTATTCCCCATCCAGATCCCCCCTCCCGCCTCCCTCCCCATCCGATCCCTCTGGGTCTTCCCAGTGCACCAGCCCTGAGCACTTGTCTCATGCATCCAACCTGGGCTGGTGATCTCCAGTATTCTTGCCTGGAGAATTCCATGGACAGAGGAGCCTGGTGGGCTATAGTCCCTGGGGGTTCAAAGAGTCAAACAGGACTGAACAACTAACACTTTACTAATTTTAGAAAATGTATACCTAATTTTGACGCCAGTTAATGCCTTGAGTATTTCTTTGAAAAAACTTTGAGTCTGTACAGAACATTCAGACCTCACAGTTCTATGTAAGTAAGAAGTCAGATGGGCTCTCCTGGTTCTTCTTCCCTGGGGTCTTACAAGGCCAAAATGAAGGTGTTGGCCAGCCTGGCCTTTTATCTGGAGGCTCTGGAGGAGCATCCACATAGTGGCTTGTTCAGGTTTTTGGCAGAATGCAGTTCCTTGCAGTCATAGGGCTCAGGTCCCAACTTCCTTGCTGACTGATACCCAGGAGTCTCTCTCGGTCCCTTAAGTCTACCTGAATTCCACATCACCTTCCCTCTCTATCTTCAAACCAGCAACAACCTGTCAAATCCAGCTGCTTTGAATCTCTCACTTCTGCCACATCTCTCTTGCTTCATAAGGGATCCATTCAGATAATCTAGAAAATCTACCTTAATTACATCTGCAAAATCCCTTCTGTCATGTAAAGTAATACATTCACAGGTTCCAGGAATTAGGGTGTGAACATTTTTCAAAAGCCATTTTTGCCTACATTTTGCTTTTCCACCAAGTAGTTTAATCTAGTTCAAATCTCATGGAAGGACACTGTCCTTTATAAGAAATGCCCATTAAGTACACAGATTTCTGTAAATGTGTTTTCAGAACATGACCTCCAATCAACAGTATTGTCTGTCCCAATTCCATCAGAATATGTGCTTATTCTTAAATAACTGTCCTAACTTAATTCTATTTCCCCAGCTTTCCAAGATGCCTACAACTTCTTTAACAAGGATAAAACTGGCTGTATTGATTTACATGGAATGATGTGCACTTTAGCTAAGTTGGGGATGAATCTAATGAAGCACGATGTCTATAATGAATTAAGATGTGCTGATATTGATCGTGAGTACTTTGACTTGCCATTTTTTATAAAGATTTTTATAAATACATTTTTTCTCAGACTATATAAACATGAGAAGTAAGCCTCATTTATTTGCCAAAAGTACATATATGTGTTTCTCTTTAAAGTTATCAGTGAGGTATGTGTACAAGTTATGAAGTTGAATTAAAGCTACAAAATGGGCTAGTTTTTGAAAAGGCCTGTGTGGAAACCAAAAGTGACTGTTGTATTTAATATCAAATTCAGATTACCTGTCATAATATATATTTTGGAGAGTACCTTGAAATAACAGAAAGACATTGACAATTTCAAAAAATAACCCGTTACTGTTACCCAAAAACTGGACTCGCCTCTTACTGGGTGTTGAGCCAAAAGACACAACCAAGCCTAAGAGCAGAAGAAGGGAGGATTCATTACTTGCAATAAGTAAGGAGAACACTGAGGATATTTCCCAAAGCAATTTCTCCCCAACTGCAATCCTGGAGAGGTTTTAAGCTAAGGTTGCATACCTATTCATTGAGGGGCTTGAGCAAAGGAGAATGCAGCACAGAATTGGGGCAAAGGTTAAATAGAGCCCAGGCTCTAGTTGATGGGAGTCATGATGGTCAGCAAAGGTCGGCATCTACCATCCTGAGGCTCTAGGTAGTCTGGTGGTTCAGAGCTTAAGGGGGTTTGGATCCTGGGAAACAGCTCAAGAATGTGCTTCGGGCTAATCTTTACCTTAGAAACTGAACTGGGAGTCTTTACAACTGATATATTACTTCCTGGTAATACCTGTTTGTTCTTACATTCTTCATTCCTTTAAAATAATTAACTATGTAACTCAGCTGGTAAAGAATTGCCTGCAATGCAGGAGACTTGGGTTCGATCCCTGGGTTGGGAAGAACCCCTGGAGACTGGAAAGGCTACCCACTCTGGTATTCTGGCCTGGAGAATTCCGTGGACTGAATGGTCCATGGAGTCGCAAAGAATCGGACACGACTGAGTGACTTTCACTCACTTCACTAGAATATAGCATATTCTTCTACAAGGACAAGCACTGTGGCCAGATTTAGATGACAAAATGGCTTAGGCCTAAAGTGACTTCTCTTATGTCAAGATATTTAGGTCTAGTTTTCTTCTTCCCAGAATCCTCTACCATATCTGCCTGCATTACCAAGGATATCCAAGCCCTTTGTTTCTGTTTGAATCATAATGGTATAAATCTTCCTTCCATCACTAGAGCCACCTATATTGAATCTTAAATGCCACAGCACTTTTACTGATATTTTTTAAAGCATGTAAGTAGTGTTTTCTTTGAATACTAGTGATTAGTAGCCCAAGCTAGTATGTTGTGTGGAATAAGTATTCAGCACAGTACCTTTTCCCACCCCACCCCACTCACCTGCCAGTGTCCCAGTCAATCAGCAGCACCCTTCATGGAAGTCAGTCACCATTTAATTCAAGTGTCACTTGTTTCCACTAACTCTGCCCAAATTTTTATCCTTTCATTGAAACACACTCCAATAGCACTTGTTATCCTTTAATTTTAGAGGAAAGGGGTACAATTCAGGGATAGCCTAATAATAAAATATAGAGGTGGATGTGAAACAGGAAGGTGAATATAGCCTTGTTCTGATCCTTGGGTCTCTGTTGCAGAGGATGGGAAGGTGAACTTCTCAGACTTTTTAAAGGTGCTAACAGATAAGAACCGCTTCCTTAAGGCTGTGGGTAAGTATGTTGCTGAATAGATGGCAGTGGGGGTAGTTGCAATTCACTACATATTAAATATTGTTCCTTTAGACCTCCAATCAGGAAGGTGTAGTCTGGGATGTGATTTACTTTTGTACTGCTCCTCTTAAAACAAATTTTGCTAAGGAAATTGATACAGTTTTAGAATTTTAACTTAAATCCATCAAGTCCTTCTGCAGGAGACACTGCTCTTTGGACTTCAGTGAGAACAGTCAGGCAGTGGTGTAGAAAATTTTGGTCACCTTTTATATTTATATACCACTCTGGCATTCTTGCCTGGAGAATTCCAAGGACAGAGGAGCCTGAAAGACTATAGTCCGTGGACTTGCAGAGATGGACACGACTGAGCAACCAACACTTTATATTACTTTAATTCTTTACCAAATGCATGTGCTACTTTGGGAGGTATTACTCTTACAAAAGAAAAATGTATACTATAGCACTCTAAATGTTTGGGGCTTCCCCAGTGGCTTGGGCAGTAAAAAATCTGCCTGCAATGCAGGAGACCTAGGTTCGATCCCTGAGTTGGGAAGACCCCCTGGAGGAGGAAATGGCAACCCACTCCAGTATTCTTGCCTGGAGAATTCCATGGACAAAGGAGCCTGGTGGGCTACAGTCCATGGGCTAAGCGACCAACACTTTCACTTCACATATTTTTAGAAAAATGCCGTCTCTCTCATGCATATTTGTGTATAGATAATTCACGATTCCTGAAAAAATCTTCATCACCCTAATAAATCTCTGCCCTCAGTGTGAGAGCAGGCGAGTCTGCTGGAGGTTCCAGAACATGTTCTCACATAAGGTTTAAACAACTTGGAGATATACTCAAATTATTGCTATTAGTTCTCTAATGGTTTGTTTATGAGTTTAACAAGCTGCCTTGGAAAATCTGACCTTATTCATATCATGTTTTCCCGATAAATACATTCCAAATTCCAGATACTGTATACAGTTTTAAAAAAGACATCCTTTCATAAGCTATGAACTGTCTTAGTATAAACAGAAGTTACTGTTTCAAGTATTGCTATAGCAACAAGGGTTTGCCTGCACACCAGAGTTATGTTTATCAACAGTTCCTTTTCATAGACGAACAGAATAGTCCTTAACACATAATTCATGTTTATGTTAAATGTATTACTACATTTATCTAGAAGTCACTGAACTAAAAGTATTTCATTTTAAATCCCATGATTATTTTGTCTGTTCAGTAATCAAAATGACCTTCCTGCCAAACAGAACAGACTTTGAATGTTTGTTTATAATTCTTTAGTTTTTAACTTGGTTTTAATATTGTATATACAGTAAAATGACTGTCACTTTAACACTTTTTATGATAATTTTTTTTCAGAAGGCATTTTGAATTTTTTTTTCTCTCCATAGTTCCAGAAAAGGAGACCTGTTTAGATTTAGTTGGCAACCCAGGAATCCTGTTGTTTGAAATCCTATCAAAGCTTATAGAGACTTCAGCCTTACCCAAAAAGGCAATATCGGAAATAGTAAGGTAGGTGGCAAAGGAACAAAAATGACCTCAGCAACACTTAGGAGGATTCTGCAAGGCAACTGCCTCTCCCTGACATCCTAACATCGCCACAGTTCTGCCCCAAAACAAGGAGAAGATGTACAGGCAGCTAGCTGCTCATGTGCCGCAACATGAGACCTCACAGCGCTGCCTAGTTCTAAAACTGCGAGGCTGATTCAGACCATCTTAGGACCCCACTGAGAGCCTAAGATAGCCCAGAAAGTTCAGCTTCGGAAGTTCCCTGGTGGCCTGGTGGTTAAGATTCCAGGCTTTCAGTGTGGTGACCCAGGTTCAATCCCTGATAAGGGAACTGAGATCCTGCAAGTCCAGCAACATGACCAAAAAAAAAGTTCAGCTTCTCCTACTCTAGGCTAGAAAAGTGCAGAGGAATAAGACTGTTCTGGAATGATTTGGGGTGACCTTGGAAACTGAGTTTGAATATAAGATACTTCCATTCACACTGGATCTCTCAGGAACTCTGATAAAGTCCTTTGCGACAAAGTACAGCAATGTCATACCTCCTAAAGTAGTGTTTGGACTGGAGCAGAGCCAAAATTAGACTTAGAATAGGATAAGGAAACATTCTCACACCCAAATGTGTTTATTCCAGCAAATGTCACTGAAGATACATTTCCTCAATATAGTTCTATCATGGTATTGCAAAAATTAAATATTGCCATTATCAGTCTTTCTAAAGCATTCTACTTTGAAAAGCATTATTCTTTCAAATCGTTCTACTATCCCACTTAAAGAGATTTAAAAATACAGAATACCACCAACAATGTAAAATATCCTCTGCTCCTCAACAGGTAATCTCTATATACTGTCCCACATCTTGATCAGATGTAGAACAGAGGGTGCACAACATTCTACACTTCATTCCAAGTCAAATACATTTGTTAAATCCCTGATATTGGTACACAAATGTATCACATTCTTAACCTCTCAGCCTCAGTTTCCTCACCTGTAGAATGAGAATAATAATACCTATAACACAATTATAGGGCAATTATAAGGACATCTGGTAATGCAGGTACAGTGCTTAGCAAACAAGACCTCAATGAATGTTAACTATTATCATTATGTGTCATGTATATGGGCTTCCCTGGTGGCTCAGAAGGTAAAGAGTCTACTGCAGTGCAGAAGACCTGGGTTCGATACCTGTGTTGGGAAAATCCCCTGGAGAAGGCAATGGCTACCCACTCCAGTATTCTTGCCTGAATTCCATGCACAGAAGAGCCTGGCAGGCTATAGTTCGTGGAGTTACAAGAGTCGGACATGACTATGCGACTAACATTTTCACTTTCAACTATGTATATAAGCATAGAATATACATATTATCTATTTTAATCCTCACATACATGGCAACGAAGATCCCACATGCTGCAACTAAGACCCAGCACAGCCAAATTGAAAAAAAAGAAGAAGAGAATCAAGATAGTAAGGAATTGAGAAACTAAGGCAACAGAGAAATTCAACAGGATAGGTTTTACACCAGTATTAAATACTAAAGTGAGGCCAGGTAAAATGAGGACTGAATGGATGGAATTAGCTTTGGTAGTTTAAGAAATTATAAGTAAACTTCAGTTCCAAAAGGATGATGGGAAGAAAGCCAAGTTTTCGAGGGTTAAAACATCCCCCAGAGGGATGGGATGGAGAGGGAGGTGGGAGGGGGGATCAGGATGGGGAACACATGTAAATCCATGGCTGATTCATGTCAATGTATGGCAAAAAAAGAAAATAAATAAATAAATAAATTTTAAAAAAAAATAGCAGTCACGTTAAATATACTAGAATAAGTGCATGTTTTAACTTTTTCTCCCTTCTGAAATTGCACTAAAATAATAGTAAAAGCATTTTAGAGGGCATAAAAACAGGAAGAAGAGCTGAAAAATGATATCCACATAATTGGAAGCTGGACAGGAAATGAATGACTGTTTATAGGCTAGTGAGATCAGAAGAAGCTGAAACTTGAATGGCTTCAGTAGAGAAGGTCAAGACGCAAGCCAGTTCTCAGTGCAGAACATTGAAACACTCAGGAACTGAGACACTGGGAACCTCTAAAGGCAGCAGAAGTGTAGGGAGCCCAAAATAGGAATACTAGTTAAAAGTAGCATTGAGAAGCAGGTTGACCCTCAGATTCCTCTCTCTTATCCCACACAACCAAGTGACTGCTTGGCAGTTAACTCTCTGAAGAGGTTGTACCAGAAAGATTGTTTGGGCTCAGGGAGGTCAGACATAACTGAGGATGAGGGTATCAGTGAAAACAGGGTTACATAGAAGTCCACCTATTGAATGGTGAGACTCTACCAGCCACCTTCCCCTTCCCTAAATCTCATTAACAGCTAGACTTTTATACCAGATAAAATATTAGAGGACCCGTCTCAGAGAAATTGACTAGACAACCACAGAGAGAAAAAACCCAGACAACCACAATTAAAAGACCCTTAATGAAACAACGCTCCAACCAGTTACCTGACAGTAAATTTCCTACTCAATAAGACCCACCACACCAAAGAGCTTCCGGTTGGCCTTAAAGAATATTTATCATCACTCTTAAGTATGAATAGACATCCAAAGATCAAGAGATAGTTAAGGAAAATCTGTGTTAGTGAAGAAAGATTGAAACAGGAAAAAAGGAAAGAAGGGAAGGAGGGAAGAAAAGAAACAGTTGTAAACATAACCTGGTATATAATTATCAGATAAAGATTAGAGTTTCAGGGAAGGGAAAGTGTAGACTAGAACAGCAGTTTTCAAACTTGGGCTTGCACCAAGATCACCTAGAGCAATTGTCAGGCCACATCACTGGACTCCAGGGTTTCTGATTCAGGAGGTTTGTGTGAGGCCCAAGAATTAATATTTCTAGGAAGTTCCCAGTGCTGCTGGTGCTGCTGCTGGTTTGAGGACCACACCAGAGCCATCAAGACTGTAGGGATTCCTTTGAAAGAAAAGAAAGATGAGCCGTCAAGAACCTGGTAGGAATTAAATTACACTGAGAGAAGCAAGCATTATTCTATATTCAGAGACAAGTGAGAACATTGTGGATGGATGGATTCAAGACGAGGAGAGGAAGTACAAGTGGCTCAACATCAAAAAAACAAGCAACCCTGCACTCCCCTGGTGGCTCAGTGGTAAAGAAACCACCTGCCAATGCAGGAGACACAGGTTTGATCCCTGGTCCAGGAAGATCCCATGTGCCACAGAGCAGCTAAGCCCACGCGCCACCACTGTTGAGCCTGTGCTGTGGAGCCCAGAAGCAGCAACTACTGAGCCCATCTGCTGCAGTTACTGAAGCCCACTCGTCCTAGAGCCTGTGCTCAGCAACAAGAGAAGCCACCACCACAAGAAGCCTGTGTACCACAACAAGAGTATCCCCTGCTTTCCTCAACTAGAGAAAAGCTTGTGCAACAATGAAGACCCAGCACAACCAAGAATAAATAAATAAAATTTTAGAAAATCAACCCAATCAAAAAATGAGCAGAAGACCTAAATAGAAATTTCTCCAAAGAAGGCATACAGATGGCCAAGAAGCACATGAGAAGATGCTCAACATTGTTAATCATTAGAGAAATGCAAATCAAAACTACAATGAGATATCACCTCATATCAGTCAGAATGACCATCATCAAAAAGTCTACAAAAAATAAATACTGGAGAGGGTGTGGAGAAAAGAGAACCCTACGAAACTGCTAGTGGGAATATAAATTGGTCACAGCCACTATGGAAAACAATATTCAGGTTCCTTAAGAAACTAAAACTAGAGCTACCATATGACCCAGAAATCCCACTCCTGGGCATATATCAGAGAAAAACCTGGTTTGAAAGGATATATCTAACATTCATTGCAGCACTATATACCTGGATGCAACCAAAATGTCCACTGATAGATGAATGGATAAAGAAGATGTGGTACATATATACAATGGAATATTACTCAGCCATTAAAAAGAATGAATTAATGCCGTTTGTAGCAACATGGATAAACTTGGAAATTATCATACTAAGTAAGCCAGACAGAGAAAGACAAATATGATATGATATCACTTATATGTGGAATATTTTTAAAATGACACAAAATAACTTATTTACAAAACAGAAACAGACTCACAAACTTAGAGAATGAGCTTATGGTTTCTGGGGGGAAGAAAAGGGAAAAGGAATAGTTAGGTAATTTGGGATGGACATGTACACACTGCTACATTTAAAATGGATAACCAACAAGGACCTACTGTATAGCACATAGAACTCTGTTCAATGTTATATGGCAGCCTGGATGGGGTGGGGGGGGGAGTTTGGAGGAGCATGAAAATGTGTATATGTATGAGTGAGTGCCTTCATTGTTCACCTGAAACTATCACAACATTGTTTATTAATCGGCTATACCCCACTATAAAATAAAAAGTTTAAAATAGTAGCCAACAAGGACCTACAGGGAACCCTGCTCAATACTCTGTAACATCCTAAATGGGTAAATAATATGAACAAGAATAGATACATGTATACGGATAACTGAACCACTCTGTGGTACACTTGTAACTAACACAACATTGTTAAGCAACTATACTCCAATATAAAATACATTTTTTTTTTTTTAACGTTCACTCAGTAAGTTTAATGACAACACTGAATACAGTGGAGTACCAAATAGGATAACACACCTATTCTATATTGTCCTATTAGAGTTTTATTTACACCAAGACTGTGATATGCTTAAGATATAGATCAGTAAATAAAAATATTAAAGATACCAGTACAGAAAATGCATTCAACAAATTAAAGCAAAAACCAAAGCTCTGGAACAAGACAAGCTTTAACCAAAAATGTTTGGATATACCCAGGGAACTCCTCTTATGAGCCATATCCCAGGTCTCTGGTCTCAGTGATCCTATTTAGTAAGCACATCAACCAAGAAAGGCCAGCAAAAGGTTTTAAGAGATAAGCAAATGTAGACTTATTTTGTAATATACAAAGTGCTAATTTCAGTAGATCCATTAAAATAGAGAACATCTGAGAAAGATCATCAATAAAAGTCACTCAGCCCAAATTAATGTTAGACATCAGTTTTACAGCACTATTTTAAATCTATATAAACAAGTTCAAATTTTTTAGTAGTTTCTTAAACTTTATAGAAAACCCTCTACAATTTTAAATGCTTATTAACGTAAGCATACTTGAACTACCTTTATAACAAACAGTTTTTTAAAAAAGGTTAGGGAAGGAAGTATCTGATTACAAACCAGACTCCAATCAGAACACGATCAGCACATCTCCTACCCAACCACTGCTGCAGCTCTGATATTTAGAACGAGTTCTTTCCCTCTTCCTGAGAGGAAAAGAAAGGTTCCCCATCACCATCCCAGAGAGGAGTGAAGCCTCCTGATGATGTAGTAGAAAGAAACCTGTGAAGTAGTGAGAAGAAAGGTCCTGTATCTTGTTCTCTAGAACACTCCTCCACTCAGGACACTGTGAGACCTTCCACTTTGGTACGGAAGGCCCCACTGCAGCAAAGCAGTGAGAAACATGTTTTTCCACTCAGCAGTGAGCGACCAGATCCCTACCTCAGCTGCTAAGAGGAGTCTCTGTCCCAGCAGCAAGAAGGAATCTGACCTGTCACTGATATTCTAAACATACCTTTGGGGATGTTTATACTGTGAATTAGAGTCCTTTATCATATGTAGCCTGTGGTACATAAAGAATTTATAACCTAAAATGCATAGTAACATCTCCTAAATACATTCACACACATGACTGCACGTCCACGTACACATGCGCGCACACACACACACACACACACACACACACACAGATTGTAAAGAATTACAGTAGTGACTTACTCTGGACATCTGTGGATAATAAGATTACTGGTAACATTTTCTTTATACTTTTCTAACTCTTCCAGATTTTCTGCAATGAGAATTTCTTTTAATTTAAAAAATGCTGCATTTTAAAACCCAACATAAAATTACTATATTATATACCTGTAGCATATGATATTGTACAGAAGCGGCACCTCAATTTTAAAAAACAAACCACAAAATAATATAATAGTAGACACGACTAATGTTTATAGTCAAGTTGATACCACTTAAGGGTTTGTCAGAGATCAAAACTGCTAGGTGTTTTTCTAGACAAGACTGGGAAGTCCTGGAGTGGAGGAAGGAAGCCAGAGCCCAGAAACTGCCTGAATAAAGTCATCAAATGGTCTGTGGAAAATGTCTGTAGATATTCTATAAATGTCACATAAATAATATTAAATGACTATACAAATTAAACTCAAACATATTCAGCATATATAACTTGAAAATTGACTTCTTTTTCTTTCTGTCCAACAGTCGGGCACTTTTTAACCATCTCTGAATTACCTTTTTTTCCTAGCTATTTCCGAAGAAAATTCAGGGAAACCACCTCAGGAATGGTGTGGAGCCCCGATACTATGGGTTATGGAAAAAGGAGATTTAAGCCAGACATATGCATACCTCCAAGCTCAAGCACCGCTGCCTTCGCTAATGCTGCTCGGATTGCAATAATGAAAGAAAAGGATTTATTTAAATTTCTTGATGAGCTCAAAAGTAAGGGTCATTTGTCCTCTCCCCACTGTTGTAAAAGTTAATATACATATTACTGGTCAGAAATAAATACTAGATGCCAAGTGCTTTAAGAGTAGGGCCACAGCCTATTCTGAGTGACTGGTCTGTCACACAGATATCGTCTGAAACAAATGTACATTTTACCTGAATCCCTAGACACCTGGATGAAGCTGAAAGTCTGTGGATGGGTGGGGTGGTGGGAGCAGGAGAATGAAGAAGGGGTGGCAGGGCCACTGAGGAGATGAATAAGCAAAGAGCAAATTAGGCACCACATTTATGTCTTCTATGGGAATTTCTTCTTACATTTTTCGTGATACCAGTTTTTAACTTTTCAGAATGCAATCCTCCTTCAGATAGCCCATACTCAAAAATACCCATCTTTCCACTGTTTCCTAATGTGGATGGAGTGGTAATGGGAAAGCCATTCAAAGACATACAGAAGTTAGAAATGCTGAAGAGAAAAGAGCCTCTGAATTTCTTTGAGAACTATTTTTTCCATAAAAAAGACTGGAAAACACAGGTGAGATTTGGATTATGTCATATCAGTTCAATATTTAGGTTTTTAAGTTGTAACTTAACAGAACTAGTAATGTGCTTATTAATGACAAATATTTTCAGTTATGATATTTCAAACCAGACTCCATAGCCATGTTCCTAAATTTAAAGTCCAGGTATAAATATTTCAAGGCTTCCCTCATAGCTCAGTGGTAAAGAATCCACCTGCCAATGCAGAAGATACATGTTTGATCCCTGGGTCAGGAAGATCCCCTGTAAAAGGAAATGGCAACCCACTCCAGTATTCTTGCCTGGGAAATCCCATGGACAGTGGAGGCTGGCAGGCTATAGTCTATGGGATCACAAGAGTTGGACATGACTTAGCAACTAAACAACAACAATAAATATTTCATTTAATTTAAACAAATCATTAAAATTGCTGAAAAAATGTATAATACTATAATTCTAATCTATTATAACACCCAATCTAATGTACTATAAATGTTGATTATAAACCAAGGAATGAAAAAAAAAATTAAAAATTAAAAAAAAAAAAACAAGGAATGAAACTTTCAAGTTTCAGGGACTTCCCTAGCAGTCCAGTGGTTAATACAACATGCTTCTGCTGCAAAGGTCATGGGTTCGATCCCTGGTTGGGAAACTAAGATTCTGCATGTATGTGGCACAGTCAAAAAATAAAAAATAATTAAAAAATTCTTCATGGCAAGAAAAGTCACATTTGCAACTCATAATACAAAGAGCTAACTTTTCTAATACATCAGAGAGCTTCAAAGTGATTAGAAAAAACTAACCTATATAAAAATGAGCAAAAGATATGAGCAGACAGTTCTTAGAAATATAAAAAGGTATTCAGTCTCACTCTTCGTAAAAGATCCAAATTAAAACTATCCTGAGATGTTATCTCTCCATATTAGATTGCCCAAGACCAAAAAGCTGGAAAACACCTGGGACATAAGACATAAGAGAGATAAAAGAGAGAAAAGCATACATATTTTATTAAATTTTACATATACCTGGGAAAATGAAAACGCAAAGAAGCAATTAGAATTAAACATTTATACACTGAAATAAAAGAAGTACTGGTTTGGAGAGTATCAGACAATAAGAACTAAAGTACTACACCATGCTAACATGGAAGGTGAGGAGGGTGGTGCTCAGAATGGAAGCTAAGTTCTTATTGTTTGGGGAGAGGCTTATGATATTGATTAAATCTATAATTTGTTGCATTAATTGTAAATGTTAAAAATGTGAAGATAATCAGTAAAAACTAAAATGAATATTGCCAAACCATAGAGGAATAAAAAAAAATTAAGAAAAAAGAGAGAACATGGGAAAATAGAAAGTACGAAACAAAATAGGCATAAAAATCCAAATATGTCAGTAACATAAGAAACGATTAAAGACACCAGTTTAAAAAAAATAATAAGGGGAAGGGAGGAAGGAAGGAAGAAAGAATTGTTTTCAAGTGTAAAAGGGTGCTGATTTTTTTAAGTAGTTTTAAGATATATATCATTTTACCTAAATTATGACACAGAAACTTGAAAAAAAAAGGGACAGAAGAAGATATATCAGGCAAATACAAATCAAAATAAGCTGTTATCCATATGTTGGGGGGGGAGAAAATTTAAGGAAAATATAAAGATAAATATGCTATTTATCTTAAAATCTTAGAATCTTAAAAATAAGACATAAATTCACAGATACAGAAAACAGTTTACCAGGAGCGAGAAGGATGAGGACAGGAGCAAAATAGGTAAAGGAGATTAAGAGGTACAAACCACTAGATATAAAATAAGTTACAAGGATGTAGTGTACAATCCAGGGAGTATAGCTAATACTTTATGATAACTTTGTATGAGGTATAATCTATTAAATGTTTAATTACTGTTTGTACCTTTGAAACTAATATAGAAAGTCAACTATACTTCAATTAAAATTTTTTTTGATCATCAGGAAGATAAAACTATTCTGAATCTGTATGTACCTAACAAGTTGACAGATAAGGTGGTATTTAACAGAATAATAAGGATTAGCTTTAGACTTTTTAAGGCATTATACATGGTAAAAATAAATATTAAATGAATAAGCAAATCCACAATCACAGTGGAAGATTTTTATCATGCCTCTTCAGAAACTGATAATGCAAAGGAGCAGTGGGGAGGGGGGGGGATCAAATCCTCTTACAAAAATTTAACTGTTCTTTTTTAAAAAAAAAAAAAAAATTTAACTGTTTTTGTAACAGGAAGAGAAACATGAAACTATAGCTTGATGGAGAATCAGAGTCTATAAAAATCTGTTTCAGGATGTAAGAGATGAGCACTTTTGTAGCCAGGAGGAAGAACCCTTAGAACTCTGGTTCTCAATCTTGGTTGCACAACAGAACCCCCAGGGAGAGATTTTACAGTCCTGCTGCCCTGGTCACAACTCAGTCTAGTTAAATCAGATCTCTGGGAATGAGGCCCTGGCCTCAGGATTTTTTAAAGTTCCACTATGCAGCCAAAGCTGAAAACCACTGCTTAAAGAGAAACTGAAGATGTTTGAAGATGTAGAAGAGAGGCAAGACTGGCTACATGACTGGCTAGGCCCAGTGCAAAATGAAAATGTAGGGCTCCTTGTCCAAAAATAGTTAAAAATTTAAAAACAGCAACGTAAAACATTAAACCAAACTCAGGGCCCTTCTAAATACAAGGCCCTGTGTAATTACACAGGTCATACACCCAGGAAACCAGCGCTGGAAAGAAGTAAATTGGAGGGAGGTAAATAAATAAATATACACAAAGAGACCTTGAAAATTAGGAAAAACTCTCACATATAAGAGGGAAGGAGGAAGAAATGAGTGAAAGGATGGAGAAATCCTAAGGTGGAAAGAAGAGCAAAAAGAATTCATGTTAGATAGACTTGAAAAGACAAGATCATTAGCTAAGGGAGTTTAAAGGTTTGGTTTTCTAGCAGCCTCTGTAAGAGCTGCAAATGAAGAAAAGTAATGTCAGGCAGTACTGAGGACCTGGATGAGCCTGGGTCATACACATTTTCAAAGAAAGCAATCTTCATATTTGTATGATTTCCATCAACACTGTTCAGCAGCCCAGGAACAGGGTAAAACAGATGGCTGGTTCCCTGTGAGAATTTTGGAAGTAGGACAGGTCGTGCTCTGTGGAGGGCACAGTCATTTTCAGTGCTTTGGAAGTTTGAGTGAGGATGGAGTTGGTGCCTCCCTACTCCCTACATCCATCCCAAACATAAACCATCCTCTGGTCTATACTTGCCTTATGACTAGGCTTCACTGTTAAGAAAGAGTCTGCTCGATGCCCATTTACACATGGCACTATACCAGGTGCCCTGAAACAATCGACAAGTGGTGTAGAAATAATCTTATAAATCATATACACACCCTTTCATAATACAGTATATCTCTGTGTATTTTGTCTTTGTTATACAATTCAACTAAAATATGTTACTAACCTTCTTTTTTAAATGTTTATAAAGGCAGCAAATATAAAACCTGTTGACCCTACCTCAGGCTACCCAAGTGATATCCTCACCATTGATCAAATACTCAAGAAAAAGCAGAACTGGACAGTGGCTGATGCAGCTGCTATTAAACCACATGTGAGTATCCACTGTTTAATGCCTTCCCATTGACCAAAATGTTTTCCACTTCATTACTACAACCATAGAACTTCCCTGGTGGCTCAGCGGTAAAGAATCTGCCTGCAATACAGGAAACACAGGAGACACCAGTTTTATCCTTGGGTCAAGAAGATTCCCCTGGAGGAAGAGATGGCAACCCATTCCAGTATTCTTGCCTAGAAAATCTCATAGACAGAGGGGCCTGGCAGTGGGCATGGGCCCATGGACATGGGGTTGCAGTGGGTTGGACATGACTGAGCACATACACACTACAACCATAAAACCAAGATTTTTTTTTTTTCTGTTCTCTGTCTTTAAGACCAGATCATTTCTCATTTTCATCCATTGTAATGATATTTCTTGCTCTGTAACCAAATAGGTTCAAATGTTAACTTGTATAATTCATCCTGCTAATCATCTCTGGGGGCTTCCCACACGGTTCAGTGTGGGAAGAAGAATCCACCTCACAATGTGGAGTCATGGGTTTGATCCCTGGGTCAGGAAGATCCCCTGGAAAAGGAAATGGCAACCCACTCCAGTGTTCTTGTCTGGGAAATCCCACGGACAGAGGGTCCTGGTGGGCTACAGTGCATGGGGTCCACAAAAGAGTCAGACACGACTGAGCAACTAAACAATGATCACCTTTGGAGCTGAACCCATCATCATTTCTGGGGCATTCATTTGTTTCATACTGGAGATAGCAACTAGTTAAGGTAGTAAACCAGCAGTCACAGTGAGGGGTGTACTCAGGGAGGGAATTGTGATGATTGACTGCATCTTTATTATGGCAGCTAAAAGAATAATAGTAATAGTAGTTTAATTATGCTTCCTAGGTGCCAGGCAGTGTGCTCTGTAATACTCTACAAGTATTTTATAGGTTCTAATTAATTTACTTACCACAACAAACCTTTGAGTTAGGCACTGTTACTCCTTGTCATTTTACCAATATGCACAGAGAGGTTACATGATTTGCCCAAAGGCACACAGCTAGAAAGCAATAGAACCAGAATTAAAAGCATGGGTAACTTGGATTCTGAAGAATCCACACTTTAACCACAACTCTGTGCTGCCTGTCTGCTTTTGTGCCCTCACTTCTTAGCAACTTTTGTCTCCCAGAAAGAAACTGTGGTGTATTCATTTTATGCCAGCTCCCTTCCGCATTTGACACTAATGGTCAAGCTCTCCGAGACACATTCTACTTCCTTAGCCTTTACGATGGGGCTTCGCTGGTGGCTCAGATGGTAAAGAACTGGGAGAAGGAAATGGCTACCCATTCCTAGTATTCTTGCCTGGAGAGTTCCATGGACAGAGAAGCTTGGTGGGCTACAGTCCAAGAGGTTGCAGAGAGTCAGACACAACTCAGCAACTAACACTTTCACTTTCTTAGCCTTTACAATACTGCATCTTCAATTCTTTGTGTATCTCTGTGTCTCTCCTCTCTCTTCTTTTTCCTGAGGTTCACCCTTTTATTCTATAGTGAAGTACAGTTGATTTACAGTGTTTGAGGTATACATCAAAGTGATTCAGTTATACATACACATATAAATATATTCTTTTTCAGATTCTTTTCCATTATAGGTTATTATAAGATATTGATTATAGTTCCCTGTGCTATAAAACAGGTCCTTATTTTTTACCTATTTTACATATGTGAAGTCACTCAGTCATGTCCGACTCTGTGACCCCATGGACGGTAGCCTGCACCAGGCTCCTCCGTCCATGGGATATTCTAGGCAAGAGTACTGGAGTGGGTTGCCATTTCCTTCTCCAGGAATCTTCCCTACCCAGGGATCGAACCCAGGTCTCCTGCATTGTAGACAGACACTTTACCGTCTGAGCCACCAGGGAAGTCCTTAAAATCATAAGTAAGTAAGTGTTAGTTGCTCAGTTTTGCCCAACTCTTTGCAACCCTATGGACTGCAGCCCACCAGGCTCCTCTGTCCATGAGATTTTCCAGGCAAGGATACTGGAGTGGGTTGCCATTTCCTTCTCCAGGGGATCTTCCCAATCCAGGGATTGAACCTGGGTCTCCTGCACTGCAGGCAGATTCTTTACCGACTGAGCTACAAGGGAAGCCCAAAAAAGGATTGCTCCTGTGGCCTGTAAGGGGAATGAACCTGGGACCTTGGTGTTATCAAGTAGTGTGTATCTGTTAATCCCAAATTCCTAATTTACCCCTCCCTCCTTTCCCCCTTCAAACTTTGGTAACCATAAGTTTGTTTTCTATGTCTGTGAGCCTATTCCTATTTTGTAAGTAAGTTAATTCATATCATCTTTTTAGATTCCACATATAAGTGATATCATATAATATTTGTCTTTCTCTGTCTGACTTACTTCACTCAGTATGATAATCTCTAGGTTCATCCATGTTGCTGGAAATGCCCTTATTTCATTCTTTTCTATGGTTGAGTAGTATTCCACTGTATATATATAAACCCATATCTTCTTTATCCATTCATCTGTCAGTGGACATTTAAGTTCCTTAAGTCTTGATATTTCCTAGTTTTCTAGTCTCATCTTACTGCTCTTATTATACACATTCATTTGTTCAGTAAATATTTATCCAGTGTTAACAAGGTTCTGAGATTAGGAGATACCACAGAATAAAAAAACACCGTTCCTACCCTCAATCTTTCTACACTCTGATTCTCCTTATTTCAGCTGCCACCTAAACACCTGATCAGTCTTAACTGTCACTGGCCTAGACGTCTTTCCAGTACTGCCTCAACTCACTGATTACCTGCTGAGCATGTTTACCCTGCTGTCTCAGAGCATATCAAGCTGGACACATCCAAAAGCAAACTCATCTTATACATCAAACTGGCTCTTCCTTGAGGATTCCATACTACCATCTCCCTAGACACTGAGACTTGAGGCCAGGAGCCATCCTTCAGTTCAGTACAGTTGCTCAGTCATGCCCGACTCTTTGCAACCCCATGAACCACAGAACACCAGGCCTAGCTGTCCATTACCAGCTCCCAGAGTTTACCCAAACTCATGTCCATTGAGTCGGTGATGCCATCCAGCCATCTCATCCTCTGTCGTCCCCTTCTCCTCTTGCCTTCAATCTTTCCCAGCATCAGGGTCTTTTCAAATGAGTCAGCTCTTCGCATCAGGTGGCCAAAGTACTGGAGTTTCAGCTTCAACATCAGTCCTTCCAATGAACACCCAGGACTGATCTCCTTTAGGATGGACTGGTTGGATCTCATTGCAGTCCAAGGGACTCTCAAGAGTCTTCTCCAACACCACAGTTCAAAAGCATCAATTCTTCAGTGCTCAGCTTTCTTTATGGTCCAACTCTCACATCCATACATGACTACTGGAATAAACCATAGCCTTGACTAGACAGACCTTTGTTGGCAAAGTAATGTCTTTGCTTTCTAATATGCTGTCTAGGTTGCTCATAACTTTCCTTCCAAGGAGTAAGCATCTTTTAATTTCATGGCTGCAATCACCATCTGCAGTGATTTTGGAGCCCAAAAAAAATAAAGTCAGCCACTGTTTCCACTGTTTCCCCATCTATTTGCCATGAAGTGATGGGACCAGATGACATGATCTTAGCTTTCTGAATGTTGAGCTTTAAGCCAAGTTTTCACTCTCTTCTTTCACTTTCATCAAGAGGCTCTTTAGTTCTTCACTTTCTGCCATAAGGGTGGTGTCATCTGCATATCTGAGGTTATTTATATTTCTCCCAGCAATCTTGATTCCAGCTTGTGCTTCATCCAGCCCAGCGTTTCTCATGATGTACTCTGCATATAAGTTAAATAAGCAGGGTGACATTATACATCCTTGACTTATTCCTTTTCCAATTTGGAACCAGTCTGTTGTTCCATGTCCAGTTCTAACTGTTTCCTCCTGACCTGCATACAGGCTTCTCAAGAGGCAGGTCAGGTGGTCTGGTATTTCCATCTCTTACAGAATTTTCCACAGTTTATTGTGATCCACACAGTCAAAGGCTTTGGCATAGATGATAAAGCAGAAATAGATTTTTTTTGGAACTCTGTTGTTTTTTGATGATCCAGTGGATGTTGGTGATTTGATCTCTGGTTCCTCTGCCTTTTCTAAAACCAGCTTGCACACCTGGAAGTTCATGGTTCACATATTGCTGAAGCCTGGCTTGGAGAATTTTGAGCATTACTTTACTAGCGTGTGAGGTAAGTACAACTGTGCAGTAGTATGAACATCCTTTGGCATTGCCTTTCTTTGGGATTGGAATGAAAACTGACCTTTTCCAGTCCTGTGGCCACTGCTGAGTTTTCCAAATTTGCTGACATGTTGAGTGCAGCACTTTCACCGCATCATCTTTTAGCATTTGAAATAGCTCAACTGGAATTCCATCCCCTCCACTAACTTTGTTCGTAGTGATGCTTCCTAAGGCCCACTTGACTTCACATTCCAGGATGTCTGGCTCTAGGTGAGTAATCACACAATTGTGATTATCTGGGTCATGAAGATCTTTTTTGTACAATTCTTCTGTGTACCACCTCTTCTTAATATCTTCTGCTTCTGTTAGGTCCATACCATTTCTGTCCTTTATTGAGCCCATCTTTGCATGAAATGTTCCCTTGGTAAATCTAATTTTCTTGAAGAGATCTCTAGTCTTTCCCATTCTATTGTTTTCCTCTATTTCTTTGCATTGATCACTGAGGAAGGCTTTCTTATATCTCCTTGCTATTCTTTGAAACTCTGCATTCAAATGGGTATATCTTTCCTTTTCGCCTTTGCTTTTTACTTCTCTTCTTTTCACAGCTATTTTTTAAGGCCTCCTCAGATAGCCATATGCTTTTTGACATTTCTTTTCCATGGGGATGGTCTTGATTCCTGTCTCCTGTACAATGTCATGAACCTCCATCCATAGTTCATCAGGCACTCTGTTTATCAGATCCAGTCCCTTAAATCTATTTCTCACTTCCACTGTATAGTCATAAGGGATTTGATTTAGGTCATACCTGAATGGTGTAGTGGTTTTCCCCACTTTCTTCAATTTAAGTCTGAATTTGGCAAACATCCTTAAGTTATGTTTTTTCCTCACTCCCCACATCTGCTAATCACCAAATCTGGCTACTCCCATTCTCCCAAAGATTTTTCAAATCTGTCCCCTTCATTCCATCGTATTGCTATTGCCTAAACTGAAGCCCTGGCTTTACCTGGACAACAACTTCCAACCTGCCCTCCCTTCCTCACAGCTCCACCCGTTCTCCACACAGCTGCTGTGGAGAATGGGTCCTAAGAAGATCCAACCTGTCACTGTCCTGCTTAAGAAATGAATGCTTCCCTCTAGGCAATGGCAGCGTATTTCAACTGTATTTTCTGCTCCACCCAACTGAGGGTCCCATTGCACTTCCCACAGAAAAGTGTCTCACTACAACATGACTTTCCCTGACAAAAGGGCTCTCGCCAACCTCACTGAGAACAAGTCTTAGGGCTTGATTACAGCAACAACACCTGACTTGCCTCTCCTCAAAGTTAACTCTTAGTGATACCCTAGGGCCTGGACTCCCCTACCAGCTCTGGGATGAATTGCCTTGGAGCATTTGTTATGCTATCTCCTCTCCCTGGAATAGTTTCCCATGGCCACCTACTCCCTAGATTTAATCAAATCCCTGTGGGCCTCCGGGCTTCCCTGGTGGATCAGAGAGTAAAGAATCTGCCTGCAATGCTGGAGACCTGGGTTCGATCCCTGGGCTGGGGAGGTCTCCTAGAGAAGGAACAGGTACCCACTCTAGTATTCTGGCCTGGAGAATTCCATGGACAGAGGAGCCTGGAGGGCTACAGTCCATGGGGTCTCAAAGAGTCGAACACGACTATTTTCATTTCATTTTTCTTGTGGACCTCCTTAGCGCAGCATCTTCTCCTTCCCTGCCCTAGGCTGGACAGAGTGCCATCCTTGTCACTTCTGTTGTACTAAGAGCCCATCTCCATCCCACATTTCCTCCTTGTTTTAGTCTACCGTGTTTTTAAATTCTTATAAAAGTACTTAATATCTCACTACTCCTAAGTAATACATTTTCATTGTCCATCAACTCCTAACTCATGTGTCCTCAAGAGGCAATACCTAATATATAAATTCAGTGACTTGCAAGTAACATTGAAAAAATAACCTTTGGGGTATCTAGAATTGTGGTCCAGAAACCAAAGATATTTTGAGGTAACTACTATAAACTACTTCTCTCTCACTGCAGGTAAAGAGAGCTACAGACACCTATAACTTGGGAATTGCCCTTGAGCACCGGAAACAAATGCTAAACCTCTGGCGGAAAATTCGAGGAGATTTGATTGGAATAGAGAGTAAAAACGAGTCCTTTTATGACACCTTTTCTACTTATACATGGTCCTGGAATGTCTGCCAAGAATTACTTTCCCCGAAGGACCTAAAGTTATACGATGCCCACATGAACAGAAATGCCTTCCACAACTCTGTATTCTCGTCCTCTCCAGATATCAGTGAATGTGACACAGACACAGGAAGAAAAAGAAAACGGAAAGGCTTCAAGGGCTTTCGACAATGAAATTTCTACGTTTTCTGAACAGCTCATCGCAAACTACTTTTTCATAGATAATCAAAATTATTCTTGCTTTTGCCTAATACATCCTTAGCAGCTGGAAATGTTGACATCTTTTGAATTCTGACCAGTAAAAAAGTTTTAAGTCATAGTACAGTTTCCTTTCCTAATTCTTAACTGGTAAATAGATGCCTCGGGGTGATTTCTCTAGCAACCAGCTGCACTCTGCTGCCCCCACCTGGGGCACCTCAAAGCTGCCTGAGCCTCAGCAGGAAGGATAAAAGCAAAGATGGTACTTAACACAGGGCTGCCCTCTGACCTCCTAACAGCCCTCTCAGCAATAAGCATCTGAGTTTATGTAACTTAAGTGGCATTCTTTTTGTTTGTTTGTTTGTGAAAGAGGCCAGAAGCAGCAGATGACAATGACCTTTCAGTTTCAGGGAATAATTTTGCAATCCCCTAGGGAACGTTGATTAGATCTGAGTTTTCCTAAAGATCCTAATCCTGATCCCCTGGATTACTCTGAAAAACAGCTGATCTCATGCCCTCTTTCTTGGTGAGGTGTTGCAATTTTTTATTGTGGAAAAATGTAAATACCATAACATTTATTATTTTAACATATTTAAGTGTATATAATCCATTACTTTTTCTCTTTTAGAAAAAGGAAAATACATGTTCCACACTGATGGAGACAGTGGCTTATAATGTAAAATTATAACATGGCCAGGAAAAAGTAATGAAGACAGCAAAGGCTCCCAAAACTGTTCAAGAAATAAGCCTGAAGTAATTTTTTGTTACCTTGAATATTCAAAACTGTCTAAAATATTTGCGACTTTTTATAATTCTTATGATTGGGACAAAAATAAATAACATTATCTATGCAAAAAACAAAACTTACAGTTTGACAAGAGTTTTTTGGGGGTTTTTTTTTTGGTATGGCTGTGTGAGTATAACAGGAAAACCTAAGAGATTTCATTTGGATGCCAAAATATTAGAATTCCTGGGATATTTCCTTGGATCAATGGGATAACAGGACAGAATATTTTTAAGTAGATCTGTCCTGGAAAATCTAGGATACATTCTATTAAAATTATTCTTAACAGAAATGCATTCTATTAAATTATCACATACTGTTGACAACAGCATAAGTTGGCATCTCTCTGATGGAATGCAATATAGCAACAGGTACTCAGCCCGTTCACCAGTTATTTCCTGAGTTACATACTGTGTGCTGGATCCTGTTCTCAGACCTAGATATGTAACCATGAACAGACAGATAAAATGCTCTGACCAAAGAGTAAGGGCAGGAAAAGGGGGCAACAGAGGATGAGATGGTTAGATAGCATGACCAAATCAATGGATGTGAGTCTGAGCAACTCCAGGAGATAGCAAAGGACAGGAAAGCCTGGCATGCTGCAGTCCATGGGGTCACAAAGAGTCAGACATGACTTAGTAACTGAACAACACAGAGCTTCATAACAGAGCTAATTATAACCATTGACTCAGCACTTCCACTTCTAGAAATTAATCCTAAAGAAATAATAATGAATGTACAAAATGATTTAGTTATAAGGATTTTTCTTATGGTGAATGTTTTACTAAAAAGAAACTAAGAAACAAAGTAGCCTAATTGTCCAGTACATCATGGTATAACTATACAAAACAATACCAGGGTCATTAAAATGATGTTGGAAAAGATACTTCAAATAAAAGAATAATATTCACAACTGCAAAGCAGACTACAGCTCCTAAAAGGAATGAAAGAACTTTACGGAGTTGTTCTAAAACTTAATTATGATTGAACCCAGGTCTCCAGCATTGTAGGCAGACTCTACTGTGTTAGCCACCAGGGAAGCCCCTAACTAGGATGGTGTTGCACAAATACATATTTTTATGAAAACTCATCAACCTGTACATTTTAAGTGGATGAATTTAATTGTCCATTTTACCTCAATGAAACTGTAAAAAATCAGGGAGGGGCACAAAGTAATTTGTTCTAAAACTATTTAACTTAAAAATTATTTCTATAAACAAGAAGCACTGGAAGGATATAAATCAAAGTGTCTAACGGGCTAAACTAAGGATGGGGTATGATATTTTCTTTTCTTCTTTTGCCTTATCTATATCTTCTAAATGTTCTACAGTAATCATATATTTATTTGCAATAAGGAAAAAAATCACAAAAGCTGTTTTAAATTTAACATTGTTAAAGCAACTTATTCAATATATAGGCCTGCTACAAAGGCTGTCCAGGGTCGATGAAACGTTAAAGAGAGCAAATTAGGACAGTAGGATCCCTTCACCAGTCTTCAGTTCCAGAGCACATGCTTACACAGCCCAGAACCTTCCACTGATTGGAACTGAAAGAAAAGCCTAAACAATTAACTACCTCAGTCCAGGGTTAACACTCAAGGCCATAATCCAGAATGAAATTTCTCAACCTTTCCCAGCTTTGAACCCCTGCCACCCACTGAGCTGGAAGAATTCTCATTACTCACCAGCAGAGGGACCCTTAGCTCCTCTGAAAGGTAGTTCTTGCTGACTCTACAGTCTGATACCATGAAGGATTGATAGACAAGTCTTCAAAATTCCTTCTGAAATATTATTGTAGGTGCTTCAAAAGATGGAGAAAAATGAGTTTTACAGGCCAACCAAAGATAATTGTATAAAAGTTAAAATTAAGATACTTTATCACATCTTATTTAAAAGCCCAACTTGCTTGACACTTGAAGTGAATAATTGGAACTAATATAGCAAGTAACTTCAAGTGAAGACAGAGTGAGCTATCTGGAAGAAAATATGCAATAGGACTGTTGATCGGCACCACAAATCTTTCGGTGTGGGGAGAGAAAAGAAAGAAACCTGTAGATGACAGAACAAGATATCAAGAATAAATACGAACCAACTACCTTATTTACAAACAACTGACCTTGAGAAAAGATAAAAATTCTTGTACTTGCTTTTTGGAAAGGAGCTTTTGTTCAAAATGTTTCAAAAGACCATGTGAATGGCAAAACAATGCTGTTTTCAAATAAACTACAAGTTCTTTCCTATCTTACCTTTTTTATTCACTCCTGTCTTTTTCTTTGTGATTTAGGGTTTGTTTCCTTTTTTTTTTTTTTTTTTTGGTGGGAAAGTTATAGAATCATCGCTCCCTTTGGTTTTGCCTATGGAAAGACTTGGGTTTCCCTGGTGGCTCAGTTGGTAAAGAATCCTCCTGCAATGCAGACTCAGGTTCAATCCGTGGATGGGGAAGATCCCCTGGAAAAGGGAATGGCTACCCACTCCAGTATTCTTGCCTGGAAAATCCCACTGACAGAGGAGCCTGGTGGGCTACTGCCCATGTGGTTGCAAAAGAGTGAGACACGACTTAGCGACTAAACCACCACCACCACCATGGAAAGATTCAGCAACAAGCTATCACTAGTTACCAGTGTGCTAAACCTAGAACTATATTACTTAAATAACTAATCCCTTCTCTTCTTCCAAATGATAGTCATCCCTCTTCTGGAAATCTTCTCAATTAACTTTATCTTATATTGACAGCATACTTTCTTCTTTTGTACGTTTGTAGCAATTATAGAAACAAATGTAAGGCTGAAAATGTATTAATATAACTATAAATGTGTATGTATTACAATTCTGATTGTGCAAATAAGCTTTCATATGAATAATTCAAAAAGTTAGGTGGTGGGGTTACACTTTTAAACTTGTCCTTGGATATTTGATTTGAGGGTTAAACTTCGTGTTCTCGAAATTCATTTCATATCTTTCTCCAGAAAAAGTGTGGGGATACACACACACACACACACACCCACCCACCACACACTTTTTTCTCTCCTTTTTCACACTGAAAATCTGGAAAACTACCCTATTTCCTCACCCTGCTTGCTATTTTTCTCAATTATTTTGGCCATTGCTCTACAGTAGAGCTAGGTAATTATTTAATTATTAAAGTGATTTAAAATTTTTCCTGTCTTACAACTTAAAAGAAACTGAGAACCCGTTAGAGCATCCTAGAATTAAAAGGAGGCTCAAGTCGAACGTCTACCACTTTCTCGCCCGCCTGTTGAAGGACTAAAGACTCTGGGGTGAAAACCCGCTGACTCTCCTTCCCAAATAGATCCGTCCCACCAGGCAGAGGCCGAGCGCCGCCGCGACGGGGAACTTTACAGCTGCCCCACCCGGCCTCCGTGTTTTCCCGCCCAGACCCCGCGATTTCCGAAAGGGGTGTGGCCTGCAGAACGTTCGCGCGTGAGGGGAAAGTAGGTGTTTCCGATTCCGGTGTCATGGACGGCTCCTTCGCTGAAGGCGATCCTGCCGCGGTCTGCGGAAAGAGGCAGCAGTTCGGGAGTCGGTTTCTGAGCGACCCCGCTCGCGTCTTTCACCACAATGCCTGGTAAGTGCCCTACCCTTCGCCCGGCCTGCGGTTCGCCCTCATTCCCAGCGCCGCAGAGCACTCTGAGAAGGCCCTAACCGCCGACCAGAGTCCTGCGGGCCTACTCTTGGCGCTCTCCTCCCGTGGAAGAGGCGCTGCGGGGCCAGCGACTCCCTGCCCGCGGCGAAAACCTGAGGCGCCTAAGCTGCCCATTTAATTTTCCCAGGGACAACGTGGAGTGGTCGGAGGAGCAGGCCGCGGAGGCAGAGAGGAAAGTCCAGGAGAACAGTACTCAGCGGGTGTGCCAGGAGAAGCAAGGTGCGCCCAGGTGGACCCTCAGTGGTATTGACAGCCTGCTTCCTGCTGGACGTGCTCTCAGGAGAGGCCAGAGAACCGAGACCCCGAGAGTCTTTGTTACTGGTCTGAAACAGAACTGGGATAGAACGAGAAGGGGAGGGGTTGGGGAAGGGCTGTGCCTTGACATCTTGTTAGGGCATAAAGGGTGTTTTGGTTTTGCTTTTTTGTTTGGAAGAGGATAACTGTATCTCAATAGCATTTTCTAGTGACTAAAGTCTTAAATTATGTTGACTAGACCTGTATCAGTATGACTGGCTGTGGCAACATGAGTGTCTTAGAGGATATACTTTGTATATCATTACATTTTGCCCGAGGAAATGTTGCCATTACAGCTGGATTCAAGTGGTCAGATTCTAAATAATGGGGGGTGGGGGGCGGCTGGCTAATGAATCGTGAGTTATGTGTCTTTTCGTTGTGTGTTGACTATGAGGTGGTAAGGCTTCTGCAAAGGAAGGATGGATGAATCAGAGTGGAAATAAGTCTGGCCAAAGAAAAAGGCCTCTTCTGAAGAGGTGGATGATTTCACTGAAAAATACCCCTAGTTAGTAAAACTAGGACTGGTTGGGCCTGTGTTCTAAGTGACAGTTGAAGGTGGCACTAGAAATTGCAGAGTCGTACCCACTGAAATAGTTCTGAACAAGTAGAAGAGTCCAGTTATGAAATATTATTAACCTTACATAGTTTGACAAAGACTACATCAAAGCAAATTAAGGTTGAGAGGGATTTTGAAAATCATATAGTCCAATATCCTCTTTTTACAGTTAAAGAAACTTGGACTTCAAGACATTAAGTGCCTTGCCCAGAGGTAAGCAGTTTAGTTAGTAGCGGTGGAATTGAGATCCAATTTCTTAGGTTTTTATTCTTCTATTACACTAGTCAAGGCCCTGTATTGGCAAAGAGCAGAAAGCTAAAATCTAGTTATAAGCCAGTGTTTTCTCAAAAATAAATAAGTAAAACTGAAATCTAGGACTTCCTTGATCACCTTGAACAACACAGGTTTCTTTTAAATTGTACATACTTTAGTCTATACTGTCCTCTATCATCAGATCTCTTCTCACCTGAACACTTTTCCTCTTGTCATCATTTTCTATTTCCATGTTTAGTATCTGTTAGTAGTGAATTCATTTCTGGGCTCCACACTAAAGAACCACAGATATAGGAATATAATGTAAAGAAGATACAGTATCATACCTATATCATAACCATTGACTTCACATGGGGAATAACTGAAGAACCTGGGACATTTAGCTTGTAAAAGAGGTTTTAGAAAGGGAAATAATTGCTCTCAAATACGAAAGAGCTGTTCTGTATGGCCCTGAGAGATAGTACGACCTTTTGACCATAAATGATTAGACAGGTTTTTTGCTTAATATTGAAAGTGAAAGTGAAGTAGCTCAGTCGTGTCCGACTCTTCGTGACCCTGTGGACTGTAGCCCACCAGGCTCCTCTGTCCGTGGAACTCTCCAGGCAAGAATACTGGAGTGGGTTGCCATTTCCTTCATCCAGGGGATCTTCCCGACCCAGGGATCGAACCCAGGTCTCCTGCATTGCAGGCAGACGCTTTAACCTCTGAGCCACTAAGAGCCATCTAAAGATGTGGGAGGAGAATTGATAGTAAGTTTTCTTGGTAGAAGTTGAACTCCCTGGAAGGACAAGATACAGAGCAAATTCAAGTGTGATAGGACGAAATGACCACCAGCTCTGAGACTGAGGCTCTACTTGAGTATAACTTTTTGTATAAAATTTGGTGAAGCAGGGTGATAATTTATATTGTATACAAATAAAATTGAGAGATGGTTCTTAAAATTCTTTCTTAAATATTTACAGTTGATTATGAGATCAATGCCAACAAATACTGGAACGACTTCTACAAAATCCATGAAAACGGGTTTTTCAAGGATAGACATTGGCTTTTTACTGAATTCCCAGAGCTGGCACCTAGCCAAAATCACTTGAAGAATTTGCTCTCAGAGAATAAGAGGAGTGAAGTATATGAATACTATAGAAGTGGTGAGGATGGATCTGATTTAATAATGGAAGAACAGCACAGTTGTTCTTCTGTTAGCCTTGGAGATAAGACACAGCCACCTCTTATGGAAGAGAGTGTAACTCAGAAACTCCGTCACCTGGAAATCTGTGCTAATGAGTTTCCTGGATCCTCAGCAACCTACCGAATACTCGAGGTAACCTCCCTTTATTGTCCTGGCAGTGGGGTTAGCAAGGCTGTCTTATGCACAGAGGGTGGCAATAGAGAGGCTGAGCCCCAAAGTAACTTCTGATGATGAAGTTGACTAGACTCACCTCTTTTATGTCGGCCTGGAATCACCTGCATTTTTGTGCTATTGAAATGTCCTAGATGCAGACCAGCTGCCTTGGTCATGACAAACAAAGATAGATCACCTGAAGTGCTACCTGGGAACATTATATTTTGTCCAAAAGTTGCCATCTAGTAGAGAGTCCCAGGTCAGAAGACAACTTCTGTTACTTCTGATACAGTTATGAGATGGAGAGGTTAGTTAGGATGATGCCTGCTTTTCAGGTGTGGGAGATTTCTTGTCTTCTCAGTCTGGATATATGGTAGAGGCTCGGCTAGACCTGAAAAAGAAAAGTGTGCACTGTAAAATGAATATTCACAAAAGTGACTACACACTCCACCTGAAGCTGATTAGTTTTGGGACTGAGTTCTCTGGCATGACTTTGTGCTAGTCCCTTATCCTCCCCAAGCGGAATGGGACTTCTGCCTCATAGTTATTACTAGGGTTAATTGAGATAATGTATATATAATGGCTGAGGATAGCGTCTGACACAGAGTAAGCTCTTAGTAAATGGTGCTATTTTCGTTATTACCACACCCAGCACTGAATTTAGGACAGTGTTGCCGTGGTTCCCCTCATGACTTTTTCAATCCAGCCTACTAGAAACGTGTTTCCAGTAATGGTATAGTGGAGCTCAGTAAGAAAATACTCTGTTTACAGGACCATTTGCCCAAACTCAAAAAGTAAAAGCAGCCTGTGCTCTTTTTCCCAGACCAGGTCCCATCCTGCTAATAAAAGCCCATATTCTCGTCTACTGTGGCTACCTCTTTAAGGGTTCCTGAGGTCACGGGCAGGGAATGTCATGATTACTCTAGCTCTGGTCACTACACCTTTCCTAATACAGTAAGACAAATTGTCTATTGTTGATTATTTATTTACTTTAGGGAATTCTTTGGGAATTCTGTGATTAATAATTCATTTCTGATTTCTGTCTGCAGGTTGGTTGTGGTGTGGGAAACACAGTCTTCCCAATTCTACAAACTAACAAGTAAGGTTTGTTGTAAAGTTTAACAGCATGTCAGCAAAGAAAAAAGTGATGCATTATTGTTTCTTGGAACTCTTATTCTATTCAAATGGTAACAGCAATTATTGGGAACTGTGGGTTACAGGAGATTAGATGTCTACATTATCCATTTATGGATTGTTTTGACTTAATTGACTTATAAGTTATCTTTGTCATCAAGGAAAGTAGTGAATGTTAAACCTGTTACTTTGTTAACATGTGGTGCCTTTGATATTTTAACTCTGCTGCATAGTAAAGAGAATAGACATAATCCAGTTTGTAATCTAATTCCTCTGCTGTGGTTTTTTTCTTGCCCATTTCAGTGACCCAAGCCTCTTTGTTTACTGTTGTGATTTTTCTTCCACAGCTGTAGAACTTGTCAAGGTAAGTCCAGTGCTCCTATCAGTAATTTTCACTGACTTCAGGGGAAAAGGGCCTCATAAAAATCAAGGTCTCTATTTGCTTATTGTGCTGTGGTCTGAAATAGTCTGGAGTAGAGGAATTGGCCAAACATGGTGATGGAACCTGATGCTTTCCTGCTGTGGAACTTTGGGCAGGTCTCTTGACCTTCCTAAAGTCATGTTTTAAGGATTGAAATGAAATGATTGTTTCATTTAGGATTGAGTTACAAGTTACAGAAATTTGTAGACAAACGCAGCTGATTAAAGGGAATGTCATAGATCTAAAGGGCATGTGGTGTAGCCAGGACTAAAACTCAGTCCTGACAAAGTGTCAGGTACTAAAGACACACTGGTGAGATGCTGCCACCCTCTTCTTCTGTCACAGCGCCTCCCTCAAGGTCATGGTGTTTTCCCTCTCATTGCCCATTTGCCTTTTGCTTCCTTTTTTTCTTTGCAGCCAGGTTTTCTCTGATAGGTTTTTCCTGGTTTTATACATGGTCTAATATACTTGCCCCTCTCAGTCCCTTATAAGTCTCCCCTCTTCGGGTTTTCCCAGAACCTCACCTGAATGACAGTGTCTTGATTCCAGAGTCCCCAGAAAGTCTGATTGACTCAGCTCAGCTGACCATCTACTTGCCCTGTTAATTAGCTGTGACCAGTGAGGAACATGGAGAAGGCAGTGGCACCCCACTCCAGTACTCTTGCCTGGAAAATCCATGGACGGAGGAGCCTGGTGGGCTGCAGTCCATGGGGTCTCGAAGAGTTGACTGCAACTGAGTGACTTCACTTTCACTTTTCACTTTGATGCATTGGAGAAGGAAATGGCAACCCACTCCAGTGTTCTTGCCTGGAGAATGCCAGGGACTGAGGAGCCTGGTGGGCTGCCGCCTATGGGGTCGCACAGAGTCGGACATGACTAAAGTGACTTAGCAGCAGCAGCAGTGAGGAACAAAATCACATTTTTGGAGAAGAGAGATGTAGATAGGGAAGTTACCCTAAAGCATGTGTTACAATCATGTATGATGCTCCTAGCATAGGAGCTCAGGGATTGGTAATGTTTCTGGTTGGCTTTTTTTTTTTTGTCTTGCCACTCGATTTGCGGAGTCTAAGTTTCACGACCAGGGATGAGACCTGGGTCCCTGGTGGTAGAAGTGCCGAGTTCTAACCCCTGGACCACCAGGGAATTTTAATTCTGAAACTGTTCTTAAGGGCCTATACCAGATGAATAGTGAGACTTTTTAAAATTAGTTTAATGATAATAAATTGTAGGTTAAATCTTCCACATCCTGGAGAGAGAGATTTTCCTGGAGAATTCTATGATCTGTGTAATATGCTGTAGTGGGAGTTGCTTTAAATCATGCTTTTTCAGTATGTTTTGTTTTCCTACTTATGAGGTTTCTCTTTGCCCTTTTGGTTACTTACCGTCCTCATTTTTTTCCAGTTCTCAGATCTGACTCCTCATCAGAATAAAGACTAGAAGTAAAGCAGTCAGGAATGTACCATTTTAAACATACAAGTTAGATTCCACAGGCTCCTAGAGTTGTTCCTGCTTCTTACCCTAAGAGTAACAATGTTTACTGTAATGGCTAGAGCTATCTCCCTCAGTGGGAAGCAGCAGGGATTATGTTTAAAGCAAGATGGTTTTTCTTGAGGCTATATGAACATTTTCTAACCTCTCTTCCGTCTCTCTGCAGACAAATTCAGCATATGACCCTTCTCGGTGTTTTGCCTTTGTTCATGATCTGTGTGATGAAGATAAGAGTTACCCAATGCCTGAGAATAGTCTTGATGTCATCATCCTTATATTTGTTCTCTCAGCAATCATTCCAGACAAGTAAGTTTTAAGTCCCTTGACTAGTAGCATAGCAAAAACAAAGCTTTGATCAGGGACCTTGATCTCAGAGTTGGAACCTTAATAAAAAGGATTTTATTAATGTTCTGATAGACAGGAAGAAGCTGTATTTCATTATAAGCGATAGAAGCTTCTCAACTACTTTCCTAAGTTTGTCTTGGAGTCCACGTTGGACTCCAAGCATCTAAACCTCTGCCTATTGACTGCAGTGGTCGGTTCTTCTTATGATAATGGTTTAACATCTCCAAAGAATGAGGGAATCATCTTAGTGTATGTAGTGAAATTTCCTGTTGATGATCACATAGCCTGATATCTTAGAACTGTGAATGCCACAGCTATTCAAGAACATCCCATTATTGGCTTTTTAAATGCTTTAAATAAACCAGGCTTATTATCAGCACAAAATACACAGTGAAACTTAACTCATCAAGTGTTCTCTGATGTTTAAGTTCTTTAGAAAACTTCTCTAGGAAGGAGAATTCCGTAAAATCAAGATTAAAGGAAAGTGGATTGGTTTACCTTAAAAGATAACATTAAAGGCTTCTGGACATAGGCAGCCGGTCATCCCAATGAAGTTGAAATACTGTCTCGAGGAAGCGGCATCAGTTGGGGTGCTTTGGGGGGGTGGGGTGTGATTGACTTTCTCTAGCTCACATTTCCTCTAGGATAGCACTGTGTCACTTGACCTGATGGGAATATTGTGAGTGTGAAATAAGGGCAGATGGAGGACAGCCCAAACAGCCTGGCGTGGTTTTAAACATTAATTGCAGCAGCTTACATGCTGTAAACTTTATATAGTTTCATTTACTTATATATTGGCTGTACTGGGTCTTCGTTGCTGCTCGCACTTTTCTCTAGTTCCACAGAGCAGGGACTACTCTGTAGTTGCGGTATATGGGCTTCTAATTGCAGTGACTTCTCTTGTTGCAGAACATGGGTTCTAGAGCACAGGCTCAATAGTTGTGGTGCATGGGCTTGGATGCTTCACGGCATGTGGGATCTTCCCGAACCAGGGGTCAAACCCATGTCTCTTGCACTGGCAGGCGGATTCTTTACTGCTTTACCACGGAAGCCACCAGGTTTTAAACTGACATGGACTGAAACAAAACATTAAAATTAAAAACATTATTAAAAAAAAATTCATTGTTCAGTATTTAAATAGACTTTCATGTGGTTTTTGTAAGTTCAAAGCATTTATACTTCTTAAATAGTTAAAGCTGAAACCTACACTGAGACTCTATATATGGAAAATGCAGTCGGAAGTGTAGAACACTCTGCCCAGAGTACTCATTTGCATACAGATTGTGTCTCCTTGTAAAGTTCTTGAGATTCAGTCCTCATGTAACAGGTGGAAAGAGACAGGCTGCATTCAGAGATCGTGGCCCTAGTGGGCAGGTAGGGTGGGTCAACTAGCAGTCCCCTCGCTGGGTGGTCAGGAGTCCTCAGAGATCCATGGGAGCCCAGTGTGGGGATGGCTTCCCCCTGAGGAGTGGGAAGTGAGCCAGGCAGAGAGCATGTAACTTCCCCCAGGGTGGATCCCTGCTGAAGGAGCAGGCCTCTTCATACTGAAGGTGGTGGATAGAAGCCACGGTTGTAAGCAAACAGCAGAAGGTACATCAAAGGTTTGGGCATGAGCTCAGGTTATAACTGAAACGAGCATAGGAGCTAAGATTTCAGGGGTGATGTATCAGTGTTAGGAAGTCCACTGGCTTTTCCAAATAAAATACAGAGACAAGGGACCTGTTCTTTTTTGTGAGGGGTGTTAGGAGGGGACTCTGTTCTTAAAGAGATCTGATCTTCGTTCCCTGCTGCCCTTCAGGATGCAGAATGCTATCAACAGGCTGAGCAGGCTTCTGAAGCCCGGGGGGATAATGCTTCTGCGAGATTATGGTCGCTACGACATGGCTCAGCTTCGGTTTAAAAAAGGTATTTTTTCCCACTATAATCAAAACAATGGCTTTGCCATCAGTATAGTCTCACAAATTAGTGGAATAAGATAGAGACTCTCGAATTATATAGCTTCATACAGAGAGCCATTTAATACATGATAAGAGTGGTATGTTTTAAGTGTGATATGGCAAAAGATGCCATTAAAAAGTTAAAAGACAAATGACAGATTGAGGACAAATATTTCAGTTAATAGAACAGTAAAGACTTAATATCTATGCTGTTCAAATAGGGCTGCTGGCAAATTGATAAGGGAAAAGACCAGTGACCCACTCGGAAAACAGATGAGAAGTGTTTTAGAGTTGATTTACTGAAGAGTGTATCCAAATGGCCAAAAACAAAACTTCAAGAAAATGGAAACAGCAGTGAGATACCTGTTGCTGGCTGACTCAGAGAGAGTGATGTTCCTCCATGAAAGGCAGAAATAGGAATAGATGCAGCCTTTTTTTCTAAAGCATCTTGGTGTTATCTATTCTATCCAACAATCCTTTGGGGATTTATTCAGGAACGAGCACACAGTATGTGTGTAATAAGCAAAACCTTGGAAACAAAGTGACTGCCTCTGCATAGGGTAATGTGTTTTATCACACGGGGTGGACCCCATACCACTGGTCTCGGGGGGGGTGGACTTGGCTGTGTGACCAAGTGAGAAAAGCATTGTGTGGGTTGGTATTTTACACTTAATCCTGTGTTTAACAGTAGCTAGGGAAAAATAAGATTACTTTGACATTCAAAAGGTGTAGAAGGATTGATTACACATCAGGTTGTTAAACTGAGAAGGTCAGGGGGCCTTAGCAGCAGAAGGGGAAGTGTGTCCTTGATAAAAACAGTATGTATGGGATCCTATTTATGAGTGTGCATGTGGACACCGTGGAGAGACATGCAAAAGGACAGTCACTGAAATGGGAATAGTGGCTGTCTCAGATTTCCTTAAATTTAGCTATATTCCTTGAATTTTTACTATGTGTTTTTAAAGGGGCAGAAAGCCTCTTAAAAGTTTGCTTTTGTTTTTAAACAAAGTGTTTGTGTTATTTATTTAATGGGGGAGGGAAGGAGAAAACAAGCTATTTTCATCCTGAGCAGAAGTGTAAAATTGGGGGCTGAGAATTACATGTGTTCACTGACACTGAAGTTTGATTGTTCCCCTGGAGCTGCTCTTCTCCAAAGCATCATTCCTTTGTAGGAGAGAGACTGCAGATTGCTGCAAAGTACCAGGGTAGCTTAGAAAAGGATCTGTTCTCTGCCCAAGAAATTGATATCTTGATGCACATTTAATTGACCGTGAAATTCACAGAAGTGCTTTAAAGTTTCTCTGGTCTTTACCACATCCCTCTGCAGGTCAGTGTCTGTCTGAAAATTTCTATGTGAGAGGCGATGGCACCAGAGTGTACTTCTTCACACAAGGTACGACACAAAAGCGCTTGTCTTTGTGCTGACGGCGCCCCCGGGACTGACTTCCATATTCCTCAGTGTGCTTTCAGCAGTGACATCATCTGGTCCCTCAACCTTTTGCAGCCTCTTCCCTGCCCTTCCCCACCCCTCAGCCTACCTCCAGCCACCTAGAACTACTCAAATGTTCTCCCAGTAGGCTCAGCTTATATGAGCCTTTGGTCCCTGCCTTGTTCTTCTGCTGCCTGCTCTTTCTCTCCATCACTTTATCCAAAACAGGACACATGTTCATTTTGCAAGACTGCACTGTAGCTGTTTCAGCTTCGAAGCTGGGTTGTACCTTAGGTGTACCTGAGTTTAAGTGAACCCATGGCTCCCTGGGTTCCAGGTGTAACTCAGAGCTTCTTTCCTCTGCTGCTTGTCCTGCTGCCAGTTTTCACCTCCACCAGTGCCTTATGAATACTTTCTCCCTGGGCCTTCTGTCAGGTCACATACTTTTCTGAGCCTTTAGTAAGTGATGAAACCTCCCCTTAAAAAAAAACAAAGAAACGGCTTTGACATAACATGTCAATTTTTGCATATGATTGTAAGATGTACATAGTACCGTAGAAAATTCTTTCCTGTCAGCTGACTCTTAGAAAGGCTTTCCCGGTGCATTCCAGGCCACCTTTCACACATGGTTTGCCTTCGTCTGCCTAAACAAGGACTTGCTGCTACCAAGCCACTATTGCAATTGTAGCTAAACCATACTGCCCAAATCACTTAAAGTCTATGAGGAAGGACAGCAGTCTCACAGAGGACCATTTAGCATGGGAAGTGGTAGACACGGTGCTTCTTCAGGGGAAAATATATAAACATCTCTTTCCAAACTAGATGAACTGGACACACTTTTCACTACTGCTGGACTGGAAAAGGTTCAGAACCTGGTGGATCGCCGGTTGCAAGTGAATCGAGGGAAACAACTGACAATGTACCGAGTTTGGATTCAGTGCAAGTATCGCAAGCCTCTCGTGTCTAGCACCAGCTGAGAGGCAGGCACCACCTGCTCCTGACTCATAGGCTCGTTGGGCTTTTTAAAATGAACATTCACAAATGGTGTCTTGTTGTTATTGAACCATTCAAGGATTCAAAACAGATTTGAACCTGGGGAGAATTATTTTATATCAAGATTCTAACTGTTTTGCTTCATATTTGTGAAGCCCTGTGATACACTTTTCTCAAGTTTTTTTCTTTTGTGGAGATCTCAAAGAATCTTTCTTGCCATTTTGTAACTTAATAATTGAAATGTTATTCATGGGAATCAGGAATTTATATCCATGTGAAAGTATTATATGATAAAGTGAATGACTGAGTTGCATTAAATTATCTGAGGATTCAGATATGTGGACTAAGCAGTTGATGCATGGAAAGATGAATAAGAGTCTCACTCAGTGATCATCAAGGAAGCAAGCTGGGAAGAATTTCCTGTCTTTGGATGTTCTCCTGACTCAGAAAAACAGCATCAATATAGGGTGTCCCTGTTAAGTATTTGGTTGTGGTCTCTGCTTAACCTTAGTTCCTTGGAATTTTAAGTACTGTTCTCCCCCCATCCCCTGCCCCCATCTTAAGTAACCTGTGTCTAAAAACATTAAAAAGATCTTCACTTTTAGCAAATTTGTGTGTGTGTGTGCTCTTAAATTTTTGACGCAAAAGAAATTGGGAGAATTTTAGGCATTTCACTTCTGAATGTGATCCTACCATCCCTGTTACTTTTTTAATGTGATTGCTACCCTCTCCCACCCCCTTGATTGATTTTTTTCTTCTTTTTTAAAGAACGTATTTATTTGGCTGCTCTGGGTCTTAGTTGTGGCACACAGGATCTTCCATCTTCATTAGCATGTAGGATCTTTTTTAGTTGCAACACGTGGGATCTAGTTTCCCGACTAGGGATCAAACCCAGGCCCCCTTCAGTGGAAGCACAGTCTTAACCACAAGACCACCAGGAAATTCTGCCCTGAATCGTTTTTAAGAGTAAGTTGAAGGATGATGTCCCAACACTACTGTGTATCTTATGTAATATTTTATAATGTGTAGTTCCTGTAACTGAAGATATTCTCCTGTGTCACCAAGTATATCCATCAGAAGTAAAAATTAACATGGAACACTGCCAGCCTCAGATAACCAAGTTTTCCCAATGGTCCCAATAATATCCTTTATCATCAAAAAAGAAAAAAGCCATTGTGTTGCATTTAGTAGTCATGTCTCGGTTTCCTTCAGCCTAGAACAATCTTTGAAGTTTGTTTTCATGACCTTGACATTTGAAGATTAAAGCCTTTGCAGACTGCCCTCAAATTGGGTTTGTTGATGCCTTCCTCGTGATTTGGTTTTAGTTACGTATTGTTGGCAGGAATATCAGAAGTGTTGCTGTTGTGGTATGTGATTTTGAAGTATCTTAAATTGTTGATGTTAACTTCGATCACTTAACTGAAGTGGTGCCTGCTGGGTTTCTCCACTGAAAAGTTCCTAAGGAGTATTTTGTAAGGTAGTGCTTTGAGACTAAATATCCCATTCCTCTTTAAACTTTACCCCATTGTTTAAGCATCTGTTGCTGTTTCTTAGCTAAATTTCTATCATGATGGTAGCCAGGTAGTGTGTTTGAATCCCACATCCTTCCTACACTTTCTGGTTGTCATTCTGCTTAAGGAAGTCTTCCTTTTCTCTATTCATTTACTTACGGATTCATGGGTTTCTGTTTTACTCAGTGCTTATTATACATTGCTATCATTTTGATACTTTGTGATTTTTATGCACATTGTCCCAGATTTGGCCTTTGGGAACCCCTTCATGTGCTTCTATGACCCTTTGTCATGTGCAAAAAGGAGGCAGAGACTCCACTTTTTAAGGTGCAGAGCACAAGACAGGAGCTGGGAAGATGGAATAAAAACTGTTTCTGTTGTAAATGCTTCAGAGATGCCGAAGGGAATCATTTGGTATATCTATTCTTCATTTCAAAGGACAAATGAACTACCATTCCAGCACTTCAAGCACAAGTTGTTCCAGGCTCATCATGTACCTTCTCTGTCTCAGTCTGAACCAGCCATGTCTCCCCAAGGAGTTCTAGTTTCATTAGAAGAGCAGGGTGTTTAGAAACCAAGCTAAGGGTGCTCATCGCTATTGGGTGCCTGTTCCCTGGCCCCCTCAGTGGATGAAGCATAGGGATATATGATATATACATACTTGAATCTGTATTCCTCTACTTAAATATGTATTGAAAACCATCAGTTCAGACAAATACTTTTGATTCCAGTCCAACACCACAGGATTTATTCTAGTTTCTATTTTGTCTCTGTACTTGTTCACTTTTCAACAGTCACCAATGCCCATAATCCTAAACATAATGGGCTAATCCCCTCAGGAAATTTATGACCAACCTAGACAGCATATTAAAAAGCAGAGACATTACTTTGCCAACAAAGGTCCGTCTAGTCAAGGCTATGGTTTTTCCAGTGGTCGTGTATGGATGTGAGAGTTGGACTGTGAAGACAGCTGAGTGCCAAACAATTGATGCTTTTGAACTGTGGTGTTGGAGAAGACTCTTGAGTCCCTTGGACTACAAGGAGATCCAACCTAAAGGAGATCAGTCCTGGGTGTTCATTGGAGGGACTGATGGAAGCTGAAACTCCAATACTTTGGCCACCTCATGTGAAGAGTTGACCCATTGGGAAAGACCCTGATGCTGGGAGGGATTGGGGGCAGGAAGAGAAGGGGACAACAGGATGAGATGGTTGGATGGCATCACCGACTCAATGGACATGAGTTTGAGTAAACTCCGAGAGTTGGTGATGGACAGGGAGGCCTGGCGTGCTGCGATTCATGGGGTCGCAAAGAGTCGTACACAACTGAGTGACTGAACTGAACTGAATCCCCTCACATATAACCATTTTTTTATATGTCACCTATACCCAGCCAGCCAAGGGGGTGCCTCCAAAAAGGTTGTCATCCACATGGCAGTGATAGGACTCTCCGTGGAGGAGATTTTCTGCCATAGTGCTGGCTGGCATCAACACCACCACGACAAGCTGGTGGTGACAGATGCTGTGATTGAGAAATTTGCTCCAATGAAGAGGGAAACAAGATGAACAAGGACCACTTAGGGATGGTTTTTTAAGGTGTGTTGGAGAAAACCAAAGAATTAGCATATCTATGTGCCAAGAAGTGAAAAAATTTGGTGGAGTTTAAGAGGTTTCAACTAGTTATAAAAAGGCTTTTATTTATTGTGGTCTGACACTTCAGTTAAGGCAACTTTTCTCACAAGAGAAAAATTATAGTTTGGAGACTATTTGGTACACCTGATCATTGGCTTTAATTTTTAATTTTTCTGGCTCAGATGTTAAAGAATCCACCTGCAATGCAGGAGACCCGGGTTTGATCCCTGGGTCAGGAAGATCCCCTGCAGAAGGAAATGGCTACTCACTCCAGTGTTCTTGCCTGGAAAATTCCGTGGAGAGAAGGAGCCTGGCAGGCTACAGTCTATGGGGTTGCAAAGAGTCAGACACGACTGAGCGACTATTTCCTTTCCTTTTATTTTTGGCTGTGCTGGGTCTTCATTCCTGTGCGGGCTTTTTCTCTAGTACCGGCAGGCAGGGGCTATTCTCTAGTGGTGCACAGGCTTATTGTGATGGCTTCTCTTGTGGCGCACAGGCTCTAGGGTGCATGGGCTTCAGTAGTTGTGGCAGCTGAGCTCTAGCGCACAGGCTCAATAGTTGTGGTGCAGAGGCTTAGTTACTCCATGGCATGTGGAGTCTTCCCAGATCAGTGATCAAATGTGTGTCTCGTGTTGGCAGGTGGATTCTTTACCACTGAGCCACCAGGGAAGCCCAGAAACAGTTTTTATTCCCTTATCCTAGTACCTGCCTATGCTTTGAGTTTAGGTATATAAAAGTTGAGCCTTTATCTTTCCTTCCTGCCCACCCCCGCATCCCTTTACCACTTAGCCATATGTCAAGCTCTCTTTTTATCGGTCAAGCTAACTTGAACTCTGTAAGGGACTTTGCATAATTTTTCAGTCTTGGAATCACTAATGAGGGGCAGTAGACAATTAAACATGATCAGGGTAGATTAAAGTATGACCTCAGTGCCACTCAGAAAAACACAGGCTGCCTGGGCTTTCAGTCTGACTCTCTTGACCCTCTTCAGGCAAGAAAAGTGCTGTGTTGGCTGGGAAGGTAGCTCCACATATGAAACTGCTCAGGAAGTTGTGTGGTTTACATTCGAGTCTAGCAGAGTAGTGTTTCTGAAACTGATCTTTCTAAGTAATGTTAATTTGGCTGAGGAGACAGATTCAACATTGTTTAAAAAAAGAGGGACAGTTTGATTTGAGATGGGTGCGCCAGAGCTATCAGAGAGGAGCTGTGTTCCTGACGGCATGGCCCAGGGTCAGGTTGTGACACTATTCCCTGGAGACCTTGGGTTCTCATGGCTCAGAAGTGATTCATCTCCTGATTGTGCGTGCTTCATCTTGAACCTGGCCTTTGCTGATGCTGTCAAACCTATTGCTTTGCAATGGGTCCACTGCCTGTCTTCACATGAGTTCATACTCTCCTGGGCTCTGGCTGGGAAATTAGGACCTTGGAAACTTAGCAGGAAAGGGAAAATCTAATGTGCTAGGACATACTACTTTCCTCAAATTGATTCCTATCTTTGATTAAAGGTGTTACTTTAGTAGTGGGGGGCACTTTTATCTGTGACTTAAAAGATGGACTCAGGACTAACAGCTGCTTTCACTCCGTTCGCAAAGGCCTGTTTGGTTTGTGGCTGCAGCTGCTATTTTCAGAGCTGAGTTGCATTGATGCGTTGCACATTTTTATATGCTTCTTAATTCGGTGTGCAGGTTGATTTGGGAACCTGGGTTGAGGGGTGGGAGGAGTGCTGGTGATAAATTTTGCCAGTGAAAAAGCCGAAATGGTGTGTCACGGCTACCTCTCTTTATTCCAATGAATTTCTAAGGTTCGAGATTGGGTATGGATTGTCTCTTGCCTGTAGTCAGTGGGATGTACTGCATGACCAAGTTAGGGGACCAACAGCCACAGTCAAATTCCACCCTCTGGGGGTGCCCCCTGAGACACAGTAGCCAGTAACCTTGACCAAGGGCGCAAACTTGGCCTCTTCACCTTGAGGGAAGCCCCAGATTGCATACCTAGAGAATCCCCATGGACAAAAAAGCCTGGTAGGCTATAACCAATGGGGTTGTCAAGAGTCAGACACGACTGAGTAAGCACATACATTCATTCCCTATCTTCCTTTCTCCGATTTTGGATTTCTTCATTAAACCTTAAATATCACCTCCCTTCTCCACCAAAAATGAAGGAAAGAAAAAAATATATATCCTTAGAAGGAACCATACTTGAAACCTTTAAGACAGCAATAGCTTGTTAGAGAAATGCCTCCACAGGGAGGAGCAGGATGGAAGAAAAGCCCTCTGATGCACTGTGCTGCCAGTGAACCCCCTACTCCCTCCTCAGCCTTGCTTCCCATTACTCAACATTTATTGTCTGATTAAGGCTGACACTCAGTGGAGTCCACTAAATGATGAATTTCTTGGGGGAGCTTTGTATTCTCAACACTTAGCCAAGTGGCAAACACCTGACCCACAGTCGTGCAGAGATACGTGAAGACTGAATAACTAAATAGCTTCTTCCTGCCATGCCCTCATCCCCCTCAATAGATATGCATCGACACCCAGTTTGTATTTAACTTCAAGAGACTGCAGTGTACAGGGCTTTGATTGCAAGCATCAGCAGCAGCTCAAGCTGACTTAGGGAGAAGACAGAAGGTAGAAGGACATGGGGTGTCTCATGGACCCCTAGGTAGAAAGGTAGAGGGGCCTGGGAGCCCTAGGAAGTGTGTACTCCCCAGAATCCTCCAGTCTGGCGAAGGACTTTCCCTGCTGTTCAGTCCACTTGTAGGAAGTGACTATAGCCCAGCTCCTAATGCCGATGTCTTTGTGTACTGAGTGTGTCTACGTGTGTGTATACAGGTGCCAGAATGGGATTACAGACCAAGCAGAGTCTCTAAAAGGCTTCCACAGAACACCATTTTTGTGACATGTGGGCACCAACATTATTCACTTGATCTTTTTAAATTACTTACAGTTTTAAACTTATTTTTAAAGGAAACTTTATATCACTATGATAAATGTAACCTAAGTATCATTCATCATGAGCAAAAGTCTTTTTAAAAAGTAAATAAACAAAAACAAGAATAATATAAGTTCTGTCTGGATCCGATTGCTGGTGAAAGGCCCTGAGCCCCAGTCCTGGAAACCTCACAGTGAACAGAGCAGAGTCACAGCTCTCTCTTGGAGCTCATGTTTGGATGGGGTGATCCCAACAATATAAACCCATACAACATGAATCAGGTGGGCATGTACCAGGAAGATTCAAACAGAGTAGGAAGGATACAGAGGTGGCAGGGAGCAGGGGAAAGGGCCCTCTGAGGTGGGGTGACATCCTTCATGGGATGTGTGAGGGCAGAGCCTTCAAGACCAAAGGAACAGCCATTGCATCACAGAGAGAAACTTCCGGGACCATTGCTTACTCTTGTAATAAGTGTATCTGCCTTCAGCACATTTTAATAAGAGTATTACCCAAACTGACTAAGCAACGAGTAAGAATAATTACTTGTCTCCTTCAGAACCCTCAGGTCCAGGATCTGGATTCTTTCTTCTCGGTTCATTTAGGGACTATTAAAATTATGCAGGCAGCCCAACTCACAAGAGTCTGGTACATAAATGAGGATTATTGATCTGTGATCTGAGGCATGACTGACAAGCCAAGGGGATCTCCCCAGGAAAGGAAGCTGCTGCTTGAGAAACTGAAGATCAGAAGTTGATTGTTAAAAATACACTATAAACTGGGGGGAAAAAAAGAATACACCAGAGTCTAGGAGTTCGTGCTACAAAGAGAAGCTCCCGTTCAGCCATGGTGCTGTCCACACCAGTGAGGCAACAACAGAGCAGATCTGTAGTAACACTACCTAGCATCTGTTTAAACCTTAATACTCTTTAAAAAGGCTTTTCATATGTTTAATCCTCACAGCACCCCTGTGAAGTATCAGTATAATCATCGCCTTTTTACAGATGAGGAAATCTGAAGTTCAAGGAGAATAAACAGTTTACCAAGGACATACAACTATTGTTAATCGTTAAAGTAATTAGCCTAAGATTAAGGAGGGGAGGTTTGATATAAATGATATTTGACATAGGGGTTTAAACATTCTTGGCTCCAACCAGCTGTGCCTGCCTGGGAACATGCCACACCTGCTCAGAGGTTAATCCTGTCCCCTGCCATGTGGGGAGCATGAGGAGGAGAGGGGCACTGCCCAAACCCCCCACCCCACCCCCCCACCCCCCGCCACGCCTTCCAGGGGAAAGGAGAACACTGCAACTGTCAGAAGTGTGATATCAATACAGCTCTGAAAAGTCCATGAAATCAGCTACATTATGTTGGTTGTGCAACACTGTACAATTTGCAACTTTTTCATCAAAATAGAAAAATTTTAATCTACCGCATTTACTCTGTGTCTTAGGGCCCTGCCGGCAAGGCTCGGCCTGGGGTGAAGGGAGGAGCCCTTCATCTTCCCAAGGCTGTCTGCTGGGCTGGGGCCAGTGTCATGGGCTGTGTCCTGTGGAGTGGCACCGTGCCGGCTGCTCAGAAGGGCCCACACCAAGTTCGATGCTCTGCTGTCACCATCTTAAAATTCTTAACAATTTTTTAACAAGGGCCCCAGTCCTGCTCCTGCTTCTGTCTTGCTGCTTCTTCCTCCCTCTTCCTCCTTCCTCAGTAAAAAGGGGTCTTCTCTTTTCTTTTTTGGCCACACTGAGAGGCACGCAAAACTATCCCAACCCAGGCCCCCTGCAGTGGAAGAATGGAGTCTTAACCACTGGACCACCAGGGAAGTCCAAGAGGGGTCTTCTCTTGACTTATTTTTTCCCTTCCTATGTTGTTAGGTGTCCTTGATAGCCTGGGGTTGGGTCTTCTCACCAGGGAGGACCCCTGCCCACCGTGGCTTTTTCTGCCTTTCCAAGCCCTTCTCTTCCCTCCCATCAGTTGGGCCTTCCAGACACGCCCAGCCTGGACACCTGGGCTCACACTGACTGCTCCTGGAAGGACTCTGCACACGCTCCATCTTCTCATGACTGCTGCCTTCTTCTCATTCAGGGCTCAGCTCCAACCTTCCCCTCTGAGGTTCCTTTCCCACCAGCGACCTTATCCTGTGCCACTGCCACTCCTCAGAGCCCTCCGCTGCTCTCACTTCCACCACATTATGAGGCTTTATCGTATTCATGACACCTGGAACCATTATTTATTGATTGTCTGCCTCTAGACTGTAAGCTCCTTGGGTTCAAGAGATTTTGTCTGCTTTGTTCACAGTGGTATCCTGCACATAGTTGGTGCTCAATGTTTACTGGTTGGATGAGTACACACAATGTCACTCAGGTGCCGGGTCCCTATAGAGATCAGGCATCAAGGCAAAGAAAGTCAAGTTCTAGCATCTAATCCAGCGGGAAATAGTGGAGGGCTCCTCTGACAGTCCAGTGGTTGGGACCCTGGGCTTCCACTGCAGGCAGGGGGCATGGGTTCGATCCCTGGTCAGGGAACTCCACCTGCTGTGCAGTGCCCCCAAAAAGAAAGTAGTGGGACTGGAGGTGGAGTGCATGCGGGTAGCCCAGGGACTGTGGACAGAGGTTCCCATAAATGTTTCTCAGGAGCCAGGCACACCTGGAAAGAGCAGGGGCCAGAACCTGCAAGACAGCAAAGCTGCCAGCTCCCTAAGGAGGAGGCCCACTCAGGGTGGGTTCATGATAACAGAGGCTGCAACAGAGTGAACAAGCTGTTCCACTCTGAATCTTTTTTTTTTTTTTTGCAATGCTCATGAACTTTTATTTAACGAGTCACAGTCAAAATCCAAACTGTTGAACAATCTTCAGAGAAAACTGGAATGTGCAAGGCTGAGTCCGTCGCTTTAGATATCATCAATGTCTTCATCATCATCTCCGATGTCATCAAACTGGATCTCATCATCATCTCCAGGACCGAATGTATCAGTTTCATTGATTTTAGCATGTTCTGGAAGCTCGCCGTACGCCTTCAGACTTCTAGCCTCATCTGCATTGTATTTTAGAATCACATCAGCTTTATTATCCTGGTAGTCCCGTAGACCAACCAATATAATGTCTGAGGTATTAATCCAGACCTTCTTTCTCAGTTTCCCTCTGATGTGACACAATCTTTTAACACCATCGAAGCACATAGCTTCCAGTCGTCCGTTTCCCAACATTTTGATTACTTGGGCATACTCTTGTCCATCTTCTTTGAACACGAGCTCTCTCTTTTCAGATTCATTCTCATTCTTGCCTCTGCGTCTGTTTTTACCTCCTTTACCTTTATTCTTAGGCATGGCGCTGACGACTCACTTGAGGCGTCTCCGACTTCTCTCCGAGTGGCGGCGGCAACTCCTTCGAAGGGAGACGCGTGAGATAGGGTGACACGAACCGGCTGCGAGAGACCGGGTCGCGTCTGCGGGAGTCTAGCGACGGACGCCTCCTGAGAACCGCCTTCGCCGACTGAGCCGCAGCAAATGGCGTCGCGACTGCTCGCGTCCGTTAACCCCGCCTCCCCACTCTGAATCTTTAAATGCCACCAGCACTCGGATAATTCCCAAATCTATGCCACAAGCTAAGGATGTCACTTGAGCCTTGAACTGGTTTATCTAAATGCCTCCTGACACCTCTTTCCCCTAGAAAACCCTCAGGCACCATAAATTCGGTCTGTCCAAAGCACATACCAGGGTTGAAATCCTGGGATCACTGTTTCATTTGTTCTCTGCTTCATCTTGGCCCCATTACTGGGTTCTCAGTTTCGTTAACTGTCAGTCAGGTATAAAAAATAATCCAGCAGCCCAAGCAGCCCCCTATAACTTAGCAGCCCCCTGTAGCAGCCCCCACTATAACTTGCAGAGAACAGCATTGAAAGCCAACCTCTGTAGACTATTCTGTATTTACAAGACTACTTTGTGTAAGACACACTTTACCATATATTGTATATTTAGCAGTTATATAGGTGGTATGTCCCCAGGTAACTTTTGCCTGGAGAGAATAACCATGTGTTAGTAAGTGAGTCTGTAGCAGGAAGCACTGATCTACATTTCTTCTCTAAAGTCCCAGAGAGCAGTGAAGAGGAGATAAAACCTTCAAGCTTTTGATGAGTTTCAGGTTGTTGCCTTCAGCCAGGGTCAGCTTCTTCATGAGGCACGGGGCACAGTCTCCTTTGCAGTGCAGTGACTTGGGCCCATCAGCTTTTAGGGGCTTTTGAAAGCATTTTTAATTTTGGTTTATTTTAAAACCAGAAGAGGGGAATTCCCTGGTGGCCCAGTGGTCAGGACTCTGAGCTTTTACTGCTGAGGGCCAAGGTTTGATCCCTGATCAGGGGACTAAGATCCCACAAGCCCACAAGCTGCACCATGCAGCCAAAGATTATGTTTTTTTAAAAAATAAATTAAAAAAAAACAAAACCAGAAAGAAAAAATGAACAGTATAATAATGAACATATGATAATGAAGGCAGCCTCGATTACGTTTGTTTTTATACCAATCAGTTCAGTTCAGTTCAGTCGCTCAGTCATATCCGACTCTTTACGACCCCATGGGCTGCAGGATGCCAGGCCTCCCTGTCCATCACCAACTCCAGGAGTTCACCCAAACTCATGTCCATTGAGTCAGTGATGCCATCCAACCATCTCATCCTCTGTTGTCCCCTTCTCCTCCTGCCTTCAATCTTTCCCAGCAACAGGGTCTTTTCAAATGAGTCAGGTCTGATTTCCTTTCAGATGGACTGGTTGGATCTCCTTGCAGACCAAGGGACTCTCAAGAGTCTTCTCCAACACCACAGTTCAAACCATCAATTCTTCAACGCTCAGCTTTCTTTATAGTCCAACTCTCACATCCATACATGACCATTGCAAAAACCATACCTTTGACTAGACAAAGGTATTTGTTGACAAAATAATGTCTCTGCTTTTAATTTATTTATTTTTGTCTCTGCTTTTTAATATGCTGTCTAGGTTGGTCATAACTTTTCTTAGGACTGACTGGTTTGACCTCCATGCTGTCCAAGAGACTCTCAACAGTCTTCTCCAGCACCACAATTCAAAAGCATCAATTCTTCAGCTCTGCCATGGGCAATGTTGAGACCCAGAGTAAGGGTGTAGCAGCCAGAGGCAAGAACCTGGAGAAACAAAAGCCCTGAGGTGGGGAATTTTAGGCATTTAAAGAGCTAAAGGGAGGTGGGGATAGGGTCACCAGAAAGAATGGTGGAGGAAGTTGGAAAGAGGACTAGACCACCAAGGGCCTTGTAAACCCTGCTGAGTTAGGATGTTTTCTTATTACAGGGAGAAAGGTGTGGGAGAGTTTTAGGAGAGGGAGTGATCTGACCTGAATTACAATTTTAAAAGATTAGTGTTTAGCTCTGCTGAAAAATATGCTGTGGGAGGGTGGGGCAATCAGAAGGAGCAGTCTGGAGGCTCCCGGGTGATGCAGGCAGCTAAGGGGGTACTAAACGTCGGAGGTGGCTAGAAAGATGGAGGGATGGGGGTTCAGAGGGGACCTAGTGGTTGTGGGGCTGCTGAGGGAGGAGTGGAATCAGGACAGATGATAGATGAGGTGAGGGTTGTTGTTGTTGGTCATGAGCTCAGTCGTGTCCCATTCTTTGCGACCCCCTAGACTGCAGTATGCCAGGCCTCCCTGGCCTTCTCCGTCTCCCAGAGCTTGCTTAAACCCATGTCCTTTGAGTCAGTGATGCCATCCAACAGTCTCATCTGTCACCCCCTTCTCCTTCTTTCAATCTTTCCCAGCATCAGGGTCTTTTCTAATGAATCAGCTCTTCACATTAGGTGACCAAAGTATTGGAGCTTCAGCATCAGCGCTTCTAATGAATATTCAGGATTGATTTCCTTTAGGATTGACTAGTTTGATCTCCTTGCAGTCCAAGGGACTCTCAAGAGCCTTCTCCAACACCACAGTTCAAAAGCATCAATTCTTAGGCAGGATAGAGGCGCTCAGCTTTTTTTATGGTCCAACTCTCACATCCATACATGACTAGTGGAAAAACCATGGCTTTGACTATACAGACTTTTGTTGGCAGAGTAATATCTCTGCTTTTTAATAAGCTATCTAGGTTTGTCATAGCTTTTCTTCCAAGGAGCAGTAAGAGTCTTTTAATTTCATGGCTGCAGTCACCATCTGCAGTGATTTTGGGACTCAAGAAAATAAAATCTGTCACTGTTTCCATTGTTTCTTCATCTATTTGTCATGAAGTGATGGGACCGGATGCCATGATCTTACTTTTTTGAATGTCGAGTTTTAAACCAGCTTTTTCACTCTCCCCTTTCACTTTCATCAAGAGGTGCTTTAGTTCCTCTTCGCTTTTTACCATAGAGGTGGTGTCATCTGCATATCTGATATTTCTCCTGGCAATCTTGATTCCAGCTTGTGCTTCATCCAGCATGGCATTTCTCGTGGTATACTCTGCATATAAGTTAAATAAACACCTTGAGCAGAGGTGAGGGGATTGCTGTTATTGAATGAGAAAGAAGACCTCTTTAAGACCTCTATTTGGATGTGTTAAGTTGGTGTGTTGGTGCCATGTCACAGGGGAGATGCTGAGAAGAAAGTAGAGGAGTACTTGGACCTGGGGCTTCCCTGGACCTGGTGGCTCAGGTGGCAAAGAATCTTCCTGCAATGCAGGAGACCTGGTTTTGATCCCTGGGTTGGGATGATTTCCTGAAGAAGAAAATGACAACCCACTCCAGTGTTCTTGCCTGGGAAATCCCATGGATAGAGAAACTTGGTGGGCTACAGTCCATGGGGTTGCAAAGAGTCAGACCCAACTGAGCTACTAACATACATACATGGGGCTGGATTCGGGGGATATCAAGCTTCGATGCTGGAAGTATGGGTGGCATCAGCATGCAGCTGGTATTAAAGCCACCAGCCTAGATGAGACCACCTGGGAACTGAAGAGGAAGGGCCCAGAACAATGACCTGTGTTCCCCCAACATCCATAGGACTGGTGGAAGGGAAGGATCAAGGAAGGAGGGGGCAAACTGAATGTGTGGTGAGGCAGAAGCCCAGCAGAGACTGCTGTGAGTGACACCCGGCCAATGCCAGAGAAGGTCTTTTAGGTTTGGTGAAGAAGTCACCCTGACTGTAGGCAGTCTGAGTGGAGTGGTGGAAATGGAAGTTAAATTTGGGCGGGCCTGTTCCTTACCTGATCTGGATTAAAAAGTAGCTATGGAGGACCTTTGGGTGTCAAATGAGGAAATATGAAATGGACTTTGTATTAGATTATTGTGTCAGCATTCAATGTCTTGGATGTGATAATGGTCTGCAGTTATGATACAGGAGGGAAGAGGGCAGGGCACAACCTTTAGAAGAATGATGTAACCATTGAGGATACAACAAAAACTAATTAGAGCTGATTAGGCCCAAGATGGTGGGAGATTCGACTTCCAGTGGACCTTGAGCCTTGTTATACCCTCCCTGTGGTGTGTTGTTGTTCAGTCTCTCAGTCGTGTCCAGCTCTTTGCGACCCCATGAACTGCAGCACGCCAGGCTTCCCTGTTCTTCACCATCTCCCAGGGCTTGCCCAAACTCGTGTCTGTTGAGTCAGTGATGCCATCCAATCATCTCATCCTCTGTTGTCCCCATGTATGAGCATCCACATGGCACACTCAGACTTCCTGGGTGGTCCAGTGGTTAGGACTCTTCACTTTCAGTGCCATGGACAGGGTTGAATCACTGGTCAGGGAACTAAGATCTCACAAGCCAAGCAGCGTGACAAAAAAAAAAAAAAAACCTACCCCATATTTTGGGTCACTCTCACCTTTTGAGGTAGATGGCATTCTGTCTGTGGAAAATGTATCTCTAAATATCCTCTTCTTAGCTATGACTTTGCCTCTTGCTGAATTACTTCTGCACTAAGACATTAAGAACCTAAGCTTCATTAAATCCTGAGACCAGATGTGCAATCTCAGTTAAAAGACAGTGGGTTCAAGTCCCAGTCTGAGTTTTGGCTGGGTTGGAGTTCGATCTGAGTTGTGCAGTTTCAGTTATGTAAGAGAGGTCTGACTCTTAGGAGATACACGTTTTAGTGTTTATTGGAATATTTAGGGTTGAAGGAGCAAAATGCCGGGAACTTTCAAGTGGTTCAACAATAGCAACAAATTATACATGTATATTGGAGAAGGAGATGGAAACCCACTCCAGTGTTCTTGCCTAGAGAATTCCACGGACAGAGAAGCCTGGCAGGCTACAGTCCATGGGGTCACAGAGAGTCAGACATGACTGAGTGACTAACATATATGTATCTGTCTGTATTATGTAAAATATATATAAATCATTTGTATGTTATATATGGGCTTCCCAGTTAGCTCTAGTGGTAGAGAACTCACCTGCCAATGCAGGAGACATAGGAGACTCAGGTTCAATCCCTGGGTTGGGAAGATTCCCCTGGAGGAGGGCATGGCAACCCACTCATTATTCTTGTCTAGAGAATCCCATGCACAGAGGAGCCTGGCAGGCTAATGTCCACAGGGTCACAAAGAGTCAGACATGACTGAAATGACTTAGCACGCACACCTGCATGTTATATATAGGTATGTGTATAGGTATATTATTTATTAGAAAGAGATAGCACATGTGGCAGAATGATAATTGGAAAATCTAGGTGAGGGGTAGTTCAATAGATTTTCAACTTTTCTGTAGGTTTAAATTTTTACTTAATGAGCTGGCAGGGCTGTGTTCCAGCCCTGTTGGTTGTTTGACCTGAGGCATCCAGCACTGGTGCCTGCAGGCTGTGGGGTGGGGCCAGGTTTTGGTACCTCCAGGAGAGCTCATGCAGGTCCGTGTTCCCAGTACATTTGTCATCAGTCTCCTTGTCCCCACAATGAGCCCCGGTTGCCCCACACACACACACCCACAACCCCTGCGCTCCCCCCACCCAGGAGACCCTCTATGACCCGAAGTTTTTGAAGAGCTGGATGATCCAAGTAGCAGGTCATTTTCCCTCAAATAATCTCTTTGATTTTGGATATGAAGTTCAGCCACAGTGGGAGTCACATGACTAGACACTATCTGACCATCAGAATTTGGGATCTCAACAAGGAAAACCACCCCTTTGAGACTTACCTGGTTCACAACAGTAAGCTGTGCTCTGGCTTGGAAAACGACTGCATTTTTGAGTTGAGTGTGTGTGCAATGGGTCAGACAGTCTCATCACAACAGCTACTACAACAACTTGAGAATATTTGACTGAAACACCAACCGCGATGTTACACTTAAGGCCTCGAGGGAAAACAGCAAACCCCAAGCTATCCTAAAAAACAAGCCTGGGAGGCAAGCAGGGAAAAAGACATCAGTGTCAACTTTAGTAAAAAGTTCTGGACTTTAGTAAAAAAAGATCTTGCTTACAGCTCAGCATCCTTCAGAAAATATTGTAGCAGTGACAAATAACCTATATGTATTCCAGTTATTACTTAATAATCTCATATACTGAGTACTAGTTAAACATGTTCCTAAATGTTTCTTTGGATGTTCATTTGATGGATCAGCCTTATCTTCCCTCTGCTGGAAACAATTGGGAAAGAATTCCGCGGAGTTCAACTTTTCCAAATCCCCAGCTCTAAGAAATTTTGTCAAATCCAACAGGTTCTGGGACATTTCTGTTTAGAATTGAGAACTGTCAGCTAACAGAAATTATTCCATAGCTGACTTGAATTTCTGATGCTTTTATTGCCCCATTTCCTCTGGTGGATCCAGTGTTTTGTTTCTAGGTGTCTGCAGAGATAAAAATGAGATCATACTGTTTAAAGAGAAAAAAATATGTTTTTTTGAATTAAGCAATTGGAAAATTTCAACTAAAAATAAATACCCATTTACTATCAAAAAAAAAAAAAAAAAAAGAGTGAACAGCAGGTGAAGAGGAAGTGGAAACAGCCAAGTTGTCAAGGAGAGTTGTCCAGGTAATAGTACCTGTAGAGGACAGTGAGGTCAAGAGAGGGTTTTATACCAAAACGTTTGAAATGAGAGCCAACATAGTTGTTGACAGGAATACCCCAGTGGAAAGGGAGAAATTGATGGTATAAGAAGGGGGTGGAAGGTTCTGGGTAAAGTCCTTGGGAAGGCAGGTGAGTGGCCCCAAGCTTGGAGGCGACACTGTGCTGAGGTGCTGTGCCAGGCCCTGGGGTCAGCGGCGGGGGGCATCCTTTTCTGCAGGAAATAGGGTCTGAGGCTCTCAGCTGACAAGAATTAGGAGGGGCAAGTAGTTGTTTCAAGATGATTGGGGCACAGAGCCAAGAAAAAAATGGACACATTTGTTGTTTTGTGTCTAAGATCTGAAGGGAGATTATTCACCAGCTTAGCGAAAGGGCCAACAGAGGAGAGCGGTTAAGTCCATACACCTCTGCTACTCAGTTTTTCTATCTGTAACATGAGGGGAACTGAACCAGGGGCTCTCAAAGGATGCTGCAAACTCCTGTTCATACAAGGTCCCTTATGACCCCTGATGGGCTGCTTTTACTGAGTAGCGTGTGTTTGGCTGGTTTAAGGATTCAAGATGGCTAGTAAAAATTGGACACTTGCCTAAGAGGTTTCTAATTGAGGGTAAAAGCCAGGAGGTAAGAGAGACACTTGAAGACTACTTAAGGCTTGAGGGCACCCCGGGGGAACAAGGGGGTGGCCCAGAGGTCGCTGGGGCTCTGAGATGTCTTGACAACGTGTGGGTAAACGCAGTACGAGGTCCCTTGGAGAGTAAATTCTGCTGTCTCCGGTCTCTCACGGAAGCTGGCATCGCACAGCGTGAAATGAAACAGCACATTAATGTGATTAACACTGAATAAACCTCCATGTGTGAGCAAATATAGCATGAAGTGGGTTTAGGAATTTTAAAATGCCTATTATTAAAGACAGCCTGCAGGGCTGCAGTGGCATCCGATGACAAGCCAGAGGCTGCTACCCGCATCTAACGTTCCCATAGTCCTTTCCTTCGGCAAAGTGCGTTTGCAAGCTTCTGTGCCAGGCTCTTCCCTGATCCTCCCAGGGGGTTATCACCACTACCCATTTTATAGATGAAGAAACTAAACACATTGTCAGCAGTAGGTCTCTCAGACCGTGGAAAACAGAGACCATGGAGATCATCATCAGCTCCCCCATGGCTGGCAGATCATTGGGAAGGGAAGGAGCCTCCAGCCCCTGAGAGCTGGCCCAGCAAACTGTGAGTTCTGTGCTAGGACCTGCACGTCTGGCTGGCGGCTGAGCATCAGGCCGTGGGCTGCAAGCCTTGCGCAGATGGTCTCACTTAGTCCTGATGACAACCCTTGGCAGTGGGTATTATTAACCCCAAGAGGAAACTGAGGGCAGACAGGTTAAATAACTTGCCAAAGGTCACCCGGCAGAATTAGGGTTCAAGTTCAGATTTGCCTGAACTGAAGTTAGTGCTCTGGACTGCCAAACTGCCAAGCTGCCTTCCAGGAGGGCACAGTGTGGACTTCAGGAATTCTCGAGGCCCCTGTGCTGGAGAGTGGTCAGCACAGAGCTGAGCTCGGGTAATAGGATAGCGCCAATGTCAGTGACTATTGACTGAGGGGCTGACAGTCTGAACGGTTGTACGAGTAGAGATATCTTGTGGGGTCTTCCTCTTCCAATTGATGATTTCCCCAAAGCTTATGAATGCTTAATCTAATCAAGGGAAAAAGGCATCAGAGAATTGCAAAGCCTTTCCTTTATTAACTGTCAAGTCCAATCTGTAAGCTGTTTACGTGCCAAGGTCAGAGATCAGACTTCAGCTGCTTGCCTTTCATTCATCTGGCAAAGCCCGGAACATAAAGTTTATTGATGCAAATCTGATTGGCAGGCAGGGGTAATGAGGTGGCCAGGACAGGGAATATCTAAAGGAGTCCTAAGCCACTCGGGTCAGTCCTGCTCCCCAGTGGTGCTAACTCCACAGGCTCCAGATGACTGGCCGTAGCTCAGAGCTTTCCACACCACAGTCTAGATGAGCAGCACACATCTGGACTGTGGGCAGAGTTCACAGAGCCAGGCAAGATGGGGAGGGAAGGAGTCCTTTCTGCCTGTCTGTTAGTTTGGAAAGGAGATAGTGAAGCATGGTCTTGAAACCACACAGATCCAAGGAATTCCTGTGTCAGCCTCCACTGGAGAGGCCTGGGAATTGGGAAGAGGGAGGCATTGTTATACTTGAAGCGTTTGGCCAGCCCGGGGCTAAGTGGCTCCCTGTCTCTGGCAAGTTCCTGATGGGGCCTCCTCTGTGCCCTTCAGCAAGAGGAGGTGGGGGAGCACACAGGAGTCCATGCCTGACTCTCCACCTGCAGTGTCCTCAGGATAAAGACCAGGAGGAAGGCCCTAAGTTCCAGAAGAGGGTACTGGACCCAGGGATTGGTGCTCATGCCACTCAAGATGGGGAGCGGTCTCAAATATCATTTGTTCTTTTAAAAACATATTTGTTTGCTTATTTATTTAGCTGTGTGGGGTCTTAGCTGTGGCACATGGAATCTTTCATTGCGATGTGTCAACTTCTGTTTAGTTGATGAGCTCTGGTTCAGTAGTTGCAGTGAGGGCTTAGTTGCCCCCAGGCATGTTAGTTCACTGACCAGAGACCAAACCTTCATCTCCTGCATTCTTAACCACTGGATCATGGAATGAAAGTGAAAGTAAAGTTGCTCAGTTGTGTCCAACCCTTTGCAACCCCATGGACTGTAGCCCACCAGACTCCAATGAGATTTTCCAGGCAAGAATACTGGAGTGGTTTGCCATTTCCTTCTCCAGGGGATCTTCTCGACTCAGGGATCGAACCCAAGTCTCCCGCATTGCAGGCAGACTTTACTGTCTGAGCTACCAGGGAAGTTGGATCATGGAAGGAGTCCCTCAAATATTACTCATTTTTATCAGGACCAAACTGAATTTTGCATCATCTGAGAAAAAGCCCTGACCACAGGCCATTTTAAAAGATTTCTTAAAAAAAAAAAAAAATTAAAAAAATTAAAAAAAAAAAAAGATTTCTTAATCTCTACAATTCAGTAATAGTGGTTTTCCACAGCAGTCGGCTGTCTGGATTTAACCCCCCAACACTTACACATCACAAAGCAAAAAAATAACAAAATTAAACAAACCAAATCCCCAGGCCTCGTTTTATTTCCAGTCTGGGTTCAAGGTCTAGTCTGAGCAGTGAATGCCTCCTCTCCTGGTCTGTTTCTGGACAGGCAAGGGGGCAAAGTCCCTCTTCCTCTTCTCCATGACAGGGCCAGGCCTGGGTTGTACAAAGCTCCAGAGATAAGTGCCCACTGAGGAGCAGGGCTGGGCCAGGGCTCCAGTGGCCATGACCTCTCTCGAGTCCTGTTAGTGAATGATGAGCAATTGCTACAGTCGGGCACTGGGATAGGAAGATGATTAACACAGGATCCCAGAGACCCACACACAAACCACTAACCATAGTAAAAACCAATAAACGCTCTCTTTGTAGTAGGAATAAAATGTCCCAGGTGCACAGAGGAAGAAGGGAGAGGGAGAAACTTCGGTGTTTCTGAAAGTGGTTCCCAGACCAGCAACCTCAGTGTCACCCAGAAGTTGTTAGAAATGCAAATATAAGCCCCAGCCCAGACCCACAGAGTCAGAAATGCTAGAGGTAGGGTCCAGCAAGGTGTGTTGCAAGATACCCCCTAGGTGATCCTGGTGTGAGCTGCAATTGGAGAGTCACGCAGGGGCTGGCAAACTGCCTATTTTTGCAAATACAGTTTAACTGGAACATGGCCACAGTCGTTCATTCTGGGTCATCAGTGACCATCTTCCTGCCGTGCTGGCAGGGTGAGACTAGCGACAGAGACAACGAGGACTGCGAAGCCTAAGGGCCTCTGGCAGCCACGCTTCAGTCAGCTCAGTGCTGGGACCCAGCTCTAGTTTGAGGACTTCCTGAAAACACTAAACAGTCTATTTTAAGTGTGAGGAATATATATTAGTCACCACAGTTAGAAAGGTAGGTTTTTAAAAAATCAAATGAGGAAGAGAAGAAATCATAATTCTAGGGAAGCCCCCGGTTAGACTCCCTGTCCCACCCAGTGCTGTGCTGGATGCTTTAGGAAGCCTAACTACCGCTCTAAGATGGGCATCATTTCCCCCTCCCTTTAAAGCATTTTTATTTATTTATTTTTCGCTATGCTGAGTCTTTATTGCAGTGTGGACTTTTCTCTAGCTGCGGTGCATGGACTTCTCATTGCAGTGGCTTCTCTTGTCGCAGAGCACAGGCTCCAGGGCACGCAGGCTTCGATTGTTGCAGTACGTGGGCTCAGCAGTTGTGGTGCCTGGGCTCTAGAGCAAAGGCTCAGTAGCTATGGTACACAGGCTCAGTTGCTCCACGACATGTGGAATCTTTCCTGATCGGAGGTCAAACCCATGTCTAAGGCATTGGCAGTGGATTCTTTTCCACTGAGCCACCTGGGACGTCCCATCATATCCCCTTTAATACATGAGAAAGGGGAGCTGGGACGGTGAAGTAAACAGCTCAAACTCATGGAGCCCAGGGGAGGAGAGCTTGGACTGGCCCCTGGATCAGCTTAGCTCTCAGGTCAGGCTCTCTGCCTCACACCTACCACCTCTCTTTTCCCAGTTATAAGATGGAAACTCCCTCAGTGGGCAGTGGGGGCCCCTCACGGGAACATGTTAACGTAACAGGCACAACTTTCATAGTTTCTCCAGTGGAGGAGATGAGCCGCCAGGGGCTGGAGAACTAGACCCAGGGCTACTTCCTGGGGTTCCAGTCCTGTGGGGAGCACAGCGAGGGGAGGCCAGGGGCTGTAAAGGCCACAAGTCTCACCTGTCCCAGCCAAGCAGGGCAGGTGAGACCATTCAAGCGCTGAATGAGTGCCAGGTGGGAGGCAGCCTCTGAGCAGTGCGACCACCGAAGGCCTTCCAGCGCTGCCCCTGCCCCACAGACCAATCCGCAGGTCCTTCTGTCCAGCTCCTGCATCATCAGGGTGGGGGTGTGTATAAAGGGCGCCCCAGGGAAGGACCTGGTAACTGAGGTAAGTCTTGTTATCTGTGAGAAGAGAAGAGAACCTATCAGGGTATTTCCTGCTCTGATAGAGGAGTAGAGTGGATCAGCTGGTCAGTGAGATGCCAAGTCCCTAATCAGATTGGGGAACCTGTTACGATGTGATGTCCTCACTGGTGACTGAAAGAGCAAAAGTAAAATCTTGCCCTGCTACCACAGAAGAAATGCGGGAGCTAAAACACCAGCATCTGGGAGGCTCAAACAGTGACCAAGCAAGCCTGTCCCCCGCCCACACACACACTGTCTATTTTGGTTTCCAAACATTTTGTTAGAATAGGAAAGCAAAAAACATTCTTGACAAACAAAAGAGCTTGGTATGTCAGGCAAAGGTGATGAAGGCAAGCATTTTGAGAAGACTAGTGACCAACTGCTTTCTCTAATCAAATCAGTATGGTTCAGTTATTTTAAACAAGCATCATCAGAGAGTCTTCAGCATGCCAGGCACTACACTAATCTTTCTGTTTCTTTTAAAGTAGCATTTTTTCATATCTTTTCTATATTATGCATTGCATTAAGATCAGAGGTATTTACTTATTTAGTTCTTTTTCTTTTGGGGGGGGCCTCAATGAGCCACTTGTTGGATCTTATTTACCTGATCAGAGATCGAACCTGGGCCCTCAGCAGTGAAAGTGCGGAGTCCTAACCACTGTACCACCAGGGAATTCCCCACACTAATCTTTCTGAACCTTGGTTACCTCATCCCATGTTCACATCAATTCTGAGGGGCAGGTCATGTGAGCAGCCCCATTTTATGGGGTGAGGGAGGGGTTCAGGCAGGACGCTTGGCTGACCCTCACTAGCACGCATGGTAGAGCCGAGTTCTGAACCCAGGGCTTGTGACTCTGCATCTTGTATTCCTTTGACAGCATCACATTTACTCTGCAAGTAAAAACTAAATCTGGACAGAGCACAGGAGACCGGGAAAAGACAGGACCCAGAGACTGTGGATGGCTTCACACTGAGATAGCATTTATTCAGGCACTGGTTCTCGGAGCTGATGGAACCACACTCCCACTCATCGATTGATAAGGGCTACTGGGCCACTGTGTAAATAGGCATTATCACAACAGGCCATGTGCCGGGCCAGCTGTACCAAAACCCTGTTTCTTTGTTGCCTAAAGTATTGTTTCAGGGGAAAGTTGCCTCGAAAGAATAATTTCATTTTGCATTTACAAATGGCACTTTTTTTTTCCTTCAAATTTCAGAAGAAGGAGTTAACTGATTTAATCCTTAGAGCAAGCCTGGGAGGAGAACAGGTGTTAGTTCCCAGTTTGATAGAGGAGGAAGTTGAAGTAATTTTCCAAAAGTCTTAAGCTAATGAATACTAAAGTAGAGTTTTTAAATGTGAGGCCTCACCAGGATACCTGCAAAACCAGAGAACACCACTTGGGAGACTCCATAATGATGGAGAAAATCAACTACCAATGTACTAGAAGCTGCAGGGTTGGCTAAAAATGGGTGATCCAAATTTCTAAGGAAATGTAAGCCTAAATATAAATTGTAAGCCTATATATAAACTGTGGTTTCAGGAGAGGTGAGTCCAAGAGAAAGAAGTCAAGAAAGCAGGGTTTTGATGTAATTTCATGAGAGGGGACAGACCTAGCATCCTGTCCTTTTAGAAGACACACTATTTCAAGGAATTGAGAACAGCAGTTTTCTTCAGCTGGCATCCAGGGTTGTGTACTGTTCTCAGCGTTTTGATGACTTTCTTTGGGAACTGGATTAATTCTGGGGCCGGGGGACCTGAAGACCTGAGAACCAGATTCTGGGTGATGATGAGTTTGATAAGAGTCTTGCCTAAGTGACTAACCAACTGCCCAAGTCTACACTTCCAGAGCAGGTGGAAACTAACAGCCAGGTAGCAAAGTTGTGGAATACAATAAATATGGGTAAAAAGCAAGAAACCAGAACAAGGTGACAGGAACTTAAGTGTTAGCTGAAGCAAACTCGAGGAGCAAGTGGAACCTGGAGTTGGACAGGAGGGGCAGAACCGAGCGCCCTGGCCCAGCCATATGCTGCAGAGCAGGGGGCAGAGGGCACAGACCCTGGAGGCAGACCAGCTTTCAGAGAATTCTCTCACCTCCTCTCCGCTTCCTCCTCCTCCTCCTCTGTATGGTGGGGCTCCCTCAAGGTGGAAAGGATTAAAAGTGATCATGAACATGCTCTCATTCCAGTGCCTGCCCCATAAATGCTCAATAAGTGCTTTTTGCTATAATCCCTGCCCTTTGGGATCAAGCATTAAACACAGGCTCAAGACACTGAAACTGACTGCAACATAAAAGCGCCTGTTTTACCGAAACCTTGGTGAGATTGTGGCCTATGCGCATGCCAGCTCAGCAGCAGGCACCCTCTCATCCTGTCACAAAAGGCCCATAAGGCCCAGAGTGATGCTGCAGCTCTGCCTGACAAGTGGTCCTGCTGCCAACACGCCAGTTCTGGCCCGGGGCCATTTTCACTCACTGTTCTCTCTGCCTGAAAGGCTCTTCCCCCAGACGGTGACAAGGTTTACACTTTCATTTCATTTAGGCCCCTGCTCAGACGTCCAGTGATCAGAGAACAGCCGTCCCTGACCTACCTCTCTCTGTGACGTAGCATCTCCGCCACCAGTGGGGTCCAGCCCTTGGTCCTCGTCCCTGATCCCTATTTCTCCTGGCACTCCGTGCCTCTGATGTACAATTTTGCATTATTGTCCATTTCTCTCAGTGGCATGCACCTAAGGGTGAGGATTTAGTTTTGGGCTTTTTAAAAATTTGTGTTTTTTTCTTCTTCCAGTTTTATTGAGATACAGCTGACATACAGCACTATACGCTTAAGATATACAGTATGATGACTTAGGTACATCACTGAAGTGACCATCACAGTCAGTTTAATAAACAGCCATCATCTCATATAGACAGAAAATTAAAGAAATAGGAAAAAAAAAAGTTCCTTTCCTTGTGATGAGATAGTCTTTCTTTTCAAACTGTCCTTCTCACTTCTTTCTACTGAAAAACCTAGCCTGGAGGTTTTTCTCTCTCTATCATGGAAAGGCAGTTACTGGCCAGCTCTGTATCACTATCACACAGACACAGAAGATAATGCACAGTCCATGCAATGTAATGTGGCCACACCTGCTAGGTGTCTGGTGGAAAGTGTTCCAGGTGGATAGAGGGAAAGGGCAAAGGCCTTGAGGTGGGAGCAGGCTGGTGAGGCTGGAGTGGAAGTGCTGGGGATAAGGGTGTAAGAGAGGATGATTCCAGGGTTTTTGAAGTCTTGAAAGAATGGAATTGACATTTGGTAATATGAGTTAAATGGGCTTCTCTGGTATCTCAGTGGTAAAGAACCCACCTGCAATGTAGGAGACATGAATCTGATCTCTGAGTCAGGAAGATCCCCTGGAGAAGGAAATAGCAACCCACTCCAGCATTCTTGCCTGGGAAATCCCATGGACAGAAGAGACTGTCAGGTTACATATTCCCTGGCATCACAAAGAGTTGGACACGACTTGTTGACTAAACAATTGTATGAGTTAGGTAGGGAGAGAGTCAGGTTTTGCCTGTAAGTTTTATGATGATTTCAGGTTGGAAGCACCTGGCAGGGATCCAGCAGTAACCCAGGTGCTTTATATATATTATCTCCACAGCGCAGATAAGGAGATCGAGGCTCCAGAAGTCAGGTGTCCTTGGGTCTCAGAAGACCTTTTACATACTTCTCACGTATGTAGAAGTGTTGAGATTTGAATCCAAGCTGCTTTTCCAAGGGTTTGTCACTGAAGAAGGAGCTGAGAAAGGATTTGCCTGAAGGTGGAAAAGTCAATACTGTTGTGGATAAGGTGAGCTCAGACCCCCTTTCCAAACACTGGAACACCAGGACACAGAGGTTCCTTCTGTAGCTGGACTGGTAAGCTTAGGGCCAATAAGAGGAAGCACCACATCACAAGAGCGTTCGGCTGCAATCCCTTTGGCCTCAGCCAGGTGGAGAGCAAATCTATTTCCATGTCTGTTCGGCTGTCACATGATGCCAAAACAATGGAATGAAATGTGGAAGTTTCGATTGGGGTTATTATCATGGGTTACACTCCAGTTTTCTTCATATTTTAAAAGATTTGCTCAGTGTACATACAAAGTCTTCACATAAGGCATTTATTACTAATGTAACAGATGCGCCTTTGAGGGCCTTGACCTGCCCAGCGTGGCCTGCAGACCCGCGGCAGCACCTGAGGACTGAGAGGAAAGTAGACCCTTAGGTCCCGCCCCAGACGCACTTTAGGAAGATGCCCGAGGGATTTGTGATGTGAACGTGTTCATCACTCAGTTGTGTCCAACTCTTTGTGACCCAGTGGACTGTAGCCCACCAGGCTCCTCTGTCCATGGAAGTCTCCAGGCTAGAATACTGGAGTGGATAGCCATTCCCTTCTCCAGGGACTCTTCCCAGGTCTTCCCCGGGTCTCCTGCATTGCAGGCAGATTATTTACCGTCTGCGCCATCAGGGAAGCCCAGAGGGATACATCTGCTCCGTCTAATCTGAGAAGCCCTGGCCTAGAGCAGGAGTTGACAAACTTTTTCTGTAGAGGACCAGATAGTAAATGTTTTAGGCTTTGCCTGCCTGTCACTACTACTTAGTTCTGCCATTTGTAGCGCAAATTCAGCCACAGATAGTATGTAAGGAAATTAGTGTGGCTGCGGGTTTTATTTATTTTACTTCTTGATGTGGACCATTTTTAAGGTCTTTATTGAATTTGTTACAATATGGCTTCTGCTATATGTTTTAGTTTTTTGGTGGGATCTTACTTCCCCGACCAGCTATTGAACCTGTACCCCCTGCATTGGAAAGCGAAGTCCTAACTACTGGACTGCCAGGGAAGTCCCAGTGTGACTGTGTTCTAAATGAAACTTTATTTATGGACACCAAATTAGATTTTATATCATTTCCCAGTCGTGAAATACTATTCTTCTTCTGATTTTCTTTCAACCATTAAAAAGAAATGGACAAAGGTCCACATAATCAAAGTGACGATGTTTCCAGTAGTCATGTACAAATGTGAGACTTGGACCATAAAGAAGGCTAAGTGTTGAAGAATTGATGCTTTCAAACTGTGGTCCTGGAGAAGACTGAAAGTCCCTTGGACTGAAAGGAAATCAAACCAGTCGATCCTAAAGGAAATCATCCCTGAATATTCATTGGAAGGACTGATGCTGAAGCTGAAGCTCCAATACTTTGGCCACCTGATGCAAAGAGCCAATTTGTTGGAAAAGACCCTGATGCGGGAAAGATTGAGAAGAGGGTGACAGGATGAGATGGTTGGATGGCATCACCATCACCAACTCAATGGACATGAGTTTGAGCAAACTCTGCGAGACAGTGAAGGACAAGGAAGCCTGGCATGCTGCAGACTTAGCCACTGAACAACAGTTAAAAAAGAAAACCCAACCCTCCCCCCCACCAAAAAAAAAAAAAAAACCAACAACAAAAAAAACCCACCTACTTCATTCTTGTCATTCAGAGGCCATACAAAAACCACACACATCTTCTGATTCAACTTTCTGGGCCAACTATGCCCAAGTCTCCTGCCACTAACTGAGTGATCTCCTTCTTTCTTCTCTGTGGGCTCAGGGCTGAGGTCCCCTTTCCCTCCCAACCTGTGTCAGTGTGTCTGAAGTTTGCTTACTTAAGCCTAATATGAAAGGTCAATAGAAGGAAGATTGATAAAATATACTTTGCTAGTGTCCACAGATGCAGGGTGTTTGCTGTTGTTTTCTATCTTAAGGTTTTCTGAGAAAAACTAGAATGGAGGATTCAGTAGCTCAGTGGAGGGGGCTTGTTACATTTAAGGCGCTTGTTACACTTAAGTGGGCACTCATTCTTGTTGCAGTTGCTGAGAAGGAGGAACACACAATGCAGGGAAGACAAGTATTAAAAAGTAACATTTGCAGAGGGAGTTGAAGGAGGAAATTAGAGAAGGGAGGTGCTCTCTAGGAGAATAAGAACATTGTTCCAGCATCACTGGGCTGTGGGGAAGACAGCATGACTTGATAAATAAACTGTGTCAAGGAGACTTGCCCAGGAAGAGCTTCTGAAGCAAGTTGGGCAGAAGGAGGGTATGGAAACCAGAGATAGGGGAGAGACTGGCCGAGAGTCCTGTGAAGGCTGAGACATGAGACATGAATTTCTTTCATCCATAGAGCATTTGCCTGGCCGCCAGATGCTTTTCCATTTTGTTAGAAATGGGGAGTCTGGAGGAAATAGCACTGACCAAATGTCTGCTGCATGTCAGGTGCAGTTAGAAGGCATTTCCCATCACTATTTCAACTTTATTTTTTAAAAATATTTTTCTTATTTATTTGGCTGCGCTGGGTCTCAGTTGTGGCATGTGGGATCTAGTTCCCTGACCAGGGATCAAACCTGGGCCCCCTACATTGCTATGCATTGGTAGTACAGAGTCTCAGTCACTGGACCACCAGGCTAGTCCCACTATTTCAATTTTCATTAAAGCCACTATGGGATTAGATGTGCAGGCCACAGTTTTCAGATGAAGCTGAGATGTGAAGAGATGGGGTTTGAACCTAGTTCTGTGCGACCACCACTACCCTGACGTTCTTTCTTTGTTTTTTTTTTTTTTTGTTTTTTTGGTGCACCGTTCCTGGAAGTACTGCAATACCAGGTCGATGCGTGGAGTGGACGGAGCAAGCTCCCATTCCAACTCCCAGCTCCAAAAATCCATCCAATATATTGTCCTCGGATAGAGGACGCATCAGATATTAAACTGATAAGAACAGATACTACACATGATCTTAGCCAAAAGGCCGAGAAGCGATTACCCTGACGTTCTACATGGCCCTGCCCACCAGAATTTCTGGTGGAAATACCACCTTCACAAAATCCCTTATTTCTTCACACCATTAGAAACCCTCAAGGGTAGGGGAAGAAGAACATAAACAGACCAGGTGACTTTTATATTTTGTCTACTGGGCCCTCCCCTCCCGCCAACAAACGTTATTTCTTTCTTTAAAGAGACATTTTTCCTGTTATCAAGTCCTTTTTCTGTTATGAAGAAAATAGCTCCACGAACAACTCAGTACATTGGCAGCCTGATTTCTGAAGTTACACTGTGTGCTGCCAAAACAATCTAATGACAAAGGTAGGTATCCTTGAGAGAAACATGAGGTTTGAGGACCATTTATTGAGGGATTATTCTGTCAGGCATACACATCATCTAATTTTGTCCTCCAACAGCCCTGTGAGGTGGTTTTTTTTTTTTTTTTTCTCTTCCAATTTTCTCTCCCCTCTTCTATGCAGTCGATTCAGTTAGAACCAAATAGTTGTATTTTTCAAGAATTGTGTGCATCCTCAGCTGTGTCCAACTCTTTGTAAAGACCACATGGACTATGATTGATTGGTCAGGCTCCCCTGGCCATGGAATTTTCCAGGCAAGAATACTGGTCAGTTGCCATTTCCTCCTCCAGGGCTTGTGAAGTTTTAACACCATTTGATGGGTAAAGAAACTGAGGCTTAGAGAAGTTAAATATCTTGCCTAAGGCAACACAGCTGGTAAGAGGCAGGGCCGAGATGAAAACCAGGGCCCTGGACCAAGAGTTTGTCCTCTTAGCCATCATATTGCAGGCTCTTTTTAGAAAAGGTGCATGTGAAGGTCCCCTGCTTGGTAAAACATACCATGATCTTTTTGCTGAAGACGGTGGGTATTATGAAGCATTTAAGAAGATTGTGGACATTCATTAGTACGGTACCAGTGAAAGGGCAAAGAAGGGCTAAAACTAGTTTTCTCCAGTGTTTTTCTCAAAGTATCTCCCATGAGTATCAGAAACCACCAACCAACCAAAAAAATACCAGGGTGGTGGTTCAAAAAATTAAATTAGAAACCAGTGGATACCCCAATCCCCCTCCTGGAGATTGTCTTGTGTATATTATACAGTTTAGGTTCTAAGAAGTACTGAAATAAAGGATTCCACTTAACTTTAACCTAGAGTCCTGAGGACCAATGTACATCCACTCCCTTTAAAGCATTTAACCTGTTGAGACCTGCAGAGCGCAGCTTGGGGAACGCCAGCTCCCTTGTCCCTTCTGTGACTACAAACATGGACCCGGAGGACTTGTCATATGCTACCCTGAAGGCAGGATCAGTGGGAACATCTAGATGAACCCATGTTTGAGCCTTCTGATAGCAATTGGGCTTTTGCATGGGGAGTGTCACCATTTGCCAGCCTTTGACAAGCTGAGTTTCACAAAGTTGCTCTGTGAGCCAACACACTTTAAACAAGTGGGTTCATGAACCCAAGGTTAAATTATATCATGAGACCCATTGGACAACAACAAAATCATCCATCTGTTGTTTCTTTTCTCTGATTGTTAGTATTTGATATTTTCACTTATATGCTTATGTGTGTTACTTGTTCAGTCTTGTCCAACTCTTTGTGACCCCAGCGACTGTAGCCCGCCAGGTTCCTCTGTCCATGGAATTTTCCAGGCAAGGATACTGGAGTGGGTTGCCATTTCCTTCTCCAGGGGATCTTCCCGACCCAGGGATTGAACCCAGGTCTCCTGCATTGCGGGCAGATGTTTTAGCATCTGAGCTACTAGGGAAGCCTAGTAGTTTATATGCTTATAAACAGAAGCATATAAGAGGGTATCAGAGGATGAGATGGCTGGATGGCATCACTGATGCAATGGACATGAATGTGGGCAAACCTAATGGAGATGGTGAGTGACAGACTTGACATGCTATAGTCCATGGGGTCGCAAAGAGTTGGACAGGAATGGGCAATTGAACAACAAACAGAAGCACACCATTTTTGTGGTAAGCAAATTCAAGAAATTCCTATGAGCAATTCCTCTTGGGATGAGTGTTAGATGTGGAGTGGGCTGTGAACAGACCTATGATAGTGTCAGTTTTCTGACATGCAGGGAAAAACACACTAGGCAAAGTGAAACAAAATCTCATCTTTTCCTGAATTTGAATGACTAGTTTTATTTTTATTTTTTCATAGTTACCTCAAAAAATGGAATCATAACCCTTTAGACCTGGAAAGGACTCTGGGAATCCTCTGGTCCAAACTCCTTCACAGATGAGGTTGGCGAAACTTGAAAGGTTAGGTGACAGGCCCAAGCATTTTGTCTGTGGAGGAGCTGGCCGGAGCTCAGCTCCAACTCTGTCCAGTGTTCTTTCTCTTAAACTCTTCTCTTTTGAGATGTTCCAGTGTCATTTTAAGAAGTTACTTTTTTGATCATTCACTGTAAGGACAGAACTTGTCTCATGTGCTTTTCTTTTTTGAGTTGTAGAGGAACATACTCTTGGTTCTCCTGCTCCCTTGATAGTCCCTTTTTCCTACCCTCTGCCTGGAACTTGCTCTCCCCCTCCCCTTCAAACCCTGTTATCTATCGAAATATGTATGTGCAAGGCCCAACCTGGCTGGGATTTGAAGCAAGGTGACTCTTGGCTGAATGGATTTTTTTCTACAGTGCTTGAATGTGCCCAAGAGTTTGGAAGGCTGGACAACTAACAATAAGTAAACTGCCATCCTTTGCCCTTTCAGCAGGTCTATGTTCCGTGAATACAGGAAGAACTAAGAGTAAGGAAGAAAGAAAGGCAGAACCATCACCTGAAGTACTTGCCTACCCCCTGGAAAAGTTCAAGTCTCTTGCTTATTTTCCCCAGGCCACTCGTTGTCACACATCTTCAGACATCTGATCAAGGAAGCATCAGAGGAAAATAAAAAGTTGGGTATCTGTGTATAAGTCAGTGTCCTGGCTCAGATGTCGGTGGAGAATGTGATTTTTTCTCTGGTGCTGGGCGATCAGAATGGGAGCCTTCTGTGTAGGAAGCCGCCTAGCTGAAAGAGCTACTGCACCCTTGCCTATTTCCCATTCCTCGGTAGACACTGAGCGGCAGGCCTGTTTTCCCCATTCTAGCACTTATTCTTAGAGCCCCCTAAGTACCCAGGAGAGCCTTGTTTTTAATCAAAGGTTGAAATGGAACCTCCCCCAGGGCGCACCAAGACAGTCCCTTTGGGGCAGCGCCCCCCGCCCCTTCCGAAGGGCAGCACTGTGGTGGGGGTGGGGGCTCAGCCTTGATCCCAGAGCACCTCTTGACCCTAAAGACGCCCTGCCAACCAGGTACGTGGAGGTGAAGCTCTGTCCGCTTTCCACGGCGCAAACGTGGATTTGGGGAGCGGGACGGTGGGTTCGGAGCGTGGCGGGGCGTGGGAGCTAGCCAACACGAGGGGACACAGCCAACTCACTAACTGGGCGTCTCCGGGGAAGTTCGGGCGGGGTTCGTCGGCTCTCGGCTTTCTTCCTCTAAAATCCATCCTGGGCAGAGCAACCCCACTTCTCACCCAAACTCGTGGAGATCAGGGATTAGGCGGGCGCGGGGTCCGGCGAGGCGGATCCGGGAAGCGCCCGGCCCAGGCAGCGAGGCCCCTCCAGCGTTGGTCCGCGACCCAGGGCGCCGGCCCAACCGCTCGGCTGGGGCCGGTCCCGCGGGGCGGGGGCCGATTTTACGAAGACGGCTGCGGGGGCTCCGGGACTCCAACCCAGCCGGGTCAGACCTCCCCTCGCGTCGCGGTGCGTCCGTCGGCGCCGCCCGTCAGCCCGCCCTCAGCCGCCCGGCGAGGCGGCGGCCTCCTTCGCGGCGCGGGGTCCCCTGGTTAACCCCTGCCCGGCAGGCCGGCCGCTGATTGGAGGAGGCGGGGCGCCGGGGCAGTGGGGACCCCCCCACCTTCCTCGTCCCCTCCCCCTCCTCCCCCACTGTCGGCACTTCCCCCACCCCCCCCCCCAGGAACCCCCCCTGCCTCCCAACCGTGCAAATCTCGCGAGGAAACACGCGGTTTCACTAGTGTGTTTACACCGATCACTACTAATCCGGACCGAACCGATCCGGATTAAGGGGCCGGAGGCGGGTCCTGGGCTCCAGCGGTTCCGACCCCCCCGCCTTCCGCGCCGCACCCGAGTGGCCCCTAGCCGAGCGGGCCCCCACCTCCCGGCCGGGCCTGGGCCCTTCTGCGCCTCCCTTGGCCTTTGTCCGGCGCCAGGAGACCGGTCCCGCGCCCCCCGCGGCCGCCCGGGCCCGGGCCCGCGTCAGGCGCCTGGCTCTGTACGCGAGCCCGGGGATCTGCGGCCTCCGAGGCCCCCCTCCCCCGCCCGCCCTCTCGTGGTGCCCGGCGCCGGCGGCGGCTGCCGGGGCGGGGGGTTGCGGCGCTCAGGAGAGGCCCCGGCTCCGCCCCGGGCCTGCCCAGGGGGTGAGCAGAGCGGTCCGCAGCCGGGTCGGGTCGGGGCCCCTCCCGGGAGGAGCGTGGAGCGGCGGCGGCGGCAGCGGCAGCGGCGGCGGCAGGTGAGAGGCTGAGCCCCGGGCGGGGGAGGGCGCCGGGCCTGAGGTATTAACCGTCCGGGCGACCCCCTCGGCTGAGGAGGCTGCGGCCCGGGCCCACCCGGGGGCCGGCGCCGGGCCGCAGCTCCCTGGCGCTGAGGCGGGAGGGGCTTCCCGAGGGTTGCGGGTCGCCGAGGGGCCGGGTCGAAGATGGGAGAGGCCCAGGCGGCCCCGGCCTGGGAGTGGGGCTTGGGGCCGGCGGGAAGAGGGGGGCACCCGGGCAGCTGGAGGCCCCGGCAGCCTCCTGGGCGCCCCCGAGAGCTGGCCCGCCCTCCCTCCGTGACAGGTGGGCCTGGAGTTGGGGAAAGTTTGGAGCCGGCGGGAGACGAGGGGCGTCGGGACCAGGCCCCATCGGTCCTGCTTTCCGGCTGTGGGCTACAGGGAGGATCCCAGTCCAAGGCCCCGCTGGAATGAGACTGAGTGGATCTTTCCTTAACATGAGTTGACATTAAATGGAATAACCGCTGGGGCGTCATTTTCCGGGCCAGGCCTGGGGATGGAGGTTTAGGAAACGTGCCGAGAGACCCTGGGGCTTGAAGGGAGGCTGCAACCTCTGCCATTCAGGCCTCGATTAGGGCAGGGCGAGACTGGAGGAAGGCCACTTAGGGAAACACTCTCTCAATCTCTCTTTTTTTCTTTTTCTCTCTTCTTTTCTAAGATGCCTTTCTACCCTCCTGAGAATTTCCTAATTCCCTCTCTAACCTGCACTTGTCTGTGTGGGTGAAACTTTAATTTGCCACCCTTTCATTCCTCTTTGCCCCAGGCTCTCAATCCAGGAAGGGAAATGAAACTGGAGGCTTTGTAGGGGTTGTTACTGAAAATTGTGGAGTTGTTAGATTGCAGAGGGGCATGTTTAATTCATGTTTTCAGTGAACTTTTAAATCATGCCAATCATTCCAGTAGCTATTTAGTAATATATTCAAAGGGGTTGTAGGTAATGGTGTATGTACCTTTTCTACTTTTAATATTTGGGCGGTTTCCAATGCGTTCTGCAAGAGTTGATTTCTTGCAAACGATGGAGGTATTTGCTGAGAGTAGCCTGTGCATTAATTGGTCGTGGAAGGAGTTTAAAAATGGTGTCCTCTTGCCCCTCCCTGCTTGGAAGGAGTGCTAAAAGCAGATGTCTAGAGCAACCTACTGCTCCAGGGAGTGGCAGAGAAAGATTTTATAAAGGGGTGGTTATGGAGCCATACTAATTTCCTGAGTGGATGCAGGTTGATGGTTTTACCATGGGTTTTCTATTAAAATGAAGTAATTAATTCCTTTTTTCATGCTCCTCAGAGAAAGGAGGCATAATATAATAGCGTTAAGTTATTAGTAGCTTCTGATTCATGCTGTATTATTTTGAAGTTATTATTAATGATTCATATTTTTAGTTTAAGAACTAGTTCCTGTGTGTTTGGGAAGGGAAATACCCTTCAGTATTTACCTAAATCCAAAGGTTGATAGAAGAAATTTTCTGTTTTTGTAAGCTAGGCTTTGCTCAGCTTTTACAGAGATTATATGAAAGGTTTGAGGGTTTTGTTGTCTGTTAAAATCAAATCAGAACTAGTTAAGAATAAGTGACCCTCAGAAGAAGACTTTTGAGCCACTTTGTAACTTTAAATGTATTACTATTTGATATAGCGCCTTGTGGTTTATTACTTATATGCTATATTTATTTGAGGTTTATCTGTATGTGAATATTCTGTGAAATAGTTACTATCCATTTTGTTGTATCCAAGAATTGGTTCTTCATGTTTTAGCTTTTATGGTCTCACAATCTACTTTTTCTTTTTCAGTAGAAATGATGGAAGAATTGCATAGCCTGGACCCCCGACGGCAGGAATTATTAGAGGCCAGGTTTACTGGAGTTGGTGTTAGTAAGGTGAGTAAAATGATGATAATGAACACTGCTCATAGCCAACTTTAAACACATTTAAAAGCAAAGAGCAAACTGGATGGCTCATACAGATACATTGAAGGAAGAAGATCTGGCTCACAGTTCCAGTGAACTTTTAAATCCCATCAGTTGTTGCACTCATTTAACAATACGCTTGAAGGTACTCTGTGTGGAAATATTTACTTCTTTTTACCCTCTAATGTGGGAGAGGTTTCCCATGGGTCTATTGCAAGGATACTAACAGGATGTGTCTCGATTCTATGCCACATTTTGTCAAAACTCCTCAGTCACTCTGACAGAAACTGCTAATGAAAAGGTATTGGCATAGCTTCATTACACTGGGCTTTTTGTATGGTTACGTGTAGAGTTTTGAAAAACGTGTCCCTGCTGTATCACCTCTCCAGATCTGCAGGTCAGCAGATTCCTCATGACTGTACCCCAGACTCCTTTTCCTTTCCTCCTATTTTCCCTTCTTGTTCACTGTTTTTGTTCCAGTAGCATAAGATCAGGCCCTATTCATGGGCAGTGTTATGGCTTCCTGTGCATCTTTATGAAACTGCTGCCTCACCCCTCTACTCTGATCGGAGGGCTTTAGAACAAAGAATAAAACCTACTTATGATTTTAGTACAATATGTAAGATATATTTGTGATGTTTTATTTAAAATCTTCACCAATCCAAGATGTTGTTTACTTGGACCTGAGACTAGAGAATTTTTAGTCTTTGACTTCTTCCTGTACTTTCCAAGAAATATTACTTCTCATGACAACTTGGGTCTTAGTCTCATGCTTTGGTCAGTAGCTTCTTAAAGGAGAAGGTGTTCGTCAAAGTTTAGTTAGAAAAACTGCTTTGATGAGTGTTGTAATTTTGGTGGGCTGGAATAACTTGATAGTCTTTGTTCAACAGATACTGAATACCTGCTGCATACTAGGTACTGTGCAGGATGTTAGGGATGACACCTCAGTACAGTGCTTCCAAGCCCTTTCTGTATAGAGGAGACGTGGTATAGATAGAGGATAACTGGGATGGGAGCTGTATTAGACCTGTGGTGAGGTACTATAGGAACACAGGATTTGTTACACATTTTGTAATTCTTGGTTTCTTGGCCTCTTTAATTTAAGTAACTGACTTTTGTGGCACTTTAGTGCAACTGTGCTCCTGACTGTTGTTACATGTTAGTTGTGTGTCTGAATTCTCTGATCTAGGTGAAGTAGCTTCAGCTGCACTTGAATAGTATATTTGAGTGTTAAATTGATCTCCGATTCAGTTGATTGCCTAATAATGACTTTTGCTGGTAATTCAGTAAAAGTCTTGTATCCAAATCTGTCTGTTCAAATGCTCACCCACTTTGTAAGAGTAAGTTTGTATTCAAATTGTATATGGTTTCAACTAATTGGGCTTTGTTAGAATGCTTTTCTTTCCTTTTGATTTTAGGTTCCTGGTAGCTGTATCCAAGTATACTGTCCATGGGGTAGAGCATAAGTTATGGGAATGAGTAACATTGTGAATTCTGCGGCCCAGGCCCAGCTAAAATCATGTAACTGAGGTGTCAAAAAAAAACTTAATCTGTTCAATAGGAGTTCTGCTTTAATACATAGAAAGAAGTTCATTTTTATCCAAATGTTTTTGTATCATTAATTGTATGTTATTTTGAAGTTTCCAGTCATGATAAGTATATTGATGATAATAAATCTGTTATTCTTGTACCACTAGGAGAGTTTTTACCCATAGCAAAGAAACTTTGGGGGGGGAGTGTGGGAAGCAAGTAATTATCCTGTAGTTTTGTGTAGTTAGGAAGAGAAAAAAAGAAAATCTCCATTTTGTAGGACTTATTATGACTGCAAGCCATTGTTTCTCTCAGACCGCTTATTTGAAATAGGAGCGGGGAGGGGGCCATGGTACTGGGAAAAAAGGTGCTTTTGGATAGACGCTTCCTTCTAGCCTGGAACTCCTCATTATGGGTCATCATTTCTCAGTGAGGATGTCGCCGTGTTGATGACAGCTTTCAGTTTTGCAGAGATCATGAGTGCTCTCAGCCCTTGGAAGTGGGAGAGCAGAGTGGCTCTCCTGTGACAGTGCCACCTAGCGGGGCTGGTGCAGCCGCGTGGCTGTCTCTTGAGTTTCTCCTGACTATTCGTAACATTTTCAGTACTTTTTGATGTCCATAGAAGGAAGAAAGTTGGTGCCACTGTGGATTCTTTCCTAGTGGACAGGATGTTTTAAGTAGCTGCAGTCTTTGAACTTCCTGGTGATTGTAGATCTTCTGTCATGTTGCCTTGAGTGTTTTGCACCTGCAAATTAGATATACAAAACTTAGGCTAGAAGAAAATGGCCATGCTGCCACATTTATTGCTTGCAGTATTTAAGTTGCTCTTTGCTTGTATTTAGGTTATTTGCAAATTAAAATTTTTCTTTCACATTGCATTTATGCACATTAATTTTATATTTAATATTTAATTTATAATAACTGGTAAACCAGAACATTTGTTCTGCACTTTGGGATGTGCCATGTGGTTTTGTTTAAGAGACTGATGTTTTCTGTCATCAGTGAGTGGGTAATAGAGGGAAGGAACCCGACGTGCACTGTGAAGCTGTAATGACTTTCCTCCCCTACTCTAGCTGCCACTTTTTAGGACGACCTGTAACCGTTCTCTTAGCATTTTTGAGATGATAAGTTAATTGGGTTATGAACCTACTTCTTCATGTCTTATTGACTTGGCATGTGAGCGCTGCTTCTTTTTTTTTTAAGATCTCTTCCTTTAAGTACTAGATAATCCACTTCCAGTAATGTGAAACTGACTGTACCTTGTATTTGTATGTTTTCAATGAGAACTTAGTGCAGTTTATATTCCCTACTCTCTCCCCTTTTGACTACTTAGATACAGGTAGTCTCATCTCTGTGATTCTGGAGACTGTAAAGTAGGTGGAATTCTACCCTTACATGTACTATTTATCTGTACCTAGTTGAATTTTAATGCTAATGTAGTAACAAATACTTCCATAGTATTTTCTGTGTGCCAGATACTGTCCCAAGTATGAAAAAAAGCAATAAGTGAATTTAGATCTTTCATAACAAGGATACTAGTCTTAATAAACATTCCTTCTCTTTTTATAAGACATGCTAACTGATGCCCACTGCATTGCTCCCACCAGTTGATTTATAGACTTACCAAGGACCACTTTATGACAACTTGCCCTTGTGTTATAATTATATGGCTCAATACAAAATTGTGATAACCATTGACATAAAATGAAACAATTGTTAATTCTGTGAAAACTAAGTTATCTACCTTGGAAAGACTGAATATAAAATGAGGCAATAAGGAGATAACTATAAAAATTTATTAAAATATTTTTTTTAACCTAGAAGAATTCTTCATTTAGATACTTGGCAAGTATCTTAAAAGTGCTTGCTTCACTTTTAAAGAAATTGAAACTGGAAATAGTAGATGATGCATTATGGGTGTGGTTTGTGTAAGACAGTGTGAAACTACAGTCAGTAGATCTGTAACTCAGTAGGCCTATATCAAAATATTGGCAATAGAATAAGAGTTTCTATACTTTTAAGTTCAAAGAAAACATTTTTTTTTTTTTTTAAGATTCCTCACTATAACTTACTTTTTTGATTAGTGTTCTTGGTTTCAGTTGTGTTGAATAAAAAGTGTGTTGATGGTGTTGAAAAGAAGAGCGAAATGAGAACCATGAAAAGTGGGACTCCCTCTTTTGGCACAATAAGAAACTCATTTCCTATCTTTTATAAATTTGTGAGTGATACATGATCATTCTAAATGATCACATGTGACTTCAGAAAAGATCTTGAACCAGCTGATACCTTTCTCCTGTCATGTAGTACATTGTATCAATTAGAAGGTATCAGTTATGGATACCTAGTGTTAGCTATTTCACATGCCAGTGCAGGAAATTGTTAAAAATATGTTTAGGTGTTTACATTTAGTACATAGTTAGATGGTCAGTAAGCATAAATGCTGAAAAACAGTCTACATTTATACCAGTTTTAAGAGTATTCTTAAATTTATTATTATGTTTGCCTTTATGTTCTTTTCATTTACAAATCTTCCTTGACTTATGTCCTGATAAACCCATTGTAAGTTGAAAATATCAGAAGTTGAAAATACATTTAACACACCTAACCTATCATAGCTTAGCCTAGCCTACCTTAAACATGCTCAGAACACTTACGTTAACCTATGGTTGGGCAAACTCATCTAACACAGAGCCTGTTTTATAATAAAGTGTTGATTATCTCATTTATTGAATTTTGTTCCAAAAGTGAAAAGCAGAATGATTGGGTACAGAACGGTTGAAAATGTGTTGGTTCTCTTACCCTCATGATGGCATGGCTGACCGGTAGCTGTGCTGCCCTCACCACTGGGCAGCGTGAGAGAGGATTGTGTCACATATGACTAGCCCAGGAAAAGATCAACATTCAAGATTTGAAGTATAGTTCCCACTGCATGTGTATCATTTTTGCACCATCATAAAGTTGAAAAATCGTTAAATGGAATGATTGTAAGGCAAGGACCATCTGTACTTAAAAATTTTTTTAATTCTACCCTTATTTTTACACGTAGTCAAGTATCAGCTCATTTCTCTTCTTTCTCTAGCATTTGTCTGCCCCGCGGCTACTGCCTTAATCCAGACCTTCCTCATTCATAACTGTAACAGTTAGTATCTCCCACCTCATTCATCTTTCTGTAAACTGCTACCAGTTATATTTCTAAAAATACCAGTAGTATTGTTTTACTCCCTTACTTTAAAGGCTTCACATTGTCTGCTGGATGGAGTTAAAACTCCTGACTTTTCAACTTCATGGATTGCTGTCCACTCCCCCACTGCTGTGTGCTGCTGGCTCAAACCGTGGCTGGTCTCCTGACCTGCAGTGCTGCCTCCTCTACTGCTCCTTTTCATTTGTCACATGAACCTCCAGTTTACTCTTCAAAGCATGATTCAGATATCCCTTCTGTATTGCTTTTCTGGATAGCCTCACCAATCTAGTTGCATTATCTAATTAGCACCTGATGACCTGTCTTTATTATAACACATTTGCTCTCCCTGTTAGTCTCCTTGAGAACATGGATGTTGCCTTTATTTCTGACTGTTCAAATGCTCAGCACATTGTATATACCAAATAAATCTTTGTTGAATTGGGAAAGAGTTGAATTAAAAATAGTTGTCATCCAAATAGGCATGTTTCTTGTTTTAATGTAGTTTCCAAACTCTTGGCTGAAATTGCATTTAATGTAAGGACATATTTGTATTGTTGTTTAGTCACTCAGTCATGTCCAACTTTTTGCGACCTCATGGACTGTATGTAACCCACAAGGCTCCTGTGTCTGTGGGATTTTCCATGCAAAAATACTGGAGTGAGTTGCCATTTCCTACTGCAGGGTATCTTCTTGACTCAGGGATTGAACTTGTATCTCCTGCAAGTCTCCTACATTGCAGGCAGATTCTTTACTGCTGAGCCACTGGGGAAGTATTTGGACTTAAATTTTTCTTAGGTTTCTTTCAAAATCTCTCTTATGATTATTCTACTTTCTGTTGAAATTTTTTTCATTTATTATCTACAATGAAAGATAAAATTCTCATTCTATTTCCCCCACCTTCAAAGTTTTGCCAGCTATTTGTTTTTTAACATTGCATTTTTCCTTTCTTCTAGTTTGAAAGTTATGTACTCAATAGTTACCACAGAAATTACAGTATGGATCCTTTATATCAAGGATTGATGTTAATCAATACCTCTGCCCTCCTTTTTGTCAATATAAGGGCCTTGAAACTTTAACTTCATTATTCCTCTCCCGCTTCACATGCTGCTGTTTTATATTTGATTGTATGTGTATATATATTTAATTAGTAGACTTTATTTTACAGAAAATTGAGCAGTTAGTACAGAGTTGTCATATACTACTATCCCATCTCTCCAGTTCCCCATTATTAACATGTTACATTAATGTGGTAGACTTGTTACAGTTGATCAATGAGTATTGATACCTTTGTTATTAAGGAAAGTCCTTAGTTTAACATTAGGATTTACTCTTTGTGTTGTATAGTTCTATGGGTTTTGATAAATGAAAGAGTCATGTGTTAACCATTTGTATATATATGTTTTTAAGAACACACAGATTTTTATTGAATCTGTTTTATAGTTATGTTCATTTAGCCTAACCTACATGTTTACCTATGTTGTATTTACCACTTTCTTTGTTGTTTGTTCCTTTTCACAACTTTGACCTTCCATCTGGAATACTTTTTCTTTTGCTGAAATACATCCTTTGGAATTTCTCTAGTGTGGGTCTACCAGTAATTGTCTTCCCATTGTGTCTGCTTTGAAATGTCTCTTTTGGGTTTTATTCTTGAATGGTGGTATTTTGCTAGGTTTAGGATTCTAGGTTGGCTTACTATGTTCTTTTAGTACATTGTTTACTATTGTCCACTGATTTCCTTGATCTCATTTTACTTTTATTATCATTGCCATTCTGTTGCACTTAGTCTGTCTTTTCTTTGCCTGTTTTTGAGATTTTCTCTGTCTTTGATTTTCTGCACTACAATGTAGAGATGAGACATATGTCTAGATTGGATTATTTACACCTGAATATTTTGGAGGAACCTGAACATACACATAAAATAAGTAGATTTTAGCTTTTAGAGCAGTTTTAGGCTCACAACAAAATGGAGTGGAAGGTATAGAGACTTCCCAGATACTCCTGCCTCTTCACATTTTGACAGGTGATGAACCTGCATTGACATGTCACCATCCAAAGCCCAGAGCATACATTAGGGTTCACTCTTGGAGGTGTATATTCTATAGATTTGGTCAAGTATATGATGATATGTATTTATTATAGCATCATACAAAGTTATGCTGGCGTAAAATCCTCTGTGCTCCAACTGTTCATCCCTGCCTCCTCCCCTAGCCCACTACTGATCTTTTTACTGTCCCCATAGTTTTCTCTTTCCTGGAATGTCATATAGTTGGAAATAGTTGGAATCATACAATATATAGCCTTTTCAGATTGGCTTCTTTCACTTCAGTTCAGTTGCTCAGTTGTGTCCGACTCTTTGCAACCCCATGAATCGCAGCACACCAGGCCTCCCTGTCCATCACCAACTCCTGGAGTTTACCCAAACTCATGTCCATTGGGTCGGTGATGCCATCCAACCATCTCATCCTCTGTCGTCCCTTTCTCCTCCTGCCCCCAACCCCTCCCAGCATCAGGGTCTTTTACAATGAGTCAACTCTTCGCATGAGGTGGCCAAAGTATTGGAGTTTCAGCTTCAACGTCAGTCCTTCCAATGAACACCCAGGACTGATCTCCTTTAGGATGGACTGGTTGGATCTCCTTGCAGTCCAAGGGACTCTCAAGAGACTCCTCCAACACCACAGTTCAAAAGCATCAATTCTTCAGCTCTCAGCTTTCTTCACAGTCCAACTCTCACATCCATACATGACCACTGGAAAAACCATAGCCTTGACTTGATGGACCTTTGTTGACAGAGTAATGCCTCTCTCTGCTTTTTAATATGCTGTCTAGGTTGCTCATAACTTTCCTTCCAAGAAGTAAGTGTCTTTTAATTCCATGGCTTCAATCACTATCTGCAGTGATTTTGGAGCCCCCAAAAATAAAGTCTGCCACTGTTTCCCCATCTATTTCCCATGAAGTGATGGGACCGGATTCCATGATCTTAGTTTTCTGAATGTTGAGCTTTATGCCAACTTTTTCACTCTCCTCTTTCACTTTCATCAAGAGGCTCTTTAGTTCTTCTTCACTTTCTGCCATAAGAGTGGTATCATCTGCATATCTGAGGTTATTGATATTTCTCCCAGCAATCTCGATTCCAGCTTGTGCTTCTTCCAGCCCAGTGTTTCTCATGATGTACTCTGCATATAAGTTAAATAAGTAGGGTGACAATATACAGCCTTGATGTACTCCTTTTCTTATTTGGAACCAGTCTGTTGTTCCATGTCCAGTTCTAACTGTTGCTTCCTGACCTGCATATAGGTTTCTCAAGAGGCATGTTAGGTGGTGTGGTATTCCCATCTCTTTAAGAATTTTCCACAGTTTACAGTGGTCCATACAGTCAAAGGCTTTGGCATATTCAATAAAGAGAAATAGATGTTTTTCTGGAACTCTCTTGCTTTTTTGATGATCCAGCGCATGTTGGCAATTTGATCTCTGGTTCCTCTGCCTTTTCTAAAACCAGCTTGAACATCTGGAAGTTCACAGTTCACGTATTGCTGAAGCCTGGCTTGGAGAATTTTGAGCATTACTTTACTAGCATGTGAGATGAGTGCAGTTGTGCGGTAGTTTAAGCATTCTTTGGGATTGCCTTTCTTAGGGATTGAAATGAAAACTGACCTTTTCCAGTCCTGTGGCCTCTGCTGTGTTTTCCAAATTTGCTGGCATATTGAGTAGTATTCATTTGAGTTTTCTCTGTGTCTTTTCATGGTGTGTAACCTCTCTCTCTCTCTTTTTTTTTTTAAAAAGCCCTGAATAGTATTTCACTGTCTGGCTGTTGTTTTTCAGTCGCTAAGTTGTATCCAACTTTTTGCAACCCAGTAGACTGCAGCATACCCCTAGTTTAAAGACTTATTTACTTGTATGTCTGTGTCAAGTCTTAATTTTGGCACTCAGGATTGTCCTTGTGTCATGTGGATCTTTCGTTGCCGGGCACGGACTCGGTAGATGTGGCGCTCAGGCTCGTTGCTTTGAGGCACTAACCAGGGATCCCTAAGCGGGGGTCGGATCTGCATGCCTGCGTTGCAGGATAGATTCTTAACCACTGGACCAGCAGGGAAGTCCCTCTGCCACATCTTATCTGTCGATTCACCTACTAAAGGGTGTCTTGGTTGCTTCCAAGTTTTAGCATTACAAATAAAGCTGCCATAAACATCTGTATGCATATTTCTGCCAGTGGTTGAATTATTTTGACTTATTCTTCTTGGAATTTATTGGATGTCTTAAATCTGTGGGTTGCTGGTTTTCATCAGTATTAGAATTCTCAGCCATTGTCTTTGCATATATTGCCTCTGCCTTACTCTGTCTTCTTCTTGCACTCTGTTTAAACGTATGTTAGACTTTCTTACTTCATTTTCTCTGCCTTTTACCCTGTCTTCTGTATTGCTGGTCTTTTATTTCCCAGGGCTTAATACTGAGTAGGTTCGTTCTGACATTTCCATCTACTTTTTTATTTCTTCTTATACCTTCCCCTTATTTATTTTCTCTTTAAATTTGTCTAATCTTCATGCTTCTATCCATTGAGTTTTGTTGAGGGCTGGTTTATTTTTAGGTGGCTCTTATCCTCAAAGGATAGCCCTGTGCTCCTTGTTTAAAGTAGAAGGTAAATTTCCCGGAATCACCTCATTGGGCAGGCCCTGGGCTTTGTGGTTTCCTTTACTGAACTTCACTCTCTTTAAAATTGTAGTAAATGAGTTCTTCTTGTTGAGTTGCCAAGTCATGTCCACCTCTTTGCAACCCTGTGGACTGCTGCAGCACACCAGGCTCCTCTGTCCTCCGGTGTTTCCTGGAATTTGCTCAAATTCATGTCCATTGAGTTGCTGGTGCTGTCTAACCATCTCATCCTCTGCTGCCCCCTTCTCCTTTTGCCTTCAGTCATTCTTAGCGTTAGGGTCTTTTCCAGTGAATTGGCTCTTAGTATCAGATGACCAAATTATTGGAGCCTCAGCATCAGTCCTTCCAATGGATATTCAAGGTTGATTTCCTTTAGGATTGACTGGTTTGATCTCCTTTTAATCCAAGGGACTCTAAAGTCTTCTGCAGTACCAGTTTGAAAGCATCAGTTCTTTGGTGCTCGGCCTTCTTCATGGTCCAACTCTAACATTTGTACACAACTACTGGAAAAACCATAGCTTTGACTATATGAATCTTTATCAGCAAAGTGATACTTCTGCTTTTTAATGTGCTGTCTAGGTTTGTCATAGCTTTCCTTCCAAGAAGCAAGTGTCTTAATTTCATGGCTGCAATCGCCATCTGCAGTGATTTTGCAGCCCCAAAAAATAAAATCTGTCACTGCTTCCACTTTTTCCCTTTCTGTTAATATTTGCCATGAAGTGATGGGACCGGATGCCATGATCTTAGTTTTTACATGTTGAGTTTCAAACCAGCTTTTTCACTCTCCTCTGTCACCCTCTTTAGTTCCTCTTCAGTTTCTGCCGTCAGAGTGGTTCTAAAAGCTGTGGTAGGTCGTACTAGAACCGGTCAGTTTCAACTTATTTGGCATCAGTAGTTGGGGCATAGACTTGGATTGCTGTGATGTTGAATGATTTGCCTTGGAAATGAACTGAGATCATTCTCTTGTTTTTGAGGTTGCACCCAAGTATGCTGTATTTCGGACTCTTTTCTTGACTATGAGGGCTACTCCATTTCATCTAAGGGATTCTTGCCTACGTAATAGGTATAATGGTCATCTGAATTAAATTTACTCATTCCTGTCCATTTTAGTTCCCTGATTCCTAAGCTGTTGATATTCAGTCTTGCCATCTGCTTGACCACATCCAATTTACCTTGATTCATGGACCTAACATTCCAGGTTCCTGTGCAATATTGTTCTTTACAGCATCAGACTTTACCACCAGTCACATCCACAAGTGAGCATCATTTCCACTATGTCCCAGCCACTTCATTCTTTCTGGAGCTATTGGTAATTGCCCTCCACTCTTCCCCAGTAGCCTACTGGACACCTTCTGACCTGGAGGGCTCATCTTCCAGTGTCATATCTTGTTGCCTTTTCATACTGTTCATGGGAGTTCTCCAGGCAAGAATACTGGAGTGGGTTGATATTTCCTTCTCCAGTGGACCACATTTTGTCAGAACGCTTCACTATGACCCATCTGTCTTGGGTGGCCCCATATGACATGGCTCATAGCTTCACTGAGTTATGCAAGCCCCTTTGCCATGACAAGGCTGTGATCCTGAAGGGAGTAGTAAATATATACATAAAAAAATTTACTATTCTAGCCATTTTTGAATGTATAGTACATTCACTTTGTTTTGCAACCATAATTGTGATCCCTCTCAAGAACTTCATCTTGCAAAAGTGAAACTATACTCACTAAACAATAACTCCACGTTTATGCCTCTCCTTAGTCCCTGGCAACAATCATTCTGCTTTCTGTGTACATGAATGTAAGTGCTCTAGAAATCTCATATAAGTGAACTCATACAATATTTGTCTTTTTTGTAACTGGCTTAGTTCATTTAGCATAATATTCCTCAAGATTCATCCATGTTGTAGCATCAGATTTTCCTTCCTTTTTAAGGCTGAGTAATATTACACGTACCATATTTTATTCATCCATGTATCTGTCATTAGTCACTTTGGTTGCTTCTGCCTTTTGGCTACTGTGAATAATGCTGCTGTGAACATGGGTGTACAAATACTGGTTGAGTTCCTGCTCTCAGTTATTTTGAGTGTATGTATAGAGGAGGTATGATTGGATCTTGATTAAACTCTTTGTTGAAGCTTGACCTCTTCTCATCCTATATTGTTGACAAAGTACAGTCTGAAAATTGTGATTGTTTTTCTTTTAGTCTACGCTTAGCAAAAACCTTAGAAGTCTTAAAAATTTTGTTAGCTTCTACATAGGGACTGATAATAATACTCAAATTGCAGTTATTTTTTGCAAATAGTATTATTGGCCCAGGAGTTTGAAGAACTAAGTAACTTGGTGAGTTACATAGGATAGCTTTTTATTTTAACCAAACCATAGTTTAATTTTAAAATGATAACAGCAAGTGGCTATCCAGATTTGCTGTACTCAAATTTTTTAGAAATAGATAACTTTATTTATTTAAATATTTATAAGGCTGCAACGGGTCTTAGTTGAGGCATGTGAACTTTTAGATGTGGCATGTGGGATCTAGTTCCCTGACCAGGGGTCGCAGCCAGGCCCTCTGCGTGGGGGGCACGGAGTCTTAGCCACCGGACCACCTGCTGTATTAGAGTTTAACAGCATGTGCCTGCTCAGTCGCTCAGCAGCGTGTGCATGCTCATGTCTGACTCTTTGTGACACCATGGACACAGTCCATCAGACTCCTCTGTCCATGGGGTTATCCCAGCAAAAATACTGGACTGGGTTGCCATTTCCTCTTCCAGGGAATCTTCCCAAAGCAGGGATCGAACCTATGTCTTGTGTGACTACTGCATTGGCAGATGGATTCTTTACCACTGAGCCACTTGGGAAGCCCATTTTAACCAGTTTTGTCCTATGAAGACTGTTAATGTTGCTTATATAAAGATAACAAGGTGATGGTATCTGTTCTAATAGTTGTGACCTGTGTGACTGATAACTTTGCTTTTATAAAGAGTAAATATCTAACTTTTCTGGAGAAGGAAATGGGAACCCACTCCAGTATTCTTGCCTGAAGAATCCCATGGACAGTGGAGTCTGGCGGGCTACAGTCCATGGGTCATAGTCAGACATGACTTCGAGAGATATTGCAAGGTAGCAAATGAAGGGGCTTCTCTTGGTCCCAGTTTGTATTGTGTTCAGTTGATGACAGAGCTTCCAGGAGCACACAGAAGGCCCGCCGTCATTTGCCCTTCAGCAGGCTTTCTCGGCATACCAGTGGACACCAACTGCAGCCCAGGGCACCAGTAAACTCTGCCACCAGCAACCAAGCCATGGTCTCTCCAATATGTCTGAATCTCAGCCTTTGGGAAGGGAGTACCCCAGATGTGGTTTCAGTCTCCTGACTAGACCCAGACTGATACATAGTATCAACTTTATTTCCTTTCATGTGTCTTTTCTCGAGAAACTTCTAGAAGATACATTCCATAAACACCAGACAGAAAATCATAAAAGAGAAAGGCAGCATATTAAGGAAGCAGATGATCCAACAAAGGAGAAAAGTCAAGAAAATTTTCAGAACAAGGACTAGGGAGCCAACAGCCCAGAGTGTTGTAGAGGGACAGAACACCTGAGAAGATTTATGTCTCCAGAGAGGGGAAAGTGGAGCCTGATACATCACCTGATGTGTTTGAAATAAGCATTAATCCCAGGAAACGGTACCCTTTTTGGTTTAGTGATCAAAACAGTGCAAATATTACTGTGACATATAATGTTCATTTATAAGAAATTTTTATTTATTTTAAATTTAAATTAAATTAATTAAAAATAAGATATATAAGTAAATTAAATAAATAAAATTGATTTATATTCTGTTAAGAAAAAAAGTAAACACGTGGCTTTCATCGCATAGACTGTTGCCAGAGTTGGTGTTGATTTAATTCCTGTTTTGTCTGTCTCCAGAGGAATACTAAGGATTAATTGTGAAATTAAAATATAATCTGAAAGCCCAGCTAATCTCAGGAGATGATGCCTCTAGTTCAGGATATGTTTTGTTATATTAATTAACATTAGCAGGTAGATTTAATGTCCAAATTTGGCAGAAACCACTAGCATTAAACCAAAACTCACTTGTCCAGTTTCCATTATAGAATAAAGGCACAAAGTAGTCCATCAACTTCTTCTGAAAAGCTGTTTGACCTGCTGTGTGATAATCTGGATGAGGTGAAGGGAAAGGTACATAATAACTATATTGAAATTTTAGTGCCCCCATTTTTCAGCAGTGGAGTTTTGCTAACTATTTATTTACTTTGTTTTGAGCTCAGCTGACTCTTAGTAAGTCTGTTACTGTGTGTAGATGTTACAGAGGATTAAAAAAAAAATCAACCAGATGTACTGCATACACTTGGGGCACTTATATAATAAGGCAGGAATGGACCCTTATGTCTATGGCACACAGCTGATGGTGGATATAGAGATGTGAAGGTGTTTTGAGCCTGAAAGAAGGGGCACAAGTACATATGTATATTCACTCCCTCCATTAAAAACAGTATGGAGATATGAAGGCATTATGAGCCTAAAAGAAGGGAGCTTAGTAAATAATTTGCTCAGGGGTCAGATTGTGTGTGGAAGGATGAAAGTTTTTGCTTTGCAGTAAGATCACTGTAGCTAAACAACCTAAGAAAAATTCTGATAAAATATTATGAATAAGTTGCAGAATGATAGTATAGAATAGCTTGGTTTTAAAACTTAGCAAAACTGCTTAGGATCTAAGGCAGAGTTGTTTTTTTTTTAAGAGTTAATTTTGATTAGGTGATATATTTACATAATACAATATTTAAAATATTTTAAAAGTACACAGCGAAACATCTCTGCTACCCTTTTCCTTTTTTTTCTGGTCACACCCTGCAGCATGGGTGATCTTAGTACCCCAACCAGGGATGGAACCTGTGCCCCCTGCCGTGGAAGCCTGGAGTCTTAACCACTGGACCACCAGGGAAGTCCCTGCTATGCTTTTCCTATGTCCATTTGGTGTTCTTCCCTGGAGACAACTGTTAGCAGTTTCTTGTATTTTATTTATGTGTGTGTATATATCATACATGATGATATATTATCCATGTGGGTGCATGTGCAAATATGTATGCATATTCACCTCCTCCCTTTTTTTTTTTTTTAAATACGAAGATGAATATGTTATATATATTATCGTGTATTTTCTTTTTTGTGTTAAAAATATTTTAGAAATTGTTTTAGTACATATAGAACTTCCTTCTTTTTTTTCAAGGCTGTTTAATACTCCATTGTACAGCTGAACCATAATTTAATGCTTTTCTTGTCTATAGGCCCTTAGATGAAAAACAGGGTTTTACTGACATAAGCAGTGCTTCAGTGAATAGCCTTGTACAGAATGTCACTTCACATATGTTTACTGGATAAGTCCCTAGAAGTAGAATTACTGGGTCAAAGGAACTGGGTCAATGAACATGTGTAATTTTTGTAGTTATAGCCATAGTCCTCTCCATAGAGAATAGGAATATAACTATATTCTTCCATCAATTAATAAAAACATCCCCGTAGTAAAGTATGTTAAGGGAGTTATTTAAAGGAATATGTGGACAGATGCTAGGGTTCTTGAACCTGTAAAATAATAGGTGAAAATTTGTTTATATGTGTTTATGGCTGTGTCTTTTTCCCAGAAGACAGGTCCACATTTTTTTGCTGCATTCTTAAAAAGTTCAGTGATTCAAAATAGGGTTAAAAAGCATTATCTGGCAGTTAGTTGTTTCAAATTAGAACATGTTGTTTTGTATGATATTTCTCTTTTATGGAAATATTTGGGTAGAAGCATGTAAGTAATCATTAGAGATGTTGTATGGAAAGTTACTGTGTAAGAGAATGGTCTAATTTAAATCCAATTCCCAATCTTTTATTATTCTTCGTTTCACTCCCTGGGAGGCCATGTTTTAAAAAGCCTGTTTTCTATTAAACTGCATTTATTAAGCAATACCTTATTTCCCCAATTTTGTTAATTAGAGCTTTAGAACAGTATGAGGTCAGTTTTACTACATAGAATTAATCTTTTCATCTATATTGAGGTGATGAAATTTTAACTAAAGTCCAGTCAATTTGATATTTTAAATAGGCTGTATAGGTGAACAATAGTTCAGGACCCCCATTATTATCTTTGGGACTTAACTAAGAAACATATCTCTACTCTATATCAGGTAACTAAGAAACATATCTCTACTCTATATCAGGTAGCTTCCAAGGGTCTTTTGAGTTCTGTGTGTCAACAGTACATATTCAGAGATTTTGTTGAGGACCAATATTAAGTTCTGCCACAAGTTTTGTTACAAGTAAACACTCACCATAACAGATTCTAAGAGCTTTCATATTATGGGATAATGGAGTTAATTTGCAATTATAGTATACATATTACTGGAAGTCACACTTCTGTATGTCCTGGAGAAAAAAACAGGTCTCCATATGAATTAGAAAGTTTAAAAGATTTAATTTAGAGATAGTTGATGATGTTATGTAAAATTCTTTTTTTGATCCTGTATTGTTATTTGGTGGCTTGTTTTGAAAGAGGATTTTTCTAGGGATGATTTAAAATATTTCATATAGGGGAAAGTTTGGTGAACCTATATATCATGCTAGACACTAGAGCAAGAGTTAAAAGGTCTTGCCTGTTAGTAGCACTCAATTAGGATTAACTTTTTTTTTTTTAACTGTTACATATTCTGGAATAAAACCTGAGGAGCTGTTTGTTGTATAGAATTATTTATTGTAGATACCTTATTTTATCTAGTTCTTCAGTTTTCTTTATTTCTGAAATAGAAATTTAGAACAAAACTTTTATTATGGGCTATCCTTACATAACTTTTTATAGTGATATTTGCTATAAATGGGAATTTGCTTTTACTAACAGATCTTTGACAGTGAATTTTTTTTTAAATTTTTTTATTGAAGTATGGTTGATTTTCAATGTTGTGTTAGTTTCAGAAGTATAGCAAAGTGAATCAGTTATATTAATACATATACATATATCCTCTGTGTTTTAGATTCTTTTCCCATAGACTATTGGGAAGTTGACTGTGATAAGTTAAATATGTATACCATTAAGAAAATAGCAAAACAGATAATAGCTAATGATAAAATAGATTAAATGAAATACTTGAAACAAATATGTTTCACAGTTCTAAAGAAAGATGGGGAAGAGGAAAAGAAACAAAAGCTAGGAAAAAAGTAACATAGTACATTTTGACTCAAATATATGATAATTAAATATATTATAAATGGTCTAGTACTTCAATTAAGAGTGCCAGGTTAGATCACTGTGATCTAACCAGTTAGATCTATGTTATCTGACTATGTGCTATCTACAAGAAACCCACCTTATTTGTAACCTGTGTCTTTATATTTAAAAGGATGGAAAAAGATACTGTATAAACAGTAAATATAAAAACATTGGAGTGCGTATATTGTGTTAGACAAAGGAGACTTCAAACAAGGAAAATATTACAAGGGGTAGAGGGCATTTCATAGTGAAAAAAGGATCAATTCATTGAGAAAACTCAGCAGTTGTAAATGTTAGGCATCCAATAACAGAGTGAAGCAAACACTGACAGTTGAAAGGAGCAATGGGCAAATCCACAGTTTAGTTGGAAATTGCAGTGTTCTCAATAATTGATAGAACATGCAGGCAAGAAAAAAATCAAGAAGGATATAAAAGGTTTATACAAACACTATGAGTGAACTGTACCTAATTGACATTTACAGAACACTGCCCACATAATTTTCAAGCGCACATGGAAGATTTATCAAAACAGACTGTGTCCTGGGATATAAAACATATTTCAACACATTTCAAAGGATTAAAATTATATAGAGAGTACTCTGACTACAATGAAATTAAAAAGATACCTGGAAAATCTCCCAAGTATTTGCAAGTTAAGTAACATACTTCGAAATAAACTTTAAAGAAGAATTTACAAGGGAAATTAGAAAATCTTTGACCTGACTGAAAATGAAACCCAGTCTGTCAAAATTTGTGGTATACAGCTAAAGCAGTGATTTAGGAGGAAAACATATAACTGCTAAATAAATGTCTAAAATCAGTGACCCAAGCCTCCCCCTTAAGAAGTCAGAAAAAGAGCAAACTAAGTAGGAGAGAAATAAAGAGTTGAAATAAATGAAATAGAAAGCAACTCTGAATAACCCTGTATTCATTAAAAAAAAAAATTGTGTTTGTAATTAAAAGCATTTCCACAAAGAGAAGTCCAGGCCCATGTGACTTTATTAGTGAGTTCTATCAAACATTTAAGGCAGAAATAGTGACAGGATTTTCACAAATTTTAGAGAACACGCCACCAGCATTACCTTGATACCAAACCAGGCAAAAATGTTACAAAAAAAGAAAACTATAGCTCAGTATCCCTCATGAATACATATGTAAAACTCATTAACAAAATATTAGCAAATTGAATCTAGCTCTTTATATGTTTTATCCTGTATGATACATCATGACCAGTTGGGCTTAACCCCAGTTGCAAGGTAGATTGAACATTAAAAGTCAGTGTTATCTACTATATTAATGAAATAAAGACAAAAAGCTAAATAATCTTATAATAGGTTCATAGAAAGTACTTGAAAAAAAGTTTAGCACTAATTTGTGATAAAAGCTCTCAGCTGGCTATGAATAGAAGGGAACTTTGTCAATCTGATAAAAGGTGTCTATTAAAAACCTACATTGAACCTCACACTTAAATGGTGGAAGATTGAGTGCTTTCAACCCAATTTCCAGAACAAGTCAATTCACAACTTCTTTACAGCATGTTCTGAAGGTCCTAGCCAGGTGCAGTAAGGCAAATAAAAGGAATAAGCTTATAGATTGGAAAAGAAAAGTAAAATTATGTTTATTTTTAGATGTCTTACGGATGACATGATTATGCATGTAGAATGTTCTGAGTGATTTAAAAAAATGGCTAGAGTTTAAGTTTAGCTAGATTACAAGTTGAATTTATGCAACACATCACTTGGGTTTCTTTACACTTGCAATGTATAATTGGCAATTGAAATTTGAAAAGCAATACAGTTTGCAGTAGCATCAAATAGGATAAATAAAGAAATGTTCCCTGAGAACAGAAGAGTTGAGAATATTTCTTAGAGATCCTTGTAATAGAAGTTGTTTTGTATTGCCATTTCATTAAGGTACAAAGGACTAAAGAACACTCATTTGTTTATAAGCACATCTTCATTAAATACCTTTATGTGGAGAAGGAAATGGCTGCCCACTCCAGTATTCCTCCCTGGGAAATCCCGTGGGCAGAGGAGCTTGGTGGACTATAGTCCATGTGGTTTCAAAGAGTTGGATACGGCTTAGCAACTAAACAGCAGCAGCAAATTGCATTTTATAGTTCTTTTTTCACACCTAGTGTTTTTTAAAACACATTTTATTATTAAAAAACTTTGTATAAAAGCATAACAGAATAAATAAATAAATACCTATTATGTAATAGTAAAGAACAGGGGAGCCTGGTGTGCTGCAGTCCATGGGGTTGCAAAGAGTTGGATTCGATTTAGTGACTGAATGACAACAACAAATGTAATAGATACTGTGCCAGGGACATTGTGTGTGTGTGTGTGCATGCTCGTGTTCATTAGCTCAGTTGTGGCTGACTCTGAGGCCTGTGAACTGCAGCCCGCCAGGCTCCTCTGTCTATGGAGTTTTCCAGGCAAGAATACTGGAGTGGGCTGCCATTTCCTATTCCAGGAGATCTTCCGGACCCAGGGATTGAACCACATATCTTGTGTCTCCTGCATTGGCAGACAGGTTCTTTACCACTAGCGCCACCTAGAAAGTCCAGGGACATAGTACAGTAGTGAATAAAAGATTATCTCTTCACTCATGGAGATTATAATCTAGTGGAGACTGAAGGGAGAAATAGATTTAGGGTGCTGAGTTACTAGCATTGGTTTAGCATTTTTTATTTAGATCATGTTCAAAACCTTTTGCCTTTTAGTTAGAACTTCAATATTGTGACTTGCTGAATAACCGGGCCTCTATGGGGGCAAACTATTTTGTTGTAATAGGGTAGTTAAAACTTGTTGGTTTGGTTGGTTAAAGTTCAGTATTAAGGATGGTCCATTCATATCTTCCCATACTCCCATTAAGCACCAGCTTTATTTCAGGCACTATTTTACCCACCTTTCCGATATATACTATTATTTTATTTAGTCCTTACAGTATCTCTAAGGTGAGTGGTTTTTCCTGTTTTATCACAGATGAGAAGACCAGAGCTCATAGAGCTTAAGTGATTTGCCTAGTTCCTTACAGGGATTCAGTGATTCAGTCCCATACCGGTCTTATTTTATTTTATTTTTTTACCGGTCTTATTTTAAACTGTTGGTATCGCTGTCCTCAGTCATTTTTCTGTTGGTCACACCACTGGGCTGTCCCATTCTTCCCATTCCGGAAATGCAAGTAAGTGAGAGCAATTTTTCTAGTGCTGAGTTTGAGTCTGTTCTATGTTTTACTTCAAAAGTAAATCAGAAGAAAAAGACTGTTAAGCGATACAGTTTTTGGTGCTCTTCACAGATGATATCAAGATACCAGTTTTATTTTGGCTTTAATACACTTTAATGGAAGGCACAGTCCGTTTAAATTTTGATGTTTAATTCTGAGCCACGGGCTGTGTGCCTTGGAAAATAATGTGTTTTAGGGATGTAAATAACAGTAACCTAGCTAAGTTTTTTACATGGGTTTTACCAAAGGTTAGTATTGTGATTTTTGGAATTGAAAGATGAGCAGATGAGATTGCCAGGCCTTGGTGGGAAACCTCCAACTGTCTTTCCCCAATCAGATAGGTAGAAATTTGAAGCAGCTAGGATCTGTGTGTGTAGGAGGTAGGGCGATTGATTATATAAACTTAAAATTACTCTCTTAAATTCTAGCCCTTGACGGGGCATAAAGGGCATTAGTGATGTCTGCCTGGCCTTTTTTTTTTTTGGCCATGCCATGCAGGATTTTAGTTCCCTGGCCAGGGATTGAACCTGTGCCCCCTGCAGTGGAAGCTCAGAATCCTAACCACTAGACTACCAGGGATTTCCCTGCCTGGCTTTCTACAGATGAGTCAACTGAAGATCAGGGAATTCCCTGGTGGTCCAGTGGTTAGGACTCTGAGCTTCCACTGCAGGGGTACAGGTTCAGTCCCTGGTTGGGGAACTAAAATCCCACAAGCCATGTGTAGCACGGCCAAAAATAAATAAACTGAAGATCAGATAGAGCGCTGACTTGCTAATGATTGTGCCGCAGTCAGTAAATGACAGAACTGGAGTTTAGACTTCTGCCTCCTGTCATTATACCAGTATATTGGGCTCTGCGGTAAGAGTTCTGTTAGACTGTTTCCTGTAGGCAAGGGTTTGTTCTTACCAATTAATTAATGATCTCTTCAAAACAGTAAAAGCCAGGAACCTTATATTTATTGCTCATCAAACTTTCTTTTTTTTTTTCTTTTAAAATATGGAACGCTTCACGAATTTGCATGTCATCCTTGCGCAGGGGCCATGCTAATCTTCTCTGTATCGTTCCAATTTTAGTATATGTGCTGCCGAAGTGAGCACTCAAACTTTCTTTAGAGTTATGTACCTCTTGGGCATTTTAATTCTGGATTATGTTGATATTTTTATTTTTGTTCTTATGATGATTTCTTCTGTGTTATCTCTACTATAAATGTGCCCCATGATTTTGTTCAGTTTCCTTTTTCTATCTAAATATCTGTAAGTGTTGACTTTGTAGTTTTTAGTCAAAAAAGGAGAGTTGTTTTTTTTTTAACATAAGGAGTAAGGTTAAAAGCTAAATTGTAAGCTTTATAATAAGCTATATAGTTCATATACTGTTGCTTCTATGTGCATGGAAATTATATTTCTTTCCCTTAGGATTAGTTTTTTTTTTTAATGATTAATTTTCAGAACACATGCATGCTTTTATAATAGGACTATAATTGTTAGGAGAAGCTTGGGTATGTATCCACTTAGATTTTTAAAATACTATACTTATCCACTTGCATGCATATTTACCTGTAGAAAGCATACCGTATTGATTTTTATGACTTTTACAAAAGTTGAATCATACTATCATTATTGTTCTGAACTTATTTTTCACACAGCAGATAATTTTGAGATCCGCCATAAAGATGTTGTTATATATAGACCTAATTTAGATCACTATTTAAATAATCATCCTGTAAACACATTTGTAGAATGGTCTTTTGTCACTTACCTACAGAAGTATTATATGAGATAAGAGATTTGGAACTAGAGGAAGAAAACAGTACCCTGACCCTTTCCATAGATGATCGGGAAGCTCTGGAGCGCAGGATTGTGTTTGTTGCTCTTCTGTATCCAATAACAGTGTATGCAATAGCAGTGCAGTCCCATGTCTGTCAGTACTTCCTGTATTGAGCAAGAGTCTGCTGGATTTTTTTTTAAACACTTTTATTGAGATATAATTCTCACAACAGACAATTTACTCAATTAAGATATGCAATTCAGTGACTCCAGGTGGACTTATAGAAATGTGAAACCATTACCACTGTCAATTTTCGAACATTTTCATTACCTCAAAAAATAAAAACAAAAAATCCTTACCCTTTAGCTTTCACCCTCAAAATTCACCCCCTTTTCTCGGTGCTTATTGTTTAGTTGCTAAGTCAGTCTGACTCTTTGCATCCCCATGGACTGTGGCCTGCCAGGCTCCTCTGTCCATGGGATTTCCCAGACAAGAACACTGGAGTGGGTTGCCATTTCCTTCTCCAGAGGATCTTCCCCACCCGGAGTTTGAACCCACGTCTCCTGCATTGCAGGTGGGTTCTTTATCACTGAGCCACCCGGGAAGCCCCCTCTCAGTGCCAGGCAGCCATTCATCTACTTTTTGCCTCGATTATATTTCACCAGTTCTGAACATTTAGTATAAATAGAATCATACAGTGTGTGGTCCTTTGTGATTGGCTTCTTTCACTTGGCATCGTGTTTATAAGGTTCATTCCTGTATCTGAACTTCATTTCTTTTTATTGCCAAATAATATTCCATTGTATGGATATACTTCATTTTGTCTATTCATTCTTTCAGTTGATGGACGTTTGGGTTATTTCCGTATTTTGGCTATTATGAATAGTGTGCCATGAACATTCATGTACATGTTTTTGTGTGTGCATATGTTTTCATTTCTCTTGGGTATATTCCTTGGAGTGAAATTGCTGGATCTTATGGTTAAGAGATAGTCCATTAAGGGATTAATATAAGACTTAAGAATCTTTTTTTATTTATTTATTTAATTTTAATTTTTATTTTTTATTAGTTGGAGGCTAATTACTTCACAACATTTCAGTGGGTTTTGTCATACATTGATATGAATCAGCCATAGAGTTACGCGCATTCCCCATCCCGATCCCCCCTCCCACCTCCCTCTCCACCCGATTCCTCTGGGTCTTCCCAGTGCACCAGGCCCAAGCACTTGTCTCATGCATCCCACCTGGGCTGGTGATCTGTTTCACCATAGATAATATACATGCTGTTCTTTCGAAACATCCCACCCTCACCTTCTCCCACAGAGTTCAAAAGTCTGTTCTGTACTTCTGTATCTCTTTTTCTGTTTTGCATATAGGGTTATCGTTAACCATCTTTCTAAATTCCATATATATGTGTTAGTATGCTGTAATGTTCTTTATCTTTCTGGCTTACTTCACTCTGTATAATGGGCTCCAGTTTCATCCATCTCATTAGAACTGATTCAAATGAATTATTTTTAACGGCTGAGTAATATTGCATGGTGTATATGTACCACAGCTTCCTTATCCATTCATCTGCTGATGGGCATCTAGGTTGCTTCCATGTCCTGGCTATTATAAACAGTGCTGTGATGAACATTGGGGTGCACGTGTCTCTTTCAGATCTGGTTTCCTCAGTGTGTATGCCCAGAAGTGGGATTGCTGGGTCATATGGCAGTTCTATTTCCAATTTTTTAAGAAATCTCCACACTGTTTTCCATAGCGGCTGTACTAGTTTGCATTCCCACCAACAGTGTAAGAGGGTTCCCTTTTCTCCACACCCTCTCCAGCATTTATTGCTTGTAGACTTTTGGATAGCAGCCATCCTGACTGGCGTGTAATGGTACCTCATTGTGGTTTTGATTTGCATTTCTCTAATAATGAGTGATGTTGAGCATCTTTTCATGTGTTTGTCTTTTTTTTTTTTTTTTTTTTTAAGTCATTAGTTTAACCATTAGAGGAACTGCCAGACTGTTTTCCAAAGTGGCTGTGCCTTTTTACCTCTCCACCTGCAGTGTGTGAGGGTTAAACTTTCTCCATATCCTTGTCTGTCTTGTTGGTTATATGTACCAGACTTCCATAGGAAGGTTGTCCAGGAGAAAAGATAGTTAAAGGATTTTTTATTGTTTTTATGGTTGGATTTGCTTGTCTGAAAATGGATGTTAATAAATTACATGGTTAAGATTTTGCCACTTATTTAAGACTGAAATGCTCTTAAAAATCATTAATATTAGTTAAGGATTTTCCTGACAGTGTACTGTAATCTTTTATTTGCTTGTCAAAACACAGTTATTCATTTAAAATCACCCCACTGATTTGACTGTGCTGAGGTGTGAAAAGGTGGTTCTACTAATAGCTAAGAAAGGTATGGTTTTAATTCTTTATTAGGTCTACTGTTTAATGGAGTATCCTTTAATTACCTCAGATAGTTTGACCCTGTAGTCAGCTGTGCTCTTTTATACTTAAACTTTTGTCTGCTGTTCTCAATCTCTTTTAAGATGCCAATTTAGTTCAAGGAGGAAATGAAGACTTTAGAAACTCAACAAATGTTGACATTTAAACTTTTACAAGAGTGAAAGATTAACCTTTGGCCCCTGTTTCTACAAGGTTCATATAGGCTTCATTCATCTGCTAAAGACTGGTTGTCAGCATTTGTATTTTAACCTCAGTTTTCATAAGTTTACAACTTATCCACAAGGCTTTCTTTAGGCTTAAAACTGAAGTATGTTTAACCACACCCCCCTCCCCCCCAAAGTTCATTTAGGTATATTAGAAGTGTGTTTTACTTTGTTTTTTGGGAGCCTTGCTTCTTATAAACGAGAAACTTGACTTTTGTCTATTTTTTAAACTGTCCATTTGATGTTTTGCTTAAAAAAATCATTAGCAGTATACAGGATAATCAAAGGTAATCAAAGGGTCACAAAGAGTCAGACACAATTTAGCTATTGAACAACAACAGGATAATCAGCATGTTAGCATAGAAAATAGGGCTTTCACTGAGGAATGTTAACTTATTATCATACATTGTTTAAAAAAATTTTTTTTCCCCTTTATCCTTATGCAAAAAAACAAACTGTTGTGTCAGAGACTGACTTTCAGTAGATTGAAGATTAGGAACCAATAAATCCAGAGCTGGAGAGGAAGGGGGAAATGGAGAGGGTAACTGGGGTAAGTGAGGGCTTACCCGAAGGAGAAAACCGGAAGTGGATGCTGCTGGCTTTGTGTGTCGTTCAGTCGCTAAATCCTGCTCGCCTCTTTGTGACTCCATGGACTGCAGCATGTCAGGCTTCCCTGTCTTTCGCTCTCTCCCAGAGTTGGCTCACACTCGTGTCCATTGAGTCCCTGATGCCATCCAACCCTCTCATCCTCTGTCCCCTCCTTCTCCTACCCTCAATCTTTTCCAGCATCAGGATCTTTACCAATGAATTGGCTCTTCACATTAGGTGGCCAAAGTATTGGAGCTTCAGCCTCTGTGTCAGTCCTTCCAATGTGTATTCAGGGTTGATTTCCTTTAGGATTGACTGGTTTGATCTTGTCCAAGGGACTCTCTAGAGTCTTCTCCAGCACCACATTGCAAAAGCTTCAGTTCTTTGGTGCTCAGCCTTCTTTATGGTCTAACACTCACATCTGTACATGAATACTGGAAGAACCATAGCTTTGACTATACAGACCTTTGTTGTCAAAGTTATATCTCTGCTTTTTAATATGGTGTCTAGGTTTGTCATAGCTTTCCTTCTAAGGAGCAAGCACTTTTAATTTCGTGGCTGCAGTCACTGTCCACAGTGATTTTGAAGCCTAAGAAAATAAAGTCTGTCACTGTTTCCATTTTTTTCCTCCATTTGCCATGAAGCAATGGAACCAAATACCATGATCTTCGTTTATTTGAATGTTGAGTTTTAAGCCAACTCTTTCACTCTTCTCTTTCACCCCCATCAAGAAGCTCTTTATAAAGTTCCTCTTCCCTTTCTACCATTAGAGTGGTATCATCTACATATCTGAGGTTGTTAATATTTCTTCCGGCAATCCTGATTCCACCTTGTGATTCATCCAGCCTGGCATTTCTCATGATGTACTCTGTGTATAAGTTAAATAAACAGGGTGACAGTATACAAACTGACATACTTCTTTTCCACTTTTGAATCAGTCCATTATTCCATGTCTGGTTCTAACTGTTGCTTCTTGACCAGCATAGAGGTTTCTAAGAAGACAGATAAGGTGGTCTGGTATTCTCATCTCTAAGAATTTTCCAGTTTCTTGTGATCCACACAGTCAAAGTCTTTCCTGCAGTCAGTAAAGTAGAAGTAGATGCTTTTCTGGAATTTCTTTGCTTTCTCTGTGACCCAACAAATGTGGGCAATTTGATCTCTGGTTCCTCTGCCTTTTCTAAATCCAGCTTGTACATCTGGAAATTCTTGGTTTACATACTGTTGAAGCCTAGCTTGAAGGATTTTGAGCATTACCTTAGCATGTGAAATGAGCATAATTGTACAGTAGTTTGAACATTCTTTGGCATTGCCTTTCTTTGAAATTGAAATGAAGACTGACCTTTTCCATTCCTGTGGCCACTGCTGGCAATTGCAGCCTTTTAACAGCATCATCTTTTAGGATTTGAAATAGCTCAGCTGGAATTCTGTCACCTCTACTAGCTTTGTTCGTAGCAATGCTTCCTAAGGCCCGCTTGACTTTACACTCCAGGATGTTGGCTCTAGTTGAGTGACTATACCACTGTGGTTATCTGCTCAGCCGTGTCCAACTCTGAGACCCCATGGACTATACAGTCCATGGAATTTTCCAGGCCAGAATACTGGGGTGGATATTTGATCCACTTCTCTAGGGGATCCTCCCAACCTAGGGATGGAACCCAGGTCTCCCACATTGCAGACAGATTCTTTACCAGCTGAGCCACAAGAGGACCCCTTATCCAGGTCATTGAGACCTTTTTTGTATAATTGTTATGGGTATTCTTGCCATCTCTTCTACTTTTGTTAGGTCTTTGCCACTTCCATTCTTTATCATGCCCATCTTTGCATGAAATGGTCCCTTGGTATCTCCAGTTTTCTTGAAGAGATCTCCAGTCTTTCCCATTCTGCTGTTTTCTTTATTTCTTTGCATTGTTCACTTAAGAAGGCTTTTTTATGTCTCCTTGCTGTACTCTGGGGCTCTGCATTCGGATTGGTATTATCTTTTCCTTTCTCCTTTACCTTTCGCTTCTTTTTTCAGCTGTTGGTAAGGACGACTCAGACGACCATTTTTTCCTTCTTGCATTTCTTTTCCTTGGAGATGGTTTTGGTCACTGCCTCCTGTTTGATGTTATCAATCTCCATCCATAGTTCTTCAGGTGCTCTATCAGATCTAATGCCTTGAATCTATTTGTCACCTCCACTATATAATCATAAGGGGTTTGATTTAGGTCATATGTGAATGGCCTAGTGGTTTTCCCTCCTTTCTTCAGTTTAAGCCTGAATTTTGCAATAAGGAGGAGCTCATGATCTGAGTCACAGTCAGCTCCAGGTCTTGTTTTTTCTGACTATATAGAACTTCTCCATCTTCAGCTGCAAAGAATATAATCAGTCTGAGTTGGGTATTGACCATCTGGTGATGTCCATGTGTAGTTGTCTTTGTGTTGTTGAAAGAGGGTGTTTGCTATCACCAGTGTGTTCTCTTGGCAAAACTTTTTTAGCCTTTGCCGTGCTTCATTTTGTACTCCAAAACCAAACTTGCCTGTTATTCCAGGTATCTCTTGACTTCCTGCTTTTGCCTTCCAGTCCCCTATGAGGAAAAGGGCATCTTTTTGATTTGGTGTCAATTCTATAAGGTCTTGTAGGTCTTCATAGAACATTTAACTTCTGCTTCTACAGCATTAGTGATTGGGGCATAGACTTGAATTACTGTGATACTGAATGGTTTGCCTTGGAAATGAACAGAGATCATTTTGTTGTTTTTGAGATTGCACCCAAGTACTGCATTTTGGACTCTCTTGTTGCTTATGAAGTTACAAGTTACATGATATTAATATGAAAATCTAAGTGAAAATAGTTAATTTCCATCCAAGATAGTAGATATTAATATTGACAAAAATAAGATGTAAAAATCAGAATAGACTTCTGTAACCAAGAAAAAAAATAAAGGTGATTACAAAATTATTTCCTCCTCCTCCTCTTCCTCCTACTACTTTGAAGCAGTGCAAAAAAAAAACACTCCCTAGTTAGTGGTGGTCTGTCCTAACCTTTTAAGAAATAAATAATTCTCATGTTAAATAATAACATAGATATAAATAAACTCTGATAACAAAACCTGACACATATGAGAAAGTCAAAGTATAACCTAATCTCATTTATGAATACATGTATATATGTTTAAGTTCAAGTAAAAATATTTGCAAATGGCCAATTATTTTGTTTCAGAGGGTTTATCTGAAGAATGTCTGACAAGTTCAGTGTTTTTAAAATATGTCACTGAATGTGGAGATGACTCTTAACCAATATATCTGGAGTACAGCTGATTGACAGTAGCACAGTATACGAACATGTCTAGAGTGTAGCTGAAGACAGTAGCACATATTTTGAAGCCAGGTTGCCTAGGTCTGGATCCTGGCACTGCTTCTTGGCAGCTGGGTGACCTTGGGAAGTTTACTAAACTTCTCTTACAGTTTTCTCATCTAATAATAAGACTGCTAATAGCTATCTTAGAAGTTTGTCATCAGTTTCCTAGGGCTGTTGTAACATAGACTGAGTGGCTTAAACAACAGAAATTTATTTTCTCACAAATGCTGGAGGCTAGAACTTCAAGATCAAGGTGTCAGTAGGACTGATTCCTTTGAGGCTTTCTCTCCTTGGCTTGCAGATGGCCACCTTCTCATTGTGTCTTTATGTGGTCTTTCTTCTGTGCGTGCATGTCTGGTGTTTCTGTGTCCTAATTTCCACTTTGTGTAAGGACATCAGTCATTTTGGATTAGTATTCACCCTACTGACACATTTTAGCTTCATTACCTCTTCAAAGGTCATGTCTCCAAATACATTCTGAGGTTTTGGGGTTAGGACTTGAGTATATAAATTTAAGGAGGACAGAGTTGAGCCCATAACAGGTTTCTAGGAGGATTAAATGCACTAATATAGAGTATTTGACCATGTAGCAAGCTCTGCCTAAGTATTGTCTACCATTATTGCTTAACCACAGCAAGTAGTTATATAATACATATAAATAATAAAAATGATCATACATTAAAAATCTTAAAAGTACTTACAGATTCAAAGAAAGTTGTAAAAAAGAATGTACAAGGAGTTTCCATGTACCCCTTTTCTCCCATACTGTGAACAACTTATGTAATTATAGTACAATATTAAAACCAAGAAGTTGACATTGGTGAAATCCACAGAGCTTATTCAGATTTCATGTTATACACGCATCATTTGTGTCTGTGTGTGTACAGGTACTTCTGTGACATTTTATTGCTTGTGTAGCTTACTGTATTCACCATCCCAGTCAAGATGCAGAACTGCCCCATCTCAGAACTCTCTCCCACTACTCCTTTGTAGCCACCCCCGTTCCTTCCCTCGAAACCCTAACTCCTGACGTCCATTCATCTGCTTTTCATCTCTATAAATACTATCATTTCAAGAATTGTATGTGTTATAAATATATATGTATGTATATATATATATAATGTAGTATATAACTTTTTGAGATTAGCCTTTTTCACTTGGCATAATTTCCTTAGAGCCCATCAAAGTTGTTGCATATATAAATAGTTCATCCCTCTTTATTGTTGAGTAGTACTCCGTGGTGTGGATATATCACAATATAAAGGCTATTTGGTTTGTTTCTAGTTTTTTGGTTATTACCAATAAAGCCACTGTGAACATGAGTGTACAGGTTTTTGCATGAACATTTTCTGGAGCTAATGTGTCTATGATTTGCCTCTTCATCTTTTTGGTGGGATCTTTTGCTAAGTAAAAGTTTTTAATTTTGGTAAAGTTCCATTTGTTAATGTCTCCTTTTATGGATCAAGCTTTTGGTGTAAGACCTCTTCACCTAGTCCTGGGTTCTGATGACTTTCTCCCTTTTCTCTTCCCCTACATGTTTTCTGTGGGTCTGTTTTTCACTTGTTGTGAGAATCAAATGTGCTAATATAGAATACTCAGCCCATAGAAGTACACATGTGTTAGTTATTGCACTACCAAATAAACATTTTTTTGTAAATAAGAATTATATCGTTTTTTAAGATTCCATATAATGAGAGAGATCATAAGATATTTATCTTTCTCTGTCTCACTGACTTCACTTGATAATCTCTAGGTCATCCATGTCCTGCAAGTGGCATTATTTCATCTTTTTGTGGCTGGGTAGTATTCCATTGTATATAAATAACGCATCATCTTTATCCATTAAACTGTCAGTGGACATTTAGGTTGCTTCCACATCTTGGTTATTGTAAATAGTGCTGCAGTGAACATTGGGGTGCATGTATTTTTTCAAATTATGATTTTCTCCTGGTATGTGCCCAGGAATGGGATTTCTTGATTACATAATAGGTCTATTTTTAGTTTTTCAAGGCATCTCTATACTGTTCTCTATAGTGGTGTATCAGTTTACATTCCATCAACAGTGTAGGAGAGTTCACTTTTTTCCACACCCTGTCCAGCATTTATTTTTTGTTGGTTTTTGATGATAGACATTCTAACTGTCGTGAAGTGATACCTCATTATAGTTTTGATTTGCATTTCTATAATTTTGGCCATCTGTATGTCTTTTTTTTTTAAATTTATTTTTGACTGTGCTGGGTCATTGTTGCTGGCCTCAGGTTTTCTCTAGTTGAAACAAGCAGGGGCTACTCTCCAGTTGCAGTGCACAGGCTTTTCATTGCAGTGGCTTCTCTTGTTATAGAGCATGGACTCCAGGGCATGCTGGCTTCAGTAGTTACGGTGCATAGACTTAGTTGCCCCATGGCACATGGAATCTTCCTGGACCAGGGATCAAACCTGGGTTCTTTGTATTGGCAGGCAGATTTTTAACCACTGGACTATCAGGGAAGTCTTATATGTCTTCTTTGGAGAAATATCTGTTTAGATCTTCTGCCTATTTTTTAATTGCATTGTCTTTTTTTTTTTTTTTGACATACAGCTGCGTGTTGGTCGGTTGCTTTGTTTGCAAATATTTTCTTCCATCCTGTGAGTTGTCTTCATTTTCTTTATGGTTTCTTTTGCTGTGCAGAAGCTTTCAAGTTTAATTAGGTCCTATTTGTTTGTTTTTATTTTTATTTTCATTATTCTAGGAGGTGAATCAAGAAAGATATTGCTGCAATTTATGTTAAAGAGTATTCTGCTTATGTTTTCCTCTAAGAGTTTTATGGTGTCCAGCCTTACATTTAAGTCTTTGATCCATTTCGAGTTTATTTTTGTTTATGTTGTTAGCGATGTTCTGATTTCATTTTTCACTTGTAGCTGTCCAGTTTTCCCAGTACCATTTATTGAAGAGACTGTCTTTCTCCATTGTGTATTTTTCTTGCCTCCTTTGTTGTAGATTAGTTGACCATAGGTGCATGAGTTTATTTCTGGGCTTTCTATCCTGTTGTGCTGATCTGTTTTTCTGTCTTTGTGCTAGTGCCGTGCTGTTTTTTAGCCACACAACATGGCAGGGGAGATCTCTGTTCCCTGACCAGGGCTCAAACCTGTAGCCCCTGCACGGCAGGTGCAGAGTCTAACCACTGGACTGCCGGGGAGGTCAGTACCGTACTGCTTTGATGACTGTAGCTTGGTCGTATAGTCTGAACTCAAGGAGTCTGATTCTTCAAGCTCCATTTTTCTTTCTCAGGATTGCTTTGGCTTTTGGAGTGTTTTGTGTTTCAGTATAAATTTTAGATTTCTTTTGTTCTAGTTCTGTGAAAAATGCTATTGGTAAAGGAGATCAGTCCTGGGTGTTCATTGGAAGGACTGATGCTAAAGCTGAAACTCCAGTACTTTGGCCATCTCATGCGAAGAGTTGACTCATTGGAAAATACCCTGATGCTGGGAGGGATTGGGGGCAGGAGGAGAAGGGGCCGACAGAGGATGAGATGGCTGGATGGCATCACCGACTCAATGGACATGAGTTTGAGTGAACTCTGGGAGTTGGTGATGGACAGGGAGGCCTGGCGTGCTGTGATTGATGGGGTCGCAAAGAGTCAGACACGACTGAGCGACTGAACTGAACTGAATTTGATAGGGCTTTCTTTGAATTTGTAGATTGCCTTGGGTCATGTGTTCATTTTGACAATATTGATTCTCCAGTCCAAGAGCATGGTATATCTCTCGTCTGTGTCTGTCTTTATGCCAGTGCCATACTATGTTTGATTACTGTAGCTTTGTAATAAGTGGATTTAGGACACCTTGAACTTTATCTTTTACAAGACTGGTTCTTTGCAGTCTTATTACAGTTTTTAATGGTAAAGCACTCGAGGAGTTACTTTGAAAAAGAAGAACACAACAATGGTTTTTTAACAATATAATTTCGTTTTATTTATTTGTTTTTGACTGTGCTGGGTCTTCATTGCTGCGAGGGCTTTTCTCTAGTTGCAGTGTGCAGGGGCTGCTTTCTAGTTGTGGTGCGTGGGCTTCTTGTTGCATTGTCTTCTCCTGTGGAACACAGGCTCTAAGGCATGCGGTCTTCAATAGTTGCAGCACGTGGGGTCAGTAGTTGTGGCTCCCAGGCTCTAGAGTATAGGCTCAGTAGTTGTGGTGCACAGGCTTAGTTGCTCTTCGGTATGTGAGATCTTCCTGGATCAGGAATCAAACCTGTGTCTCCTGCTTTGGCGGGTGGATTCTTTACCATTGTGCCACCAGGGAAGCCCAACAGTGTTCTTTATGGTGATTATTTATGTTGTTTTATTCAAAGCAGTAAAATGAGAAACAAGAGGTATAAATTGTAGAAAAGTGAAAGTGAAGTCGCTCAGTCATGTCCGACTCTTTGCAACCCCATGGACTGTGGCTACCAGGCTTCTCCATCCATGGGATTTTCCAGGCAAGAATACTGGAGCGGGTAGCTGTTCCCTTCTCCAAGGGATCTTCCCGACCCAGGGATCAAACCCAGGTCTCCTGCATTGCACACAGACGCTTTACTCTCTGAACCACCAGGAATACGTAAACTTATTATTTATAACTACTATAATTTATATCTGGACAAGGAAGTCAAGAGGAACAAACATGATTAGGCTGAATAACAACTCAGTAATTGGCTAAATGAAATATATGAAAATTATATAATTCCTGAATGTCAGCAGTGTAAGGAAAATAGGAAAAATTGAATCCTAGTTATTCTAACTTGGGAGATGAAGGCGAAGATGTCAGAGTGGTGAATGAGAGTTAAACTTTAGTAACCCATAAGCTTTTATATCTTTGGGCATAATTTTCCCCTAGGGATAATAATTGAGGCCAGAGGCTTGAACTGGAACTGTCAAAAACTGGGGATTGGGAAGGGGCACACTTGTCTATGAATTAGGGCTAATAAAACTGTCCACCAATCCAGGACATAGGATGGAAGATAACTGCTTAACTTTGGCTTGTGGCTGTTAAAAGCCACAAGAAATGGAAACTCCAGCTTTGTGTGAAAATCCTAGGCCGGAAAACTAATGTGTTAATATATTTGGAACTGGTGAATATTGTAGGGCATTAGCAGAGGTGACCATTAAAATACCCTTGGGATTGATTGCTCCTTAACCCCTGAAACGTGGAGGACTCCCCCAAAGCTGTTTATGTACTCATACAAAACTCATAAAGCACCTTAGTAAAAAGATCCAACAAATGAGAGAGTTTACAATTGAGGGGCAGATAATAATAGACTGGAACTTAATTATCCAATATATAGTCCATATTCAATTTCTGCCTTTGTCCCAATAATGTCCTTTATTTGGTTTTGCTTTTGCTTTGTTTTATGATCCATAGTCAAATCAAGGATCATACATTGAATTTTGTCATGCCTTTTTATCCTTCTGTAGTTTAGTTCAGTTTGTTTCTGTGTTTTTTGGGGGTTTTTTATGATAGCTACATTTTTTAAAGATAACATTGTTTGCCTAAAAGACTTTGGTTGGCTCTCTTACTAGACTGTAAGCTGTTTTAGAACAGGGAATGTGTGTCATTTATCCCTGTTAATAAATTTAATCTAATGATTTTATAATAATTTAGGATGCTGTGCTTCAGAAAAGGACAGGGAAAGGGAGGATTAAATGATTCTTAATCCTGTTTTTCTTTTGGTTAGCCACACATACTCCAGGAACCACAAGGATCTTTTTGCCTATTGCTTTGATATTTCAAACACTACAGTGTACACCACTATTATGTACACTTTACAGTTCATATCATAATTGCTTAAAAAAAAAAAATAGGTTCTGGATCTTCAGTTCTCTTTTGCCAGTATTCAACCCATTGGCCATTGCCTTTTGAAAGTGAGAGTTGGTGGGTAAAATGAATGGTTAAAATATGTTAATAGTATATGATTTTATTACTATCCAAGGGAGGTAAAATACTTCTTGACAGTTACAATAAAGATAATTCATAAACAGGATATTTTTAACATTTAGGCATAGAAAGATTCAGTTTAAATTATTATAGAATTCTTATTTAAGTAAAGCTTTTTTTAAACATCATAGAACTCTATTATATCATTAAAGGAATAAGTCCTTGATTGATTTATGTCACTGGGAATACTTGATTTGATTTCTTCTTCCTAGTTTCCCTTTATTTTTTTTCTTTGCAGTTTTACAAGCATCTCACTATGAAGCTCTCTGATATATTGTGTTGATTACAATTTAAAAATAGTACTTTAAGGATACAGTGAAAAGAATACCCTGAAATGAATGTAAATTGACTCTAAGCCTAGTAACTGTTATTTTTTTAAATAGCCTTGTTGAGATGTTATTCATATTCCATACAGTTCACCCATTTAAATTGCACAGTTCATTGGTTTTTAGTATATTTAGAGATATGTACAACCATCAACACAGTCAGCTTTAGAATATTTTTATCACCTCAAAAAGAAATCCCATACCCTTTAGCTAGCACCCTATGTCCCTCAACCCTTCCCCGAAGCAACTATGTTTTACTTTCTGTCTTAGATTTCCCTGTTCTGAGTTTTCACATGAGTAGAATCATTTGATATGTGGTCTGTTGTAACTGGCTTCTTTAACTCAGCAAAATGTTTTCAAGGTTCATTTATACTGTAGCATATATCAGTTCTTGATTCCATTTTATGGTCAAATAATATTCCATTGTATGGGTATATCATATTTCATGTATCCATTTATTAGTTGATGGATATCTGGATTGTTTTCACCTTTTGACTTTTGTGAGTAATGCTGCTGTGAAAATTTGTGTCCAAGTTTGTGGGTGTACATGTTTTTTATTTCTCTTCAATGTGTTTCTAGGCGTAGCTTTCTGGGTCATATGTAACTGTGTTTAATTGAGTAACTGCCCAACTGCTTTTGAAAGCAGCTGCACCATTTTATGTTCCTACCAGCAGTGTTTGTGGGTTCCAGTTTCTCCACATTCTTGCCAGCACTTCTTATTGTCTTTGTGAATCTATCCATCCTGGTAGGTGTGAAGTGGTACCACATTTTGGTTTTGATTTTTGTTTCCCCATTGGCTAATGATGTTGAGCTTCTCTTCATGTGCTTATTTTGGTAAGATATTTTCTAGTCAGATTAAGTGGGGTCATTTGTATCTCATCTTTGGAGAAATGTCTGTTTAGACATTTTGCCCATTTTATATTGGATTCTGAACTATAAGAGTTCTTTATATAGCATACCAATATCTTTTCAAATATATAACTTGCAGATATCTTCCATTTTGTAGGTTGTCTTTGTTGATAGTGTCCTTTCAACCACATGTGTGCTCAGTCCCTTCAGTCGTGTCCGACCTTTGTAACCCTGTGGACTATAACCCACCAGGCTCCCCTGTCCATGAAATTCTCCAGGCAAGAATACTGGAGTGAGCTGCCATGCCCTCCTCCGGGGGATCTTCCTGACCCAGGGACCAAACCCACATCTCATTACATTCTCTGCATTGGCAGGCAGGTTCTTTACCACTAGTGCCACCTGGGAAGCCCCACAAACATTTTTAATTTTGAAAAAGTCTAATTTATCTTTTTTTTTTCTTTTGTTGTTGGCACTTTAAGTGTCATATCTAAGAATTCTTTGCCCAGTTTGAGGTTGTGAAGATTTACCCCATTCATCTAAGAATTTTATGTTTTTAGCTATTGGTTTAAGTTCTTGAACCATTTTGAGTTAATTTTTATATGGTGTGAAGTAGGAGTTTATCTTCATTGTTTTGCCTGTGGCTATCCAGTTGTCTCAGCACCCTTTGTTAAAAAGGCTATTCTTTCCCCTATTGAATGGTGTTGGCTACTTTGTCAATAATCATTTGACCATAGATTATGGATTTATCTCTGGACTCTCAGTTCTTTTCCATTGGTCCATCTTTATGTTAGTACTACACTATCTTGATTAATTTTGTTTGTAGTAAGTCTTGAAGTCAGAAAATGTGAGTTCACCTTCTTTTTCAGGGTTATTTTGGTCCTTTATAATTCCTTTTTTTCCTTTTTTTTTTTTGAGGGCAGGGGCATGCAATACAGCATGTAGAATCTTAGTTCCCTGATCAGGGGTAGAATCTGTGTCCCTTGTAGTAGAAGTGTGGGGTCTTAACTACTGGACTTCCCAGAAAGTCCCCATTCTCTATGAATTTTAGAATCAGCTTGTCAGTTTCTACAAAGAAGTCACCTGGATTTCTACGGGGGATTCCATTGAATCTATAGATCAGCTGAGAGAGAACTGCTATCCTGACAGTGTTAAGTGTTCCTGTTCATGAACATGGGATGTTTTTCCATTTATTTAGATCTTTAATTTCTTGTAGTAGTTTTTAAGGTAGTTTTTAGAGTATATATTTTGTATTTCTTTTGTTTATATCTAGGTAGTTCATTCTCTTTGATGCTAATGTGAATGGAATTGTTTTCTTAACTTCATTTCAGATTATTCATTGCAGGATTATAGAAATAAAACAGATTTTTATATATTGATCTTGTATCCTACAATCTTTATGAACTTGTTAGTTTAGGTAGTATTTTAGTGGATCCTTTTTGGTTTTATATGTACAGTAGTATATCTTCTGGGAATGGCATAGTTTTAATTCTTCCTTTTCAATCTGAATGCCTTATTTATTTTTATTATTATTATTACTTTTTTTTTTTTTTTTTGGTATAATTCCTGCCTAGAACTTCTAGTATAATGTTGAATATGTGGGTGAGAGCAAACATCTTTGTCTTGTTTTGGGTCTTAGGAGAAAGCTTCCAGTCTTTAACTGTTAATTATGATGTGAACTGTAGGGTTTGTTTGTTTTTTTCTGTAGTTGCCCTTTTGTTAGGTTGAGGAAGTTTCTTTTTTATTTATCTGAGAACTCTTTCCTTTGCTTTCATTTTGAAAGAACACTTTGCTCAATGTATGAGTGTTGGTTGACTCAACACTCCCTGCCTCCGTACCTCACACCTTGAATATATTATCCTGCTGCCTTTTGGACGTGATTGTTTTTGCTCAGAAATCAACTGTTAATCTTACTTGGATTCCCTTGTAAGTGACGTGTTGTGTTTCTGCTTTCAAGATATTCTCTGTTTCTTTACCTTCCGTCAAGTATTTTTCCTACAGTATGTTTGTTTATGAGGCTTTTTATGTTTATCCTGCTTGGAGTTCATCAAGCTTCTTGTATCAGTAAGTTATTATTATTATCTTTTAATGATTTAAGGAAATTTCAGACAATTTCTTCAAAAATTTTTTTCTGCTCCTTTCTTGCTCTCTCTTTCTGGGTATCCTAATTATGTACATGGTGATATACTTAACAGTTTTCCACATTTCTTTGAAGCTCTGTTCATTTTTCTTCTTTTCTTTTTTATTGTTTGTTTATTTTTCAGCTTGCATAATCTCTATTGATCTGTCTTCAGATTTGCAAATTATTTCTTCTGTCAGTTCACTTCTTCTCTTGAGCCCCTCTCAGTTCAGTTCAGTTCAGTCGCTCAGTTGTGTCTGACTCTTTGTGACCCTGTGGACTGCAGCACGCCAGGCCTCCCTGTCCATCACCAACTCCCGGAGTTTACTCAAACTCATGTCCATTAAGTCGGTGATGCCATGCAACCATCTCATCCTCTGTCTCCTCTAGCATTCAATCTTTCCCAGCATCAGGGTCTTTTCAAATGAGTCAACTCTTTGCATCAGGTGGCCAAAGTATTGGAGTTTCAGTTTCAGCATCAGTCCTTCCAATAAATATTCAGGACTAATTCCCATTAGGATTGACTGGTTGGATCTCCTTGCATTCCAAGGGACTCTCAAGAGTCGTCTCCAACACCACAGTTCAAAAGCATCAATTCTTTGGTGCTCAGCTTTCTTTATAGTCCAGCTCTCACATCCATACATGACTACTGGAAAAACCATAGCCTTGACCAGACGGACCTTTGTTGGTAAAGTAATGTCTCTGCTTTTTAATATGCTGTCTAGGTTGGTCATAACTTTCCTCCCAAGGAGTAAGCATCTTTTAACTTCATGGCTGCAATCACCATCTGCAGTGATTTTGGAGCCAAAAAAAAATAAAGTCTGTCACTGTTTCCACTCTTTCCCCATCTATTTGCCATGAAACGATGGGACCAGATGACATGATTTTAGTTTTTTGAATGTTGAGCTTTAAGCCAACTTTTCACTCTCCTCTTTCACTTTCATCAAGAGGCTCTTTAGTTCTTTGCTTTCTGCCATAAGGGTGGTGTCATCTGCATATCTGAGGTTATTGATATTTCTTCCGGCAGTCTTGATTCCAGCTTGTGCTTCATCCAGCCCAGCATTTCTCATGATGTACTCTGCATATAAGTTAAATAAGCAGGGTGACAATATACAGTTTTGACGTCCTCTTTTTCCTATTTGGAACCAGTCTGTTGTTCCATGTCCAGTTCTGTTACTTCCTGACCTGCATACAGATGTCTCAATAGGCAGGTCAGGTAGTCTGGTATTCCCTTCTCCTTAAGAATTTTCCACAGTTTGTGATAATCCACACAGTCAAAGGCTTTGGCATAGTCAATAAAGCAGAAATAGATGTCTTTCTGGAACTCTCTTGCTTTTTCGATAATCCAACGGATATTGGCAGTTTGATCTCTGGTTCCTCTACCTTTTCTAAAAACAGCTTGAACATCTGGAAGTTCACGGTTCACATACTGTTGAAGCCTGGCTTGGAGAATTTTGAGCATTACTTTACTAGCGTGTGAGATGAGTGCAACTGTGTAGTAGTTTGAGTATTCTTTCGCATTGCCTTTCTTTGGGATTGGAATGAAAACTGACCTTTCCCAGTCCTGTGGCCACTGCTGAGTTTTCCAAATTTGCTGGCATATTGAGTGCAGCACTTTCACAGCATCATCTTCTAGGATTTGAAATAGCTCAACTGGAATTCCCTCACCTCCACTAGCTTTGTTTGTAGTAATGCTTCCTAAGGCCCACCTGACTTCACATTCCAGGATGTCTGACTCTAGGTTAGTGATCCTACCATCATGATTATCTGGGTCGTGAAGATCTTTTTTGTATAGTTCTTCTGTGTATTCTTTCCACCTCTTCTTAATATCTTCTGCTTCTGTTAGGCCCATACCATTTCTGTCCTTTATTGAACCCATCTTTGCATGAAATGTTCCCTTGGTATCTCTAATTTTCTTGAAGAAATCTTGTCTTTCCCATTCTGTTGTTTTCCTCTATTTCTTTGCACTGATCGCTGAGGGAGGCTTTCTTATCTCTCCTTGCTATTCTTTGGAACTCTGCATTCAAATTGGTATATCTTTCCTTTTCTTCTTTGTTTTTCGCTTCTTTTCTTTTCACAGCTATTTGTAAGGCCTCCTCAGACAGCCATTTTGCTTTTTTGCATTGTTTTTTTCTTGGGGATGGTCTTGATTCCTGTCTCCTGTACAATGTCACAAACCTCCATCCACAGTTCATCAGGTACTCTGTCAGATCTAATCCCTTGAATCTATTTCTCACTTCCACTGTATAATTGTAAGGGATTTGATTTAGGTCATACCTGTTTGACGAATGTTTGCTATTTGTTCTGACCGCAGGATGACTCCTCCCTGGTGGGGCCTTATTCCTTGGTTCTCTCTTGCTAACTAACTGACCTACAGTCTAGGCTGTATCCTCATTACACAAATATTCTCCTACTTGCCTTTTGCCACAGTCTCCATTGAATATCTGTAGATTTGAACTTGTCCACACTCTGTTGAGAATGAAGTCAGGTCCTTTGGGAAGAGCTTTGGTACTATATGTTGCAACGTTTTACCCCTGGCAAAATATCTAAGCCAGGGTTCTGGTGTTGGAGGTGGGGACAGTGAGTAACACTTTCCTGTGAGTGACATTTAGCCTCTAGGAACTGAATACTAGGAGCGGAGGTATAGATGGGGTGCACACAGCAGCTTGTCTCTTGTAATGTGGAACCGCTACCTTACGAGCTGAGCGGGAGGCCTGTTGGAGTCCCAGTACTCTCAGTGAACCAAGCTAAGGCAGAGCCCCCCTTCCACAAGTCAGTGTTAGGCAGGTTGAAGCCTCCTGTCTTTGATGTACTTGGCTGGGACTCGGCTTCAGTGACAAGAGTGCTGGGGACGAAACGAGAATCCTGAAGTCATGCTCCTCTCAGAAAGAAAGCCCTTGACTGAGAGCTGGGGAAGGAGGGGTCTTGTGCTCTTGGCTGCAGCAGTCTGGAACCCTGCTGAGATGGGAGGGTGGGATATGGGAAGAAAAGCGGGATCTTAGTTCAGGTACCACAGACTTGCACCTTGCAGGCTAAATTTTTCCTAGATTTTATTGAATGGTTGTTTCTTTATTAGCTCTTTGCCCTTAGGGACCATTGTCAGAGGCTTTGAATGGTGGTTTTAAAAAATAATTTTCATCAGTTTCTCTGAGCAGCAGGCTAGCAGAGATCCTCAAGCTGTTAGGCTTAGAGGTCAGTCTTCTGTAACTGTTTTTTGAACTGGCAGTCTCTTTAAAGCATGATTCGAAAAAGTGTTTCCTTCATTATGGTCTCTGACCACCCCCTCATGAGGAACCTTTGACATACCCTTAACATCTCAACTTTCAGATATCGACTGTAAGATACAAGAATCACGAGAATCATTTTTCCCTTGCTTATTTTCCTTAAAGAATGAACTTGGTCCGTGTGGAAGTACTCGAGAAGGGGAAAGTTTGCACAGGAGTTCAGAGTTTATAAAGGAAATGAAAATAACATTAGGTAGAGAATTTTAACATGAGTGCCCTCTACTATATGATGGATGGAGTTCTTTTCAAGTTGGCCCAGAGGTGTTGCAGTTAATTCTTGGTTTCTTTGACTTGACGTAGATATCACAATCACATGGCTTCTTCCTCCTTTTTGCTGTCATCTTAGTTTCTTTTGATTCCTTTTTGTTTTTTTCTTTTCAGGGGCCACTCAATAGTGAGTCTTCCAACCAGAGCTTGTGCAGCGTGGGGTCCTTGAGTGATAAAGAAGTAGAGGTAAGAAGCCACATCCATTGCAAGACTTCTCATATTCCCACACTTTAGATCTGGGTTAAGCCATAGCACTGCAGACTCTGGGGTCCCGTTAGGGTCTGTGTGAACGATCCCCCTTAGAGTTGTGTGCTCTTTGTGTCTGCACAGTTGTCATGTGGCCCTGATGGGTTTTTATTACTATAATCATAATAATCAATGAAAGGTAGAAATTTGCAGTTGTAGCTGAATTAGTCTAGGTTTCCTTGAATTTTAGCACTTCTTAGTACTTCAGCAGAGTGAGTCAGTTTGGCCTGAAAGACTTCAGTAACAAAATTTGAAGTTTTTTGTTTTTTAAAGGCAAATAACCTAGCTGAATATATAACTGCTTACTTTGCACTTAGATAAGACTTTGAATAGACTAGTCAGTTGACTGATCATGCAGATACTTCTTTTTTTGGAAAAAAATTTATAGATTTAAGCTCTTTTAAAGTAGAAATATTGGGATTCCCTGGTGGTCCAATGGTTAGGACTCAGTGCTTTCACTGCTGGGGTCTGGATTTTTAGTCCCTGGTCAGGGAACTACTATCCCACAAGTTGCATGGCGTGGCCTCAAAAAGAAAAAAATATTGTAACAGCTGTTATTTGAGAGCCTACTATATGCTAGATGCTTGTACTACATTTGTGCTTTATGAAATAGCTCATGTAAGCTTTTGCAGCAACCCTGATTTACAGATAAGTAAATTAAAGCTCTGATATTTTAAGCAGTTGTCCAAAAATTGTATAAATGGTTTGATTCCAGATCTTATATTCTTTCTGTGACCCTGCTCTAAGAGTAGGACACTCATTTAGGACTTCTGAGCCAGTTAATTCTCCTCGTAAATTTGATATTTTTTACATACACTCTAATTTTCATAACGTGAAAAATTTAACAAAATGCTAATTGTGATGTATATGGTATTTAACAGACTCCTGAGAAAAAACAGAATGACCAGCGAAACCGGAAAAGAAAAGCTGAACCATATGAAACTAGCCAAGGTAGTAATAATTTCACACCAGTAAAAATATCAATTCTTATGTACTTAGGTATAAAACTTCCAGCTCACATGAATTAGTTTGTGTACAGGGATTCCTAACAATGGAGATTTGCATTCCTTAAGGGAATATCAGTCTGTTTATGATAGACTTGACATTTGATACACACTTGACAAAACAGTGTCAGTTCTGTGGGGATTTTCTAGTTTTCCCTGTTGTAAATTAATAGTCTTCTCACCATGGATTTGTCTTCAGACTAAGCATTTATTGTACAGAAAAGAGATTACATAGCAGTTTTAACTATGTCTTGCACCAGATCAGTGGTTTGTTAATAATAGGCAAGCAGAAATGGTTTCATTTACATGGCTGTCCTTTTACCTACCCTTCTTCCATGTCAGTTACTCGATTGAATAATTGGCGCCCAGTGGAATAAATCTGTAAGTATGATGGTCATAATGCCAGGTTTCTTTAAATAATTAAAGAAAGAATAAATGAAATGGAAGAGCTTCCAAGAAATGAAAGGCCCCCCTCTCCCCATTTTGTATCTTTCAATCTGCAAATCATTCTTTACTTTTGTGGGAGAAAATTTTCCTGAAGTAACGAGGTCACATAAAGTTACTTGTGAAATAGAATAAACCATTTAGTTCTGATGAATTTGTTTTGAATTTTTTTATCCTCCTAGTTGGGGGTGTAGTTTATATTTTAGTTTTATTTTGATTCACAGTTGTGGCGTAAGCTTTGTTAGTGTACTTGTAAAAGAAAGAGTAGTGAATCTTAAAGGAAAGCAAGTGTGAAAAGGTCTTTCTTTCACTGCTTATTTCAGTGTTTTATTTTGTGGTGGAAACTGTCTTCTGTTCTTAGAAAACAGGTATTTTGGCTCATTTGTTAAAAGTAAAGTTGACATTTGAATTGGTAACAGCATAGGCAGTCATTGAATACATAATATACTTTAGCAAATGATGGTTTACTTGTGTTACTGGAAAAACTATACTTACTTTGGTTTTATTTTCAGGGAAAGGCACTCCTAGGGGACATAAAATTAGTGATTACTTTGAGGTAAGTTAAATTTTTGGAAAAAGAAATCTATAGTGACTTAAAAAAAAAAAAAGAACCTAAATCCTTTCATTCATTTAAAGCTTTAGAAAGGAATGTGTTGCCTTTACCGTGCTCTCCTCCCCTTCCTCCCCACCTGCATCAACCTGATGTTGCCCCATCTCTATAAGGAAACAGCTGCTGACTTCCTAAATTTAAATTTGTTCATGATGTGTCTTGTCTGTGATGATATAAAAATTCACAAATGAGGTGATTGTTCTCTTGGCCAGACTAGGTTTTGTGTCTTACAAAGGTTGAAGTGGAATGACTTGGACTCTTCTTTTGTCCTCTACCTGTAGTCCAGTGGAACCTGTAGTAAGCTCACTGACCCATCCTTAGTCGTTACTGAAGGGGACACTAACATACACTGTATTCCTGCTTCATGTATTTTGAGACAAGAAGGGAAAACATTCTTCTCTTATGTCTTTTCAAAATCATGTGTACCTTCAGGTTTCTAGCCATGTTTTCCTTATATCGGTACATTTCTGCTGGAGCTTCTTGTTAAAATCTCATTGGAAAGATAGCAGAATTTGACTTATATGGCATTTTCTCTCTAGAATAAAATGTGTAGACTTAAAGGGACCGTGTATAATTAAGACCTGTTTGTGTATTAATCTTTTACTCTCCTTATCTGAAGCACAGTACTGTTGTGAATTATTCATATCCATTTTTCCCTGTTGGCCAGTTTGCTGGGGGAAGCGGGCCAGGAACCAGCCCTGGCAGAAGTGTTCCACCAGTTGCACGATCCTCACCGCAACATTCCTTATCCAATCCCTTACCGGTAAGCATTCACCTGGAGAAATGTGACACCTGTTGTAGGAGACCAAGAAGCCCAGGAACACTCAAGCGAAGTTTCTCTTCCATTAATTACCCAAGGGGGGTGAAGTCTTAAGGAGAAACGTTCATAGCATTACCTGTGAATCACTTAACTTAGATTCAAATCTGTATCAGTCAGTTTACATTTTATAAGAGCTGATCCTGTTCTCTCAGTATAAATCGATTACTTCTAGGCCTGCAGCTCATTGTTCTATCAAGAAAGGGGTTTCGCATCCAAACATTAGGTTTTTATCCTGGCCAGACTTACATATTCCTGTAGTTAATTCCTTTCAAAAAATTTTGGTCAGCTCCTGGTATTTGAATTAATTTTATGGCTTGCCCAGTGATGTACAGAAGCTAATGCTGCACAGATTTGAGATAGGTTTGTTTTCTGCCTGTGAGTGAGATAAAACTCTATAAAAACATCACAGCCAAGTTAGTGGTTCTCAGGCCGGGGTAGTTTATCCCCTCAGCGGACATTTGGCAATGTTGAAGCAGTTTTTGGTCAGAATTAGAGGGTGGGTGGAATGATGCCATAGGCAGCTGCTGGGCAGAGGCCAGGGATGCTAGTGTACATCTGCCATGCACAGGACAGGCGCCCACAGCAAAGGCTGATCCAGTCCAGAATGATACTAGTGCCAAAGTTGAGAGTCCCTGAACCAGCTCATGTAGGATTTTGTGTTAGTTCACTCAAGTGCCTTTGGCTGATTTGTTGATACCATATGAGAACCCTGTACATAAGAGTGTATTATGTTCCTTGATGCCTCGGGTATTGCTGTGGGATCTTAGGGAAAAGGGAGACCAGGAGTTTTCATCCTAGGTCTCTGTTTCAGAAACTTGCTTTTCTCTGCCTCAGCAGACTTGATTAATATTGCTTTTTTTCTTAAGTGATTTAGTCTCTATATTGTTAAACTATTTAAAAATGTCCTTCTTTCCCTCTCTGTCTCATGAATACATGCGTTTATTAGGGTGATTATAATTAGTAAAGCACTTAGGAAAATGTATTCAACTTGAAATTTTTTCTATTACTTTGTCATCATTGCCATATTTAAAAATATTATAAATGTTCAATGTATAAATCTGTTTGGTTAGGTTGAGGTTTGTTAGCTAACTTTTGAGGAGACCTGGATCTGTATTTTTATTGTTTTAAACCAGTTACAAGTTTTAAAATGTTAAATGGGATTGCAGAATTACCTATTTGGGACAAATATGATTTGTAGAATTTTGTTGTCTTACTACTCTTTTCTTCCTGAAAAAGATTTTTTTTCATTTGGTTTTCAGTAATGTGACCACCCATCTATCATGTGTCCATGTAAGTCAGGTCTTAAATGAAGACAAGAGAGAGGTACTCAAGTGATCCACAGATAGTCCTGCCACCTCTGTGAATGGTGGCTGGGCCTCATTATCATGCAAATCTAAGTATGTCTTGGGTGTTAAAATAGAAACCAACCTTAGTTTCCTTTTTCCATTGCATTTTATCTTCCTATCTTAGATTCTGTGCTTCGCTGTTATAATCACTGATTTGTGTATACTCTTCAATTCCCTTTCCCCACTCTCTCCATCATACTTGCCTGAAAAAAACTCAGCCCTGATTAAATCTAATTTTCCATCTTTTCCTTGCCTGTATCTAAGCAGTTCAGCCTGGTTAGAGGAAAGTACATATACCTATGCTGACTGATCTCACTTTAAGTTTGTGACCCCCAACCTCATGAGCCTCTGAGTTGCTGCCAGTCCTATTATATTTCCATAGTTAATTCACTCTCCTAGATGAATATTTCATATTTTTGTCATTTCCTGCAATTCCTTCCAGCAGCAATTCCTTCCCCTCTACTCTCTCAACTGATGACTTTACTTTTTTATTTTACTAGGAAAATAGAAGCAATCAAAAGAGAGCTTTCCCATGTGCCTCTGCCAGATCTACCAGGTTACTTGTGTCCTTATCCATATCTGCCTTTTAGGATGCATGAACTGGCCAGCCATTTACTTGGGCATTGATTTCCCTGCAAATTACATATGCACCTCTCCTTGACATTTCTGCTTATATAACTAAATGAGCAGCTTAAAAAAACAGCTGTAGGACTTCCCTGGTGGTCCAGTGGTTGGGAATCTGCCTGCCAGTGCAGGGAACACGGGTTCGATTCCTGGTCTGGGAAGATTCCACGTGCCACAGAGCAACTAAGGTCGTGCGCCACACCTACTGAGCCCGTGCATCCTAGAGCCGGTGCTCTGCAACAAGAGAAGCCACATCAGTGAGCAGCCTGCACATAGCAATGAAGACCCAGGGCAGCCAAAAATAAATAGATGAATAAATAATTTTTAAAAAATCCACAGAGGAACTCTTGCTCACTAGCACAACAACAAATTGCTCTCTTTGCAGTCTACCCTGTCCCTGTAGATAACAGTTTACTGTGTCCAGTTTTTCAGATCATAACTTCATGCCCCATATCTAATCCATCAAAATCTTATTTTCTTTTAAAAAAATTCCCGAATCCACTCTCTTTTCTATTCATTTGGTTCTCTGCATCAGTCTCCAAAGTCATCTCCTTGTTTCTGCCTGTGTCTCACCTATTTTCAATATAGTAAGTAGCCAGAATGATTCTGTGAAAAATTTAAGTCAGATCCTGTTCAGAACTGGCCAGGGGCTTGTCCAGACTGTAGGCTTACATGGTCTAGAAGCTCCTACATAATCTTTGCTGCCCACGTCCACCTGGCTCCGTCTGCTCCCCTTCTCCCTCATGCCACTCAAGCCACACTGGCCTCCTGGAAGTTCTGTGAACACTCTGAAGCACTCTTTACTTCAGCGCCTTTGTACCTGCTATTTCCTCTTCCAAGAATAGCATGATGACCAAGTCCTTCATCAGACTGTTGCTCAAAAATGACCTTGTCAAGAGAGGTCTCTCCTGGCCAACTTCTTTGAATAACAGTCCCTCTCACCTTGTAACTCTGTCCCTAACCCTGCTTTAATTCTTAGCTATTACTATCTGGCATATGTATTTAAAATTTGATATATATATTTAAATTTTTGTTGATTCATATTTATACATATAGAAGAGTATACATGTACATCTACAGCTTAATGAATTTTCACCAACTATACTAGCACAAGAAACAAAATACCTTCTGGAAGGTCAGGTCCCTTATGTTCCCTTTCAGTTATTAGCCCCCTCCCTGCCACTGGGGATAGCTACTGTCCTGACTTCTAGTAGTAGCATAGATGAGTTTTTTTTTTTTTCTTCTTTTTATACAGTGTATAAAAGGAATCATACAGTATATAATATACTCTGGTGTCTAGTTTATTTCATTCAGCATTACTTTGGTGAAAGTCATCCATGTTGTGTGTTGTACATCATTCACTGTCATCATTCTGTGGCATAATTTTAATATTTTTACTTAATTTACATATCTTAATTTTTAACTATACAGTTAGTTTGTTGCCCATCATCTTCCACCAGAATGTTAATCCCAAGAGAAGTGTACCTTTGTTTTATTTACTACTGTTTCCATCTCTTACACTGTTCGTTACATAAAGGTGTAATCATTTTAACTATTTCCCTCACTCCTTGACATAGAAGAGAGATCTTGTTCAGTTTTTAGTCTCTAACACCCGAAACAATGTTGGGTACACAGTGGGAACTCACAACTATTTGTTGAAAGAGAAGAATAGAAAAACAGATAAAGAATTATTTTAGCTTTTTCCCTCCTAAGTGATTCTTCTATATTTTTTGTGAAATACAAAAAGGACACAAACCCTGAGCCTTTGAGTTCAGGAGTTGGTAAACTGCAGCCTACAACTGGCGGGCCGAGAATGATTTTTGGATTTTTTGAGTTGTAGAGACAAAGAAGAATATGTCACAGAGTTATGTTGCCTGGAAAGTCTAAAATACTTCTGTCTGGTCCTTCACAAAAAATGTTTCAGGGCAGTCATTATGAAGTTAACTCCATTAATCATTACTTAGGTCAGAAAGTAAAATATTTCTAGCACCCTGGAAACCTTCCCTGATCATAACTCCCTCCCAATACTCTAGAAACAACCACTGTTCTAATTTTTGTGATTATCCTTTGCTTTTCTTTATAGTGTCATTATGACAGTTTTGTTAATCATAGCATTTAATCACCGTGTTTAAATCTTCTGTATTCTGACTTTTGGCTGTTTGTTCTGTCAATTGCTAAGAGAGGTATATTCATGACTGTCGTGATTGTGGGTGTACTTGGTTTCTTCCTGTATTTATATTTTTGCTTTATGTGTTACTAAGTGATTCTATTTCTCCTGATAATTTTTGCTGTTAGCAGTTTATCTGATACTAGTATATTCAAACCACCGCATAGTGTAAATATGTCTGTTTTTATATTGTCAGCTTTTCATTATTATGTTTTCAGTATATCTGACAAATACATAGTTGAGATTTTTTTCTTTATTCAGTCTGAAATCTTTTTTAAGGGAATTACCTAGTGGTCCAGTGGTTAGGAGTTAGCACTTTCACTGCTGGGGCCTAGGTTCAGTCCCTGGTTGGGGAATTAAGATCCTGCAAGCTGTGTGGCATGGTCAAAAAAAAAAATCTTTTTTAAACTTCAGTGTTTATTCTGTTTGCACTAATAAACGTCATTATATAGGTTTTAAGTCTTCCGGCTTAATGGTATCTGTTGTTGCCTATTTCTTGCCTGTTCTGTGTTACTGTTTCCTTCAACTCTTGTTTTCATTTGGATTAAAAAATGATTTCATACTTTTCTCCTCCACTAATAAGTAGGTCCTGTGTGGTGTTTCTCTGAGAAGTTACCACAGGTATCTTTAATATGCCAAAGTTTGATGTTAACAGTAGCCTAGTTACATGATAACTTTGATTCCATTTCTGTGCTGCTGCCTTGGTGGTGGTGGTTTAAGGTTATATTTTGCCTTTAAATATATATATATATATATCTCTAAATGAACACTGACAGCATAATAATGTTCTATTATGCTGTCAGTGTTCATTTAGATTTATCCATGTACTTACTTACCTCTTTCTTTGTACTTCTTCCCTTTTTACATGTTACACCTTCCACTTTAGGGAAGAAGTGGAAGTGGAAGAGTGGACTACTTCTGCCTTCCGTAGTCCTTTAGTACAGTATCTATCTGCTGGGGGTTAACTCTCTAGGTTTTTGTTTGCTAAAATAACTTTATTTTGCCCTTATTCTTGAAAGATATTTATGCTGTGTATATATCTAGATTGTTTTTTGTTTTCTTTCCCCCCCACACAGTTAAGTATATCGTTACCATTTTTTTGGTTCTCTTTGTTACAATTGAGAAAATAATTTTCATTTACTGGTTATTTCTTTTGAAGAAACTGCTCTGCTTCCCCTACCCACACCTACCCTCTCCCCCAACCCCCAGGCTGCTTTTACGTTGTGGTGTTCAGTTCTACTGGGAAATATCCTTCTGTTTCTCTTCCGTGTAATTTGTTGGGCTTCTGGTATTTGTGGATTGCTGTCTTGTGCCATTTCTGAATAGTTATTTGCCCTTGTCTCTATCTCAGTCCTGTTCTCTTTTTTGTTCTCCTATAAAATTTCAGTGAACCATATGTTAGACTGTCTCACTTTATCACCATGCCCCTTCATTTCTTTTTTCTGTTTTCTTTTGGTCTCTGTATGCTCCTTCTGGATAGTTTCTTGCCTTTCAGTTCTCAAATTCTCTGTTTCGGTGTATCTAATTTGCTGCATTGGATCCTTAATTTTTGTTATTTTATGTTCCCTGCAGATATAGTCAAACTGTCTTTTATTTTATTTCTTTAATCTAGTAGACATAGTTGTTTAATAATCTGTTAATTTTTGTATTTGAAGTTTTAAAAAATCTGTTTCTGCTATATCTTATTTTTCCTAGTTGTTGCTCAGGCCTTTATTTCTTTTATGCTTTGGTTTTTTTTGTCTGTGTGCTGTTCATTGTACTTGAAAAATTATTTGTGAAATTTCTTTGAGGTCTAAGATGAAGATATGTTTCTCCAGGGAGAATTTTTATTTGCTTCTCTCAAGTGTCTAGAGATTCTACCAGTCCCTACAAACTACTGAATTCATGGCTTGCTTGCTTTGTTTGATTTGCTAGTTTGTTTCTTTCAACCAGCCAAGCAATATTGATTTGGATTGTATTAATATTTCTCAGGGGAGCCTGCACCCCCTGCATGGCCAAGGCAACTGTTGCAGCTCCCTGAGGGCAGAGAACTATTTCTTCTGGCTTACATTTTCCCTGAGGTTTTATTTAACCCTTTGAAAGTACAGCTTAAAGTGGGAAGGGTTTCATATTTAGCGTCCTATGCTGGATGGGCTTTGGCCTATGATTATCCACTTGGCAACATGGTGCCCAGGGATTGGAAAATCAAGATCTTAGGGTGTTCGTAGGGCAAATGTGACTTTGATGCTTCTTTTACTACCTCTTTTGTGTTCCTCATTTCCGTTAGGTTTTGCCGTGACAAATCCCTACTATTTGGCAACTTTTCAATACTTTTAATATCTTCTAAAAAAAAATTTTGTCCTGTCTTTATAGTTGTTTTCTAAGGGAATGTTGGTACAAACATCCCAATCTGCTATATTTCCAGAGATATTGAAAGGTCTTTTAAGCCCTTGGCAAATAATTATTGAATGTATGACAGAATGATTTGTTTTAGTATTGTTGCTTCAATAATACAGTGTGCCAGGTAGTGAGGTTACTGTTGTGAAGTACTACAGGTATTCCGGAGCCTGCATTTAAATTTATTGGGTGGGGTAGGAGTGTTGTTTTTAAGGAGGTGTGGCTTCTACTCATAGATTTTTTTAAAAAACCTATAAGTTCTTTTTTCCAGATCACTTTGATTAGTCTGTTTTACTTGTATTTTCTAAGGTGAAAATGTTAGTTTTCCCTGATAAAGGGATACATGCTGATTATGAAAGTCCAATAATTCAGAAGTGGTAAAATATAAAGTCCTTTCCACAAGAGCTATTATTAAAGAGTTTAGTGGCCGTATACGTATACATGTATGTTCATATAGCAGGTTCCCTCATTTCCATTGTATAAATTTATTTAGACAATAGACTTAAATATCTTGTATTCTCTAAGTTATGCTGTAATGAATATCCTTGTGTATATATCTGTGCTTATGCATTTGTTTACTTTGGATAAATTTCCAAAGCTTAGTTTCCAAGTCAAAGAATATGCACAGTTTAAAATGTCATCACATGAATGGATAAAGATGTGGTGTGTGTACACACATATACACACACACACTGGAATATTACTCAGCCATTAAAAAGAATGAAACAGTGCCATTTGCAGCAACATGAATGGACCTAGAGATTATCATACTAAATGAAGCAAGCCAGACAGAGAAAGACAAATATCATATGATATCACTTATATTGGAATCTTAAAAAATGATATAAATAAACTTATTTATAAAATAGAAATAGACCCACAGACAGAAAACAAACTTACGGTTGTAAAGGGGAAAGAGTGGATGTATAAATTAGGAATTTGGAATTAACATGTTAATATACACACTGCTACATATAAAATAATAACCAACAGGGACTTACTGTATAGAACAGGAAACTGTATTCATATTTTTTTCATTTATTTTTATTAGTTGGAGGCTAATTACTTTACAATATTTAGTGGTTTTTGCCATACATTGACATGAATCAGCCATGGATTTACATGTGTTCCCCATCCTGACCCCTCCTCCCACCTCCTTCCCCATCCCATCCCTCTGGGTCATCCCAGTGCACCAGCCCTGAGCACTCTTCTCATGCATCCAACCTGGACTGGTGATCTGTTTCACCCTTGATAATATACATGTTTCGATGCTATTCTCTCAGATCATCCCACCCTCGCCTTGTCCCTTAGAGTCCAAAAGTCTGTTCTATACATCTGTGTCTCTTTTTCTGTCTTGCATATAGGGTTATTGTTGCCATCTTTCTAAATTCCATATATATGCGTTAGTATACTGTATTGGTGTTTATCTTTCTGGCTTACTTCACTCTGTATAATGGGCTCCAGTTTCATCCATCTGTATTCATATTTTATAATAACTTATAAGGGAAAAGAATCTGAGAAAGAAAATATGTGTTCAGTTACATATATATAACTGAGTCACTTTTCTGTATACCTGAAACTAACATAGCATTATAAATCAACTATGCATCAATTTAAAATAAAATTAAATAAAATGAAATATCATCATATAATTGCTAGCAGGTCATCAGCAGTTTGAGAGTCCCAATTTCTTCCTATCCTTCTAAACTGAATTTTACATTATAGTCTTCGCCAGTGAGAAAAATAGCTTGTTTTTAAGTTGCATTTCTTCATCAGTGATATTAAATATCTTTTCATATGTTTAGTGGCCTTTTGGATTTCTCTTTTAATGCTTATTCAGTTTATTATAAATAAATAAATATTTATTTATTCGAGCATTTGCTTTGTCTTACTGATGGGTAGGAGTACATTACTTATTAAGATTGTTAGCTCATTGTCACTTATAGAGTAAATATTTTCTACCTCTTCATAATTTGTTTTTTAATTTATGTCCACTTTCACCATTCAGAAATCAAAAAATTAGAAGTGATCAAGTTTATCAATGTTTTTCTCTTCACGACTTATTACTAATTTTGTCTTACTCTTAGATGTTCCTATATGGTTTGTGTTTTTAATGTCATGTTTAAAAAGCCCTTCACCACTGGAAAGTCATAATAGCATTTGTTTATATTTTCTTATAATTTTTATGTATACTATAAGGAAGTAATGTACTTTTCCTTTTTTCTAATATCTATGTACATATCCTATCATCTTTGTAATAAAATTCCCACTAATTAGAAATGCAGTATAATCACAAATTATACATCCATTTTATATGGGTATTTTTCTGATTTTTCTGTGCGACCGATGAGTCTGCTTGTTCTTTTACCAGTATTATGCTTATTTGGTTAATGTTGCTTTGTTGTTGTTTAGTCGCTAAGTCATGTCCGACTCTTTGCAACCCCATTGGATTGGAGCCCACTGGTCTCTCCTGTGTCCATGGGGTTTCCCAAGCAAGAATATTGGACTGGGTTGTCATTTCCTTCTCCAGGGGATCATCCCAAACCAGGGTTGTCTCCTGAACTGGCAGGTGGGTTCTTAAAACACTCTTGAGCCACCAGAGAGGCCAGTGTTGCTTTGTAGTAAGTTTTAATAGCCAGTCAGGTTTCCCTGGTACCCTTTATCAAAAATTACATGGCTAATTTTGATTGTTTTTCCAAGTGGACCTCAGAACTAAAATGTGAAAATCCGTAGAAACAGTCTCCCCAGAGCACAGAGGGGAATCGCTATACTACCACAACACCCCTTCTTGCAAAAATAGAAACAAAAATACGCAAAAAGCCCTAAGCACTGGCTTTTAGAGAAATTTGACATATATAAAATTTGGACTCAGGAGCATAGTATTTTGACATTTAATGTAGGTTGTCTTTTATATTTGTCAGTGAACTATAGTTTTTGTTTTATGTGTAATCCGCATATTGTTTCCTTCTAAGTATTTTACAGATAATTTTGAATCTGCTTTTTCTCCTGATGCTACTTGTTCTGATTATAATCAGTTGTTGATATGTGGGGAAGTTGTTGACTTTTGTGTATTTATTTTATACTTGGCCATCTTACTGAACTCTTATTTGTTGTTTTTCAGTTGATTTGTTTGGTTTCCTTTGTGAATAGTTATATCATCCAAAATTGACACTTTCTAATGTTTGATATTTTCCAGTGTTTATACCTCATATTGTTGTCCTTATCACTTTGGCTAAAAATTCTATGATAATGTTGAATGACTGTGATTTTCATGTGTTATCTCCTGTCTAGCTCCTAATTTTAATGAAGGTGTTTCAAGTATAGCACCATTAATTATAGTTATGTTTATTTCTGAAAAAATACTCTGTTGAATTATAAATGGATACTTACAGTTTTTTTTTTTGAAGTATTGCCCAACAATGTGCAGATTATTTTGCATCTAAAGGAAAGAATCTTGATTCTCTGCCCTCCCCCGCCAACATTAATGTAGTGAATTACATTAGTAGATAGGATAATGAACTATCTTTATATTTCTGGAATAAGCCATACATAATTGTGGTATATTACTCTTTTGTTTGTATTTATTTTGTATTTTGCATATAGGTATAATATGGTAATAGAATAGAATAGAGAGTGAAGTAAGTAGGGGCCAAATGCCTTAATCTTTATTAACTTAGAGGTTAGAAATAGCATTTCCTTGTAGAATTGAGGGTATAATGAAGTTGTTTGTTGAACTCTACAAAGTAACCTGCAAATTCAGAGTTCTGTAAATATAGAACCATTAAAATGTACTAACTCAGGTTTATAGATAGGTCATAATCCAGTGATAACGTGACTGTACTCTCCGTATTTGTTTTCAGAGGGTTTTTTATTTTTAAGCCCTTCTTGTATCTGCTAACTGTGTTTAATCTGTTGCATGTTTTGGCAGTATCAGATGTTTTCTTTGTCATGTAATTTGCGTGTTTCCTTTCGTGTTTTCCAGCGGCGAGTAGAACAGCCTCTCTATGGTTTAGATGGCAGCGCTGCAAAGGAGGTGTCGGAGGAGCAGTCTGCCCTGCCAACGCTCATGTCAGTGATGCTGGCGAAGCCTCGGCTCGACACGGAGCAGCTGGCGCAGAGGGGAGCTGGCCTCTGCTTCACCTTTGTCTCAGTGAGTACTGAGGCTGCGTTTATGCACATCCTTGTTTTCCTGGGGCTCCAAGGTGGAGTCTGAGTAAGGACTTTGGTAGAGAGATGATGATCTCTAACTCTGTGTTACCTCTAAAGATGTGTGCTTGTGCTCAGCCCCGCTTGGCTCAAGGCGCTGAGAGAGACTGCTTTCACAAAGTCTGAGGGTCCTGTGGGATGGAAAACACAAGCTAGGTTGACAAAGAACAGAAAATACAGATTAAATTCCATTACAATTAAAAATAAAATCTCCGAAAAATACAAAAAACAAAAAAAAAAAAAAAAGAAAAAAAAAAAAAAAAAAAAAAAAAATAAAATCTCCAGACTCCAACCATCACTTATTTGAAGTAATAGTCAAGTTAATAAAATATTAGTGTGGGGACAGGCATGCTTACTAGTCATTTTCCCCTCTATGGTATCTGGACAGCCTACATGCTTGCTTTCTTCATTTCTTCAGAGTATTAGCACAGTTACTTTTCCAAGACTGTTTGGCTACCTGTTTTTTCCTTTCAGCTTACTTCTTTCTTCCTTGAAGGACAGGAATTTGAAAAAAAAAAAAAGAACAGGAATTTGATTATTATAAATGTTTGACCCCATTTTTTATTTGCCAAATTATAATGCAGTTTGACTTAAAAGTTGTTGCTTTTCTTGGTTTCTTTACCCTGCCAAGTACCTGTTTGTTTTCAGTGATGCAATAAAGCAACAGAAAGTCCCATCGCCCTATCCCTCCATTTTTAGGGGCCTCCTTCAGAGCTAACATTACCATTGATCAACGTTTCTTTCTCTCTTACTGGTTCATTTTCTCCAGTAATCTGTTTCCTCCTTACTTGCTCCATGGTTTCTGAGCAAATAAATCTCTATAATCTCTGGGATTAACCCACGTGTGATTGTATTAAAAAAGGCCATGAAATGGTGGGTGTCTTAAGGAAGGGAGATAAAAATAATAAAATAATTAGATCGGGATCATTGTATATTATTTGAATCCCTTCTGCCCTTCCTTCCTTTTCTCATTCTTTCCTTCCTCAGCTTAAAACAGTGCCCATGTATCACCTCACAGTTCTTTAAGTTTGGGGGTAATTTGTTGCTGAGCAATAGAGAACTAATACAGGTGGCTTTATCTTTAATGCCTCCTTTTTTCCTCATATTCTACGTCTAATCTATCAGAAAACATACTTATATCTAGAATCTGACCATATCTCACCATCTCCACTGCCACCATGATGGCCCAGCATCTCTCTGCTTTGGAATACTTTCTTATAGAGGGGTAACATGGTAATCACATCTGAAGAAGGAACATGGAAACAGTATAAAAACCAAAGGCCTAGAAGCTTTGGTATAGTTCTATTTCTCTTTGCTTCTCTGCAGTTCCAACTGGGATGTAAACTTAGTGAGATAAAAAAGGAGAAAAGCAAAAAAGTTAGCATTAATATATAACAAATGTTGGTTAATAGAGACAAGCAGTTTCCTTTAAAAAAAATAAAAGGCAAAGGCTATGAACAGGCAGTTTTAACAGGGGAAAAAAGGACAAATGTCTGACAATGTGAGAAATTAGTTAACTTCAGCCATAGAGAAATGCAAAATAAAATAACTTATCAAATTGACAAGGACTAGTAAATTTGGTGATTCTTGGTACAGGTAGTCGTTTAGATACACATATAGTGCTATGTGTATGTATAGATTGGTACAGTCATTTGGACAGGTTGGTAGTGTATCTCAGTGTTAAGGTTACATATCCTTGGGTCCAGAAATTCCATTCCCATGAACTACACAAAGATGTTTATTGTATTGTTTATAAATTGCAAAAATATGGAAGCAGTGTCCCTCTACAGTGTTTCAGAGGAACTTCTAACAAGAATACTTGTTATCTCCACGTTGCTAAGTCTGACAATCAGTTCTCAGAACTTACTCAATATAATTCATTAGCTGCAGTTGATCAGTCCCTTCTTGAAGCACATGGTCTTTTCTTTGCTTCTGCCTTTTTGATTCTTCTTCATTTCCTGGATCTCCAAATATTGGAGTGCCCCAGGGCTCAGTCTCCAGTCCTCTTGTATACCATCTTTCAGTGAGGAGAATCTCGTTTAGTTTCTTACTTTCAGTCATCACCTATACTCAGAAGACTTCCAAATTTACATCTCCAGCCCAGAGCCCTTCCCTCAATACCAGACCTATGTAGTCAGTTGTCTGTGTCTAATAGGCATATCAAATTTAACATGACCGAAGCTGAATTCTTTACTTTGTTCCCCCATTCCAAACCCCATTTCTTCCACATCTCAGTAATTTTCAGCTCTCGGCTTATAATTGTTCAAAAATCCTGGAGTCACTCTAGTCTTATCTCTTTATTTTATATCCTAATTCTGAATCCATCAGCAAGTCTACTGATTTTACCTTCAAAATATGTTCAGAATCCTGCCACTTCCCCTGCCCTTAGATGACCACTCAAATCTCATCTCCCACTGAGATCCTGGTGGCAGCCTCCTAACTGAACTGTTAGTTTCTGCCTTTGTTCTCAGCAGATCAGAGTGATCCCATTGGAACTTAAGTCCAAGCATGCCACTCCCCTGCTCACAAGTGTTTATAATGGCACATAATGCCTTGCGTGGCCTGTTTCCCACCACTTTGACATCTGTTACTACTGTCTCCCTCCCTCACCAAGTTCCATCCTCATTGGCTGCCCTTTCTTCTTCAAATACTACCTGGTGTCTCTCACCTCAGGGCCTTTACCTTAACATTCTTCCTCTAGATATCACCTTGCCTTGTCCCCTTGGTTCTCTCTAGTCTTGTCTTAAATCGACAGCCTATTAGAAAGACTGTAGTGTATAAGGTAGCACTCCTTCCTGCTCCCCCCAAACATCATATAGCTGCTGTGCCCTAATTTTTCTTCTTTGCCTTACCATCATCTTCTTTGCCTTACCTGCTATAATTTACTTCTTTGTCTCACTCCCCACCCACTTCCTAAGTCCCCTCCACTGAAATGTAACCTACATCGGGTCAAGGACTTCACTTTGTTCACTTCTGCACCGCCAATGCTGGAATCAGATCTGCTCTCATATACACACAGTTTAATTATATGTTGTATGAATTAATGAAGGCATTTTTTGTATAAGGACTAGTTAAATGAAATATAGTATGTATATATGATGGGATGCTGTACAGTTGACCAATGAAGTGAGATAGACTTTTATGTAGTTTGTAGACTTTTTTTGGCCATGGGATCCCTTGCATTTCCATCTGAATTTTAGGGCCAGCTTTTCAGTTTCTGTAAACCAGACCAGATGGAATTTATAGCAACTGTGCTGACTCTGCAGATTAATTTGGGAGAGTATTGCCCTCATTAAAAAAAAGTGAGGTATATATGCTAGCAATAAAAGACCTATAGATCAATGCTGATAAGTAAAAATAGGTGGCAGAATATTATGAGTCTGATCCTTTGAATGTTTGATCCCATGGACATCCATGGCATTCTCTAGGCCAGAATACTGGAGTGGATAGCCTTTCCCTTCTCCAGGGGTTCTTCCCAACCTAGGGATTGAATCCAGGTCTCCCGCATTGCAGGCATATTCTTTACCAGCTGAGCCACAAGGGAAGCCCGTTTAAAATCATATTGCTACATAATTTTATGTATTTCAACATAGGAAATTTGATTTTTAACGTTATAAACATATACTTTTCTAAATTGTAAAAGTAGTATATGTGCATGACCTACAAATAATTGAAGTGATAGAGAAGAGTAAAATTCTTTCCTTTGTATTCATGAGATAACCACTGTTAAAGAGTTTGTTTTAGATTTTGTACTGAATACCATTTTAACTTCAAATTATCTTTTATGCAATCAACATTCCCCACTGTGAGAGATGTTTAACATACTCAGCTTCCTTTTTCATCTTTCATCCTTTTAGTTATTGTTATATTGTTTGTGATATTTAGTTTGTTATTTTAACTATAATTGATTTGTTTCTGCTTTATAAATTATTCTAAAAATTGAAAACATTTAAGGAGCATTTACAATATTATGGTTGTTTCATTATTGTGCACTGTAAAACCGAGTGATTTTATTGGATTCACTGAGAAGAAAACAGTCCTAGTCACTGAATTAGTTTTGATTGAATGAGACAGTTATAGTTGTCAAGGTCTAAAAGATTTTTTTAATATATATATGAGGTCTGTTATTTCCTCAAAAGCTACATCTTTTAATAAACATAAGATGTTCTTAAATGCTTTAATTTTAAAAAATGTAGTTTGCAGATTTTTTTTGGCTGTGGGATCCCTTGTATTTCCGTATGAATTTTAGGATCAGCTTTTCAGTTTCTGTAAACAGACCAGATGAAATTTATAGCAGTTGTGTTGACTCTGCAGACTAATTTGGGGGAGTATTAACTTCATAAAAATATTGTTTTCCAGTCCATGAATATGAGATATCTTTCCATTTATTTAGGTATCTTTAATTTCTTTTTATTAGTAATAAAATTCGGAATTTTTGGTGTGTAGATTTTGCCCTTGTTTTGTTCAAATTATTTCTAAGAGTTTATTCTTTTTCATGTTATTGCAAATGTTTTCAGAGATGGCCTTTTTTGGTATTGACAAAGTTCCCTTCTATTCTGAGTTCATTGAGTTCATCATGAAAGGGTATTCGATGCTTTCTCTACATCTGTTGAGATGAGCGTATGGTATCTTTTTGTTCTTGAGGTCTATCCACTATTTGTCTTGTCCTTGTCATGTCATAGCCTTTTTTAGTCTTAAAAACCTTTTACCTCAGAGAAGCTTTATTTTACTGTTCTTAGATTTTTCTTTCCTTCTGCTCTTTTCCTCCTAAAAGCCTGTTAGATAGTTTTGAAGCCTCTTCCTGTTCATGTTTCTTAACTTTTCTTTCATGCTACTTGACTTTGTTTCTTCCTCTGGGAGATTTTCTTGACATTGTCTTTCAGATTTTCTGTGTTCAGCTCTGTGCATTTTGTTACTTAGCTCATCTACTCACTTTTTAGAATATTGATACTCTTATCTTGTCACATTTATTTTTCATGTTCTTTACTGATTTTCCATTTTTATAGATGTAGTATCCTTTTAACCCTCTCTGGACATATTTTATTTTTAAAGTTGTTTTTATTGAATACTCTATTTTCTCTTGGATCAGGTTTTGTTTTTTCATGTTGGATCTTCACTTTGTGCTGTTGGTTTTCTTGAAAAATGTATTTTGCTTTAGTTGAATGCAGTACTATTAGGGTGATTTAGCATAGGTTACTGACATGGATTTTTCCCTGCAGTGGCATTGTACTGCTTCCCAAATAGCTCTCCATTGGTGTGTGTGTGTGCGAGTGTTACCCCTGTGTAAGCATCTGGTCAGCTCTCGGCAGAAAAACCAGCTCCTTTACACACATGGAAATAAGGAGGGCGTTGTTTTGCTAGGTAACTCTAACTCTTAGCGGCGTATTCCAGGTCTTCCTCGCTTCTGTCAGCTGTAGGGGGCGGGGATACTGTACTTTCTTTACTTTTTTCCCCCGAGGACACAATATTCACAGCAGAAGCTCCTCCCCCTGGACTCACTCATTTTCCATTTTAAATATTTACATGTTTGTTTTTTTTATTTGAGAGACCAATTCGTGTGCTTTACCCTTGGTTCAGAAGCAGTAGTATCCATGGCCCTCACTATGTAAGGGAGAGATCAAGAGGGGACCCTGTTGGACTATATAGGTTTTAAATGTCTGATAATTGTTCCAAGGGTCACTCCTGGTAAAGGTAAATCTCAGTGTGGGGCTTTGGAGGAGTTCCCTTCAAGAGAACCAGCCTGTTTTACTGCTTGTGTTTTCAGCTGTGAATTTATTTTACTTTCTCTATCAGTCTGATCCCAAATGCTTTTGAGTGTTTCTTAAAACTTAAAGTTTTTAAAAATTTCTGATTCTTAATTCTTGCTTGTTTCTTAATGCTGTTAGGATTTCATTTAGAAAGAAAATCTTCCAAGTATCAGTAGGACTTTGGGAAATCTAGCCTGTAATTATGAATTAGAAGCCAATACTACTACTCTAATTGGAACGAAGAACACGGAAGTCTGGGAAGGATGTTTTGCTGAGTAAGGGTTGGGCTAAATTTACAACTACAGTGGTCTGCTTAGCAAGGCCATCAGCTTCTCATTTCTTGAGAACATGATCCTATAGTTGTGGGCTCAGGAGACTAAGCTATCTTTGTTTTCCAGTGTTGCATCTCTCGTGTTTAACACAGGACCAGGCACAGAGGGTCGTAATTAATACCGAAGGAATGATAAGATTAGAGCATTTTCATGGATTTACTTGTCACAGTAGGTCCTTATATTTTTGTAGTTCTCCTATCTTTTGTAAGTATTAATTTCATTTTCATGAGGATTTGCTACCTCCTTACTTCTGTCCTACTGACTCAGTTAACTTTCTGCAGTTTTACTTCTTATCATGGGGCTATTTATATGTACATTTTTACAGAGAGCTTTAATTTGGAAACATCTCCTTGAATGACATTCTAGCACCCTTTGTTTGCTGAAAGAAAACTTAGAAATAAGCACATATTAAAAAAGGAAAAAACATTAAAAAAAGGAAAAAACCCATACACCAAAATCTAGAAGTTCATAGAAAGAGCCTTTTAGCCTGTCATGTGATTGTTGTTGGTGTTTATTATAAAAGCAGCTCAGTAATGTTTATTTAGAGATAGGTTTTAAAAGGATAGGATTTTAAAAGCAATCTAATGATAACTGAAGGAGACAATGGTTGTATCACAGTGCAGTATAGTACGTGAGTTTTACAATCATAACCCTTCATCAGTAAGATGAGGTTAGGTTTGCCACATTGTAGGAAGAGTAGGGAACATTACCAGTTATTTAGACTCTCCTAAACCTGGCTCTAATCACTGCTCTGACTTACAGGCTGTGTATGTTGTTTTATCTCTTTGAGACTGACTCCTCAGTTTTTACTTTTTGATCCCCACAACAGTTCTCTCTCTTCCCTTTGGGTTCTTGTATGGAATGTGAGAACCTGGAATGACCCTATCATCTCTTCTCTTTGACTGCGTATTTCCTTCAAATTTTAACTCTGATATTATTTTATCAAGGAATTAACCCTCAATTCATTATGTTAGGTTAGGTACCTTGTTGTATATGCTTATAGCACATATCCTTAATTGCAATTTTGTATTTATTATATGATTGTTTAACAGTTTCTGTCAACAAGTATATATCCAGTGCTTAATACATCTTTTCTTGGTTTATGAGTTTAATAAGGCAGGGTGATGACTGGGCCTTTAGGTTTTGTTTCTGTTTTTCTTGGCCATTGTGTCCCGAGCACCTAACATGATACTTAGATGAGGATGTTCTCAGTGAGTATTTGATGAATGAATAAATAAAAATGGAGATGATATTATCGCCTACCTTACAAGACTATTGTGAGCCTTCAGTTTAGTTGTGTGTGTGAAGTGCTTAGCTTGCTTGTGGCCTGTTCACAGCAGTCCCCATAATGGCTGATGCGAGACAGTCGGTGTACTGTGCTCACAGAGATCGGTTAACCGTGGATGCAGATAGCCCACAATTCTTATTCCCCCACTGACCAGCTCTGTGACCCAATGTAGGTGCTTAATATCTCAGATTTGCATATTCTTTATAAATGAGAATAGCAGCACCTCCTTATAGGGTTTTGTAAGGTAATCCAAGTCCATACCCTGACCAGTAATGCTGAAGAAGCTGAAGTTGAATGGTTCTATGAAGACCTACAAGACCTTTTAGGACCAACACCCAAAAAAGATGTCCTTTTCATTATAGGGGATTGGAATGCAAAAGTAGGAAGTTACACCTGGAGTAACAGGCAAATTTCACCTTGGAGTACAGAATGAAGCAGGGCAAAGGCTAAGTTTTGCCAAGAGAACTCACTGGTCATAGCAAACACCCTCTTCCAACAACACAACAGAAGACTCTACACATGGACATCACCAGATGGTCAATACCGAAATCAGATTGATTATATTCTTTGCAGACGAAGATGGAGAAGCTCTATACAATCAGCAAAAACAAGAACAGGAGCTGAATGTGGCTCAGATCATGAACTCCTTTTTGCCAAATTCAGACTTAAATTGAAGAAAGTAGGGAAAAGCACTAAACTATTCAGGTATGACCTAAGTCAAATCCCTCACGATTATACAGTGGAAGTGAGAAATAGATTGAAGGGGCTAGACAGGGTGCCTGAAGAACTATGGATGTTGTTCATATGGACAATGTTCATGACCTTGTACAGGAGGCAGGGATCAAGACCATCCCCATGGAAAAGAAATGCAAAAAGCAAAATGGCTGTATGAGGAGGCCTTACAAATAGCTGTGAAAAGAAGAGACACAAAAAGCAAAGGAGAAAAGGAAAGATATACCAATTTGAATGCAGAGTTCCAAAGAATAGCAAGGAGAGATAAGAAAGCCTTCCTCAGTGATCAGTGCAAAGAAATAGAGGAAAACAATAGAATGGGAAAGACTAGAGATCTCTTCAAGAAAATTAGAGATACCGAGGGAACATTTCATACAAAGATGGGCCCAATAAAGGACAGAAATGGTAGGGACCTAACAGAAACAGAAGATATTCAGAAGAGGTGGCAAGAATACACAGAAGAACTGTACAAAAAAGATCTTCATGACCCAGATAATCACAATGGTGTGATCACTCACCTAGAGCCAGACATCCTGGAATGTGAAGTCAAGTGGGCCTTAGGAAGCTTCACTACGAACAAAGCTAGTGGAGGTGATGGAATCCCAATTGAGCTATTTCAAATCCTAAAAGATGATGCTGTGAAAGTGCTGTACTCAATATGTCAGCAAATTTGGAAAACTCAGCAGTGGCCACAGAACTGGAAAAAGTCAGTTTTCATTCCAATCCCAAAGAAAGACAATGCCAAAGAATGTTTAAACTACCGCATAATTGCACTCATCTCACGCTAGTAAAGTAATGCTCAAAATTCTCCAAGCCAGGCTTCAGCAATACGTGAACTGTGAACTTCCAGATGTTCAAGCTGGTTTTAGAAAAGGCAGAGGAACCAAGTATCAAATTGCCAACATCTGATGAATCATCAAAAAAGCAAGAGAGTTCCAGAAAAACATCTATTTTTGTTTTATTGACTATGCCAAAGCCTTTGACTGTATGGACCACTGCAAACTGTGGAAATTTTTTAAAGAGATGGGAATACCACACCACCTGACATGCCTCTTGAGAAATCTGTATGAAGATCAGGAAGCAACAGTTAGAACTGGACATGGAACAACAGACTGGTTCCAAATAGGAAAAGGAGTACATCAAGGCTATATATTGTCACCCTGCTTATTTAACTTATATGCAGAGTACATCATGAGAAATGCTGGGCTGGAAAAAACACAAGCTGGAATCAAGATTGCCGGGAGAAATATCAATAACCTCAGATATGCAGATGATACCACTCTTACGGCAGAAAGTGAAGAAGAACTAAAGAGCCTCTTGATGAAAGTGAAAGAGGAGAGTGAGAAAGCTGGCTTAAAGCTCAGCATTCAGAGAACTAAGGTCATGGCATCTGGTCCCATCACTTCATGGCAAACAGATGGGGAAACAGTGGAAACAGTGGCTGACTTTATTTTTTTGGGCTCCAAAATCACTGCAGATGGTGACTGAAGCCATGAAATTAAAAGATGCTTACTCCTTGGAAGGAAAGTTATGACCAACCTAGACAGCATATTAAAAAACAGAGGTATTACTCTGCCAACAAAGGTCCATCTAGTCAAGGCTATGGTTTTTCCAGTAGTCATGTATAGTTGTGAGAGTTGGACTGTGAAGAAAGCTCAACGCTGAAGAATTGATGCTTTTGAACTGTGGTGTTGGAGAAGACTCTTGAGAGTCCCTTGGACTGCAAGGAGATCCATCCAGTCTGTCTTAAAGGAGATCAGTCCTGGGTGTTCATTGGAAGGACTGATGTTGAAGCTGCAACTCAAATACTTTGGCCACCTGATGCAAAGAGCTGACTCATTTGAAAAGACCCTGATGCTGGGAAAGATTGAGGGCAGGAGGAGAAGGGGACAACAGAGGATGAGATGGTTGGATGGCATCACCGACTCAATGGACCTGAGTCTGGGTGGACTCCAGGAGTTGGTGAAGGACAGGGAGGCCTGGCGTGCTGCAGTTCATGAGGTCACAAAGAGTTGGACATGAGTGTGTGACTGAATTGAACTGAACTGAAGGACTACTTGTGATCATGGCAGTAATTGCTCAATAGGTGGTGGTTATACATTGTATTAATGTTAATGAATAAAGAAATAATTAATGGAATCATTAGGAAGTACCAGATGAAACTTACGTTATGTGGAAACACTGTATTCTTTGATGAGATGATATTTCCATTAGCCCATAATCCCCAGAATATCCAGTATTTTGTAATTATGTCTATGATAGGTTGTACTGTGTTGAGTGCAATTTTGTTTTTAAAAGGACTCTTTGGAGTAAAGGTCTTCCTTGACTTATGATGGGATTAGGTCCTGATATAACACGTCATAAGTTGAAAATATCATTCGTAAATCAAAATATATTTAATATACCTCACCTACTGAATATATCATAGCTCAACCTTGCTTACCTTAAATGTGCTTGAAACATGTACATTAGCCTGCAATCACCTAACAAAAAGTCTATTTTATAATACAGTGGTGAATCTCATGTAATTTATTGAATACTGAAAGTAAAAATCACCATGGTTGTCTGGGTGTATGGCTGTCAGTGTATCTGGTTGTTTACCTTCATGACTTTGGCTGACTGGGAGCTGTGGCCTGCTGCTGCTGCCTGGCATCTTGAGAGAGTACTGTGTCACATGTTACTAACCCAGGAAAAGGTGAAAATTCAAAATTTGAAGTACCATTTCTACTGAACGTATTGCTTTCGCACCATCACAGAGTTGAAAACTTGTTAAGTGGAACTGTTGTTAAGTTGGTGACCATCTGTATAGTGATTGCATATTCTTGAACAGTTGAATTATATTAAGTCCTAAACCTTCTAAATTTGAAAGTGCCTTAGAATGCTCCATCATTTATGTATAAAATGTCACAGTAAACAAGTGACAATATTGTAAATCGGCCAGAATTTTTGGCCCACTGTGTGTTCCTGGGTGAAGTTTGAGGGTTTTGGATGCTCTTGTGAATAGAAGTTCCCAGTCCTTTCTGCCTGGAGTCATGAGCGTCCCCTGTGCTTGAGTGCTTCACCAACCTGTCCTGCGAAAGCACATTTACAGTTGACTCTTAAGACATGTGGGTTTGGACTGACTGCTCAGGTCCACTTTGATGTGGAATTTTTTTAATAGATCCATACTATGTGTTACACCATTCGAGACTGGTTTAATCAGCAGATTCAGAACTGTGGATCCAGAGGGCCACCTGTAAAGTTACCTGTGGATTTTTGACTGCATGGTCGGAGGAGGGTGGTGGGTGGTCAGCGCCCTTAACCCATGTGTTGTTCAAGCATCAGTTGTACAGTGAAAAGGACATTTACATACTTAATTTCCATATTTTAAAAATTCATTTGTAAGCATTTGGTGTTTTAAACTATTTACAGTAAAATGGTCTAAGCCACCATGTCATCTTGGCTCCATGCCCCTCAGTCTTGGCTTTCATCAGGAAGTATTTGTTTTATGTAATCATTTGTATGCATATAAATGCTTGTGGAGAAAGATGGAAAACTTCTTGTGATTGGTGGTACACCTTTATTCCAGGCTCAGCAAAACAGTCCCTCATCTACGGGATCTGGCAACACAGAGCATTCCTGCAGCTCCCAAAAACAGATCTCCATCCAACACAGACAGACCCAGGTAGGTCAGTGGTTGATAAACAGGGAGGGAAAGAACTGCTTCGGAGTAAATGGTAACACTATGTGTAAAATCTGGGTCTTCTCTCTCCCTTTATTTCTCTGACTTCGTCTCATTTATTTGTGTGTGTTGTATTCAGAACTTGCATTATGAATATTTCAAGTCTTTTGGAAGGTTCTTTTAACTTTTTGAGGTGTTTCTTTGCCTTTCTGATGTATTCAGAAAGATTATAGACAGAAATGATTATATTGCAGCATGGTGTTAAGGAAAAAGCACTTGTTTTGGAGAACTCAAGACCCCGATTCAGGTTCTAGCTCTGCAACTTATGCTTTATCTTTTGGGGCCTCAGTTTTCTTCAGTTCAAATTATCTATAAAATGTGGTTGATTATCATCATCTTGGTGTCTACAAAACACTCATTGGCACAGTACTTACGTAGGCATCAGTGAATCTTTTTTATTGAAATATAGTTGATTTAGAATATTGTGTTAATTTCACATGGATAGCAAAGTGATTGGTTATACATATATATATGTATGTGTCTATATTCTTTTTTTTTCTGATTCTTTTTCCATTATGGTTTATTACAAACTATTGAGTATAGTTCCGTGCGATACACAGTAAACCCTTGTTGTTTTAAACTTCTTTAACATGTGGCATGCCAACATAATTCTTCCTTAAACAGTCTTCAGAAACTCCTTAATTTAGGGAACGTTGTGAATATTCAAAGATAATATCCGCGAAAAGGATAGTGGATATATCCTCCATTTTGTTGTGTTGAGCTCACCAAATGTTATACCTTGTTTTCTTGAAGCTGTTGGTACCTTGTTGCCTTCAAGACAGGATGGCTGGCAATCTAGGAGAATTTCTTAAGTCACAAGAGCTAAACAGCCCTCAGGAGCAGATTTTAATGTTATTTGAATTAAACTTTTGAATAGTTGAACAGACTTAGGTTGTTGAGCATTCATCTCTCTTCTGGTCGCTCTGTTTCCACTAGGTGGCATGTTTGTTCTTTAGAGATTCGTGTCCTTTCTCCTCTGATGACCTTTTCTATTCAAAGTTAGTTTCATTTCTAGAGAGTATGTTTCTGTACTGTTCAGTGCACAGTATTTTGAGAATTCATATATTTTATCCCAGAGTTAATATATTTTTGAAAGGCAAGTATAGCAGAACGTCATGCTTAAAGAATGAGATGAGAAAGGCAGATTTAATTTCTTGAGCCATGGGATTCCAGGCTAGTTGTATCATCAAGTGCTTTTTTTTTCAGAAAAGTAATAAGAAAAATGTAATGACATGTAATATTTTTTTTTCCCCACCCCTCAACATGTAATATTTTGAGACTAATCCTAAGTTTGTTTTCTGCTTATCTCTGTAGTCTGACCTCACAATAGAAAAAATATCTGCACTAGAAAACAGTAAGAATTCTGACTTAGAGAAGAAGGAAGGAAGAATAGATGATTTATTAAGAGTAAGTATTAAAATGTCATAAGAGATTTTATAACAAGCTCTGATTGATTTATCTATATTTATATGTGTGAATTGCGTGTATATCATAGAGATAATTACTGTAACCAAATAATAAAGTTAAAATGTGGACATTTGGATATTTTCCTTTAATCTGAGGGAATCTGAGTAGGTAATGAGGATCAAACTGTATTCCAAACAGTATCTTTACATTGGACATCTTAATTGTAGAATTTTAGTATTTAAATATATACTAGAGGAATATATCTGTGGAGAGTTGAAGGTGTGAGAATATGTACAGAGTGTTGTTTTCCCATCTCAGGGAAATTTTTTTTAATGTCTTTGAATTTTTAAAAATTTTATTGATTTTTTAAATTGGAATATAATTGCTATGTTGTATTAGTTTCTGCTGTCCAGTGAAGTGAATCAGCTATATGCACACACATATCCCTTCCCTCTTGGACCTCCCCTGCACCCCCTTGGTCATCACAGAACACCGAGCTGAGCTTTCTGTGCTGCATAGCAGCTTCCCATTAGCAGTCTGTTTTATACATGGTACTGCGTACGTGTCGGTCCCAGTCTCCCCGTCTGTCTCACCCTCCCGTTCTCCTCCTCAACCCCCACGCCCCACCCCCCCCATCCACAATCCGTTCTCCATGTCTGTGTCTCTGTTCCTGCTGGAAATAGGTTCATCGCTACCGTTTTTCTAGAGTCCACATATATGTGTATTTGAATTTTAAAAACTATTTCACAAGTACTTTTCAGTCCTGGTTTTGCATTTTATATCTTTTATAACCTATTCATCTGAAGTGTTTTGTGCTTACAAGAGAAACTTTAAAAGTAGCTATATGGAGTTAAAAATATACCTCTAGAGAATATACAATGATTTTTTTAAAATTTTAATTTTATTGGAGTATAGTTGATTTACATTGTTATGTTTCAGATGTATAGCAAAATAATTCAGTTATACATATATTCATTCTTTTTTAGATTCTTTTCTCATATAGATTATCGCAGAATATTGAGTAGAGTTCCTTGTGCTATACAGTAACACCATGATATTTTCTGAAATAATTTTTTAATATACAGTTTGACATATTGACTGACCCTTTTAAAAAAATTTTTAAGGTTTATTGTTTTCTTATTGTAAAAATCAATACATTCTTTATAATAAATTTAGGGAATAGTAAAAAATAAAATAAAATGACACCCATAATTCCATTAACTGTGATTAAAACATTTGGTATATTTACCATAGTAATCTTTGACCTATTTATAGCATATATAAAATTTTTTAAAGAAATTGTTGATTTATTTTTATTTTTTGGCCACATCACGCAGCATACAGGATCACAGTTCCCCAGTCAGGGATTCCCATGTAGTGGAGGCACGAAGTCTTAACTGTTGCACTGCCAGCGAAGTCCTTGTAGCATGTACATAAATGCATCTATACGTAAATACTGCCAATTTGTAAATAAAATTGGCTTAACATTTTAATCTCCAATGTTTTTATTGTTCTCAAGCTGATGTCCCCTTTCCTATTCAGAAATATTTTTCTTAGGCCTGTTGGTTTTGTTTCTTAGTTTGCTTTTCTCCATCCTTCAGTGAGAAGAGCCATGTTTAGACTCAGTACCTATTTTCCATCTTTCATTGTTAGCATGTATACTTGCTTGGTGTTGCTCTTAACGTCTCTTCTTTTCACTTGGGTGCTCGTTGAATTGCTAAGGTTTATAATTAGATATTGTGTGTTCATAGAAATCCTAGTCTAGTTGTCTAATCTAAATGAAAAAATTTTGTCCAGGGTAGCTCTGCTGAGCTAAAAAAGGATCATGGGCTTGTCTTCTTCCTTCATCATCTGATTTTCTTAAGATTGAGAAGATGGAGTATATGAAAAACTGACCCTAACTTAGGATTCTTTTGGGGGGTTTTAAAAAAATGGTTTTATTTCCCAGGAAGCGGTATGTCTCTTTACCAATTCCCGTGTTTCTAATCCCTTGTTTTCTAAAGATTGTAGTCTTTCTTTGGATCTAGAACAGTGCCAATGGAATGGTTATGTCAAAAAAGAAGACACAAAGGAGAGATGCCATTTTTTCAAATTGATGAGAGCTTGTGTTTCTGATTCGGAGGGACAGGGGAATGACCACTACTCCTTATGTCTCTTCAGACAGGCATGGATCATTGATTGAGTTTTTCCATTTTAGTTAAATGTTTGGGTAAGGCTGCATCAGGAGCTGCTAGTCAGGTGCTATTTGAAACCTGAACACAAAATCATTAGTGTTGGAAACCACAAAAATTTAGAGTTCTTGTAATTTAAAATAAACTGCCAGAGATTGATTGATTCCATAAATTTGATTACAGATTTTAAGAGATGTTCACCTTCCAAAAGTAGATTGAACTTCATATATACACATTACATGATCTTTGGCTTGCAGATTTTTTAAGTATGAATTAGTCATATTTAACCAAATGTCCTTGTACTTGGCCTTTGATAATGTGGTCCATAAAACTCATGAGCTCTCTTAGAAGAACTAATAGGAAGAAATTATGAGGAAAGTAGATACTTGGAGATGGAAACTGTTGCACAATGGTCACTTTAAAATGAAGCTTCAAAGTCTCAAAAATTGAGTGTGCTGTAGTATCATTTATTTGCCAAAAGGGTAGATAGCTTTTGTTTAACACAAGAGTAAACTCAGGAGTTGCAAGTCAAAATTGACCTGGGGTTAGTGGTTCTTCGCTTCTCTGTTATTGTAGGAGTCTTGAATTTTTCAAAGTATTTAGCCCACCCTTCTGACCACAGCTAAATCAACTGTGTATTTACATTCTGGTTTTCTTGAACCAAGACCTTGTATTCAGCTTGTTTGTTAGTTCTGTCTTATGTGGGCATGGGTGTGCCTGGCTTCTCTGGTAAGAAACATTTATGTAAATCCATGTCTCTTCTTTGGAAGGAAGAACAGAAGAGCGACAATTGAACATAAAGAACATTATGTGTTGTTTTTTTGGTAGTGCTTATTCACCCTTTGTAAGTATTTAATCTATAAATGCTTTAAAGTGTTATTTATATGAATTCTAAACATCTCGTTCATGATAGATTTTTTCTTTTATTTTGTGACAGTATTAGCATGTGTGGGGTACTGGATTTATCTGTAACTGGCTTTGGGGAGGAGTAAAGTATGACTCTTGCCTGGAAAATCCCATGGACAGAGGAGCCTGGTAGGCTGCAGTCCATGGGGTCGCTAAGAGTCAGACACAACTGAGCGACTTCACTTTCATTTTTCACTTTCATACATTGGAGAAGGAAATGGCAACCCACTCCAGTATTCTTGCCTGGAGAATCCCAGGTACAGGGGAGCCTGGTGGGCTGCCGTCTATGGGGTCACACAGAGTCGGACACGACTGAAGTGACTTAGCAGTAGCAGCAGCAAAGTATGACCAGTAGAAAAACGTCCTACTTCTAGTAAGAGAATTCATCTTTAATAGTGATAAGTTTATTAAAAGAAAATCAAGGAATAAAGTATTCACCTTCTTTTTTTAAAGACATAATTACTCTTACCTCTTTAAATCTCAATTTTGCTTATAATTTAACAAAAGAAATGCTTTTCAGACTCCCTAGAAACTGCTTTTGAATTAATCTGTCTTCCTTGGAGCTAATTAAAAAATTTTTTTTCCATTGAAGGCCAACTGTGATTTGAGACGGCAGATTGATGAACAGCAAAAGATGTTAGAGAAATACAAAGAACGATTAAATCGATGTGTGACAATGAGCAAGAAACTCCTTATAGAAAAGGTAAGTGATTGGTAGTGGCCTCAACTCTGTATCCTTAGGGTGTGCCATTGTTGTGACTTGTCGACTTTTTACCTGAAATGAAAGTATTTCAAAGTAGGAAAGGACTGACCACAGCTTAGTTCTCTGTCTTATGTGGGCATGGGTGTGCCTGGCTTCTCTGGTAAGAAACATTTATGTAAATCCATGTCTCTTTGGAAAGAAGAATGAAAAACCAACAAAGGGCTTTTGGGGTTAGGAAAGGGCTACTGGGGTTGCTGTAATGTTAAAGATCCCAACTGCCAAATGCCAATGCAGAAGACTCAAGAGATTTGATCCCTGGATTGGGAAGATCCCCTGGAGTAGGAAATGGCAACCTACTTCAGTATTCTTGCCTGGAAAATTCCATGGGCAGAGGAGCCTGGCAGGCAATAGTCTATGGGGCTGCAAAGAGGCAGACACGATTGAGTGACTGAGCACACAGCACATCCTATTACAAATACAGACATTTAGCAATAGTTTTATGTCCATTTCAGATATGGTATTTAGAGTAACTTATGTATATAATAATGTGATAATTAAGTGTTTTGTGTTTTAAAAACTAGTTTGCAATTACTTGTATATGATTATTTAATTGGCTGATGCCTCCTTTATTATATTAATAGTAACTAATTAGTTGCAATTTGCCTTTAATAATTATATTTCTTATAATTATTATAATAAATAATTATTTATTATATAATATAAATAATTGATGTCTTAAAATTTGTAAAACATACCTCCAGTACTTATTTATCTTACAGTGAAAGTTTTAAGATAACAGTACTTCCTAATGAAATGATTATAAGCTAGAGGTTTGAGACAGATTAGTGGTTTGTTTTTTTGCTGAAATCTTTGGAATGCTATTAAAGGGACAGGGAACACTGATAAAAAGTGAAATGAATTATTTTAGTAATGTCAAAGATACTGAGGAGAACTTTGCTTCATCTCTTAATTCATTAATTTTATAGAAGGGAAATTCACATTCTGCATTTATAACAGAAATGTCTATGTTAGTATATGTTAATGTAGAATGTTTATGGGTTATATAAAATGTTTATAGCTTTAAGGTACTTCCTGAAATCAGTGTAGATTTAGCCAGTTGTCCTAAACTTTGAGCAGTATAGTACAAAAAATAAACATTAAAAAATAAATAAATAAAATAAACATAGTGCTGCATCTGAGTTCTCATAGGAAAATACAATTATTTTCTATTTGTCCTTTTCCCCTAAGTCAAAACAAGAGAAGATGGCATGTAGAGATAAAAGCATGCAAGATCGCTTGAGACTGGGCCACTTTACCACTGTCCGACACGGGGCTTCGTTTACTGAACAGTGGACAGATGGTTATGCTTTCCAGAACCTTATCAAGTAAGTGAATTGTGATGATAAAGTTGAGAATTGAAAAGTTTGTTTGGATTTTTAAATTTTTTTGTAATTGTAGTCATTAATATGTTAGTAGTGGTAGTCTTCTTTTCATTCAGTTTTGTCTCCACATGTGTAAAGAATTGTAGGGAATGAGATAAAGTCCTGAAAAAATGGCAAATAATCAGAGGAATAAAAAACAAATTCTATATTAAAGCTTAAAAAAATCAGAATCGCCAAAACTAAGGAAGAAAAAGCTAAGACTTGACTTGATATAATTTTAATTATGTAATAAATTTTCATGAGGAGTCTGCCCACTCCCAGCATTTATTCTGGGTCCCCAGAAGATTGAAATAGGCAAAGACCCAAGGAAGGATTTCCTGAGTTTGGTATAAAACAAAGCCTTGGAAGAATGTACAGGACATGTTCCTGGAACTCTTTAAGGGGAGAGTATTCAGTCAGCAGAGATAGTCACCTTCTTGAAGGGGAGCACTGAGTCAGCAGTCAGGCTGGTGAGCAGCCCCTCTGCCTGTGCCTGTCAGCAACTTGGAATCTGGAGCCCTCCTTCACTTTATTATAACTGGTTTAAAGCATTCATTTACTCAAAGGAGAGAATTAACATTTAAAATCCTAAAATTCCAACCGCGTAAATAGCTAATATCAGCTCAGGACTTTAAAAAAGAAATCTTAAAAGTTGCGATACCTTTTGATGTGTCTTACTTATTTTGATTTTGTATATCATTTCCGTTTGAGACTGGGTTGCGGTGGGTGGCACATTGTATTTTTAATCATGGGCTCTCACACTTCTGATCTGTAGTTTACTGTAGGTTCAGGGGTTCCATAGACTGCCTATCCTACCTTTTTTTTTCTTGGTTAAATAACATATTGGGCATTGATTGGAGAGGATAGAACTACTTTTGAATACCAATGAAACATAAGTAACAAATTTGTCTGAAAGAAAAGTACAGACACTGATATTATTAATAATATTTTGTTAATGGGAATTCCTTGGCAGTCTTGTGGTGAGGCTATCACTGTCAGAGCCCACGTTTGATCCCTGGTTGGGGAACGAAGACCCTGCAAGCTGCCCCATGTGGCATGGCCAAACTAAAACAAACAGACAAACTTTGTGGAGACCTACTTCTGGATTATAGGCTGTGCTTTATGTGTGACACATGTGGTGTCCACGCTGAGCTCTCTGTGCTGAGGTTAACAGAGTTGCACTCGGGCAGGACAAACAGCTGCTGCATGGAGGCATGGTGTCTGTTCCTCAGCACCCTGACCGTGATGAGCAAACTGCCCTGGAAGTGGCTCTCCATCCAATTTTGTCAGAATGGGACGGAAGATAGACATATCCCTCACGATTGGCCAAAGTCACTTAATGCTCGCCCTGAGTCCCAGAAGCGATAATGACTCCTACTAGTCCATGACAGTGGTTACTCCTCAGATGGCAGTTTTTAAAACGTCTAAAGACTTAAACCTGAGTGGTTAGTGGATTTGTTTAGAGATATAAAATGTAATTACTTTTAAGACGTGATTGTAGTTTTTGCTGATAGTAGCAAATATTTATCTTTTTACTCTATAAACAGCCTGTTGCCCAGAAGGTTTTGGAAATCGTATATAGTTAGAGTACAAAAGGATGACTTTGCCGTAGAACCATCGGACTAGTGAATTTGGTATTATCTACATGAGATCCCTAACCAGAGCAGTTTCTCCAAAGTAGATGGTATTTTTTTTTATGATTTTAAGTAATATAAATTGCAGACTGTCCATCTCTCCTCTTGGGAAGCTGTTTCTGGCTGATACCTTTTTTTATTTGCTTGTTTGTTTTTTGGCCACACTGCACAGCTTGTGGGATCTTAGTTCACTGACTAAGAACTGAACCTCGGCAGTGAAAGTGCTGAGTCTTAACCACTGGACCACCAGGAAAGTCCCCTGGCTGATATCTATTAATTTTAGGTATTTTAATAATATCTTCTAAAGTTGTGCTTTAATAAACGAATTTCCTTTCTTAATTTTAATGCAGAATTGAAGTTCTTTAGTTGTAGAAGGCTGTAGCTGATATCCGTACAAATGATAATTATCTGTGTATAAGAAGCTCCATGACACATAATTTGGTGGGTAAGGTACCTGAACCCCAGGTTGCAGTACTAGTTTTTATAGAAAGAGCAAACCTCTTGACATTAAAAATTTAATCAAGCGATCAAATATAGTCTGAACAGGAGCCTCAACATAGTTTTGTTCTCAGTTTGAACCTCGGCTCTATTTTGAGTGATCTTTATTAAGATCCTAAAACAGATTTGTTGTCTAATAAAAAGATCATAACAGATTTGTAATGATTTTTGACCAGGTTAGTAAGTTTTTCTAAAAGGTATTTTTGAACCTGTTGAAAAAGTAACATATTTTATAGTTCTGAGAAGTTAGTTAAAATAAATACTGTTGTTATTCAGTATGTAACTTTTTTATTTAAACAAGTCTTAAAGTCTCAAATAGTCAATGGCAAGGCAGTAAAAAAATTATTATTAAGATTTTCTTTATATTGACATAAACAACATTAAAGCAAATACGGGGATTTGACCTATATACAAAACTGTGGCTGTTTAAGATGTGGATCATCAGAGGGAGTAAATGAAATTTTACAGCATCATTGTCCTAGTCCATGAATATATTCTGGTGTATAAGGAATTACAGAATTCCATTTTAAAGTGATTTCATGAGAACCATCTGATTCTTGGCATATGACCCATAATAAGTGATACAGCCTTTTTTGTTTTAATTTTTCTACTGAAGTATAGTTGATTTACAGTATTATAGATGTACAGCAAAGTGATTCAGTTATATATATGCATTTCCATTGTGGATTATTGCAAGATATTTACTATAATTCCCAGTGCTATACTGTAGGTTCTTGTTGTTTATCTATTTTATATATAGTAGTGTGTACCTGTTAACCTCAAATTCCAAATTTATCCCCCCATCCTTCCCCTTTGCTAGCCATAAGTTTGTTTTCTATGTCTGTGAGTCTATTTCTGTTTTGTAAATAAGTTCATTTGTATCATTTTTTTAAAAATTCCACATATAAGTGATATCATGATATTTAGAGAGAAAACTCTGTTGATTCTATAAGTATCAGTTCTCCCTTGGGTGGTATATGTACCAGTTTCCAGTAGACACAGAATATGAAAGCCTGGGACTCTTTAAAAATTCTTACCTGGAATATTCAGGAACTATCTGTAGATCACCACTAAAATTACTTTGGTCAAAATAATATCTGCAAATAATGTGCATTTATTTGTTTTTTTAATGCCTGTTCTAGTTATGATACAATTTTGCTATGGAGGGTACATGCAATCATTTCCTGGGCTTCCCTGGTGGCTCAGAAGGTAAAGAATCTGCCTGCAATGCAGGAGACTTGGGTTCGATTCTCTGGAGAAGGTAATGGCTTTCCACTCCAGTGTTCTTCCATGGAGAATTTCATGGACAGAGGACCCTGGCGGATTGCAGTCCATGGGGTGGCAAAGAGTTGAACAGGGCTGAGCAACTAACACTTTCACTTTCATAATCATTTCCTAGGGCTACCATCACTAAATACCATAAACTGGGTGGTTTAAAACAACATAAATTTAATTCTCTCACAGTTTAGGAAGTCAGAAACCTTAAATCAAGGTGTTGGCAGGGCCGCTCCTTTTGTGGCCTCTAGGGAGGATCCTTGTTTAGTGTTCAGTGGCTTGCAGCAGCATAGCTCACTCTGCCTCCGGTTTCACATGGTGTTCACCTGCGTGTCTTCTTTTCTCAGGAGGACACCAGTCACATTGGGTTAAGGGCCTACCCTACTCCAGTATGACCTTATTTTAACTAATTAAATCTTCAGTGACCCTATTTCCAAAGGTTATAATCTGAGGTACTGGGGATTAGCGCTTTAACATGTCTTTTTGGGTGGCACAGTTCAACTGATAATGGTACCTAAGACTGATTGTCTTGTTATAACTGACAAATAATGGCTTGCTGTTTATTTATTTGGCTGCACTGGTTCTTCATTGTGGCATGTGCAATCTATTGTAGTTCCTCGACCAGGGATTGAACCCAGGCCCCCTGCATTGGGAGCTCGGAGTCTTAGCCACTAGGTTACCAGGAAAGTCTCAATAATGACTTTTTAGAGTTACTTAGATTTGAGTGAGATAAATTTATCGGGTCTTCATTACTTTTGTAAAAGATAGTAGAAATATTCTTTCTCTGGGTGGTAAAGGGTGAGCATTCCCTAAAATTGATGAAATGGAAGAAACATTTAGCAGTCAGGTCTATAAAAGGCACTGTGAAGAGAACAAGATGGCAGAGGAGTAGGTGGACGTGGAGTACATCTGTCTCCACGGATACATCAGGAATACACCTTCAGACACAGAAGTGCGTGCAGAACACCAGCTGGGAGCAGACAGGAGGGCCTGACCAGAGGAAAAGAATATATAGAACCACGCAAAACTCGGTAGGACGAAGGAACTCGGGGGAAAAACAAGTGTTAGTGGGACTGGACCTGCCCTCGGCTGGTGGGGGAACTGAAGCAGGAGTCTGATCCCCACATTGGGGCAATTGTCTGAGTCAGAGGAGAAACATTTATGGCTGAGAGTGAAACAGCTGATCTGTAGCAGCATAAATGGAATGAGAATCAGACAGTCCTTGCCACAGCCATACATATCCCGGACAGGGACGTGGGTCCCCTGGAAGGCACAGCAGCCGGGAGCTGGAGTTTAGGGGTTGTGGAGCAATTCCAGGGCGGGGGCTGCTGTTGACTGTGGAGAGGCAGATTTGAAGGGATGTGGGGGAGGAGATTGTGGTGGGAAATGCCTATGGGGGAAAGCCATGCAGTCATGGAAGCAAGGTGATGCTCTTGAGTCATGAGTAGTGGATGGAGCCATCACCATAGCCTCTCTCCCCACATGCCAGCATCAGCAGCTGAACAATAGGCTGGCCCGTCAAACCCTGACGCACTGAACTGCAGACCTGGACCCCACCCAGGGTGCCCCTTTAAGGGGCTGACGTGCTGATCTACAGAGTAGGACCCCAACCAGGCAGTCCCTCCCTGTGCCTGATGCACTGAACAGCAGAGAAGGACCCCAGGCAAGGGAGCCCTCTTAGTGCCTAAACCGGCGGAGCTACGGAGAAAGACTGGCCAAAGAGACCTTCTGACCACCAGCTACAAGAGGCTCAAAAGCAGACTCTGATAGGGCCATAACTCCTGGGGTGGAGGTAGTCCATGTCTCTGCACACTTTGCACCACTAGGTGCAAGCCAAGCAGCTGCACCACCTTCACGCTCAACTTTCACTGTGGTAGCAGAGCTACCACAAGCAAAAAAAATCTTGCGTCTATGCACGCAGGGTCACTTTGGTCATGTCCGACGCTTTGCGACCCTCTAGACTGTGGCCTGCCAGGTTTCTCTGTCAGGATGGTGGGGTTGTTCAGGCAAGAATACTAGAGCATATTGGCCAATACCGGTTGCCATACCCTTCTGGAGCACTATATTTCCTGCTGCCCTAGCCTCCAACTCCCCTGAGTACCTGGTGCTGCCAGAACCCCTGTGACCCAAGCAGCTGCACCACCTCCACACCTGGCCCTCACAGAGGCAAACCCAAGTCCTCCAGGGCAACCTTGGGGCAAACCCCAGTGGATGACCCACCTGCAGAAGTGGAAATAAAACCACAGTGAAACCCAGGGGCAGGTGGCTAAGGAAGAAGACCCAAAACCTTCCTACCAGCTGTATTAGCTGCAGATTAAATCCACGTGATCAACTAGGCAGACTCTGTCTGTGGAATATATAAAAGGTTATTGAGAGCTCCCACAAAAGAAAACACACTAGCTCTGATAGCTGTGGACATTGGAAACAAAAACACCCAAGAGTAGCACCAGATTAGAATCTGAGCTGCCCCCACAGCAGGTCCAGAGATCAGCACAGCTTTGGAGGGCATCCTAGGGAGGTGAGGTGGACTGTGACTCCCAGTGAGGAAAAGGACCCTGACAGCAGTGACTCAAGAAAAATATTTATTATTCTTATCTTTTGATTTGTTCTGTAGATTCTTTTAGATTTTTTTTTTCTTTTTGTTTCCTTTTTTTACCCCCCTCCTTTATAGTTGTTGATTTTATTGGCACTAGGAAATCTAATTAAGCTTTTGAGGTTCCTCAGTCACATTTTTATTGTTATTATAAACCTCTGCCTCTACATTGGGCTTTTGCAGTTCCGTGGAGTTTTCCTTTTTTTTAATTTCTTCTTCCTGTTTTTTTTATAGTTTTAATTTTTAATTTTTTAAAAACTGTTATATTTTTTCTACATTTATTCCTTTGTTTGCCTTTTCAACTGTTCTTTTCCCCTTGCAGTTAATCTTTACTATATATAAATCTTCTTTATCTACCTCTATTTAACTTTGCATATCTATTCTTTTCTTTCTTCCCTTTCCTCTCAACATATTTGTTCATTTTGTTTTCATTGCTTTATTCCCCACTTGGCACCTTGCTTTAATTTTGTTTTCCAGTTTGTGCTTTAGTTATTTTTGTTATTAACTGATAAATATGATTTTTTATTTCCTTTGTTTGCTGAGTCAATCTACTGTACTTTATTTTTGTTGGACTGTTTTGACTTGGCTCGTGGGTGTATATGTATATTCCAATATTTTAATTATTATTTGCCTGATTTTGTAACTGCCATCTGGGGTTCATCTTTAGTTTCTCGTTTTGGATATTTGTTTTAATCTCACTTAATGCCATAACAAACTACTTGTGGAATCTTCATTCCTAACCAGAGATCAAGCCCTGAGCCTTTGGAGTGGGAGCACTGACTCCAAGACCCTGGACTACCTGAGAACTAACCCTAGGGGGTATTAGATAGTGAGAACTCACACAAAGGAAACCACCTGAATAAGACCTGAGTACAAACCAGATCATCAGCAGACAGGATCACCACTTGCCTCAGCCTTGCCAGTCAGAAGAAAAACAAACAAACAAAAACTCAGCACAAATCTCACCCTGTAAGAAGCTTACACAAACCACTGGAACAACCTTAGGAGGGCAGAACCCAAAAGGAAGAAAGAATTCAACATTGAAACCTGGGGAAAAGGAGACCTCAAACACAATAAGTTAAAAAAAAAAAAAAAAGAAAAGGCAGAGAAATACTACACAAATGAAGGAACAAACTAGAAACACAGAAGTCCAAATAAATGAAGAGGAGACAGGCAACTCCCTGAAAGAGAATTCAGCATAGTGACAGTAAAGATGATCGAAAACCTTGAAAACAAAATGGAGAAAATGCAAGAATCAATTTAAAGAGACCTGGAAAAATTAAAGAATAAACATACAGAGACAAACAACACTATTACTGAAATTAAAAATACTCTAGATGGAACCAATAGCAGACTATCTGAAGCAGAAGAACAAATCAGTGAGTTGGAAGATAAAATGGTGGAAATAGCTTTTGAAGAGCAGAATAAAGTAAAAAGAATGAAAAGAACTGAGGATAGTCTCAGGGCCCTCTGGGACAATATCAAACCACCAGCATTTGAGTTATAGGGGTCCCAGAAGAAGGAAAAAAGAAAGGGTATGAGAAAATTTTTGAAGAGATTATAGTTGAAAATTTCCCCAACATGGAAAAGGAAATAGTCACTCAAGTCCAAGAGACACAAAGAGTCCCACACAGGATAAACCCAAGGAGAAACACGCAAAGACACATACTAATCAAAGTAACAAGAGTAAACACAATATTAAAAGCAGCAACAGAGAAGCAACAAGTAAAATACAAGGGAGACCCCATATGCTTAACAGCTGATCTTTCAGCAGAAACTGCAGGCCGGAAGGGGATGGCAGGGGGTATATTTAAAGTACCGAAAGGGAAAAATCTACAACCAAGATTACTGCACCTGGCAAGGATCTCATTCAAAATTGATGGAGAAATAAAAAGCATTTCAGACAAGCAAAAGTTAAGAGAATTCAGTACCACCAAACCAGCTTTTCAACAAATGTTAAAGGGACTTAAGTAGTCAAGAAATACAAGAAAAGAAAAAAGATTGAGAAAATCAATGCCAAATAATTAAGAAAATGGCAATAGGAACATATATATCAATAATTATTTTAAATGTAAATGAATTAAATGCTCCAACCAAAAGACACAGGTTGGCTCTATGGACACAAAAACAAGACCCATATCTATGCTGTCTACAAGAAACCCCCTATATGTGTCTAAAGACACAGAGACTGAAAGTGACAGGTGGAAAAATATATTCCATGCAAATGGGAAGCAAAAGAAAGCTGGAGTAGCAATCCTCCTATCAGACAAAATAGACCTTAAAATAAAGATTACAAGAGATAAGGAAGGACACTACATAAAGATCAAGGGATCAATCCAAGAGGAAGACATAACAATTGTAAATATCTATGCACCCAACATAGGAGCACCTCAATACATAAGACAAACACTAACAGACATAAAAGAAGAAATTGACAGTAACAATAATAGTAGGAGACTTAAACACCCCACTCACACCAATGGACATTTCATTAAAACAGAAAATTAATAAGGAAACAAGTCTTAAATGATACATTAGATGAGATGGATCTCACTGATATCTTCAAGATGTTCCATCCAAATGCAGAAGAATACACCTTCTTCTCAAGTGCACATGAAACATTCTCCAGGATAGACCACATCTTGGGTCACAAATCAAATCTCAGTAAATTTAAGAAAATTGAAATAGTATCAAGTATCTTCTCCGAACGCAGTGCTATGAGATTAGATATCAATTACAAGAAAAACACTTTAAGAAACAGAAATACATGGAGATTAAACAACACGTTTCTAAATGGCCAACAGGTTACTGAAGAAATCAAAAGGGAAATCAAAAAATATCTAGAAATAAATGATAATGAAAATATTACAACTCAAAACGTACGGGATGCAGGAAAAGCAGTTCCAAGAGGGAAGTTTATAGCAATACAGTCCTACCTTAAGAAACAAGAAAAACATCAAATAGACAACCTAAGTTTACACCTAAATCAACTGGAAAAACAACAACAACAACAACAAAAAACCCCACCAAAATTAGTAGAAGGAAGGAAATCATAAAGATCCAAGCAGAAATAAATGAAAAAGAAAGAAACAATAGTAAAGATTAATAAAACTAATAGCTGGTTCTTTGGGAAGATAAAATTGACAACAAGCCTTTAGCCAGACTCATCAAGAAAAAAAGAGAGAAGAATCAAATCAACAAAATTAGAAATGAAAAAGGAGAAGTTAAAACAGACAATGCAGAAACACAAAGGATTATAAGGGACTATTTGAACAACTATATGGAAATAAAGTGAATAACCTGGAAGAAATGGACAGATTCTTAGAAAAGTTCAATCTTCCAAGACTGAACCAGGAAGAAATAGAAATTAAGAACAACACAATTACAAGCACTGAAATTGAAGCTGTGATCAAAAATTTCCCAAAACACAAAAGCCCAGGACCAGATGGCTCCACAGGAGAATTCTATCAAACATTTAGAGAAGAGCTAATGCCTATCCTTCTAAAACTCTTTCAAAAAATTGCAGAGGAAGGAACACTTCCAAAGTCATTCTACATGACCACCATCACCCTGATACCAAAACCAGACAAAGACAACACAAAAAAAGAAAACTGTAGGCCACTATCATTGATCAACATAGATGCAAAAGTCCTCAACAAAATTCTAGCAAACAGAATTCAGCACATCACACAGCTCATACACCATGACCAAGTTGGGTTTATTCCAGGGATACAAGGATTCTTCAATATATGCAAATCAATCAATGTGATACACCATATTAACAAATTGAAAGATAAAAACCGTATGATCATGTTAATAGATGCAGAAAAAGCCTTTGACAAAATTCAGCATCCATTAATGACCAAAGCTCTTCAAAGAATGGGCATAGAAGGAACCTACCTCAACATAGTAAAGGCCATATATGATAAACCTAGAGCAAGCATTATTCTCAATGGTTAAAAACTGAAAGCATTCCCCTTAAGATCAGGAACAAGACAGGGGTGCCCACTTTCACCACTGTTATTCAACATAGTTCTGGAAGTCCTAGATACAACAGTCAGAAGAAAAAGAAATAAAAGGAATCCAGATCGGAAAAGAAGTAAAGCTCTCATCATTTATAGATGACATGATACTGTATGTAGAAAACCCTAAAGATAGTATCAGAAAATTACTAGAGCTAATCAGTGAATTTAGCCAAGTTGTAGGATACAAAATCGATACACAGAAATCACTTGCCTTTCTATATACTAACAATGAAAAATCAAAAAGAGAAATTAAGGAATCAATCCCATTCACCATTGCAACAAAAAGAATTAAATATCTAGCAATAAACTTACCTAAGGAGACAAAAGAACTCTACACAGAAAGTTATACGACACTAATGAAAGAAATCAAAGATGACATAAACAGATGGAGAGATATTCCATGTTCCAGGGTAGTGATTATCAACATTGTAAAAATTACTATACTACCAAATGCAGTCTACAGATTCTGTGCGATCCCTATCAAATTACCAATGGAATTTTTGACAGAACTGGAACAGAAAATTTCACAATTCATATGGAAGCACAAAAGACCCCAAATAGCCAACGCAGTCTTGAGAAAGAAGCATGGAGCTGTAGGAATCAACCTTCCTGACTTCAGAGTATACTACAAAGCTACAGTCATCAAGACAGTATGGTACTGGCACAAAAACAGAAATATAGACCAATGGAGCAAGATAGAAAGCCCAGAAATAAACCCATGCACCTATGGGTACCTTATTTTTGACAAAGGAGGCAAGAATATACAATGGGACAAAGACAGCGTCTTCAATAAATGGTGCTGGGAAAACTCGACAGCTACATGTAAAAAAATGAAATTAGAACACACTTCCTAAAACCATGCACAAAGATAAACTCAAAACGGATCAAAAACCTAAATGTAAGACCAGAAACTATAAAACTCTTAAAGGAAAATAGGCAGAACACACGATAACATAAAGCAAGATCCTCTATGACCCACCTCCTAGAGTAATGGAAATAAAAACAAAAGTAAACAAGTGGGACCTCATTAAACTTAAGAGCTTTTGCACAGCAAAGAAAACTATAAGCTGGGTAAAAAGACAACCCTCAGAATGGGAGAAAATAATTTAGCAAATGAAACAAATGACAAAGGATTAATTTCCAAAATATACAAACAGCTCATACCACTCAAAGCCAGAAAAACAAACAACCCAATCAAAAAGCAGAAGAGACACCTAAACAGACTTTTCTCCAAAGAATACATACAGATGGCTAACAAACACATGAAAAGATTCTCAACATCACTCATTTGAGAAATGCAAATCAAAACTACAATGAGATATCACCTCACACTGGTCAGAAAGGCTACAAACAAAAAATAATCCAAAAGTCTACAAACAATAAATGCTGGAGAGGGTATGGAGAAAAGGGAACATTCTTGCACTGTTAGTGGGAATATAAATTGATACAGCCACTATGGGAGACGGTATGAAGATTCCTTAATAAACTAGGAATAAAACCACCACATGATCCAGCAATCCCACTCCTAGGCATATACCCTGAGGAAACCGAAATTGAAAAAGACACATGTATCCCATTGTTCATTGCAGCACTGTTTACAATAGCTAGAATACAGAAGCAACCTAGATGTCCATCAATAGATGAATGGGTAAAGAAGTTGTGGTACATATTCACAATAGAATATTGCTCAGCCATAAAAAGGAATGCCTTTGAGTCAGTTCTGATGAGGTGGATGAACCTAGAACCTATTATACAGAGTGAAGGAAGTCAGAAAGAGAGAGAGAAATACCGTATGCTAACACATATATATAGAATGTAGAAAAATGGCACTGAAGAGTTTATGTACAGGGCAGCAGTGGAGAAACAGAGAATAGACTTACAGACATGGGGAGAGGGGAGGAGAGGGTGAGATGAATGGAGAGAGTAACGTGGAAACTTACATCACAATGTGTGAAATAGATAGCCAATGGGAATTTGCTGTATGGCTCAGGAAACTCAAACAGGGGCTCTGTATCAATCCAGAGGGGTGGGATGGGGCAGGAGATGGGCAAGAAGTTCAAAACGGAGGGATGTATGTACTTATGGCTGATTTCATGTTGAGGTTTGACAGAAAACAGTGAAACTCTGTGAAGCAATTATCCTTCAATAAAAAAAAAAAAACACTGTCATATGTGTTGGAGATATAAGGGTTAATAAGACACAGTTCTTGCTCTAAGAGAAGTTACAGTTTGACATAATCAGACTTTATATTCCCAAAATAAACCTAAGTGAAATGTCACTAATAGACTACTTTAGATGACTTTTATAAGTATAAATGACTAAACAGTTTCAACAACATCAAGAATTAATGTAGCAATCCATATTACATACAACAGTTGATCTTTGGTATATCAATTTTCATGTCCAATCAAGCTCTCTTATTCTCAGAATGTACAGTTGAAGATGGTCCCATGGTGTTTTGGCACCAGAGTACCTTTTGTTTATGATTTGTATATAATGGCTGTGAGGCTCCTTTCTTTGTGAATTTGGAAATCAAATGTGTAGATTCTCCCTGAAAACAATAGGAAATAAGTTTTATTTACATTTAATAAGGGTAATTGTTAAAATAACCTTCCAAAGCAGCTAGTCTCCAGTAGATAAAATGTTGTGGTACTCTCTGGTACACTATGGATTATAATTAAACTCTATATTGTATGGTTACCTTCAGAGAGTTCAGAGTGCTTTGAACTCATGGCCCCTGAAGGGTTGGAAATGAGCTTAAAGATACTTTACCAATTTTTTTGACTGGGAAACTCATATTCAGAGAAGATACATGTTTTCCTCAAGGACATTCATTGAGTGAGAAGGAAGATTGTGATTTTACCTAAGGATTCTGTGTCTAATCCAGAATTCTTTCAAGCCATGAATTATTCATAAACATATATTTTTGGAGGGAAAGTCATATCTCTAATAATTAAAAGATTTTTTTACACAAGCAGACAATGCTTGAATTAAAATTTCTACTGTCCCATTAGATGTCCATCAACAGACGAATGGGTAAGAAAGCTGTGGTACGTATACACAATGGAATATTCGGTTCAGTTCAGTTCAGTTCAGTTCAGTCGCTCAGTCGTGTCTGACTCTGCGACCCCATGAATCGCAGCACGCCAGGCCTCCCTGTCCATCACCAACTCCCGGAGTTTACTCAAACTTATGCCCATCGAGTCGGTGATGCCATCCAGCCATCTCATCCTCTGTCGTCCCCTTCTCTTCCTGCCCCCAATCCCTCCCAGCATCAGGGTCTTTTCCAATGAGTGAGCTCTTCGCATGAGGTGGCCAAAGTATCGGAGTTTCAGCTTCAGCATCAGTCCTTTCAATGAACACCCAGGACTGACCTCCTTTAGGATGGACTGGTAATGGAATATTACTCAGCCATTAAAAAGAATGCATTTGAATCAGTTCTAATGAGGTGGATGAAACTGGAGCCTATCATACAGAGTGAAGTAAGCCAGAAAGAAAAACACCAATACAGTATACTAACACACATATATGGAATTTAGAAAGATGTTAATGATAACCCTATATGCAAGACAGCAAAAGAGACACAGATGTATAGAACAGTCTTTTGGACTCTGTGGGAAAAGGCGAAGGTGGGATGATCTGAGAGAATAGCCTTGAAACATGTATCTTATCATATGTGAAACAGATCGCCAGTCCAGGTTGGATGCATGAGACAAGTGCTCAGGGCTGGAGCACTGGGATGACCCAGAGGGATGGGATGGGGAGGGAGGTGGGAGGGGGGTTCAGGATGGGGAACACATGTGAACCCATGGCTGATTCATATCAATGTATGGCAAAGACCACTACAATATTGTAAAGTAATTAGCCTCCAACTAAAATACATAAATTTTAAAATAAATAAATAAATTGACATCTAATCTTTAAGTCAGCTTATCTTGAAGCCAAGAAAATGGTATTATCAAAAGAATGGATATTTCTTTGCAGTACTCTGATTAAGTTAACCTTGCTTACTTACAGTGTTGCCCTTTTAGATGTGGCAGCATAAGTTGTATTATGGGGGTCTGCTTTGGGGTATAGTCTTGTTTTTCTGGTTGCCGTTCTTTTAAGAAAGGTATCCTGAATCTGGAAATAGTGTAGAAACTGACAGATAGCGTCGAGAGAAGAGGGTCAAGTAGACTTCATTTGAGAATACAGGTTTAAGAAATTAGATTCTGTTGTTCTGCAAAAGTTAAATTTGGGTCAAGAAAAGGAAATGGGGCGATAAAAGCATGGTAGCAAAAGAAGAGGACAGGAGCCAGCATCTGACTGTCAACTATGATGAGTGATTTAAAGATTTTAGTCTGTTAAGTGGTTAATCTCAAGTCTTGGTATGCTTTTTTATACCTGGTCTGTAAGCCTTAGTATCTGTCAGGCAGCGGGATTCATGAGAGAAAGTGGAGTACTTACATTGATATTTGTATTGACTTTTAGTTTATAAGCTGCTAAGTCACTTCAGTCGTGTCCGACTCTGCGACCCCACAGACGGCAGCCCACCAGGCTCCCCCGTCCCTGGAATTCTCCAGGCAAGAACACTGGAGTGGGTTGCCATTTCCTTCTCCAAGTTTATAAGCTAGTTTATTTTAAAAAATTAGATAGACATTTTTAGGAAATGGTGTTAAATATCCTGAGTCTTTTGTATGTCTTTTATTAATTCATTTTGTGTACTATTTCCTGAGGAGTTTTTACTTGTTGAAAGGCTTCTTTTTGCTTTCTCTAAATGTTCATCCTTGTTCTTAAAAAACTTAGTCTGGGTTTCTACCATATTAGTGTTTGGGAATGACTTGGGAGTGGTAATGGCTCTCTTGATTAGAATAAATGATAGATTCAGAAGGAAAACATTTCTTACTTTAACATTCCTCAAATTTGGTATCTTTTTAGATAGATTTTGAAGAAACTATAATCCAATTAAAAAATAAAAAGGCACTTGGAATCCTTTTTTTTTTTTTTTAACATAAACAGTTATTTAGTGGGTTCATTACCAGGATTTGTTTTCTTAACTATTAAAAAGGAATAAGAAAAAAAAAAAGCAGTCAAGAAAAAAAAGCAATAAAAGTTTTTCCTTTTGAGTTGGAAAATTAGGTCACAATAGAAATTTGATAGTTTCTTCCTGCCCACTTTTCTGCTCTGAGAATTATTGTAATTAGTATATTAAAATACAGATTCATTACCAAAAACAGCTCTTATCACCAGATACTTGGTTTTTCAAACCTGAAGTTAAAATCAAATCTCTACTTAGGTTTATTTTTCTGAAGTCTGTCGAATATGCAGGTGACAAGAATATTTATGTTTATTCCTTAGCCACGTTCAAACAGTTTTGACCTTCCTCTGTGCAACATCTTTTGTATCTCTAGGCAACAGGAAAGGATAAATTCACAGAGGGAAGAGATAGAAAGACAACGAAAAATGTTAGCAAAGCGGAAACCTCCTGCCATGGGACAGGCCCCTCCAGCAACCAATGAGCAGAAACAGCGGAAAAGCAAGACCAACGGAGCTGAGAATGAAACGTATGTTCTTTATTAATGCAAACTGAGATACCGTATTCTCCCCTGAGATACAAACCTCCTGTTGAGTGCCACTGGAAGAAGTGATAAATTGTGGAGATTTCTAGAGCTTAATCTTTCTTTTTAGTTACATTAATAGAATTGCTCAATTCATATAAAAGTTGTACACAATTAACTCATTTTCTTAGTCCTAATTTTATATGAGAAGTTTCAAATGAGAGGGAGAAAAAAATGTCATTTAACTTGATGTCATGATTTTTGGCCACTTTTAAAACAAATGTGATGTCATTAGGTATTCAAATGATATAATTGCTTATGTGTGCTTCCAGGTTGTGGTATGTTGGTATCACCTTAAGGGAATTATCTGGCTCTATTTCAGACTGAAGAAGGCACAAGTGAAGAATGCTATTTAGTAGTCTGAAGAACACTAGTTACCACTCACAAATTTAGATGTAACCTAAGAAAAAATAGGTATTATTTTAGGAAAAGAACATTTTTCCAGTAAGCCAAATCTTGACATTCCCAGTTGTTGTTTATTTATTTATTTATTTATTTCTGTTCTGGGAACCTAAGGAAAACACCAGTATCTTCAGTTGCAGTGTAGTCATCTTTTTCACTGCTAGTCAACAAGTATTCCGTAGTTACCATGAATAGGAGCAGTAGAATATTCAGAGTACAGATGCCTTGTTTCTTCACTCTCGCCCCATATCAAATTTCCCTAATTGACTCTTGAATTCTTGACCACTAAGAGAATCTTCCGCTAGGACAGGCAGCAGCACACTTTTTCTCCATTGGGCCAGATAGTAAACACTTCAGGCTTGCACACTAGAGAGTCTCTGTTGCCACTCCTCAACTCTACTGTTATAGCTTGAAAGCATTCATAGGCAGCACGTAAGTGAATGGGTGTGGCTATCTCCAGAACAGATTACGAGCTGACTGGCTCACAGGTTGTAGTTTGCCAAGTAGGCAGGACTGCTGAACAGTTAGAATTGGCATGGGAAATAAAACCAGCAAATTACTTACCTATTTAAAAAATTTCTTATTCATGCTCATCACCGCTGTCTTTAAGAGACTTTCCAATTAAAAGGGAAGAAGAGATCTATAAATGTGTAGAAAATCTCTACAGAATTGATGGTAGCCATAAAGTCAGTTTCTGAATTAGATGTTTGAATATTTGAAATATAAAACATATTTTTCCTAGAAACATTCATTGGTATTATAATCAGTATTTCCCTAGTGGCCACATTGGTTTTTCAAGGGAAAGAGAAATTTTTTAAAGCTGTCATTGTGGGGTTAATGGTAGCTACAAATGAGAGCTAATGATACCATGTAATTTATTGACTAATATGTCTTTTGCCTTTAGTGTTTTCTTGTTAGTTCACAAAAACATATTAACCCATAATCCACTTCAAGTGTAAAAATACTTGGTACCATAGTTAAAAGTGCATGACATCCCAGAAATGTATCTTTCTTCATTCCAGTGAGAAAGCTGGTTTAACACCAGCCCTCACCCAATACATACCTGATACCTTGGGGAGGCTTTTCCTTGACATTCATTTAGTAAGTCTGTGTTAAATGCTTATTATAGGTTCGGCCCTGTTCTGGACACCAGGGTGCAGAGCTGAAGGAGACAGCCCAGCCTTAGGACTCACAGTTTATTTAGGGAAAATGGACAGATGAATAAACTAATAGTTACTTTAAGTGTCGTGATAAAGGTATGCACAGTGATTAAGTTTGGAAAACGTCTTCACTTCACATATTTTAAAACTAGATTCTAAGCAATACCCCTTTCAAAAAGTCCAAGTGGGAGACTTTCCTGCTGAACCAGTGACTAAGACTCCATGCTCCCAATGCAGGGGACCCGCCCGGGTTTGATCCCTGATCAGGGAACTAGATCCCACATGCTACAACTAAGACTTCTCATGCAAGAACTAAAGATCCCAAATGCTGCAACTAAGACCTGAAGCAGCCAAAAAAAAAAAAAAAAAGTCCAAGTAGGAACCCATTTTTGAAGAATTCTTTAGGCAAAAGTTGTACACATTACTCTGATTATTGTCTTCTTTCATAACTCCTACATTTATTTTGTGAAGGAACTCTCTTTCCAATATTACTTGAAAATTGTTTCATGCCAATGAATAAAACCATTGGTTTAGAAGTAGTAAAGTGGGCACAGGTTTTTTTTTTTTTTTTTGCCATTGAATAATAATTAGAATTCGGTCTAAGCTAGTAGAGTGTAAGTAAGCAGTTGCCATCTGGAGTCCTGAGTAAAATCCAAGCTGGAAGGCCTTTGGTCTAGTCTTTAATAATTAAAGCATCCGTGGCTCATTCCCTTGGCCAGAAGCCAAAAATATTCCTCTTGTGTTGGAATGGATTTTATTATCCTTTCCTGATACTTAATGTGTTTCAGGTAGAAAGAATTGTAAGCTATGATTTTTTTCATTTCTCCCTTTTTTACTGGTATGATATGGGATAATAGATGTGAGTATTTCTGCAACTATGAAAAGAGAGGTGTGTGAACCCTAATGGGAGTATTTCTTGCTATTTTTATCTTCTTTTAGTCAGACCTCAGCAACTTTATTTTGTAGCTCTTCCTGGTTGATAGGATAGCTGTTTCTTCTTTCTCCTGCTATTTAGAATATATCTAAACAGTGACATCTAAAACTTTGAAGTATATGTGTGTGCTTCTAGAATGTGAAGAGGGTGAAGATGGAGGAGTAAGCTATCACTTCTTACATGCTCATTCTTGAGATATGAGGATGCGATCAGGGTAGGTAGAACATGAAATGATTGCCCATGAAGTCAGCCCTTTGAGAACTGTGTTGAGTAGTATTTCACAAAGTATAGATTCCTTTCACATTCTCATTGTAACAGTAACAACAGCTTTTTTAGATGGGTGTCATTGCTTGCTGTATTTTTAGGAAATTGAGGTTAAAGTTGCTTGCCCAAGGTCACATGGTCAGAATTGTGAACCCTAGTCCTCAGACTCCAGATCCTGGACTCTGTCCTCTAGGTTCTTCTCCTTGTATCAAAGTCCAAGAATTACCAAAAATAACCAAATATGTTGGCTTATTAATATCCCCCTTAAAAAACTTGTAGACATATAATTTGGCTACCTCTTCCAATGGGTTTTATCTGAATAAGGTATATGACCAAACTAATTTCATAAGTAATGTAAAAATAGAGGTCATTTTATTTTTCTCTCTCTTTTTTTTTTTTTGATAAAGTAGACTTCCAGCTTTGAAGTCCTTTGTTCACATCACATCTGATAAATCACAGAAGTTTTCTCTTGTCAAGGAACTGTGAGATAATCTATCTTTTGGTCATTTTAACTAAGTTAAAATGGATATACTGTATAGTATTCTTTGGCATTTCTCTTTAAATAGGCACATTATGATTTCAAATAATTTACTGAAATTTCTGTCATTATTTTCCAGGTTAACATTAGCAGAATACCATGAACAAGAAGAAATCTTCAAACTCAGATTAGGTCATCTTAAAAAGGTAAGTATAATGAGAAAATGTGTGAAGAAATGCAATTTTTAGTTTACATTTGGTGTTGAAGTTGTTTGGGCATTTGGGCAGATGACAGCTTCACATACCTGTGGAAATCATCAGTAGTTACTTTGTGTCGCACCTGTGTTCTAATGGTGGCGGTCGTGTCTTCTTTTCAACTTGCAAGTCAGCTCCATGCCCCCAATAAGAGTGCCTTTTCCACCAATGATATACCGATACTTCATTCTGTATACCTCATAGGGCCCCACAAGTGATTATCTTTTTAGTAAAAAATAATATAAAGTAAGAGCAGATGGTTCTGAAATTGAAGTTATTGTGATGTTGTAAATCACACAGCAGCTCTTATCTCTTACCTAACTGGCTAAGAAAAGAAGGTGGTGCACCAACCATATTGTAACACAAAGGCACCCACATAGGATTTGTTCTTGACAGTGTTCACAGAGTTATCTTGGATGTAGGTCACTCGTCTCTTAAATTCAGCAGCATGTGCTTTTTGGTGGGTGCTGCTTATCAGGAAGATGATCAGTAAGTATTTAATAGATTCCTCTTAAGATGTGCTTGTCATCTCTCCCTGCCCTTCTCAGATCTTGTTAAATTAGTGGAATTTAAAAGCACTAAGTAGAATTGCAGTTATAGAACAGAACCAGTTAGAGAACCTGATTTGTGTTTTTTAAAAAAAGAAGAAAAGATTGCATGCCTGTATGTATACATACAAAACATTTCTGGAAACTTACACAAGGAACTTAACAGTGGTTGTATCTGGGGAGTGGCCATGGAGAGGGCGGAAGCTTTTCACTTTTCCTGCTGTTCTTCTCTGTATGGTTTGAGTTTTATTTATTATTTTGCTGTAGGATCATTTTTATGATTAAAATTCCAGTTCTTAAAAAAATCTTTTTCAATGCAAAACATCTCAGCTTTTCATAAGAAGGATGTCTGCTTTTGTTTTTGAAATGAGAGTCTAAAAAGGTAAAGTTTCCTGTGTTCTAAACTGTTTCTTTCCTTTTCACTTTAGGAGGAAGCAGAGATCCAGGCAGAGCTGGAAAGGCTAGAAAGGGTTAGAAATCTACATATCAGGGAACTAAAAAGGATACATAATGAAGATAATTCACAGTAAGCAACTTGGGGGTATGTTGGGTTGGAGATTACTGAATACTTTCTGACATGAATTGTCCAGAATGATATTTTTGCTTATTGCAAATTTGGTACACCATTCCATGGTGTATTTAAGTCTGTTGTAGGTGTAATAATACATTTTATGAACAAAATTATGATTTGCACTGGTTTAAATACATATAAATATATTAGGTTTATATATTAAGTATATATTTATACATACAGCAATCTTACGCACAGAGAGGTCATTAAAGCAATGTAACTTTGCAGTCGCAAATGGTTTAGATAGATTGTGTACTCAGATTTACCCTCCTAGCCTTACTGAAGAGGGAAGCATTAGGGTGACAGTGGGGTGGTGTGGAAAGACTGTTGGGTTGAAAATGACACTCAGTTTCTGAATGACCTTTATAGGTCATTAAAGTGTTGAGATTTTTAAGAAAGACTCAAGTTCAATACATTAATTGTAGATAAATGCTCATCTTTGTAAGCCATTTAAGGAATTAAAACTGTGAAAAGTAGATTGTAAGTGGCAAGTGGCTTCTAACCATAATCCTTTTATTCCCCCCACATTCTTCTAATTCTGAAACATGGAGGTTTTGGCGTAGCTACAGCTTGTATATTTTTGTTTGGCCAGAGTGAGCCATGGACTTGGCTTTCTGTAAGTGGCAGCAGCAGTAGCTACCGTTACTGTGCACCTCTGTGTTAGGCAGAGTGCTGAGCGCCCCTGGGTTCTGTCAGTTAATTGTCACAGTAGCCCATTGCAGTAGGTCATCTTCAATACATAGATCTGGAAAGTGGCTTAGAGAAGTTAAGTTAGCTTGTCTAGTGTGACCAAACAAAGAGTTGAGATGTGGCTCTGACTCCACAGTGAGACCCCATGCAGTGATGTCACCTCTCTCCACAGGCGTGCCACTGTCTCAAAATCAAAATAAAGTACTTTCAGGATTTATTAGTAGGGCTGATGAGGAACTAGGTAGAAGCACCTAAAAGTTATTTTTGCCAGAATCTCTCATTTCTTTATCTTATTGCTAGAAAATGATACAAGATGGAATCCTATATGGGGAAAACAGTTATATCATGAAGACGTAAAGAGAGAAAATGAATGCACGTAGAACATGTGACTCACTTTATAATGAGATCTGTTTTTAAGGCCATGTAAACTGTCTTGGGATTTTGTTGTATGTTTCTGAATGGAGGGGACGTGTGGTTCTTGAGTGGTTTGTAGGCCCCCGGTAGCACAGTTTGGAAATCCCTGGTCCAGTGTACAGCCCTGCACCCCCCTGCTTTATGGCAGGACAGAAAGAGAGGGAAGTCAACAAGGGTCACTAGTCTAATTGTGGCTGTGCTGCGGCTGGCACCTGGCTCTCATGACTCCACAGCTAATGTTGCTCATCATAGTTACGCCATCTCTTTGAACCATAGAGTTTTTCCTATGCTCAGAATTAGCTATATTGTGATGATTGCCAAACTGTTAGCAGCATCTGTAATTGTATGTATAACACGTCAGACATTCTGGAATTTTCACAAACATGGAAAATTGTGTAGTCCTTGACCTCAGGATGATGTTGTTTTATATTCTGTTTCCACAGATTTAAAGATCATCCAACGCTAAATGACAGATATTTGTTGTTACATCTTTTGGGTAGAGGAGGTTTCAGTGAAGTTTACAAGGTAAGTATGAGGAACTGGGTATAGAGATTGAGAGTTAAGTTATTGGTTATTACAAACTTAGAAAACATTTAAAATAGTGATAGAATTGTGACTGATATTTACTGGCCAAAATTCCAAACTGTTAAGAACCTGTGTATCGAAATGATCCCTTGGAGAAGGAGATGGCAACCCACTCCAATATTCTTGCCTGGGAAATCCCAAGGACAGAAGAGCCTGGTGGGCTATGTTCCACGCGGTCGCAAAAGAGTCAGACACAACTTAGAGTCTAAACAACAACAATCTTTGGGAGAACTGCTTCTAGTAAACTTGTGACTAAGCAGGAGTCAATATTTTACCCTGTTTATCAAATTTGAAGAGTAATTACAGATTTAAAAAAAACATATAGAGAAAACAGCATCATTTCTGGATAATGGAATAGTGGTGATTTTTATTCTAGTTTTGTGCTTTCTGCCTCATCTGTATTTGTTAGAGATGAGTGCTATTTTTATTCTAATAAGATTTATATCTATATATATATATATAGATATATAGATGTTTAAAATAGATGTACTAAAAAGTTAATTCTTTGAAAACCTGGTTTTTGCTTTTAAAGTGTTGGCATCTTCCACGTCAGAATGTTTAGTAACACTGGTTTTGCTGAAGGATTGTCCTGGCTTAGAGTGCTTCAGTTGGCCCAGTGAAGTCCAGGCCTCTGTGCCCCCCAATTAGTTTTCCGTGAATGAGAAATTCTGCCTGTTTTAAATACAGCTGTAGATATATAATACGCTCACCAGCCACAGCCTCCTTAAATTTCTGTTTCTGGAACCTGGCATTTAAATGCCCAATTAGTTTATTAATTGGTCTTTACTGCATGACCCTAGTAATTCTGTCTTTTCTAAGTTGTAGCCTATACTGTTAATGATTTATGTTATGCCCATATGAATTTTTAGGGAAAAGTTTTCAATTAGCAATAATCGCGCCTCAGATAAACCTCATTGGCTACAATACTGCCACTGCGCAAAGCTCCATATGAATTTTTATATAGAAAATCTTTTGATTAAAATACTTCTTATTTCAGATAAAAACATTAGTTTTTCTTTTTTTCTCTTTTCTAATGTTAATTTTTTATTGTGGTGATGTATACATGACACCTACCATTTTAACCATTTTTAAGTATATAATTCAGTGGCATTATGTATACAGTTGTGAAAGTATCATCACTTGCCATTTCCAGAATTATGATAATATTTCTAGTGTACTGCTGGGTTTAATTTTTTAGTATTTTGCTCATATTTTTATTCTGTGATCATAAGTGGTATTGGCTTACAGTTGTTTTTTATGTGCAGGCAGCATTGTCTAGCTTTGATGTCATAGTTATTCCAGAAGGAGTTGTGAAATTTCTTTTTTCCCATGTTCTGGAATGCTTTGCATTACATGTTGGCTATGTGGAAGTTGTTAGTGCTAAATCATAAAATCAGCTGTGTAGTTGTCATTTTAGAGGAAAATAGCCTTTTCAGTTTCTTCTACGAATATTGACCTATTCAGACTTTCTTCCCATTCTTTTTTTTTTTTAGTATATGTGCTGCCGAAGCGAGCTTTCTTCCCGTTCTTAAGTCAGTTTTGATAATTCATTTTTCCTGGAGAATCATCCTATTTCATCTTGATTGCCATACTTTATAAGTTATTTCTCTTTTGAAATGTTTATTTTTGTATCTCGTGATTAATAGGCCAGAGGTTGGTTAGTGTTTTTTTTTTTCCCTCTGGAAATTAACTTTTTATTTTTGTTAATCAGATCTACTATTTGATTTGTTTTGTTTTCATTGACTTTTGCTTTCAAATCTTCCTTCTGTTTAGTTTTCATTCTTGAGTCATATACTTAGTTTATTATTGGGATAATTTAAAAATTGTGATAAAAAACACATAGCATAAAAATTACTAATTTAACCTTTTTTAAGTGTTCAGTTGTTGCTGTTCAGTCACTCAGTCATGTCCAACTCTTTGTGACCCCATGGATTGCAGCATGCCAGGCTTCCTTTTCCTTCACTATCTGTGGGAGTTTGCTCAAACTCATATCCATTGAGTTGATGATGCCATCCAACCATCTCATCTTTCGTTGTCCTCTTCTGCCTTCAGTCTTTTCCAGCATCAGGGTCTTTTCCAATGAGTCAGCTCTTTGCATCAGGTGGCCAAAGTATTGGAGCTTCAGCATCAGTCCTTCCAGTGAATATTCAGGGTTGATTTCCTTTAGGATTGACTAGTTTTGATTCCTTGCTGTCCATGGGGTCCTCAAGAGTCTTCTCAGTTCAGTAGTGTTAGATATATTCATGTTGTTCTGAAACAGATCTTCAGAACTTTTTCATCTTGCAGAACAGGAGCTGTATGCACTAATCGGCAGCTGTCCTTTTCCTTCTCTCTCCAGCTGCCTGTAACCACAATTCTACTTTATATTTTTATTAATTTGATTATTTTTCCGTAGCTCATGTGAGGAATCACACAGTGTTTGTCTTTTTGTGACTGGTTTGTTTCATTTACCATAATGTTCTCAAAGTTTATCCATGTTGAAGCATGTGACAAGATTTTCTCCTTTTTAAACTTGGATAACCCTGAGATTGTATATATATACTTCATTTTCTTTATCCATTCATCTGTCAGCTGACATTGGCGTTGCTTCCTTCTCTTACCTGTTGTGAATAGAGCTGCTTTGAGTGCACATGTGCAGATATCTCTTTGCGATCTTGCTTTCAGTTCTTCTGGCTGTATACCCAGAAGTGGGACTATTTCTTTTTTAAAATCATCAAAATTGGTTCTTGGTGCTTCACTTGTTAGTGATTTCTTCATATTTTTTCCTATTCTTCAAACATTTTAACACTTCTGAAATCTAAATGCTTCTTACAACAATATGTACATTAATGTATTCTTTTGCTGTTTTCCATATAGCCCTTCTTAGATCATTGATGAATCACAGTGTTTTCAACTCAGAAATAGGTTTTGATAATAGGAAAAAAATGACACTTGTAGTTCATTAGTGCTCTTACAAATTAGATGATATTTACTCTGGCTTTTAATGGCTTGATATGGTTCTCTCCTATAAAGTCATGATGGATGCATGCATACAGGGGGACTTTAGATTCTGTAAGAAAAATAGAGTTGAAAAGTTTGCATTTCTGTGAAATAAGATATTCTATTTGAATTGAATGGTTTTTGTATTTTAAAAATACTGGTTTAAATTTGGTATATATTAGAAGTTTCTTTTATAATCAGGCCTCTCTTGTATCCTGTGCTTTCCTAGAGGTAGCTTGTCTTTTAAAAGATCTGTAGAACAGTAATCACCACTCTTCATGGCCTCTGTAACCTCTGCCTATTGTCTTTATCTGTTCATACATTTGTGGAAACTGGCAGATAGGTGGTAATAACATTGGAACTGAAACAGTAAGTTTTTAATTTGGACTTTAAAGCCAAATTCATTCTAAAAAAGTTCCTCAAAAAAGTGTATTGGGGAAATCTGTTGTAAAATGCTACTTACTTTTTCAAATTGTGATGTACACCAGGCAACCTTGAAAATCTGTTACCTTTTTTTACCCCACAATCTAGCACCACTGAGCTGATCTGGAACTTGGGCCACCAGTGGTGGCCTTTGGGGAAAGCATGTCCCTTTTTTTGGATGGTGCTGAATAAGTGACTAGCTTCTGACATTGTTGAGATCCAAAATTACTTAGTTATCCAGTATGTAGGGGTGCAACTAAACGAACTTAGCAAAGAGGTGTGCCCTGTTTCTTAAGGAAGCAGACAGTCTATGTCCCTAGCGTTTCAAAAGTGGCAGGACCTCTGAACCTAAAACTGCTCTAAAAATAAAACCTATTAAAAAATATTTACAAAAAGGAAAAAAAAAGTGGCAGGACTTACTGTTGAAGAATGTCAAGTACCAGAACCAGCTGAGGGACAAGAGCCAAGAGGGGAGAAAGGTCCCAAATATGGTAGATGATATCCAGAAAGAGAGTTGTTTAGAAGTGACTGTTGAGGCATGGACTGTCTTTCTGTTTGTGGCATATGCTAGGTTTTATTTTCTAAACCCCTTGGTGCCAGTGTGTCTGGAGACTTCTCGATTGTCTCATAACAAGTTTCAAGAAAGATGATTACAACTCTGAAGGAAGTGTGCTGTCCACTGCTCTTGTTATTTAATAATGCATTTTGGACTTTTGAGTATGTTAGTCTGTTAAGCAGAAGTTTCTGGTCAGTTACCTGTAATTCTTGTTAGCATTATCCACAATATAATTTATTCCTTTTCTTTATAGGCATTTGATCTAACAGAACAAAGATACGTAGCTGTGAAAATTCACCAGTTAAATAAAAACTGGAGAGATGAGAAAAAGGAGAATTACCACAAGTAAGTGATACTAGAGTATCTGATTTTTCAAAATTTAGTAATAATAGCTGTAGTTTGAGCACTGTGTTAAGAGCTTTACATGCATTGCTGTTGTTTCATTTAATCCTCATAACTGCCCTTGGAGGGTAAATAAATCTTCCATCTTACTGATAAGGAAATTGATACTTACAGAATTGAGTAACAGCTAAGAAATGGCTGAGCCTGTATTTAAATCCAGACTTCCCTTAATCCAGGCCCATGTGTTTAACCCTCCCCTTCCATTGTGCATCTAAAAGTAGCTATAATAAACAAGTCAAGCGTCATAAATTACTGTTGCTTGTCTGTAGAAAATGTGAGAGTGTTCTGTAGTGGTCTAGACATCCTAGGGAGCATGAGGTGGGGCTTTTTTGCTGCTTTAGTCATCTCATCACAGAGGAGACCATGCAGCACCTGCTGCCCCTCAGTATTTGGTCCTTAATGCTGTACCCTCCTCCCCCATCACAAGCTTCCCGTCTCAGAGTTCTTGTCTTCAGTTTCCCACTTGCTGTGCTCGCCCCCTTCTAGATGCCATCGTGGCAGCCCTCATCGGTACTTGGGGTGCAGGGTGGGAGGGTGACTCTTTAGAATGAACAGTTTTTACATGTGCAGGTGTGAATGTCTTTCTTTCACTAACGTCAGGCCTTGCCTGTTTCTGCCCTGAGCTTCAGAACATTGAAGTTACAGCTCACTTGCTTTGGAGGCCACTCAGACTTTGCTGTTAGGATCTCCCCTGGCCATAATATTGTTTCCTTTTTGTAGGAACAAGTACTGTGTTAGACATATCCTACCCCTAAAAGGAGAGACAGCCCCTTTTGACATAAAGCAGTCTACCTCCCTTCTATAAAAGCACTTTTGTTTTCTCTTATAAATAGTACTCTGGAGGAAAAAAGGCAGTGGACTTCGAAGAGCCTCTTAGGTGGCTTCTAAATCTCAGTGGAAAAATAAAACATTTCTACATCATTAACCCATTCTTGAGGCTTAGAGCAAGGCGACTCCTGCCTTATGGCTACTGTTCATTAGGGACCCGGGAACTCTCGCTGCTCTGTGCAGGCTGGCAGTGGTGCTCAGCGCTGGAGGAGAGAAGGTCCTGTGGCGTGAGGAGCGAGAGCGCTTAGCAGAGGTGGAAAAAGGATGCCGTGTGCTCTGTGCGTGGCACTCTGCCTGTGTCCGTGTGTGTCAGGCGGCTGCAGTCCAGATGCTTCTGAGGAGCAGTTACATTATTACAAGTACATTCTAGGCACTCGACAGGCAGGGACAAATGACATGCGGCTGCAATTGCCAGGGAGCACTTAAGACACCCACATGTTCTGACCAGTTAGGAAAATGGTGAGAAATGTCCGCATCATATTGAGACTCAAAGAGGACCTGAGGGTATAGGAACAGTACCTGCATCCCTTTCATAGTGTCCTTCGGCTATCCTCGGAGCCTGTTCTGCAGCTGTGTGCGCCGCCGACTCTAAACCAGCTGACTCTACAAGGAATGGGCCTTGGTGAACCTTGAGGAGATAGTTCCTCTGCAGAGATTTATACAGACTTTGCCTCGTCTTTGTGTCCAGCGTTCAGGCTGGGTTTAAAGAGAACTCAGGGGCCGAAGACTGTGGTGACTGCCCATGGGGGTTGTGCTCACCGTAGCCTTTTGAAGCAGTGAGTGATAGACACCAGGACCTCCTTGATGCACTCGGCAAGCTGTTTGAGTCCTGGTGGGTGTGGATGGGGTCTCCTTTCCCATTTGTCTGCCAGATGGAGTCACAGAGCAAGTGAAGGGGGTAGTCTCGTGTCTGAGTTCTTAGAGGTTCAGCTCCAGCTCACAGTGCTGCCTTCCTATTCTTTGCTTCCTCACCACGGCAGGAGTCACGACTCCTGAGCACCTTCTGTGGAGCCATCTGGGCAGGAGCCATTTCCCAGTTGATAGACACACTGGTGGAGGGGCGGGTGGTGCAAATATTTTGTGACCTCCATTCATCCTTGTGGGAAAATTCTTAACAGCACTTCCACCTTTCTTGGAAAGATTTTGCTTGCTAAGTGATAATAAATCATACAGAGGAATTTTAGGCTATAAGTAATAGTGAATTAGCAATATGGCATTAACCCCCTTGAACTGAAATTAAGGAGACATATCAGGCACTGAACAGATTTTAGAGAGTGCTTCAAAAATTCAGTGTGAAACTGAAAAGGAGTACATTTCAGTGTTGTGGTCACATTATAAAATATGAAAATCCTACTGTTACCTGCATATAGTAAGATCTTCTGCTTGCTTTCTCCTTCATGGGGATGACTTCCCAGCCCCATCTGGAATCAGAACATGTATTTGGGTGAAAAAGAAAGAAAAATTCAAAGAAAATGAAAGGCTGTTGTATTGTTCATTTTTGAGTTCCATTTTGTACCCCCTTTCCTCTCCTTTCTCTGCAAAGTGATAGAAGTAAGCTGACTGTTTTACTTTTGCGTTATTAAGCATTAATAGGCATTACTTGATTTCTTTAACCTCTCAAAATAGATATTAAGAAATTTATGGTAGGAAAAATTTCATATAAAGCTATCCACAGCAATAACTGTATCTGTACTCTTGTATGATACTCTTTTCTAATTTTCTAGGATATAATTACTGAAAGTCTAAATATATATCTACTTATAAGACAGTAGAAGACTAAGTGGATCAGTTTCTTACTTGTTTCCTTATTTATAGGGCATTAGTCCCTTGGATGTTTAGTTGAAATTTGAACATATGAAGGATGTAAGAATATAAGGAGAACCTCTGCCTTGCCTGGTGAACTGTAGCAAATGGCCTTAGAGCCCGACGTGATGTTGAGGGGGTTCTTTTCGTGACACACAGAAAGTTTCCTTAGTTGGCAAGGACTTGTGACACTCTTTAATTTATAATTTTTTCTTCCTTTATTTTCCTCAGTTTTTTATAACCTCCATGGAGAAATTGGTCTCTACTTTGAAATGCACAAAATCATAAAGTTAAAAGGGCAGAGAACGATAGATTTCTAGTGTGTGAGAATAAGAAATGACTTAACAGTAATCTGTTTAGATCATAGGTTTCTGAACTTGTTTTTTTAGAAACAGTACCACCTTTATTTTACCAAATGAAATGAGCAATTACATGATTTGTTTTTTTTTTTTTTGGTACATGCTGTGAGGCATGTGGGATCTTAGTTCCCCACCAGGGATCAAACCTGCTTACCCTCCATTGGAAGCGTGGTGCTGCTCCGACTCAGTGCTGACAAGTTTGTTTTTTTTTTTTTCAGAAAGACATAAAGATACTGATGAGGACTTCCCTGGTGGTCCAGTGGTTAGAAATCTGCCTGCTAATGCAGGGGACATGGGTTTGATCCCTGGTCCTGGAAGATTCCACATGCCGCAGGGCAGCTAATAAGCCTGTGCATCAAAACTACTAAACCCACGTTCTAGAGTCCATGTTCTGCAACAAGAGAAGCCACCGCAACTAGAGAGTAGCCCCCACTCACCACAGCTAGAGAGAGCCTGTGCACAGCAACAAAGACTCAGTGCAGCCAAAAATTCTTTAAAAATTTAAAAAAAAAATGCTGATGAAATAAAGCATCAGAAGAAGCAAAACTGCCCAAAATGGCCACTTGAAAAATAAACCTAATCAAACAGCGTTTTCTTTGGGGAAGAACATTTAATCACTTTTAGATTCCTATTCTTCCCCTCCCTCTTCCCCTAGTTGTTCCTCAGTTTTTCTTTGATTGAGTACTTTATATATCTTTGACATGCTAGAATACATTTCAGAAAACATTACTTTTGGGGGACTTTATTTTATCATACTATGGAATGTTTTAATTTTTTGACTCTTAGAACAAAATGCCCCAAACTAAATGGTGCTAGATTACTTAAAATATAATATCCTAAAATATGTATATAATAATATCCTATTACTCTTATTAAGTAAGAACCACATTTTATTCTTTAAAATTCAGTATATGCACCCTTTCCAGTGCCCCTTTAAGGCTGACGCAGTGCCATAAGAGGCTAACACAGGAGGGTAAAGAAAGTCTCCATAAAACCCAGAGAAGAGATTTTTAGAACTCTTCTCTGGATCCTGTCTGGAGTCACAACTGAACCGGAAGATTTTAAGTCTTAGCACTTACTAGTATGTGTGTAGTTAATACCAAAGTCATTAAATTTAAACTTGACTGTCAATAAATAAATAAATAAATAAATAAAATTCAGTATATGAATACATCAGATTATATAGTACATTTTTCTTCCTGTCTTACTAAAGAAAAAAAACATATGTATGAAAAAAATCTCTTATTCTAAGAAAACTAAGGTTCCCATAGTTTCAAACTTTTTATCAAATTAGCATTTTCTTAGAAAGTAATGCTAATAGTCCTTTAAATTCTTTTTTGTAAAGGGGATTGAAAAACAAATCCAGTGCATTTGTAATTGCCTTGTTTTACCAGCGGTCCTTTTACTCAGTGAGTTTGCATGCCAAAATTGATCCCTGTGATGGAACCCCAGGGTATAAACATTTGTAGACAGAAAGTATCAGCTTCAGAGAAAAGAAAAAAAAGTGCTGTCTTTATCATTTTTAAACCTCTGCTGTTTGGGTATCAATATAAAAGAGGTAAGGTTATCACAGAATGAACTTGCAAAGGATAAAAGTTAGTGCCTGCTGTTTTTCCAACAGCTTGGCAGAGACCTGTGGAGAAAACAGGGTGAAGAAAGACTAGAGGACTAAATGGACTTGAATGGAGTGAATGTGCAGGAACAGTGGAGAAGTGTGAGAGTAAATTAGGAGGATCCTGGAAAAGTTCCGAAAGACAGGCCAAAATACAAAATGTTAATTTCCTTTTTGTTCACAGGCATGCATGTAGGGAATACCGGATTCACAAAGAACTGGATCATCCCAGAATAGTTAAGCTGTATGATTACTTTTCACTGGACACTGACTCGTAAGTACTATACTGTTTCTAGCTTAGCAGAGAATATTATTTTCTTGCAGCGTGATGACTCATGGAATGGAATTTAAATCTGGGTCCAGAAAATACTGCCTGAGGGGGCCAAATGTATTTTTGGGCAAATGATTGTATTTGAATTCAGATTGGGGCCAGCAAGACATACATTTCTTGGCCACAGGATGGGTGCAGTTGTGTGCTGGTCAGTGTTTAACAACCAGCATGGAGGAGAGAGGCATAGGGCTGATGTGTACTGTTTGCCAGTTTCTGTGGAACAATACTCTGAACATGTCCAATTTTTTTAAAAGAGGGGGGCAGCTTTGTTGAGATAGGTTTATATAACATACGGTTCACTCATTTAAAAGTACACAGTATTCATAGGTATATTTCGGCCATGACTAGTCAGTTTTTGAACATTTTCTCTGCCTCAGAAAGAAATCCTGTACCTTATTCTATCATCTCCCTTTTCCTCCACTCCACTCCTGCTATAAGCAACCACCTATCTGCTTTTTGTGTCTATAGATCAGCTATTCTGGGACTTTCATAGGATGGATCAGGTAGTGTGTAAACTTTTGTGGCTGGCTTCTGTCACTTAGCATGGTGTTCTTTTAAGGTTCTTCTTGTGTCATTTATCAGTACTTCTTTCTGTTTTATGACTAAATATATTCTACTGTCTGGAAATACTACCTTTTGTTTATCCATTTATCCTACCAATGGCTTAAAAACTAGCTCACAGGATTTCTGAGAATTTAACTCTCAGCTCTCAAAAACTGGTACAAATTGGTGCTGGCATACCACAGACAAGCAACAGTCAAGTGAGGCTGATGAACACTGATGGGCCTTTCGAAGTTCTAGCAGTATGACTTCATCATAGAATTAGAATGAAATGTGGCCGAGCCTAATGCTACATCTGAAAATATAGGTTGGTTCAGAGGCTTATAGGGATTTCAGTCCAGCCTTCTCACTTTGTAGGTGGCGAGTTGAGGACCAGAGAAGTTACATGACTTGTCTGAGATCTTTAATAATCGTAGGCATTATTGTATTTCATTACTTGGTATAGGTAAGCTCTCGGTCTCTTGGTTTATCCAGGAGTTTAGAAATAGTTCAGCATTTGGAAACATCTCTGTTGGAGTCTGAACTGAATCAGGAAAGCATGCTTAGGCCTGGCCCGCAGGGGTTTCCTTCCACCTCCCAGAGTGTTCGGCCTCTTCCAGATGGCAGCTGTCTCAGAGCTTGCTGTGCGAGAGCCCATCCACATTTAGAAATGGCCCCAGAGGGAGACCATAATCCCCTCTGGAAGCATCCACTCAGGGATTTCCCCCTTCCAGTCAAGTGCAGTCAGCACAGTGCTGTGTGTGGTGTTGAGTGGGATTCAGAAAAACAGTGAGTTAAAAAGCAGGTTTCCACAGGGTGGCTTTATTGTTTTGCTTTCAACAAGTTCCTTGAATACTAGGAAAGGCACACATACCCCCCAGATATAAGCACAAAAGCCATTTCAAAAGGAAGCGCAGTGACTTGGGTTCCCTGCTGTTCCGAGCTGCGTACGCTTAACTGACCTGAGACGCTGGGTTGACTTTGCGCCACTCTCGCGCTGTTTACTTTGTCCTTCCTGTTGTGTATGGTGAATTTTTCCCCAAAATAAGTCAAATCATTGTTTTAGAAAGTTTTCCGAGAGTTGAGTATTAAAAATGAGATTTTATTTTCAGCTTGCATTGGGTCCAAAATAAATTCACTAAGCCTGAGAGTCTATGCCTCAGATTTCAGTATATCAGATCAGAGAAATCTATACATTTTAGGCCTGTTTTCTCAAATGGGATGCTAGCATGTTGAGACATGCTATGTTTTGTAAGAAGCATGAGCTGTTGGTCAGTTTGGGGGTCCCTTGGGACTGTGTGTGTGTCCACATTTTGTTGCTTTGCTGCCTGAAGGTCTTCAGTGGCCCACAGGCCCTGAGTGTGAGTCCTGCGTCTGTTTGATCCATTGTAGGCTGTTAGATCCATTGTTTGGCCCTTGTAGGCTGTGTTCACCAGCCTCCTTTGTCAGTGTTCAGTGGGATTCATTCAGTGGAGAGACAGAAGTGGTGGTGGGTGGAGACTCCTCCCCCGATGGTCCCAGGTTCCCTTGGTGACCCTGGTTCTGATTGCACCATCTCCACCCTCTGGCCTTAGGGTGGCCAGACTTCCTGCTCTAGATGATTTCTAGGGTGCTCACTGGCCACTTTGTCTTCTCAGCTCTTCCGTCATCTATGTGATCAGTTCTCTGAATTAAAGCCTCTCCGTTTTAAATACTCCAGTAATTTTCATTTCCCAGCAAGACCCTGAGTGATTTAGCCACATTGTCACAGCTTAGAATAGTTTAAAAGGTATTCCTCTCTCAGGAAGCCTTACTTCAGTTTATGACTGCCTTGGAAGACAGACACATGACCCTTCATACCATGAATGCTGTGTAGTTTTAGATTTGGATCTGTGTGACATACTGGTATAAGTGAAAGAAAAAACTCATACTATATAATGATACATTTGTTAGAACTACAGATACTGTCCTTTAAAAAGCTCTTTTATACCTTGTGTATTTAGCAAACAAAAATCATAGTATGTGCAGTCTGCTAGGAGCAGTAGTATTCAGTCAGCCTTGGGGACCTGGGCAAACCCTCAATTCTTCTTTACTGTCAGCACCCAGGGTGATATAAAATGTTTGCAGTGAGGATTGTGGATTTGATCATAACGTACTTGTTTAGAAATGGAGCATCCTGTGGATTGTAGAGTAAGTGTCTAGTTTAAATATATGACAGTTCCTGTCAGTATTCCTAAAGTCTGATTCAAGAAGCAGTGTGCCCTGGGTGAACTTTAGCAGAGCAGGTTCCAACATGAAGGGTGCAGACATTCTTCACTAAGAGAGTCGGCAGTTTACTTCCTGTAAACTGCTAATACTGAATAAAGAATGCTGCTGCTGCTAAGTCGCTTCAGTTGTGTCCAACTCTGTGTGACCCCATAGACGGCAGCCCACCAGGCTCTGCCGTCCCTGGGATTCTCCAGGCAAGAATACTGGAGTGGGTTGCCATTTCCTTCTCCAATGCATGAAAGTGGAAAGTGAAAGTGAAGTCGCTCAGTTGTGTCCGACTTTTCGTGACCCCATGGGCTGCAGCCTACCAGGCTCCTCCGTCCCTGGGATTTTCCAGGCAAGAGTACTGGAGTGGGTTGCCATTGCCTTGTCCGGAATAAAGAATAGAAGAGTATTTTAAAGAGCAAAGAAGAAGGAAGTGAGAAGCTATCTACCTCAGTGGTCCACAACCTTTTTGGATCCAGGGACCAATCGTGTATGTGGAAGACAATTTTTCCACAGACAGGGCAGGGGGTGGGGGCAGTCATTACATCTCAAATGACTTTGGGATGATTCAAGCACATTACATTTATTATGCACTTTATTTCTATTTTTATCACAGCAGCTCCACCTCAGATCAGCATTAGATCCCAGAGGTTGGGGACCCCTGAATTACCTGATGGTTTCACTGGGGCTTGTTTAGTTAGACTTAATCTGCTTGCTTTTATCCCACGATCAAGTGTTGGTTTATTTGTCTTTAGGTTTTGTACAGTACTAGAATACTGTGAGGGAAATGATCTGGACTTCTACCTGAAACAGCACAAATTAATGTCGGAGAAAGAAGCCCGATCCATTATCATGCAGATTGTGAATGCTTTAAAGTACTTAAATGAAATAAAACCTCCTATCATACACTATGACCTCAAACCAGGTATGTCTAATTTTTAGGAGACAGTATTGGTGGTATTTCTTTGGTCTTATAAGTAACTTTCAATTTTATAAAGTTAGGGAATTTGGCGGGGGCCAAAAAGGCCTAATAAAATCTGACTCTAAATTGCCTGGGTAGGTGTGGGAATAAGAGAGTCCTGGCCACACAGCACGGGATTTAGGAGGTTGGGTTGTATTCAGTGCTCTGGAGAAACAATGCCCTTGTCTTTAGAGCCAGGGCAGTTCATGATGTCAGTCCAGTTAAGAAAGAACTGCTCTGGCAAGCTTGGTTTTGTTTTTCCCATTACTCACACTAGACAGCAATCCTTCTACCCCAAGTCTCTTTGATAAGTGCCCTCACATTAGCAAATTATTTTCCACGTATGCCCCCCATTTCATTAAATTCTGAGCAGTTTTCCATCTTTTTGTATGGTTACTATCTAACTTTGATTGTTGTTGGCAGGGGAGAGAACGGTTTGGCTTCTGTCTGTTGTCATCCTCAGCTCTTGCTGAGAAGCCTGCCTGTGTGCTCTTTAGATAGCTCTATCCTGCTGAGCTTAGGTGTTGGGAAGAGCCCCCTTTACCTCCTGGTGGGGACAGTTAACTTTGCCATCCTCTTCTAATAGCTACATATTAAATCTCACTATTCTTTAATGACTAAAGTGAAAGTGAAAGTCAGTTGTGTCTGACTCTTTTGCGACCCCATGGACTATACAGTCCATGGAATTCTTCAGGCCAGAATACTGGAGGGGGTAGCCTTTCCCTTCTCCAGGGGATCTTCCCAACTCAGGAATCGAATGCAGGTCTCCCTTATTGCAGGTAGATTCTTTACCAGCTAAGTCACAAGGGAAGCCCCTTTAATGACTAAATAAATGACTAAAAATTCATTACAAGGAAGTGATTTTTTAAAAGATGGCTACTGTGTGATTGGGTTTTCTATTACTGAATCTATTACATTTTCCTGCCCCAGGAGCTGTAGGTGGCACTGTGGTACTAACTTAGATTCCCCTGTTTGTTTTCTTTGATTCCACACCACCCTCCCCAAACTACTATTCCAAACAGGGTGGTTTAGAGATCCTTACTGAAAGTTCAGATGAAAGTTTCCCACTATTTTTTACCAACCATACAAATGATATTTTACTTTGGCTAGTTAATTATTTTTTTCCACTGCTCATAGTGCTGGTTTTGGCACATTAAGCAGGTGATTCTTGGAAAAGAGAAATTTGCAGCCAGACACTTATGACTCTCCTCTAGCATCCAGAGCCCAGATTGTTTTATTCCAGAGATTTAAATGTTTGCTATTATGTGTAAGAGTTGGAGTCCAGTTGTCCTCTTCTTGTCTGTTATTATTACCTTGGCTTTTCCTAGTAAGTCTCTTTTTTATTCATGAAGATTTTTATCTTTTTAGGTAATATTCTTTTAGTAAATGGTACAGCGTGTGGAGAGATAAAAATCACAGATTTTGGTCTTTCCAAGATAATGGATGATGATAGCTACAATTCAGTGGATGGCATGGAGCTAACATCACAAGGTGCTGGTACTTACTGGTAGGTATCTGAGAGATCTGTCCAGTTGGCTGGAGATGTGACTGTATTATGCTGAAGTGTTGGTGATTGTTCATTAGACTACATTCTGTCTGCTTAGGCAGAAATGCTGTATACCATAGTAGACTTTCCTCTCCAAATATTTGCTGTCTTGTCAGCGGTTTGGCTCTTTGTATTTACATGAATTTGTCTTAATTTTTCTTTTTATTCTTAAAAACCATTGAGAGAGGGATTATGCATGACCAGGCGTTTTGAGTTGAGTGTTTGCTCTGTAGGTAGGCCCTACCGAGTACATAGAGAATGAGGTTACTCATGTGTGTGTAAAGAATGGCCCTCACTTCCTTTCAGAATTTCAAATGCAGGTCTCTCTCTTCCTGAGTTGATGGGATGAGGAAGTTTTTTCTATAGTTGCCTGAAGATGGTGGACTGAAGAACCCAGGAGTTATGAAGATTAGGATGTAAAATAAGCACAGCATCCCTTGAAACCTAAACAGGAAAAAGTGAGCATGGTTTGCCAAGAATTGTATCCATTTCTGGCAGCCATGTTCCAAAAGGTTTTGAGCCACATTTCTTCCCATCTGTCCTCACTCGTCCACCCCCAACCACTCTACCCAGCTGGCTCTGCCTGCTTGTTCTGTGCCCTGTCTTACTCTGTCTCGTACTCCTTTTGACAGTGAGCACCATACAAGATACCTGCAGCTCAGGCATTTGACTTTGTGATTGTAAAGGTGTTAACAGAGCTTGCTTTTCACTTCTGAGGTCGTAACACAAAGCCACACATTGGAATGTTTGATTCTGAATGTGGAGAAGCCTCTTGTAGCATTAAGGGAGGGGAAATGCATGCAGTTAAAATCCCAAGGTCAGTTGGCCAGATCACTGATGTTTGAGACTGGAGGACCCTAGCCCTTAGCCAGTTAGTGACTGTCTGGGAATGAGGGTGTTGATGGGAAGCAGACAGAAGAGGGGGACATCAGCCCTGTTCTCATCACCCCCACCACATTGAAGAATTGATCATATCCTGCTAAAAGCACCGTGTACATACAATTTCAACTTTCCCTTGTTCTTTATTGTTTGTGGAGATGGTACCTATAGTGAAAATCAGTCCCTAAATTAAAACTTTGAGATTCTAGGTTTAAAATAGAAGCTACACTTACAGTGTTTATTCACTTGGTGGTTTTTGTGGGTTCCTGTCAGTAAATGATACAAAAATATCTGCTGTTGGAAATTCTGGAAGCAGGTCTATACCTCTGCTTTATAAATTCACCAGAACTTGGATTTGAGCTTTTCATTTGATAGCTTGTTCTTTTTTAAAGGTGAAGATTTTTCACATTTAAATTAGTTATTTCATTGCTGCCTGTTGCTGTATTTGCTAAGCTATAAAATTCAGCAGTTTGGCATTTACATAAAAGTATGTAATGTTTGAGACTTGCTTCAAAGGAATCTGTTTGGGGGAGATTAAGAGGGGTGTACATGAACAAAGATTTGCCATGTTGACTAGTTACTGAAGCTGGATGATGTTTACTTGGGGGTTCATTTTATGATGTTTTTCTACTTTAGATTATATTTGAAGACTTTTTTTTTTTAATGGTAAGAATAAGGTGAAAAGGAAGCTACTGAGAAAATTAAATTGTTTGAGTTTCTGTGAAGGTTTAAAAAGTAAAAATTCTCCATATTGGTGTTTATAATCACCATCCTCAGTGTCATCCTCATATTATGTCCCAGAAAGATACAGATAGAATGTGAGGACATAACAAATTTTAAGTGATCGTTTGCAGCATTCGTTTGTTTTAGAATTCTTCTACATGGAATACTGCTTTTAAACAAGTAACCCGTTAGACTAGGCCTTGAGTATCATTCTTCTCCACGAGGATTTTATCATGATGGCATATGCAATTATGTTTGTTTTTTAAACACAATTTAGTGCAATATCTTAGAACTCTTTTCTATTCTCCCTCCCAAAGTCCTTGATAGGGACTTAGAATGCTTATTATGTGGGTGAAGAACTAGTCTGTTTCTTCATTTACAGATGGGGAAACTGAGACCTAGAAAGTGATATGCTAAACTTAACACTATTAAGGGACAGTGTCTTCTGTATTCTCATTATTTGACCAAATTATTACTTTGCATTTGGATAAGTCCAACAACCTCCATTTTTCCTCACCACAAACAAGAACTTACTTCTTCCCCACCACTTCCACAAAAAAGTTATAAGTACATTAAAAGGTCATTTTAGAATCAAGATCTTGTTACTTATCCAAGCTCATATTTAAATTATGTATATTAAAGAATCAAGAGCCATGAAAACCTGGGATTCAGGGAGGTTTTAGTGGCATTTGGATGAGCTGTTCTTTTTATAGATTCTTTCATCTATATTTTTATTTCTTTACCTTTCTCTCCCCATACTCCCCTTGTGAGTTTTCTGTCTGTATTTTCATTTTTCACTGTGTGTTTTGGCTAGATGCTTTCATTGTGAAATAATAGTCTAGGTCAGTGGTCTTAATAATTTTAAAATGACTATTAAAAATAAATAACATAAAACTAAACTTCTTAAAAAAGCCCATCATCTGAACATTTTCTGCCTCTCAGCTCTTCTGATCCCCTTTCAGCTATACATTTAGGTTTTTACACCAGAAGCACAGCAGGGTTTAAAATAGTTTTTCACAAAATTGATTTTGCCAGCATGAAATCTGCAGAGGTCGATCTGTTATCTTCAGAATTCTGCCTTCCAGCTGTGCCATGGCAAAGACTCCAGGCAGTGAAGAGAGGCATATTATTTGGTTTCCTAAATGCTAAGAGGCACTTACCTTCCACACCATACAATTTGGTGTGGTTGGCTGTCCAGCTAGTCTTTTTAGAGGTCAGGAGTGGGTGGGGAGGGAAGGAATTAAGATGAGGATTGAGTTGGGCCAACAGCTAGAAGTTTATTTGGCTTTTAGGCACTATTTGTTAGTCTTCCATAAGCCCCTGATCACCCTTAAAGTAGGAAATATAAAATGTCCCTTCATAATTTGAACTTTAATGTCACCATTGATTTTAATTGTGGTCAGTCTACATTTCCAGAAGAGACTACCTTAAGAAGACACTTAATAGCCACTCCCCTCAGAGATTTATACTGGATCCTGAATTCGTTTGGATTTTTAACAGTTATTTATTTTAGAGACTGTTTCTTCTTCTGTCAGCATGAAAGGAAATCACACCACTTGTATTTTAATGTTTGTTGCTACAGCTATCATAAAAGGAAATGCACTTCTGTGTTCCCCCCCTCCTTTTAAACATTTGCTGAATGACATTTTACACTAGGCACAGCCCTGGAAAAGGATGCTGGGGTGGGTAAAGTAGGAACTAGGGAGAATCTTTACCTCTCTGAGTAAATAAGAAATGGGACATGACCACCTCCTTAACTTAGAGTGTCTTTTATCAACTGGGTGTAAGTTGGCTTTCAGATGTTAAGATTCAGATATTTTTATTTTCATCAAAGTCTTTAGTTTGCCTTTTTGTACATGTCTTAGATTTATACAGTTGTTTTTCTAAGAATTTTTATTTCCCTTTTCTCCAGGTATTTACCACCAGAGTGTTTTGTGGTTGGGAAGGAACCACCAAAGATCTCAAATAAAGTTGACGTCTGGTCAGTGGGTGTGATCTTCTACCAGTGTCTCTATGGAAGGAAGGTAATGAAGACGGCTGGACGTGGCGGCTGCTGTCCTGGTGGTGCTGTACACAGTGGCGCTGTGTAGATTATTCCCTTGGAATTAATCGCTGGGTTATATAGAATGGAATCCTGAAAGTTGTGGTTTGAAGAAAATACAGACTTAATGATAGAAGCTTTATGCATATAAGCAGAAATTTTCAGTTCCAGGGCATCTAATGAATTCTGCTGGGCTGTTGAAGACATCCTTTTTTTGTCGTTCACAATTAGATCTAAAGAGCCCATGCACCACAACAAGAGAGCCCATATACCGCAAGTTGTGAATCCCAATGCAGCCAAATAAATAAGTATTTTATATGTATATACACACACACACACACACACAATCTTCCCGAGAGCCATTCTTTTTTTTTTTTTTTTTTCATTTATTTTTATTAGTTGGAGGCTAATGACTTTACAATATTGTAGTGGTTTTTGTCATACATTGACATGAATCAGCCATGGATTTACATGTATTCCCCATCCCGATCCCCCCTCCCACTTCCCTCTCCACCCGATTCCTCTGGGTCTTCCCAGTGCACCAGGCCCGAGCACTTGTCTCATGCATCCAGCCTGGGCTGGTGATCTGTTTCACCCTAGATAATATACGTGTTTCGATGCTGTTCCCGAGAGCCATTCTTAAGGGTCACAAGAACTGAAACTTGAAATACCTGCAAGGCTCCTTATTCCCAGCCACCCCATTAGCATAAAGTATGATTGGATTCCTATACTGGGGAACTGGTGCCAGAAAGTACTTATTTTCTGTCACTTCTAATAAAGGTAATATATTATTTGAATAAGTGAAAAGCTAGGTAGTAAACTACACATAATGAATTTCCACATTTATGTTCTCCTTGTGAGCATAATATCTTGTATATACTGGGATCCATTTGTATATTTATATTCCTGTTTCTGCTACCAGTGCATTTGTATGTTTCAACATTCCCCATTGGGCTGTGGGTATAAACCATTTGGGAGTTTGGCAACTCAGATTCCTAATACTTTGATTACAATCCCCAGACCAAACTCTTAATTCATATCTCAGCTTAGTCTTTAACTTTGCTTTGGTCTTTGTTTATTTATCATACCTATCTAACATTCAGAAACTATTCAGAACTAATGGGGTTAATTATTATTTATACTCTGATATTGTGGAAGTGCTGCTGATAATGGTGGCAGAGGTTATCTAGCAAGAATTGTGATCTCAGTAGAAACACTACAGAGATGACACTAGGTGTGAACTTCTTTCTTAGGAGTTTATTAGAAAATAGTGAGTAGCCCCAGCTCTTTTTTTCTTTCTCCCCCACTATGTCCTGACCCCTCTCCTCTTTCACTTCCTTCCCATCTTTTTATCTGCGTCTTGGGTCCGTCCATGGCACACATACATATTATCACTTTGGGCCAAAGAGGTTGCTGGTTCCCATTCTGAATCTTCCTTACCTTTGCTGTAAGCAAAGCTTAGCAGAGGCACTGTGCTATAGCAGATGCTACTTCTGGTCCCAGCTCTGCATTAACCTAGATGTTGGAACTTGAGCAAATTACTTCAAAAGCAAGTTACTTCAAATCCATACCTTTCCATCCTTTATCTATAAAATGAGAGAATTAGAGGAGATCATCTCTAAAGTTCCTTCCAGCAATTCTTGTGGAAATATATGTTTACCTTTCCCTTCTCTTTGCTTTTGAATTGTGTTCTCTTTAATTTTAACCAGAGGCCTACCTTTGTTTGTTTTTTTATATGATAGCCTTTTGGCCATAATCAGTCCCAGCAAGACATTCTACAAGAAAATACTATCCTCAAAGCTACTGAAGTGCAGTTCCCGCCAAAGCCAGTAGTAACACCTGAAGCAAAGGTAAGTTTTGACCCATTGGCCAGCAGAAATGTCTGCTTTGCTTTCTCTATTATTTCTCTGGGTAATTTCTCCAACCTCTATCTTCTTCCCCCTGTCTCTTCCCACAACAAATATTTATTAGGTACCTAGTATTAGACAACTTCCCAGGTGTCACAGTGGTAAAGAATCTGCCTGCCAATGCAGGAGAAGAGGGAGATGTGGGTTCAGTCCCTGAGTGGGGAAGATTCCCTGGAGTAGGAAATGGTAACCCATTCCAGTATTCTTGCCTGGAAAATTCCATGGACAGAGGAGCCTGGCGGGCCACAGTCCATGGGGTCACGAAGAGTTGGACATGACTGAGCGACTAACCACAAGTGGAAGTACTGGACACTGTTCTGGGTAGTGAAGAGGGCTGTGACTGTGTAGCAGTGAACTCTGTAGACAAGGTCTCTGCCCCGATAAAGTGTGTGTCTTACTAGGTGAGATAAACAGTAGCTAAAAATGAATACCTTTCAGATGGCGATAAACATTATAAAGAAAAGAACTCAGGCTAATGGGAAGGGAGAGGTGGGAACCTCCTTTTCTAATGTCATGGTAGAGACAAGGTCTCCATGATGAAGTGACTTTTTTCAACAATCTTGACGGATGTGAAGGTGGGAGCCATGTGTAGATTTGCGAGAATATTCTGAACAGAGAGAAGAGAATGAAGCTCAGATGTGAGTGTGAGCTTAGCTAGTCCCCAGAGCAGGCAGAGCAGAGGAGAGCGGAGAGAGGCAGGAGGATGGACTTAAGCTTATGGGAGGCAGTTGAAGGTTTTCGTCTGGCCAGCCATGTAATCTGATTGCTCTTTCAAAAGCCTACCCTGGCAGCTGTGTAGAGGGAAGATTCAAGGCAAAAGGAGTATATTTGAGTTGGTATCCAAGCCAAGAAAACCTTCCAGCTCCAGATATCTCACTAAGGAATCTTCATTTTTAAAGGTCAAGGACCACTATGTTCATTTCTATGAGTTTGTTATCTTCTAGATGTTTTAATAAAGCAACTGCCTATAGATGTCTTTGCTTTTGAAAAACCAGGAATTTTATCAATTAAACACGGAAAAATAGAAAATCAGTAGTTCATTTTATGTTTTTAGATACATTAAAGTAGACTTTACTTTTTAGAGCAGTTTTAGACTCACAGCAAAACTGAGTGGAAAGTAAACATTTCCATATACTCCTTGCTGCTGCAACCCCCCTCCCCTTGCCCTGGCACACTCCCCCAGCGCACAGCCTCCTCCACCAGAATGTCAGCAACCTGCCCCAGAATGGTACATCCGTTACAATCAATGGACCTACATCCAGGCATCATTGTCACCCTAATGCAAAGTATAGACTTTGGATGATACTGTTTTAGAAATAAAAAAACTGATTCAGCTGTTTAAATAATTTTATTTATGGTTTTATTAAATAGAGCTGTCTGGTTAAAAAATAGGAAAGGACAGATAATGTATGTAAGGGCCTCTGCCAATGCAGGGGACACGGGTTCAGTCCCTGGTCCGGGAAGATCCTACGTGCTGTGAGGCAGCTGAGCCTGTGTGTCACAGCTTCTGAGCTCACGTACCTAGAGCCTGTGCTCTGCAACGAGAGAGGCCTCTGCCGCGAGAAGAAGCCTGGGCACCACAACTGGAGAGTAATCCCTGCTCGCTTCAACTAAAGAAAGCCCTTGCACAGCAATGAAGACCAAGTATAACCATAAATAAACAAAAAATAATTGTAGAAACTGAGGCTATGTAGCTCTTCATACCCAGCAGAAAGGAAACGTCCATGTTGGTAGTAAATTAGGAATCCAAATCAAACCCCACTCACAGTAAGCTTGTATGTTTGCAGAACTCTTGGGGGAGACAAGCCCTGGTCAGACTTTCCTTCACTTAGATGTGTGCCTGCTCATTTGCTTAACGACTTTTCAGGGGAGAATGAGATACACCGAGAAAGCACTTGGCAGCGCCTGGCGCGTGGCAGGGTTAGTGTCTCTCACCTTTCCTGCGGTGATCGTTTGTCCCTGCAGTGTTCACTTCCTCAGGAAGTTCACGTGAGACCAGGTGCAGAGCTGTGAAGTGAGGCTGTGCCCATGCACTCCAGCCAAGGCAGAGAGAGGTTTTTCTTCTGCTCTTGGCGCTCTGGGGACAGAGATCTGTAGAGGTCATGCCCCGCTCCCCCTCGGGAGTGGCTCAGGCGTCTGTGCTGGAGAAGTCAGTGGCCACAGAGCAGCGCTGCATCTGGCACGTCTCTTCTGGGTCCGCCTGGTGGTTTCCGAGCCAGGCCCCAAGCCCCTTCTCTTTAGGAGACTTTTGCTCTGGGCCCTGGCAGCTGCTACAGAACCTCCTGGGTTCCCTCTTAGGGTGCCAAGATTACCTGCTTCAGGCTTCTTCAAGAAACTTTCCTTTCAGGCGTTTATTCGACGATGCTTGGCCTACCGAAAGGAGGACCGCATCGACGTCCAGCAGCTGGCCTGTGACCCCTACTTGCTTCCTCACATCCGAAAGTCGGTCTCCACGAGTAGCCCTGCTGGAGCTGCTATCGCGTCAACCTCGGGGGCGTCCAATAACAGTTCTTCGAATTGAGACCCACTCCCAGCCACAGACTGTTCGACACACAGAGTGGACAAATGGCGTTCAGCAGCGGGTTTGGAACATAGCGAATCCAAATGGATCTCATGAAACCTGTACCAGGTGCTTTTATTTTCTTGCTTTTTTCCCATCCATAGAGCATGACAGCATCGATTCTCATTGAGGAGAAACCTCGGGCAACTCTGGCCAGGCCTCGTAGGAAAAGGCCCCGCCCAAGGTTCCGGCGTCAACGGCCACTGCGTGTGGCTGCTCTGAGTGAGGAAAAAATTAAAAAGAAAAACTGGTTCCATGTACTGTGAACTTGAAAACATGCAGACTCAGGGTGGGTCCCTGATGCAGTGCTTCAGATGAAGAATGTGGACTTGAAAATACAGACTGGGCTAGTCCAGTGTCTATATTTAAACTTGTTCTTTTCTTTTAATAAAGTTTAGGTAACATCTCCTGAAAAGCTTGTAGCACAAAGGCTCGGCTGGGGATGGTGTTTGACTTTGGAGGAAAAAAGTTGCTATTGCCCGTTAAAGGCACTAGAGTTAGTGTTTTATCCCTAAATAATTTCAATTTTTAAAAACATGCAGCTTCCCTCCCCCCTTTTTTATTTTTGAAAGAATACATTTGGTCATAAAGTGAAACCCGTATTAACAAGTACGTGGCAATGTTCATTCCAATCAGATGCAGCTTTCTCCTCCGTCTGGTCTCCTGTTTGCAATTGCTTCCCTCATCTCAGTAGGGAAAAAATTGAGTGGGAGTACTGAGATGTGTGGGGTTTTGCCATTGGACAAAGAATGAGGTTAGAACTCTGCAGCTTGGAGTCTCTCTAGGTTTTCAACTATTTCTTCACAATTTGAACACTTGACGGTTGTCCCTTTTAATTTATTTGAAGTGCTATTTTTTTAAATAAAGGTTCATCTGTCCATGCAGTCCTCTTGGATTCTCTGAATGTAGTAACCATTGAAACTATTCCAAGGGTAGACAGAACACAGGCTGGGGAGCCAGTGCTCCAAGGAGCAGGAGTTCCCACCCACAGACCCCGTGCACTTGCTGAACGGTGTGCACTTCTTGTTAACGATGACATTAAAACTTGATCAGCGCATAAGCTTTCCTCTGTTAGATCTTTTGACAGGAAACAACCTCCAGCCACCTGAATTATGTGGGTGTGTGCTGGTGTGCGTGTCTGTGTGTGCATGTGCACACACAGACACACACACACTTTGTCTAACTCACTTTAATAGATTCATTGGGTGAAGTTAAAAAATAATCTCAAAGGAAATAGGTATTTCAAATACGAACATTCTTTTGGAACTTTCTTTTTTTTTTTAATGTGGTTGTTTCTGAGATGGATGATCAGCTGAAGATGGAGCTGAAATGGGAGCTGCGTGGCCCCCCCCCATGCCCTTGAAACTCGACAGTAGAGTGGGGAAGGAGGCCAGAGTCTGAACATGTGGTAGCCAGCTTGGAATGTTACTGACATATGTGGCAAGAGGGCTCAGCCAGAAATATTTAAAGAAGCAATACTCAGGCATGTGAGTTTCCTGGGCAAGGGGCAGGCTGGGGGGGCGGGGTGGCGGCAGTCAGGAAGGGTAGAGAGCACTCAGATGACTCACAAGTAGTATTTCTTTTACATGTGAGAAATGCCAGGAGTGACACATTCTCCAGGACCTTTATGGATCTGCCCCATTCCCAGTGTCAGGCGATCTTAAGGGAGGATGGAGTGTTCCAGATTAGAGAGAGGCTCGTGGGCAGGTGTTGTCCTGTGGAACTCTGAAGGGAAGGAAGTCAGCCCCTGAGTGCTTGCACCCCCCAGCTTTCCACAGCAATCTTACTGCAATATATATATTTACACACATGTGTGTATAGTATCTTTTTCTTCTTTAACCATTACTTTCAAGCTGCTAAGCATAGTACCCATGGGGTCTCAAAGGTTGAGCACAACACTGTAAGGATGGTGCCTACATAGGTGAAGAGATGGATGAGTTGAGACCATGTTTAAACTTACTCAAGGCAATGAAGTTCTGTTCCTCTTTTCTTCTCTCCCATTCAGTGATCTTGAAGAATTGTGTTTTGTTTAATTTCTAACTTTCTTCATGTTGAAGGAATGCTGCATCTTTAAGCCTTCCCTCTAATTTCCTGTCTCCTTTCCCCCAGGTTCTTATGAGCCAAGGTGTAGGACGGTATTTGGTGATTTATCTTTTCTGCCCTCTTCCTGAAGAAGGGATGCCCTCTCTTCCTGCTCTTCCTGGGTCTAGGGCTTGGCTGGAACTGTCTGGGCTTGGTTGAGTCTGGGCACAGCCTCTTTCCACTGCATGGATAAGCCCCAGGGAACAGGCAGAATGGTGACCTTTTCTAGACTTGTAAGTAGCCAGTGAAATCACTAAGTGGAGTTCTTCCATGACATATTTTGTTAATATGGGTTTCACTTTTTCCAAGGATAATCCCTTATTGCCACAATGTTGATTTCCTTTAAACAATGACCCCCCCCCCCCCCAAAAAAAATGTGTATTAATTTGTAATTAAACCCAGCCAGACTGTTTTGGCCTTTCCCAATTTGGGGGGTGGGGAGGATATTAAAATAAGTTTTAAGAAGTGACTTTCCTAGCCTCTTGATTTTACTGTAGTTCTCCAGCTTCAATCAGGGCCCTCACCACCTAGGGTATAGCTCGAGGACTCCTGGCAGCTGGCAGAGTCCCAGTGGATGTCACAGTCGTGATGGGAATGTGTGGGTTCATGTGACATCTGTCACCCTTATGTGCCAACAGCTAGAGTTGTGGCTGGGAATAGCCACAGTGAACAGAACGGGCAAGGCCCGGCCGTGACCGTGAACTCATAATTCAGGGCTGGAGGCACTGGCCTGAGGAGGACATGAAATGCAGAGGTCAAAGAGAAGGAGCTGGGCTCTCCCTCTTCCATCATGGCACAGCAGCTTTACATGGAGTCTCGCCAGTCAGACACGTACGAGCCCCACTTGTGTGGCTGGCCTGGACGGGTCTGCTGTCTTTTTTTAGAGGGCTTGTTTTTTTCTTGCCTTCTAGTCCAGGAAGGACAGGTTTTCCTCCAGCTGCGAAGACTAGCAGTCAAGGAGCTCTTGAGTTTCTTAATTTAGAAAATAACTCCCTTTAAACATAGTTATCTCCTAGAATCCTAGAGCTAGAAGCAAGCTTTGGCCTAGCTCCTTGCCCCTAAGAAGGCGAAGTTTGCAACTAAGTTGACTCACCTTTGGCAGTCTTTTGCTTTCTGAGAATCTTTCCTTCTCTCTAGCACACATCATTCTCATCACTCGAGCCCTCTTTGCCTGTAATTAAAATCCACCTGGGGTAAGTGGGGGAGAGACAGGATGCACAAACTAGCTATTCTGTTTTAGTTTCTGAAGGCAGAAGTTAAGAGCTTCTCTTAGAGATTAAGAGCCTGGGTTTTAGAATTAGGTCTGGTTCAAGGCCCGCCTCCACTGGCTTCAAGAATTTCTCCTTGCATGGTTAGAATAAGGAGTAGAAGTGAGGTATTTAAAGTACCTGGAACACAAGGAGGGAATCAAAAAGTGTGATTTTAAAAAGATCACAAGATTTAGTGAGACCAAGACTGCTGGTTGAGGCTCAGAGCCTTTCTACTCTCCAGGTTGTCAGGAGGTTTTGCCTGGGGTTAGGATGCAGACCTTGGGGAGCCTTCCTCTCAGTCTTGAGATTCACTGTCAACCTCTGTCCTGCAAGGTCAGCAGTCCTCTCTTACCCTGCATTCAAGACTGCTCTGGGAGGAGGCATCTTACAGGCCAGTGTGGCCCCTAGGCCAGCAGCAGCAGTATCACCTGGGAACCTGTTAGGAATATACATTCTCAGCCACCCTCTCCCTTTATCTGTCTCCCAGATGGCATGAGCACTGAAGGTCACAAGCCCTGCTGACCTTCTCATCCACCCCAGCCAGGGGGCAGTTGGAGGGTGGCTTTCATGGCTTGTCTAAACTCACCCAGCTGGAAGACAGAGATAGCTTTGTTTTACTTTTTGTGTTGGGGATAAAAATCTGCTTTAAGCTCCAGGCTGTCCCAGGACCAAACATCATACTGCTAATCATACTTCTATAACCTTTTACAGGTAGGTCCCTTGCTACCTAACAGCATTCTCAAGAGTTATTCATTCATTCTGGCAAAGCTTCTTACCTTTGGTCTTCTCTTTAAAAAATGTGTGTGTGTGTGTGTGTGTGTGTGTGTGTGTGTGTGTGTGTGTGTGTGTGTGTATGTATGTATATAAACTCATCCTTCTTGTGAATTAGTTTGTCACATTTTTCTCTTTACCTGAGGTCCCAGGGCTGCTGGAGGATTGAGGTCTGGATCTGCTTGTGAGTCTAGCCTGGCAGTCGGGGTCTGGGCCGAGGCGAGCAGGGCTGAGCTCCAGCTCCTTGGAAGGGGCTTGGGAAGGGGCGAGCTGCAGAGAGGTCATGGGGAGAGGAGGGGGCTCTGGGTGGTTTGGGGGAACCTGCCAGAGGCTGGCAAAGCCGGCAGGCCTGAGAGCAGGTCTGGGATGTGGTGGGGGCAAGGAATAAAGAGACCTATTGTGCTGGGGAAGCTCGCAGGGCCAGAGACAGGCTGGAGTCAGCAGAGGGGGTGTGTGTGGTATTGGGCAGGAGACCCCATGGTGTGAAGGGGTCAAAGAGCTACAGGCTGGCTGACTCAGCCTCACCCATCCCTGGCCACCAAGCAGACCTCCTGGGTGTGGTGGGGAAGTGCCCAGCAGAAAACTGTGGGAACCTCAACCTCCTCGGCCTCCAGGCACAGCCTGCAGCTGCAGTGGCATCCAGTGCTGTCCCAGCCTTTTCACCCTGAAGGCAGCTTGGGGTGGGGGTACCGAGGGCAGGATCCACAGAGGGAAGGGGCTCTCTTGCTTCTGCTTGGCAGAGAAGTTCCTCAGCTGTGTGGCTTCCCAGCCTAGGGTGGGCAAGGTAGAAGCATCTCGCTAATTCTATGTACGAGGAAACCAAAGCCCAGATAGATTTGGTGACTGCTAAGAAGTAGAGGGGGCTTCCCAGGTCGCTCAATGGTGAAGAACCCGCCTGCCAGTGCTAGAGATGCAGGAGGCATGGGTTTGACCCCTGAGTCAGGAAGATCCCCTAGAGGAGGGCACACCTGGCGAGCTATGGTCCATGGCATCGCAGAGCTGGGCACGACTGAGCACTGAGCAGCAGGTAGAGGGTTGAAGGGGAGGGACTGCCGGCTTGAAAGTTTTAAAAGGCGGTTTCTCTGAGTGCCATCCTTGGGCAGAGTGCACCAGAGGCGAAGGCTGCACCCGGGCTCCCAGCCAGAGGCATATGTTGCTCTAATTTTGGGCTCCCCCACCCCGCCCGCTGCCTCCTTTACTGGGTCCTCCTGCTCCCTCAGGGCCCCCCCGCCTTAGAATGGAGACTCAGCTGGCCTGGGCAGCAGCCCTGCCCTCTGCCGCCTTGAGCTAGAACTGAAGTTAGGTGGGAAGATGGGGCCATGGTTTCACAGAAGATTGCTGCCTCAGGTTCCCAAACGCTCTCATCGTGTCATCTCTCTTTATAGATGAAGGAGTGGAAAATCCTGTCTCACGCCACCTCTCCCTTACTTCTTTGCTTGCTTGTGTGCACGTGTGTGTGTGTGTGTGTGTGAGAGAGAGAGAGAGAGAGAGAGAGAGAGGCAGGTCGTTTGTCAGGGAGTGAGCAGGACTGGGCAGGGACAGCCAGAGAGCCTGTGTAGCTGGTTCCAGGTCTTCAACAGCAGTGTTTTCCAAAATTTTTTCATGGCAGCATCTCAACCCAATGCACATTTCAGAGACTAGAACTTTTAGCTCATGTGCTGTGCACTGATATTTACTCTTTTACTTCATCTTAAAAATGTTGGTCACTGGGACTTCCCTGGTGGTCCAGTGGTTAAGACTCCGTGCTTCCAATGCCGGGGGTACGGGTTCAATCCCTAGCTGGGGAACTAAAATCCCACATCCCCCCCATGGTGCAGTTAAAAAAAATGTGTTGGTCATCAGCCACTGGTGCCCCTGTCCGCTTCTTGCTGCATCACTGGGGGCTGTGGAAGGTCTGGCGAGCCTCTTGAAGCTGGAATGCAGACAGTGAGCCAGCTGGATGCAGCCGCCTGCATCCGGCTCTTGATTCCACCAGGGGAGGCTCTGTCTCTGGACAGGGTCCTTGAGGGTCACACACGACTGTGGGCAGAAACTGGGCCCAGCCCTGCACTCAGAGGGTCAAGTTCTGAGACTAGAGAAAACCTAATGCTGCCTGTCCTTCGTGAGTTAGGAATTAGGAGTCGGGACCTCCCACTTGAAACTTCAAGTGACCTCTTGAACAGAGGGATGCAGAAGCTGCCAGCCCAGCCAGAGCTGTGGACCAGAGCAGGCCTCGACTCCTGGCTGGCCCGGCCCTCAGTGCAAGGACAGGCTAAGAGGACCCTGTAGAGCAGACAGGGTGAGGCGACATCACTCCCTGCCTGCCATGGCCCCAGCGGGGTGGGGCAGGAGAAGGAAGGTTCTGGGAACTGCATCCCACCCAGTTGCAGCTGGTTCTGCCCCTCAGCTCTGTTGCCCTCTTTGCCTCGGGTCAGCCTCTGGCCCTCTCTCAACCACCACTGGCCAGCTTGTTTCTGACCTGCTAAAGCCCAAGTAGAAATAGGAACCAGTGAAGATCCCCCTGCTCTGAGCTTGCTCTGGGGCCTTGCTGATAGCTATGGGCATTGCTCTGGTGATTCCTCCAACTGGGAGGCCACACCCAAACTCTGGACACACGCTGGACACACAGGGAGAAGGTCTGTGCGTCCTGCTTCCTGGAAGGAAGAATCCACCTGAAGTAACCATCTCCTGTTCCCTGGGGACGACAAAGCTTCCCTTCAAAGGAAGTCTTCTTATCCCCTCCTCGGGCTGAAAGTGAGTGGATACAAACCCAGCGGTCCTTCTGGGAGTGGAGAGCCCTGCTGGGTGTCCTCCAACAAGAACAGAGTAAGGGAGAGAACCTGGGGAAGATGGGCAGACTTGTTTTTGGTTATATTTTTGGCCATGATGGGTAGACCAGTCTGGAGAAGACAGCCAGCCATCAAATTCCCCAGTAATGCGGATGTGGGAGAAATAGTTATCTCAGGTTAACTGTCTCAAGATCACACAGCCTGGAAGAGGTGGAGCCAATCCTTGAAACTTGGGTCCGTCTGAACCCCAAGCCTGCCTCTTCTTTCCATCTTAGGTCCTCAGTGCTGCGGACAAGTGGGGGACTGCAAGGGCAGACTGCCTGAGTGGAGAGTCAAGGGTAGGAGTCCAGAGAGAGGGCGGAGGGGATGGGATCCACCCAGACCAGCCCCATGCTTGGCCAGACTTTTCCCCTGGCTGAGAAATGTGCAGGTGCCCCTTGGGATTCCTAGCCTCTTGTCTAGTTGCCACAGGTAAAGACTGACCTCGTTTTTCCCTTACTTACGTTCTCCTGTCCCACCTGGCCATCCAGTTGCACTCTTCCCCGCCTTGTGTTCCTCTTCCCTAAGCTTTTGATGTAGACCCGGCTGCCAGAGTGTCCACGGGCTCTGCCCCGCTGGGCACCCTCTGGCTGGAGAGGCTCCTGAGCTCCAGAGCCAGGGAGGAGGAGACTGATGCGAGAGGAGCCCTAAGCACGGTGAGTAATGATACGGAAACTTGTACATCAAGGGGACCCCAATGCTCAGAAGGGAAGTGACCTGCTGGAGGGCACATGGATAGTGGATGGCTGAGCTGGAATTCCAGTTCAACTCTGTCCCCATCCCATCTTTCACTACTTATGGACATGCGTTCATTAGCCAGCAGAAGCAAGCAGAGGGCTGCTTCTACCTGGCTTACTTTACACTTCAGAACACTATTTTTGTGTACAGTTAAACATGGAGATGTTGAGAGCAGGAGGGGAGGCTGTATTGTTCGCTCAGGCAAAGGAAAACACCCAGTGTTGCAGTCCTCATAAAACTGACCTGTGCAGATCTCACGGTTGGTAGGGTGGGGTGGAGAGGCCGGCAGAGCGCAGGGTAGGACGTATGGGAGACACCTGATGTTCACACAACAAAGGATGATGGGAAGCAGGGAGGGTCCCCTGAACGTCTTTATCCAGGGGCCATGCCTCCATTTGCACACAATATTTCATTCTCGAGACAAGATAAATTGTTGCCCTGTTTACCAATAGGAATTGTAACCTCAGCGAGAGCTTCAGTAACTCACTGCATGTCACAAACAGGTGAGTGGGAATTCGAGATTCTAACTCGGGTCTCTCTGGAGTCTGCACATCTTCCTCTAAACTGGTTCTGATGAAATCAGCAGACCCACAGCACCTTTGCTGGCTCACAGTGTCAGAAGGAGAGCCACTTCTCAGTATAGACTCCATTGCAGTGAATATCTTGGCAAAAATCCCCTGGACTGGCTAAGTCCCCAGCACCTAGCCTGATGTCTGACACATAGTAGGCCCTCAGTAAATGGCTGTTTGAGCTTTAACAGGAATGGAGGAGGCAGTAGGCACAGAGGACACTGGCCCTTCTTTGGAAGTAGATGAGGTTCTGATGAGGGGCTCCTCAGGAAAGCCCCAGCCTCCTCGCAACACCCCGCACTCCTGCAGACTGGGACCACTTTCCGCAGACAACTGACCCTGCACAGGGTCTTGAAGCAGCAGGGGGCTGGGCTGGACTCTCCACAGGGAGAATCGCCCAGATGTCACCGACTCCCTGCCCTGCGAGCTCAAGATCTAAGACAGATGGTGGCTGTGGATGTGACCTGGACATTCCGCAGAATACAACACATAACCCCCGGCCCACTGGATAGAGCGGGAGGCCTCACCCTTGGCAGAGACTAGAACAGGGCTTTAGACACTGAAACAAACAGCTGTCCCTGCTAGCGGAACTCACTTCCGTGCTCCTTAGCTCTTTCGTGGCAGCTTCTCTGCATGGAATGTGGCAAAAATTGTGTCATCTTCCCCACTGAACAAAACCTCCTCTAGGATCGTGACTCTGCTCCTCTTTGTTCCCCCAGAAGCTAGCCCAGCACTAGCCACCAGGGCTTTTGAAGGCCTGAACGAAGAAAGGAGAACATCTCCTGTGGACTGGGTGCTCAGGGCACTGTGCTGGCAAGTGGTGGACTTTCTGGACTCACATGATTCACTGTCAGCTTGTCAGTCTCTGCCCTGCTTATGGGAGGAATGCCCAAACCACTTGGGCTGGTGGGGAAGGGATATCTAACCCTGTTTCAGAACCTGGAGGGCACCTTGGGAGCCCTGCCTGAGTTCCAACCTTGAACCTCCTTGAAAATGATGTGAGAAAGGGGAGGCCAAGCGAATGATCTCTGAGGCAGCTCAGTGTGGTCAGAACTCTGGGATCCCAGTGAAGGAAGTCACCAGCAGGGACTTAGCTCTGTCAAGCAGCTAGCTGTGGGGTGCCGGGGACTTTGCTGGCCTGACTGCTAACCATTTTTTAGGGCCAAAGGGTGGATAGTGGGACTCATTCTAGGGGATTTTATGGGGGCTCACTTTGGGGTCCTGCAGCTTCTGGATTGATACCTGGTAAGAATCTCAGCCCAGCAGAGACAGAAAGCGCCAAGTGAGCATCTGTGGCCCCATACCCTCCTTGCAGCGATGGGGAAAGATTTACTCAAGGCAAGGGCAGTAAAAAAAGAGAAAACAACATTGAATTTGTTATTTCCAAAAACAGCACTGAGGTGGACAGCACAGGAAACAATAAAATTTATATTACCATTTCATAGTGTTTTTATTTGATTACTCGTGGTGGCAGAACGTGAATCTTCTTTGCATTAGGGTCTAAATGTCTCCGTCCAGCTCTGAGCCCAGCCGTCCCAAGTAACTTTTCTAAGGTCGCTCAGGAGAGAGGGACGTGGGCCTGGACTCTCTGACACCCCCTCAGTCCAGGGCTCTGCGCTGCAGTGACCTGTTGCATAATACGGAATAACTGTGGCTTGTCTTCTCTTTTATGAAATTTCCATTTGATCCTCTGAGATCCGCCAACAGTCCGGTTGCTAGTGAGAGCGATGCTGTCTTCTGGAACGTCCAGGGACAGATTTTCCCTGGCTTTCTGGATACAGCCCCCATCTAGCAAAATCACGACACCCCTCTGCGACAGGGACGCTGACACGGGGTTCACGCAAATGCTAAAACAAGACTTGCAAACGTTGGCGCTCCGCACCAGGCACAGGGACCCTGCCTCCCCCTCCCCCATCTTTGCCCGGGTGGCTGAGCCCTGGGCTCCGCCCCTTCCCCACCCGGCCGGGGGAGGGGTCCCGCTCCGCGTGGAGGTAGCGGCCGCTGAAGACGTTGGCAGAAAGAGGCGGGACGCAGGGGGCGCCAGTGGCCCGGGTCTGGCCGCCTGGGTCAGCCGTGCGCCCCCGCCCCGCCACGCGGTGAAGTTTGCGGAAAGTTTTGCACAGCCAGCCGGGGAGTTGTGACGCAGCGTCTGGGGCTCCAAGCCCGGACCGAGAAGAGAGGGAAGGCGAGGCGGGGAGAGAGGGAAGCGGATAGCGAGAGAAAAAGAGTGCACGCCGGGGTCCTCCTCGACCCCGCGGATCCTCCTCTCCCGCTTCCCCTTCTCCCTCCCGGGCCCCGCGCCCGCCCGCTCTTCCTCCCCTTCCCCTCCCACGCTGCCCGCTTCCCTTCCCCGCTGCCCCTCCAACCCTCCTCCCCGGGTCTGCGCTCCTCCCTCCGCCCTCCCTCCGCCCGGCCTGCCTTCTTCCCTCCTCCTCCTCCCCTCCTCTCCCCGGGAGGCATCACTTCGTCCCGACCCGGAGGAAGACGCGAGCCCCTCGCGGGTGGTCACACAGCCCAGCGCCCCTGCAGCCATCGCGCGCCGCGCCCGCGCTCCCTCGGTCCCCGCATCCCCCGAACGCCACGCCGCGGGCATGGGGCCCGGCCGGCCGGCCTTCGCGCCCTGGCCTCATCACCTGCTGCGCTGCGCCTTGCTCTTCGGAGGTCTGCACCTCGGCCGCCCCGCCGCCGCCGCCGCCGCCAACTCCCTCTCGGGTAAGGCGCTTCCAACTTGGTCAACTTCGGGGGCCGGGCGGGGGGAGCACCGAGAAGCGGGCCTCTCTCGACTTTTCCCTCCTTTTTTTTTCCCCCCCTTTGCAGGACGTGTGTGCGTGTGTGTGTGTATGTGTGTGACTGGGTTTTAAAAAATCGTCTCCGCTTTTCTGAAAGCGGGGCGGGCGGGGGGGCGGACAGGGGTGAGGGAGGAGGAGCGCGCCTGGAGGTGGGGGAGGACCTGAGTGGAACCAGATGTGGCGGGCGGCGGGGGAGGGGAGCCCGGGGGTCTCGAGCCGCCTCGGAGGAAGAGGGCGGGCCCCGGGAGGACCCCCGCGCCCGCCTTCTAAGACCACCCGGCGCCTGCCCTGCGCTGGGCCCGGGGACCTGCAGGGCGCGTCCGGGGAAACCAGCGGAGACTCCAGGCCGGACTTCGTGCTTTGCTTCGGGACCAAAGCGTTATTGTTGTTTTTGAATTATTCGTGAGGGCTTGGTTGCCCTTTCCGGCACCTCGGGGGTGTCGGTATTTTCTTTTCCACACTTGGTCTTCAAAGGACAGCCCGTGGCAGGCGGCATCCGCATCAATTGAACGGAGCTCTGTGGGGCAGTTTTGTCATCAGAAGGATGTAGCAGGCTTCGGCAAGGGTGTGTGTGTTTGTGTGTGTGTGTAGTGAAGAGAGTGTTGTGTGGGCGGCTCTGACCCAGCTGGCTGCCCTCCAGAGTGGACAGATCTTGGACGGCCAGAGAGCTGCTAACGATGCACGGACCCGAGCAGCAAAAACAGAAACCCAGAGCTGGGTCTTCTCTTCCTGCTGCTGCTCTTTCAAAGGGTGACACTGAAGTGTGGGGACAGACAGACCCCTCAGCGGTAATCCCAGGGGGAAAGGGGAAGCTCTGCTTGGGAGGGGGGCGGTACGCAGGAGTCAGAGCTGGAACTGCCAGCGAGTGTAGTTATTACAGCCCAGGTGCTGGGCCTATGAAAAAGGCTTGGTCTTGTTTTATGTTTAATTTGGGGATGAGGCTGAGTGAAAGGGGACAGTGCAGCGTGTGTAGTTTTGTGCGAAGCCCAGACAGTCCCCTGGAGGATCTGGGACCTCTAGCTGTGGCCAGTGCTTGCTGAGTTTGCCTGCCTGCCCATAGAGGACCGGGACACGTATCTGCCCAGATTGTGCCCAGCCACTGTGTGAGGTGGGGGCCAGGGTGACGCATATTCATGCCGAGCAAACCTCGCCTGCTGAATTCTGACCACCTGGAGCTGAATGTCGGACAAACAGAATCCAGGCAGTAACTCCCCATCCACTGCAGGTCCAGGCACCTAGGCTGCCCTCCTGCCTGCGATTTCGCCCCCTGTGAAGGCAGGCCCAGTGGGAGGGGTGGAGGAGCCATTTCCAGAGCCCCATAGCTCAGTTGTGAAGCCAGGCAGGCCCTGGGAGGGTTGTGGCCAGAGTGCTGACTCAGCCTTTTCCCCTGTGGCGCCTTTGACAGAGTGAGCTGGAAATGCCTGGAGAGAGGCTGGGTCAGGGGGACCGCCTGGAGTGGCCCTCTGCCTCTGGGTCTCCTCCTGGCCCCCCTTTGCCCTTCCTCGGGCTGTGTCCCTGGGTTTGTAGCCCCCATAGCCTTGGAGGGGCCTGTCCCAGCGGCACTGCATTGGTTACTCTCGAAGAAGCTTAGGTGTGAGCAGGGGTGCACGGAGGGGACCCTGGGTGGGTATAGCCTGGTCCCCAGAGCAGCAGTTGAGCAAGATGTTGCAGGTCCTCCCCTGCTGTGTTCCCTCTGCCCAGAATACTCCTCTTCCAGCAAATTCCTTCTTCATCCCCCTCTACCTGACGAATTAGGTGGTCCCTGGGAAGAATTTACCAGCACCAGGATCCGAATGGCCCCAGGAAATGCTTGTGGGAGATAGGATTTGGTTTGGCAGGCCAGCGCTGCTGGGGTGAAACTTACCCTGGGGGCGGGGTGCTTCCTGACCACCAGGAGGGGAGAGGATGGAAGACCGCAGAGCCTCTTGGTGTGGGATGGGAGAATCCGTCTTTTCTCTACCATCCCCTGTGGAGTACCCAGAGGAGCACCCACACAGCTTGTGGCTGGAAGACTCTCTTAATTGCAGTACTGATGCATTTTTGTAGCTTTTACTGCTCAGCGCTGAGCCAAATACTTGGGGAGGAAGGAAGGTACAGAGGAGTTAAAGTTGCATCCTCAGAGAAAGAAAATGTTGGTGGCAGAAGAAACTGTGTGAGGCAAGGGGTCACCAAGGCCCCCAGGAAGGAGGCAGGGAGGGGAGCAGAGCAGGGAGACTGGGAAGGCCGGCTGGGCTGTGCTGGAGAGGCTGTGGAAGCTGGCCGGGCTGGGGTGGAGAGATCCTGAGTAGGGTGGGGGAGAAGCTCGACTGAAGAGGAAGCTGGCCAGGTTTCCAAGAGGCCAGAGTGGGGGAGTGACTTGCTGGCTGGCGGTGGGGAGCCCTGGAGAACCCCTGGGAGTTTCTGAGCAGAGGAATGAGGTGCGGATTAGAAAGAGGCTGCTGGGAGCCCTGGGATCAGGTGTCCATGTACAGGAGCGAGGAGACCTTGGGAAATCTTTCTAGGGGGACTGACTCTGCTGTCTAAAGGACAGGGAGGGAGGCACTCCTTTGGAAAGGCATCAGGTACTTGCTGCTACTGCCAGACAGACAGATCGCCTGCACTTCCGGCCCAGGTCCTGGTGAGTCATGCAGTTCAGAGGGGGCAGTTCTTAACTGCCCCCATCCACCCATCCACCCCCAAAAGTCAGTCTTCCTTGCTCCCCCGACCACTTGCCTTTTGTGAGCTGCCAGGGCTGAGACAGTGACCGGCTGAGCTGTGGTTAGCGCTGAGATCTGGCCCTCCCCTGGGGTGATGTGAACAAGTTGAGGGCGTAGGCAGAGGGGGAGGCGGCGGCCAGGGTCTTGGTCCCCATTGCGCACAGTAGAGAAATCTCAGCTTTCTGAAGCCTGCAGGGTGTGGTTGATTTGGGCTGATGAGAGCATTTCAGAAGCCCCATGAAGTTCTCAGAAGGCCTTCACTTGGATTCACCACTAATTTCAGCATTAACTAGGAGCCCCATTGCGCCCTTCAACAGGGTGAAGTGGTATCGCAATGACTACATTCTTCAAGCGTTGGGCGCTGTTCTGCATGCGTGGTATTCAGGCAAGAGTTCCTCTAGGTCTCATCAACTCTCACATGTTGGCTGTCAGCAGCTGAAAGATGTTAGGTGGTTTGCGTAAGATCCTACCTCCACGCCGCTAGAACATGGTGAAAGTGAGATTCGAACCCAGGTGTGGCTACTGAGCCTGAGCATTTCAGTACCGGACCTCACTGAGAGTCTGAAATAAGTATGTTAGGAAAGGCTGGAAAATTCTGTCGTAGAAGGTACCCCCCAGGGCTCCAAGTCCTCTAGAACGTCCTCTCCACGTGTCCTCCAGAGGGGAGTCCCGGGAAGGGGTGGTGGGCATCCTCTGTTACCCCCCAGCTGCCTGGGCGCTGGTCTCTCCCCCCCATCCCGGGGACCACAGACGCAGGACCAAGCCCCCCTTGGTGTCCTCAGGGGGTCTGAGGTGCCTGCTCCTGAGGGATTGAAGGGGTCCGATGGAGCAAGAGCCCCGTTACCCCGAGGTCAGGGGTTCATGGTCATTCAGCCAGTCTGTCAGAGGATGTTTACTGAGCCTGGGTGGTGCTGCAAGCAGGAATGACCTCCGCCTGTTCTTGTGAGCCCACCTCCCCTGCACCCCCAGTGGTGGTCCCTGGGCTTGGAGGGCCTGGGCATTGCCGACAGGAAGTGTCCTTCCTGTTTAGTACGTTATGAGATGGGGGGTGGGGGGGCGGCCAGTTTCCCATAACTGGATCCTATAAATCTGGGTGGGGTGGGCCATGGAGCGGTGACGCAGCTCTTGGACCTCGCCCTGGGCCCTGCAGATCCCAGTTACTCCTCAGCGGGAGCTGTGTCGTCAACAGGCAGGCGGGATGAAGGCTGCGCAGTTCCAGCTCCTCAGAGGACAGGCTGGGCTGGGCCCCCACCCGCGGCTGCGCGTGGAGCTCCAGTGGTTAGTGACGTTCCTTCCTGCCCTTCCCCCTCTTTGGGTCCTCTGCCCCCTCTTCTGAGCCCCCTGACCATGTGTACCCCTCCCATCCTGCCTGGCTGGGCCCACGCTGTCTGCCTCTCCTGGGCTCTGCCCTCCCGCAACTTGAGTTCCTTTGACTGTGCATCCTGTTCCCCACCCCAAAAAAAGCCCTGGTTGTGTTGCTAGATAGTGGCTAGGAACCCTCAGGTTCTTCTCAGCCCCCCACACATTCCGCCTGCTCTCCTCCTTCCTCCCGGAACCTTCGTGCCTGCCTCACCCCCTGCCACCTTCAGGCCTTTGCGCACACCCTTCCGTCTGCCTGGCACGCCCTCCCCTCTTCTGGCCTGACTGCCACCGCCCTTCCTTCAAGACTCAGGATTCTCAGAAGGATCCCCGACTGCCTCTTGGGCTCCCCTAGGCTAAGGAGAGAAGCTGACAGAAGGCGAACACAGGGATGGCCGCCAGCATGGGGGGCGCGCTTTTTTTCTCTTTTTCTTGGGGGTCATCTCCAGAAGGACACGGTGAGAAGCTGCTGTGGTGGGCTTGAAGCTTCTACAGGGAAAAACAGGAAGCCCGTTGCCCAGCCTCTCCCGACATCCTCAGAAAGTGTATGGAATGAGGGGCGGACACAGCTCACCCCCAGGTAGACTGAGGCCGAGGGGCGTGGCTGGGACCCCGCCCCCGCTTTGTTTTATAAGCCATAAAGCAGCAGAGCTGTGTTAACTCGGGCAGAGGCTCCCGTTTCTTCATCTGTAAAAATAAATAGTCCCTCGTAGGGGTGTCATAAGAAATGACATAAAAAAAAAGAAATGACATAATAGATGTATGAAATACATGGAACAATGCTGGACAGTCACGTCTTAGCAAGTAATATTAAATTAGTGCTATTTTTTTTTATGGGGAGAGAAAACATGAAAAAACACAATCTTCAACAAAGTTCTAAACTGCAGCCACTTTTTTTTTTTTTTAATTTTATCAAAGTAGGTCTTTGATTATCCATTACTGCTTGGTGACACTTTGCTAACTACCGTTAAGTGCCTAAAAGTAACCATGCTTTTTCTGAAAGTAAATTTAAGTACTAAAAAAAAAGCAAAAAACCCATCCTCAGTTGTCCTTACCCCTTAAGCCCCTCAATTTACTCCCCTCCTGCTTCTCTTTATAATGAAGCTTCTTCGGCTAAACTTCCCTTGGAGCCGAATTCCTGGGACTCTGCCCTTTCAGCCAACAGTCACTCCACCTCATCTAGCCTTCCTCTAAGAAGTTGCCTCCCAGGGGCTCTGGTAATTAGGCTTCCTAATTAGTAAATCCCGTGCCCCTGCCCTGGCCTCATCTTGTAGCATGCCTGCTGCTGATACTGTGTTTTATAATACATGCTGTGTGGAAAATGGTCAGCCATACAGGGGTAAAGTTTAAAAGATTTGAGGTCCTCACTTCTCTTCACCCGCAGCCTAACACTGTCAGTAGTTGTGGTGATCTTCCGTTTTTCATGCATATACACACATACAAATACTCCTTTTACACAAACAGGACTACGTTTTATGCTGTACAATAAATTTTATTTTGTAATATTCGTGGCGTTTCCATGACAGGCTTCAGAGCTGTGTCATTCTTAACGGTGCTCAGTAGTCCATTGGAAGGATGTACTGTCTTTTGGGGGTTTTTTTTTTTTTTTTTTGCTGCTTCCCTGTTGATGGGCACCGTTTGGAAGTTCTCTCTCCCTCTGGCCTCTGCGATGCGGTTTGCACCCGCGGTCTCCGCCTCCTGGCTTCCAACCTCAGTCCAGAGTCCACGTCGTTGCCAGACTTATGATTCAAAAGGGCCGCTTTAATCGCCAGTCTCAACTTTCTGAACTGAGAATTCGAGGCCTTCCACGGTCAGGTTCTAGCCTTTCTCTTCAAACCCTTGAGCAAGTCGCGTTCGGATGCCCCGAGTCCTGCGTGTGAAGCCCCTGCTTCTCTCTCCGCCGCCAGGAGGGCGTGGCCCCGCAGGTGTGGCTCCGAGTCCCCGCTCTCACCCGCAGCTTTAGCCTTCTAGAAGGGGCGTTTCTCCCCAGTCTGCTTTCGCAATTCATCGCTGCCGCCCGCCAGGTGGAGACTCTTACCCCCTCTTCGCCGACTGGAAGCGCCTCCGGGGCAAGGCTTTGTTAGCTTCCAACCTTGGACACGGTATCCTTTAGTAAATGTTAATTCAATCAAAGCAGACAGGTGTTCCAAAGAGCTCCCCGCACAGGTTTTATTGAGTGTAATTGACATATAGCATTATATTAAATTTAAGGTGTACACATGATTTGATGTTTTGTATATTGCAAAATGGGGCTTCCCAGGTGGTGCAGTGATAAAGAATCCGCCTGTTAATACAAGAGACTCAAGAGATGTGGGTTCCACTCCTGGGTGGAGAAGATCTCCTGGAGTAGGAGATGGCAACCCCCTCCGGTATTCTTGCCTGGAAAATTCCGTGGACAGAGGAGCCTGGCTGGGCTCCAGTCCCTGGGATTGCAAAGAGTCGGACACGCTGAGCAACGAAGTGCACACATGTTGGAAAATGATCTCCATGTAAGTTTAGTTATCATACTGCCCATCACCTCACACGGTTATAAATTTATTCCTGTGATGAGAATTTTGTTTGTAGTAGGAGAAAGGCAGTGAAGAGACTTGCCCTTCCAGAGTTTTAAGTGATGTCACAATCGTGAGAAACATATGGCATTGAATTGAACAGAAAAAAAGTCCAGTGGACTGGAGTAAATTTCAAACATAGACCTAGACTGTTATAAGAACTTAACGTGAGACATGCCTGAAACAGCAGACTGATATGAAAAGGAATCTGTACTTGCAAATGGTATGGGACAACTGGATTATAATTCTAAAATTTTAGTTTCAATTTCTAGCTGATTGCAACAGAAAATTCAGCTGGCAAGTTTGTCATGTAGAAAGTGCAAAGATCACTAGACAGTAACTTTCAAAAATATGTAATTAAGCTAGTGAAAACAAAACCTAATCATGGCAGATCTGTGAGGAAACTCATTTGTATGACTGGGGCATGTAAATTAGTTCAGTTTTTCTGGATTCAGTCTCTCAGACAAGATGTAAGAAACTAGATAAGTAAGACTTCATATCCTTTGACCTCATAATTCCACTTGGGGAATTTGTAAGTCATTAACCTCAAAGAGGAAAAAAAATGTTCATAGAAGTAACTATTTGTAGTAGCAAAAAAAATTGGAAACCATCTAGAGGCCCAACAGCAAGAACATAGCTAATCAAACCAAGATATCTTAACACAATGGACAACTTATGTAGTTCTGAACAACAAATATAGAACTAATGCTAGTATGTGGAAATATATCTAAGAAGGAAACTTCTCATGACCACAAAACAAGGTTACAAAATAATTTGTAATTACACTGGTAGTAATTAAGTGAAGATACATGCCTGATCCCTGACAAGCAGTTTCTCATTCATTCGGTTAACTGTTCTGTTTTTGTTTTCCTGAGCACGGACACTGCTCTGTGTAGTATATGATGCTGAGGACACCGTGGTGAACAAACCGGGCAAGGCTCCTGCCTTCCTGAAGCTTACATTTTAAGAGCAACACCCCACCCCCAGTGTAGGGCAACGTTCCAGAAGCAAATGTGCACTGATTTCATTTTAGGTGCAATTTTAAGTTTGTTAGAAGATGGAAGCAATAGACTGCTCAGAAATATCAGACACAGGGTCAGGAACCCGTCTGACCACAAAGAGAATAGCCCTGAGTCAGACCAGCCTGGTCAAGTAGGAATTCAACAGGAAATGGCCCTGCAGTCAGTCTTGGTCCCCAAGGAAAGGATTTCCTAACTTCACAGATGCTTAACCTCATTTCTGAGGATCTGAGGAGATAAGAGTGGTTTAGAAACACTGTTTTACACTAGCCAAAACAAAAATGCACCTTGAAAGAAATATGGATAATTACAGAGTATAAACAAACAATGAAATATAATGCAGTAGTGAATTGTCAGATCTCAATACATGCATCAATGTGAGTGACTCTTAGAGACAAAATGTTGAATGGGAAAAAAAATACTCAGAGGACTATATTGGTATTACGCTCGGTCTCAAACGACTAGAAGAGTTGGGGGAAAAATGCAGTGAGCATACGTTTACTCTCCACCTGGAAGCACCAATGGTTAACGTTTGGCCACATTTGCTTTCCCTCACTGTGTGTGTGTGCGTGTGTGTGCTGAAGCTTTGTATTAGTTGTAGACATGACATTTCACATCAGTATTTCACCATGTATCAACTGAAAACAAAGACATTCTATAAACCATAATCACATTCAAGAAAGATAACAGATGCAACAGTTCTTTTTTTTAATATGCAGTTTGGGTTTGAATTTCTCCGGTTGTCCCCATGATACCAGCTGTTACTTAAGTCCAGAACTCAATTTGGATGTTGTGTCTCTCAGTCTCTTTTAATCTAAAATAGTTGGTCTTTTTTTTATTATATGGCATTGCAGATTTATTTATTTGGCTGTGCCAGGCCTTAGTTGTGGCACGTGGGACCTTCGATCTTCATTGTGGCATGTGGGATCTAGTTCCTCGACCAGGGATCAAATCGAGGCCCCCTTCATTGGGAGCTTGGAGTCTTAGCCACTGGACCACTAGGGAAGTCCCTATGACATTCCACTTTTGATGACTTCAGGCCAGTCGTGTGACAGAATGTTAGCAGTCATTTTATCTGATTGTTTAATCATTAAATTCATGTTAAACATTTTTGGGAGGAAAACCACAGGTGTGGGACACAAATGTGTTCTTTGCATTGTGTCACGTTCAGTTAGTTTGTTGTCTTACGGGTGATGCTGACTTTGATCACTTGGTTCAGGTGGTGTCTACCAGATTTCTTCACTAAAAAGGTACCTTTTCTCCTTTTATTTGGTAGGTAATTTAAGAAACTAAACGACATTCTTTCTAAGGCAAAGTAGCTCCTAGCAGCACTGTTCACAATAGCCCCAAGCTGAAAACTACCCAAATGCCCGTCAACAATGGGATGGTTAGGTTGTGGCGGCTCCACACAGTTCAGTGGTATTCAGCAATGAGAAGGAACCACCTCCAGCATACGTGACGGTGTGGATGAAGCTCACAAAACTGTTGAACCAAATGCAAGGCATTTGTACGGTGTGATCCCATGTATGTGCAGTACAGAAAAGAGGGCAACACTGACCTAAGCTGCAGTCAGATGGCGGTTACCCCTAGTGGAAGGAGTTGTAACCAGAGGGTGTCCCAGATAACATTTAGAAGAAAAACGGAAGGTATCTGGAAAATTTATGGCAAGAAGCTCATGTAAGCCAATGAGAAAAACACAGGAACCTCCACTAGTGTTTTTTCTCATTATTATTGAATTTCTTTATTTTGGCTCTACTGGGTCTTCATGGTGGAGCATGGGCTCTAGAGTGATGCAAGGGCTTAGTTGCCCCCTTAGTATGTGGGATTTTAGTTCCTGGACCAGGGATTGAACCCATGTCCCCTGCATTGGCAGGTGGATTCTTCGCTACTGGACCACCAGGGAAGTTCCTCCACTAGTTGTAAGGCATTTAAGTTGAGCCAGTAAAGGCTGGGAACAGAGTTCACAAAGAAGAAATACTGATGTCCAGTATGCTTTGGAAAATGTCACTAGCATTAAAAAAAAAAGATATCCTTCTCAGAGTACCATCAGAGTACCAAGAAAGAGTGATGTAACACAATACGTTCAATATAATATTTATAATTGAGGAGAATCTGCTTACAAATTGAAGACCAGTAATAGAGAATGAGTAAGTGAAATGTATGCTGTCATGGAATAGCATACAGCTGTTAAAATGGTTTTTACAAAATTAAAAGACATATTACAGTCCTTTTTCTAAAATGTTAAGTGCAAAACAAGACTCAGAAGCATTTGTTTGGGAGTGTGTGTGCAGTATATATCAATAAATGAACATAACTTGTATTTGAAGTAAGTAGGCAAGATAAAATTGGTAAAGATCACACCAAAATTCAGCAGAAGTTACATTTGTCACATTCTGCTCTATTAGGTATTTATATTTGTAATTTATTTATTTACTTTATTTTTGGTTGCACTGGGTCTTGATTTCTGTACACTGGCTTTCTCTAGTTGTGGTTCCTGGACTTTTCATTGTGGTGGCTTCTCTTGTTGCAGAGCACAGGCTCTAGAAACGCTAGCCTCAGTAGTTGTGGCTTGTGGACCCTGGAGCTGGGGCTCAGTAGTTGTGCTGCATAGGCTTAGTTGCTCTGGGGCGGGTGGAATCCTCCCAGACCAGGGACTGAACTTGTGTCCCCTGCGTTGACGGGCAGATAATTATCCACTTGGGAAGTCCTCTCTTGTGTAGTGATTATTTGACAGAGGTGATTTTTTTTCTTTTAGCATGTCTATAATTGGCAGCAATGGGTGGCAAAGGACAGCTTTCTCCCTGTCCTACTGGGAGATTCCCATCTCACCCATGCTCATTCCCAACTCCTAACAGGGCCACACCCACAGCACGTGATTCCATGGGGCCAATCAGAGGGGGCGATCTCCCAGTGCTAAGGAAGCCTTGAGAGTCCCTTGGACTACAAGGAGATCCAACCAGTCCATCCTAAAGGAAATCAGTCCTGAATATTCATTGGAAGGACTGATATTGAAGCTGACGCTCCAATACTTTAAGGCCACCTGATTCGAAGAACTGACTCATCTGAAAAGACCCTGATGCTGGGAAAGATTGAGGGCAGGAGGAGAAGGGGACGACAGAGGATGAGATGGTTGGATGGCATCACTGACTCAATGGACATGAGTTTGAGCAAGCTCCGGGAGTTGGTGATGGACAGGGAGGCCTGGCGTGCTGCAGTCCATGGGGTTGCAAAGAGTCGGAGGCGATTGAGCGACTGAACTGAACTGAAGGGAACCTTGTCGGGCTGCAGAAGGGAAGAGTGGACACCTGGTGCGGGGTGGGTGGCCCCCGGGACTGAGACCCAGCTGGCTGGGACCTCGGTTAGTTTTCCCAAGCCACTCCCCGCCTGCCCCTCTTGGTTTTGTTGTTGTTGTTGTTTTTTTAAATGATGAGTTTGAGCTGGGCTTCACCTACTGGCCGGCAAGGAGGCTGGTGTAGGAGGGTCACCCTCTGAGCTGGGTTCCTGAAGGGGCGCTTGGGACGCTCAGGAGCAAGAGCTGGATGACAGGTGAGGCACCGGCCTCGAGCCGTTTCCATTAACAGACCCTCAAATGCAAACCCCTTGTTCTTGGCGCTCATCAACCGAGTGTTTACACAAGGGACAACCAGAGAGAAGGCAAACTCAGTAATACATGTTCTAAAAGGTGGTCCTTACGGACGAGATTGGGGTGCATATCAGATAAGTGCCGATCAGGGGACAGGCTTTTGGAAGGCTTCCTCCTTTTTGAAATCTTTATGACGTTTCTATACAACACTGTGTAATAAATGAGGGAAATGGAAACCAGGTTAATACTTACTGAGCACGTCTAATCTGCCAGGGTCAGTATTAGGCAATTGCACATGCACCATATTTTTAATCCTCACATTCCTCCATTTCATGGATAAGGGAATTGAGGCAGCAAGGCTGTGAGCCAGGATCACGCATCTCGTGAGTGGCAGAGCAGGGGACGCAGTCTATGTCTGTTTGGCTTCCTGCATGGTCTTGTTTTATTTTTGTCAACAAGTATGCGTTATAATACAATGGACATTAGGCAAGACAGAGAGAACTTTGCAGTACTTAATGTTTACCCATGTACTTCTCTCTCTCACGCTGTTCCTGCCACCCAATTTCTTATTTTGTGTTTTTCATTTTTTGCTCTTAAAGTTTTTCATTCTTGGTGTACTATATAGATACAGGAAAGTGAACAACATAAACGTTCAGCTCAATGAATTTTCACAGACTGAACACACCCATGTAGCCAAGGATTGGATCCAGCAAATAATAACATTACCAGTATTACCAGTGCTTTCAAATGCTTTTACACATTTTTCTGTAACTTCATTAGATGTGTATATTTCTTCTTCATGAACTGCCTGTTCAGACATATTCATCATCTCATCTCTCCAGGTCTTAGGGGCCTAAAATTACTGGGTCTCTATATTTTTCTCATTGGCTTATATGAACTCCTTGCCGCGTTTGTTAGAAATATCTTTCCCCTGTTGGTTGTTCATTTAAAATTTTTATTTTGGGGGGAATTCTCTGGTGGTCCAGTGGTTAGGGCTCCAGGCTTTCACTGCCAAGGGCCTGAGTTCAATCCCTGATCCGGTAAATAGTCCCACAAGCCATGTAGTACATACAGTAAGTGTGTGTGTGTGTGTGTGTGTGTGTATCTTTTTTAAACCTCCCCCCTCCCCCCACACACACACACTCTTGTGTTTTTTTTCCTAGTAAAGTTTACAAAACCCTTGGGGGTCAGACTGGATTCTCTTCTTCACTGGAAGGCTTCATCCTCTTATGCACTCACACCTTTCTGTTGCCCTAACTCTCACTCCCTCAAGACCCTCAGCAGCTCATCTGAACTTGTGGGCAGCCTCAGTTAGCAAACTTGAATAAGACTGCAGAAGGACAGTGTTACATATATGTTTTTTCACGATCGGAATACATTTTGGTGATTGTAAACAAATAGTACACAATTCAAAAGTTGAAAGTTACAAAAAAAACACAGGTTACCTAAAATTTCACAGATAAGAAACAGCCACTATTAACAGTTTAGAGACTATGCTGCCAAACTCTCCTCCCCTCCCCTCCCCTCCCTCTCTATAAAACTCGACATAAAGGTTTTAGTGACTTGTAACATCTTTCATATGCCAATATGTCATCAGTGTATTTCCACCCAATACTTCCATCGACTGTGTAAGATTCCATTGTACAGATGTACCATAACTAGCCCATGTTAGACATTCAGGTCATATCTCTTTTAATTTCCAAACATGTAAGTTGTAGAAAATACAAAGAGAAGAAAATAAAAATCACCAGCTATCCCACACGTCAGTAATAACCACTGTTAACACTTGGGCATGTACAGTGGTTCTGAGATTCTGGTGAGCCTCAGAATCACCTGGGAGTCTTATTTACATTACAGATATTCCTTCTTTCTGAGCTAATTCAGTAGGCCGTCTGTAGGGCTGGGGCTTTCCAGGTGGCGCTAGTGGTAAAGAAGCTGCCTGCCAAAGCAGAAGAGACTTGGGTTCGATCCCTGGGTCCAGAAGGTCCCCTGGAGGATGGCACAGCAATCCGCCTCAGTATTCTTGCCTGGAGAATCCCATGAGCAGAGGAGCCCGGCGGGCTACAATCCATAGGATCGCAGAGTCAGGAGTGAATCGACTTAGCATGCACCCACGCTGTAGGGCTGGGCGCTTGCTCTGTAAACAAGCACGCCTGGAGATTTGGACTCCCAGGTTTCATGAAAAGCAGGCACAAAGGTCTTTTCAGACTTTACTTGATTTAAAAGTAAATAGAAACAAGGTCATATCGTATATCCAGGTTTTAAAAATCAGTTCCAGTGTGAACGTCTATTCATGTCAGAATATTCCTACAAGTTGATTAGTGTTGTCCGCATAGTTCCCCATTGCATGAATGTGTTTCGTTTGACTCTGTCAATGCCGTATTGTTGGACATTAATTTTCACCCAGTCATTGTTATCAGTAATGCTGTGTAGCAAAATCTTTGCATAGATTCTTTTTTTAAAATTTATTTTATTTTTAATTGGAGGATAATGGCTTTACAGGCTTGTGTTGGTTTCTGCCATACATCGCCATGAATCAGCTGTAGGCATACATATGTCCCCTCCCTCTGTGTTCCCGCCCCATCCCACCCTCTGGGTTCTCACGGGGCACTCTCACGAGCCCCTGCATCATACAGCAGATTCCCACTGACCATCTAATTTACATATGCTAATGTATATGTTTCAGTGCTGCTACCCCCTCAGTTCATCCCACCCTCTTCTGCCCCTGCTGTGTCCACAAGTCTGTTCTCTGTGTCTGCATCTCGACTCCTGTCCTGCAGATAGATTCATCAGTACAGTTTTCTAGATTATATATATATGCATTGGTATACAGTATTTGTTTTCCTCTTTCTGACTTACTTCACTTTGTTTAATAGGCTCTAGTTTCATCCACCTCACTAGAACTGACTCAAATTCACTTTTTACGGCTAAATAATGTTCCACTGTATGTATGCACCACAATTTCTTTATCCATTCATCTGTTGATGGACATCTAGGTGACTTTCATGCCCTCGCTGTTGTAAATAGTGCTTCTGTGAACATGGGGGTACGTGTTATCTTTTAGAATTGTGATTTTCTTGGGATATATACCCAGTAGTGGCACTGTTGGGTTATATGGTAGTTTTTTTCCCTAATTTTTAAAGAAATTTCCATACTGTTCTCCATGGTGGTTGTATCAGTTTACATTCCTACCAATAGTGCCTGAGGGTTCACTTTTGTTCACAGCCCCCCCAGCATTTATAGTTTGTAGATTTTTTGATGGTGGCCGTTCTCACAGGTGCAGATGACACCACCCTTACAGCAGAAAGCAAAGAGGAACTAAAGAGCTTCTTGATGAAAGTGAAAAGCTGGCTTAAAACTCAGCATTCAAAAAGCTAAGATCATGGCATCCAGTTCCATCACTTCATGGCAAATAGATGGGGAAACAATGGAAACAGTGACAGACTTTATTTTCTTGGGCTCCAGAATCACTGCAGATGGTGACTGCAGCCATGAAATTAAAAGACGCTTGCTCCTTGGAAGAAAAGCTATGGTAAACCTAGACAGCATATTGAAAAGCAGAGACATTACTTTGCCAACAAAGGTCTGTTTAGTCAAAGCTATGGTTTTTCCAGGAGTCATGTATTGATGTGAGTTGTTGGACCATAAAGAAGGCTGAGCACCGAAGAACTGATGCTTTCAAACTGGTGTTTGAGAAGACTCTTGAGAATCCCTTGGACTGCAAGGAGGTTAAACCAGTCAGTCCTAAAGGAAATCAATCCTGAATATCCATTGGAAGGACTGATGCTGAAGCTGAAGCTCGAATATGTTGGCCACTTGATTTGAAGAGCTGACTCATTGGGAAAAAAAAACCCTCTGATGCCGGGAAAGATTGAGAGCAGGAGGAGAAGGGGCCAACAGGATGAGATGGTTGGATGGCATCACTGACTCAATGGACATTAGTTTGAGCAAATTCTGCAAGATGGTGAAGGGCAGGGATGCCTGGCATGCTGCAGTCCATGAAGTTGCAGAGTCGGACATGACTGAGTGACTGAACGACAATAATTCTGACTAATATGGGGTGATACCTCATTGTAGTTTTGATTTGCATTTTTCTAATAACAAATGCTGTTGAACATTTTTTCATGTGTTTATTAGCCATCCATATTTGCATAGAGTCTTAATTATTTCTTTAAGTTAAATTCCTGAGAAGTGAACTCTGGGTCAAGTGTCTGTATTTTTGAAGACTTTGGACCTTCTTCTGCAGAAGTGTTTGCCTCCAGGGCTACTGCCACCATGAGCTCACTTGTGTGGACAGCGTGGTGCGTCAGTCCTTCTGTGCCTCGTCTCAGCGAGTCCTGCCAGCTGCCCAGTGGGCAGCAGCAGCGTAGCTCCTGGCACATTCCGGGTGCTCAGTACTTGTTCTGTGCAGTAAACAGGAGTCTGGACACTGAAGGACGAAGAGGTCAAATGACTGGTTCAGGAGCAGGAATCCAAGCCCGGTGATGGCCCCGGAGGCTGAGCTCTCTTCACCATGCTGTTGATTTTTAATTAATGTCAGAGAGGGAGGAAATGTGATGGTTGTGGGAGAAGTACTCTTAAAAATATGGTCCTAAAAATATACTGACAGAATCAGAAAAAGGGAGTGAAAGGGTGGGGAGGGAGACGGATTTGGAGGGCCCTCACAGACATTCCTGTCGGTCAAGTCTGTTGTGTCATTGGAGGTCTGGGCAGTATCACGGTGGCGGTCACGTGTGTATATACGGTGGTCTTGTGTATGTATATGACCCTTTGTAGCTTCCAGGGTAAAGCAAGTCAAACTCCCCAAACACTGAGCACCGAGGCGGGTTCTGTGGGAAATGCAGAGAGGTTTGGTTCCTTCAGAGATCTTAAGATGTCCACTGCGTCTCTCTTCCCTCAGTTTTATTTACTTTAGAAACATTATAATAATATAATAGAAAGTTACGCATAATTCCAACCTCCTGGCAATGTAGAAAAATACTTCTTTTGCCATCAGGCCCCAATTCCAAGGTTCACAATAACATGTTTCCTTGCACTTTTAGGGCTGTATAAAGACATTCCTAGGACACATCGTACCATTCCATGAGAAGAGAGGTCAGGGGAAAGTGTTCTGTGAGTGTTGACTGCCATACATGTTACCTTGATGAGGTGAAATGGTACTGTCACACAACAGATAATTTCATGTTTCCCTTATTGTCTTCTATTCGTTGTCCACACGTGATCTTTTAAAATTATTTTATTTGCTTGTGTCTGGCTGCCCTGGGTCTCCATGGCTGCACTCGGGCTTTCTCTCGTTGCGGTGAGAGGGGGCTACTCTCTAGCAGCGGTGCACGGGCTTCTCACGGCAGTGGCTTCTCATGCACAGGCCCTAGGGCACGTGGGCATCAGTAGTTGTGGCACACGGGCTTAGTTGCCCTGCAGCATGTGGGATCTTCCCGGACCAGGGATCAAACCGGTGTCCTCTGCATGGGCAGGCAGATTCTTAACCACTGGACCACTAAGGAAGTCCAAGATCTTCTTTTAAAGGAGGATGTAAATTAAGAAGATGTTAAAACTTTGCCTGTGGGACACAGTGCAACTTGCCTTTCCACTTCCCCTAGTCCAGCTCATTCAACACACATGTATTGAGCACCTGTTGTATGCCCCAAACCAAGGGGATGGATGGATAAGACACAGCTCCTGCTCTGCAGGAGCCATTTAATGGGGAATAGAGACCCTGAAAGAATCATGTCAATATCTGCATAAATCTGTCCCTGGAGGTCTCCCCAGGAGCCTATGGAGAAGCAGGGAGGGTGTTTTTGAATTCAGTCCACAGGTAAGAAAACCTAGTCCCCTCAGGTCATTTACATTGTAATAGCAGAATCAGAGCCAGAACTCTTAGATTCTCAGCCTGTGCTGCCCCAACCCTTTCCTCATTCTTTTTTAAAAATTTGTTTATTTGTTTATTCATTTATTTGGCTGTGCGGGGTCTCCGCACGGGAGATCTTTAGTTGATCTTCAGTTGAGGCATGTGGGATCTAGTTCCCTGACCGGGGTGGAACCTGGGCCCCCTGCGTTGGGAGCTCAGAGTCTTAGCCACTGGACCACCAGGGAGGTCCCTCTTCCTCCATCCTTGGAGCCCCGCCACCATGGGACAGCCTGAGTCCCAGCAAGGGTCCCATACAGACTCTGTCCGCTGCCACGCCAAGTAGTGGGGGCCCTGCGCCGCCTCCTTCCACACTCCCTCCCAGCTGCATGCTCTGACCTCATTTTCCCTTTACGGCTGCACTTGGATTTGGTTTCTGCAGCACCAGAATTAGGTAGGGAGAGCAGCCCGCCCCATGCTGCCCCGACCTGCCCAGAAATCCCCCCTCTTCCCCCATCACGTTGTTCACAGTCCCTTCTCCTGGCATCTCCCTTGCAGGCACACCTGAGGAGGGTCCCCAAAACTCAGAGGTCAGAAACAAACAATAGCTGCCAGGGACCCACCCATGGGAACTTGGGGAGGACGTTGCATCTGGACAGTGGATTTATTTTTCTTTTAATTCTTCTGAAGAGCAGCTTAAGCACTCGAGTCCTTGGCTTTATTTATTCTTATCATTTCCTCTTATCCAGATTGCAGTGTCTGTTGAGGCCTGGTTCCCAGGCTCTCTGCTGTGAAACAAACAGATTCTGGAGCTCATGGCCCCCACTGGGGCAGAGGCTACTCAATGTCAAAAAACAGTAATGGCTTTCCATTACCAAGGGCTAAAGGTACCGAACATCTTTATGCATCCTCTTGCTTAATCTTCCCAGAAACTCATGTGATGGGTGATATTGGGGTCTTCCCCACAGTGAGGCTTGCAGCTGGCCCCAGAAGGGATTGGGACCTGGGTGGGTCCAGATTCCAGAGTCACCCTTCTAAGCCCTTCTCCAGGCTTCTGGAGGCTGTGTGGGTAAGGAAGTTTCCATGGGTCTGTCACTGCAGAAGTCAGTGAGTGTTTACTCTTTGGCATACAGTTTTAGGGAGATCCTGAAGGTTCCCGAGCAAAAAGGATTCTGAGTTCATGTAACTTCTGCGTTGAGAAGCTGGAGCTGGTATGTTTGTTAAGGATATGCAGTTTAGAGGAGGCACAGGCCACCCACGTGGATTGGGGTCGGTTGGCAGGTATTTCTTTATCCACTGAACTCCTGCTGTGGGGAAGTGAAAAGCCTGGGGCTGCTAGGTGGAAGGGACAATTTCAGTAAACCAACACAGAGGAAGAAAAATCAACAACTTGTTGCTTTTTGATTCCAGAAACAGGGTGAGGAGGAGGGGCTTGGTGGCCCAGGGGGCCAAGGGAAGGGCAGCCCTCAGACACAGGGGGCAAGACAGCAGGTAGGAGGCACCTGATACTTACAAGGTGGTTTGGGCGGAGGTCGCCGTTTTTTCAAAGGCTCAACTGTAAGTGGTTATTTTAAAAAGCGCCCCCTGGAACTTCCCTGGTGGTCCAGTGGTTTAGACTCCTCGCTGCCAATGCAAGGGGCACAGGTTCGATCCCTGGTCAGGGAACTAGATCCCACGTGCTTCATGGTGTGGCACAGCCACAAGATTAAAAAATAAAAGGTGCCCCTCAAAAGCAAAGCAGGGACTTACGGTGGAAATCCCAAACACAGGTTCTTATCTAAATGTCCAGACTCTGGGTGTAAGCAGGCTTGTCACACTGTAAAAGGCAGTTTCTCAAAAGGGTCGTTTTTCTCATCACAGTTTTTTAAAAACAGTGCCATAGCTTGCTTTGAGAACCAAACAAGTCCTTGAATACTGCCATGTCAGAAAGTCACTGGACTGCCAGTGAGTAGAGCAGAAGCTTGTCATGAAACGTGTCACGATTTCTCAGAATCATCGTGATGTGTTTCAGACACATCTCGGTAAAGGAACGCTGCCTGGCACAGGGACATTGTGTTTGCGGGGCAGTGGAGCCTAATTTAGAGGGACCCCCCTCCCAACACATTTCTTTTTTTTTTCCCCAGTTTTGAAATAGGCACAGCCCTCTGGTCATTTTTAATAGAGACCAGAATATTGAAGAATGTTTCTCCACTCTCCTTAGTAGTTCAAAAGTGATGACATATGGCCATTCCCATTCCACTTCAGTGTTGGGGTGGGGGGGCTGTGGCAAACCAGTGAGCCCCTCTCAGATGGGCAGGAACCCCAGGAACTGCAGCTGGCTCCCTGCAGGTAACTGGCTCAACATGGACAGGCCTCCCAATGCTTCTGAGAGATGCTGAAGATTCAGATTTTTATGTGAAAGCTCTCCCCTTTTCAATGTTGGCTCGCTTGGCTTTCACGTACGGGGAAGGCTGTGTGTGATTTGCCTGTGGGTTATCAGTTTAAAGTACCTGGGGTAGTCGTTTGGCGCTCAGCTCTGGAACTGACCGGTCTCCCTGATCTCCCATCTCTGGTCTGCCCCTTACTAGCTGTGTTATCAAGAGGATTGATCTCTGAGGTATTTAATACCCCAGTTTTCTTTTCTGCCAGATGGAGATAAGAATTTTACCTGCTTCTTAGCAGTGCTGTGAGGATTAAGGAGAAAGCCTGGGAAGCCAGTGTCTGGTACCTACAAGTACATGGTACACAGTCACTTGTATCATTATTTGTGGTCTCTTTCCATAAATGGCACCCCACTCCAGTACTCTTGCCTGGCAAATCCCATGGACGAAGGGGCGTGGTAGGCTACAGTCCATGGGGGTCGCAAAGAGTCGGACACGACTGGGCGACTTCACTTTCACTTTCCGTAAGTGCTGGGTGACCATGTGTTGTCATTTGCCTGGGACAGCCGTGACTCAAGCTTGTTGTCATGCTATAATGATTACTGCCTCCCGTTTTCATTCTCAATATGAGACAGTAAACTATATGGTCAACTTATATAAGCAAATACTGGCTGATCCTGTTCAAGGCTTGCATAAGGTTTCGTCTCAATGGAAATGTCATGGTTCCAATTGTTTGAATGTTCTTGGACAAATCACTTAACCTTTCTGTGTTTCCGTTTCCACATTCTAAGGGATTGACACGATGACAACTAAGACTTTCTGGTTCATATTCATTCTGTCATTTGGCAAACATTTACCATGAGGCCAGACTATGCCAGGCAAATGCCCAGGACATGGACAGGCCGGGATACAAGCTGGGCCCCCAAGGGGCACTTAGCCAATGACAAAGTTATTGTGTTCTGTGAATGGGGGTGGGGATCCTACCCCTTTTTTCTATCTTTGAAAACCTTAGCTAGAAATTGTTCATAAAATATTTCTTGTGAATCCAAAGTTTATATTTGAAATCTCAGTTTCTTGCGAACAAGTAATTACATTTCAGTTTAATTCTCCACACGTTTCTTTTATTGTTGTTTGAAAAACATTTCACTATGGAAAATGCAGAAAGGCCTAAAAGAGATTCTTTCTTTTTGTGGACTCTGCAGTAAGCAGTTACTGTGCCTGCATGGGCAGTCCTGTCCAACTCTTTGGGACCCCATGGACTAGCCCACCAGGCTCCTCTGTTCATGGAACTTTCCAGACAAGAATACTGGAGTGGGTTGCCCTTTCCTTCTCCAGGGACTCTTCTCTGGCCCTCTACCCCCCTACCCCAGGTATGTGCCTGTATCTTCTGCATTCATTGGCAGGGGGCAGGTGGATTCTTTACCACCGCACTGCCCTGTGGAGGGTGGGGCGGTTCTAATATTTTACCCTTAAGTTACTGTCTGCACCCCCACACTTCTGCAGCCACTTTGTCGAAAATTAAAACAATTTTTCTTTTTCTTTTTTTTCTGGCCAGCTGTGACTTGAGGGATCTTAGTTTGCAGACCAGGGATTGATTCTACCCTAACACCTGCCCTACCCCAGCTATATTAGCACGGAGTCCTGACCACTGGACTGCCAGGGAATTCCCAAAACTAAGTTTTTTAAAAGTTGCTCTCTCTCAGTCTGTCAGGATGTCTGTTCATAACTCCTCACCTTATTAGCTTATTCCTCCTCAGCCAACCAGGTAGGAAGCCTCTGATCTGGTCCTGGCTGGGGCTCACGCTCCTGTCCGTGGTTTTATAAAATAATCTGCTGACGACTCCCACAGATAAATAAGACAAGTGTGGCCTCTCAGGGGCCATCAGGCCTGCCTCCACGAGTAGGTGGGCACTGCTGTCTGGGCTGTGATCGCGGAGAGGGGCCGGAGATTGCTGGGCCTCGGCTGGAGACGCCCTCGCCCACGCGCCCTCCGTCCAGGCGCAAATGCGCAGCTGGGCCCGGCTCCAACCCGGGGTCCTGACTCCTGCTCTTCGCTGGCCAGTCAGTGAGGTTGGATTGTGCTGGCCCAGAAAGCCACTTCCTGCCGCGACCAGAGCCGGCCGTTGTTGTGAAAGTTGCCCCCCGGGGGAGGAAGTGGCTTTGGGCTGTTTATTTTGGCTGCAGTCAAGCAGACGGCGCCGCCGGGGGCCGCGGACCCGGGGTTCGCAGAGCTGGGCTGGGGAGCCGGGCGGACCTCGGGGCCGTGGCGGGGCGGGGTGAGGGTGCGTGTGGGGGAGGTCAGCGCCCAAATGCCCGGGACGCGCGGCGGGGATGGGGGCGCGGGCGTGGGTGGGGGGCGCATCACGGAGGGAGGGCGCACGGCCTAGGAAGCCGGGCACTGCGGGGGCGGGAGGGCGCCTCGCAGAGCCCGGGTTTAGGAAGGAGGGGTGCAGCGGCCGGAGATCCGGAACTCCAAGGACGGGCAGGTCCCAGCATCTCAGGTCCTGGAGGCGAGTGTGAGGGAAGACGGGGTCCAGGTGGCCCACCCCGGGGATGCTCTGGTGAGGAAGAGACGTGGGGACCGGGCAGGGCAGCCAGGCCCCGGGAGGTGCCCGTGAGCAGAGGTTGCCCGGTCCTCCACGAGGTTGTGGGCGCAATTAGGCTCGGCAACCCCCGCCCCTCCTAGCCTTCCTACAGGACTCGGCCTGGGAAAGGATAAGCCAAGAGATCCTGACCTTCAGTCGGAGAAGACAAAAGCCCCCAGGGGATGAGATCAAACATCTCTAAATCGCTGGAGGGTGGAGGTGGGGTGGGGTGGTGGTGGGGAGGTTGGGGCGGGTGAGGATTTGCCTCCCAGAGAACCCTGGGGGCAGCCCCAGTCAGCTGGCGCCGAGGGTGGGAGTGGGGGGCACCCAGGCAGAGCCATGGGAGGGTGAAAGTAGCCTTTACAAAATTTACCTGAATTCCCTTCCCCTCTTCACTGTGCACCGTTCTTGTGCATCTATTTGGTGACAAACCCATCTATTAACCCATCGTCTGCTTTAACATCCTAGTAGAACACCGTATGGCTCAGTGGTAAAGAATCTGCCTGCAGTGCGGGAACCGTGCGTGCTGGGGGTTCAATCCCTGGGTGGGGAGGATTCCCTGGAGGAGGGAATGGCAACCCACTGCAGTATTCTTGCCTGGAGAATCCCATGGACAGAGGAGCTTGGTGGACTGCAGTCCATGGGGTCGCATAGAGTTGGACATGACTGAAGCGACCGAGCGCACATGCAAAGCAGTGTATCACATTGTGGAACACAGACATTTTAAGGGAAGAGAAGAGCGTGTCTAGAAATGAATGATGGAGGAGGCTCCCCTTGGGTGGAGGAGCTGAGAGAGAGAGAGACATTGCATGACACTGCGCCCATGCACACTCACACACACACACACACGGGCGCGTGTCAGCAGAGCCTGGGGTGGAGTGGGAGTGCTGCCGGATGTGTTTAGTTTTGTCACAGGCTCTGTAAGCAGTGGAAGGCCAGCACTTTGGCCTGGCTGGAGTGGAGGAGCTGGGCGGGAGGATGGAGAGTGTGAAAAGCCTGGAGGGTGGACGGTCCGTCGGGAGAAGTCCACACTAATCCCAGGATTTTGGTGGGACTCTCCTGCCCTCCATGGAAGGAATGCGCTGCCTCCCGCCACCCTCAGGTCCAGTGTGCGAGCCGGGACGTGGACACGGCCTCTAGTAGAGAGAGGTGCAGGGTGGGGTGCCGGGTCCCCAGGGCTGGGCCCTCAGCAGGGCGGGGCGGGCAGCTTGTGCTGACTCAGACATTTCCAAGCCTGGCCTCAGGGCCCAGCGGCTCATTGAAAACAGCTGCTCCTTTTGGCGGGCGGCCCCACGGGCGGGCGGCCCCTGGCTCTCCCTGGGATGACCCCTGGCCTTTGCATGGCCTGGGGAGGGGTACCGATGGGGGAGAGAGGGGTGCCGATGGGGGGGGAGAGGGGTGAGGCCCAGTGACCAGAAGCGCCCCCTGCCATGCCCTCTGGGACCAAATCTGGTCAGCTTCCCCCCGCCCGCTACCTGGTCCCTGGTCCCCAGCTCTCTAGGAGCTGAGCCAGACTGGTCGCTGGGTCCCCAGTCTTTGCTCTTCCATGCCCCAATTTGGAACCGTCTCTGTGTCCTTGACTCTGCTTGTGCCTTTCAGGGTTTTGTTTGACATGCCTCTCATTCAGTAGATGTTTCTGGAGAGCCTGCTGCGTGCCAGGCCTTGTGCTAGAATGAACTTCCCCTCCGCTTCCTTTAGCATGATGTCTTCAGCTTGTAATGGGGAGCAGCCGTCTTATCCGAGGTCAGACCTCTGGCTGCCTCCACTGCTGGGCTGAGTCCCGGAGGCTGTCGGGACAGCTGGGAGGCTTGCTCCTGAGAGAGAGACAGTGTGAGCCTCTGCGCTTGGCCTCAGGACCAGCCCATTGTGTATACTTTGCAGCAGACGGAAAAGGAAAGGAGGCCACGGTGACCCTCAGCCAGGAGGGAGGAGATGGAGTTACTCAGTGTAGGGCAAGTAGCTTTGAAACCCAGTTACCTCTGAGCACAGAAGTAAACTTCCAGGGTGATGCCCTGGATGTCTGAGAAGCAGAGACTCCACACCAGAAAGATTCCATCAGTTACCTGGAAAATCATTCCTATCCACTTTAATTGATGCTTTTGAACTGTGGTGCTGGAGAAGACTCTTGAGTGTCCCTTGGACAGCGTGTATATCAAACCAGTCAATCCTAAAGGAAATCAATCATGAATATTCATTGGACGGACTGATCCTGAAGCTCCAATACTTTGGCCATCTGATGCAAAGGGCTGACTCATTGGAAAAGACCCTGATGCTGGGAAAGATTGAAGGCAGGAAGAGAAGGGGATGACAGAGGATGAGATGGTTGGATGGCCATCACCAACTCAATGGACAAGAGTTTGAACAAACTCCAGGAGATGGTGAAGGACGGGGAAGACTGGCCTGCCGTAGTTTATGGGGTTGCAGAGAGTCAAACACAACTTAGCAGCCGAACAACAAGAACAACCCAAACCACGCAGTATGAATTAGACCTGATGGTTTTGCACATGTTGTTATATTGCCTGTAACTTTTTCATGACTTGGTTTGTGAGTTCTGCCTTTCCAGGTTCACTGTAAACATCTTGAGGGCAGAAACCATATCCTTGATTTCCCTGTAGTACCTCGTTCAGTGCTTCACAAAAACTTGTCATTGTCGCGAATGAGAAAACCCTGGGGGGAGCAGCCAGAAAAGTGGTCAGGAGGATGGGGGATGGGGGGTCCAGCCTCCAAACATCTCCTGTGACGTGGCCCAGATGCAGCCACCAGCCCAAGCAGCCCATCACTGGTCTGACGGTCAGAGGGCACCCGGGTACCATGCCTCCAGGGGAGTCAAGAGCATGGACCCGTGTTCCGGACTGGGAGAAAGGCTCTGACTCCAGGACCTAGGGCTGTGTGTTTATCAGGATTCTTTGGTTACAAGGACAAAATCCTGATGCAAACCAGCTCAGCACAAAAAAAAGAAAAGAGAGAGAGAAATGTGGCTGCAAACGATCCTGAATGATGCATGGAGCAGAGGAAGAGCTGCAAGAATTCAGGGACGGGCTGGACATTCTACACCCTGGGCACTCACTCCCCTTCCTTCCATCTCTCAGCTCTGTGTCTCTTCCTATAGTATCCCTTCCTTGCGTACAGCAGAAAGGTCTTTTCCTCTTGGTAGGAAACGTGGCTCTTGGCAGCCCCAGATTAGACAGGGGACCTCAGTGTTCCGGGAGGCACTCTGGTCAGCCCTGTTTAAGTGCGAGTCACTGTGGCCTGGCAATGGGCATGATTATTGGCCAGTAATAAGCCTCACCGGCTTCCCTGGTAACTCAGCTGGTAAAGAATCTGCCTGCAATGCAGGAGACCCTGGTTTGTTTCCTGGGTCAGGAAGATCCCCTGGAGAAGGGATAGGCTGCCGACTCCAGTATTCTTGGGCTTTCCTGGTGGTTCAGACAGTAAAGAATCCTCCTGCTATGCAAGAGACTTGGGTTTAATCCCTGGGTCAGGAAGATCCCCTGGAGGAGGTCATGGCAACCCACTCCAGTATTCTTGCCTTGGAAAATCCCCATGGACAGGGGAGCCTGGCAGACTACAGTCCATGGGGTCGCAGAGAGTCGGACACGACTGAGCGACTTAGCACAGCACAGCACAATGAGCCTGGTGCCCACTCAGCCAGAGATACAGGAAAATTCTTGATAAATAAGAAGGGGAAGAGGACGGGAAGTTTGCTGGGCAGACAAAACAAAGGTCAGAGACTGTGGGTGGCTTCACGAGGTCAGGGATTCTGTTACCCTCTCCGCATGTTCCACGCAGAGCCCGGCCCCTGCCAGCCTGTATGGTGACAGGCTGGGATATATCTGTGTGGCTCAGCCCTACACCCTCAGGCCTGGCACCCTGCCCGGCACCCGTGAGGTTCTCAGGGAATATTTGTTGAACAAATAAATGCATGACGTGCAGTTGGCGCTCCATGCATGGTTACCTGCCTGGCTTCATTCATTTGTTCACTGCCTGAACAAGTGCACTGTGACCCACACCTGGGTGCCTGGTGTGGTGGTGTTGGGGTGACCATCCAGATACGGGGGGCCGTCCTTGTCCTCGCTGAGGACTCTACAAGGTCCCAGCGAGGGCCGCTTCCACTCCCTGCACAGCCACCCGAGGCTCTCAGGCGAGAGGGCTGGGTAAGGGTGGAGGGGGCCTTCTTGGGATGGGGGAGCCTTCCCGTGACGGGGGCGCATCAGGTGTTCGCTTTGAGTTCCTCCTGCCACCTCCCGTGTGCCTGCGGAGAGCAGAGCTCGGATGACGGTACAGAGTCAGTTCCCAAAATGCCTGGTTTCCTTCCCATCCCTTGAGCATCTTTAGCTCGGCCAAGCCTGGGCCTCATCTCTGCTTCCATTGGCCCCTGGAGAAACAGCTTTCTTTCTGGGAGGACCCAGACCCACCCCTCAACTCTGGGTGGAAAATACTCTTCCCCAGAGGCCCCCAGCCCCCTCCTTGGCAAAGCCCCAGGGTTCCACTGCTAAGAATTCCCCTCCACCTCCCCGCTGCTCCCAAATTCCTTTTCCTTTTCTCATTTGCTGCCAAGGCAGTTCTGTGACCCGCATCCCTCACCTTCTGCCTCCTCCGGATCCTCAGTGACTTTAGAGTCCGAAGGCCCAGCTCCCTCCGCTGCCCCCAGACACCTGGGCTTGAAGGGCTTGTCTGCCCTTGTCTCCTGCTGTGTCCAGACCCACCGTCTCTACCTGGGACGGTGCTGTGTGTCTCCTCGGGTTCCTAGCATTGCCTGGGACGTATGCAGGGAGAGATGGGTCATTGAACGCAGGCCCTCGGACGACAGGGGGAGGAGGGGCTTGCAGCAGTGACCCGGGTGACAGAGGAGGAAGCTGAGGCCTTGACGGTGCTGTGCTTGGGCGTCCTGCTCTCTTCCCCTCTGGGCCTCAGTTTCCTCATCTGTCCAGTGGTGAGAAGGTGGCGTCTCCTGACCACGTGGCCTCTTTTGGACCCTTCACTTGCCCCTGGTTACAACTGCATGCCTGCTGAAGTGGATGTACCGTGCCTGGGTTTTCTGGTTGGGGAGGAAGGGAAGACACCGGCCCCTGGGCTGCTTTCTGCCCCTGTGATGTTTTGGGCTGCGTGTCCAGCCCCGTCTCTAAGATCACCTATAAAAGCAAGTACTGCTTTCTCCCTTTTCCAGTCCCGGACCCTTTCCCTCCCCCTGCCAAGGGTTACTTTCTGTTGCTGACTGTCCTCGCTGGAGTGGAGTTTCTGAGAAACAAATGCCCAATTCAGTCAAACGCTCGGGCAGACCTGGATGGAGTCCTGGGCCAGTCTGCGGTTCCTGGAGAGGAGCTGGAAGGGAAGGAGCAGGTTAGGCCTGGGGGCGACGGGGAAGGCTTCGCTGTGGTGGTCACGTTTGTTGGTCCTTCAGGAAGTCACCTGTGTCTTGCCCAAAGAGGACCCCTGTCCTGGTGTCATCAAAGAATAGAGTGACCAGTGTCCCTCACCACCAGCCTTCCCACTCTGGAGTTTGTTTGTTTCTTTTTTAAATTCTAACATTTTTTTTTTTTTAAAGTTTTATTATTTATTTATTTGGCTGCACAGGTCTTAGTTGCATCTCACAGGATCTTTGATCTTCGTTACAGCATGAGAACTCTTAGTTATGGCATGTGGGGTCTAGTTCCCTGACCAGGGATCAAACCTGGGCCCCTTGCAATGGGAACGTGGAGTTTTAGCCACTGGACCGCCAGGGAAGCTGCCCACCGTGGAGTTTCAACATGGAGTGACAGGAGCTGTGGGTGCTCTGTTTTAGTGAAATTGATTTGGCAGCTGGGACGAGGAGCAGAAAGTTTAGGTTGGTTGTGATTGTTATCTAGGCATGGAATTCATTCATTCATTCTTCATTTGTTCATTTGTTATTTTATTAAGCAGTACCGTCTGTCGGGTGGAGTTACAGGTACTGAGGATACAGTGTGAAGATGAAGTCTTGGAAACTTCTGAACGAGACTGGAGACAGAAAATAAACAAAACCATGTTAGTTCATGAGCTCTGGCTCTGGAAATAGAAGGTTAGCTTGTATTAGTCTGGTTCTGTGGCCAAAAGCCCTTATCAGTTAATGATAAAACACAAAATACAGTGGTTCAGGAGCAGTCAAAACCAGGCAGAGGCCAAGGAGGAAACAGTCCTTGAGAGAAAAGATGAAGATGAGGTGAGTGGTTCATTTAAGCAACTTTCTGGCTTCCCTGGCGGCTCAGACAGTGGGGAATCTGCATGCAATGCAGGAGACCAGTGTTCAATCCCTGGGTGGGTAAGATCCCCTGGAGAGGAGAATGGCTGCCCGCTCCAGTATTCCTGCCTGGAGAATTCCATGGACAGAGGAGCCTGGCGAGCTACAGTCTATGGAATCGCAGAGTTGGATATGACTGAGTGACTAACTCTTTTCAGCTTTTCACTTTCCTCCTGAGAACACTGCCCAGTTTGAGGAGCTCCAAAAGAACGGGGCAGCTTTACTGGTCAGAGTGTGGGGCTACCAGAAAAGCTAAAAATCGAGAGGGAAAATCCTAGAAAGGCAAGAGATGTCCGCATACAAATTCTCCTCAAATATTTGGAAACTGTGCATGGGCAGAGGGACGCTTTAGGGAACCCAGCAAGAAACAGCAGTGGGGAAGAAGAGATTTCAGTTGCTGCTGAGAAGACAAGAGTTTGGAATTCAAGTTCCACTGAGTTAGAGGAGCTTGGCAATTGCCTAAGGTTTTCTTTTGAAATGCTAGAAGGGCCTCACCTCATGATTAAACCCAAGGTTAAGGGCCACACCTTAAGACTGAACTAAAAACCCGAACAGCCCCACCCTAGCAAAACCAAGCCCCTGCAGAATCAGGATGATCTACCAGCAGTTTAACTGCCTGCCACAACAAAACTCCACATTCTTTTAAGGAAGATAATGCGCCAGAGTCCCTATAACGTGTCATCCACGAGTCCAATATGCAATAATAATAATAAAAAAGAAACAGGCTCCTGGTAACATTATCCACTATGTCCAGTATGTAATAAAATTTACTATACATGCAAACAGCAGGAATAATCAACAGAAAAAATAGTCAGCAGACCCAGACTCACAGATAGCTCAGATGTTGGAAAAATGTCAGATAACAATAAATGCTGGGGAGAGAATTTGCTAGAGAGTAACTGCAACTACTTTAGGTACGGAAGTCAGAGAAGGCCTCTCTAAAGATGTGACATTTTTAATACCAATCTCAGGCCAGTTAAATCAGTCTCTGGAGTGGTACCTGGCACCTGCATTGTTTATTTTTTGCTGCACCGTGTGGCATGCAGGAGCATGTGGGATCTTAGTTCCCCGACCAGGGATTGAACCCATGCCCCCTGCATTGGGAATGCAGAGTCTTAACCAGTGGACCACTGGGCAAGTCCCCAAGATGTGACTTTTTTTTTTTTTTTTCTGAAATGTGAAATGACAGACAGAGGAAGCAGTGCAAAGGCCCTGAGGCAGGAAAGAGTCAGGGCTGTTCAAGGAAGGGCAAGGAGGTCCGTGCAACTTAAGTAAGGGGGAGTAGTGTGATCTGAGATTAGACTGGTGAGCAGGACCAGAACATGTGGGATCTGATGGCTCATAGCAAGGAGTTTGAATTTCATTTATAGAATGATGAATTGCCTTTGAAGGCAGGAGAGAGACTAACATGACATATTGCTTTTTCTTTTGCTTTGAGAGAAGCTGTCATTTCAAATATTTAACAGCCAATTACATTTCATTTGTTGTAGCTGTGTATACATGTCTTTTACTCATTTTCTACTATATTGGTGCCATTTTACTCCTAATTTATTATAGTTTTTTGTAGAAGCTGTTTTCATTTTAGGGAATAAACTATTTGCCTCTAGTAAGTTACATGTATTTTTGTCACTTGAATTCTGATTGTTTTATAGCATTTTTTGTGCCATGAAAAAAACTATGTTACTGAACTTACCACTGTTTTCTTTACGACTTTCAACATGCCAGTATTATTATTATTTTTTTAAATATTTATTTGACTGCTCCAGGGCATAGTTGTAGCATGTGGGATCTAGTTCCCTGACCAGAGATTGAACCTGGGCCCCCTGCGTTGGGAGCAGAGAACACTCCAATATTATTTAAAAAAAATTTTTTTTTTTAGAACTTATTTATCTTTAAAAGATCATGCTGCTTGGCCATGATGAATGACTTGCAGAGGGAGGACAAGGCCAGCATAATGGAACAGAAAGGTCTTGGGGTTTGGACTCAGAAGATGGGAGGCCAGATTTCAGCCTCAAGACTTTGGTCCAACTCTTATACTACCCATAGTCAAATTCTTTGCCTGTAGTATGGAATCATCATCATCAGTAACGTTTATGGTGCTCTTATGTGCTGGACCCTGTTCCAAACACTTTACATGTATTATCTCATTTAACCTTTACAATAGTTTCATGATAAGGGAGCTAAACAATGCACTCAACTCACACATTAAATGGCACAGCTGGGGTCTGAACCCAGACTCATGCTTTTCAGGCATGAAAATTATCCTGAAGAGCCAGTGGCTGGTGGATGCAGAAGTGCTTTGGAGCCTGGGATGTGCTGTGTGTATGTGTGTTGTTGTACTCAGTGGCAGCTAGGGCACAAAACGTGATGTCACAGAGACCTGGGTTTGCTTCCTGGCTGTGTGATACCATGACTGGGTCACTTTGTGGCTCAAACACATGTCAGTTCCTTTCTCTCCCTTTCTCTCTCTCAAAACCTTAAAGATACAATAAAAGCCTTGAGATACAATTCACATCTCGTAAAACTCACCCATTTAAAATATGCCTTTAATTGGGTTTTAGTATGTTCACAGAATTGTGCAACTATCATGACAATCTAATTTTATTTTTTAAACGATTGGGTTTATTTATTTATTTGTCTGCTCTGGGTCTTAGTTGAGCAAGAGGGATCTTCAGTCTTTGCCCTGGCATGCGAACTCTTAGTTGCAGCATGTAGGATCTAGTTCCCTTGACCAGGGATCGAACCTGCACTGGGAGCGCAGAGTCTTAGCCACTGGACCACCAGGGAAGTCCCATGGCAATTTGATTTTAGAACATTTTCATTACCCCCTAAAGAAACCCTGTGCTTTTTCTCAGCCACTCCCCATTCCCATTACCCAACCTAGCTCCAGGGAACCACTGATCTACCTCCTATAAATTTAAATCTTGATTTCTTCATCAGTGTTTGGCAGAGGGCAGGTTGGACTTCATTGTCTTTCATAGAGTATCTGCTCAGTGAGATGATGGGTGAGAAGATGTGAGACTGGGGAAGGCTAAGTTCTGTCTAAAATCTCAGGAGTGAGATGATTATGGGAAGTGAATGGTTGGAAGTGAATGCTGGGGGCGGGCATGGCGAGTGGTTTGGGAAGATTCTAAATGAGAGGGAAAGATGGAGCCAGTGAATGTGAGGAGCAGTGGGGAAGAGTGAGGCAAAGCAGTTTCAAGCTGGAGAACTTTGCTGGAAAAACAACGCCATGTAACAGAGGTTGGGATAAAGGCTGCAGTGTGGTGTGTGATGTAAACACCTTCCCCCTCCTCCTCAGATCTTCATAAAAGTAAACAGTCCCCAACTTGCCATGTGGAATTGGGTTTGCCTTGGGGGAGGCAGGATGGAAGGCTGAGTCCTCCTCCAGGTGCTATGGGACCAGGGCAGAGGCTGGCTATGTGGGCTCTGCCTTGACTGGGCACAGGGGGTCAGCTGTGCCTCTCACCACCCCATGCAAAGGGCTGGTCGTGAGGATGGAGTGATTTATCACAGGAGAGAAGGCTCACAATCCAGTACCAGGGTCAGTGTCTGCAGGCAGCCTGGCTGTCAGCAGCAGCCAGGAGACCCCCGTGATGGCCTTGTGTCCTGCTTTCCCTTCCAGAGCCCAACGTCTTTGTCATCTTCAGCCATGGACTGCAGGGCTGCCTGGAGGCCCAGGGAGGGCAGGTCCGGGTCTCCCCAGCCTGCAACGCCAGCCTTCCTGCCCAGCGCTGGAAGTGGGTCTCCCGAAACCGGCTCTTCAACCTGGGCACCATGCAGTGCCTGGGCACAGGCTGGCCGGGCACCAACACCACCGCCTCCCTGGGCATGTATGAGTGTGACCGCGAGGCACTGAATCTTCGCTGGAACTGTCGCACCCTGGGCGACCAGCTGTCCCTGCTCCTGGGGGGCCGTTCCGGCAACACGTCCAAGGCTGGCACCCCTGAGCGCGGTGACCAGACCCGCAGCGGCCAGTGGCGTCTCTATGGCAGCGACGAGGACCTGTGTGCGCGGCCCTACTATGGTGAGAGGCTGCCCCTAGTGTCAGGGGCTTGGAGCCACGAGGGACAGACGTGGGGGAGACAAAACCTTGGCCTCCACAGGCCTCTGGCAGTCAACTCTTTCATCGTCATGGGAACCATTTGGGGATCATGGAGAAAATGAACTTCAGGGCATTTAATTTGCCTTTAAAAAATGACAAAACCTGATACACTCTTGTAAAGACCTTGGTCAGTTCAAAAGTGTATAACGTACAACTAAAAGAGAAATCGCTTCTCTCCCAGGCCCACTCTTCAAGGGAGACCCCAGGGTCACCGTCCACAGGTGTCTCCATCCCCCTTCTGCAGGGGTGAATGGGCACCGGAGTCACCCAGTGAGAGGCCTTTCCTGGTGGGCCGCTCCATCCTGGGGGCCCTTTCCCAGGATACCTCCTAGAGTGCCAAGATGGAACTTGGCATGTGAGGCAGCTGGATTTTGGACAGGTGTTAGAGGCCCTAGGGGACCCCCCTTCCCAGCCTGATGGGATGAGCAGTGGGACCTCTCGCAGGCTCCTGGGCTGACCCAAGGGCAGAGGCAGCCTTCCGGCCACTGTCTGGCATCGCTGCCCCCTCCCTCTCTCTGCTGACCCCTGCCCACCCCAGCTCCCGGGGCTGTAGGGGATTTTCCCTGAGGGGTGAGCGGGCTGGGCAGCCTCTGGGGCCCAGATGCCAAGGGCCCGGCTCCCCTCTCCTGCAGAGGTCTACACCATCCAGGGCAACTCCCACGGGAAGCCGTGCACCATCCCCTTCAAGTATGACAACCAGTGGTTCCACGGCTGCACCAGCACGGGCCGAGAGGATGGGCACCTGTGGTGCGCCACCACCCAGGACTACGGCAAGGATGAGCGCTGGGGCTTCTGCCCCATCAAGGGTGAGGGAGGTCGGCCCTGGGGTGGGGAGTACAGCGGGTGTGGGTGGCAGAACTTTCCGGACTTGAGTGAGAAGTGCCCCCACCCACCACCTCCGTAGGGTCTCTTCCTATTCCTTGAGGGACCTCCCCTTGGACCCCGCAGAGCGGGCCCGGGCGGGACCCACACCTGGTTGTCATGGTGGCAGGTAATGACTGCGAGACCTTCTGGGACAAGGACCAGCTGACGGACAGCTGCTATCAGTTCAACTTCCAGTCCACGCTGTCCTGGAGGGAGGCCTGGGCCAGCTGCGAGCAGCAGGGGGCGGACCTGCTGAGCATCACGGAGATCCACGAGCAGACCTACATCAATGGTGAGGCAGGGGGAGGGGGCAGCGGGCAGGACCCCGAGACCAGTCCCCACCTTTGGAGGGGGCCCTGAGCCCTTTCTCCTGCTGCTGGAGGGCAGGATGCAGCTGGTGGGGCAGCGAGTGGAGGGCTGGGGCCAGGGCAACCCCCCCCCCCCCCCCGCTTCTCACTGTCGCCCTCTTGTGGTCAGGGCTCCTCACTGGCTACAGCTCCACGCTGTGGATCGGCCTTAACGACCTGGACACCAGTGGAGGCTGGCAGTGGTCAGACAACTCGCCTCTCAAGTACCTCAACTGGGAGAGTGGTGAGGCGCCGGGTTTGGGGTGCAGGGCGGCCTGGGGATCCCACAAGCACTTGGTCTCCTAGGGACTCCTTCCCTGATATCCTACTGCAGACCAGCAGAGTTGCACCCACTTCGGATTGGGTGCCAATGGTCCGTGCAGCACGTTGTCTGAATTACAAATGATGCCCTTTCCTGGGGGCACTGGGCCTGGGAGGTGGACTGGATTTCATCCCCATGCACCCCTTCAGCCACGGGCATGGGGCCCTCAGCACGCCAGCAGCCTGGCCAGGGCAGAGGGTCGAGGACCACGTGAGCCCCGGTGAGGAGGCAGGAGAGCCAAAGCGGAGCGCTGGGCATCTGAGCAGGCTCAGGCTTCCGGGGAAGCGCGAGGCTCGGGGGAGGGCTCCCAGGCCAGGGGGTGAGTTCCTCTCCCCTGGGGCGCTGGCGCCCTGCGCTCCCCACAGATCAGCCGGACAACCCGAGCGAGGAGAACTGCGGGGTGATCCGCACGGAGTCGTCGGGCGGCTGGCAGAACCGCGACTGCAGCATCGCGCTGCCCTACGTCTGCAAGAAGAAGCCCAACGCCACGGCCGCCGAGCCCCCGCCTCCCGGTGAGCGGGGTGGACGTGGGTGGTGGTGGGGCTCCTCAGGCCGCCGCCACTGCCCACCCACCCTCACAGCACAGGGGGCTCTGATCTTCCCTCTTCTTAAATGGTTCCGCTGAAATCTGAACAAATTGAGATGTGCTATTAATTCATTCCGGGAAATTTTTGGGAATTGTGTTAAGTACTTCACAACCCATCGTGTCCTCCCGGTGGTCACAGTCTGCTGCGGGTGATGGACATGTCAACACACAAACGGAATATCCAGAGTTATTATAAAAAATAGAATATATATTAGAGGGCTTCGAGAGGAAATTGATTAAGCTCCTGAGAGCTAAGGAGGGTTTCCAGGAAGTGACATTGGATTTGGGCCTTTCAAGTGAAGTACAAGTTTAAAAAGGCATAAAGCGGTGTTGGGGGAGGGCATGACTGGCGGAGGGAAGGGCAGGTGCAGAGGCTCGGAGATCTGGAAGGTCACAGCTGCTCTAAGATCGATGAGGATTGCCCCCTGAGGGTTAGAGTACAGATGGACGCTACTTAAAAGCGTGGTCCCTGTCCCGGCTGCCACCACGAAGGCCGTGGTGCCGCGCGTCACCCAGGCCAGCATCGCAGTTGGAGGAGAGCAGATAGGCGCCATCAGATGGGTCATCGGCGTGTTGCTGGGCATTTCCCTGGAAGATACACAGAACTGGAGCACATGGTCCGGAAGATCTTAAACCTGCATGTGTTTGAGGCTGAAAGTGGGAAACACTGGCCGAAGAGCGTGATGGACAAGCAGTATGATGTGCTGTCAGCGAGTCCTCCCTGCAGCGCGTCCTCAAGGGCAACAAGCCCGACTTCCACCTGCCCAGGCCCACGGGGCAGGCTGAGGCCTTTTACAGGGGCTTCCTGGAGCCGCTGGGCAAGGCGGAGAGGCCAGACCTCATCAAAGATGGCAAGTTCAGTGCCTCCCTGCAAGTCCACATGCAGAAGGACGGGCCTGTGACCAGAGAACCGGAATCTCCGGCCCCTGGTGCTGTTGCCTCTGATCCAGAACACTTGTCGAAGCTTGAAGCGCAACAACAGAGGACAGAAAAAGAACCAAAGGGCCTTCCGAATCAAGCAAGAAGAGAAGTGCTCCCCGCAAGGAAGACCACAAAGCCAGCAGCGGGGCTGAGGGGGACACGTCCTCTGAGCAGGAGCCCGTAGGTGGGCTGGGCACAGGGCATTATCATTGAGCAGAACTGGCTCCTGAAAAATTCATGAAAGATGCTAGACGCCTACACTACTTTAAGAATTTGGAACTGAATTCTGAAAAGGAAGATGGAAATTAAAAAACTGGGAACCAACAAAAACAGAACAAAAAACCGCCAAAGGCGTGCTCCCGTTTTCTGCTGCCGCTGTGGTTTAACAGAGGAGATGGGTGCTGCCAGCGTGGACAAGGCACCCCACCCACAGGGCAGCAAGGAACACACCCAAGGTCCCCTCAGGGAGCCTTGTTGGTTCTCCTGATTCTCAGCTTGCTTTTGGAACAGGCTTGCAACATCACATGTCATCGAATCCTCCTTTCACACTATGGTGTATGTCTAAGTGTCTGTGATGGGTTCCAAATGCATTCAGGCTGTCCATGTTTTACCAGAACAGTCGTCCATAATAATACATTATGTGAGAACTTAAAAAAAAAAAAAGTGTGGTCCCTGGACCAACAGCACCTTCCCAAGTGATGTTATAAGTGCTTAGTAGAAATGCAGACTCTCAGGTGCCTCGCCCCTCCTCCCCCCCAATTAGTTGAACCAGAACCTGCATTTCACAAGATCTTAGGTGATTGGTGTGGAGTTTGAGAAGTACTGGCTTAGCGGGCACAGGGACATGAACAGTTCAGAAAGGCAGGTTGCAGCCAGCCCCTAAAGGATTTTGGCTTCCGGGTGAAATTCAGGTGGGGCCAGGTAGGCTGTGGGAGCCTTTGCAGGCTTTTAAGGCAGGGAGTGTCTTGCTCACATTTGTGATTCACCGAGGCAGCTCTAGGGGCAGGGTGCTGCGTTGGGGTGTGGCCTTCGTCCGGCAGCTTAGTCTCAGAGGTGCTGATTGAGAGTAAACTCATATCCCCTGTAGGGTTGTTGAAAGGCTGGAGGCCCGGCCTGGCTCAGAGGAGCATCTCCATGGGCTGGAGGGGCGGGCTTCTGCAGGAGTCTGGTCACCATGGGGTGAGGAGGGGATTTGTGTAAAGAACATACAGCAAGACAAAACAGAAATTCACGAAACACAAAGTGTAGAGCTTACAGGGCGGATGTTTGCTTCTGACCATTCAAGTCTTGCCAGAGGTGGATTCAGGGCCATTGGCCACTGATCTCTCCCCTCATCCCCTAGGGAATCAGAAGCAAAGGTTTAAAACATTGGTGCCCACGTGAGGGCACCTCACCTCCTCCTGGGGGTGGACACGGGGGAGCCTGGGGCAGGCGAAGAAAGGAGGGTCATGGGGCTGGTGTGGGCAGGCCTTGCCCCTGTGGCCCCCTTCAGGCCTGGCTCCTCACGAAGTCCTCTGTACCCTGGATCTGCCCAGCGTGGCTGCCGTGGGGAGCCCTCCCTGGGGCCTCACGGACCTGCAAATATGTCTCTAGCCTTGGATTTGCTCTTTCACCCCACATCTCTCTGCGTGAGGTGTATTTTCTTTTTTCCTTTTGGCTGCACTGCATGGCATGTGGGATCTTAGTTTTCCAGTCTGGGATGGAACCCGCGCCCCCTGCAGTGGAGGCACAGGATCTTAACCCCCGGACCGTCAGGGGAGTCCCAAGGTGTTATTTTCTAAGCAGTTTCTTGGGTGGGTCCTGCCTTCCAGCACTCATCACTCGAAGCATGTCATTTCAGAGGCAGGCGCCATCGGGCCCCTGCAGCGTCCAGGTTTCCTGAGCTTCCTCCCTCCCACCAAACTCTTCTGTCCAGGTGGCAGCCTCAGGTCTTAGCTCAGCTGCTGACAAGAGATGATTGACAGGTCTTGAGCCACTGAGGGAGCCCGCTCAGGCGCTCAGCCCTCCCCACTTTGCCGGGTCTGCCAGAGACAGTATGGCCGGTCCTTGGAGCATCTCCCAGGATGGAGTGGATCCCAGTGGGGCGCTGCTTCAAGTGGGTACATGCTTTCTTGCCCAGCCAGGCAGAATCCTGCCCGAGCCCGATGTTGTGGGTGGTTTGATGAAGTCCTGTTTTCTCTTGCCAAGGCCCAAGTGAGAGCTTGTTTGCATCAGTTGCCCTGGGACCCCAATCCCTAGAGGGTAAACTTGAAATGCACGGACATGGGGGTGAGGAGGGGCCTGAGACTGGTCGGTTTCTCAGCCCTGGGGTTCAGGGAGAGGAAAAGCGGTGGGGGAGGGAACGAGAGCACAAATTTCAACCAGCAGATGCCTGCCGCGCGGCAGTGACTTCATGAGCTGCTGACTTGGGAGGGGGTGTGTTTCCCCACTTGCTTCATCCTGGACTGATGGGGCCCTGCTCCATAGTGTTCTATTCTTTCTTTTTTTTTAATATATTTATTTATTTGGCTGCACCGGATCTTAGTTGTGACAGGTGGGACCTTCAATCTTTGTTGTGACATGTGGGTTTCTTTTGTTTTTTTTTTTAGTTGCAGCACACAGGATCTTTAGTTGTGGCATGCAGACTCTTAGTTGCAGCATGTGGGATCTAGTTCCCTGACCAGAGAATGAACCCAGGCCCCCCTGCATTGGGAGCTTGGAGTCTCAGCCACCAGACCACTAGGGAAGTCCCCATAGATGTCCTTTGAGACCGTGTCGGTGGTGTCATTTATTAAGTGAGGTGGACATGAGCTAAGCTGGAATCTTACAGCAGGAAGCCCCATTTTACAGAGTAGGAAACTGAGGCTCCCGGGGCAGTTCTGTCCTGAGTCCCCATCCATCTTTTCCTCTGAGAGCCCCGGCAGGAGGGGTCATCTCTTCTTGAGTGGAATCTGCCACCACCTCCCAGGACTTCAGCTACCCTGAGGGTTTTGTCTTTTCAACATCCTTCGGTACTCAGACCTGTCTTGGTGGGAAGAGTTGGATCTAAGACACGTTTGGGGAGGAGGTGGACTTCAGGGCCCTGTCTGTGTTGACACCCAGGGGGTCCGAGCCCACGCTGGGCGTCTCGGCCCCCGAGCAGTGGCCTCTCTGGTCTCCGCAGATGTGTGGGCCAACGTGAAGGTGGAGTGTGAGCCCAGCTGGCAGGCCTTCCAGGGCCACTGCTACCGCCTGCAGGCTGAGAAGCGCAGCTGGCAGGAGTCCAAGAAGATGTGCCTGCGGGGCGGGGGCGACTTGCTCAGCATCCACAGCATGGCGGAGCTGGAGTTCATCACCAAGCAGATCAAACAGGGTGAGGAGCTGCCTCCCCAAGCCCGTCCCGGGGGCTCAGGCACTGTCCTCGCCTCCCCTGCCGGTGGAGAAGGCCGACCTCCTGACGTCCCCTCTCCCCTGCCGCGCCCCCCCAGAGGTGGAGGAGCTGTGGATTGGTCTCAACGACCTGAAACTTCAGATGAATTTTGAGTGGTCGGACGGGAGCCTCGTGAGCTTCACCCACTGGCACCCCTTTGAGCCCAACAACTTCCGGGACAGCCTGGAGGACTGTGTCACCATCTGGGGGCCGGTAAGAACCCTCTCTCCTTATCACAGGGCCCCCAGACCCAGCCTCCCCGTGCTGCCGCAGCTTAAGGATGTCCCATTATTGGCTCCTGCTTGTGACACCACCCCCTTGCCTCTCGGAAGTCCCCTCTCCCCATCGTGTCTCCTTCCCTTCCGCTTGGAGAGATTGCCAGGGTTTGAATCTCCTCTCCACCTCCAACTAGCTGGGTCATCTTGGGCAAGTTACTTAACCTCTCTGTGCCTTGGTTTCCTTGGCTGAGTTTCCTTACCCTCAGTTTTCCTAACTGTCAGTGGAACTCTAAAGGTGCCAACCTCAGAGGGTCTTCATGAGGATTAAAGGAATTAAGTGAAACCTTTGGACATTTGTCGCCTGGCAGCGACCTTGGTCCCCTTCGGGCTGCACTTCCCCGCCAGTAGGTGGCGTCAGAACCCACATTATGTGACAAGCTCAGCAGGAGGACTGCTCCCTGCCAGCCCTACCCCAGCCCGGGGTCCTGTCCTCTGAAGAAATGGTGGCCTTGTGACTGTTGGCCATGGCTGTGGCTCAGACAGTGTGGGCGGATGAAGGAATTGATACAGGGTTTCAAACAGAGTTAAGTCTGTTCCTTAAGACAAAACTGTAGGACAGACTGCCTTCCTCAGAGACAGAGAGGACCTTCTACCTTGAGATACAGCCAACATTGCCGGGGACTCTAGAGGCATCTGGCTTAGAGGATGCTCTTTAAAAGTTGATGAACAGTTAGGAAATGGCTACCCACTCCAGTATCCTTGCCTGGGAAATTCCACGGACAGAGGAGCCTGGAGGGCTATAGTCTGTGCGATTGCAGAGTTGGACACGACTGAAAACGCGTGCTTTTATTGAGCATCTGCTAAATACTGCGCGTTTTCCTGGGGGCTGAGACACACAAACATCTCTGCCCTCTGGATGGCGCTCAAGGCAGACAGAAACTGCTGGCTGGGTGCACTGAACACAGAAGCGCTAAGGCCTTGAGGAGGAGATGAGGACTGAGTTCCTCTTCGGCTCCATCAGCGAGGGGAGGGTCTGGGCACACAGCCTCTGCTTGCCCTGGATCTGCAAGTACTGACTGGACACCTTGCCATACTGGGAATCTCATCTGTCTTGCCAATGGTCTTAGCCAGCGTGGTGTCCTTGGTCTTTATGAAGTGAGCTAATTTAAAAGAGCACCTTTTCCATTTTAACAGTGCTTGTCAAAGTTTGGAGGCATTGGCACAGCTCCTGTGTGTGCTCGCATCAGCCTAGTGAGGCTTATAGCACTAATCCTGCACATCCCCTGTTTGCCACCATGGAGCACAGAGAAGTCAAGCTTCTTGCTCAGAATCACCCAGCAAGTCAGAGGCAGGGCCAAGTTTGGGAGACTTGGGGCAGGGAGACTGACACTGCCCCTTGCCCTGTGTCCCTAGGAAGGTCGCTGGAACGATAGTCCCTGTAACCAGTCCCTGCCATCCATTTGCAAGAAGGCGGGCCAGCTGAGCCAGGGGGCCGCCGAGGAGGACCACGGCTGCCGGAAGGTGAGGGTGCTTCTGGAGCTGCCCCGGGTGGGGCCAGCCAGAGGGGCTCCCGGGGGCAGGAGGGATCCCCAGCCTCCTGTGGCACCCTCCCTTTCTCCCGCCCTCCAAACTTCTCCGTCCAGGAGTGATACAGGATGAGGTGGGTGGGGGTGGAAGGCTGTAGGGAGGAAGTGGAGCTCCTCACCCCAGCCCAGCCCTGAGCCCCCTCTCCATGGAAAGCCACAGAGAATTTGGAGGTGGGAGTGGGCGGGCCCCCACCCTCAAGACTGGTCCAGTCATCATCTGCGTGGAGGCTGCTGGGGACCACCTAGGTCTCCTCTGTGTACCCTCCCTCTACCCCACCCCCCGCTTTCCCACCCGTCTGCTGGCACGCACACCAGCGGTGGACACAGCGTGTTTCTTTCTCTTGGGGGCGGGGACCAGGCCATCCTGGATCTCCCTCCCTGTGCTCCAGCCCTAAGGAGAGGAGGGATTAGGACTGAATGGGGGAATGAATGAGTTGGGGAGAGAGGGTATGAGTGAGGGTGAGGGCGAGTGATTGACCTGTTTCCCTCCTTCAGCCCTGTGCCTCCCGCCCCCTCCACCCCCCCGCCACCGCTGCCCCCCCAACAAGCAGGGATGTGAGCAGTGAGGACTATGTGGGCAGGCTGCTCATAAAGGCCACTTTGTGGTGCTTGGGCCCCTGGCGGCTCCCTCTGCCGAAGCCACGTTCCTTCTGCCAGCCCCTCAGCGCCAGTCTGGTTCCTCACTCTGTTTTCCTTTGGATTAAGCCCCTTATCACACCCACCCACCTGCACCCCAAACTCTCCCCTAAGGGGAGAGCAGGAAATGCCCGCAGGCATGAGCTCCAGTGGGGAGGAAGGGAGAGCACACGGGGCCAGGCTGAAGAGTGTGGGGGCCAGCGTGGTCAGGGGCTGGCGGGGGGCTCCGACCAGGCTGGGTGAGGCAGAGGGGCTATTACTAACTGCCCCGCACCAGGGCCAGCCTGGAATGGGTGGGGGGTTGTTGAGCCGCCATGGTTAACACCCCAGGAGAGCCAGGGGTCTTAGCACAGTCCTGCTGGAATATGGGGATCTGTGCCCCGCCCCCCATACACACATATACATACACATGTAAACACACACATACGAAAATGAAGAGAAAGTGTTAGTCGCTCAGTCGTGCCCAACTCTTTGTGACCCATGGACTGTAGCCCGCCAGGCTCCTCTGTCCATGGATTTCTCCAGGCAAGAATGCTAGAGTGGGTTGCCATTCCCTTCTCTAGGGGATCTTCCCAACCTAGGAATTGATCCCAGGTCTCCTGCATTGCAGACAGATTCTTTATTGTCCAAGCCACCAGGGAAGCCCCCCAAACACACATATCCACACATAAACACACATTCATACACACATACACAATAGGCACATACACACACATAAACACACACATACACACATATACGGGCTTCCCTGATGGCTTGGTGGTAAAGAATCCGCCTGCCAATGCAAGAGATGTGGGTTCGATCCCTGGGTTGGGAAGATCCCCTGGACTAGGAAATGGCAACCTTCTCCAGTATTCTTGCCTGGAAAATCCCATGGAGAGGGGAGCCTGGCGGGCTACAGTCCATGGAGTCGCAAAAAGTTGGACATGACTCAGAGACTAAACATCATGGACACTTACACACATAAACACACATACATATGTACACACACATAAATATGACTAAACACATACATCTACACATACATAAGCACACATATACACACACCAGCTTGTTCTGAACTGGCTCCTGCCCAGGGGGCCCCCCCTCCCCCCGCCTCGCCTCTCTCCCGGGCTCCAGCCCCCACCCCCCAGGTATCCCACCTGAAGGCCTGCTGGAGGCTAAGACCCTGGTAGGCACCCGGGGTCATTTTAGGAGGAGCAGGGCTGTGGCGGGGAGGGACACAGTGTCTGTGGCGTGGGTTCAGGCCTGGGCTCCACCTGTACTGTCTGTACAAAATCAAGCCATGTAATGTCTCAGAGCCTCAGGTCCTCGTCTGCAAGGCAGGGGCAGAGAGGCCCTCAGGGCGACCCAAGGGGCCGCGGGTTGGTGGGGTAAAGCCTCCCTGGTCTTCTGGGGCGGGTGGAGGGGCGGGTTGCAAGCGGGCCGTGAAGGAAGGGCGGTCTGCTGCAACTTTGCTGCCCCTCACTGCGGGTTTGTTCTCCGCCCCCACCACCCTGAGGCGGGCGCCGCCTCCATTCCATTACTCCAGCTTCTCCAGGCCCCTGAGGATCAACCAGCCCCCTCCACTTGCTGGCCGCTCTCCCAGCTTTTCAGCTCTCATTTCCCAGCCAGCTGGCAGTTTTCCCATACGTCTCCTGGTTCAAATACCCAAGAGAGGAGTCCAGTGGGCCACTCCTCTTTCTTGGCCAGGCCACAGGCCGGGTGACTGGCTGCCTCCCTTGGGCCACGCATCCACTCTGAACCTCGCAGCTGTGGGTGATGGTGGGCAGGGCAGTGTGGCGTGGCACAGTGCAGACACAGCATAGGAAGAGCCGGCTCTGGTGCCAAACCAGCCCCCTCGGTCCTGTGCCCAAGCCTGCAGAAAGCTAAGTGGTGCCGCTGTCGGCATCCCCACCCCGGGATTTAGGGGTGAGAGAGAAGCAACCCTCCCCCAGACACCCCCTTTTCTGCCCACTCTCTTGAGCCAGGGTTGGACGTGGCACAGCCCCTCCTGCTACTGGCTGGGAGAGGACCCGGTGACCTACAGCGAGGCCCGGCGCCTCTGCACCGACCATGGCTCTCAGCTGGTCACCATCACCAACAGGTACGAGGGGGGACCAGCCCGCCCCGATGTCCTGGTCGAATGCGGTCCCTCCACCAGAAGGGCCAGCATCCTGCTCCAAGTGCAGAGGGACTTGAGCTTTGAGTCACTTTGAGCTTCAACTGTCTCCAGGGCCTTTTTCTAACATTATCATAAGAATGACTCTTGTTTATTAAGTGACCCCAGCATGGGGCAGTTCCTGGGGTGGGGGTGGGGGGCGGGGGGGACAGGAACAGACCTCCGTGTGGGCTGGATGGATGCCCCAAAGAGGCCTTGAAAAGTGAGTTGCACAGTCTTGTCCTATTCTTTGCGATCCCATGGACTGTAGCTCGCCAGGCTCCTCTGTCCTTGGAATTCTCCAGGCAAGAGTTGGCTGTGTCTGATTTTTCTCTCAGCAAGGCGTGGAGATGCAGACAGCAGCAGGGGTCAGCTATGTCAGCTGCAGCTTCCCCAGGGGTCCCCACTTCCCTGAGCAAGTTTCTGATGGGGTGCAGCACCCAGGCTCCCGGAGCAGGGCATCTGGCCTGGAGCCCTGGGAGCGGTGGGGGTTGAGCTGCCTGCCTTGACCAGCCTCTCTCCCGCAGGTTCGAGCAGGCCTTTGTCAGCAGCCTCATCTACAACTGGGATGGCGAGTACTTCTGGACGGCCCTGCAGGACCTCAACTTCACCGGCTCCTTCCGCTGGCTCAGCGGGGACGAGGTCATGTACACCCACTGGAACCGGGACCAGCCCGGTGAGCCCCTCGCTCAACCCCCTTCTTGGCGGTGCTTTGGTGAAGCTGGGAGGGCCGTGGTGGACCACCCCTGCCGTGACCGAGACCCAGGGCTTCATAGGAGACAGCATTCATAGAGTGTGGTGATATGGTTAGAAGGATGGGCTCCAGAGCTGAAATGCCTGGCTCAGGTCCTGACTGCAGTTTATTAGTTGCCCATCTTTGAGCCTCAGTTTCCTCATCTGTCCAATGGGGATAATGGTACTTTCCTCACAGGGTTGACGTGAGGCTTGAATGGGTTAATATATGTAAAGCCCTTGGAATAGTGGGCATAGGACAAGTGCTTGCTATTATTCCATTTCACATTTATTATCTTAAAGCATTTTTTATAAATCTTTTATTTTTTTAATTTATTTTTTTGGCTGTGCTGGGTCTTCATCGCGGGCTCAGTGGTCGCAGTACACAGGCTTCTCTAGTTGCCCGACGGCATGTGGGATCTTAGTTCCCCAACCAGGGATGGAACCCACATCCCTTGGAAGGCAGATTCTTAACCGCGAGTCCACTGTTATCTTTTTTAAGCCCTTTCAAAGTTGGAGTAGATGATGAAACAGGCTCAGAGAGGTTAAGCAACTCACCTAAAATCTCACAGAAGTCAACATAGAGTGAGGCTTCTGCCTCCATTTCCTTCCTGCTCTCCAGCCCCGCCGCCCCCAACCCCACAGCGCGTGTCCCTGCAGAGATGGCCCAGCTGGCTCCCCGTGTGGGGGCCATGGAGGTGCCCCTCGGGGATGTGAGGGAGGGCTCAGTTTGTGGGTTCCCCCTCCCTCCTGCAGGGTACAGTCGTGGGGGCTGTGTGGCCCTGGCCACGGGCAGCGCCATGGGGCTGTGGGAGGTGAAGAACTGCACATCGTTCCGGGCTCGCTACATCTGCCGCCAGAGCCTGGGCACGCCCGTGACGCCTGAGCTGCCCGGGCCAGACCCCACGCCCAGCCTCACCGGCGCCTGTCCCCAGGGCTGGGGCTCAGATCCCAAACTCCGGCACTGCTATAAGGTAGGCAGCCTGTGGGCCTCGGGGTGGAGAAGAGAAACGAGAGCAAAGAGACAGCATCCCTGGGTCGGGGGGATGGGGGGCGCGTGGTCCCGGTGGGACCCAGCCATGATCCAAGCAGGTGGGCCCTAGAGAAACTTTTCCCCTTAGGTCCTTTCTGTTGAAACTCTTGTCAGTGTCCTCTGAGGCCTGGTGCATAGCAGATGCTCAATAAACAATTGAGGAATTGAAAAACCCCCAGAGACCATCAGTTTTAGAGACGCTCAAATGTTGGGGCCAGGCTGGCAGCTCTTTAGAATTGCCCAGGGAGCCTGATTTATATGTGATCCCTTATATGTGGAATCTAAAATGTGACACAGATGAACCTATCTATGACACAGAAACAAAATCACAGACGTAGAGAAGAGACTGGTGGTTGCCAAGGGAAGGGGGTTGGGGAGAAATGGAAGAGGAGGTTGGGGTTAGCAGATATAAGCTGTTGTTATTAGGTAAATAACAAGATCCGACTGTATAGCACAGAGAACTATATTCAATGTTCTATGATAAATCATAATGGAAAAGGATATTAAAGAAGAATCTATATATACTTATGGGCTTCCCAGGTAACACTAGTGGTAAAGAACCTGCCTGCCACTGCAGGAAACATAGTGTGACTTGAGTTCAGTTTCTGGGTCAGGAAGATCCCCTGGAGGAGGGCATGGCAACCCACTCCAGTATTCTTGCCTGGAGAATCCCATGGACAGAGGAGCCTGGAGGGCTACAGTCCATAGGGTTGCAAAGAATAGGACATGACTGCAGCGACTTAGCATGCACACACATATATATATTTATAACTGAATCACATTGCTATACAGCAGTAATTAACATAACATTGTAAATCAATGTTTTAAACCAAAGTACAGGAGTACTTCAGTTTAAAAAAATTGAAAAATCTTCCAGGCTGTCACTATAGAGATGGGGATTCAGTGGGCTGTGGTGGGGCCTGGTAATCTGTGTTTTTAAACCTGGCTGGGTTTTGGAGCCACTGAGGTAGTCCAGGGTCTTATATTATAGAAAGATGCTGAGGTCCAGGGAGCAGAGGGCCCTGCCCACAGCACACTGTGGCTCTGGGGGATAAGAGCCCTGATTGCCCCACTGGTCATCGGGACTGTCTCTGGGAGGTGCCTGCACCAGTTTTCCTCCACCAGGGCCCCCTCTCTGATGAGCAGGGCTGTCTTAACTGGCCTCGACTCCCTGCCCAGTGCAGCCCCAGCCCCCTCCCCACTCAGGTCCTGGGAGGGCAGGCGTCCGGTGGGGAGGCGGGCCAGAGGGACAGCTTGGACTCCACCCCTGCAGGTGTTCAGCTCGGAGCGGCTGCAGGACAAGAAGACCTGGGTCCAGGCCCAGGGGGCCTGCCAGGAGCTGGGGGCCCAGCTGCTGAGCCTGGCCAGCTATGAAGAGGAGCACTTTGTGGCCAATATGCTCAACAAGATCTTCGGGTACTGAGCTTAAGGCGGTGGCCCATGTGCACGTGTGTGGGGCTCTTGGTTTTGCTGGACACAGGGCAGTGGGCAGGGTGAAGGTGACCCCAGAGAGGTCTGTCCAGGGCTTGGAATGACCTGTGTGTCCACTGCTAGTGCCAGGCCTGTCCTGTCCCCACTTATGTAACCCTGGTCTCGCTGGAGTCGGAGACCCCGTGTTGCTCATTTGAGCCAACAGCACCCTCTCGGACTCTCAGATTATACAAACCTAACCCTGACTCTTAGGGGCTTCCCTGGTGGCTCAGCAGTAAAGAATCCCTGTGCAGTGCAGTAGACACAGGAGACGCAGGTTCAATCCCTGGATGGGGAAGATTCCCCTGGAGAAGGGAATGGCAACTCACTCCAGTATTCTTGCCTGGGAAATCCCAAGGACAGAGGAGCCTGGTGGACTGTAGTCCATGGGGTCACAAAGAATCAGACGTGACTGACTGCGCACACATACAACCCTAATCCTTACCATCTTTCCTTCTCCATGGCAAAATCTCCTAGAAGCTTATCCAAGTGAGTGCCCCCCGTCCTGTAACCCTACACCATCCCATAATAAACCATACTTCTCAAACAGCTTCTCCTGAGAGACAGGACGAGAAAGGCTGCAAAAGTGAGCATTTACCCATGGGGGTTCCCCCAGAACCCAGTCTCTGTCCCGTGGGTTCCTATGACACACAACCCCATCATCCCTTAGCCTTGGGAAACATCCAAATGGATCCAGGCTTCCTGAGATCTTAATTCCAGGGACGTCTCCTCCCAGCAAACAGCACAATGATATTATTTGACTAGTGATTATTATAGCCCATGTTGATCGCTTCTTGCTGTGTGCCAGAGACTGCACTAAACATTGAACCCACATTCAATGCTCTCCTCAATCCTACAAAGTAGACATTATCCCTTGTGGGCTGATCAAGAGGTTGGCTTATTTGCCCAAGGTCACAGAGCTAGCTGGTCCAGGGATGACCTCGGACTGGAATCGAGGTGTATTTGAGTCCACGGCCCCAGGTCTGTACACTTCCCCTGTCTACTTCCTAAAGTCAAAGTCTGCAGACTTGCTGGCGGGGCATACCCTCCCCAAAGGGCAGCAGTGGAAGGGGCCAGGCCCCCTGCCCTCAGCGGGGTGCCTGGCCCAGCTGGCCCAGTTCTCTCGAAGATATTTTAGGGTGACCTCAACAGTGTTTTCAGTGTGAACCCTAGAGAACCTCAAGGCCCTCAGGACTGCCCGAGTCACAGCTGCAAGTATTCCCCTACAACTCTCACCCTCCCCATGCCTTCTGTCTCCACCCCCGGGTTGTGCTGAAGTGAATCAGAGCCCGAGATCCACGAGCAGCACTGGTTCTGGATCGGCCTGAACCGTCGAGACCCCGGAGCCGGGCAGAGCTGGCGCTGGAGTGATGGACTTGGGGTGAGGGGGCCTGGAGGAGGCGGGGCGGGTGGACCGGGTGTGGGCGTGGCCTTTTGAAGGTGCGCAAGGTTCAGTAGGGGCAGGGCCTATGGCAAGGGCAGGGCCTATGGCAAGGGCCGGCTGGTGAAGGGTGCCTAGCCCAGGTTTGGGGGGGGGGGGGTTCCCCAGCTTATGCCAGGCGTCTCGTTGGTCTGTTCTGGGGGTGGGGGCAGCCTGTGCCTGGTGCCTGAGACCCCTCTCCCCCTCTGACGTCACCAGTTCTCTTACCACAATTTCGACCGGAGCCGGCACGACGATGACAACATCCGCGGCTGCACGGTGCTCGACCTGGCCTCCCTGCAGTGGGTGGCCATGCAGTGCGAGACGCAGCTGGACTGGATCTGCAAGATCCCTCGAGGTTGGTGGGGCGGCGCTGCTGGACCCGGCAGGGGATGACGGGCGGCAGGGCCCGGGGTCCAAGGAAGGGTCTCCCTTCGCTGCAGTGTGTCTGTCCCTGTTGTTCCCATAGGCACGGATGTGCGGGAGCCTGACGTCAGCCCGCAAGGTGAGGCTTCCTGTCCATCCTGCTCCCTGTGGCGGCCGGCTGGGGCAGGGCTTAACCAGGACAGAAGGAAGGGGGTTAGGGGTTTGAGCCGAGGGAAAAGGGGATCGGGGCACATTACCCAGGTCAGATGGGCTCGCAGGCCCGCCTGCCACGGCTGCCCTGAGCCCGCCTTGTCCTCCGTGGGCGGGGCGGGCAGGCAGCCGCAGCCTGGACTCCACCCCCACGCTGCCCCCGCAGGCCGGCGGGAATGGCTGCGTTTCCAGGAGGCCGAGTATAAGTTCTTCGAGCACCACTCCACGTGGGCGCAGGCGCAGCGCATTTGCACGTGGTTCCAGGCCGAGCTGGTCTCAGTGCACAGCCAGGCCGAGCTGGACTTCCTGGGGCACAACCTGCAGAAGGTGGGCATGCCAGCAAGCAGGGAGGGCAGCCCGGGAGCCAGGGAAAAGGCCCTGCCAACCCTCACCTGCCTGCCCGGCTTCCCCAGTTCTCTCGGGGCCAGGAGCAGCACTGGTGGACCGGCCTGCACACCTCAGAGAGCGACGGGCGCTTCAGGTGGGAGCCCCGGCCGGGCGGTGGGGCGCTGGGGCGCATGCGTGGATGGCTAGCAGGGACCCAGGCTGGAAATAAGAGGCAGCATTGCACTCAAGAGACAGATTTGGTTTTGAATCCAGTTCTGCCCCTTGCGGGCTGTGTGGCCTTGAGCAAGTGACTTAACCTTTCTGGGCCTGTCTCGGTTTTCTCACCAGAAAATGAAACAGTGAGGCCTGCCTGGTAGGGTTGTCCTTAGGACTAAAAATAAGGTGTCTGAATCCTCCGTGCTGCATCCAGCACATTGTTGTTTATTCACTCAGTCGTGTCTGACTCTTTGGGACCCCGTGGACCGTAACCCGCCAGGCTCCTCTGTCCATGGGATTTCCCAGGCAAGAATACCAGAGTGGGTTGCCACTCTCCAGGGGATCTTCCCAACCCAGGGATTGAAGCCGTGTCTCCTGCATTGGCAGGTGGACTCTTGACCACAGAGCTACCTGGGAAGCACATTATTAGGCACTAGATAACAGCAGTTCGTATTATGCTGGGGTCACTCATGAAAAAGGTCCACTGTAGACGTGGGCAAGAACACATGATGGTCCAGAGGGGCCTCTTCATGTTCAGGGCTCACCTACCAGGCATGAGGCACAGAAGGACCAGGAGAGCACATGAGTGTCTGAGCACAGCCTTGCCACTGGACTCCTGCTCTGGGACCCTTAGACTTTCTTTTCTAGTTAGAGAAATGGATGCCCAGGAGGGCTGGGCCTTCCCTGAAGGCACTGGGTCCTTGGGTTCCTGCTGCATTGAGCTCAGTAGCCTCGCTCCTCAGTCTGTGGCCCTGAGCCCCTGGATTTGGGCCCTGGTCTCTGCCCCCTCGCTTCTGCATTCAGGGGAGGTCTAACCTGGTGCCCCGTAATAGATCACTCCTGCTTGTGCCATTGCAGGTGGACAGATGGTTCTGTTATAAACTTCATCTCCTGGGCCCCCGGCAAACCTCGGCCCATCGGCAAGGACAAGAAGTGCGTGTACATGATGGCCAGCCGAGGTGAGGGCAGGGTAGGGCAGAGAGGGTGCAGAAGCCGAGGGGCGGGTTGGTGTTCAGGGCAGCGAGGTGAGCCTGGGCAGGGGCCCTCGGTCTCTCCTCATCCTCTCTGTTCGCCCAACTCAAGAAGGACTGGGTCCAGAGAGAGGAGGGCCGGTGCCTGTCCAGCAGCCGCAGGGGACTTGAGTTCAGAGCTGGACATAGGACCCGAGGCCCAGCCCCGCCTCCCCTCAGGGCGTGAGGCCAGGTGCTGGCAGCCTGGCCCCGCGCTCGGAGTGACTGCTGTTCCCTTTTCACAGAGGACTGGGGGGACCAGAGGTGCATGACAGCCTTGCCTTACATCTGCAAGCGCCGCAACAGCACCAGAGAGCAGCAGCCCCCAGACCCGCCGCCCACAGGGGGCTGCCCCTCTGGTTGGAGCCAGTTCCTCAACAAGGTAGGGGGCAGGGAGGGGGCGCCTGAGGGGAAGGCTGAGCCTCAGGAGTCCTGGCCCTCTGGCAACATCAGAGTCATGGCCTCTGGCCTGAACCCACCACTCTCTCCCCTTCTCAGCCCCAGGACCAGGGCTAGACCCCTTGGACACTAACTCAGTGTAGTAACACCTTCCAGTTCATCAAGTAACAAGGTTGCCCATATAGTTTGGTGAGTTTTCTAGATCCTTGGTCACCAAACATCTTGATAATGAACTCCTATTAAAACAAAATGTTGAACATACAAAATATATATGTGTGCCTTATATATGTGTGGAAAAGTAAATATATGTGTTTACTTCCATATTGGGACTTCCCTGGTGGCTCAGACGGTTAAAGCGTCTGCCTACAATGCAGGAAACCGGGGTTCAGTCCCTGGGATGGGAAGCTCTCCTGGAGGAGGAAATGGCAACCCACTCCAGTATTCTTGCCTGGAAAATCCCATGGACAGAGAAGCCTGGCAGGCTAGAGTCCATGGGGTCACAAAGAGTCAGACACAACTGAGTGACTTCACTTTCACTTTCCATATTAATGTGACTGCTGTCATATATAATAAAATATGCACAAGAACAAAACAATCTAAAGCCTGAGCTAAAGATTTTAAAACAGTATTTTTAAGTTTTCAAAATTTTTCCTTTTAGTGGTATGAAAAACATTTTGTGCTCACTCTTCAATTTATCAATTATAATAATTATTACTATTTTAAATAATTTTGATAAGAGCAAAGTGATCACATATACTTCATTATTTTTATTTATTAATTTTTAATTTCTTTCTTTATTTTTGGCTGCCCTGGGTCCTCCTTTGCAGGACCTTTGCAGGCTTTCTCTATTTGTGGCAAGTCGGGGCTATTCTTCGCTGTGGTACATGGGCTTAGTTGCTCTGTGGCATGTGGGATTTTCCCCGACCAGGGATAGAACCTGTGTCCCCTGCATTGGCAGGCAGATTCTTAACCACTGGACCACCAGGGAAGTCCCTATACTTTATTATTTTAAAAAATCTAGGTCTGACACTGATTCAGATTTCACAGGTCTTGTTTGGAGTTCAAATTATTTTAGAACATGGATTGAATGGTTGTTGTAGATGAAAAGATTGCTTTACGAAGACAAATAGATGAAGATGAAGGAAGTTCATCCATCATTGGCTGGGCTTTCTAAGTCCTTCTCTCCATTTTTCAGTCCTTCTGCCAGTTAAATGCCAATTAAATTTTTCAGTCCTTCTGCCGATTTTTGTTTAAAAACTGGCTCATCAATTTTTGCATTTAAATGAATCTGCCTTATAAACTACTCAGAACTGATTGAGAGGGTTTAAAAAAAGTCTTTGGAAGATTTTTTTAAAAACAACATTTAGACGATTCTCTTTCCAACTATTTTGAGGGTACAGCTAGGAGAGTTTGAGGCAATCAAAAGAATCAGGATGGATGTGCATCTAAACATGTTTTCAAAATGTTCCTTCTAGAGTGTGAGTTTCTTTCCAAGAATGGTTAATGACCCATGGGCTGATTCATCCAACCTGATTAGACCTTCATTGTTTTTATCTAGTGGCTGAAAGAGCTTATCCCAGGAAGGAAAGTGTGCTATTTCCTTGTGGTTTTCCCTGGCATCCTTAGTATGAGCTCTGAATCATGCCTTCTTTGCCGGACACTGAAAGACTGCTTAACCAAATTGTGAGGATTAGATTAGTTAACACTAGATAACACAATCCATAAATCTTTGTCATGCACTGGAGTGCAGCCAGCTCATAGTGTCATGGAGCTCTCACTGTCTTCAGATTATTCAAGCAAATAATACACCTTTTCTGCCTTTTTAAAAAAAAAAAAAGAGTAAGATGTATTATTCATATTTAAAAAAAAAACTAAAACTCATCTAGACTCTCCAGAGATAACCACTACCAATATTGTTATTCCACTTCTTGACTTTTTCCATGTAACTGAGATCATACTAAATAGCACAGTTTTGTAGCCAACTTTTTTTTCCCTCAGTATTGTATTCTGAGTCTTTCTCCATGTCATTGAATTGTTCCAAAAACGTATTCTTATGGCTTCTTCCACCTAATCTAAAACAATATATTTCATATATGTAACCGGTCCCTTTCTTAATTTGTCGGCATCATTGTAATGATACCAATAATTCTTTTGAAAGCCTTTGAAGTATATGAAGCCAAGAACCAAATAGACCTTGTCCCCAGGCCTGGCCCAGGGGTTGCTGTCATAGGTGGTGGAGCATTTGGTGGCCCAGAGAAATCTTCCCACTTTAAAACTCCCCAGGTGTGGGCCAGTGTATGTGAATCTGCCATGCCAGGTCGGGAGGGTATTGGAGCCTTGGTCAACGAGACCAGATGTCCTGGTTCTCCTGTTTCTCTCTCCCAGCCCCCACAGCCTCCCCAGGGCCTGGCGCCGAGGGGTTGGAGTTTCTGGGTGTGGGGGCCAGGGAGGGGGAGCTGGATGTCATGCCTCCCCCTCCACCCCACAGTGTTTCCGAATCCAAGGCCAGGACCCCCAGGACCGGGTGAAGTGGTCAGAGGCGCAGTTCTCCTGTGAACAGCAAGAGGCCCAACTGGTCACCATTGCAAACCCCTTAGAGCAAGGTAGGGCCAGCCCAGGGGGAGGCCCCAGAGTCCTCTGACACCATCCCCCTAGGCGGCTAGAACAGAGTGAGGACGGGGCTGCCGCCCTGTGGCTCATCACGCTCTCTCCTGGGGGACCAGCGTTCATCACAGCCAGCCTGCACAATGTGACCTTTGACCTTTGGATTGGCCTCCATGCCTCACAGAGGGACTTCCAGTGGGTGGAGCAGGAGCCTCTGCAGTACGCCAACTGGGCCCCTGGGGAGCCCTCTGGCCCTAGCCCTGCTCCCAGCGGCAACATACCGGTGAGGAAGCCCCTGCCCCATGCTCTCCTCTGCACCCACTAGCCTGCCCTGGCCCACAGCACTTGTCTTCACACCTGGGGACCCCCTTGCAACCTCTTTGCTCATAGTACAGACTTTTGGGGGTGGTGGCACAAGGCAGGCAGCTCCTGGGGCTCCCCTGAGCGGCTCCTTCCCCCCAGACCAGCTGTGCGGTGGTCCTGCGTAGCCCCTCAACCCACTTCACCGGCCGCTGGGATGACCGGAGCTGTGCAGAGGAGACCCATGGCTTCATCTGCCAGAAGGCCACAGGTAGGTATCACCCAGGAGCCTGGAAACCTCAGCCCAGGGCTGGACGCTGTGGGCTGAGCCAGGAGGAATGAGGCCTGGTCCCTGATCTCAGGGGACCACTCTGCTTGGGAAGCAGATGGGCAGAAAGGCCAGGCACCAATCAGAGGGACAGGCAGTGAGCACCCAGGGGTTGCAGGAGGAAGGTCTGGGATTTGGAGGGCTGACCAGGGAGAACTAAGACACTGGGCATGCGTCGTGGCAGGGACCCCGTGGTTCTACATCTGAGGCTCCTGCAGCTCTGAGCAGGGGTCCATCGGCTCTGGGCTCCTGGTCAGGCTCAAGGTTGCTCATCCCTTTACTAGTAAGAACATATTAATAACAACAGTGACTGACGGTTACTGTGCCCAGAGGAGAGCTGGTCTCTGCCTGCTGTTCCCCCTCGGCCTCATGCCTGGGGATGGGGTGAGGGGAGCAGAGCCCGGCCTGAGTCCTGCCCCCTTCCCTGTAGACCCCTCCCTGAGCCCATCCCCAGCAGCGTCGCCCCCTGCCCCGGGCGCTGAGCTCTCCTACCTCAACGGCACCTTCCGGCTGCTGCAGAAGCCGCTGCGCTGGCACGACGCCCTGCTGCTGTGTGAGAGCCGAAATGCCAGCCTGGCCCACGTGCTCGACCCCTACACGCAGGCCTTCCTCACTCAGGCCGCCCGAGGGCTGCGCACGCCGCTCTGGATTGGGCTGGCCAGTGAGGAGGTGGGCACCGGGCTGGGCCCCCCTCCCCCCAGCTCCCTCCCTGTCTCCTCCTGACGCCCTGCCTTCCGTGGCCCCCCAACCCCGACCCCGTCCTGGCTGGTCCCCTTGCTGCCGCCCTGATGGCCCCCTGTGCCCAGGGCTCCCGGCGGTACTCTTGGGTCTCGGAGGAGCCGCTGAGCTACGTGAGCTGGCAGGACGGGGAGCCCCAGCTCCCGGGGGGCTGCGCCTACGTGGACACGGATGGCGCCTGGCGCACCACCAGCTGTGACACCAAGTTGCAGGGGGCTGTGTGTGGCGTTCACGGCGGTGAGTGCCCGCCCACCGGGGCCGAGGGCTGGGCCAGGGGGAAGCCGACCCCGGGAGGACCCTGGGTCACTTCTTCAATCCTGCATTTCCCCCCCACAGGGCCCCCTCCTCCGCGACGAATAAGCTACCACGGGAGCTGTCCCCAGGGGCTGGCGGACTCGGCATGGATTCCCTTCCGAGAGCACTGCTACTCCTTCCACATGGAGCTGCTGCTGGGCCACAAGGAGGCGCTGCAGCGCTGCCAGAGAGGTGGGCTGGGGGGCGAGCGCCCCCACCTGGGCGTTCCAGGTGGCGACCCCTCTCGAGGGTGCTCAGAGACCCCACGAATGTGGTCCCCGTGCCGCACTCTTGCTTGTCGGCTGCACTCATCTCTCAGTGCCCCTCACGGTCCAATCCACACAGACCACCTGGGACGGGACATGGATGTAAATGTAGCCCCCCGTTACACGCACGTCTCCACGCCAGCCTCTACTCAGGCTGCCAGAGAAGAGGGCGGGGCCTCTCCGGGGTCTCTGCTAACCCCCAGGAGACTCCCCTGCCCTGACGTCGGCCTCCTTTGTGTCCAGCGGGCGGCGCGGTCCTGTCCATCCTGGATGAGATGGAGAACGTGTTTGTCTGGGAGCATCTGCAGAGCTCTGAGGGCCAGAGTCGGGGCGCCTGGCTGGGCATGAATTTCAACCCCAAAGGTGGGTCCCCTGGGTATAAGGACAGGAGGGGAAGGCCTCAGGCTGCAGGGGGAGGCCCTCCCCTGGGGCTTGGCCGGTGGTGAAGGGTGAACGGGTGGGGGGTGAGGATCTGTGGGAGGTGGTGTTTTTCTAGAACAGGCCTCTTCTCTCCCATCGGCTTCTCCTTGTCGCTGCCCCCCCCATCCCCAGCAACGCCCCCCCATTGCCGCCTTTCCCACAGGGGGCACCCTGGTCTGGCAGGACAACACAGCTGTGAACTACTCCAACTGGGGGCCCCCGGGCCTGGGCCCCAGCATGCTGAGCCACAACAGTTGCTACTGGATCCAGAGCAGCAGCGGGCTGTGGCGCCCGGGCGCCTGCACCAATATCACCATGGGCGTGGTCTGCAAGCTCCCTCGAGGTGCGGGGGACATCTAGTGCTGGGGGGCGGGGGGCCCCCCGGGCCGCTGCTCATTCTGCAGCCACACAGTGAATGGGAGGGAGTCAATAGGCCTGGGGCTGCCGGGACCCTCCTCCGGGATCAGTTGGTCTGTACCAACGGCTGGCCCTTCCTGCAAATTGCCACAGTAGACAGCAAACCTGTCATTTTGTTGTGATTAAAGGCAGGGATATGGGGTTCGAGCCCAGGCCAAACCATATGCCAACTCTGTGACCTTGGGTAAATTGCTCAAGCTCTCTGACCTTAGTCTACTCATATGTAAAATGGGGGTAATAAAAGTACCTATGGGCTTCGAAGGTGGCTCAGTGGTAAAGAATCTGCCTGCCAACGCAGGAGATGGGGGTTCAGTCCCTGGGTTGGGAAGATCCCCTGCAGGAGGAAATGGCAACCCGCTCCAGTATTCTTGCCTGGGAAATCCCATGGCCAGAGGAGCCTAGCAGGCTACAGTCCAAGGGGTTGCAGAAGAGTCGGACACGACTCTGCGTCTAAACAACAACAAAAACAAAAAGAGTACCTGAGAGAAGTAAATGAGCCAGTGACGTGTCTGGCGCTGCAGAATATGTTCTTACATGTTTGCTTATTATTACTATATTATTACGACCACTGTTGTTAACTGGTCCCTCCTCCCCTACAGCTGAGGCGAGCAACTTCTCCCCATCAGGTGAGTGGCAGGCAGGACTAGCCCTCTCCCCCGGTCCCGGTCATTCTGGGCAGCGGGCGGGCGTGGCGGGGCTTCTGACCGAGGGTCCTTCTGGCCGCAGCAGCCCTCCCGGAGAACCCCGCGGCCCTGGTGGTGGTGCTGATGGCGGTGCTCCTGCTCCTGGCCCTGCTGACCGCCGCCCTGATTCTCTACCGGCGGCGACAGAGCGTGGAGCGTGGGGCCTTTGAGGGCGCCCGCTACAGCCGCAGCTCCTCCGGCCCCAGCGAGGCCACTGAGAAGAACATCCTGGTGTCCGACATGGAAATGAACGAGCAACAGGAGTAGAGTGGAGGGCGTGGGTGGGGCCGGGGGGGCTGGGCCCCCCACCAGCTGTGGTCCAGTTGGCCTATGGGGGTGGGTGGCGCCCTGGGAAGCCGCTGGGGCTGGCAGGGCCTGGGCTGGTGGGGTCCCTCCCTCCCATGAGGGCTGGGCTGAGGCCTGGCTGAGTGCAGCATGGCGTTTCCTTTTGGGGGTGCCCTAAGGTCTTGTCACCCAGGCCTGTACCCCCATGGTCACTGGAGGCAGGACGGGAGCCTCTTTCTGCCTCTTTCTCCCTGCCCCCATCCCCCAGGCCTGTGCCGCAACCCTGGGACCCCCCCCCCCCACTTCTCGCTGCAGAGTCTGAGGAGCCTCCCCGAGCCCTCAGCCGGCCTCTGTCGCTTCTCCCCTACCCTAGCAGCTCAGCTCCTCACCCCACATCCTTCCTGCCCCCCCACCCCCCGTCCCCCCGCCCTGCATCCCGCCTGCTCTCCCAGCCCTTCCTTCTGAGCCAGGGCCCTGGGGTTTGGGGAGCCCTCTCTTGCTGTTGGTGGGGGTCACAGGGGGGTTGAGCATTTGTCACTCGTGTGCCTGCTGGGATGGCCGTAGGGCATGGCGGGAGGGTTCTGGGCCGGGACTGAGGACCGGAGCATCACTGTGGTATCAGCTGGGCTGGAGACAGGACCAGGGAGAGACACCCTGACCTCCTGGGGATAACCGGGCTGGGCTGGGGTGTCTTCTCCTGCTGGTCAGGGGAGGGCTCTGTCCCTATAAAGTCCCCCGTGGGGACCAAAGTCAGTTCCCTAAGGTTTCCAGGTCCTGGCTGTGGTTTGGAGAGAGATAAGGTGGTTGGTCAGAGTCAGTGGAGCTGGGGTGCACCCTCTAAGGGGGGCCCAGAGGAGCGGCACCTGAACCCCCTGGAGTGGCCCCTGTGTGGGGGAGACGACCCACCCAGAACCTTTCCAAGAGGCCGGAACCCCAGTTAGAATCACCGGTCCTGGTGCCACGGCCCAGGGCAGTGTGAACACAGACTCCAAGACATGGTCCTTTTTTGTAGTTCTTAATTTTTTTTAATGTGCCATTATTGTTTTAAAAGAAAAAGGTAAAAGAAAAGCAAACAAATAAAACACCTTTAAGAGGCTTGAGAGAGAAGGGTCCCCACTTTGTCTTGTTGGGAGTCTTGTCCTTCATACAGCTTCAAAGATACATGTTATTTTGGGGGGCTTGCATCTGTTTTCCTTCTGTCTCAGGGCCACGGGACCCCAGCCTTCTTTCTGCTCCTGGGGATACATGTGAGAGTAAGCATTCAGGAGCCAAAGGACAGTGGCATGAGCTTGGGCAACTTGGCTCCCCTTTCAAAGTGTAAAATGGGAGAACAGGACGCACCTCCTGGGCTCCTTTAAGGAGGTTGAGGATTAAGTGAGATCACCTGGGCAAAGCAGTCTGCACAGGGCCTTGGCGCTGGAGCTGTAATTGCCCATAAATGTCAGCTGGTACTGCTTGTCTCTGGGCTGTGGCTCCCAGGCCAGCGTGTGAGGTGCCCCTCTCAGACCGGGGTGGGGGCCCCACACCACCATGCTTCCAAGATAGACCTGCATTTGAGCTGCAAGAAAGTGAGTACACATTTCTTCCTGGGAAGTGTGGGCTCTGAAACCGCCCTGAGGCAGGGGAGTGGATCACAGGACCTCCCCCGCCACCATCACCTCCATTCAGGATGTTTGAACTGGAGTTAGAGCCGCAAACAGAGAAGCCTTGCCAGCCAACGATGGTCAACTGTGCCAGGTCGCGCTGGGTGCAGTGAAGGCCTGAAGCAGGCCGAGGGGCGGGGAGCTGGCTTGGGCTGGGTGGTTGGGGCGGGTCTCTCCAGAGGCAGTGAGGCTGGAACCTGAAGGAGGTGGGTGGGAGGTGGTGCACGCATCCGGGCCAGGTCCTGGGCTGGGGAACGCCAAAGGGGAGGGGGGGCGGGTCCAGCCGCGGGGTCCCTGGTGCTTAAGATGACCAGTGGGGAGACCAGGCTGGCTGGAGCGTGGTTGCCCAAGGCCTTGAAGGCAGGCCTAGAAAGCCTGAATGTGGATGTCAGGTCCAGCAGGACGTCAGTGGGAACCGCTAGTTGACCTTTTCAGCCGGTGCTTTGGATCGTTTTTTGTCTGCGGCAACTGGTGAGCTGGTGTGCGCATGCGTGTTTGGCCTTAGTGATTTTTCAACGCAAGTTTCTTGTTTTCTAAATCAGTAATCCTGTCACGTGATTCAAAGCCTAAGCCCACATGATAGGAAAAGACACACTCAGAAGTCCAAAGCGTCTGGCCTGCACAGTGGGGTAGACGAGGTGCCGTATCTGAGTCTGGGAGCTCCTCTTCGGAGCCTTGGAAACCCAAGGCCCTCTTTCTACCCTCCTCTCTCTCTAGCAGCAGCAGGAAACACAGAGGGGCCGGGTCACTTCAGGGAGGGAGCCCCAATCCTGTGGGTGGGTAGGTGGGGGGGGGGGGTCCTTAATGATTAATCCACTTCAGCCTGAAGTGATTAGCCCTCCACGGAGGGGAACAGCTCCCTTTGTGAGTTGAGTGCCCGGCCATTAGCCACAACTCACAGATGGCTAGACCAGGCTGAGCCCAAGCCCCTTGGGGAGTTGGCTGCTGACCCTTGCCCTGAGAGATAGGCAGAGCCTAGGGGTGAAGGTGGGGTCACAGGCTCCCGGGTGAGGTTTGGGGGTGGGAGGAGTAGCTGAAGGAGTAGGACTCAAATGCCCCAGGGCTACCTGGGGCCAGTGCTGCTGTGTGTCCAGAGGTTTAAGTCAGCAGTCCCCAACCTTTTTGACACCAGGGACAGATTTCGTGGAAGACAATTTTTTCAAGGACCGGGAGGGGAGGGATGGTTTTTGGATAATTCGAGCGCCTTACATTTATTGTGCACTTTATTTCTAATCTAATGCTGCCGCTGATCTGACAGTAGATACCACTCCATGGCTGGGAGGTTGGGGACCCCTTGTTTAAATCACTCCAGAAATACTTGTTCCCCACTCTTCTCTCCTTAGGTGGCTTTAGTCCTTGCCAGAGCCCTGAATCCCCACCCAGAAGCATTTCAGATAGCTTCATGTGCACCTGGAGGCTCCCCATAGACCTTGTTCTGCTGGGGGCTCCTGCCTGCCCAGGGGCGGGCCAGGGGGCTCCGGGTGGCTCTCTGCAGGCAGGAGGAAGGCTTGGGACTGGGGTCATCTGCCTCTGGCTCCCGGCCAGTGCTGGTTCTGGTAGGGTGCATGGCAGAAACTCCTTTCTTTCTGCTCATTTCCATGCACTAGGCCTTTAGCCTCTCTACATTCCATCTATGATGCCCTGAGACCCAGCCCCTGGTGCCTGGGCAAAGGGCACTGAATCCAGGCTCCAAGCCCAGCCGGCACTGGTGGGGCAAAAACCGGCTCAGCTCTGGCCACCTGGCCTCCAGGACAGCTCCCTGAATCCATGAATGAACGGGCGAATGGGCCGCTCTCCAGAGAGTGGTGTCAGCCGTCTCACAACCTCCTCTTGTCAAATCAGAGATGGCTTGCTCCCAGGTGTCCTGGCGGAGCTGGCCTGGCCCAGCGGGCAGCCCTGAGAGGCCGCAGGGGTGAGGAGCCGGCCAGCCGCACCACATGGTTCTCCTGGAACAGAGCTGGCCAGGCCCTGCCAAGCTGCCTGGAGCACGAGGGCGGGAGTCTGTGGCAGGGACAAGGTCAAGAACTGCATCTGGAGGGAGAGGCAGTTCCCGAGAAAGGCGGGCAGGAAGGGGGAGGAAAGGGAAAGGAGGTGGAGGGAACATGGAGGGGCCCTGAGCGAGACTGGCGTGAGATGAAAGTGCTCGGATATTCAGGCCTCTATCTCAGGGGTCAGGGCAGCCAGGAGGCCCAGTGAAGGCTGACTTCAGTCTGAACTTCCCGCAGAATCGGCCCCGTTGGATCTGCAGATGGCAGTCCTTGTCCAGCAAAGCAGCCAGGGAGGCCAGCCCTGGAGAGGGGAAAGGGACAAGGCAGGATGCAAGCATTTCCCCCTTGAAATGGGTTTGTTGCTTGCAGTCAATGCAGAAAATGAACTAGCTTCTGATAGTGGCTGATGGCAGAACTGTAGCCATTTCAGGGAAACCCTGGTCGGTTCAGGTTTTCTAGTCGGCTTTTCTTCTTTTCTGCCTGGCATCTCTTAAGTTCTGAGGTCCTGTGGCGAGTCCGGGGATCTGGCCCTCCCCTGTCATTGCACAGCCCTGCCGACTTACGCAGGAAGGCCCGTCTGTATCTCTCTCTGGGGCCTGAGAAACTTCTGGATGGTGTCTTTTCCTATTCTGGGGCTGCAGGGAACTCAAGGATATTGCCTCAGACAGGCCATTCCTCCATGATGATGGTAATGATCAAGATACTTATGGATTATTTACTAGGTATGGCCCTGTTCTAACTGCTTACCATGAATAAACTCATTTTATCCTCTCAACATACCATCAGCTGGTTGCGACTGTGCCCCTTGACAGATGAGGAAACAGAGACACTGAAGGGGGAAGGACTTGGCTGATCACTTCTCCACCCTCCCTGCTTTATAAAAAGGTTGGGGGACAGGATACAGGAGAGAACCCACCCCCACCCCCCATGATCTTAGTCAAACTCTGAGGCTCAAGAACTCTGTCTCAACCTGAGACATCTGTGCTGAGTTTCAGAAGCCTGTTTTGAGTGTAAGGGCTAAAAGTGACCTCTCGCCTTTCCTTTTTCTCTGGCCTCCATAACTAAGGCAGCGGCGTGGGACACCTGATTAGCCTGGGCTGGGGTTGGACATGGGACACCATGCACAGAATTGCATGTGATTGGGACTTCCCTGGAGGTCTAGTGGTGAAGACTCTGTGGGGCCCGGGTTTGATCTCTGTTTGAGGAACTAAGATCCTGCATGCAGCACTCTGCGGCCAAAAAAGGAGAATTGCTTAGTATGTGTAGAAATGAAGTAGGGGCTTGGTTCATATATGAGACGTTTGTAAACTATTATGGATATTTTATTATTTTTAAAAATTGGAGTACAGTTGCTTTACAGTGTTGTTAGTTTCCACTGTATAGCAAACTGAACCAGCTATTCGTGTACACATATCCTGTATTCCTTGGATTTCCTTCCCATTTATGTCACCACAGAGCACTGATTCCCTGCGCTATATACAGTCCGTTGTCACTAGTTATCTATTTGGTACATAGTGGTAGTGGGGGTTGTGGTGGTGGTTTAGTCGCTAAGTCGTGTCCGACTCTTGTGATTCCATGGACAAAGGAGCCTGGCAGGCAGGCTACAGTCCATGAGATTCTCCAGGCAAGAATACGGGAATGGGTTGCCATTTCCTTCTCCAGGGGATCTTCCCAACCCAGGAATCGAACCTGGGCCTCCTGCACTGTAGACAGATTCTTTACCAACTGAGCTACAAGGGAAGTCCTTTGTACATAGTAGTGTATATAAATCACTGAGGATGGTGACTGCAGCCTCAAAATTAAAAGACACTTGCTCCTTGGAAGAAAAACTGTGACAAACCTAGACAACATGTTAAAAAAGAGAGACATCTCCTTGCTGACAAAGGTCCATATAGTCAAAGCCATGTTTTTTCCGGTAGTTATGTACAGATGTGAGAGTTGGACCACGAAGAAGACTGAGCACTGAAGAATTGATGCTTTCGAATTGTGGTGCTTCATTGGAAGGACTGATGTGGAAGCCGAAGCTCCAATACTTTGGCCACCTGATGTGAAGAGCTGACTCACTGGGAAAGACCCTGATGCTGGGAATGACTGAGGGCAGGAGGAGAATGGGGCGACAGAGGATGAGATGGTTGGATGGCATCACCAACTCAATGGACATGAGTTTGGGCAAACTCCAGGAGATAGTGAAGGACAGGGAAGCCTGACATGCTGCAGTGTCCTCTGCGTTGACAGGCGGATTCTTAACTGCTGGACCTCCAGTGAAGTCCAGAGATTAGCATTTGAATCAATAAACAGTAAAGAAGATCACTTTCTCCAGGGTGGGGTGGGCATTGTCCAATCCATTGAGGGCCTGAATAGAACAAAAAGGGAGAAAAAGGACAGATTTTCTGTTGAGCTAGGACACCCATCTTCTGCTCTCAGGTATCAGCACTTCTGGTTCTTAGGCCTTCAGACGCCAACCAGGGTTCACAACTTGGTGTTCCCAGGCCCAAGTTTGAATTGGAACCGCATCACTGGCTTCCCTAGGTCCTTAGCTTGCTGATGGCAAACGGTGGGACTTCTCAGCCTCTGTAATCCTGTGAGCCAATCCCTCATACTAAATCTCTTTCTATATATCCTATTAGCTCTTTTTCTCTAGAGAACCCTAGTGCACATTTCTTCCCGTGTAACATGGGGTTACTAGTATCTGCCTCATAGGTGTATTGTGAGGATTAAAGATAAATGTAAAACGCTTACCCTCAGGCCCAGCTCCTAGGAAGTGCTCTGTAAGTGCGACCCGTGGGCTCCCATTACCTCAGTATGATGTTTTCTACACGTGTCCTGCTGCCCCAGTGAGAACTGAGCTCCAAGGAGGTGGGCACTGTGCATTTTTTTCCCTGTATCTTTGCAACCTGCACATGGTTGAAAAAACTGAAAGTTGAGTCGGATTCCACGACTCCATTGGCTGTAGCCTGCCAGACTCCTCTGTCCACAGAATTCTCTGGACAAGAATACTGGAGTGGGTAGCCATTCCCTTCTCCAGGGGATCTTCCCAACCCAAGGGTCTAACCCAGGTCTCCTGCAATGTGGATTCTTTACACTGTGATACACCAGAGACGCACGAGTTGGTAGTTGATAAAAGCTGCCTAAAGAGCCAAAGGCATAGAAAGACCCTGTGTCCTGTTCAATGTGCCTCAACCTCAAGTAAGTTCTGCCAATATTTAGCCAGCTATAGAGGAGGGAGATAGCCCTTTTCAACATTCTTTTTTTTTTAAGTATTTTTGAAAATTTATTTATATGGCTGCACCGGGTCTTAGTTGTAGCACCCAGTATTTTTTTATTTTATTTTATTTTTTTTAGTTGTAGCACGCTGGATTTACTTCTCTGGCAAGGTCAAACCTGGGCTGCCTGTATTGGGAATGCAGAGTCTTAACCACTGGACCACCAGGGAAGTCCCCATCATTGTCTTTTTTTTTTTTTTTTTTAAATCACAAATAATGCATTTAATTGTTTTAGCTTCTTGCAGTACTCCTGGGTCAGGAAGATCTGCTGGAGAAGGGATAGGCTACCCATTCCAGTATTCTTGGGCTTCCCTTGTGGCTCAGCTAGTAAAGAAACTGCCTGCAATGCCAGACTTGGGTTTGATCCCTGGGTTGGATAGACCTCCTGGAGAAGGGAAAGGCTACCCACTCCAGTATTCTGGCCTGGAGAATTCCAAGGACTGTCCATGGGGTTGCAAAGAGTTGGACACGACTGAGTGACTTTCACTTTCATTTCACACTTTCAGTACTCACATGACAGAAGCTTCCCTGGTGGCTCAGAGGGTAAAGAATCTGCCTGCAATGCAGGAGACCTGGGTTTGATCCCTGGGTCAGGAAGATCCTTTAAAGAAGGAAATGGCAACCCACTCCAGTATTCTTGCCTGTAGAATTCCATGGACAAAGGAGCCTGGCGGGCTACAGTCCATGGCGTTGCAAAGAGCTGGATACTACTGAGTGACTAACACACACATAACAAACTGACAAATCCATGTTGTTGTTTAGTCACTAAGTCGTGTCTGATTCTTTGACACCCCATGGACTGTGGCCTGCCAGGCTCCTCTGTCCATGGAATTTCCCAGGAAAAAATACTGGACCCATCATTGTCTTTTAATAAATGAGACTTGGTCCTTTGGCTTCTTGGGCCATGAGAAGCCCCATCGGCAGACCCCTGGGCTGCAGTGACGATGAATTGATGGTGCAGGTCTGTTGTGTTGCACCTCTCGCCACCCAGACCTCACAGGAGGCACTCCTGCTGTTGTCTGTAAATCCTTCAGATAGTTTCCCCAAACCCAACACCAGCTGATGTAAACCTGTAATGGTCTCAAGGTAGCTGCCTCAAACCCTGTCACATCTTACTGCGCGTTTGGCCTGCCAGAATATTTACCCAGCCACCTCAAATTCCACTAAGTTCTCTATAAACCTTGTTTTAAAATATGCATTGTCCCTTAGATATTTCTCAGTATTGGCTCTTGGACAAATCCTTTATCTTCAGTTGACCTTACAATTCAGTTAAAAATAAAGACCCACTCTCTCATAGAATGATCACGGCTTGGAGCTCCACTGGTGAGTGGGGCAACTTGAGGTCACAGGAATTTTAGGTACATCACAGAGATATTTTCAACCTGAGTGGCTCTTCTAGGGACCATGCACATTTAAAGATGTCCCTTTGTTTGGTTCTCAGATCTAGGCAGCCTGGTGGAATCTTGTTTGCAGTCCTTGAGTCACTTTGCCTAACTGTGGAACAGATCAGAGGAGTGGGACAAGATTTTGACATCTAGCTTTTCCTAAACCCTGCTGACACTGTAATTTATTTGGGGGACCCCTTGGCAGCAACATCTTCAATGGCCACTCTTGTTCTGAGGAGGGCAGGTCTTAAAGGCGGTTCGAGAAGCACCTCTTCCTCTTTTACCTTTTCCTCTCTCTTACCCTTTCTCTGTCCCTTCTTCCGTTGTTTAGAGAGTCCGTTCAGGCACAGTTTACAATTACACCACAGAGTTCGCCTATGTTAAGCGCACAGTTCAATAAGCTTTAGTAAATGCATCCAGTTGTGGGAACATAACCACAGACCAGCTTTCAGAAGCCCCTCATCACCCCACAAAGTCCCTTCGAGCTAGTGGGCAGTCCATCTCCGCTCCCCTCCCCAACCCCCAGCAGCCGCTGCTGTTTCTATTTGCCTTCCTAGAAATTGCATGTAAATAGGATCATACAGTATGTAGTCTTTTGTGACTGGCTTCTTTCACTTGCTGTAATGCTTTTGCAGGCATCAGTGGTTGATTCCCTCCATCTTTATTTTTTGACTTGGCTTTGTCTCTCTCTCTTAGACACACACCTGCCTCTTCTTTTCTTACTGAATTCTCTGCCTTTTTTTTCATCCTAAGTCTTGATCTGGGCTTTGGGTGATAAGGTGCAATTAGGAGAGAAGTGTGGAGTAAATGTACCAAACCCTCCTACGTGGGTACCTACAGGGGCAGCCGGCCAGCCTGTGGGGGCCTGACCAGCCCCGTGGGGGCCCAGGCTGTGTCATCCCTCGCGGCAGTGATGGTGGGGGGCAAGGAGAGGTGAAGCGGGGTGGGGTGTGGGAGGTGCACTCCTCAGAGTTTCAGGCCCTGAGCTTTTGTCCAAGGGGACTGGAATGAGCACAAGACAAAGCTGGGTGAATAACGTCAGTTTACTGATTCCACTCAGGGTGGAGTGAGACCTGAAGGGGCGCCCTCCGCAGAGGGACCCCAGGCCATGGGGCCCACCCACTAGGGCCAATGGGTCCCCTTGGACTTCTGGGTGGAAGGGCAGCAGCTGGGTAGCCGGTGGGGGCTCAGCAAGCCCAGGCCTGGGACTGAGCGGATCGCTGTTGCTGTCTGTGGATGCTCGAGCCAGACCCCAAAAAGAGAGTGGCAGAAGGTGAAAAAGATAACTGGGAACGTGGGTTTCGGTTTCAGTGGCGAGGAGGAGGAAGGGAGGCTTGTGGGCACGGAGGAAGGGCGGCCAGGAGGAAGGCTTCTGCCCCGCCAGCTCCAGGGCCAGCTCCCTTGCTAGACAACTCGGCTGCTGCCTTCACAAATGCTGCTGTCACTCCCATCTCCCAGCTCGGAACCTGGAAAGCAAGAGGACGCTCAGGCTGCGGGCTCTGTCGTGGAGGAGGATGGCATCGTTGCCCTTCCTGCCCGGCTCCCCCGAGCCCCTGCCCAAGCACCAGTGACCAGACACACACACACCACACATACATGCTACAGTGCCTGGAACAGTGTGAGGAACAGAGACCCCGCAGACTTTCAGGAATCAAATTGGCTGGACACAGAGGGTCATGGGATGGGCGGGGGGCGCACAGAGCCAGTGAGAAGCAGTGGAGTCAGAGCGGAGGAGGTGAGGTGGGGGTGCTTTCTTTATTCTTGGGAAAGATTCTTATTCTCAATATTTCTTTTCTCATTGGCTGGAGTGAGCGCGCTCCTTATTTGGAAGCACATTCTGACTGGTGAAGGGCAAGGGAACAAGAGTAATCGCCTCCCTCCATCCCTACCTGGACCCTATCAGCTTCTTCCTCCACAACAACGCAGCCCCAGCTCCAAGAGCTGCCCACCTTCTTTCCCCTTCCTCTTTCCCCCAAATCTAGTTGCCTTGACTTGTACATTTGGGGGGGGAGGGGGAGGGGGCATGTGCTCTGGCCCAGCCTTGGCTGAAGGCCTTCATGGCCATTCCTGTCCACACCTGTATTGATGGCCGCTGGAGGCATGATTCCCCTCCCTGGACTTGGACTGGGCTGTGGTGACCATTATTCGTGCCAGCCAAGAAGCAGCTGTCAGGGGGGTGCTGTGTGACAGTCTCTTAGACCCAGGCACGCCCACCCAGGGCCTCCCCCCAGCAGCCCTTACCTCGGTTCCCAGGCGCCCAGGACAATGTGCCCAGCGAGAAGGTTGGCATGAGCCACAGACAGGCTGGCATCTTTGTGTCACCTGCTGGGCCCTGATGTTTTGCCTTTTCCCTCCCTGTTTACCTGCCTGGGGCTAGGGCGGCGGGTCACAGCTGTGAGTCAGGTGAGTCCTGCCAGGCTGCCGGGGACCAGAGAAGCCATGGCCCCAGGGGGAGGGCGCGAGGCGTGTGGATCCGCCTTGGGCTGCCCTGGCTCTTGTCCTGATCAGGGCTTGGGCGGGAAGCCAGGCCCCGGCGGCGTCTGACCAGCGTGCCAAGACGGTCCCTCTGCGCGGGGCTGCCCCTGCCAGCGCCTGGGGTGTGCGCAGGGCTCGGACAGGCGGAGAGGGCCTAGACCCGTTTCCAGCGGGGGAACTCTGAGGCCCCCACATTAGGACTCTACCGGGAGGGGGTGGACCCTACAGCTAGTCCCAGCTTCCTGAAGAGACGTGGTTAGAGACGTGGCGCGGGGCCGGGGGCAGGGACCATCTGCCTCGGAGCAACACAGGAGGCAGGGTTCCCTCCGCGGCGACTCCGTTTTAAGCACCACCCCGGGGGCGCTCTTCTCCCGTCCTCTAGAGATGTCACCCAAACCGGGGGCCCCAGACCAGGAGCCGCGGTGCCCCTTCCGCATCCCCAAGCCGGGGTGTGGAGGGAGGCTCTGCCTCCTGCTCCGGGCCGCCCCCCGCCGCAGGGCGGCAGCGGGCCCCGCTGGGCACTAGGGGTCGCCCCTGCCCAGCCAGACCCGCCCGGGCGCGCTCGCCGCCGCAGGTTTCCCCGAACCGGGAAGAGCGCGGGCGCCTCCGGGGAGGGGCGCGGCCGGGCGCGGCGCCGAGAGCCTGCCCGGAGCCTCGGGCCGCCGAGCCTTCCTGGCCGACGCGCGGGGGACCTTTCAGGACCGAGCGTGGGCTCTCACCGAAGGCCGGGCGCAGACGGGGTGCATGCGCCCGCACACAAAGGTCTTTCCTAGCCCTCACCGCTCGCTGCCTGCCCTCCCTTCCCGGCGGCCCGAGGGGGAGCAGCTGCTCGGGGTCGGCCCGGGCGACGGCGCCGGGGGACCGGCCGCCCATCCCGAGTGGCCCCGGGACCTTGCGAGGGCTCGAGGGGGCTCTGGGCCCTCACCCGGCTCGGCTGGACCCCCGCGGTGGCGCCCGGGGACTGGGACCCTACGAGTTCCTTTTGTGAATGGTGAGCCTGGTAGAGCCCTCCCCACTCTGAAAATGAGCTGCCGGGTTCTGGGACTGCGTGCCCTGAATAATAGATTGGGTGCTCTAGGGTCCTCATCTGGGCCCCACCCTGTGGAGCTTTGAGCTGGTTCAGCCTCTGCAGGCGGGTCGCTTGCGGGGGGACGGGGTGTGGGTCCCCAAAGCATGACCATGACCACTGTATCAGGGTCACCAGGCGCCCACCCCAGTGCCTGAATCGGTGTCTCTGGGAGGGGCCCAGGAATCTATCTTTTTCTAAGTTCCCCAGGTGATTCTGATGGCAAAGCCTGAGTGGAAATATCTGTTTTAACCCTTTTAAGGCAGGCCGTTGTGACATTTCTCTCCAGAACAGCCTCTGGGGATGGAACTGTCACCTCTGGCACCCCCTTCCTTAGCTCACTGTAACATTTATCCTCCCAGCTGATGGGAAGGGTCTTCCCACATCTGACCACCAGCCTGCCTGCTTTAATTGAGCATGTTTTCTTTAGTCGGGTTTTATATGGGATCATAAGCCTGCTTTGGAGACAGCTGGCCTGGCTCTTTGGCCCTTTCCCGATACTTGTTTTCCTTGTTCAACTTCTGAATCCAGCAGGCCCACTGGCTTGGGCCGAAGAGTGAGAAAATCCAGTAACTCCAATACTAGCTTGTGAATGATGGTGGTCCCTTCAGGTAATGGCTGCACAGTGCCCTTCCGGGGTTTAAAAGAAAACCCAAGAGGCTTCCCCAAGTGCTCGATGCTGGAGAATCCCAGCAAAGGGAAAGGGAAAAAAAACCTGCTGCGGGTCATCCTATGTCCAAGGAAGACTGATCCTCCCTTTGCCCGCCTTTGCTCTCGCTTTCAGCTTGAGTTCAAACTCATCTCCTCTGCATCCAGCACACTTGGACTGCCTTGCTGACTGCTGCAGCTAGGGTTTCCCCAGCTTTGTGGGGTTATTTTTGCCTCTGGGGGCAGGGGGTGGTTATTACTTCCTTCCATAGGATTAGGTTGAACACAGCCACAGAAAGACAGCAAATTGCCAAACACCCTCAACATGGCAGGACTGATCCCCACACCTACTTTCATTTTCTTCCGGCCTGGGTTGTGGGTAGTTTCTTGACAACTATGGGAAAGAAGACAATGAAAAATGAACCGTTTTTTCCCAAAGCAATTGTGAACAGATGTCTAATCCCCTAGCCGCGGGAATATTCTAGGAATCCCTGACATCACCTTAAAGGGGCAGAGGAGGAGGCGTGGAGGTGCAAGGGCAGTGTTGATATTCAGCACCTGTGGGGCGTAGGCGCCTCCTAAAGACAGCGTCAGCGATAGCACAGGTCACCTTCGCCCGTTTGGGGCATCTAAATTTGGCAGTGTGAACAGACCTGCGTCTTCTCCGCAATTGATCTGAGCAGCAGAACCCCATCCGGACGGTCCAGAGTCACATTTCCAGGCAGTGGGGGTGAAAGCCGTGCTAATTGGCCACTTGCCTCACCACTGGGTTTTAAACAATCGGTTGTATTCTCCGCCCGGCAGGAAGCAGCAGGCCCATCAAGGCTCTGGGCTCCCTCTTTGTTCTGACTTTATGGCATTTTATGCCACAATGAGAAACACTGTTTACTCCGTGGGAGGCCATTGTGCCAGGCTGCGAGGATGTGGGCTCTGGGGCAGAGGGGCTCCCCCCCAGGGGGAGGAGGGCCTTTGTGACAAGCTGGGGAACAAAACAAGGGGTGCTGGACACTGTTACTGGGGCAACTGCCTGGCCAGTGTAGCCCCTGGGTCCCTCTCCTCAGAAGGCCGGGGGGAAGGGCAGAAGGTTGGAATTTCTTCTAGAGGAGCAGTGCTAGTTACCTGGTAAATTACACATCCGCCGGCGCTAGCAACGGCCTCCGTGTTCCCCAGGCTGCTAGGACGACCTCATCCCGCCTCTAGATTCTGTGCCCGGAGATGGTGGCTATCTAATGATGGCCACCAGGGGGCGCCAACTTGGTGAGTAGGCAAGCTTTCCCAGTAATTGGCCAAGCCTGGGCCTTGCATAATTTTGGGTAGATTTGGTCTTCTGAGGCAAGGGTTTTCCATTTTGTAGAAATGGTGTGAATGGGGAGAGCCTAGGGAAAGTCCATGGAGCCTCACACACAGATAGGCCAGTGGGATTTCAGAGTGACTTCCAACGCCCTCCCTTCCCCCTCCAGGTGAAGTGTGAAAGTAGCACACCTGTGGCAGAAGACAGGTGGGTACTTGTGCCAGGAGGGCATCGTGGAAGGCGTGGGGTCCCGCCTGCGCTCTGCCTGTTAGCGTGCACACACACAGAGGAATTCTTTCTGTTTCATCTAGTTTGGCAAATTAGGCACTTGAGAGGTGTAAGGAAGCTGCCATGGGCAGGCAGGGAAAGCAATTTCGGGTACAGGGTCATTTCATTGAGGGGGGGAGATGGACAGCGTGGCACAGACGAAACCCACAGCCAGGAGGAAGCCCAGGTTAGGGAACCCCGGAGGGTGCAGTCCCTGAATACTGGAGTGCCCCACATGGACGCTGAAAGGGAGAAGGTGGAGGGAAGGCATGTCCATTTAGCTTCACCCTGCAGAACAGTCCTGTGTCCCCATGAGATTAAAGGGTGAGCCAAGTAGGTCAGGTGAGGCTGGTGGGGCCCCATGTTCTCTGGAGATGCTCCCATTGTGAACAGCTGAAGAGAGAAAAGGCCAGTTTCCTGCTAGGCTTTGCAGAGCATAACAGTCACTGCTCCCGTCAGCCCACACCTCACTCTGTGCCCACTTAAATCTGGCCCTCCATCTCCAGTGCCCCCCACGTGGGTCCCCTCACCCTGTCCCAGTGCAGCCACCACCCAGCTGGGCTCTTCCCCCTTCAGCCCACCCTCCACACGGCCGCTCCTGTTCCCTCTCAGAAACATAGCTCTCCTGACCTGTCAACCCCAGGCTAGAAAGCCTGCCATAGCCTCCCAGAGCTGCACCCAACCCCATCACATCCTGCTCACTTCCGACTCTGGCCACACTCAGTGCCTTGACTTTCCCAGACACGCAAGTCTTTTCCTTCCTGAGGCTTTGTGTTCCCTTCTGCATGGATGCCCTTCCCTCCCCACCAGCCCTGGCCTGAGATTCAGCTCCAGCATCACCTCCTCAGCTGATCAGTTGACAGGAGCAATAAAGAAGCAGCTTTGCCACCAGGCTCCCAAAGCCGTGGGAAGATGGATGGCAAAGAGGACAAGCTAACTGGATTCAGAGCAAAGCCCTCTGAAACGTTGGCTTGTGTCCCTCCTGTCTGGAGGGTCTGTCCTGGAGAAGGTATGGAAGAAGTGCGGCGGGGGGGTGGGCAAGAACAGTGGCCCCCTCCTGTCCTTTAACTCTGCCTTCTTCCACATCCGGCTCCATCTCCTGAAATAACACAAGGCACTTTTTTTTTTTTTTTTGGATACTGTTGGTTACCCATCTGTCTCTTTAGACTCTGAATCCCTTTTAGGCGAAGTGAGTCTTGATCATCTTTATATTTCCCAGGATCTAGTTTAGAACTCAAGGGCTTCACTGATGGCTCAGTGGTTAGAGAATCCACCTGCAATGTAGGTCGAGACATGGGTTCAACCCCTGAGTCAGGAAGATCCCCTGGAGGAGGAAATGGCAACCCACCTGAGTATTCGTGCCTGGAAAATCCCATGGACAGAGGAGCCTGAGGGTCTACAGTCCACAGGGTCACAGAGTGTTAGACATGGCTGAGCAGACCAAGTACACTTTAGAACCTAGCACGTGGTAGGCATGCAGGAAATCTCTGAGTACTCAAATATACCTTGAACTTGAAAGTGTTCCTTTACCTGGAATACCCTTTTCTCTCCATAAATTTACATTATCACTTTCTCCAAAACATAACTCAATACTTGCCTCATGAAGAAGCACGTATTGTTCACTTTTTCATTGCTTGAGCATCAGGAGGTTACTGAGTACCTAGTATGTGCCAGGCATTTTCAAGGCACTGGAGGACCACGTGTACAAAAGAGATAAGTGTTCCTTGTTCCAACTTGCCAATGACCATATCCTCCCCCTGACCCACTCCTGCAACCCTTAGCAGACCACATCCTTTTCTGGCAGTAATTCAGCAAGTTTGTAACCACTCAATGCTCCTGGCATCCATAGTGCCTGGGACTTGGTCAGCAGTCAAACATGATTCATTGTGTGTCCAGCTTCAGAAAAAGGACAGATGTAGAAGCTTTGACTTTGCCTTAAAAAGGCTCACAGCCTCACTGGGGAGCCAAATTATTGGTTTATAAGATCACTGAAAACCCCAAGAAGCCACTGTCAGGGAAGATCTTGGGTTTTTTATTTCACAGCCTCTGGGAATTCGCTGGATCTGTTAGTTCTCTTGATCAAGGGCTACTTTTTGATTATTTCCTGGTTTTCCCTATATGTGAGTCTCACCTTCCCACTTGATTGTTAACTCTTCAGAGAAGGGGACATCATGTCTGATAGCCACTTTCCCAGATCCCCATCTCAGTACCTGACACGGGCATACATGCAGGTATGAATGAGTAATCACCACCATGGACAGGCCTTCATCACTGTGCCTTATTGAGACTCAACCAGGAGCCTGTTGTGAACAGCTTTTCAGGTTCTGGTCAGTAAAGAAGACAGAAGGAGGCACTCTTTCCCATCATAGTGCCTCTCTCTTGCTAAACGTCACCCTTAGAATCTTCTGCAAGAAAATACTGAGACTCAAATCCAGAAGAGACTCAATCTGACAAAAGACACTTGTTACGGCAAACCCACTCCAGTATTCTTGCCTGGAGAATCTCATGGACAGAGGAGCCTGGCAGGCTACAGTCCATGGGGTCATAAAGAGTCAGACATGACTGAGCAACTGAGCACATTCAGACACCTGTTTTCCTACTTCCATTCGGGTACCTCTTAACTGGTTCTTAGTACTGGTTACTGCTTGGTGGTTTATATGGGTGAGAGCTACTGGGCTGGCCAAAAAGTTTGTTCGGGTCTTTCTGCAAGATGGTACAAAAACTTGAGTGAACTTTTTGGCCCACCCAATATTTCGGGGGAATCTCAAATTACAAGTAAGCTTGTGACGAGAGAAGTGTTGCCTTGTCCTTCCTGCTTCCTTCCCTGCTGGCTCCCGGCTTGCTCCCCGCATCACCTGCTCCTTCTCTGGGATAGTTTTACCAGAACGTTCTCTAGAGTCAAAGCTTTAAGGGCGTGGGTTTTTCATCAAATGGGTTGCACTATCTGTTGCCTTCTCGTGTGCGCATTACAGTCCCAGAGGCTAATGTCTCTTGCCTTTGTTAGTTGATGGTGTGGCCATCTGTAACCTATACTGAACCCTGGGTGCTTTGAAGTTCAATGTGCAATAAAAAGTTCATTAAAAAGATGTGGAATTGTGAAAATAAGGTTATAGAAATGTTAACAAAGGATCATTTCCTGCTTCCTGCTACACTTAAAAAAAATGTGTATTTCTCTAAGGAATTTATGTCACTATTAAAACTACGGAAGAGTGAAAGGAAGGACAGGCCTGGGTCAGAGAGAGGGTGAGATGCCTGAGGAGATATCTTGGCGAAGACCCAGCCTGTTGTCTTAATTGAGAGCTCAGGGTCTAAGGGGAGAATGGAAGCCAGAAAGATATAGAGACAGATCTCAAATTCTTATGACTAATGGTTTGAACCCAACATTTCTAGTGGCGTGCATGTGTGCTCAGTCATGCCTGACTCTGCAACCCCATGGACTGTAGCCCACCACGCTCCTCTGTCCATGAGATTTCCCAGGCAAGAATACTAGAGTGGATTGCCATTTCCTCCTCCTAGGGGATCTTTCCAACCCAGGGATCAAACCCATGTCTCCTGCATTGGCAGGTGGATTCTCTGCCATGGAGCCACCACAGAAGCCCATTTCTAGCAGGGATGGCTCCAAATGGATTGCCACGGCCTCCAGTGGTGCAGGGACTGGGGCTGTGTAGGAAGCACTTGGAGTCGTGCAGTTTCAACTCCAGACAGTGACTGGTGCTGGCAGGTGCCTCTTGTCCACTTGAGGTGGAAGAGTAAAGACAGACATGGAGAGCCAAGATGGTGAAGACAAAGAGGTACGTGGGACATGTCACAGAGCATCACTAAAACTGCCTCACGGTTCCACTGGCGGCTTGTCCACTGCGACACTGGCTTGCTTTCCAGTGGTGACCTTTTTTTTTTTTTTTTTGGCATGTGGAGCTGTATGTGGGATCTTAGTTCCTTGACCGGGGATCAAACCTGTATCCCCTGCATTGGAAGCACGGAGTCTTAACCACTGGACCACCAGGGATGTCCCTTCTGAACCTGTGAACTCTGTGAACCTGTGAATTCAGTCCCTTCTGAATCTGTGGTGACCTTCTGCAGTGAGCAGAAGGTCAAATTTCAAGCCTCAGGGGGTGTCCTGGGAACCCCAAACACTAAAAGCATGTCAGTGCCTGGCATGGCCTTCAGGTAAGGAAGGTGCCCCTGTCCTGCAGTGCTCTTCCCTGGCCCGGCCACCGGGGGGCATTTAACCAGGAGGGCAGTCTCTTGGGGCTCAGGGTTCTGACTTGATAACAGCCAAGGGTATTTGTACATTTCAGAGGTTTCCCTGCTCTCCCGCATTTTGATCTGAGTGGTGGATCTAGGCTTCTCGCCCCACACCACGCAGTCTCCTAGAGGGCCCTGGTTCTTTTATTAAAGGAAGGGCAGCCACAGATGATCATTCCTGGTAAATACGCTGTCACTTCTCTAATGACAGATGGGACCCCATCAGCACCTTTGTTTCTTGGCAATACACACACACAGACGCTGGGATAACACACCCTGGGAGCCAAAGCAAAATAAACAGCCCCCTTGGCTGGGGGCAGGGAAGGTTCCTGTTTCTCATGGACCCTCCTTGCTTGGGCAGTGGACATCCACACGTAACGCACACCCAGTCCCCGCAGCCTTGCTGGCCTCTATTTTGGGGGCCAAATATCCGTAGAGACCCACTTGCTTATATAACCATTAATGACCATTTAATTACCACTCATATTTAATAGGAAACAATTATGTGACCTGGTGGCTCAGACGGTAAAGAATCTGCCTGCAATGCAAGGGACCCAGGTTCAATCCCTGGGTCAGGAAGATCCCCTGGAGAAGGGAATGGCTATTCATGCTGGTATTTTTGCCTGGAGAATCCCATAGACAGAGGAGCCTGGTGGGCTACAGTCCCTGGGGTTGCAAACAGTCAGACACGACTGAGCAACTAACACTCACACTTGATGGTCACTTTTCAGCCAGAGGGCCACTGTGCCTATACCTGGCAGCCATGAGTCTTGGTGCCAATGATACAGTGCCTCATCCCACCTGCTAAACACAGATACACATCTACTAAAGCACACACAAGGTCAGGGACGCTGCTGCTGACGGTCCAGGCAGGGCCCCACTCACCCTCTCTCTAGTGACCCGGTTGTGGTTGAGTCTCATGAGTTCTGCAAACCTCTGTTCATAGAGATGAAGCAGCAGCACCAGGTACAAGCCTGAATTCATCAGCTCATTTTGTACCTAAGGTGGACAAGAAAGCCTTTAAGTTCATCTATAAAATATTCATGGTCTCAATCACAGGGTGGAGGATACTAGGCCAAGAGGGGACAAGAAATAGGAACGGGAGCCCAAGCCCCAAGGCAAGGCCTGCTCCAGAGGGGGACCGGAGAACAGAGCAAAAGGGGACCCAGGGTGGAGGCAGGATAGCCATCCTGGAATCCTTGACTGCCTAGTGGAGGATGCCTGAAGAAGCTCCTGGCCTGGTCCTGGGCTGTGGACACTTACTGAGTAGTTACCTGCCATAGCCTTGAGCTGAGTGTCAGGAGAACACAGGCCCAAAGGTCTCCGCTCCCTGCTGGGACCCCATTCTGTGATGTGGGAGAGAGTGTGCCTCATTCATAGACGGCTCCAGTACCAGCGGGATGTGTCAGGGGCCACAGAGGAGTCGTGAAGGGGAAGAAAGAGGCTGGTGGCATATAACCTGGAAGACAGTGTCTCTGATGGTCCTAAAAGGATGGGACGGACTTTGGTAGGTGGCTCTGGGGGGCATTCAGGGCCTTTCAGACAGAGGCGCTGACTGGCAGCACACACATGAGGGGGCAGAGTGTGTGTTGGGCAAAATTCTCTACTCATCAATATAGCTGGAGTATACGGGGAGGGTGTTGGCTTTGAATTTTTTAAAAATCTTGGCATGGGCTGGGGAGATGGTAAGGTGGGACCATATTAGGCAGAACAGAGGCAATTGGATGTCATGTTACGTATACACGTGTAGCTGCTGGGCGCCAAGAGGAGTCAACAGGATGAGGCTGTGTGTCTCAGGAAAGCGGATGGGTCTGTTGGAGAATCTGGGACCCAAGTGCCATGGCGGGAACATTTGATGTTCCTACTTCCCTCATTTGCTCAGGGAAAGGGCCTCAGGCCTTAGTTCTCTAAGTTTCTCCTTTCACAACTGGGCTTAGTGATGGTCGCACCTAGGGGCTCCCTGATTCCCCACCCTCCCCAGCTGTCCTGTTGTCATCTAAGCCCCAGAGAGCATGTGCCTGGCCGGGCCTCGGATGGCGCGTGAACCTCACGGCTTCTGCGCATGCTCTTTCTCACGTGGTCTGTCAGCTTGTTTTTGTGCGTCTGTTTCTTTTGAAAATCTTTATTTAGTTGTGCAGGGTCTCCGTTGCAGCACTCGGAATCTTTGATCTTTAGTTAGGGCATGTGGGATCTTTAGCTGCAGCATGCAAACTCTTAGTTGCAGGAGGTGGGATCTCGTTCCCTGAGCAGAGATGGGAGCCGGACCCCCTGCACTGGGAGCATGGGGTCCCAGGCTCCGCACCACCAGGGAAGTCCCTTTGTGTCTCTGCTGTGAAACCTCCTCTGCCACTTTCCACCTTTCCAAGGCTGTGTCCATGACTTTCTTTATAGCCGTCACAAGGTTGCCTCCTTGCAGAAATCTTCCTGATGAAACTCATCTGTTCCAGGCATTCCTCCCCGAGTCCTAAGCCTTCATCTTTGCTGTGTATGCCGCGTCGTGCACTGGCTAATGTCTTTGCTTTTTCTCGGTGGGTGGGTGGTGGTGTATTTTTCTCACTGGTGCTGACAACACGGGGAGGTTCCTCTAGGGAAGATCTGACCATCCGACTGACCATGGCACCTCTGTCCTTGGCTCCTTTGGCGGTCTGTCTTGCAGAGCCTCGCCCCGTGGACCTGCCTCGACCTTCAATAAATTCTCGGATTTGTGATGACTCCTCCCCGTCTGCCGCTTTATTTCCCCATCTGTCCTCGGGTCAGATCTCCAGGGTGGGAGGATCGGGGATGGGCCAGACGATGCTTAGGAAACCCCAGGGGACTAGAAGCCCCGGCAGAGGGCACGGCCCTTGACATCACCCTTGGGAAAGGTCGAAACCGTGACTGCTTTCCCAGGAGGACTGAAGCTCGGCCTTGACACAGTAGCATCTCAGCGCCTCCTCCTTCCTTCCCCCGGGAGGCCCAAGGGGCTTCACAGGCCTGGCGTCCTGTTCCCATCCCGTGGAGGGCAGCACAGGAAGCCGGCAGAGAGCACACCCCTTCCAGGATCGACCGGCTGCCAGAGAAGGTGCTCAAGCTGAGCAAAGATCCTTGTGCTTTTCCCTTCTGCATCGGGGCCAGCTCTGAATCTTGGTGACCACCGGCCTCAAGGTCACTGCTTGAGCCCCCTCCACCGCCCTACAGACCTGCCTTCAAAGACTCCAGCCAACAGTCCTTAGCGGGTAGCCTATTTTTAGCCTTTCTCTTCTGACCTTGGCCTAGAACAGGCAGAGAGGAGATGGCGCGTTTCTCCTTTTTCTGTGTGAAAGGCCTCCTCCCACCTTCCCCAGGAGTCGGTGCTTCCTTTGCCATCTGTCTCAGGAGCCACCGCCTCTGGGAAGCCTTCCCGGACTACCCACCACACAGACCAAGCCTTGTCCCTCATTGACTTTTCCAGGTGGGGGGTCTCCCGTGAGCTGTCGATGGCTCTCTCCTGAGTGCCTGCTTCACCAGGAAGCCTTTCTGCTCCCAGACACTCCGATGCATAATGGCAAATCAATCAGCTAGAAAATGGCTCGGAACTATCAGGTTTGTCAAAGCGTGCAGGGAAATCATTTACTTTTTATGACTCCATAAGACCCGGAGGCATGCAGATGGGAAAATATCCACTAATGTTTTCTGCAGATCATTTGAAAAGTCACTTCCAGCAGATTGTGTCTCTGCTCTGGTCTGTGGGAGGGAACCTGTCACTCGGTGCCATAAATCTCGCTGGCCCAGCTCCATTGTGTGTGCCCTTTGCCGAGCCTGTGATGCTGGACAAAAGGGGCCGGGCGGGCCAATCGGGGCAGGCATTTCATAGTCAGCTTGGAGTCATCCTTTTTACCCTAAGCCACAAGTGGGAGGCGTTTGTTATCAGAGAGTTCCATCCGTCATGTTTGGTCGGTAAGAGCAGGATGAGCTAATTTTTGGAGCATTATTTATTGGAGTTGCTCCCAACCTGACCCTCCTTGGCCCATGTGCATCACACTTTGCTGGCCACGTGCAACAGCAGAGATGGGGGTGGGGAGGCACGTGAAGCAGTGGGCAGGAGCTCAGGGGGGCACTCAGCCCACCTACCAGATGTTTTTCTTCCTTTTCTCCTGCCCTTTTATTTTGTTCACATCCATTTCGGCAGAGAGATTTGTCATGGATGGAAATTCTCAATGTAATCTGCTCGAAGAAAGACAGCCTGGCTAGGAGTTCTAGCAAGTCGTCAAATATGTTCCAAGGATGCTCCCAGGTGTGAGGGGGATTAGGTGGCTGTGTGTGTCCAGGGACATCCGTCCATGGCCGAGAGGGAGCACGGTCAGGCCTGTGCTTCCAAGCAATGAGAGCCAGAGGCCCGCTGAGCCCCTCCTGTGTGGCAGGGGCCAGGATGGCAGGGGCACTACTCCATCACACAGGGAGCCTGGGACCCCAGAATGGGCAGCCTGGGACCACCATGCCCTGTGACGTTGGGCAAAGACTTTTAACTGTGCCTGGGCAAGGGGACTCCATTTATCAATGGGGAGAATTGTAGCCTCTGCACTGCCTCGTTTCCTCAAGGCGTCATGACAAAATGAGTTAATACGAGCGGACAAGGTATTTCGCAAAACAGAAAACATCCTGCAACAGACAAGAGCTAAAACTAGGATTCGGGGCAAGGACCACATGTGCCTTGCCTGCCCCTCTGCTCCTAGTGCCCGGCTCATGCCTGGGATATGATTGCTCAATAAATACATGCATGGATCAAAGAATGAGGGGGAAAGTGTATAATTTGGGGTTAGTGATGACTTTTGACTCTAGTGGTCCCAACTTTAACACATGTCAGAATTACTGAGAGGGTCTTTTAAATGCAGTTACTGGACACCCCTTTTTTTCCAGATGCTGATTCGGTGGGTTTGGGTGGGGCCCAAGAATGTGCATGTCTAACAAATCCTCAGATGATGATGTGGGCCCTGGTTTGGCAACCGCCCATCTTTGAGAGCCCCTGCTCTCAGCTAAGGATCAACAGTTGGTAGCCAGTAAGCAGAAGCTGGCCTGTGGATGTGCTCTGGTTGAAAGGAAGGAGGGAAGGAAAGAAGGAAGGATGTGACCACCTTCCGCTGGAGGGAGTATTCACTGCCTTGCCACAGTCGCCACCACTCCCAGTGGATGGCCCTCGGGAGATTCTGAGCAGCTGTTAACCTGCCTGGTCTCTATGGCATTTGAGTGTACAATCTTTGACCTCAACTTTTCTTAAACTTCTTTTCTCCTGGTCCATTTTGGAACCTGGACTGTTCCTCGGAGCTCTACCTGTTGCCATCCAGGAGCTCTTCCTTCCGCTCAGAAACCCAATCAACCAACCCATCAATCAATCATAAGTCCCACATCCAGGTTCAAGAGCGTGTGGAGTTGCTTCATGGGCAACACTGCAGGGAGGTGGGCAGTGGGTGTGGAATGCCTGCTGGGCTTCATTTTCAGGCTTCTTTGAGTAAGTGTGGGAGCAAGTTGATGCCAGCCCCAGCAGGCCAATAAATGGACCACCTGATGCCCACAGCCCAAGGTGCTTAGGTCAGGTCCTGGTCTCCCCTCCACCCCCACCAGCTGATTTAGCTTCACTGGGGCCACTCCCCAGACAGCCTATAGGAGTTCCTAATCTAGCCACCTGGAGCCTGGTAACAAGCTCTGGTGGACCCTATGGGGACCACCCAGTGTCCAAAAAAAGGAGGGATAATTGGATTTCAGTGCCCTGTTAGAGGCCACAGTTAGCATTCCTGCTGGCCCTACTCAGCTGCATTGAACCAAACCAGGGAAACACACACTAATCCAAGCCCCTCAAGGAATATTGACAGTGCTGGCTGGGTACCTACTGGGCAAGTCCACAGTCTGTGGTCAGATGCTAAGTGAGGTATCTTAGAGGGCGTTGTCCTCAAAAGCCTGTGTGTGGAGGGCTCACTCTTTTTCCTCTCTGGTCTTTTCTTGGCTGTGCTGGGTCTTAGTTGGGGCACATGGGATCTCTGATCTTCACTGAAGCGTGTGAGATCTAGTTCCCTGACCAGGGATCGAAGCTGGGATTCCCTGTATTGAGGGCACCGAGTCTTAGCTACTGGACCACCAGGGAAGTCCCTCCTCACTATCTTTGTGCTAGACCACAGTTACTCCCATCTTCATCCATGGAGAGTTTCTGAACTTGTGGAAGTCACATTTCCCTAGTGCCTCCAGTTTAACTCGGACTGTTAGCAAACAGACACTATTAAATTCACCACCAGCCATCGGAACAGTTGGAACTGCCATAAAAGTGTGAGCCCTCAGCTGCTTTCCATCCGCAGATAAATATTGCACATTGGTTCTTGGGACCTTTGTTCTCCCACCAGGGTGGGTCTGTCAATCTAGTTTCTCCCTGTGATTATAATGAAGGGCATTTTTAAAAGGCTTTGATGGCCTGTCAAGTTCTCCTCGAAACTAATTTAAACTCTTTTCTGCTTCCATGTCATGTAATTAGTGTGCTGGATATTTTCCATCTTCCCCTCCAGCTCCATTTTCTACCCTGCTCTGCGGCCGAGAGGCTGATCTCTATGGATTGCATTTACTTGGCCCCCTTGTCCTCTGGCTCCCCATTGTGTTCAGCCAATGGGAGGCCCTGAGAGGAGACCAGAGGGCAGGAGGAGAGAGGCTGGGGTAATTATCCCCCAGTTCCCTCTCTGTGGGGCAGTGGGGTGGCCATGGAAGCTTTCCCCTACTCACAGGCTGGTGGTGACTCTCTCCTGGAGCCATAACCCAGGATTTAAAAAGGTGACTATAGGACTGCCCAAACTCAGGGGAACCAATTTGACTCTGTTGTACTTTATGCACAAAAAAGGTCTGGATATAGGCTAGGGCTTCCCTGGTGGCTCAGCGGTAAAGAATCTGCCTGCAGTCCAGGAGACGCGGGTTATCAGGTTCAATTCCTGGGTCAGGAAGATCTGGAGGAGGGCATGGCAACCCACTCCAGTATTCCTGCCTGGAGAATCCTATGGACAGAGGAGTCTGGTGGGCTATGGTCCATAGGGTCTGAGAGAATCAGACACAACTGAAGTGACTTGGCACGCACACATTGACAGGCCAATGATCTGAAAGCCAGAGTGACTCCTCTGAAGAGTGACATTTCAGTTGCTAACAATGAATTTATGGTTTTTAAATTATGTCATTTACAGTGGTGGTTATTAATCATTTTTTTTTCCTAATTGCATGATGAGGGAGGTCAGTCTTGAATTATAATGGTAACGATGGCCTATTTTCATTTGAGATAAATATCTATTGACTGCTTATTTGCTAGGCATCGTCCAGATCAGCACTACCCAACAGAGATACAATGTGAGTCACCAATGCAAACAACACATGTAACCTGAAAATTTCTAGGAGCCACAATAAAGAAGTATAGAAAGAAACTGGTGAAATTATTAATAACTTTAATAATTTTACTTTATTTGATCTGATATGTTTTAAATATCATTTCAACTATAATATGGGCTTTCCTGGTGGCTCAGGTGGTAAAGAATCTGCCTGCAATTCAGGAGACCTGGGTTTGATCCCTGGGTTGGAAAGATCCCCTGGGGAAGGGAAGGGCAACCTATTCCAGCATTCTTGCCTGGAGAATCCCATGGACAGAGGAGCCTGGCGGGCTACAGTCTATGGTGTTGCAAAGAGTGAGACACAAATGAGCGACTAACTTTACTTTTTTTAAACTATAACGTAAAATTATTTATGTGATAATTGACTCTTAGTTTTGGACTGAGCCTTTGAAATTTGGTGTGTAACACAGCACACCTGGACTGGAAATAACCACTTGTTTGACCTAGTCAGTGGCTTGTGGCTTCCATGTTAAGCAGCATAGCTCTAAACAGAAAACCATTTGCCTGAGACTTGGGCAATGAACTATTATTCCAGGCATAAATCACCTTCCCACCTAAAGTTAACTCTTTCACAGTATTAGAATTGCAATCCAATGCCCCAGGAGAGTTAATTCAAGAGGTGTTTTTTTTTTTTTTTTTTTTTTAATTAAACAGTAGGGAAATTCCCTGGTGGTCCAGTGCTTAGAACTGATTGCTTTCACTGCCCAGGACACAGGGTGCAGCTAAAAAAAAAAAAAAAAAAAAAGGACAAAGTAGGTGCTTACATGTTTTTAAACCCTGAGCAAAGCAGTTCCTCATTACCCCCCAAGATTACTTGATATATAAATTGGGGACTATTTCTCCAAGACCCTGATTTTTTTTTCTCTTGTGCCTATTCAACTTCAATTGTTTCAGCAAATTTGGGTGTGGAGCTTGCCAGACTTTTCCTATTTCTGTGTGTCTGGTCAGCTACTGCAGCTTCCTACTTTGTCCCTGTCAGTAGTGGGACCTCAGCAGTGGGACTGTCTTCTAATCCTCTGGTCCAATTTGGGAACAGACTTTCTTAGAGAAGTGAGATGAATTAGGAGCCTTGCACAGGACCTCCGCACCCCACCTCCACTACTAGTCCTTGTATCAGAGAGAGCTCCTTCCTGCCTTATTCCTCCACCCAGCTCTAGCCTGTGGACCCGGCATGTAGGAGGTTCTCTTACCCGGGACTGCTGGTGCTTCTGGTAGAACTCAGTCACGTTGAAATCATCCAGGTTGACCAGTAGGCTTTGCTTACACATCTCACAGGTCTTTACAGCACCAAGATCTGCTCCTTAAAATGAAAGAATCTTGTTACATGTAACTCTCTTGGTGTTGACATTTTGAGAGTGAATTTGTATGTGTTAGGAATTCTGAGTTTCCGTGACCTTCTTTTTAAAGTGGGTCATCTTCTGTAGAAAATGACCTTGAACCTGAGATCTGAAATTTCCTTTGTCATTGTTTTCACTATTACGCAAGCTTCCCATGAGTGAAATTCCCGTGACTTTTAAATAACAGGTCTTGCTGTCTGTTTAAATATAAACACATTGGTTCATAAAATTGGAATTACTACATGGAGGCTGAGAGTCTGTAACACAAGTGTTTGCCAGAAGAGTGAACATTGGGTCTATGTTATTGATGTTTTTCCTGGTAGATCTAATGCAAGTCCAAGCAAATAAATTAGTAAGGACCAAATTGATGGCAGAAGCTATCCTTGATCTATGGCTTAAAAATCTGCCTTTACTTCTGCCCATGTAACTCCCCGATTGAGAAAAGTGAGGGACCCCAGGCCCATGCGTGGGCTGTGGTATAGCAATATCTGGGGTGAACACTTGAGCCTGGGCTCAGCCTCATTTGGGAAAAGGAACAGGAGGAGGTTCCCTTTGTTCCTGGTTTGTTGCTGTTGATTTTTTGTTTGGTTTGGTTTTTTTAATATATTTATTTATTTGACTATGCCAGGTCTTAGTTGTGGCACGTGGGACCTTTAGTTGTGGCATGAGAACTCTTAGTTGTGGCATATGGGGTCTAGTTCCCTGACCAGGGATTGAACCTGGGCCCCCTTGCATTGGGAGTACAGAGTCTTATCCACTGGACCACCAGGGAAGTCCTCCTGTTTAGTTTTGTTTTTTAATGTGAATTCTAGATTAGCACATTTTCCCCCCTTTATCCTATACCTCAGTGCAAAGTGGAAGATGCAGATCTATGGTTGTTATGTCTAAGCAAACGTGATGCCATATGTCCTTTCCCCCTGGTGTGTATTTTGGTTAATGATGGTGCATTTTGGTTAATGATGTACCGGTGTTTGTTTAATGCTTTAGAAAACAGAGAACTGGGAATTCCCTGGTGGTCCAGTGGTTAGGACTCTATGCTTCCAATGCAGAGGGCCCAGGTTTGATCCCTGGTTGGGGAATTAAGGTCCCACAGGCCACCAGGCATGGCCAAAAAAAAAAAAAAAAAAGAATACAGAAGACTAATCAGTTACTTGAATTTATTTGGTAAAGATGGGGTTTGTACAGTTTTATAACCCAGTTCTACTTTTCCCCAGTGGGGATACAAAGAGGTAGTAAATAATAGAGAATTTCAAAAGACAAGGATGAACACTGATCCCTCATCTGCATTTTGTTGACTTGATTTCTTTTTTTTTTTTTTTTAAGCAGCATTCTGTAATACTTAAGGCTATGGATCGTCCCATGTGTCCTCCAGTCTAATCCTGCCTAGCACACCCAGGCCAGAATTGGCATTTATAAGCATTTAGCAGCACTTTCATCACACATCTCATGAGTAATTTTTTTCTGTGCTAGATGTTTAATTGGCCCAAATTTCTAGCAAGATAAAGCATCGCAAGGCAGGGTCATTAGCTGCTGAGATCCACTTGTTCTTTGCTCTCTGAAGGGCTAGGTTCTCTGCTCACTGTGCAAAGATGCATTTAAGCAACTTGGGCTGCAGTCGCTACTATTCTGCAGATGTGGAGAAAGGGCCTCGGGGAGAGAAGAGTTAACCAGTTCATCCCGAGTGTTCATTCCCTGATTAAATGGTGTGCTGTGCTTGGTGAGGGGGCCTGGCCACAACCCATGGGGACAGGGTCAAGTTCTAGGTCTCCTGGGTCGTCTAGCACAATGACAAGCAAGGAGGAGAGCATGGAGGAGAGAAACAGCCTCTGGCTCTGGGGTAAAACGTTTGCAGAGATGGGGACTCTGAAAGACATAGCAGGTCTTTTTAAAGTAAATGCTTCTTTGCATTGGTGTCCTTTTTTTTGTTGTTGTTCAAGTTGCTCTTGTTCATAAATATTTTAAAGAAACTTCTTGTTCTCTGCCAAGAAAACTACAGCTGACCTACTGACGTGGCTATATTTAGGTTATAACCTCCCCAGGGGTTGAGAACGGGGACTTCACACCCAGTTACATGCTCTGTAAAGACAGAGCTACCGAAATGAGCACAATGGGAATGTCTTTATCTAATGTGGGGCTAGAAAAATTAGATTGGTAAGCTTTTCCTGCCCCTGTTCCAGAAACGCATCTTGGCTCAGTTTCTGGGTGTCAAACCTCTCCACACCTCCCACTCTCTCTCACAAGTGAAAGGAAGGTCTTCTTGCTGGGGGTCTACCAGCTGTCCTGACTGCTGGGTGCTTGCTGAGCCCCAACCATGGGCCCATTTGTAGTTCCCTCCTTCCTATGAGACAATCTTAGCATCTCTGCTCAGGCCTCAGACAGGAGTAGAATTTAAGAACATTCCAGGATTCATCCCGGAGCCTTGAAAAAAAACAAAAACCTAAAACCAAAACCAACTTCTTTTCCTCCCATAATTTGAAAGTAGCATTTAGTCCTGATCCTGTCCGTCATGGGCCTGCCAGCAAGAGCCCTGGGACGGTGCCCCCCCTTTTCCCTGTTGTCGGGGCTCGCGGGTCCCACACGGCGGTGCCTCATGTTAATTACATATTGCGGCACGTGTGTCCTTGCGCCTTCCCCACCTACCTGATGTTATTTTCACTTTCAGCCATTTTTTCAGGCACTCCTGATGAACAAACTGCAGGCTTCCCACACAGCCGCATGGCTCCAGGAGAGGGTTGGTGAGGGAACCCCCGGCTATCTGACAGATGCGACACAAGTCTCCCTCCTCCTCGGAATCCTCCTCCAGGAGACTAAAAGGAAAACAAGGTCTCGTCACCAGGAGTCTGCGCGTCGGCAGTTTCCACAAATACTAGTTTCCGCAAATACTAGTTCCCACAAATACTAGTTCCCAGATCATCCTTGGGGCCGGGGGAGGGGGGGTGGGGGAGGCAGAGGGAGCCTGGAGGGAGGAAGGTTGAGGGAGCACGATCTCCACCGCTGTGCCTTCCTGGGGCTCACCCACTGCTCCCTCCGACCCTGCAGCATGGTTCCTGATAATAAGCGCGTGGATTCTTGGCAGGCTTCTTTGCAGTTACTGATGGGTGCAGCTCACCAGGAGAACCCAGCGCTCCTATCACACAGCTAGAGATTGGGAAAGGACTCCAGAGGGAAACTGAGCCGGAGGCTAGGAGCCCCTCTCCACACCTCGGCCACTGTGGGGTTTCGCTGGTGTGGTGTGTTAGCGAGTGTGGTGGGGAGGTGAGCGTGGGGGGATTTGGGGTCAGCAGGCCTGGGTTTGAGGCTTCCTGGAGTTTAACAACATGCTGCTTAAGCTTCCCAGGTCTGTTTCCTCAAGTGGAAAGCCATGAGGATAATCTGACAACTGCTACCTACTTACAAGGGTGGTAGGGCAGCCTGGGTGCAGGGGGTGGTGATAAAGTGCATCTGGAGCCTGTCGAGCTTCGGCAGGTGCAGACCACTCAGTAGATGCTGGTTGGGACGAATGATGAACCAGTGAACTTGGACCTGAGCTCACCAGTACCCTTGCCAGTGAATTATGCCGACATTCCAGAATATAAGCTGCTGGTATGTGATGAAGATGGAATTAATGAAAGTGTAAGCAAACATATTTGTATCTCATAAACAGTAAGTCAGGAATAGCTGGTGGATATTTCTGTAGGGAGGCTTTTGAGAAGCCTAAGGCTATTTTTTTATTCTTTAGAATCTTCATGGGCCTGGGGACTGTCTGGTCAAGGAAAGGAAAGTTGGCTGGAGACTAAAATCAACAGAGAGGAAGAAATAGCCATTGCTCTGGATATAGGAGAGTATGCTGTTAAGAGAATTTTCTCCCCAAGAAAGGGAAGTTCAATGAAAAGGAACAGAATTACACTTTCTCGTGATAGTCACCAACAAAAGAAGAAGTATGCCATGTTTATCAAAAAAAGACTCCCCCAGATAATCTATAGATTCAATGCAATTCCAATGAAAATCCCAACAAGCTGATGCTTAAGTGTTTGTATAGTGAAAGATTCTTATGGAACAAAATGGAGAGGGAGGCTTTGCTCTGATAAATTTATAAAGCTGCAGTCATTGAGATGATGTTCTTTAGGGAAAAACAAAAAGGCCAATAGGACAGAAGAGAGAGCCCTGAGACAAACTTACACACTTATGTTATATGACAGATGGGGCTCTGCAGGGGGAAGATCCTGGGTATTCACAATGCATACCTCACACCACACATTAAATGTCACACTCAAGTCCAAAATTAACTTCACATTAAGTCCTAAGTATGCAAAGCAAAACTGTAGAGATTTTGGAAGAGAGTAGGAAGAATGCCACAATGACCCCAGGTTACAAAGGATTTCTTAATTAAGACAACAAGATACAAATCACAGTCCATACAAAAGATGGATACAATTGACTACATTAAAATTAAGAATTTATTTTCATTAAGAAAACATCAAGAAAGAGGAGATACCAACTATCAATACAAATTGAGAAAAGATATGTCCAAAATATAACTGTCAAAGGATCAGATTAGTTGCCAGAATATATAAAGGGTTCATATATATATATATATATATATATATATATATATGAAGGATTCTTAACATAAAAGAAAAATATTCTAAAAGAAAAATGGGCAGAAGACATAGGTAAGCATTTTATAAAAGAAGAAAGACAGATGGCTGTTTAACATTTAAAAGTCAAGAGGGACTTCCCTGGTGGTCCAGTAGTTGACTCATCTTGCAGGGAGCACAGGTTCAATCCCTGGTCGGGAAGATCCCCTGAAGGAAGAAATGGCAAGCCACTCCAGTATTATTGTCTGGAGAATCCAATCGACAGAGGAGCATGGCAGACTTCAGTCCATGGAGTTGCAAAGAGTCCGAGACAACTGAAGCGACTTAGCACGCACTGTGCTAAGTGTAACTATCGCTGAGACAGTATACATTGTACACATCATTGTACACATCGTTGAGACAGTATGTTAACTTGCACAGTGGAAGCTGTGTGCTACCCACCAGCCCAGCAAGTCCACTCTTATACAAATATCCTGGAGGACCCATCACATGTATGCCAGACAACATTTACAAGAATGATCATGCAGCACCGTGTACAGAAAACAGTAGAAGACGCAAATGTCCATCGACTTATGGTATATTTCTGTGACGAACTGGTCTGCAGTGGTGAAAGCAAATGCATTAAAGCCTGAAAATATTAACCAGGATGCATCTGCCTAATGATATAAGGGGGAAAAGCAAGTCACAGAAGAACAGCTATTCCATTTCTATGGAGTTCAAAAATAATAGTAACATTTCTACAGAATTCAAAAGTATACACAGTGTGTTGTTTAGGCGTGCATATACTCACATGGTGAAGCCATAAGGCAAAAAACTTCTAACAGCAGCAAGATAAAAAGCAAAGGAATTATAAATTCAATGCAAGAATGGTTTCCAGGGGCAAAGAGTCAGATATGACTGAGCACCTAACACACACACACACACACACACACACACACACACACACACACACACACACACACACACACACACACACACACACACACACACACACACACACACACACACACACACACACACACACACACACACACACACACACACACACACACACACACACGGTGTTAAGAGGGAGGAGATGAAGGGAGGACATGAGGAGGTAGGGTGGGTGAGGGGCTCACAAGCTCCAGTGAGCTTCTGTCTGCTGGAAGGTGGTCATACAGATGCCTAGGTTTTGTTCTAATTTTCTAGATGTGTGCAAATGTTATATACTTATTTGTATGTAACTAATCAAGGGAAAAGTTTAAAGAGTGTAAGTGGCATTGAGAAATGGGCTTGAAATCTTAAGTCATATTATAAAATATAACCATGTTTACTAAAAACTGCATTTATATGCAAAGACCAAAGACTGGAAACAAAGTTTTTCACAGTGCTTTTCTCTGGATTATAGGGTTATTGGTGATTTTTCTTTTAAGTTTGTATTTTTAATATTTTCCAAAATGAATGTTTTTCAAATAATTAGAATGGCATAAGGTTTATTATATACAGAAAAAGAGAGTGTCTGATAAACACAGTACACAAATAGCTGTTTAATGCATTACTACACCTAGATGCAGATGCATTTTTAACAGAAGTCATTTTTTCACCCAAAGGCATTGCTTTGGGATGATGGAAGTCCAGACCCTTGACAAGTGGGTTTAAAACTGTGTTTTGAGGTAGATGAGGATGGACTGGTGCTGAGATCTTTTGGCCCTTAACCCTGGGTCAGTCTTTTGGTAGTTTGATATGAAAAAAAAAAAAATGCCACTAACAAGGAAGTTAACTTCATCCCTGCAGTTGGAGAATAGCTATAGGAGTGTTGTGTGCATTCTAAGTCTTAAGTCTTATCTTTTCCTCCTTTTTGCATTCAAATTCACTGCCATGGAATTTTCTTACTTGCAAATGAATATTAATAAGTTAATGGCCCAGTGAGCCATACTAACACACAAGAAAGAGGGCTTGCCTTCAAAGAACCACTTTCCAGATCAGTAAGCCAACATCAGGGCATGGTAACCCCTAGGAGGAGTGAAATGGTCGAATCCTGACATGATGCTTAATGAAGGCTTTAAAAAGTATCACATTTCATAGTTGTGGAATATCCCCAAATCATCTCACAAGAAAGGAGAGATCAAAGAAAAGAGCAATTCAAAAAAGATCTGATTTCTTTCTCATGCATGAGAAACAGCACAGAAAATGGAAGCAGTGATCACCCCAGTGTGGCCCTTCAGAGAACTGAGGTAACTATGGTAACTGTTTGAGACTGTCCTTGTAGTTTGGAAAATTCAAATTCTAGAACTATTGGTTGGATTTGCCCAGAGTCCCATGGGGGAGAGCTGGTGAACTTCAAGTGCTGAGTGGCTCCTTCTCTGGGGAGATAGCAACCTTTTTGTAAAAATCTCTTAATTGCTCGTGGTGGGGGAGTGGGTAAAGGCAAGCCCTATGTAACAGTCAAAAACCCTCGGGACTTCCCTGGCTGTCCAGTGGTTAGGACTTGGTGCTTCCACTGCAGGCGGCATGGGTTCAATCCCTGGTCAGGAAAGTAAGTTACTGCAAGATATGCAATGCAGCCAAAAGACATTCTATCTGGCAAACTTGCCTTTCTTACAGTTATAGCATGCAAGGGAAAAAAAACACTTTGGGAATACTGAAGACATTGGGCTGGAACACAGAATGTTTCTTTGTAAAGACATATATTTTAAAAGCAACAAAATAGACAATTTTCTTGAAAGAAGCAATCATTAAAATGTCAAGGAAGGGCTTACCTATGATTTAAAATGCCATGAACCTTTTTTAGGAAAGCACTGCTTAAGGCATTAGAGAAATGGAATTTTAAAAATATAGATGCATATTCATACATTTATGAAAACCCCTCACCTTTCTTGTATTTTCTTGAGTTTCTCAGGATCCGTCTTCATTTTAGGGGTTCCCTTTACATTGGAAAAGCCAGGGAACTCCATTCTGCTCCCATTCTCATTTTGGTTTGGGAACTCAGACACTGCAAAGAACGTAAAAGGTATATTTTCTTGCAGAGACCGCGCCACATGCAAGTGGCCTTGTACATTCATTCCTGATGGGGAGGAGCTGGAAGACTCCATCAAGGACAAGTTACCCTGAGGATTCGGCAAGAGATTGTCTGTATATAATGGAGCCTCCTGAGATGGGCTTGTTGAAGTAACATCTTCTGCTGCCCTGACATCAAGTTCATGTGTGCTATCTACTGGAAAATAACTGCAATTTTCAGCACCAGCAAGTAGATTCCTGTTTCTAATGGAGGACAGTGGTTGACCAAACCTGGAACTTCCCTCCGAGTCTGAACTGGGAACTAAGGTAGATGGTGGGGGCAGGTCTGCCAGAGTATCATCTCTCAGAGTGAAATGTGTGACTGATCCAGGCATGTTATGGGACAAATTCATTGATGATCTTGGAGCTGTCGGTCTACCAGCAAGGAAAGAATCAAGAGGGTTACTAGACTCACTTAAACAGGCTTGCCAGTCTCTTTCATAAGCATGGGTCCAAGGCCTCTCTTCCATAGAGATACCATCATAGGATACATTTTCAGCATTGATGTCATCCTCCAGGCTGGGTTCGGATTGGGTGTCCCATGAATAAGAGGCCTTTTTCTCACTTTCACTGTCACTGCTGTCTTTCCTTTTAATAGATCCCCCATCAGACAACCCAGGGTTTTGAGATATCCTTTGCCTGACAGAAGATTGCTCTGTCACTGGCTCCACTGCATTGCTAATTCTTAAGGAGCCATGGCTGGCCTCACTCCTCCTTATAGAATTCGCTCTGCAGTGTGCAGGATTTTCTTCAGAATTTTTATTTTTGGCCTGAGTGGCCAGTGTCCCAAGGAATCTACTTCTCTTATAACTGGAAGGAGAACGGGGCAGGTGCATGCCAGCCATCAAAAGTGCTTCCTCCACGTGGGTTTCCTCTTCTGTGTCATCATTTTCTCCTCCAGGGTTTGAGGATAAAATGGAATAGAAGTCTTCATCTCGGAACCGAAACGTGGTTCTTCTCGGCCCTCTCAGGGTGCTGGCTGCAAGTGGTATCCCCAAGGACTCGCTCAATTCTTGGGGACTGTGTGTTCCTTGGAAGGCCTGGGGTAGGGCTGGGTGTGGCTCGCTCTGGGAGAGCACGCTTGGGTCTCCTTTTCTGGCTCCCTCAGTGGGGGTGTTTTCCATCACCATTATTACTTGTGAGGATGGGACCAAGTTTCTTCTCTCTCGTGTTGGCCTCTTCAGCTTGGTGTCACTTGCCCATGTTGGGTGTTCTTGTTGAACTATTGGATCTGCATTAAGAATAGACAAGCTTAATCATTTTACTGTAGGTGCTCGCTGATGCAAGACCTTTTAATACCTAATGGGAGGGTCCTATAAGGCAGCCAACAAGCCCTGGAGAGGAAAATGGGCATGGTTAAAGTGGCTGGAGCTACTGGGAGTGTACAGGGGTGTCAGTCTCAGTTTAAAAGTAAAGTGTGAGTCACTCGGTCGCGTCTGACTCATTGCAATCCCATGGACTGTAGCCCACCAGGCTTCTCTGTCCATGGCCTCAGTTTACCACCTACAAATTCTGTTTTGCATACTTGTGGAGTTCAGGTTGGTCCTGGGGCAGCGGAGTGACCCTGAGGATACAGATCTTTTCTGCAGAAACTCTTGGAAGACTGTCCAGCCCCCATATCAGTCAGGGCTCATGATGAGTAAAACCTCTCATTCAATATGAATATGATTTTCATATTCATACCAGTCTTTATTGAGAAGGAAAACCAGCACTCCAGGAATGACTATTACAGAAACTACCAGTGCTGTCCCATCCCAGTTCATTCAACATATATTCAGGATACTCCTGCTTCACACGCAGCTTCACAGAACCTTAAGAAATGCATGGTCCACTGTGGCAGATTGGAGGAAGGCTCTAGAAACTGGTGCCCCATTAAATTGATGGTTGTGGTTACGTTTACTATTCCGTGCAGATAAAATCATAGCTCTCTCATGAAATCACGATCTCCCCTTTGTCACTAGCCCCTAATCAGTTTGTGACCTCTGGCCATGATAGAATTCCTCTCCATTGTCCCCTGAATCTAAAGTATGGGGAGATGTAGAAAGAGAAGAGAGGGTGAGTGCCTAAATGGGTGGCATCCTCTGAGTGTGAAATGGTTTGGTCAAAATTTACCTTGTAAAATTAATGAATAAGCACGACTTATTGAGGGCAGCATGCTAACTGTGCTATATACATTAGGAGGTCACATAACTTGCCAAGATCCTATTTCCAGTAAGTGATGGAGTGAACATTTGAATTCAGGTCTGCCTGATGCTACAGTTTGTCTCCATAACCACTACCCTGTGTTGCTCCTGAAGAAACAATTTCCTTGTGAAAATAAGAATCTACTTCATTCATCACGTGTGAACTGCTGAGCGTTTTTACCCTCATAGTGTGGATAGAACACTGGACCTACTTCTCTGATTCCACTCACCTGTGTTCCCTCTTGCCATCCGCCCTCCTTCCGCCCCACCCTCCCCTCCCCCGTTCCCCTCCCTGCTGTCTTGCAGGGTCTGGTGAGGTGCTACTGTCCTTTTCCTTCAGTTTCTAAAGCAATTCACCCTGTAGGGTGGCCAGCACTCCACAGCTTTGGGAAGGCCTGTGTGGTAACAGCTCAGGCAGGCAAAATGCAAATCCTCTGAGTGTCCAGCTTAGCTAAAGGCCAAGTCCATACGGACTCGCTTTAATGGAGGCGTCTCCCAGGCAGCACCAGTCCTGGTCCCTCTGTAAGCCTCTTTTTATTGTGAACCACATGGGACACTCAGGGACACAGTGAGAATCTTTACTCATTGGCTCTTCTGGAAATCAGTTAAGCTTTCCTATCAGGCTCCTCCTGGGTTTTATAAAACCCAGTAAGAGACGAAGCAGCGATTCTAGGATGCTCTGGGCGTGTGGCTGTGGATATACAGGAATGGAGATTTGTGTCCACCCAGGCTGGGCTGATGGCTTTTTAAAGAACAAATGCTTCTATGTAGCGATCTGAATTCTCCTGATATATATATATATCTGTTGTTGTGCTCGTGTTCAGTCGTGTCTGACTCTTCATGAACCCTGGACTATAGCCCACCAGGCTCCTCTGTCCATGGGATTTTCTAGGCAAGAATATTGGAGTGGGTTGCCATTTCCTCCTCCAGGGGATCTTCCCAACCCAGGGATCGAACTCACATCTCTTGTGTCTCCTGCATCAGCAGGCAGATTCTTTACCACTACGCCACCATATGTGTCTATGTATAAATATGTGTATATTACATGTACACACTGCTATTTTTATTTATTTTTGGCTGCACTGGGCCTTCACTGCTGCATGTGGGCCTCCTCTAGATGCGGTGAGCAGGAGCTACTCTCTAGCTGCGGTGTGGATATCTCATTGTGATGGCTTCTCTTGTTGCAGAGCACAGGCTCTAGCGCGTGGGCTCAGTACTTATGGCACACGGGCTTAGTTGCACAGTGCCATAAGGAATCTTTCTGGACCAGGAATCAAACCTGTGTCCCCTGCGTTGGCAAGCGGATTCTTATTCACTGTCCCACCAGGCAAGTCCATATATATGTTTTTTTTGTGTGTGTATATATATATATATATATATATTTTTTTTTTTTTTTTTTTTTGAGAAAAAGATAATGTGGAGGATTCAGAAGTATAGTCTTTGGTTGGTTACTTTTCATTTTGAATGTGACTGGAGAAGGAAATGGCAACCCACTCCAGTATTCTTGCCTGGATAATCCCAAGGACAAAGGAGCCTGGCCAGCTATAGTCCGTGGGGTCGCAAAGAGTCGGACACGGACTCAAGTGACTGAGTCCAAGGGCCTCAGAGATTAGCTAGCAAGTGCTGAGACCTGAATCTTCTGGTTGTTCCCTGAACACACAGAGCCGCTCCTCTGCCCTGAGTCTGTTTAGTTCAGGCTCCTGGAGACCCCCGCCCCCACCCCCGCAACAGGCTATCAGCTAGCTAGCTAGCCATCTAGCTAACAAGAATCAGCTTGAGCGGCTTCTGAAACCCAGAAACTGGAAACAGCAGGAGCCACAGCTTATTTCACAGAAGCCGCTGACACGGGCCTCTGGGTCAGGAGGAGTCGCAGGCTAAGTGCGGCCCTGCAGCGGTGCAGATTCCAGAAACACCAGGGAGCGCGTCTCCACCCTTCCTCATCATCCCAGCTGCCTCCCTCTTTAAAAATTCAGTCGCTGGTGTGTGTGCGTGTGTGTGTTTCCCCTAAAGGTGGCAGACTGTGCTATTCTATGTTATGCTATTTTAACCCTTTTTCTTGTGTCTATCAAATAGGGAGCAGATTTCATAGCTCCAGGCCTGGGATGACCCCTCGACTGCATATGTCCAGGGATGTAGTTTTCGCAGATCAGGCCTTGCAGATGCTTCTGAGGCCCTGCATGGGCTCCAGCTGTGAGCAGAGGGCCTGCTGTTTCCAGGAACCCCACTAGGTGCGACTGAATGTTGTAGGTGCAATGAGATGAAACCAGAAAAAGCACCTCTCTGCCGAAGGCTGTGGCTTTGTTCTAGACTTCTACATGTGCTTGACCAACAGTTTCATCTGTTTTGACAGCCATAAACTTTTAACTGTTTTCCTCCGATTAATAAAAGTAGTTGATGTTTATTGTAGAAAACTTGGGAGACACACAAGAGGATTGAAGAAGTAAAAATCACCAAGTATCTGAAACTCAGAGGAACATCGCTACTGTTCTGGAATTCAGAGGTGGGTTGCAAACTCAAGACCCCGGGCTATTTTTATTTTGCAGTTGTCTATTTGAACAATGAGTTACTTGCCTTCAGGTGGAGTGTGTCTGGTTGACTGCAAGCATCCTAGCCCTTGTTAGGTACTTCTCTTGCCTTACCCACCTGTCCCCTGAAGACATTTGAATTTACAACCTAGAGCTTGCTTATCTAGAAATACTGTTTTTAAAAACAAAATTGGGTATTGGGTATATACAATTTTCTGTCCTGCTTTCTTTCCCTAAACATTTTTATGTGAGCATTATCCCCTGCCATTAATTATTCTTTAAGAACATGATAATGATTCTACTCTAAGGGTACATTATACAAACCCTTCCCCTGTTGGGTATGTAGATTGTTTCCAGATTTTTGCTGCCACAGATCACACCATGATAGACATCCTCGCTCATACCTCCTTGACTGCAGGTCTTATTTTCTTAGAACAAATTCATAGGAGTGGAATTGCAAGCTCTCTAAAGACTAGGACACAGGTTGCCAAATTCCAGTTTGGACCAAGTGACCCTCCAGGTAGGATATGAAAGCATCTCTCCTAACTGTGGTGGTTACTGGGAATGTATGCTGTGGGCTTGGCATAGCACCTGAGTATCTGTACCTGGGAAATGTTAGTCAGTAGTTTCACTATCGGAGAAGGCAATGGCACCCCACTCCAGTACTCTCGCCTGGAAAATCCCATGGATGGAGGAGCCTGGTAGACTGCAGTCCATGGGGTCGCTACGAGTCGGACATGACTGAGCGATTTCACTTTCACTTTTCCTTTCATGCATTGGAGAGGGAAATGGCAACCCACTCCAATGTTCTTGCCTGGAGAATCCCAGGGATGGGGGAGCCTGGTGGGCCGCCGTCTATGGGATCGCACAGAGTCGGACACAACTGAAGCAACTTAGCAGCAGCAGCAGCAGTTTCACTATCAGTATTGAGCTTTTTTTTTTTTTATATAATTTTGTTTATTATATTTATTTATTTTTAATTTTGGCTGTGCTGGGCATTCATTGCTGTGTGGGCTTTTCTCTAGTTGGGGTGAGCAGGGGCTACTCTCTAGCGGGCCGTGTGTGGGCTTCTCTTGTTGCAGAGCAGGTGCTCTGGGGTGCACAGACTTCAGTAACTGTGGCACGGGCTCAGTTGCTCTGCAGCCTGTGGGATCCTCTTGGATCAGGGATCAAACCCATGTCTTCCGCATCGGCAGGGGAATTTTTCACCACTGAACCACCAGGGAAGTCGTTGAGCATTATTCTAGAAAAAGACCTTAGCCAATTTGGTAGGCCAAATTTCTCTCTTGTAAATTTACATTTACTACTGAGTGAGCTTGAACTTTTTATCTGCCACCCCCCACCCCAGATTTTATTAACCACCTGTATTATTTCTTCTGTGAAACTGTCTGCAGTGCCTCTTCCCCAGTTTTTCTATTAGGTATTCATGTTTTCCTTATTGATTTGTAAGCGCTTTCAATATATTAGCTCTCTGTCACGTTTGCTTTGGATCTCTTGCTGACACAATTCAAACATCTGGCTCCTACTCCAACTTATGCAAACGACTTTATTATACTTATTTATTTATTTATTTTGCAAACTACTTTGGAATGTGAAAAAAAAAAAAGGATTAGAGGCAAGATAAGGAGTCAGGGGTATAATAGAAGATCAGGACAAATTCTCAGTGAATCTCAGCATAATGGAAGATATCTTCTGGGCACACGTGGAGGATTAGATGAGCCTGGTGGGTCAAGGGATGTATGATGCGTGGGGAACCTCACCTTCCAAACAGCAGTTTGGAGTTTACTGAGGACTGTTGGGGAGATGGCAGGAGAAACTAGCGTAGCTGAGTGCCCGCGATATTCAAGTGCTGCTGAGAATAGCACTTGCTTTCGTTATTCTAGCAAGGCAATGAGGTAGATTTCATTATACTTATTTTAAGACATGGGCATTGTAACCCAGACTGGCTTCTTGACCACCCCAGGCTGCACTGCTGGGAGGAAGGAGGGCTGGAATTAGAAGTGAGGTCCGCCCTTCCTGCCAGGAGGCATTAGATCACTGGGGGCCTGTGGACATTGAGTTGTTACAGTCACATGTGCTCTAATCACCCCTAACTTCAAGCCATCCGAGTGTATGTTCTATATTTACTTGTGTCCACCACAGTACACATCGACCTTTTAAGTAAAGGCTCCTGCGCTCAGTGGGTGGTGAGGAAATGTGATGCTCACTGGCTCCCCCAAGGGGATGAAACAGGTGCTTGGCTGGCAAGGTGGGCTGTCAAGTGTCCCCTTCCTTGACGCCCAAGGGGGCTCCTTAGGACCTATTCCTCCTTTGCTTTGCCACAGCAGGAGAGGACAGCGTGATTAGCAGAACAGCGTGGCTCGGGCCTTGGGATGAAAGCTCAGGACCAAAAGAGATGTCGGCCAAACCAGTGTTTTGAAATAAAGCCTATATCCGCCTCTATGTTATTTCTTACACATTAAGATCTTGACACCTTGGATCAGAAGGGAGAAAATCTCTGGGGGAGGTGAATTGTCTGCCATCCACAGACCTCTATCCTCCCCTCCTGGGAGGCGGGTGGGGAACTGCGGCGGGGTGAGACATCCTCAGAGCTGGAAACTACTTCTTTACCCTCCCCCTCCCCCACCCACTCCCATACCTAACACCCACCACCAAAATACCCTCTCCAGAAGCCTAACGGCGGGCATCCATCCACTCAAAACCTTTCATGGTCTCGCTTATGGAGTAATGGCAGAGAAAATGAAAACTCTCCCCGCCCTGCCTTTTCCTACCAGCCTCCCTAGGAGAAAGAAACTGGATCCAATAGTTTGTTTTTAAAACCTTTTAAGTGTTTCATTGTAAGGTACACTCTCTTCACATAAAAAGCACATGGAATTCAGCATGTAACAGCTCAAATCAGTCTCTGAGGTCAGAGATGTATGAGCATCCTTACCTATTCCCCCGAGGGTAGGTACCTTCCCAGGCCGCTGCAGTTTCTGTCTGCTTTTGTTCCCAGACAATCGTGGGCTCTGCATCTCTGGGCTGACTGTCAGTCTCCCCAGGTTTGGCCTCCTCTTCCTTGATAAAATCTGTGGTGCCTGGGCTGCTGAAAAGTGCAAAATCTTTTTAATAATTTTTTATAGGAAAACATCTTCATAGAAAGACTGCTCAGAGGGCCTGTGGTGGGGAAGGAGGTTAAGGGAATAAAAAAAAAAAAACCAAAAAAACAAAAAATAGGAGGCGAGGGCGAAGCTGGATTTGAACCCTGGTTCGATAACCTTGTAACCACATGGGCTTGGACAGATCACTTCCGGGAGCCTCAGTTTTCCCCACCTGTGACATGGGAATAATAATACCTACTTCACAAGGCTCTGATCACCATTCATGAGCACCCCCTGACACCTGCCATGTGGAGTCTGAAGGGGGTCCTTCCTTTTGCTAAGAAATTTCTAGCTTCCAGTTCATAGATATTGGGATGGGCTTGCTGGTAAAACCATCAAGAGCCTTTACCTTTGGGACACACAAAGCCTGGCTCCCCATGTCCTCATCCAAACGTGAATCACAGTCTGTTCTGCACCTACACATTCATATCCTCAGGTTGTTTATTAGCAACTAATATGGCATTCCAGAAAGATTCCAAGCATCTGGGGACCTTTTTTTTTTTTTGCTTGTGTGTTACCCACCACTGGGTGGGGTTGATACATTCCCAGAAAGACAGTAACTGAAGTGCCAAGTCGAATTGAGTTACCGGTAATATATTTTTTTAAAGTCACATTTTGAATTAGGTTGCTAATTGGTATGAATAATCTCAAGTTTCCTCTTCACATGTATTAAGTCTCAGTGCATGTGAGCTTGGGAAAAGGGTTTTGCTGTTTTCCAAGCATCTCTACAAGTTCTCAAGTTCACAGGCAGTTAGATTGTGAATTTCTAGATGAAATGCTTCCAGGAGAATTTGCCTGGCTCATCTCCTCTTGGACAGTTCAGAACTTTCACAAATAGCCAGCAGTCAAGGGGGAAGGGGGTAAAGCTGGGAAGGGTCTCTGAGTTGTATGCAAGAGAACAGCCTTCCTTGGCACGTGAAGATGACTGAATTTATGTCCCACAGTGTAAGTTGTGGTTATGTGGATCTTTTTAAATCAGATTAAGGAAAGGAATGGAAGTTCTCCTTGGCTGCCCGTGAAGCCTGGTTTAAAACAATGATTAGCTACAACCTACTTTCCCTGACAGGCCCTCATTGGGGAACTTGCTAGAAGGGGGAGCTGCCGGTGGTGTGGGTTCCAGCTTAGGGCACGTCAGTGGAGCCCAGAGAGGTTGTGGGCTTGACCAGAAAGAGAATTCTCCAGAAAATGAGAACACATTCTTTGGAGGGTGTAGGATGGTGATTAGACAGGATCTCACTGACTGAGTTGGGAGAGAGGAGGGTGAGAGAGAGGGATGGAGGGCTTAACCGTAGGGGATCCTACCCCCCCACCCCAGGAGCTGCATTCCTCTAGCGCATAGGCTTCTCCCAATCACTTGAGGCCTTATTCCTCTGCAGCTCTCAGAAGTCATCAACTGCCCCCTGCTTAGCACCTGACAGATGGGTGCAGCAGGGCGGGGAAACAGCAGGATCATTCTTTACTGAAGAGGAAACAGGAGGACCAGGGAAGGGGCAGGCTTGGGGTGCAGGCCAAGTCCAATGGATATTCAGGACCTGGCTCAAAGGTCCTTCCCATGAGGATTTTACTTTGATTTCCAGCCGAATATTCAGACTTCCTTCACACCCCAGGCAGCAGCCCTCCTACTCCCCCACCCCATCCACACCCCTACACCCCCTGCCTCCCAGAGGGCCTTTTTCCTCCAGCCAGCCTGCACTAGCTTGCTTCAGCCAGCAGGTCCCTGGAGGTCTGTTTCCTGTTTTACAAGTCTGCTTTGGCCAGAACTTTCAGGGTCCTTAGGGCTTTTAGTATTTAAATATTCCAAGATTGCGTGAGGATTGTGTCTTTTCTCTCCAACTAGACTGTAAGCTCCTTAAGGATGAGGACCCTGTCTTAGCCAGCCTGTGTGTTTTCTCAAACTCTCTGGCAGGACAAACAACCACCACCTAGTATGTTTTATAGGGCTGGAGAAGGTGCATTCAGCTGAAAACTGTGTGGAATTCCAAAAGTAGCACCATTTTTTTTCCCCTTGTGCTGAACACCCCCAGATAACCCAAGATAACAGATTAGTCTATTTTCCTGTTCAAAAAAGTACTTTCTTCAAGGCATCGGATCTCTTAAGTGATTTCCAAAATGATTTCTGTAACCATGTCTCCTCTAATTGAGTTCTCAGCAAACTGAAGTAATGAAACGGAAAAAAACTAGAGATGGTTTGACCGGGTCTGGCAGTGAAGAAAACCTTGCTGGTAGTGAAGCCAGAGTCCTCTGACTTTGGGGAGTTTGAACCTCAGTATCTACAATTGTAAAATGGGAATGTTCTCATTTCGTTGAGTTATCGTGAAGTTTAGCAATAATGTAGGTAGATGGTCTAACTCAGTGTCTGGTGCTTATTAGTTGATAAAAACGGTAACTGCTGCTTCTACCATAAACAGCGATAATAACACTACCAATAATGATTGGAAATCTGATGTCACTCCCCTGAGAGAACTGAATTTGACCAGAAATGTTTTATTATGCAGGCTTTATAGGTTCAGGATAACTTATTCAGCAGCCTTTATTCCTGTGTAATTCTTGCTCTCTTCTTTAATCCTATTATAAAATCCAAAAGACAAATAACAACTCTTTTTATTGTAATTTGTTCAGCAAATGCCTTTTCTGTGTAATAATCCAAGGGCTCACAAAGATGAGTAAGACATTTTGGCCTAAAGATTATAATCTAACTTGGCTGCACCACTGACTTCTTCCCTGTGATACCCTTTTAGGTTCTTTGGAAAGCAAAGTCTTATGAAATATTCCTTCTTTTCCGTCTGCATCTGCAGTTACAAATGAAGGGACCTAAGCTGCTTGCAGTGCAGGAGATCCGGGTTAAGTCTGCAGACTGGGAAGATCCCTGGAGAAGGGACTGGCTACCCACTCCAGTATTCTTGCCTGGAAAATTCCACGGACAGAGGAGCCTGGAAGGCTACAGTCCATGGGATCACAAAGAGTTGGACAGGCTAGCAGCACACAAAGTGCCTAGTTTGTATGTATCAATACATGAATTCCAGTTCCTAATCACCTTACTCACATCCAAAGTGAACATAACCTCAGGCCATGGGGGTCTTTCTAAGACGATCTTCATGGTAGCATGCTACATATATTAATTTTTAGGAAGACTAAATTATACTGACACTAAAAGGTAAAATATAACTTCCTCTCCAGGTAGTAAGACAAAGCCTTTGTCTTACAGAGGATAGAGCAAGTTGTGTTCAAAAGTTTTATTGCCAGGCAACCTATCAACCTGAAGTTTGTCAGTGAATTTTGGGAAGAATGTGGCTTGCTTTGGGCACCATGAAACCCATTCCTTCTAGTATCTGGGCAAAGGGATGCCTCCAGTAGCAAAGAAATCAAACAGCTGTTTACATAGAAGATGTCTGCCTCAATTGTCTTGACATTGCTGGGACACCAACTGTTGACTGAATAGTTGTTAATTTGACCAGCAAAGGGGAAAAAAAAGGTAGAAATCTTATATTTATAAAAGACCCTGATGACTGGAGATTAGTTCAAGATAGTGGAGAAGAAGGGTGTGCACTCACCTCCTCCTGTGAAAGCACTGAAATCACAACTAACTATTGAACAACCATTAATTAGGAGATGCTGGAACACACCAAAAAAAGATACACCACGTCCAAAGTCAAAGGAGAAGCCACAATGAGATGGTAGGAGGGGCGCAATCATGATAAAATCAAGTCCCATACCCACTGGATGGGCAACCCAAGAACTGATGAACAGTTGTATCACAGAAGTTCTCCCACCGTTGTGAAGGTTCTGAGCCCCATGTCAGGCTTTCCAGCCTGGGGATCTGGCAAAGAGACTAGGAATCCCCAGGGAATCTCTCTGTAAAAGTTAGCAGGATTTGACTGTAGGACTTCCACAGGACCAGGGGAAACGCAGTATCCACTCTTGGAGGACACACACAAAATTTTGTGTACACTAGGACTCAGAGAAGCAGCAGTGTGACCCCACAGGAGACTGAACCACACCTACCTGCTAATGTTGGAGGGTCTTCTGCAGAGGCATGGGTCAGCAGTGGCTCGCCACAGGGACAAAGGCACTGGCCACAGCAGTCATAGGAAGTACGCTTTGGCATGAGCCACCCTGGAGATCACCATTAGCTCTACCATATAACCTGCAGATTCCAGGGATGGGTTGCCTCAGATCAACAAACTAACAGGGAGGGAACACAGACCCACCAGACAAACAGATTCAAGTTCTACTGAGCACAGCCCTGCCCTGCAGAGCAAGCCTCAGTTCTATACACCACCAGGTCCTCACAACAGGAAGTTTGCCCAAGCCTCTTAGATAGCCTCATCTACCAGAAGTAAGAAGAACTATAATCCTGCAGCCTCCAGAATGAAAATCATAGAAATGGAAAGGCAGAAGATTATGTCCCAGATGAAGGAACAAGATACAACCCCAGAAAAACAATAAAGTGGAGATAGGCAACCTTCCAGAAAAAGAATTACTCAGAGCAATGATAGTGAAGGTGATCTGGGATCTTGGGGAAAATAATGGAGTCAAATATTGAGAAGATGCAAGAAACATTTAATAAAGATCTGGAAGAACTAAAGAAGAAACAAACAGATGAACGATACACTAGAAGGAATCAATAGCAGGATAACTGAGGGAAAGACAGAATGGTGGAAGTCAATGCTGCAGAACAGAATAAAGAAAAAAGAATGAAATGAAGACATCCTAAGAGACCTCTGTGATAACATTAAAAATACCAACATTTTCATTATAGGGGCCCTAGAAGGACAAGAGAGAGAGAGGACCTGAGAAAATATTTGAAGATATAATAGCTGAAAACTTCCCTAACATGAAAAAGAAAATAGAACTTCAACCAAGTCCAGGAAACTCAGAGAGTCCCAGGCAGGATAAACTGAAGCAGGAACACGCTAAAACACATACTAATCAAACTGACAAAAACTAAAGATAAAGATAAGATGTTAAAAGTAACAAGGGGGAAAAAAAAAGAAAAAGTAACAAGGGAAAATGATAAATGACATACAAGGGTTAACCCAGAAGGTTAACAGCTGATTTCTCAGCAGAAACTTTGTAAGCTAGAAGGGAATGGTATATTTAAAGCAATGAAAGAGAAGAGACTACAACCAAGAATACTCTACCCAGTGAGGCACTTATTCAGATTTGATGGAAAAATCAAGAGCTTTAAAAGTTAAGAGAATTCAGCACCTTCAGTCAACTTTACAACAAATGCTGAAGAAACTTCTCTAGGCAGGAAACACAAGAGAAAGAAAAGACCTACAGAAAACAACCCCCCCACCCCCGCCCGCCGCAGGGCCCCTGACAACTGAGAACCGAGTCCATTTAGTGGCCCGTGTTAATTCCATGCACCTGATCATCCTTTAATTCCTCACATCACTGTATACACAGACACAGTTCTGGATAGACAAAGTCGAAAAGGAAGGTGGAGAGAGAAATACAATTCCTGAACCTGTACCCCTCCCCCACACCATCTCCACTTTATTGCCCAGTGCCTAGGATTGTGCCTGAGAGATGCCTTTTGAATAGGTTTTATTGCCTCTTTTGGATCATGGGCAGAATTACAGCTTAACCGCAAGAGCTGATGTTGCCCTGGTGGAATAGGCAGCCTTCTGTACAGTCACAAATAATAGGCTGTGTCTGTTTGCTGGTCTGAGTATGCTGGGAAATGTGTGTTGTCTCACATCCCCAGAGGAGATCTTAATGAAAGCTTAATTATGGACCATAAATGTGTTTTATTTAGGAACACAGGAGGTGGGATTTTTTTTGATTTGGAGAGATGTAGGGCCTAATAAGTAGTCAGGAAAGAAAACATAAACAGTGACTGAACCCTTTCACTTGTCCCTCCCCGGTGCGGTGCTGAGCGGGCTCTCACATCCAGCGTGGACGTCCCCCACCCAGTCCCGTCTCTGATGCCTCCCTCTCAGGGCCGGCTCTGCGTGCATGGCCATGCCTCTAGGACTACGATCGGACACGGAGGGGCCTGCTGCGTTTCTGGTGGTTATGATCCAAACTGTGCCAGACACAGGCGTGAAGAAATCAAATGAGTCTCGAGAGAGAGAGAGACTGAGAGAGGGAGGATGGGATTTTATTGGTCGCTCACTCCTTTAAGTGCTAGGAGAAGGCTGAGTGAAGTGGCTGCAGCTGTCTGGTCTCCCCCGACGCACCACACCGGCCTGCCGTGGGCCCCCCTCTTGTCCACCTGCCCTCCGGAAGCTTGAGGTTCCCCCCTTCTCTTCGGCTCCACTGTGCTGTGCGCCCTGCCTTGCCGAGGGCCGCTTACCACACGAGGTAGATTTTACTGGGCCGTCGGGGGCCGGGCAGGCATAGCATAGGGGTCTCAATGGGCCTGGGGCTGGAGATGGGGAAGTAGCACAGTGTGGCTGGAGACTCGGGCACGGGGCCCGGGGAGGAAGGAGAGGGGCTCAGCAAGGCGGGGAAGGGGGCTGGAGGGAGGTGTGGTGGGGTGTCCTGGCCCGCCGCTGGGGAGGCAGGTGGCACTAGCGGCAGGAGGAGGCAGCAGTAACTGGTATTGGGCTGCAGGACAGGGGAGAAAGCAAAGACGGAGCAGAAAGGGGAATATTCGACGCAGAACAGCGGGTGCTCGCTGCTGTCACCTGCACAAAAGAAAAAAGCAGTCAGGAGGGAACACTCGCCCGGGGGGCAGGACAATGAATGAATCAAAACTCAAAAAATTATTCCCGAGGGCTGGATGGCATCTCCGAGTGCCCAGCTCCTGCCCGGGAGGCGCCTGGCTTGGGTCTCAGAGTCGCTGAAGAATTAAGCAGGGCAGTGACATCACCATCACCCCCCTTTCCGGCCAGTGTTCTCCGGCGTCCCCAACAGATGCAGGAAAGTTCTTCCCCACTAAGTTCCCATGTGGAAGCTCACGGGCCCTTCTCCTCTCCCACAGCCAGTCTAATTAGCTGTTCTGGCAGCAACATATGGTGGTCTGCGGGGTCTCACTTAGGTAAGCCTCTCTCCCCCGCTCTTCCAGCTGCCCACCCCGGTTGGGAGGTTGTGGTCATGCCCTAATCTGGCCTTTCTGTTGCAGAGGGGAGGCTTGGGGGGAAAAGGGAAAGGAGCAGAGACATCCTGGTGGGCTCACGGGCAGCGAGAGGGAGCAAGCAGGAAGAAGCAGGTGGACAGGAGGGAGGGGTCCAAGTGAAGTTAATGATTTGTTTGCTAACCTCACACTCAATCTGCCATCCTTGTTGGAGGCAGAATATGGGCGCCTGATGGAGTCACGATCCAGAGAGACCCCCCTCAGGCAGGACATATCTCTCCGCTCTGGCGCTCGCTGAGCTGGGTCACCTTGGATTGACGGCTTACCGCCTCAGAACCTGTTTCCTTGCCTGCAAAATGAGACAGGTGTTCTCTCTAGCCCTGTTCCTGCCAGGGTGGTCCTGAGACCACAGCAGTGTGGCTGTCGCCTGGAAGCTGCCTAGAAATGCAGACTTGCTGCCCATTCAAACCTACCGAACCATAACCGGCGGTTTGTTGAGGTCCCCAGGTATTTCTGGAGAATTTTAAAGCTTGAGAAGCAAGGCTATGAGACAGTGGCCCAAACTTACGATGAGAATCACCTGTAGAGCTTGTTAAAAAACCAGCTTTGCGGCCCCTTCATTGGAGAGACATGCTCTGAGTCAGGACAGGCCCCAGGGGTGTGTGTTTTATAAAAGACCGCCCTGGAGATTCTTAGCAACAGAAGAGTTTGGGAAATGCTATGGCTGAACTCGGTTCCAAAGCTAAGAAGCCATCGTTGAAGCCATTACCTATAATGGAGGGCTCTAATCCTTAAGCACTTGAAAGTGTTGTAGGAGCTTACCCATCCATTTCCAAAGGCCTCTCTTGACTCCTGGAGTGGCTCCTACTTCTTGGAACCTTTCTCTGTAGTTGTCTTTCCCTTCCTTCCTCAACTGTTCTTGCACCATCTCTCTCGTTACTCCGTCCACTCTCTCAGGGAAGACACTCTTGTGGTTTCAGCCACCTCTTACTCCCTGCAGACCCTTGGCTTCCTCCTGGTGGCCAGGAGCTCTCTGCTGAGCAGCAGACGTGGGTAACCAGGTGCTTCCTGGCATCTCCTGGCCTGACCAGGATGTTCCTAAAGACAACAGCTACAGAATAAGCCTTGCCTTCTCCTTGATTTCTCAGCCTTGGCCAAGGCAGCCGCCGTTGGCCTAGTTTTCTGGGCCAGAAATCCAAGATCTCTCTGATTCCTCCTTTTTCCTTTTCCCCATTCCTGACCCTCACCAAATTCTGCCAGGCTTACTTCCTTAAACACCCCTCCAGCACAGGCCCTCTCCCTCTGCTTTTGCTCCAGGTCAAGCCCTTCTCAGGTCTCTCTGGGTCCACTGCAGTTGTGGGTAATCTGGTCTTCTGGCTTCTGTCTGCCCTCACCCTCCTAGCCAACCCCCTTCTCTGGTCACAGTCAGCTGCTAACAACGCTGATCTGATAGAGTCCTTTTCCTGCTTAATCCACTGCTCCATCACCCCCAGCATGACATTCAGGGCCCTCGGGAGCCGAGTCCTCGCTTACCTGGAGGGCACCAACTTTACGCTTCCTAACTTGTAGCCTGATCCTGACCCAGAGTTTCTCAAACTCAACCTGTGCACACAGATCTCCCAGAGAGCCTGTTACATGCGGGTTCTGCATCAGTAAGGCTGGGCTGGGGTTCTTGCATTTTTAACAAGTTCTCAGGTGATGCCTCTGTTCCTTGTCTGGAGATACTGTGAGCCCCTAGACTCGTTGTAGTTCCTCCACGTCTGTCTGTCTGTCTGGCCTCTCTCTCTCCTCCCTCTTCCTCGTCCTCTCCCCCACACCTTTGTGTACTCGGCAGCTCCTGCTGGGTGCACCTTTCCTGCTTTAATCTCCCGTGCTCATTCGCTCAGTCCTGTCTGATTCTGTGACCCCATGGACTGTAGGTCGCCAGGCTCCTCTGTCTATGGAATTTTTCAGGCTAGAATACTGGAGCGGGTTTCCCTTTCCTCCTCCAGGGAATCTTCCTGACCCAGGGATCGAACCTGTGTCTCCTGCATTGGCAGGCGGGTTCTTTACCCCTAGCCACCTGGGAAGCCACCTTCCTCCTCTGGCCCTGGCTAAATCCCCTCCTTCAGGATTTTTTGCCCCACAGGCCCCTCCCAACACATCCTTAGAACTCACCTTGGCCAGGGTGTGTTGCTGTCCCACCCTCCCACTAGGCTGTGAGCCCCTGAAGGCAGGTCCTGTGTGTTTGATTCTTGTATCCCCAGTATCTATGTGGTGCCTGGCAGATAAGCAGGCAGTAAGTGAATAGTGAAGTGCTGACTGAATGCATGATGAACAGGAAAACCAAGGCCCCTTGTGCCATGCACTCTGAGATGGTGGGGGCAAGTTGAATGTGTTGCTAATATCCCATAGGTCCTGGGGGTATCGCTGGATGACTTTATTGATAATCAAAGAGTTAAACATTTTAAATAATCAGGTTATGAACTGTCACATCTCAAACTAAAATATCTTTGGTTGAGCTATTCTCTTACACAGATGCTAACCTGGGAGCAGCCTACGGTGTTGGCAGCAGACTTCATAAGTAGAGGGGGTCTTTGGGACTAACCTTTACCTAAAGCCCAGTCTGTACCCAGGATTTTAGTCCTCACGTCTACCTTTTGGTATTGGTAACAACTCCATTTTACTGCTGAGAAAACTGAGTTTGGAGAATTTGCCAGTTAATCTTCATAGGGTAAAGTAGACCAGAAATCTGAACCAGGACCTCAAATTCCAGGCTCTGTGATACCTGTGTCCTTCATTTAGGAGCATTACCATACATGGACTGAGAATTAGGATTCAGCCTATAAATATAGGAGCATTTGCTTATGTCAGTTGTTTTCTAACTTGGGCAGACAGCTTGGAAAGTTGTTGGACGCCGCTGGACTTGCCTGGAAACCCATTCATCTTGGCCTCTCAGGGAATCTTCAACAGAACTGACTTGCCAGGTAAGTTATGAAGATTTGGGATTTGCCCTCAAATTTCTCTTCCTGGCTGCTCTTCAAGTGAATATTTCCCAATCCAAAAGAGACCACAGTTGTCTTAGAGGTGTACCTTTTAAAATATGAGTTTACTGCTTTTTCTTCATTTTAGTCTCCATCATAAGCCCACTCTTAGGCTGACTAGGTCTTGCTACTCCTACAAATCTGTATCTGGTAATGACTAACACTGAACTCAATAAGAAGTGAGGAGAATATCAGAACATTTGGCTCTGTTTTAAAGGGCAAGATTTTGGAAGCAGGCTCACCGGACTCCATCCAGATCACTTTTCCTGGCACATAACAAGAGGGACTCAGCCCGGGCTCCAGGTGAGAGGAGAGGGCAGGCAAGGGCTTTTACTTCCTGTGAGCCTGGCATTGGGGGTCAGGAGCATCTTAGGACTCTGGGTGCCAGACCCCCCACAGCACAATGGCCTTTGGATGGCTCTACATGTCCTGGAAAGGAGAGGCAGCTCCTGTCCAAGTCAGGACAGGGCTGGGAGGTGTTTTGGGAACAGGCAGGAGTCCAGGAGCCGGTGGCCCCACAGCTCAGTGCACTTAATTGGCCTGCTGTCTGCTCTGCTTCCCACTGGTTCCTACAGGTCGATGGAAGGACTCAGATCCTGGGTACAGACTGGGCCTTTGGTAAAGGCTAATCCCCAAGCCTCCTCCCTCTGCTTCTGAAAGAAGAATATGTTAACAGGGCCAGGCTTATTTTTCACTCCACATCCATGTTCACCTTGATTGTGAAATAGGATTTCTGAATCGATTGCATGTTAGGCCCAGCTGAGTCTTGACTCGCTGCCTGAGTTTTTCATGTCTTTTTGGAGGGAAAGCAAATCTCTGGCTTGGTGAATGCTTTCTGATTGTTCATCTTTTTCCATTTGGTGTTTTGCTTTGGAAATTCAGGGTGTAGTAAAAGTGTCTGTGCCTGTGTTTGTGTTAGGTGTTTAAAAGTACAACTCTGATTTTTGGTAAGGGGAAGAAGACTGAGGCGGGGGGAGGAGTTAACATAAAGATAGAAAAAATTTTCTAGTCCATTCTCCTTATTGAATAAAGCTCTTGTGTGCAGGATGCCTTAGTGAAGTGAAAGTGAAAGTCACTCAGTCGCGTTTGACTCTGTGACCCCATGGACTATGCAGTCCATGGAATTCTCCAGGCCAGTATTCTCCACCCAATACTGGAGTGGGTAACCTTTCCCTTCTCCAGGGGAACTTCCCAACCCAGGGATCGAACCCAGGTCTCCTGCATTGCAGGCAGATCCTTTACCAACCGAGTTATCATACATGAGCTATCATATATGAGCTATGGTGCTGGAGGCCGTTCTAATGGTTGAGAATATGTTTTATCATTGAATCCTCACAGCTATGCTAGCAGGTAGGAGCTGTTCTGACTCCCAGGCTCTGCCATTTTACAGATGAGGAAACTGAGGCACAGAGAAGTTACTTTTCAAAAGGACACAGCAAATGAGAAACAGGGCCCAGATGCTAATCCAAGCATTTTGTTGCAAAAGCACTTGCCCACAACTGCACGGAGATAGGGGACAAGGAGAATCATAAGCCAACTCATTTAGAAACAGTTCCATGGAATATATGAATTAATTTAAAATGCATGAATTCCTCCTAAGAGAGTGTGAATCACAATGAAAATCTGAGACCTTCTTGGTTATAAATCTATTAGTAGCGGGTACTGGTGGTTCCTCTCTTGTAAATAGCCGTTTTAGGGATTCCAGGTGATAATTCACATATAAGGATTATAATGGAATATCACTACATAGGTTTGCATGTAAGTCAAGCCACATTCCCCAGCTGAATTATTTTATCCAGGAAAAGTGTGGAATAACACAATATGGAATGTTAGCCTATTAAGCAAAGGAATTCCACTGTCTTAATGGAATTAGTTTTGCGTAGAACTCAGGTCTGACATGGCAAGTTTTGGTAACTCACTGGAATTTTTGGGTGGCCCCCAAAATGCTTTAGAAAATTATTTTCCTGCAGAAGTGGAGGAAAACAGGAGCCTGTGAATTTACCCACTGAATTGGATGGATGTGTCCTAGATACTTTAGGTCCCCACACCTCTTTTTCTATTACAGCAGGGTATTTATCAGAATATTCTGAGTTGTCACCACCACTGGACTCAACTTTGCCTGAATAAACTCTGCTTGTTATTGCCTTGTCCATGGCTCTCATTTCACTGGACTGACAAAGGAATTCTGTGGGTGAGACTACACATGTCAAACGAGTGGATCCCAACACACCAAGACTCTACCTTTAGTTCACCCGAATTAACCCAATTTGCTATAGAACTGAATTGGCTTCTGCGTAACTGACATCAATCAGCAGGGTTTTTATGCTCGCTGGATGGCTGGGCCACAGTGGTCCTGCTCATGGTTGCATAGAGCTCGGACACAGTCTAGAGCTATAACTAATAAAGCTGGTGTTTTAAAATTTATTTATTGTATTATTTTTAAGCTGGTGGATTTTTTTTTTATCAAGGTGGTTTTTAAAGTCTTTTACTCCAAGTGTTGCTTGCTTAGTTGCTCAGTAGTGTCCAACTCTTTGCAACCCTTGGGACTGTAGCCCTCCAGGCTCCTCTGTCTGTGGATTTTTCAGGCAAGAATACTGGATTGGGTTGCCCTTTCTTTCTCCGGGGGATCTTCTGACCCAAGGATCGAGCCCATGTCTCCTCCATGGCAGGCAGATTGCTGCTGAGCCATTGGGGAGGTAACATCTCTTATTTGGTGAAATAATTATCCTTCTGCCAACCTGGCTCTCTTGCCTATACCTTGGTGCTTTCCAGCCTAGTAATTCCTCAAATTTGAGGTTTTATAGAATGGAAAGTGAGTTAATTTTCCTTTCCTGTCAGTGTTGTAAGTTCCATATGGAGTTCACTCAGTTGGAAGAACATCTGTGTTAATCAGACAAACTAAACGTGGAATGGGCCTGAACTGTCCATTTGAATGATTTATCTCTGCAAAGGACAAAACACAGCATGCAAATGGCTACCCAGTTTTAGCAAGAAGGCTAAAAATTATAACGAGTGATTACAGCTCCATTATTTAAACTTAAATTCAATTTTTTAAAAGACATCCTCAGTTTGATCCATGACAGCGTGTATTTGAAATATTTGAGGAGTGATCTTATCTGCCCTATTTCATTCTTAAACAGTCGAATTAAAAACCTAATTCCTACTAAAACACTTCAAATGAGCAGTTGTTAACTAGGAAGAAACATGAGGTCACTTCTGAGCATGATATAGGTTTTCCACTCTCAGAGAAGGAGATGTGGACAAATTTTAATGATGGAGCCTAAGACAGTCATAGGCAAGAACATCAGTGAGCATGTGACCAAACTTATTCCACACACATTACAATGGAGAAGCCTGCTCACACATCTATTTTCAGCCAATGGAAAGATAGGAAAGATGCTCTGGGCTAAGACGACCAATATCTGTGGTTACAGCATCAGGAGTGGCAATAGTGTCCACTGCTACTGGTGGGTCTCTCCCCATTACCCTCAGCCAGAACTAGAATTTTTGCTTGCCCCAGGCAGCGGTGAATCCAGAGGAGCTGGTGAAGACTCTTAATTGGATGGGGTGTTAAGCCATGTTTATCCTTCCTTCACCCATTCATTGTACCTTTTGCTATAAAAGCACCAAAGGTGAAAGAAAATTTGGCCAATTAAATAGGAAAAGGAGTTGTGGCTTTGCCTGAAAGGACATCATTTCAGAAGTCAACTTTTTTTCCCAACTTCATTAAAGTTATAAAATATGCCTAGTTAATCTGAGAGCTGCCATTGTCTAAAAATGCATCGAGACTTAACTGGATGGGTGGTTGCAGAACAGGAGCTATTTAGGATTAGAAAGTCATTGTGCTTTTAAACAAATTGCATGCTATTTACGAATTCTCGGGCAGTTAATCTGGATTGTTTCCATTCCATTGCAAGCAGAAGATGGGCCTTTCTGCCTGGCTATCCCAACTTCCACGTCAGTTCCCCAGAGGAATCAAGTTTGTCCTACAGATGTTAGCTCTAATGGAGATGAGCCTGAGGGACTCTAAACTTCCGGCTACATTTATCCCCTCTCTGGATACTATTAAGTCGCTCCTGCTTGAAGCAGAGGATGGGTCTTTGCTTCAAAGGCAGCTAAAGAGTGAATTATTTACCAAATTGCACAAAGGGGAGGATTTATCAAGGCTCCCCTTCTTTTCCCCAAGAGAGGACAACCACAGAACTAGAAGACTTTATTACTCTCTTTCTCGGCAGTAAATTATGCCATTCAGATGCATTTGAAAGCTTCCCTTCATGCTCTGGATTGAGTCATAAAACTTGATACCTGGGGCCAAATGCCTTTATCCTCCCAGAAGGGTAACAAAGGTGAAAGGGCAGCCATTCTGAGCCAGTGCCACACAAAGGCAATGAGTGGGCAGAATGCGAGGGCAGTGGAGACCCTTACTCTGCCTACTTCACACCTCTTCAACCTGATGTTCTCTGAAATAAATCTGATCACTAGCAGATCATCAAACCCTCCAAAACCTGAATGAGCCACATGGAAACCACTGGGTTGTCATCGGACCACCTATCTGATTGTTGTCCTTAGTGTGATGCTAGACTTAAAAAAGCTTGTGAATTTCAAAACAAAACAGAAAACCATCACTCACCTTTTAGATTTTGTGTATTTCGATAAATCTGCCACTCACCTGGAGGGGGTTTGCTGGGGCCCGCTTTCTCTGATTTCTTGGGAGTCATGGTACTCTTATGTTTCTGCTTGACTGAGGTTTGGTCAATTGCTGGAAGTCTAGAATCGGTCTTACAAGCAGAACTCGTGGCAGATAATCTTGGTTCGGCTTGAGCATCCTCATCACCAGAACTCTACCGAAAATGAAAGGTCAGATCTGAGTATCAGTGATCAACAGGTCCTTTTTGCTGGGCAGAGGAAAAATAGACAAGCCAAATGCAGCAACCTCTCAACAGAGATATCAGAGTGTCTTGCCAGCTCAATGTGCCCTTTTCGCCAGTCAGATTTTCATGGACTGGGCATAGCAATTTAGAAATAATAGCAGAGTTAATGAGTCTATTTGGTAGGACATTATGAAAAGAATGAATTCCTGACCCTTAAGTAATTGGATGACCAATAAACAGCTCATGTTAAAAGCTGCACATGAAAGCATCCATGCATTTAAACTTCTTGCTATTTGTTATTTGAACTACTCCAGGGTGGGTGAGGAAGAACCATTCCTTATGTTAATCATATAGTTGATAATGAAGAGGAAATTTAGAGATGTATGTTGGGACTGAATAAATGAGACCTCAGTTTATGCTCTGAATTATCAGGTGCAACATAAGACCAGATTAATTTTTTAAGAAAGCCCCTACTTGTCAGTCTGCTGTAAAGAAGGTAAGGTAGGAAAGGTAGGAAAGTTGCTCTGGGCTAAGACAACCAATATCCATGGTTACAGCATCAAGAGCAGTTAATAGTGTTCACTGCTACTGATGGGTCTCTCCCCATCACCCTCAGCCAGAACTAGAATTTTTGCTTGCCCCAGGCGGTGGTGAATCCAAAGGAGTTGGTGAAGAGACTCTTTTTTTTTTTTTCCATTTATTTTTATTAGTTGGAGGTTAATTACTTTACATGCATGGACAAATCATGACTCACGTGGTGTCAGAATATCTTAACACAGCCTTACAGATGCAATGAAATCTGCCTGCAGTGCAGGAGACCTGGGTTTGATCCCTGGGTTGGGAAGATCCCCTGGAGAAGGGAATGGCTACCCACTCCAGTATTCTTGCCTGAGAATTCCATGGACAGAGGAGCCTGGCAGGCTATAGTGCACGGGGTGGCAAAAGAATTGGACACAACTGAGCAATTATCATACTTTGACACACTTAGAGTGAAAACAGCATACATAATTAGGAGAAACTTGGTCTTGAAGGTGATTTAAGTCCTGCCTTATGGTCCTAGGTCCTGGTGTTCATATGATTTGCTAGGTGATATGCTCCGTGGCAGATAAAACCAAAGGATTGCTGCCCCTCCTTCCAGGAAAAGGGTCACTAAATACTCCTGCATTGCACAATGGTCTGTATTGGCAAGTCCTCTGAAAATGTATTCCTCTGTCAACACAGAGTGCTAAATTAATGCCCCCCACGTCTCTCCAGTGGTGGCAGTTTGTATTGATCTTGCTCCCTGTTCTCGCTGACAGTTGTGGCATTTTCATTTTAAGCCACCTGACTCAGGAAAATACTTTGAATAGCTTTGAATTATTGGGTGCAATGTAAGACAAACTCAGCTCTCAAAACAGTCCCCTACCTGTCAGTCTTCTATAGGGAAGTCAGTACAAATCTACAGGTGGACAGATCATTCTTCTCCGGATTATAAATCATGTTTGGTAACTTAGAGCCTGGCGACAGCCTTCCAACAAATAATTATTGTTTCTCTCTGCATTTTCAGAAAACAGACCACCCTCAGATAAAGGGATGAGAAGAAGGAAAGGACATAATGAGTTGCTTGTTCTCCCTTTTCCCTTGTGAATCTGGAATTTAATAGAAATCCTTGATAATGATTCTGAAATGTCAAAGATGAAACATGAGGTCATTTCTGGGCATGAGATAGGCTTCCCATTCTCAGAGAAGGAAATGTGGGCAAATTTTAATGATGGTGCCTAAGACGGTCATAGGCAAGAAGAACATCAGTGAGCATGTGACCAAACTGCCACACACTTACATTAGTGAATGGAGAAGGCTGCTCACACATCTATTTTCAGCCAATGGAAAGGTAGGAAAGATGCTCTGGGCTAAGACAACCAATATCCATGGTTACAGCATCAAGAGCAGTTAATAGTGTTCACTGCTACTGATGGGTCTCTCCCCATCACCCTCAGCCAGAACTAGAATTTTTGCTTGCCCCAGGCGGTGGTGAATCCAAAGGAGTTGGTGAAGAGACTCTTTTTTTTTTTTTTCCATTTATTTTTATTAGTTGGAGGTTAATTACTTTACAATATTATAGTGGTTTTTGTCATACATTGACATGAATCAGCCATGGATTTACATGTATTCCTCATCCAGATCCCCCCTCCCACCTCCCTCTCTACCCGATTCCGCTGGGTCTTCCCAGTGCACCAGGCCCGAGCACTTGTCTCATGCATCTAGCCTGGGCTGGTGATCTGTTTCACCCTAGATAATATACATGTTTCGATGCTGTTCTCTCGAAACGTCCCACCCTCGCCTTCTCTCACAGAGTCCAAAATTCTGTTCTGTACATCTGTGTCTCTTTTTCTGTTTTGCATATAGGGTTATCGTTACCATCTTTCTAAATTCCATATATATGCGTTAGTATACTGTATTGGTCTTTATCTTTCTGGCTTACTTCACTCTGTATAATGGGCTCCAGTTTCATCTATCTCATTAGAACTGATTCAAATGAATTCTTTTTAATGGATGAGTAATATTCCATGGTGTATATGTACCACAGCTTCCTTATCCATTCATCTGCTGGCGGGCATCTAGGTTGCTTCCAAGTCCTGCCTATAGTAAACAGTGCTGCAATGAACATTGGGGTGCACGTGTCTTGAAGAGACTCTTAATTGGGTGGGGTGTTAAGCCATGTTTATCCTTCCTTCACCCATTCATTTGTAACCTCTTGCTTTAACAGCACCAAATGTGAAAGAAAGTTTGGCCAATTAAACCATGCCTGAAAGAGCTGGACACAACTAAGCAACAAACAACAACAAAATTATATTTGGAATCATGCACTTGCTTTTCAAATGCATCTTTCTCTGCTTCCTGGTTCTATCAACCTGACTTCCAGTTCTGAATCCCTATATTTTTCTTTTTTTTAACTTTTTATTTTATATTGGAAGATAGCTGATAGTTTCAGGTGGACAGCATAGGAACTCAGTCATACATATTACGAGTATGATAATCACTCTTGGGTCCAGAAATTACAGCTGAAAGTGAGTGTTTTGTCAGCTGGAAACTAAAACCACAATGGAAAGAACTAGAATACTTGTAAATGCCCTACTGGGTCTTTTCCTGCTTGCTTCATTGACTAATCTTAAGCCAATCACTTCAACATTTTGTATCTTCATTTGTGTCTTATCATGTACTCAGCCTCATGCATCTCTCTCCTGAAAACCCATTATATTATCCAAGGAGGATGAGCCTTGGGTGAAAGGAGTTGTAGTAACTCATTCTGGCAATAAAATGTAATATTAATATATAAGGCTGTAGCCCAGCATCCTGGGAGTGAATCCTCACTGTTACACATAGTGACTGTGTGACGTAGGGTTAGTTTTAGTTAGTTCATCTCTTTACCTCTCAGATTTTCTCATCTGTGAACAATAGTGCTTTCCTTTCGGTGGTTCTCTGAGGACAAAATAAGTTAAGATATGTTTATTGCACTTAGAACACTGCCAGGCACAGAGGAAGTGCCATGTAAGTGTTGGCTTTTGCAATTAGCCATTCATGTTAAGCCGTTTAAACAATTAACTAGCTAACTACTGAACATTAACTGCTTGCTGTTGAAACCAAAACCATAAGCCCCTCTGAGAAATTCTAATGGGTCTTCACGTATTTCAAAGAGCAATGGACAGCAAGGTGGGGCAAGTCCTACACCAGACTCTTGATTTCTTCCAAAGGCTGTATAATTTATGATTGTGACATAAGTAGCCAGTTGACATTTATCTAGCCTTAAGAAAAATATGGTACAATTTCCCTTTCAGACAGTAAAGCTCTAATGGAAAATATTTAACATTTAAAGATTATCAGACGATAATAATTAAATTACACTGATTTAAAGCTGATTTTAAAACGATGTCTCCTCCTCTTGCAATTTTAAAGAGCATTTACAATTTTCATTTCTTCTCCCTTATGTTCCTATGTTGAAATGTCACATGGAGGTTGGAGGCAACAGCACATTGCTATTCCTTTAAGAGGAAGAAAACTAGCTCTGTCTTTCAAAATCAAAGCCTGAAACATGAAACAAAAACAAACAAACAAACAAAACAGAAAATCCCAGACTAAATTTTCTCTTGGTAATTTGAAGAGTCCTAAGAAAGCCATGTTAACTAAAGAAACTATTGTTGAAATTAATATGTATATAGGGTATTATGATTTTTGTAATTAACATTTTTCAAAGATTCCCCAGCTTGCTCTTTGGGCATCGTCCATAACAAAGTTGAGATATTACCTTACTCAGAGCTAGAATCTCTCAAAAGTTCAGAAAGGGGCTTCCCTGGTGGTCTAGTGGCTAAGACTCCATGCTCCCAATGCAGGGGGCCTGGGTTCAATCCCTGGTCAGAGAACTAGATCTTACATGCTGCAACTAAGAGTTTGCATGCTACAACTAAGACCCATCACAGCCAAATAAATAAATAATATTAAACAATTTTTAATCAAACCAATTAAAAAAAAAAAGAAAGTTCAGAGAAAAACTCATACAGGAAAAAGAAATTTACCTTAGGGTATGTAAGTGGCACTGGACACTGAAGTAGGACTTTGAAACATTATAATGGTTCTGGTTAGACCTTCTGGAAGGTGGAGACCCAAAAGTTGGGAAGTGGGATACATTTTCTCAGGGATGTGAGAGTGACTGGATCTTTAAACAAGGACCTACTGATGTTGAGTCTGAAACGGCAAGGTGACACTGAACAGAGATGATCAGAAGGGCAAGGAGACAGAAGTAGTCAGGAACAGAGAAGATCAAGTCATTTTCCAGCTCTTGCCTGATGGCTCATTTCCAAGACCTAAGGAGCTGCTTCTCAACCGGTATGCCACCTCCCTCCCTCCCGTTGCTGAATTCTGATTGATGTGTGCAAATCCCATTGTAGCCACGTGTCATGTGACGGATGGAAGGCTGAGCTGAGTGGATCTTGTGACCTAGTGTAGAGATCAGGACATGACCTGCTGTGAATAAGAAAACAGGCAAAGAGCAGTGTCAGGCTGGTGTCAGAGAAAGCCAGTGTGCTTGTTACAGCTGAAACAAAGCATTCTCATGAGATTGTGAAAGAGAAGGATCAAGGTCGTGAAACTCGACGCTCAAACAGTGATGACACGGGAAGGGTGGCCAGGGGACTGTGGGTGCAAACGTGTGTCTTCCGAGCGGTGTCCCCAAAGTCCACATTCCTACTGCGCCTCAAACACAAAAGCTGCCTTTGGAAATTGAGGGCAGCTTGTATAAATATAGCACTGGCCAAGAAGTTCATTCCAGTTTTTCTATTACGTCATATGGGAAACCCCAAATGAACTTTCTGGCCAACCCAATAGCATTCTGGACAGGATGGGTACCTTTATGAATTCAAGAAATATAAAGTTAGCAGGTTCTATGCAGTCTCATAAAGCTGGCTAAATGTTTTCTCTTCTAGGGGAAAAAAAAAAAAACAAACACACAACTGTCAGGGCAGCAATCCCTGGGTTGGGAAAATCCCCTGGAGAAGGGAATAGCAACCCACTCCAGTATTCTTGCCTGGAAAATCCCATGGACAGAGGACCCCAGTGGGCTACAGTCCATGGGGCCATAAGAGTCAGACACTGCCTTAAAAGCTAAACCACCACCAAGGGCAGCAAAGTGCTTTCCATGTGCAGGACAATTTTGAAATTGCTTACCAGGATTGTAAACTTGAACAACAGTAAAGAATGGATTAGTAATTTTGGGGGGTGGGATTTGGACTTGGGTACCACTCACCTAATAAACTGTGGAAAATTCTGAAAGAGATGGGAATACCAGACCACCTGACTTGCCTCTTGAGAAACTTACATGCAGGTCAGGAAGCAACAGTTAGAACTGGACATGGAACAACAGACTGGTTCCAAATAGGAAAAGGAGTACGTCAAGGCTGTATATTATCACTGTGCTTATTTAACTTATATGCAGAGTACATCATGAGAAACCCTGGGCTGAAAGAAGCACAAGCTGGAATCAAGATTGCCAGGAGAAATATCAACAACCTCGGATATGCAGATGACACCACCCTTATGGCAGAAAGTGAAGAGGAACTAAAAAGCCTCTTGATGAAAGTGAAAGAGGAGAGTGAGAAAGTTGGCTTAAAGCTCAACATTCAGAAAACTAAGATCATGGCATCCGGTCCCATCACTTCATGGCAAATAGATGGGGAAACAGTGGAAACAGTGTCAGACTTTATTTTTTTGGGCTCCAAAATCACTGCAGATGGTGACTGCAAGCCATGAAATTAAAAGACGCTTACTCCTTGGAAGGAAAATTATGACCAACACTAGATAGCATATTAAAAAGCAGAGACATTACTTTGTCAACAAAGGTCTGTCTAGTCAAGGCTATGGTTTTTCCAGTGGTCATGTATGGATATGAGAGTTGGACTATGAAGAAAGCTGAGCACCGCAGAATTGATGCTTTTGAACTGTGGTGTTGGAGAAGACTCTTGAGAGTCCCTTGGACTGCAAGGAGATCCAACCAGTCCATCCTAAAGGAGATCAGTCCTGGGTGTTCATTGGAAGGATTGATGCTGAAGCTGAAACTCCGATACTCTGGCCACCTCATGTGAAGAGTTGACTCATTGGAAAAGACCCTGATGCTGGGAGGGATTGTGGGCAGGAGGAGAAGGGGACGACAGAGGATGGGATGGCTGGATGGCATCACCAACTCGATGGGCATGAGCTTTTTTTTTTTTGGACATGAGTTTGAGTAAACTCTGGGAGTTGGTGATGGACAGGGAGGCCTGGTGTGCTGCAATTCATGGGGTCACAGAGTTGGACATGACTGAGCGACTGAACTGACTGACTGACCACTCACCTAAATCCCACCGCTTCTTTACCCTGTTTGTGTCTCCCACCTGAAGACGTGGCTGCCAGATGCGGTTGGACGAGGCCAGGCTCAGCAGGAGGCGCTTTTGGGAGTCAGCTGGGCTGTCATGTGCATGAATTTCATGAGCTGTTGTCTCTGCCAACGATGGCTATAGAGAATGCGCTCCTGTCTGCCATCTTTTCTTTGATTCTCATGCTAGCAAGTTGGAATGGTCCTGTCTGAGACACTGACCTGAGAGCAACAGTGGCCTTAGGGGTTCACATCTTCATAGTCTTTGATCACCTTTGGGGCTGCTCTCTGAAGGAGAGGCACTGTGGGACTTTAATAGAACCTGCTTCTTGTTTACGAGACATCCCCCTGGGGAAGGGCCTCTGGGTGAAAGCTTTGCAAGCTACTGAAATGGCAAACGTGACCTGTTTTATGACACTCGCTAGTATTTCTTAAACCCAACTGAATCCCTCATGTGCTTCGGAAATCAGGGTTGGTTTACATGGGTGGTAACCATACATTTTCATGCTTGGGGGACAAGCGAATGTAGTGTTCTCTGAGATGGAGTTCAGTGTGGTGGGCAGTGAGTGAGGAAGTGGCATGTGGCCAGGAAATTGTTGGATTTAAAAAATTTGGACACTCCAGTACAGTGTTCTGTAGCACACCGAGGCCGCGCTCTGTGAGAGGAGCATCTGAAGAACGTGAAAGATGGCCCTTAAGTGGAGGTCATCCATGAAAATACCTCCTACTCGAAACAATAAGTCATAGAACATTTAATTGAAAGTCATCAAATGTACCTACTGTGTCTTCAGCCCCCACATACAAATAAGGTGCTTGCAGTGTGTGCATGCTCAGTCATGTCCAGCTCTTTACAACTCCATGGACTGCCAGGCTCTGCAGTCCATGGGATTTCCCAGGCAAGAATACTGGAGTAGGTTGCCATTTCCTCCTCCAGGGGATCTTCCCAACCCAGGGATTGAACCTGCATCTCTTCCATCTCTTGCATTGGCAGGTGGACTCTTTGCCACTGCTCCATCTGGGAAGCCCGTGCTTGCAATGGGAGAGGCGCAATACTAGCCATACTGCAAAACTATGTTTAGTTAAGTGATAAACTGGGTGGTACCAATTCTAAATTTCAAAGGTATTCACAGCAAAAAAGAAAAAAAGAAAACAAGAAGTTAAGGGATGCTTCATGGAGGAGGTGGTATTTGCTATGAAAGACTGATAGGAACTGGCTTTGGCTGGAGTCAGCACAGGCGCCAAGGTGTGGATAGAATGAGACACATGTGGTGTGATCCTCAGTGATGCACGTGGCCAGAACAGAAGGCATGGGGAGGAGAGGTAAGAAATACAGCTGGCTGGCACAGTCCCCCACACATTTCGGGGGTCTCTGAGATTCAAGCAAAGGATGGAGAATCAATGCATTGGAGAATAGGGTCCAAATGAAGGTTTCTGAGTTGAAAGCTGTCATTTTAATGTGGTATTTGTGGTTAAGATTAGTTTGTATGTTTCTTTCAGGGAGAAAAAAATGAAGCATCCAGCCAATTTGCCAGTGAAATGATGTTTTTGTAGTTTCAATGGCTTATTTTCATAAAATGTAAGTCTTTTCTTTATTGCAAGAAAAATGCATGTTCATAATGGAAAACTAAAGACAAAGAGAGAAATTTTAAAGCATTCAAAGCTCCATTAACCTTGGAATAAAAACTGCAAATCGCTTGGTCTGTGTTGTTTCAGACCCCTTTTTAATGACTCTGTTGGAGACTGCTAGCTTTCCACTGAAATCCCTGCTCAAGTGATAAGAGCTGCAGCTGGGATGTGGCTGCACACCTCGAACTCAGTGACTCAGTTTCCCGCACAACGAGGTGTTGCCCCAGGAGGAAAGGCTCCCTAATGGGGTGGGAGCAGGAGTGATGTGTGCGGCCTGCTTCAGAGATCATCTCTGGCCCTGCACCTCAGCTGAAAAGGCAACAGCTTTGAAAGTCATGTGTTAAACAGAAACACCACAGGCCTGAATCCCTGTGAGTCCTAGTGGAGGAGAGATGCCTTCTGATCCGGTTCAGCCAACCTGGGCCGTCATAGGTGCAAGAGATAAACCTCTGTCTTGATTGAGTCGCCACATTTTTGGTCCCTTTGTTAGAGCAGCTAACATTACCTTACACAGATGTTTATGCATCTGCATAAATGTTTCTTTTCACAGAAATAGAATTGAACCACACTTTACATTGTCACTTAACAATACATTGCATCCATAGATACCTTTCTACAATTTTTTCAACGTTATTTTGAAAAATTTCAAATCTATGGAGAAGTTGAAAGAATAATAGAAATAACATCCATTATCCTTCACCTTGCCAATTTGCTTTCTCTCTCTCTCTCTCTCTCTCTATATATATATATATATATATATATATAATTAATATATATATTCTTTTTCCAAACAATTTCAAAGTGACTGGACTTCATGATACTCTACCCCTAGATACTTCAACATGCATCTCCTATCAAAATAGCCATTCTCCTACAAAGCCACAATACAGTTATCCTATCCAAGAGAATTTAATAGTTTCATAACATCACCTAATATCTAAAGCATATTCAAACCAAACTGTCACCAAAATGCTTGTTTCGATCTACCATCCAATGAAGATACACCAGTTGTGTGCACTTGTTATGTCTCTTTAGTTCTCGACCCTTTTTGCCTTTTCATGATTTTTACTGTTCGAAAAGTCTCAGCCTCATAGAAGGTTGTGTGTTTTGGATTTGTAAGCTTTCTCATAATAAAATTCGGGTTAATTGTTTTGGGTAAGAATATTCCATGGGTGGTGGTATCCATCTTTGTAACATCACCTCAGCACCAAACAACGCTATTTGGTCTCTAGGGTAAGGAGCTGACTACTAGATTTCTCCAATATAAAAGTGTATTTTTCCCTTTTGTAATTAGTAGGTAATCTATGGGATGATTCTTTGACACTAAATAGCCTATTAATTACACATTTTTATCCAATAATTTTAGCATCTTTTGATGTGCTTTGCCTGAATTGATAATTACATCAAAGTAGTGAAAGGATGATTTTTCTATCATTTCTTCTACAATTATTAGCTGGTATTCTTCTCTAAAGAAGAACTTTCCTTTCCTCCCTTCTTACTTGTTTACTTGTTTGTTATCATCATTGTGGTCTCACAGGCATATTTTATTTAATTATCTCATCACATTTTTTGAGGCTCAAATTATACTAGAAGTGCTGAATGGGAATTCATTCTAGTCTGCTGTTGACTTGAGTCTCTGAGCACTTCTTTGCTTTCTGGTACAGTAAAATTTCATAGCCTAACCTTGTACTTTACCTGGCTCAGACCTAGAATCAGTTGTTTTCCCTGTAAGCTCCGGTTTCTTCTAGTTTAGAAAGCTATTTAGAAATCAATATCTGCTTGCTATGTGCATTCATTGCAAATAGAGGGACAGTATTCCTAAGTCTTTTCAGTGGAATTAATTAGAAATATGTATTTTAAAAATTATGAGCTCGCAGAAATATTTAAAGTTAAAATTAAAGACCTTATGGAATTTCCTCTTCCTTTCTTTTATTTTCTCTCTCATATTTAAAATCTTTATTCCTCAGTTATATTAAAACATTTATTAATTTGTTTTACTCTGCAATACACATGAAATAATTTCAGAATCACAATACAATGTTACTCTAACAAACCCACTAAGTAAAGTTTATTCTTTCTTAACAGTTCTCTTTGTCTTTACAATATATTCACATTGTATGGCTCTGTCATAATTATTTCTGTTGGTCATTTAGGTTGCTTCCAACTTTTTCTATGGTAAATGATGCTATGATGAATATTCTTATGTATTTATGCACATCATCAATTATTTTATTTCTGAAGTGGGAATTTATATTGGTAGATTAACAGTATCACAAAGATTTACAAATTTTTGTTCCCAAACTGTCCTCCAGAAATGCTGTATTAATTTACATTTCCAGATGTACATGCCAGATTCTACAAATATTCTCCAACTACATACTATCTTTTAAAAAGAATCTTTGTCATCTTGGGAAAATACTGTAATTTGTAACTTGTATGTAATTTTAATTTAATTATTAAATAGGTTCATTTATTTAGCTCATCTGTTTAGAATCTGTATACCACCTATTTCTAAAAAGGGTCTGAAATGACTTAAAAGCTGAACTGAAGAGAGTGTAAAAAAAAATAGGAAAAGGCAAAACTAATTTATGGTGAAAACATGCAGAATAGTGGTTGCCTCTAAGAGGGATGGGGCAGGAATTGACTGGGAAGGGGCTTGGGGTAATGGAAACTCAGTGGGGGTTCAGGTTATATGGTTACAAGCATTTATCAAAACTCATGAAATACTACTCTTAAAATCTGTATAAGTCACTGCAGGTAATTTTTACCTCTAAAATTTAAAAAATGGGGAAAAAAAATAGAACAAATCAAATCGCAAAAACCGTAAACAAATACTCAACTCTAGCTAATGATGTATGTGTGTGTTAGTTGTTCAGTCGTGTCTGACTCTTTGCGACCCCATGGACTATAGCCCACCAGTCTCCTCTGTCCATGGAACTCTCCAGGCAAGAATACTGGTGTGGGTTGCCATTCCCTTCTCCAGAATGATGTACTGGGTTGGTCAAAAAGTTTGTTTGGGTTTTTCCATAACATCTTATGCTGAAGTTTTTTGGGGGGAAGTAGGTAGAGTACTGATGTCTGCAGCTTACTTTGAAATGCACCTAAAGACAAGATGGCTCAATGGATGGATAAGGGGCTAGATACGTGATAAAGCAAGTGCGCAGAGCGTCAGCGCTGTAGTGTCTAGATGGTGGGGATGTGGATATTCATAGTACAGTTCTGCCAGCTTTTCCATAGTTTAGAAGCTCCTGGTAAAACACTGGAGGGAAATGGAGCAGCACTGCCGATGTAGAAGTACAGGTGTTTTCAGAGCTGCTGGGATAAATGAGGTGCTTTAGGGAGTGCTGCTGGTCTTCTGTTGCATGGTTCATCACAGACATTCATTTCTTTAGAGTGAAAAATCTTGGCCGGGACTTCTTTGGTGGTCCAGTAGTTAAGAATCCACCTTCCAAGGCCGGGGACACAGGTTCGATCCCTGGTCTGGGGAGATCCCACAGGCCACAGAGCAACTAAGCCTGCACCCTGCAACTACGAAAGCCCATGAGCCACAACTAGAGACCATGTATGCCGCAATGAAGGATCCCTCACGATGCAACAAAGATCAGTAAGTTAGACCCAACACAGCCAAATAAATAAATACATATTAAAAAACAATCTTTCTCTTCATGGTATCATCAGGTAACAATGAGCGATCAATGATCAATTCAGCAAAGTCAATGTAAGATGAATTTTAAAAGAAATGTCTTATCTTACACTTGGTGCTTTAGGATGAGCATACAGTTACACTAACAGGGACCCTCCCATGGAAAAGGCAACATAGCTACTTATGTTGGGAATATGAGAATAAGGAGTCAAAGACTGCCCTTACAGAGCTGACAGGGACTTCCCTGGTGGTCCAGTGGTTGTGACTCTACATTTCTGTGGCAGGGGGCATGAGTTTGATCCCTGGTTGATGAACTAAGATTTCACATGCTGTGTGATGCAGCCAGGAGAAAAAAAGAAAAGAATGAAGGGCCAGGCTGGGAACTTTAGCACTGGGCCTGTTGATGGGCAGCCAGAGTGAAGTGGGTTACATTGTGAATAGGAAGTGCATCTCATTTTAGGCATTTGAAAATATTATTGTGAGAAGAAGATGCAAAGAAGTCATCTTTATTGCCTAAGAAGCCTGAGACACAAAACCAGGATTAACTCCCAGGTGTAGAGTGAGAAGAGAAGCAAGCCTGGAGAAATCCCAGGACTGGAGAAGGGAGGAGCGGGAGAAGCCAGGAGAGAATCAGGAGACTGTGGCTTCGGAGAAGCTCAGGGACACAGCATTTCAAGGAGTGTGGAGTGGCCAGGAGAGTCAGAGCTGCCGAGAGGTGGAGCACAGGAGACCTTCTGCACCACGGACGTGGAAGGCACCTGACCAAGAGCCAGTTCTGTGGAACGATGTGCATGGCAGCCAGGTTGGAGTGGGTTGCGTTGTGAGTAAGAGGTGGGGAAATGGAGTCAATCAGAATAAATGATTCTAAGAACCTTGACTGTGAGGGAGAAGAAACAAGCGGAGGGGATGTGGACTCAAGGAAGGTCTGTTCTGCTGTTTTCTTACAGTTTTAGAAAGGAGAGCTTAGTGTTAGTTGCTCAGTTGCAGTCCGACTCTTTGTGACCCCCTGGACTATAGCCCTCCAGGCTCTTCTGTTCATGGGATTTCCCAAGCAAGAGTACTGGAGTGGGTTGCCATTTCCTCCTCCAGGGGATCTTCCTGACCCAGGGATCCAACCCAGGTTTCCCAAATTGCAAGCAGATTCTTTACCATCTGAGCCACCAGGGAAGCCCTGAGAGCTTAGGTCATGATTAAACACTGATGGGAAGGCTCTGGTACAGAGCTGGGAGGTGCAGGAATGGAAGTGAGGTGGGTCCTGAGGAGAGAGCTAGGAAGTGGGCTCCTGAGCAGAGGTGGAGAGGTTGATGACTGAATGGTAATGAGGGGAGGGCAGTGCAGTCTTCAGTGGCCTGGGTACCAACCCAGAGACCATGGATGGGCAGGATTTTGCCAGAGAGTATGGAAATAAAACACAGGGCAAGAGAACATTAAGAGGATCAAACACAGAACACAGTCTGCTTGGGAAGGGAAAGAGGGGGCAATAAGAGGACCAAGGGAGAGGAGCCAGTGGACCAGAGGTTCCCCATGGGAAGAAATGTCATAGTAGAAGTGGTTGAACAGAAGAGCAGGAAGGCTGGTGGTGATCAGTAGTTTTTAGAGATGGAGAACTTTTATCTGATGATGCCAACTAGGATGTGGCATTGGGGAGGGGAGCAGAGAGGAATGGAGGGGGACCTTTAAGATGCTTGGGGAACTGAGAAGGCAGGGTGTGGCTGGATCGCCCAGGTAGATGCTGAACTCATCTAGGCCAGGGGTCCCCAACTTCTGGTCACAGACCGGTACCTGCTGTCAGATCAGCGGTGGCATCAGGTTAGAAATAAAGCGCACAATAAACGTAATGTGCTTGAATCATCCCCAAACCATCCCCCGCCCCCTGGTCTGTGGAAAAATGGTCTTCCATGAAACCAGTCCCTGGTGCCCAAAAGGTTGGGGACCGCTGATCCACGCTTGTGACCAGAGTTCAGGAGATGGTGTGGAGAGGAAGGGAGCCACGGCCCATCCTCACTGAAGAGGGGAGAGTGGCCAGGAGACAACAAGGATGACGGCAGGAGGGAATGGTGGAATAAAGCAGCACAAGCCCCAGGGGACGGTGTGTCCAACAGAGCCGGGGAGCGGGGGTCTGAGAGCAGCATCAGGCAGCAAGAAGGGTACCCTCCTGCCTCCTGATCCCGAGGAAGGGATGTGGGGGGATGTGAACAGCACCACCCCCTCCCCCAGGGGGCGCTCTGATGCACATTTCCTGTGCTGCCGGGAAGCCTGGCGAGCTTACCTGCTCCTCGGTGTGACTCTCCTTGACACGGGCTGTCCCTTCCGCCTGTAACCTCTGCCCTACCTTGGCTCCCCACCCCCCACTCCCAGCTCCCCAGTACCTGCCCGCGTCTTAATATCCAACTGAAACTCAGCATCTCCAGGAAGGTTTCCCAGGTTTCCCTTGCCTTCTTATCACACTCATCAGATACTATCTTGACCTGCAGGCATTCGTGTGATGTCTTATTTTACCAACACTACCAACTACCCGAGGGCGAGGGCGGGAGCGAGGCACAGTTTATTCATCACTATCGCCCCATACCACCCAACACAGTGTCTTGGACACCAGTTATTTATAATTCTGTAAAAAGAAAGCAACGTAACAGTAAAACAAAAGGAGGTTTTAGGATGAAATGCTGTCATTACAAATTATATTTAATGCAGGTATGCCTCTGACTAATCACATCTCGCAACTGAAAACTTTTAAAATTTTGATATCTGAATTTTAATAGGTTTTTAACAAGTTTTTGGTTTTAAAAAGCAGTTGGAATCTTTTTTTTTTAAGTAGGGGATTTTAATAAGAGGTTGCAAACAGAAACACACAGCACTACATAAAATGTGAAAAGAGCCACTTTATTATAATCTTCGCTCATGCAATTTCTGAGCTGCTCAGTCCAATTAACACGGGGAACTCTCGGGGTCAGAGGTCAGCAAGGCTTGGCACTGTGGATTTCACTGAGCGGGGATAACCAATTGGTGTTTGTCTGACCTGGCCGCATGGCAGAGTCGTCCTGTGGAAGGATTGACTCTAGGCTATCCTGCTTATCTGTTGAAAAGGCAGGACGATGCTCTGGAAGCAGCTGCAATTTAAACTGACAGTTGCCCCATTTTCCTGCCATGCCCTATTTTAAGATTACCTAGTGGAGCTCAGGCCAAGCACAGAAACAAAGGAGAAATGAGGCCCTGCTGGTTTTGCCTGGATGCAGTTATTCGCCTGCGCCATTGCTGCTCTGAAAGGTCTGTGGGCCCTGGGTGTGTCTAATGGAGCCTGCACTCCAGGTCTTCCAATTACTCTGTAATCTGATCACAACCTTTGCATGAAATGTTCCCTTGGTATCTCTAATTTTCTTGAAGAGATCTCTAGTCTTTCCCATTCTATTGTTTTCCTCTATTTCTTTGCACTGATCATTGAGGAAGGCTTTCTTATCTCTCCTTGCTATTCTTTGGAACTAGGTGGCAAGAATACACAGAAGAACCATACAAAAAAGATCTTCATAACCCAGATAACCATGAGCCAGACATCCTGGAATGCAAAATCAAGTGGGCCTTAGGAAGCATCACTATGAACAAAGCCAGTGGAGGGGATGGAATTCCAGTTGAGCTATTTCAAATCCTAAAAGATGATGCTGTGAAAATGCTGCATTCAATGTGCCAGCAAATTTGGAAAACTCAGCCACAGGACTGGGAAAGTTCAGCTTTCATTCATTTCCCAAAGAAAAGCAATCTCAAAGAATGTTCAAACTACCTCACAATTACACTCATCTCACACACTAGCAAAGTAATGCTCAAAATTCTCCAAGCCAGGCTTCAACAGTGTGTGAACTGTGAACTTCCAGATGTTCAGGCTGGGTTTAGGAAAGGCAGAGGAACCAGAGATCAAATTGCCAGCGTCTGTTGGATCATCAAAAAAGCAAGAGAGTTCCAGAAAAACATCTATTTCTGCTTTATTGACTACGCCAAAGCCTTTGACTGTGTGGATCACAACAAACTGTGGAAAATTCTTAAAGAGATGGGAATACCAGACCACCTGACCTGCCTCCTGAGAAATCTGTATGCAGGTCAAGAAGCAAGAGTTAGAACTGGACATGGAACAACAGACTGGTTCCAAATCGGGAAAGGAGTATGTCAAGGCTGTATATTGTCACCCTGCTTATTTAACTTATATGCAGAGCACATCATGTGAAATGCCAGACTGGGTGAAGCACAAGCTGGAACCAAGATTGCCAGGAGAAATATCAATAACCTCGGATATGCAGATGGCACCACTCTTATGGCAGAAAGTGAAGAAGAACTGAAGAACCCCTTGATGAAAGTGAAAGAGGAGAGTGAAAAAGTTGGTTTAATACTCAACATTCAGAACACTAAGATCATGGCATCTGGTCCCATCACTTCATGGCAAACAGATGGGGAAACAATGGAAACAGTGCCAGACTTTATTTTCTTGGGCTCCAAAATCACTGCAGATGGTGACTGCAGCCATGAAATTAAACACGCTTTCTCTTTGGGAGAAAAGTTATGACCAACCTAGACAGATTATTAAAAAGCAGAGACATTACTTTGCCAACAAAGGTCCGTCTACTCAAGGCTATGGTTTTTCCAGTAGTCATGTATGAATTTGAGAGTTGGACTATGAAGAAAGCTGAATGCCAAAGAATTGATGCTTTTGAACTGTGGTGATGGAGAAGACTCTTGAGAGTCCCTTGGACTGCAAGGAGATCCAACCAGTCAATCGTAAAGGAAATCAGTCCTGAATATTCATTGGAAGGACTGATGCTAAAGTTGAAACTCCAATACTTTGGCCACCTGATGAGAAAAACTGACTCATTGGAAAAGACCCTGATGCTAGGAAAGACTGAAGGCAGAAGGAGTAGGGGAAGACAGAGAATGAGTTGGATGGCATCACCAACTCAATGGACATGAGTTTGAGTAAGCTCCGGGAGTTGGTGATAGAAAGGGGAGCCTGGTGTGCTACTGTCCATCGGGTTGCAAAGAGTCGGAGACGACTGAGCGATTGAACTGAACTGAACTGATCACAAAGAAAACCTCCGGTTCAGCCTGGTGAGTTACCTGGTGGAACGTTCAATCACACCAAGATGACCTCTTGTAAAATATGAGTGAGCCTGGGTCAACTTTGGGCTGTTCTGAGTTTCCTCTGTCCACGGAGAACTGCTTATGTCTTTTGTGTGTTTGTGTGTGTGTGTTAGTAAAAGAAAGATGCTTTCATCTGAAAAGCCAGCAGTCTGAGGCAATGGTGGACTCATGTCCAGAGGTCAACTCCAAAGATTCTGCTCAGTCATGAGTTGTTTTTTTTTAACTTTTTAATTTTGTATTGGAATATAGCCGATGAACAGTGTTGTGATAGTTTTAGGTGCAGAGCAAAGGGACTCAGCCATACATATGCTAGTATCCATTCTCCCCCAGGGGCTTCCCAGGTGGCTCAGCAGTACAGAATCTGCCTGCCAATGCAGGAGATTTGGGTTTCATCCCCGCGGTGGGAAGACCCCCTGGAGAAGGGCATAGTGACCCACTCTAGTACTCTTGCCTGGGTAAGCCCATGGACACAGGAGCCTGGCGGGCTGCAGTCCTTGGGGTCACAAAGAGTCAGACACAACAGCATGCAGAGCAGCAGCAGCACACGCTCCCCCAAACCTCCCTCCATCCGGGCCACCCCATAGCACCCAGCAGACTCCCCTGTGCCATACGGCGGGAAAGGCTTCTTACGTCTCTGTGTTCCTGCCCACCCAGGACAAAAGGAGCCCACCGGTTGCTTTAAAGCTGCCACCTGTCCCTCGGCGGAGTGGTGAGCCAGGAAAAGAAGGCTCCCTGCAGCTGGTTAGTCTGGTCATCAGCAGTGAGGCTGTTTCCAGATGGCTGACGGCAGTTCCAACCTTCAGAGCCAGACTGGCCCTTGTTCACTGCCTGTCTCACCAAACCACCCTCCTCTGGATGATTTCAAGCCAGGCTGGGGAGCGCTCACCACCCTGGTAACAGTACCCGCTTTCTTCTCCCGCTCAGGGGAGGAGTCCTGCTCCGGCTATTGTGGCTGCATCACTGTGACTTCAACATGAGCATATTCCTAAAATGGTCTTGCGACTGTCAGTCCTCAAGCATTCATGGAGAGCTTAGCATGTGGTGGGCACTGGAAATGGAGGAACCACCAGGGCCTGCTCCTGAGTGACCCCCAGCCTGAGGAGGAGACAGACACGTGTCCTAAGGTGGGCTTGAGCCTGGAGGGTGGTATGGGGACACAGTGGAGGAACGAAAACAAAACCACCGGACCCCCCAGGAGCTGCTCAGAAGCTCTCCCCAAAGGATGTGCCTGCAGAGTTGACGGTCAGGCCACCAGTGGCCTTGAGGGCCATCAGGGCCATCAAACACTTTGCCAAGGTATTTGAACTTGATCCCAAGACAATGGGGAACCACTAGAGAACTTTTAAAAAAAAATTTATTTATTTGGCTGCACTGGGTCTTAGTAGCAGCACATGGGACCTTTAGCTGCAGCAGGTAGGTCCTAGTTCCCTGACCATGGATGGAACCTGGGCCCCCTGCATTGGGAGTTCAGAGTCTTAGCCACCGGATCACCAGGTAGGTCCCCACTAAAGAACTTTTAATAGTGAGTGACACAATCTAATTTGCTTTTAGAAGGATCATTCTTACTGCTGCCTAGGACGCTGGCCAGAAGGGTTGAGGTGAAGGTGAAATGACCAGGAAAATGGCTTCTACAATAATCCAGGTGAAAAGAAAAAAGGAAGACAGAGCCGTGTAAAGGGAGGCGCTGGTGGACAGATCTCAAGACAGAGGAAGGTAAGATAGTCCAGCTCTGGTGTCTGATGGCTGTCAAATGTGAGGAGGAGAGGGGGGAGGAGTCTGAGGCTCTCCAGAATTCTCCTGGGCAGGAAGTTCAGGCAAAACAAACTCAAGTGAAGATTCTCACAGGTGTGCACCCGGCAAACCGTGGGCTGCACATTCCATCTCCCTGACGTCCATGTCAGGTTCGAGATGCGGGGCGGAGGTGTGTTGTCACTCAGGGGCACCTCGAGGGCGCAGAATCTGCGCTAGAGTCAAGGGGGCGGCGGTGACAACACCTGGCCAGGTGTTAGGGATGACTCACAGCCTCCCAGGGTGGGGCAGTTGGAACCAGCATGTGTGTCTGTGTGTGTGTGTGTGTGTGTGTGTGTGTGTGTGAGAGAGAGAGAGAGAGAGACCCGCCTCAGCCACACACAGCCCCCAGGGCCAGAAGGATGGGAGGCCCAGCCCATGGGGAGTCTGGCAACACACAAGTCAAAGTTAGAGAAAATCAAAAGGATGAGTCACGGAACACATATGCCATGTGCTAAGCTGGCTGCTTCCGTGACACCACCAAGGGTGTTGGTAGGTTGACACTGACAGGTTAATGGGAGAACAAACAACTCCCTGAGAGCCGTTTGAAAGAGGAGAGGCTCAAGGTTTTCACAGGCAGGAGAGGCCGAGGAGAAAGGTAGTGAAAAGGAGGCATGCAAATATACCCAGGTCGGAGGAAAACCCAAATGCAAAGCAAGCCAGCTGACTCATCATCGGAGAGCGAACGTTTGCAAGGAGCTATCATGGACAAAGCACTGCAGTGTGGATTATGCAGGGCTGATTTCTGGGAAACAAAACCCCTTCCTGGCCCATGAGATCTTGTCTTTTGGGCTTGATTGTAATCTGGAGCGCTTTCCTAGTGGTTCAGTGGTAAAGAACCCGCCTGCAATGCAGGAGACGCGGGTTCGAACCTTGGATTGGGAAGATCCCCTGGAGAAGGAAATGGGAACCCACTCCAGTGTTTTTGCCTGGAAATCCCACAGACAGAGGAGCCTGGCAGGCTACAGTCCATGGGGTCAGACACAGTTTAGCAACTAAACAACAACATAATCAGGAGCAGTGCTGTTCCTCAGGATTTCTGCAACGATGTTAATGTCCTATATGGCAGCCCTGGACCACAAGTGGCTACTGAGCCTGGAACTGCATTTACAATTTTATTTTAATTAATTTATATAGTCTCATGTGGCTTATGTCCACTGTATTAAACAGCACAGTTTTATGTTTTTGCTGCCTTCATGAATGAACACACATTCTGACTTTTTAAGCCACTGCAGATTACTTGAAGAGACTTTACTTTTCATTTCAACCTCTCAAGTTTGTGTGGATGATCATGAACAAAACAATTAAAAATGTTTGTGTTGGGGAGCCGCCTCCACACTTGAGTTTACCTTGCTTTCCGGGAGGTTCAGGTGATCTCTCGGAGGTAAACATCCCGCTGAGCCAGGCCTGGGGCAGAGCCAGCTGCTGCTGGCGTCAGGTTCACCGCCTCCTTCCAGCGTCACGTTGCGTCCCTGTGACGTGGGATCTAGACGTCGAGCTGCTCAGTTGCTGATGGTGGGAGGACGATAATCCTATTCCTGTTAGCAAAGGGTGCTCTTGAGAAACTGAGGGCTGGTCCCCACCTTCTTTGCCGATACTGTAAATACTGTATTGTGTGCGTCCTCAATCCTTGACATTTGTGCTTTTGGAAATTCCCATCTGGCACGGATGCAGGGTCTTGGAATGAGAAGGGTCCATGATGACTTTCTTCATTGAAGGTTCCTGTCCCCCAATCAGTTTCACCATTTTCTGTGGGGAAATTGGGGCTCCTGACCCTTCTCTGTGAAGTCTTGAGAGGGCAAAATATCCCTGTATCCCTGTCATCACAGCAGGCTTCTCTGGGCCATCAGTGTCCTGGGGACACTGTTTCCTGTTTATACTGAGAGACTGCTTCGTTTTTTCTTTTCTTTTTTTTTTTTTTGATGTGGATAATTTTTAAAGTCTTTATTGAATTTGTTACAATATTGTTTCTGTTTTACGGCTTGGCTTTTTGGTGGCAAGAGATGTGGACTCTTAGCTCCACTACCAGCGACTGAACCTGCACCCCCTGCATTGGAAGCACAGTCTGAACCACTGGACCACCACAGAAGTCCCTGCTTTGCCTTTTAATCTACAAAATCATCCAAGGTCTCGTTGGTTCTGCGGAGCTGCTGTTTATTTCCCTGTTAAATTCTAATTTGATTAAACAGCTCAGAAGGTTGTAGGTAACTTTGCAAAAGGTCTAAAATTACGTTGCTACATTAGGTTGGCTTTTAGACATGTGGCCTGGGGCCTGGCTGAGGGGAAAGGAGGCACTCTAGAAGCCTCAGAAGCTGCTCCTCCATAGAGAAGTGTTGGAGCATCATTTGCAGAAATAGCTGGACACCAAGGCAATTTATAATGAATCTAATGTTAGTATGATACTTGAGAGGCTCACTCATTCTTACAGTGATCCCATGAGATAATAGCATAATAATAAGGATCTCCTTGATGGGAAATTGAAGTACTTAGAAGTAAAGTGCTTTGTCTGAATTTGCACTGTAATGAGAGGCAGAGCTGGCCCTTGATGGTAAGTATTCCTTGTACTGAGTCACATCACTAACTTAATTGTATTTAGGAGGAGCCACTTATTTATTTATTATTTTTGGTAATTTTAAAAAATGGAAGTGTAGTTGATTTACAATGTTGCATTAATTTCGGCTTCACAGCAAAGTGATTCAGTTGTACATATACAGACATTCTTTTTTATATTCTTTTCCACTATGGTTTATCACAGTATATTGAATATAGTTCACCGTTTTATACAGCAGGGCCTTGTTGTTTATCCACTCTATTTATAATGGCTTACATCTGCTGACCCCGACCTCCCACTCCATTCCTTCCCCAAACCTCTTCCTGCTGGCAACCACAAGTCTGTTCTTTATGTACGTGAGTCTGTTTCATAGATAAATTCATTTGTGTCATATTTTAGATTCCACATATAAGCGATATCATATGGCATTTGTCTTTCTCTTTCTGACTTAATTAATTTAGTATGATAGTCTAATTGTATCCATGTTGCTGCAAATGGCATTATTTCATTCTTTTAATGGCTGAGTAGTATTCCATCATATATATGTACCACATCATTTTTATCCATTCATCTGTCGATGGATATTTAGGTTATTTCCATATCGTGGCTATTGTCAATAGTGCTGCTATGAGCATAGGCGTGCATGTGTATTTTTGAATTATAATTTTGTCTGGATAAATGCCCAGGAGTGGGATTGCTGGATCATATGGTTATTCTATTTTTAGTTTTCTAGGGAACCTTCATACTGTTTTCCATAGTGGCTGCACCGACTTCCATTCCCACCAACAGTGTAGAAGGGTTCCCTTTTCTAGAAGGTGCTGCTTTAAAGACCACTTTAGCACAGGCTTGGTGATGATTGCTTTATCTTGGATTTAGATTGAACACCATCTCTGCATAACCAGTGGTTAAAGCCTCAGGAGTAAGGAGGCTGGGCCATAAGGGAAAGGCTACCACATTAACTGCGTATTTGGGGATCTGCCCACCCCCCAGGCAGGTGCTTGGAAATGATATCTTGATACTGGAGCTATTACTTAATGGCAAATGCCTCACTTATTCCAGGCCCATCAGCATTGTGATGGCCTGAGACTGGCTTAAGGAATGAACGAGTAATGGAAATTGCAATGCATGTGTCAAAATGAGGTGGTGGCATGCCTTAGCTCATGATTGTACAGTTGGAAAAATTTCCATGGATTAAGCCATCCACTCTCACACAACCCACTCAATCAGGGAATGAACTTGCCTTCTCCAATCAGAGGTGAAACCTCCCCTCGAGCTTTCAGCCATAGCCACCTACAGAAAGATATTACTCAGGGGAGTGTTCTCCTAAGGAAGAGGGCTTGGATTGATTGGGTTTACGCTATCTTATTGGACTGTATCTTTCTCCTGCCCCTGTCTTTGCTTTTTTTCTCTTTTAAAAATATTTGTTACACTCTTTTTCTTTTTAAAAAATACTTATTATATTCTTATTAAAAAATAATTTAATTAATTAATTTATTTTTGGCTGTGTTGGGTCTTTGTTGCTGCTCCGGCTTTTCTCCAATTGCAGCGAGTGGGGGCCACTCTTCGTTGCAGTGCCTGGGCTTCTCTTCTTGCAGATAACAGGCTCTAGGCATGTGTACTGCTAGCTGCAGCTCCAGGGGATCTAGAGCTCAGGCGCAATAGCTGTGGCGCATGGGATTAGTTTGCTTTGCGGCACGTGGAATCTTCCTGGATCAGAGATCGAACCTGCATCTCCTGCATTGGCAGGCAGATTCTTTACCACTGAGCCACCAGGGAAACCGGCTTCATCTGTATTTACAGCCACTCCCCCTGGGCTTGCATGACCGCCTGAGCTCCACCTCCTGTCAGATCAGCAACGACATTAGACTCTCGTGGGAGCATGAACCTTATGGTAAAATGCACATGCGGGGATCTAGGTTGTGCGGAGAAGGAAATGGCAACCCACTCCAGTATTCTTCCCTAGAGAATCCCAGGGACAGAGGAGCCTGGTGGGCTGCTGTCCGTAGGGTCACACAGAGTTGGACATGACTGAAGCGACTTAGCATGCATGCATGCATTGGAGAAGGAAATGGTAATCCACTCCAGTGTCCTTGGCTTGAGGATCCCAGGGACAGAGGAGCCTGGTGGGCTGCCGTCTATGGAGTCGCACAGAGTTGGATACGACTGAAGCGACTTAGCAGCAGCTGCAGGAGGTTGTATGCTCCTGATCAGAATCTAATGCCTGATGGTCTGAGGTGGAGCTGAGGTGGTGATGCTAGCTAGCGCTGGGGAAAGGCTGCAAATACAGATTATTATTAGCAGAGAGGTTTGACTGCCCAGAGACCATAGTAAAATCCCACCGATTCTGCATTATGGTGAGTTGTATAATTATTTCATTATACATCATAATGTAATAATAATAGAAATAAAGTTCATAATAAATGTAATATGCTTGACTCATCCCCCCAAACCATCCCCTTCCCCTGTGTCCGTGGAAAAATTGTCTCCCACAAAACTGGTCCCTGGTGCCAAAAAGCTTGGGGACTGCTAGCATAAGGGTTCTCTGACTTCACTTGTACTGGGCAGAAGTCGAAAGATGGAGTGAGGAGTGATTAGCATTATAAGCATATAAGCCAGATGGCTGTTGAGAAGGATGCCTTAAGTGACATCTCCCCTCACCTTACCCTGCCTGCACTTTTGTATCCAGAGGCAAGGATCCCTCCAGGATCCCCCAAGGAATGTCTGTAATACAGGGACTGAAGCAGAGGTGAAATTCACTGTGGAAAACTTGAATTTTGTCACTTTTTTTTTTTTAAACCTTGTAAATCAGCCCTTTAATTTTCCTTTAATTAAATACTACTTTGTAGGATAAAATGTTCCCACATTTATTGCCAATCCAATGTTTTGTGATTAATGACTTAGGTAATCTATTTTGGTACTTAAGTCCTTACGTGTGTGCGTGCTGTTAGGTCCGACTCTTTGTGACCCCATGGACTGTAGTCTGCCAGGCTCCTCTGTCCGTGAAATTCTCCAGGCAAGAAAACTGGAGTGGGTTGCCATTTCCTTCTTTACATAAGTCCTTGGCTTATTAATAAATAGGGTTATGATGCCCTCATTATTTATATTATGCATAAATTCAATAAAAAATTGATATAATTTATAGGTTTGTAAGAAATATTAATTAGGTTAACCACTATTATTTTCTGCTCTTAAAAAAATACTTTTTATTTGGTATTGGGGTATAGCTGATGAACAAACAATGTGATAGTTTCAGGTGAACGGCGAAGGAACTCCGTTATACATATACACTTATCCATTCCCTTCCAAACTCCCGTCCTATTCAGGCTGCCACATAATGCTGAGCAGAGTTCCATGTGCTTTACGTAGGTCCTTGTTGATTGTCCACTTTAAATGTAGCAGTGTTTTGTCGCTCTTCCTGATAGAGAAGGTGCAGCCTGGAAGGCACTTGTACAACAGTGAAAATTGAAAATGTCAGTTGCGTCTGACTCTTGGCAACCCCATGGACTGTATAGCCCATCAGGCTCCTCTGTCCATGAAATTCTCCAAGCAAGAATACTGCAGTGGGTAGCAGTGGGTAGCCACTGCCTTCTCCAGGAGATCTTCCCGACCCAGGGATAGAACCCGGGTCTCCTGCAAAGCAGGCAGATTCTTTACCGTCTGAGCCATCAGGGCAGCCCTGGCACTTGCACAATCAATACCCAAGCCCTTGGGACAGCATCATCTGGAAAAAATCGGGAGTATTCAGTCATGTTTTGAGTTCTCTGACATAGTGAGGTGCCGTGACACAAAGCCAACATGAAAAATCCTGTCCTTGGGCTTGAGAAATTGCCGGTTTTATGCATTTCACCACATATTTTTGTCTTTATTTCATAATTACTTTTATATGTACAACTGTGTCCTTTTTTAGATGTGGTCTGAGTATTTTGCAATGCTGTCTTAAAGCAGCAGTCCCCAATCTTTTTGGCACCAGGGACCAGTTTCGTGGAAGACAATTTTTCCACAAATCGGGGGTGGGGGGATGGTTTCAGGATGATTCAAGCACATTACATTTATTGTGCACTGATTTCTATTATTATTACATCAGCTCCACCTCAGATCATCAGGAATTAGATCCCGGAGGTTGGGGATGCCTGCCTTAGAGAATGAGTAATTTTTACATCATGAAACTTCAAGTCCTAGAATATCCCAAATGCATGAGTGTTGCCGTGCAAAATGGCCAAGATTCTGCACGTGAGACTTTGCATGAAAATAGAAGAAGAACCCAGCTGCCTATTTGTTTAGTAATTCCAGTCTAGGAAGATTGCTACATGCTACTGTTTGACTGAAATTACGTTACTTTTTTTTCTCATCTGTCCTTGATTTTTGTTTCTAAGTGCAAAACTGGGAGAATTTATCTTAATGCTAAAAACGTGTTGTTCTAGCCAAACTAGATTTAAGTTTTGGATTAATCTCACTCCATAAGTTTAATCAGCAGCAGGCATTTTATCTAGTCCTTGACTAACAGGAAAAGATGGGCTTCCCTGGTGGCTCAGTGGGAAAGAATGTGCCTGCCAATGCAGAAGATGTGGGTTTGATCCCAGGTCGGGAAGATCCCCTGGAGTAGGAAATGACAACCCACACCAGCATTCTTGCCCGGGAAATCCCATGGACAGAGGAGCCTGGTGGGCTACCATCCATGGGGTCGAAAAAGAGTCAGACACAACTTAATGACTAAACAATAACAACAAACAGGAAAAGATGCAGGCAGCGTGTTCTTCTCAGAGCTGCCAATATTGTGAGGTAGTTTCTTTCACCTTCGGGCTTTAGGTGGAACGTTTTATTGTGCAATTTTATGTTCCTTAATAGGGAGTAGAGGTCTCTCCCAGGGATATATCCATAAACATCCATCACTGATGTTTTTAAGGTGTCCTTTGAACACATAGCTGCTATGTGAATGTCCTAGATTAGAGAAGAAATCCCAACAAGAACTTGATTGATATCAGGTATCCAGGATCTATCTCAGGGATCCACACCACTGATAGAAAAGAGAGTCCATCCTCCAGAGTACATTTTAGGCATAAAATATTAAATAAGAATTCATAAAAGGCATATTACTCATCTTAAATCAATTCTCCATACTAATAACCAGTGTTGAATGCAGCCTGCGGTATTCAGGGCTCACACAGGATAAGTAAAACTTCACACAGATAAGATCTTTTTTTTTTTTTTTTTTTTTAGATAAGATCTTAAACATGAAATATGATCATACAGCTCAGGGGTTCAGAGCCACCCTCTCAGGGGTCAGACTGCCTGGAAAGGAGTCTGTGTGTGTGCGTGCGTGTGTGTGTGTGTGTGTGGTTGCCCAGTCATGTCTGACTCTTTGTGACCCCATAGACTAGCTCATCAGGCTCTTCTGTCCATGGAATCCTCCAGGCAAAGATAGTGAAGTGGGTTGCCATTTCCTTCTCCAGGGGAAGAAGGATCTTCCTGACCTGAAGATCTGGGGGATCTTCCTGACCCAGGGGTCAAACCCAGGTCTCCTGCATTGCAGGTGGATTCTTTACTGAGCCACCAGGGCATACTAGCTGTGAAATCTTAGGTAAACTTTCTCAATTTTTCTAAGGCTCAGTTTTCTCATCTATAAAATGAGGCTATAAGCTGCAAGGAGATTTATGAGAATTAAATAAATGAATAGGTAAAAAGAGCCTAGCATGGTACTGGAACATTGTAATCACTCAAGTGATGGTAACTATTACTACCGTTGTTATCATTTTCATATTGCTATTATGTTGGGGTAGTCTAGTGGCTAGGTCGTGTCCAACTCTTTGCAACCTCGTGGACTGTAGCTCACCAGGCTCCTCTGTCTATGTGATTTCCCAGGCAAGAATACTGGGGTGGGTTGCCATTTCCTTCTCCAAGGGATCTTCCCCACCCAGGGATTGGACCTGGGTCTCCTGCTTTGCAGGCAGACTCCTGATCTTATTTTTTTTTTAATTTTATTTATTTATATTTATTTTTGGCTGCACTGGGTCTTTGTTGCAGTGCACAGGCTTCTCATTGCGGTGGGTTCTCTTGTGGAACATAAGCTCTAGGTGCCCAGGCTTCAGTAGTTGCAGCACAAAGGCTGGGAGTTCTGGCACACAGGTTTGGTTGCCCCCAGGCATGTGGAGTCTTCCCACGCCAGGGATCGAACCCGTGTCCCCTGCTTTGGCTTCTTGACCACTGGACCACCAGGGAAGTCCCTATATTCGTCTTATTATTTATTAGTATCATCCAGACAAAAATATTTGAACAATTTCTAGTTATTACATGGTGCAATTATTACTGCATTTTACTCTATTTGAAATAAAATCTATACTAAGCAATGCATAAGATCATAAGCCTGCATATATATATGTCTCTATATAGACAGATCAAGTAGGCATAGATATAGGTATACAGACATATTATGATACTGCACTTTAGAAGGCCCAGTGCTTCCAACTCTTAAATGGTCACAGCGTTTCTGATTTGGATGGTACCTCTCCACTGGACCCTTTATATATAGGAAAGAAGAGTCGAGACTCAACAGGGTGAAGAGGGAGGGTCACACAGCTGAGGAGGAGCAGGCGTGGTGGGGGTGGTACCCAGGATGAGAGCTTCTGCCGCTGTCTCTCCCTGCCCTGCCCTTTGAAATCCTTAAACATCACACACAGAGATACACATACACACACACATACCCTCTGCAGCAAAAAAAGTGTCTCCCAGAGTTCTAAGTACCTGTTTGGAAGATGACCCGCTTGAAAACCGGGATCTCTCGAAATTTGTCTCTTGCCCCCAAAATTGATCTCGTTTCTTCTCATTTGGGTCTCTTTTGTATTCCTGTCGTCTTAGACAAGCCTGCAGAATAACAACAAAAATGTTTCTTTGGCTTAGGTCTACAACTGGCTCTGATAACTTTATGCTTGGAATTCCTATTATGAGGAACATGCAATACAGATCTAAGTCCATCTCTAAGTGTTCACCAGTACCTCTTATCAGGTGTAAAGACACCCAGGCATCATTTCCTCCTCTCTTTGCCCCAAATGCCAGGTCAAGAATATTAGCTGCTGCCTTAATAAATTCAAACAACAGAGGCATTTGTCAAGTACTTACCCCAAAACTGCCTTTTAGAGGTAGGAAGTACCTAGTGTGCAATAATTACTACTCTTTCTGTTCTCAGCCTCCCTTTTTAAAAACTGAAGTATAGTTAATTTACAATTTTGTGTTAGTTTTAGGTATATAGCAAAGTGATTCAGGTATACACACACACACACACACATATATTCTTTAGATTCTTTTACATTATAGGTCATTACAAGATATTGAATATGGTTCCCTGTGCTATACAGCAGGTCCTTGTTTATTTTATATATAGTGTGTATCTGTTAATCTGTGTATCTGTTAATATATAGTGTGTATCTGTTAATCCCCAAACTCCTAATTTATCCCTCCCCTTCGTTCTTATTCTCTTCATACTCCTCATGCTCACCTCCATTGCTCTGTATCCCCGTGGGTCAGATTCCAAGCTACAGGATAAGAATTCTGTAGATTCCCAGCTACAGGATAAGAATTTTCACACATGAGAGCTTTAGCACATGCTGTTCCTCCCACTTGGAATACCTTTCGCAGCACGCTGTCTTGGCAAACCCTGCTCCATCTGCTAGGAATCAGCTCATAGGGCATCTCATCCCTGTAGTTTCTACCCTGACTCAGGGTATATTCTTCCCCAGGCCCTATTAATTGCCCCTGTATACATACGTGACTTGAATCATGCAACTTTTCCAATATTGTATTTAGTTGTTTTATTTTCTGAGCCTGTTTCTCCTGCTGATCAGCAAGAAATCCTGAGGGTAAAGACCACCCTTATCTTTTGAATCCCCCAGCATCTAGCACTTGATGTTAGCTAAACTTCCTTTTTGTTTTGGAGGGAACTATCTATTCCCAAATGCAAAAATAAATAAATAAATAAATAAATAAAACAACCGAAGAATTGTTCCATTTTTAAAGCAAAATTTAGTACCAAAATATTTCTCTTCCAGTACTAGGACTGAACAAAATCCAAGGCTATTGTGTTCTATGGGCATGTCAATGGATTTTTTTTTTTTTTGAGGTATAGTTGATGTACAATATTGTGTTAGTTTCAGGTATACAGCAAAGTAATTCAGATATATGAATCATTTTTTTCAGGCTCTTTTCCCATATAGGTTATTACAAAATACTGAGTACAGTTCCCTATATACAGTAGGTACTTGTTGGTTATCTATTTTATTTGTAGTAGTGTGTATATATTAATTACAAACTCCTAATTTATCCCTCCCCCGCTTCCCCTTTGGTTCTATGTCTGTGGGTCTATTTCTGTTTTGTATATAAGTTCATTTGTGTCATTTTTTAAAGATTCTACACATGAGCAATATCATATGATATTTATCTTTATCTGGCTTTTAAATTTTTATTTATTTTTGCATAGTGCTTTAAAGCGTCTGTCTACAATGCAGGAGACCCAGGTTCGATCCCTGGGTGGGGAAGATCTCCTGGAGAAGGAAATGGCAACCCACTCCAGTACTCTTGCCTGGAAAATCCCATGGACGGAGGAGCCTGGTGGGCTAAAGTCCATGGGGTCGCAAAGAATCGGACACGACTGAGAGACTTCACTTTGGTGTATCTAAGGACACTTTTCATAACCCAAGGTAACAAAGGCTTTCTCCTATTTTTTTCCTAAAAGTTTTAGAGTTTTATATACAGATCTATAATCCATTTGGAATTAACTTTATATATGATAATAAGGGCTTCCCTGGTGGCCCAGTCGGTAAAGTATCTACCTTCAGCCCAGGAGACCTGGGTTCAATCTCTGGGTCTGGAAGATCCCCTGGAAAATAAAATGGCAATTCACTCCAGTATTCTTGCCTGGAGAATCCTATGAACAGAGGAACCTGGTGGGCTACAGTCCATGGGGTTGCAAGAGTGAGACACAACTTAGGGACTAAACCACCACCATGATACGAAGTATGCATGCTAAGTCATAGCATGTAGCTCACCAGGCTTCTCTATCCAGGGGATTCTCCAGGCAAGAATACTGGAATGGGTTGCCGTGCCCTTCTCCGGGGGACCTTCTCCAACCCAGAGATGAAACCCGCATCTCCTGCATCTCCTGCATTGGCAGGTGGGTTCTTTACCACTATTGCCACCTGGGAAGCCCTATGTGAAGAATGGACCCTGGTTTATTTCTCTTGTCTTCTCATCTCTTCCTCCTTCCCTTTCTCCCTTTGCATATGGTTTCCCTTCCAACTGTTTCATCATCATTTTTTAAAAAGTAACTTATTTATTTTTGGTTGTGCTGGGTCTTCATTACTGTGCTGGCTTTCTCTAGTTGCAGCAAGCATGGGATACTCTCTAGTTGCGGTGTGCAGGCTTCTCGTTGCGGTGGCTTCTCTTGTTGCAGAGCATGGGCTCTAGGGCTCAAGGGTTCCTGGGCTCTAGAGCACAGGCTCAATAGTTGTGGTGCACCGTCTTAGCTGCTCCACGGCACATGGGATCTTCCCCGATCAGGGATCAAACCCATGCCCCCTGTGTGGGCAGGTGGATTCTTTACCACTGAGCTGCCAGGAAAGCCCTCAACTGACATTTTAAATACTGCACAGTAGCAAAACTTCTTGCAGAGTTTCTATAGGTCCAATAACTGAACTCACCTTTGTCCTGCCAGAGCCGAATTATCCACTGCTACAGTAAAGAAATGCAGTGTAAAGACAGACAATCTTATTTCTAAACTAGGCCTGACATCTTCCTTTTCCTGCCTGGGTTAAGAAAGGAAAGATTCCTTCCACATCTTTTTCCCTCTGTTAGAAAATGCATCTCCTTCCTTGAAGGACTTGCCAGAATTTCACAGCCAAGGGGAGAGCCAATATTCTGCCACAAGGTTAAGAGTAGAAATGACCTGATATTAACAAAACATTTACCACCTGGGCTTTGGAACAGAGAATCAGTTACACTGTGCTTCAAAACTGATTGGCAGGTGAAGCACTGGTCTCAGGGTTCATCTACAGTGGCCAGGTGGCACCTGTAGCAAGGTGAATCCTGGGTACTTAGGAGAAAGGTGTCATTTTACCCCACCTTGCTTGGAAAGGGAGAGGACTCCAAAATGGTGGAATTTTTCCCCTTGCTGTTGTTCAATCGCCAGGTTGTGTCCAACTCTTTGTGACCCCATGAACTGCAGCACGCCAGGCTTCCCTGTCCCTCACTATCTCTAAGAGTATGCTCAAACTCTTGTCCATTGAATTGGTGATACCATCCAACCATCTCATCCTCTGTTGCCCCTTCTCCTCCTGCCCTCAATCTTTCCCAGCATCAAGGTCTTTTTCAATGAGTTGGCTCTTTGCGTCATGTGGCCAAAGTATTGGAGCTTCAGCATCAGTTTCTTTCAGTGAATATTCAGGGTTGATTTCCTTTAGGATTGACTGGTTTGATCTCCTGTTGTCCAAGGGACTCTCAAGAGTCTTCTCCAGCACCATAGTTCAAAAGTATCCATTCTTTGGCACTCAGCCTTCTTTATGGTCCAACTCTCACATCCATACATGACTACTGGAAAAATCATAGCTTTGACTATTTGGACCTTTATTGGCAAAGTGATGTCTCTGCTTTTTAATACACTGTCTAGGTTTGTCATAGCTTTTCTTCCAAGGAGCAAGCATCTTTTAATTTCATGGATGCAGGCACCACCCGCAGTGATTTTGGAGCCAAAGAATATAAAATCTGTCACTGTTTCCACTATTTCCCCATCTATTTGCCATGAAGTGATGGGACTGGGTGCCATGATCTTAGTTTTCTGAATGTCATGTTTTAAGCCAGCTTTTTCACTCTCCTCTTTCACCCTCATCAAGAGGCTCTTTAGTTCCTCTTTACTTTCTGCCATTAGAGTGGTATTTTCTGCTTCTCTGAGGTTGTTGATATTTCTCTCAGCAATCTTGATCCCAGCCCTTGGTTTGTTATTTTAAAAAATGATGCCATATTCCAATAGATAGCAAGGCTTTTAAATAATTCTGGACAGTGTTTGTTTTAATAAATAATTTAAATAAGAACCCCTCCCCAATACTGAATAGTAACTATAATAAGTTAAACAGACACCAAATGATAGAATAAACCAAGCTAAAACTAAAAAGAGTCAGCTGGAGAGTTCAGTAATGTCCAACTAAATATGGGCCTCTTTTTCCCTATTTCTTTACGATAACTTCAGAGTGGAGCTCCTGTTGGGGGCAGGGGAGCCCCAGCCTGTAGTATTGTTTCCTGGAGCCTCAGAGGTCTCTGTTACCCTAACTGACTTGTATTAGAGGCTAGGGAAGGAAATGCTGATGGGCTGAAAGTGGAGGAGCCCGTATTAGCAACTGCATGCAGGACCAAGGCAGATTTTGTGGGATGAACAGAATTCTTGTGGGCTGAGTGTTTTTTGAAACTTGTCTCCAAGAATGCATGCGACTTAAATATTTCTTTACTAAAAGGGGAGGAGGAATAGAATGATTTGCAATGTTGAAAAAAAAAAATGTTTTTCCCCTCCGGTTTTCACCCCCCCTCCTTCTCTCATAGAGGAGGAGCAGGAGAAGAAACGAGTGGCAAGGTAGGTACTTTCTAATTTTAATCTTGAAACAGCCAAGCAATCTTTCCATGTAAATCAAACATTAGTCCTCTCCAAGTTACAGTTTTGCTGAGAAGGGGACATGGGGACAGAGCTAAGTTCAGACTTCCAGTCCTAGAAACAGCAAGAATCTAGCCATAAGCCCCAGCCCTACCCAGGGACCAGTTTCTTGTTATTTGTACATGTGAATGATTTTTTGTTGTTGTTGTTTTCTGATGTTGATGAGGTTTCTGCTTGGAGGGTCCTGAAGGGATAGGGGCTGAGGAGTGTGAAATCCCCAGGATGGGGAGAAGGAACAGATTTGTAATTCATCATCACCAGGGGCTCCCCTTACCCTGGGACTTTATTTCTCTTTCAGTTTCATGTGTCTGGAGCTAGAGGGCTATAAATAAGTTTCTGTTCTTGTGACAAGAACTGGCTGAGTCTTGAAATGGAGGCTCCAGGTAACTCCTTGTTTCTTCTTTCTGGGGAGAATTGGGGCTTCTTCCTTCACCCCTCCTTTGGTGGTGTACCCCCCTGGACCCCCAAACTCATCCTTCTGACTGTAACATGTGTTTGTCAGCCTGCCTTCTGTGCAGAAGCTACCACTGTGGGGCTGGAAAACAAACATGCCTATGTGCCTTCGGGGGATGATGTGGGTTTTGTGATTCACTGTAACTCAGTATGGGTAAACGCCACAAGGCCCAGCTCTGCCACTTTCTAGCCCTGTGACCTTGGGCAAGCTGACTAACTCCATAGATTCTTGCTTCTCCCGTCTTTGGGATGGAGGTGTCTCTGTGCTGGGAGACTGCAGGGAGAGCCTGCAGTGAGATGCTTAGCAGAGTGATTGGCTCGCTGTAGCATCAGTAAAACTCAGCATCATCACCATCTACCACCCCCACCCCCACCATTGTCACCACTACCATCTTCATCATAGTCTTGATCAACCTCTAATTGTTTCCAATCCCACTTCTGGGTGTACTCCTTTTTCTAAAGTCCGCTCTTGCCAAATAATGTGACTCCAATCTTGGCTGTGGAAGAAGAAAGACTCTTCTTGCAGGCCTGACATTCATCCTTGTTTATCTGCCCAAGAAGTAGAGATCTGCTTGCTGAGCTCATGCACCCCCTCAGCAGCCAACTGAGGAGCTCCCACTCCCAGTCATGCAGGCTACCTCTGTAAACCATTTTCTTCAGAATTACAGCTTTCTGAACCCACAGGGATGCTCAAAGTTTCTTTTGTCCCTTTTATCACCAGCCCCATTCTTCTAGTCATCATCTGGGCTCCTGATACCTTAAGAAGCCACGCACCCCAGAAATACTTTTCAGCTTCATGGTTCTGGTCTAAAAAGCATTGTAATGATGACCCAACTCTACATCTTCATCTGCAAGGTTACTGTTACTTGAATCCCACAAGCATTTTGAGAAGCGGGACTTGCTACGGCCTTCAGTTGCTTTTGGTTGTTCTTATGCTCCATCAGAGGCTACCCTGATGGTTCAGTGGTAAAGAATCCGCCTGCCAATGCAGGAGCGTCTGGTTTGATCCCTGGGTTGGAAAGATGCCCTGGAGAAGGGGATGGCTACCCACTTCAGTATTCTTGCCTGGAGAATCCCATGGCCAGAGGAGTCTGGTGGGCTATAGTCCATGGGGTCGCAGAGTTGGACACGACTGAGTGACTCAATAACAACAATGATCCAACATGCCTAACTCAGAGTTTGGGCTTTTAATTATCACTGGGGACATTATCAAAGTTCATCAGTTTTAAGAGGTTGAGAAATCAAAGGTGTAAAAAACAGTTTGATATGCTATTCCCCTCAAGTGAGTTTTTTTTTTGTTCGTTCTATGAAGAGTAGAGAAACGCACATGTCACATACCCCTCCCCATGACTCCTGCAGGAAAAAAAGTTGAATTATCTCTGTTCCCTCAACCCCCTGAGTGGATAGTTCCCAGACTCGTGCCACCTGGTGCAGTGACTCATCACATCCTTAAACAAGTTTATATCATCATATTAGGTTTTGATCTGTACTTGAAAGAACCCGAATGAAAAATAAGCAACATGACGTGAAACCCATTTGAACACATTTGATAGAGTCGAGAAAATCATCCTGAAATGCCAGGTGTAATCTTTCTTTCTAGCTTTCAGTGGACGTTAATGGTTAAATTTTGCCACAAGCTACATAAACACATTTGACCAAAAGAAGGGGAAATAAAAAGCTACACAGCATGAACACCCTTGAAGAAATAGAGCCAAATTCTGAGATGGCGTATAATTACGTACTAGCTACCAGATTCTGAAATAGCATGTAATATGCCAAATAGATGTTTATTTCCTCTTGGTTTTTCAAAAGTGTCCCACCCAACCACTGAGAGGAATAACATCAGAATAACTCAGGTTGGGTTTAACCTTCCTCTCCTGCTGCTGACAGACAGACCTGTAAAGGCACTGCTAATTTGGTGCATACCAGCCTGAAGAGTATTTTAGACAGTCACAGGAATAGTGTGTATAGCGGGTTTCTAAGGGCTTCAATTCGAGCCAGTTCATTAAAGGCAAGTCCAGCACAGGAAGGCGTATGTGGCAAAGGTCTATGATTTGGGAGTCACATCTGGTTATTAGGCCTTACACTATTGTACACCCTGAAATGGGGAGTCCTTTGCACGTCACTGGGCTGCGAGTAAAAGCTGGGGTTTCCACGAGTAACTGGTCAAGCTCACTGATGCCCCAGGGTTTCAGTATCTACCCAGTGCAAAGTCTATCTTAGTAAACTATCTACATACATGCAGGTTGTATGTGGACCAAGTTATTGAGGGGGTCATTAAAGTCATGCAACTGATTCTTTTTTTTTTTTTCAATGTGGACCATTTTTAAGGTCTGTATTGAATTTGTTACAGTATTGCTTCCGTTTTATTTATTTATTTTGAGAGTTTCTTTTCTTTTTGACTGCAAGGCATGTGGGATCTTAGCTCCTCGACCAAGGATTGAACCCAAAGCTCCTCCATTGGAAGGCAAAGTCTTGACCACTGGACCACCAGGGAAGTCCCATGCAACTGATTCTTAAATCCCTACTTTAAATCTTTTCTGGAAGAAGGCGAGGGACAGAGTCGACAATATAACTCATCACTATTCCCATCAAAGCAGTTTCTGTGGGTTACTATATACTTAATTTGACAATCCTCAGAACATATTAAGGACAACCAAATTTATTTTTGTAGACCTTGTGGTGAGTGGCTTTGAAAATGCTCAATGAAGGTGGATTTGACTTTAAGGATTAGTTACAAGTCAGCTAAACCTGTGTCTGATAAACATTGTTGGTGGTCAAGTTCGCTAATGCTGACTTTAATCAATGACAAGGCGTTTGATTCAACACAGGAAAGTGACTCCGTCCTTCCCTGAAGAAGTTGTGGTCCAGTTTGATAGAAAGACATACAAAAGACAATTCCAATACAATCTCATCAACAACAGTACAATCTCATCAACAATGAAGAAGAGGTATGAAGAGGGTGCGTTCGTATTGGTGCGATAGAAATGTTCTAACACCAGATGATGGTGATGACAGCAAACTTGGTAAATTTAAATTTAAAACAGGTGAATTTTATGATATGTAAATTACACTTCAATAAGGTTTTGTTTTGTTTTGAAGAGGGTGTGATGGGAATACAGAGGGTCCCTCTAGTTCTAAGTTAAAACTATGATCTTCACCACTCTTGTTGAGAGAATAAAGACCAGGGAAGGGAGGTTAGAGAAGTGTGGAGGATTGGGCTGTTCTTGCTGTGGTTCTTGGGTCTGGGACCTGCCTCTGCATGAGGGGAAAACGATGGAATCGCATATTCAGTTCTCATTTTCCATAAATTTTGATCTGAAAGGTGGCAAGGTTGCAGGCAGGGAGAGCGGTTATGAGGATATTTTAATAAACTTGGAGATAAACCATGGAGGTTGGAAGCAGGGCAATGGCCACAGGATGAGAAGGGAGGCACAAGTTCATGAGCTTTTAGGTAAACTCAGCAGGACTCGGTAATTGGCGGGGGTGGTGGTGGGGTGGTTTGTGGGTGGTGACAGAGAGGAAGGAGTCAGGGAAGGTTTGGGCCACCATCTTCAGAGAGGGGGTACATAAGAGGATGATTGGGGATGGACCATGCTGAGTTCACCATGGACACGCTGAATTCGGTGTGCCTTTCTGACTCCTAGCTGGACCCATCCAGCAAGCAGCTGTGTATGGGATTCCGACACTTTGAGAAGACGCGGGATTATAGGTCATGAGTGTATGTTATTGCCGTGGTTTAGTCGCTAAGTTATGTCTGACTCTCTTTGCAACCCCATGGACTGTAACCCTCCAGGCTCTTCTGTTCACAGGATTTCCCAGGCAAGAATACTGGAGTGGGTTTCCATTTCCTTCTCCAGGGGGATCTTCCAGGGCTTGACCCCATGTCTCCTACCTTGGCAGTCAGGTTCTTTACCACTGAGCCACCTGGGAAGTCCCATCAGTGTATGAGTGGTAGTTAAAAACATAGGAAGGGATGAGATGGGCCACAGAAATTGTGAACTAGGAGAAAACTGGGCTGATGGAAACCTACGGGAATTAACACATGATGGGTAGAGAGAGGAACGTGAGCGAAACAGGAGGAAAACCAGGAGAACGTGATGTCAGGAAGCCAGAGAAGTAATGTTTCGAGAAAGAAAGAATAATGGCCCCAAATGCAGATAAAGTTTCAGAAAACAAAGACTTAAAATTTGTCCGCTGATTTTTGCTACTGACCTTAGGAGACGGCCAGGCTAACAGGCCAGTAGGTAATGAGATGCACCCGAGGGAGCAGGAAGTGGAGACAAAAGTCTCGCTGACTGTTTGGGGACATATGGAGACTAGAAAGTGCCAGGGTTGTGGCTGGAAAAGGACACATGGTCCACAGGCAGCTTTGTTTTTTGTTCTCGGTGTGAGAGAGAGTTGAACATGTTTGTGGGCTGAGACAGTAAGAAGAGGAGGAATTCCAAGGATGCAGATGGGAGGTCTACGGATGGAGAGGGGCTGGGAACACAGGAGCGTGGACCAAGCTCTCAGGTCCGGCCCCAGCAGTGAGAGTGTCCTTCACCCCTCGAGACTTGAGGGCTAGACAGGCATGCATCCCGGGATGGAAGGGGAAGAGCTGAGTGGTGTCCCACCTGTCGGCCTCAAGTTCTTTGGTTTCATGTGTGTGTAAAACAGGGAGGGATGGTCCTTGTTGAAAGTAGAAGGATGGGAGGTTTGAAAAACTAAAGTTTAAACCGTGATAATGGAGGGAACTGATGGACAACAAAAATATTGGAGTTATCCTTCATCCCTCTTTCCCTCACTCTTCCTCCCTGTCTATCAGCAAGATGTCTGTGCAGCTTCTGTTGATATTTCCTGGGGTCAGGCTGCTTCTCACCACCCCCACTGTCACCATGCTGGTCTCGCCTAAATTTTTATCAGTTTCCTTATAAGTTTCTCTGCAGCTTCTCTTGCCCTTTTCAGTCCTTTTCCCACACAAAAGCCAGAGTGATCTTTTTTTTTTTTTCCTAAATTCATTTATTTCTGGCTGCTCTGGGTCTTCACTGCTGCACACAAGCTTTCTCTAGTTGAGGCGAGTGGGGAGCTACTCTAGTTGTGGTGTGCAGGCTTTTTGCTGCAGTATATTCTTTTGTTGTGAAACACAGACTCTAGGCATGTGGGCTCAGTAGTTGTGGCTCATGGGCTCCAGAACACAAGCTTGACAGTTGTGGTGCATGAGCTCAGTTACCCTGAGGCCTGCCGGATCCTCCCACACCAGGGATGAAACTGGTGTCTCCTGCATTGCAAGGCAGATTCTTAACCACTGGACCATCAGGGAAGCCCCTGAAGTGATCTTTTTAAAAAGGTAAATCAGATCATCCCACTCGCCTGCTTTAAATTGTTCAATAATTCTCACTGGGATAAGAATAAACACCAAAGACCAAGCTTTGTCCTGAGAGACTCAATGTGATCTGGTCCTATCTACCTCTTCCATACCCTCCCTTAGCGCTTCAGCCAAGCGCACCTTCTTTTGTTTGCACCAAGTTAGTTCCTGCCACAGGGCCTTTGCACCTGCTTCCTTGCTGCTCAGGATGCTCTGACCAGCTCTTTCCCATCATTTTACCTCCAGGATCAAATGTTATTTACTCAAAGAAGATGCCTTGCCTGTGTAAAAGAGCATCACCCCATCCCCTTTACCTCTGTTTTAGTGGCCTCATTATATTTATCACATATATTATATTATCTTACATATTAATTTACTTGTGTGTGTAGTTTGTTTCTCAGTCATAGAATAAGAAGTTGGGGAGAGAAGGGACTTTGCAGAACATTGTTGTTCACTTGCTCAGTCATGTCCAACTCTTTTCTGCCCCATGGACTGTAGCCAGCCATGTTCCTCTGTCCACAGGATTTCCCAGGCAAGAATATTGGAGTGGGTTGCCATTTTCTTCTCCAGGGGATCATCCCGACCCAGGGATCGAATCCAAGTCTCCTGCATTAGCACGTGGACTCTTTACCATTTGAGCCGCCAGGGAAGCCCTGTTCAGGACACAGTAGGCACTTAATAATTATTATTATTTATAAACACAGTGTTGAAAGTGTCCTTATTAACAAGCACAGTGTTGAAAGCCCAAATGAGATTAGAAAATAAAGCTGCAAGTGACTCCAAGCCGCGTGGTTGTGCGGTTTTCTTCAGGAAAGACCATCAAATAATAAGATTGATTTTCTTATGTGCCTGTTCTGGAGACAATTTCAAGCAAGTATTTCTAAACCTGGGCTCTGTGGCAGAGGCATCTTCGTGGAAAGCAGAGGGCCTCCCAGTGTGACCAGTTCTGATGTTTACGTTCTTATTATCTTATAGAAATCCCCTCAATTCTACAGCCTTGGAGGTGGATTGACAAGTGTAGGAGGCAATTGCTGACTTCATTTCCAGGCCCAGAGCTGAACTGTGTTATACAGGTGAAATCAGGTTACTGAGATCGGTCTGGTTTCCTTGGTGACACGGGAGGTTCGGTTATATTTGAAATTGCTAAGAAGGAGAAAAACTTGATAATGACAGGTCTATGTTTTCCTTTGGGAAGGAGCACTTTTTGATTCTCAGCTGAAGCTAAGGATGTGCCTCCTTGATTGTTGAGGGGTGACCTCCAGCCAGTAGGCTGAGCGACACTTTCTAACTGCTTCCAGAATCCCACAAGCCAGTCTGGCAGGTTTGTCCCACGCCAGCTCTGGGTAATTACATCATGACTTCTCAGGCTCCCTGTCTGTTTTGTTTTTGCATGTAAACACTGTAACTAGGGTGACGAAGAGTTAGCTTGTTGTAGAATGTGTTAACCACCTTTCTTCTGGCGGCAGGACAACGGAAGGGTGTGTTGTTTGATAAATGGTAGGGTGACCCGGTTAATTCCTTAATGTCTTTTTTTCTTGATTGCTGGTTTATCCAATTTAAGCCCTGATGTCATTTGTTGATAAGGTTTGTGTACCAAGCTTTGGACTAAATAGTTGAAAAATGTTATTTCATTTCCATGATGATATAATGGGGGGGGGGGGCACTATTATCCCCATTGTACAGACGAGGAAACAGACTCTGAGAGGTTAAGTAGCTTTTCATTGGTCACACAGCTGTTAAGTGTGGGTTTTTGAGATTTATTTTTTTCTTTTACAGATTTTTGTTGTTGTTGTTGTGGACCATTTTTAAAGTCTTTACTGAATTTGTTACAATACTGCTTCTGTTTTTTTAAAAATATATTTTTAAATAATATAATTGCTTTAAAATGTTGTGCTGGTTTCTGCTGCACAACAACCTGAATCAGCCATAAGTATACATACATTGCGCCCCCTTGCCACCGCCCTCTTGAACCTCCCTCCTACATCCTCATCCCCACTTCTCTAGGTCGTCCCAGAGCACCAGACTCAGCTCCCTGTGATCTACAGGCCACTTCCCAGCAGCTGTCTATTTCACACCCAGTAATGTGCATGTTTCAGTGCTACTCTCTCAATTCATCCCACTCTCTCCTTCCAACACTGTGTCCACAAGTCTAGTCTCCACATCTGCGTCTCATTACTGCCCTGCAAATAGGTTCATCAGTACCATGGTTCTAGATTCCACATATATGCATTAATATACTGCTTCTGTTTTACTTTTTTTTTTTTTTTTTTGGCTTTGAAGCATGTGGGATCTTAGCTCCCAGAGCAGGGATCGAACCTGCACCCCCTGCATTGGAAGGCGAAGTCTTAACCACTGGACCTCCAGGGAAGTCCCAAGTGTGGGGTTTGAATTTTGGAAACCTATTCCTGCTTCTCATATACCAGTACTGTTCCCCCGATTCTCTCCTCATCCTGTTGGTGGGAGAGAATTCTCATTTCCTGCTATTACCTGGTATTCTGAGTCCACTTTGTGCTGCATGTCCCGCAGATACTGAATATCACTGACGAACTTCTGCCTCTCCTTTGCTTCATGTAACATGATTCTTGATCGCCGACCTGCGTACAGAAGATGGATAAATGTGCTGTGATATAACCCTCTGTTGCTTTGCCATTTGGGGGCTTCTCTTAGTATAATTGCTTTTATTCTCTTATTAATCTCAAGTCCATTGTTGGAAGGGCACAGATGCTCCTCAGCACAAACTCAAAGGACTCTTTGTCTGGGTGTCGATGCCCTTACAGCCCTCTTGTTCCAGACATAAATAATGTAGCTACTTTCGTCAGCTGGCTTCAGCCAGCCTGTCCTGGTTACTCAGAGGGAGTTAGACCGGCAGAAGCAGTTTGACCACACGACAAAAAAGAACCTAGCTTGATTAGCAATGACCGAAGCTCCAAGCCCCGTGGTCACATAAACTCATGGACTCTACGATGATCACACCCCCATTCCAATCCAGGCACTCCACTGGGCACGGAGGCCAGGTGGTCTGCAAGATGACATGGCCCTGGGCTTTGTGGTTCTCAGTCTAGGGTGGAAGCCAGCACTGAACATGGTAGTCCCCCAGCCCCCTCAGACTCCACATGGCTTTCTCACAAACTGCTCCTCCTCCCAAGTTTTCAGAAGGGAATGTTGGCATCAACCAGCTGGCTGCCCGAGCAAGTAACTTGGGTGGCTTCCTTCACCCTGCCCTCTCTTGGTCCATCCATATGAAAACCAAGTCCTGATGGTATTCATCCCTGAGTATCCCTGGGATCCATCATGATTAGAGCTTGGGCACTGGTGTGAGACTCTCTGGGTTCAAACCCCAAGTCTTGGAACACTGACAGTGGACCCTGATGTTGATAAGTGCGATGGAGCAGAAAAAAGGGGGTCTCTGAGAAACTGTCACTGGGGGAGGGGGAGGCAAGGTTTTCCTTAGGGAAGGACACTGGGTTTGCTAAGGAGTGAGCAGGGCTGGAAATGGGACCAAAAGGATCTGGGATGAAAGGACAAAAAGTACAGAGGCTTCAGGGCAGGAAGGGGACGGGGCAGCTGGAACACAGGGAGGCCAGGACAGCCACGGAAGGGCTGTGGGCCCAGCTCATGAGGGGCCTTGGAGGTTGGATTCAAAGAGTCATATAAAGCCACTGGAAGGTTCCAATCGGGGGGAGGATGTGATTAGATCTGCATTTTTAAAGTTCCCTCCAGGGGATTCCCTGGTGGTCCAGGGGCTAGGACTCCATGTTCTCACTGCCAGGAGCCCAGGTTCAATCCCTGGTCGGGGAACTATGTAAGATCCTACAAGCTGTAGCCAAAACCAAAACAAAGCCAAAGGTCCCTCCAGCTGTAGGATAGAGACCGGATGGAGGGTGGGGGAGGAGGTAGAAGAAGAATGGAAGTGGACAGACCACTGGGGACATGTTAGAGGAATCTAGATAAGATGGTGCCCAGACTTGGGTCACAACTGGAGGGAAAGAGGAAGAGGAGGAGGAGCTCATAGCTACTGTTTATGGAGCCTCTGGAAGTGCTAAGTAGTGTTTGAAATATTTAAACATACTAACATAACATGCAATCTTCATGATTGCGGCAAAAATTATCACTCTCTTGCAGATGAGGAAACTGAGGCACAAAGGGATTAAGTAACTTGTCTAAGGTTACAGAACTGGTAAGCCCAAGAGTTGGGGTTTGAAACCAGGGAGTCTCATGCCAGCGCCCACGCTCTAATCATGATGGGTTCAAGGGACACTGAGGAGAGAAAAATCATCAGGTCTTGGTGATAATAAAGATGACACGATAATAAAAATGACATGATAATAAAAAAGACGGAAGTGTAAAGGTGGCTGCCCAGGTTACTGGTTCGGGCAGCTAGCTGGTTGATGCCAACATTCCCTTCAGAAAACTTGGAATGAGGAGCAGGTTTGTGAGAAAATAATGCAGATTTTGAAGGGGCCGGGGACAGCAAATGGAGATGTCGAGTAAGCAGTTAGATATATAGCTCTGGAGCTGATTAGAGAAGTGAAGACTGGGGCGTTGCTGGCATTTTGGTAACAGCTGAAGTGGAAGGCACGATGGGTATTGTAAAGAGAAGGATCACCCAGGACAAAATTCTGAGGACCACTGGATTTTAAGAACAGGAAAGTTAGTAGAAAAGAAACTCTGGAAAGAAGCCAGAGAGGCAGGAGGAAAACTGAGAATCAGGTGGGTGCAGTTTCATAGATGCTGAGAAGTGCGTGTTTCAAGGAAGAAATTATTAATAACCTCAGTGAGAGTATTTTAGTGGAGTGACGGGGCTGAAGACAGATTGCACCGAGTTGCATAAATGTGAGCTAAGGAAGTGCAGATGATGCTTTCGAGTTTGACTGTTGTGGTCTAAATTGATGACAAAAACATTGAATTAGTTAATGGCATAGTTCATAGTGAGTCTACTGGCTTTCATTTATAGGCTCATCAGGGGTCCCACACTATTTCTGCTTATTGACCAGTAAAGCTCTTTCACTTATTTCCACATATCTTTTTTTTTTTTTTTTTTTTACTGAGATATAATTGACATATGGGCTTCCTTGGTGGCTCAGTGGTAAGGAACCTGCCTGCCAATGCAGGAGACACAAGCTTGATCTCGGTTGGGAAGATCCCCTGGAGAAGGAAATGGCAACCCACTCCAGTACTCTTGCTGGGAAATCCCATGGACGGAGGAGCCTGACATAACTTAGCAACCAAGCAACTACATAATTGACATATACCATCATACTAGTTTCAGGAGTACACTGGTATTTGTATGTATTGCAAAAGGACCAAGAGTCTAGTTAACATCTGTCAGCCCACATCATTACAATTATTTTTTGTTCTTATGATGTGTCTATTCTGTTAGCAATGGTCACATATACTGTTATTAACTATAGTTACTATGTTGTACATTGCATCCTTAGTGCTTATTTATTTAATAACAAGAAGCAGGTACTCTTTAGCTCCTTCACCATTTCACTCTCTTCCTACTCCATGCCTCTGGCAACCACCAATCTGTTCTCTGTATGCTCTCTGTATCCATGAGTTTGGTGGTTTCATTTTTTAGATTCCACATATGAAAGAGATCATGGTATTTTGTCTCTCTCTGACTTATTTCACTTAGCCCTCAAGGTCAATCATGTAGTCACAAATGCCAAGGTTTCCTCCTTTTTTATAGATGAATAATATTCCATTAAGTGTGTATGTGTGTGTATGTGAGTGTGTGTGTCCATGAGTGTGTGCATGCTCAGTCATGTCCAACTCTTTGTGACCCCATGGACAAGCTCTGCCAGGCCCCTCTGTCCATGGAATTTTCCAGGCAAGAATCCTGGAGTGGGTTGCCATTTCCTTCTCCAGGGGATCTTTATAGATACACCACATTTTCTTTATCCATTCACCCATTGATAAGACATTTCAGTGGCTTCCATGTCTAAGTTATTGTAAATAATGTTGCAATGAACATAGGGGTGCACATGTTAATATCTCTTAGAGTTAGTGTTTTTGTTTCCTTTGGCTTAAATACTCAGGAGTGAAATTGCTGTGTCAAATGTAGTTCTCTTTTTAATTTTTTGGAGGAACCTCCATACTGTTTTCCATAATGGCTGCACCAATTTACATTCCCGCGAACAGTGCACATGGGTTTCTTTTTCTCCTTATACTTGCCGACACTTGTCATCAACACTTGTTTCTTTTCTTTTTGATAGAAGCCATTCAAACACATGTGAAGTGATATCTTGTTGTGGTTTTGATTTGCATTTCCCTGATGATTAGTGATGTTGAACACCTTTTCATGCACCTGTTGGCCACCTGTATGTCTTCTTTGGGAAAAAGTCTGTTCAGGTCAGCTCATTTTAAAAATTGGGTTGTTTGTTTATCTGCTATTTAGTTGTATGAGTTCTTTATATATTTTGTATATTAACCCCTTATTAGATATATGATTTGCAAATATTTTCTCCCATTCTGTGGGTTTGCTTTTTCATTTTGTTGATGGTTTTCTTTGCTATGCAGAAGCCTTTTAGTTTGATGGAGGCCCACTTGTTGATTTTTGCTTTTGTTGCCACATTTAAAAAATCCATTGCAAGGACCAATATTGAAGAATTTACTATCTTACTTCTCTTAGGAGTTTTATGGTTTGGGGCCTTATGTTCAAGTTTTTAATCCATTTTGAGTTGATTTTTGTGTATGGTGTAACACAGTGGTCCAGTTTTCCCAACATTGTTTATTGAAGAGGTTATCTTTTCCCCACTATATATTCTTGGTTCCTTTGTCATAAATTAACTGACCACATATGCATGGGTTTATTTCAGATTCTCAATTCTGTTTCATTCATCTATATGTCTATTTTTCTTCTAATATCATACTGTTTTCATTACTGTAGCACTGTAATATAGTTTGAAATGAAGATGAGTGATGCCTCCAGCTTGGTTCTTCTTTCCTACATGTGTTTTTTAATGATAGCCATGTGACAGACGCTGCTGTAGGCTCTGGGAAAGCAGCAAGATAAGACAGACAACATTCTTGACCGCAAGTGTTTATATTCTATGGCTTTCCTTCCTTGTTTGGTTTGTTTTTCCAGTTGTGCAGATATTGGCAGAATCAGGTTGCCTCTGACTCATGGTGACCCAGTGTCTGGTCTGGTCTCTATGAAATCTTGCAAGATTTATCATTAAGCCCCAAACAATATCATCTAGGAACTTGTGCTGGTCCCTTGGGGCATATTTTCTCTCATTTATAGCAAGCTGATCTTTGTGAGTCAGAACCCAAAACTACAATCTGATAGGTAGTTCCACAGATGACACACAAAGCCTAAATTTTGTCTCTGAGAATTTTAATAGTCACTTACGGAAGTCTCACTTAAGAGACCACTTTTAACTTTTCATATGAATTTGTACCTGCATAGAATAAACTTATGTTCCCACGCTTTTCAGAAAACAATGGTGTTAAAACTGGCAGAAAGATGAATTCCTGCTGCTACTGATGGAAAGAAAAGCCTGTCTGAATATTAATCAGGCAGAGAACATAAGGATTCACAACGAAAATATGTTAATGGTCACTGAAAGAGTGCATCCCAGAATCCACTTGGATGAAACATTTTGGTTATAAAATTAACCTGGAAAAGCCAGCTAATCTCTCCTGGCTTTAATGCTGTGTTATTTTAAGGAGGCTTCTCAGTCAAGAGACATGAAATAATTTTGTCTAAAGAGGTGGGAAATAGCATTATCTGAATTACTCCATGCTAAGTTACCTCTGACTTCACAATTACCTACCAAATAATGGACTTTAAAATTGCCTACAAGTCTCTTTGTCCTCCCATAAGCTCTCTAGGACTGGACTCTACTATAAAATCAATATTTAGAAGCATCATGGTGCCACATTTAATCTTACTTAAATACATCAGTACTTTGTGAGATTAAACAAATACTCTAGGCCCCAAAGAAACAGATTATTGGAGATAGATCAAGGAGATGATGGGTAGGTCACCACAGTTTAGGCAAACATCCTCCACATTTCTGAAGTGGCACTTGAACTTTATACTGGACTTCGGGTTTGAAAAACTGACCAGGAGGAACCAGAAACAGAAATCACTATATGGAAATAAATCCACATGAGATCATGCTTCATGTGTGGATCTCAGCTTTGTGGGCCTACTCAACCAGATGGCCATTTGAAGCCCCAATTTTTTTTTTTTTTTTTAGCAAATATGGACAGGTGGAGGGGAGGAGAGTGATAATAAAATGTGGGCAGGGTGCATGTTTCTAAAACAGCGTTCTGTATTCTCTGCTGTTTCTCACCTTTGAACTGCTTCTCAATTCAATATCCACTCATGGTTATGCACACTTCTGTTTTAAGTCTCTGGTGATAATGTGCCAGTTTTGGGCTTTAGAAATCCACAGGAGAAGCCATATTAAGTCAGGAGAGGGAGCAGGAAATAAGAGGAGGAGGCATGTGGGAGAGGAAGTCCTGCTTGGCTGAAAGCGAGAGTGAACAATTCTTCTTGGCCTCAAAATTCTACACGTCTGTGAAATTTCAGGGAGGAATATTCTAAGAACTTTGTGACATATGCCTTCCTCTCTAGTGTCAATTTCCAGTGAATTCAGACTTAATTTCCCTGACTAAGGAGAAACAAAGTCTGACTGCAGAATATATTTCTTCCAGTGCTCTAAAAAAAATCACATGTGCTGTCTTTCTGTTCTCTGGTCACGTTTCACAAAAAGGAATTGATGGGAAGGGAGTCCTTTTTATTATTAATAATAAGCAAGCCATTTCACTGTTTTCTTACGATGTTCTCATGTTATAAGTCTCATCAAAATGAATATGTTATTTATTGGTTCACTCACAAAGAAAAATGTCAGTGTAAGCCCCTCTTTCAACTCAAAGTTCCTCTGAACCAAAACCTAAATGTCTGTATTTATATTTATACTTGACCATCAGGTTTATGGGCTTCCCTGGTGGCTCAGACAGTAAAAAAATCTGCCTGGAATGTGGGAGACTTGGGTTCAATCACTGGGATGGGAAGATCCCCTGGAGGAGGGCATGGCAACCCACTCCAGTATTCTTGCCTGGAGAATCCCCATGGACAGAGGAGCCTGGCCGGCTACAGTCTATGGGGTCACAAAGAGTTAGACAGGACTGAGTGACTAAGCAGAGCACATCAGGTTTATAAATCCCCCACCTTTCCATAACTCGGTGCTGGGAAGAAGGATTGCAGAGGATTTATTCATCTTCTTTACACAATTAATTTGTAATAACAAAGATTACAAAATTTGTTAAAATTTGACTTTCAAAAATCTTAAAAATTTGAAAAATCTGTAAAAAAAAAAAACAATAAAATCTTAACTTACAAAAATATTTTGAGTATAGGCGACGAATATGAGTGATTTAGGCTCACTCTTCTAACACTCCACTACTGAGAGAATCATACTATGACCGAAGAAAAAGACGGGGTAATTGAGAGGGGCGAGGGTAGATGGTTTGACTCTTCAGGAGGCGGGGTTGGGGTGCTGTGCTATAAATGGCTTATGAGAAAAGTTCTTTGGCGTTGACTTCCCTTTATTAATCAAACCGTTAAAGAACCGGACGTTCATACACTGACCATCAAGCCCAGTAAAGAGAGACTCAACGTGTAATTGGGAAACTCTGGGGCTGGGCGGGGATGTCACAGGCTAGACCAGCAATTCGATGCTCTCAACAATACCAATAATTTCGCACTGAGGAGCCGGAAGGGCCGTGAACCGTATACCCATCTTGGAGTCTGTGGGGAAGTTATGTGGATGCGAGGGGGCCTGCCAGAGTGTAAATACATGCCCCCCAAACCGTGTCTAAGGGAGAAAAATGCGGGGGGTGTGGCCAGCTGGGAGGGAGTGACCAAGTCCTCAGGATTTAGGCTGGATTCCGCACCCCCCTCCCCCCCAACCCCGCCCCAGAATCGGAGTCGTCTCAAGGAAAAGTGGTCTCCCATCTCTTTCCCCCACTTCCTCGGAGGACCAGGGGCCGCGTGGTCGCGTGGGCGGCTGGGCCGAGCTGGGCCGGCCGTTACCTTGCGGGTCAGTCCTCTCCGCCTGCAAGGGGCTAAAGGGGCCGAGGGGCGGGGCAGGCGGGCCGGTCCAGGGCGGAGGAGCCGCCCATCAATCGCGCGGGGCTGTCCCGGTGCTCCTCTTCCTCCTCGCTCTTCTCCCCTCCCTCTAGCGGCCCCTCTTCCTCCTCCTCCCCGGAGGCAGCTTTTAGCCGCGGCGGCAGGGCTTGCTAGGGGCGGAGGCGGTGGGGGCGGCTGCCTAGCGTCCTCCCGTTTCCTTGGCAACCCGGCCCCCTACTTCCTCTCGCGGCCGTGGGGGCGGGGCGGGGCTGCGGCCGAGGAGGTCCTGAACCCGGACTCCGGCGCCCGGCCGGTTGCCGTGGGAACTAGTCGGGATGCTATCCGGAAGGCCAAGCGGCGATGGCAGCAAGCGAGGAAGAGATGCTGAAGAAGGAATCGGATTGGCTTTGTCTTGATGTCCAAAGCCCAGACCTAGATATTGAGGCCTTCGCTCCTGCCCGGATTAGTGTTGAAGAATGAGGTTAGAAAACCAGAGGGGAAAGTATTTTTAATCGAATAAAATAATATTAAAGGCAACACAACGGTAGAGGGAAAGACAGTGCAGCCCTGCAGTCTGAACTGTGCAGGGGATCTCTGAGATGTCTGCGGCAACATGAAAGGGAAGAAATAAATGATTAAGGGGGTCACCCCATCAGTGGTAGATCGGAGACAGGAATCCAGTTTTCTCCTGATTATCAGTAATCTTGGCTGCTTTTCCCAAGGTAGGAGGCTCTTAGAGGTTTAGACTAGTGCCCACAGATTTGCAAAGAAGGCACCGGAGCCTGTGCTAGATACACCCTCTGCCAGGTTTATTTTTGTCCGTGTTTTTCATAGGCAAAGATGACTCTCTTCCATTTATTGTGCATATTTAGACACTTGATAACTTGCCAACTAATGTCAAGTTCTGGCATTTTTGATTGGGTAGAGAATAGGGAAAAGGGAGAATAGAAATACTTGGACTTTTCATCAGTGCTCAGAATCCTCAGGTGTCCGTGGTTTGGGTGTCTTCTCAGTAATCCCCCAAATCCAACTGACCTCCATGTCTCCTGCAGCATCACACACCCTTCTTTTCTTATCACCGCCACCCTAGTTTTGGGCTCTATGACCTTTTAACTAATCTTCCCAGGTAGCTCAGTGGTAAAGAATCTACCTGCCAATGCAGGAGACACAGGAGATGTGGAGTCAATCCCTGGGGCAGGAAGATCCCCTGGAGAAGGGAATGGTAACCCACTCCAGTATTCTTGCCTGAAAAATGCCATGGATAGAGAGCCTGGCGGGCTACAGTTCTTGTGGTAGTAGAGAGTCAGACACGACTGAGCACCTGAGCACAACCTTTTAACTGGATTATTAGATGAGCCTCCTAACCACACCCTGCATCCCTGTCTTCCACACCCTATGCCCACCATTTCCATTGTTCTAAAACCAGCACAGATCCAGTGTCATTGAGCCACACTGTTAGGAAGCTCTCAAAATACCTTACTCTCTGGGGAATGAAATCCCTTCCCCAGGGCTTACATTCTTGCTTTTCCTCATTCAGCACTTCTTCAACCATACTTCCACCAGAGGCAACTGTGTGTTACATACTGAACATTACTCTCTGCCTTCATACCAACTCCTAAGGCACATCCTGAGCCTGGCAGAGCCCAGAGCAAATGTATTGAGTTGGCCAAAAAATATGTTTGGGTTTTCCATACTCTTATGAAAAATTTGAATGAAATATTTGGACAACCCAATATTTATGTGAAGTCTTTATTTTGGGCACTTTGTCATCCAGACTTCATTGGTTCTTCAGCAATCCCTAATACCTGTCTATCTCTTGTGGCATTGTTGTTCAGTTGCTCAGTTGTGTCCAACTCTTTGGGACCCCATGGACTGCAGCACACCAGGCTTTCCTGTCCTTCACCATCTCCCAGAGCTTGCTCAAACCATGTCCATTGAGTTGGTGATGCCATCTCATCCTCTGTCATCCCCTTCTCCTGCCTTTAATCTTTCCCAACATCAGAGTCTTTTTCAATGAGTCGGCTCTTCGGGTTAGGTGACCAAAGTACTGGAGCTTCATCTTCAGCATCAGTCTTCCCAATGAATATTCAGTGTTGATTCCTTTAGTACTGACTGGTTTGATCTTGCTGTCCAAGGGACTCTCAAGAGTCTTCTCCATCACCACAGTTCAAAAGCATCAATTTTTCTGCGCTCAGCCTCCTTTATGGTCCAACTCTCACATACATACATGACCAGCTGGAAAAACCATAACTCATAGCTTTGACTATACAGACATCTGTCAGGAAAGTAATGTCTCTGCTTTTTAATATGCTGTCTAGGTTGGTCATAGCTTTTCTTCCAAGGAGCAAGTGTCTTTTAATTTCATGGCTGCAGTCACCATCTGCAGTGATTTTGGAGTCCAAGAAAATAAAGTCTCTCACTGTTTCCATTGCTTCCCCATTTATTTGCTATGAAGTAATGGGACCAGATGCCATGATCTTAGTGTTCTGAATGTTGAGTTTTAAGCCAGGCTTTCCACTCTCCTCTTTTGCCTTCATTAAGAGGCTCTTTAGTTCTTCTCTTTCTTTTTATTTATTTTTTAAAAAGTTATTTATTTTTTATTGAAGGATAATTGCTTTACAGAATTATGCTGTTTTCTGTCAAACCTCAACATGAATCAACCATAGGTATAATATATCCCCTCCCTTTTTAACCTCCCTCCCATCTCCCTCCCCATCCCACCCCTCTAGGTTGATACAGAGCCCCTATTTGAGTTTTCTGAGCCATACAGCAAATTCCTGTTGGCTATTTTACATATGGTAATGTAAGTTTCCCTATTACTCTGTCCATACATCTCACTCTCTCCTCCCCTCTCCCCATGTCTGTAAGTCTATTCTCTATGTCTGTTTCTCCACTGTTGCCCTATAAATAAACTCTTCAGTACCATTTTTCTAGATTCCATATATATGTGTTCAAATACAATATTTATCTTTCTCTTTCTGACTTACTTCACTCTATAATAGGTTCTAGGTTCATCCACCTCATTAGAACTGACTCAAATGTGTTCCTTTTTATGGCTGAGTAATATTCCATTGTGTATATGTACCACAACCTCTTTACCCATTCATCTGTTAATGGACATCAGGTTGTAACTATTGTAAATAGTGCTGCAATGAACGATGGGATACATGTGTCTCTTTCAATTTTGGTTTCCTCAGGGTATATGCCTAGGAGTGGGCTTTCTGGGTCATGTGGTGGTTTTATTCCTAGTTTTTTAAGGAATCTCCGTACCATCTTCCATAGCGGCTGTATCAATTTACATTCCCACTCCTCTTCTCTTTCTGCCATAAAGATGGTGTCATCTGCATGTCTGAGTTTATTGATATTTCTCCCAGCAGTCTTGATTCCAGCTTGTACTTCATCCAGGCTGGTATTTTGCATGATGTATTCTGCATATAAGTTGTAGGGTGTAATGTAAATAAATAGTGTCACAATATAGAGCCTTGATGTACTCTTTTCCCAATTTGGAACCAGTCTGTTATTCCATGTCCAGTTCTAATTTTGCTTCTTGACCTGCATACAGGTTTCTCAGGAGGCAGGTAAGGTGGTCTGGTAATCCCATCTCTTGAAGAATTTTCCAAGAATTTTCCAAACTCTTGAAGAAGTTTGTTGTGATCCACACAGTCAAAGTCTTTAGTGTAGCCAATGAAGCAGAAGTAATTTTTCTGGAATTTCAGTAGCCCAACCCATATTCTGTTCTTGTCAGCTAGCCATCAAGTAATCCTTATTAAAGTATTAACTGATAATTGAAACATTAACTGAGAAGTACTAACCTACAACCTCTTCCCACAGTTTGTGCTTTTCAAAAGGAGGTGCTTAAAGATGCAAAAATCTTTAAGACACACTGGATTGAAACTGTAATAGTGAAATGATGAGTAGAGAGTTTGTTCTGTTGGAGCTAGGACATCCCCCTCAAATAAAATGATTATAATGATTAACAATGGAGGAAGTTGAAATCCAGATGAGATAGTCAAAGAGAAGTGACCTGCCTTAGGACACATGGCAAGTGGCTCAAAAGCAGGACTTCCCATTTCTGATTCCCTGATGATAACTACTAGTAAGAAAAGCACCTTGGTACATATCGGACCCACATTTTTCTTCCAGTTCAACATCTATATAAAATAATAGTTTTTACCTCAAAAGATTTCTATGGGGATTTGAGAGATAGGACAAATAAAACACTTAACATCTTACTTGATATACAGTAAGCACTCAATTGGGCTTCCCCAATGGCTCAGGAGGTAAAGAATCTGCCCACAATGCAGGAGACACAGAAGACATGGGTTCGATCCCTGGATTGGGAAGACCCACCCCCCACCCCCCCCCACCCCCGAGGAGGAAATGGCAACCCACTCCAGTATTCTTGCCTGGGAAATCCCATGGACAGAGGAGCCTCAAGGGCTATAGTCCATGGGATCTCAAAGAGTTGGGTATGATTGAGCACTAGCATGCACTTAAACACTCAATAATCAGTAACTTTACTTTTTGAGGCGTATTTTAAGATTTTATTTAACGCATATGCATGTCAGCCATACATTTTTGAAGATTTGTAAATCTTCAAAAGATTTGGAGATGTCACTTCATGTCTCAGTTTTAAACTCTTCTACATTTCAAGTGTTTCTGAAAATTAAGTTCTATTAAAAGAATCATGGTGCCTTTGAAAGAGGGCAAGAGTTCCAGAGGTCAGCTTGTAAAAACTTTTATCAAGCAACTCCTGTTACAGTGTTTAACGAGTAAACTTGAGCTTTGTTGTTGTTCGGTCACTAAGTCCTGTTCTACTCTCTGCAACCCCATGAGCTGCAGCATGCCATGCTTCCCTGTCCTTCTCTATCTCCCGGAGTTTGCTCATGTAAATTACCAATAAGACTAGTTCTAGCCTTAAAGAGCAAAATGCAAGGAAAGTGAAATGTTAAATTGAAGAAGCACAATTCCTGGTTGGGGAAAGGATCTTACTCTTCATTGCTCTTTGCATGGTGTTCCTGACGGATGATAAACAAATGAAGGGAGAAAAACTGACTTAAGGGGATCATCCCCACCCAGGGATCAAACCCAGGTCTCCCGCATTGCAGGCATATTCTTTACCATCTGAGCCACCAGGGAAGAATTATTGGAAACTAATTCCTAATAATTCTGCTCAGTGGAGACTAAATCAACTCCACCTGACTGAGCTGATGTTTTAGCCCAGAGACTAAAGCTGGCAGCTGACCATCCATGGTCACATACCCAAGGTCCTCCCTCTTAGTGGAAAGGCATCCCTGGGAGATCAAATTAAAGATCCGAAGGTGTGTTTGGTGAAGATTGAATTAGATCAGAGGGAACTGAGTGTCCTTCAGGGATATCTCTAGCAGTTGAGGAGGCCCTGTGGAATAACCTTCCTTCCCTCCAGAGAAGTTTCAGTCTGGATAACTGATTTGGACTGTTCAAAGCTTTGGGAGGTTTTTTACCCCATCTTTGTTTCAGTTAACTGCCTTTTTGCTCAACTTTTCTGAACCTTTTCTCTTCCATTTACACCCCTGACAGCATGGCTTGGAGTTAACAAGTCCCAGGTGGCCTTTGCTGTATGGTATGTGATAAACAGAGCTTTCCTGGTGGCTCAGCAGTGATGGAACTGCCTGCCAATTCAGGAGGCCCGGGTCTGATCCCTGGGTCAGGAAGATCCCCTGGAGAAGGAATTGGCAACCCACTCCAATATTCTTGCCTGGAGAATTCTATGGACAGAGGAGCCTGGTGGGCTATAGACCATGGAGTCACAAAAGACTCAGACACGACTTAGTGACTGAACAAAAAGACATAGTAAACAACTTTTATTCCTCTTCACACCTTGAGATCCACATAGTTACAATGGGAATAGCCCAGAGCCTCCTCACTAGCTTGGTGTTAGGATTAATGAAAAGTCAAGTGCGAAGTTTCTGGTCTTGAGCCTGTCACATGATAATTCTTCAACAAATGGCAGCTGTCATTATTTGCATAATGTAAATTTAATTTTCCTTGCTGAGGATACATCAAGGTACATACATCATGCATGAGTTTATAAAAATATCTCTAAAATAGTTATTTCTTGAAAATGTTCACCTTATGTTGCTAGTATCATGGTGGTTAAGTTTAGATTGATTTTTTTTTTTAAATTCTGAATTTCAGAGAGTGACATTTTATGAACTTATACCTAATTGTGAGTGTGTATCCAGTTTGAGACTTGCAGTGGTCCATGAACTATCTGAAATTTAGTAATACTTATTGGGCTTTCATAGGTCAAATATTTGAGATCTGATTCTCTTGCAGGATAAAGTAGACTCTACTGGAGATTGGAAAACTCTACAATTAACTTTAAAAAAGCATGTCCTTTGGGGGAATCCCTTAGAATTTCCCTCATTTCTAATTGTAGTGGGTCTGTTGTACTATTTTACAAAGAGAGGGCAAACTCATTAAAGTTTGTTGGGATAGTTCTCAAAAGTTCAAACAGGCTTTGATTTCTTTATCCATTTTGGAAGCTTCAGATTTTTCAAAAACCCTTCATTATGGCAATTGATGCAGTCGATGTGATTATAAGAACTTTGAGAACAGAAAACATACTGCTTTTCTGAATTTCTGAGAAAATTATTGCCAAAGGAAAGAATTTGACTTCTGTCCAGAAAGAATATCTGATTTGTTTGGATTTGGGATAAACTCAAGCCATATATGTTTGGCCAAGAGTATAATTTGTGGACCGATCACCAAGCTCTAAGCAAGACTCAGGTTTCAGAAAGCTATGACAACATCAGGGATCTCACGTGATTATTAAACATGCTCTGGATAGATGAATATTCAGGCCAAACACAACAACAAAAAATCCTTCTCATCAACAGGGCACTGAGCAACTCCTGGGCCTTCAAGAAATGGATGTTACTTGATGGTGTTTTGTTTGGATAGCAGGAGAGGGAGGGAACAGAGCAACACAGAAAACAGCTTCCTAGAGGAGCAGGGGCAGAGCTGATTTGGGGGAGCCCCCTTTCTAATCATGTGTTTCCTGATCCTGGCAGTCATGGAGATTTTGTCCTCTGCACTCACAAGGAGGTATCTGGGGATCCTTCAATGGCTGTGCCATGGGCTTCAAGGTGGCTCAGTGGTAAAAAATCCACCCGCCAATGCAGGAGACCCAGGTTCTATCCCTGCGTCGGGAAGCTCTCCTGGAGAAGGCAATGGCAACCCACTCCAGTATTCTTGCCTGGGAAATCACATGGACAGAGGAGCCTGGAGGGCTATAGTCCGTGGAGTCACAAAAGAGTCGGACACGACTGACTAAACAGTAAGAACAGAGGACCATGCCACATACAGGAGCGTTCCTCCCTGACATGGCATCTGTTTCTTCCTTCCTTCTCTGGGTCTTAGTTGTGGCATGCGTGCATGCTACGTCCCTGCAGTCGAGTCCTACTTTGTGCAACGCTATGGACTGTAGCCCTCGAGACTCCTCTGTCCACGGGATTTCCCAGGCAGGAGTACTGAAGTGAATTGCCATTTCTTCCTCTGGGGGATCTTCCCAATCCAGGGATCAAACCCATGTCTCTTACATCTCCCGCATTGGCAGGTGGGTTCCTTACTACTAGCACCACCTGGGAAGCCCCTGAGTTGTGGCGTGTGGGATCTATTAATAGTTCCCTGCTGCTACTGCTGCTGCTAAGTCACTTCAGTCGTGTCCGACTCTGTGCGACCCCATAGAAGGCAGCCCACCAGGCTCCCCCATCCCTGGGATTCTCCAGGCAAGAACACTGGAGTGGGTTGCCATTTCCTTCTCCAATGCATGAAAGTGAAAAGGGAAAGTGAAGTCACTCAGTCATGTCCGACTCTCAGCGACCCCATGGGCTGCAGCCTACCAGGCTCCTCCGTCCATTGGATTTTCCAGGCAAGAGTACTGGAGTGGGATGCCATTCCCTTCTCTGAATAGTTCCCTGACTAGGGATCAAATCTGAGCCCCCTGCGTTGGGAGTCTTAGCCACTGGATCACCAGGGTAGCCTCTGACATGGAATATTTCTAATGTCTGCATTTCTCTTCAGGAAGCTTTTATTTTTAAAATTTTTGTTTGTTTAAGTTTTTTTTTTTTTTTTTTGCTATGCTGCAGGGCTTACAGGATATTAGTTCCCAAACCAGGGATTGAACCCAGGGCCATGCAGTGGAAGCACCAGGTCCTAACCACTGGACAGCCAGAGAATTCCCAGTACTCTTTCTTTTATGATTTGCTTTCTGTTTTTCTAACTGGGGCTTCCTTGGCAGCTCAGAAGGTAATCTGCCTGCAGTGCAGGAGACCCAGGTTTGATCCCTGGGTCAGGAAGACTCCCTGGAGAAGTGAATGGCTACCCACTCCAGTGTTCTTGCCTGCAGAATTCCATGGACAGAGGAGCTTGGAGGGCTACAGTCCATGGGGAAGCAGAGTCGGACACGACTGAGCGACTAAGCACAGCCCAGCACAAGCATCAGATCAGTGGCTAACTAATTTTTTTCTTTTTAACCCTTTGTGACCCCTCATTGCCTTTGCCCCCACTAAGGACTGATGCTCCCCCCTCCAACTTGGGGGAGGCCCTCTCAGGGTGTCCTCAGGCAGCAGGAACAGCTTCATGGCCTAGATAGGCACTAGATGGGGACAGTAGGGAGGAGAAGAGACACTTAAAGTCGAGATGGGGGCTGCTGCTGGTGTTCAAAGCTGTGCAGCCCAAACCAGTGAATCTAGAACATTCTGCCGATTCACTTAACAAATCTTTGACTGATAGGTGTCAGGGACAATTTACATGTAGACAAATCAATAGATACATGCTGACAAATGGTAATTAGCACCAGGACAGGAATAGGGTTCAGTGACAGAGAATATTGTGGTAGTGAAGGGGAGGGTGGGAACCTATTTACACAAAGTAGTCAAAGTCGGTCTCTGTGGGTGAGATCTGAAGGAAGAAGAGGAGCCAGCTCTCGGAGGGCGGAGAAGGGGCGCAGGTGAGACAGACAACGCTGGGAGAGTCTTGGGGTAAAAGAGAGCTCACGGGATTCATGGAGCCGAGAGGAATCCAGCATGACTGGAAAACTATTGTGAGGGAAGGCTGGCGAGGTTGCAAGATTTGGTGGTAGATTTTATTTCAAGTACAATGGAAAGCCATGGGTGGGAACTTCCAGTTGGCACAGTGGTGAAGACTCTGTGCTCTGAGTACAGGGGGCCTGGGTTCGATCCTTGGTCAGGGAACTGGATCCCACATGCTGCAACTAAGACCCGGAGCAGCCCCAAAACAGAAAGCCATGGGTGGTTTTAAGGCATGTTGTATGTGCATGTGTGTGTGCACGTGTCATATCACATGGAGACCTGTGAGGAGGTTCCTCACCAGAACTGGAAGATGGGACCACTTGATCCCTATTCCAGCCATTAAGGAAACTTCAAAATGTCATTCAAGTACGTTCCTGGCCAGTGGCACAAGATAAGATGATTAGAGATGAATAATCAAAGCCCTTTCTCCTACCTCCAGGACACTGACAAGACCGGAGGTCCCATATTGCATAGCATGTCCTGACTTTTAACTTCCAGCCTCTCATTTCAGGGTGTCTCATTGCACAGTCCCAGTGATGCCTTTCTGTCCCACACTGAGTCCCGCTCCTTTTCCTCCCTGTCTCGCTCTCCTCCTCCTTTCCTTCCTCCTCACCCCTCTGCCCTCCTCATCCCACCCCCCACCCCAGTTCTCCCCCTGCCTTCCTCATTAAGAGTCAGAGTAACTTGCCAAGCCGCAGCTCTTAGATTCCTCTTTTCCCCAAAACATTTCTTGGCTGGTCACCTCAGTCCCTGGTTCTCGCCTCTCTTTCCAGGTTGGAGGCTTCTCTGGTTCCCCGTCACCTCTCCCCTCTCTCAGTCAGCCCAACCCCGAGGTCACTCAGTTTTAAACATGTCAACAGGAAGAAGCGCTCTTGCTCTCACCCTGTAAAAAGAACGTGTGAAGGGATGAACCGTGGGGACATCGGTCCGCGGGCACCAAGACCACGGAAGGCAGCTCTTGAAAACCAGACGGGATAGAAGGTATCACTGGGCGGCCTCCCTTCTTGGCTCATGGCACCCTCTGAGTCAGGATAATGAGAGAACATTCTTAAAACATGACTTAACCACGCTCGGTCCTCAAACAAATTCCTGGATGTGTGTGGAATACGCTCTACCAGCAAGCCCAAGCACAAACATGTGGGGTGGGCTTGTCAGCACGCTTCTCAGAGTTGCTACCTTTACAAAGCCACCTTCTGAGCCAGTGAGTGTGGGTTCAGCTTTTAAAACTTAAAAAAAAAAAAAAGCCAGAGACACAACGGGGTTTTTTATGGCTGTATTTTCAGAGTTTTGTATTGTGGTGACTGGGTTTCTGTCTTAGGGGACTGGGGGGGGGGGGGGGCGTGCCCTTGACATCACACATCAGCAGGAAGACATTATGGAAAAGTCTTTCAGAGATAGGAAAACAAGATATTGTCCATCTCCAAAATTAAGCAGAGGGAGAGAGAATCCCAACTAGGGTGCAGTTTGTCCTTTAATTCATTTATACCTGGAGTGTGTGTGTGTGTGTTTACCACAGGCGGCTTATCTGAGTGGATTTTAAGAAATTAATTTAACTGAAAAATAATTAAATTACAAACAGAGGAAAAAGCATTTGGTTGGCATCGTACGGGGTCAGAGGCCGTTGCTAATGCAATATTTCATCAATTGGCTCATTGCTATTCTTGCATTGATGTGATTTCATTTCTCAAATAGCTCTTATCGTGGCAGGCTTGCATTTAGGATACATTGTACAGATGCCTTATAATCATTTCAGTGTGTTTACTTAAAATTTTAAAAGCAATTAAGCAATTTAAAATATATTCGTGTGTGTGTGTTTGTGTGTGTGTGTGTACACACATCCACAGAGAGATTTTATAAATGCCCAGACTAGGGTTCTAAGTGAACACTGGGGCAAGTGTTACATTTATACACTGTAGGGCCCTTCATGCATTTCAAAGAGCTTCATGCAGGCGAATGTTAAGCTTGTTTCATACCCATTGAAACTACCATTATCTTCCTTAATACACTGAAGAAGCCAGAATACAAAGAGTCTCCCTGTGTCCCTTATCCAAGGCCACACAACTGTTACTGGAACCCTGAGCTTCCTGAGTGCCAGTCACTTGCTTGCTGCACATCACAAGTGCTGGAAAATGGTGATGAGTCAGTTTGTTAAAAAATATAATAATCTACTGGAGAGGGGGTGAGGGAGGGGAGGGTTTTGAGATACTTGCTTTTTATTTTGATACAAAATAGAAAGGGCCAAGCAACCTTCTGGCAGGATCTGAATAGATACGTGTGTATCTAGGTGGTGGTATCTTCATGCCCCGACCTGTCCCACGCCTCTGCCCCTTCATCTTTGCTGCAGAATGTTGTGTCCAGAGTTGAGAAAAACAGTTTGAGGCAGGGGTTTGGAACTGCATTCCCCCAGCAGGATGATAGACCCTCCTGGGATCCTCCCACCTCAGGAGGCAGGGAGGTGCAGTCATGTATTCATTCATCAAATGCTTATTAAGCACTTAAGTGCCAAGTCCTGGGGACAGAGAGGAATAAGATGCAGTCTTTGTGCTTGTGGGGGAGGAAGGAAGGTAAACAAGGATGAAACAAGCCCTACAATAGAGGAGGGTGTGGGCCTGGGAGACCAGGACGGGGAGATGGAAAGAGGGAAGGTTCTCACGGTGAGGAACGAAGTGCCTCCAAGCATTGCTGGAGGCCCCACTCAGTACTGCCTGGTGACGCGTCAGTTCCCCTTGGATGGAAGCATTTCTCACAGTGCCAGGCGCTGGCTCCTTCTGAGCCAGATGACGTTGGCCGTCAGCTCTCCCCGCCTTCCGTCTCTATTTCCTCCCTCCCCCACTTTCTTTTTGCTCCCAGTCTTATCAAATTCTACTCAGGGCAGCCACACGTGGTCCATCATTTACGGAATCAAACCGATCTGAAAAGTATTCACATTAAGGTATGAATGACTAATATGGGGGGCACCTGGGAACACGTGCATTTACCAGGCTTCAAAACCTAAAGCTTTGGCTGGCTAGGGAAAAACCATTTTCCTTAGCATGCTGGAGTGCTACAGGCACCTCTGAATTCACATAGTCTGGATAGTTGCCTATTCTTTCTGCACTTAGAGCTGGCCTTGTTTCCATTCAGTCGTATGTGTTTTTCCCTCCCGGCCCTCTATTGTGGCTGCATGATAAGGCAAGGGTGGGGGCCCAATTACTACTAATCTGAGACATTTTGGCTGGATCTCCCACAAGGCTACAGAAACAACAGCTTTGAAACGTTTGAGACACCAGTGATGGAAAACAAAGTGGCTATAAGTAGGACCTTCAGATGCTGTCCCCTGCAAATGCACTCACTCATTTAGTTCATTCTTCTTTTTTTCTTTTAAAAATTATTTTATTTGGCTGTGCTGGGTCTTGATTGTGGCACTTAGAACCTCTTAGTTGCAGTGTGTGGGATCTAGTTCCCTGACCAGGGCTGGAACCCAGACCCCCTACCTGGGGAGCGTAGAGTCTTAGTCACTGGACCACCCGGGAGTCCCTAGTTCCTTCTTGATTGCTTGCATTTTTTCAGCTTCAGGACAGAATTGGTGTGAGTGAGTGCATGAATGAGGAAAACATTGTGGGCTGGTAAATATAGTGAAATTATATTCCTAATGTTGGGTGGGAGGAAGGAGGACGTGACTAGTAACCTCTACATCATTCTCCCTCAAAGTTTTCCACTAGGATTCTCCCAAGGGCCCTCAGTTCAGTCGCTCAATCATGTCTGACTCTTTGCGACCCCATGAATCGCAGCATGCCAGGCCTCCCTGTCCATCACAAACTCCCGGAGTTTACTCAAACTCATGCCCATCCAGTCGGTGATGCCATCCAGCCATCTCATCCTCTGTCGTCTCCTTCTCCTCTTGCCCACAATCCCTCCCAGCATCAGGGTCTTTTCCAATTAGTCAACTCTTCGCATGATGTGGCCAAAGTATTGGAGTTTCAGCCTCAACATCAGTCCTTCCAATGAACACCCAGGACTTATCTCCTTCAGGATGGACTGGTTGGATCTCCTTGCAGTCCAAGGGACTCTCAAGAGTCTTCTCCAACACCACAGTTCAAAAGCATCAATTCTTCGGTGCTCAGCTTTCTTCACAGTCCAACTCTCACATCCATACATGACCACTGGAAAAACAATAGCCTTGACTAGATGGACCTTTGTTGGCAAAGTAATATCTCTGCTTTTTAATATGCTATCTAGGTTGGTCATAACTTTCCCAAGGGCCCTACTTGACTGTATAAAAGTGTCCTATTGCCATTGAGTACTGCTTTTGATTTTGTGCATCCCCATCCAGATGAAGTTGTGTAGTTTCGGTCAATTCTATTAAAAATTATCCCTTCGTCAGCTCTGTACTCTGTGACAACCTAGGGGTGGGAGAGGCCGGGGGTGAGAAGGAGGCTCAAGAAGGGGGTGTATGTATACTTATAGCTGATTCATATTGTTGTACAGTACAAACTAACACAACATTGCAAAGCAATTATCCTCCAATTAAAAAAAAATCATCTCCTTGTGGGAGCCTGGGAAGTAAAGACTAGTCATCAAATGTTTTTCAACTTCCAACTTGGTTCATTCTGAGGAGCTGTCTTCTTTTAAACACTATAAACTTCAACAGAAGTTTCAGAGTGGACATGTCTCATTGGAACTGTCTAAGAGCAATGAAATGGGAGAAGGCCTAAGTAATTTAAAATTTTCTAGTAACCATATTTAGAAAGGTAAAAGCAAACTGGGAAATTCAATTTTAATAATATACACTTCATAATATATATACATATATATATAATATTTGCCATGCCCTATGGCATGTGGGATATCAGTTCCCCCACCAGGAATTGAGCCCACACCCCTTTTAAGGGAAGCTTGGAATCTTAACCACTAGACCACCAGGGAAGTCCCTAATAACATATTTTTTAAAACTCACTATATTAAAATATTTCACCATGGGATTGACATAAAAATTATTAATGAGATATTTTACTTTTTTGGTACTAAAGTTACATCCTATATTTTTCAACTCCAGTGCATCTCCACTGGGACTCATCACATTCTAGGTGTTCGTGCATAGGGTGTGGCTGGCAGTTACCGTTTAAATGCTGCGACACTCTTAGTATCTTTTTGTTTGTTTTACTGAAGTCCTATTGATTTACAGTGTTGCATTAGTTTCAGGTGTACAACAAAGTAATTCAGATCTACAGCTAGCTATCTATCTTTATCCTTTTCAGATTCTTTTCCATTATAGGTTATTACAAGATACTGAAAAAAGTTCCCTCTGCTATAGAGCATCCTTGTTGGTTATCTATTTTATATATAGTAGTGTGTGTCTGTTAATCTCAAATTCCTAATTTATCTCTTCCCACCACCCTCCCACCCCAATTTCCCCTTTGGTAACCATAAATTTGTTTTCTATGTCTGTGAGACTGTTTCTGTTTTGAAAATAAGTTCCTTTGTATCACTTTTTATGTTACACATGTGACATCATATATTTGTCTTTGACTTCACTATGAAAAGTTCATCATAAACCTATGATAGGTTCATTCATATTGCTGCAAATGACAATATTTCATTCTTTTTGTGGCTAAGTAATATTCCATCATATATATATATATATACTATATCTTCTTATCCATTCATCTGTTGATGGACATTTAGGTTGCTTCTATGTCTTAGCACTATGTAAATAGGGCTGCAATGAATATTGGGGTGCATGTATCATTTTGAATTAAAATTTTCATCTTTTCTGAATATATGCCCAGGTGTGGGATTGCTGGATCATATAGTAGTTTTATTTTTAGTTTTTTAAGAAACCTCCATACTGTTCTATATAGTGGTTAAATCTTGGTATCTTTGCTGCTGCTGCTGCTAAGTCGCTTCAGTCATGTCCGACTCTGTGTGACCCCATAGACAGCAGCCCACCAGGCTCTCCTGTCCCTGGGATTCTCCAGGCAAGAACACTGGAGTGGGTTGCCATTTCCTTCTCCAACGCATGAAACTGAAAAGTGAAAGGGAAGTCAGTCATGTCCAACTCTTCACGACCCCATGGACTGCAGCCTACCAGGCTCCTCCGTCCACGGGATTTTCCCGGCAAGAGTACTGGAGTGGGTTGTCATTGCCTTCTCCCTTGGTATCTTTAAATGTTAGCAATTTAGATACTTTCTCCAGGGTAAAAATATTTACAATGTGAGAATCAGTGTGCCTTGAACAAGTGATGCCTGAATATGGTTGTGGAGAGTTAATTTAAGGGAGTGGGTGTCAGAACTGGGGCTTCTAGTCTGGGCCTCTTTTAGTGATTTATTGAAAAAAATATTTTTAAAGTGTGAAATGTATAGCCTTTACCAGCAATCTGAAATAAAGGAGAAATTAACAAAGCAAATGGTTATTCTCCTGGCATCCACTCCTGAAGTGAAGTGGTAGTTGCTCAGTTGTGCCCGACTCTCAGCGACCCCATGGACTGCAGCCCACCAGGCTCCCCTGTCCATGGGATTTTCCAGGCAAGAATACTGGAGTGGGTTGCCATTTCCTTTTTTAGGGGATCTTCCCGACTCAGGGATCAAACCCTGGTCTCCTGCTGCAGGCAGATTCTTTACTGACTGAGCTATGAGGGAAGCCCTGAGACCACAAAATGGGAGAAGGGGAAGGAACCTTGGAGATTGTATTGATTCACGTCTCTCCTTGGAAACAATGTTGTACTGTTTCCCTGTCTGTATCTCAGAATCACAGAGGGAAATGTCAGGGGAAAATACTGATTCCTGGACCCCCAGCTTAGAGAATCAGATTCAGGTGGTCTGGGGTCATGTGTAGGGTATCAGTAGTCTTTAAAATCCTCCCAAGTGATTCTAATGTATGGCCAGGCCTCTGAGTGCAGAAACATCCCCTTCATTTTATAGATGAAGAAACAGAGCTAATGATTAAGCAACTCACTTCAAGTCCCACAGGTTGTTAGGGGGAGAGTAGGGTCCAGAACCCAGGAATTCTCCTCTTGCTTATCTCATACCCAGAGAAACACTTCAGTAATACCTCCATCACACCTCTTTTCCCTGCTTGGTCTCAGAATTTCTCTCACTCTGAATTGAGATACATTACCCAGATCAACCTAGATTAGACAGAAACTTCTAGTAAAGGCTCTGAGCTTTTATTTCCCAGAAAATCTCTAAATCAATGATAACTTTAAAGTGGTTCTCATCTGGGTTGTTGTTGCTCAGTCGATCAATTGTGTCCGACTCTTCTGTGACTCCATGGATTGTAGCCCACCAGGCTCCTCCATTCATGGGATTTCCCAGGCAAGAATACTGGAATGGGTTGCCATTTCCTTCTCCAAGGGATCTTCCCAACCCAGGGACTGAACCCAAATCTCCTGCATTGGCAGGCAGATTCTTTACGACTGAGCCACCAGGGAAGCCCTCTCACCTGGGGCAATGGCCCTAAATGCCTCTCGTTTTAGGATCAGTCAGGATCTGGAAACTTTATACTGAATATTGGGTTTTACTGGAAAGGGTAGGGAGGAGCCCTGAAGAAGCTAACACCTGAGTCTGATCCAGCTAGCTCATCCTCACTGACTCACAGCTAGAGCTAGTGGTTCCTCCAGAGGGGCTTCATAGTCAGAATACCAAACAGGAAATGCGCGTGCACAAAGTGGGCTTGGGGGAGGGGTTGGGGGGATGCTTGAGCCCCTGGGTGGAGAACAGCCAAGGCCTGTCTCCTGTCCTTCTGCACCCAGGGCACAGCGACGGAGGTCCTCTGTTGCCAGAACTGCTGATGGTCTAGTTACTCCAGAAGACAGAAATGTAGGTCTGTGTTTGTTTCTGTTCTTGTGAAGTACCCTGATTTGTGAATGTTGGCAAACAATCCAATTTTTAGAAAAACACAGGGTCAAGCAAAGCCCACTCATGAGGTCTCTTCTACCTAGAAGTGCAAACTTTTAGTTAAATCTAAGACTTTTTCATGCTCAATATTGAGTTGTGTGGGTTTTCAAAATGGTGATCTCATGCCTTTGTGTTTGATTTTTGCCCTGACCCTGTGAAGCTGATGAAAGCAGGTGGCAGTAACAGAAGGGAAAAATGGTAGAAAAGTCATACTGTTACTGAAAGTGGGGTCCAGCTGCTCACCACCCTGAAGTTAAGATAGAGGAAAAGAAAGGTTGCTTTATTTCTGAGGCCGGCAAGGGGTGGGGGAGCGAGATGGGGGGCGGTGGTGACTCCTGTAGGCAGAGGGAGGGGGCCATAGGTAGAAACAGCAGGGTCAGCTCTGACAGTTATCTTGAAATTGGTCATGCAGTGGTCTGATGAGCATCATCTTGATTGTTTTAAGTACAGTTAGTCTTCAGTTCCAGAGATGTTTTGTTCCCATTTCCTTGAGGCCAGTTCTCGGAACGTTGGCAGCGTCTGTCATGGCTACTATCTGGTCATTGTGTAGTTAACGTCTTCCACCTGGTGGGGGTAATGTCAGTATCTATAATACGGCTCAAAGGACAAGGCTCAGAATATTATCCATCGTCCTTGAGGAGGAACAAAAGGTACCTGACTTTGCTTAATCACTAAGCTATTATTTTGTCCTCTTTGACTGCTTTCATTTGCTTCTGTATTTTCTGATATCTCTGATTAAACTTATTCTCTGGCTAAAGTTTTTCTGGCTTCCCAGGTGGCTCAGCAATAAAGAATCCTCCTACCAATGCAGGAGATTTGGGTTCGATCCCTGGGTTGGGAAGATCCCCTGGAGAAGGAAATGGCAACCCACTCCAGTATTTTTGCCTGGAGAATTCCATGGATAGAGGAGCCTGGTGGGCTACAGTCCATGGGGTTGCAGAGAGTCGGGTATGACTGAGCACACACCTGTTGTATGTATATCAATGCTACTCTCTCAATTTATCCCACCTTCTCCTTCCCACTTACCCTCACCCCCGGTCCACAAGTTTGTTCCTGAGTTTCTTTTAAAATTTTACTCATTTTCTCACTGTCCACATTATTTTTGGGGTTTGGCACCTGTGACACGTCATGCATTTTCAGTATAAAAATGAAAGTGAAGATCATTACAGTGCCTAAGTTCTGACACTATTTATTTTTAACTTCTTTTTTAACGTATAACAAATCAAGCTATTATTAGCATTGCCATGGATAGGCTAGTTGTTCTATATAGGGGTATATAAGGAAAAAATGTTTTCATTTACTATGAAATGAAATGGGAGATTTCGACTCCCTCGAAGTCCTGGGGCAACCTCTTTTTTTAATATATGATATTTTTTTAAATTTGATTTTATTTATTTTTTAATTGAAGGATAATTGCTTTACAGAACTTTGTTTTCTGCCAAATATCAACATGAATCAGAAATAGGTATACATATGTCCCCTCCCTCTTAACCTCCCTCCTCATCTTACCTCTCCAGGTTGTTGCAGAGCCCCTGTCTGAGTTCCCTGAGACAAACAGCAAATTCTGGGGCAACCTCTTAGCCAATGAAATGATAATCCAAATAAAAATTAGAATTACTCTTACCCACATTCTTTATTTCAAGAAAAAAGCATCCTGGCTAAGTCATCAGTGCGACTTTGAGAGCCCTTGATTTCAAATAATCTGAGGTATTAATAACACGTAAAGCCTTTTTCGTTAACAATGTAAGAATTGATGCTAAATTACCCTTTCATCCAAAGTACACTGTAAAAATAAGTGTAAGTTGTTTGTGAAGCATTTTGGAGATGAACGTAAAATATGCATGGCATTTGTGTCTTGGCTATTCTCCCTACACATAACCTTGAATTTCACCGTGATTTTTTTTTTTTTTTTTAATGTAAAAGGCTTAAAATTAGAATCTGTACTTGTGAGTATCTGTTTCAGGTATATTTCTGTGAACAGTTTCCCCTGTCCTCAGATAAACAGAGGTGGGTAACTGTTTCTGACAAAAGCTGTAGGGAACAAGATTAAACAAGAATTAGAGCGATTATATTTTCTTATCTAAAACCTTCAAGTCTTTGGAAAACTGCTTGGTTTCTATTTTGAGTCATGCTGCCCACATATCTTAACGACAGAATTTTTGCATAGTTTTGCTCTTCCTCTTTTTCTCTCTGTTTGGGTGTATTTATTATTTCATATGTGATGATGCAAAGCTCATTAAAAGGTCCATTTATATTCTTGTTATCTGCATGGGGATCTAGCTATTTCTCTCTTACTGTTTATAGAACCCACACTGTAATATTCAGATTTGCTGGCAATGGGCCCTTTCTAACACCGTATACATTCCATTCCCCTCTGTGACTCTATTTATGGGAGCTCCTGTGATTTATCCAAGACTAATAAAGACAGTGTAAAAGGATGGTCTGTGGGTTTATCCATCCATGGAATTTTAGCACTTTCAGAAGGAGGTTTGTCTTATGTTCTTTCTTCCCCCCAATTTAATTAAAACAACAACCGAAAAAAGCGTCCGTCCAAGTGAGTGACAGTTGGCAGATCTGCATTATTCAGCTGGAGGGACTCCAGCATTTCTGATGCTTGGAGATGGACAAGTAATTACCTCCTGTCTGTGACTATTTTCTACCAGGCTAAGCCCAATGTTTATTGTAAACTATCTGCCATTAAAAGCTGTAATAGCAAGCCTTATGTTCCCACACCATAAATTTGACTGCACTGTTTTTTTATTTACCTTCGTGTTTTATTACATTCTTTGAAATGTTTCATTCTAAAGAAAGATAACAGAAGAATGAAAATTGAACAAATTCCAAATTCACTCTTGAAAAAAAGATATGCTTAGCATACATGTATATATATACATATTTTTGCATACGCCTGGACAGCCCTGATGGCCACTTTCTGGATATTGGCAGCTTCCATGAAACTATTAGATGCAGTTGCTATTAGTCCATCACTTGTTAAATGGTCCAGAAAACAGCCTAAAAATTAAAGTTTAACCAGACCATATAGGCCCAGGGCATCAGCTCACAAACTTTTTATTCTCAGGACCCCTTCATACTCTTAAACTGTTTTTGAAGACCCCAATGAGGTTTTGTTTGTATGGATTATATCTATCAGTGTTTATTGTATAAGAAATGTGAACAGAGACCATTTAAACATATTTTTTAATAAGGATATGTATTTGTTTTAAAATAACTTAAAAATCTGTTACATGTAACATTCATAACATTTCAAAAGAAAAATTGCTATTTTCTTTAAAAAAAGATGTAGTGCAAAGAGAGGGATTGTTTTTAGATTTTGTGTGATTTAATAGAAAAAAGACTCATCTGCAACTTCATTCAACTTGTTGTGATATTAATATGTTGCTTTGGTTAAAGTATGTGAAAAGAATCTGGCCCTACTCATATAGGTAGTTGGAAAAGAGTATTTTAACAGCCTTTTCAAATAATTGTGAATATTCTTCTTTGACTACCAAACCCAGACTCCACAGGTAGTAGCTTCTTAAAGGTTAGTTGCAATGAGGAATTGGAAATCCTCTTAGTGAACGTTTATTTTTTTTAAAAAAACTAACAGACTTTGAGAGAAGTTTCAGCTTTACAAAAAATTGAGCAAGTTGTACAGAGTTTCCATAAACTTCCCCCTCTCAGTTTCTCCTATTATTTATATCTTACATGAGTGTGGTTTATTTGCTAAAACTGATGAACCGGGGGACTTCCCTGGCTGTCCAGTGGTTAGGACTTCACCTTCCAACATAGGGGTGTGATCCCTGATCAGGGAGCAAGGCTCCTACATGCCTCAAGTCTAAAAAACCAAAACATAAAACAGAAGCAATATTGAAACAAATTCAGTAAAGACTTTAATAATAGTCCACATACTTTGGCCACCTGATAGCAAAGTAATGCTTAAAAATCTCCAAGCCAGGCTTCAGCAGTACGTGAACCGTGAACTTCCAGATGTTCAAGCTGCTTTTAGAAAAGGCAGAGGAACCAGAGATCAAATTGCCAACATCCACTGGATCATCGAAAAAGCAAGAGAGTTCCAGAAAAACATCTATTTCTGCTTTATTGACTATGCCAAAGCCTTTGACTGTGCAGATCACAATAAACTATGGAAAATTCTTAGAGAGATGGGAATACCAGACCACCTGACCTGCCTCTTGAGAAACCTGTATGCAGGTCAGGAAGCAAGACTTAGAACTGGACATGGAACAACAGACTGGTTCCAAATAGGAAAAGGAGTACATCAAGGCTGTATATTGTCACCCTGCTTATTTAACTTATGTACAGAGTACATCATGAGAAACACTGGGCTGGAGGAAGCACAAGCTGGAATCAAGATTGCCAGGAGAAATATCAATAACCTCAGATATGCAGATGACACCACCCTTATGGCAGAAAGTGAAGGACTAAAGAGCCTCTTGATGGAAGTGAAAGAGGAGAGTGAAAAAGTTGGCTTACAACTCAACATTCAGAAAACTAAGATCATGGCATCCAGTCCCATCACTTCATGGCAGATAGACGGGGAAACAGTGTCAGACTATTTTTTTGGGCTCCAAAATCACTGCAGGTGGTGACTGCAGCCATGAAATTAAGACGCTTACTCCTTGGAAGGAAAGTTATGACCAACACTAGATAGCATATTAAAAAGCAGAGACATTACTTTGCCAACCAAGGTCCATCTAGTCAAAGCTATGGTTTTTCCAGTGGTCATGTATGGATGTGAGAGTTGGACTATAAAGAAAGCTGAGTGCAGAAGAATTGATGCTTTTGAACTGTGGTGTTGAAGAAGACTCTTGAGAGTCCCTTGGACTGCAAGGAGATTCAACCAGTCCATCCTAAAGGAGATCAGCCCTGGGTGTTCACTGGAAGGACTGATGTTGAGGCTGAAACTCCAATGCTTTGGCCACCTGATGTGAAGAGCTGACTCATGGGAAAAGACCCTGATGCTGGGAGGGATTGTGGGCAGGAGGAGAAGGGGACAACAGAGGATGAGATAGTTGGATGGCATCATCAACTTGATGGACATGGGTTTAGGTGGACTCCAGGAGTTGGTGATGGACAGGGAGGCCTGGTATGCTGCAGTTCATGGGGTTGCAAAAAGTTGGACATGACTGAGCGACTGAACAGAACTGTGAAGGGCCAACTCATTGGAAAAGATGCTGATGCAAAAGATTGAGGGCAGAAGGAGAAAGGGGTGACAGAGGATGAGATAGTTGGATGGTATCACCAACTCAATGGACATGAGTTTGAGCAAACTCTGGGAGATAGTGAAGGACAGGGAAGCCTGGTGTGCTACAGTCTATGGAGTCGCAAAGAGCTGGACATGATTTAACCACTGAAAAACAACATAAAAAAATTGATAAGCCAATATTGGTACGTTATAATTAGCTAAAGTCCATGGCTTACAACAGAGTTCACTCTTTGTGGCATATAGTTTTATGGGTTTTGATAAATGCATGTCATGTGTCCACCATGACAGTGTCATACAAAATAGTTTCACTGGCCTAAAAATCATGTTCTCCACCTACTTACCCTTTGCCTTCTTCCCCCAGACTCTGGTTACTATTGATCTATTTATGATCTCTATATTATCACCTTTTCCAGAATATCTTACAGTTGGAGTCATACCCTATATACCCCTTTCAGACTGGCTTCTTTCACTAAAGCAATATGCATTTGGTATTCCTTTATGCCTTTTCATGCCTTGATAGCTCATTTCTTTTTGTAGCTGGGTAAAATCCCATTGATCAGTGTATTACAATTTGTTACCCATTCAGCTTTTGAGGACATCTTAGGTGCTTTCGGTTTTGGGAAATTATAACAAAGTTACTATAAACATCTGTGTGTGAGTTTTTGCAACTCAATTTGGGTAGATGTCAAGGAATGTGATAGCTGGGTGCTGTGGTGGTTGTGATTAGTCACTAAGTTGAGTCCGACTCTTGTGACCCCATGGAATATAGCCTGCCAGGCTCCTCTGTCCATGAGATTTCCCAAGCAAGAAGACTGGAGTGGGTTGCCATTTCCTTCTCCGGGGGATCTTCCCAACCCAGGGATCAAACCTGGCTCTCTTGCATTGCAGGTGAGCTCCTGCATTGCAGGCAGATTCTTTACCAAATGAGTCACCAGGGTTCTCTGATAAGACTGTGTTTAAGTTTTTAAGAAACTGCCAGACGATCTCCCAAAGTGGTTATACCATTTTGCATTCCTAGCAGCAGTGAATGAGTTTTCCTATTGTTCTATATCCCTGCCAGAATTAGGTATTATCAGTTGTCTTTTTCTTTTTTTTTAATTTTAGCCATCTAATAGGTATACAGTAGTATCTCATTGTTTTGCTTTGCAAATGGCTTCTGATGCTGAGCATCTTTCCATGTGCTCATTGCTATCTGTGTATTTTCTTTGAGTTGTCTGTTGAGATCTTTTACTCATTTTTTAAAAATTGAGTTGTTTATTAAATTGTTGAGTTTTAAGAGTTCTTTGTATATTTTGGATACTACTCTTTAATCAAATATGCATTTTGTAAATATTTTCTCCCAGTTGCTTGTCTTTCTGTTCTCTAAAGTCAATGGACCTTTCATACTGGTACGGTTTGGTGCCACTGCCTTGATTTCTACTAAGACACCAGCAATTTCACCCACCATTGTTTAACATCAGTGCAAATTTCAACACAGGGAAAGAGGCAAATAGCATCTTAATGATCTCTATAATTATAAAGATAGTTTTAATTTTGTGAGCGCCCTAGGAAGGGTCTCACAGATCCCCAGGGCCCACAGACCACATTTTGAGAGCCACTGGTCTACAGTAAACAAGTATAACCCATACTATTTAGTTCAAGCTTTGGAAAGACCAAATAGAAATCTGTTTCCCAAATGTGAAATGTTAACTTCATTTTCTGCAAAAATGATTTAGAAGGCACAAAAGAAATATTATGCACTGAAGTCAGTGTTCTAATTCATTGGGCAGAGTCAATTTTGTTTAGATTTTTTTTTTCTCCCAATGGCTCTTGGCAGGATATCATTCTTATTTTTCAAGAACTATACTGTGTGTATGTATAAATGTATTACCTAAAGTCTGTGAGCCAATGAATGTCTCTTTGATAACCAGAAAACTGATAGATATGCCCAGTAATGGGCTTATAATGTATTTGTATACATAGACAGTATATGGTGTCCTCAAGTTTTTCCTTTCTTTTCTCACTCCTCCGCTCAGATATAAGCATAGAAATGGAGAAAGAACTCTGATTTTGCAACCAGCAGAACTGGATTTGAATCTTGGCTATGTAATCTTATTTAACTTCTTTGAGTCTTTTGTTCTCCATCTGTAAAAGGGAAATAATATCATTGCCAAGACTGTGAAGATTATATTGAGTTGGCCAAAAAGTTCGTTCAGGTTTTTCCATTACATGAAAACCCAAACCAACTCTTTGGCCAACCCAATATAAGACAGTATATATAAAGCCTCTAGAACCTCAGAGGTATCACTCAAATAACCAATATCATCATCAAAAGTCATCCCTTCCATTTTTAACAGTTTCACAGTCTATGATTTTCTGGCTCAGATAATTATGCCTTAGTGTGAGTTTTCTGGAGAAAATACTAATGAGACTTAGTGTATCTCTCCAGGACTACTGTTTTTACAGGGACCAAAACCAGAGAAATAAATCCACTGTTGTCAACCCCCAGCAGGGGGACTAAATATGGGAATGAATATGAGAAGCAGCCAGAATAGAATGTAAGGATGGAACCAGAGGAGGTGTGATGAGGTGGCTGAGACCTATTCCAAAGGCAAAGGTCTAGCAGTGGTCAAAAGTTAAGGATAGCACAGGGAGCTTGGCTCAGTGCTCTGTAGTAACCTAGAGGGGTGGGATGGGAGGGCAGGAAGGAGGTTTCAGAGGGAGGGCATATATGTATACTTGTGGCTGCTCTATGATGTTGTTCAGCAGAAACCAACACAACATTATAAAGCAATCATATTCCCCAAAAAAAGTTAAGGGTGGGACTTCCCTGGGGGTCCAGTGGTTACGAATCCATCTTGCAATGCAGGGGACACAGATTTGATCCCTCATCTGGGAGATAAGACCCCACATACTGCTGGGCAACCAAGGCCTCAGGCTGCAACTACTAAGCCCTCAAGGCACAGCAAAGGTGGTGCATAATGCAACTAGACACAACTAAGACTCCTCTGTCCATGGAGTTTTCTAGGCAAGAATACTGGAGTGGGTTGCTGTTTCCTTCTCCAGAGGATCTTCTTGACCCAGGGACTGGACCCATGTCTCTTGTGTCTGCTATGTTGGCAGACAGATTCTTTACCACTAGCACCACCTGGGGAACCCCAAATAAAGTTAGGGGTGAAAGCAAATCATGGGGTGTGTTCCAGAAACAGCAGAAGGGGAAAATCAGTAGTGAGCCATCAGGGGCATGCCATGGGGATGTACACGCCCACACAGAATTCCCGTGGGCAAGGTTTATTGCATCTCCCTTCGTCCACAAACACCTCAGTGCTGCTTCTGGCAAGCATGACAGATCAAGAAACCTACTGAACGAGGAAGTATTTTTAGGACAGAGGAGACCTCAACACCCTGGAAATTCAAAGTCTGGGTTCTGAAGCTTCGCTTCCTGTGCTTTGAATCCTGGTTCCTCTGTCTGCTCTTGTGTGACTGAGGGCAATCGCATGAGGCAGTCCTGCTTCCATCTTCTCAACTGTAAAAATGGAGTAGGTGTTGTTATTAGGACATTGCTTCATGTGAAGCATCTAGAACAGTACCTGATGAGGGGTAAAGACTCAACACACCCCAGCTTTTGTCACTTGTCTGCCATCCATGTGGCTCACTCCTCTGACCAGCACTGGGTACAGCTGTGTGAAATTTCTGTGTGTTTATCTGTGGGCTCCCCTGATGACTCAGCGGGAAAGAACCCGCCTGCCAATGCAGGAGACGCAGGTTCGATGCCTGGGTTGGGAAGATGCCCTGGCAATCCACTCCAGTATTCTTGCCTGGGAAATCCCATGGACAGAGGAGCCTGGCGGGCAGTCATTCCCCAGCCTTTTTGGCACCAGGAGCAGTTCCGTGGAAGACAATTTTTCCATGGACCAGGGTTGGGGTGGGGAGATGGTTTCAGGATGACTCAAGCACATTACGTTTATAGTGCCTTTTATTTCTATGCTAATATCATTGCTGATCTGACAGGAGGTACCAGCCCTTCGCCCAGAGGTTGGGGACCCCTGAGCTGCGATGCTATTGGTGTGATGCATTTCACATTAGGCTCCCATCTCTGTTTCCAAGTTCATGCAGGGCCAGCATACCAATAAATATACCCACAGCATGATGTTATTTATGAGGACTCCAGACCCTCCACCAATGACTGAAGCTTCAGGCCATTGAGTTTTAAAAAAAGCTTTTCACTCTGAGTGATTTTTATTGTGTTACTCTTTTCAGATACAAAGTGTGATCATTGTAGGAAACTTAGAATGTAAGGAAATGTAAATCACCCATAATTCCATTGGGAGTTAACATTGGGATTTTTTTTTTAATTAATTTTTGTTGAGTAGAGTTAACTTTATAATGTTTTAGTATCTGTTGTACAGCAAAGTGATTCAGCTATATATTTACATATATCCCCTCCTTTTTGGACTTCCCATTTATGTTGGGATTTTGTTTTGATGAATTTCCTTCTAATCATGTTTGCACCCATACAGAGAAAGTGAAGTTCTCTCAATCATAAAGTGCAAATACTGATAGAGAAGGTATAAATCAAGTCTTTATCAATTAATAAGCTATTTTTTAAAATGAATTATAATTGCTTTAGAGTGTTGTGTTAGTTTCTGATGTATGATGAAATAAATCTGCTATATGGATATATATATCCCCTCCCTCTTGGGCCTCCCACCTTACCTGAGAAGTGCATTTTCAGTCAAATCAGTTCTAACTGTTGAGGTTTTTAAGTGATAAGAATCTCTGATGCATTTAAGTCCACACCAGGTAGAGAACGAAGCAGCTCAGTCACAATGCAGTTATTCATTCAATAAACATTTATTACTTACCTGCTATGTGGCTTGGCACTACTGAGCCCTGGTGTAATAGAGAAATGAAAAACAAGCAAACAGCCAACTAAACAGTCGACTCCATTGTTTATTGCAGTGTTGTTTCTAGTAGGAAAAAATGACATTTATTACCAACGCTAAATGTTCATCAGTAAGTTATGGCACAGCCTTCCAATAGAGTTGTAAAAAGATTAAAAGTAACAGGGAAGGTGGAGTAGATATACTTCTCCCTGTTCTTTCCACCAAGTAAACCTGAAAACCCTGGACATTATATAGAAAATGAAAGAAGACTCTGAAATGTGGAGAAAAGGCAGAGTGGCTAAGGATGTCAGGACTTGAGGAACAGCATGGCAGTCTCTTGGATTTTTTTTGCCTCGTATACCTCACACCTGCAGCTGAAGAAGCCTGCAACCTGGAGATGCCAACAGGAGCAGACAAGAAAACCCAAACAATAGCCTGCTGTCTCTTCCCAAAGGATTGGAAAAGGAACAGCCTAAGAAGACAGAAGACTTTTCAACAATGCTATGGGCTGTATTCAGATGTTGAAACCCTAACCCCCAATGTGTTAATATTTGGAGATGAGGTCTTTGGGAGATAATTAGGGTTAGATGAAGTCATGAAGGTGGGGCCCTTGTGATGGGATTAGTGGTTTTATAAGAAGTGTGAGTGAGAGATCGCTTGCTTTCTGCCATGTGAGGACAGGGTAAGAGATGGCAACACAGCGAGAGAGCCCTCATGAGATATTGACCTTGTTGTCCTTTGACCTTAGACTTTCAGCCTCCAGAACTGTGGGAAAATAAATTTTCGTTAAGTCACCCAGGCTATGGTATATCTTTTGTCATAAGAGCCCAAGCTCAAGGGCTTCCCAGGTGGCGCTGGTGGTAAAGAACCCACCTGCCAATGCAGGAGATGTAAGAGATGCAGGTTCAATCCCTGGGTTGAGAAGATCCCGTGGAGGAGGGCATGGCAACCCACTCTAGTATTCTTGCCTGGAAAATCCCCATGGACAGAGGAGCCTGGCGGGCTACAGCGCATAGAGTTGGACACGACTGAAGTGACTTAGAACCCAAGCTGATTAAAGCAGATTTTGGTACCGAGAAGTGGGATGCTGCTGTAACAACTACTTGTATGTGCAGAAGCAGCTTTGGAACTGGGTAATGGGTAAAGCCTGGAGAAGGGTATGGCAACCCACTCCAGTACACTCGCCTGGAGAATCCCATGGACAGAGGGGCCTGGTGGGCTACAGTCCATAGGGTCATACAGAGTTGGACATGACTGAAGTGATTTTGCATGCATGCATGCATGCCGTGGGTAAAGGCTGGAAGAGTTTTGAGGTGCATGCTAGAAATATAGATGTTAAAAGTTATTTTGGTGAGGGACTCCCCTGGATATCCAGTGGTTAGGACTCTGCACTCTCACTGCTGAGGGCTCAGATTTGACCCCTAGTCAGGGAACTAAAATCCCACAAACCACATGGTGTGGCCTACAAACAACAACAACAAAAGTGATTTTGGTGAGATCTTGGACAGAAATGAGAAATAGGAGTTTGAAAATTGAAGGAAAGGTGATCCTTGTTATAATTTGATAAAGAACTTAGCTGAAATGTGTTCTAGTGTTTTCGGTAAGGTAGAATTGTGAATGATAAAATTAGATACTTTGCTGAGATTTCCAGGAGAAGAAACCATTGAAAGAGAAGTTTGGTTCCTCCTGAATACTTCGAGTAAAACGTGGAAGAGAAGAGATGAATTGAAGAAGGAATTAAGAAAAAGGAACCAGAACTTGAAGATTCAGAAAATTTTCAACATATCCATATTGTGGGAAAAAAAAAAATGAGAGGACTTCACAGGTTGTCAAGTGGTTAAGAATCTGCCTTCCAATACAGGGAACACAGATTCTATCCCTGGTCGGGGAATTAAAATCCCACAGGCTGCAGGGCAACTAAACCCATGCACCACAACTAGAGAGCCCATACATGGAAATGAACAGAGGCCAGAATAGAGATGGAATTCTACTAGCAAGTTCAGTTCAGTTCAGTCGCTCAGTCGTGTCCGACTCTGCGACCCCATGAATCACAGCACGCCAGGCCTCCCTGTCCATCACAAACTCCCGGAGTTTACTCAAACTCATGTGCATCGAGTTGGTGATGTCATCTAGCCATCTCATCCTCTGTCGTCCCCTTCTCCTCCTGCCCCCCAATCCCTCCCAGCATCAGGGTCTTTTTCAATGAGTCAACTCTTTGCATGAGGTGGCCAAAGTATTGGAGTTTCAGCTTCAGCATCAGTCCTTCCGATGAACACCCAGGACTTATCTCCCCAGCCAGTTTGAATTAAAGGGGACATGAAGAAAAGAGGTGACATGAAGGAAGCCGCGAAGTGGAATCACTGTCTTGGGGGATCCAGGAGGCAGAGCATGGAACCAAAGAGGATTATTCTCAAGCCTTAAAATCCAGTGGAATTTGCCTTGCTAGGTTTTAGCTTTGCTTGAGATCCATCACCCTTTCCTTCTTTCCTGTTTCTCTCCTTTGGAATGGAAATAATCTATCCCAAGCCTTTGAGCATCTACAAAACACCTACAACAGTTAAGATTATACTCGATGGGGAAAGACGGAAGCTTTTCCTCTAAGACTGAGGCCAGCCAAGGAGGTCCACTCTCACCATTCTTATTGAATATAGTGCTGAAAGGTCAAATCAGTATAATAAAGAAAGAATATGAAATGCATTTAAGTTGAGAAGGAAGGAATACAAAGTTTCCTATTTGCAGATGACATGACCACATAAAAAAATCCCAAAGAATCTGCCTCCCCCACCCAACAAAAAACAACTAAACCAACCAAACAAAACCCTTGTAGAACTAAATGAGCTCAAGGGTGTGTAATACAAGATCAAAATCCAAAGATCAATTATATTTCTGTATACTACCAATGAACATGTGGATACAAAAATTAAAAATACTGTACTATAAACAATCCTTCCAAAAAAATGCCTCGGTATAAATTTAACAAAACAAGAATAGGACTTGTATGTTGTAAATTCTACAATATGAGGAAGGATATCAAAGAATATCTAAATGAGAGATATTCCTTTTCCATGAATTGGAAGACTCAACATAGTAAAGATATCAATTCTGCCCAGATGGATATAAAAATTTAATTCCTATCAAAATTAGAGCAAGACTTTTTATAGATATCATCAAGAATATTCTAAGCTTCATAGGGAAAATCAAAAAGCTAAAACAATTTTGAAAAAGATAAACTGGAAGTAATCAGTCTACTGGGCTTCCTTGGTGGCTCAATGGTAAAGAATCCACCTGCCAATTCAAGAGATGAGGATTGGGTCCCTGGGTTGAGAAGATCCCCTGGAGAAGGAAATGGCAAACCACTGCAGTATTCTTTCCTGGGAGATCCCATGGACAGAGGAGTCTGATGGGCCACAGTCCATGGGGTCACAAAAGAGCCAGACATGACTTAGTGACTAAACAACAGATCAGTCTACTAGATTTCAAGACTTACTCTATAGCTCTAGTCATTACAGCTGATAGTATTGGCAAAGAGACACTTTAGACATATTAATGGAACAAAAAAGAAAATCTAGAAACAGGCTCATACGAATATGCCCAATTGATTTTTGACAAATATGTAAAATCAATTCAAAGGAGGCAAACCTCAAAAAATGCTCCTGAAGCAATTAGATATCTATAGGCAAAAACAAACAAACAAAAAAAACTCAGTTGCTACAAAAAAGAAAAAAAGGGTCATAATTTAACTATGAAATGTAAAACTGTAAGACAATTAGAAAAAAAAATAGAAAATCTTTGCAACCTAGGGCTAGGAAAAGTCTTAGACCTGACACCAAAAAAATAATGTCCATAAAAAGAAAAACTGATCATTGAGACTTCATCAAATTGAAATTTTTGTTCTGCAAAAGATTTTGTTAAGACAAAAAAAAAAAAAATATCTCTGGACATGTTTCTTCAGAGAAAATATTTGCAAGCCATATATATGATAACCAGAATATCTAGAATATATAAAGAATTTTCAAAACTCAGCAATAAAATAGGCAAAAATCCAATTAGAAGATGGCCAAAAGGCATGAAGATGCTATTAAAGATGGCAAAAAAACACATGAAAAGATGTTCAATATTAATTGTCATTGTTGTTCAGTCGTCTAATCATGTCTGACTCTTTGCAACTCCACGGACTACCATATGCCAGGCCTCTCTGTCCCTCATCATCTCCCAAAGTTTGCCCAAGTTCATGTCCATTGCATCAGTGATGCCATCCAGCCATCTCACCCTCTGATGCCCTCTTCTCCTTCTGCCCTCAATTTTTTCCCAGAATCAGGGACTTTTCCAATGAGTCAGCTGTTCACATCAGGTGACCAAAATACTAGAGCTTCAGCTTCAGCATCAGTCCTTCCAATGAGTATTTAGGGTTGATTTCCCTTAAGAATGACTGGTTTGATCTCCTTGCTGTCCAAGGGACTCTCGGGAGTCTTCTCCAGCACCACAGTTCGAAGGAATTGATTCTTTGGCCCTCTGCCTTCTTTATGGTCCAGCTCTCACAACCGTACGTGACCACTGGGAAGACCATAGCCATAATTATATGGACCTTTGTCAACAGAGTAATGTCTTTGCTTTTCCACACACTGTCTAGGTTTGTCATTGCTTTTCTGCCAAGAAGCAATCGTCTTCTGATTTCATGGCTGCAATCACCATCTGCAGTGATTTTAGAGCCCAAGAAGAGGAAATCTGTCACTACTTCCACCTTTTCCCCTTCTATTTGCCATGAAGTAATGGGGCCAGATGCTATGATCTTAGGTTTTGTAATATTTAGTTTTAAGCCAGCTCTTTCACTCTCCTCCTTCACCCTCATCAAGAGGCTCTTTAGTTCTTCTTTGCTTTTGCCATTAGAGTGATATCATCCACATATCTGAGGTTGTTTGTTTCTCCCACTTGTCTTGATTCCAGCTTATAACTCATCCAGCCTGGCATTTCTCATGATGTGCTCAGTGTATAGGTTAAATAGGGTGACAGCAGACAGCCCTGTCGTACTCCTTTCTCAGCCCTGAACCAGTCAGTTGTTCCATACAGGGTTCTAACTGTTGCTTCTTGACCTGTCTACAGGTTTCTCAGGAGACAGGCAAGATGATGTCTGGTATTCCCATCTCTTTAAGAGCTTTCCACAGTTTGTTATAATCCACACAGTCAAAGGCTTTAGCACAGTCAATGAAACAGAAGTAGATGTTTTTCTGGCATTCACTTGCTTTCTCTATGATTGAGCAGATGTTGGTAATTTAATCTCTGGTTCCTCTGCTTTCTCTAAACCCAGCTTGGACATCTGGAAGTTCTTGGTTCACATAATACTGAAGCCTAGCATGCAACATTTTAAGTGTGATCTTACTAGCATGAGAGATGAGTGCAATTGTCTGATGGTTTGAACATTCTTTAGTACTACCCTTCTTGGAAACTGGGATGAGGATTGACCTTTTCCAGTCCTGTGACCACTGCTGGGTCTTCCAAATTTGCTGACATATTGAGTGCAGCACTTTGACAGCATCATCCTTTAGGGTTTTGAGTAGCTCTACTGGAATTCCATTGCATCCACTAGCTTTATTGACGGCAGTGCTTTCTAGGGCTCACTTAACTTCACACCGCAGAATGGCTCTGGGTGACAGACCACACCATCATAGTTATCTGGTTCATTAAGACCTTTTTTGTACAATTCTTCTGTGTGTTCTTTCCATCTCTTCTGAGTTGACTAGGTCTCTACCGTTACTGTCCTTTATTGTGCTCATCTTTGGGCGAAATGTTCCCTTGATATTTCCAATTTTCCCGAAGAGATCTCTAGTCTTTCCCCTTCTGTTATTTTCTTCTAGTTTTATGCACTGTTCATTGAAGAAGGGCTTCTTCTCTTCCTGCTATTCTTTGTAACTCTGTGTTTAGTTGGATGTACCTTTCCCTTTCTCCCTTGCTTTTCACTTCTCTTCTTTCTTCAGCTCTTTGTAAAGCCTCCTCAGATAACCACTTTGCCTTCTTTTCTTTTTCTTTGGAATGGTTTTGTTTTCTGCCTCCTGTACAATATTTTGGACCTCTGTCCCTAGTTCTTCAGGCATACTTAATCCCTTGAATCTATTCATCACCTTAAGTCGTACCTGGCTGACCTAGTGGTTTTCCCCACTTTCTTTAGTTTAAGCCTGAATTTTGCTATGAGAAGCTGATGATCTGAGCCAGTCAGCTCCAGGTCTTAATTTTGCTGACTGTATACAGCTTCTCCATCTTCAGTACAAAGAACGTAATCAATTTGATTTCAGTATTGACCATTTGTTAAAGTCATCTCTTGTGTTGTTGAAAACGGGTGTTTGCTATGACCAATGCATTCTCTTGGCAGAATTCAGTTAACCTTTGCTCAGCTTCGTTTTGTTCTCCAAGGGCAAACTTGCCTGTTACTCCAGGTATCTCTTGACTTCCTACTTTTGCATTCCAATCCCCAGTAATGAATAGAACATCTTTTATTGGTGTTAGTTCTAGGAAGTCTTCTAGGTCTTCACAGAACTGATCAACTTCAGCTTCTTTGGCATTGGTGGTAGGTGCATAGGCTTGAATTTCTGTGATGTTGAATGGCTTGCCTTGAAAACAAACTGAGATCATTCTGTCATTTTTGAGGTTGTACCCAAGGACTGCATTTCAGACTCTTGTTGATTATGAGGGCTACTCCATTTCTTCTATAGGACCCTTGCCCACAGTAGTAGATATAATGGTCTTCTGAATTAAATTCGCCCATTCCTGTCCATGTCCATTTTAGTTCACTGATTCCTAGGATGTTGAAGTTTATTCTTACCATCTCCTGCTTGACCATGTCCAATTTGCCTTGATTCACGGACCTAATATTCCAGGTTCCTATGCAGTATTGTTCTCTGCAGCATTGGATTTTACTTTCATCACCAGACACATCCACAACTGAGCGTCATTTCCGTTTCGGCCCAGCTGCTTCATTCTTTCTGGGGCTATTATTAGTTGTCTTCCACTCTTCCCCAGTAGCATATTAGAAACCTTCCAACCTGGGGGGACATCTTTCAGTGTCATATCTTTTCGTCTTTTAATACAGTTCATGAGGTTCTCACGGCAAGTATACTGGGGTGGTTTGCCATTGCCTCCTCCCTATTCGACATTAGGGAAATCCAAATTGAAACCACAATGAGATACTACTACTTAACTGTCAGAAAAGCTAAAATAAGAAATAACTACAATATCAAATGCCAGCAGTGATGCAGAGAAACTGCTTCACTCATATATTGCTGGCATGAAAGTAAAATGGTACAGCCACTCTGGAAGACAGTTCAACAATGTCTTAAACTAAACACATAATGACCAGGCAACCCAGAAATTACAATCTTGGACATTTGTTTCAGAAAAATGAAAACATATATTCAGTTCACATAAAAACCTATATACAAATGTTAATTGCAGCTTTATCCATAGTAGCCCCAGACTAGAAACAGCCTAGATGTCTTTCAACAGGTGAGTGGTTAAATGGTGGTCCATCCAAAATACTATTCAACAATGTAAAGGATGAATTATTCACACAACAACCTTTCCATGACTCTTCAGAGAATTATGCCAAATGAATAAAGGCAATCCCAAGTGGTCATGTGTGGATGTGAGAGTTGGACTGTGAAGAAAGCTGAGCGCCGAAAAATTGATGCTTTTGAACTATGGTGTTAGAGAAGACCCTTGAGAGTCCCTTGGACTTCAAGGAGATCCAACCAGTCCATCCTAAAGGAGATCAGTCCTAGGTGTTCATTGGAAGGACTGATGTTGAAGCTGAAACTCCAGTACTTTGGCCACCTCATGCGAAGAGTTGACTCACTGGAAAAGACCCTGATGCTGGGAGGGATTGGGGGCAGGAGGAGAAGGGGACGACAGAGGATGAGATGGTTGGATGGCATCACCGACTCGATGGACATGGGTTTGAGTAGACTCCGGGAGTTGGTGATGGACAGGGAGGCCTGGCGTGCTGCGATTCATGGGGTTGCAAAGAGTCGGACACGACTGAGCAACTGAACTGAACTGAACAAGAGGTTATATACTATGTGATTCCATTTATAAGACACTCTTTGGTTGGCTGGTTTGGTTTTTGTTGTTGTTGTTGTTGTTGTTGCTTTTAATAAATTTATTTCTAATTTGAGGATAATTTTTTACAATATTGTGTTCATTTCTGCCATACATCAACATGGATCAGCCATAGGTATACATATGTTCCCTCCCTCTTGAACCTCCCTCCCTCCTCCTACCCCATCCCACCCTTCTACATTGTTACAGAGCACCAGGTTTGAGCTCCCTGCATGCATGACACTCTCAAAATGATAAAATTATATAAATAGATTAGTGGTTGCCAGGGGTTAGGAGTATGTCAAGGCTGTATATTGTCACCCTGCTTATTTAACTTATATGAAGAGTACATCATGTGAAATGCTGGGCTGGATGAAGCATAAGCTGGAATCAAGATTGCCAGGAAAAATATCAATACCCTCAGGTACGCAGATGACACCACCCTTATGGCAGAAAGCAAGGAGGAACTAAAGAACCTCTTGATGAAAGTAAAAGAGGAGAGGGGAAAAGCTGGGTTAAAACTCAACATTCAAAAAACTAAGATCATGGCATCTGCTCCCATCACTTCATGGCAAATAGATGGGGAAACAATGGAAACAGTGAGAGACTTTATTTTCTTGGGCTCCAAAATCACTGCAGATGGTGACTGCAGCCACGAAATTAAAAGACGCTTGTTCCTTGGAAGAAAAGCTATGACCAACATACACGGCATATTAAAAAGCAGAGACATTACTTTGCTGGCAAAAGTCTGTCTTGTCAAAGCTATGGTTTTTCCAGTAGTCATGTATGGATGTGAGAGGTGGACTATAAAGAAAGCTGAGCACTGTAGAATTGATGCTTTTGAACTGTGGTGTTGGAGAAGACTCTTGAGAGTCCCTTGGACTGCAAGGAGATCCAACCAGTCCATCCTAAAGGAAATCAGTCCTGAATATTCATTGGAAGGACTGATGCTGAAGCTGAAACTCTAATACTTTGGTCACCTGATGCAAAGAACTGACTCATTGGAAAAGACCCTGATGCTGGGAAAGATTGAAAGTGGGAGGAGAAGGGGATGACAGAGGATGAAATGGTTGGATGGCGTCACCAACTCAATGGACTTGAGTCTGAGCAAGCTCTGGGAGTTGGTGGTGGACAGGGAAGCCTGCCATGCTGTAGTCCATGGGGTTGCAAAGAGTTGGGCTCGACTGAGCAACTGAACTGAACTGAAGAGTTAAGGAGTGGATGGGGTCGAAGAGAAGTGTGTGTATTTATAAAAAGGTAGCCTGGGAACTCTTGGTGGAGAAGGAAATGTTCTGAATTGTGATTGTATCAGTGTCAATGTTCTGGTTGATAGTCCTACGGTTTCATAAGACTTACCATTGGGGGAAATTTGGTAAAGGATATACAGGACTTCTCTGAGTTATTTCCTACAACTTCATGTGAATCTGCAATGATCTCAAAATAAGACATTTAATTAAAGGAGTCAGGTAATATGTTTGCCACTTGAGATATGATGAATGTCCTATCCAAGTCCATCAAACCCTACTTGAAGCCCTCGCAGAATGACTGTTCAACTGCTCATCTTCAGTGCTTTTCTCTGTCTAGAGCATTCCATTCAATGCTTCCTGCAACCCTATGAAGTGCCATCATCCCCAGCTCTCTGATGAGGAAGCTGAGGTCAGTGAGGTCCCCTGACACACCCCGGGCCACACATGTACAGACCCAGTATTCTCAGACTCACCCTCAAGGTGCAGAAGATCACATTTTAATTCAAGTGGGGTAAAGGGTGGAGAAGAGAAAAAGTTGCCTCAGGCTTTGAGAACTCAGATCAGATAGGAGCAAATCCAATTATAGGTCTCCACCCACCTATCCTACTTTGATGTCCCTGCACAAAAGCCACTCCCTCCGGGAGGCCTTTCTGGAATTTCCAACCCAGGGACATCTTGCCTCCTCCTCTGAGACTCCCAGAACCTCTGGTTCAGTGCCTTCCCCATGGCTTCCCAGTCAGCCTCAAGGAGATGTGTCTATTGGAGATGACAAATTTCTGTATCTCTGGAAAACACGCATCTTATGTGGCAATGCTAGAGTCCAGAGGAGCCAGGTGCAGCCCAGGGGAGTGGGCACAGCAAGGTGAATCCTCCCAGATGGAAGCTCAAGATTGTGGGTTCAGGACTTCCCTGGTGGTCCAGTGGCTAAGACTCCACACTCCCAATACAGGGGACTCAGGTTCGAACCCTGGTTAGGGAACTAGAATTCCACATGCCACAACTAAGAGTTCGTGTGCTGCAACTGAGAACCAGCATAGCCGAATACATAAATATTACCAAAAAAAGACTGTGGGTCCCCAGAACTATGGTTTGTCATCCCCAGAGCTCAAGAGTGGAGGGTAGGGAGAGGAGAGTAGAGAGGTTTTTAGGGGCCAACTACACACTCGAATCACCTGGAGGGAAGATGGATTTAAAAATACTGACCTAGTGTCACTTTTAGAGATACGGAATTCAGCTTATCTATAGCAATTGTACCCCTGTGCTTCCAGCATCGTGGATGGTGGGATCTGGTCCACAGGCTCTGAGTCTGCTATCTAGTAGCTCCCATACCCAGCCCTGTATGAAGTCATAACGACATTACCATCAACAAGAAAGTCATTGCTTAGAGCGGCTTCCCTAGTGGTCCAGTGGCTAAGACTTTGTGCTTCCACTGCAGGGGATGCAGTTTCGATCCCTGGACAGGGAACTAAGATCCCACATGCCGAGCAGTGTGGCCAAAAAAAAAAAAAAGTCATTGCTTAGAGATACATATTGAAGGATTTATAGATGGGACATCTTACAAAGAGCAATGAATTCCATGCTAACAGATTTGGTTTCTATCTTGACGGCAAAGGGCCTCTATTGGAAGAAGTCAAGTAGAGGTGGCTATAAGATCAGAATTGTAATCTTGGAAGACCATTGGGATTTCTCCTAGTTATCCAAATCCTTGTCCTTTATAACAAAAGAAAGTCCTGAATCACATATTGCATTCTGTTGTCACATCTCTTTAGTTACTCTAAATCTGAAATGCTTCCTCAGTGCTTTCATTGTCTCTTATGAACTTGACTTTTTTGAAGGATCTGTTACTGTTGCAGGATGTCTCTGGAGCTGGGTTTGTCTGATGGTTCATTGTGATGATATTCACATTATGCATTTTGACAGAAATACCCCAGAAGTAATGCTGTGTCCTTCTTAGTGCCTGATATCAGATGATGGGCACATGAACTGTGCTGCTAATTTAGATCACCCAGTTAGGGTGGTGTCTGTCAGGAATTTTCTTTGGAAAGTTCTTATTTTTCCTTTTGTAATTTGTAAATTCCCTCTCTGAGATTTTGAGACAATTGTAAATAAGCTGTCATTTTCAAGTGTTTACCCTTTAGTAAAAATTAATAATTCTAGCTTGCATCAGTTACTATTATGATGGTTGCCAAGAGGCAGTTTTCTACTTTCATCATTTGTTCCATACTTAACGGCTAGTTTTCTTCTGTAAGGCAGAAATTTTGCTTTTCCTCCATTTATTTATTTAAATACACAAACACACACACACACACAGAATGTATTCTTATTTAATGAATCCCTTGACTTTTTTTTTTTTTAAACAACTCTCAAGAACACTTTTTTGTTGTTTTGTCTTTTTTTGTCTCCTTTCCACCTTTTGGTGCTTTTTCCTATTGAAATATAGATGATTTACAATATTGTGTCAGTTTCAGGTATGCAGTTATACACACACACATATATATTCTTTTTCAGATTCTTTTCTCTTATAAGTCATTATGAAATATTGATTATAGTTCCCTGTGCTATATAGTAGGTCCTTGTTGCTTATCTGTTTTATATATAGTAGTGTGATATATGCTAATCCCAAATGCCTAATTTATCCCTCCCCATCTTTCCCCTTTGGTAACCGTAAATTTGTTTTCTATGTCTTTGGGTCTATTTTTCTTTTGTATACAAGTTAATTTGTATTTTTTTTTAGATTCCACATATAAGCAATAGCATATGATATTTGTCTTTCTCATCTGACTTACTTCACTTAGTACGATTATCTCTGGGTCCATTCATGTTGCCACAGATGGCAATATTTCATTCTTTTTCTATGGCTGAGTAATATTCCTTCGTGTGTGTGTGTACTACATCTTCTTTGTCCATTAATCTGTCCGTGGACTTTAGGCTGCTTTCATGTCTTGGCTCTTGCAAACAGTGCTGCAATGAACATTGGGGTGCATGTATCTTTGTCAATTATGGTTTTCTCTGGATATATGCCCAGGAATGGGATTGTAGGATCATATGGTAGCTCTGTTTTTAGTTTTTTAAGGAATCTCCATACTGCTCATCATAGTGTCTGCACCAATTTACATTCCTACCAACAGTGTAGGAGTGAATCCCTTGACTTTTAGGCCTTCTGCATCATGTTTTAGGTATTTCTCTTGTAAACAGCACATGGCTAGACCTTTTTTTTTCCCCCCACACTGACTTTACAACCTTTAAGCAGTGAGTTTTGTTCCTTTATATGAGTTGTGAAAATAGTATACATGGGTTTATTTCTGTAAAAAAAGATGTAGAACTACACATACTGATGTAGAAAAATGTCTAAAATGTAGTTTTTAGGAAAAAAGCAAATTGCAGAAAAGTATGTACAGTTTGAGACCATCTGTTGGGGGAAAACATATTTGTATATATATTTCCATAGTCATGAACATTTCTGGAAGGTTATACAAGAAGGAAGTTAACATTGATTACTTCTAAGTAGCTGGACTGGAGGTGGGGCATGGGGGGTCTACTCATAGTTCAATATATTAGTTAAATTTTAGCTTTGTGATCAGGTGTTCTTTTCTTTCTTTCTTTTTTAAAAAAATATTTATCTGGCTGCTCCAGCTCTTAGCTGCAGATCTTCACTGTGGCATGCAGGATCTTGTGTGTGTATATGTGTGTGTGTGTTTAGGCTGCAGCATGTGGAATCTTTTAATTGTGGTATGTGGGATCTAGCATGAGCAGGGATCAAACCCAGGCCTCCTACAATGGGGGGCATCTTAGCCACTGGACCACCAGGTAAGTCCCTTTTCTTTTTTTAAAAAGCAACTTTATTTATTTGTTTATTGGATGTACCATATGGCATGTGGGATCTTAATTCCCTGACCAGGGATCAAACCTGTGGCCCCTTCAATGAAAGTGCAGAGCCTTAACCACTGGACCATCAGGGAAGTCCCTTTTCTAATTAAAAGGCCCAATGTTTGCCCACTAGAAGCTCACAACTGAGGACAGTGACTGAGCAACACTTCACTGTGTATTTTGGAGACAGTCAGAGGAAAGCCCTGGTGGGGCGCGGTAACAGCCAGGTCAGAAGACAGGCGGGGGAGGCCCCTGCAGAAGACATCTGAGTGCAGTTCTGAAGTGGGGCATCTTGGCTTCATGAAAAGACTGTAGGCACTAGAATCAAGCAGGCCTCATCTGAGTTCCTGTTTAACTACTTATTAGCTGCACGCAAATTAGCATGCACCAAATTCTGCAGGTCCCAGGGGATCATTGGGAGGATTAGAAATCATAAAATGTGCTTCCAACACCAAAATAGTGCCCATGTCAACATTTCATGTACTTTTGAAGAATGCATAGGTGTTAAGCAAGGGGAAAGCGTGCTTAAGAGGGAAAGGCCATCATTCAGAGGGACAGCATGTGGTTTACCAGGCCCAAGCTTTGGGTGCTGGCCTGGGGAGTGGAGGGTGACACAGGGACAGCTTAGGAAGAGCCTTAAATTCTATGCTAAGGAGCCTGATTTGTAGTTTGAGGGCAAGGGGCATCTATCAAAGGATTTTTTTTTTTTTTTTTTTGACTGTGCTGGGTCTTAGTTGTCACATGTGGGATCTCTTAGTTGCAGCATGTGGGATCTAGTTCCCTGATTAGGGATGGAGCCCAGACCCCTTGCATTGGGAGTGTGAAGTCTTAGCCCCTGGTCCACCAGGGAAGTCCCTATTGAAGGATTTTAAGTGGAAATGGTTCTAAGACCAGATTTGTAATTTCAGAAGGTCATTGACAACAGATTGAAGGGAGAGGGGCTGAAAGTCCAGTGAGGTTGCTGCAGTAATCCAGAAGGTAGATGGAGACATGAACAAAAGTGCTTGGCTATGAGGAAGGTGCACTCATGAAGACCTTATCACCTATTGGACACAAGAGTGGAGAAGAAGCAAGAAGTCCAAATAACTTTGTCTTAAGCATGGTCTATGTGGTGGTGTGTGCAGGCAGACAGGTGGAAGAGTAGATCTGGAGGAAAGAAGAGTCTAGCTTTAGGCATGTTGAGTTTAAGGTATCTCTGGTATGTGTCACTGGATATGTGAGGCCAGAACTCAGAAGGGAAAGTCTGTGCTGGAATTAAACACTATTCTGTTAGTACAAGAGAGGAAGGGTGGCCAGAAAGGCAATGATTATTCTGAGTAAGGATCAAGCATAACAGGGTAATGACTCAGTCACAATTACTTGGTCTTAAGGTTATTTTTTTTTTTTAACTGTACTTAAAAAAAATTTGTTTGGCTGTGCCGGGTCTCAGTTGTGGCATGCAAACCCTTGGTTGTGGCATGTGGGATATAGTTCCCTGACCAGGGATCAGACCTGGACCCTCTGCATTGGGAATGCAGAGTCTTAGCCACTGGATCACCAGGGAAGTCCTGGTCTTAAGGTTTTAAATAGAGGTTGATTTAAAGTGTCAGTATCAACAACCATCAAGGCCTAAGGGAGTATGAGGCTTAATGATGACACCAGGAGGAGGCTAGTGCTATTAAAATAACCAAATAATATTAGATGTCTCCAGCAAAAGCCTCAATTGTTTGTTCTTCCAAGGGGAGCTATTAATACACGTGTTGAAACACCTTTGGCAAGTGGTAGACTTCACCTGAATCTGACAATTACGTTATTTCTTCAAATTAGAGATCTAAAGATATGGATTGGAGAGTAACTGATAAAGCCTATTAAATGAGATGAATCCTAAGCAAAACATTTGAAAGCCTATGTCCAAAACTTTGGGTGTGGTTCACTGTGGTTCATCAAACCAGTCGATCCTAAAGGAAATCAACTCTAAATATTCACTGGAAGGACTGATGCTGAAGCTTCAATGTTTTGGCCACCTGATGCGAAAACCCAACTCATTGGAAAAGACCTTGATGCTGGGAAAGATTGAGGGAAGGAGGAGAAGTGGGTGAGAGAGGATGAGATAGTTGGGTGGCATCACCGACTCAATGGACATGAATTTGAGCAAACTCTGGGAGATAGTGAAGGACAGGGATGCCTGGCGTGCTGCAGTCCATGGAGTCACAAAGAGTTAGACATGACTTAGTGACTGAAAAACACTGCAATTCATAGCAACATCCATATGAGTATAACTAGGAAAAATCAGAGTCACATTAAATAAAAATGAGAATTCCAGAATATTGGCTTCACAGCAGGCACCCTATGTAACTGATAGGGTAACCAAAGGTTGTTGCTGTGAGGGAGGCCTCCCATGGATGTTTTCAACCTGGGTCCCTAGATGAGGGTCTTCACAGTTGACAGAGCCCTATGGATGGTTTGCAGAGTATTATGTGAATGTGTATAAGTGTACATTTTCTGGGAAGAAAGGCCTCCAAACCACTATTGTAGAAATTAATCCTTTTCTTTCTCTGATGTACCTCTTCTTTTATTGATTTCTTATTATTTTCTTTTTTGTCCATGCCTGGGGCTTAATAGACCACAAAAGGAATCTGCTTACCCCACAGTCTAGCCTGGTTCATCCACATATGGTTGAAATGACTGCTGACTCTTGGTCTAGAACAGCTATTTCAAGCATCCCACCTTGTTTTCTATAAAAATATATACTAGAACCTGCTCTGAATTATTTTGTTTTATCTAACAGAATCTTGCATAGAGACCAGTTTATAAAACTGATTGAAAAAAAAAAAAAAAGCTCTGTATGTACCCAAGTAGGGAAGTCTGGTCCCACCCACCAGGCCATCCCATAGATGTATATTTGAGGTATATTTTAAAACCACCAGTGTTATGGAATCTAGAAAAAAAGGTATAGATGTACCTATTTGCAGGGCAGGAAGAGAGATGCAGACAGAGAAGGAACCTGTGGACACAGTGGGGAAAGGGGAGGGTGGGATGAATTAGGAGAGAAGCCCTGACATATATATACACACACACACACACACCACCACGTGTAAAATAGATAGCTAGTGGGAAGCTGCCTTGTAACACAGGGAGCTCAGCTTGGTGCTCTGTGATGATCTAGAGGGGTCGGGTGGGGGAGTGGGAGGGAGGGGACATAGGTATATTTATAGCTGATTCACTTTGTTGTAGAGCAGAAACTGACAGATTGTACAGCAATTATACGCCAATAAAAAATAAAACCACCAGGGTAAATCAGGGTACTGGGGTTGAGATCAACTCCATCAGAGTCCCTATAGGGAAGCAGCATCAGCCATGGTGCCAAGAAACACAAGATAAGGATATTTCTGATCTGCTAGGCTTAAAAGATTATCCCGATGGGGTGGCTCTTATGGAGGGAAAGGAAGCCAGCCCCGGCCTGTCCTGGTTAGTTGAGTTGTCGAGGGTAATGTGAGTGAAACTGATGTTTCAAGCCTGATATCTTCATCAGTTCGATCAGCTCGATTTCATGCCTACAAGGCACACCCCAGGTTGCCGCTAAATTTCTTCGCAGAGAGTGGGATATTTATAAGAGCTTTCGAGTAGGAGAGTTTAGAGGGCTACATGCAAATCCATCTTTAATCTGGAAAAAAAAAACAAAAACAAAAAAACCACTTAACTCTTCTACTCCCCTGGACTTTGGTGCCCACATTGTAGACCTAGCTCCTGTGCTTCCCCATCCAGTTTTTAAATTTTTTTCTGTCTTTATTTATTCATTCATTTTCGACTGTGCTGGGTCTTTGTTGCTGTGCATAGGCTTTCACTAATTGTGACGAGCCAGGGCTACTATCTAGTTTCAGTACTTGGGCTTCTCATTGCAGTGGCTTCTCTTGTTGCGGAGCACCGGCTGTATGTAGGGTGTGTGGGCTCAACAGTTGCAGCACATGGACTTAATTGCCCTTCAGCATGCAGGATCTTCCCAAGGATTGAACCCACATCCTCTGTATTGGCAGGCCGATTCTTTACTACTGGACCACCAGGGAAGTCCCCACATCCAGTTCTTTGATGGAGTCCATTACACCTTGACCACGGTTTTCTAACTATCTAGGCTCAACTCTGAAGCTGCCTTCATTTAATGCTTTTATCCCCCTCCCTCCTCTATCCAGATTTTTTTTTCAAGGTATATTTATTTGGTTGCACTGTGTCTTAGTTGCAACAGGTGAGTTCCTTAGTTCCTTAGGCATACAAACTCTTAGTTGGAGCATGTGGCATCTCATTCCCTGACCAGGGATCGAACCTGGGCTCCCTGCATTGAGAGCACAGAGTCTTAACCATTGTGCCACCAGGGATTTTATCCCTTGCCCAACTCGCCCTCGTTCCCTGCCACAACCTCTCCCCATTTCCTCCCTACGTAGGAGCAGAAATGGCAGAGAGAATCACCTGGAGAGGCCATCGCTTTATTCCAGTGATGACACCACCTCCCAGTCATTTCTTTGTAACTCTTCTCTTAAAGCCCCTGTCATGTTATTTTAAGTATCTTCAGTGACTATATTTCAGGGACTGATGTTTCCAATGGCCAGACATTATTCAAGTTCATGCACCATAGCAAAGACTGGGACTGCTCTTTGGGTCACCAAAGTAATAAGATTTGATTTTTCTCTCATAATTTGCAATCTGGGCTCCAAAAGATATTCCGCTAGACTCTAACTGAGGACAGGGGCTGTGTTTGTTCTGCTCATCACTTTATGCTCAGCTTGGAAGACTGTAGGTGTTTAAATAGTATTTGCTGAGTGAATGAGTAGGACTTCCAAAACTGTCCGGAGCAGAAGCAGCATCCTTTGAAAAAGTACATGATCTCTTGTGACGTCAGCCATCCTAGGACCCCACTGGCTGAGCACAGAAATCTGGACTCGTGTGTTCTCCCCTTATTTCCTCTGCTCACATGGAGAGATACTGCCGACGAGTTGTGAGCCCAGAGAGTCAGTAACAATTAAATCAGGAATGTAAACCTTGGGATCGTCTACATGTTGAAGCCACGTGTGTAGATGTTGTTCCCGAGGGAACCTCTGCCGAGGCTGCCGGTCAGTACCACGTGTCTCAGCCTTTCCATGATAAATCGCTATTACCAGAAATCTTTACAGAATGTTTTCAAGTACAGCTCAGTGCTTTAGATAGATTTGTTTTTCTCTTCATGTGGTGGAATCACATCTGGACATTAGTTAGATGTATTTCATCTAAAAATAGCATTTATCCAATTTACTGTCACTTGAGGAGAGAAACCTCTTTTTTTTCCTTCATTCTTTTTAAAGGCAGACTCCACTGATAATTCTCTGCAGGCTAACATGGCTCGCTGCCATTTCATAGAGTTAAAAATAATAAAGGTATCAGGTTGTGTGTGTGTGAGTGGATAAATGGAAGTACAACAAAGTAATGGTTTTTATAGATGGAAAAAATATGACCACTGCATTCTGATGGCCCTTTTCTTCATTTTTTTTTCTTTAAAGTCATCACTGATCTTCCTGGTTATGTGGTTAAGCCCTAAACTCAGCAGTGGGATGAACTACAACAGACTCTCCTGAGTAATTACACCGGGGCCACAGGACATGACTTGGGGGATTTTTGTCTTAGGCTGTCTTCTTCTTATCAGTGATCATTTCGTCTCATCAATCAACCATTTGGGTTTTAGAAAGAAAGGTGGAGAGAAATGAGAAAGGAATCCAGAATAAGAGATGAAGGAAAAAACAGTAGCAGGGGTTCAAGCACCAAGCTCCTGGAGCCCTCTGGAACACTTTGCATATATTTGAAGGCAGAAACTGGAATTAAATGTGACTAAAGAAAAATCCACACTCTGCTCCTTCCACCTAAGGTGCTGACCTCGAGTAAATCAGAGTGGGTTCAGGAAGAGACTATAAGGAAGGAAGCACTGACTAGTCAGTCCCAATTTCACCTCTGTCAAGGCCATTGGTGGTTCTGGAAGTATATATCTTCAGGGACGGTTCTTGGACCTTTCTTGCCGTGTGACACTTGTCCTGTCTCCCTAAAGAGAACTCTGGCTATTGTGCTATTTCTCTAAAGACACATTCTTATTCCCCACCCCACCCCCCCCTTTACCAATGAAATCATTATTGTCATCAGTGTGATAGGATGATTTCTGTTTTTCTTTTCTTTCTTTTGTTCTGATGTGAACCATTTTGAAAGTCTTCATTGAATTTGTTACGGGACTTCCCTGGTGGCTCAGTGGTAAAGAATCCGCCTGCCAATGCAAGAGATGTGGGTTCGATCTCTGGGTCGGGAAGATTCCCTGGGGAAGGAAATGGCAACCCACTCCAGTATTTTTGCCTGGGAAATCTCATGGACAGAGCAACCTGGTGGGCTATTGTCCACCAGGTAGCAAAAGAATCTGACCCGACTTAGCAACTAAACAACTGAATTTGTTACAGTGTTGCTTCTGTTTTATATTTTGTTTTTTTGGCTGTGAAGCATATGGGATCTTAGCCTCATGGATTTGAACCTGCACCCCCTGCCTTGGAAGGTGAAGTCTTAACCACTGGACTGTCAGGAAGTCCCTGTTTTTCTTTTCAATGCACCTTTCAGCCAGAGTTCATGGGTCTGACCTGTGACTGTTATGAGGTGTTGTCCTTTGCCTGTCGGAGTGGCTTCCCTGGCCCTCTGTCAGTAGGCCCTGAGTTTGGAGTTCCTTTCCATGCAGCAGGGAAGGGTTTGACTGACTCTGTCCACACATCCTCTACCCTTCTCATTTGTGACCTCCCCTGGGTGGAGGTGTGAAATGGGAGGTGTTAGCACCACAGCCTGAGCTGTGGACTTGAGCCACACTGGCTGAGCTAAGTGGCAATTCAATCCAGGACCTTGACATTGTTGGTACCGTGCAAGCCTGCAAATGATTTGCCCACTGGGACAGGCTTAAGCACATCTGCTCGATTTTCTTCCAATGCATGAACACAGGGGCCTTCTAATTCCTAAGCATATCCAGCCTATAAAAACCTCTGCAGCAGCAACCCTGAGATTGGAACTGTTGAGCCGTTTTCATTTCGTGAAGTATTTTTATAGATTTTTTTTTGCTTCAGATACATCTTGGCATAAATGAAACAACAGACTTAACATTTTAAGAGGAGACTCTCATTTGCCTTCAGTTAGTTGCAACCTTCATTTCTCAGCTATAAAAATTTAACAGATATGTGAGTATCACGGGTGGAATGAAATTAATTTTTACCACCCACAATAGTTCATTAGTGAAATAAGGAAAGTATTTAATGGATTTGTGCTTGGTGCACCTAAAATTATTTCACCGTAATGAAAGGTCTTGAAAGACTAAGAAAAAGTATGATGACAATTAAATTGCCTTTCTGAACAGTATTACTGTCGAGAAGGAAAACAGACTTAAAATAGCTCATTGTAGAGTTGAAAAAGATGGAGAAATCCATAAAGGAAGCATAAAGATGTTGCAAATGGAAGGAGAATCTTTAAAAAAAAAAAAACCAACACGATTCTTGTTCTTTCTTTGCACGAAGTCCCAGATTTTCAGGATCTTCCATTTCATTTTTTTGGGGGGTGTGACTTGTTAGATTCCTAAGCAAGCTCTATTTTTCTGCTTTAAAAGGTAAACCTTCATTCTTCCCAAATGTACCAAAAAACCACTAAAAAAAAAAACCCTAACCAAATGTACAGTAAAACTTTGTATTTTTCATGTTTGAAAACCTACTAATTAACAATTTGACACTCCTGGGACTTCCTTGCTGGTACAGAGGCTAAGACTCTGAGTTCCCAATGCAGGGGGCTGCAGTTCGATCCCTGGTCAGGGAACTAGATCCTACATACTGCAACTAAGACCCAGGGCAGCCAAATAAATAAATACTGAAAAAAAAAAAACTTGACACTTCTGATGGGAGAAAGGCCAATAGGGCAGAAAGACAATGGGAGCGAGTGTTTAATAAACAAACTTGCCTTCAGCCCTTGAGTTGTGTCCCCCACCCCCCCCCACCCCCCATAATGTCAGAGGTGGAAGGGATCTGAGCAGCCATTTCGTCCAACATCCTTTTTTACAGATAAAGAAGTGAAAGCATAGAGAAGGCAAGTGATTTGCTCAAGGGCACACAGTTAGTGGTTGTACAAGTAGAGAATTCAGTTCAGTGCCTTCTATCATGATAGATCAAGGCTTGCTAGCACTTCAGCAGGAATCCGTTATTATACCTATTGAAAGAAAGTGAAAGTTGCTCCGTCGTGTACGACTCTGTGACCCCCATGGACCATACAGTCCATGGAGTTCTCCAGGCCAGAATACTAGAGTGGGTAGCCATTCTCTTCTCCAGGAGATCTTCCCAACCCACGGATTGAACCCAGGTCTCCTGCATTGCAGGTGGATTCTTTACCAGCTAAGCCACCAGGGAAGCCCTATTATACTATTAGTTTTTATTTATGCATTTAATTGAAAGAAATAAAAGTCCTTTGAAACGTCCTCTAATGCAGACTTTTCACAGATCCTGGTTTTTTTAATTTAAAAAATTGTATAATTCCTTTACAATGTGTTAGTTTCTACCGTAAAACAAAGTGAATCAGCTGTAAGTACACATATACCCCCTCCCTTCCACCTCGGATCCCATTTCAATACTAAGTCCTTTATGCTCCATCCCAAGACCAGATGAATGGAGTCAGGTTTTCCTGCAAATTCTGTCCCAAGCCAGTGGGTAATATGTATCCTTTGGTTTGTTAGGTCAAAGAACAGCGACCTTCCTCACACTTTGGGAATCCTCTTGGCTCCATGAAGCTTGTTTGTCTGCATCTTACCTCCCTCTGCTCCTCTTAAAAAGAAAAAACTTAAAAGTTTATTTATTTGGTTGCCCTGGGTCTTAGTTGTGGCATGCAAATCTTCCATCTTCATTGTGGGTTGCGAGATTTTTTTGTTGTGGCATGCAGAATCTTTAGCTGCAGCATGTGGGATCCAGTTCCCTGACCAGCAATCAAACCTGAGTTCCCTGCGTTAGGAGCATGGAGTCTTAGCCACTGGACCACCAGTGAAGTCCCCTTGTACTCATCTTGACTGTCAGAAGAAAAAAGCAAAGAACAAACCCCAGATTTCTTCCTTGTTGTCTGATAACATTGTACCAAAGCCACAGTTTTACCTTTCTGGTTTTCTAGCTGCTTGTGTTTTTATCATCTGAACTTAAAAATAATTTTAATGACAGATAGGTGTCTTCTGGAAGGTCAAGAGAAGGGTGGGTGTGAAATCTAGAATTCATTGTGTGTCTTGTCATTTTATTCTAATAATTCAGTGCTTAACTGTGCTGGGCATTTGATGTGTAGAGGCCAAGACTGGAAAAAAAAAAAAAGATATGAGGGTCCCCATACTCAAAGAATTGTTAGTCTGGGGGAACTAAAATAAAAAACTAGAAATTATAGGTGGGTTGAAAGTGAAAAAGTGAAAGTGTTGGTCGCTCATTCGTGTCTGACTCTGTGATCACATGGACTGTAGCCCACCAGGCTCCTCTGTCCATGGGATTCTGCAGGCAAAAATACTGGAGTGAGTCGCCATTCCCTTCTCCAGGGGATCTTCCTGACCAACGGATCAAATCAGTGTCTCTTGCTTTGGCAAGCAGATTCTTTACTGTCTAAGCCACCAGAATGGGTTACCAATAATAAAACAACCACTACAGCTGGCCCTGGCTAACTTCATAGAATGAATCCATTAGTCTCTTCTTTCTCCCCATCTGTGAAGTCTCCCTTCCCTCATCACCCAGAGGGAGAGAGGGGCTAACAGGATTGGAACTAGGGCAAGGCAAGTGAGGCGCTTGCCTTGGGCACACCATTTAAGGGGGCACCAAAAATCCAGCTAAGTCAAGATTTTAAATAGTGCATTAAAATCCAAATTAATGCAAAAACCCCACAAACAAAATATCAATATTTAAGTAGAGGACGAGTTCTACTGATTTTTCCTTTTTTTGCCTCAGGCTCTAATATAGTTTGGCATGACATTTGGAGTTAATATCCAGAAATAAAGCAGAATGTGTGTGTATGTGAGAGAGAGAAGAAAGAGGGAGAGAGGGAGAGAGGGAGAGAGGGGGAGAGAGAGAGAGAGAGAGAGAGAGAGAGAGAGAGAGAGAGAGAAAGAGAGAGAGAGAGATGAATCATAAAGTCAAAAGAAACCTTAATGCCCCAAATTTAGTTCAGTCAAGTTTATAGGTGAGGAAACTGAGAAGCTAAAGTTTCACCTTAAGCCAATCACAGATATTTATTTGTTAAACTTTTTATTTTGTATTGGGGTATAGCTGATTAAGAATGTTGTAATAGTTTCAGGTGATCAGTGATGGGGACTCAGCCATACATATACATGTATCCATTCTCCCCCAAACTTCCTTCCCATCTAGGCTGCCACATAACATCGAGCAGAGTTCCCTGTTCTGTACAGTAGGTCCTTGTTGGTTATCCATTTTAAATCTATCAGTGTTTACATGTCCATCCCAAACCCTCTACTTATCCCTCCCTCACATTATTCCCCCTGGCAACTGTAAGTTCCTTCTCTAAGTCTATGAGTCTCTTTCTGTTTTGTAAGTCCATTTGTATCATTTCTTTTTAGATTCCACATAGAAAGGATGTTATACAATATTTCTCCTTCTCTGTCTGACTTACTTCACTCAATGTACCAATCTCTAGGTCCATCCATACTGCTGCAAATGGCATCTTTTCATTCTTTTTAATGACTGAATAACATTCCATTGGATATGTGTACCACATCTTCTTCATCCATTCCACTGTTAATAGACTTAGGTTGCTTCCATATCTTGGCTATTGTAAACAATGTTGCAGTGAACATTGGGCTGCATGTATCCTTTTGGATCATGTTTTTCTCCGTATATAAATACCTAGGCGTGGGATTGCAGGGTCATATGGTAGCTCTATTTTTGGTTTTTTAAGGAGCCTCCGTACTGTTCTCCATAGTGGCTGTACCAGTTTACATTCCCACCAACAGGGTAGGAGAGTTCCCTTCTCCCCACACCTCTTCAGCATTTATTGTTTGAATCAAAGACGTCTTAAAAAATTATTTTTAATTGGAATATGGTTGGTTTACAATGTTGTGTTAGTTTCAGGTGTATAACAAAGTGAATCAGTTATACATATACCTACTCATTTTTTGTTTTAGATTCTTTTCCCATATAACAGATACCTTTAAAAACACCAAAGCTTGGGACTGTTAACCACCAGTACTGTGAATACTTACATACTTATACTTACCCAGTAATAGCTTCCAAAGCAGAGGAAACTTGGCTCCCCCCAAAGGAGGCAAGCTCAATAAATTGGTCAAATCAGGGCATTTTAATGGGCTATAGACATAGAACTTTTAAAATAGCTAAAGGTCCCAGAGCACATGCCCAGTCTCTTTGTATCCTTTGCATGTAAGGATTCCAGGAAAATAAGGCATGACCTGAAGACCCAGCCACTGCCTGATTTTGGATGGCAGTGCTTGCAAGGGGTTGAGGGGTAGGAGGGGTCTTGGTTTCAGGCTCAACTGATATTCCCCCTGCTCTGGCTAGGAGACCCACATGACTTTGGCCACTGGGGCAAATACTCTTGCCCATGTACCCCTGCCTTCTTCTTTGTCTCTGCTCAAAGGGGACTTTGCTGGCAGGGCTTTTCTTCACATTGGCATGGGTTGACCTTCAGGATTGGATATGTGCTTTGCTTCTGATTCAGCAAAAGTATCCTTTTGCTGCACTTTGTCTTCAGTGAGTAGAGGTTCCCTGGTGACCTTGCAGGAATGAGTGGATGGTGGAGGGAAGGAAGGTTTGGGTATTCCAGGGCCATGGCCCAATTCTGGACCAGTGATAACAGTCCTCAACCTACAAATAACCATCAACATCCCATTTTGGCAAGACTTAGAATACAGTCCCGGAGAAGGCAATGGCAACCCACTCCAGTACTCTTGCCTGGAAAAGCCCATGGACAGAGGAGCCTGGTAGGCTGCAGTCCATGGGGTCGCGAAGAGTCAGACATGACTGAGCGACTTCACTTTCACTTTTCACTTTCATGCATTGGAGAAGGAAATGGCAACCCACTCCAGTGTTCTTGCCTGGAGAATCCCAGGGACGGTGGAGCCTGGTGGGCTGCCATCTAAGGGGTCACACAGAGTCGGACACGACTGAAGCAACTTAGCAGCCGCAGCAGAATACAGTCCAGTTACGTGGTGATGATGAAAATTCCTGTTCCTCCTTGCTCCTTCCCCATCCAAGTCTCCAGGGAAAGACTCTATCCTGTGCACACATGAGGGTTCTGACAGCAGGAGTTCTGAAAAACTGATCAACTTGTCCTGGGTTGCTTGGGACTTTCCCACTTTTAGCATCAAATATGCCAAAGTCCCAGGTGATCCCTCAGTCCCAGGCAAACCAGCCCAGTTGATCAGCTTCAGTGACTCGCAGCCAGTGGTCACTGGGCCACATGGTGATCTCAAGAGTCATTAGAGAGCTAGAGCATTTGGCCTTTTTTTAAAGAATAGGATGGAACCTCAAGTGAGTGGAGTAAAGGGGCAGCTGAACTTGCTTTTCAAGTTTGGGCATGGGAACTCTAGTAAAACTCGTCCTTCAGCCTCTGATAAGAATCAGCTGCTTTTGGCCAGGATCGGTGCTGAGTGCTACACTTCCAAAGCAGTGAGAGTTTATTACTACCCTCATGGAACTTGGGCTGTGGGCCAGAGGTGTCTTGTGAGGACTCTTGGGTAATCGGCAAACACTGACGCCAGCAGTACATTTGATCCCTTGTCACCATCAGAATCAGGGCAGAGGAAATGAAGACAGGATCTGCAGGACCCAAATCTCCAGGGACAGGCTTTCCAGCAGGATACACCCTCCTGTACGGTCAACCTCAAAGCATCTCCACAGGCACCAGGCTCAGCCTGACCTTGGCCAAGCCTCCCTCCAGGGACAGGGCTGATGGAGCTGTGTGAGCTCCATCATACATACATACATACATAGTGGTATGTAGCAGTCTTGCACCTGGATGTTTCAGAGGCAGCTGAGGACAGGAAGGCAAGAGAAGGAATAAAGGCAGGACCATCAGAGTTACTGTTTCCTCTTTGGTACATCTGTGCCTGCACACACTCTCTCTCCAGTCTGATAAAAAAGCACGGAGAACTCTTATGGTTGGAATCAGAAATGTGAAGTCCCAAATGAAACCAGAAATGAAAGCAGAGTAAGTGTGTGTGTAGCAAAAGAGGTGAGGGTGCCAAGCAGATCAGGAAGATTTTCGGTGTTCAGGGTCTTCCCTGGGGCATGTTCAAGGCATCAGTTAACTCAGGATATCTTAAAGGCATCACCTAACCTCCAGTGATAACTTCCATCACCCTGGAATACGCAAAGGCTTCGGAGGTTTCAAAGAGATCACATACTATGGGACAAGAGAGTATTGTTATGAAATGAGTAGCAGGAAAGCATGGGTAAGAAGCAGATAGAAAGATTGGGAGGAGTAACAGATGAGGGGTGGACAAAGGCTCTGATCAGGGAGCTGGAAGAGGTTTAAAGAACCTGTGTTGAAGCAGATAATAGTCTTCTTTTTAAAAAATTTTTCATTGGAGTGGAGATGATTTTCAGTGTTGTGTTGTTTCTGGTGTACCACAAAGTGCACCAGTTATACATATATTCACTCTTTTTAAGATTCTTTTCCCATTGTAGGTCATTACAGAGTATTGAGTAGAGTTCCTTGTGCTATACAGTAAGTTCTTTTAGATATCTATTTTATATATAGTAGTATGTATATATCAATCCCAATCTCCCAGTTTATCTTCCACTCTTTTACGCCCTGCCCTGGTAACCATAAGTTTGTTTTCTACACTTGTGATTCTATTTCTGTTTTGTAAATATGTTCATTTGTACAATTTTTCTAGATTCCACATATAAGTGATACCATATGATATTTGTCTTTGTCTGACTTAACTTCACTCTGTATGACAATTTCTAGGTCCATCTGTGTTGCTGCAAATGGCACTATTTCATTCTTTTTAATGGCTATTATTCTACCTGTGTACCATATCTTCTTTAGCCATTCCTCTGTCAATGGACATTTAGGCTGTTTCCATGTCTTGCTGCTGCTGCTAAGTCGCTTCAGTCGTGTCCAACTCCGTGCAACCCCATAGACGGCAGCCCACCAGGCTCCCCTGTCCCTGGGATTCTCCAGGCAAGAACACTGGAGTAGGTTGCCATTCCTTCTGCAACGCATGAAAGTGAAAAGTGCAAGTGAAGTCGCTGAGTCATGTCCGACTCTTTGTGACCCCATGGACTATAGCCTACCAGGCTCCTCCGTCCATGTCTTGGCTATGGTAAACAGTGCTACAATCACATTGGAGTGCATGTATATTTTCAAATTATGGTTTTCTCTGGATATATGCCCAGGGATGGGATTGCTGGATCATATAGTAGCTCTACTTTTAGATTTTTAAGGAATCTCTATACTGTTCTTCATAGTGGCTGTACCTATTTACATTCCCAACAACAATGTAGAAGGGTTCCTTTTCCACACTCTCTTGAATTTATTGTTTGATGACTTTTTGATGATAGCCATTCTGAGTGCTATGTGGTGATACCTCATTGTACTTTTGTTTTGCATTTCTCTAACAATTAGTCTTATGAACCCCTTTTCATGTGCTTTTTGGCCATCCATATGTCTTTTTGTAGAAATGTCTATTTAGATGTTTTGCCCATTTTTTAATGAATTTTTAAAAAAAATATTTGACTACATCAGGTCTTAGTTGTGGCACATGAGATCTTTGTTGTGGTACATGGACTTTCTAATCGTGGCACACAAGCTTAGTTGCCCCAAGGCATTAGTTCCCAGACCAGGGATTGAACCCAAGTCCCCTTCTCTGCAAGGTGGATTCTTAACCATTGGACCATCAGGGAAGTCCCCAGCCCACTTTCTTTCTTTCTTTTTTTAAATTGAGCTGCATGAGCTGTTTGTATATTTTGGAGATTAATCCCTTGTTGGTCACTTTATTTGCAAATATTTTCTCCCATTTTGTGGGCTGTCTTTTTGTTTTGTTTATGGCATCCTTTCTGTAAAATAAATACCATTGATATTTTTTGATAGGGATTGCACTGAATCTGTATATTGTTTTGGGCAGTATTGTTATTTTCACCATATTGATTCTTCCCATCTAAGAGCATGGTATAGCTCTCAGTTTGTATCATCTTTGATTTCTTTCATCAATATCTTATAGGTTTATTCCTAGGTATTTTATTCTTTTTGAAGTGATGGAAAATGGGATTGTTTCCTTAATTTCTCTTTCTGATCTTTCATTGTTAGTATATAGAAAGGCAAGAGATTTATGTGTATTGATTTTGTATTCTTTAACTTTACCATATTCATTGATGAGCTCTAGTAGTTTTCTGGTAGCATCTTTAGGATTTTCTACACATAGTATCATGTCATCTGCAAACAGTGACAGTTTTACTTCTTTTTTTCCAATTTAGATTCCTTTTATTTCTTTTTCTTCTTGGACTGCTATGGCTAGAACTTCCAAAATTATGTTGAATAAAAGTAGGGTAGACATCCTTGTCTGTTCCTGATCTTAGAGGAAATGCTTTCAAGTTTTCACTGCTGAGAAAGATGTTTGCTGTGGATTTGTTGTATATGGCCCTTATTGTGTTGAACCTTATAGGTTCCCTCTATACCCACTTTCTATAGAGTTTTTACCATAAATGGGTGTTGAATTTTGTCAAAAGCTTTTTCTGCATCTATTGAGATGATCATATGGTTTTTATTCTTCAGTTTGTTAATGTGGTGTATCAAATTGATTGATTTATTATATTGAAGAATCACTGCATCCCTGGGATAAATTCCACTGGATCATGATGTATGACCCTTTTAATGTATTGTTGGATGCTGTTTGATAGTATTTTGTTAAGGATCTTTGTGTCTATGTTCATCAGTGATATTTGCCTGTAATTTTCTTTTTTTATGATATCTTTGGTTTTGGTACCAGGATGATGGTGGTCTTGTAGAATGAACTTGGGAGTGTTCTTGCCTCTGCAGTTTTTTGGAAGAGTTTCAGAAGGATAGGTATTAACTCTAAATGTTTGATAAAATTTCCCCGTGAAGCTATCTGGTACTGGATTTTTGTTTGTTGGAAGTTTTTTAATCATAGATTCAATTTCAGTACTTGTGATTGGCCTGTTTTTATTTTTTGTTTCCTCCTGGTTCAGTTTTGGAAGGTTGTACCTTTCTAAGAATTTGTGTATTTCTTCTAGGTTGTCCATTTTATTGGCATATACTTGCTTGAAGTAGTCTCTTATGAGCTTTTGTATCTGTGGTGTCAGTTGTAACTTCTTTTTCTTTTCTAATTTTATGGATATGAGTCCTCTCCCTTTTATTCTTAATGAGTCTGGATAAAGATTTATCAGTTTTTTTTGTCTTTTCAAAGAATCAGCTTTTGGTTTCTTTGATCTTTTCTATTGTTTTCTTCATCTCTTTCATTTACTTCTGCTCTGATCTTTATGACTTCTTTCTTTCTGCTAACTTTGGGTTTTGTTTGTTTGTCTTTCTATAGCTGCTTAGGTATAAAGCTAGATTGTTTGAGATTTTTCTTGTTTCCCAGTATAAGATTGTATTGCTATAAATTTCCCTCTTGGAACTGCTTTTGCTGTGGTCCCATAGGTTTTGGCTTGTCATGTTTTTGTTGTCATTTGTCTCTAGGTAATTTTTTTAAATTTCCTTTTTGTTATCTTCAGTGAGTTATTGATTGTTTAGTAACATATTGTTTAGTCTCCATGAAAAGTGAAAGTGTTAGTCACTCAGTCATGTCCTACTCTTTGCAACCCTATGGACTGTAGCCCGCCAGGCTCCTCTGTCCATGGAATTCTCCAGGCAAGAATACTGGAGTGAGTAGCCAGTCCCTTCTCCAGGGGATCTTCCTGACCCAGGGATTGAACTCAGGTCTTCTACACTGTAGGCCGATTCTTTACCATATGAGCCACCAGAGACACCTCCATGTTTTGTGTCCCCCCCACCCCACCCCGTAATTGATTTCTAATCTCATAGCATTGTGGTCAGAAAAGATGTTTGATATGATTTCAATTTTCTTTAACTTACTGAGGCTTGATTTGTGCCCCAAGATGTGATCCTGGAGAATGTTTCATATGTACTCAAGAAGAAAAGTGTATTCTGCTGCTTTCAGATGGAATGTTTTATCAATATCAATTAAGTCTATCTGGTCTAATCTGTCAACTAAGGCTCATGTTTCCTTATTAATTTTCTGTCTGGATGATCTATCCACTGGTGGAAGTAAGGTGTTAAAGTCTCCCACTATTATTGTGTTACTGTTCATTTCCCCTTTTAAGATGTTAGCATTTGGCTTAACCAAATGTCGCTTTAGTTAGCATTTGAGGTACTCCTTTATTGGGTGCATATGTATTTGTAATTGTTATATCTGCTTCTTGGATTGATCCATTGATTATGCAGTGTCCTTCCTTGTCTCTTGTAACAGTCTGTTTTAAAGTCTATTTTGTCTGATATGAGTATTGCTATTCCAGCTTTCTTTTGGTTTCCATTTGCATGGAATATCTTTTTCTATTCCCTCACTTTCAGTCTGTATGTGTCCCTAATCTGAATTGGGTCCCTTATCGACAGCATATATATGGCATCTTGTTTTTGTATTCATTCAGCCAATCTCTGTTTTTTGGTTGGAAGATTTAATCCATTTACATTTAAGGTAATTATTGATATATATGTTCCTCTTGACATTTTCTTCATTGCTTTGGGTTTGTTTTTGTAGGTCTTATTTCTTCCCTTCCTCTTTTTTTCTGTTCTCTTGTGGTTTGATGACCATATTTACTGTTGTGTTTCAGTTGCTTTTCCTTTTTTGTGTATCTCTTGTAGTTTTTTGATTTGCGTTTCCTACAAGGTTTTAATATAGCAATAACCAGGTTTCCCTGGTGGCTCAGATCATAAAGAATCTGCCTGCAATGTGGGAGACCCAGGTTCAATCCTTGGGTCAGGAAGATCCCCTGGAGAAAGGGAATGGCAACTCCAGTATTCTTGCCTGGAGAATCCCATGGAGCCTGGCAGGCTATAGTTCATGGGGTTGAAAACAGTCAGACACAACTGAGCAACTAACACTTTCTGCACACACAAAGGTTAAGTTGCTGGTCTCAATTTCAAATGCAGTTCCCATTTTCTGTACTTGTACTCTTCTCCTCCCACCCCCCACATCCCCCTCACCTCACCCACCCCACCCCTCTAGATCATCACAGAGCAGTGGGATTAACTCCCTGTGCTATAGAGCAGCTTCCCACTAGCTAGCTAGTTCATGCATGGTAGTGTATAAATGTCATCATTACTCTCTCATTTCATCCCGCCTTCCCCTTCCCACCCTGTGTTCAAAAGTCCATTCTCTATGACTGCATCTCTATTCCTGCCCTGCTAATAGGTTCATCTGTGTCATTTTTCTAGATTCTATATATTTATGCATTAATATACCATATGTTTTTCATTATCTGACTTTACTCTGTGTGGCAGACGCTAGGTCCACTTACATCACTATAGATGACCCACTTTTCTTTTTATGGCTGAGTAGTATTCCACTATATCTATGTACCACATCTTCTTTATCCATCCATCCATCAACAGACATTTAGGTTGCTTCTATGTCCTGGCTATTGTCTGATCCTTTCAATGAATACAACTTTCTTTAAAATTAGTCCATAAAAATCAGAATATAAACCATGTAAAGCAGAATGACAAGTGTGGATAAATGAGGTCTTTGTAGTATATTTGTAGTACTGAAAAGGCTGGTTCTACATTAGGGACAGCTGATCTTCACCCCACACCTAGAAGGAAGGGTTTATTATTACTTGCAGCAAGAAAGGAGAACACTGGGGATGTTTCCCAAAGCAGTGTCTCTCCAAGTAGCAAATTGGGGAAAGTCTTAACTGTGGGTACATGCATATTTGTGAAGGGGCTTGAACGGTAGGCAGAGTCCAAGTTTTAGTTGATTGAAGGGGACAGGCTGACCTTTAGTGCCAGGGAGGTGCTGGCTGAAGCATTTGTTGATGACATTTCTTCATTCCTCAGTTAATGTGTATCTTCCTCTTTGTTTTGGTTCCTATTATTTAATTCCCCAGCTTCTCTTCTTTTTCTTTATGTCTTCCTGTATTAAAGGGACTAAGTGCCCACATGCCCATCCCCTTCTAGAAGCCTCTCACGCTGCACACAGCCCTGCCTTTCCTTTCCCCACCACCTCACTCCCCCCCACCCCTCCACCTCCTGAAGCTGCTGCCGGTCCCCACTCTTACTTGAACTTGTTTAAGTATGCTTCTATTCTTGCAATCAAAGCTGTATCTTGAGCCCTTATCTCTTCCTTCCTCTTTGTAGGTACACCTGCCAGTGGTACCCTGAGGTGAGGAGTTGCTCAGCCTCCCTGGTGCCCTCCAGAACACGAAAGACCACCAGGCCTGCGTGCTCGGAAGCATCTGAATATTTAGAGGTTGGCAGATGGTTGGTTGAATTTTTACCTTTTGGGGGAACATTTCAGCACCTTATGGACAAGGCTCTTGGGCTCCATTTAAGCACCTTCTTAAGACCATGGATGAATGTTGTTGTGCAAAACAAGGATCCACATGCATACTGCCACTGAAGCCTGCCTAGGCGGTAAGCTTAGCTGGATAGAAAGTGGTCAGGGATTTCTTTATTTAAGAATGAAAAACATAAAATTGGGAAGGAAAGTGGACTTCATCTCCCTAAACGGAATGACAGTAGAACAGAAAAACCTTTTTCTATCTCCAGAAGGGAATTGTGGCAGGAGAATAGGAGCTTTACGGGGAATTACTGGTATTATCAAAGGCTTTTCAAAATAGACTTGAAATGAATAGCTGTGCGCTCGTTTTATTACTGCCTTGTGAGTTTACATTTTGTTTTTGTACGGTGTTTTTCTCCCCCTTATGAGACGGTTGCTAGGGCTTGTGAGCAAATAACCTTTATTGTGTTGAATTTGGGACTGAACATAATTATCTCATAATTTGGGTTCAGAGTGCCATTTTTGACAGTTGTATTATGAGCTTTTAGAGGAAAATTGAGGCCACATGTGGTAAGCTGCTTCCTATTCAGTTGCCCTTCAAGTTATGGTGTCTCAGCTTTCCCTTCCCCCCCCAACTCCGCACCAGTGCAGCCTCAGGACCAGATGCTGCCGGAGGCAAATCATATGATCCAGTGTGGGTATCGCCAAGCTCCAGCACCGTCTCTTCTGAAAAGACTCTGGTCCCGTCAGTGCCTTTTCCCGGATGACTCTGTGGACATGCATCTCCAGGGATGCTCCTACCAGGAAAGTTGTGAGTCAACAGAAGTTTTGTAAATTGCATCAATGTTCCTAGCAACCTCCCTGACCATTTCAGAGATGCTTCATCTTCATTTCTGACTTGTCTGTCTTGTGGGCAGCACTTTTTACCTAATCTGTCCTACAGCATTTCTATAAAGGAGGGTAATGTACTGTGAACAAACTCTTAAATGTACCAGGAGAGCACACTGCTTACAGAAATCCTTAAATAACAATCCTTTTTAAAAAATTTTTTCTGTTCCTTCCAATAGGAAGGAATTTGGGTTCCCTAGCAGAAATTTGGGTTCACCTAGAAGCAGGTCTCGAGAAGAGAGTTTAAGGGCAGATGGTTTATTAGAGAAGTCATGCCAGGAATCACCAGTTGTTGTTGTTGATTTGCTCCGTTGGGTTCAATCCTTTGTGACTGCAGCATGCCAGGTTTCCCTGTCCTTCACTGTTTCCCAGAGTTTGCTCAGATTCATGTCCATTGATTCGGTGATGCCATCCAACACCAGTAGGAGAGGGGGAGTTGATACAGGAAAGGAAAGGAAGTCCACACAAAGTGAATCTTGGAGCTGGTCACTACTTAGGCAAGGTAGTGGGGCTTGATCCTCGCGGGGATCTCTAGGAAACAGCGTAAAGACACACCGCAGATCTGTGCCACGTGAGGGTGAGGAACCTAGGGTTATTTATATTTGGGCTCCTTCAGTCACTGGTGGAGGGCTGCTTCTGGGGGAGAGAGTGGATGATATTTAATCATTTCCTAGCACTCTACCTTCTACGCAGGCAGGGCTGTCGAAATCCAAGACAGCTCTTGGATGGTAAATGCTGGCAAATGGAAGCCAAGCCAAATGTAAGTGGCTGTGGGCAGGAACACCAGCGCATCTGCTACATTCAGCTTCTCCGTCATGCCTGGGAGTTACTACACCCACTCTTCCTCATCCTTAAGTGTCTTCTAGCTGAATTCTCTGCAAATCAGAAAAAGGTTCTTAGAGACTTATTATTAGGAAAGTGAAGTTTTCCTTCAAAATATTTTCTTTATATAGAAACACTAGGAAATGGAACCAGTGGCCACAACCAAGGCTTAATATCAAGCCTTTTCAAAATGCTCCATCCATCACTTGCAGTGGATGGAGGATATAGAAGCAAGTATAGACAGCCTTTATAGTCAAGATTGTTTTTATTACACCATCAGTGGATTTCCATGATTAGCAAAGACTTGCTTCTTCAATGCTTTTCTTAAAAAAAATATATATATATATTTATTTATTGGGGTACAGTTGCTTTACAATGATGTATTAGTTTCTGCTGTATAGCAAAGTGAATCAGCTATATATATATCTCTCTCTCCACTCTTTTTTTGGATTTCCTTCTCATTAAGGTCGCCACAGAGCATTGAGTACAGTTCCTTATGCTATATACTCAGTTGTTGTTTAGTTGCTAAGTCACGTCCAAGTCTTTTGCAACCCCATGGACTGTAGCCCACCAGGCTCCTCTGTCCATGGGATTTCCCAGGTAAGAATACTGGAGTGGGTTGCCACTTCCTTCTCCAGGGGATCTTCTTGACCCAGGGATTGAACCTGTGTCTCCTGCCTTGGCAGGTAGATCGTTTTACTGCTCAGCCATCAGGGAAGCTGTGCTATACAGTAGGTTCTCTTATATATACATTACTTTGTACAACATAGATGTCAATCCCAATCTCCCAGTTCATCCCACCCGTTTCCCCTCCTTGGTATCCATATGTTTGTTTTCTATGTATCTTAGATGCTTTTTGAAAGTATGTGCATATACCTGGGTACCTCATGAACCATGGTGTGGCAGGGGTCCAACAGAGGTATGGGATGCTGTCCTTTTGTAAGTATCAGCTCTAAACACTGACAACTGAAAAGAGTGATGAAACCCAGGCATCCTAGTTTCTGTATCTTGGAGGCCCTGGATCCTCACATTCCTGGTGAGTTCTGCTTTGTCTTTATCCCTAATGGCTCTCTGGCAGCTGAACAAATCATGCTTTGGGTGGCTTCCTACTATTTTGAGGGTTGAAGAGTCTTAAGTTCCTAACATAGCATCAGATGGGGATCTTGGTGCTGAGAATTAAGCTCATGGAGTCTCTCTTGCACAGAGATACTACAAATGAGTGGAGCTGAACTTCCCTCAAGAGGCATACTGATGGACTGGCATCTTGGCAAAATGGACTCCAGGTCAGTTCTGCATCAGATCTGCCTAAATGGCAGCCTGTATCAGATCCAGGGACCATTTCTACTCTGACTCCTCATTTCTAGTCCCTGATGTGTAATTTGTGAGGTTTTAGAGCTAGAAAAAAACTTTAAAGATCATCCAGCCAACCTGCCTATTTTGCTGATAAGGACCCTGCATTCCAGTGTGGTTGAATCACTAAACCCAGAGTCAAACAGGGAGTCAAGAGCTGGGCTGAAGGGAGAGAAAGCCAGTCTCTTACCTCCCATGTAGTTAATAAAGCAGCAAAATTTCTCAGTGGATGCAGGAGAAGTAAACGTTTGGTGCCACATTTATTTCTGGTATACCTGCTCAGGACAGTGCAAGGCTGTCTGGGAATCTGAAGAATGAGACTTTTAAGGCTCTCACACTGCTTGAGCTCTTTGCTTCCCATCTCTCTTCCCCTACTTCCACTCCCAATTCATTCTCCATCCTATTTTCACTTTTGTTTTTTGGTGCCAGAACCCAGGAACTATTTTCTCTTTTCTTATAACTCATGTCCTTCATTCCAGCTCCCTAATTCCCTTCCTCCACCATTTCTGTGTTCCCACTCTACCAGGTTCTTTCTCTTCTCCACTACTATATATTTCTCTTTCTCATATTTATCTATCACTTCTCTTAGCTGCCCTTTCCTAGGCTCCCTGGCTCTCCCCCTCTGCCGTCTTCGATCCTGGAAGCATACTTGGTTATGGTGGTAGGCAGCTTCTGTGATAGCCAGTGATCCCCAACTGGTCTCTCTGCCCTCATGGAACCTTTTTCCTCCTGGTACAGGATGGACCTTGTATTAAATAACTCAATTCTAATGAATAAGATATGACCAAAATGATGGGACATCACCTGTAAGCTTAGGTTTAAAGAGGCCATGGCTTCCATCTTTGACTATGAGGAAGCCGGCTGCCATGTTGTAAACTGTCCTACTGAGGGGCCATGGAACAAGGAACTGAAATCTCCAGCCTAACAGCCAGCGAGGATCTCAGGTCGGCTTACCATCACATGAGTGATCCTCTTCTTGTGGAGCCTGGAGACAACTGCAGCCCCTCTGATACCTTGATGGTAGCCTATGAGAGACCCCCAAGTCTGACGCCCCCAGCTGAGATGCTCTTGGATTCCTGACCCACAGAAACTAACATAATAAATTAAAAAAATTTTTGAGTACTGTTGATTTACAATATTGAAATGTCTGCACCCGTTTGAACTGTAGCCCGCCAGGCTCCTCTGTCCATGGGATTCTTCAGGCAAGAAAACTGGAGTAGGTTCCCATGCCCTCCTCCAGGGGATCTTCCTGATCCAGGGATCGAATCCAGGTCTCTTACGTCTCCTGCACTGGCAGGTGAGTTCTTTACCACTAGCACCACTTGGGAAGCCCCTTGGGAATTCCCTGTGATACACAGTAGGTCCTTGTTGATTATCTGTTTTAATAATAGTGAAGTGTTTGTTTTTAGCTGCTAAGTTTGGGGGGCAATTGGTTATGCTGCAAAACTAAAAATGCACAGTTGTCCTTTATAGGCCTCCCCTCAGAAACGTTTGTGCTCTCTGAGCAAACTGCTGTGCCGGTTGGGCCTCAGTCTCCCCATCTGTGAGGCTTGGGGCTTAGAGTCTAGTGTCCCAAGTCTCCTGTTCATGAGGTTGTGTAGCCTGTGAGGTTGCAACAAACCCTGTCTATTCTACTGTTCAGCATAGGAAGCCTGGTTAAACCTGCACATCTTTGTACGTTAAGCTCCACATCTTTATATTTGCCTCAGATTTTTCATCCTATTATCTGAGGTCTGTTTCTAATTTCTGACAGAATCACAGTGGCCCATTGTGTGCCTCGCTCTGCCTGACACACCAGTTGCATTTTGGAGTCACGGCTATTGTCTTTTTCGCCGCTAATCTCTTGTTTTGCAAAATCCCAATAGAACCTGTGAACAGAGAGAGTTGCCCTGGTGCCAGATCCAGGCACTATGTGGCCCCCAAACAGGGTTGGATGATAGACAGACAGACAGCCTGTCTGCCACCCGAGGCATCTTTTCTTGCTTAAAGACTTGCTCCCCAGATTGCAGACTCCCTTCCAATGCTAGCAAAGACTGGAACGTATTAAATAAGAGCAGAGCTGAAATTGGATGGAATGTCTAAGCCACTTAGATTCAGACCTCTCTTTCTGGGGAGCACGTGAGAAGGGGCTGGATGCGTGAATAACGTAGAAGAAGATGTCTTCCATACCTGTCTCATACCATTCAAGCCTTAAGCAATGGTAACATAGTTTTTCTTAAACATGGCCTATAACCCAGGATCCATCACTTATATGTGGTGTCCATGGCAACCAGGCAATGGTATGGGATCCCTTCTCACTGGGGAATTCCTTTTATGGCTCATTTCCGAAACCAGCATGGCCAGTACCCGAGTCTGCAGTTTCCCAGTTGCTTAGCAACCAGCTCCTATGCTCTAGTCACTAAGAACAGCAGACAGTTAAAAAACTGTTTGTCATCAGAATCATATGTTACATTCTCTCTACTTTGTCTCTTTAGAATCAAATAATTAGTGTGTGATAAGGATGCGGGAAAGGGCACCCACTCCCTGCGGTTAATGCCTCCACTGCTCCTGGCGGGCTGCTGCAGGCAGAGGGAGGGAGGAAAATGTTAGCACGCTTTCGGCTGGTAATTAAGCAGCGCAAGCCATCTGCACATTGAAAGCTCTACATTTTTCACATCTCGTGGGGGCATCGAGTAAGTACAGGGCCAGCAATCTGTGTACTGCGTTCCCTCCCCCAAAGCAGAAAAGCCAGGCTCCACCCACAGGTGTTCACTGGACCACCGCTCCTTGGGTGACATTCTTGGGAGGGGTGAGTTGGTTTGTTGGGTTTTTGGTGGAAAGGCAAGGAGGCCATGTGGCCTTTTGAGTGACAGCCTTGGTTCTCAACCAGGGGTGATTTTGCCCCTTCTCTCTTTCAGGCAAGGTCTGCAGACATTTTTGGTTGTCATAACTGGTGGGGGAGAGGGATGTTATTGCTAACTAGTGGGTAGAGACCAGGGATGTTGCTAACATTCTATGATGTTTAGGCAAAGGACAGCCCCCAACAACAAAGTAGTAGCCTACCCACAATGCCAGTGTGCCAAGGTTGAGAAACCTCAACGTTTAGAGAAATCAGAAGATCTAGCCACCTTGTTAAAAACCAACACTATAGCCAACTAGCCAAGACAACTTATCAAAATGTTGACAAGGTAAAGATGGGACTGATGAAAATCCATTCAATAGACAATTCCAGGGACTTCTCTGGTGGTTCAGTGGTTAAGACTTCACCTTCCAATGCAGGGGGCAAGGGTTCGATCCCGGGTTGGGGAGCTAAGACCCCACATGCCTCATGGCCACAAGACCGAAACATAAAAATTGACAATCCCAACTGGAATTTCTGTATGTACAGAACTCCTCTGCCCCTACCAGCACTCACTTGGCGCATGTAGAGCAAAGGCCCCCTGGAGTTTGTGGCAATGGAGGAGACTCTGAGGTTGCCTCCCTGTAGGAGAGACAGAGAGAAGGGACGCAACTTTGGCATTAGACAGATTGGGTTTTACATAATGAGTCCCTTGACTATGCACTGGGGGCTCTTAGTAAAAGACCTAAGAAGACTGTCTTCTCAACTCCAAAGTGGGTTTTGTAAGAACTACATGTCAGAACACATGAAATGCCTGACCCCTATCCAGCTCTATTTCTCTTTGTGTCTTAGCCTAAGGACCCCAATTGTTCTTTCTTCTACTTTGAACTTTTGATGAATAGGAACAAAGGTGCCGATCTTATAATGACGGAGGTCATTTTATTTAGCAACGAGTCAGGGACAAAAGCATCATTTGGAGGATTGTTGGCTGGTTGTGTGTGTGTGCACGCACGTGCATGCTCAGTCATGTCCAAGTCTGTGACCCCATGGGCTGTAGCCCACCAGGCTCCACTGTCCATGGGGATTTTCCAGGCAAGAATATAGGAGTGGGTTGCCATTTCCTTCTCCAAGGGATTTTCCCAACTCAACACAGGATCAAACCTGTGTCTCTTGCTTTGGCAGGCAGATTCTTTACCACTGCACCACCTGGGAAGTCCAGTGTTACCATTAAGAGTGTTACATTGCCTCCATTTTACTGGTTCTGCGACCCTGAAGAGTTATTTAACCTATCTGAGCAATTTCTTGTCTATGAAATGGGGATAATTATTACCTCTTGTGTTATTGTAAAGATTGAAGATCATATATAAAGTGCCTAGCCTGGTATCCAATAAAAGGTAGGCACTTGATAATATGACAAATATACATATCATGCAGGCATCTTACCTTATTTTTTTTTAACTAAGATGGGCATGTGTAATTCTAACCCAGGATCTTTTCCACTGATGCTGAGAATAAAGCTAATGCTATGCGTTAGGAAGATACAACTGGCCTATTTCATCTATGACAATCAGATTTCACTCAGTCATATATGGTAGTTCCAGTGGGCACAATATTATGTAAGCAGTTTGGAGGCTATTTCTATTTTCAGCCTGTGCTACCTCTTTGTGGCGGGGGGTAATGAATACCATACATTTAGTAACCATTTTTTTACTTGCTTGAAATCTTGGGACTGTCTCAGGACAATTCCTAGTTCTAATAAGTGCATTTTAGTCTGTGTTCCTATTACCTGCACCTTTAGTAATTTTCTAGACTGTAGCACATCCCCTGTCACCCTCCACCCTGGCCTGAAACAGAAGCCTGTCCAGTCCCTGATGCATTTCTCGAAATGCATCAACCTGAGCTACACATTCCTTACAAAGGTAATATTTTCTGTGTTTTTGATCCTTATTTTTCCTAATAATTTCACAAAACATGTAGGCCTCTGTGGGCCCAGAGTCTTTGCTGCCCCCTCTTGCAATGAATCCCAAGTCCTTTTTCTGGGTCACGACAGCTGGTTCGTAGTGGCAGTGTCATCTTCTGTAGTTTGTACTCTCCCGCCCTGTCATGCCCTTATTCTCAGCAAAGTTTGTCTGCTAAGGTCTTGCCCACTCAACCAGCCTCACTTAATCTCACCCCTGTTGGCTTCTTGTTCAACACCCAACAGAGACAGTCTCAAGTCTTTAAACACTTAGAAATCCCACTGCTTCTTCTAGACGGTTGAGTGATCCCACCTAATTTTGCCCAATTGACTCAAGGAGTACAGCTCTCATATGTCACTGCTAAGATTTTTCTCTTCCATGGGGCGGGGGTGATAATCAAATGATAAATTTAGAGGTTGCTTGCTCATCTTTTCCAAGCAGAATGATAGAATCTCACCTGGAAGCTGCAACAACCAGGAAAGGCAGAAGGGTATTTCTCAGACATATATGAGCCCAGCTCCCCAGAATGCAGCAAACAGGAGCCTCATTTCTGAACAAGTGAAAGAAGCCAGATCCACAGTCACCCCGTGGCTGTGAGTAGGGAAAACTTGAGGTTTCCCAGGAGGACCAGAAGCACTCAAAATATGTGGCAATCAGAGCAGTGGCTAAGAAAGAGTCCAGGCAGGTTGGGGGTATCAGGCAGCTGAGTGCTGGCACCACATTTGGGATCCAGGATGACAGGAGACTTAAAACAGGGTACTGTCAGAGCTCTGAATCAAGGCAAGGTTTTATCAGGGGATGAATCTGAGCTCCAGGAATGAGAGTCGTACAACTGAACCGAGCTGAAGACAGAGGCTTAAAACAATAAAGCACAAGGGTTAACAGAGAGGGAGGGAAGGGGTTGATGGCTTCTTTGGGGGCAAAGAATCTTCTCTGTATTCCTGTAACACTAGTACAGGCTCCTAGAAGATCAGTCAGTTGATCAGTTAGCAGGTAATATTGACTATGTACTCTGTGGGCATCATTCTTCGCATAAAGTTCCAGCAGAATGCTAACCTCATGAGGTGCCCAAGAAAAACATTCTACAGTCACTAAGTCTGGGATTTTTGCAAACTGCAAGTGCCTCTTGGAAATCTACAGTGTATATAAGCATTTTAGAAGCTCAAACTTCTATGTTATAGAAATCTGTGTGTTTTATTCAATGTTTCTCCAACAGTTGACAACAGGATTCTTCTGTTACATGAAAATGATGAGCATCCTGTGGACACACTGTGAGAGACATTGTTCTAGAGAATTCCTAACCTGGTATTCCCAGGCCCACCCTTGTTTCCCAACTTTACCTTCCTTTATTTTCCCACATTCCAACCACATTGAACTCTTTCCCCTTGTACCCGCCCCTATTTCACATTTCCTTCTTTACTGTTACAGCAAGTGATTCATCATCTGCTCCCAAAAAAGGAAAAAATGCTGAGCCTTTCTCACTTCAGCACACCCCCTGCACCATTTCTAGTTATCCTTTAAGGATCAAATCTAAAGAGACACTCTGCCCCAGCCTCCCTGTTTCTATAAATGATCCATTTTCTCCTCTGATCCTTTGTGTCACTCTATCTGTTACTTTTAGAGCACTCAGTACTTTTTGATTTGTATGGCCATTTATGCCTTTCTAATTAAAAGACAATCCATGACGGATTCATTTTTATATTCCTAGCCAAGAATACAGCTCACTTGTAGGATTGTTCAAGGGAACAGAAAGGAAGAAGCTATGAACAACAACAACAAATGATGTCCAAGGCAGAAGTAAGTTTCTCAATGCTCAGGCTAGAGATGGCAGCTCCTCTGGCTCACCTGTTGTCAACTCATAATCACCTTTGTGAACAGACTCATCTATCATCATGTGATGCCCCTGGGGCCCAGACCGCCCCCCACCCCCACCCCAACCACCACTACCAGAATGCTTTTCAACACAGTGCTCTGGAGAGTCATAATCAACAAGTCAGGGTCGGCATGACAGAGGAAATCTAATTGTCATCACTGATTTGGACTTTTCCATGAAGTGAAAGTTAGGAGAATTTAGCAGGCTGAACATTGGAGGTGTTAATACTTTGGATCAAGGACTGTCCATAACAGAAAAGAGCAATTAGCAAAACTATTCATTATACTTTCATGTTCATGTCTAGTCTCAAGGCTAATTATTTGTATAATTAACATGTTACCAAACGCAAATAATTGATGAGCCTGATCTCTCAGAATGGAACACGAGTCTTGTGAAATGTAAATAGCTGTGAATTACTAACAGTTTCCTTTACATAGCCTAATAGGGCAATGCCTGTAAAAATTAAACCATTTTCGTGTAAGCCCATGAATGCTAGAAGACTGACAAAGTAAAACAATACGCTGTGTGCTTAAAGGCATTGAAAAAGCACAGGTTTTTAAATTCTCACTCTACTGCTTTCTAGCTGTGACCTTGGGCAAGTTACTTAATCTCTGTTTAACTCATGTTATTTATAAATCTCAGTTTCCGCATTTATGAAATGGGTGTAACAGTGGCCCCTAGTTCACAGGATTGTTGAGAATTAAATGAGGGTTGACTCATTTGTAAAGAGTGCACAGTAAATGTGAGCCATTGTTTTCATTATTATACTTTGTGTTGCTTGGATTTTATACAGAAAGAAATATTAGAGGGATACATGTATATGTATAGCTGAGTCCCTTCACTGTTCACTTGAAACTATCACAACATTGTTAATTGGCTACACTGCAATACAAAATAAATTCAAAACAAAAAATTTTGAGGGAAAGGGAATGTATACAGATGTCCCTTTTACAACACCATTCATGTGTTCCTATAAAGTTCGTATGGTCTATGGCATAGCCCATTGAAAAGAACTGGACTGCCTGGGGGGAAAAAAAAAAGGTTGGGAAGACCACTCAAAAAACTGATACAGTTTTGTAACCCAAGCACTAACAAAAACAATGTCAGTACTAACAAAATATTAGCCCCACTAAACCTTAGCTTGAACATTGCACACTGCATTCCTTGAACTCAGGGACTGCTGGTGCTTCTTTTGAGATAAAAGTCCTGGAGAACATTCATTTCTAAGAGGGATCAGTTTAATCAAAATTAAACATGTGATTTAAGTAGTGTTCTGGTTTAAAGGGAAATGTCTTCACAGATTCATCATCAGTACCCTGAACTTCTCTAGAAAGCACAACATGATGATAACAGGGATTCTTAAAGTCACTGAATCATTTACTTTCTGCACCCAAAAAATATGCAGCTTTTCTTTAAGACTTCCATAGAGTGCTAAGGTTTTATTTTAAAGAGGTAGTTACTGTAAGAAAGAGTGCCTCTGTGTCTCTGGTTGCTTCAAAATTTTACCATGCTAAGAAAAATAACTGCATAGGAAACAACATGACTTCCATGTTATATCAATTCCCTATTTACCTATGGCAGGTAAGGTAATTCACATGTAAAACACATGTTGTAGCAATACAGGTTGCATTGCCTATCTCCTACCAGTTGCTGTGATAGGAGCTAAATATAATCATATGATTTAATCTGCTCATTAATCTAAGGTGGTGGGTATCCTTATCTCTGATAAGACTCAGGGATATTAACTTGCCTGAGATCACAAATTCTTAAGTAGCAAAGCCAGAACTCCTCTTTGGAATCGAACTGATTCCCAAACTCACATTCTTTATGACATTATACCCTTAAGAGTGGATGGAACAGGAAAGGAGACAGATACCCCTGGCTGTGGTGATGAGTAAAAGCCTGATTCCTAACCACAGGTCACTAACATTTAATCTCATTTAATTCTCACAACACCCCTCCTACTTAGCTATTCTTATCATCACTTTATAGATAAGAAAACTGAAGCTCAGAGGAGTTACAATTGGCTGGTAGCCAAGCCAGGATTCAAAATTAGTCCTACCCAGCTCCTAAACTGGGGTGTTTCTCCCTATGTCCTATATGTGTCTTTATGTTTAAAGACAGCATTCCTAGATATCTTAGTTCATCTGCCTGCTAGTTTTTTACAAAGCTGAGTTATACATCCCCATTCTCCCATTCTTTCAGCCAGTGAATTCCACTGTGCATGCATGTACACACACACACAACTGGAAATTCTCACAGGTGCAACTTATCAAGCATGTTTCATAGCACAACCATAAAATACTAGCCTCTTTCAGTGTTTTTTATTTTTCTCTTTGTGCTATTTAAATTTGCCTTTTAAACAGCCTAGAGGAGAACCTATAACTAAAAAACTGTTACCTACTTAGGATTCAAGAAAAGCAATTTGTTAAGCAGAACATCATTTATTGATTCTGTTAATGTATTTTTATTTTGTAATTCTTAAAAAATAAAAAATAAACTACTATTGCCTTCTTGGTTAAAGGAGTGACAGTGTATTCGATCAAAAATTAACAAATATTAGATTTCTTTGCCATAATAATGCTGTTCTTCATATGGAAATGTGATACCAATCTATTGATTGGAAAGTTAAGTGAAATTAGGAAAACCATGCCTCACCTCAACGAAATGAGAAGTTCAAAGAAATGGAAACCATCAAACCCCAAATAAATCCTAGAGCTGAAAAATACAATGACTGAACTGAAGAATTCAATAGAGTTTCAAAAGCAGACTCAATTCTGCAGAAGAAAGAATCAGTGACCTAGAAGACAGGACACTTGAAAGGTGAAAGAATGAAAGAGAGTTAAAAAAGCCTATAGAACCTGTGGGATATAATCAGCGGAAGCAATATTGGCATTATGAGAATTCCAGAAAGAGAAGAGAAAAATTAACAAAGTACATTTAAGGCAATAATGGCTGGACTTCCAGTGGTTGAGAATCCACCTGCCATTGCAGAGGATCCCTGTTCTGGACATGGGGCAGAGCAATCAAGCCCATGTGCCACAACTACTGAGCTTGTGTTCCAGAGTGTGTGAGCCACTATTAAAGCCTGTGTGCTGCAAGTACTGAAGTCCTCACACCTAGAGCCTGTGCTCCATAACAAGAGGAGCCGCCACAATGAGAAGCCCGCAAGACACAAAGAGTAGCCCCCACTCAATGACACTAGAGAAAGCCCACACAGCAGCAAAGACCCAGCACAGCCAAAAATATTTTTTTAATTTTTAAAAGTTTTAATAATGGCTGAAAACTTCCCAAACCTGGGGAAAGAAATGGACATCTAGATCCATGAGGCCCAAAGGACCTCAAATAAGTTGACCTTAAATAGGGTTACACCAGGACACATCATCATTAAATTGTCAAAAGTCAAAGAATTTTGAATGCAGCAAAAGAAGAGAGAAGGTGTTTCGCAAGTTTATCAGTAGATTTCTCAACAGAAACTCTTTAGGCCAAAAGAGAATGGAATGATAAATTCAAAATATTCTGAATGTCTTTTGATAGAAGTATGCTTTGATTTCTTTATCTTATTATTTTGTGTAACTTCTACAGGTTTCTCCCTTGTGGGTATCATGAAGCTTTTATAAAACAAGTTAAAATACCCTATTTTAAAGTGATAACGTCAATAGAATTCTCAGACTTTACACTTTTCATTCTCCACTGCACAACCCCCCCCCCCATCTTTTAGATTATGTTGTTGGTTTATGTACAATTTATAGTGACAGAAAAAAAGCCAAACCTGTCAACCAAGAATTCTATACCAGGCAAAGTTGTCCTTGAGAAATGAAGGAGAAATAAAGCCTTTCCCAAACAAACAAAAGGTGAGGGAGTTCATCATTAGACCAGCCTTACCAGAAATGCTAAAGGGAGTTCTTTGAATGGAAATAAAAGGATGCCACTTAACATCATAAAAACATAAGAAGGTAATATTAGTAAATCTCACTGCTATTGGTAAATATATAGTCAAAGTTAGATTCTGTAATATGGTAACGGTAATGCATAATTCACTTACAACTCTAGTTTAAAAGTTAAAAAATGCTGCCACTTCCTCTGACCACACCAGTCCCAGTGGGTTGGTACCTTGCCTGATGCCACTCCACCCCCACCCACCTGGGCAGGTGAGTGCACTCTGGGGCAGCCTCAGCAGCAGATGCTGGTGGGAGGCCCCCACACAGAGGTGGGGCTGAAACCACAGCTGAGCCTCAGAGGCTGTGCAAGAAGAGCTGAGAGATCTCCTTGCAACTGTAGGAACCATAGGTTTACATCCCTGCTGTTGGCTTTGTAAAGTCAGTGCCTGGGGAACATCCAAATGGGGGATGGGTCTGGCTTCAGCAGATATGGGCTTTGTGAACTCACCGACAGCTGAGATGGGTCTGGCTTTAGCAGATATGGGCTTTGTGAGCAAGTACACATAGGGATTGGACCAGGCCAGAATCTGAGCTTCCTCTGTAACTCCCACAGTGGGTCCAGGTGCACGATTACTGCAGTCCAGGGACCTGACTTCAGTGAATCTGCACAGCTGGCCTGGTGAAAACAATGCCTGAGAGACATCAGGGCCAACTGCCAGCATACTCACGGTTAAGGTGGGGCTGAGAGCAGCTCCAGTGACAGTGTAATTTGTGAGCACAATGGGTGAAAAGTGACACAGCAGAATACACTCACCGGTGAACAGCTCCAGAGGAGGAAAACTCAGTGACCTCTCTCTCAGTGAGAGTGCTCCAATCCTGCCTACCTCACACTGCAATCAGCAACACAGCTCAGAAACAGATCTGGGGCCCTCTATTCCAACAACTAGGGAGCAAACCCTACCCCTGACAGGGAAGCAACAACTACAGAACAAGGGGGAGGCCCCATTCAACATGCAGTGCAGACTCAAGTCACCACAACATCAGTCATACCTCCTATGAAGGGATAATGGCCAGTATACATTCAGAAGAGAAGTGGAAGACATTTATGCTATAAACAGCCCTTGCATCAAAAAGTATTAAAGTCACACAGGCTACACAGGGAAGTTCCCACATAAAAATAGCCCACATAAAAAAGTTCCCACATAAAAATTGAGGGTCAGGCATTGGGAGGAAGAACTCCCAGAGCATTTGGCTTTGAAGGCCAGTGGAGACTGTCCTCACTCAGCAGGAGCTCCACATGGCTGGGAGAAACAGAGGTTTCACCCTCGAGGAATACACCCTCGTATTCAAGACCCTGTGTGTAGTGGGACCCAACACAAAGCAGTATCTCCATAGGAACTGGGGCTAGACCTAACTAGGGGTCTTGAAGGATCTTCTGTAGAGTCAGAGGTTGACTAGCTTACCTTGGGGGCAAGGACACTGGTGGCAGAGACCCTAAGATATATTGATCAGCATGAGCTCTCCAAATGGTCCCCATTTTGGCACCAAGACCAGGCCTCACCAACCATCTACAGGTTCCAGAGCTGGAATGCCTCAGGCCAAACAATGAGCAAGACAGGAACACAGCCCCACCCATTAGCAGACAGGCTGCCTTAAGTCATACTGAGCTCACAACTTCCTCAAAACACACCATATGACACAGCCCTGCCCACCAAAGGATAACACCAACAGCTCCACCCACCAGAAGGCAGGCACCAGCTCCTTCCACCAGGAAGCCCCCATAAGCCCCTGGACCAACCTCATCCACCATTGGGTAGACACCAGGCATAGCAATAATTATGATCCTCGGGCTGCAGACAGGTGACCACAAGCAAAGAAAGTCAGATAAAATAAGATGACAGAGAAATATGTTGCAAACAAAGAAACAAGGTAAAAATCCACAAGAACAACTAAATCCAAGAGGAGATAGGCAATCTACCTGAAAAAGAATTCAGAGTAATGATAGTAAAGATGATAAAAAAATCTCAGAAAAAGAATAGAGGCACAGCTTCCCTAGTGGCTCAGTTGGTAAAGAATTTGTCTGTAATGCAGGAGACCACTTGCCAATGCAGGAGACGCAGGTTCACCCCCTGGGTGAGGAAGATCCCCTAGAGAAGGAAATGGTGACCCACTCCAGTATTCTTGCCTGGGAAATCCCATGGACAGAGGAGCCTGATGGGCTACAGTCCCTGGGCCCAACTTAGTGACGAAACCATCACCACAGATAAAGAAGATACAAGAAATGTTTAACAAGGAGCCAGAATATTTAGAACATCCAGAAATGAACAATAAAATAACTGAAATGAAAAATACACTGGAAGGAATCAAAAGCAAAATAAATGAGGCAGAAGAACAAATAAGTGAGCTGAAAGATAGGATGGTAGAAATCACTGCCACAGAACAAAGAAAAAATAATGAAAAGAAATGAGACAGTCCCAGAAATTTCTAGGACAATATTAAATGCACTGGCATTAACTTTATAGGAGTCCCAGAAGGAGAAAAGAAAGAGAAAAGACCTTAGAAATATTTGAAGATATTATAGCTGAAAACTTCTCTAACATGAGAAAGGAAACACAAGTCCAGGAAGCACAGAGTTCCATATAGGATGAACTCAAAGGGTAACACACTGAGACACATATTAATCAAACTGACAAAAATTAAAGACAAAGAAAACAAAATCAAAACCAACAAGAGAAAAACAACAAATAGCATGCAAGGAATTACCATAGGGTTACCAGCTAATTTTTCAGCAGAAACTCTGCAGACCAGAAGGAAGTGGCACAATATATTTCAAGTGATAAAAGGGGAAAATCCACAAACAAGAATATTCAACCAGCAAGGCTGTCATTCAGATTCAATGGAAAATCAAAAGCTTTACAGACAAGCAAAAGCTAAAAGAATTCAGTACTGCCAAACCAGCTTTGGGCTTCTCTGATAGCTCAGTTGGTAAAGAATCTGCCTGCAATGCAGGAGACCCCAGTTTGATTCCTGGGTCAGGAAGATATGCTGGAGAATGGATAGGTTACCCACTCCAGGATTCTTGGGCTTCCCTGTGGCTCAGCTGTACAGAATCCATCTGCAGTGCAGGAGACCTGGATTCGATCCCTCAGTTGGGAAGATCCCCTGGAGAAGGGAAAGGCTACCCACTCCAGTATTCTGGCCTGGAGAATTCCACGAACTGTATAGTCCATGGGGTCACAAAGAGTCGGACATGACTGAGAGATTTTCACTTTCACACCAGCTTTACAACAAATGCTAAAGGAACTTCTCTAGGTGGGAAACAGAACAACAACTTAAAACAACCTTGTGTGTGTGTGTGTGTGTGTGTGTGTGTAGACCACTATATCAAAACCTCATTGGAACAGCAAACCAAAGGACTACAGTAAATACATGCATGAAAAAGAAAACACAATCAAAACACAATACTAAAGATAGTCATCAGATCACAAGAGAACAAAAGAAGGGAAGAAAAAAGACCTACCAAAACAAAAAAACAAAACCACAAAGCAATTAAGAAACTGCCAATAAGAAAATATATATCAATAATTACCTTACCTATAAGTAGATTAATCAAGAAGAAATAGAAATTATAAAAACAAACTAATCACAAGTAATGAAATTGAAACTGTGATGAAAAAATTCCCAACAAACAAAAATCCAGTACCAGCTGACTTCACAGGAGCCTTCTATTAAACACTTAGGGAAGAGTTAATACCTATCCCACTGAAAATCTTACAAAAAAATTGCAGAGGAAAGAAAAGTCCCAAGCTCATTCTACCAGGCCACCATCACCCCAATATAGGGACCAAATATACCACCAAAAAAAAAAAATCTATAGGTCAATATCACTGATGAACAAAAACACACAAATCTTCAACAAAAATACTAGCAAAGGGAATCTAACAACACATTAAAAGGATCATATACCATGAACCAGTGGAATTTATCCCAGGGATGCAAGGATTCTTCAGTATTTGTAAATCAATGTGATATACATTAACTGAATAAAAACCATATGATCATCTCAAAAGATGCAGAAAAAGCTTTTGACAAAATTCAATATCCATTAATGAAGAAAAATAAAAAACTCTCTAGAAAGTGGGCATGGAGGGAACCTGCCTCAACATAATAAGGGCCGTATATAACAAACCCACAGAAAACATCATTCTCAATGGTGAAAAACTGAAAGCATGTCCTCTATTGTCAGGAACAAGACAAGGATGTCCATTCTTACCACTTTTATTCAACATAGTTATGGAAGTCCTAGCCACAGCAGTCTAGAGTAGAAAAAGAAATAAAAGGAATCCAAATTGAAAAAAAACTGTTTGCACGTGACCTAATACTACACATGGAAAATCCTAAAGATGCCACCAGAAAACTCTTGGTGCTAATCAATTAATTTAGTAAAGTTGCAGGATATAAAATTAATGCACAGACATTTCTTGCATTCATACACACTAGCAACTCCTTCATGGATCACAACATCGTTGTAGTAAAGGGGCTTGCATAACTCAATGAAGCTATGAGCCATGCCAAGCAAGGAAACCCAAGACAGATGGGTCACAATGAAGAGTTCTGACAAAATGTGGTCGACTGGAGGAGGAAGTGGCAAACCATTCCAGTATTCTTGCTGTGAGAACCTCATGAAAAATATGAAAAGGCAAAAAGATATGACAGTGGAAAATGAGCCCCCACAAGTCAGAAGGTGTCCAATATGCTACTGGGGAAGAGCAGAGAGCAATTACTAATAACTCCAGAAAGAATGAAGTGGCTGGGCCAAAGCAAACGATGCTCAGTTGTAGATGTGTCTGGTGGTGAAAGTAAAATCTGATGTTGTAAAGAACAATATTGCATAGGAACCTGGAATGTTAGGTCCATGAGTCAAGGTAAACTTGATGTGGTCAAGCAGGAAATGGCAAGAGTGAACATCAACACCTTAGGAATAAGTGAACAAAAATGGACATGGATGGGAATGGGTGAATTTTATTCAGATGAGCATTGTATCTACTACTGTGGGCAAGAATCCCTTAGAAGAAATGGAGTAGCCCTCATAGTCAACAAAAGAGTCGAAAATGCAGTACTTGGATACAACCTAAAAACAACAGAATAATCTCAGTTCATTTCCAAGGCAAACCACTCAACATCACAGCAATCCAAGTCTATGCCACAACCACTAATGCTGAAGAAGCTGAAGTAGACCAGTTCTATGAAGACCTACAACACCAAAAAAGATGTTGTTTCATCATAAGGGACTGGAATTCAAAAGTAGGAAGAGAAGAGATACCTGGAGTAACAGGCAACTTTGGCCTTGGAGTAGAATATGAAGCAGGGCAAAGGCTAACAGAGTTTTATCAAGAGAACACAGGTCATAGCAAACATCTTTTTTCCAACAACACAAGAGACAACACCACATGGCCATCAGTAAATAGTCAATACCAAAATCAGAGTGATTATATTCTTTGCAGCCAAAGATGGAAAAGCTCTATACAGTCAGCAAAAACAAGACCTAGAGCTGACTGTGGCTCAGATCATCAGCTTCTCATAGCAAAATTCAGGCTTAAACTAAAGAAAGCAGGGAAAACCACTAAGCCAGCCAGGTATGACTTAAATCAAATCCCTATGAATATGCAGTGGAGGTGGCAAATAGATTTAAGGGATTAGATCTGGTAGACAGAGTGCCTGAAGAATTATGGATGGAGGTTCATAACACTGTACAGGAAGCAATAACCTAAATCATCCCAAAGAACAAGAAATGCAAGAAGGCAAAGTGGTTGTCTAAGGAGGCTTCATAAATAGCTGAGGAAAGAAGAGAAATGAAAGGCAAGGGAGAAAGGGAAAGTTATACCCAACTGAATGCAGAGTTCCAGAGAATAGCAATGAGAAATAAGAAGGCTTTGTTAAATGAGCAATGCAAAGAAATAGAGGAAAACAACAGGATGGGAAAGACTAGAGATCTCTTCAAGAAAACTGGAGATATCAAGGGAACATTTCATGCAAGGTTGGGCACAACAAAGGACAGAAACGGTAAGGACCTAATAGAAGAGATTAAGAAGTGACAAGAATACACAGAAGAATTATACAAAAGAGGGCTTAATGACCCAGATAACCATGATGGTGTGGTCACTCACCTAGAGCCAGACATTCTGGAGTGTGAAGTCAAGTGGGCCTTTGGAAACATTACTATGAACAAAGTGAGTGGAGGTGATGGAATTCCAGTTGAGCTATTTAAAATCCTAAAAGATGATGCTGTAATAGTGCTGCACTCAATATGTCAGCAAATTTGGAAAACTCTGCAGTGGCCACAGGACTAGAAAAGGTCAGTTTTTCAATCTGAAAGAAGGACAAGTCCAAAGAATGCTCAAACTACCATACAATTGTGTTCATTTCACAAGCTAGCAAGGTAATACTCAAAATCCTTCAAGCTAGGTTTTTGCAGTTTGTGAATTGAGAGCTAATGGATATACAAGCTGGGTTTAGAAAAGGCAAAGGAACCAGAGATCAAATTGCCAACATCGTTGGATCATAGAGAAAACAAGGGACTTCCAGAAAAACGTCTACTTCTGCTTTACTGACTATGCTAAAGCCTTTGACTGTGTGTGGATCACAACAAACTGTGGGAAAAGTCTTAAAGAGATGGGAATACCATACCACCTGACCTGTCTGCTGAGAAACCTGTAAGTAGGCCAAGAAGCAACAGTTAGAATCGGACATGCAACAATGGACTGGCTTAAAGTTGGGAAAAGAGTACAACAAGTTTATATATTGTCACCCTGCTTATTTAACTTATATGCAGAGTATATCATGCAAAATCACAGGCTGGAATCAAGAATGCTGGGAGAAATAACCTCAGATATGCAGGTGATACCACTTTCACTCAAAAAATGAAGAGAAACTGAAGAGCCTCTTGATGAGGGTGAAAGAAGACAGTGAAAAAGCTGGCTTAAACTCAACATTCAAAAACTAAGATCATGGCATCTGCCCGATCTCTTCATGGCAAATAGAAGGGGGGGAAATGGAAGCAGTAACAGATTTTCTTTCCTTGGGCTCCAAAATCACCACAGATGATGACTGCAGCCATGAAATTAAAAGATGCTTTCTCCTTAGAAGGAAAGATATGACAAACCTAGGCAGCATATAAAAAAGCAGAGACATCACTTTGCTGACAAAGGTCCATATAGTCAAAGCTGCTTTATATAGTAGTCATGTACGGATGTGAGAGTTCGACCATAAAGAAGGCTGAGTGCCAAAGAACTGATGCTTTTGAATTGTGGCACTGGGGAGTCACCTTGAGAGTCCCTTGGACTACAAGGAGATAAAACCAGTCAATCCTAAAGGAAATCAACCCTGAAGATTCATTGGAAGGATTGATGCTGAAGCTCCAATACTTTGGCCACCTGATGCAAAGAACTGACTCACTGGAAAAGACCTTGATGCTGGGAAAGGCTGAAAGCAAAAGGAGAAAGAGGTGGCAGAGGGTGAGATGGTTAGAAGTATCACTGACTCAATGGACATGACTGAGCAAACTCCAGGAGACAGTGAAGGACAGGGAAGCCTAGTGTACTGTAGTCCCTGGGGTGGCAAAGAGTCAGACATGTCTTAGTGACTGAACAACAACAAATATACTAGTGACGCAGGACTACAAGAAGAAATTAAGGAAATCCCATTCACCATTGTGCAAAAAAGAATAAAATACCTAGGACTAAACCTACTCAAGGAGGCAGAAGACCTGTATTCAGAAAAGTATAAAATACTGATGAAAGTAATCAAAGATGACACAAACAGATGGAGAGAGATACCACGTTCTTGGATTGGAAGAATCAATATGGTGAAAATGAAAATATTACCCAAAGCAATATACAGATTTAATTCAATCCCTATCAAATTACCAATGGCATTTTTCAAAGAATTAGAACAAAAAAAATTACAGTTGGTATGGAAACACAAAAGGTCCTGAAGAGCCACAGTAATCTTGAGAGACGAAAATGGAACTGGAGGAGTAAGGTCCCTCACTTCAGACTACATGTACCACAAAAGATACAGTAATCAAGACAGTATGGTTCTGACACACACACACACAAAAGAAATATGGATCAATGGAACAAGATAGAAAACCCAGAGATAAACTCATGCACCTGTGGTCACCTAATCTATGACAAAGGAGGCAAGAATATACAATGGAGAAAAGACAGTCTCCTTAAAAAGTGTTGTGTGGAAAACTGAACAGCTGCATGAAAAAGAATGAAATTAGAACACTCCCTAATAGCATACAAACAATAAAAATCCTCAAAATGGATTTAGAGACCTAAATGTAACCCTATAAAACTCTTAAGAGGAAAAATAGGCAGAACATTTTTTGACATAAATCACAGCAAGATCTTTTTTGACCCGCCTCCTAGAGTAATGAAAATAGAAACAAAAATAAACAAATGGGACCTAACTAAATTTAAAACCTTTTTCACAGCACAGGAAACCATAAAAAAGAGGAAAAGACAACCCTCAGAATGAATGAAAATATTTGCAAGTGAAGTGATTGACAAGGGATTAATCTCCAAAATATAGAAACAGCTCATGCTGATCAATATTTTAAAAACCCAATCAAAAAATGGGTGGAAGACCTAAAGAGACATTTCTCCAAAGAAGACATACAGATGTCCAAAAAGTATGTGAAAAGATGCTCAATGTCACTAATAATTAGAGAAATGAAAATCTACAAAACTACAAAGAGGTATCCTCACACTGTCATCATCAAAAAATCTACCAACAATAAATGCTGGAGACAGTGTGGAGAAAACTGTTGGTGGGAATATTGGTATAGCCACTATGGAGAGCTCTATGGAGGCTCCTTAAAACCTAAAAATAAAGTTACCATATGATCCAGCAATCCCACTCCTGGACATATACCCAGAGAAAACCATAATTCGAAAAGACACATGAGCCCCAATGTTCACTGCAGCACCATTTACAATAGCCAAGACATGGAACCAAACTAAAAGTCCATTGACAGATGAATGGATAAAGAAGATATGGTACATGTATACAATGGAATATTACTTAGCCATAAAAAAACAAAATAATGCCATTTGCAGCTACATAGATGGACCTAGTGATGGTGTTACTGGGTTAAGTACATCAGAGAAAGACAAATATCATATGATATCACTTATATGTGGAATCTAAAAAATGATACAAATGAACCTATTTATAAGACAGATGTAGAAAACAATCTTATGGTTACCAGGGGGAAAAGGTGAGATGAGAGGGGAGAGATAAATTGGGAGATTGGCCATGACTGATTCATGTCAATGTATGGCAAAAACCACTCAATATTGTAAAGTAATTAGCCTCCAATGAATAAAAATAAATGGAAAAAAAATTTAAAAAAAATAAAATAAATTGGGAGATTGGGGTTGAAATATACACACTGCTATATATAAAATAGATAACTAATAAGGACCTACTTTATAGCACACAGAACTCAATTCAATACTCTGTAATGACCTATATGAGAAAAGAATCTAAAAAAGTGGATATATTTATATGTAGAATTGATTCACTTTTCTGTACAGCATAAAGTAACACAACATTGTAAACCAACTATACTCCAGTTTTTTTAAAAGATAAGTTACAGAATAGTAAAAAAAAGTAATAATAACTTCAATAACCTAATCTCTTATTGGTTTCACAATATAAAAAATATGTAAAGTATACCATCACAACCTAAAATGTGAGGGGGAAGAAAAGGACAAGTAAAAGTTTTGAAATGCTATTGAAGTTATCACTTCAGCCACACATGTAATACTTTCTAGGATAGACCATGTACTAGGCCACAAAACAAGTCCTAAAAACTTAAGATTGAAATCAGTCTAAGTATTAATATTTCTGACTATAATGATGTGCAACTAGGAATCGATAACAGAAGGAAAATTGGAAAACTCACAAATACATGGAAATTAAACATTCTCCTGAACAACCAAGGCATCAAAGCATCGATTAAAAGGGAAATACTGTAGATTTCAGTTATATTTGGGCTTCCCAGGTAGTGCTTCCCACTTGCCAATGCAGAAGATGTAAGAGAAGCAGGTTTGATTCCTGGGTCAGGAAGATCCCCTGTAGAAAGGCATGGCAACCCACTCCAGTATTATTGCCTGGAGAATTCCATGGACAGAGGCCTCTGGAGGGCTACAGTCCATAGGGTCTAAAGATTTGGAATCTTTTTAAAAGGGCAGGGGGAGAAACAGTCCCAAACTCATTTTACATAGCCAGCATTACAGTGATAACAAAGTCAGAAAAGGACAAAAGGGAAAAAACTACTGGCCATTATCCTGATAAAAACAGATACAAAAATTCTCAATAAGTTTTAGCAAATGAAATTCAGTAGCATTCTTAAAGGGACCATTCACCATGATCAAGCATAAATCACCCCTGGGATACAAGGATGGTTCAACACTGCAAATCAATGTAATACACCATATTAATAGAATTAAAGAGAAAAATGTGATCACCAAAAATGCAAGAAAAAAACAGATGAAATTCAGCATCCATTCATGATAAAAAAAACTCCTAACAAATTAGGTTTAGAAGGAATGACTCACAACAATAATAAAGGCATATATAGCTAGCATCATACTCAGGGTGTTTTGTTAAACTGCTCATACTCCCAAAAAGCCATATATAGGTTAAATGTAATCCTTACCAAGAGTCCAACAGCATTTTTTTAATTTAAGAAAAAAAGATCAGATTTGTGCCCCCATGAACTGTAGTCCACCAGACTCCTGTCTGTGGGAATTCCTAGGCAAAAATACTGGAGTGGGTTGCCATTTCCTTCTCCAGGGGATCTTCTTGACCTGGGGATTGAAATTACATCTCCTGCATTGACAGGAGGATTCTTTACCACTGACACCACCAGGGAAACCCCCAAAAGGTGCATACTTACAGTTAAAAATAAATTCTGGGATGTAATGTACAGCATTGTAACTATAGTTAACAAAACTATACTGTATATTTGCTAAGAGTAGATTTTGAAAGTTTTCATCACAAGTAAAAAAAATTTGTAACTATGTGGTGATGAATATTAACTAAAATTGTGGTAATCATTTCTCAACAGATACATAAATCAAGTTATTATATTATACCCCTAAAACTGACACAGCATTATATGTTAATTATATCTCAATAAATAAAAAAAATCTTTTTTCTTTCAGTGTTGGTTTGAAATTGGAGATACCAGCACAAATAGAATGAACTTATGATTGTATGTGTTTGCGTGTGTGCCCACTTGCTGTGAAAGCCTAGAAACAATATCACACCAGTAGCAATCATCACAGTAAGAATTAAGATCTTGATTTCAAAATTCTGAAAGCAATCACTAGAGAAAAGACTGCTTCCAGGTCTGAAATGGGAAAAGTATAAGATGAGCCTAGATCTTGTTGCACTGGAGAGGACTTGAAGATGCTCCTAGTTGCCAAATATGAGAAAATATGAGCATCGTAATAATGATAGTGATAGATTATAACTTGCTTAGCAAAATAGAATCTATGAGCCTATATTGACAAAATATAAATGAAAAAATAAATGTGGGAGAGGAGAAAACTCTTCTTTATAGTAGCAAGGCAATAAGAATATAGAGGAAATAATGAAGTTGGGTAGTCATCAATGGATGCTAAAACCTGTGGGTAAATTTTTTTTATGTGGAACAGCATATTTACATAGTCTCAAAGTAGTTCCCAAAATACTACTAATCACAAAGGGAAAAAGAATAACTTTATAGTGGAGGAATTGAGCAAATATTATTTAACCTACAGATCAAATTTAACATCGCTAACATTGGGAAAAACCTCTACTCTGTGGCATGATGTTTTCAACTTATTTTCAGTTTGCTCGGAACATGCATGTGTGCATTTATGCACACATATATACAGAATGATAAAAGCAAATGAGACAAACTAATTAGCAGACACAGGGGTATAAGGGCTTTCCTTGAACTATTCTTGCTTGCAACTTAAGATTGAGGGTCTTGCTTGCAACTTAAGATTGGGGGCTTCCCTGGTAGCTCAGACAGTACAGAATCTGCCTGTAATGCAGGAGACCCAGGTTTGATCCTGGGTCGGGAAGATCCCCTAGAGAAGGAAATGGAAATCCACTCCAGTATTCTTGCTTGGAGAATACCATGGATAGAGGACCCTGGTGGGCTATAGTCTACGGGTCACAAAGAGTCAGACACAACTGAATGATTTTCAAGATTGAAGTTATATCAAAATAAAAAGTTGTCCAAAAATGTTGGAAAAGATGTGAGAAGACAATTTTCCATGGGTTGTCCGTGTTTTCTTTTCCTGTCTTGTCAGCAGGGACACTGACAGCTTTTGTCCCAGCCTAACTTTTCACGGATGTTTGTATAGTTTAAGAGCCTTAGAAGAAAGAGATTGTATCCTCTACTGGAACCAAAGTCAAGTTTGTTTACTATTAAATATAATAATATAATGTCTCCCTACAGGGCAAAGTTTGAGCAGGATTATTTGCAGTCTATTTAAAAATTCAGATCACCTAAACTTAAGGTTCCTCAGCCTTGAGGCATATCTACTGTGTACAGAGAATCCACCTAGTGCCCTCTATATTGCTCCTTGAGACTTTGAGGGCAAGAGGAACCAATGGAATCATGAAGCTTATATTGTTGGATGTCCCATGAGTAATAAAGTCCTTTGTCTCTGACCTTAGAGTCTGACATCATCTGCCAGAAACCAAGAAACCATAACAGGCTAACTTCTTTGCATGTAGGGGGAAATCTCAGAACCATCATTGTTCTTGGCCAAAAAACAAAAGCAGTGAAAATAAGAACTGTCAACCAATTTGCCAAATGTTGATATGTATTGTTCTCTATTGTGTTGTGTGATTTAGCAGACACCTAAAGGAAGGCATGGGCTTCCCAGGTGGCTTAGTGGTAAAGAATCTGCTTGTCAATGCAGGAGACACAGGTTTGATCCCTGGGTTGTGAAGATCCCCTGGAGAAGGAAATGGCATCCCACTCCAGTATTCTTGCCTGAGAAATTCCAGGGACAGAGGAGCCTGACAGGGTGTGGTCCATCGGGGAGCAAAAGATTCAGACAGGACTTAGCGAATGAACAAATAAAAGGAAGGTATGGGAAACTATATATATATATATGTATATATATATATGGGGGGGCAGGGTGTGGCTAGAGAGGCTAGAGAGGACTCTGGAAGAAGCAGAGAACTGCTATCAACCAACAGAGAAGGGAGGAGGGAACAAACGGGGCAGAAAACAGTCATCAGGGACCAATGATTAAGATCAGAATTCTGAGATTTACAGCAATAGAGGCAAGTAATGAGAATTCATTTTGGGGGGATTTGGGGGCCTTGTTTGCTTATTTCTCGTCACCTGTGTACACATAAAATAGAGGCTGGAGTAAATGTCTCCATTTGAGTTTTTAAGTTAATGGAGGCCCGAGAAAGACTATTTCTTTATTTTGCCCCTAGTAGCATATAACTCAATGACTAACCCCATGAATAGCTTTTAATTGATCAATTCTGTAAGATATTGCCCAGTTTTTGTGCTGGTAGTAGTGGCAGAAAACAAGTTTTCATGAATCTCATTACTTTAAAAAAAATGCCTTTAAGTCATTATAAAAAGTTAATAAATGTTTATCATTAAAGAAAAAATATAAGAAAAATTAGATCACCCTCTTTATACAATCCAGAGAAAAACCAGTTAATATTTTAGCCTATTTTCACTTTGTACAAAGTTTAAATTCTACTGTCTATAACTTTCTATCTTGTTTAACCTAATATTATATTAAACTATATTTATATCATTAAATTTTCTTTGAAAGCATGACTCTAATGGCTGCATAAGATTATATCTAATGAATCTACCATCATATATCTGTAATTGTTTTTCTGGGTTTTGTCATTTATACTGTTTTTAATTTTTTGCTTTTATGGGATAAACTCTGATTACTTGTTTAGGATTAATTTCCATCAGTGGGATTACTGGATGAAATCATTGTCAACTAGCTTTCTAGAAAAGTTCTGCTACTTTGCCATTCCATATAGAAACTTTATGGTATGTATGTATTACCTAGCGAAATCAATCGAATTTAAGTAAAAATGTGTTTTAATTTATATCTATTATTAATGGTTTAAATTCTGGAATATAATTATTAACCAGAACAGTATGCTATTGGTATAAAGACAGACACATAGATCAATGGAGCAGAATAGACAGCCCAGAAATAAACTCATGCATATATGCTCCATGTATTTATGACAAAGGAGCCAAGAATATGGAAAAAGGACAGTCTCTTCAATAGATGCTGTTGTGAAAACTGGACCACCATGCGCAAAACAATGAAACTGGACCCCCATCCTATACAAAAGGATTAACTCAAAATGGATTAAAGGCTTGAATGAAACACCTGAAGCCATAAAACTCTTTGAAGAAAACAGAGGCAGTGAGCTCTTTGACATTGGTCTCGGTGATGAAAATTTTTTAGATTTGATACCAAAAGCAAAGGCAACAAAAGCAAAATAATAAAACCAAAAATCAAATGGGACTACATCAAACTAAAAAGCTCCTACACTGCAAAGAAAACCATCAGCAAAATGAAAAGGTAACATACCAAATGGGAGATAATATTTGCTAGTCATATATAAGAGATTAATATCTAAAATGTATAAAGAACTCATACAATAGCAAACAACCTGATTTTAAAAATGAGCAGAAGATCTGAACAGACCTTTTTCCAAAAAAGACATACAGATGGCAGCAAGGTACATTTTTATGTGTTTCAGGTACATTTCAGGTGTTCAAAATCGCTAATCATCAAGGAAATACAGATCAAAACCAAAATGAGATATCATTTCACCTTTGTCAGAATGACTTGTTACCAAGACTTGTCACCCTTGTTACCAAAAAAAAGAAATGACAGATATCAGTGAATATTTGGAGAAAAGGGAACCCTTGAGCACACTGTTGGTGAAAATATAAACTGGTTTAGCCAGGAAAAGGGTATAGAGGTTCCTCACAAAATTAGACATAGAAATACTATATGATCCAGAAATTTCACTTCTCAGTATTTATCCAAAGAAAATGAAATCACTAGCTTCAAAGGATACATGCACCCTCTTCCACCACATTCACTGCAGTATTATTTACAGTAGTCAAGATATGGAAGCATCATAAGTGTCCACTGATGGATGAATGGATAAAGAAAATGTTACAGGAGGAGGGCATGGCAACCCACTCCAGTATTCTTGCCTGGAGAATCCCATGGACAGAAAAGCCTGGCAGGCTATAGTCCACAGGGTCGCAAAGAGTTGGACATATATATACGGTGGAATATTACTTGGCTATAAAAAAAGAAGAAACTATTATCATTTGCAACACATGGATGGACCTTGAGGGCATTATGCTAAATGAAATAAGTCAGACAGAGAAAGACAAGTACTATATGATCTCACTTATACTGGGAATTTAAAACAAAAAGTCAACTTATAGATAATAAAGAAGAAATTGGTGGTTGCCAGATGTAGAAGGTGGGAATGGGTGGAATGGGTGAAGGAGGCCAGAAGTTTTAAACTTCCAGTTATAAAATAAATTAATACTGAGGATGTAATGTATAGCATGGTAGTTATGTTTCTGAAAATCACTACATTAGGAGTCATATAATCTATTTCATTGATCTAGTTATAAATTCTTATGCTTTATTAAGCTCCTTCTTACTAGGATAGCAATTCTAATTATATTAAATGGGAAGGTTAATTTGTAAGGCATTTACATTTTCTTCATATTTAGATTTAATATCTTTATATGTCTTCCAGTAATATTGTATGCTTTTCTTCGTATAGGTTATAACTTGAAACTTTATCCTACTAGGTCTTCATTTATTTTTGCCAGAATCCAAGTTTCACTCACTTTTGCCTTTTACTCATTCTCCCATCTAGCTAGGCTCAGTGATTTCAATAATTTAATGTAAGGCAGCAAAGTATAACCGCCTGCTCTCAAACTTTAGAGTGCATCAAATCATCTGAAGAGCTTGTTTAAACACAGATGTTCTGATTTAATAGTTCTAGCATTGGGTCCAAGAATTTGCATTTCTAACAAGTCCTCAGGTAATGCTAAAGCTGCTGGTCCAGAGATTACACTTGGAGAACCACTGTTTAGACCAATGCTTCTCAAAGCATTTGTATGCTTTAACATGCATACAAGTTTTCCAAACACCTTGTTAAATGCAAATTGGTTCTGATTTAGTAGATCTTCAACAGGACTGTGTGATTCTACACTTCTAACAAGCTCCCAGATAATTCTCCTTCTTCTGGTTCACATATCATATTTTGGGTATCAAGGGAATAGAATGAAGAGTATGGACTTTGAATTCAGGCAGAATTGAGCTTTTGGTGGTGGTGGGGTTTTTTTTTGCCACATAGTATGTAGGGACTTAGTTCCCTGACCTGGGATGAAACTTGTGGCCCCTGCGTTGGAAGCAGAGCCTGAACCACTGGACCACCAGGGAAATCCAAAGAGTTTTGGTTTTTTTTTTTCAGAACTGAGTTTGAATGCTGGTCTATACGTACTAATTGATGACCTTGAAAAGAAGTTCTTTCCCTTCAGTTCAGTTGCTCAGTCGTGTCCGACTCATTGCAACCCCATGGAGGGCAGCACGCCAGGCCTCCCTGTCCATCACCAACTCCTGGAGTTTACTCAAATTCATGTCCATTGAGTCGGTGATGCCATCCAGCCATCTCATCCTCTGTCCTCCCCTTCTCCTGCCTTCAATCTTTCCCAGCATCAGGGTCTTTTCAAATGAGTCAGTTCTTCACATCAGGTGGCCAAATTATTGGAGTTTCAGCTTCAGCATCAGTCCTTCCAATGAATATTCAGGACTGATTTCCTTTAGGATGGACTGGTTGGATCTCCTTGCAGTACAAGGGACTCTCAAGAGTCTTCTCCAACACCACGGTTCAAAAGCATCAGTTCTTCAGAGCTCAGCTTTCTTTATAGTCCAACTCTCACATCCATACATGACTACTGGAAAAACCATAGCTTTGACTAGATGGACCTTTGTTGGCAAAGGTCCTTTGCTTTTTAATATGCTGTCTAAGTTTGTCATAGCTATTCTTCCAAGGAGCAAGCATCTTTTGATTTCATGGCTGCAGTCCCCATCTGCAGTGATTTTTGAGCCCAAGAAAAAAATAAATTTCTCACTGTTTCCACTGTTTCCCCATCTATTTGCCATGAAGTGATGGGACCAGATGCCATGATCTTAGTTTTCGGAATATTGAGCTTTAAGCCAACTTTTTCACTCTCCTCTTTCACTTTCATCAAGAGGCTCTTTAGTTCTTCTTTGCTTTCTGCCATATGGTGGTGTCATCTACATATCTGAGGTTATTGATATTTCTCCCGGCAATCTTGATTCCAGTGTGTGCTTCTTCCAGCCCAGCATTTCTCATGATGTACTCTGCATATAAGTTAAATAAGCAGGGTGACAATATACAGCCTTGACGTACTCCTTTTCCTATTCGGAACCAGCCTGTTGGCCCATGTCCAGTTTTAACTGTTGCTTCCTGACCTGCATACAGATTTCTCAAGAGGCAGGTCAGGTGGTCTGATATTCTCATCTCTTTAAGAATTTTCCACAGTTTGTTGTGGTTCACACAGTCAGAGGCTTTGGCATAGTCAATAAAGCAGAAGCAGATGTTTTTCTGGAACTCTCTTGCTTTTCTGATGATCCAACAGATGTTAGCAATTTGATCTCTGGTTCCTCTGCCTTTTCTAAATCCAGCTTGAACATCTGGAAGTTCACGGTTCACATACTGTTGAAGCCTGGCTTGGAGCATTTTGAGCATTACTTTACTAGCGTGTGAGATGGGTGCAACTGTGCCGTAGTTTGAGCATTCTTTGGCATTGCCTTTCTTTGGGATTGGAATGAAAACTGACCTTTTCCAGTCCTGTGGCCACTGCTGAGTTTTCCAAATTTGCTGGCATATTGAGTATACTACTTTCACAGCATCATCTTTTAGGATTTGAAATAGCTCAACTGGGATTCCATCACCTCCACCAGCTTTGTTCATAGCGATGCTTCCTAAGGCCCACTTGACTTCACATTCCAGGATATCCAGCTCTAGGGAGTGATCACACCATTGTGATTATCTGGGTCGTGAAGATCTTTTTTGTATAGTTCTTCTGTGTATTCTTGCCACCTCTTCTTCATATCTTCTGCTTCTGTTAGGTACATACCATTTCTGTCCTTTATTGTGCCCATCTTTGCATGAAATGTTCCCTTGATATCTCTAGTTTTCTTGAAGAGATCTCTAGACTTTCCCATTCTATTGTTTTCCTCTATTTCTTTGCACTGATCACTGAGGAAGGTTTTCTTATCTCTCCATGCTATTCTTTGGAACTCTGCATTCAAATGGATATTTCTTTCCTTTTTTCCTTTGCCTTTTTCTCTTCTCTCTATTCACAGCTATTTGTAAGGCCTCCTCAGACAACTATTTTGCCATTTTGCATTTCTTTTCCTTGGGGATGGTCTTGATCCCTGCCTCCTGTACAATGTCACGAACCTCCATCCATAGTTCTTCAGGCACTCTATCAGATCTAATCCCTTGAATCTATTTGTCACTTTCACGGCATAATCATAAGGGATTTGATTTAGGCCATACCTGAGTGGTCTAGTGGTTTTCCCTTTCTTCAATGTAAATCTTAATTTGGCAATAAGGAGTTCATGACATGAGCTACAGTCAGCTCCCGGTCTTGTTTTTGCTGACTGTGTAGAACTTTTCCATCTTTGGCTGCAAAGAATATAATCAATCTGACTTCAGTGTTAACCATCTGGTGATGTCCATGTGTAGTTTTTTTTTTTTTTTTTTTTTTAGTAAAATGTTGCTGTTCAGTTGCTAAGTCATGTCCTACTCTTTGTGACCCCATGGACTGCAGCATGCCAAGCTCCTCTGTCCTCCACATCTCCCAGAGTTTGCTCAAATTCATTAGGAAAATACTTTATATCAAATCAAGAACAATAAAATTATTTTATGAAATAATACTGCCTGGCACATAATAAATACTTAATACATAGTTGTTCTCTGTCTCATATCTCAGAAATATATCTGCTCTACAGAATATTCAGTACCAGAGTCAAACCAAAGTCCCAGAGCTTTTGTTTACAGATTAATCACAGACACCTTCACTTGAATGTCTAAGGTAGCATTATCTGTGTTCTCTAGATGTTCTGTAGTATTCTGTGATGAAACTTGGGAAGCAATTCCATAGTTCACTTTACTCATTCATGATGCACATGAACACATTTAAAAATTCTGCACTGAAGCAATCTGTATAATTTTAAGATGTTATATTTTTTGGTTCTAGAGTTTCTATTTTTCTGTTGAGATTTCATATCATTTGATTCATTGTGAGCTTCTTTTCTCTTATAATCATTGAACTTAGCTATAATGGCCTCTTAAATTTTTAAAAAATTTATTGGAGCATAGCTTTTAATTGATTATTTATTTTTTTATATTTAGCTGTGCTGGGTCTTCACTGCTGCATGCAGGCTTTCCCCAGTCGCCGTGAGTAGGGGCTCCTCTCTAGTTGTGGTGTGCGGGCTTCTCATTGCAGTGGCTTTTGTTGTGGAGCACAGGCTCTAGGGTGCGTGGGCTTCAGTAGTTGTGGCACACAGGCTTAGTTGCCCTGTGGCATGTGGGATCTTCCCAGATCAAGGATGGTACCAGCATCTCCCGCATTGCAAGGCAGACTCTTAACCACTGGATCACAAAGGAAGCCTTGGAGTATAGTTGATTTACAGTGTTGTGTTATTAATATTTCCAGGGGTATAGCAAAATGAATCAGTTACACATAAACATATATTTATTCTTTTCTTTTTTTTAGCTTCTTCCCCCATATAGGCCTACTTTAAAATTACTGTCTGCAATCCCATTATCTGGGTCATCTAGAGGGTTGGTCTCTGTTGATTATCTTCTATCTTGAGTAGGAATCACACTTCTTCGTGTGCTGAATTTTGGATTGCATCCTGGACATTGAGAATAATCCACTGTAGAAATCCTGAATTCTATTATGTCCCTTTAAAAAGTTTTCAGTTTGTTTGTTTGTTTTTTTAGTAGAAAGATAATGTGGCTGAACTCAAATTACAAATTGTTATTTTTTCTGAGAAGGGAATCAACTGAAATCTCAGTATACTTTTAGGGTTGCTTGGAGTCTGTAACATACATGCATGGTACAAACATCTGACATATTTGAGCAGAATTTATACATAGAATGTGGGCCTTTCCCTTTCTGGTTCTTTTTCTGAAATTCCTTCCATTTTCTAGCTGCTGTGGTCACCCAAATTGTGTCTTCTAGTTCTTCAACTCAGTAATACTGAGTTTCTATTTGAGTTTAAGCCACTCTGCTTGGGGCAGCTCTCAGTAGGGCCTGCTTTACATGAGGGCCAACAGCTGTAAAAATGGAAAGTTCATCCCATGCCATTCCCTTGTACATAGTGTTGGACACATTCAGTATCTGCTTGCGTTCATTTTTTCCAGTTTTTGTTTATATTTAAGAATTACATTTTCTCAAGAATTTAGTTTTTCTCTGCAGAAGGGTTGGTCTAACATGAGCTCCTGGGCCATCACTGGAAGTGGAATCTGGGTAATTTTCTTTAATCTAGCATTCCCTAAAGAGATTCTTCTTTTGGTAGAACCTTATTAGTATATTACGGGCCTTAGTATTTCATAGAACTCATTTGGGGAGATGCCATTCTAAGATTTTTATCCTGGGAGATTTAAAAAATGGTGATAAAATTAACAGATTAGCTAGTTAAAAAGCAAAATGGGTTTTGAGGGAAAGATGATGAGAAAGGCATTAAAAATGCAATCTCTCTCAATATTCTCTAAGGGATGTTCAGTGGGGAAGAGTGGTGGTTTTCCATGATAATGCTCTCAGAAATTATGGATGTACCCCCAAATTACTTAATTCTTTTAAATCTATTAGGCAGCTGAGATCTACAAATTTTTCTCAACCCTTCTCGAACCTGTTTGTGTTGTCTACTATCATTTAAGGTCACAGTTAAAGAGAAAACAAGATGTTTGAGAGATTAAGGCCTATAATTTTGCCTAAAGTCTTCAGGCCCAAATGCTGAGAGCAGGTCATAATGGATCTACACAATGAAGTAAATAATACCAAATAACATATGGAATCCACACAATCAATTTTGTACACTCTTATGGAAAAACCTGAATAAACTTTCTGGACAACCAAATATTTACTTTTTTTTCTGGCCTCTCATTTTATTAGAAAAAGCAATTAATAATTTGATATTAGAATATGACATAGGATCATATAGTTGCAGCCTAACCTACTCCTATTCTATTTTTAATTATGATGGATATAAAAGTAATAAGATAAAACTAAGCCTTGACAGTTGCTGTTTAGAAAAATAAAACTTGGAGATAAAGTGCCTTTTTGATCACAGTAGAAGATTAAGTTATTTTCATTATGATTTTACTGTCAAGTAAATTTTATTGTATTCTCTCAGAAAATTGGCAAACCATGTGCCATAATGGAATAGAGAGGGAGGATCTCAAGCTTAGAAGCCAGACACCCTGGGGTTTAATAATTCTTCAGTGTTGTAAAAATTAAATTAGATAACATTTATGAAATATATACTGTATATAAAGTACCTAACATAATGCTTGACATTCAGTAAACTATTGGTTTTCTTCTCCAATCTGGTTTTTTGGGACTGCAAAAAGGAAATTCTTTGATACCAAACATGGATAGGAATATTTTCCTATTATTATTTTAACTTTGGACAGGCCAAGGAATGAAAGAAATGAGTCTTTCTATTGATAGATCGACAGCCTAGATCCCAAATGAAACCAAATTTTCCAAAAGATGAACCTGATCTTCTGCATTTTTAATCCAGTTTTTAATGTACTTCATGAGAATTATTTTCCCACTTATACCTTTATTCCCAAAACTGTCAAAATATTAATAGAAACTTCCTACTTGTTATATTTATACAAGCACATAAAGGGCTTTTTAAAAAATTAAATTCGCTTTCGGTTGAATTAGATGGAATCTTTTAGAGGAAATAAATCATTCTTGTAACAGTGAGGAAGTTGACCTTGTGGACTCCTTCCTGAGAAGGATGTTTCTTCAGTCCTGAATCAGGACTGCAAGACAAATCTTTTGGTGACTGCAAGACAAATTTGAGATCTGGAGACAATGAGCACTTTCTCTCACATCCACACTCCACAGGCTCTCTACCTGGGTCCTAATTTACCTAACCTTTGTCTTCATTCTTTGTCCTTGTTATATAGACAGATACATTTGAGATTAAAAACCAATCCGAAGGTAGGAAGCCTTTAAAGATGAAAATGAAGGGGGACTTCCCTGGAGATCCAATGGCTCCAGTGCAGATTCAGTGGGGATCTCCAGTGAAGATCCCAATGCAGGGGGCCCAGGTCCCATTCCTGGTCAGGGAACTAGATCCCACATGCCGCAACTGAATATCCTACATGCTGCAACATAGATGGAAGGTCTTGCGTACAACAGTTAAGACCCAGTGTGGCCAAATAAATAAGTACATAAATATATATACATATATTTTAAAAAAGATGAAAATGAAAATGAAGCTGTTCACTATGGTCCATTGTGAAAGAGGTCCTTTGACTCTCATGTCACAAACGGAGCAGAATAAAAACGGAGCGATGGAAGGGGGGTGGGGTAGGCAGAAATGATGAGACAGACAGTGAGGTCCTTGGTTTCTTAGCCCACACATCCTGACTATGTTTAGATTTGGGTGCACAGACTTTCCAAAGATGGCTGGAGAAGTCACCTGCTAACTGCATTCTGCCTGTTGGATTTGGAAGGAATAGGCTTTACCCAATACCTCATTTTTTTTTTTTTAACTGCAGGTACATGTGCCAGCCCCCGAGGAAACTGATGGTAACCAATTGTCTATATGCTTTTGTTAGTGCCTCTTTCCTGCTGTGCTGGACTACGTAATTACTGGAGCCCTTACAAACGCTGATTGTCAATGTGAGTAATTTCACATCCCATCCATTTAATGAAAAGCTGTGAAAGTTGATCTTGGTTCTGCGGTAAGACTGGAACCAGACACAGGCTACCAATGCCTTGGAAATAAATATGTGCCCATCATTGTTTTCATTAGGTGTTGCTGTAACTCAGCCTCCAGGGAAATGAACTCAAGTCTGGCTGTCTTTCTGGAGAAGTTCAGATGTATTCTCAGTTTGGTGAAGTAGGCTGTCAGTTTCATTTATTGTTAAATTTTTGTAGTGGTTGTCAAGTGAGAGGTTGGCAGCCTCAAAGAACACAGTTCTCTGTCTTATCCACAGACAGGCGACATTGTAATTTGATACTTACTGGCAAAGAGGAATTCGTCCTTCCAATTAGGATTATTGGTGTGTTTTTTTTTTTTTTTTTTTTTCATTACAGGCTTTTTATGGTTTCAAAAGTTTTCTTAAAAGGGCAGCAAAATTAGCCTTAGATAGTATTTCTTGGATTGCTTTTAACAATGGCAATAAGGCCAAAGCTTCTAGTCTTGACAGAAGTGGTTTCTTTACAATTTGCTTTTATCTTGCCAGAATAAGAAACTTAAAAATGTATTTTTGTTATAGCTAAAGACCATGTTTTAGCTGATATCTTCCACAAGGAGAGAACCACCTGCATCCTCTTGGATTCTCTCTTTAGCTTTGTGATCCTGAGGCAAAAAGTAGGTTTGCTTATTTGTTTGTGTTTTATGGAGGACTTCTGCTTCAATTAGCACGTTTAACATAACAAGAATTTATATGGCCATAAGTTCTGCACTTTACTGCAAGGAATCAGAGTTTTTAAATGACATTTATTTACCAAGAGCTGTAATCAAGATGGAAATCTTTATCTTAAAAATTCACCTTGGAAACAGAGGCGAAAAAAAAAAAAAAAAAGCCTTACTAGAAACTATTTTCCAACTCTTTTTTTTTCCCTTGCAGGTGACACTAGCTCCACTTTCATCTACAGACATGATATCATCTACAGGGTGTACCCAGCGCCAAACTACTGCATTCTTTTGACCAAAACAGTGGTTTTGTGCAGCCTTACAGATGCAGGCTGAATAGCTTCAGAGTTGGCCTGCATCTTCACAAACAGGTCAGAGCAGATTTGAGTTACACAACCCCTGCAGACAGAGCTGCTTTCCCCGTAGCCAGCTGGCGAGTTTACATTTGTCAATTACTTCCTTCAGGGCCTGGCTCAAGATTAATTTCCTCCAAGACTCCCTCTTTCACGAATTTACCTCACTCAGCCATTCCCTTCTACCGCATCTGCTGATTACTCATCTGATGCTCTTTGTTCTGTTCTGCCATGCACTGTTATGTTTTACCTCGTGATCATTCTCTAGATTTTTACTTTATCCTTCGGCTAAATTAAAACTGCCTTGAAAGTAGGGCCTGTCTACTTCTTTTGTGTACTTCTATAGCACGTAAGTATAGTGCGATAGGTACATAGTTTCTTCATAAAAGGAATGCTTTGTGGTTGTCGTCTTGGGGCTGGGATTCTGCCTTGCTTTCTGTACCTGAAAACCAGACTCGCCGCTTCCACACCATGGGATGTCCCCAGTCTGCTCTGGTGATGGTATGCTGCCCTGGTATATTCTTCTCTGCTCTGACCCCAGAAATTGGTCACAAGTTTCTCTCCTAACATCACCATGGATTTGATTTTTCCAAAGGTTAGATTTTCCATAATCAAGATAGTAAGGGTAGGGAGACACAAAAAAGAGATCTGCAAAGAATGATATTAAGTGGATAGTAGAGGATCCAAGAAGGAATAGAAGGGGACTTGCCTGGTGGCCCAGTGGCTAAGAATCCATGCCTCCAATGCAGGGAACTCAGGTTTGATCCCTGGTCAGGGAGCTGGATCCTGCAGGTTGAAGATAGAAGCCCACATGGCCACAACTAAAAAAGACCCCACATGACTCAGCGAAGATCTTGCACTTGGCAATGAAGATCCTGCATGCCACAACTAAGACCCAGAGCAGCCAAATAAATAGTTAAAAAAAAAAACTTAACAGCTTTAAAAAGAAGGTGGTGGCGGCATGGGGGGGGGTTTCCCTGATGACTCAGTGGTAAAATATCCGCCTGCCAATGCAGGAGACATGGGCTCGATCCTGGGTCTGGGAAGATTCCACATGCCACGGAGCAAGTAAGCCTGTGCCCACAGCTACTGAGTCTGAGGTCTAGAGCCTGTACTCAGCAACAAGAGAAGACACTGCAATGCGAAGCTCTCGTATCACAACTAGAGAAAAGCCCTAGCAGCAACAACTAAAAATAAATAACAATTAAAAAAAAATATATATATATATATACACACACATATATATAAAGAAAGAAGGCATGGGAGCAAACCTGTAAGTTTTGGAGAGAGCGGGGGTGGGGGGGGGGAAGAATAGGTAGCTGGGATAAGACAGAGCAAAGAGCTTAAACTCTTGGAAGGCAGCTTGGATTGAGGAGGGGCTGGGGAAATTTAAAGCAAAAGTGTTCCGAATCAATGCTGATTTGAAGATTAGTTAGAGGTGCAGTTAAAACATCTCTGAGATAAAGATTATAAGGCCTCACACATGCTTAGGGGATATGTGACCATGTGCGGGGGTAAATATGAAGCCACAGGATAAACAAGGCACTTTTTCTGGAATGTCTATTTTACTAAACAATTGTTGAAATCTTTCCATCTCAAATGAACTAACTTAAACAAACCTACCTGCCTTTTATTGGCAGGACTCACTTATTTGGAAAGCCCATGCAACTTCAGGTATGGCTGGATATACAGGTGCTCCAAAGATGTTGTCAGAACTCCCTCCATCTCTCTGCTCTGCTTGGCCCCCTTCTGTATGGAGGCTTTCTCCAACTTACATTTAAGCTATTGTTGGCAACTCAGATCCTTATTTACCCTACTTAGCCATCCACAAGAAGGAAAAGAACTTCTTTCTCCTTATATCCATACACCTATGAAAAGACGGGGCTTCCTTGGTGGCTCAGACAATAAAGAATCTGCCAGCAATGTGGGAGACCCCACTTTGATCCCTGAGTTGGGAAGATCCCCTAGAGAAGGGAATGGCTACCCACTCCAGTATTCTTGCCTGGAGAATCCCATGCACAGAGGCGGCTAGCAGGTACAGTCCATGGGGTCACAAACTGTTGGACACTATTTGAACGAATAACACTTTCACTTATGAAGACACTGCAATTGTCCCTTGCTTGAGATATGTGCTGTGCCAGTGGAGTGCCATGATTGGTACAAAATTGGTACCTTTCCCTGGTCCATGCCAGCAGCTCAGCCCTGTGACTAGGGATCAAAGCCATTATGAACAATACACCCCTGGCAATGATGCAGTAGGTGGACAGTGATTTCCCTCAGGAAATGATGCTGGCAGACAAAACCGTCATGTCCACTACATGGAATGTTAAATAATTTAAAACATTTTATATTCAAATAAACCCACTTTGGGCTACCAGCAGGGTTGAGGGTACATGGTTTAACTTTTTCTGCTGGTATTGGAACTGATGAAAACATTTGAGGAGCGCTGATCAATACACACGGCTTTTTAACGCCACAGCTACTGTGTTAGCTGTGACTGTCCTTATCACACTGGATGTTGTGCTTTTCAGATGGAAATCTGACACTGTCTGTAGGTGGTGTAAAATTGCAGGGCCTGCATTTCCAATTTCATGGCATCAATCTCCTTGCTCCAAAGACTAGACAGACCTAGGGCTGTCAAGACTTATGGACAGCTTACAAAAAAAGCCAGTTGTGGGTGTTTCCACCTGTCTTCACCCCAGAGGAATGGACACAATAGAAAGTGATAGGAGGGATGAAAAACAACTGGAAAAGTCACAGGAAAATGTGCATAAGTATAAAAAAAAAAAAAAAGACTAGCATGGGGAAGCACGTGGGGTCCTACTACTCCGATCTGATCTTTACATTCTTGACCCACCTAGCACTCAGCCTACCATGATTTCATGCTCCCCAAATTGAGGCAGAACCCCAACAGTAGCAACAAACACATCAGTGCCCCACCCTTATCCCCTTGCCTTATCACTTCTGGTACAAGACGATTAGACTTCTGATCACCAGCTTTTGCATTTCCTTGTCTGAGAGTTTTTCTGGCCACTGCTAGAGTGTCGGGAAGTACCCAGATATTATCCTCCTGTGGCAGCCTTCAGACAGAGTGACTGTCCAGAGGTGAAGAAATACCCCAGTTCCCTGTCCCTTGGATGGGATCACTCTGAGGAATGTTCAACACCGGCTCTCAGCTCACCCAGTGTGATTGAGCTCCAGTTGTTCATAGTAACTGACATGCAAGTGTGCATGCATGCTCAGTCATGTCCAACTCTTTGTGACCCCATGGGTTGTAGCCCACCAGGCTCCTCTGTCCATGGGATTTTTCAGGCGAGAATACTAGAGTGTGTTACCATTTCCTCCTCTAATGGATCTTCCCGACCCAGGGATGGAACCTGAGTCTCCTGTGTCTCTTGCATTGGCAGGCAGATTCTTTACCACTTGAGCCACCTGGGAAGGCCTAGCTGGTTTGGCAACACATCTTTTATTGTCTAATATCTGTTCCCTCCCTTATATCACCCACTCCCACACTTACACCACTTAAACTACTTGCACTTGAGTCCTTATCTCAATGTCAACTTGTGGAGGAACCCAAGCCAAGACGGAGGTTTCAGGTAAAGTTTCAGGAATTTTCTCGAGGCTAAGGAAGACTTTCTGTGGTTTTGGATAGGAATGGTGGACCCATTATGCAAATATCCACTACTGTCTCTGTTTATTCATTTGGTTATTAACCCTTATGATATTAGGGCTATTCTGAGGTTGTAGAACTACCTGAGTCAATATGACCCCATGACACCTCTATGGGTTAGTTGCTATTGCATAACAATAGTAATCCACCGTAATAATAACATTCCTTTATTATTACAGTTCATGCATCTAGAGATTGGCTGGGGTTGGCTGATCTGGACTGAGCTTGCTCATTCATGGGCAGTCAGCTGAGGCTCTCTTGCAGACTGAGCTTAGCAGGGCAACTCTGCTCTGTGTCTTTCTCTCTTCTCCAGGGACCAGCCAGTCAGCCTGGGCACATTCTTCTCTTGGCAGTGGCAGAGGTGGAAAAGTAAGATGTTCAATGGAGCAAGTCCTTCCTTAAGCCTCTATTTATACCATCCATATGAATGTTCCTTTGGCCTAAGTAAATCAGATGGCCAAATTCAGAGTCAAAGGGTAGGAAAATCTATTCCTTCCCTCTTGGAGAGGAGGTACAAAATCCCCTGGCAAGGGACATGAAGAGAGTACGGGATTAGAAACTGAGGCCAAATCTACCCCACACCTATACATTTGTCCTCATAAACCTTCACCTTTCTACTTATCTGTCTCCTGGGAGAGTCCCGCAGGAAACATTTGACTATCATCAATTTTCGTAACTTTTGTAAATTACATTCTGACTTGCTTAGGAAGGACGTTTATCTCTGTCTCTTAGACAGTCAACAACCTGTTTTTACAATTTAAAGCAGATGCAATAAAGGCGACCATCTGAACTTGCCTTAGTACTGAAGGAATGAATTTGAACTGAAATGTATATTTCAAAAGCTGAAGCATGACGGGAGAAACCAATTAGCAGCCAGGCAGTGCTGCTTCAAGACAACACACAGATTTCCAGAAGTGTTTAATTGGAGGGATTCCTTTTCATGATGATTCAGACAGTGTTATTTCTTAAACTTGACATAGACGATCCTCCCGCCTTCCCCAGACATGCCGAAATGGCACTGAAATGGAAACACCTATCATCAGTATTCGTTGCAGCTCCTTTTTTTGTATTCTTTGTCCATCAGAGTTAAAAAAAAAAAATTATGACTCATTGTTTTTCAAGGATGCTGCTTCCTCTGCAGTTTTTCAAGTTGTTTTTAGATAAGGTTTTTCTCTTTGTTTATACACTGCCCACTGAAGTTCTTTTTATATCCTAGGTTTGTATGTTTACGGGCCCATTAGACAAACTTCATAACACTGTTTTCTGCCCCTCAGTTGTCTCTGGTGCTTTGAAACAGACAGTACTCAAAAGAGAAAGAAAATGTGCCGAGATTCAGCCAGTGCCATGAAAAATAATCATATTGTTTGACCCTGTCCCTCTGATGATAACCTTTTATGAGAGCTCTGTTTCCTTAGATCTGCCTTTTGGGATTGCCTTTGTGCCGTTTCTGAAGTGATAGGTTTCTGAGGTCCTCCAGGGAATTGTCCCATTATCTGTGGGAGCACGGGAAGGATTTTTACAGTAACTCTGCTACAGTGAAACATTTGCCTTGAGGCTGGAATCGAAAATAGCAGCTGGAAGGACATTTGGAAAAGAGGGGAAGGAGGAGGTGTGGGAGTGTGAGAGAGGTGGAGGGACAGAGTTTTTCACATTTGGATTAAAAACACTAGCTCCAAGGCAGAACTGAGACAGGCCTGGCATCTCCCACCCTTGAAACTATCCCAAACTCAATTCTCCGAGGGCTTGGCTCTCAAAGCCGGTGATTTCAGTGCCGAGCGTGCTGGCTGGGGTCAGCGCACTGCTCTTGGCGATGAACAGTGAGTACCAAGATTCCTGGATGTCGACCAGCATCCCTGGCCTCTCTTCCATCACACCAAGAGGCGCGGAATGAATGCTGCTCCTCCCACAGCAAGTTAGCATCCAAAACAGAGAGCAGCTTCCTGGAGTAACTAGGAACTGGATGGCTAGTGTTTGCCCTCTTAACACTTGAGGGAGGGAGAGATGCTCAACTCTTACCCATAAGTGTCCTTGCAGTAACAGACACAAGTTATAGAAGGTGAGGGGAAGAGCCTCAGAGAAATAAACAAAGGGATGTAAACTAGGAATAGAGGCACCTATATTATCATGATGTAAGAGGGCGTGGCAACTAGCCTGCAAATATGGCCCCCAGTGAGCCATGCTTCTCAGTACTAGCCTTTTATGCCCTTATAAAATTTCCTCCCTTGAATGTGGGTTACCTGTGACTTACTGATCACCAGTAGAATATGGCTTAAATGACAATGTGGGACTTCTTTGAGACTAGGTCATAAGAAGCCGTGCAGCTTCTGCCTTGGTCTTCTGGGCCAGTGGTCTACAGACTTTTTGGCATGAGGGACCAGTTTCACGGAAGACAATTTTTCCATGGACGGGGAATCAGGGGGTGTTGACTTTGGGATGATTCAAGCACATTACATTTATTGTGCACTTTATTTAGCTTCAGATCATCAGGCATTAGATCCCAGAGGGTGGGGAACCCCTGTCCTCGACAAAAGGAGATACTTCTTTGGGACCCTCCTTCTCGAACCTGGCCACCAAGCCCAAGCCACACGGAGAATCCAGGGGTAGACATTCTAGTTGATAACCCAGCTCTGTTCCCTGTTGACAGCCTGCATTAACTGTCACTTCAGATGACTCTAGCCCCAGTTGCCACCTGACGGCAACCACATGAGATACCTCAAGAGAAACTGCCCAGCTGAGAACACTGGATACATAGAACACAAGATAATAAAGTTGTGTTAAGCCATTAAATTCAGTGGTTTGTAATCCAGAAGAGGTAACCAGAAGTTACACATTCACACACATGGACAGATACACTTATGGATGGATCCATCCATTGATGGATCAACTGAATAGTTTTTTATTTACTCATTTATTAATTTCTCCACAAGTATCTATGGAGCATACATGTTCCAGGCACTGTGCTAGTCTCTGGGAAAACAGTGGTGAACAAATTAATTATAGTGCCTGCCTCCAAGGAACTTACAGTTTAGAGGGTAGGAGTAGGTGGGAGCTTGTGTGGTCAAGAAAGCTTCCTCTGAGGTGTGATTTTTATTTTTATTTTTTGCCCTTCCTTAGTGGCGTGTGGTATCTTAGTTCCCTGACCAAGGATTGAAGTGGCACCCCCGTCAGTAGAAGTACAGTCTTAACCACTGGACCACCAGGGAAGCCCTGAGGTGTGATTTTTTTATGAATATATTTATTTAATTGAAGTATAATTGTTCAACAATATTGTGTTGATTTTTGCCAAACATCAACATGAATCTGGAGAAGGAAATGGCAACCCACTCCAGTCCTCTTGCCTGGAAAATCCCATGGACAGAGGAGCCTGGTAGGCTGCAGTCCATGGGGTTGCTAAGAGTCGGACACGACTGAGCGACTTCACTTTCACTTTCATGCATTGGAGAAGGAAATGGCAACCCACTCCAGTGTTCTTGCCTGGAGAATCCCAGGGACGGGGGAGCCTGGTGGGCTGCTGTCTATGGGGTCGCACAGAGTCGGACACAACTGAAGCGACTTAGCAGCAGCAGCAACATGAATCAGCCACAGGTATTCCTATGTCCCCTCCCCACCTACCCCTCTAGGTTGTTTCAGAGCCCTGGTTTGAGTTCCCTGCGTCACACAGCATATTCCCACTGGCTATCTATTTTACATATGGTGATGTATGTGTTTCCATGTTACACTCTCCATACATCGCACCCTCTCTTTCTTCCCCGTCCCTGCAGCCCCACCCCCTTGCCATGTCCATAAGTCTGTTCTCTACTCTCTGAAGTGTGATTTTAAAGTGGATATCTGAAATACGAGGAGTCAGCCACATTAGGGATAGGGGTAGGTACAAAGAAGTTTCTAGAATAAGGGAATAAAGGGAATAGTTAGGACACAGCTGGATGGCATCATCGACACAATGGACAGGAGTTTGAGCAAGCTCCGGGAGATGGTGAAGGACGGGGAAGCCCGGCGTGCTGTAGTCCATGAGGTCGCAAAGAGTAGGACATGGCTTAGCAACTGAACAACAAGAACCCTAAAGCGGTAAGGAGCATGGAGTACTGGAAGAACTGAGAGGAAGCCAGTGTACTTGAGCTGAAGGAATTCTAGGGGAGAAACACTGGAGAGGGAGACCTGGGCCACCGTGGGCAGTCTTGCAGGCCATGGTAAAGAGTCTGGATTTTCTCCTAAATGCAAAGAAAAAGCGTGAAGGGCTTTTAGAGAAGTGACAAGATCCAATTTACATTTTAAAAAGGTCACTCAGGCAGCCCGATTGGAAGAGGGGAACCAGAGAGGCAGTCATCCAGGTGAGATGATGGAGGCCTACAAAAAGCCAGTCAGAGCCTAAGAGGCACCGAAAGGCACCTGCTTCCCACTGTGTCACTGGGGCCACCGCTCTTCAAGGTGCCCCAGCAGCTGCTGTTCTAAGGCAGCTGGTCTATGGCCTGTGCTTCCGCCTGATGACAAATGCCACAAGTCCATCAGTTCACATCCAGAAAAGCTCCAATTGTTTCAGCCTTGTTCTGGCCTGATAAGACGAGCAAGGTTTACAGCTGACCCACCCTGGTAAGGGTATGCGTCAGGTGTGTTCAACAAGCCTATTCCCCTCACTCCCCTTTCCCCGTGCACCCTCATTTCACACAGGACACCCACCACCCCAGGATGCCTATCAGCTAGGAGCTACAGCAACATCACCATCCCCACCCCGGATCCAGCATCTTAGGACACTTTGTGTTCCAAGTGCCAGCCCATCTGGTTGACCAGATTTACTGCCTGGTTCTGAAGCCGTCTTTCCTGACCAAGTTGGCTGTTGTTAGTAGCAGATCCTGGGTCCTTGCGCTGTCATTAAATTAGTTGTGAATAAAAGGGAACCAGAGTAACTAAAGCCTACAGTCCTCAGAGGCTAGAGAAAACCTGTCAATAGTAATTATTCCCCAGGATTGTCATTACAAAGGTATTTAGCTCTGCAGGCTCAGCTTCCCTCTAACTTTCTCAGGGTTCATAGACTGTATTTTCATAGAAACTGCCAGCCACATTCTGACCAAAAAAGCCAGTCTGCATATATATATGTGTGTGTGTGTGTATGTCAGGGGGCAAGCACCGAATGGAACCCTAGGGGAAGAGATCTCATCACTGATCCCCTGCCTTCCTGTCAAATCTGCTTCCCCCAGGTCTCCTGCCTCCCCCAGCACCGTCTACCCACTGCCTGTCTAGTAGTCAGCCTTGACCTCTCCCTCCCCCTCTCTACCTATTACCACTCACTGACTCTCCCCCCAGATCATTCACTTTTCTCCCTCTGCCCACTACTACCTTAGCCTAGGACACATACGGCAGCAACCTCTCCGGTCTCTACACCCAGACTCCTCCCATCCACTTTCTGCAGCTTTGTTCTTTTTTAAAAAATATTTATTTTATTTTGGACTTCCCTGTGAGTCAGTGGTAAAGAATCCACCTGCCAGTGCAGAAGACGTGGGTTTGATCCCTGGTCCAGGAAGATCCCACATGCTGCAGGACAAATAAGCCCGTGGACCACAACTACTAAGCCTGTGCTCTAGAGCTTAGAGTCACAATTACTGAGCCCACGTGCCACATCTACTGAAGCCTGAACACTCTAGAGCCTGGGTTCCACAAGAAGAGAAGCCACCACAATGAGAAGCCCTTGCGCCTCAACTAGAGAGTAGCCCCCCGCTCGCCACAACTAGAGAAAAGCCCATGCTGCATGGAAGACTCAGCATGGCCAAATAAATAAATAAAATTCGAAAAATACTTCTTTTTGTTTGTTTGGCTGCATGGATCTCAGTTGCAGCATGCAGGATTTTCAGCTGCAGTTTACAAACTCTTAGTTGCAGGATGTGGGACCTAGTTCCCCAACCAGGAATTGAACCCCGGGCCCCCTGCATTGGAGGCATGAAGTCTTAGCCACTGGACCACCAGGGAAGTCCCTGCAGCCTTGTTCTCAACTCTTCAGACTCCTCCCTCCCTGCTCCCTCCCCATCCTCTCTGCACCAGCCACCTCAATGGACTCTCAGCACCTCAAATAAGCTTTCTCTGAACTCTGGGCCTTCCCATTTACTAAGGAGATGGCAAACTAGGATCTGTGAGCCTGCTGCCTGTTTTGTAAATAAAGTCCTTCTGGAACACATCCACACTCATTCACTTATGTTTTGTCTACAATACACATAGCAACATATTTTTACATACAACAGCAGAGTTGAGTTGTTGCAACAGAGACTGCATGACTTGCAAAGGCTTAAATATTTATTATCTGGTCTTTTATAGAAAAACTTTGCTGCTGAGGGGAGTATGAGGGGGAACGGATAGTTTTACTACCCCTGCCATACACTATTCCTTCTGGCTGGAACTCTCATCCTATGTCCTTTTCCCACTTCTGTTCCTTCCTGCTCTTGACCTAGTTAACAGCTAATTTATCCTTTGCTCTGAGCCTAGAAGTAGCTTCCTCCAGGAAGTCCTCCATGACCACATCTCATCCCCTGGAAACGTTTCCCTAGCACTCTATTACTTTATAACAACAATTACAGTGACCTACTAGACTCTCCCTTTAGACTATGAGCTCCTTAGGTACAAAGATTGGGTCTTACAGACCAGCTTCTCCATTTGAGGGCCCTGGGGCAAGAGTATAAATTCACATGTATCATTTGTCTAAATATTAAGCACTATAAACTACAAGCTAGCAAACAGTTAAATAAAATACCTTTAAATTCTTGTTACCCTGACAAGTATTCCTTCATATGTGGTGAAAAGTACACATCAAGCTATTGTTTTGATATGATTAAAAGCTGGCAAAATTTTAAAGACAATTATGAGTGAATGAGTATTCCACTGGTGGACCAATGTTTATCTGAGTAATGAAAATGACACACAATTTAGGAACTACTGTATTATTTTATTTTATAAAATTTATTTTTGTCTTCATTTTGGCCAAACCACGTTATATTATAATAATCTAGGTTTTCACATAATGTGTGTTCAATTGCTTGTAATAAAGGATTAAAAATAAAATTGTATTAAAAGTTCAAAAAATTTGGATTACTTACACCCAAAATGTAAAGTAAAAATAAGGAAAACATGATTTTATGTATGCTATTTTTCTTCTAAGTTATTCAAAACCATGCATTAAAAAGGCAAAATAAGGGAATTCCCTGACAGTCCAGTGGTTAGGACACTGCACTTTTTTTCTTTCATTTATTTTTATTAGTTGGAGGCTAATTACTTTACAATATTGTAGTGGTTTTTGCCATACATTGACATGAATCAGCCATGGATTTACATGTTTTCTCCATCCCGATCCCCCCTCCCACCTCCCTCTCTACCCGATTCCTCTGGGTCTTCCCAGTGCACCAGGCCTGAGCACTTGCCTCATGCATCCAACCTGGGCTGGTGATCTGTTTCACCCTAGATAATATACATGTTTCAATGCTGTTCTCTCGAAACATCCCACCCTCGCCTTCTCCCAGAGTCCAAAAGTCTGTTCTGTACATCTGAGGACACTGCAGTTTCACTGCTGAGGGCCCAGGTTTGATCCCTGGTAGGGAAACTAAGGTCCCATACCATGCACAGCACAGCAAAAAAAAAAAAAAAAAGGCAAAATAAAACATATACTGAATGGCGAAATTTTACATTGAAATTGTTTAAACATTAAATTTAATTTTGTAAAGATTTAATGAAATCTTATTAAATAGATATATAAATAAAAGGATTTCAATTCTACTGTGCAAAGCCTATTTAGTTGACAATGTAAAGAATGGCATCACTCTTCGTATAGTATATCTAAAGACCTACAAATGCACAAATATAATACAAATGGTTTAATATAGTTAATATCATATGATTTAATAAGTACTCTGAGAGCCATAAATTGGAAGGGTACTAAGAGAAGAAAATGGGCCCTCAGCCCCACTGCAAAATCATATGTCATTTTGCAACAATCTACTGCTGAAAGGAGGATTTGACCACATATTTAATTTGCCTTGTCTCTTACCTGGGACTTCCCTGGTGGCTCAGACGGTAAAGTGTCTGCTTACAATGCGGGAGACCCAGGTTCGATCCCTGGGTTGGGAAGATCCCCTAGAGAAGGAAATGGCAACCCACTCCAGTACTCTTGCCTGGAAAATTCCATGAATGGAGGAGCCTGGTGGACTACAGTCCATGGAGTCACAAAGAGTCAAACACAAAAACTAACTTCACTGAGACCTCCCACTGCTCAAATTCTCCCTGTGTGCCAAAGAACTATTTTTCTCCAACATCAGTGGTGGTGCAATCCACAAACCTCTGTGGCATTGACACAGTCATCTAGAATTTTGAGGACATACTGTCAGGGATGTAGTGAATCATCTTCCTGGGATCTGAATAAGCTGCAAAGAGTCACTGCTTAGAGTTATAGGTCATGCTTTGCCAATGCTTAGCATGAGGGTGCAAGTGACAGAAGCACCATGTATTCTTCCACAGATTTGTGTCTGTGTATATTTGTAATATGTGTGACTTTCTAAAGTGAGGAACCCCCCAGTAGGGGTCCCTCTTGCTGGAGTATAAGGGCAATATAGTTCTCTTGTCTGCAATTGTATTCCTACTGCTTACTATAGAGTCTGGCACATAGTAGGTGCTCAGTAAATGCCAACTTGGTTACACTGTGAAGGATTTTTATTCTTTTGGACCAGTGAGACACTAATATATAAATGACTGGTCTCTGGCCTCTACACAACCACTAGGGTACAGTCATCTACTACAGGGGTCAGCAAAGCTTTTCTGTAATGGGCCAGATGGTAAATAGCTTAGGTTTTGTAGGCTACTATTGTCTTTGTTGTAAATACTCATAGTGCAAAAACAGCCATAGACCATACAAAAACAAATGTGACTGTTCTCCAATAAAACTTTATAAAAATAGGTGGCTGACCATCACCTTGATACCAAAACCAGACAAAGACACCACCAAAAAAAAGAAAACTACAGGCCAATATCTTTAATGAATATAGAGGCAAAAATTCAAAAAAATATTATCAAATCTAACAATACATAAGAAAGATCATATACCACAACCAAGTGGGACCACCCCAGGGTCACAAGGATGGTTCAGCGTATGAAAAATCAATATGATACACCACATCAACAAAAGAAAAGGCAAAAACCACCTGATCATCTCAATAGATGCAGAAAAAGCATTGGATAAAAATTCAAGAGCCATTTATGCTAAAAACTCTTATGGAAGTGGGTATAGAGGGAACATATCTCAACATAATAAAAAACTACAACAAACACACAGCCAATATAATATTCAACAATGAAAAGCTTGAAGCCTTCCCACTAAAATCTGGAGCAAGACAAGGATGCCCACTCTCATCACTTCTCTTCAACATAGTACTGGAAGTCCTAGCCACAGCAATCAGACAAGAAATAAAAGGTATTCAGATTGGTAGGGATGACAAGATACTATACATAGAAAACCCTAAAGACTCCAGACAAAAAACTACTAGAACTAATAAATGAATTCAGCAAGGTAGCAGGATCCAAGATTAACATATAGAAATGGGTTTCATTTCTTTATGCTAACAATAAAATATCAGAAAAGGAATGTAAGCAATCTTTTTAAAAATCCCATCAAGAAAAATAAAATACTTAAGAATGTAAACCTCAAGGAGGTAAAAACTTATATGCTGAGAACTACAAAACATTAATAAAGGGCTGAAGATAATTCAAAGAAATGGAAAGCTATCCCATGCTCTTGGATTGGAATAAATAATACTGTTAAAATAGGCATACTACCCAAAGCAATCTACAGATTTAATGCAATTCCTATCAAAATACCCATGACTTTTTCTTTTATAGAACTAGAGCAAATAATCCTAAACTTTATATGAAACCAGAAAAGACCCAAGATTGCCAAAGAAATTCTGATGAAAAAGTAGAAAGCAGGAGGCATAACCCTCCTAGACTTCAGACAATACCACAATGCTACAGTAATCAAAATAGCATAATATTGGCATAAAACTGACATACGGATCAGTGGAACAGAATAGAGAGCCCAGAAATAAACTTACACACCTATGGACAATTAATTTTTGACAAAGGAGTCAAGAATATACAATGGAGAAAAGATAGACTCTTCAAGCAGTGCTGGGAAACTTGGACAGCTGCATGTAAATCAATGAAGTTAGAACACACCCTCACACCATACAAAAATAAACTCAAAATGTCTTATAGAGTTAAATATAAGACACCATAAAGAGCCTAGAAGAGAACATAGGCAAAACATTCTCTGACATAAATAGAAAAAAAAGCAAAAATAAACAAATGGGACTTAAGCTCATAAGCTTTTGCACAAAAAGGAAATCATAAACAAAGTGAGAAGACAACCTGCAAACTTGGAAGAAAATTTGCAATTGATGTGACTTAATTTCCAAAATATACAAATAGCTCATAAAATTCAAAAACAGAAAAACAAACAACCCAATCAAAAAATGGGCAGAAGACTAGTTTCTTCAAAAAAGACATAAGGGCCAATAGGCACATGAAAAGATGTTCATCATTGCTAATATTAGAGAAATGCAAATAAAAATTACAATGAAGTATCATCTCACACCAGTCAGAATGGCCATCATCAAAAAGTCTACAAATAATAAATGCTGGAACAAGTGTGGGGAGAAAGGAACTCTCTTGCACTTTTTGTGGGAATGTAAGTTGGTGCATCCACTATGGGAAACAGTATTGAGGCTCCTCCATAAAACCAAAAATAGATTTGCCATATGATCCAGGATTTCCACTGCTGGGCATATACCCAGGCAAAACTATAATTTGAAAAGATACATGCACCCCTATGTTCATAGCAGCACTATAACAGCCAAGACATGGAAACAACCCAAATATCCATCAACAGATGAATGGATAATGAAGATGTGATATATACAATGGAATATTACTTAGCCATTAAAAAGAATGAAATCATGCCATTTGCAGCAACACGGATGGACCTAGAGATGATCATACTAAGCCAAGTAAGTCAGAAAGAGAAAGACAAACACCATATGATATCACTTATATGCGGAATCTAAAACAGGACACAAATGAACCTATCAACAAAATAGACTCCCAGATACAGAGAACAGACTTGTGGTTGCCAAGGGGAGAGAAGTATTGGGATTTTGGGGTTAGCAGATACAAATTATTATACATAGAATGGATAAACAACAAGGTCCTACTGTATAGTACAGAGAACTATATTCAATACCCTGTGATAAACTGTAAGGAAAAGAATATGAAACAGTATGTATATGTATAAATGAATCACTTTGCTGTATAGCAGAAATTAATGGAACATTGTAAATCAACTATACTTCAATAAAATTTACAAACAAACAACAGAAAAAACCAGATGGCTGGCCAGATTTGGCCCACAGGTCATGGTTTGCCAACCCCCATACTGGAGCATAGGAGGAAAGGGACAGTGCTGATGGAGAGGAGGAGGCAGAACTGGAAAATTGGAGGTGGAATTATCAGGAGCTGATGACTGCTAAGAGCATGGCCACTCTACCCTGATCCCTTTAATTATTCTGCTGTGCCAGAGGAAGCCCCAAGCTGAAACTGTGTAGTGATGTTAAAGGCCTCCCAGAGGCTGGTTTCCTTTATCTGGGCTGCTCCTCCTCCTCGGCTTCCCTGGTTAGTCACCGCATTTGTCTTTTTATAGGTATCTCCTCTCCAGTTTTCTGTCTGGCTCAGTGCTTCTCCAACCTGGCTTGTGCATTAGAATCACTCAGGGAGTTTATGAGAAAGATCCCTGTTTAGACTCTCTACCAGGTGTTTTAGTTTGCTTGGGATGCCATAACAAAATACCACAGATGGGGTGGCTTAAACAAAAATTCAGTTTACTCAGTTCTGGAGGCCCAAAGCCCAAAATCAAGGTGCTGTCAGGATTGGTTTCTGGTGCAGCCTCTCCTAGGTTTGCAAAGGACCCCCTTCGTGTGTCCTCACGCGGCCTCTCCTCTGCACATGTGCTGGGAGAGAGGGCGTGGGAACTCTGGTATCTTTTTTTTTTTTTTAATTGGGGTATAGTTGCCTTACAACATTGTTAGTTTCTGCTGTGCAACTAAGTGGATCGGTTATATGTGTACATATACCCCTTCCCTCTGGAGCCTCTCCCAACCCATCCCCCTCCCATCCCACCCATTCAGGTCATCAGAGAACACGGAACTGACCATCCTGCATTATACAGCAGGGTTTTTTTCTTATAAGGACCCCAGTCCTAGGGCTCTATTCTTATGACCTCATTTAACCTTAATACCTCCTGAAAGGTTTTATCTCCAAATACAGTTACATCGCAGGTTAGCACTTCAATACGTGAATTTGTTGGCTGGGGGCAGGGGTTTGATGTGGGAGAGTTCAGCCCTGTGATATTGTGATTTACAATAAGAAATATATATTTGGTCTTTGTCCACTGTTCCTAGCACAGTTCCTAAAACCCTTATGAAGAACCATAGGGGCATCTTCTGTTACACGATCTAGCTTTGTGCTCTGTTCCTGAAATAGCTTCAGGCTAAAGCAGAAAGGTGAAATGTGTGTCTTTTGTTATTCATAACAAGCCCCTTTCAACCACACTAAGTTTATGCTAATGAGGTAATTTTTGGAAAGTTTCAGCCGATGGGAGCTGGAACCGACCACTTTTAGAGGGGTGGAGCCTATAGTTCCACATCCCAGGCCCCTACCCCCATCTCTGGGGAGCAGGGAACTCCTGAGATGGAGTCTAGTTTTTAGGGGAACCACTGACTGAAACCACTTGCCCTGGTCAGCTGGTAGTCACTTGCATGAGCTGTCTTATAACGGGAGGTCCTGAGAAGGAATGTGGAAATAAGGAGCTACCCCCTATGGAAAGAATTCAGGAAAGGTCAAAAGGAGAGAGGGGACAGATGCCAGTCCATATGTCCTGTCAAACTCCCAGAATCCTCCTCACTGAAATCCATCTTGTCTGAGTGATGCATGCATCAGCAGGAAGGACCTTGGGTCAGAATGATTGGCCAGAGACAACCCGGAAACTAACCCCATCACCACAAAACCTGAGGCTGCAAGCCACATGGCAGAGCAGTTCTCCTGGGTTCCCTTACCCCGCCGCTCTCCTCCCAGGTGCCTCGTCCCAACAAAGTCTCTTGCTCTGTCAGCACTTGTGTCTCCTTGGACATTTCGTTTCTGAGTGTTAGACAAGAGCCCACTCTGGGGGCCCTGGAAGGGGTCCCCCTTCCTGCAACACACTCACCGATGACCTATGATCAAATCGTAGCTATGTAATGAGCCTCCTGTAAAACTCCAAAAGGACAGGATTTGGAGAGCTTCCAGGCTGATGAACAAGTAGGCACCCATGTGCTGGGAAAGCAGTGCATCCGAAACACCACTGGGACAGAAGCTCCTGTGCTCAGGACCTTCCCACACCCTTCCCTGTGTATGTCTTCATCTGGTTATTCATACCCTTTAACGTCCTTTGTAATAAACTGGTCATCTGGTAAGTAAACTCGTTTCCTGACTTCTGTGAGGCAAGCTAGCAAAGTAATCATATGGGAGGAGGGGAGCCTGGGAAGCTCAGATTTATAGCCGGTCGGACAGAAGCACAGGTGACAACCTGAACTTGGACTTGGTGCCTGAAGTAGGGGAGGCAGGCTTGTAGGACTGAACCTGCACCCCTCGGTGTCTGCCACTATCTCCAGTGTCAGAGTTAAGTTAAATTGTAGGACACTCAGCTGGTATCACAGAATTGCTTGCGGTGTGGAAAATCTACACATTTGGTTTCAGAAGTGATGTAGTAGAGAATCAGAAATCGAGGAGACACATGGGAGGTGTGTCTTCTCTAAGTTCTTAACACCAGATTCTTGGATTAATTGGTTTTAGGTGAGGCCCAGGTACCCAGAAAAATCTGATGCTCAACACAGTTGAGAAGCCGCTTAGATTGGATATCCTGGTTCGGGTCTTCTCCCAGCTCTGTCATTCCTCCAGGACAAATCCAATTAAAAGCTTATCATTGCACTGGGAAGACCCAGAGGAATCGGGTGGAGAGGGAGGTGGGAGGGGGGATCGGAATGGGGAATACGTGTAACTCTATGGCTGATTCATATCAATGTATGACAAAACCCACTGAAATGTTGTGAAGTAATTAGCCTCCAACTAATAAAAAAAAATAAAAATAAAAAAAATAAAGAAATGGGGAAAAGGAAAAAAAAAAAAAAGCTTATCATTTCTGCACTTGAGCTCTTCTTTGACCCAGTCTTTACTTCAAGGTAAAGAGAAGTGGACAGTATGTGGAAGATAAGGAATTAGAGGAAGGAGATTTCAGGGTATCTGCTTAGACAGTTGGCAGGGCAATTCACTTGGTGGGAACCATAAGGGGCAGGTCTATAGGAGAAGCTGATGTGTCTGGCTTTCCCATGCTGACTTTGAGAAACCAATGAGACAGTCCCATGTTGCTGTCAATAAATAAGTCTGGAACTGAGATGAAAGGTCTTGGCTAGAGACAAAAGATTCAGTCTTGAATCAGCCAAGAGTTCAGAATTACACGCATGGAGTGATTGAATGAGGGCAGAGCATCACAAAAGGAAACATGGAGAATTCTAACACTTGAGAGGGGTAATCTTGTTTCCAATGAAGAAGACTAGCAAGGACCCATTTGAGTCAGTTGGGAAACAGAGTATAAAGGACAGAGTAAAAAGGAAGAGAACACATCAACTGTAAGTTACAACCAAGAAGCTAAGTTTAACAACATCTGAAGCATCTCCTGGATCTGACAATTAGCAGGCATTGGCAAACTTGGTGAGATATGGTGGGGCCTGTGGATACCCTCGGTTTGTCCCTGCTCTGAGCCCTGGGGAGGGGCAGGGGGTGGGGTTGACCTTTTTGGGCAGCATCAGTGGATTTCCTGGCCCCATGGTTTCAGGCTGGGCTTGGCCAAAGGAAAGTATTGACAGAAAATCAGAGGGAGAGGGGAGAGGAAGGTGGAGGTCTATAATCTCTCCAGTTCCAGTTTGAGGAGGGTCACCAGAGACTGGCCACACTCTTTGATAAAGATCACCACTCCTATTGGGTGGTCCTCTCCACATAGCACTCTCTCAAGCTCTGCTCCTATAAAGCTCCTTTACCTTTTCCTTCAGGTCAGTGACAGCTTCCTGCTGTTACCAGCCCCTGGGGTGCCCTACTTGGCTTCCCTGTATCCTGTCAGCCTCTTTGTAAATAATCCTTATATAAACCCCCCTAATGTTAACCAATTTGAGTGTGCCCTTTGTTTCCTGCTGGGATCCTGATAGATGCAAGACACAATCCAGACTGTAGCTGGTTGGGGAATGAGTGGGAGATTAACAATAAGAGATTATTATTTTGAGAAGGATCATAGAAAAGTACAGATAATGTAAAACTACATCTACTACCAGAATGGAAAAAAGAGGATACTGGATCATTTTGATTCATATTTTTAGAAAAGAAAGAGTAAAAATGAAGTTCATTGTTTTCCATTTCTCTTAACAGAGACCACTGCTCTCATGAGTTAGTTATGAACTCTTATAGCTCCCCCCTTTTAAAAAATACTTTTAGTATGTGTTTTAGAATTTATCTAAATGCTGCCACATTGTATGTGTGGCTCAGAAGCTCCTTTATTTTCTCAAGAATACATTTTTGAGAACTATCCATGTTGACATTTATAGAGTTAGGCCATTTAAATTATTATTTTTTTAAATTTGAGTATAGCTGATGTACAATGTTGTTAGCTTGAGGTGTACAGCAAAGTGAATCTGTATACATATATGTCTATTTCCTAAATAAGTTCATTTGTGTCATATTTTAGATTCCACTCCATAGTATTTTTTTTTATCAATTTACTTCCTAATAATGGATTTTTGTGATTCCAGTTCTTCTATTATAAACAATACTATAATGAACATCTTTGTACCTTTCTCCTGATGTACGAGTTTTTCTCCAGAGTATGTACATAGAAGAGGAATTGATGATGATCGATATTGTGCATTTCTAACTTTACTAAACATTACCAAATTGACACCTTTTCTAATTCCCTAAAAGTAGTTCTACCAAGTTCCATAAGCAGTGGATACAGATTCATTTCATGGTCAACACTTTATGTTGTTAGAGTTTATGATTTTTTAAAACTCTGATGACCATAAAATCACTACACAAAATCCAGTATACAACTGTTGCTATTAAACATAAATATGCTTTTGGAGTAGAAAATGCATGTACACAACATAAAGTTCAGAAAGGACAAGAGCATATATAGTAGAAAATAAATCTTTCCCCAAACCCCATCCCTCTGCCACCTAACTCTCTGGCCTATATTCTGTTTCTTGTGTGTTTTTCAGATATATGTAACTGCATAGAATGTGTGAATTGGCCAAAAAGTTCATTCAGGTAAAATTCAAATGAACTTTTTGGCCAACCCAATATGGAATAAAACATTAAGACAATTAATTTCATTGCACTTCTTTTGTCTCAGTAGGTTCTATACATTTTACAAACTCAGTGTTAGTTATTTCATTTTTACCATAAGCCCTGTTTCTGTAGATCCCACAAGCATAGGTTTGGGTGACAACTTGAAGAGCTTCCATTCCCAAAGTCAAGGGCCCATCAATTCCAACAGTCCCATCACTACTGCTCTAAGGGGCTTGGGGAACATCTATTACTATATCAAGTGCTATTCTTCTAGAGTTTCCTAGAAGCTTGTGGACTAGGTCCTATTATTATCTGTCATGGTACCATCAGGAAAACAGCACTCCAGGTATTCCAAATAGGAAGGGGTTTAATGCAGGGAATTAGAGGCTTTCATGACTCTAGGAAAGCTGCAGGGAAGATGGTGGTTAGAATCTCTTTCAGGAAGTCCAGAAGTACAGGGATCATAAGGAAGCTACTGCCATCATGCCATTTACTGCCATCTCAGCTGCCTGTAAAGCAAAGGAGGATTCTCAGACCACCCACCAGAAAGCTGTAGGCAAAATCCCAAGTCAGCCATCCCATCTGCTGCTGCCCATACTTTTGCCCATAACTGCCTCTAGAAGGGGCTTCGCTTGTGGCTCAGATGGTAAAGAATCTGCCTGCAATGCAGGAGACCTGGGTTCAATCCCTGGGTTGGGAAGATTCCTTGGAGGAGGGCATGGCACCCCCCCTCCGCTATTCTTGCCTGAAGAATCCCTATGGACACAGGAACCTGGCAAGCTACAGTCCATGGGGTCACAGAGTCAGACATGAGTGACACACAGCCTCTAGAAGACAGTGGCTTCTCCTCTTCCCTACCAGGTCTCATGCAAGTGCCTCTCATTAGTGGAGTCTAAGACAACATGTTCTCCTGTGGGAAAAGACAGATACCCAATAGCCACAAACAGCAACTAAAAGGATTTTCAACATGCCCGAAACTCAACTGAATAATTTGTGGTGGGCTTCCGAGGTGGCTGTAGTGGTAAAGAATCCACCTCCCAATTCAGGAGATGCAAGAGACAAGGGTTCGATCCCTGGGTCGGGAAGGTCCCCTGGAGTAGGAAATAGCACCCTACTCCTGTATTCTTGACTGGAAAATTCCATGGACAGAGGAGCCTGGCAAGCTACAGTCCATGGGACCCCAAAGAGTCAGAATCGACTGAACACTCTCCCTCTATACATAGGTGATTTTTATTACTTAACTTTATAGTATTACATTCTGCCTCTAATAGAGGCAGACCCCATGAGATTTGGTTGGATAGCTATGATGTACTTCATAAATTTTATATAGGGTAACTAATTAAAACACATTATTGATTGGGGGATTTTTGCAGAAACTAATGCCTGTGGCCAGCTGTTTGTTATGTAAGTGAACATTGAAACCTCTCTGGTCAATAATGCTGGGTAACGAAAGATGGATTAATACATCTCTGGTCATTAAGTTGTTAAGCATCTATTTTACCATCCAAGATCACCAAGTATGTGAGACAGACTTTGGGAAGAGCAACAGAAAAGGAAGACTGATTTCCTATTCTCAAGCAAGCAAGTTTTATTCTTTCAACAAACTTTGAGATCCTACTATATGTTCACATCAGAAACCTGAGGAAAGCAGAACTTGATATGGACTCATACATATGAAATCAAGGGATAAAAATCTGAGTATGAAGCAAATTTATGGTTACCAAAGGGGAAAGGTGGCGGGGGGGGAGACAAATTGGGAGTTTGAGATTGACATGTACACACTATTATATTTAAAATAGATAACAAACAAGAATCTACTGTATAGCATGGGAAACTCTGCTCAATATTCTATAATAACCTAAATGGGAAAAGAATTTGAAAAAAAATAGATATATGTATATGTAATAACTTAATTGCTTCACTGTTCACCTGAAACAACATTGTAAATCAACTACAGCCCAATAAAAAATAAAAATTAAAAAAAACACATACTATTTCACAAAAGGTAAGTACAGATTTCAAGATAGAGATTACTTAGGGGGAGAGTGGGGATACAGGCAGTTTAAACTAGATGAAATGTCTATGTTTGTATATTTTGCTTCTACTTCTATTGTTCCCTCTGACTGAAATATTTCATAATAAAACAGACTAAGAATGTCAGAAACTGTTGTTGGGCTGTGCTCAATCTTGGGTCAGAGAGTTTCTTGGGAACCAATCTTTGTGGAACTAATCAACTAGATCAAGAAAAGAAATTATACATGCTGCAATAAAAGATAACTTTTAGTGTTGGTATAAACTTTTCATTTTTAAATCAAGGTGTTCAACTTGAAATCTTTCTGGCTTTGGGAGGGAAGATAGAATAAAGCTAAAGTCCTACCTTTTTGTGATTCTACAGCCAACAGAACACTCTGCAGACCAAAAACGCAAGTATAAAGGGATATGAGGTGGGGTGGTGAGCAGCACGAGATGGGGTTTAGCACAGAAGGAGGAAAGGGAAAGAAAAGAAGGGGGGAAAAGGGCAAGCATTCAAAATTCACTTACAGTTAGGGCTATATATATATATACATATAAAATAAATGCCCTGGAAAATTAAAAGACAAGACATGTTCCCTGGCCTCAAGGGACCTAAGGCAGGATTTGCTCAAAGGCTCAGAGGTGCCCAGAAGGATGATAAGTTTGCCATGTGCTTTACAAGAATAGTCTCATTTTTTAATTCACACACTAACCTCACAACGCAAGCACTTCTGAGCTTATGTTTCAGGTAAGGAAACCAAGGCACAAAGAATTTCCATAACTTGCTCCCTTCCAGCAAGAACTAGAGCCAAGAGTTTATGTCAGCACCATTCTTCCTAGATTTTTTTTTTTTTTCACCTCACTGCACAGCATGCAGGATCTTAGTTCCCAGTCCAAGGATCAAACACGCATCCCCTGTGTTGGAAGCATAGAGAATTTTTTTTATTAAGACTTTTTTGGGGGGATGTAGACTGTTTTTAAAGTCTTTATTGAATTTGTTACAATATTGTGTCTCTGTTTTATGTTTTAGTCATGAGGCATGTGGGATCTTAGCTCTCTAACCAGGGATCAAACCTACATCTCTAGCATTGGAAGACAAAGTCTTAACCTCTGGACCACCAGTGAACTCTGAATGTCGGCACCATTCTCAACTGATGCCCTCCCCCTAGGGCAGAAAGACTCTGGTGGGCAATGGAAGTGCTTTCTCCTAGAAAATGTGTCTCTAGAAGGTAGAAACATAACTCATTCATTTCTAAGCCCCACTCTCCAGATCCCACAGATATATTTTCTAACCCTATTATTTTTAAAAATCATATTTCTTGCTTCTCTAGCCTTTCCTAATTCCCCTTTCTCCATGCTTATCTTCTCTTTCTGTCCCGCTGCTCTCCCAAAGCCTGAAATATATACATAACAAATGTAAGCTATGCTTTTAGTCTTTCCAAATTATCCTCTTTCTTTGGGTCTATGTTTGGAGGATATGGAAAAGGTGACCCCTTAGACTATAATTTTCCCCTCTGTCCAGCATCATTCCCATCATTACATAGTTTAGTACTCTCATCTGAAAATATATAGGCTTTCCCAGTGGCTCAGCAGTAAGGAATCTATCTGTAGTGCAGGAGATCCAAGAGACGCAGGTTTGATCCCCAGGTCAGAAAGATCCCCTGGAGGAGAGCATGGCCACCCACTTCAGTATTCTTGCCTGGAGAATCCCATGGGCAGAGGAATCTGGTGGGTTCACAGAGTCGGACACAACTGAAACGATTGAGCACGAGAACTTAAAAAAGTACATATATACAGGTATATATGTGTATATATATGCATATATATATACAAGTATATATATGCATATATATACAAGTATATATATGCATATATATACATATAAACTATTTTTAAGAAAATAGTCCTTGACCCCTCATGCTCTTGCAACTGTATTTCTCTATTCTCCACTTACAATGTCACCTTATAAAAAGTTGTCTGTAGCTACTGTCTTTATTTCTCACCTTTCCATTCTCTCTTCAACCCACTTCATTGACTGTTGTCTTACCCTCTATGCTGACATCTCCCAAATTTGTATTTCCTGCTCCAACCTTCTTAACCAGCTGTCTGTGTGCCTGCTCAGTCGTGTCCAAATCTTCGTGACCCCAGCCTACTTCACACCTAATTTGGATGTTTAATTTCCAAATTAACATGCCCCCAAGGCAAAAACTCCTTTTCCCAGCCTGATCAATGCCTCTTCCAACCTGAAGCCCCTCCTTATCTGGCAAATAGCTCTAATAGGAGCCCAGCGAGCCTGGGGGGATCATCCATTCTCTCCTTCCCCGACCTTGAACCCACCACCAAGAGCTATCTACTCGACCTCAGACACATCCCAAACCTATCTGCTTTTCTCCATTTTGATCCTGATCCAAGCCATCACTATCTCTTACTGAAATTGTTATAGACATTTTATATAATCCATTCTCCATGTGGTAGCCAAAGTAGTATTTTTATACTCAAGTAATATCATTCTTCCGCTTGAAACCCTTCAATGTCATTCCATCATGGTTAGTATAAATTCTGGCTTTCTCAGCTCTATATTGCTAGGTTTCTGGTCCTCCCTCTGACCAAATCACTCCTGCTACTGCTCTCTAAGTCCCAGCCATACTTACTATCTTTCTGTTCCTTTTGCAGGTTTAGGTTTGGAACTTCTGTGTTATTTGCTCCCTCTCCCTAGATTATCAACTCCCTTGATCTTCCATTGCTGACTTCTTCCAATACTTGGCTCTCAATTCAAATGTCACTTTCTGTGGACTTCCTTGGTGGTCCAGTGGTTAAGAATCTACTGCCAATGCAGGGGACACAGTTCACTCCCTAGTCTAGGAGGATCCCATATGCTGAGGGGCAACCAAAAACGAGAGGCCACAACAACGTAAAGCCAGGGCACTGCAGCAAAGAGTAGCCCCCACTCATGGCAACTAGAGAGAGCCTATGCACAGCAACAAAGACCCAGCATAGCCAAAACTAAGTTAATTAAAACAACAACAAAAAACAAATGTCACCTTCTCAGAATGGCCTTCCCATATCACCCAATTTAAAACATTCAGTCATCTGCTATCACCCTATCCTAAATTATTTGGTATTAGCACTTACTGGGGCTTCCCAGGTAGTGTTAGTGGTAAAGAATCTGCCTGCCAGTGTAGGAGACGCAAGAAACATGGGTTCAATTCCTGGGTTGGGAAGAAACCCTGGAGTAGGAAATGGCAACCCACTCCAGCATTCTTGCCTGGAAAATTCCATGGGCAGAGGAGCCTGGTAAGTTACAGTCCATGGGGCCATAAAGAGTTGGACATGACTGAGCACGCAGGCATGCACCCACACACACACACAGAGCACTTATTACTACTTAACGTTTCATTGCTTTGTGTGAGTCTATCCACATTAGAATGCAAGCTCTGTGAGAGCTAGACCCTTGTCTTTCTTGTGTTTTGCCATACACCCAGCACCTAGAAGGGCACCTAGCACATAGCAGGCACTCAACATTTAATAAATTAGTACAAGATATGATCTTTGAAATCTGGGACCATTATGACTCATAAACTTCTACATAATTTTCCCAATTGCCTAACGACATTGCTACATATCTTATGAGCTCTCAAAATATGATTCATGATGATGAAAGCATAGAAAATAAATTTCCTGTAAAAATTCTGGAGAGACAGGGAAAGAGAAGATCTTAATGTCTGCTTTTATCTTAATGAAAAGCAATTTTTTTCATTTTTTTTTCCCTTAGGGGGCATGAGGGGCCTCCAAATTAAGTTTCAGATTTCATTCATTACTTCTATTACTCTTAGTGAAATTTTCCGATGAAAATCTGTTATGATAAATCTAATAATTATACTAACTACAGTCTACCAAATATGGGATTCTCATCTAGGTCTAGGGTTCAGACCTTTGAACCAATAAGTGGTTGATGAGTCCCAAGGGCAAAGCGTCCCCCACACCCTCAAGTCTGTCACACTTATCCTCCTTTCCCCCTTCTACCCTGCGAACTATAGAAGCAGTGAGTATTTACAATTATTTGAGAATTCTCTTCCATCAAGAAACAATGTCAAGAATTCCATGCCCTGAAGAATTTTCTAGGGTTTTTGAGTCTCTATTATAAAACACTTTTTAAAAAATGGGTTATAGGCACTTTTCTATCCACTTTGTATAACTCAAATAGATTGTGTAATGCCTCATGAAGGGCCTGGATACGCACCACCCACATCTCCAGTCTAAAACTAGGTTATGAGTAAAATGAAAACTCGGCAAAAAAAAAAAAAAAAAACCCTCTGTTTCTCATAAAGTCCTCAGCTCGATTCATATCTCACAGGCATGGAAATCCAGATCACGTAAAGAGGTCAAGAACCTAAATAATTATTCAGCTCGTGATGAACAGTAATAGACACTCCCTCTAAAATTGTGGAAATTCTCATTTCCACACTGAAGCCAAGAGAACACAGGCATGACGTCAGCAGGCAAGAAACTGAAAGGGTGCTTTCCTTATCTACCTGATAGTTCTTGCCCTATTTCAGCCTGAACAAAAGCAAGCCTGCCACACCTAGGGTTCAGGGAATTTTAGGTGGAGGAGGGGTAGGATGGAATGGAGAGGCTTTATCCAGTCTGGGAAAGTGCCCAAGTGAAAACAATTGAATACCAAATCATTTTCCCACAAGGCTGGCAGAGTGCTCCATAGACTGTTAGACGTCCATAGACGTTTCAACCATTCTGCAAACTCTATGAAGACATCTTTAAGGCTCTATTTTTTTCCCCCTCTGGGGAAATGTCTTCACTCCAAGAGGTTAGCCCAGGAAGATAACATTATCTTCAGACCACAACAACAAAGCCCCTGGTCCCCTCATATTGAAATTCCTGTGCTCCACCCTAATTGAGTTTAGGAAACTGATAAGACAGCTGTGAAAATAGAATGAAAAACATTCTCTCATTCAAATCAGCTGGCACGGTTTGCACTTTTGAAGAAAAGACCAGGAGATTGTGGTTTTTTTTTCCATTTTAAAAAAAAAAATTGGTTATGGACCAAAACACAACTAAGCAACCACACTTTTATTGTTGCAAAGTCAATTTGTCAACACATTAGCTCATACGTAGCCCATGTGTACATAATCATTTAAAACTCTGTATTATCAACATCTTAAAATGTCCACAAACATCAAACATAGAGCAAATAATACAACAAACCCCGCATACTCAATACCCAGCTTCAACAATTATTCACATAAATTCATTCCATTTTAATGTTAGTATAACAAGATACACAATTCTGCTGTAGAAATATGCCATGTGGTTTTATAGGTTATAACATGTGTTATGATACATAATAACTTCTTCAGAGTTTTGGGGCAAAAGAATAAAAATTCACAAATTCTGGCTAATTGGCTACAACTCTGTCCAAACTATTGAAAAAGCTGCCCTATACAATGTTTTAAAAGGCAGTTTTATCACTTCCAAGTTAAAGAGTATCATAAAAAACATCGGCCAAGGAGAGGTCTTAGCTTTCCTTTAATGAACACACACACAAATGATAACTGTAAAATTATTAATTAGCTTTACATGCAAATAGGGACTTCTAAAGAAATGAAAGGAACATTTATCAGCTCAGGTTTAACATCATAATTGGGTGGCTTAAATAACAGAAATTAATTTTCTCACGGTTTTGGCGGCTTCAAATCCGAAATCCGGGAACTGACATGGTGGGGTTTTCGTTACTGGGTTGCAGACGACAGGACTAGCTGGCTGCTCAAGGCAGAGTGAGCGCATAAACTCACTGCTATCTCTTCTGATCAGACACTGACTCCCCCTCATAAATCCCACCCTCCTGACCTCACCTGAACCTAATTATCTCTCAAAGGGCCTCCTTAAGTACCATTGCATTCGGGGTTGGAACGTCAACATACAAATTTGGGGGATATGCAATTCAGTTCATAGCAAAAGACTTTTTTACCCCATTCACTTTAAGCTCTTTTCTTTACAAGTTACAATTATGCAGACATTACTTATTTGACTAGCAAATCCTTATAATTCTGGTACAAACACAAACTTTGGACAAGTTCAGAACAAACATCACAAATTCCACATTAGATAAATTTTATGGAAGAGGTTTTACAGCATGTGAAATAACTAACCAGTTAGTACCTGTCAAACTGTTACTCTTCTCTTTGGGGATACATTTTCCCCTAAATAAACTGATAAGGGGCAAAAATAATAACTAGGTAGGGCTTCCCAGGTGGCTCAGTGGCAAAGAATCTGCCTGCCAATGCAGGAGACGTGGATTCGATCCCTGGGTCAGGAAGATCCCCTGGAAGAGGAAATGACAACCCACTCCATATTCTTGCCTGGAAAAATTCATGGGCAGAGGAATCTGGCAGGCTACAGTCCACAGGGTCACAAAGAATCAGACCCGACTGAGCATAAGCACAAGCAAGCCGGCTTTCTTAGTATGCTCCTGGACCTGAAGGTGGGGGCAGAGAGGGGAGGGCAAAGCTGATTTTACAGCAAACAGGCTACTCTAGGGTTTATGGAGTTACTTATCAAAGATTACCTAATGATACTCAAAAGAAATACCAAGATTTTCTAAAAGTAGCCTGAATCTAAACCCTGCTGGTGCTTTTCTAATGAGTAGTCATTTTTTTATTAACTGAAACTAGGATGCTTACCAAGAACCTGGAAAAACAGGCTCTCAAAATTCCCCTTGAATCTTCAAGTAGGCAATTCATTATTCCGTTCCTGTCCCATGGACGCCCAGCTGTGGGTGGCTGAACTCTCCAGCAAAGGTGACCCCACTTGGAGAAGTGAAGTCCTGATTGCAGAGCACTGCTGAGCGCTCACCTTGGGATGAAACGGGGCATCAGTTCTCTTCATAAGGACTCTCTGACTACAGATGAAAGTGCTTTGGGGACTCAGGGCCAAACCTCGTGAACTAAGTCGGGGGGGCGGGGGGAGGTACTTTGTGAAGAGTATTTGAGTTGCTGATACCATGTGATATAACTTAAGAATGATCTGTAACTACCCATAGTGAAACTTTCTCTTGACATTTTCCCGAAAATGGGAAGTAAATATTGAAAATCACTACTGTGTATGAAATAGATAACTGAGAACCTACTGTATGGCATAGGGAACGCTACTCAGTGCTCTGTGGTCACCTAAATGGGAAGGAAATCCAAGAAAAGAGGGATATATTAATACATATGCAGGTGGCTGATTCACTTTGCTGTGTAGCAGAAACCAACACAATGCTCTAAAGCAACAATGTTGTTCTTTAGTTGCTCAGTCCTGTCTGACTCTTTGCAAACCCAGGGATTATAGCCCACCAGACTCCTCTGTCCATGGGATTTTGCAGACAAGAATACTGGAGTGGGCTGCCATTTTCTCCTCCAGGGGATCTTCCTGACCCAGGGATCGAACCCATGGCTTCTGCTTGGCCAGCAGCTTCTTTACCACTGAGCCACCTGGACCCCAAAAAGCAATGATACTCAAATTTTAAAAAAAGAAAATCAGAATGCTTAGGTTGAGAAGTAACAACAAATCAACTTGAATATGGCTCATTATTATATATAATCTTATTTTATTATTGTTTGCAAGGCTAAGAGTGTGGGCTTGGGATTTCATGAAGTTCTGAATTCAAATCTTGACTCCGACATTCAGCACCTACATGACCTCAGACTAATTTCTAAGCCTCCCTGTCTCTCCTTCGTCTTTTAAATCTATAGAATAGAGATAATACTATCTACCTTTACTAAGTAGTCATAAGGAATAAATAAAATAATATATATAAACAGCTTGGCAGAGTATCTAGTATAGAGTAAGAGCCAAATAAGTGGTGACTAATATTATTAGTGTAGCATAATTGAGCTTCAACAATTATAATTAATTCCACTTGCAAAAATCTGAGTAAAAGATGGCCTTACTTACTTAACAACCAGAAACTTCTTCTCAAGGGGAGAGAAGTGAAGTTTAAAACCTCTTGTCAGTATTAGTTTGCATATCTTTGGGGGATACTGAAAGGTGGTAAGCAAGTTTTTTTTTTTTTTTTTTTAGCACTTTCTAGTATCCTTCTGGTTCATAGGTTTGGGGAGCTTATTTGCCACTTACTAAGAACCTGTGTCTTCTTGAGGTTTCATTTTGCAGCAAACAGTGGGAATATCTACCAAGCATTTTTCAGAAATAAGAGGTAAGAAATTCAAGGTTCTGGGGATACATATTCAGGGCAACAACATAAATAAGGAGTCTCAACGTAATCTACAAAACCACTAAAAATAATAGTTTACTTCCCCAGTGATGTAGGATTTGCCTGAATGGGCTTCTCTGACGACTGCAATCACAGTGAAAAGATCAGCTTGAGCTGATGGCAGCCCTGGGGTGTGCCCAGCGAGATAGCCCAGCCTAGATACGCCTGTTTCTCATTTATGGCGAGAAAAGCAGTGTTTGCCTCTGAGAGTGTGAAATTCATCTGCAGATTTCAAGGAGGAAGCTAGAGGCCGAGGATTAAGTGAGAAGACACGAAATCTTTTGGTAAAATATTACTGTGAAGTGGTAATATGAAATGATGCTCTCGAGTCCTATTTCCCATCCGTGAGATGCTTGAGAATAGTTGCTTTGATGAAGACAAGGAAAAAAATATTCATGAGCCAGAAAATGAGAAGTGTAAGTCTGGGTTTGTGGTCTCCTTCCTCACTACAAACATGTTCTGTGTACTAAGAACTATGAATGAGGTGGTGGAAAATTCAGCATTTAGGAATGGTGTAAACCAAGTTTCACTAACGGAATTCTAGAACAGGGGGTGATTAGAAAAGTGTGCTTTGTCAGTGTGAAAGTCTTGCCACTGCTGCAGTTGGTCTTCTATTTAATAATATATCTCTGGGTATAGGAACTGGTGAGCCAGTGGATAAGAATCCGCCTGCTAATTCAGGGGACATGGGTTTGATTCCTGGTCAGGGAAGATTTCACATGCCTCGGAGCAGCTAAGCTTGTATGCCATAGCTACTGAGTCCACAGTCTAGAGCCCCTGAGCAGCAACTGCTGAAGACCATGTGCTGACAGCCTGTGCCATGCAACAAGAGAGGCCACCGCAATGAGAAGCCTGCGTACCGCAACAAAGAGTAGCCCCCATCTCTGCAATTAGAGAAAGCCCACATGCAGCAATGAAGACCCAGTGCAGCCAAAAATAAATAAATTTTAAAATATGTATAACATATATCCCTGGGTAGAATTATGGCATACTGGTGCCCAAGAGGGCGCTTGTTGTTGTGAAATTCACTCAGTCGTGTCTGACTCTTTGAGACCCCATGGACTATACAGTCATACAGTTGTCCAGGACAGAATGCTGGAGTGGGTAGCCTTTCCCTTCTCCAGGGGATCTTCCCAACCCAGGTCTCTCACATTGCAGGCGGATTCGTTACCAGCTGAGCCACAAGGGAAGCCCAAGAATACTGGAGTGGATAGGCTATCCCTTCTCCAGTGTACTTCCCAAATCAGGACTTGAACTGGGGTTTCCTGCATTGCAGGTAGATTCTTTACCAACTGAGCTATGAGGGAAGCCCCAAGAAGGCTCCAGTTCATCCAGATTTGATAGGATCCTGACAATCATACCACTCTGTGGGCCTGGGACTATGCGTTACAGGTAAGGTATTCAGGTCCCTTCATCCTAGAGGCTTTCATAGTGTTTCTCAATCTTGGATAATACAATGACCTATTCCTTTTTTTTTTTTTTTTCCCTTGGGCTCCAAAATCACTTTGTTTTTTTTTTTTTTCAGTTTCTAATTAGAGGCTAGTTACTTCACAACATTGCAGTGGGTTTTGTCATACATTGACATGAATCAGCCATGGAGTTACATGTATTCCCCATCCCGATCCCCCCTCCCACCTCCCTCTCCACCCGATTCCTCTGGGTCTTCCCAGTGCACCAGGCCCGAGCACTTGTCTCATGCATCCAACCTGGGCTGGTGATCTGTTTCACTATAGATAATATACATGTTTCGATGCTGTTCTCTCGAAACATCCCACCCTCACCTTCTCCCACAGAGTCCAAAAGTCTGTTCTGTACATCTGTGTCTCTTTTTCTGTTTTGCATATAGGGTTATCATTACCATCTTTCTAAATTCCATATATATGTGTTAGTATGCTGTAATGTTCTTTATCTTTCTGGCTTACTTCACTCTGTATAATGGGCTCCAGTTTCATCCATCTCATTAGAACTGATTCAAATGAATTCTTTTTAACGGCTGAGTAATATTCCATGGTGTATATGTACCACAGCTTCCTTATCCATTCGTCTGCTGATGGGCATCTAGGTTGCTTTCAGGTCCTAGCTATTATAAACAGTGCTGTGATGAACATTGGGGTGCACGTGTGTCTTTCAGATCTGGTTTCCTCAGTGTGTATGCCCAGAAGTGGTATTGCTGGGTCATATGGCAGTTCTATTTCCAGTTTTTTAAGAAATCTCCACACTGTTCTCCATAGTGGCTGTACTAGTTTGCATTCTATTCCTTTTTTTTAAATGAGTATTTATTTGGCTGCATCCAGTCTTAGTTGTGGCACACAGGATCTTCCTTGTGTCATATGGATCTTTCACTGAAGCCCACGGACTCTCTAGTTATGGTGCTTGGGCTTCAGTAGTTGCAGTGCTTAGTTGTTCTGCAGCATGTGGGATCTTAGTTTCCCGACCAGGGATGGAACCCACCTCCCCTGCTTTGCAAGGCAGGTTCTTAACCACTGGACCACCAGGGAAGTCCTTAAAATGAATTCTTCTAAGAGGAATGAAAATTCTCCAGTGATTCTTGTATTTATTTAAATTCAGTTCAGTTCAGTCACTCAGTCGTGTCCAACTCTTTGTGACCCCATGGACTGCAGCATGCCAGGCTTCCCTGTCCATCACCAACTCCCAGAGCTTGCTCAAACTCAAGTCCATCGAGTCGGTGATAGCATACAACCATCTCATCTTCTGTCATCCCCTTCTCCTCCTACCTTCAATCTTTTCCAGCATCAGGGTCTTTTCAAATGAGTCAGTTCTTCGCATCAGGTGGCCAAAGTATTGGAGTTTCAGCTTCAGCATCAGTCCTTCCAATGAATATTCAGGACTGATTTCCTTTAGGATGGACTGGTTGGATCTCCTTGCAGTCTAAGGGACTCTCAAGAGTTTTCTCCAACACCACAACTCAAAAGCATAAATTCTTTAGCACTCAGCTTTCTTTATAGCCCAACTCTCACATTCATACATGACTACTGGAAAAACCATAGCTTTGACTAGATGGACCTTTGTTGGCAAAATAATGCCCCTGTTTTTTCATATGCTGTCTAGGATGGTCATAGCTTTTCTTCCAAGGAGCAAGTGCCTTTTAATTTCAAGGCTGCAGTCACCATCTGCAGTGATTTTGGAGCCCAAAAAAATAGTCTGCCACTGTTTCCATTGTTTCCCCATCTATTTGCCATGAAGTGATGGGACCAGATGCCATGATCTTAGTTTTTCTGAATGTTGAGTTTTAAGCCAACTTTTTCACTCTCCTCTTTCTCTTTCATCAACAGGCTCTTTAGTTCCTCTTTGCTTTCTGCCATAAGTCATCTGCATACCTGAGGTTATTGATATTTCTCCCGGTAATCTTGATTCCAGCTTGTGCTTCATCCAGCCCAGCATTTTGCATGATGTACTCTGCATATAAGTTAAATAAGTTATTTAAATTATCCTTAGTATAAATGTTATCTTAATATGTACACAAATAAAACTAGCTGCAGGTCTTCCCTGGTGGTTCAGTAGTTAAGAATTCGCCTTGCAATTCAAGGGACACCTGGTCTGGGAAGATCCCACATATCGTGGAGCAACTAAACCCATGGGCCACAACTACTGAGCCAGCACTCTAGAACCCGTGAGTCACAGCTACTGAGCCCACGTGCTGCAGCAACTGAAGCCCTAGAACCCGTGCTCTGTAACAAGAGAACCCACTGCAATGGGTGGCCAGCCTCTGCTTACAGCAATCAGAGAAAGCCCAGGTGCAGCAACAAAGACCCACCACAGCCAAATAAAGAAATAAAGAAATCTATATAAAAAAAAAAAAAACTAGGTGCAAATTCCTAAAAGTTATAGTTCTTATAAACCAAAGACTTTTTTAAATAATGAATTTAAATAAAACTAAGGAGCCAATGATATTTAAATAGACAGTACTAATTTAATGAGATGAATGATGCTATTTTGCAGCAACTCCATAACTGATTACAGAGTAAACAGGGTACTGATTGCCACGGGGCAGGCTCTTTTGATGTGGGTGCATTTATGAAATGATCTCTCCATTTTTCTTTATTTGAACTATTAGATTACCTTTATTAATACAGTGGTAATGCATTATTTCCACACTAAGGCCAATTCTGTTCTTATTTGCCTGGAACAGTTAGGAATGCTATGTCGTGCCAAAATGATCACAGACACAAAGCAAACAGGACCAAAATCCTGAGACAGCACTCAGTGATAAAGCATTCATCTTACTCTTAATTAAAATGTTCTATATCTGCACTGTCCAACATGGCAGCCCCTGGCCACATGTGACTATGGAGCACTTAACTGGGACTAGTGTAACCCAGGAACAGAACTTTTACTCAATAATTAATTTCCATTTAAATAGACATATGTGGCTAGTGGCTACTGCATTGGACAGGGTAGCATCCTAGTTCACGTATTTATTATACTACTTTTAGATTATCACTAAAATGAAATCACTAGTTGTTTGAGTAGGGCAATGTGTTTAACCCCGCTCAACCTCACTGCCTTCTTCTATAAATTAGGCATAATGAGATATAATGCATGTAACACTTAGTAGAGTGTTAGGAATAGAATCAACACTCAATCCCTAGAGATGTGAATGGGTGAGAGGTCAGGAAGAGGGTTGGTGCTTTTTCAAAGTCTTCATCACTGGCTCTTCAAGTCAACTCTGAGTGTGCTTATTCTTTGAAAACAGTTGGGACTTCCCTGGTGGTTCAGTGGTTAAGACTTCACGCTCCCAATGCAGGGGGCCAAGGTTCCATTCCTGGTCGAGGAAATAGACCCCACACATTACAACAATATCCTGCATGCCACAATGAAGACCAGGTGCAGCCAAATAAATAAAAATAAGTACTTTTAAAAAGAAATGTGCAATTTTCTCCATTTTATGTGAAGAGCTAATGAAGGCATCTTTAGACAGCATTGCTATCTTTATTCATCTGTAACAGGCAAACTAAGCAAAACTAGAGAAAAAACAGTGTTTATTATGCACATGTAGCTTTGACTAGTCACCCACCTTCCAATTAGATTATCCTCCTGATCCCCTTCTGTATTGAAGTTTTGAAGCTGCCAGTGATCTTAACTCACAGATGCATCGAATAGGCAAAGTGTTTAGACCTCACTTTTATTTCTTTGGAAAACAGGAAGCCTAAAGCCCTCTCAGGTTGTAGTGGACCATTATGAAATGGGTTACATCATACTACAGTACTTCCTGTCTCTCTTGCTGCTCCAACAGGGAATGCTCTTCCAATCCCCAGGCCCAGCTCACACCCCATCTGCACCTGGCAAACATTCAGCATCATTTTCCAAAATCTGCTCAAGCTTCACCTCATTCATACCACCTTTCCTGACTCTCTCAGGTAAAATTTATTTTCTCTATCTCTGCCCTTACCATGTACTCGATACCGACTTCCATCATAGCAACCCTAAGTTTTCACATTCATTTCACATGTATTCTCACTTTGTGTTATGGACTGAACTGTGTCCCCCATGAAAAAGATGTGTTGAAGTACTTCAGATATGAACTTATTTGGAAATAGGGTTGTTGCAGATATAATTAGCTCAGAGAAGATGAGGTCATACTGGAGTAGGGCAGGCTCTGAATCTATTATGATTAGTGTCCTTAATGGAAGAGGAAAAGAGACAGAAACACAGACAAAAGAGGGGAGAATGCCACGTGATGATAGAGGCAGAAATTGAAGAGCTGCAGTTGTAAGGCAGAAGTCTCAGGCAAGCCACCAGAAGCTTCGAGTCTAGGAAGGATTCTCCCACGTGAACTTCAGAGCGAGTGTGGCCTGGCTGGTGCCTTGATTTCAGACTTTTAACCTCCAGAACGCTGAGATAATTACTTTCTGTGTGTGTGTTTTAAAATAATAGTGACAGGGCTTCCCTGGTGGCTTAGATGATAAAGAATCTGCCTTCAGTGCAGAAGACCCAGGTTTGATCCCAAAGAGTCTGACACGATTGAGTGAGTAACACTTAGAGTTGGTGATGATTTTCCTATTTAGTTTTTGGGCTACATCAGGTCTTAGTTGCAGCACTTGAGATCTTCCGTCTTTGATGTGCCACATGGGACCTTTCATTGTGGTGCACAGACCCTCTAGTTATGGCATGTGGGCTCAGTAGTTGCCACGCATGGGCTAAGTTGCTCCATGGCACGTGGAATCTTAGCTCCCAGACCAGGGATCAAACCTGCATCCCCTTGCATTGCAAGGCTGCTAACCACTGGACCACCAGGGAAGTCTCAAATTTGTTTTTTTTTAAGCCACTTAGTTTGTGGTACTTTGTTATGGCAGCTCTAGCAAACACCTTACTAAACTACAAGCTCCTTAAGGACAAGGATCTTATTTGATATGTTATTGGCTGTTGTCACAGTGACTGAACCAGTATGTTGGATGTTTAAAGAACTGAACACACAACCTATTCCTTTGCCCCTGGTAGCTCAGATGGTAAAGAATCCACCTGCAGTGCAAGAGACCTGGGTTCCATCCCTGGGATGGGAAGATCCCCTGGGGAAGGGAACAGCTACTCACTCCAATATTCTTGTCTGGAGAATTCCATGGACAGAGGAGCCTGGCAGGCTACAGTCCATGGGGTCGCAAAGAGTCAGACATGACTGAGCAACTTTCACTTCAGTTCTTCAATCTGGTCTCAGATTGGAACAGCAGAAAAACACTTTAAATACATTCAGTGCTGCTGCATATGGCCACACAAGCTAGGCAGTGCATGGCTCCAGAATTGTGTGATGTGGTGACCTTCAGTTATTTATTATTGTATAACTAAATCCACATAAGGAAAGTCAATAGAGCTGTGAACCTCCAGGCCATCTGTTAGAAAAACACTACTATTGGGAGGTTCAGCTCTTACCCAGCCTAACAGGAGAAGCCATAAATAATTATCCTCTAGATAGGGAATCAGTGAACTACAAGCTTGGGCCAAGTCCAGCCTGCTGTCTGCTTTTGTAAATAAAATTTTACTGGAACACAGCCACACTCATTGATATACATATTGTCTACGGCTGTGTTAGCCCTACAAAGAGAGAGTTGAGTGGTTGTGATGGATAGTGGTTGTGATATAAAACCTAAAATAGTTCCTCTCTGGTTCCTTACAGAAAGAGTTTGCAGAGCTCTGCTCTGGATAATAGACATGGGTAGACATTGCCAGAATATTTTATATTAAGTGGTAAAAAATGGTAAAAAAAATCCCACCTTGAAACTGAAATCATTCATTTTATCACACTTTGGAAGATTCTACATTACTACTGTTAATATCAGCACTCCAGAAAGAAAACTATGTGTAGAAAATAATTCATTTCTTCCTCAAAAATGGGATCCAAGGTTATATATATATATATAAGTGTATGAGCTTATTTATGTGTGTATGTGAATAGGGAGTGTGGGTGGAGTAAATTTTCAAGCAGCTACAACATATGCAACTTACAAAAGTAGGTGCTCTATAAAGGGAATTTTTTGAACTATGTCCAGCTCCCCAAATGGAAGAGAAGAGAGAAATGGATGGAGATCTGTCATGAAGTCCAGGAGGAGAAATGTTATTCCAATGTTTATGAGAACAGTCCTGCTTGAAGTTTTATTCTTTCTGGAAAGTATTGTGAGAAGTCTTTGACATTTCTGAGAAGCCCCTTATGCATCAAGTATATGCCATGTGACCCCCATCACCCTGACCTCAGCTGGTTGGACCAAGGCTGGACACCTGATCCAAAGGTCAAAGACCAATGTAATGGCCTGATCTAAGGACTGTGTTCAATAGGATTGAGTACTGGCCATACCAATCTCATGCTCACTCTTGGGGAGTTTAGAGACTTCTGGAGATAGTGAATCTTTGTACCAAGATTAGCAACAGTGGACTTCCCTGGTGGCACAGTGGATAAGAGTCTGCCTGCCAATGCAGGGGACACAGGTTTGATACCTGGTCTGGGAAGATTCCACATGCCATGGAGCAACTAAACTGGTACGCCACAACTACTGAGCTCATGCTCTACAGCCAGGGAGCCACAACAAGAGAAGACACTACAATGAGAAGCCTGAGCACCACAACGAAGAGTAGCCTCTACTCACCAAAACTAGAGAAAAGGCAAGGGCAAAGCAACAAAGATCCACTGCAATGCCCCCCTCCCCGCAAAAAAATAAAAATAATAAAATAAAAAAATATATATATAAAATAGCAAAAGCAAAAATACAGTGTATTTGTCACCACAATGACAGGACAATAGTTACCTAAGGGATAGGTAGAAAACCTGCTCGCAACAGCAACACGGCATCCTGAGTGATGCTGCCATTTCTGGAGGTGCCCCTGGGGAGCTGTCGTCAACCTTTGTCCAGTTTGTTCCATTTTCCTGTTACCATTGTGGGATGGGTTTAGTTCAAGGTCAGCTCAACTTCTGTACTTCATTACATCATCCACTTGCTTCCCATCCTCAGAACCCTTAGCTGACTGTCCTTTATTTGTAACTGCCTTGCAAATGCTAACCCTCTACCAACCCAACTACGTACTTCTCTACTGTCTCTTTGTGAGCAGCTTAGGGCTTACTCAGCCCTAAATACTTTACCTAGCCTCTGTATCGGTGCATTATAAATCATAGTTTCCATCCTAGGCTTGTCTCTTTGGAATTCCTTGTATGTATGCATGTGTGACTCGTTCTGTTCCTCGCAGCTGATACTGCAAAGCTTCTATGCTTCCCAGGCTTCCAACTCCCTTGCTCACCCAACATCCAACCACAGAGAAAACAAAGGTAGCTGGCCCCTATTTCCAGACTCTCTCCCATAACTGAGGTAAGCCTGTACCCTTTCTTTCCTGCTTTCTTGTTTTTAAGGAAGAAGTGAAGCTACCCCCTTTCAAAGCTAACTCCTCTACCTGTGTTCCAAATCCCAAGATCTTCCATTCTTGATTTAAGCCTTGTTTCTACACATATTATTCCCTCTCATTCCTGATCGGTCATTTCTCCCTCGCCCATGGTCTCTCTCCTTGTGCATGCTCATCTCTCACCTCTAAAATCTTTTATAACCTTCTAGCTAACATCTTATTAACTCATTCATTTAAAGGCTATTCATCCTAAAATGTATGGGAAATTCTGCTCAATATGGAGAATGGAGGTAATTTAAAAGAGCCCCATTCCAAGTCCACGCACATAGAAATGCTGCTTAAAATATACTCAACTATTTTTTTTTTCTTAAATAAATGAGCCCAAATTGTGTAAGAGGTCAGGAGTAAGATCACACTGAAGTAGGGTGGGCCTCTAATCCAGTTTGTTTTTTCAGTATTTAATTCTTTCCACTTATAAAAATAAATTTTTAGTGGAGTATAGTTGCTTGACAATGTTGTGTCAGTTTCTACTGCATAGCAAAATGAATCAGCCACATGTACACATAAATCCTCTCCCGTTTGGACTTCCTTCCCATTCAAGTCTCCCCAGTGCATTCAATAGAGTTTCCTGTGCCATACAGGATGTTTTGATTAGTTATCTATTTCATACATACTTATCAATAGTATATATATAGGTCAATATCAATCTCCCAATTCTTCCCACCCATCCCCTTCACCCTTGGTATCCATACACTTGTTCTCTACATTGGTGTCTCTATTTCTGCTTTGCAAATAAGATCATCTGTATACCATTTTTCTAGGTTCCATATATATATGCATTAATGTACCATATTTGTTTTTCTTTTTCTGACTTACTTCCCTCTGTATAACACTCTCTAGGTCCATCTGTGTCTCTACAAATGACCCAATTCCGTTCCTTTTTATGGCTGAGTAATAAATAGTCCATTGAATATATGTAACTGTAATCCAGTTTGTTGGGTGTCCTTGTGAAAAACAATGTCATGTGATGAGGCACAGGAAGACCTCCATATGATAATGCAGGATTGGAGTGATGTATCTACAAACTAAGGAATAGCAAGGATTACAGGCAAACCAGCATAAGATAGGACTGGGCAAGCAAGGATTCACCAACAGGTTTCAGAAGAAGTATGATTTTGGATGTCATGTGAGATTTGGACCATAAAGAAGGCAGAGTGCTAAAGGATTGATGCCTTCGAACTCTGGTGCTGGAGAAAACTCTTGAGAGTCCCTTGGACAGCAAGGAGATCAAACCAGTCAATCCTAAAAGAAATCAACCCTGATCATTCATTGGAAGGACTGATGCTAAAGCTGAAGCTGTAATACTTTGACCACCTGATGGGAAGAGCCGACTCATTGGAAAAGACCCTGATGCCGGGAAAGATTGAAGGCAGGGGGAGAAGAGGGCATGAGATGGTTGGATTGCATCACCGATGGAATGGCCATGAACTTGGACAAACTCTGGGAGATGGTGAGGCACAGGGAGGCCTGGTGTGCTGCAGACCAAGGGGTCACCAACAGTCAGACACGGCTTGGCAACTGAACAACAACAGCCTCCAGAACTGTGAGATAATAAATTTCTGTTGTTCTAAGTCACCTAATTTGTGGTTCTTTGTTATGGCAACTAACTAACTAGGAAACTAATGCAGATGGCAAAGTTATCTTTCCTCTCTGCCACACCAGTTTAAGATATTCAGGACAGAATTGTCTCATGTGGGATGAGTGGAGAAAGAATGTGTGTATAAAAGATCTGGAAGCTTCATGAGAAATTCCAAAATAGGTTCAGAAAGTCCCTCAACCATTCAATTCACATTATGATATCTATGAATGTGAAGAAGTAAGTTCCCCACTTGACAAGTCATGCCATCAGGTAGAGTACACTAGGGAAAATTACATGTTAGGCTGGGCACTGTCCCCAGCGTGTTTGTCATTGTCCATCTCACCACCCCCAAATCCAGGGTGATACCTGCAGACCTCCCGAATTATACCCAGGATGCCTCCTTCTTCTGTTCTTTGTTTTTGTTTTTTAAAGGCTTTTTTTTTTTTTTTAAGATTTATTTATTTATTTTTGGCTATGCTGAGTCTTTGTTGCTGTTCCTGGGCTTTCTCTAGATGTGGCAGGTAGGGGCTACTTTGTTGCAGCGCATGGGCTTCTCGTGGTGGCATGGCGGCTTCTCCTGTTGCAGAGCACAGGCTCTAAGCACTTTGGCTCAGTAGTCATGGCACACAGGCTTAGTAGCCCTGTGGCATATGGGATTGTCCCAGACCAGAGACCGAATCCACATTCTCTGCATTAGTAGGTGGATTCTTAACCACTGGACCACCAGGGAAGCCCAAGTGTTTTGTTGTTGTTTATTGATGTGGACCATTTTTAAAGTCTTTATTGAATTTGTTACAACATCGTTTCTGTCTTATGTTTTGGCTTTTTGGCCGTGGAGAATGTGGGATCTTAGCTCCCTCACCTGGGATCCAACCCGCACCCCCTGGATTAGAAGGTGATGCTTAACCACCAGAAGGTCCTAGAATTGACTCTTGATGTTGCACAGTCTATGGGTTTGGACAAATATGTGATGACATGTAGCCACTATTAAAATGTTATATAGAAGAGTTTCACCGCCCTGCAATCCCCTGCGCTCTGCCTGTTCTTCTCCTCTCACGCCCCGGACCACCAGGAAAGTCCCTTCTCTTTGTTTTTCCTCCCTACTCCCTACCCCCAACAACTATTTTTTCTCCCACTCTGGCTTACCTTGGTTTTACTTTAAAGCTGGCAGTGGCACCCAAAATAATTTCTTTAATCCCCTTGGAAGAAAACAGAGTACCAAAATATCTAATCCCTGCTCTAGCACTTTAATCCACATATATTCCTTTGAATAATGTTAAAACTCTCCCTGGTGCTGCTGTCAAGACAGGGAGTTGGGGGGTGGGGAAGGCAGAGAGAGACAGGATCTGTGTTGCCAGGAGAGGAATAGACAGGGTAAAAAGGAACATGAAAGTAGACATGGCGGTGGGTGACTAAAGGTCACCAGCCTTTCCTCCTGAAATGGATGTTCTGAAGCCTCCTGACCCTTGGGAAAGGAGCGTTTTCCAATGCTTCCTTGCCTTCCGCTCTGAATCTCTGGTATTCTGATTTTTAGAAGTGAAAAAAATATTTTGATTTAAGCCATATGGCCTTTTTCTCCTTACACTGGAGCTGTAGAAAACTCAGAGGGGCAGGTGTGGAAAGCAATAGCAGCAAAGTGGGTGGGTACATAGGGTCTGCATGTCTATAGCTTGTGCAGCTCTGTAGCTATGGCAACTGTGTGCAATGCCACTCGCATAGCATCATAACATGGCCCTAGAGTTACCCCTGGCTCCTCAACTATTCCTTTTCATTGCACTATCTGTGCTGCTGTTTCCTAGCTACCATAGCTCTGTTATAATTTTTTGAAGTCCTGCTTAAGTACTGTTTCTGTCTGTTATGCTTGTTGTCCGTACACCTCAGTTCATCTGGTAGGAAAACTAGATAGCCAAACCAGAAAGCTATTTCTTACAGATACTGTTAATTGTTTAAAAAATTGTCTGTACTAGATATAGGAAACAGATTTATGGTTACCAAAGGGGGAAGTCGGGAAGGGAGGGATAAATTGGGTGTTTGGGATTAACAGATATACATTACTATATATAGACCAGATAAACAACAAGGACCTACTGTATAGCATAGGGAACTATACTCAATATCCTGGAATAACCTATAATGGAGAAAAATCTGAAAAAGAATACCTGAACATATATAGTGGTGCTCAGTGGCTCAGTCATGTCCGACTCTTTGGGAACCCCATGGACTGTAGCCTGCCAGGCACCGGTGTCTGTGGGATTTCCCAGGCAACAATACTGCAGTGGGTTTCCATTTCCTCCTTCAGGGGATCTTCCCAACCCAGGGATCAAAACCGCGTCTCCTCTTGGCAGGCAGAGTCTTTACTGCTGAGCCACTTGGGAAGCCTAGATATATATGAATCACCTTGCTGTAAACCTGAAACTAATACAACATTGTAAATCAACTATATTTCAGTAAAAAAAAAAAAAATGTTTGTACTTAAACACACTGAGTTAGGTTCTGGAGCCAGAATCTAACTGGATTGTTCAGATCTCTGGTCTGCAAAAGAGACTTGAGACTTCTTCTAGTTCTAAAAGTCCATGCTAGATTCTTTTTAGAGCTAGTGATAGTATTGAATGATTGCCTGCCTACTAAAAGTCAAAAAAGTTTTTGCCAGTTGTTAGAATTTCCTAAGTACAAGAGCCATAAAATTAAAATAAAATTTACATTATGCAAATATATTATATCCTATGGAGCATATATAATTTATGCATATGTACCCCACAAAAGAAAATGGCACTGTGTTAATTCTAAGCATATATACACAAATGGTTTCTTTCATTTGTTGTTAAAAGCAATCCCCACATCCTCAGAAATATTTCTGCTGTAATTAAATTTAAAGGTTTTTTAAAAAATTCATGTGAGTTGGCAATTTACTATGTTCATATTTTAGCTTCCTTATGTTTGGTCATTAATTGTGGTATCCTAAACAGCTAAGATTTAAAGCCCTTAACCTTCTCAGACCCAAGCAGAAGCAAAATGTCAACACCCATAAGTTATGAGCAGACTCCCAGAGGGACTGTAATACAAAATACACTTATAATTGAATTAACTCAGGAGAGGATTCTGGGAAGATGACAGCATCAGTAGCATATTTTTCATCCTCTCTGAATTCTTACATAAAAACAGACAGAACAAATGGATAGCAAAACCTAAAACCCATGAACAACATTTGCAACAAAACCAAGTGACAAGGCGTCTTCACAAACTCCAAAAATGCAAGCGGGGGGTACCAACCATCAACAGCCCCAAGCTTCATGGTATCAGTTCCATGTGAAAGAAACAATAAGAAAGTTACACCTGATGGACCTGAGAACAGGAGACCCCCAAAATAGCCCAAAGGCATTGACTGGGATGAGGGCAAGCAATGTGAGAACACCGGCTGAAGCTGGAAGGGCTTTTAACCAAAACAAGTGTGCTCCATCACTCGGTTGTGCTCAACTCTTTGTGGACCCATGGACTGTAGCCTGCCAGGCTCCTCTGCCCATGGGAATAAGGTCTGATGAAGCTGGAGCAGCCTAGCTCCTATGAACTCACAAAACCAACCCCTTTGTAGGACAGAACCTTACAAAGATAAAATACTTGGAGTAGAATAAAAGTTGAATAGGACATGGACAACAGAGAGGAGGGAGAGAAGAGCTCCAGACCAAAGTGGTGAAATTCCATAAAGCAAGCTGCCTGATGTTTTGACATGCCCCCAAATCAGAGGAAGTTCTATGAAGTAAGGAAAGTTTTCCTGAATGCCCTTATAACAAAAGTTCAGAAAAACTAGGGACTTCTCTGGTGGTCCAGTTGTTGAGACTCCATGCTCCCAGTGCAGGGGGGCCTGGGTTCAATCACTGGTCTGGGAACTAGATCCTTCATGTTGCAACTATTCATAAGAAAGCTTTTGTATGCCACAACTAAAGATCACGCATGCTTCCACGAAGACCTGGCATAGACAAACAAATTGAAAAAAAAAGTTCAGGGAAACGAATTTCACATTAAAAGAAGCAATAGAAAAATTTTGAGGTCACATAGTTCTTTTAAGGAAAGAGAAAGGGAGACAAAGAACTGAGTAGCATCTCTACAGACAGTGGAAGCACTCCAGAAAGACAACCATAAAACAGATGACAAGCATAAACTACTACTTCCAGATGAGCTAAAAGACACTAAGAAAGTAACAAAAGATATGAAGTAACAGAAATAAAGAATTTGAAACTCAGACAAGAAGTGATAGGATTCCGGAAATAATAAGAAATAAAGAAACAATAATTTAAGAAATAAAGAGTATTCTGGAGAGGAAATAAGAGCAAATAAATTGAACAGTAGTGCCTGACAAGAAATCAGTCAAACAGAGAAAAATATTTTTTAAAAATTTTAGATGAAGGGACAAAAAAGGATTTGAAAGAAAGTGACAGATATTGAAGAGTGATCAAGAAGATCCAAAATACGGATGACAGAAGTCCCTAAAGGAGAAAGCAAAACTAATAGAACAGAACTAATACTAAAACTATATTAAAGAAATTCTTTCTGGAAAAAAATATTTGAAATGATGTACTGGTAGAACATACCAGAAGCACAGAATGACAAAATCTAGTAAAATTACTAGACATCCATGGACTCAAGAAATATTATTCCAATGAGGCTTTTCTGAAGAACCTACAGGTAAATGAGCTTCAGACAAAACAAAATGACTGGGGAGACATCAGTGTAAGGCTTGGTGGTGAACATTAAATACAGTTTCTTACATAAGTAAGACCAAGCAAGAGCTCAAAGAAAGAGTATGTTATGTAATGGATATATGCTCTGACAATGTAGGTGTAGTCCAACTATAAAAAAGGAAGCAGAACATTAGTAAAAAAAATTTTTTTTAAGTTTATTTTATCCACAATGGTGATAGTATTAGTACTAGTAGTATTATTTCGAGATTGTCCTGGGAAACAATAGTTGGAGTTCATAGTCTGTATTAGTCAGGGTTCTCAAGAGAAACAAAACCAGTAGGATAGATGGATGGATAGACAGCTGATAGATAATAGAAGAGATTTATTATAGCAATTCTTTTTTTTTGGCCACCCCACCTGGCTTGTGGGATCTCAGTTTTCTGACCAGAGATCAAACCTGTGCTGCTGGCAATGCAAACATAGAGTTCTAACCACTGGACAACCAGGGAATTCCTAAGACTTATAGAAATTGACTCAAGGATTTATGGAGGCAAGTCCCATGATCTTCCATCTGCAAGCTGGAGAACCAGGAAAACTGGTGGTATAATTTAGTTCAAGTCTGAAGCCCTGATCATCAGAGGAACTGATGATTCAGTCCCAGTCTGAGGCTGAAGTCCTGAGAGTGGGGACCCACTGGGGTAAGTCTTGGAATCTAAAGGCCCAAGAACCTGAAGCACCAAGGCTGGAGGGCAGGAGAAGATGGACATTCTAGCTCAAGACAGAGACAGAAAATTCTCTCCCCCTCCACTTCTTTGTTTGGTTCAGACCCTCAACAGATTGGATGATGCCTGCCCATTTTGGTGAGGGTGCTCTTCATTACTTAGTCTACTGATTCAAATGCTAAAGTCTCCAGGAAACACCCTCACAGACACCTACAGAAATTGTTTTTATCAGCTATTTGGGTATACCTTAGCCCAGTCAAGTTGGCACATAAAATTAACCATTACAGGGCTGGTTAAGGAGAAAGGACTCTGATAAACAAAGAAGGTTTTAAGTTAAAGTCCTGGAAGGGCTATGCCTTAGAATGAGGGTAAGCCAGTCTTACCTGGATAAAGGCAACGTGCCTGAAGTGTACCTCACTGCCAAAAGGTGAAGTCTTCTTTGGAGAATAGCACCATCATCCAGAGTCTTACAATTTTATAAAGTCTAGCATTCAAAAAAAAAAAAAATCAGTAATGCCAGGAAACAGGACCAAATGATTGAAAATCAAGAGACAAAATAGACCATGGAAGTAAACCTACAGGGGACAAACATACTTGAGTTATTTATTTAGTCACAGCTGTAAATATATATATATATATATATATATAAAATAAATATAATTAGTATGTTCAAGGAATTATATGAAAATATGGAGAATTTCAGAAAAGAATTGGTATTAATAAAAAAGAATTACTTGTGAATCCTAGAATTAAAAAGTATAATAACTAAATTAAGAATCCAATGGATGGGTTTAACAGTATTAGACCTAGCAGCAGAGCTTACTGAACTAGAAGATAGAACAATAGAAAGTATCCAGATTGAAGCACAGAGGAAAAAAGTATGGAATATAGGTAAAAGAATATGAGACATATAGGACATGATGAAAGGTATCATTATGATTGTTGCCGGAGTCCCAGAGGAGGAGAGACAAGGAATGTGGCATGAACCATGTTTGGATACTAGCCAATAATTTCCCCAAACTAATAGAAGACATCATGGTATAGAATCAATAGGATCTATGCATCTGTTGTTCAGTTGCTAAGTCATGTCAGGCTCTTTGCCACCCCATGGACTGCAGCACGGCAGGCTTCCCTGTCCTTCACGATCTCCCAGAGTTTGCTCAAACTCATGTCCATTGAGTCAATGATGCCATCCAACCATTTCATCATCTGTGTTGCCCCCATGAAACTGAATCAGGATAAATACAAGGAAAACCACACTTAGTCAAACCACTGAAAACTAAATGCTAATATAAAAATGTTTAAAATCAGCCAGAGTGAAAAAAGTACATTATCTTCAAATGAGCTACAGTAAAATTGACAGTACAATAAAACTTCCAAATAAACGATGGAAACCAGAGGACAATGGAATTACATCTTTGGAGTGGGAAGAATTACAGCAAACTTAGAATTCTATACCTAATAAAAAATATTCTTTAAAAATTAAGGTAAAACAGTGACATCTTCATAAAAATAAGAACCTACAGAGTTCATTGTCAACAGATGTGCACTAAAAGGAAATAATAGAAGGAATTCTTCAAGTAGAAGTCCAAGAATCTGAGCTAGGGGAATTCTCTGGTGATCCAGTGGTTAGGATGCTACACTTCCACTGCCAAGGACCTGGGTTTCATCCCTGGTTGGGGAACTAAAATACCACAAGCCACATGATGTGGTCAATAAATAGTTTTTTTAAAGTTTCTGTATTAAAAAAAAAAAAAGAAAAAAAAATGAACTTCTAGAAGCCCAGAAATGTAGGAAGGAACTAACAGCACCAGAAAGAAGATATCTAAACTAGTACCAATTGTTCAAAACAAGAATAATAATGATGTTGTTATTGTTTAGTTGCTAAATCATGTCCAACTCTTTGCAACCCCATGGACTGCAGCACACAAGGCTTCCCTGTCCTTCACTATCTCCCAGAGTTTACTCAAACTCACATCTATTGAGTTGGGGCTGTCATCTAACCACCTCATCTTCTGTTGCCCCCCTTTCCTCCTGCCCTCAATTTTTCCTAGCATTAGGGTCTTTTCCAATGAGTCAGCTCTTTGCATCAGGTAGCCAAAGTCCTGGAGCTTCAGCTTCAGCATCAGTTCATCCAATGAATATTCTGGGTTGATTTCCTTTAGGATTGACTGGTTTGATCTCCTTGCAGTCCAAGGGACTCTCAAGAGTCTTCTCCAGCACCACAATTCAGAAAGCATCAATTCTTTGGTGCTTAGCCTTCTTTAAGGCCCAACTCTCACATCAGTAAATGACTACCAGAAAAACCATCATTGTTGTTCAGTCGCCCAGTCGTGTCGACTCTTTGGAACCCCAAGGACAGCAGCACACCAGGCCTCCCCATCCCTCACCATCTCCTGGATTTTTCCCAAGTTCATGTCCATTGCATCAGTGATGCCATCCAGTCATCTCATCCTCTGATGCCCTCTTCTCCTCCTGCCTTCAATCTTTCCCAGCATTAGGGACTTATCTAATGAGTCGACAGTTTGCATCAGATGACCAAAATACTGGAGCTTCAGCTTCAGCATCAGTCCTTCCAATGAGTACTCAGGGTTGATTTTCTTTAGGATTGACTAGTTTGATCTCCTTGCTATCCAAGGTATTCTCAGGAGCTTTGTCCAGCACCACAGTTCAAATAAATTCTTTGGCACTCATAGCTTTGACTATATGCACCTTTGTTGGCAAAGTGATGTTTCTGCTTTTTAATATGCTGTCTAGGTTTGTCATAGCATTTCTTCTAAGGGCAAGCATCTTTTAATTTTGTGGCTGCAGTCAGTCAGTGTCTGCAGTGATTTTGGAGCTCAAGGAAACAAAATCTGTCACTGTTTCCACTTTCCCCCCTTTTATTTGTGATGAATGGATGTGATGTTTAAAAAGCTTTTCATAGAGATGGAACAAACATCCACTGCCACTCAAACATGGCATATACATTCTTGTCTCTGGGCCTATGGTCTCTCCCTTGCTCATTCTCTGAAGCCAAATTTACATCACAACATCTTCAGGAAGAGTTCACTGACACTTCAATTATATCTCTTCTCCCACCCCTCTAACTCAGCACCATGTTGTATGGCTCACTTATTCAAAACCTAAACTGACAACTTTTTGTGCTGCTATTTTTGTTTGTTTTTATTTCACTTTGTGTTTCTTGGTTTCTTCTGTAAATTTAATGTCTTTTCAAAGTGTCTACTATATGTTTTCCATACAGTATGTGCTCAGTAAATACTTGTTGAATAATTAAACCTGTTGAAGAATAAGCTAGTAATGAGTGAGATGACCTTGAGTTTTCTAGGACAGAACCTTCTATCCATGAGTTAATAAACTTTATACTGAGATTTGATAAAGGTAATTACTATAAACATACATAAGAAAAGCTTTAATAACTTCTGAGATGAAAGAATCACAAGGGACAGATTAGATGTTCATCTTCAATCTTTTGAAATTGATTTGATACCTGTTTAATGAAATCTTTCTTGGTATCTCTGTCAAATGTCTATGACTGGTTGGAGTGTATCACAAATACAGTATTTAGTTTTTGTGAGTTGTTGTTCTATTACTAGATGCTAAAGAAATTAAAACCACAGCTCTTGAACTCTTTAAAGAATGTAAAATCTATTAATAATTTGGGGCTAAAACATGTGCACACAACACAATTTGAGATGAAATCCAAAGAAATATTTTAACAGATTAAAGAAAAAAAGTATAGTATAAACGAAAGCTGCAATAGCTAAGGAAACTAAAAATAATAAACGATCACATTTGCGATGTGATTCTTAGGAAAGGCGTGTGAAAAGAGATATGCTCTGGTTTTGAAGGTTAGTTGGAAATATATAGAAGAGAAAGGGCATAGATTTTTCTAAGCATGGAGAAGAACACCCAAAGCAAAGAGTCAAAATAGTAAGTCATGTTCAAGCAACTGTGTACAGACAGGCTTGAAGAATGGAGCGAATATGTGAATCTAGAAAGAGGCAGAGTTGATAGAAGAAATCAAATATGTTTATTTTTGAAATACTGTGGATTCTCTTTGTCTTTTCAACAGAAATAACCTTCACCATCAACAGCCCAGTCTGACCCTTTAGCTGATCTAATGACGATCCCAGCTTTGTAGGCTATTATTTGCAATAATTTCTGCCATATGAGTGTAATGGGGAAAACACATTGCAAAGTGAATTACTTTTGAAATGGATTGCATGCTGACATTTGGGAAATTAGATCCTGAGCACAATGCATCCTGATTATTTGAGGTGCCGTCTCATCCTGAAAAGATAAATTCAGTCCAACAGTTTTTTTTTAAATCTGCAAGTTAAATTAAAGTTCTATCCTTTGGCAAGGTCCTTCTAAAAACTTTTGGTCACTATTCAGATAAATAATCATGAGCAGGGATTGTTATTAGCCTGAACAATCTAATTGGGTCTGAGAAGTCCAGAAATAGCCTCACTCAAACATATCTATTTATTTATATTTTATTATTTTTGGCAGCATCATATTGCTGTTGTGGTGCTCTTCATTGGGGTGCATGGGCTTAGTTGTCCCAAGACATGTGGCATCTCAGTTCTCCTACCAGGGATTGAACTTGTGTCCTGCATTGAAAGGTGGATTCTTAACCACTGGATCATCAGGGAAGTCCCCCCAAATGTATTTTGGGTGAGCCCCTAGCAGCTTCTGCCAGCCTACCCCCATCTTGTGGAGAATTCTGTTGTGCCCCTTCTGTGCACCTAAACGTGTCACTGCCACATATGATCCTGCTCAGTTGGCTTTCTTTCTATTTTCTGGAAAAAGCACAGCCACGCTCTCTAATGAAGAACAAATGGCTCTTCACTTCTCCATTTCCACTCAGCAAATTCCTCTGGTACCACACCAGTCCATCTTGTCATGAACATACATTTGCTTTGGCCCTTCCTCCTCCTCCAAAAAGTTTCTGTGTTGATGGGCTTCTGGGCTGAACCACAATGAGTCCTGAATCTGGGAACACAGCTAGGGAATGAGTTTGACAAAGGCCCTTCTGAGAGCTACCATAAATGTTGCTATTTGAAAGCAGAAGCCTCCCTTTTTTACTGAACATCTTCAAATAGAACAATGTGATGAGAGGATGTGAAGATGGGCAGAGAGAAAAACAAGGCCTACAAGAAGATTAGAGAATGAATCTGGAAATTAACTAGGAGTTCTAGAGAGGAATTAAGGATATGAATGCAAAAGTTCAATTCAGTTGCTCAGTCATGTCTCACTCTTTGCGACCCCATAGACTGTAGCACATCAGGCCTCCCTGTCCATCACCAACTCCCAGAGTTTACTCAAACTCACGTCCATTGAGTCGGTGATGCCATCCAATCATCTCATCCTCTGTCGTCCCCTTCTCCTCCTGTCTTCAATCTTTCCCAGCATCAGGGTCTTTTCAAATGAGTTAGTTCTTTGCATCAGGTGGACAAAGTATTGGAGTTTCAGCTTCAACATTAGTCCTTTCAATGAACATTCAGGACTGATTTCCTTTAGGATGGACTGGTTGGATCGCCTTGCCATTCAAGGGACTCTCAAATCTTCTCCAACACCATAGCTCAAAAGTAGCAATTTTTCGGCACTCAGCTTTCTTTACAGTCCAACTCTCACATCCATACACGACTACTGGAAAAACCATAGCTTTAACTACATGGACCTTTGATGGCAAAGTAATGTCCCTGCTTTTTAATATGCTGTCTAGGTTGGTCATAACTTTTCTTCCAAGGAGCAAGCATCTTTTAATTTCATGACTGCAGTCACCATCTGCAGTGATTTTGAAACCTCCCCAAATAAAGTCTCTCACTTTTTCCACTGTTTCCCCATTTGCCATGAAGTGATGGGACCAGACGCCATTATCTTAGTTTTCTGAATGTTGAGTTTTAAGCCAACTTTTTCACTCTCCTCTTTCACTTTCATCAAGAGGCTCTTTAGTTCTTCTTCACTTTCTGCCATAAGGGTGGTGTCATCTGCATATCTGAGGTTATTGATATTTCTTTGGCATTGCCTTTCTTTGGGATTGGAATGAAAGCTGCCCTTTTCCTGCCCTGTGGCCACTACCGAGTTTTCCAAATTTGTTGGCATATTGAGTGTTCTACTTTCACAGCATCATCTTTTAGGATTTGAAATAGCTCAACTGGGATTTCATCACCTCCACCAGCTTTGTTCGCAGTGATGCTTCCTAAGGCCCACTTAACTTCGAATTCCAGGATGTCTGGCTCTAGGTGAGGGATCACACCATCGTGATTATCTGGGTCATGAAGATCTTTTTTGTATAGTTCTTCTGTGTATTCTTGCCACCTCTTCGTAATATCTTCTGCTTCTGTTAGGTCCATACCATTTCTGTCCTTTATTGTGCCCATCTTTGCATGAAATTTTCCCTTGGTGTCTCTAGTTTTCTTGAAGAGATCTCTAGACTTTCCCATTCTATTGTTTTCCTCTATTTCTTTGCACTGATCACTGAGGAAGGTTTTCTTATATCTCCTTGTCATTCTTTGGAACTCTGCATTCAAATGTGTATATCTTTCCTTTTCTCCTTTGTCTTTAGCTTCTCTTCTATTCACAGCTATTTGTAAGGCCTCCTCAGACAACCATTTTGCTTTTTTGCATTTCTTTTTCTTAGGGATGGTCTTGATCCCTGCCTCCTGTACAATGTCACGAAACTCCGTCTGTAGTTTTTTAGGCATTCTATCAGATCTAATTCTTTGAATCTATTTGTCACTTCCACTGTATAATTGTAAGGGATTTGATTTAAGTCATACCTGAATGGTCTAGTGGTGTTCCCTACTTTCATCAACTTAAGTGTGAATTTGGCAATAAGGAATTCATGATCTGAGCCACAGTCAGCTCCCAGTCTTGTTTTTGCTGACTGTATAGAACTTCTCCATCTTTGGCTGCAAAGAATGCAATAGTGGAAGGTTAATAATTTCTACATAAGTGAAATTAGATTGCTATTTTGATGATTAAATTGATCTAAGCATGCATATAACCATGGATTTTCATATAAAATATTAGCTCTTCTTCACAAACCTGTACATGGAGTCAGAGAGACCAGAGTTTGAATCCTGGCTTTATTGCTTACTAGATTAATGATCTTGGTTCTATTATTTAATCTCTCTAAACCTTCATATTTTTCTTTATAAAATGAGAATGCTAAGAGTATCTACCTCAATATGTTAATGTGAGGGTAAAAAAGCTAATAGTTATAAAGAACTTAGCACTTTGCCTAGCATGCAACTAGCACAAAATAAATGTTAACTTTTATTATTTTTGAAATTTATGTAAGTCTAATATCTCTAATCAAATTGGTTTATATTCACTAGGAGGAGTGCCTAATTAAAAGAATCTTACACTGAGTCTTTGGGGATGGCAAATTATCACCCTCTGACTGATTTTTTTGTATTTTCATTGGGTTGGCTTAAATGAAGTTGCACCTATAAATATAAATATGCCTCTGATACCACTGAGCAAGGTGTTTTCTTTTTTCTTTTCAGAAAGCTAGGCAAATATTTAATAGTTAATAGACTTTGCAATTTTCCCAAAGCAGATTAAGTGAATACCCCTAACACTAATTCTAATAGTTAGTTTATTTTCATTACAATACTGCAATTTTATAGATCAGGAAACTGTATCAGAGAAAGAGTGAAGTTATTGCCTGCTGGACACATCCACTTGACCATTTTCCAGGTGTCTCATGCCAAAGTTTGGTGCAAAACTAAACTTATTATTTAAGCCCACACATTTCCTCTTTTTATATATTTTTTCTCAGTTAATGTCACCACCATCCAGACCCAAGCCAGAAATCTGAGTCATCTCAGCCTTCTCCTTCCCCCTCATGCCTCATTACACCAAGTTTTGCAGAGTTTTACCTAATATTTTTTGAACCTGACCTCTTCTCTATTCTTACCACCAGTGCTTTCATTCAAGCTTCCACTACGTCTCACTCAAACTACTGCAATTTTCTTCTAACTGATCTGACACTAGCCATGCTGCCTTCATGACAATTTTCTACACAGCTGCCAAGATGATGTATCTAAAACACAAAACTGATCATGTCAATTCCAAGCTTAAATTTCAATGATTCCTTACTGCCTTAATGAAGCCCAGGTTTCTTAGTATGACCCTCATGATCCCAAAGCACACCTCTATCTTAGTCCTAACCAAGTTCAATTAAAATGAAGTATGTATACACTGATCTCCCCTTTTAGACTCTGGCCTCTTTAAAGGTAGAGACAAAGTCTTCTCTTTTCTTTCTTTCTTTTTTTTTTTTAAATTAACTAATTAATTTATTTAACTTTACAACATTGTATTGGTTTTGCCATACATTGACTTGAATCCGCCATGGGTGTACATGTGTTCCCCATTCTGAACCCCTCTCCCACCTTCCTCCCCATCCCATCCCTCTGGGTCATCCCAGTGCACCAGCCCCGAGCACCCTGTCTCATACATTGAACCTGGACTGGCGATTCATTTCACATATGATAATTTACATGTTTCAATGCCATTCTCCCATATCATCCCACCCTTGCCCTCTTCCACAGAGTCCAAAAGACTGTTCAATACGTCTGTGTCTCTCTTGCTGTCTCGCATACAGGGTTATCATTACCATCTTTCTAAATTGCATATATATGCGTTAGTATACTGTATTGGTCTTTATCTTTCTGGCTTACTTCACTCAATATAATAGGCTCCAGTTTCATCCACCTCATTAGAACTGATTTAAATGTATTCTTTTTAATGGCTGAGTAATATTCCATGGTGTATATGTACAACAGCTTTCTTATCCATTTGTCTGCCGATGGACATCTAGGTTGCTTCCATGTCCTGGCTATTATAAACAATGCTTCAATGAACACTGGGGTACATGTGTCTCTTTCAATTCTGGTTTCCTCAGTGTGGATGCCCAGCAGTGGGATTGCTGGGTCATATGGCAGGTCTATTTCCAGTTTTTTAAGGAATCTCCACACTGTTCTCCATAGTGGCTGTACTAGTTTGCATTCCCACCAACAGTGTAAGAGGGTTCCCTTTTCTCCACACCCTCTCCAGCATTTATTGCTTGTAGACTTTTGGATAGCAGCCATTCTGACTGGCATGTAATGGTACCTCATTGTGGTTTTGATTTGAATTTCTCTGATAATGAGTGATGTTGAACGTCTTTTCATGTGGTTGTTAGCCATCTGTATGTCTTCTTTGGAGAAATGTCTGTTTAGTTATTTGGCCCACTTTTTGATTGGGTCTTTCATGTTTCTGGGCTTGAGCTGCAGGAGTTGCTTGTATATTTTTGAGATTAATTCTTTGTCCATTGCTTCATTTGTTATTATTTTCTCCCATTCTGAAGGCTGTCTTTTCACCTTGCTTATAGTTTCCTTTGTTGTGCAGAAGCTTTTAAGTTTAATTAGGTCCCATTTGTTTATTTTTGCTTTTATTTCCAATATTCTGGGAGGTGGGTCATAGAGGATCCTGCTGTGGTTTATGTGGAGAATGTTTTGCCTATGTTTTCTTCTAGGAGTTTTATAGTTTCTGGTCTTACATTTAGATCTTTAATCCATTTTGAGTTTATTTCTGTATATGGTGTTAGGAAGTGTTCTAGTTTCATTCTTTTACAAGTGGTTGACCACGTTTCCCAGCACCACTTGTTAAAGAGATTGTCTTTTCTCCATTGTATATTCTTGCCTCCCTTGTCAAAGATAAGTTGTCCATAGGTGTGTGCATTTATCTCTGGGCTTTCTATTTTGTTCCATTGATCTATATTTCTGTCTTTATGCCAGGACCACACTGTCTTGATGACTGTGGCTTTGTAGTAGAGACTGAAGTCAAGCAGGTTGATTCCTCCAGTTCCATTCTTCTTTCTCAAGATTGCTTTGGCTTTTCGAGATTTTTTGTATTTCCATACAAATTGTGAAATTATTTGTTCTAGCTCTGTGAAAAATACCGTTGGTAGCTTGATAGGGATTGCATTGAATCTACAGATTGCTTTGGGTAGTATACTAATTTTCACTATATTGATTCTTCTGATCCATGAACATTGTATATTTTCCATCTATTTGTGTCCTCTTTGATTTCTTTCATCAGTGTTTTATAGTTTTCTATATATAGGTCTTTTGTTTCTTTAGGTAGATTTATTCCTAAGTATTTTATTCTTTTCGTTGCAATGGTGAATGGAATTGTTTCCTTAATTTCTCTTTCTGTTTTCTCATTGTTAGTGCTTAGGAATGCAAGGGATTTCTGTGTGTTAATTTTATATCCTGCAACTTTACTCATTTATTGATTAGCTCTAGTAATTTTCTGGTGGAGTCTTTAGGGTTTTCTATGTAGAGAATCAGAGACAACGTCTTTTCATCTTTGTATCTGAGCATCTAGCAGCATCAGTAAAAAAAATTGTTCAACTCAAATGAAATGGTGATTTCAGGTTTGAAGTCATGTGGATCAGCTGATACTTTTTAAAGTGACTTTTATATTTTAAAAATGAGATGTAACTCATGTACCATAAAATTTACCATTTTAATATATTCGGTGGTTTTTGCTATATTCATAGTTGTATAACCAATATGACTATCTAATTCCAGAACATTTTTTATCACCTGAAAAAGAAACTCTTTACCCATTAATGGCCTCTTTCTATTATTCCTTCTTCCTCATCAAGAAAGTGAAAAGATATTCCACAGGATGGGAGAAAATATTTGCAAACCATATATCTTGTAAAGGACTATTATCCAGACTACTTAAAGAACTCTTACAATTTAACAATAAAAAGACAAACAACCCCATTAAAGAATAAGGAAAGGATGAGAATAACTATTTCTCTGAAGGAAATATACAAATGGCCAATAAGCACATGAAAATATGTTCAACATCATTAGTCATCAGGGAAATGCAAATTAAAACTAGAATCAAGGGAATTCCCTGGTGGTCCAGTGGTTAAGAATCCACCTTCCAAAGCAGGGAATGCATGTTCGAGCTCGGATCTGGGAACTAAGATCCCACATGCCATAGGGCAACTAAGCCTATGCACCACAATTATTGGGCCCATGCACTCTGGAGCCTGTGCACCATGCCAAAGATCCTGTGTGATGCAACTAAGACCCAACATAGCCAAAAAAAGTAAAACTAAAAATAAATAAATATTTTTAAAAAACTACAATGAAATACCACTTTACACCCAACAAAATAGCTATAATCAAAAGAACAGATAACAGAAAGCATTGGAAAGGATATAGAGAAACTAGAATCTGTATATATTGCTTGTAGGAATGTAAAATGGTACAGTTGCTTTGGAAAATAGTTTGGTAATTTCTGAAAAAGTTAAAAATGGTACACACAGTGGAATATTACTCAGCCATTAAAAAGAATGAAATAATGCCATTTCCAGCAACATGGATGGACCTGGAGATTATTATATTAAGTGAAGTAAGTCAGACAGAGAAAGACAAACAGATGATATTACTTAGACTTGGAATTTAAAAAAAGAGATACAAATGAACTTATTTACAAAACAGAAACAGACTCACACACAGACTTAGAGAACAAACTTATGCTTATCCTAGGGGCTTCCTTGGTAGCTCAGTCATAAAGAATTTTCCTGCCGATGTGGGAGATGCAGGTTTGATCCCTGGGTGGGGAAGGTCCCCTGGAGAAGGAAATGGCGACCCACTCTAGTATTCTTGCCTGGGAAATCCCATGGACAGAAGAACCTGGCAGATTATATAGTCCACGGGGTCACAAATAGTCAGACATGACTTAGCAACTAAACAACAACCACCCTGAGGGGCGAGTAGGGGAAAGGGATAGACTGGGAGTTTGGGATTGACATGTACACACTACTATATTTAAAATAGATCACCAAGAAGGACCTACTGTATACCACAGGGAGTTCTGCTAAATATTCTGCAATAACTTAAATGGGAAAAGAATTTGAAAAAGGATACTTGTGTATGTATAACTGAATCACTTTACTGTACACCTGAAACTAACACAACACTGTTATTCAACTATAATCCAACATAAAATAAAAATAAATAAAGAGAAACAAAACCAGAGAAACATCCTCTCCCCCCAAAAAAAGTTAAAAATAGAGTTACCATATGATTCAGGAATTCTACTCCTAGGTATATACCGAAGAAAATTGAAAATGTATATTTGCACAAAAACATGTCTATAAATATTCATAGCAGCATTATTCATAATAGCTCCAAAGTGGAAGCAACTCAAATAGCCATAAAATGATGAATAGATAAATAAAATGTGATATAGCCAAACAATGGAATGTTATTCAGCTACTTAAAAAGGAATGGAGTATTGACACATGCTACAATATGGATGAACCTCAAAACATTATATGAAAGAAGCTATACATGAAAGACTACATATTGAAAGATTTCATTTATATGAAATATCCAGAAAAAGCAAATCTATATAGAAAGAAATAGATTAGTAGTTACCTAGAGCAGAAGGGAAAGAGAGGAAATGGGGAGTGACTGCTAATGGGTAAACAGTTTCTTTTTGGAGTGATGAAATGTTCTAAAGTCTATGGTGGTGATGGTTGCTCAACTCTGTGAATTTACTAAAACCCACTGAATTATTAAAAGGATGAATCTGGGGGCTTCCCTGGTGGCTCAGTGGTAAAGAAGCCAATGTAGGAGACACAGGTTCAATCCCTGATCCAGGAAGATCCTACATGCTGTGGAGCAACTAAGCCCATGTGCCTCAACTATTAAGCCTGTGCTCTAGAGCCCAGGAGCCACAACTTCTGAGCCCACATGCCACAACTACTATGCACCCTAGAGCCCTAGCTCTGCAACAAGAGAAGCCTCTGCAATGAGAAGCCTGTACACCACAACTAGAGAGTAGTCCTCCGCTCACCACTAGTAGAGAAAAGCCTGTGCAACAGCAAAGACCCAGTACAGCCAAAAATAAACAAATAAAAATTATCTATTAAAAAAGGATGAATTTGATGGTATGTGAATTACAGTTCAACAAAATATTTTTATTTTAAAAAAAGGCCAATAAAGGGGGGAGGGAAAGGAACTTAAACACTAAATTGGCCATTTACATGTAAAAAGATAAAAGAAAAATAAAACAGATGGCTAGCCTGTATTTCCTGTCTTAAGAAAGGCTAAACTGAGGATCTGATCAGGTCAGCAGGAATTATTACTATGATAAACTGCTTGGAGCAAGAGAAAAGAAAGGGAATTTAAATATCCTTTAAAAAAAAATGATAATATAGGTCAAGGAGGCAGAGGAGGAATTTGACATTTTCAAGTTCATCCCACAATTCAGGTTTGAACAATTGTTTCCAATTCAGGCTGCGAAGGCACTCTTGGAAACAGCTATCTAGTCCTGCCTGTTCTGATCAAGGTCTTGAAAGCATAACTGAAAAGTGCTGGCACAGTTTATCCCAGTCTAAGGCTTGGTTATGATGCCAAATTTAGCCTCTGGCAATTTCTTTCTGTTGAGAATCCCTGGGGACTCATTTGACCTCCTTTTGGAGAGCTGCAAGGGAATTTGCTTCTGGACGGTGGCCTGGCAAGCGAGGAGTGGCTCAGCCGGCTGCCTAATCTTCTATTAAATTAATGATCAAGTGTACCTGGGCACCTTCACTGGAAGATCAGTTCTTTATGTGTGGGGGTTGGACTAGGAGTTTTCCAGATAACCCGAGATAATTGCCAGCATTAAATATTATAATCACCTTGAGAGGAATTCTTTTAGAATGTACTATATACATTTCTGCCTTTTTGTACTTAGGCTTCTTTTTTCCAACTGATATTGAAAGTATTACATGCCATGAGCTTCCCTGGTGGCTCTGTGGTAAAGAATCCTCCTGTCAGTGCAGGAGACATGGGTTCGATCCCTAGACCTGGAAGATCCCCTGGAGAAGGAAATGGTAACCCACTCCAGTATTCTTGCCTGGGAATCCCATGGACAGAGGAGATTGATGGGTTACAGTCCATAGGGTCACAAATTAACAAAACAGGAAATGTGGAAAATAGAATACTATTCTCCTTCACTAGAATTAACCACTGCTAATAGCTGGGTGTGTATTCTTTCAGACTATTTTTAGATTTGTTTATAAGCATTGATACACACACATACATACAACTTACACGTACAACTGACACTCAAAGCAGGTTTTTTAAAAACTTAAAAAAAAAAACCACACAAATGGGGGACTTCCCTGTGGTCCAGGGGTTAGGACTCTACCTTCCAATGCAGGGGACATGGGTTCAATCCCTGCATGGGAACTAGATTTAACATGCTGCAGGGCAACTAAGCCTGTGCATGATAACTTGAGAGAAGCCCGCACAACCCAACAAAAGATCCCAGTGAAAGATCCCAGGAGCCACCCTAAGACCCAATGTGGCCAAATAAATAAATATTAAAAAAAAAAAAAAAGAAAAAAAACCACAAATGGGATCATACTCTACCTCTTGGTTTGTCACTTGCTATTCCTTTTAATACTTCCTGGAGATATGTCAGTACAAGTAAATCTACCTTATTCTTTTTTTTTTTTTCTTATTCTCTTTTATGCCTGCACAACATTCCATGGAGTGTTTATACTGTAATTTATTTAACCATTCCCTATTGATGCATATTTCCTACATTTTCTCATTATGATTTCTAAATATGAACTCATACATGTACATCTTTGTGTATATGTGAGATACTTGGGGCACAGATCCTAGGAAGGAGGATTAATTAGATTTTTGATACATCTGGAAATTATTTTTACAACTTTTTACTTTGAAATAATTTCAAACTCACTGAAAAGTTGCAAGGATAACATCATGAACTTCCCTGTTCACCTTGATTCCCCAATTGTTATCATTTCATTACATTTGCTTCTTCTCTTCTGTTTCCCCACCCTACATACATATTATATACATGAGGTTTTTTTTTTTTTTTTTTTTTTCTTGAACCATTTGAGGCATCTGATCCATTGTGGACATGAAGCCCTAACCTCTAAATACTTCAGTGTACATTTCCTAAAAACAAGAACATGCTCCTATAGAACTTTAACACAAGCATCCAAATTAGAACACAGATATATAAAACTTTGAGTTCACACAAATTTCTCCAATCCAAAATTACGGAGTTCATTATGGGCTTCTCACTTTCCATGTTTGCAGCTCCCTCCTCCAAAAGAGAGAAACCTGCTCTCACCATTCTCCTTTATTTCCTTGTTTGCCCAACAGCACTGGATAAAATAAAAAGGTACCTTGCAGGCTGCAGTCTCTTCAGTCCTTGACCCTGACTGTGCCAGTTTCTGGGAAGGTGAAGAATTAATTTATTTTTGAATATTGCGATATAAGAAATATATCTTTTTGTTTGTTAGTTTAACGGATAACCAGGGGCTTCCCTGGTGGCTCAGTGATAATCTGCTTGTCAATGCAGAAGACATGGGTTTGATCCCTGATGTGGGAAAATCCCACACGCAATGGAGCAACTAAGTCCCTGTGCCACAACTATTGAGCCTGTGCTCTAGAGCCTGGGAGCCGCAGCTACTGAGCCCACTCACAGCAACTACTGAAGCCCCTGGAGCCCATGCTTCACCATAAGAGAAGCCATGGCAATAAGTAGCCTGTGCACCTCAACTAGAGAGTAGCCCCTGCACTCTGCAAGCAGAGAAAAGTCAGAGCAACAATGAAGGCCCAGGACAGCCAAAAACAAACAAATAAATAATTTTTAAAAATGGATAATCAATTGTCTAAACACCTATTTTCAATTATTTTGAAATGTCCCCCACATATGGTTGTATCAGGATTTGATGATCTATTCCCTTTCATTAATCTATTTTTTATAACTTTTTTGGGGGGCTATGCCATGTGGTATGTGGGATCTTAGTTCCCTGACCAGGGATGGGAAACTGTGACCTCTGCATTGGGAGTGCAGAGTCTTAACTATTGGGCCACCAGGGAATCCATCATTAAGCTATTTTTTAAAATTTGTGATCCATTGCCACACTTTAATTTATGTGATTACATATTTTGATGTCTGGCAGGAAGAGGCCTCTCATTACACTTAAAAAAATACCTAGCTATTCTTAAGTGTGCATTCTTCCAGATGAATTTTAGAATTAGCATGTCAGTTTCATTAAAAATCCTATTATAAATCTGATTGGAATTGCCCTGATTTAGTAAGTAATTTGGGTAAAATGGCATCTTTACAATATCATGAATCTTCCCATCTGGTCACATGGTATGTCTTTTCATTTGTGCAGTTTAAAATTTTCCTTCAGTGGATATTTGTAGTTTTCTTTACAAGAGTATTGCACATACAGTTTTTTCCTAGGTTTAAAAAACTTTTTGGTGGCCGTTATTAGGGAGAGCATCTTATTTTCTATGTGTTTTGTACACTGTACAGATTATGCTACATATACAATTTTGTACCCTGTTTTTTTTTTAAATTATTTTAAAACTATTTATTTATTTGGTTGCACTGGGTCTTAGTTGTGGCACACAATTGTATCTTCGTTGGGGCATGAAGAATCTTTACCTGCTGCATGTGAACTCTTAGTTGTGGCTTGTGGGATCCAGCTCCCTGACTTTTTGGACATGATTAGAAAGTAACAAAGGGCTTCCCAGGTAACTTAGTGATAAAGAATCCTCCTGCCATGCAGGAGACATGGATTCAATACCTGGTTTGGGAAGATCCCCTGGAGAAGGAAATGGCAACCCACTCCAGTATTCTTGCCTGTAAAATCCCATGGGGCCTGTTGGGCTACAGTCCATGGGGTCACAAAGAGTCGAACACGACTTTGCAACTAAACAACAACACACAACAACAGCAGAAAGTAACAAAACTGTGAACAAACAAATGGCAGTGTCATAATTTGAGTTAATGCAGTGAGAATCTGCATGGGGACAAAAGTCATGCAAGACTGACCATGGAAGGCCATTATCTCCTTAAACTGGCAACTTCTGGCCTTGCATGCTTACTCTGTGGTGTTCCTCTACACACTTGACTTTTTAAAAATATTTATTTACGTATTTATTTGGCTGTATCGGGTCTTAGTTGTGGCATGTGGGATCTTTGCTATATCATGCAGGATCTGTCCTTGTGATGCCCGAACTCTCTAGTTGCAGCACACGAGCTCAGTAGTTGCCGTGTGGAGGCTTCATTGCTCCAAGGCATGTGGGATCTTAGTTCCCCAACCAGGGTTCGCACCCGCATCCCCTGCATTGCAAGGGGGATTCTTAACCACTAGAGCACCAGGCAAGTCCTACACACTTCACTTCTTTGCATTTCTCAACGTGATATAAAATCTCTCACATCTTCAGAACTTGACTATGCGCCTTGTGGAACTGTTTACATAAAGTTGAGTGCTGCATAACTCTGAGAAAGGCTGTATACTGAATATAATCTAATTTTCTTGATTACTCAGGACTCATACAGACTCAGATTTTAAATTTTTCTTCCCCAAGCCCTATGGAGGTACATGGAACCCTTTTACCCTGTGTTAAAGGCACTAAATTGCTATGCTTTTTGATCATTAAGTCGATATTTATGCCTCTTTTCATCTCTACCCTGCTTACAGACCTTCAGCCTTCTCTTCTCACTGCTATCTGCGTGTCTACATGGGATAGTTTCTCCTCCCTCTTCTAGTTTACTGCTTTTAATTTTTTATGAGTTTGGAAACCAGATTGCCAGGTCGCTTAGAATCGAATCCAAGTAAAAATTAATAGCCTCTGAGAAAGGGCTTCGATAAATCCCTAGGAGTAATGGGCATGATCTCTAGGGCACGGACTTCGGTGAGCTCTAGTTTGTTTTTGCAGAGGTCTTTTTCCATCTGCTTTATTTCCCTGGTTCCTTGCTGTACTTCAGATAGATGAGATTGTCAGAGAGCAGAGTTTCACACAAATGAAGTTGCTTTACAATCACCAATTTGGTAGCATAACGTTAAAATGCCCCCTTTCCTTTTCCTCTGCTGAACTCTGATTCTTTACTCCCTTCTGTTCTTTTCATTGTGTGTGTCAGTTGACTAAACCTAGAGAAATTGTTTCTGGAGTTTCAGGTCCAGTCAAAACCTTCATTTCCCTTGCCTTTTCTGTCTCCCACCTCTTTTCAATAATTAAAACATCTCCGCATTTCACATCAACAAAACTATAATTCCCTTATATTAGAAAATCATTTCCTTGGTACAAATGAGCTTACTTACAAAACAGAAACAGAGTCACAGACGTAGAAAACAAACTTATGGTTACCGAGTGGGAAAAGACGTGAGGGAGAAAGGAGTAAATTGGGATATTGTGACTGACATATACACACTACTTCATATAAACAGATAATTAATAAGAACGTGTTGTACAGAACAGGGAACTCTACTCAGTACTATGTGATGACCTATATGGGAAAATAATTTGAGAAAGAGTGGATATATGTATAACTGACTCACTTTGTTGTACAGTGGAAACTAACACAATATTGTAAATCAACTATACTCCAAAAGAAATCATTAAAAATAATTTATCTAAGACCTCTTTTGATTAAAAAGAAATTGTGTATTCCATTATATGAAGAAAACATTGACAACTTACACAACTCTACTGCATTCTTACCTTTTTTCTTAGTCATAACTCATTGATAAGGGCTGTGGTACTAAACCATGATTGTGTGATCATTCTCTTTACACCAGTCATTCTCCCTTGGCTACTGATGGTCTCTCTTAATATTTAACTAACTTGCAACTACTTAGGTGCTTTGGATGTGGCAGGTTCAATAAAACCCACACAATACTGGAGAATCAACTACAATTTCATGTCTTATTAGTAGGGGGTCAGTGGCATCATCTTTGTGTTTGGGCACAATAAATACCCTCAATGATGACAGTTTTGTGATTTCTTTAGCGTGGTGTCCTTAAAAAAAATGTTTCAACTATGAGTTCAAAATGGGTGGTCATCAATGTTCACTGTTTTAACTCTGGATCAACTCAAACTTTCTTATACAGTGTGATTCCTCAGTCATTTTTCAATACATTGAATTGTGACATTCATGTATTTGCAGGTGAATGAACATTTTAAGCTCTTACACAGTGGAACAGCCTACCAATCAAGAGTTTATTTCCAGTAGCAGCATCATTTTCAATATTTGTTTATGCAATTATTTGAACATTTTATTGCATCTTTATCACTATTTATAAATACAAGTAGAAAATGGAAACACTGATACCAGTAATAAGAAGCATGCATGTCGTTCAGTCGTGTCCAACTATTTGTGACCCCATGGACTGTAGCCTGCCAAGCTCCTCTGTCCAAGGGGATTCTCCAGGCAAGAATACTGGAGTGGGTTGCCATGCCCTCCTCCAGGGGGTGGGGTCAAACCCAGGTCTCCCGCCTTGCAGGTGGATTCTTTACCATCTGAGCCACCAGGGAAGTCCAAGAATACTGGAGTGGGTAGCCTATCCCTTCTCCAGGGGATCTTCCCGACACAGGAACTGAACCAGGGTCTCCTGCATTGCAAGTGTATTCTTTACCAGGCGAGCTACCAGGGAAGCCTCCCAATTAAGAAGATATATTTCCTTAATGTAATACAATTGAGCAAAGGTGGAGTCATTAGCCACATATAAAGCACTATCCTTGGTCAGGTAGACGTTAGGACAAAATTAGAAAATATACTATATGCTGGAAATACTTTATCAAAGATCATATCTTAAACATGAGCTGCAAATAGCAACTGAATACTATTTTCAGCTCTTTGGAGGGAAATGTTCTTGTAATATACATGTATTTAATTTTTTCATAATTGATTTTTGTATATGTTAACAGGATTGTATTAAGAAATTGGGTAGGAATGGGGAAGAAATAAAATAGGGGTTCACTCTTGAGAGTTCCAAGTGGAACTTACACTCCTTTTTCCTTCCCAGTGTCTTTTGTCGAATTTACATTACCAATACTAAGTACCTTCAAGCTCTGTAGAGAAGGAAGAGGTCTGTGCCTAAAACACAAACAGATGTGCTTTCAGCCTGTTGCTTCTGTGTCCTTTGCTGACTTCCCTTTCCCCAATTAAAGGCATTCCTCAAGGTTCAACCATAAACTAGGGTGTCTGATTTTATTTTAAAAATTTTTTATTGTTTATTTTTTATATTTATTTTTAATTGAAGGATAATTGCTTTACAATACTGTGTTAGCTTCTGCCATACCTCAACATGAATCAGTTGTAAGTATACGTATGTCCCCTTCCTCTTGAACCTCCTTCCCACCTGGGTGTCTAATTTTAAATGGTAAAGGTATTTTCAGAGTTTCGAGTTGTAACAAACTGAAAGGGCATGGTGGACTTTCCTGGTGGTCCAGTGATGAAGGATCTGGCTGCCAGTGCAGAGGACAAGGGTTTGATTCCCGGTCTAGGAAGATTCCCCGTACTGCAGGACAACGAAGGCTGTGCACCCTAGAGACTGTGCCCTGCAGCGGCAGCACTCTGCAACTAGAGAGGAGCCCCTGCTCATCACAACTAGAGAAAGCCTGCGCGCAACAACAAAGACCCAGTGCAGCCCAAAACAAAGAAATAAACAAAATCATAAAAATAAAAAGGGCACAGCAGTAACAAGAGGGTTCTTTGAGGAAGTTTGGTTGAAAGGTCAACTAGATCCAGAGCCGTGTCCTCAGTTCTGTAGGGCCACAAATTCTAGCCTGTCCATAACATAGAGTGGACTGGACTCTGTGTTATGGGTGGACTCTAGGTCAAAGGGTGATTAAAGCTAAATATAAAATCATGAGAAATTATATTTTCCACAGGGCCAATTTTTAATTTTAATATGCAAAATTGTACATGGATTAGAATGCTTTTGGTGGTAAGAGCAGTATTTTCATCCTCTCCTTTTTACAGATCTTGATTATTTAATAAATTTACTTCACAAACATGTATTTAGCATCTATATGAGATAGATGCCACATGAGATAGCTGCTGAATAAATATATATACATAATTAGTATACACACACACATATATATATATACACACATTAATTCTGAGGTAGCATGCTCTATTAATTGTAATGAAAACTTTCCTTTTCATTTTTTATTCAAATATTCTAGATCCATATTTTAATTTGGATTTTGTCACTTACTGTGGGATCTGGGGCAAACCATTTTGAGTCACACTGTTTTCCTCTAGTAAAACGGGCATAATAACTCCAATCCTCTGAAGTTTTCATGAGGATTAGAGCAAATAAAATAACATGTGAAATATCTAGGCACAGGCCTGTTACATTGAATGATAACAGTCCACAGAGACTTTCTATGGATCAGGTACTTCTACCTGTATCAACTTAAGCCTCACATCAACGCTATAAAGTAGGTGTCGTTTTTAAAGCCCAATTCACAGGTGAATATCTTGAAATCTAGAAATGCAGAATAACTTGCTTATGGTCACGCATTTAGTATTAGGTTGGCCAAAAGGTTCATTCAGGTTTTTCAATACATCTTACAGAAAAACCAGAATGAATTTATTGGTCAACCCAATAGACTGTTGAGTTAGGATTTGAGTGCAGTCAGTCTGGGTCCAGGGTCCATGCTCTTATACACCTGTGCTCTATTTCCTCTCCTGAGTATTCATTATCTTCCCCTTCCTCACCTAAATTCCAACTCTCTACAGACTATGTCCACTTGGGTGACTTTCCATTATCTTAAATCAGGAATTTCCACCTGGAGCCTACAGGGTGGGTTTCAATCAATATATTCAACTTGTAATTAATTGGACTTCATATATAAATGATGGACATGTGGTTCAAACAAGCATAGCCATGGAGGAATTTCAACAAACGTCCTGGAATCCAAGGATGGGGTGTGACGAATCCATGAGCTCAAATGTATTTGAGCAATGTCTGTTTTTCGGGCTCATGGGTTAGGAAAAACATCAGTTAACAGTATCCATAGCTTCAGCTACTAGGGAGAGATTGACTTGATCCTTTGGATGTAAAGTACAAACTTTCCAAAAAGGGCCTTAAAGTGCCCAGCTGGCATCAAGAGCTCTCTGGCAGTCAATTCCAAGGGTGTCCATTACAAATCGTATAACATGTCTAAGTACAAATACATTTTTTTCCTCTGAAAAAAGGATCCATTGATTCTGTCAGATTCTCAAAAGAAGTGATTTGTAACTCAAAAGCAGTAAAAAACTACTACAAACACAAAGTATGCCAAAACCATCTCTTTCTTCTCCTATACACCAGTCCTTCTGCCTCCTCTGCTTCTGTCACAGGGAGCAGTCTTCTAGACAGTCTTGTCACCATGTTGTATTTTGATTTCTCACTGTTCTTTACTGTCTGTGTTCAGTTATTCAGAAATAATAGTAGTAGTGCTCAGTCGCTCCATTGTGTCTGACTCTGTGTGGCCCCATGGACTGTAGCCCACCTGGCTGCTCTGTGCATAGAATTTTCCTGGCGAGAATATTGGAGTGGGGTGCCATTCCCTTTACTCCACGGGATCTTCCCGACCCAGGAATTGAACCCGCATCTCCTGCACTGGTAGGTGGATCCTTTGCCACTAGTGCCACCTGGGAAGCCCTCAGTCATTCAGAAAGGTCTGTTAATTCTTCCCATGCAATGGCTGTTGGAATTGTTCCTTTCCATCTTTACTGCCACAATTCTTGACTATAGCTGTCCTCTTATTTACCTTCTTAAAAGATATTAATAGCTCCTCTTAACCAAATGATTATTACTGGTCCCTCCCTGCTCAGGTCTACTTTATTAGATTATTTTTAAAAGATATTTATTTATTTGACTATGCCAGGTCATAGGTGTGGCATGCAGGATCTTTCATCTTTATTGCGGCATGTGATTTCTTAGTTGTGACGTGCAGGCTTTCTTTAGTTGTGGGACCCATGGGGGCTTCTTTAGTTGCAGTGCATCTGCTTAGTTGCCCCAAGGTGTGGGATCTTAGTCTCCCCCCTGCAACCAGGGATTGAATTCGTGTCCCCAGCAATGGAAAGTGAATTCTTTAACAGTGGACCACCAGGGAAGTCCCTGGTTCACATTTAAAAAAATACTGTATTCTGTGTTCTCATTCGCATCTTATATCCTGAGGTTAACTGATAAAGGACAAAGTGTATGTTTGGGTTCAGACTGGGGCTCTGCCAGCCATTCAGTGTGACCTTGAGTTAACTAACTTCTCAGAGCCTCTCCATCCCCCTTATCTAGAAAAGTGAGATAATAATACTCACCTGATACGATGTTGTGAGAATTAAATGTGGTATACACAAGGCATTTAGTAAAGCATTTGCAGCCAGTAGGTACTGCTAGCATCACCGACTCAATGGACATGAAGTTGAGCAAGCTCTGGGAGACAGTGAAGGACACAGGAGCCTGGCATGCTGCAGTCCATGGGGTTGCAGAGTCAGACACGACTTAGTGGCTGAAAAGTGAAAGTGAAAGTCTCTCAGTCCTGTCCGACTCTTTGCAACCCCATGGATACTCCATGGAATTCTCCAGGCCAGAATGACGGGGTGGGTAGCTGTTCCTTTCTCCAGGGAATCTTCCCAATCCAGGGATCAAACCCAGGTCTCCTGCATTGCAGGCGGATTCTTTACCAGCTGAGCCACCAGGGAAGCCCAGTGACTGAACAACAGGCAATCAATCAACAATGGTGGAGTTATGACTCTATTCAGTAGGGAGTTAAAGGCAGGCCTGGGGTTTACTTAAGAGATTTGGAGGTATGGGGAAGACCTATGCCATATGCAGAGGTGAGTAACTGTGCAGAGTTGATAGAGCAAGGAAGCTCATTTTGAATGTTTAGATCAGCGGTACCCAACCTTTTTGGCACCAGAATTGGTTTCATGGAAAAGAATTTTTCTATGGACCAGGATGGGGGTGGGGGGATGGTTTGGGGATGATTTAAGCGCATTACTTATTCATTTTATTGTTCATTTTATTTCCATTATTATTACATCAGCTCCACCTCAGATCATCAGGCATTAGATCCCAGAGGTTGGCTGCTGCTGCTGCTGCTGCTAAGTCACTTCAGTCGTGTCCAACCCCATAGACGGCAGCCCACCAGGCTCTGCCATCCCTGGGATTCTCCCGGCAAGAACACTGGAGTGGGCTGCCATTGCCTTCTCCGCCCAGAGGTTGGGGACCCCTGCTGTAGCTGGCCTGGCAAGTTGGGAGGTATACAGTATGGTTGGGTCACTTTATGGACAGTTATTTACAGGTTCCTCTTACATGACATACATTAAGTCATAGACTAAGTTACCATCTTGATTAGAATGGAGTTTTAATAGGTTAAAAAAAAAAAGAGCATTCTCTCAGGATTTCAGGTATTAGTGACAAAGAAGGGAATCCAGGGTGAGGAGTTGAGAACACAGGTGGCTTCTCTCTTTAGTGCTGCTCTCCATCCCTACGTACCCCACCCCTACCTCTGTCAAGGACAGATTGCTTCTGCCACAACGTTTAGAGCATGGCAGCACACTGCAAGAACTATGTGGAGGAAAACTGGCTGACTAGAATCATGTTAGATGACCTAAACAGCGAAGGAATAAGTTCATTCCAGTGGACACTGGCATTGCTCAGTGTGAACAAGGGATCTTGGAAAGGTCAGCCAAAAGAAATGGAGACTGATCTTTGGAAGTATGATGAGGATAGTGAGTCAGAGTTACTCACTTCATCAGAGCAAGAGACCCTGTGGGTTATAGTTATTAGAGCTTACTGTGGGAAACTCCAATAAAGAGCTCTGCTGCTAAAACTGACCAATTACAGTGTTTTTCTGATTTCCAGGAAGAATGGATCTATAGGTTTTCATTTTGTGAACCATTATTAAACTTTGGGTATTTTCTAGTGAAAAGTTGCAGACAAATTTCAAAGGAAAAACACAGATGCATTATTTCTTAAAAATACATTATTATTTTTAATATGGGGGAGATTTGCACAAACATAATATAGCCAGATTTAGTGCTGGTAAAATTGCATCAAGTCCATATGGCAGGATTCAATCTAACAATATTTCATGGTGTTCCACAATGAGCACCATAATTTCTGAGTGCCGCCACCTGAACTAGTTTGAAAACCAACACATTACACCCCTGACTGCCTTTTGTTATTTCTTGGGGGAAAGGAATGTTATTAGCTCAGTGAAACTCACAGGCAGAGGCTTACAATCAAAGTAATCTTTAAAATAAATAAAAAAAGACCAAAAGAGAACTAAATAGGGTAAATTTGAGTGCAAGAATAACATAACAATAGCTAAAGTTTCCTGAGCACTTATTTTATACCAGGCTCTGTGATAAGTACTTTTCAAACATAACTTCATTTAATCTTCCCAACCATCCTGTGAGGTAACATCACCCATATTAAATGCCTGCATGCATGCTCAGTCGTGTCTGACTCTTTTCAACCCCACAGACTGTAGCCCACCAGGTTCCTCTATCCATGGAATTTTCCAGGCAAGAATTCTGGAGTGGACGCCATTTCCTACTCCATGCCCATATTGGATAGATGAAGAAAGACAAGTCTCAGACTTGCTCAAGGTCACATAGGCTGGGAAGTAGTAGGTGACACTGAGATTCAAAGCCAGGTTTCTGGACTTCAATTGTGATATTGTTGTAATGCCTCTTTGGTGTATACTATCTTTACAAAAACTCTAAAATTTTAGAGATACAGTAAAGCCCACCAATCTTTTTGCACCAACATTAACCCTTGTAATCATTAACTAGATCAAGATAGTGAACATTTCCAGCACCCAGAAGACTCCCTCCTGCCCCCTTCTCAGTCAGTTCCTCTGAAGTAATCACTAGTCTGCCTCTATCGCCATAGGTAAATAGGTTTTAGTTAGAGCAATCTAACTTTTTGTAGTTATCACCAAAAGATCCCATATATCAATCCTTCATCTTGCCAGTTTAGCTGTAGCATTTAAAGCTGCTCTAGCTCTGACTTTTAAGAACTCACTGGAGACACTAGCTGTCGCATGTGGCTTCATATTTCTTTCATTATTCTGAAATTAATACTAACTTTGAAAAGAAAAAACACAAAGAAAATCCTGGATGAAGTAGATTAAAGGACCTTTGCCAAAACTCTCTGGGCTCCCCAGGTGGCGCAATGATAAAGAAACCTCCTGCAATGCAGGAGACACAAAAGCGGAAGGTTCAGATTCCTGGGTCAAGAAGATACCCTACAGGAGGAAATGGCTAGCCACTCCGTATTCTTGCCTAGAAAATCAAACAGACAGAGAGCCTGGTGGGGTATAGTCCATGGGGTCACAAAGAGTTGGACAGGAGTGAGCCACTGAGCATCCTGGCACCAAACCTCTCTATGGCAGAAACACCACAGACACAGTTTGCTTGACTGAAGTAATTTGGTGCATCAATTTCCAATCATGGTGTCTCATTAGGGAACAGATGACCAGGAAAGGTCATCTCAGTTCATGGAACAGACGACTAGCCAGGCAAGACTGGTAATAGCGATAGCTTTGCATCATTTTACAGCATGCCAACAAATTTATGTCCAGATATCTTCCACAGTTGAATTGCTGTTCTGTGAGACAAGAGGAAGAAAGATTAAGGTGAAGAAGATCTAGGTAGAGTCAAGTGAGGGAAATAGGACCTCAAGGAGGCTTTACTGCGGTGGCTTTCCGCGCTTGGCCTACTAGCTGTTCAAACTACATTACTTCCTGTCCAACCTGGCTGTGACAGAACCAGCGTCACAACTTCACCTCAGGCTCTCAAGCTGCGGTTGGTGAATTTCAGCACTGATTCTAGAAAATAGATCTCTCATCTCTTTCTCTCCCCTCCATTCCTGATTTTGCACTTCATTCTGTTTCCTACACCAGTTGACTTCAGACAACATTTTGAAGTTGTCTACAGACTACAGTTGAATATCAGGGAAAGAAGAACTGACAGCAATAGGACTCAAAGACTCTAGGAGCGACATGTGTGTGAGGTGACTTAAGTCGGGGGAAATCTAGAGGACCGTTCTGGCCATCAAAGCAGCAGGGCAGGCCCAGAAGTGGGCGCACGTGACAGCACCAGCACCTCGAGAGTGACATCACCGTGGGGGCGGAGCCCAACCATCCCGGGCCTTGTCTGCTATTGAGCTCCCCTCCCCTCTTCCCCACTGAATGCCCACGACCCCGCCAGTCAAAGCCCCCTGAGGAAACAGAAATGCCCGGACCTCACAGAGCGGCAGAACCGGGGCCCAACCTCTCGGCGCAGAGACGGGTTCGGTCTCGGCTCTCTCTCCTCGCCACTCCCCACCCCCAAACGGTGGAGGGGGCGGGGGCGCGCGCGCTCCACCACGCACGCGCCCCCACGCACGCGCTCTCCCTCCGCGCTCGCGCTCCTCCCCACCCCGGCCCGGAGGGGGCGGGGCTGCGGGCGGCCTCGGAGGGTGCGACGCCCCCGGCGCGGCGGCGGCGTTAGCGAGCGGCCGGCTGGGCGCGGGTTGCAGGGCGCGCTGCTCCGGCGGGGCCCGCTTGGCACAGCCGCCTCGTGCGAGCCGCCCGCCCGGCGGGGTAAGCTGCGAGCGCTCCGAGCGTCGGACCCGGGGCCACCGGCGCTGCCCTCCCGCCGCCGCCCTCGGTGCCTCCTCTGGGCGGCCCCGCCCCCGTTCCCATCCCCCTCGCGCTCACCTCCCGGCTGTGCCGCGCGCGAGGCGGAGCAAGTCGCCCGCCGCCGCCGCCGCCGCCGCCGCGGCGCTGAGGGGCGAGAGCCTGCACCCGCGCCGCCGCTGACAGGGGGACCGCCGCGGGCTGCGCTCGCCGCCGGGAGGCCCCGCCGCGCCTTTCCCGGACGCAAACCCACCGCGGCCGTCGGAGCGCAGCGAGGTGCTCTGGGATCGCGGGCGGCTCCGGCGGGCGGCGCGGTCCTCACAGGAGACCCCGGGGACTGGGGCTTGCCCCGGGGGGTGCAGCGAGACCCCCCCTCAGAGCGGCAGGTGAGAGACCGCGGGAGCCCGGGAAAGGAAGGTCGCTTCAGTGACAGGGGCGTTCGCCTCCGACGCCCGGGCTCCAGGGAGAGGGGCGGAGGCGAGCGGGGAGGCAGCGAAATGGGCAGCGGAGTGCCTCCGGTGTGGAGGGCGTGGGGAAGGTTGGTTCCCAGTGTGGCCCTCGGGGTGGCTTCGGATGAGTCCGGGATCGGTCACTTCGGTGTCACCGAAGGTGTCATGGAATTTGGTACCGAGAGAATCTCCGGATGACGGGGACCCGGGAGGAGATGCCAGGCAGATTGCTAAACGTGGCAGGGAAGGTGGTGCAGAACGAGTTGCAAAATGTGCCCCCAGAATGCAGCATAAAAGTAGTTGTGAAATGTGCCAGGTAAGGTACAGGGTGGGTTGGCCTGTATGGCGTTGAAATTCACAGCAGAAGTGTTCTTTAGTGATATCGTTAATTCCTCTGGGAAAGGAGGCGTAGTCTAAGAAGAGATTAATAAGGCTCATGGCTAGATATTTTATCACAGGAAATCGAGAGGAGCTATGATATGCTATTTTTTGAGATAGTGTGAGTGCCCACGTGAAAGAAGCAAGCAAATTGTGTCTAGTTGTGAGATGGGAAAGAAAAAATAGGGCTAAGATAATTCCGGTTTGCCGTCAGCGTGTAGAGCACTGATACAATTGCAGCCTGTGTTCTATTCCAGGTGTAGGATGTTTAAAATGGTTTTCACCAAACGTAAACAATGATAATTAATATTAGGAAGATTTGGGTGTCTTTCACTGTCTTCTCTCCTCCCCTCCAGGAAAAGAAAAAAAGAAAAAAATACAAAAGACACACCAAAAAAACGCACCCCACATCTTGACCATAATTCTGAGTTCAAGATCATTAGGCAAAGGGACATTTTTTCCTAGGTGCCCCTTTCTTCATTTTTATACGAGTGAAAATTTCTGGAATGAGGAAAACAAAACAATATGGTGAACAAAAGGGATAAATTTTCAGGCATTTTGAGGGTTGGAGCCAAAAGCTATTGCAATGGTTAATTGCAGTGAGTGACAGTAGTGAAATATGCTTGATTGTTGGGGTAGCAAAATAGGAAAAAGAAATTGAATACAGTAAAGGTGGCATAAAAAGCAACAACATGGATACTGTCAGTGGAGTGCTTCTTTCAGCCTTTCCCAGGTAGATCATCTTAGGAATGTGAGCACAGAAATATTAAACATTCTCATCCCCCCTCCATACATACATGTGTGTGTGTGTATATACATATAAATATAATTACACATGCTGCAAAACATTGTGACTTCCATTTAAGAAGAACATCTGTGTTTTGAGAGGATTGTCAGAACGTAGCTGAAATTTCAGAAGTAACAAAAGACAGCTCCGTGAGCTATTTAATGTAACTTATATACATTCAGTGAGTGTCTGTATACTATGAAACAAGCAGAAATAGCTGCATGTGTTCATTAGGGTATAGTTAATTATTGACGAGATTTTAGTGCCTTCTGTTGCAGTTCTTGCAGAGAAATGGAGTTATTTGCCTGAATGTTGTTCTTAGAAGAACATTTGCCAGATAATCTGAAAATTCATACTGACTGGCTTCCTCCTGAATCCAGTTTCAGCCATTGAGGGATTGTTTGCTTCAAAGACAAAACTGATTTTGCTTCATGATTAATTTTGGGTTTTAGTCATTTCTGTTGATGTGTCCCTCACTTTGGGGGTGAGTGGGGGCTAAAGCATGAGGAGAGGGCCTGAGGAGAATAAAGAGCAATTCTGTTGGATCTTCCTGTTTTGTTCTGACTGTAAGCCATATGTACTGCCACCCCCTACTGTCTGTAGGAAGAGGTGTTACAGAGCCCCATTCTTTTCTTGTTATCACTGCCCCCTTGTGTAAGGGAAGAAATTGAGAGTTGTACTTTGGGAAACCGCTCTCCTCAGATTGTTCTGGATAGAGTGGTTATGGAGATTTATAATCACCTATTCAGAGTCTCAGGGCTTTAAACTTACTGTCAGTCAGGCTTCAGATTTAATATCTGTTTTTAATAGTATCCAATTATTGTCAGTAATTCAGATTGCTAAGAATGTTTTTCAGTATGTTTGAGACTATGGGACTACTAGTAGTGCTGCTAGTAATGCCCTACTCTTACATGGCACCTACTCTGTGCCAGTCCTGTTATGCAGGTTTTAATCGGTTCCAGCACCCTACGAGGTGTGTACTGTTATTTCCGTTTTACAAATGAGAAACTGAAGCACTGAGATGTTAAATATCTTGCCCAGGTTTATTTAGCTAGCAAGTGGAAGAGCTGAGTCTCAATTCAGGAACTCTGGCTGCACACTCTGTGCTCTTCGTAAGTGTACTCTATTGCCCTCTCAATCAAATTAGTGTTGACACACATCGTTAAAATGCAGGTGCCCATCATATAAAAGCAAATATATAGATGTGGATAAGCCCCGGTAGGTAGTAAGACACATAAATGTTAAGCCTACAAATACACCAAAAAATACTTAACAGTTATAACTGTAACTTACTCAGTTACAAATACACCAAATACACCAAAAAATACTTACGTTACTTATAACTGTACAAAAACACTTGGTTATTTAAAGTATGAATATTTCTCTTTAGGAATTTATTTTTGTAGTTTTATTTCTGGGATTATGAGTAGAGGAATATCAATACTTTTCATGTGGTTAAGGAAATATTTATGATGGAGATTTTTATTTTGGGGGGACATTTGGAGGTTGAAAGTTTTACTTTCAAGTAGTTTGGTGTGTGTGTGTGTGTGTGTGTGCACATAGTGTTCAGTAAAGGTTTACTGGTGCTTTTAAAGAAATAGTGTAGAGATCTCTGTGTAGAGCTATAGAAATAATTTTCTATAGAGAAATGATCTATTTTTCCTGTCTGCTTACATTTTTATGATCCTATTTAAAAAAGAATTAACAAAAATGGGTCAGATGCATATGTACTTTTTATCTTTTTCTTTAACAAATATTTGCTCAGGCTTTTCTTGCGCTTACTGTTTTATAGATATTGACTACATATGAAATAATACTTATAAAATGTATAAAATTTATAAAGTATAAAAGAATAATCATGCAGCCAACACCTATATACCTTCCACACGGTTTAAGAAATGAATATCACCTCCTATACTCAACAGTTATTTTCTTCTCTTAGTCAAACTTTCTGCCATTCCGTGAATCACATATCATGTAGTCAAACACTTCCTTCATTTTTATATACATTGTTTGATAAGGCAGTTCAATATAATCTACTGATTATGTCTGAGACTAATTCATGTATGTTTATATACTTTAGTGTATTTAATAAATTGTCATAGAGTCAAGTCCTGCTCTGTATTTATATTGGTCAATGGCTCATTTTAGCATACTTGAAAAACCTCATTTTGTGTTTGCATCTTTATCATAAGGTTTTATTAAGATGATTAAACGTTAGTAGATTATTTCCCTCTTCTGTCATTGATTCTTAACTGTCCTGTGCAAGCTCTCTAGCCACACCCCCCCCCCCCACTTCCTCATTAAGACCTTTGTTCTTTTAGTATTTTCTGAATGACTCTGTATGCATTGTTTTTAATGGAGAAGGAAGTAAGCCTGGAAAAGAGTATACTAAACCAGTGTTTCCAAAAGGGGAGTTTTAAGGTAGTCAATACTAGTTAGATTTAAGGAAGAACAAGTATGATTAAAAGAATGCGTCAAAATTCTCTCCTTGTCATATTTCTTCCTCTTAGAATTAAAATTGAATCTCTGGGATCTACTGATTGGGCACACTCATTGAATTATGTTGGATTGTACTTATACAAGGGCTTCCCAGGTGGCTCAGTGGTAAAGAATCCACCTGCTGATGCAGGAGATGCAGGTTCAATGCCTGGGTTGGGAAGATACCCTGGAGGAGGAAATGGCAACCCACTCCAGTATTTTTGCCTGGAAAAATCCCATGGTAAGGGTAACCTGGTGGGGCTACAGTCCATGGAGTTGCAAAGAGTCTAAAAGAGTCTATGTGACTAAGCAACTGAGCACGCAAACATGCCTATACAGGATCACCAGTGTTTTCTGTCATATTTGTACTGTTGGTACCCAGATTTTATTTCAAGGAACTAGAACAAACAATTGCAGATGGTTGTTTACTTTTCTAGTACTAGTCTGATCAAGGTAACATATTATAAAATAGTTTGAAAATTAGTTTATTCTTTAGAATTTTTTTTCTCAACATTGTATCTGCTCAGTGCCTATGGTTATCGAATACTGTTGTCATTTGGAAGGAAGACACTGGTGTAAATAAATAGTTTTGTCTTTGTTATAATACCATGAAAACACCACTGGGTTTATTTGAATAGCATCTTTTGCAGTAATTTGTATTAGATGAAGATTGTTTATGACTTAAAAAAATGAGTCAAGGAGCTGTTTGTGTGGTGATTGAGACTACATCATGACCTTGATGACTCTCTAAAGATTGATGGAGAGAAGTAGGTTACAAGAAGACCTCAAAGACTTAACGCTGTGTTTCCCCACCCAGTGGTCCTTTTTCTTCCTTTTAGAGGATATTTTTACCTTAAGTATTTCAGATTTAAGATAATGTTAGATGGAGAATGTGATATTTGGGCCTGGGTTTTAGAAGGCTAAAGCAGGTTGAGGATGTAATCAGAGGAAAAAAGTTTCTGGTGGGGACCTTTCATATTCTAGAAAGCTCTAAGTAAATAATTGTAATTCCATAATTTTTTTTCTGGAAGAACATTTCTTTTTTTAGGTCCATTTATTTTATTTACAAAATCTTTATAAGTCATTGAAAGCTGTGTTTGTGGATGTTCTAAGTATTAGGTAAGTTGCTTTTCTGTGGGCCACACTTACCACAGTATCTTATGTTCAGCTTCTGTTTGTTCTTGAATAATTAAGGGTAAACATGACTAAGTTTAAGAGGCAAAGAGTTAATTTGATGTTAGTAATTGCTCACCTTCTTTATCCCTGCCTTCCCCATGATACTAATTTCTGTCTTTATTGAGTGCACGATATATTCCACCTCTCAAATGCCTTTCTTTTGATCAGAACTTGCGAGATTCTGATGTCAGTTATTTAAACTGAGTAGTTGCATTATAGTGAATAATCTTGTTGGTATGTTTCTTTAAAAATTTAATTGCCGAGTCGGTGTTTATCTGACAGACTCGTCTTGTGCCTCCTTATGACACCCGTATTACGTCTAACTCTGAATTTTTTGACAAAATGTATTACTCGATTCTATCTTTTTTTTTCACCCTCAGAAGAGGTATCTCAAGTGGAAAGGTTTGGAGCACAGCATGTAAGAGAACATTCTTCCCTGTTTGGTCTCAGTCTCTCATATACATATTTTGTATACATATAACAAAGTCATTGTTATATGAAAAAACCATTGTTTTTCCAGGTAATCATGCTTATTTCTTTGTGTGTAATACCATGCTTACGTTATAATATATGATTATATCAGATGACATATCTGATCTGATAGAGGGACAACATGAAGAAATATGGCACCAGTTTTTTTTTTATCACCATGGAAACTCTTTTTCCCTTCCTTAGGATCTAGCCTTATAAGTGGATTAGTTATTAAGTTTAGAAATGGGAGTGGGTATGCAGATACTGTGATTTAATCATTTAGGCAGGAGACTCCACCTCAGATCTCAGCAAATTCCCTCTGCTAATTGAAGGAAGTCTCTTCTTAGCCCTTTGTTCCTAACCTTGTGTTTCGGGGGTCTCACAGTTTCTAGCTGTAATTGCTAGAAGTTTGATAAGGCAAAGTTAAGGAAGCTTGATGGGTATTTGTACTCTAGAATTCTATTTCAGTTCGAATTCCATGGAATCCTGTAGAACTCCTGAAGACTGTGAATTAGGGTGAATGAAGGTAATTAGCTTTAGTAGGCATGTGGGATGAAGACTTACTACCACACATTCAAATCCTGCTTCAGCGTCAGAGAATCTTAGCTCTTCCTTTTCAGGGATTTAAAGAGGAAGAGACTTCTTTGGAAGTTTCTCTTCAGACGTTGTTATATTGTAGGATGACAAGACTGTTGTTTGATTTTAAGAAACTTGAAATCTTAACAATCATGAGACCCCTTGTATAGTAGAGAGAACATGAACTTGTGAGTTTTTGAACCCTGAAAACAGGTTCAGATTATCGCTCTGTCACTTACTAGCTGTGTGAGGAGTTAAAACCTCTCTTGCAGGATTTTGATGATGATGAATAAAATAATGTCAGTGGAAAATCCTTAGGACAACATCTAATTCTTAATAAATATTCATTTTTATTAGGTTTTGGAGAGTGTCCTGGATTTCTGTTTTTTTGATGTTCTTCACATAATTCCTTCCCATGATATTTTACTAGTATTGTCAGTCTAGCTTTTCCTTGTTGTTTTGTCTTGCCCTTCTTTTCAGCCTAGTAAGTTATTTAAAAAAAAAAAAACTATGGTAATTGAGCTACTCATTAATTTAGTGTCTTGAAATTTTCATTTTTGAAAGATTTGATAAGAGCTGAGAGAAGAAGTTCTTGAATAAATGTAAACTTAAAAATAAAAACTCTTAGGCAGACTCCTAGTATGCATTTGTTTGTACTGTTTCCCTTTAAGTACCACATACTTGTGAAAAGTAATGTTTAATTTCCTCTGAAAATAGCAAACCATAACCCTTTTTGAAACATTGAGCCCTTTGGCAATTTTTTTTTTCAATTTGATCATGTGAACATTTTCTACTTTTACAAGCATTTCTCATTTTTGTGAATAATTGAAACTTCCTCTGTGTGATAAGTTTATCCCCTACTTGCCTGCCACCATGCGCCATGTTGTTAGCTTTTTGTAATTTTTCTCTTTAAAAAATTTGTGACAGTCAAGGTGGTTGATTGTCTTTTGTGATCTACTTTAAAAAAGGACTTCTCTATCTACAGTGTAAAATAATACACCAGAAAGAGTTTGCCCCTTTTTTTCCAGTATAACAAGCTAGTATTCAAAATCTCATTTTTTCCCCAAGCTTTGATGATTTCTATAACATTTTGCCCATTTCTGCTCATTTGTGTCCATATCATGCAAACACTAATTCATTGACTATTTTTCTTTAACATGACTCACTTTTTATCTTAGGTTTATCCTTGGTTGTCATAATATACACAACCTAATAAGTTTGTGCTAGTTGTAAGTTAAAAACTAGTTTATCATGAAGACATCTTGCCTTTAGAAAGGCCACTCATATGCAACTTTGGTTCCAGATTGGATTGTTTTGTATTTTTAAGTAAATGAACTTTATAATGGTACCTCTTCTTCTTTAGATAATGTTATTCTGTTTTTCCTTTGGATGTATCCAGTAGCCATTTATTGAGTGAGTGAGTGAGTGAAAGTTGCTCCGTCGTGTTCAACTCTTTGTGACCCTGTGAACTTAGTCCATGGAATTCTCCAGGCCAGAATACTGGAGTGTGTAGCCTTTCCCTTCTCCAGGGGATCTTCACAACCCAGGGATCCAATCCAGGTCTCCCACATTGCAAGTGGATTCTTTACCAACTGAGCTACAAGGGAAGCCCAAGAATACTGAAGTGGATAGCCAATCCCTTCTCCAGCAGATCTTCCCGACCCGGGAATCAAACCGGGGTCTCCTGCATTGCAGGCGGATTCTTTACCAACTGAGCTATGTGGGAAGCCATTTATTAGTTGTCAACAAATGTTAATTTGTCATTAATTACAGTAGATAACTGGTATCTCCTTCCCCCACCTTCTATTTAAAAAAAAAAAATTCCAAAAGTATTCCTCTGCTTGCAACCACGGAAATAAACAAACCAGGGATGAAGGAAGAAAAAAAATATTTTCCTCTCCTCCACTTTTACCCTTGTGGTAACCAGCATTAACTAACATTTCAAGTTTTTTTTTTTTTTTTTTTTATCATCTTTCTCTTTGCTCAGAAACCATTAAGCATGTGTGAAAGTGAAAAAGTGAAAGTTGCTCAGTCGTGTCCGACTCTTTGTGACCCCATGAACTATATAGTCCATGGAATTCCCCAGGCCAGCATACAGGAGTGGGTAGCCATTCCCTTCTCCAGGGGATCTTCCCAACCCAGGTCTCCCGCATTGCAGGTGGATTCTTTACCATCTGAGCCACCAGGGAAGCCCAAGCATATATATATGTATATAAACACATATATAGGCTTTTTGTAACTTGCTTTATTCATTTAAGAATATATCATGGCTAGCTCCAGCTTAGTAAATGAAACTCTAATTAATATTATAAAGCTGAATAACATTGCATAGCATATGACACCATAATTTAGTTTGTTTTTCTCCACCTGATGGATATTGTTTTCCTCTTTTTGCTATTATAAACATTAAGCCACTCTTATTCATGACTAGACAAGCAAACATTCTAAATAAAATATTAGCAGAATAAATCCAGCAGTGCATGTAAAATAGATACATCATGATCCAGTAGAATTTATTCCAGGGAAGCAAAGCTACTTAAATATTAACATTTTTTATATTAATGAAGTTAAAGATAAAAAGTATATGAGTATCTCTCTCTTTTGGGGTGAGTTGGGGGACTTTGTATTGTGTTTATATAAAACAGCAAAAGGAGATGCCTGCCCATTAGGACAGTAGTCTAAGTTTTGTACAATTCTTTGATCCTCAAAGTTAATAGACAAAAACCATTTTTCTGGAGTCTTTAGGAGGACTGTGTAGGACCTGGACCTTGACTCTGACCTTAGCCTCACTACCAGCTTTTGATTGCCAGAGTCTAGTCCTCTTGACAGTATGGAAATAAGCATACTTCTAGAGACTGGGATGGGTGATATGGATGAATGCCTGTCCAATTTAGGGCTGGCACTTTTTAAGACCTTTTATTTGATTACTTTTGGGCTTAATGACCACCTTGTTGACCTCTGTTCAGGTGCTCATTGTCTTGGAAACGTTGGCCTAAATTTTTCTGAGGGTTTTCTTGTTGTGCTTGTTGGCAGAATATGTGTTCCTTAGGATCTATTTTTCTTGAAGTCATTTCTAGGACTGGTCATATATGATATTTTTCTTGGATTTGGCCACATCTCTATTGCTAGCTGCAACTCTGGGAGTGTTGGAGACTGGAAAAAAGAGACCTTGACTATCTTAATAGGTGCCGAAAAACATTTGATAACATTTTGGAGTAATTTCCTCAGAGTGTGTGTGGCATAATTTCTGAATGCTTGCTTAGGTGAAGATGCCTTTCTTTTCTCTTGATCAGTTAAAGTGTATCTTGACTGGACATAGTGTTTTTGGATCATAATCATTTTTCCCCCTATATAATGTAGATTGCTTATTACCACTGTCTTTAAGCTTCTTGTGCAATAGATAAGTCTGATGCTAGTCTGATTCTCCTTTCAAGTATCAGTAACTCATTCTTTATCTTCTACACAAAAAGTCTTGCCACATTTATGTGCGCTGAGATGATCAGGTCTAATCTCATCATGTACTTTATCATTTTTATACTATGAGAAACCCAATAATGCCAGTTCATCTCTGATTTTATGGAGTCTATTTCCTATCTATATAGGTCTGTATTTCTCTCTTTCTCCCTTCAGTTTTTCTCTTCCTCTCTTCTTATTCTTTAATCTTTAGTGATAGTAAAATCATTTTGATCATTCTGAGTTAATAATTTCAGGTACACCTTGTACCTTTCAAAATGTAGTCTCAAATATTTTTTTTATTTCAGTGAAATTTTTTTTTTTAATTATTGTTTTTACTATATGTTCTGTTCCTTGCTTTGATCTTCTTCAGGAGTTCCTGTCAGTTGTATGTTCAGTCTTCTTTGCCATCTTCAATATTTGTCACTTTTTCTCAGATCTTTTTAGTCTATTTTTTGAGTTTAATTTTTTTCTCTTTTTTACTTTCTGTTTTTCTTAAGGGGCTATCTTTTTATTTACTCTTATTTTCATTTCTGGAATATGTCTTTCCTTTTATTTTTAATTTTTACTCGAGTCATGGCTCATTTTGAGTTTTTATAATTCTTGTATTTGTTGTTCTTTAATGTCTTATGTCATTTTCCTAAGGTCTTTTCTCATTCTGAAATAGCAGGTTTTAATTTTGATCTGTTATGTGGGTATGTCTTTGCAGCACACTTTTGTTGTCTGCAATGATGTTATTCTGCTTCATATTCTCTTTCTTTTTTTTTTTTTTTGGTTGCACTGGGTCTTCATTGCTGTGTGCCCAGGCTTTCTCTAGTTGTGAAAGGTGAAGCTACTCTCTAGTTTTGGTTCATGGGCTTCTCATTGTGGTGGCTTCTCTTATTGCAGAGCTTGGCCTTCAATAATTGCAGCATGACGTCTCGGTAGCTGTGACTTGCTGGCCCTGGGGTGCAAGGGCTTCAGTAGTTGTGGATCAGGGGCTCATTAGTTGTGGCTCGTGGGCCCTAGAGCATGCCGGCTTCAGTAGTTGCAGCATGCAGACTTAGTTGTGGCACATGGGCTTAGTTGTTCCACGACACATGGAATCTTTCTGGACGAGGGCTTAAACCCGTGTCCCCTGCATTGGCAGGCGGATTCTTACCCACTGTGCCACCAAGAAAGTCCCTATGTTCTCTTCTTATAACAACTTTATGTGGGATTGACCTTGATACATTTCTGTGACTCATTTTTACTTGAAATTAATTACACGAATCTTTTAGAGTGTGACTGGGCTCAGGAAAGGGTCTAACTTTTCTGAGCTTTTTATTCTGTTGTTTTTGTGTAGTGTTTAAAAATATGGGGGCTTGCTTTCTGAGATTTCTTGAAATCTTCTAGAGGAGATTCTCCTCTAGTAGTTCTGAACCTTCTCTTTCCTTCATTTCTCTTGCCTGATCTCAAACTCCACCCCTTTATGATCATGAAGCCCTTCTCTGTGCCTTCTGGCTCTTACTGTCCATCATCTGCAAAACTTCCCTTTTATCTTTAACTTTTTCTCTAAACAGCACTATCTTTGTTCTCTAACTGAAACTTACCTTTTGCCTGAGGGCACTTACTTCTCTTGGCAAGTTCTAAAGTGGTGGTTCCTTCTAGTGAGGTGGGTTAAGTATTCTGTTTGCTTTCTCATAGTTGCTTCTAGACTTCTGGGTTCACTGCTAGTCTCCTGCTACTCCATTTATAATTGTGGTGATTTCAGTATTCATATAGATGATCCTTCTGATTTTCTGGTCTCTTGACATTCTCTTCTTCACTGATCCTGTCTTCTCTCTCAGCCATTCACTCTATTGCACACTCTATGCAGATATTTTTAAAGTCTCAGTGCATCTGCATTAACTGGGGAGCTTTGGCAAACCAGAGGTGCCTAGGACTAACTCCCAGAGATTCTGATTTGCCTGGTCTGAGGTGTGGCCTGAGATAAGGTTTTTGACAGTTTTCCATGGTGACTTTAATGCACACTCAGGATTGAGAGTTGCTGTCCTAGAACTCGCTATCTCTCAAAATTACAACTTTCTATACTATCAGTTTCTGGCATTTTACTCTCCAACTACCACTTCTATTTTTTCAGGCTCATTTCTTTTATTACCCAGCAACCTTAATTCGTTGATCTCACAGGGACCTTTTAATTTACCACCTTTTCACTCTTCCTCAATGCATTCATGTCCTCAGTTTTTTCATTTTTACCCTCAAACTAGCTGAATTCCCATACTGCATCATTACAGTTGATCTCCTCCATCTGCCTCAACCCTCTTGATTTGACCTTTCTTCTTTGGTGGTTCTTGCCTGGTTAAAACTAACTCTACCAGGAATTTCCCTGATGGTCCAAGTGGTTAAGACTCTATGCCTCCAAAGCAGGGGGTGTGGGTTCAATCTCTGGTCCGGGAGAACTGAGATCCAGCATGCTGCATGACATGGCCAAAAATTTTTTTTTAATTCAAAAAGTTTAAAACCAGCTCTACCTGTTGTACTCCCATACAATTGTAGTTGAATGTGGCTGGAGCAGAATGACTGTTGACTTTCAATTCTTGGCCAGTACCAAATAACTTTAAATTCCTTGCTTAGTGCTGCCAAGCTCGCCTACTGTATTACTGTCATTCTTCCATACTCCCATTCACTTAGATGATCCTATCTTTCCCTTGTACTCAAATTTTCCACATTCCACTTTTTGTCTTCTCTTTCAGCTATTTTACTGAGAAAACAGAAGAAGTCTTCCCACCACCTGCATCTTCACCAGTGTTACTGTGAATTGTCTTTTCCTCTCTTGAAGGCCATTCCCACTGAGCTCGTCCATTAGAGCTCACCCCTTCTTGCCTTCTCAAAGACATTTTTCCTGTAATTCTTGTCTGTCTCTCCTTTTCTGGATCACTGGCAACAGAATAAAACCATTGTAATTTCTTTCATCTTAAAGAAACCTTCTTTTAACATTACTTCTTCTTCCAGCGACTTCCTCATTTCTTATCTCATTTATACCAGACTCTGCAGAAACAGTTGTCTTTGTTCACCGTATCAAACTCTCCTTTCTACAGCTTTATTGAGTTATTACCCACATTTAACAAAATTCGCCTCTTGTAACAGCATAATTCAATGATTATTACACATCACCATCATCCAGTTTTACAGTATATCTCTCACCCCCCCAAAATTTCTTTGAGCCTATTTGCATCCAGTCTCCATTCCCAGCCCTATCCCTAGGCAACAGAAAGGTCTGCTTTCTGTTTCTATAAATTGGCTGTTGGACATTCATATAAGTAGAATCACACAATATGTAGTTTTTTTTTATACTATTCAGTCTTTTGCTTCTATCTTTTCATCCAGCATAACGTTTTTGAGATTAATCTATGTTGCGCATGTATCAGTACTTTTATTTTCATTGCTGAATATTACTATTTTTTATATAGACATACTACATTTTGTTTATCCATTCACCAAATAATAGACTTTCTGATTTTTTTTCTGGTTTTTGTTTATCATGAACAATGCAGCTATAAACATTTGGGTACAAACTTTTTTTTTTTTTTAATGATTCACAGATGTTCTTTTTGCTTTTGAATATTTATTTATTTTGGCTGTGCTGGGTCTTCACTGCTGCACGTGGGCTTTATCTAGTTGCGGCAAGTGGGGGCTACTCTCTAGTTGTGGTGTGCAGACTTCTCATTGCATTGGCTTCTCTTATTGTGGGGCATGGCCTCTAGAGTGTTTGGGCTTCAGAAGTTGTGGCTCATGGACTTAGTTGCCACTTGGCATGTGGAATCTTCCTGGACCAGGGATAGAACCTATATCCCCTGCATTGGTAGGTGGCTTCTTAACCACTGGATCACCAGGGAAGTCCCTGAGTACAAACTTTGAGTGTGGTTGTATGTTTAATTTCTCTTAGATAAATTCCTAGAAGTGGAATTGCTGGGTTTCTGATCCATTTTAAGTTAATTTTGTATGTGGTGGATTTAAGCTTATTTTTCTGTGTATGGCTATTGAGTTGCCCCAATAACATTTGTTGGAAAGATTATTCTTTCTTCCTTTAAGTTGTCTTGGCACAATAAAAAATCAATACCTAGGGCATAAAAAGGGATTGTCAACCTCCTTTGGCTATCTTGACACCTGGAACTTGCTATTAAATCCCCACATAGTCCATTAGTCCATTGCTTGCTCCAAACAGGACTACAACCTCTTGGGGATACTGACTCTTCCTGTTCACTTGTCACTGAGATGGCTACTATGACTGGCAGTGCTGCACATTGAATCTTGTTTGGCAGTGGCAGCAGAGCTGCTGGTTTTCATGACCTTCCCACCATGGTTGAAGGCTGCTTGTTGCAGACAGCAGTTCTTTTTGGGAAGAAAGAGAATTCAGTTCAGTTCAGTCGCTCAGTTGTGTCTGACTCTTTGCGACCCCATGAACCGCAGCATGCCAGGCCTCCCCGTCCATCACCAACTGCCGGAGTCTATCCAAACCCATGTCCATTGAGTTGGTGATGCCATCCAACCATCCCGTCCTCTGTCATCCCCTTCTCCTCCTGCCCTCAATCTTTCCCAGCATCAGGGTCTTCTGAAATGAGTTAGCTCTTTGCATCAGGTGGCCAAAGGTGAACACCCAGGACTGATCTCCTTTAGGGTGGACTGGTTGGATCTCCTTGATGTCCAAGGGACTCTCAAGAGTCTTCTACAACACTACAGTTCAAAAGCGTCAATTCTTCAGCTCTCAGCTTTCTTTATGGTCCAACTGTCACATCCATACATCACTACTGGAAAAGCCATAGCCTTGACTAGAAGGACCTTTGTTGACAAAGTAAGGTCTCTGCTTTTTAATATGCTGCCTAGGTTGGTCATAACGTTTCTTCCAAGGAGTAAGCATCTTTTAATTTCATGGCTGTAGTCACCATCTGCAGTGATTTTGGAGCCCCCAAAAATAAAGTCAGCCACTGTTTCCCCATCTATTTCCCATGAAGTGATAGGATCGGATGCCATGATCTTAGTTTTCTGAATGTTGAGCTTTAAGCCAACTTTTTCACTCTCCTCTTTCACTTTCCTCAAGAGGCTCTTTAGTTCTTCTTCACTTTCTGCCATAAGGGTGGTGTCATCTGCATATCTGAGGTTATTGGTATTTCTCCCAGCAATCTTGATTCCAGCTTGTGCTTCCTCCAGCCCAGCGTTTCTCATTATGTACTCTGCATATAAGTTAAATAAGCAGGGTGACAATATACAGCCTTGACGTTCTCCTATCCCTATTTGGAGCCAGTCTGTTGGTCCATGTCCAGTTCTAACTGTTGCTTCCTGACCTGTGTATAGGTTTCTCAAGAGGCAGGTCAGATGGTCTGGTGTTCCCATCTTCCCTGGTGGCTCAGACGGTAAAGCGTTTGCCTGCAGTGTGGGAGACCAGGGTTCAATCCCTGGGTTGGGAAGATCCCCTGGAGAAGAAAATGGCAACCCACTCCAGTACTCTTGCCTGGAAAAGTCCATGGACTGAAGAGCCTGGTAGGCTACAGTCCATGGGGTCGCAGTAGAGTTGGACACGACTGAGCGACTTCACTTTCTTTCTTTTCAGAATTTTCCACAGTTTATTGTGATCCACACAGTCAAAGGCTTTGGCATAGTCAATAAAGCAGAAATAGATGTTTTCTGAAACTCTCTTGCTTTTTCGATGATCCAACAGATGTTGGCAATTTGATCTCTGGTTCCTCTGCCTTTTCTAAAACCAGCTTGGACATCTGGAAGTTCACGGTTCACATATTGCTGAAGCCTGGCCTGGATAATTTTGAGCATTACTTGTGTGTCAGATGAGTGCAGTTGTGTGATAGCTTGAGCATTCTTTGGCATTGCCTTTCTTTGTGATTGGAATGAAAACTGACCTTTTCCAGAAAGAGAGTAACCACAGGCAAAAACATGCCGCAGGCTTGCTTTGCTGTAATCATATGCTTTTAGTTGATTTCCAGAGTGCTTAAAAATCAAGATCTCCATTCTCTTTTGAACCCGTTCCAACGAGGCATATTCTCCCACCATTTCGCTGAAACTGCTTATTACGATCATCAGTGGCTTTCACATGGCTTAATCCATTGGTGGTTTTTTAGTCTCTATCTTGCTTGAAGTATCAGCACCATTTGATACAATTGATTACTCTCCAGTTCTTATGAGATGGATGAAACTGGAGCCTATTATACAGAGTGAAGTAAGCCAGAAAGATACAGAACATTACAGCATACTAACACATATATATGGAATTTAGAAAGATGGTAATGATAACCCTATATGCAAAACAGAAAAAGAGACACAGATGTACAGAACAGACTTTTGGACTCTGTGGGAGAAGGCGAGGGTGGGATGTTTCGAGAGAACAGCATCGAAACATGTATATTATCTATAGTGAAACAGATCACCAGCCCAGGTTGGATGCATGAGACAAGTGCTCGGGCCTGGTGCACTAGGAAGACCCAGAGGGATCGGGTAGAGAGGGAGGTGGGAGGGGGGATCGGGATGGGGAATACATGTAACTCCATGGCTGATTCATGTCAATGTATGACAGAACCCACTAGAATATTGTAAAGTAATTAGCCTCCAACTAATAAAAATAAATGAAAAAAAAATTGATTACTCTCCCCTGGGAAGGCTTTGGCTTCCAAGATGCCACTAACTCTTGGATATTCTGTGTTATGGATGCTCCATCTTAGTGAATTTCTTTCACTGACTCCTCCTCATCTTCCCAACCTAGAAGTTTAGTGTTTTAGGAATTTTCTCTCTCTTGAGAGTTTGGCTTCCCTTTTTGCTCTCTCAAGTGATGCCCTCTTCCTTTCCATCTTTATATAACTCTCATATCACTGGATCTAGAGATGGAGTAGATAGTCTTTTTATTCCCCTTTTCAGCATTCAAATCATTCTTCTCACTTTCTTAAAGTTATCTAGCTTTGATTCTCATGTCATCAGATTTTATTTGCTACCACCCCTTATTACTGCCATTGACTGCATCTCCTGTTTCATTCCCTACAATGACTTCTGAAGCTCACTACAGAGTAAGGCCAGACTTCACAAGCTAAGGGCATAGCCTTCTATAAGACTGCTCTCACTTCAGACACTAGCTGCATGTGTCTCCCTCAGTTCTCATGAACTGGCTACATATTTGAGAGTTCCTAATACTGCCTCAGATTTAATAATTCAGTAGAACAATTTATAGAACTCAGGGAAGTACTGTATTTATGGTTGTAGTTTTACTGTAACAAAAACGATATAAAGCAGAACAAGCCAAAGGAAGGGACACATAGGGCAAGGTCTAAGAGGCTCTCGAATGTGATGCGTCTGAAACAGGATATGTCACCCTCCTGGCATATCAGTGTGTTGTAGTACAGAGAGTTGCCAACCAAGGAAACTCATCTGAGCTTCAATGTACGCAGTTTTTATTAGGGTTTCAGTAGTAGTCATGATTGATTTAATCATTGACCTCTTTTAATTTCAACCTTCAGCCCTAACTTACCTTTGTGAAGATCAGACTGATACCGTGTGGCACAAAGCCTCAACCCTCTGATCATACGGTTGGTCTTCTTGGGGCAGCCAGTGCCCATCCTGAGTCAGTACCCTCTAACTTCCACCTAATTTCTCTGTTCCATTTTGTAGCTCACCCTTCAAGAGTTGTCCATATGCTCTTTCCAGATTTTTTCCTTCTCTTCTTTTTTCAGTTTTGAAATGAAAATATACAAGAAAGTTGGAAGAACAGTACAAAACAATGTCCTTCATGTATGTTCACCAGTTGTTAACGTGGGCGTTATTCTACCTGTGTACATTTTTTTTTTCTGAATAATTTGAGGGTAGGTTGTAGTCATGTGTTTACATCTAAAGACTATAGTATTTGTTTCTTTAGAATAAGGACATTCTCATCTATCTCCTATAATTTTTGAAATCAGAAAATTTAGTGTTGATATAATACTTTTATCTAATCCACAGTCCATGGTCAAATATTCTCTCTTCACCCAGTGTGTCCTTATAGCATCCCCCTCACCCTACCACTGTCTGGGATTCATTCCGGTGTCATGCCTTGCATTTTGCTGTTGGTTTAGTCTTTAACCTGGAGCAGTTCCTCAGCCTCTCTCATGTTTCTTGGCGTGGACGCTTTTGAAAGAGTAGAGGCAGGTATCTTGTAGACTGTATCTCAGTTTGGTTTGTCTGTTTCCTTAGATTATATATTTGCAGGGCAGGAATACCGTATAGTGATGTATCCTTCTCAGTGCCTCGGAGGCATGTAATTCTGATTTGACCCATTATTGGTAATGTTCACTTTGATTACTTGGTTAAAGTGGAGTCCACTGGGTTTCTTCACTGTAAAGTTACTATTTTCTTTTTTGTAGTATATAAGTAATTTGTTGGAAGGTATTTTGAAATTATGTAAATCTCTTGTTGCTCATCAAAATTTTACCTACCAGTTTTAGCATCATTAATAATTCTCACTGGAATTAATTATTACTCGGTTGGTTGCCAAATGAGAGTAACGCAGCCTCTTTGTCTGTACTTATTAGTTGATCTTCTGTTATGACAGAGCCAGCCAAACCTCCCTGCCTCTATTCCTTGAATTACAGTATGAGCTTATGGGTTCCTACTTTATTTAGCAGGTTATGATCTATTCCTATCATTTATTTTGCTGTTCAAACTGTTCCAGGTTTTCCCAGTGGATCCAGCTTCAGGCTGGCTCCTTTGTTATGTGTCCTTATCATTATTATTATTGCTTCCTTATTTTTTTTTGGAACAACATGATATCTGGTCTCCTATTTTGCTTTCCTACCCCAGCAGTAGATTCAAATGCTTCTCAATATGAAACCTTAGATTCCTTTTTTTTCTTCTTCTAATTGAGGTATTATTTATAAGCAGAGATATGAACATTCAGTTTAATAGATTTTGGCAGCTGTGTACATCTGAATAAGTATAATCACAGACAAGATGTAGAATATTTCTGTCTTTGAAGTTTACTCATAACGTCTTTCTGTCCAGTCCTCCTGCCCCACAACTGAGAGGCAGCACTTTTTTAAACTCCTTCTACCATAGATTAGTTTTCCTTACACTTCTACTTCATGTACTTGGAATCATACATTCAGTGTTTTTTGGTTTGACTTCTGTCACAGTCTGAGTCCAGTCATGAGAGACAAACTATATAGTAATTTGAGCATCAAACATTTAATATAAATAATTATTGACTATAACAGAGAAATGCAGTAATGAGGCATTGGATAGTAAGAAGTAAAGAATGTGTGTGTGTTAGTCTCTTAGTCGTGTCCGACCCTTTGCGACCCCACAGACTGCAGCCTGCCAGGCTCCCCCATCCATGGAATTCTCTAGGCAAGAATACTGCAGTGGGTTGCCATTTCCTTCTCTGAGAAGTAAAGAATGTAGGAATATTAATAGCTGTACGGAGAGGCCACTACTCCAGGGTAGAGTACTCTCCCCAGCTGCCAGCTGACATCCAGACCTTGTTGAAAATTTCTCTACTGAATGGTGGAGAAATTTCTGTGACACCACACTGGCAGAACTTTCTGGAAGTCTCCCCTTCAGAACTCACTGAAAATTCACCCCGCCAAGGAAGGCTATACAAGGGAGAGTCTCACCAAAGGTAGTTCACTATAAAACCAGCAGAGGGAGGGTCTTGGGAGGTGGTGCAGGTCCTGGGTCCTCGTGGCCACTGTGCAGTCCACAAGCCGAATCCCGGAGAAGCTGTAGGACAGCGCGGGCGCCTCATGCTAGAGAAGGTGCCAGTGCCGTGGGAACCGGGTCCTGGAGAAGCCGCGCACACCGTCCGGGCCTGCTGAGCAAGCACGCTGGGATCCAGAAACAGAATGCTTTCCTCCCCAAGTTTTTACTACAGCTTCTACTGACAAAGCTTCACATTGTGCCAGCTGGCAAAGGAAAAAAATATTTAAAGGCCTCAGATCCATTTCCACAGAGCAGGCAAAAAAAAAAGATGAATTTGGAACTGAGAGGCACAATTGGATTATTAGTGCAGGTTACATTTTCTTACTTCTTTGGAATCTTTTAAATTTTTGACCGTATGCTAGGCATCTTGTCTAAAAGAATAGTAGAGACGAAGTGATACTGTTTACCTCCAGAGAAGAGCTTATGCTACCTCTGTTTAGGAAGTAGATTGGAAGGCTGAGTTGTTCTGATTTATCTTTGACCTGTGGCTGGGCCTTGTTGTAGCTGAGTTTGTTTTAGTTCGCTGTTTGCTTCAAATGTATTGAGGGTGGTGTCAGCACTGATTTTTGTCCAGAGGGCTTGGTATCTGACCACTGGGGTTTTCAGAGATCTCTTGAGCTTTACAGTTGTGCCCCCAGCTTTTTGAGATGAGTAATATTTCTCTCTGTTTTATAGCCTTGGCTGCCAAATGTTTTTGCTTTGTCTTTCCTGTCTTTGTTCTCAAAATTTAGCATATACATGCATATTTTATCTTTCTTACAGGGAAAGTATTTGCATACTATAATACTCATGTTTTGCTTATTTTTTTTTTTTACTTAGCATATGATAAAATCATTTTCTATTTCTTCATAGAGAACTTTATTCTTTATTATTATTTTTTTGATCAGTTGTATATAGTACTCCATGGTGTATGTATTTATCAGTGGTTTCTTTAGTCAGGCTCCCATGTTTGGATATGTGTGTGGTTCCCATTATGTTGCAGTAAGAAATTATACTGTGATGAAAAATCTTTATGTATTTTCACATCCTTGGAGTATATTCTCTCTCCAACCCTTTCCAAACAGAATTTTGCCCTCAGTATTCCAGTGCAGCTTCTCTTATTGAGGACTTCAGCGACCTCCATGTGGCTAAATACAGTAAACAATTCTAAGTCCTCATCTCATATGAACTCAGGCTGCACTCACTCCCGTGATAGTCTCACTCAGTCTTATGTCTTTATTTACTATCTACATGTTGATAACTCCCAGATGTCTGTATCTAATCCAGATTTCTTTCCCAGATTCCAGACTCATATATCCAACTGCTTACTTGACATTTCTACTTGAGTGTCTTATACATATCTCAAGCACGTTTGTCTGGAATTAACTTTTCATTGTTACTTCTGAGAAGTAAAGAATGTAGGAATATTAATAGCTGTACGGAGAGGCCACTACTCCAGGGTAGAGTACTCTCCCCAGCTGCCAGCTGACATCCAGACCTTGTTGAAAATTTCTCTACTGAATGGTGGAGAAATTTCTGTGACACCACACTGGCAGAACTTTCTGGAAGTCTCCCCTTCAGAACTCACTGAAAATTCACCCCGCCAAGGAAGGCTATACAAGGGAGAGTCTCACCAAAGGTAGTTCACTATAAAACCAGCAGAGGGAGAGTCTTGGGAGGTGGTGCAGGTCCTGGGTCCTCGTGGCCACTGTGCAGTCCACAAGCCGAACCCCGGAGAAGCTGTAGGACAGCTTCCATCCCCCACCCCCAAGCCCCATCTATTCAACCTGTAGTCTTTTCCACCTTGCTGATGGCGGCTCCATCCTTCTACTTGTTCAGAACGTCGAGTCATCCCTGATTTCTCCCTTCCATTCCCGGTATCCAATCTGTCAGGAGTTCCCTTGGCTATACTTTCAAAACATCTGGAATCTGGCCACTACTGACCACCTCCACCAGGTCTGAGCTATTAATCATAATAATGCTTACCTGGATTACTGTACCCAGCCTTCTAACTGGTTGCTTCTACAGTTTCTTTTCAAAACGGCAGCCAGAGTGATCTTTTAAAAATATGTCAGATCATGATTCTTCTTTAGTATCTGCCCTCTGACTTCCCACCTTACTCATAATATAAGTTAAAGTTCTTCCAGGGGTTAATAAGGCCTAGACATGGTGGCTCAAGTCGTTTCTGTGATCTCATCTATGTTCCTAACCCCTCTCCTGCCTGCTGATCCCTTGTGCTCAAGGTACACAGGCCTTCTTACTGTTCCTTAAATAAGCCCAAGCATCTTTCTGGCTTAATGACCTTTGCCTTTGCAGTACTATTTCTGCTGCCTAGAATTTTGTGCCCCTTGCATAGCTTGCTTCATCATCCTCTTTGGGTTTTTGCTCATCTCTTTACAGTTGCAACCCTCTGACTTCTCTTTCCCTCAACCCCCCAGTATTCTTGTCATTGTTGCCTGCTTTTTTTACCCCCTTGAAGAGTATCATGTTGTGACATATACTATATACAAGTTACTTATTTATATAAATATTTATCAAGATCCTGAGCTCACTAAAGGGATTGCTGACTGGTTCCTTGCTATATTCTCAGCACTTGAAATAGTGTTTGTCATGTAGCAGATAATCAGTAGTTGTTGAATGAGTAATATTGAATGAATGAATTAGTCCTGTCGGGAGCTCAGAGCTCTTTAAATGTTAAGCTTAAATCATTTTTTTCAACATACAGTGGTTCTCAAACTTTAGCCTGCCTCATGGTCAGAAGAAGGAAAAACTGAAATTTCCATTTACTATAGAAGTACAACTAGAATAATTATTTAAATATTATAAATGTATGAGAAGATTATCAGAAAAAAAATGGTAGAAAAAAATAGGATTTTATAGGGCTTTCCTGGTGGCTCACTCTGAAGAATCTGCCGATGCAGGAGACACGGGTTCGATTCTTGGTCCAGGAAGATCCCACGTGCTGTGAAGCAGCTAAGCCCCTGCACTACATCTATTGAGCCTGTGCTCTAGAGCTTGGGGAACCGCAGCTGCTGAAGCCCTGGAGCCTGTGCTCCACAACAAGAGAAGCCACTGCGATAAAAAGCCCATGCACTACAATTAGTACCTCCTGCTCGCTGAAACTAGAGAAAAGCTTGTGTAGCGATTTAAGACTCAGCACAGCCAATAAATAAATAGAAGTAAGAAAAATAGGATTTTAATAGATCTTGCAGGACTCACAAAGTGAAGGAAAGGGGTATTAGAGGGGGACGAGGATAATTTGTAGAGAATATAATTTAAAGAGTAAATAGAATAAATATGTTGCTTAGGTGGCAGGAAGGGATCTGACAGGGTGTAGGTGAGTGGGGTTTAAAGTTGTTAGTAGGTGAACTTTGTTCTTTTTTGTGGGGGTGGTATTCTTTACAGACTTTAAAAAAAGATTTAAAAAATTTTAAATTGTAAGATAATTGCTTTACAATAAATATTGTGTTGGTTTTTTGCCATACTAAACTTTGTTCTTAAAGCTTATGTCTCTCTTTACCCCTAATTTTATTTTCTGACTCTGTCTTGATCTGTCTTCACACTTTGTCTGCTTCTTTCCCTGATTGTAGAATTGCCTATCTATTCTGACTGTCTTGCTTTATATTACATTACATACTCTTCTATATTCTGATTCAGAAAATTATCTTGGTAGTATTGTCCTTTGGCTGCGTGTGTTCATGCAGTCGCTTCAGTCGTGTCCAACTCTTTGTGACCCTATGGACTGTAGCCCGCCAGGCTCCTCTGTCCATGGGATTCTCAAAGCAAAAATACTGGAGTGAGTTGCCGTGCCCTCCTCCAGGGGATCTTCTCCACCCAGAGATTAAACCTGAGTCTCTTATGTCTCATGGATTGGCAGGTGGGTTCTTTACCACTAATTTGTAATTTATTTCATCATTTTAAGGTAAGAGCTCTGTTTTTTTTTTTAGACAAACTAATTTTTTTCTTAGTCTTTATCTGTGATTAAGTCTCCTTTAAAATCTTTACTCTATCTAAAATAGAATTCTTAGTTCTAGTTGTATTTACTTCCTGCTCCATCCCTCTTATCTGAGCCTTTATTTTCTAATTTCTTACAGCTGTCTCAGGTTCGTATAGATTCCATAGCATCTAGGATTTGCACGTTGTGGTGTGGATGTGCTGTAAATATTAGTGAATGAACTTATAAGCTATAATAATAGAATTTCTACCCAGTTGCATTTTTTTCTTCTACCTTATCAGGGATACCTTTCTTGATTAAAGCCATTCATTCTCTGAGCCTATATTGATGGAATGTTTATCTTAATGAGTACATTATAATACCCCATTTTTAATAACTGGGTGGTGTGATATATACGTGTATGTGTGTGTTAGTTGACATCCTACTGTTGAATTGCTTTACTGATGAATAATTTAACATATTCTGCTAAATGGGAAGTTTTGTGGAATAATTGTTTTTACCTATCTTTTGGATGGATTCTTTGCCTGGAGCTTATATACACTACGTTAGAATGTGACAGCTTCATGTGATGGAAGCCCAAGTAGAGTGATTTAAACAAATAGTTTGTTTTATTTTTTTCCCTTTGGGTAACAGGAAATATGGATATAGGCAGTCCAGGGTTTATGGCATTCCCACCATGCCATCAAGAACACTGGATCTTTCTGTGTTTCTTCCCTGCTATCCTGGGAGGGTGGCTTTTGCACTGTGGATTGCAAGATGGCTGTTTCCTCCCCAGACATCTTAGGTTTTTTTCTTTTTTTTTCCTTCTATTTTTTTAGTAGCAAAACAGTAGTTTTCTTTCAGTCCTTGCTCCTAAGCCACATGCTTTTGTCTTATTGGTTACCACTGGGTCACATGGCTGCTGTAGGTAGGGAGTCTGGGAATTTGATATTTTAGGCATTACAGATGAGTAATCCAAAATTAGTGTTATGTTAGCAAGGAAGGAAGTTAGAATTTGGGGAAGGCCACTTTAGCAGTTGGTGGGTGGTATGCAGTCACACAACTCTCCATTCCTTAAAGCAGCCTTGCAAGTTAGATGGTGTGTTGTTTGTTGCAGAGTAGAAACTGGGAGTCAGAGAGGCTGAGCAATTTTTTCAGAGTCATATAGCAAGTAATTGATAGAGTCAGGCTATGAATATATGTAAATCTCTCTCCAGTGACCATGCTCTTTCCATTACATGAGCTCTTTATATTGTCCTTTTAGCAGTCTTAAGTAAAGATTTTGTACAAATAGTATTTAAGATATCTTAATAAAATGTGATTTTTTTTTAGACTAGTTTGTTCCAGTTTAAAAAATTATAGTGAACACCAGAGGGTTTCTGATGCTTGATCTTCTGGATATGTAAAACTGATGAGATTCTTGTTATGTCAGAATCAAGATAAATTGTGAATGCTTTGAATAACTTTTTTGAGGTTCAGATAGAGAATTATCACGAGGACTGTGCCTGACTCTTCAAATTACCCAGGCATAATAATATTTAATAATCTGAGGATTGTCAGAAAGTGAATCATTTCGTGTTTGTTTTTTGTTTTTTTTTACTGAGTTCATTAGTGTTCTGTGATTTATAATCACCAAAACACCTAAATACTATTGCAGTTGACCCTTGAACAACATGGGTTGGAACTGCACGGATCTACTTGTACTTGGATTTTTTTCCCAGTAGTAGATACACATCAGAAGTTGGTTGAATCTTTGGATGAGGAGCTGTTGATACAGTGGAGCTTCCTAGGTGGAGGGCTGACTATAAGTTATAGGTGGATTTTCGACTGCTCCAAAGTTGTTCAAGGGTCAGTTGTATTTCTTAGCATATCTGACCAAAAAACCTAATATGTCAAACCATAAAATGTCCCCAGTCTTATATTGATCAGTGTCCTCAAATTGGCAAAATAGTACCCATTTTGTTTTATATCCTTTAAATTTTTTATTTGCAAATATTGTTACTTCATATACCTGTTTGGACTGCATCTTTTTTCCCTTTGTAATCTTACTGGTAACTAATTAAAATGTGTTTGTGTAACTTACTTATAAAGATGTCAAAGAGCTTATAATAAGATATGTATAGGTGGATATATGACAACAAGTAGAAATTGTTAATTGGGAGAAAAGCCTAAATTCTCTTCTTCTCCACTCTCCTCGTCTGCCAGAATTCAAATCTGGGCCTCAAGATTTATAATTTGGTTGGGGAAGAAGGTTTGTCTTAAGGAATAGTGGGAATTTCCTTATCTTTCCCAGTGGGGAATCTTTGAATGTCAGAATAATTAAACTTATCCATTCAGAAAATATTTATTGAATTTTATATGCCAGACATGCTAAAGACATCTTAAAACATTTTCTCATAGTATATAGGGAGGAAGTGATTACAGGCACAGGTTTGGGAGTTTGACAGATCTGAGTTCACTTGTTTTATTTGCTGGGTGTGTAATTTGTGGCAAGGTATTTGATCCTTGGAAGCCTCAGTTTTTTCATCCTATAAGATGAAAAGATAAGACTCATTTCATAGGATTTTGTGGTGAAATGAATGCAACTAGAATGCTTTGCCCAGTTTCTCATTTCATAGGATTTTGTGGTGAAATGAATGCACCTAAAATGCTTTGCCCAGTTTCTGGCTAAGTGAGCATTTCAATAATTATCTGCTGAAGTGATGATGATGAAGATGTAGTAGGGAGTAAATACAGTGGAGGGAAAGGGGGCGCGTGAGATGGGGACAGGATACTAAAACGTAGAAATAAGAGAAATAACATGATTAGAAAAGCATATTAGGAAGATTGCACATCCTCCGTGGTTTATATAGTCAACATAGTAAATCTCTACTAAATATAATCTTTTTGATTGACCCGTGGTATTTCTGCTTGATGAGAACAATAATTTTTCTTGCAAGTAAGGGACAACTCTCTGGGAAATCAGATTACTTTAGTCTCAGAATGTCTTAGACTGGACCTACTTTCTTGCTTTAATTGCTTTTTTGTAGATTTTCTTCAGCTTTCCTCATACTATACTTACACTTAAGCTTCCCCTATATAATAATGAGGTATTTTTCTGGTTGTATGTTGAGAACAGCAATGGTGTTCATGTGTAAGAATGAATTTTTGAAGTTTAAATGCAGTTGATGTACAGTGAGTTTGTGTATTAAGTTGTAATAACAATTACCCTGGGTTGTAGCCCTAAATAGGCAAGTCAGGATTTGGGAGGAAAATAAGGGAATATTTTTTAATGATGTACAATTTGGGCTACATAACTAGGGCAAATATAAGAAGACAGTCCTTAATATGACTTAAATACCCCACATTTACATATGCAGCACTCAGGGGCAGCTCTGAAGTTCTTTTCAAAAGACAAAACCAGTGGCAGCTCACACTTCTTCAGCATGCCCAGGAACTGAACATAGAGGCAGAAAGAATCAAGGTTCTCTACATCCTTCATGATGGAGAAAAGAAGACGTGGTTTTTATGTAAACTTTCCCTGGAAATTTATCTCAGAGAAGCTATGAAAAATTATTTTACTTATGCGGAAGTCTACTCTGGGAAGGTGCCATTTTTAAAAACTTCATTTCTTTGTTATGGCTGTGCTGGGTGTTTGTTGCCGTGTGCGGGCTTTCTCTAGCTGGCGCAAGTGAGGGCTACTCTTAGTTGCGATGTGCAGGCTTCTCATTGCAGTGGTTTCTCTTCTGGTGGTGCACAGGCTCTAGGCACAGAGGCTTCAATAGTTTGTGGTGCACAGGCTTAGTTGCCCTGCCACATGTGGAATCTTCCCAGACCAGGGACTGAACTCATGTCCCCTGTGTTGGCAGGCGGATTCCTATCCACTGTACCACCAGGGAAGTGCCTGTGACATTTTTAAAAGGAAGAAATAGGCAGCTAGTGTAGGAAGCATGTTATAAATCAAGAATTAAGGGGTTTAGAAAAGTGATGATCAGAAGATATGGGAAAAATTGATGATGGTTTATATCCCCAATTAATTCTGATTTTCGTTTGACACTTTATTGTTCATCGATCACTTCGTAGGTGCCAGACTGTGCCAAGTGCTTTTTACTTGCTGTAGTTCCCTTAATTTCCACAACAGATGATTGGAAGGGTACTTTTCTGTTACTAGGTATAATTTGCAAGGTGGGAAATGGAGGCTTTGAAAGGCTGGTTTGATCATGCTCACCCAACTAGTAGCTGATGAGGGGAATGTCCCCCAGTCACGGATCTTGCCATTACACTATTATAATTATGTCTCTTACTTGGTTTTTTTTTTTTTTACTTGTTTTGTATGATGATTCAGGATAGATATTGGGAAACGTGATTTCTATTACTGGTTCTGACTTGGCGAAATTTCTGGGAAAATTGAGCCATCTGCTTTGCATCGTCTTCTGAGCCTTCTTCTCATCAAACTTGGCCTCCCTTCTGGTATCTCTGCTTCCTGTGTCTGTCAGTTTCAGAAACCAGAGGCTGGTACTGGCATTATCCATAAATGTTTGAAACAGACAGCTGGGGATAGGATAGAAGCCAAATAAAGGGATATATAGCATTTTTGAAATTTTGAAAATGATCCGATTTGATCAGTTTGTTTGACTGTATCCATATTTCATAATGAAATCATGGAAAAGCTTGCCTTGACAGACAGATAACCTGATCAGAGTAGTTAATTTCTTACTACAACTAATCATCATTATTGTTATCCCTGCATTAACTGTTTTGGTCAACAAAAGTTACTGTTCTTGTGGGTAACTTATTTTGATCCCCTTAGTGATAACATAGCTATTGTATTAATTGCTTTCAAGACTGAGTTCACTGACAGTTTTTGGTTTTAGGTTATCATAGAGTCTGAGACCATCCAGTCATTGCTTGTGAAGTAAATTATTTCCCAATTAATGTATTGATATAGATGGATTTCTGTTCTTACAAGTCCTATTAATGTTTTGTCACTAATAAGAATGTTTAACTTTGATTACAAAGTGTCTTGTGTAAACTGTCTTAGAAACCATCCTTAGGTCTAATAACCATGCTTTATGAAGACAGTGGTTTTTGTGATTGTATTTTTAAGATAGGGGATATGATGAGATAATGTTACTTAGACTTTTTTCTTTATGTTTTAGCCCCTAAAAAATGGTCAGTAAGCCAACAGAATAATTTTGTGTTAATTCATTAGGATTATTTTCATCCACTATCTGAAAGGTGGGTAGATAAGCACGTAAAGTTTTTTGTACTACTAGGCATTTTGTGAATACCTCTATCACTGAGTTTTATAATAAGCCATTTATAAGGTTTCTTATTCACCTATCAGCTCTAAGTTTCTTGAGGGCAGGATAGTGGTACTATCCTAGTTCAGCATTGTGCTGGGCACATATTAATAGACACTTAAGAAATGTTTTCTTAATCCTGTCAGTAATCTCTCCCTCTTGTAAATTCCATTACATTTTGTATTTCTCTTGTGATACCTCACACTTTCTATTTTTCATTTTGCTTGGGTTCACTTTTTCTTAATTCTGTTTACCAGAATGGATGCTCCTTTTAGGCAGGAACTGTTCTTAACCTTTGAAAAATTTCCTTCTGTTCAAGGCCTTATACTCAACTCATTCATAATAAACGTTGAATAAATAGATCAAAAAACATTTTCTTTAAATAACTTATTTCTAGGTTAAAATTTCTAGTAAAATTTATTACTAGGTTAAGATTGGAGGCAGTTTTGCCATCTGTATTTTTCATTTTTTAGAAGCAGAGGAGCTTTCTTAAGTGCAAGAATATAATTTGTAAAGAATTTTAGTTACCCTATGTTACTAAAATAAAGTTTTGCTGCGTGTTTATGTGTTTTGGTTGTTTCTTGATGTTATTTATAAGAATGCTTAGTGCCTGAACTTTGTCTCTAAAATAGAAGTTTAATTTTAACTTCACAGGCATGCTGGACTGGTTCATTATATGGTTTGGAGAAACCAAGGGAAAGCAAACGATGCAGGAAGTGGTAGTGGCAGTTCTGTAAATACTCCACATTTCACTTGACCTTTTACTGACCTGGTGACAAAACACTTCTGTAATGTAACTTTAAACTATTTTATGAGAAAATGGGTGTATTGAGAAGGATCTAAGCTTTAAAAAATGATTTTGGAATTTGCAGGGTATATATTCCATTGGGTATGCACTGAAACATTGTAGGTTGGTGAGATATCTGAGAGGTAGCCAGCTTGGAAGGCAAAGATTTTCTAGAGTGCTCTCTCATCCGTCACCCTTTGAGATCTTACCTGCTCTTTAGAGGCATCACAGAAAATTTATGCTGACTTAATGAATAATTTAAAAATCTGTACTGACATCAATATTGAATAAATACTTTGGGGGTGATGAAAATGTTTTGGAACTTGACAGAGATGGTGAATTTACTATGGATCACACTGGTTTTTGTTTATTGTTTTTTAAAAATTATACAAATATATTTAATAAAAACTTCACATTTATCTTCCTTTCAACATTGTACTCATCTCCTGTGGAAATCACTGTAAAGTTTTATGTATCTTCTCTCACAAGTTTTACTCCACAGTTTTAAATTGATGGTATATCTAGTACAGGTCAATACAGCTCATAGTTTTTAAAATTATAAGTCTATACTGAACACATTGCTCTGAGACTTGCTGTTTTGCACTTAAAGCTTGGAGAATTTTTAACCTTAGAATAGATGTACTGCATACCATTTAAACTATATATAGTGTTCCATCATTCATAGTATTTCATATGAATACTATGAAATTTGATCATTTCCCTTTTAATGGATCATCCCTTCCCTTCTGCCTCCCTCATTCTCTTATAAAAAAAATTAATAAACTTTATGATTTAGAGCAGTTTTGGATTCATAGCAGAATTAAGAAGAAAATACAGAGTTCCTGTGTACCCCTGTCCCCACATACATACAACATTCCCCGTAGTCAATATCCTGCATTTCAGTGGTCCATTTGTTAAAATTGATGAACCTACATTGACACATCATTATCACCCAAAGTCCATGGTTTATATTAGGGTTCATCCTTGTATATATTCTGTGGGTTTTGACAAGTGTATAATGACATATATCTACCATTATAATATCATACAGAATAGTTTCACTGCCCTAAAAATCCTCTACTTTGCCTGTTCATCCCTCCCTCCTCTTCAGCTCCAAGCAACCACTAATGTTTTTAGTATTCATAGATTTTCCTTTTGCAGAATGTCATGCAATTGGAATACTATAGTATGTAGTCTTTTTAGATTGGCTGCTTTCACTTTTTTAATATGCACTTAAGTTTCCTCTATGTCTTCTCATAACTTGATAGCTCACTTCTTTTTCATGTTGGATGATATTCCAGTACCTGGATACTATAGTTTATTCACTCACCTGCTTAAGGACATCTTGGTTGTTTCCAAGTGTGGATAGTTATAAATAAAGCTGCTATAAACTCCCACGTTGTCCTTTACTTTTCATATGCTGCTAGAGTGAGCATCCTTGTGTGGCCATTACAGTAAGATGATTGAGCATAAGATGGAGCATATTATCAGTTTCTCCTCTTGCTTGAGAAGCTAATTGCCCTGCATTCCTTCCTGTGCCCTCAAATCTTGAATGAGATTGCATAATTTGAAGCTCTTCAGTGCAGTTCAGAATTGATCTGTTAGGGAAATTATCAGTTTATCTGTGGACAGAACTCAGGTAATTCTGTTCAGTCCAAGACTTCTCTGGATATAACTTGTTCAAAAAAGTTCTAGAAGACATTTTATGGTTGTTGTATATTGTAGTGGATACTCTAGATTTCCCTTAGTTCTTCCCATCTCTGTATTTTCACTCCTTTATCTTTGATTAGTTATAAGTACTTCCAAAGTTATTTCATGGAATGTGTCTGAGACATTTTGCAATTTACCTATTCAATGGAAACCATTCTTGATAATATACTGGTCATTCTACATGCCTTTCAGAGATGAAAAACATGCAGCTTCCAGATGCTGGGCAAATGATTCTTCTTTCTTGTATTGATTTTGTCCTTTTATTGTTTATCTTTTTTTAATGTAGAGTTTTTCAAAAGTTCCAGTTTATGCAGCTGGATTTATTTTTTTAACTAGTATTCTCATGGTTCACATTATTACATCTGTCATTGGTTATTTCCTTTTCCTGTAATAGTTATGTGCATACTCTTTTGAGCTCTTCTTTCCTCTCTTTCTCTTTTAGATTATGAGTCTATTTTTTTGGAACCTGTTATGCCTTTAAACAAATATTTGCTAAATGCCTTTTATGTACCAGCTTCTGTGTCAGGTGCTAGGTTTTCAGTGGTGACCTTGCTGATACGGAAAATTTAAAGGGAATTCTGTGATTATACAGAAGTGCTTAGGAGTTAATTTAATTACATTATTATATAAATATTTAAATGAAGGAGTCATATTCTGCTCCTTTTTGAGTAACAGAGTAAGAAAAGGGCTTTAAATGTGCAGGAGGGATGAACATTGAAAATGAAAATTGATTACCCACTAATAGAATAGTTCAAAAAGGTATTGAGATATAGGATATTGAGCTTCCAGCCTTGATGGAACATTAGGATGAGAATAGTCATTAGTTCCTGAATGGTGTAGACCAGGTGTCACAAACATAAAAGCTTAGGGGCCATGTAGATAACATAAGGCCTGAATCAGTTATAAGACAATTATAAATTATTGGGATTCTATGAATGTTGTTTGTTATTCTTCTGCCAGAGAGTCACTTGCCAGGAATTTATTTGATTTCTCCTGAGAGTTAACATTAAAAAAGAAAAAATTGGATCTAAAACTTGGAAAAGTAGAATGAAATTTAGCCATATATTACTGTCATAAATCCAATTAGATCAAACTGTCATTTTCCACTTTGCTTCAATTTTGTAGTTTCTATATTAATATTTTATTACAATAAATTTTCTAGTGGTGTATTAAATAAGAAAGTCATTTTTATCAAAATGTAGCAATGAGATGGATAATTAGCCTTAAATAAGTATTTTATGTTTCATTTCATTCTTTATACATTTTAGTCAATTTTTATAAAGTGTTTTAGGACTAGCAAAGACAAAAAACCTCTGTACTTCAAAAAGTGATTATAATTGTAACTAATTTCACTCATCAGTTTTTCTTAACTTTAGAATGTTGTCTTGGTTTATTTTTAGGTATAAAATTTTTACTTTTTTTGACTCCTAGTTTTAGTAAATTTTAAGTAGTAATTTTTCTGCTAATAATAACCTATGCCTGTATGTTTGTTTTCCTTTTGCAACTTTGAAGAACTGTACATAGTAGTAAGGTCTGAGTTAGGCCAAAGTTGAAGTATGACTAGAATTTCTTGGTTTTTCTTCAGATAAAAATTTGAACTTGCCCAGAATTCATATACCCTTCTCTGACACACAGTCACCTTAGTCTTTCTTCTAGTTAGTTCATAACCTGTTTTTGTCTATTGAAGTTATATTAGTCCCTTTACCAAGTTAATAATATAATGAATCAAGTCTTTGCTCAGTTTTTCATTGATTTATTTACTAATTTAAGAAGTGTTGAAAGCCTACTATGAGCTGGGCATTGAGTATAAAAAGGGTAAGATGAGGTTGCTCTACATGGGTTTGCTTTGAACAGTGATATACAAACTGAAGAAATTAATTGATTAATTCAGTAAGTATTTGGTACCTACTGTTTACCAGGTATTATTCTTCAGTTATGGGCTTATCACAGTGAGTTAAATAAGCAGCTTTCATGACCTCTTGAAGCTTATATTCTAGTAGGGGAACAGGTAATAAACAGGTTATAATATATCATTTAGAGATAAATATTTGAAGAAAAATAAAGGTTAGAAAGAGATGGATGAGAGCTTTGGAGCATACATCATTCCACATAGTTGCTCCCCTTGAGTTAAAGGAGGTGGTCTTTTGTACCCCTGTACTAATGAGTCATTGGTGGCTCTCATCAGTACTGAGCAGTTCTCTGCCAGTAACTCCTGAGGAGACGTACGTGCTGATCCTATAATGAGGATCTGGGTGGGACATCATGATGTCCACTGAAGCAGGATCTCTTTTCTCCCCCCACCCCCAAATGAGTTGTATCAAAATTTTTCTTTATGCGTTGGCAAAGACTAACGCCAACCTGTAGCAGTACTTATATGGAATTTTTAATTTGTAGCACTGTATTTGGAAATTTTGTTTCAGCTCTTTTAAACGGACTTATTAAGTGTTTCTTATTTAAGAAGAGATGCTGAGGAGGACAGCCCATATTTGAACATCAGATACAGCCTTAAGCATTTATTAGCAATGTAGCTGTGAACATGCGATTTCACTTTTCTTTATTTCAGCCTCCTTTTAAAAATGAAGCAGATACTCCCTGTGTTAAGGAGGTTTTGATGAGGACTAAATTAGATCATGAAAGTGAAGAAAATTAGATCATATATATGTATATAATAGTTTGCATAATATATTTTCTCACTTGTATACACACAGAAAATCTGATACATAATTGTTCTCATCTAAGAAAATTTTGAGTTATAAAATTTACTATTCAAATTTCATAGTGTGTTTTAAAACATGAAGTGTATTTTTTATATACCCCAACATATAATTTTTTCAAGTCTTTCAAATATTAGTGAGGTAAGTACCTATCAAGCTTAGAACTTTTTGCTTCTCAGATAGTCTTTTAAAGTAAGATTAGATGGGAAAAAAACCTAAAAATTGACTCTCAAGATGAATATGTAAAAGGAATATTTCATAAGTGCTTTATATTTTTAGGATTCGTCACCATGTTTATTTTCACTGGTAAAAAGAATAAGTTATTTGTTAGTGTTTACTTTAAATCTTTGTTTTATATTGTATCTAATGACCTTGCTAAATTCACATATTAATGTAATAGTTTATAAATTCTTTTAGATTGTCTAAGCAAATCATACTGTTTGTGAAAGTGACATTTTCGTTTCTTCTCCGTTTTTATATTTTCTGTTTCATATTATGTTCTTGTACTGACTAAAGACCTCTTGGACCATGTTAAGTAAAAGTGGTGATAATAAGTGGTCATATTCTTCAATCTTGGGGAATGTTTGCAGTCATTCACCATTACATATGATGTTTGCTGTAGGCTTTTAAAAAGATACACTGTGTAGTATTAAAAAAACTTCTCTTTATTTCTAGTTTTGTATAAATTTTAAAAAAATCATGAACAAGTATTAAATTTTATCAATTGCTTTTGTTTCACTGATTAAATTATTGATAAAATTGAGAAAATTAAATTATCTATTGATTATATGGTTTATTTCTCTTTTTACATGGTTAATTGACTTTCATGTGTTAAATCATTTTTGCATTTCTGAATTAAACCTCCACTTCATCCTGATCTATATATTGGTATATTTGATTTTGCCAGTATTTTGTTTAGAATTTTTGTATCTATGGCACAAGAGAGGTGTGTAATATTTCTTTCTTATAACAATTTTTTTGGCTTTTGTTAACAGGCTTTTGCTATCTTTAGAAAACATGTTTGGAAATACTCCCTATTTTTCTACTGTCTGGGACAGTTTGTATAAAATTGGTATTACTGCTTCTTTAAATTGTTGAAATCATCTGGTCCTAGAGTTTCTTTTGTGGGAATGTGTTTTTACCTTACTAAAAAAATTCAGGTTCATAGAATATTTAGCACAGTTTTACATTTAACACATGTATACCCACTGCTTAGAATCTTGTTTAACATATCTATAATTGCTCTATTATATGTGTGTCTTCCTTCCTTCATCCATCATTTTATCTTATTTTTTAATGCATTTCAAAGCAATTGGATCTATCAGTATGCTTTCCTCTAAATATTGAAGCATGAATATCATTAAGTAAAGTTCAATATTTTCTTTTATATTAAGTAAAATGAATATGGAATATAATCCATAAATTTGGTGTGAACATTGGCTTAGTTTTGACAAATATATGCATTTGTGTATCTCAAGCTCCCTCAAGATACAGAATATTACTATCACACTGGAGAGTTTACTCATGCCTTTTCTTAGTTAATTCTCATATCTGCCCTAAGAGACAACCATTCTGATTTTTTAATTCTAATTTTTTCTTACCATATTATTGCATACATTTTAATGTATGCAGTACAGCTCTCGGTTTTTACTCAGTGTAATATAGAGATTGATCTGTGTTGTTGAACATATGGATAGTTCATACCTTTTAATTGCTGAGTAGTATTCCACTGTCAGAAAATATCATAGTTTATCCATTTTCCTGTTGATGGACATCTGTGTTAGTTTTTGGCTGTTATGATTAAATCTTCTATGAAAATTGTACTAGTCTTTTTAAGCACATGTGTTTTCATTTCTTCTGGGTAAATACGTAAAGGGCAGAGTCATGTGTTAGGTTTAATCTTTGTTTTATAATAAACTCTCCAAAGCAAATTGTACCATTTTATTCCTGAAATGGTGTATTAAGAATTTCAGTTGTCCTCCATCCTGGTCAATATTTGATATCATCAGGCTTCACAAAATTAGTTCTTGTGGTGGGAATGTAGTGGTAGCTCATGTAATTTGTATTTGCCGAATGACAGATAATGTTGAGTTTTTTTAATAAGTGTGTTAAAGAGAAGATATATCTTTTTTAAAAAAGTGTCTATTCAAATCTTTCACCCTTTTAAAACTTGTCTCTTTATAATTGAATTGTAGATGTTTTTTAATATACCTTGGAGACAGGTATACATATATATTAGATATATTTTGTACATAATTTCTTGCAGTTTGTGACTTGCCTGTTCATTTTCTTAATGTTATTTTTGATGAGCAGATTTTTTAAAATTTTAATGAAATTTTATGGCTATTGGTTTCTGTGTCTAAGATTTCTTTGCCTTCTTCTAAATAATGAAGATATTCTCCTGTGTTTTCTTCTGAAAGTCTTATGATTTCAGCATTTATGTGATGTTTGATTTACTTTGAATTAACTTTCATGTATAGTGTGTGAGACACAGATCAAGGTTAATTTTTAAAAAATAGATACCTATTTGTTCTAGCACAATTTGTTGAAAAGACTTTGCTTTACCCATTAATGACTGTTGAAAACAGATGACGGTGTAAGTATAGGTCTTTTTCTGGACTATCTGTTGTGTTCCATTGATCTATTCGATGAATCTTAGGCCAGTACTATACTGTCACAATTACTGGGTCTTGTAAGTGCTTCAGCTTTTTGTTCGTTTTCAAGATTGCTTTGGATGTTCTAGGCTTTTTGCATTACCGTATGCATTTTTAGAATCAGCTTCTCAAGTTCCACATACACAGAAAATGCCTGCTGGAATTTGGCTGAGATTGTATTGTTTCTTTAGAATGATATATGGAGAATTTATATTTTAAAGATATTGAACCTTCCATTCTATGAACATAGTATACAGGCATACCATGTTTTACTACACTTTGCTATATTGTGCTTTGCAGATACTGTGTTTTGTTTTGTTTTACAAAACTGATAATTTGTGGCAACTCTGAGCCAAGCAAGTCTGTTTGCACCATTTTTGCAACAATATTTGTTCACTTCATATCTCTGTCACATTTTAGTAATTCTTGCAGTGTTTCAAATGTTTTCATTTTTTATTATATTTATTCTGATGGTCTGTGATCAATGATCTTTTTAAAATTGAGGTATAACCTCAATTTAACAGTATTAGTTTCAGGTATACAGCATAAAGATGCAATAATTTAAAGATTATGCTGCATTAAAATGTCTTACAAAATAATGACTAATTCTCTGTGTTATATAGTATCTTGCTTATCTATTTTATGCCTAGTAGTTTGTAGCATATCCCTTATTTGCCTCTCCCCTTTGGTAACTGGTATATTTTTTCTCATTTTACATTTAATCTTTATGTATCCATAGTCTTTTAGTAGAGTATTTAACAGAATAACAATATAATTTGTGTTTAAAGCTACCATCTCACTGTTCTATCCACACGTACTATGCTTTTTCTCTCACGTCTTACCTTCTTTGGTTCAGTCATTTATTTTAATTATTCTTTCTCTCACCTCAGTAAACTTTTAATAGCTATACTAGAAATTACTATATGAATTTGAGTTATTGCAGTTTTCTGGAATTATTACTTCTGCCACATCCTGTTCAATGCAGATGGACATCTTGGACACTTTAATTCTGTTTATTCCTCTCCTGACTTTTTTGTCTTTGTTGTTATGCACTGAAAAATCTCTGTGGGATTCTCAGGTGGTACACTGACATAGAATCCACCTGCCAATGTAGGAGGATCAAGAAATGTGGGTTTGATCCCTGGGTTAGGAAGATCCCCTGGAGAAGGAAATGGTAACCTACTCCAGTATTCTTGCCTGGAAAATTCCATGAGCAGAGAAGCCTGGCGGGCTATGGTCCATGGGGTCACAAAGTGTTGGACACGACTAAACACCCACACTCATTATATACTTTAAGCTTAACAAGTTATTAATGTAATATTTTTTAACAATTCTTGTTCATTTTTATTTGCCAATATACCTAGCTTTTCTGTGGCTCTTCCTTCTGTGTTGCTTTTCTAGCTCTCATTTTCCTTCTGTTGGGAGAACTCTCTTTTTATATTTCTTTTACTGATAAGTTCTTTGTGTTCTGAATCACCTTTATTTTATTTTTATTTTCAGAATATTTTAAACTGTTCATAGATTTCTTGATTGACACCTCTTTTCCTTCAAAAATTTTAAGAAGTCATTCCATCATCTGTGTCATTCATCATTGCTGTTGAAAGTTTCCTCTCAGTCTACTGATTGTTGCTTCTTTCAATGTGTTTATTTTTTTCCCTAGCTGTTTAAAGATGTGGCTTTACATCTTATCAGTATTAGGAAATTCTTGATTATTATCACTTCATATATCACTTCTTTCTTATTTTCTCCTTTCTTTTCTTCTGGGATTTTAATGATATGTATGTTAGAATCTTTCAAAGGATTCCATATGCCTCTCATACTGTTCCATATTTTTCAGCCTTTAATTTCTGTGTGCTCTGGTTTGGAGATTTGCTGTTAACCTCTGTTCTAAATTCACACTTGCTCTGTTCAGTCTGCAGGTTTCAGGTACTGACATGTGGGAAATTTTGCTGTTAAGAGCAAGGATATAGGAGCAGTAATTGGACCATGTGGGAATAAAGAGAGGGGCTTACTTACTGGCTTTTGGTTAGGACATACTAGCATGTTTATGTTATGACTGGAATGATCCTGTAGAGAGAAAAAAATGAAAGCTGTGTGAGAGAGAAAAGAAAGAAGATTTTTATATGGAAGTTCTTAAGAAGGTGAGAGAGGACAGAGCAAAATTGTAAGGAGTTTTCTTTTGATGGGAGTGGGACATAAAGAGGTTGGTATTAGTAGTATATGTGTACTGATGTTCTCATATATCAGTAGTCTTGTGAGATGAAATTCTGGCTTGACCAGTGGAGAATACGCAGCTGCTGTGAGTTCTGGACTCTTAAACTTTGGGTGTGTGTTTTGGGAAAATTGTCCAAGAAATGGAGAGTCTTGTGGTAAACTGTATTTATAGCTACCTAATTGTTTTCTGTTTCTGTGTACCCTCAGTGATATCTGCCTTTGTCTCTTAGGGTACTCAAGTATTATACTTTAAAGGGAATACTTAAATGTCTAATTAAATTAAATAAATGTTTCTGTCACATAGTTAAAATTTCTGTACTATATATATATAAGCAGAATGATTAATTCCTAATAGCACATTTAAAGTGAATTCGTAATAGTATTTGGATAGCAAACCAAGTTTTCTAACATATTTTCCCACATTTTCTTTTGTAGTTTTGTGAGTCCTAGAATAGTACAACCATGTTTCGGAATAGCCTCAAGATGCTTCTTACTGGAGGAAAATCAAGTCGTAAGAACAGATCAAGTGGTGAGTAACTCTGCTTCATTTATTTTGTGTGATGATTTAGAAAAGAAAGTTCTCTTAGGGATCTGAATTAATACTACCACAGTTCATATATTTTATTAAATGGAAAAAAAGTTTACATTCCTATAGGTTGTCATATTTTTTATTAAGAAGAACACTTGAACACTCATCAGGAATAGTCAGGTAAATGAAGAGTTTTGAAGGAAAAATGCTTATTTCAGATATATGAGAGTGGGCTTCCCTGGTGGCTCAGAGGGTAAAGCATCTGCCTGTGATGCGGGAGACCCAGGTTCGATCCCTGGGTCGGGAAGATCCCCTGGAGAAGGAAATGGCAACCCACTCCAGTATTCTTGCCTGGAGAATTCCATGGACAGAGGAGCCTGGTGGGCTACAGTCCATGGGGTCACAAAGAGTCGGACGCGACTGAGAGACTGCACACTTATGCACAGTGTTTCTATGTAGTACATATTAACGACCTTCCAGACCTAAATTTACTTTAAGAATTAACCGGTAAAATTATTTCAGTCCCAGATGCTCTTTGGGGAATGAGACTAAAAATAATAGAGATAGTCCTCAAAGGGTTATACCAAAAGTGCTATGTAAATTGAACATTTTTACAATCATTAAAAGATGTTTTTTTAAAGAAATAAGTGTGTAATTCTTAGACTTTTAAGGTAAAAACAAACCAAAACTGTATAGATAGTTTTTTGGGAGAAATCTTGAAGATTAATACACTATATATTTGTTTTCTACAAATGGATTATTGATTTTTATCATATTTTCTTTCATTGACGTGTAGCGATTTACAGTATTGTGTTAGTTTCAAGTATACAACAGCAAGTCAGTATTTTTGCAGATTATATTTCATTTGTAGGTTATTATAAGATGATGAGTATAATTCTCTGTGCTATACAGTAAATCCTTCTTTCTATTATATTCTTTTAAGCTTTTCCATTCCCTATTTTTATGCATTTGACAAGTTTTCATGGGTGGTATGGGCTTCCCTGGTGGCCCAGTGGTAAAGAATCTGCCTGCAATGCAGTTGAGACAGAAGACTCAGGTTTGATCCCTGGGTCAGATCCCCTGGAGAAGGAAATGGCAGCCCACTCCAGTATTCTTGCCCGGGAAATCCCATGGACAGAGGAGCCTGGCAGGCTACTATCCATAGGATCCAAAGAGTTGGGCACAGCTGAAGTGACTTAGAGTAGCATTGGTGGTCTGTTCAAATAGCATTCTCTTCAAAATATTTTTTAGCACTCCTTGTGATTTCTTCTTGACCCATGGGTATTTAAAGTATAATTGTTAATGTCCAAACAGTTGATGATTTCCTGGTCATCTTATTATTAACTTAGCTAATTGTACTCTTATCAGAGAACCTATCCTGTATTACTTTATTGTTTTTATATTTATTGAGATTTTCCTTACAGCTTTGCATACAGTCAGTTTTGTCTAATGTTCTTGATGTACCAAGTAACGTGGATTCTGCAGTTATTGGGTACAATGTAGGTCATTTTTGTAAATGGTGATCCTCAAATGTTTTATGTCCTAACTTATTTTAAAATTATTTACTGAGAAAGGTGTGATTAAATCCTATACTATGATTGTGGAATTGTCTGTATCTGGAAGTTGTCTTACTAGGGAAGATTCCTGGAGTAGGAAATGGCAACCTACTCCAGTATTCTTGCCTGGAGAATCCCATGAATAGAGGAGCCTGGCGGGCTACAGTCCATGGGATCGCAAAGTCGGACATGACTGAGCCACCAACAGACACACACGCATGCGCACACACCCCATGAGGAAATGTTCCTCGTTATTTTTAATAATGCCTTTTGCTTGAAAGTTGACTTTGTCTAGTGTTAACATAGCTGTCTGGCATTGTTCTGATAGTATAAATACTAAGGTATAATTTGTTCCGTTCTTTTATTTTCAACATACCTATATGGTTAAACTCTTAGACGCACATAGTTGAATTTTCTTTTTGAATTCATTCAGACAAGTTTTTCCTCTCAAAGGAGATGTTGGAATTCATTTACATTAATTCAGCCAGTGATACAGGCTTTCCTCGTAGCGCGTTCAGTAAAGAATGTGTCTGCAATGCAGGAGACCCAGGTTTAATTCCTGGGTTTGGAAGATCCCCTGGAGAAGGAAAAGGCAACTCACTCCAGTATTCTTGCCTTAAGAATCCCATGGACAAAGGAGCCTGGCACGCTACAGCCCATGGGGTTGCAAGAGTCAGACATGACCGCGGTTAAACCACCACCAACCAGTGATACATCTGGGGTTTAGTATGGCACTGCTGTTTGTTTCATGCTTGTCCTGCCTGTTCTGTCCTTTCCCCCTCTCTCTTATTGCTTTATTTTGGATTGATCAGAACATTTTTTATATTCCATATCTCTCCCTATTGATTTGGGGATTTTGAACTCTTATTATAATTTGTTCAGTAACCACTTAACTTTCAGATTAAAACATCAATCAAAGTTTGGTGTCAATTGGTACTTTTATCCTCTCCTTGGACTATGCAAGAGTCTTAGAATCTTTACATTAGTTTAAATAGTTTGTATTTAAACTCCACAAGACATTATTATTGTTGTTTTATATACTCACTGTTACATAGATTTATTCACAGATTTGACCTTTTTATTGATTTTTATTCCCTCCTTCCTTCACTTTCTAAATGGAATCACCAAATTTCTTTTTGTTTCTAGAACACCCTGTATAATTTCCTTTAGTTGGAATCTTGATGTGGCAAATTTGCTTCAGTTTTCTGAAAACACCTTTATTTTGCCTTTATTCTTGCAGGATGTTTTTGCTGGGAGTGGAATTATATATTGGCACTTGTTTTCTTTCAGCACTTTGAAATATTGTTCATTGTCTTCTGGCTTCTTGAATTACTTCTGGTGAAAAGTTAGCTGTCAGTCTAAATGCTGTCTGCAATCTGTCTTTTATCTCTTTGTTTTTAGTTTTCTAGATGTTACATTGATGTGCATAGGAGTGCTTTTCTTTTTAATCTATCTTTGTTTAGCTTCTATTTATTTATGTTTGTAGGGTTTTCAGATATGTGGCTTGATGACTTTCATCAGTTTGGGAAAATTATTACTAATTATCTTTTTAAATTTTATTTTTCCCCATTTTCTCTTTGTTCTTTCCTTCTGGGACTCCAGTTATGCTTTTGATAAACTACATGTGTGTCATTTATGTCTCTTACACTTTCTTTCTATCCTTTTGTCTCTGTCCTTTATGTTGGATAGTATAAAAAAATCTGGGTTTTTTTGTTCTTGTTCGGTCGCTAAGTCATGTCTGACTCTTTGCAACCTCATGGACTGTAACATCTTCTGTCTTCCACTAGTTCCCAGAGTTTGCTCAAATTCACGTCCATTGAGTTGGGTGATGTCATCTAACCATCTCTTCCTCCGTCACCCCCATCTCCCTTTGCCTTCAGTCTTTCCCAACATCAGAGTCTTTTCCAGTGAGTTGGCTTTTCTCATCAGGTGGTCAAAGTATTGGAGCTTCAACTTCAACATCAGCCCTTCCAATGAATATTCAGGGTTGATTTCCTTTCAGTTAGTTCAGTTCAGTTGCTCAGTCATGTCCGACTCTTTGCGACCCCATGGACTGCAACCCGCCAGGCCTCCCTGTCCATCACCAACTCCCAGAGTTTACTCAAACTCATGTCCATTGAGGCGGTGATGCCATCCAACCATCTCATCCTCTGTTGTCCCCTTCTCCTCCTGCCTTCAGTCTTTCCCAGCATCAGGGTCTTTTCAAAAGAGTTAGTTCTTCGCATCAGATGGCCAAAGTATTGGAGTTTCAGCTTCAACATCAGTCTTTCCAGTGAATATTCAGGACTGATCTCCTTTAGGATGGACTGGTTGGATCTCCTTTCAGTACAAGGGACTCTCAACAGTCTTCTCCAACACCACAGTTCAAAAGCATCAATTCTTCTGTGCTCAGCTTTCTTTATAGTCCAACTCTCACATCCATACATGACTACTGGAAAAACCGTAGCTTTGACTAGACGGACCTTTGTTGGCAAAGTGATGTGTCTGCTTTTTAACATGCTGTCTAGGTTGGTCATAACTTTTCTCCCAAGGAGCAGGCAGCTTTTTATTTCATTGCTGCAGTCACCATCTGCAGTGGTTTTGGAGCCCAAGAAAATAAAGTCTGCTAGTGTTTGCACTGTTTCTCCATCTATTTGCCATGAAATGATGGGACTGGATGCCATTATCTTAGTTTTCTGAATGTTGAGCTATAAGCCAACTTTTTCACTCTCCTCTTTCACTTTCATCAAGAAGCTCTTTAGTTCTTCTTCACTTAATCAGTGGGGAACTGATTTCCTTCAGGATTGAGTAGTTTGATCTTCTTGCTGTTCAAGGAACTCTCAAGAGTCTCCTCCAGCACCACCATTCAAAAACATCAATTCTGGTGCTTAGCCTTCCTTATGGTCCAACTCTCACATCCATACATGACTACTGGAAAAGCCATATGCACCTTTGTCAGCAGAGTGATGTCTCTGCTTTTTAATACAGTGTCTAGGTTTGTCATTACTTTCCTTCTAAGGAGCAAGTGTTTTTTAATTTCATAGCTGCGGTCACCATCTGCGGTGATTTTGGAGCCAAAGAAAATAAAATCTGTCACTGCTTCTACTTTTTCCCTTTCTATTTGTTGTGAAGTAATGGGACCAGATGCCATGATCTTAGTTTTTTGCATGTTAGTTTTAAGTCAGCTTTTTCAGTGTCCTCTTTCACCCCCATCAACAGGATCTATAGTTCCTCTTCATTTTCTGCCATTAGAATGGTATCATCTGGATATCTGAGGTGGATATTTTTCCCAGCAGTCTTGATTCCAGCTCGTGATTCGTCCAACCCAGCATTTTGCATAAGGTACTCTGCATATAAGTTAAATAAGCAGGGTGACAATATACAACCTTGACATCCTCCTTTCCCAGTTTTGAACCAGTCCATTTATTTCGTGTCCAGTTCTGCCCCCCACCCCCCACCACCCCCACCAAGTCCAGTTGTAACTATGGCTTTTGACCCACATACAGATTTCTCAGGAGGTAAGTAAGGTGCTCCGGTACTCTTGTCTCTTTAAGAATTTTCCACAGCTTGTTGTGATGCATACAGTCAAAGGCTTTAGTGTAGTCAGTGTAGCAGAAGTAGATTATTTCTGGAACTCCCTTGCTGTCTCCTTGATTCAGAGAATGTTGATAATTTGATCTCTGATTCTTCTGCCTCTTTGAAACCCAGTTTGTACATCTGGAAGTTCTCAGTTCACGTACTGGTGAAGCCTTGCTTGAAGAATTTTGAGCATAACCTTGCCAGCATGTGAAATGAGCACAGTTGTATGGGAGTTTGAACATACTTTGGTATTACGATCTCAAAGAAGGGAAATGCCAAAGAAAGTTTGTTCACTAACATTGGTCTATAATCTGCTTTTAACTGCATTCAGTTCTTAATTTTAGTTTTTGTACATTTCAGTTCTAGAAATTCCATTTGCTTCATTAATTTTTTTTTTAATTTGGAAATAATTTTGGGTTTGCAGAAAAGTTGCAACAATAATACAAAAAACTCCATATACCCTCCCACAGATTCATGAACTTTTCACTGTATTTGTGTCAGCATTCTCTTTCTGTATGTACATACACAGAGCGTCTCCTCTCCTCTACTTCACCCTTTCTGTCTCACTCTTTTTTAAAATCATTTGAAGATGGGTCAAATGCATCATGCCCCTTTACTGTTAAAAATTTCAGTACGTATTTCTTAAGGAGATTACTTTTTATAACCACAGTACATTTGTTCACGTCAAGCAATTGTTGATATAATACTTTCATCCTATCTACCATTTATTCTCTAAATTTTGTCAGTTTACCTAGTGATTTTTAAATAGAATTTCATCCCTTTGTTTCCAAGATTCAGTCCAATAAGGTATTACATTACTTGTTGTGTCTTTTTACTCTCATTTAATTAGTTATGGTTTCACAGCCTTTCTTGACATGTTTGAAGAATAACTGAACTACTCCTAATTGTACATTTTTTTTTTGCAATGATTAGATTCAGGTTATATATCTATGGTCTGAATGTTACATAAATGTATGTTGTTTTCTTCGTAGGGTATTATAGGTGGAGGCGCACAATGTCCATCTGTTACTCATTTGTGATTCTGATGACCAAATCAGGGTACTGTCCGCTTTCTCTGCTGTACAGATATGAGTTTTCCCTTTTAACTTGAAAACAATTTATAGGTAGACACCATTAGGTTTTTTAAAAAAATTCTTTGTGTTCCTTGTCAGTAGTATTTCAATCTTGTCTCTTAACCTGTGAACAATAGTCAGTTGCTATTTATGTCTATATCTGTCTTAAAGTCTGTACCTACGATAGACACTCTAAATGTATCTGTTTCTCTTGGATTTCACTTAAATAATTATATTTCCTCCTATGCCAATTTTTTTTTGTGTGTGTGAGCTTTTCATTTTGGGTTAATTTTAGCTTTTTACAAGAGTTGCCAAGATAGTACAGAGAATTCCTGTATACTCTTTACCTAGTTTTCCTTATTGTTGCATCTGTGTGTTACCATGGTGCATTTGTCAAAACTAAGAAACCAACATTGGTACACTGCTATTAACTAAACTCCAGATTTCTATTTGGATTTCATTAGCTTTTTCATTAAAGTCCTCATTGTGTTCCAGAATTGAATCCAGAGAACTATATAGCATTTACTTATTGCATCTCTCCAAACACTGATTGGATATGACAAAAGACAAATAATAGTTGACATCACCATACTGGTTAAGTTCCCCCAACTCCACTGACCACATTTTGAAAGAAGTGCACATGGGTGTGCACACACACACACACACTCACTCACTCATACATGTCAGAGATCTGAACTGCCCTCAAATTTGACATTTAAAGAAATAGTTTATGCAAAATTTGTTTTCTGGCCAAGAACTGTGGTTTTCTTAGTTTTTCACTTTTGATACCAGCAGTAGGATTTTCTGTCCCTTCATAACAGTTAATCCATATAAAATAGCTAGTAGAAAAAGAGTTCAGTTCAGTCTCTCAGTCATGTCCGACTCTTTGCGACCCCATGAATCGCAGCGCGCCAGGCCTCCCTGTCCATCACCAACTCCCGGAGTTTACTCAGACTCATGCCCATCGAGTCGGTGATGCCATCCAGCCATCTCATCCTCTGTCGTCCCCTTCTCCTCCTGCCCCCAAGCCCTCTCAGCATCAGGGTCTTTTCCAATGAGTCAACTCTTCGCATGAGATGGCCAAAGTATTGGAGTTTCAGCTTCAGCATCAGTCCTTCCAATGAACACCCAGGACTGATCTCCTTTAGGATGGACTGGTTGGATCTCCTTGCAGTCCAAGGGACTCTGAAGAGTCTTCTCCAACACCACAGTTCTAAAGCATCAATTTTTCGGCACTCAGCTTTCCTCACAGTCCAACTCTCACATCCATACATGACCACTGGAAAAACCATAGCCTTGACCAGACGGACCTTTGTTGGCAAAGTCATGTCTCTGCTTTTTACTATGCTATCTAGGTTGCTCATAACTTTCCTTCCAAGGAGTAAGTGTCTTTTAATTTCATGGCTGCAGTCACCATCTGCAGTGATTTTGGAGCCCAAAAAAATAAAGTCTGACACAGTTTCCACTGTCTCCCCATCTATTTCCCATGAAGTGATGGGACCAGATGCCATGATCTTAGTTTTCTGAATGTTAAGCTTTAAGCCAACTTTTTCACTCTCCTCTTTCACTTTCATCAAGAGGCTCTTTAGTTCCTCTTCACTTTCTGCCATAAGGGTGGTGTCATCTGCATATCTGAGGTTATTGATATTTCTTCTGGCAATCTTGATTCCAGCTTGTGCTTCATCCAGTCCAGCGTTTCTCATGATGTACTCCGCATGTAAGTTAAATAAGCAGGGTGACAATATACAGCCTTGACGTACTCCTTTCCCTATTTGGAGCCAGTCTGTTGGTCCATGTCCAGTTCTAACTGTTGCTTCCTGACCTGCATGCAGGTTTCTCAGGAGGCAGGTCAGGTGGTCCGGTGTTCCATAGTAAGATGCAGATGCTGTGTAGACTTTTTGCCTTGAGTACTAGGTGAGTGATTTATTTCTAAATACTATGCTTATTAGAGGTAGGCACCAAATTTGTGCTTTAGCAAGATTACCAATCATTGTATTCTAGACATTTGAACAACTGCTGCTTTAGTAGTGATCATATTATTAAACCCATGTATGTCAAGGTTGTACTGTAGTATTAAAGCTTATTATTTTGATTTACTAGGTATTTCATTATGTCTATAATGATTTTGGGGGGTCTTATTCTAGTACTTTTTCTTTTCCATGGTTTTTCATGTAAAATGTTTATAATTTAGAGTAGCTATAAAAATAGTGATTTGTGTTCTGTATAGCAGGAATTTGAAGAGAAGCAGTCTGTTTTTCTTCAAGTGTTCTCCGAGACAGAAATTCCAAAGCAAGAATAAATTTGATATTAAAAGGAAAAGATGTGTTTATGGAATGATATCATTATTGTTTTCATCATCACATTTTTTTTTCTTTAATCATTAGTGAATAATTGGGTGGGTGCTTTATTCTTTATATTATTATTTTTGGCTCATGGCTTATTTTTAAAGTTAGTAAGGTAAGTTTTGTCATGACTTAATCATTTATTTTAGAGAACCATTTTAATTTTTAGTTTGAAAAGCGTTCATAATAAAGGAAATTGGCTATTCTAATTCGCTCTTTGAATAGTTGATCTGAACTTTTATGTGGGCCACTAGATGAAGATTTAACAAATAGATTTTATGTCAAGTAATAACAAATGAATTTTCTTAGGCATCTCATGTCCTCAAAGGACATGTGAATATCAACTTTGAATTTTATAGCTTACTTCAGATTTATAATGTGAAAATTGTTTCTGATGTATGTAGGACTTGGAACTCTTGTGAAAACACAACTGTGCGGTTCTTTTGAATTATGAGTGATAAAGGAAAAATATGTGTTTTTGTGTTTTATAAAATTTAAATATTTATATATTTTTTAACTGTAGTTTTTATTGTTTACAGTCATGCAAGTAATTAGTAAAAGTTCCAGTACAGTTCTTTGATATAACTAATGCCACTATTTGGTATCATTGTTTTGGTAAATCATCATTCAGGTATGAGGAAAAAAAATACTGTCAAGTTCAGATTATTCAGAAACTCAGAAAGTATAGTACCCCTAGTATAACACAGCCACTGGAAGAAAAAAATATCTTGAGGCTATCTCCTTCCAAAATAAAAAATGAACATGAAAAAGCAGAAATGTAGAAAGAAAAATAAGCAAAGTAAATAAAACTATAGTTAAATGTAAATAATTCCTGATAATATACTACAAGTAGAATTTGTTCCAGGAAGGCAAAGATGTTTCTGTATCAGAAAATCAATGCAAATTTTTACTTAGAAAAAAAATAAAACCACATTATTATATCATTATATTCTGCTAAAGCATTTTATAAATTTGAGCAGCCATTAAAAACATCATTAATATAGAAGGATACTTTAAATGTAATAAACGGTATTCACCAAATCCAACAGCAAATATCATTCTGAACAAAGAAATGAATCAGCCATTTCCATTAAAACAGAAACATGATAGAGATTTCTCCTATTATCAACCTTTTTCAAAATTGTTTAGAAGTTCCTAATATCCAATAAAGACAAGAAAATAAGGTGACTAGAATAAATATTGGAAAAGACAAGACAGTGCCATTTTTATTTTTAAGCAAGGTCAAAACCCCAGAATTCAGTAAATATCTATTAGAAACAATAATGTAATTTGGCAAGGTGATTGACACTTTTAGCTCTGCCAGTATTTACTGATTAGGAATGTAAATGAGAAAAAAAAATTACATTCACAGTGATAGCAGCCATCAAATTCTCAGGAATAGATTTAACAGGAAACCTTACTGAAGTGTGTAAGACTTTGGTTCAGTTCATTTGCTCAGTTGTCCAACTCTTTGTGACCCCATGGACTGTAGCACGCCAGGCTTCCCTGTAAGACTTGGACAAATGGAAAGACATATCATGCTTCTGGATTTACATATAAATTTATTTCAGTTCCATTCAGGAAACAGGTTCATTTTCAGTTGGATTCAGTTCAGTTCAGTCGCTCAGTCATGTTTGACCCTTTGTGACCCCATGGACTACAGCACATGAGGCTTCCCTGTCCATCACCAACTCTTGGAGCTTGCTCAAACTCAAATCCATGGAGTCGGTGATGCCATCCTGCCATCTCATCCTCTTTTGTCCCCTTCTCCTCCTGCCTTCAATCTTACCCAGCTTCAGGGTCTTTTCCACTGAGTCATTTCTTCACATCAGGTGGACAAAGCATTGGAGTTTCAGCTTCAGCCTCAGTTCTTCCAACGAATATTCAGGGCTGATTTCCTTTAGGGTCGACTGGTTTGATCTCCTTGCTGTCCAAGGAACTCTCAAGAGTCTTCTCCAGCACCACAGTTCAGAAGCATCGGTTCTTTGGTGCTCAGCTTTCTTTATGGTCCAACTCTCATATCCATACATGACTACTGGAAAAACTGTCAGTTCAGTTTAGTTCAGTCACTCAGTCATGTCCGACTCTTTGTGACCCCATGGACTGCAGCGTGCCAGGCCTCCCTGTCCATCACCAATTCCTGGAACCTACTCAAACTCATGTCCATTGACTCGGTGATGCCATCCCACCATCTCATTCTCTGTCATCCCCTTCTCTCCCACCTTCAATCTTTCCCAGCATCAGGATCTTTTCAGATGAGTCAATTCTTGACATCAGGTGGTGTAAGTATTGGAGTTTCAGCTTCAGCATCAGCCCTTCCAATGAATATTCAGGCTGATTTCCTTTAGGATGGACTGGTTGGATCCCCTTGCAGTCCAAGGGACTCTCAAGAGTCTTCTCCAACACCACAGTTCAAAAACATCAATTCTTCTGTGCTCAGCTTTCTTTATAGTCCAACTCTCACATCCATACATGACTATTAGAAAAGCCATAGCTTTGGCTATATGGACCTTTGTTGGTAAAGTAGTGTCTCTGCTTTTTATTATGCTGTCTAGGTTAGTCCTAGCTTTTCTTCCAAGGAGCAAGAATCTTTTAATTTCATGGCTGCAGTCACCATCTGCAGTGATTTTGGAACCCAAGAAAATAGTCTGCCACTGTTTCCATTGTTTCCCCATCTATTTCCCATGAAGTGATGGGACCAGATGCCATGATCTTAGTTTTCTGAATGTTGAGTTTTAAGCCAACTCTTCCACTCTCCTCTTTTGCTTTCATCAAGAGGCTCTTTAGTTCCTCTTTGCTTTCTGCCATAAGGGAGGTGTCATCTGCATATCCGAGGTTATTGATATTTCTCCCAGCAGTCTTGATTTCAGCTTGTGCTTCATCCAACCCAGCATTTCACATGATTTACTCTGTATAGACATTAAATAAGCCAGGTGACAGTATACAGCCTTGATGTTCTCCTTTCCCAATTTAGAAACACTGTGTTGTTGCATGTCCGGTTCTAACTGTTGCTTCTTGACCTGCATATGGACTTCTCAGGAGGCAGGTAAGGTGGTCTCTTGAAGAATTCCTGTCTCTTGAAGAATCTTCCAAGGTTTGTTGTGATCCATACAGTCAAAGGCTTTAGCATTGCCAGCGAAACAGAAGTAAAGTAACTTTAAAATTCTGTGGAAGAATAAATGAAAATAATGAAATATGAAAAGGAATCATTGATTCTGGTATGACTTACAAGATATTAAAACTGATAAAAATACATGGTTACATAGGCAAATAGGCTATATTTGTCTAGGACAGAGAGGAAGAAAGCCATGGTATTAGTAAGGCCAGAGCATTATTGCCACTTCATTTTGTGGGACTGTCTGACACATTGTAGGACATAAATGCCATTATGACCAAAAGATACCTTCTAAATGTTAAATAGCCAAAATCTGTCTTTGATTTAGACTTAAGCTAGAGATAGAATGGAGGTATTGGAGTGGAATTGCTGGTAATTTGGAGAAATGTACAGGGTTTTGTGTGAACAAGTGCTTTTGTTTCTTTGGGGTAAATGTCCACGAGTACAGTTCCTAGGACATGTTTTAGTTTCATGTTTTGTTTTTAAAGAAAGTTCCGTCTCTTTTTCAGAGTGTCTATGCTATTTTACATTCCCACCAGCAATGTGCAAATAATCTAATTTCTTCTCACCCTTGCTAGCATTTGGTGTTGTCACTGCGTATATTGGTATCTCATTGTGGTTTTAGTTTGTGTTTCCCTAGTGACTCAATGATACTGAGCATCTTTTCCTGTGCTTATTTGCTTTCTATATGTCTTCTTTGGTGAAATATCTCTCCATGTCTTTTGGTTGTCTTCTGGTTGGGTTGCTGTTGTTCATATGTTAGCTTTTGAGAGTTCTTTATGTAATATATTCTAGCCTTTGTCAGATAACGTTGTTTGCAAATATTTTCTGTCAGACTATTGCTTGTCTCTCTATAACCTTAGCAGAGTCTTTTCATAAAGTTTTTAACATGATAAAGTCCAGTTTATTGTTTTACTTTCATAGATCATGATTTGGTTTCTGTCAACAGATACTTATTTGTTAATCACTAAGTGCTGGGTAGTCAAGGCTATGGTTTTTCCAGTAGTCATGTATGGATGTGAGAGTTGGACTATAAAGAAAGCTGAGCGCCAAAGAATTGATGCTTTTGAACTGTGGTGTTGGAGAAGACTCTTGAGAGCCCCTTGGACTGCAAGGAGATCTAACCAGTCTGTCCTAAAGGAGATCAGTCCTGGGTGTTCATTGGAAGGACTGATGTTGAAGCTGAAACTCCAGTACCTTGGCCACCTGATGTGAAGAGCTGACTCATTTGAAAAGACCCTGATACTGGGAAAGACTGAGGGCAGGAGGAGAAGAGGATGACAGAGGATGAGATGGTTGGATGGCATCACCGCCTCAATGGACATGAGTTTGAGTAAATTCTGGGAGTTGGTGATGGACAGGGAGGCCTGGTGTGCTGCAGTTCATGGGGTTGCAAAGAGTCAGACATGATGAGCGACTGAACTGAACTGAGTATGCTCTCTGAAATATCAAATATCTCTTGATATTTGAGTTTGAGTTAATTTCTCTTTAATCACTTTATGAGCAAAAACTCTGTCCATCTGTGAAAATAGGGCAGTTTGTTAGAAGAATTTGTTATAGGCACTCCGCCCCCGCCCCCTCACTGTCCCTAATTGGGCATTGAAATTAATTAAAACCTTCATTGCTCTCCGAATAGTGAATGCTCATAACAAACTATAAAGAAATATGTACATTAGTATGCATATAAATATATTTGTGCTATAAAAGTATCTTTTTCCTTCCAGGGACAGTAAGTTTTATTTCACTAATAAACCATGAAATTACAGCATAAGCTTTTCAAGGGCTTTTACCTTTTCTGTACCTTGGTCTAACAAATTTGGTTAGAAAACCCTCCTATTTAATATGAGGAAAGGATTTTTCTTATTTAATTATAGAACTGCAACATCTTTTGTAATAAAACCCAGACCTGTCATATTTTTATTGACTACTGTTTCGCTTTCTGGTCCTTGCCCATCTATTTGCCCAATTTATTTTGTCAGTTGAGATGTCTACTCTTTATGAAATTCATTTGTCCTTGCCAATTAAGATAGACTGTCATAGAATTTGAGGTGAAAAGTCATTAGAGAAAGTGACAGTGTGCCTGTATTAAAGAGAAGAAGGATTCTTATTTGGTGGTAGGCTGCGAAAATGAATATGACTGAGAGTGAAGAAAAGTGGTGAGAACCTTGAAATTGCATTTTGAAACATATCTGATTTGACTGGTTTTATTTATATTTCAGGTATTTGTAGCAGTTTAGCAATTAAACTAATATCACTTCTCATCAGATAGACACATACTCTTGAACTCATATTTTCACCTCTATTTTCAATTTTATTTTTGTCCTATTTATTCAGAGTTGTTTGAGCTATGCTAAACTTCACAAGATGAATTGTGATGATTTCATCTTTTACTGTGCTTCATGTATCATATGAATTATTTATTTCTTGAAAGTTTATTGGAACTCAGACATAAAAATGGCTAGCCTGAGTTTCTTGTGGGGGGGCAGTTTAGATAGTTTTTTGACAATATTTTTAATTTTATTGTCATCAGTCTAATTAGGTTTCCTCGAGATGAGCTTGGATAATTTATTATTTTCCTAGAAAGTGTCCGTTTCATCTGTTCATGGCATTTCCCAATCAAGAATCCTGGAGTGGCTTGCCATTTCCTTCTCCAGAGGATCTTCCTGACCCAGGGGTCGAAATATTATTTGATATGTAATATTCTCCTTATTAACTTTTTACATAGTGTGATTTTATTGGAACATAGCCACACCTCTTTGTGATAGAGACTGTACAGTCCATACTCCTGAAATATTTATGATCCAATCCTGTGAAAAATATTTTTGCCAATTGAGGTTGATTTTCTTTGTTTTGTATTTTATTCTGACTGTATTTTGATCAGATCTTATAACTACGTCATGGATGTTAGAAAACAGAATGTATTTACTCTCGATAGAGTGAACTTTACTCATTTTTTAGCTACCGTATGTTAATGTTGACTTTCTGATACTTTTGCCTCAAATCTGTCTAGATTTTGTATTTAAGGTGTATCTCTTATAAATAGGTAGTTTTCTTGTTGTTACATCCAATCTGATTATCTATTTTTAAATGGTCTATTTAGCCCATTTCACTGACTGTATAACTACTGATGTGATTTGGTGGAAGTCTCATCTTTCTCTTTGTTTTTTTGTTTTTAGTTTTTTGCATTCCATGTGTTCCTCATTCCTTTTTTTCCCTGCTCCCTGTCTTTTTTAGAATTTATGAAATATTTTAAATTATGTTTTCTTCGGCTTTTAGCTGTACCTTTTTGGATTTTTTTTAAAAAAGAGACTATGCAAAGAATTGGGCTTCCCAGGGGCACAGTGGTAAAGAATCTGCCTACCAATGCAGGAGACAAGGGTTCATTCCGTGGATCCAGAAGATCCCTTAGAGGAGGAAATGGCAAACCACCCTAGTATTCTTGCCTGAAAAATCCAATGGACAGAGGAGCCTGGTAGTCTACATAGTCCTTGGGGTTGCATGGACTGTAGGTTGCAAAGAGCCGGACATGACTGAGAACTGAGCACACATGTGCAAAGGCTTACATATTAAACTTTTTATGGTCCAACTTGAATTTTTATTCTTCTACTTTATGAGCACTGTAAGGACTTTAGGATGTTTAATTCTACTTATATCCCACTTTTTGTTGTCCTGCATTTTACTTCTACTGTAGTTTATATGCCACAATACATTTCTCTTGCTTAGTCATTAGTTTTTCAGATTTTTTCAAATGTCTTTTTAAAAAGTTGGCTCATATATTTCTTTCTTCTAGTATTCTTCATTCGTTCTTTAAAATGATATTTTATCTGGAATAACTTTTTTCACCCTGCAGAACTTTCTTTGCATTTCTTGAGGTGTAGGTCAGTATAGTGAATTATCTCAGCTTTTGTTTTCTCATAATATTGTAATTTTACCTTCATTTTTGAAGGCTATTTCTCCTGGGAATAAAATCTTAGATTGACAGTTCTTTTCGTTTTCTTTTTTATTTTATTTTATTTTATTTTTATTAGTTGGAGGCTAATTACTTCACAACATTTCAGTGGGTTTTGTCGTACATTGATATGAATCAGCCATAGATTTACACGTATTCCCCATCCCGATCCTCCCTCCCACCTCCCTCTCCACCCGATTCCTCTGGGTCTTCCCAGTGCACCAGGCCCGAGCACTTGTCTCATGCATCCCACCTGGGCTGGTGATCTGTTTCACCATAGATAGTATACATGCTGTTCTTTTGAAACATCCCACCCTCACCTTCTCCCACAGAGTTCAAAAGTCTGTTCTGTATTTCTGTGTCTCTTTTTCTGCTTTGCATATAGGGTTATCGTTACCATCTTTCTAAATTCCATATATATGCGTTAGTATACTGTATTGGTCTTTATCTTTCTGGCTTACTTCACTCTGTATAATGGGCTCCAGTTTCATCCATCTCATTAGGACTGATTCAAATGAATTCTTTTTAACGGCTGAGTAATATTCCATGGTGTATATGTACCACAGCTTCCTTATCCATTCATCTGCTGATGGGCATCTAGGTTGCTTCCATGTCCTGGCTATTATAAACAGTGCTGCGATGAACATTGGGGTGCACATGTCTCTTTCAGATCTGGTTTCCTCAGTGTGTATGCCCAGAAGTGGGATTGCTGGGTCATATGGCAGTTCTATTTCCAGTTTTTTAAGAAATCTCCACACTGTTCTCCATAGAGGCTGTACTAGTTTGCATTCCCACCAACAGTGTAAGAGGGTTCCCTTTTCTCCACACCCTCGCCAGCATTTATTGTTTGTAGACTTCTGGATAGCAGCCATCCTGACTGGCGTGTAATGGTACCTCATTGTGGTTTTGATTTGCATTCCTCTAATAATGAGTGATGTTGAGCATCTTTTCATGTGTTTGTTAGCCCTCTGTATGTCTTCTTTGGAGAAACGTCTGTTTAGTTCTTTGGCCCATTTTTTGATTGGGTCATTTATTTTTCTGGAATTGAGCTGCAGGAGTTGCTTGTATATTTTTGAGATTAATCCTTTGTCTGTTTCTTCATTTGCTATTATTTTCTCCCAATGACAGTTCTTTTCTTTCAACACTTTTAAAGATGTTATTCTGTTATCTTTTGTTTCTGATAATAAGTTGGCATCATTCTCATTGTTTTTTTACCTTGGAATGAAATGTGACTTATTTATTTAGTCTGATTAAAAATTTTTTCTTTTTTTTTTTTCATTTATTTTAATTAGTTGGGGGCTAATTACTTTACAATATTGTAGTGGTTTTTGTCATACATTGACATGAATCAGCCATGGATTTACATGTATTCCCCATCCCAATCCCCCCTCCCACCTCCCTCTCCACCCGATTCCTCTGGGTCCAGGCTGGATGCGTGAGACAAGTGCTCGGGCCTGGTGCACTGGGAAAATTTTTTTTCTTTATCTTTGGGGTTAGCATTTAGCTATGATGTACCTTTCTTCCTGTTGTTTGGATTTATATGTTGAGTCTATGTGTTGACGTCTTTCATCAGTTGTGGAAAACCTTAGCTATTATTTCTTAAACGATTTCTTCTATCCTTTTATCATCTATGTTTTGGAACTTTAATTTGTACTTAGATTATTTGACATTACCTCATGCATCTCAGGGCTTCTCAGGTGGCACTAATGATAAAGAACCCACCTGCCAGTGCAGGAGATGTAAGAGACACAGGTTTGATCCCTGGGTTGGGAAGATCCCGTGGAGAGGGCATGACAACCCACTCCAGTATTCTTGAGTGGAGAATGCCATGGACAGAGGAGCCTAGTGGGCTACCGTCACAGAGTTGCAAAGAGTTGAACACAACTGAAGCAGCTCAGCACAGCACAACACACGCATCTCAAACTGTGTTATTTTTTTTGCTTTTGGTAATTTTTTTCCCTTTGGTCAATTTATGTTGGCCTGTCTCCAGGTTTATTGACATTTTTCTGCTGAGTTCAGTCAGTTTTTAAGTCCAGTTGGTTAATTCTTAATTTAGATGGTGTTTTTCAATTATAGAATGTTCATTTGGTTCTTTTTAAGATAGTTCGTTTCTCTGATGAAATGTTTAACCTTTTCACCTGTTGTTTTTATATTTTTAACCTTTTTTTCTTAACTTTTATGTAATAGGTAAAAATAATAGTTTAATAGTTGATGTCTCTGCTAAATCCAACATTTAAGTCATATGTGCATCTGCCTTGTTAATTCTTTTGTTTCTCCACACATCTCATCATTTTTATGTTGTTTACCAGACATCGTGTTTCTGTAGAGGTTAGAGTAAATATTAATAGTATTTTTCTCTAGATGAAATAAAATATATATATTAAGTCAGGACAAGAAAGATTAAACATAAAATTCTTTGTGTTTATTTGGAACTTCTCCCTCCCTAATGTGCAGTGTGCATATGCATTATATATCAACCTGAGCTCCTGAAAAATGAGAGTGTCTGCTTAACCATAAGCCATCTTTTTTCTTTCTTTCTTCTAACACTGGCAATGTAACTTCTTAAAAGAATAGTATTTTTTCCCAGCTCTGTAGGGAGTCATGGTGACTTGCTGTTTACTTGCTATTTGCTTTGTTTGTGTTTACCTGAACTGTTGTATCCTTGATGAACTTTATGTAAAATATCAGTATGCCATTATGATGTATGATCCTTTGTCTCAAAAATGTATTTGACTATGCTTTCAACTTCTAACAAGTGGAATAGTTTTCAGAGCTTTCTGTGATTCTGCTTTTTGGGTTGTAATTCTGTTTGGCTTGAATAAAATTCTCTTTTTTTTCTGTTTGATAATTGAATTTCTGTTGAGACTTAGAGAAGGAAAGCCTTTTCCTGTGTAAGACAGCCATGATGAGGGTCTGACTCTCTTGGATTTGATGAAGGGTTGAGGTGGATAAGGGCTAGGTTTAGTTTGTCTCAGTTCACATGTATTTCTGATGTCTAGGTAGAAGTCTCTTCTGTGTCTATGTCAATCCTCTCTCTGTAACAGGACTCTGGGATCTAAGTACCATTTCATTATGAGCTCTTGCTCAACATTATTGTCAAGCTTCCAGCCCCCCAGACTGTTGTCACCTTGAACGTGGTAAAAGGCCTGTGTGGAGATTCAGAGGACAGGGAAAACTAGCTCTGAATTTGAAGAAAGGGGTTCCTTCACTTTCTATACCAGGAGTTGACAAATAGGGTCTCCAGACTAAATCTGGCCTACCACCTGTTTTTGTAAATAGAATTTTGTGTGGACATAGCCATAATCATTTGTGTATGTATTGTCCTTATTGTCTGCTCTCATACTGCAAGAGCAGAATTATGTAGTTGGAAAGGAGACTAAAGTATTTTCTGTTTGGCCCATTAGGGACAAATTTGGTTGCCCCTATTCTATAATGTCAAACCATTCACAGAGTTGTTAAAAAAATTTCTGATTTCTCTTACCCACCTCCATTTATTTGTTGTTCTCTTTATTTTTTAATTTCCTTATTTTAATTTATTTTTATTGAAATATAGTTGATTTATAATATTGTGTTATTTCACAATAACCGGTCTTCATCCTCCTACCCATGTTTTGACTTAGTAAATAGCTGTAGTGATCTTAGACTTCATCAGATTTTATAAACCATAATCTTAGAACCCTGTAATAGATTTCAGTAGGTTTTAGTATAAAGTTTAAAGTCTTTCACTATACAAGCAACTCCTGCAGCTCAATTCCAGAAAAATAAATGACCCAATCAAAAAATGGGCCAAAGATCTAAGCAGACATTTCTCCAAAGAAGACATACAGATGGCTAACAAACACATGAAAAGATGTTCAACATCACTCATTATCAGAGAAATGCAAATCAAAACCACAATGAGGTACCATTACACGCCGGTCAGGATGGCTGCTAGAAACCAGAACTGAAAGAGACACATGTAGCCCAGTGTTCATCTCAGCACTGTTTATAATAGCCAGAACATGGAAGCACCCTAGATGCCCATCAGCAGACGAATGGATGAGAAAACTGTGGTACATATACACAATGGAATATTACTCAGCCATTAAAAAGAATGCATTTGAATCAGTTCTAATGAGATGGATGAAACTGGAGCCCATTATATAGAGTGAAGTAAGCCAGAAAGATAGAGACCAATACAGTATACTAACGCATATATATGGAATTTAGAAAGATGGTAACGATAACCCTATATGCAAGACAGAAAAAGAGACACAGATGTATAGAACAGACTTTTGGACTCTGTAGGAGAAAGCGAGGGTGGGATGATCTGAGAGAATAGCATTGAAACATATATATTATCAAGTGTGAAACAGATCACCAGCCCAGATTGGATGCATGAGACAAGTGCTCAGGGCTGGTGCACTGGGATGACCCAGAGGGATGGGATGGGGAGGGAGGTGGGAGGGGGATTCAGGATGGGGAACACATGTAAATCCATGGCTGATCCATGTCAATGTATGCCAAAAACCACTACAACATTGTAAGGTAATTAGCCTCCAACTAATAAAAATAAAGGAAAAAAAAAATAAAGTCTTTCACTATACTTACAGAGACCTTGATAATAACACTGCCTGCCTCCCCAACCTTCTTTTTTTAATAGACTTTTTTTTTTTTTTAAGAGCTCTTTTAGGTTCTTGACAGTATTGAGGGAAAAATACAGAGATATCCCATGTACTGTCTGCCCCTCATATGCCTACAGCTTTCTGTTTTCAACACTCACTGAGCTTCCTTCTCTGCCTCCACCACATTCAAGTCTCCTCGTTACCCTTTCTGTCCTTACTGTTGTACATATGACTCGTTGAGATATTTTTCTTTGTTTGCATGGTTTGTATTCCTTAATAGACGTAAGTCCTACAGGTTCACTGACTGTACTATTCCCAGCATCTAGAGTGGTGCCTGGAAATTAGTAGATCAATAAATATTTGTTAAATGAACGAATACATTTACTATAGTCTCTGACTCAGTAGCACTTGCCCTTCTCTTGTCTTGCTGCCATATTAATTTTCCTGATTAGAAAATTCTTAGCTTGGCACCTGACTTTACCTAACTTCTCTGGCTTTATTCCCTATAACTCTTACTCAGAAACTTTCTACTTTATCCAAATTGATCTTAATGCTTTATATTTTATGTGCCCCTTTGATCATGACATTCACCTTGTCTGGAATAAACTTGCCATTATACTTGTCTCTTCTTTAAATCCTACCCAGTCATTAAAGTCCAGCTTATATCTTATTCAGGTTCACAGTGATCACTCTTGTGCCTCATGTACTGTAGTGTTTATTCCTAATGTAAAATTTAAAGTAATGCTTGTTATTACATGTAAACTTTCTAGAAATGCTTCCCTAATGCAGTTTAACTGTCCTAAGGGTAAGAAGTGTTCACTGCCTTTTTACCCTCCACAGTTCATACTGTCATTATATTGACATTTATATTTTGTTGAAAGAGAATGTAAGAAGTCATTTGGTTAAATGTCTTGTCTTTGATAGAGGAAAGTACTTTAACATGTTATTACCTCATTTAATCTGTACAGCAAATAGCATTCCATTTTACAGATAAGAGGTGAAAAGGTTTACCTGAGATTAAAAGACTTTATCTAGTGTTTGTAGCTAGTAGACATCCATAGGAATAGAAACAATTGAATTCTCACTCTTCCATATGTTGCCTGTCACTGAATAAATGGGACAGTTAGTAATGGAATTAAGTCTAAACTGAGATCTGAACTCTAAATGTCATTTCTTTGAAGTAGTGAGTCAGTTTTTAACAAATCTTAAATTGTTAAGGATTATATCAAAGCAAAAAGTAGCCAAGAGTTTGGCGACTTCCTTTGGTAGTTGAAAGAGATTTTATTATTTTAAGTTGTGTGTATTTTTGCTCTCTGTTTTTTCTTTTTCACACTCTCGTTTTTTCTGATCATCATGAAAACATGTTAAATATGGGTAACAATTAGACATTGTGAGTTGATTTGTCAGTATTTTGTATGATTATTATTTGAACAGTCACCTTAGATGTAAACTAATTACATGAGTATCTTTGACTTTCCTGATTTTTAAATGGACTTTAATTCAATTGATATTAATTTTAAAAATAAAAAAATTATACAATTTTTAAAGGTTATACTTCATTTACAGTTATTATAAAATATTGGCTATATTCCCTGTGTTGTAGCATATATCCTTGTAGCATATTTTACACCCAATAATTTGTATTTCTCACCCTCCCAGCCCTTTATTGCACCCCTCCCCCACACTGATAACCACTAATTTGTTCTCTGTATTCGTGAGTCTACCTTTTTTAAATTATTTTTTGTGTGTGTATATGTGTGTTTTTTTTTCATCTATTTTTATTCGTTGGAGGCTAATTACTTTACAGTATTGTAGTGGTTTTTGCCATACGTTGACATGAATCAGCCATGGATTTACATGTGTTCCCCATCATGATCCCCCCTACCACCTCCCTCTCCATCCCATCCCTCCGGATCTTCCCAGTGCACCAGCCCTGAGCACTTGTCTCATGCATCCAATCTGGGCTGGTGATCTGTTTCACACTTGATAGTATACTTGTTACAATGCTGTTCTCTCAGAACATCCCACCCTCGCCTTCTCCCACAGAGTCCAAAAGTCTGTTCTATACATCTGTGTCTCTTTTTCTGTCTTGCATATAGGGTTATCGTTACCATCTTTCTAAATTCCATATATATGCATTAGTATACTGTATTGGTCTTTATCTTTCTGGCTTACTTCACTCTATATAATGGGCTCCAGTTTCATCCATCTCATTAGAACTGATTCAAATGCATTCTTTTTAATGGCTGAGTAATATTCCATTGTGTATATGTACCACAGTTTTCTTATCCATTTGTCTGCTGATGGGCATCTAGGTTGCTTCCATGTCCTGGCTATTATAAACAGTGCTGAGATGAACATTGGGGTGCACTTGTCTCTTTCAGATCTGGTTTCCTCGGTGTATATGCCCAGGAGTGGGATTGCTGGGTCATATGGCAGTTCTATTTCCAGTTTTTTAAGGAATCTCCACACTGTTCTCCATAGTGGCTGTGCTAGTTTGCATTCCCACCAACAGTGTAAGAGGGTTCCCTTTTCTCCACACCCTCTCCAGCATTTATTGCTCATATTCTTTTGGATAGCCCCCATCCTGACTGGCGTGTAATGGTACCTCATTGTGGTTTTGATTTGCATTTTTCTGATAATGAGTGATGTTGAGCATCTTTTCATGTGTTTGTTAGCCCTGTGTATGTCTTCTTTGGAAAAATGTCTGCTTAGATCTTTGGCCCATTTTTTGATTGGGTCATTTATTTTTCTGGAATTGAGCTGCAGGGGTTGCTTGTATATTTTTGAGATTAATCCTTTGTCTGTGGCTTCGTTTGCTATTATTTTCTCCAATTCTGAGGGCTGTCTTTTCACCTTGCTTATAGTTTCCTTTGTTGTGCAAAAGCTTTTAAGTTTCATTAGGTCCCATTTGTTTATTTTTGCTTTTAGTTCCAGTATTCTGGGAGGTGGGTCATAAAGGATCCTGCTGTGATTTATGTCAGAGAGTGTTTTGCCTATGTTCGCCTCTAGGAGTTTTATAGTTTCTGGTCTTACATTTAGATCTTTAATCCATTTTGAGTTTATTTTTGTGTATGGTGTTAGAAAGTGTCCTAGTTTCATTCTTTTACAAGTGGTTGACCAGTTTTCCCAGCACCACTTGTTAAAGAGGTTGTCTTTTTTCCATTGTATATCCTTGCCTCCTTAATTCACTAGTTTGTTGTATTTTTTAGATTTCATAAATGAGTGAATCAGTGTTGTCTTTCTCTGACTGACTTACTTCACTTATCATAAAGTCCTCCAAGTGTGTTCACGCTGGTGCAAATGGAAAAATTTCCTTTTTTTTTTTTTAAGGCTGAGTAGCATTCCATTGTATTTTATGCCACATCTTCTTTATCCGTTCATCTGTTGATGGACACTTAGGTTACTTCCATATCTTGGCATTTGTAAATAATGTTACTGTGACCATTGGGGTGAATGTGTCTTTTCTACTTGGTCTTTTTTTTTTTTTTTTTTAGTCAGATATATACCCAGGAGTGAAATTGCTGGGTCATATGGTAGTTCAGTTGTTAGTTTATTGAGAAACCTTCGTACTATTTTCCACAGTGGCCGCACCAGTGTACATTACCACCACCAACATGCGAGGATTCCCTTTTCTTTGCTATCATTTGTTATGTGTTTTCTTTTTGATGATAACCATTCTGACTAGTGTGATGTGATATCTCATTGTGATTTTGATTTGCATTTCCCCGATAACTAGTGATGTTGAGCATTTTTCCATTTACCTATTGGCTATCTGCGTTGGAAAAATGTCTATTCTTTTCTTCTGCCCTTTTTAAAAATCAGGTTATTTGTTTTTTGATGTTGAGTTGTATGAGTTGTATGTATTATATTTAAATAAATAAAAATAAACAATATTTTTAATGCAGTAGAATATTGGTCTCGGTTATTTTTCTGCCCATACAGTCCTATAATATTTACTGAAAATGTTAGGGATTCTTAACTACAGTGGAAAATATGAAGAGTAGAATTGAAGGAATTAAGTTAAATAATGTCTCCAAATAGTTGTGGATGTCTTCTCAACCATTCTTACAGGCTTAAGGTAGAATATTCGGGGATGGGGATGTGGAGCAAGAAGGTTGGCAGGCAGAAGCAAAGGCCATTGTGAGAAATTTCAGCAGTGAGATGCCCAATACAGTCATTAGAGACTGCCATGAGTTGTTCAGAAGCCTATGTCCTCCCTTAATTCTATAAGATCTGTTCTTGATTACCTTTGACTTCATTTCCTTTACCTGTACCTTTTGGTTCTTGTTCACATCTTTTCAGTCATATTAGCCTCCTCCTGGCTTAGGAGTTTAATGCTTGTTCCCTTTGCCTGAAATGATAGCTCCCTTTCTCCATTAGGGACTTTATTTAGAAGTTTCCTTCTAATTAAGGTCAAACCCTAACCCCTTCATGTCTCCCTTTTTATTCTGTCTCCCCTTTTATATTTTCTCTCTGTTGTAATTATCACTAGTTATCTTATGATATATCTTGGTTTTTGTTTTTTTTTAAATTATCTGTCCTTCCTATCTAATACAAGTTTCATGATGAGTTTATTCTCTTTTCTCCTGCTGTATCTTAGCACCTGGCTGGCATATAGTAAATACTGAGTAATATATGTTCTAAGAATGAGTAACATTTTAAAAAAGATAACTCTGGCATCAGTGTAAAAAAAATGGACTGTAGTGAGGAGTTACTAGTGAGATGATGAAAAGGCTAAAGAAGTGACAATAGGAATAAAGAGGATACACAGGAAAGACATTTTTGAGGTAAAATAGGAAGGAAATGGCAACCCCCTCCAGTATTCTTGCCTGGAGAATCCTGTGGACAGAGGAGCCTGGTGGGCTGCTGTCCATAGGGTCTCACAGAGTCGGACACGACTGAAGCGACTTAGCAGCAGCAGCAGCAGAAAGGATTTAATTAACAGAGTGGCTCAGAAAAGAAAAGAATGGGAGGAAATAACTTGTCCTGAAATTTCCAGATAGAGAAACTGGCTAACTGGTGACATTGCTTTATTCCAAGCTTACATTAGGTATATAGTGATTCGTATATCAAATGAGTAACTATCCAGAGATAAATAGTTACCTTTTGCACTAAATTTTGCTTTCAAATGTAATTTATTTAAAAATAAATAAATTTCTATTTTTCTCTATTATTTCTATTCTTCTGGGTTCCTTTCTAGTTTTCCCTTATTTGAGCTTTGGGATTGTGCTACTTCAGGAAAATTTAATGTCACAAATCTTTTTAGTACTGTATTGTAATATTCAGTATTTCATCCCAAAGATCCATTTTCACCATCCATTGTCTGCTTTCATAGTTTGGTACTTTCATAGTTTACTGTTTACATTCTTGTTGCTAAAGAAGGAAGCTAGAGGAAGCTATATAGGGTTTATGCTGTCAGCCCAAGCCATTTTGGGAGTGATATTTTCTGATTTAAAAGAAGTAAATGTCCATTCTTCCATTTAGTTTCTGCCTATCTTCAACTTGTACAAGGTGCTTAAAGTTTAAAATAGTGGTTTCTTAATACTGATTGCAGTTCCCTTGATACAACTGTTTTTGACTATTAATTCAAGCTTATATATTTTTAACAGCAAGGTTTTTTAAGAAGAGTAGGTTATTTAAACTGGTTTAATTTGCACAGTATTCCTGCAGACCAATTACTTTAAAAATCCAAGTGTATGTTAGATATGTACTTAAAATCCTACATTCATAAATCTGAGAGTATGCAATGAGAAATTAATATTTAGGAAATAGTCTAATTTTTAATTTAAAATTAGATTTAAATAGTGAGTTAAATAGGTAATTTTAAAAAATGCTTTACTTTTCATAAGCATATTTTGATATATAGTAATACTTTTATCCAGTTAAAATTATCAGTTATTTTAATGTCAGATTTTTACAGTGAGTATCTTTTTGTTTTCTTAGAAAATTTTACATATTTCAAGTAAATAAAACTCTTATAAATTTGTTTTTTGTAAATGTGTGATATTCTGTAGTCTAGTCATCCCTTAATCTCCTCATGTATAATATAATCACACTCACTTCCACTTGTGTTATATGGGAATTTTAGTAAATATACATACATGTACTCATGATAATAAAAAAACTGGAGCCCATTATACAGAGTGAAGTAAGCCAGAAAGATAAAGAACATTACAGCATACTAACACATATATATGGAATTTAGAAAGACGGTAACGACAACCCTATATGCGAAACAGAAAAAGAGACACAGAAGTACAGAACAGACTTTTGAACTCTGTGGGAGAAGGTGAGGGTGGGATGTTTCGAAAGAACAGCATGTATATTATCTATGGTGAAACAGATCACCAGCCCAGGTTGGATGCATGAGACAAGTGCTCAGGCCTGGTGCACTGGGAAGACCCAGAGGAATCGGGTGGAGAGGGAGGTGGGAGGGGGGATCGGGATGGGGAATACATGTAACTCTATGGCTGATTCATGTCAATGTATGACAAAACCCACTGGAAAAAAAAAAAAAGATTAACAGTAGAGCCAAGAAATAAATGAATTGCTAAAAGGAAAATAGTATCTTTTAAAAATTGCTATGGTATAGCATTCATAGACTCTTTCTGAAAAAATATATTTATTTATTTGGCTGCATTGGGTCTTAGTTACTTCTCTCTAGAGGTGGCGCATGGGCTTGCTTTCCCCGCAGGGAAAACAAGTTCGATCCCAATGCAAGGATCGACCCCACACCCCCTACCCTGGAAGGCAGATTCTTAGCCCCTGGGCCATCAGGGAAGTCCCACATTCATAGACTCTTGTCCTCACGAAACTCTAGAATATATTTTTATAAAAGGAAAAGCACCTACAGTACAAATTGAATGTCTTTAAAGAAACTCAGTAACCAAAAATTCAACCTTAAACACAAGCTCTGCACACCCACCTCATTTTCTTAGATTTTTTTGTGTTCATGTTTTCTTTGATTTCTTGAAGAAAATAGATTAATTCGCTTTTTCTCTAGATTCAGAGTATTCTGACTTGGGAGTCATGATTTTCTTTTATTCATCCATCAATATGCTGTCATCAAGAATCCTGCTTTTTTTTAAGAGTTCCAAAGGTATCTTCAATGCTTTGAAAGTCGTATTTGCCAATAGATGACAGTGGAGGACCATGTGGTGTATTCTAGCAGCTATAAGAGTTCTCTATTCCTGGAAACTAGGGTGAATTAGAAAGTTGCTGAAAAGAATGGACAGTTAATCATTCATCAATTAATGCAGTGTTTTGTACATACTAAAAAGTTAATGTTATATCCTTAAGGCCTCAGTGAGCCATTGTAGGATTTTAAACTGGTAAGTAAAAGAAGATTTTAACCTCTAAACTCAGTACCTCTGCCCCAGATTTATTAAATTTGAGCTTTCTAGAGGAAAGAAGAATTTTATGTTAAAATTTAAATTTGATTAGATCTTATAGTCATTTCCCTGGCCATTTTTTATTTGCTCTTTTAGCAGTTAGAATGGTTATAGTTACCAAAGATCTAATTTAGAATGGCGCAGATATGAAGGGAATTTATTAGTTCACATAATAAAGAATTTTGGAGGTGTGGTGATTATAGATCAGTTAATTCTGAAGCTTGATAGTATCATCAAGGACCCAGTTTCTTTGCAACTTTCTGCTCTGCCATCTTTAGAATTTTTGTTATTCTTCTCAGGTTTGTCCTTGTACAAGGACTGCCATATTTTCAATTTGGATATCCACACACTATGTTGTTCAAAGTCAGGTAGAACAACTGGCCCTTTCCTGGGTCCATCTTTAAGATTAAGAAGAACTTTCTGAAAGCTACTGCTCTCCTTTCCCCATTTGCCTCATGTGCCACTGGCCAAATTATAGCACATAACCTTTTTTATACCAGTTAATGGAATTGCAGTTGATGTTCTTAAGATTCATTTACTAATTAAGGTTTGGCTCTGAGGCTAGGGAGAAGACCAGCCAGCGTCATTTGAAAAATAATAATAAAAATTGGAATTCTATTAGTATAAAAGAATGTAGATAACCAGTGGAGCCCACCACTTTGATTTACTGATGTAGTTATGGATTTGTTTGTTTATTTTTAAAATTAGTGGTGTTTCCCATGCCAAGAGTTGGAAAGCAAGCCCATATTTGCCCCAAAATAGGAAAACCACGACCTCTTTACATTTGTCAATAATGCTGATATTTTGCAATGAAGTTTTAGGTGATACAGACCTGCTATGGTGGGACTCAGTCTCTTTGAGGTTTACCCACTTTGAAAATCTTTAAAGACTTGGTTTCTGATCTGCAAAGCTGAGGATTGGATCCTAAACCATATGATTTTACTCCTAACCATAGGACAGAGACTTTGCCTGGGACACAAACCTGCCAGTCATCTCAGAAGACAGATGTCTGTGGTTGTTTCTGGTCAGGGGAATTCTTTTTGTGTCTATAAGGGACCAGGTTTTCAAAAACAAATATTTGGAATAGATTTGTCTGCTTTTTTTTTTTTTTTTTTTAGTCTGATAACCACATACACACACACACACACTCGTAAGAACTTGCCTGCTTGAGAAGGGGAATGTTTAGTGGGAGAAAGACACTGTTGAAATAAAAAATTAATTTTTTTTTTCAAAATAATGCCTAGGTTTACTCTCAAATTTTATCTTGAGCCTCATTCTGTTACTGCTGATATTTTTCCTATCAGCCATTTCTTTACTCAGAATTTTGTTACCTTGCCATTCTTTGTTCCCATCTTAAAGACTGATGGTCCAGCTGCTAGTACATCTCCATTCTGTTAACCTTCCAATTGCTTCATACTCTGAGGCTCCAGTACTATTAGATAGTATTTAAATGCTGCTTTCCTTCCTCCTCTGTGTTCTGTCTTTTCATCCCTGATTATACAGTGAGTACCTACCATGGGCCAGGTAAAGTCCTGAGGGGTACAGTTTATTTACGTAGATCCTGTTAGATTTGATTATATGATACAAGTAATTCAATATGATTAAAATATAATGCAAGAAGTATTATGATAAAGTTCTACACAGGATACTGTTGGAGCATAGAGGAAGGACTCCATCTGAGACTGGGAAATAGAACAGTTCTTGGAGGAGGTAGTGGCTCTCATTGAACCTAAATAGTAGTTAGCCATTTTGAGAAATGGAGAAAGGTAAGTTTCAGGCAGAGGATACAGCAAATATAAAGCCATAAAGCTGTGAGCGAGCTTGACAATTAGTAGATGGAATGAGGATTGCTAAAGGGTAGCTCCCAGAAAGGGGGTGTGTGTGATGGTGGGCAGGCAAAATAATATGTCATCTTTAGGAGTAATTACAACAGCAACCAAGTGAGAGTGATCAGAACCTAAAACAAGAGGGTGGCAGTGAGCACGGAGAGATGTCAGGAAAGGATCAACTGAACTTGACTGATTGGGTGTGGGTCCAGTGAAGTAAGAGCCATGGCATTATTCATTCACTCAACAGAATACTGACGGAACACTTGCTGTGTGCTGGGCACAGTTAGCGCTATTGGAGGTACAAGTAGTGCTATAGATCAGGTTGCTGTCCTAGTTACAGTTCAGTCTCTCAGTCGTGTTCAATTCTTTGGGACCCCATGGACTGCAGCACGCTGGCCTCCCTGTCCATCACCAACTCCTGGAGTTTACTCAAACTCATGTCCATTGAGTCAGTGATGCCATCCAGCCATCTCATCCTCTGTCATCCCCTTCTACTCCCACCTTCAGTCTTTCCCAGCATCAGGGTCTTTTCAAATGAGTAAGTTCTTCACATCAGGTGGCCAAAATATTGGATTCAGCATAAGTTCTTCCAATGAATATTCAGGACTGATCTCCTTTAGGATGGACTGGTTGGATCTCCTTGCAGTCCAAGGGACTCTCAAGAGTCTTCTCCAACACCACAGTTCCAGAGCATCAATTCTTTGTTGCTCAGCTTTCCAACTCTCACATCCATACATGACTACTGGAAAAACCATAGCTTTGACTAGACGGACCTTTGTTGGCAAAGTAATGTCTCAGCTTTTTAATATGCCTAGTTATGTAGTAACTCACAGGATTGATTCAAGGGTGACACCCATGTTCTGACTTGGGTGCCTGGGTGTACTGTGGTTGCCATTCACTTGAGGTTTGAGGGGGAATGTAATGAAATCAGCCTTAGGACAGTAAGTTTGAGGGGATGATGGGCTATCTGGGGGAAGTTAGATATTTGGGTCAGGCTTCTGGAGGAGAGGGCAGAGTAAGAGATCTTAGAACCATATGGTAGTGATTGAAGTTTTAAAAACTATCATAATGTAAAATTTACTTGGTGTGTATGTGTATGGCATTCACGTTCAATTAGTTTTAATACACACATTGATGTATTGTGCTGCTGGTAAGTCACTTCAGTCGTGTCTGACTCTGTGCAATCCCATAGACGGCAGCCCACCAGGCTCCACCATCCCTGGGATTCTCTAGGCAAGAACACTGGAGTGGGTTGCCATGTCCTTCTCTAGTGCGTGAAAGTGAAATCGCTCAGTTGTGTCCGACTCTTCACAACCCCATGGACTGAAGCCTACCAGGTTCCTCTGTCCATGGGATTTTCCAGGCAAGAGTATTGGAGTGGGTTTCCATTGCTTTCTCCGATGTAGCTGCCACCACACAATTAGTGTACATGATGGTGCAGATTCTGTTATGCTATCCCTTTCTAGTCACAAGCTTCCTCCACCGCTAGTCCTAGAAACCAGTGCACTATTTATTCTCTATCTCTGTAGTTTTTAAAATTTTTTCAAAGAATGTCATTTAATGGAAAGTGGAATAATACAGCTTTTTTAAGATTGGCTCCTTTTGTTCAGCATAATGCCCTTTGAGATTCTTCCAAGTTGGTCTTGCAACATTGTTCTTTTTTATTGTTGAGCGATATGCCATTGTATAGATATAATACAGTTTGTTTATTCATTCACATTGTTTATTCATTCACCCACTGAAGAACATTTGGATTGTTTCCCATTTTGGGGCAATTATGAATAGAGCCACTATAAACATTCATAGACAGGTTTTTGTGTGATCATAAGTTTTTATTTCTCTAGGGTCAGTGCCTAGGAGTAAGACTGTTGGATTTTATGGTAAGATTATGTTTAACTTTATAAGAAACTGCCACGCTGTTTCTCAGAATGACTGTACCATGTTCATTCTCAGCAGCTGTGTATGACAGTTCCGGTTGTTTCACATCCTTGCTAGCACTTGATATTGTCAATATATATATTTTTCATTTTAGTCACTCTATTAAAATGTGTACTGGTATCTCATTGTGATTTTAATGTGCAGTTCTCTAATGGTGAATGATGTGGAACATCTTTTCATGTGCTTATTTTGCTTTTTGTATATCCTCTATGGTGAAGCGTCTGTTTAGATCTTTGTCTAGTTTTTAATTAGGTTGTTTGTTTTCTTACTATTGAGTTTTGAGAGTTCATTGCGTATTCTAGGTATAGGTCCTTTTTGGGATATGTGATTTGCTTATTTTGTTTTTCTCATAACAGTGATTTTTGCAGAACAAAGTTTTAATTTTGATGAAGTTTATTTATTTTTTAAAATGGATCATGGTTTTGGTGTTTGTGTGTGTGCACACGCTCAGTCTTTCAGTTGTATCCAACTCTTTGCAACTGCATGGATTGTAGCCCACCAGGCTCTTCTGCCCAAGAATTTTTCAAGCAAGAATACTGGTGTGGAGTGTGTTGCCATTTCCTTCTCCAGGGATTCTTCCCCACCCAGGGATTGAACCTGCATCTCTTGCATAGGCAGGTGGATTCTTTACCACTGAACCACCTGGGAAGCCCCCAGGTATTTGGTATCATAACTAAAAACTCTGCCCAACATAGCCATAAAGATTTCTCTTACTTTTTTTCCTTAAAACTTTTAAGTCTTTGTAAATCTTTTTATATTATGTCTGAGGTAAAAGTTGATGTGTATGTTTGTTTTTTTTGCATCTGCATGTGCAGTTGTTCCAACACCGTTATTGAAAAGGCTATATCCTTTTTGCTCTAATTGCCTTTGCACCATTGTCACAAATCAGTTGACCATACTTGCTTGGGTCTGTTCTGTTCTGCTGACCTGTTTATATCAGTTTACCAATACCACACTGTCTTGATTACTGTAGCTTTATAGTGAGTCTTAATACAGAGTACTGTGATTCTTACAACTTTGTTGTTTTTTCATACTTGTTTTAGATATTTTAGATCCTTTATCTTTCTATATACGTTTTAGAAATGTATGAAGGATGTAACAATATATGAAAACATCCTTCTGGGATATTTGTTAGAATTGCATTAAATCTGTGGAATTGGAGTAGAATTGAAATCTTTCCATGTGGGATCTTCCAGTCCATGAACATATGTTTTTCATTTATTTAGGTCTTATTTGATGTCTTTCATCAGCACTTTGTAGTTTTAGCATACAGATCTTGTATTTGTTTTGTTAGCTTTGTAACCATCTCTTTTCTTTTAACTATTGTGTGTTTAAAGTTTTGGTTTCTAATTGTACATTGCTAAATATATAAAAGTATAAATGAATAACTTAAAAATATGATTTAAAAAAAAAATATGATTTTTTTTGGTGTTGTGCTGTGACCTTGCTAAACTTAATTCTTAATTTTAAGAGGTTTTTTGGGGAGAGGGGCTTGTTTGCTTTGGATAGATTTGTTTGAATTTTTTAAGTGTAAAATAATGTCTTTTGAGAACAGGGATAGTTTTATTTCTTCCTTTCCAGTCTGTATGCGCTGATGAGTACTTCTAGTCTGATGATGTCTAAGAGTGGTGAGAGGGTGTTCTTGCCTTGGTCATGATCTTTGGGGTTTACCACTAAATATGATGTAGGTTTTTTGTAGATATTCTTTATCCAGCTGAGGAAATTTCCCTCTATTCCTAGTTTTTTGGTTTTTTTTTTTTTTTTTTTTATCATGAATAGATTTGAAATTTGTTAAATGCTCTTTCTACATCAAGTGATATGATCAAATGATTTTTCTTTGAATTGTTAATATTACTTGTTTTGTTGTTCAGTCTCTAAGTCATGTCCAACTCTTTGCGACTCCTTGGACTACAGCCTGCCAGGTTCCTCTGTCATGGGATTTCCCAGGCAAGAATACTGGAGTGGGTTGCCATTTCCTTCTCCGGGGGATCTTCCCCACTCAGGGATTGAACCTGAGTCTCCTGTGTTGGTAGGTGGATACTTCACCACCGAGCCACCTAGGAAGCCCACGTACGAGTGATTATGTGAGTGATTTCCAAATGCTAGCTAGCTTGTTAGCGTTCCCAGGATAAATCCCTCTTGGTGTATGTGGTGGTTGTTGTTGTTTTAAATACGTTACTGAATTTGATTTGCTAATACTTTGTTGAGGATATCTGTTTTTATATTCATGAGAGATGTTGGTCTATAGTTTTTTGTAATACCAGCTTTGATATCAGAGTGATTTTGTCTTCATAAAATGAGTTGGGGATTTTCCTTTACTCCTGTGTTCTGGAAGAAATTATGTAGAATTGTTGTTTCTTTATTTATTTTTTTTTTTTTTAATTAAAATACTTTTATTCTTTTCTTTTAATATAAACATGAGGAAGAAAAACCACACAAGTTGTAGCATCCTTTTCAAAATAAAACTGCAATCGATACTTGAATCTCCAAGCTCCATAAACTTGTTGTTTCTTTAAATGTTTGTGAATGTAGAATTCACCTGTGAAACCATCTGGGCCTAGAGATTCTTTTTGTAAAGGTTTTTTAATCACAAACTTTATTTAATAGTTATAGGAATATCCAGGTTACTATTTAATCTTGGGTGAGTCTCAGTAGTTATTAATTATTTTATTAAAAGATGTGTTTAGAAATCCAAGTTTTGCTACTGACCAGCTATGTGACCTTGGGAAAGGTACTTTAAGCATTAACCTCTCCAGTTCTTAATTTGTTCATCTGAAAAATTAAAGAGTTAGATTTGTCTTCTTTAAGGTTTCTCTCAGTTTTCAAATTCTGTTATTCTGGTAGAATGAGAATGTGTATGTTTGAAGTTTATGTGAAAGAATTGTGAGCCTCTGTTTTTTGTTTCATCTGTCAGTGTTTGAACAATGGTTTACTTAGATTCACTTTGCCTTTTAACAGAGAAGTTCTGTATTTTCTTCTTATCAGTGGATTATTTGTTGATGAAAAGGCATGGTTAGAGGCAGGCCTTTTAATGTACTTATTCATGACATACTTAAATGGTATGTGAAAAATTACACTTATAAGCTATTTATATAAGAAGATGTGAGACATATCACATTACTTTCTAATGTTATACTTTCTTGAAAAAACTATTAATTTAAAATTTTTTAAATGTTAGAAATATTTCTTTTGGTGATTATTCCTCTGAATCTTCATAATTTGGTAATTATTCTACTGATTTAAAAAGCCACTCTTTTTTGGTGACTTAATAAAGTCTATAGGTATTTTCTGTGAAATTCATTTTCAGAAGATGCATACTGCTGTGAATCCTGTACATTTATTGGGTTAAAAGAAAATGAAAGTAGCATACAGATCTGCTGCTGAAGGAAACAGTAAGTTGCAGGCTGCAGCTGGAGGATTTTACGTAGGCACCTGTGGGTTTGAGTGCGTTCAGTGTACAGACTGCAGTAGGAGGCTGGCACTGCCTCTGCTGGCTCCACTACACTCCTTCATTGCTGTTCTGCCGATCTCTCCACTGTCCAGAAGACAAAATGGTGCAGCACGTAGGGGGCATGGGGAAAAAATAACCATCAATATGAACCAAAGGTGGGTTTGCTACACGGAATAGCAGAGAAAATTACTTAACAATATGAAAAGCTTAGATATAGTTCAGTATGTCAGATATCCTTAGCTGTTTTAATATTTGATTATGGCCACTAAAGAATGAAAATGTATAGTTCTGAAATCTGCATGCCCTCTCTCTATAGAGGTTTCAGGTATATTGCATGTGTAGCATTGATAAATGCATGCCTGGCAGCTTGTAAACAGATGTATATTTGTACTAAATATGTATAATGTGTATATAGAGAAATAGATGTACATATTCATGAATACATGAAGGGTTTTTTTTTAAGCACTAGGTTTTTTTAAAAAGTAAAGACTTACAGGTTTTTTATTTTCTGTTGCACATTTGTCGCAGCTCCTGGTATTGTCTCTGTCCTTATATTGTTCATTTTTATAATAGTAGAGAGCATTAGTAGAGCATTCTCTGGTGAGATGGAAAATAAGTAGAATGAACACTGGAGTTGGCACTTAATATTTTATTGATGAGTGTGATGCAGTGTGAGTTCGCATTGCACATAGTCATGATTTAAATGATTACCTCTTTTAGGAAAGCAAAATGTTAGTAAGAACGGCCATGTTTTAGACAGTGAGTATAAAATAAGGAGAGGAAGTAGGACAAGTAAAATTTGTCTGTCCTTGGTTTCTTGAGCAACGCTCAGCATTGACTCAAGGCACTGTCATTTCAGAAGTACAGTATAGAAACAATTGAACATCAAGCATAAAAAAAACCATGGAGGTTTAGTTTCCCACCCACTCCCGGAAGCACTTATGTACTCATATATTTTGGGTGTCCCTGACTGCATGTTACTGAGGAGCTGTCCAGTTGAGACAAGATATATTTACTTAAGCCACACCCAACAGACTCAGCTTTTTTATGCATTCGGTCACTATTTTAATCCTGTGCTGATTTGTAAGCATCATATGTGGGATGCCTTTAAGTTGTAAAAAGAAAGAGAAGGCTAGATTCACAGGTTCCAGCCGAATCTGTTCTGAATATCTGAGTTGTTATATTAATAGCACAGAAGAGCAGTGTTTTAAGTTATGCAGCGTGATCTCTAGCAGGGAGAGAGAGAATATGAATATTTGTGTGGTTCCAGTATAAGTGTACTGCAAGTATTCTGATCATATAGGTAACAGTGCTGCTGGTAGACTGTTTTTTGGTTGCTATTGTGGGTGTTTAATTGGGCTATGACATTTAGAGTTCAGATTCTCTTGTTTGAGAAGATATTTAAGTATGAAATACTTAATTTTTCTTTGCTTTAAAAAATTAATGAAGATTAAGCCTGAGTTTAAAAATCTATGTTTTATTCTATATTAGTGTCATGTTGTATGTGCTAAGAATTAACTGTATGGCTGTTTGCTGCTGTGTTGAATTACCTCACCCACTTTACTGTAGACAGAAATAAGGAGGATCAGTATTGATCTTAGTAGTCTGCAGAGGGCTCATATTTTATATTTTCAAAAATTCTTTCTTTTAGACAAAGCAAGTTCACGCTATCTTCTCCCCCCAAAAGAAATATAACCTTCTCATCTGTACTATATTCCTTTGATTTTATAGAATGACACAGAAGAATAATATGGGATTTTTATGTGCCAACTTTAGTGACAATAGATAACTAGCTATAGATGGAAATACACTATATTATTAGGATGTTTCATGTATCTAAGATGTTATATAACCCTGATGGAATGTTGCAGATGAAACAAAGAAATCTGATTGGTTCCTCACAAGACACAGCAGCCTTGAAATCCATTCTAACCAGAGGTTTCTACAGCAGTCTGGATGGTTAGTTAGCATCACAGTAAAAACAGAAAAATGCCTTGGAGACAGGGAGGGGTTTGGAAGAGAAAATGGTTAAAAACACTTTGGTAATCCTTACCCTTGAGCATTATATTTTCTTGCATCGTTTTTTCCCCCTTCAGACTCCTTGTTGTTGTTTATTGTTACTTAAAGGAAGTATTGTATTCTATTAAGTTAACAAACTTTCTAGATAGTATTATTTAATGAGCTAGAAGAGCCTCTTTAAAGAGTGTTATGTTAAGTGATGGAATGGGTTAATGAATAATATAATTTCAGAACATTTATTAAATATGGATGAGTGGGACTTACTGGGGGAAGAGGAAGGATGGGATGGAAAAGAGTTCTGAAGAACAGGACACTGGTAGAAACTCTTTGGCTCTACCCTTTCCCATCATATTAAAATTGCTTTAGATAATTTGTCGTCTAAGACTTTAGTGATATTTGGTGAGGGCGTGTTAATATTGACATTCAAACAGCAGGCTATTGCAAGTCAAAACAGGTGAAGAATTGTTTGCTGTCTGCTGGCTACTAGAAACACCCTTGAGATGTGAGAACAATATATGTTAGCTTTTATATATTTATTATTCTTGGCTAGGTGGCCTGCTGGAATATATAGTTATAAATTAGAGCACCAGATATCCAACCCTTTTATCCTTTTACAAAACATGTAAAATACACTTGTAGTTTATTCTATTAAAATTTGAAAAGTCTCATATTTAAACAGTGATAGGTCAACTTCACTTATAGAACCTGGGAGAAGGAAAAATTATTGTGTGCAGGAATGAGCATTTATATTAAGAAAATAATGATTGTGTTCAATTATTATACTGAAAAGAAGTAAAGAAGTATGTTTAAAGAGTTTATCTAATGTATCATTTTATTCTGATACAAGCCACCCATATCTTTTAGTTACATTTCTGTGCTTATTTTGTAAATTATCCGATATGCTAATAGAGTCAGGCTGAAGGCAGCTGGCTGCTAGTGTTACAAGCTGAAAACAAAATGGCTGGCAAGGATTAGCACTGTAAATTTTCGATAGAGAGCTGGATGCAATTAAGATATCTTTTGTTGAAGGAGAATGTTGCAAAGTAAGTTGATGAGGGAATAACTAGATGCTTTTGACAATAAAGAAACATCATTTTATTAAAGAAAATATACAAATACTCTTACAGAATAAAAACAAAAAGGTTTCACGCTAAAGAGAATGATTCGTTTTCAACTAAGCAATAAAAAAACTCTTGTTAAGATTCATTCAACCATCTTTGTCTTTATCGTTCTAAGATTCAGGTAGTTTCTTAGGGTATTATTTATAATTTCACAGTAACAGTATAGTTAAGAATAAAAGAAATTTAAAAATGAAAACATTCTTAGAACAGAGGGAAATTTAGAGATAAGTTTCTAGAAGTTTTTTTCTTTGTGAATCTTTCAGATTAGCATTAGATTTATTTATTTATGAATTTTTAGATTAGAACCTTTCAGGAGTATAGAAGAAATAGAATAATGTACAAATTTAGAGATAAGAGTGAAAATATAGTTTAGAAAATGACAATGTCCATAGATTTGTATATTAGTAAAGATTTTTTTATGTGTAATAAGAAGCCTTTTCCATTGATTTTTAGCAATTGTTGAAAGATTAAGTGACATTAAAATTGTTGATGGCCTCGGATGGATTGAGAATTAGATTCAGGAATTGTTAATTACTTAGGGTGGAGAGAGCACATTAGGTCACATGCCTGTCTTTCAGTGTAAATGGCTATTTACTGTAAGGGAGCAAAAATGTAAATTTGTCATTTCCGCTTCTCTAGCACATAGTACGCTGTCCCAGCACTTAGTGGGTATCTAGAATGATGAATGAATGATAACAGCGAACACATACACACACGTGCACAAAACACATACATAAATACAAAAAAACACATAAAAGACACACATACATACATACATAAATACACAGTTATATTCATTTAATTTTCACAACCTTATGGGGTAAAGTCTATTATTTTATTTTACTCATTTAGTAGCAGCAGAGATAAAGAAACGGAGACAGAGAAAAAGAAGTTAAATGACTTGACCAAAGTCATACAGTATATGTTGGAGCCAGGATTTGTAGTTATGTGGTCCCAGAATCTTTGATCATATCTTCCTTCAGTAATTGAAGATTAAGATACACTAGTACTCAACAGTATCCGTAGCCCTCAAGAACATATACTGTGACACACACTTTGTCAGAAACTACAGAGCAGAAAAAAAACCTTTCTGCTACATCTCTTTCAAAATTGCTCTGATATTTTGTTTTCTAAAGTGCTTTTCTACTACTTAGCTATCGCTGATGGTCCATTATCAGCTAATGCAGATGTCAGTTCTAAAAGCTATTTAAAAGTGAGAGCAATTGTAGTCAGGAAGCAGTTGGAAAACACATGAAGCTTTCTACACTCCACAAAATGACTGCCAACATCTAATCAATCAGTCATCAAGTCCCGATGATGAAAACTTCTGAATATTTCTCAACTTTGTCTTCTCTTTTCCTCTGCCATTCTCACATCTTTATATTAGGATTTCCTCTTTTCTCACTTAAATTATTAGGTTGGTGCAAGTGTAATTGAGGTTTTGGACCATGACTTTTATTTTATTATTATTTTTTTTTTTGTATGGACCATGAATTTTAAATCATTATAGCTAGGCTCAAACACATCTTTATAAATCAAAATAGGAACCATTACAATCAATATATTTTTTGCCAGGGAGAAGTAAGTTTATTTATTCCTGTAGCATAAAAATCCATGCTTCAGGACTTGATGAACTCTTGGAAAGCATTTTCTGCCTCCATCTGGTTGTGGAAGCGTTTTCCCTGCAAAAAGTTTTCAAAAAGCTTGAAGGAAGTGGTAGTTGGTTGGCAAGAGGTCAGGTGAATATGGCAGATGAGGCAGAATGTCGTAGCCCAAATCATTCAACTTTTGAAGCTTTCTGTGGTTGGGCATCATCATGGAAAAGAACGGGGCCCTCTCTGTTGACCAGTGCTGGCTGTAAGCATTGTGGTTTTTTAGTGTACTTCATCAATTTGCAAGCACACTTCACAGATGTAGTGGATTCACTAGCATTCAGAAAGCTGCAGTGGATCAGACATGCAGCAGACCACCAAATAGTGACCGTGACCTTTTTTTGGTGCAAGTTTGGCTTTGGGAAGTGCCTTGGAGCGTCATCTTGGTCCAGCCACTGAGCTGGTTATCACCGGTTGTCATGAAAAATCCACTTTTTGTTATATGTCACAGTCCAATCGAGAAATGGTTTGTTGTTCTTATGTAGAATAAGACAAGACGACACTTCAAAATGATGATCTTTTTGATTTTCAGTCACCTCATGGGGCACCTACTTACCAAGCTTTCTCACCTTTTCAATTTGCTTCAAATGCCTAATGACCATAGAATGGTCAAGGCTGAGTTCTTTGGCAACTTCTCATGTATTTGTAAAAGGATCAGCTTTGAATGATGGCTCTCAGTTGTTGTTGTCAACTTCTGATGGCCAGCCACTGCACTCCTCATCTTCAAGGCTCTTGTCTCCTTTGCAAAACTTCTTAAACCACCCCTGCACTGTACGTTCATTAGCAGTTCCTGGGTCAAATGTATTGTTGATGTTGTGAGTTGTCTCTGCTGCTTTACAACCCATTTTGAACCTGAATAAGAAAATTGCTCAAATTTGCTTTTTGTCTAACATCATTTCCATAGTCTAAATATAAAGTAAACAGCAAGCAACAAGTCATTAGCAAAAAAGAAAGAAAGAAAGAAAGAATTGTGCATTAAAATGACATATAGTTCAGTTCAGTTGCTTAGTCATGTCCAACTCTTTGCGACCCCATGGACTGCAGCATGCCAGACCTCCCTGTCTATCACCAACTCCTGGAGTTTACTCAAACTCATATCCATTGAGTCAGTGATGCCATCCAACTATCTCATCCTCTGTTGTCCACTTCTCCCGTCTTCAGCCTTTCCTAGCATTAGGGTCTTTTCAAAAGAGTCAGTTCTTTGCATCAGGTGGCCAAAGTATTGGAGTTTCAGCTTCAACATCAGTCCTTCCAATGTATATTCAGGACTGATTTCCTTTAGGATGGACTGGTTGGATCTCCTTGCAGTCCAAGGGACTCTCAAGAGTCTTCTCCAACACCACAGTTCAAAAGCATCAATTCTTTGGCATCCAGCGTTCTTTTTTTTTTTTTTCCAAAAAAAAAAAAAAATTTTATTTATATATTCCCCCCCCCAAAAAAAAAGTTTATTTATTTATTTTTTTTCCAAAAAAAAAAGTTTATTTATTTATTTCCCCCCCCAAAAAAAAAGTTTATTTATTTCCCCCCCAAAAAAAAAGTTTATTTATTTATTTATTCCCCCCCCCCAAAAAGAAAAAAAGTTTATTTATTTATTTACTTTTTTTTTTCCCAGCTTTCTTTATAGTCCAACTCTCACATCCATAACATGACTACTGGAAAAACCATAGCTTTGACTATGTGGACCTTTGTTGGTAAAGTAGTGTCTCTGCTTTTTAATATGTGGTCTAGGTTGGTCATAACTTTTCTTTGAAGGAGCAAGCGTCTTTTAATTTCATGACTGCAATCACCATTTGCAGTGATTTTGGAGCCCCAAAAAATAAAGTCTGTTACTGTTTCCACTATTTCCCCATCTATTTGCCAAATAATATAACCACATTTACTTAGAATGCATTCCAGTTTCAAATGGCAAATTTCAACAATGCCAAAACTGCAATTACTTTTGCACCAACCTACCACTAAGTTTCTAGTGTCAGTGGCCTTTAAGGCTATTCTCTTATTTTGCTGTAAGAATAAATTTTCATAAATACAAATTCCCATAACAAAATAAAATATAGCATGGATTTTTACTAGTTCTCCTTGCTGTAACCATATTCTGATACAGATACACACAGGCATAGGTAATACAAAGACTCAATATAGATATTTTGATTTTGGTAAAAGAAAAAAATTGATGTCCCTTTTTTGGAGATGAGAAATTCCAGTATGAATATTATCTGTGAACAAGTTTTAGCTTAGTATTGTGTGTGTTTTAAAATTTTACTAGGTGTTGGTATTCTCTCTGTATAATTCTGCATCTTGCTTATTTTGCTCTTGTTGGTGTATGTGGTTGTGGTTTATTTCTTTTAGGTGTTGTATGGTATTCAGTTTTATAAGCATATTTTAAAAATCCATTTCTGTCCTAATAGAAATTTGAGTTTATTTTAGTATGTGTTTTGTGTTACTACAAATGATGCTGCAGTGAATTCCTTACTTACGTATCTAGGAGCTATACCTAGAGGTAGAATTGCCCAGGTGTAGGTTATTTGCATTTTCACTTTTCCTAGATAATTTCTCTTCTGTGTCACCGTATTAGTTTACACTCCTCTCAGAAGTGTTTGAGAGTTCCTGTTTTGCCATATCCTTGCCAACACTGACTTGGTCACACTTCTTCATTTTCCCCATTCTGGTAGGTAAAAGATAATACCCTACTGCTTTAATTTCTGTTGCCATAATTTTTAACAAGGCTGAATATCCTTCCATTGGCCTTTTAGATGTGGATTGGGCTTTCAGATTTCCTCTTTTGTTAACAGCCTCGTCATACCCTTTAGGTATTTTTCTCATGGATTATTTATCTTTTTAAAAAAATTGATCCAACCCACCACCTGTTTGTACAGATAGTTTTTACATTTATCTTAAATAATTCAGAAAAAATAAATAAGAATAAAATATCATAACATGTGAGTTCAGTTCAGTTCAGTCGCTTAGTCATGTCTGACTCTTTGCGACCCCATGGACTGCAGCACGCCAGGCCTCCCTGTCCATCACCAACTCCCGGAGTTTATTCAAACTCATGTGCATTGAGTCTGTGATGCCATCCAACCATCTCATCCTCTGTCATCCCCTTCTCCTCCTGCCTTCAATCTTTCCCAGCATCAGGGTCTTTTCCAATGAGCCAGTTCTTTGCATCAGGTGGCCAAAGTATTGGAGTTTCAGCTTCAGCATCAGTCCTCCCAATGAACACCCAAGACTGACTTCCTTTAGGATGGACTGGTTGGATCTCCTTGCAGTCCAAGGGACTCTCAAGAGTCTTCTCCAATACCACAGTTCAAAAGCATCAATTCTTCGGCGCTCAGCTTTCTTTATAGTCCAATTCTCACATCCATACATGACTACTGGAAAAACCATAGCCTTGACTAGATGGACCTTGTGAAAGGACCATGTGAAAATTATATGAAATTCAGATTTATGTGCATAAATAAAGTTTTATTGTAACATAGACATATTTATATGTCTATAAATATATATATATTTATAGTTTTATTGTAACATAGACATATTTATATGTCTATAAATATATATATATATTTATATTTATGGCTATAGTTATATAGCCATATTACATAGTTATATATTGTCTATGGCTGCTTTTGCACTATAGTGGCAGAGTGGAGTAGTTGCAACAGAAAACATGTTGTCTGCAAAGCCTAGAATATTTTTTCTCTTTACAGAAGCTTGTGGACCTTTAGATTGATTCACAGTCTGTGACATTCATGGCAGATATCTTCTGTCAGTCTCTGTCTGGTCTTAAAACTTTGTTTTTGGTTATGAGACTAAAACTCTAAACTCGTATTGAATACAAGTTTAAATTTTTAATTTATTCATATTTAACATTCTTTCCCCTTATTTTGTTTCAGAAATCTTTCTTTAAGAGATAACAAATATATACTGTATTTTCTTAAAATGCTTAAAGTTGTGTTTTTCAGTTTCAAATTTTTAATTCTAGTTTTTCTCTTTTCCATTAATTTTTGGTGATAGGATTATGGTGTGAGAATGGGATCTAATTTTTTTTTTCCTCCTATGGAGAAAGACAATTTTCCCACCTTACTTGTTGTCTAGTAGCCTTTCCTTGCTCTAGTGTTTTTTAGGAATGTTATTTTGTCATATTCAGAGTTCCTTTGTTTACATGAAAGTCTGTTTTCTGGTTCTTTATTCAGTTCCTTCCATATTCTTTGATTAAATATTTTTATATTCTGTTTGATCCTAATGATCTCTAGTATTCAACCACTTCATCATTGTATTCACATTTCCTGGTTGCTTGGGAAAAAAATATAGAATGGTAATACTCTAGTAAGAAATAGAATGGTAGTACTCTAGTAAGAACCTTACTAATGACAAGCTTAAAGAAAGGAATATTATTTTTGAATTTTGTATATTATGTATATCAATAGAGTCAGCAAAAACAAGACCTGGACATGACTGTGAGTCAGATCATGAGCTCCTTATTGCAAAATTTAGGCCTAAGTTGAAGAAAGTAGGGAAAACCACTAGCCCATTCAGATAGGACCTAAATCAAATCCCTTATGATTATACAGTGGAGGTGACAAATAGATTCAAGGGATTAGATCTGATAGAGTGCCCTGAAGACTATAGACAGAGGTTTATAACACTGTATAGGAGGCAATGACCAAAACCATCCCAAAGAAAAAAAAATGCAAGAAGGCACAATGGTTGTCTGAGGATGCCTTACATGTAGCTGAGAAGAGAAGAGAAGTGAAAGGCAAAGGAGAAAGGGAAAGATATACCCAACTGAATTCAGAGTGCCAGAGATAGCAAGGAGAGATAAGAAAGCCTTCTTAAGTGAACCATGCAAATAAATAGAGGAAGACAAGAATAGAATGGGAAAGACTAGACATCTCTTCAAGAAAATTGGAGACACCAAGGGAACATTTCATGCAAAGATGGGCACTGTAATGGACAGTAATGGCAAGGACCTATCAGACGCAGAAGAGATTAAAAAGAAGTGGCAAGAATACACAAAAGAACTACATAGAAAAAAGTCTTAATGACCTGGATAACCATGATGGTTTGGTCACTCACCTAGAGCCAGACGCCCTGGAGTGTGAAGTCAAGTGGGCCTTGGGAAGTATTACCACGAACAAAACCAGTTGAGGTGATGAAATTCCTGCTGAGCTGTGTCAGATCCTGAAAGGTGATGCCGTTTAAGTGCTGCACTCAGTGTCAGCAGATGTGGGAACTCAGCAGCGGCCACAGGACTGGACAAGGTCAGTGTTCATTCCAGTCCCAAAGAAGGGCAAGGCCAACGATGTTTGGACCAGCGTACAACTACGCTCATTTCACCGGCTAGCAAGGTAATGCTCACAATCCTTCAGGCTAGGCTTTAGTGGTATGTAAGTCAAGAACTTCCAGATGTACAAGCTACATTTAGAAAAGGCAGAGGAATCGGAGATCAAATTTCTAACATCTGTTGGATCATAGAAAAAGCAAGGGAATTCCAGAGAAATATCTACTTGTTCACTGATTACACTAAAGCCTTTGTGTGGATCCCAACAAACTGGAAAATTCTTAAAGAGATGGGAATACCAGACCACCTTACTTGCCTCCTGGGAAACCTGTATGCAGTCAGGAAGCAACAATTAGAACCAGACATGGAACAATGGACTGGTTCCAAATTGGGAAAGGAGTACGTCAAGGCTGTATATTGTCACCCTGCTTATTTAACTTATATGCAGAGTACATCATGAGAAACGCTGTGCTGGAAGAAGCACAAGCTGGAATCAAGATTGCCGGGAGAAATATCAGTCACCTCAGATATGCAGGTGACACCACCCTTATGGCAGAAAGCAAAGAACTAAAGAGCCTCTTGATGAAAGTGAAAGAGGAAAGTGAAAAAGCTGACCTAAAACTCAACATTCAAAAAACAAAGATCATGGCATCCGGTCCCATCACTTCATGCTAAAAGATGGGCAAACAATGGAAACAGTGACACACTTTCTTTTCTTGGGCTCCAAAATCATTGCAGATGGTAATTGCAGCCATGAAATTAAAAGACGCTTGTTCCTTGGAAGGAAAGCTGTGACAAACCTAGACAGTGTATTAAAAAGCAGAGACATCACTTCACCGACAAAGGACCATATCATCAAAGCTGTGGTTTTTCCGCCAGTCATTCATGGATGTGAGAGTTGAACCATAAAGAAGACTGAGCACCAAAGAATTAATTCAAACTGTGGTGCTGGAAGAGACTCTTTGAGAGTCCTTAGACTGTAGGGAGATCAAACCAGTCAGTCCGAATTGATTTCCTAAGGAAATCAACACTGAATATTTATTGGAAGAACTGAAGCTGAAGCTCCAATACACTGGCCACCTGATGCAAACACCCAGCTCATTGGGAAAGACCCTAATACTGGGAAAAATTGAGGGCAGGAGAAGAATGGGGTCACAGAAGATGAGTTGGTTGGATGGCATCACCAACTCAACGGACATGAGTTTGAGCAAACGCCAGGAGATGGTAAGAGAGAGGGAAGCTTGGCATACTGCAGTCCATGGGGTCGCAAAGAGTCAAACACAACTAGTGACTGAAAAAAACAAGGTCATGTTGTTAGCTTTAATAGCATTTTTTCTTAAGTCATTTTGATTGTGAATTTTCATTTTCCTTGCCATCATTATCACAAATAATACAGTAAAGATTAGGTATTACACATACTATCATGCTGAGTATTTGAAAAAAAAAAATTATGTATAAACCAGTGGCAGCAAAGTATTACTTAGGTATACAGGGTAAGAATAATTTATCTGCAAAAATTGAAGCTATTTAGATAATATATGATTTGTGGGCTTTTTTTACTTTGGGGTTTTCAGTGTCAGTGTATTTAAACCTAGTTATCAGTCAGAACAGAAAGATGCTGTGCCTTGGGAATGAAGTGGGGAGGGAGAGATTTGAGTTTTAGTCTGCCAGTAGCTATCTTTATTTTTAGGGAATAAGAGAAATAAATAGGAAGGTTTCTTTTGTTGTGAACTGTATGACATAAAATTCTGTGTTATTAGTGCAGTTGAAACTTATCTTCATATATGAAGGCTAGAATTTTGGGCGAGAAGCATTTTATCCTGACTCACTGAGTATATGGTAGTTATTTCTCAGGTTTCTGCTCTAGATATCCTGAGAATAGAGATCAGAAAATGAAAGAAAGCCAATATTAAGAAAATAAAGGGAGAGCTAATTAGAAATGAAGCTGAAAAAAATAAAACTTTATAGATCATGTTAAGAATTTTTATCTCTTCTGACGGGAGGGCATTTAAACATTAAATGGGATAACGACTGGATTTGCATTTCTAAGTGATTACTCAGAAGAGTAATATAAACGTTCAGAAGAGAATGGATACAGGAATGGATGCAGATTGGATATGGAGACAGGAAGATGGATGCAAGAGATATTTAAGAAGGAAAATCAACAACATTTGGTGATGAATTTATTGAGATGGGGAGCTCTGCTACACAGTGTCAGGTTTGAAGGGTAAGGAAAGGTTCAGAATTTCATGTTTGGATATTTTGAGTTTGAAGTGTATTTAAGACATTGAAATAAAGATTTAAGAAAGCTAATTGTTATGTAGATGGATCTTTCCAGTTTTCATGCAGTTAGGTGAATAAGGAGCGCCCTCGTAGTAAAGCAGAAATGTTTGGGTTGAGAATCATTACTGAACTCTTATTTGAGAGTGGCTAACTTGGTTTTCAAGGGATTAAATTATTCTATTTCTGGCTCTTCATGTTTCCCTCCACCTAGTTCTAAATTTAGAAATTGATGCTGCTCTAAATCAGATTTTACATTGACTCCTTGCTTAGAGTGACTTATTTTTTCTCTTTCCCAGTCTCCCACCTTCTATCCTATAGCTTGGTTAATGACATTGTAATCAGTGCAATGAAATACCCAAGTTAATAATTCTAAGGCAGTCAGAGTTTCTTCCTTTTACTCATTTCACCTAGGCAAATTAATTAATTCAAGAGTTATTTTTTGAGTGCATCTTATGTATTGGATACTGTCCTAGGCATAGGGATAGAACAATGAATGCAAAATGATTTACCCTCTTGGAACTTAAATTCTAGTGGAGAACATGGCCAAAATTAAGATAAATAAGTAAAATGTAGAATAGGTTAGTGATAGCTACTAGGAAAAATTGAAGCAGGGAAGGGAGAAAAAAGTATATCTGTCTAAGTATGGTGTGTCTGGGTGGAAACAATTTTACTTAGGGGTGGTGAGGGAAGGCCTCATAGAGAGGACAGTTAGGTATCAACCTGAAGTAGGTGAACAAACAAGCCAAATGGATATCTAAGAAGAAAGTATTCCAGGCAGGGATTTTGATATGGGTACATTCTTGGGGTGTTTGAAGCATAGTAAGGGGAACCTAGTACCCCTCAGTCAAGCCAGAGAGGCAAGAGTAAGTAGGAAGTGAAGTCAGAGGAGTCAACACCTTGACCTATGAATTTTGACTTTTACTCTTATTAAGATGGGGGAATCTTTGAAGGTTTTTGAAGAGAGGAGTATCATAGTCTGATTTATGTTTTCATAGAACCATTCTGATTGCTATGTTGAGACTAGATTGAAGCCAGGCGGGGGCAGGGAATCAGGTGATACATGAAGGTGGCTTGGACCAGTAGCAAAGGGTGAGAGGTAGTTTTGATATGTTATGAATGTATGGCTGACAGGATTTCCTGTTGGTTTGTATGTGCAGTGTGAGAGAAAAAGATAGGTTAAGGATGACTCCAAGGTTTTTGACGTGAGCAACTAAAAGAGTGAAGTTGCTCTTTACAAAGATGAAGAGGGTTGTGAGAGCAGCAGGTTTATGGAGGAATATTAAGACATTAAATCTTGAGATGTCCTTCCAGTATTCATAGTAGAGATGTAAGGTAGATAACTCCATAAATATGGAGTTCGTTCATGGATGAGGTCCAGGCTAGAGATATAAATTTGGAAATCATCAGTGTATAGATGAAACATAAAACCACGTATCTGTTTGAGATAACCAAGGGAATTACACAGCAAAGACTACAGATGATCAGAAAAATGAGCCGTGGGGCAGTACAACATTTAGAGATGAGGGAGATGAGAAAGAATAAGCCAGGCAGACTGACAAAGGAGCCACAGAGGTAGGAAGGTGTGGGCTCTGGGAAGCTAAGTGAAGAGAAAGCTCCAAAATGATTAACAGCATCACATGTTGTCAATCAGCCCAAAAATAAAACTGAGAACTGACCATTGGATTTAGCAGTGGACTTTATAGGCGATCTTGCTAAGTGTGAATTTTTTGGAGTAGTGTGGGCAAATGCCTGATGGAAATGTATTTAAAGAAGAAAAAGAGAAAGGAAATTGATGATAGTGCTTAGAAACAACTCTTTTAAATGGGTACAAAGTCTTTGTTCTGAGTCCCAAATAGTCCATGAATCTAGCTTTTCCTCTGTATTCTTAACGTTAGTGCATTTATTCAGGCGTCTTTCCTATGGACTTATTGGAGCTATCTCTTTGCCTTTAGCCTGTGACCCCATAGTGCCAGTTTATATACGCATTCCAAATTTATCTTCTCGGAACACTAGTCAGATCATGCTCCTCCCCTGCTTAATGCCTGTCATTTTCTTCCCCCCACTTACAGGAGAAAGGTCAGATTGATCGTCATGAATAATGATTATGCCTTGTGTGATTTTGCCTCTGCCAACTTTTCTACTTTTATATCCTGCCTCTTCCCCCTACTTGCTATTCTCTAGCCATTACTTTGAACTTCTAGCTGTTCTTCTAACTTCTTGCTATTCTCTAGCCATCTTTTTGAACTTCTCTCAGTACACGATGTTCTTTTATTCCCAACTGTCTTTGCAAATAAAATCTGGTACTGTTCCTGAACATCCCGTCGCATACTTTAGAGGCTGTGACTCCCCTGAGGCCCAGGTTAATAGAAAGAAGCAGAGGCTATTCTAGTTTCCAGAATCTTAGGAAACTTTACATTTAGATAAAAAAATTCTTAAAGAGATGGGAGTACCAGACCACCTGACCTGCCTCTTGAGAAACCTATATGCAGGTCAGGAAGCAACAGTTAGAACTGGACATGGAACAATGGACTGGTTCCAAATAGGAAAAGGAGTACGTCAAGGCTGTCTATTGTCACCCTGCTTATTTAACTTATATGCAGAGTACATCATGAGAAACTCTGGGCTGGAAGAAGCACACGCTGAAATCATGATTGCCAGGAGAAATATCAATAACCTCAGATATGCAGATGACACCACCCTTATGGCAGAAAGTGAAAAGGAACTAAAAAGCCTCTTGATGAAAGTGAAAGAGGAGAGTGAAAGAGTTGGCTTAAAGCTCAACATTCAGAAAACTAAGATCATGGCATCTGGTCCCATCACTTCATGGGAAATAGATGGGGAAACAGTGGAAACAGTGTCAGACTTTATTTTTGGGGGCTCCAGAATCACTGCAGATGGTGATTGCAGCCATGAAATTAAAAGCCACTTACTCCTTCGAAGGAAAGTTATGACCAACCTAGATAGCATATTAAAAAGCAGAGACATTACTTTACCAACAAAGGTCCATCTAGTCAAGGCTATGGTTTTTCCAGTGGTCATGTATGGATGTGAGAGTTGAACTATAAAGAAAACTGAGCGCCGAAGAATTGGTGCTTTTGAACTATGGTGTTGGAGAAGACTCTTGAGAGTCCCTTGGACTGCAAGGAGATCCAACCAGTCCATCCTAAAGGAAGTCAGTCCTGGGTGTTCATTGGGAGGACTGATGCTGAAGCTGAAACTCCAATACTTTGGCCACCTGATGCGAAGAGTTGACTCATTGGAAAAGACCCTGATGCTGGGAGGGACTGGGGGCAGGAGGAGAAGGGGATGACAGAGGATGAGATGGCTGGATGGCATCACCGACTCGATGGACATGAGTTTGAGTGAACTCCAGGAGTTGGTGATGGACAGGGAGGCCTGGCATGCTGCGATTCATGGGGTTGCAAAGAGTCAGACACGTCTGAGCTACTGAACTGGACTGAACTGATCATCTCAGTAATATAACTTATCAAGCCAAGTACAAATTTGGACATCAGACTAGTTAACTGTATGTTAAACTCTTCTCTGCATTACGCAGTATTAACCCCATTTAGTCTACAACATCGCCACACCCAAGTCACTAAAATAAATGATAGTAAAAGGTAAACAGAAGAAAAGAGATCAGAGAGTAAACCTATGATTATAATCTTTGTCCTCAATTGAGAGATCATATCCTTCCATGCAGTTAGTAGCTTTGACCTCCAGCATTAGCCCTGGAAAATTTCAGATGGATTCAGTTCATCACTATCACAGCACAACTTAATCTCTATTCATGTTTCCCAACTATAGCTGCAATTTGGAATCATCCAGGGAGCTTTAAAGAAATGTTCCTGTCTGGGATTCAGGCTCAGTCATTCTTATTTAATTGATTTGGGAGAATAGCTGGAGTTTTGAATATGTTTCAAAATCCCTGGGTTCCTAGATCATTCTGATGTGCAACTGAGATTGAGACCCATATATGTCCTCCTCAGCATCGGGTTTCAATAGATAAGAACACTAAATATAAAGTATGAAGTGAAGTGAAAGTCACTCACTTGTGTCCGGCTCTTTGCCACCCCATGGACTATACACTACATGGAATTCTCTAGGCCAGAATACCGGAGTGGGTAGTCTCTCCCTTCTCTAGGGGATCTTCCCAATCCAGGAATTGAACCCAAGTCTCTCACATTGCAGGCAGATTCTTTACCAGCTGAGCCACAAGGGAAGCCCAAGAATACTGGAGTGGGTAGCCCATCCCTTCTCCAGCAGATCTTCCCAAACCAGCAATTGAACCAGGGTCTCCTGCATTGCAGGCGGATTCTTTACCAACTGAGCTACCAAGGAATCTCCTAAAAAATGCATGTGTATATATACAATTATTGTTGACATTCATTTATCTTTTTAACTATTATAAATTGCTATGCTGGACTTTATTTTAAAGCTTCAACTTTACAGAATGTAAAAAAAAAATAAATTGACAGAGACAAAGAAACCCCCAATTCCTTCTGGCTCTATCATTCTATGCATCTAAGAAGTATTTATGTGTGGAGATATCTGTGCCTACTAGGAAACTCCATGTGGAGAAGAAAACTGTTAGATCAAGCTCAAGAACTTTAGTGAACTGTACTAAGTACCCAATCCAAGGGGAAGAAGTTTGAAATCAGAGATTATTTCAAATTCACCTTGGAATTTTTTCATCTCCTACAACCAATTGTTAGAGCTCCTTAACATGTCATGGTATGTCTGTGTATAGATGCAAAAATGACTCTGTTCCCTTTTGCAGGGAGGTGACCTTGAATGGTGGAGAGGAGAATGGGCCTTAGAGAATCAGGCCATTTCAGATCTGAGTCCTGCACTTAATAACTCTGTAGTTGTGACTGTTTTTGCTTAAAGTCTCAGCTCTTGTTTCTTGATCTAGTTAAAAAAAAAAAAAGAAGAAGAAGAAGAAAGCTAATATTTATCTCATTAGGTTTTATTGAGAATTGAGTGACATAAATTCATAAGGCGTTGACCATAGTGCCTGGCACATAATGTAGACCAAGTAGGTAATGACTATGTTCATTAGTATTGGCACAGTCTAAGAAGCTTGAGCTTCACTTTTTCCTTTTCAGTTATGTAGGATATTTAACGAGTTTCATGCTGTTAATAGTGTGTCCTCTTGAAATGATATGATTAGGATGGCAATTTGCCTCTGTGTCTTTCTCCCCAAAACCTATAAACTGAGTCTAATCCCAATCTAATCATGAGAAAAGCATTAAACAAACCCAGCATTTGCTGGATCATAGAGAGAGCTAGGGAGTTCCAGAAAAACATCTACCTCTGTTTCATTGACTGTGCCAAAGCCTTTGACTGTATGGATCATAATAAACTGTGGAAAGCTCTTAAAGAACTGGAAATACCAGACCATCTTACCTGTCTCCTGAGAAACCTGTATGCGATTTAAGAAGCAACAGTTAGAACCCTGTATGGAACAACTGGTTGGTTCAACATTGAGGAGTATGACAGGGCTATCTGCTGTCACCCTGTCTGTTTAATCTATACGCTGAGCACATCATGAGAAATGCCAGGCTGGATGAGTTACAAGCCAGAATCAAGATAGGCGGGAGAAACATCAACAAACTCAGATACACAGATGATACCACTCTAATGGCAGAAACCAAAGAGGAACTACAGACCCTCTTGATGAGGGTAAAGGAGGAGAGTCAAAGAACCACCTCAAAACTAAATATTAGAAAAATTAAGATCATGGTATTCAACCCCATTACTTCATGACAAGTAGAGGGGGAAAGGTGGAAGTGGTGACAGATTTCCTCTTCTTTGGCTCTAAAATCACTGCAGATGGTGACTGCAGCCGTGAAATCAGAAGATGATTGCTTCTTGTCAGGAAAGCAATGACAAACCTAGACAGTGTATTGAAAAGCAGAAATGTTACTCTGCCAACAAAGGTCCATATAGTCAAGGCTATGGTCTTCCCAGTGGTCACGCATGATTGTGAGAGCTGGACTGTAAGAAGATGGAGTGCTGAAGAATTGATGTTTCCAAACTATGGGGCTGGAGAAGACTCTTGAGAGTCCTCTGGGAAAGCAAGATCAGACCAGTCAATCTTAAGGGAAATCAGTCCTGTGTATTCATTGGAAGGACTGATGCTGAAGCTCCAGTATTTTTCATGTGATGTGAACAGCTGACTCATAGGAAAAGTCCCTGATGCAGGGAAAGATTGAGGGCAGAAGGAGAAGAGAGCGTCAGAGGATGAGATGGCTGGATGACATCACCAATGCAATGGATGTGAACTTGGGCAAAGTTCAGGAGATGGTGGGGGACAGGGAAGCCTGTTGTGCTGTAGTCCATGGGGTTGCAAAGAGTTGGACACTACTGGGTGACTGAACAGCGACAGCAACCACTTAGTGTTAGGCTTGTACACCTTGAAAGCACAGTCATCAGCTTTTAAAATACTGACATTATTACTGGTGATTGCTCCATTTACAATTAGCAAAACTGTTTTGTTTCCCTGTTATTAGTCATCATCACTGATGCATTAGTTCTATCATGAGAATTGAAACATTCTGTTTAGCAGAACTTTTCTTGAGCTACAGATCAGACTTTCTAGGACATTTTGGATGCCTTAGGCAAATATAAATTAATAACTCATCATAAAGAAGTTAACTCTTTTTTTCTATTCAGAATCTACAAGCTAGGTCTATGAAAACCTGTGAACTAGGCAGTTTTATATTCTGGCAAACTTTGAAAATATCTTATAGTATGCTTTTGAAAAGCATTAGCTATGGTACTGATGGCCTGCTAATCGGTTGTTTGGTGTGCAATCCTTCATTTTCTCTTTAGAGAAACTCTGTATATGTCTTCTTAAGAACTAAATAAACTTTTAGGTAGATCTGAGCTTCCCTATGAATATTTTTATTGAAAGATAAAGATTATACTTCTCCAGGGGACCTTCCCAACTCAGGGATCGAACCTGGGTCTCCTGCATTACAGGCAGATTCTTTACCATCTGAGCCACCAGGGAAGCCTGTATAGCATACTAACTACCAGCTGTAGTACTGATGGCATGTTAACCAGTATATTTTGTCTGGTATAGAATGTTTCCTTTTCTCTTTAGAGAAACTCTGTGTATGTTTTCTTAAGAACTAAATAAACTTTTAGATGGGCCTGGGCTTCCCTGTGAACATTTTTATTGACAAATAAAGATTATGGAGATTGAAGTGGAAGATAAGGTCAATAGTGCTTTAGAATGATGCTGCTCATCTTTTCTTTTTATAGCAATAGTTGGGATAAGAAAAGAAAAACACTAACTTCTAAAACTGTGTCTCAAACCTTTTCAGTACCACTTTTTATTGTTTTCCTTGACTTGATTTGATAAAGGCATTCATTTCAGAGCTGGGCCTTGACAAAATTAATTCAACTTCTTTTTTTTAAGGAATAGCTATATATTCCAAAGTTGGCACTGAAAATACCATATGAATAAGGCTGTCAGAGACAAGTTTTGAACATTTTACAGTCCAGAGATAGTCATATAAATAATTATTATTCAGTGTGGCAGTGTTGTAAAACAGATAGGTATAATGTGCTTTGGAAGCACAGAAGAGGGAACATTTAATTCTTTCTGATAGGCCTCCAGAAAGTCTTTACAAAGAAGATAGGAAATGACATTTAAGCCATCTTTTGGTGAATGGATGTTGTTGATCATGATGATGATAGATGAAGAGTACAGTTATCATTTAATAAGTGTCTACTTGGTACCAGATGGCATGCTGTGTTTACTCTACATTCATTTCTCACCACAACTTCATAGGCTGTTACTGTATCAACTTCACAGAAGTATGTAAATGAGTGATCATGACCATATTCTAATAAAACTTTATGGACACTTAAAATTTCAATTTTATGCCATTTTTATTTGTCACAAAATATTATTTTTTAAACTTTCTCCCAGTTACTTACAAATTTAGAAACCATTCTTAGCTCACTGGCTGTCTTTAAAAAAAAAAAAAAATGGCAGCAGGATAGATTTGGCTTGTGGTCTAGTTTACTGACCTGTGCTTAATATGACAAAGGAGATTTATTGGGTAATAGAGTAGTTTTCTTCAGTAATTCAGTGTTCACAAGGATCTTGGTGTTTTCTATTTCTCTGCCATAACTTTCATAGTGTTAACTTGATCCCATAGTTTATTCCCCCTTGTGTGTATAAGATGACAGAATATCCAGGGTCTCCATGGGTTATCTTCCATGTCTAGGGAGAGACAAGACCTTTCCCAGAAGCTCTTTCTAATCTCTCTTGAACTTAATCCATTTAGATTTTACCACTTCACAGGAACCATACTAAATCAAATACATTGAACAAATTCAGTGATCAGTTCTCACTGTTTATATTACTTGACCTATCAACATTTGATCTTTTCCCTTCCATGAACTCTTTACTTGACTTCTGTACTCTTCTGGTTTTGTTCCTCTTCTCTGGCCACTACTACTTGTTGTCTGCTGGTCTCTCCTCATACCCACAGCCTCTGCATATTGAATTCAGCCCCAAGGCTTAGACCTCTGACCTCTTGTCTCTGTCTCTTGTCTATACTCCCTTGGATATCATGCATTTTAAATGTGATTATGTAATGACTGTATTCATGTATGTCTGTCCATATCTGCTTATTTGTCTAATAGGCATCTCAAACTCAATATGTCCAAAAGAGAGGTTCAAACACTCTTCTCATCCCCAAACCTGTTCTCTCACAGTCTTCCCTTTTCAGTAAGTTGCAGATCCATCATTTACCCCAAACATCAGAATTAATCCTGACTTCTTTTCTTTATTTTTCTCTTCTGACAGCAGATTCTCTCCACTACACCTTCAGAATATATCCAGAATCTGACCCCTTCTCACCACCACTACACTCCCTTAGTCCTGGTGTTCATCTTTTCCTGGGTTTTTGCAGTAGACTCTTGGTTGGTCTCTACTTCTCTTCTCTTTCTACTTCAGTTCCAAACCACTACCCCCACTACCTTAATGATTTCTTTGTTATTGTAAAAGGCAGTAGAGGGTCTGGGAATGAAGCCAGATTTCTGAAACCAGAGACTTAATTTTAGGAGTACTGTTAGGTTGGTGCAAAAGTAATTGCAGTTTTTGCATTGTTGAAGTTTTCCATTTAATGTTGGAATACATTCTAAGTAAATGTGGTTATTTTATACATAATTTTAATGTACATTTCTCTCTTTTTATGTTTTTTTTTTGTAAATGACATTACTTGATGTTTATTTTATATTTATTTTAGACTGTAGAAATGATATCAGACAAAAAGCAAATTCGAGCAGTTTTCTTGAGTCCAAAATGGGTCATAAAGCAGTGGAGACAAGTCACAACATCAACAATGTATTTGGCCCAGGAACTGCTAATGAATGTACAGTGCATTGGTGGTTCAAGAAGTTTTGCAAAGGAGATGAGAGCCTTGAAGGTGAGCACAGTGGCTGGCCATCAAAAGTTGACAACAATGACAGTTGAGAGCTGTCATCAAAGTTGTTTCTCTTACAACTACACGAGAAGTTGCCACAGAACTCAGCATCGACCATTCTATGGTCATTTGGCATTTGAAGCAAATTGGAAAGGTGAAAAAACCTGATAAATGGGTGCCTCGTGAGCTGACAAAAAATTGTCATTTTGCAGTGTCTTCTCTTACTCTGTGGAACAGCAGTAAACCATTTCTCGATTGGAGTGATGACTAGCTCAGCGGTTGGACCAAGAAGAAGCTCCAAAGCACTTCCCAAAGCCAAACTTGTACCAAGAAAATGTCGTGGTCACTGTTTGGTGATCTGCTGCCCGTCTGATCCACTAGAGCTTTCTGAATCCTAGCAAAACCATTACATCTGAGAAGTATGCTTAGCAGATTGATGAGAAGCCCCGAAAACTACAACACCTGCAAGCCAGCATTGGTCAACAGAAAGGCCCGACCACACATCGCACAACCAATGCTTCAGAAGTTAAACGAATTGGGCTACAAAGTTTTGCCTCATCCGCCATATTCACCTGACCTCTTGCCAACTGACTACCACTTCTTCAAGTATCTCAACAACTTTTTGCAGGGAAAACACTTCCACAACCAGCAGGATGCAGAAAATGCTTATAAGAGTTTGTCAAGTGCACAATTTTTTTATGCTAGAACAATAAACAAACTTATCTCTCATTATTAAAAATGTGTTGATTGTAATAATTCCTATTTTGATTAATAAAAACATGTTTATAATGATTTAAAATTCATGGTCTGAAACCATAATTACATTTGGACCAAGCTAATACTAACTGTGATTTGGGGAAAGTTCACTTTACTTCTCTCAATCTGTCTTATGTTTAAAATGGGCATAATACTTGTTTCCTGGAATTAGTATTAAATGGAATAATGTAGAGACCTACTGAACCCATTGCCAGTAGAGAATAGATACTGAACAAATTGTAGTTCTTTTCTCTTTTCTACACCCAACTGATGAGCAGTTTTTCATCTTTTCTGTTTATCATTGTGCTTAGGTAGCCAGTGACCATCTTCTGTACTTATTTTTTCGTAAATAGCCCTTGGCTAATAAATAAATCCACCTTATGTTCCTGGGTCTTTTGCATTTTCATTACATTCTATATGCCACCTAGGGTGGCTCAGAGGGTAAAGCGCCTGCCTGAAACGCAGGAGATCTGGGTTCAGTCCCTGGGTCAGAAAGATCCCCTAGAGAAGGAAGTGGCAGCCCACTCCAGTACTCTTGGCTGGAAAATCCCATGGATGGAGGAACCTGGTAGACTACAGTCCATGGGGTCACAAAGAGTCAGACACGACTGAGCAACTTCACTTTCTTTTCTTTTCTTTCTTTCATGTCTGCCCTTGTTGGCATTAAGTGTGTAGAATTCTTGCAGATTCACACCGGATAGTAAAACTTTATGTGCATAATAGATTATATGTATGTAGTCATAGTGCCTCCCACCCCTTCTATTAAGGGTCATATATTTATGCTTCTAAAGGAGGATTGAAGACAATCAACTTTAAAATCTTAATTCACAAAATCAAATTTAATTTTTATTCTGGCACATTATCTAACTGAGAATGCTTTAGTGGGCTGAGGCTACCTTATTTTTAAGCTGTAATATTTTGATCCTGGACTGAGAAGAATCATCATTTAAAGTATCCTTTGCTTGCAGGAAAGAAAACATTTGTCTTAGAGTTAGTTAGGCACTGTCTTATTAGACTTTCTCTAACTTAAATTCCTTCATAGGAAATCACTAAATACGGAATATCTGTATGTGGTTGGTTTTTGTTTGTTTGTTTGTTTAACTAACACTGTTGTAGTGCATTTATAACCTGAGTTGAAAGCTGTTCACCTTAGGAAGTAAATATTCCTATGACATTTTTCCCTTTTAAATAATGGATGAGGAAGTCTATTAATAATGTTTCTTAGTATTAAAAGTGTATTGTTCTATATTATTTGCTGGATTTAATTTAGGATGCTGATTAAAAAAACAAATGTTCTCTGATCCAGGAAAAGTAAGCTCTGATTTTAAAAGCTAGCACTTAAGTTGGACAGTCAAGTCTTTTTTTTTTTTTTTTTAATTTTGTACCTGTTATAGATAAAGACTATGCCAAAGCCTTTGACTGTGTGGATCACAATAAACTGTGGAAAATTCTGAAAGAGATGGGAATACCAGACCACCTGACCTGCCTCTTGAGAAATCTGTATGCAAGTCAGAAAGCAACAGTTAGAACTGGACATGGACCAACAGACTGGTTCCAAATAGGAAAAGGAGTATGTCAAGACTGTATATTGTCACCCTGCTTATTTAACTTATATGCAGAGTACATCTTGAGAAATGCTGGGCTGGATAAAACACAAGCTGGAATCAAGATTGCTGGGAGAAATGCCAAAAACCTCAGATATGCAGATGACACCACCCTTATGGCAGAAAGTGAAGAGGAACTAAAGAGCCTCTTGATAAAAGTGAAAGAGGAGAGTGAAAAAGTTGGCTTAAAGCTCAACATTCAGAAAACTAAGATCATGGCATCTGGTCCCATCACTTCATGGCAAGTAGATGGGGAAACAGTAAAAACAGTGTCAGACTTTATTTTTGGGGGCTCCAAAATCACTGCAGATGGTGATTGCAGCCATGAAATTAAAAGATGCTTTACTCCTTCGAAGGAAAGTTATGACCAACCTAGATAGCATATTAAAAAGCAGAGACATTACTTTACCAACAAAGGTCCATCTAGTCAAGGCTATGGTTTTTCCAGTGGTCATGTGTGGATGTGAGAGTTGGGCTATAAAGAAAGCTGTGAGTGAGTGAGTGAGTGAAGTCACTCAGTCATGTCCAACTCTTTGCAACTCCGTGGACTGTAGCCTACCAGACTTCTCCATCCATGGGATTTTCCAGGCAAGATACTGGAGTGGATTGCCATTTCCTTCTCCAGGAGATCTTCCTGACCCAGGGATAGAAGCCGGGTCTCCCACATTGTAGGCAGATGCTTTGCCATCTGAGCGACCAGGAAAGTCACCAAGAAAGCTGAGTGCCAAAGAATTGATGCTTCTGAACTGTGGTGTTGTAGAAGACTCTTGAGAGTCCCTTAGACTGCAAGGAGATCCAACCAGTCTATCCTAAAGGAGATCAGCCCTGAATACTCATTGGAAGGACTGATGCTGAAGCTGAAGCTCCAATAGTTTGGCCACCTGATGCAGAGAACTGACTCATTTGAAAAGACCCTGATGCTGGGGAAGATTGAAGGTGGGAGGAGAAGGGGATGACAGAGGATGAGATGGTTGGATGGCATCACTGGGTCAATGGACATGAGTTTGGGTAAACTCCGGGAGTTGGTAATGCACAGGGAAGCCTGGCATGCTGCAGTCCATGGGGTCGCAAAGAGTCAGACACACCTGAGCAACTGAACTGAACTGAACCTGTTATATCAGTGGGCTTTCCTCTGTGAAGTTCAAATAAGTGTATTTGAAGAAAGTCTGAACATCTTAACTCAAGCTTGATGAGTAAATTTTAACTTCACAGACACAGCTCTGTTCTACCTTCTACACTCCAGGGTGAGGTAATCAGTCTTATGCAAATAGTTTGACTTGCTTGATGACTGAAGGTCTTCTGTTTTGTCCAGAAATGTAGATGTATGTATAATGTGTGGGAGGTCTTATCTGTAGTGAAGGAATTGTGTCTTAAGCAAAGCAAAAAGATTTAAAATACTGTACATCATTGCAGTTTTGCTGTTTTGGATAATGGAGTCATTGATTGCATAAGCATACTACAAACACTTTTAAAGAGCTTGAACTTTTTTTCTACACCATCTTGGGTCAATGGTGAGTTTATTATTTTTAAAAAATCTTTAACTGTTTACTTTTACCTGAGAGTTGATCTCAACACTTATGACTAGCCTCCTCTGGGGTAAGACATGGTTAAGATTTCAGTCTTAGAGGAGTGAATTGCTTAAGTTTATTGCCATGGATTTCAGATTTAATTTTTAAAATTCAGGCAATTAAAACATTTTAGATTATGATGATATCAAAATTGATGACTTTTTGTCTTGCCTTTGGCTGGATGACTCAAAACTATCTTAAACCATTACTGTCTGTATTTTTCTTGTAGGTTGTTTTATTGATACCCCAACATTTTGCAGATCATGCAAATTTAATACTATTTGAAGTCTTGTTTTTTATTTCTCTTTCTCCTTTTATTCTTTAGAAAGACAGTGCTGGTAGGGGGAAATGTCTGTATTTTAGTTGTATTATTTATCACACACTTGAAGGGCATGTTTTGATGTTAAAACAGAATGTTATGTATATAATATAATTTTATTCACGTGGAAAAATGAAAATTTAAGACATGCCTGAATATGAGTGTTGCTCACTGTAATTTATTCCCAAGTAAAAAAGAAGAAAGAAATTTGCATTAAAAATTAGATGATCACTAGTAAGGAAAATTGACTAGGAGTGTACTTACACATCCTGATACAAGATGCCACAGATTTCTGGTATAGTTGTATCTTTTCATAAAATGAACCATAATTTCATAGTAATTTAGGACTTCATAATACTTTTTTTTTTTTTCCCTTATCTGTTGAGAGACCTGGGTTGGTTGTTTGACCTGTTGAATTTCCCACAGTTGGTATTTTGTTGATTATACACTCAAGAACAGTTGAACCTGTTTTTTTTTCTTTTCTATCCTTCGATTTTCCTGAAAAGTGACAGCTAGATCCAGAGGTTTGACCAGACCCAGGTTTGATTGCTTTGGCAAAACTGTGTTGGTTGTGTTTCTATCGTCAGGAGGTATATCATGTCCAGTTTTGGTGGGTTTTTTGTTCTCTTTTTTGATGTTATTAGCCATTGTTGCTTGATGCCTACAGAGATATTAATTAATTTCAAGTTGTGAAATAGTGGTGTTTTATCTTTTGTTTCCCACTTATTACCTGGAATAATTTTAAAGAGAGCTCTTTCTTATATACTTTTTGGCTACTAGTACAGTTCATATAGGAAATGTGAGATGAATTGCTAAATCTTTCATTTCCCCAGTTTTCAAGATGATGAACTAGGTCCCTCTCAACCTCAGAAAGTGACCAGTTAGTGTGTTGGTGCCTTGGTTTTTTTTTTCCCCCCTCCTTTTTTCTTTTTTCTCAGCGTCATTATGATCTGCAGTCAGTTGTACCCTTAGTTAGTTAGTTCTTTGGTAGAGCTAGGAAGAGGTCCATGGGACGATGATACTCCCTGAGTTATTGCATTGTTCATAAGCTGTTTCACTCAGTCTTTTTGATGACCTCAGTTTTATATTGTTTTTGATAGTGTCTTTACTGTTGCATATGTCAGGGTGACCCAAGTTCATCTAGTACATTTCCTTTGATAAACCAGCTAGTTCTTTAAGACGTTCTGATTTCTTTTAATGGAGAATGGCATTTTAGGATCACAGCCTGGGCCCTAGGGATGGACATCACTACTTAATTAGTCAAGATGCTAGATATTTTAAATGACAGAGCTTTGCCAACAAATGTCCGTCTAGTCAAGGCTATGGTTTTTCCAGTAGTCATGTATGGATGTGAGAGTTGGACGGTGAAGAAAGCTGAGAGCTGAAGAATTGATGCTTTTGAACTGTGGTGTTGGAGAAGACTCTTGAGAGTCCTTTGGACCTCAAGGAGATCCAACCAGTCCATCCTAAAGGAGATCAGTCCTGGGTGTTCATTGGAAGGACTGATGTTGAAGCTGAAACTCCAGTACTTTGGCCACCTGATGTGGAGAGCCGACTTATTTGGAAAGACCTTAATGCCAGGAAAGATTGAGGGCAGGAGGAGAAGGGGACAACAGAGGATGAGATGGCTGGATGGCATCACCGGACACAATGGACATGGGTTTGGGTGAACTCCGGAAGTTGGGGATGGCCAGGGAAGCCTGGCGTGCTGTGGTTCATGGGGTCGCAAAGAGTCGGACATGACTGAGCAACTGAACTGAACTGAACTGAGGAAATTTGTGTGACTCATAAGATTTTACTAATGTTTGTAATATAGATTCAATACTCTATAGAGTTTTTGTTTACTTTCTGTAATATCTCTAGTTCCTTTCTTCCACATTGAGAATCTGCTTCTCAAGGGGATGACATCAGAGTATCCCATAGTTATTCATTGCCTTATCCCTCTTTTTTAAATACAGTGGTCTCACAACTTTACCACTACCAATTTTGATTACTGAAATCAGTTATTTTCTGTTTGTTTATTCTTTCTCCATTTGTTTTGGTTGTACTGTATCTTCATGGTCAGATTTTATAGCTATTGCATACTATAATCTAAGACCCTAATTTAGTGTTAATTCTACAGTCAATCCTATGTTTATTGCTCATCTCCAGTCCTTATTTAATGTCTAGTCACTTTGATTGCCTCAAATGAGTTCTCTGTTAGAGCTAGGAAGAGTCCCACGGGAACAATATTCCCTGAGTTCTTGCATGTTAGTAATAGTTTTTCTTTCCCCTTTATACTTAAAGGTAAGTTTTACTCATTGTAAAGCCCGTGACTCAAACTTTCTTTGTGTTTCAAATATGTTATTCCATTTTCTTCTGTTGTTTTCCCTTATTTATCATGTGATGCCTAAATGCTCAAAGGATTTTTTTCCCCTTTTTTCTTTAAAGTCTAGTAATTTTAGTAGAAAATGTCCTGGTCCATTGATCTAACTTGATTAAGTAGTATACAAGGTGCTCTTAAAATATGTAGTTTCACATGTGAAAGTGAAAGTGCTAGTCACTCAGTAATGTCCAACACTTTACGACCCCATGGACTATAGCTCCAGGCTCCTCTATCCATGGAGTTCTCCAGGCAAGAATACTGAAATGGGTAGCTATTCCCTTCTCCAGGGCATCTTCCTGACCCAGGGATCAAACCCAGGTCTCCTGCATTGCAGGCAGATTCTTTACCATCTGAGCCACCAGATATAATAGTTTCAAATATATATGTATGTACATCTGTATATATAAATGTATTTATACATGTAACTATATTACATATACTTAGCCACTTTTTTCCCCCTAAAAAGCTTTCTTGAATTACAGTTTTTTAGTATTTGTTCTGTCCTCTCACTTCGGTTTTCTTCCTTAGGGACTCCTATTTTTATCCTTATACTGGATCTTCTTTGTCTATCTCCAATGTGTATCCCCTTTTTCCAGATCCTTTTTAATCTATTTCTTCTTCTTAAAAGATTAGTTTAAGATTTTCTTCCATCTTACTTTGTATTCCTTTTTAAGATCTTTTGTATTTATTTGCTCTCATATTTCTTATACTTCAGACTTCATTATTGAAATGATTTTTGTTTGATTTCTTAATTCTTTCTTGGTTTCTGCCTTGTCATTTCTGAGTTTTTTTATTCTGATTTATATTGCTCTTTCATGTATTATATAATTTTCCTATGATCTCTCATAAAACATGTAATTTTTATTATAGTAAAACATATAGCCCTAAGGATTATTTGACGTACTATAGATAAGTAAGCAGCTGTAATTAACTTAGACATTGCTTTAAATCAAGGCTTTTAAACTGAAATTCTGTGAATGAACTTCAGAGTAGACTACATTGCTTCATTATACACAAAGTAGAGTGTGTATGTTTGGTGGTGGTTTAGTTGCTGAGTTGTGTCTGACTCTTGCTACCCCATGGACTGTTTCCCACCAGGCTCCTCTGTGCATGGGGTTTTTCAGGCAAGAATACTGGAGTGGGTTGCCATTTCCTTCTCTAGGGGATCTCTCAACCCGGGACTGAACCCAGGTCTCCTGCCTTGCAGGTGCATTCTTTACCAGCTGAGCCACCAGGGAAGCCCTGTATATATGTTTGGGGATCGGGAAAGAATGCATTCACTTTCTTTAGACTTTCAGATAAGGGTGTAAACCATCTCCAGAAAAATAAGGGTAAGAACATTTGGTTTGTGTATGATAAGAAAACAAATGATAGATATAGGAATTTTAAGATAAAGATGTCATCAGGGCTGGTATTACATCAGTTTCGTTATCTATTTGCTTATGGTCTTTCTCATTTTATTCAGATGGAGGAAGCGAGGAACCACCGGATCGAAGACAGTCAAGTGTAGACTCTCGCCAAAGCCGCTCTGGGCAAGGTAAGTTTTCATTAAATTTATTAATAAATTAAAAAGGAAAGATATCAGCTCTTCCTTCCCAGTACTTAATCTGAGGACTGAGGTTTTTGCTGGGTCTAATTTAGATATTCTCATTTCTCATGTAGGAATTTAAATGTTATAATCTAATTGGTTCTGTGTGATAATCATTTATTCAAGATTAAAGAAAATGAAAAATGGTCTCTTTTTTTAAACGGTATTAAAGTTTTAAGTAATTTGGAGCACTGTGGTATATGTCTGGGTATCACTTTTGGAATATAGCCAAAAGTAAATTTTTAGCAGGAGCATTTGTTGCAAGTGTTTTGTCCTGGCTTTTAAAAGTATTTGTCTTAAGTCTCTCAGAAGAAATAGGTTTTGTTTGTAATTGCTCTCAAAAGTTAGGGTCATTTTACTTATTTTCCTTTTCTGTTTAAAATTTATTACTGTAGGCTTTTGAATAGTTTTTTTTTAAGTGACAACCTGAAAACTATGTTAAAATACTCTATCAGTAGATTTTCAGATAGGCCCTCCCTAACTAACATTTAAATTTTGCAGGACTAGCACCTATTCCTTTTTCTTTGTAGTACTTTATTTTCTTCGTCTAAAACTAGAATGAATGTTTCATGATTTCAGAGATTTTTGGTTTTCTTTATTCACTGTTATATTTCCAGTGCCATGATTAAGTACCTGGTACATAGTAGTTACTGAATAAATAGTGTTGGGTGAATGAAGTCATTTCCAAGAGAATGAGAGTTGGAACCCAAACCAGTTAAATATATTATAAAATTTCAGGCAGTAATTACTGAGTTTAGTTTTTAGAGAGTCTTTATTTACAAACAAAATAAAGCCTTAGATATACAAATGTGAGGTGTTTTAATCCTGTAAAACCTCTGGTTCATTTATTCTATAATCCTTCTCTTTTTCTACAACTTTGCTCTTCCCAAGTTTTAGAAAGTACTATTTTTACTAAAACTGTTTGTTGCAGAATAAAAAGAGGGGTAATATATGCAGGTTGATTTGGAATTTTTAACCTGCACTAGTACTTAATCATTCTTAGTATGCATGTATTATAAATATGTTAGAAACTTGTCCTTTTTTCCCTTATTATGAGTATTTTGATACAAAAAAAGAAATTAGAAAAAAATGAACTGTAATATAAAACAGAATCAAACACATTATACACCTTAAATAACATTTTATGTTAGTGATATCTCAGTAAACCTTAGTGGGGGCAGTGAGAAATAAAATGAGCTTGTGTATATAAAATCCTTGTTGGGCTACACCTTGGAGGTCTTGCCTAGCCTCAAGACAGAAGAAAGAGCGCAGACTCGGCAACAGAGGCATCGGTGATTTAATGGATAGGAGACTCTTACACATCTGAAGCATGGTCCTGTGTGTGGCACAGCAGGCAGGACATGGCAGCAGTCTTTACTGCTGGGAGAGGATGGAGTGGGTGGAGGTGTTTACCAGGTGTAGGGAGAATTGACTTTAGGTTGGCTCATTGGTTACCAGGTAAACGAGCAAAGGACCACTCCCCTCACTGCCCAGTTGATAAGTTATCAAAGAGGTGGAGATGTTCTGATCTAAAAGTTCAGTTCAGTTCAGTCGCTCAGTCGTGTCTGACTCTTTGCGACCCTAAGAATCGCATCACACGAGGCCTTCCTGTCCATCACCAACTCCTGGAGTCTACCCAAACCCATGTCCATCGAGTCGGTGATGCCATCCAGCCATCTCATTCTCTGTCGTCCCCTTCTCCTCCTGCCCCCAATCCTTCCCAGCATCAGGGTCTTTTCCAATGAGTCAACTCTTCACATGACGTGGCCAAAGTATTGGAGTTTCAGCCTCAACATCAGTCCTTCCAGTGAACACCCAGGACTGATCCCCTTTAGGGTGGACTGGTTGGATCTTCTTGCAATCCAAGGGACTCTCAGGGGTCTTCTCCAACACTGCAGTTCAAAAGCATCAATTCTTCAGCTCTCAGCTTTCTTCACAGTCCAACTCTCACATCCATACATGACCACTGGAAAAACCATAGCCTTGACTAGACAGACCTTTGTTGGCAAAGTAATGTCTCTGCTTTTTACTATGCTATCTAGGTTGGTCATAACTTGCCTTCCAAGGAACAAGCGTCTTTTAATTTCATGGCTGCAATCACCATCTGCAATGATTTTGGAGGCCTAAAAGCTAAAGTCTGACACTGTTCCCCCATCTACTTGCCATGAAGTGATGGGACCGGATAGCATGATCTTAGTTTTCTGAATATTGAGCTTTAAGCCAACTTTTTCACTCTCTTCCTTCACTTTTATCAAGAGGCTTTTTAGTTCCTCTTCACTTTCTGCCATAATGGTGATATCATCTGTCTATCTGAGGTTATTGATATTTCTTCCGGCAATCTTGATTCCAGCTTGTGCTTCTTCCAGCCCAACGTTTCTCATGATGTACTTTGCAGATAAGTTAAATAAGCAGGGTGACAATATACAGCCTTGACGTACTCCTTTTCCTATTTGGAACCAGTCTGTTGGTCCATGTCCACTTCTAACTGTTGCTTCTTGACCTGCATACAGGTGTCTCAAGAGACAGGTCAGGTGGTTTGGTATTCCCATCTCTTTCAGAATTTTCCACAGTTTATTGTGATCCACACAGTCAAAGGCTGTGGCATAGTCAATAAGGCAGAAATAGATGTTTTTCTGGAACTCTCTTGCTTTTTCTATGATCCAGCGGATGTTGGCAATTTGATCTCTGGTTCCTCTGCCTTTTCTAAAACCAGCTTGAACATCTGGAAGTTCACGGTTCACGTATTGCTGAAGCATGGCTTGGAGAATTTTGAGCATTACTTTACTAGCCTGTGAGATGAGTGCAGTTGTGCGGTAGTTTGAGCATTCTTTGGGATTGCCTTTCTTAGGGATTGGAATGAAAACTGACCTTTTCCAGTCCTGTGGCCACTGCTGAGTTTTCCAAATTTGCTGGCATATTGAGTGCAGCACTTTCACAGCATCATCTTTCAGGATTTGAAACAGCTCAACTGGAATTCCATCATATCCACTAGCTTTGTTCGTAGTGATGCTTTCTAAGGCCCACTTGACTTCACATTCCAGGATGTCTGGCTCTAGGGGAGTGATCACACCATCGTGATTATCTGGGTCATGAAGATCTTTTTTGTACAGTTCTTCTGTGTATTCCTGCTACCTCTTCTTAATATCTTCTGCTTATGTTAGGTCCATACCATTTTTGTCCTTTATTGAGCCCATCTTTGCATGAAATGTTCCCTTGGTATCTCTAATTTTCTTGAAGAGATCTTTAGTCTTTCCCATTCTGTTATTTTCCTCTATTTCTTTGCATTGATCGCTGAGGAAGGCTTTCTTATCTGTCCTTGCTATTCTTTGAAACTCTGCATTCAGATGGGAATATCTTTCCTTTTCTCCTTTGCTTTTCACTTCCCTTCTTTTCACAGCTATTTGTAAGGCCTCCTCAGACAGCCATTTTGCTTTTTTGCATTTCTTTTCCATGAGGATGGTCTTAATCCCTGTCTCCTGTATAATGGCACTAACCTACATCCATAGTTCATCAGGCACTCTATCTATCAGATCTAGTCCCTTAAATCTATTTCTCATTTCCACTGTATAGTCATAAGAGATTTGATTTAGGTCATACCTGAATGGTATGGTCTAAAGATCACACCAGGCATTTACTGATTAGGCTCTGTGATAAAGAGGGAAAGTCAGTCATATGATTAATGTGTGGGTGAAGCAGAGACTGGTTAAGCAGGGGATGTGTGCAGAGCAAGAGAACAGCCATCTTGGGTGGCCTCACCATATAACCCTAAAAGTAAAATTAGTACAAATTAATAGAAAAAGATGATACTAGTATTAAATGTCAGATTAAATGTCAGATGTAAATTTGGGAGATTATTAATTTACCTTATGCCCTCTGAATTATGTTAGTTGAAATAGTTTTCAAATCAATGAGTGTAATTGAATTTTAGTAGCAAAAGTCAAACTTAATAACAACAAAATCAGTGATTTTCATGATCTTAGCACAGCTGCCTGATCTCACTTTATTCAAATGACAGAAATAGAAGTACAAAGCCATCTATAATGACTTGGGATGAATAAGAATCCATATTACCAGTAGTAAAGAGAAAGGATGGGTACATACTTCTACTTTTGCTCCTTCCAGAAACCCATTAAAAGATCAGTACAGGGGAATTAGAGAGGAGACAACATCAACACAATTTTAGAAACTAGAGAGTGTATGAATAATTGAAGACTAAACATTAAGCTCAGTAGCAGAGAAAATAAAGAAAATAACCCATCTTATCCTCCAAAAGACAGAAAGCTCAAGAATGGCAGCATGTAGAAGTGAAAGGAAGATTGTTTGAAAGTTGAAGAGGCCTTTGGACCCTGGGATGTCCTCCTCAAAATGAGCTAGCCAATCAGCTGGACAAGTGCCTAGCTCTTCACCCCTAACCTTGGCAAAGTCCAGAAACTCACTCTTTGGAGAGGGCAAAAATAGAGACTCTAGGACAGAAGACATCAGCATAGTGGAAGGCAAGAACCCCATCCTGAAGATAATCACCCTTTTAGTCCTCTTCTCTTAATTATGAGAGCTAATCAAGGATTACTAGATATTTGAGGAACCCCTGTAGTGTATGAAAAAAAAAGAGATTAAAATAAATAGGGTAGAGCAGCTTGGAGAAAACAAATCTTTTGCAGAGGAAAATATTAGAACCATTATTAACATCCTCAGGGAAATGAGAGAAAACAATACAGCCATGAAATAAGAAGGAGTTCACTATAAAAAAAAGTAATACTCTGGGCTTCCCTGGTAGCTCAGGTGGTAAAGCGTTCTACCTACAGTGTGGGAGACCTGGGTTCGATTCCTGGAGAAGGGGGTGGTATTCTTGCCCACCCCCACCCCCCTGAAACAAGGGGCTCAACGGGACATTTTAAATCTCAGGCAGAAAACTAAAAAAGTAATACTCTGATTTTTAAAAGAAGTTCTCAGGCATTAAAATTTTGATTTCAAAAATTAAAAAGCTTTGTAGAAGTACTTAGAAAATTAATATTGAAGAAATCTGATAAAAAGTTGAGCAGAAGGACAGAGGTTATAGAAAAGAAGTGAGGAATATGAAGAAATTTACAGGAGCTGTCCAGGAATTTCAATATTCAAATAATAGCAGTGTCCAGAAGAAACAAAGGAAATGAGGAAGAAATCATCAGGATGATTCAAAAACATTTTCTTGAGCTAAAGAACATGAGGTTGAAAAGGCTTATTGAGTGCTCAGTAAAATGGATGTATTTAAATACAAACTAAGACACATCAGGGTGAAATTTCAAATCACTGGGCCAAACAGATCTTTCCATGCTTCCAGAGAGGAGAAAAATTTGTTAACTAAAGTAACAGGAATCAATTGGCTCTGGACTTCTTTGTGGTAACTTTAGAAACTAAACAAGCAATGGCACATCACCTTCAAAATTCTGAAGGAAAGTAATTTCAACCTCATTTTATTTCATATGCATTGAAACTATTAATCAGATATATGAGTGAAATTACGATGTTTTAAGACATGTAACGTTTTTTGTTTTTTTGGTTTGTTTGCCTGCCTTGTACCTTTCTGTTGGAGGGTGTGATCCATCAAAATGATAGAGTCAGATAAATAAAAAAAGAATAGATGACAGGAAATAGGAAATTTAACAAAAGAGAAAGGTAAAGAAATCTTCCACGTACAATGACAAAACAGGGTTGAAGGGCAAACAGACCAGATTGGAGTAGGTTAGAAGCTTCCTGAAGAGCCATTCTCAGGAATGAGATTGTTAGAAATCTGATGCATTTAATTATCTTTAGGAAAGTTGTAAGTAATTGATGAAGGACTCAAGGTTAAGTTGATGATAAATACATAAAGTAGTAAGTGAAAAAAGTTCTAAACACAAGTAAAAAATAATGTGTAGGAAAGGAAATGTTAGAATAAGTTCTCAGTCCTTGGGGTAGAGTAGCTGGTGTCTAGAGTAGCTGATGTACATGTCAGTTACTTCCAGTGGTAAACCTTATTGGTTTACACCAGTGTGATACAGACATTTTTATTTGATTTGGGACCTTTATGGTGAAGGCTTCCCTGGTGGCTTAGATAGTGAAGAATCTTCCTGCAATGCAGAAGACCCAGGTTTGATCCCTGGGTCAGGAAGATCCCCTAGAGTATGAAATGGCAATCCATTCTAGATTCTTACCTAGAGAATTCCATGGACAGAGGAGCCTGGTGGGCTACAGTCCATGGGGTTGCAAAGAGTCAAACACGACTGAATGATTAACACTTAGCAAATTATGATTGGGAAGTAGTGCTTTAAAGCAGGGTGAGCAAATCTGGCCTGTGTTGCCTGTATTTGTGCAGTTGGCTGGTTTAATTTGATAAGTCAGTTTTAATTATTTTTGTATCTGTGTTCATGTGGGATATTGGCCTTTAATTTTTCTGTCTTAGGATGTCTTTGTCTGATTTTTGTATCAGGGTACTCCTGGTGTCATAGAGGAAGTTGAAAGCTAATTCTCCTTCAATTTCCTGCAGTATATTTTATAGAATTGAGATTACTTCATCCATAAGTGTGTGATAGAATTTTCCCGGGAAACTGTCTGGGCCTAGAATTTTCTTTGTGTGAAAGTTTTAAGATATAAATTAAGTTTCTTTAATAAGTATAGGACTATTCAAATTATCTATTTCTCCTGACTGTCCTTTTAAGAGCTGTGGCATCTGTAGTGGTGCCACCTCTCTCATTCTTGATATGAGTAATTTTGAGTATTCTTTCTCTTTGTTCTGGTCATTCTAGTTGGAGATATGTCAGTTCTGTTGATCTTAAAGGATCTGTTTCAGTTTTCCTTCATTTTCTGTATTGTTTTCCCATTTTCTTTTTTATTGGTTTCTGCTCTGTTGTTGTTGTTGTTCAGTCACTAAGCCGTGTCTGACTCTAAGACCCTATGGACTGCAGCACACTAGGCTGCCCTTTCCTTCACTATCTCCCAGAATTTACTCAATTCACATCCATTGAGGCAGTGATGCTATCTAACCATCTCATCCTCTGTTGCTCCCATTTTCTAGTGCCTTCAATCTTTCCCAGCATCTGGGCCTTTTCCAGTGAGTCACCTCTTCACATCAGGTGCCCAAAGTATAGGAGCTTCAACTTTAGCATCAGTCTTTCCAGTGAATATTTGGGGTTGATTTCCTTTAGGATTGACTGGTTTGATCTCCTAGTAGTCCAGTGGACTTTCAAGAGTCTTCTCCAGCACCACAGTTCAAAAGCATCAATTTTTCGGCACTCAGCCTTCTTTATGGTCCAACTCTCACATCTATACATGATGCTGGGAAGACCACCATAGTTTTGACTATACTCACCTTTGTCAGCAGAGTAATGTCTATGCTTTTTAATACACTGTCTAGATTTGCCATAGCTTTTCTTCCAAGTAGCAAATTAAAAGACTTTAATTTCATGGCTGCAGTCACCGTCCACAGTAATTTTGGAGCCCAAGAAAATAAAGTCTGTCACTGTTTCCACTTTTCCCACTTCTATTTGCCATGAAGTGATGTAACCAGATGCCATGATCTTTTTTTTTTAACACTGAGTTTTAAGCCAACTTTTTCACTCTCCTCTTTCACCCTCATCAAGAAGCTCTATAGTTTCTTCACTTTCTGCCTTTAGAGTGGTATCATCTGTGTATCTGAAGTTGTTGATTTCTCCCAGAAATCTTGATTCCAGCTTGTGATTCATCCAGCCTGGCATTTTGCAAGAATGTACTCTGCTTGTAAGTAAACAAGCAAGGTGACAATAAACACAGCCTTGCCATACTCCTTTCCCAATTTTAAAACAGTCTGTTGTTCCAACGAATGTTCGAATGACCATATGAAATGAGTTGCACTCATTTCACATGCTAGTAAGGTTATGCTGAAAATCCTTCAAGCTAGGCTTCAACAGTATGTGAACTGAGAACTTCTAGATGTACCAGCTGGGTTTAGAAAAGGCAGAGGGATCAGAGATCAAATTGCCAACATTTGTGGAATCATAGAGATTGGGAATTCTAGAAAAACATCTAGTTTTGCTTCATTGACTATGCTAAAGCCTTTGACTGTGTGGATCACAATAAACTGTGGAAAATTCTTAAGATGGAAATACCAGACCATCTTAGCTATCTCCTGAGAAACCTGTATGCAGCTCAAGAAGTAACAGAACCAGACATGGAACAACTGACTGGTTCAAAATTTGGAAAGGTTTGTGCTTTGCTCTTTATTATTTCCTTTCTTCTTCCTGCTTTGAGTTTAATTTTCTCTTCTTTTTATGGTTTCTTAAGGTAGAAACTAAGATCACTGATACTGGAGCTTTATTTTCTAATACAGAAATTTTAGTGCTATGAATTTCCCTCTGTGTACTGATTTAGCTGCATTTCACAGACTTTCGTGAATAATGCTTTTATTTTCTTTTATTTCAAAATACTGCCTAATTCCCCTTTTGGTTTCTTCTTTAACACGTGTGTTATTTAGAAGTGTGTTGATGAAGCTTTCAAACATTTGAGAATTTTCCAGATATTTTCCTCATATTAATTTCTAGTTTAGTTTTGCTGTGGTCAAGGAATACACATCCTATGAGTTAAGTCACATTTTCTTGAGACTTGTCTTATGGCCCAGGAAATTGTCTATCTTAAATGTTCTTTGTGTACTAATTAAACTTAAAAGCTTTTGCACAATGAAAAAAACTATAAGCAAGGTGAAAAGACAGCCTTCAGAATGGGAGAAAATAATAGCAAATGAAACGACTGACATATAATTAATATCCAAAATATACAAGTAGCTCATGTAGCTCAATACCAGAAAAATAAATGACCCAATTAAAAAACAAGCCAAAGAACTAACAGACATTTCTCCAAAGAAGACATACAGATGGCTAACAAACACATGAAAAGATGCTCAACATCACTCATTATCAAAATGCAAATCAAAGCCTCAATGAGGTACCATCTCACACCAGTCAGAATGGCTACCATCAAAAAGTCTACAAACAATAAATGCTGGAGAGGGTGTGGAGAAAAGGGAACCCTCTTACACTGTTGGTGGGAATGCAGACTAGTACAGCCACTATGGAGAACAGTGTGGAGATTCCTTAAAAAACTGGAAACAGAATTGCCATATGACCCAGCAATCCCACTGCTGGGCATATACACCCAGGAAACCAGAATTGAAAGAGACATGCATACCCCAATGTTCATTGCAGTACTGTTCACAGTAGCTAAGACATGGAAGCAACCTAGATGTCCATCAACAGATGAATGGATAAGAGAGTTGTGGTACATATACATGACAGAATATTACTCAGCTATAGAAAAGAATGCATTTTCTAATAAGATGAATGAAACTGGAGCCTATTATACAGAGTGAAGTAAGGCAGAAAGAAAAACACCAATACAGTATATTAACGCATATATATGGAATTTAGAAAGATGGTGAAGACGACCCTATATGCAAGACAGCAAAAGAGACACAGATGTAAAGAACAGACTTTTGGACTCTGTGGGAGAAGGTGAGGGTGGGATGATTTGAGAGAATAGCATTGAAACATGTATATTACCATATATGAAATGGATGACCGGTCCAAGTTTGATGCATGAAACAGGGCACTCAAAGTCAGTGCACTGGGACAACCCAGAGGGATGGGATGGGGAGAGGGTGGGAGAGGGGTTTGGATAGGGCAGAGGACACATGTATACCTGTGGCTGATTTATGTAAATGTAAGGCAAAAACCTGCAAAAACACCCTTTTCCAACAATACAAGAAAAGACTCTACACATGGACATCACCAGATGGTCAACACCGAAATCAGATTGATTATATTCTTTGCAGCCAAAGATGGAGAAGCTCTATACAGTCAGCATAAACAAGACTGGGAGCTGACTGTGGCTCAGATCATGAACTCCTTATTGCCAAATTCAGACTTAAACTGAAGAAAGTAGGGATAACCGCTAGACCATTCAGGTATGACCTAAATCAAATCCCTTATGACTATACAGTAGAAGTGGGCAATAGATTTAAGGGACTAGATCTGATAGACAGCCTGATGAACTATGGACGGAGATTCGTGACATTGTACAGGAGACAGGGATCAAGATTAAGAAAAAGAAATGCAAAAAGGCAAAATGGTTCTCTGAGGAGGCCTTAAAAATAGCTGTGAAATGAAGAGAAGCGAAAAGCAAAGGCGAAAAGGAAAGATATTCCCATTTGAATGCAGAGTTCCAAAGAATAGCCAGGAGAGACAAGAAAGCCTTCCTCAGCGATCAATGCAAAGAAATAGAGGAAAATAACAGAATGGGAAAGACTAAAGATCTCTTCAAGAAAATTAGATACCAAGGGAACATTTCATGCAAAAATGGGCTCAATAAAGGACAGAAATGGTATAGACCTAACAGAAGCAGAAGATATTAAGAAGAGGTAGCAGGAATACACAGAAGAACTGTACAAAAAAGATCTTTATGACCCAGATAATCACGATGGTGTGATCACTCCCCTGGAGCCAGACATCCTAGAATGTGAAGTCAAGTGGGCCTTAGAAAGCATCACTACAAAGAAAGCTAGTGGAGATGATGGAATTCCAGTTGAGCTGTTTCAAATCCTGAAAGATGATGCTGTGAAAGTGCTGCACTCAATATGCCAGCAAATTTGGAAAACTCAGCAGTGGCCACAGGACTGGAAAAGGTCAGTTTTCATTCCAGTCCCTAAGAAAGGCAATCCCAAAGAATGCTCAAACTACCGCACAACTGCACTCATCTCACAGGCTAGTAAAGTAATGCTCAAAATTCTCCAAGCCATGCTTCAGCAATACGTGAACCGTGAACTTCCAGATGTTCAAGCTGGTTTTAGAAAAGGCAGAGGAACCAGAGATCAAATTGCCAATATCCGTTGGTTCATCGAAAAAGCAAGAGAGTTCCAGAAAAACATCTATTTCTGCTTTATTGACTACGCCAAAGCCTTCGACTGTGTGGATCATAATAAACTGTGGAAAATTCTTCAAGAGATGGGAATGCCAGACCACTTGACCTGCTTCTTGAGAAACCTATGTGCAGGTCAGGAAGCAACAGTTAGAACTGGACATGGGCCAACAGGCTGGTTCCGAATAGGAAAAGGAGTATGTCAAGGCTGTATATTGTCACCCTGCTTATTTAACTTATATGCAGAGTACATCATGAGAAACGCTGTGCTGGAAGAAGCACAAGCTGGAATCAAGATTGCCAGGAGAAATATCAATAACCTCAAATAGACAGACAATACCACCCTATGGCAGAAAGTGAAGAGGAACTAAAAAAGCCTCTTGATGAAAGTGAAAGAGGAGAGTGAAAAAGTTGGCTTAAAGCTTAACATTCAGAAAACTAAGATCATGGCATCTGGTTCCATCACCTCATGGGAAATAGATGGGAAGACAGTGGAAACAGTGTCAGACTTTTTTTGGGGGGGGGGGCGGAGCTCCAGAATCACTGCAGATAGTGACTGCAGCCATGAAATTAAAAGACACTTACTCCTTGGAAGGAAAGTTATGACCATCCTGGACAGCATATTAAAAAGCAGAGACATTACTTTGCCAACAAAAGTCCATCTAGTCAAGGCTATGGTTTTTCCAGTGGTCATGTATGGATGTGAGAGTTGGACTGTGAAGAAAGCTGAGTGCCAAAAAATTGATGCTTTTGAACTATGGTGTTGGAGAAGACTCTTGAGAGTCCCTTGGACTGCAAAGAGATCCAACCAGTCCATCATAAAGGAGATCAGTCCTGGGTGTTCATTGGAAGGACTGATGCTAAAGCTGAAACTCCAATACTTTGGCCACCTCATGCTAAGAGTTGATTAATTGGGAAAGACCCTGATGCTGGGAGGGTTTGGGGGCAGGAGGAGAAGGGGACGACAGAGGAAGAGATGGCTGGATGGCATCACCGACTCGATGTGCATGAGTTTGAGTAAGCTCTGGGAGTTGGTGATGGACAGGGAGGCCTGGTGTGCTGCAGTTCATGGGGTCGCAAAGAGTCAGATACTACTGAGCGACTGAACTGAACTGAAGGCAAAAACCATCACAATATTGTAAAGTAATTAGCTTCCAATTAAAGTAAATTTTTAAAAAATGTGTTTTATACTCTTTGGAGGTGGGGGTAGAAGGTGCTACAAATGTCAGTCTGGTCAAGTTAATTGATGATATTGTTCAAGGTTTCTGCATCTTTGCTGATTTTCTATATGCTCGTTCTGTCAGTTACTAAGAGAGGAATATTGAAATCTCAGACCATAAGTGTGGATTTATCTATTTCCCCTTGCAGTTCTGTTTCATTCCTCATACCACTGATCCTTTGGTCAGAATGGATTTAAATATTCCCTACAACTGCCATTGGCTTTTCTGATGGGTCAGTGGTAAAGAATTGACGTGCATTCCAAGAGACACAGGAGATGTAGGTTTGATCCCTGGGTCAGGAAGATCCCCTGGAGAAGGAAATGGCAACCCACTCCAGTATTCTTGCCTGGAAAATCCCATGGACAGAGGAGCCTGAAGGGCTACCATTCATAGAATCACAAAGAGTCAGACATGACTGAAGCAACTTAGCATGTGCTTGCTTCATTTTCACCCAGAACTAGAGCCCTTCCATTTAATTATATTTTGTGTTTGCCTGTCTAGGGGGTAATATTCAAAATAGTTAATAATTCAGTTCGGTTCAGTCACTCAGTTGTGTCCGACTCTTTGCGACCTCATGAATTGCAGCACCCTGTAATTAGTATGTCATAAATACCAGCCAACCAGAACAGATGCCAGTCTGTTCAGAACAAATGTTGTTTAGTCGATAAGTCATGTCCAACTCTTCTGTGACCCCATAGACTGTAGCCCACCAGGCTCCTCTGTCCATGGATTTCCCAGGCAGGAATACTAGAATGGGTAGCCATCTCCTCCTCTAGAGAATCTTCCCAACCCAGGGATCGAACCTGCCTCTCCTGCATTGGCAAGCAGATTATTTATCACTGAACCATCACGGAAGCAGCAAACCTTGTCTTTAAACATCTGTTAGGCCTGTGGAGGGCCATGATGCACGATAACCTGCCCTGCCTGATTGCAGATGCAGTTGCTGTTTAATGCCTCTTCTGGTGGCTTCCCTGGTGGCTCAGACGGTAAAGCGTCTGCCTACAATGCGGGAGACTCGGGTTCAATTCCTGGGTCGGGAACATCCTCTGGAGAAGGAAATGGCAACCCAGTCCAGTATCCTTGACTAGAAAATCCCATGGATGGAGGAACCTGGTAGACTCCAGTCCATGGGGTCACAAAGAGTCGGACACGACTGAGCGATTTCACTTTCTTTCTATAGTTATAATGGCAGACATGTAAGATAAGGTGCCTGGTGAGGTGTCTTATCCTTTGGACATGAAGGCTCTCTCCTGTGTGTTAACTAACTAGCCTGGCCTCTGCTCTGTCTCTCAAATACAGTGAATTCTGACTCAAACATACCCACACTCACTGTCCTAGTTTAGGGGCAGAGACCTCTGATGTCATCTGCTCTCAAGTGTAGAAGATGGGAGATGGCCTGACTAAATCAGATTCCACCCCACTCCTTAAGATTGCTGCCCCTGGGCACTTCCTGCTCCTTGCATCTCTTGCTTTTGTGGTTAAAACAGACCTGGAAACACTCTCATCTTTCACAGTTATCCTCCTACACATACACATGGGCTATAATTTCCCCACTCCAGTTGCATCTAGTTTCTGTCTCCCATGGATTTCTGAACATTTCTCCTCCATTATTGACTTTTTGTTCTGTTTTATAATGCTTTAAGAGTTTATTCTTTTTAAAGATACATTTTCTGTAATTTCCACACCACCTATATTGTTGCCATTTTCATCTGAATTACCATCATTTCTTTACTTTACTACTGTTAGAGTGTCCTAACTTTTCATTTCTGTTCTTGCCAACATATAATCTGTTGTCCATTTGATAGCTTTTACTGCTTTTGTTAAAACAAATCAAATCATTATTTCCCCATATTTGAAAAGAACTTCTCCAGTGTCTTCCTGTCACATTCAGAATAAACTGTAAAGTCTTTATCATTCCTTGTATATCCTGACCTGAGCTGCCCTTTCCCTAGTACTTTACAACCTCCCACTCCCTTCATTATCCACTTTGTTTCATCTCTGTCGGCCTTTTTGCTTAAACATGTTAAGAGTGTTTTCAGGGTCTGTACATTTGTTCCTTCTTGACTAAAGAACTATGGGTTTCTTCTTAGGAAAGAGTGGTCTTCTCTTTGACCTCCTAAACACTCAGCTCTAATGTTCATAATAATTGCCACTACTCGTGTTTATTTACTTGGTCATTGTTGTCTGAGCAACTGGAAACTTAGTTTTATCTGAGCAGAGACTGTCTAATCCACCACTCTAGCTGTAGAACACTTGCACATAGTTTTTCCATTATTTGTTGAATGAAGGAATGCACGAATATCTAGCAGTCAGCGTGCATGGGGAAGTATGCGGATGTACCCAGGACACATATGGATCCGATATTCACCTTTGTTACTTACGTAGCTGAGGAAGTAAAGCAACAGTGTGAGAAATTTGTTGGATGTATGTAGTTTGTCAGACTGTCAACCGTCTGTTGATTTGTGAAATGAGGCTCTTTTTAAAATAAGACTGTAAAAACTGATTGTGACAGTTTGACCCTAGTATAGTCTTCTAAGATTGGGTGGTTACTTTCTGCTTTCCAGTGTTGCATTTTGTATATTATTGGGTTATATTATTTACTGTATTTGGTCTTATTTTTCTGTTGGATCTCTATTTTTCTTAGCAGTCTAGAAGTTCATTAATGGTAGGATCTTAGCGTTTAGCACAGTGCCAGTGTCCACATTTAAGCCATCGAATTGATGAAGGAAGCTTATCAGTTCTAGGAATTCTTTTTCTGTATTTTAAGAATCATGGGTTACTTCATCAGAATTGTCTTTTTGTTGTTGTAGTAGCTCCATTTTCTGAATCAAATGATTTTTCATTCGAGATTATCTATACATAAGCAGAACTTACTGGTTCTAAATACTGAATAGGTACATGAGCCATTGTGATATGGTTGAAACCCAGTTTTGATTTACTTCTGCAAAGGTAGCATCATGTAGGCATTAGACTCTGGTATGCAAGATGTATATTAGTATAATAATGCCTCAGATCAACTCATGGTGGAAGACTGGGAAATTGTACAGTGTTTGAGTTTGTGTAATTCCCATTATTTGTAGCCAGTTCCATTTGATTATTGCACATTGGTGTATCTATAGTAATAATGTACTAAATTTTCAAATATGCTGTCTCCTGATTCTTTTTCTTTCCTTGTAAATATAAAATTTGCAAAAGTGAAATGCTCATGCACTTTAAACATATACAAATTATTCTTTAGTCTGGTGACAATAATTTCTTTAGTAAACCAATAGTATTATATAGAATGGTAAGGAAAATTATTTCAATATTTCTTTATTTCAGTGTAATAGTGTATCTGGCATAGTGACATCACTCATGTACAGGATTATTTTGTTATTTTAGCACTTTCTCATTCTGATAAAAATTATTTTGCTTTCAACATAGATTTATTTAGGAATAAAGAAAAAAACTAATAACACGTATGTGCCGAACTCTGAGCTAGGTGCCTTCACAGAATCCTCATTTAATTCTCTAATTTAATTTAATCCTCATTTAATTCTCAGAATATTGCTGTGAAGTGTGTATTATCTTCAGTAGGAAAATATTTCAGACTTTACACTAATCTACACAGAAAGTTTCAAATCAGCTTTATTGGTAGCATGTATTTAGAATCTTTTCATTCTGATATTTAAAACACAAATTTGTTTGTTGGTGGTTGGATCAACAGACTTAAAAAGATCTGACCTTAAATGATAAATCTGTCTATGCCTGCTAAGTTGCTTCAGTTATGACTGACTCTTTGCAATCCTGTGGATTGTAGCCCACTAGGCTCCTCTGTTCATGGGATTCTCCAGGCAAGAATACTGGAGTGGGTTGCCATGCCCTCCTCCAGGGGATCTTCCCAACCTAGGGAATGAACCTGCGTCTCCTGCCTTTTGGGCAGATTCTTTACCACTGAGCCACCAGGGAAGTCTGCAGAAGTGTCTCTATTTCTAGTCCTATGTGTCTTCTGAGGTTTAACTTCTTGTTGATATTCTTTCTGTAACACTTTCTTCCAAACAATTAACCTTGAAATTAGCCCTCCAGTCACCAGTTTCTTATTATCTTAGGGTGCTCAGGATGTGTCAGAATGTGTTCATATATATCAATCACAATATATTTTTAATATGAGTTATAGTAATCATATTAAGTAAAAAAATTATTTTTACCAAACAATGTAGACATATAAAAAGGATATGTTAGGGCTTTTTCGTCTTCCGCTCCATGGAAGTAGCTAATATTAACTATATTCAGTCTGTATCCTTCCATGTTTTCTCCTAAATTCATACTGGCACAGGCATGGATATGTGTGTATTTGTGTTAGTTGGAATATTTAAACATATAAAATGCAATTTTAGTTGTCTTCTCCCTCAGTTAACAGTATAGCATGGCCATCCCTCCAGAAACATACTTAAATTCTAATTTCTTAAAATCTGTATAATCCTTTTTAGCTAAATAATTCATAATTCCACCATTTCCTCATCTGAGTGTTCAGATTTTCAGAGTGGTTCATGATACTTTATTTATCAATATCTTACACACTTGGAATATGCAACCCTAAGCACATTTTGTGTCAGAACATACCAAGGATCCTACTTAATATTATGGTAACTGGCCTAGTGAATACTAGAAGGCTTATAAAAGTCACTCCTTGCTTATACGTATTTATGAATGAAAAGGAATAAAAGTATAGCGGCTAAAAAGGTTGGAAAAGGTATGTTGGACATTTAGAAATATTTTCATTTAAAAATTTATCTGAATTTTTCTGGTAAGAGATAAAAATGACAAAACCTCTTTGGAAAGCTTCATGAATTTTAATGAAGAGTCATGAAGAGTTGAGTAACAAAGGATGAGGAAGGAACCTACTAGTGAAGCCTAGGGTAAAATTATTGTCTAGTCAATACACTTTGTGCTTTGTTTTGTTTGAGGACTAGGCTGGATTTAATGTTTTATTTTTAGTGAAAAATTCAAGCGCTGGTTCCCACAAGGGGGCAGACTAAGACAATCTGAAAGCCTTAACACTATAAGCAATATTTATTTTAAATTCATATATATTTACTAAGAAGGAAGAGGAAGTCTCTAGAGACTAGAAATGAGTAGCGAGACAACTGACTGACCATCCTGAGAAGGGTGCCATATTGGAGACATCCACATGCCTCTTCCCCAGTACATATGTGAACTTTTGGTGGGTTGGACACTCAGCTGTGGCTGTAGTCAGGTTGGCCTTGGTAAGCAGACGTCCCTATTGAAGAGCCCATGTATAAATTGCATTCCTGCTGTCGTGGCCTCTTTGTTAACAAGCGCATTGGACAAAGATAGAATGGCTTTGTAAAGAGACTAGCTGAGTCCTCCAAACTGGTCATCTTATTTCCAGGGTTATTAAGTACCTTCTCTGTAGTTTCCTCTTTGGTAAACATTCACAGGGGACATAAATTGTTTCATACTCTGTGCCCTTTCAAAGAGGTCTGTCCTGTGCCCTTTCAAATAGGTCTGTCCATATACCTTATCTCCAGAACTCCTTGTTACCAGTTCTCTAATTATTCCTTCTGAATCTCTGGATATCCAGTCATACCATTAAACACCGTCCAGGAGTTGGTATAGAACAGTATCTCTGTCATCTCTCCTTCCAGGCAAAATGAACAACTAGATACCCTGTTCAAACTTCTGCCCCTGGAAGGTTTGCCCTTCACCACTGTCCTTCAGGACTACCCCAGAATCGTGCAGTAGTATTATTGTTATCTGCATGTTATCATGCAGAGCTATGAGTCAACCAGCTTACTTTTCTTTTTCCTTCAGTTGGTCATAGAGAATTCTCCATGAGATAAAATATTAATACATCCAAGTTGAGAGAAAATAAGCACTATAGCAGGAATTAGGAACCTTGGGCTTCTGGTCCACTTGCTTATGCAAATTATTTATGCCTTCAGAATCTGCTCAAGCCCAGTCTCCTGTACAACTCTTCCTTTTGATAATGAAGTACTTCAGTACACACTCACGGCTTCCCTTGTGGCTCAGCTGGTAAAGAATCCGCCTGCAATGCGGGAGACCTGGGTTTGATCCCCGGATTGGGAAGATCCCCTGGAGAAGGGAATGGCTACCAACTCCAGTATTCTGGCCTAGAGAATTACATTGAGTGTATAGTCCATAGTGTCACAAAGAGTCGGACATGACTGAGTGACTTTAACTTCACTTCAGTACACAACCAACCATAGTGCTTTGTTGATCCAGCAGAACTTAGTTCATGATGGGCTGCCCAGGTCACATGGTAACATGATGGCCCATGTCAGTCAGTCAGTCAGTTCAATTGCTCAGTCGTGTCCGACTCTTTGAGACCCCATGGACTGCAGCACACCAGGCCTCCCTGTCCATCACCAACTCCCAGAATCTACCCAAGCTCATCTCCATTGAGTCAGTGATGCCATCCAACCATCTCATCCTCTGTTGTCCCCTTCTCCTCCTGCCTTCAATCTTTCCCAGCATCAGGGTCTTTTCAGATGAGTCAGTTCTTCACATCAGGTAGCCAAAGTATTGGAGTTTCAGCTTCAACATCAGTCCTTCCAATGAACAGTCAGGATGGATCTCCTTTAGGATGGACTGGTTGGATCTCCTTGCAGTCCAAGGGACTCTCAAGAGTCTTCTCTAACACCACAGTTCAAAAGCATCAGTTCTTTGGCACTCAGCTTTCTATATAGTCCAACTCTCACATCCATACATGACTACTGGAAAAACCATAGCCTTGACAAGATGGACTTTTGTTGGCAAAGTAGTGTCTCTGTTTTTTAATATGCTGTCTAGGTTGGTCATAACTTTCTTTCCAAGGAGTAAGTGTCTTTTAATTTTCATGGCTGCAGTCACCATCTGCACTGATTTTGGAGCCCCAAAAAAGTCAGCCACTGTTTCTCCATCTATTTGCCATGAAGTGATGGGACTGGATGCCATGATCTTAGTTTTCTGAATGTTGAGCTTTAAGCCAACTTTTTCACTGTCCTCTTTCATCAACAGGCTCTTTAGTTCTTCTTCCCTTTCTGCCACAAGGGTGGAGTCATCTGCATATCTGAAGTTATTGATACTTCTCTCGGCAATCTTGATTCCAGCTGTGCTTCATCCAGCACAGCATTTCTCATGATGTATTCTGCATATAAGTTAAATAAGCAGGGTGGTAATGTACAGCCTTAATGTACTTTTTTCCTATTTGGAACCAGTCTGTTTTTCTGTATCAAGTTCTAACTGTTGCTTCCTGACCTGCATACCTTTCTGCATAGGTTTATCAAGAGGCGGGTCAGGTGGTCTGGTATTCCCATCTCTTTCAGAATTTTCCACAATTTATTGTGATCCACACAGTCAAAGGCTTTGGCATAGTCAATAAAGCAGAAATAGATGTTTTTCTGGAACTCTCTTGCTTTTTTGATGATCAGCAGATGTTGGCAATTTGATCTCTGGTTCTTCTGCCTTTTCTAAAACCAGCTTGAACATCTGGAAGTTCACGGTTCACGTATTGCTGAAGCCTGGCTTGGGGAATTTTGAGCATTACTTTACTAGCCTGTGAGATGACTGCAGTTGTGCGGTAGCTTGAGCATTCTTTGGGATTGCCTTTCTTAGGGATTGGAATGAAAACTGACCTTTTCCAGTCCTGTGGCCACTGCTGAGTTTTCCAAATTTGCTGGCATATTGAGTGCAGCACTTTCACAGCATCATCTTTCAGGATTTGAAACAGCTCAACTGGAATTCCATCATCTCCACTAGCTTTCTTTGTAGTGATGCTTTCTAAGGCCCACTTGACTTCACATCCAGGATGTCTGGCTCTAGGGGAGTGGTCACACCATCATAATTATCTGGGTCGTGAAGATCTTTTTTGTACAATTCTTCTGTGTATTCCTGCTACCTCTTCTTAATATCTAATGCTTCTGTTAGGTCTATACCATTTCTGTCCTTTATTGAGCCCATCTTTGCATGAAATGTTCCCTTGGTATCTCTAATTTTCTTGAAGAGATCTCCAGTCGTTCCCATTCTATTGTTTTCCTCTATTCCTTTGCACTGATCACTGAAGAAGGCTTTCTTATCTCTCCTTGCTATTCTTTGGACCTCTGCATTCAAATGGGTATATCTTTCCATTTCCCCTTTGCTTTTCACTTCGTTTCACAGCTATTTGTAAGGCCTTCTCAGACAGCCATTTTGCCTTTTTGCATTTCTTTTTCTTAATCTTGATCCCTGTCTCATGTACAATGTCCCAAACTTCCGTCCATACATAGTTCATCAGGCACTCTATCAGATCTGGTCTCTTAAATCTATTTCTCACTTCTGAGCAAGCATTTATTCTGTGGCCCTGTGGTAAGCCAAAAGCTGTTTTTCACTAAACGGTAATAGTTATTTGCACAGGATGGCATAGCTTTTTTACAAAATGCTAGAGATCTGTCCAGAGTTCACCTAAAGTTGTGCAGTAACCATGCAAGCATCCCTAACTAGCACTGATACATCAAGCACTTGGGTTATATAACCCAAGTGGCAAAGCAGCTGTTACAACAGCCCATAAGTGTTGCAGAGCCTTCAACTGTTGTGAGCCTCCTCACATCAAACAGTCCTGGTAAATGGTTCATAATTGCCTACTCAAAGGAGGTACAGATTGCTTCAAAATTCCAAAGAGGTCTCCTGGGCATGGTACCTCTTTCTCAGTATTAAAAGAGAGTAGGTACAGCACCTTCGTCACCTTGGAAGGGATGTCTTGAATTCCTCAAAACCGTAGGACTCACAGAAATTTTACCAGTGTGGAAGACCTGTGAGTTTCTGTGGAATTTATTTCCCGCCCTCTGGCATGCATGTATTTTATCACAGTGTTTAGATCAGTTGCTGCCTCTTGTTCGCCAAGTCTTATCAGCATGAAATTATCAAAGTAGTAGGCCAGCATGGTGCCCTTATAGAATAGAAAGGCAGTTAAGGTCCCTGTGGATTAGATTATTACTAAGAACAGGAGAATTAGTAGGTAAGCACAGTGAAAATGTATAGCTGGCCCTGTAACTGAATGCTTACTGTTTATGATGACCTCATTCTCAGGTCTATAGCTTCAAACCTTGTGCCAGGAGTATGTTGATTTCTTTAGGAACAAAATCATACCTAAAGCAGCAGCAGCAGTGGTATTCACAACCTGAACAAGTTGCAAAAATTCACTGTCATTCTCCAAGATGTGTCTATCTTCTACACAGGCCATGTAGATGAGTAGAATGGGGATGTAGTAAGAATCGTCATCCTTGACTCCTTCCAGGGTTTAGTGATTGGATCATACTTTTTATCTTTTTTTTTTTTTTGTAGTACATTTATTTTTTTCCATTTATTTTTAATAGTTGGAAGCTAATTACTTTACAATATTGTAGTGGTTTTTGCCATACATTGACATGAATCAGCCATGGATTTACATGTATTCCCCATCCACATCCCCCCTCCCACCTCCCTCCCCACCCCATCCCTCTGGGTCTTCCCAGTGCACCAGCCCTGAGCACTTGTCTCACATATCCAACCTGGGCTGGTGATCTGTTTCACCCTTGATAATATATATGTTTCAATGCTGTTCTCTCAAAATATCCCACCCTCGCCTTCTCCCACAGAGTCTAAAAGTCCGTTCTGTACATCTGTGTCTCTTTTTCTGTTTTGCATATAGGGTTATCGTTACCATCTTTCTAAATTCCATATATATGTGTTAATATACTGTATTGGTCTTTATCTTTCTGGCTTACTTCACTCTGTATAATGGGCTCCAGTTTCATCCATCTCATTAGGACTGATTCAAATGAATTCTTTTTAATGGCTGAGTAATATTCCATGGTGTATATGTACCACAGCTTCCTTATCCATTCGTCTGCTGATGGGCATCTAGGTTGCTTCCATGTCCTGGCTATTATAAACAGTGCTGCGATGAACATTGGGGTGCACGTGTCTCTTTCAGATCTGGTTTCCTCAGTGTGTATGCCCAGGAGTGGGATTGCTGGGTCATGTGGCAGTTCTATTTCCAGTTTTTTAAGGAGTCTCCACACTGTTTTCCATAGAGGCTGTACTAGTTTGCATTCCCACCAACAGTGTAAGAGGGTTCCCTTTTCTCCACACCCTCACCAGCATTTATTGCTCGTATACTTTTGGATAGCAGCCATCCTGACTGGCGTGTAATGGTACCTCAATGTGGTTTTGATTTGCATTTTTCTGATAATGAGTGATGTTGAGCATCTTTTCATGTGTTTGTTAGCCATCTGTATGTCTTCTTTGGAGAAATGTCTGTTTATTTCTTTGGCCCATGTTTTGATTGGGTCATTTATTTTTCTGGAATTGAGCTGCAGGGGTTGCTTGTATATTTTTGAGATTAATCCTTTGTCTGTTGCTTCATTTGCTATTATTTTCTCCCATTTTGAGGGCTGTCTTTTCACCTTGCTTATGGTTTCCTTTGTTGTGCCAAAGCTTTTAAGTTTCATTAGGTCCCATTTGTTTATTTTTGCTTTTATTTCCAATATTCTGGGAGGTGGTTCATAGAGGATCCTGCTGTGATTTATGTCGGAAAGTGTTTTGCCTATGTTCTCCTCTAGGAGTTTTATAGTTTCTGGTCTTACATTTAGATCTTTAATCCATTTTGAGTTTATTTTTGTGTATGGTGTTAGAAAGTGTTCTAGTTTCATTCTTTTCCAAGTGGTTGACCAGTTTTCCCAGCACCACTTGTTAAAGAGGTTGTCTTTTTTCCATTGTATATTCTTGCCTCCTTTGTTGAAGATAAGGTGTCCGTAAGTTCATGGATTTATCTCTGGGCTTTCTGTTCTGTTCCATTGATCTATATCTCTGTCTTTGTGCCAGTACCATACTGTCTTGATGACTGTGGCTTTGTAGTATAGTCTGAAGTCAGGCAGGTTGATTCCTCCAGTTCCATTCTTCTTTTTCAAGATTACTTTGGCTATTTGAAGTTTTTTTTGTATTTCCATACAAATTGTGAAATTATTTATTCTAGTTCTGTGAAAAATACCATTGGTAGCTTGATAGGGGTTGCATTGAATCTATAGATTGCTTTGGGTAGTATAGTCATTTTGACAATATTGATTCTTCCAATCCATGAACACGGTATATTTCTCCATCTGTTTGTGTCCTCTTTGATTTCTTTCATCAGTGTTGTATAGTTTTCTATGTATAGTTCTTTTGTTTCTTTAGGTAAATATACTCCTAAGTATTTTATTCTTTTTGTTGCAATGGTTAATGGTATTATTTCCTTAATTTCTCATTCTGTTGTCTCATTGTTAGTGTATAGGAATGCAAGGGATTTCTGTGTGTTAATTTTATATCCTGCAACTTTACTGTATTCATTGATTAGCTCTAGTAATTTTCTGGTAGATTCTTTAGGGTTTTCTATGTAGAGGATCATGTCATCTGCAAACAGTGAGAGTTTCACTTCTTCTTTTCCTATCTGGATTCCTTTTACTTCTTTTTCTGCTCTGATTGCTGTGGCCAAAACTTCCAACACTATGTTGAACAGTAGTGGTGAGAGTGGGCACCCTTGTCTTGTTCCTGATTTTAGGGGAAATGCTTTCAATTTTTCACCATTGAGGGTAATGCTTGCTGTGGGTTGTCATATATAGCTTTTATTATGTTGAGGTATGTTCCTTCTATTCCTGCTTTCTGGAGAGTTTTAATCATAAATGGATGTTGAATTTTGTCAAAGGCTTTTTCTGCATCTACTGAGATAATCATATGGTTTTTATCTTTTAATTTGTTAATGTGCTGTATTACATTGATTGATTTGTGGATATTATAGAATCCTTGCATTCCTGGGATAAAGCCCACTTGGTCATGGTGTATGATTTTTTTAATATGTTGTTGGATTCTGTTTGCTAGAGTTTTGTTAAGGATTTTTGCATCTATGTTCATCAGTGATATTGGCCTGTAGTTTTCTTTTTTGGTGGCATCTTTGTCTGGTTTTGGGATTAGAGTGATGGTGGCCTCATAGAATGAGTTTGGAAGTTTACCTTCTTCTGCAATTTTCTGGAAGAGTTTGAGTAAGATAGGTGTTAGCTCTTCTCTACTTTTTATCTTATACTCTGGAAACTAACTGAACTTCAGTACAGTAGTCATTGGCCACATATAGCTGTTGAGTATTTGAAATGTGGTTGGTCTAAAAGGAGATGTGTTGTATGCGTGAAATACACATCAGATTTTGAGACTTTCTGTCTTTCTGTTCATTCAAGAATGTTTGCCTTTACATATCGAAGCATTGTAATAGTTGCTTTAAGGTCTTTGGTATTTAATTAGACTGTGTAATCTTGGGAATAATATCTGTCTATTAACTTTTCCTTCTCATGTTGAGATGTTCTGTTTCTTCGTATGCCGTATGATTTTGGATTATATCCTGGATGTTTTCAGTGTTATGATATGTGACCCTAGGTTTTATTTAAGTTCTAAGGAGAATGTTTTGTCTGTCTCTCTGTATGCATGTGTGTGTGTGTGTGTATGTCAGTAGCTAGTTGACCGGATTATGTTCAGGCACAAATTCCTGCCTGCATTTTGGGACCTGTGGTTCCAATGTCTGTTCAGTTTTCTGAGTGTTTCATGTGATTCAATGTCCATTCTGAGACCAGAGTGGTAGTAACTACATCTTATTGCTCTGTTCTGAAATCCTGTGGTAAGGCTGTTTAGGGTCACACCATGCACGCAGAACTCAGAAGTGAACCCAGAAGTTCATATACAACTTTATGGGATTGTTTGCTTCTTATTCCTCCATACCCCAGTGTTACCAACATTTTCCAGTCCTCAGACTCTCCTTTAGCCCTCTGGCTAAAAACTAGAGACTCTTAATTTTTCCATTCCACTGTTCAGTTCCTGTGACTGTGTCTGTATCCAGGTCAAGTGATAAGAGGCAGAGAGATTCAAAAATCAATGAGGGTTTGCCTCAAATTCTTGGGATTATAATTCCTGGGGTCATAAAAGAGAGTTCCCTTCTCCTAGAGTTCGAGGTACCTGCCCAATCAGCATGAACATCTCTTTGCTGCTACTGTTGTAGAATTGGTTGGATACCAGAAGAGAAGAGAAGGGAGAAAAGAGGGATTTCCCCTAGTCTCTCACACCAACATGTACCCCCCTTTCATTTTCCTCATTAGAAAGGGAGGGATTTTCTTGGAGTTCTTTCTTAACCTCATGTACACTTCTGAATTTGGGGCTGTCTTTGAGTCCAGGCCAGGCAATACCTAAGAAAAAACATGGTAAACTCGCACAACTTCAGTGGGACTTCATATTCTGTGCTCCTTTCTGAATCTACCTGCTACTGTTTATTTTCATAGTCTTCAGATAGCTTCCCTGATAGCTCAGTTGGTAAAGAATCCACCTGCAATGAAGGAGACCCCAGTTCGATTCCTTGATGGGGAACATCCCTTGGAGAAGGGATAGGCTACCCACTCCAGTATTCTTGGGCTTCCCTGGTCGCTCAGCTGGTAAAGAATCCGCCTGTAATGCCGGAGACTTAGGTTCGATCCTTATGTTGGGAAGATCCCCTGGAGAAGGGAAAGGCTACCCATTCCAGTATTTTGGCCTGGAGAATTCCATGGACTGTATAGCCCATGGGATCACAAAGAGTCGGACATGACTGAGCGACTTTGACTTGATGCATTCTTTTTGTTTGTTTGGTTTTTGTTTGTATATTTATTTTTACTAGATTTTATATTTTAGAGTAGTTTCAGTTTCACAGCAGAATTGAGTGGAAAGTACCAAGAGTTTCTGTTTGCCTCTCGTGCTCACACACCCACAGCCTCCCCTACCATAATGGCACTTTTGTTACAATAGGTGACACATCATTACTGCATACACTGCATTGACACATCATTATCACCCAAAGTTCATAGTTTACATTATGGTTCACTCTTGATACTATACATTCTATGGATTCTGACAAATACGTAATGATATATATCTACTATTATAGTATCATATAGAATGACTTACCTGCCCTAAAAATCCTCTATACTAACATCATTTCTATAGTCTAAAATAAATATAAACAGCAAGTAATCAGTCATTAGCAAAAAAAAAAAACCATAAAGAAAAAAATGCACATTAAAATGATGTATAACCTAAATATGTTTATTTAATAATGTATTCTTTAAAAAAAAAAAACCTAATAGCCTTCCCTCCCTACAGTCCCTGGGAACCACTAATCTTTTTACTGTTTCCATAGTTTTGCCTGTTCCAAAATGTCATATAGTTGAAATCATACAGTATGTACCCTTTTGCTATTGGCTTCTTTCACTTAGTAATATACATTTAAGGTTCCTCCATGACATCTCATGATTTGTTAGCTCATTTCTTTTTAATGCTGAATAATATCAGTTGTTTGGATGTACTAGTGTATCTATCCATTCACCTACTGAAAGGGCATCTTGGTTGCTTCCAGGTTTTGACAGTTGTTAATAAAGCTGCCATTAATATCCTTGTGCAGGGTTTTGTGTCGATATATGTTTTCAGTTCATTGGGTAAATGCCGAGGAGTGTGACTGCTGGATTGAAAGGTGAGAGTTTGTTTAGTTTTGTAAGAAACTGCCAAGTTGTCTTCCAAAGTAGTTGTACCGTTTTTCATTCTCACCAGCAGTGAATGAGAGATCCTGTTGCTCCACATCCTCACCAGCATTTGGTGTTGTCAGTGCTTTGGATTTTGGCTGTTCTAATAGGTGTGCAGTGGTATCTTGTGTTGTTTTAATTTATAATTCTCTAATGACATTGCCAACATTCGCTGGATCACCGAAAAAGCAAGAGAGTTCCAGAAAAACATCTATTTCTGCTTTATTGACTATGCCAAAGCCTTTGACTATGGATCATAATAAACTGTGGAAAATTCTGAAAGAGATGGGCATACAGACCATCTGACCTGCCTCTTGAGAAACCTATATGCAGGTCAGGAAGCAACAGTTATAACTGGACATGGAACAACAGACTGGTTCCAAATAGGAAAAGGAGTACGTCAAGGCTGTATATTGTCACCCTGCTTATTTAACTTATATGCAGAGTACATCATGAGAAATGCTGAGCTAGATGAAGCACAAGCTGGAATCAAGATTGCCGGGAGAAGTATCAATAACCTCAGATATGCAGATGACACCACCCTTATGGCAGAAAGTGAAGAGGAACTAAAAAGCCTCTTGATGAAAGTGAAGGAGAAGAGTGAAAAAATTGACTTAAAGCTCAACATTCAGAAAACTAAGATCATGGCATCTGGTCCCATCACTTAATGGAAAATAGATAGGGAAATAGTGGAAACAGTGTCAGACTTTATTTTTGGGGCTCCAGAATCACTGCAGATGGTGATTGCAGCCATGAAATTAAAAGACACTTACTCCTTGGAAGGAAAGTTATGACCAACCTAGATAGCATATTAAAAAGCAGAGACGTTACTTTGCCAACAAAGGTCCGTCTAGTCAAGGCTATGGTTTTTCCAGTGGTCATGTATGGATGTGAGAGTTGGACTGTGAAGAAAGCTGAGCGCCGAAGAATTGATGCTTTTGAACTGTGGTGTTGGAGAAGACTCTTGAGAGTCCCTTGGACTGCAAGGAGATCCAGCCAGTCCATCCTGAAGGAGATCAGTCCTGGGTGTTCATTGGAAGGACTGATGTTGAAGCTGAAACTCCAATACTTTGGCCACCTCATGCGAAGAGTTGACTCATTGGGAAAGACCCTGATGCTGGGAGGGATTGGGGGCAGGAGGAGAAGGGAACGACAGAGGATGAGATAGCTGGATGGCATCACCTACTCAATGGACATGTATTTGATTAAACTCCAGGAGTTGGTGATGGACAGGGAGGCCTGGCGTGCTGTGATTCATGGGGTTGCAAAGAGTCGGACACCACTGAGCAACTGAACTGAATGACATATGGTGTTCAATATCTTCTTCATATGCTTATTTGCTTCTATAGTGAGGTGTCTGTTCAGGTCTTTTGCCCCTGTTTTAATTTTTTTTTTCTTGTCATTGAGTTTGTATACTTTGGATATTTTTAAATTTTTAAATATTTCTACCAGTATGAAGCTTGGCTTCTCATTTTCTTAGCAGTGTCTTTCACAGAGCAGACATTATCAGTTTTAATGAAGTCTAGATCATCAGTTATTTCTTTCATGAATCATGCCTTTGGGACTGTTTCTGAAATCTCATCACCATACTCAAGGTTATCTAGATTTTCCACATGATATTCCAGGAGTTTTAACACTTTTGCACATTACATTTAACTCTGTAATCCATTTTGAGTTAATTTTTTGTGAAGGATGTAAGGTCTATGTCTAAATTTATTCTTTGGATTATGGATGTCCAGTTGTCTAAAGATCATTTCTTGAAAAGACTTAATCTTTTCTCCATTGTGTTGCTTTTGCTCCTTTGGCTATATTTATGTGGGTCTGTTCTGGGCTTTCTATTCTATTGCATTGATTTCTTTGTCTATTCTTTCATCAGTACTACACTGTCTTGATTACTGTAGCTTTGTAGTATGTCTTGGAAATTCAGTAGTGTCAGTCCTCCATCTTTGTTCTTCTCCTTCAAATATCGGGTTGGCTATTCTGGGTCTTTTGCCTCTCCACGTTAATGATAGAATCAAGGTCAACAAAATAAATTACTGGGATTTAATTGGGTTTGTAGTAAGTCTGTTAGTTTCAGGAGAATTGACATTTTTATAGTTTTGATTCTGTGCATTCATGAATGTGGAGTTTCTCTCCATTTATTTTAGATCTTCTTTGACCTCTTTCATCAAGAGGTTTTGTAGTCTTCCTCATAGATCTTCTGTACATTTTGTTAGAATTATACCTAAGTATTTCACTTTTTAAATCCACAATTTTATAACTTCAACATCCTTGCCATATCTGAGGCTGGTCTGATGCATGTACTTTCTCCTTGTACTGGGTTGTTTTGTTTGTTTGTTTGTTTTTATTTAAGTGTGCCTTGTAAGTTTCTGCTGAAAGGTGAACTTAGTATACTGGATAAAATTAACTGCAGTAAATAGTAATGTAATTTTAATGTGGGAGTAGGGTGGGCAGCATCTTTAGTCCTTTGATTTTGGTGAGCTTGTGCCCCTGGACTGTGAACTTTGCAAGTGCCTCTGAGTTATTGTGTTCCATTGATTTTGTGTCCATTTCTTTTGCCAATACCACCTGCTCTCTAGATTGCAGTAACTTTACATTAGTCTTGAAGTTAGGTACTGCGAGAGTCCAAACATTGATTTTATTGTTCAGAATTAGTCTATCCTAGCCCCTTTATTTTTATGTAAAAATTTAAAGTCAGCTTTTTGATTTCTACAAAAATAATTGCCCACTGGATTTTCATTTGGATTACTTTTAATCTATAGATCAGTTTGATACTTAGCATCATAAAATCTTATGATCCACGAACATAGTATATCTCTTCATTTAGGTCATCAGTTTCTTTCATCAATGTTTTGTAGTTTTTAGCATACAAATATTATACGTATTTTGTTAGATTTATTCCTGATTTCATGTTTTTAACGGTGCTATTTTAATGTTACTGGTTTAATTTTTTTTATTTTCCACATATTCATTGCTGGAATATAGAAAGACACCTGCTTCTTGTATATGGACTCTGTAACCTTTGAGTTTGCCTAACTCACCTTTTTTTTTTCTAGTGGCTTTTTTTTTGGTAGATTTTTCAAAATTTTTTACCGAGGTAGTCATGCTATCTGGTACATGACCCTGTGCTAGTTATTACTCTTCTCTTGGCCTGTTTCCTGCTTGATATATGGACTTGTTATGAGACTATTACTGAGTAATGGAGTGATATAAGTTAAAAGGACTTTTGGAATAATTTTAGCCAAAACTCCTTTGTTTATGAAATATGTAAAAGCCCATTGATTTTAAGTTTATCACTGTGCTGTGTTTTGTTTCTCTGAGTACTTTTTAAGAATAAGCTTTTAATAACATATTAAACTGGAAAATTCACAAATTTTATCAAAAGCCTTTAGCATGATAATTCACTGAATTATATGTACAGTTCAGTGAATTATCATGCTAAATGCTTTTGATTTATAAGTTTTATTTGTGGTCATTTATGCAACTTGAAAAATTAGAAGGCAGTTCTGTAGAACAGGTATGGCCTTTGGCTAAAGAATTTCTTTATTAACTTGAACTTTAATATTTCATAATCATCTGTACTAAATATAAGACTTAGTGAAGACTGAAATTTTTATTGAATCATAATTGCTCCTAACATTACTTTAGTGTCCATATACTTGATATCCTTGTGCTTTCTCAGTGCAACTTTTGAATGCTTAATTACCAGGTATCTAGCATAATTGAATTTTTTCCTGTGACATTAGCAGTTTATTTTTTCTGCCCATATCTCTATCACGTTATTTTAGTAATTTTTACTCTCAAGCAGGACAAAGTGAGTAGTAGGAAAAAGAAAGAACGAAAATGAAGACTGGACAGTTTGGGGTGCCAGTAGATCCTACCTTGCATGCGTGCCAGCTTGCTTCAGTCATGTCCCACTCTTTGCGATCCTATTGACTATAGCCTGTGAGGCTCCTCTGTCCATGGGAATCTCCAGGAAAGAATGGAGTGGGTTGCCATGCCCTTTTCCAGGGGATCTTCCCAACCCAGGGATAGAACCCGTGTCTCTTCCATCTCCTGCATTGGCAGGTGGGTTCTTTACCACTAGTGCCACCTGGCAAGCCCCAGATACCATCTTACATGCTTGGTATATTGGATTTCAAATTTTTTACTTCCTTACTGGTTATAAAATTATTCATCCATTCCTTTTACTGTGTAGCTTTTTAGTGTTTCCCACTGAAATGGGCCAAGTGTATTTCCATGCTCCACTGATGTCTTACTTGGACTTGGGCCAGTAAAGTGTTAGTGAACAGAGGTCTTAAATACCCTCTTCTGATTTAACTTGGTCTCTTGCAGCCCTGTGATCTTCCATGGGAAGAGCATGCCCCACGTATTCACTGAAACATATTTTTATAGTTTTTTCTCTATAGCTACAATGAGTTCAAGCACAATTTATAGGGCAGAGAAGATAGAGGGAAAATATTTTTAAGCAGAAAAGTAAACTAGGACATCCATACTGGACTAATTGCAGTATTATTCCTTAAGGAGTATTATTAGATTCTAAAATTATCAGCCAAGATTTAACATTGGAAAATTTCAAGTAAAAAGAAGTATTTCACTAAATCAAATGCATTCTTCTAGATATATATATATTTTGTGATTTTTCTTTAATTAGGGAATTATTACACTAATGATATACCTCTTTGTTTGTAAACATGTAAAATACTATACGTGCATGTGCACGTGCTCAGTTGTGTCTCTTTGTGACCCCATGGAGTGTAGCCTGCCAGACTCCCTCGTCCATGGAATTTTCCAGGCAAGAATACTGGACTGAGTTACCATTTCCTACTCCAGGGGATCTTTCTGACCCAGGGATTGAACCTGCGTCTCCTGCATTGGCAGACGGATTCTTTACCATTGAGCCACCTGGGAAGTGTAAAATACTATAATTCCATATAAATTATAGTAAAATACTATAATTCCTTATAAATCAGTCTCATGTCTATTTATGAAAGCCCCTAAGTTAGAAATCTGTTAAGAAAGAGACTTGATAAATAGGTTTAGGAGATATAGTATTCATCTGATCACAGCTCCAGAGAGAAAGAGAAAAGAACCATTGGAAGAGAAGAATTAGTCAACATAGCGAAAGAAAGGACCTAGTGACTAATGAGAAATAAAAAGTTAAGACCTATTCTGGTAAAATATCTGAAATCCAAAGATAAGGAATAAGTCCTAGATTTCTACCAACAGAAGTTTTGGGGAAAGATAAGAGTTATCTGGACTATGGTAATAATAGAAGAAATGAAGAGAACATGGCAGATTTGAATTCTATTTGAGATTGATAACCTGCAGAATAGCTATTGCATTTGTTGCAAAGGGATGTGATGGGAAGAAATGATTACTAGGTTTTTGGTTCGAGTAAATACATAAGTACATGGTAAATATCTATGTAATATTTTTAATTGAGGTAATTTTAACCATTTTATTTTATACAATTCAGTGAACTTTAGTACATTTACAGTGTCGTACAAACATCACTGCTATATAATCCATCACCCTAAAAGGAAACCTGTACCTATTAAGCATTCAGTTCCCATTCCTGTAGTCGTTCTTGGAAACTACTAATCTCCTTTCTGTCTGAATTTGCTTTCTCTGAACATTTCATATAAATGGAATCATACAACACGTAGCATTTTTTAGTCTGGCTTCTTTCGCTTAGTATAATGTTTTCAAAGTTTTATCAGTGTTGTGGCATGAATCAAGCCTTCATTATTTTTATTGCTGAATAACATTCCATCATAATATGTCACATTTTCTTTATTGATTCACCAGTTAATGATGTTTGCGTTGTTTCAGTTTTGGGCTATTTTGAATAATGCTGCTGTGAATGTCCTGGTTTTTCCTTGAAAACCTGTTTTCGTCGCCTTTGGGTATCCACTTAGAAGAGGGTTGGACTGTATTAGATGGTAATTCTGTGTCTGACTTTTTGGGGAACTGCGAAAATGTTTTAGACAGCAGCTATAATGTCTCATATTTCCACCAGCAATGTATGAAGGTTCTAAGTTTTTCCACATCCTTACCAACACTTCCCTGTTGTTTTAACAGCCATTACATGGAGTGTGAAATGGTGCTGCATGTAATACTATGTGCTTTCCCCTCTTTCCCCTCAGTTTTATTGAGATATGATAGACAAATAAAAATTGTATATATTTAAGGTGTATGACATGATGTTTAACGAATATGTACATTGTGAAATGATTGCCACAATCAAGCTGATTAAGGTATCCATCACCTCACATGTTTATCCTTTTTGTGTGTATGTGTGAGGATATTTGAGATCTACTCTCTCCACATATTTTAAGTATACAATATATTATTATTTGCTGTAGTCACCATGGTGTACATTAGGTCTCCAGAACTTATTCATCTAATAACTGAAAGTTTTACCCTTTGACCAACATCTCCCTTTTGCCTCTACCTCCTAGCCCCTGGCAACCACCATTCTTCTCTTTGCTGCTGTGATTTTGACCTTATTTTTTTAGATTCCACATATAAGTGAGATTATGTGGAGATGTTTCTTTCTGTGTCTGGTTATTAGCATAATGTCCCCCAGGTTGTATGTTGTTGCAAGTGAAAGGAGTTCCTTCTTTTTTTTTTTTTTTTTAAGGCTGAATAGTATTCCTTGGAGAGAGAGAGAGAGAGAGAATGTGTGTGTGTGTAAAATCACATTTTCTTCATTCATCCATCCATCCTTTGACAGACGCTGAAGTTGTTTCTATATTGTGGCTACTTTGAATAATGCTGCAGTGAACATGGGAGTGCAGAGATCTCTTTGAGATAGTGATTATATTTCCTTTTGGTATATACTCAGAAGTAGGTTTGTTGGATCATATGATAGTTCTATTTTTAATTTTTGAGGACTCTCCATTACTGTTTTTCATAATGGTTGTACCAATTTATATTCCCACCAACAATGTATAGGGGTTCCTTTTTCTCCACATCATTGCCAATACTTGTTAGCTTTTGACATTTTGATAATAACTGTCCTAACAGGTGTGAGGTGGTATCTCATTGTGATTTTGATTTTTGTGATTGATGATTGTTGATGTTGATTGCTTTTTCATGTGCCTGTTGGCTATTTGTATTTATTATTTGGAAAATATTTATTCACATCCTTTGCCCATTTTAAATTAGGTTTTGTTTTTGTTATTGAATATGGGTACCTTACATATTTTTAGTATTAACCCCTTATCAGATATTTGGTTTGCAAATATTTTCTCCCATTCTGTAGGTTGCTTTTTCATTTTGTTGATGCTTTCCTTTGCTGTGCAGAAACTTTTTAGTTTGATATAGTTTCACTTGTTTTTATTGGTTGTAGTTTTGATGTCAAATCCAAAACAAAAAATTTTCAAGATGAATTTCATGGATTTTTCCTCCAAGGTTTTCTTCTAAGAACTTTATGATTTCAGGGCTTACGTTTGTCTTTAACCCATTTTCCATTGATTTTTGTATGTGGGGTCAGACAAGGATCCAGTTTCACTTTTTGCATGTGATTATGCAGTTTTTCCAATACTGTTTATTGAAGAGACTGTCCTTTCCTCATTGTGTATTCTTGGCACCCTATCAAAGATTAGTTGACCACATATGCATGAATTTATTTCTAGATTCTCTGTTCTCTTCCACTGATATATGTGTCTGTTTTTATGCTGGTACCAAGCTGTTTTACTACTGCTTTGTAATATAATTTGAAATGAGGAAGTGTCAGCTTTGTTCTTCTGGCTCAAAATTACTTGATTACATTAGCTGTTTAGAGCTTTTGTGAAAGATTGTGAAGGAATTTTAGGATTTTTTTTTTCTATTTCTGTGAAAAAATGTCATTGGAATTTTTATAGAGATTACATTGGGTCTGTAGATTAGTTTGGGTAGTAAGAACATTTTAATAATTATTACAGTCCATTAACACAGGAAATCTTTCCATTTATTTATATCTTTAATTTCTTCATGAATATCTTGTAGTTCTCCATGTACAGATCTTTTACTTTGGTTAAATATATTCCTAAGTATTTTAATCTGTTTGGTGTTAAGCATACTACTTTAAATTCTGTTCCTTATTGTTCTGTGTTCCCTCTGAGACTGTTTATTTTGCATGGTCTTTCTGACTTGCTTTTTTCATGTTATGTTTCTTTGTTATTGTTAGTTAAGGGTCAGATACTGTATATGAAAATGGTGGAAATAATCTGAGACCTTATGATGATGTTAGCTTCCTCTGAGAAGATTTATGTTTGTTTCTGGCAGGCACAAGCAATCTGAGATTGCCTTGATTAAATTTTGTGGTACACATTTGGAGCTGAACTTCAGTCCTGTAAAGGCCAGTCTAGTTTTGGTTTATACTCACTCCTAGAATGTAGCCCTTTGGGGTTCCAAACAAAGTGTTGGAGTTTTACCAGCTCCCTCTTAGAAACTTGGTTCTCCCAGCTTGTCCTCCCAGCTCTGTAAAACTGTCAGTGACTTCTTAGCCTTTCAGATGCCACTAAATGAAAAGTGACCCCACATACCAGGTCTCAGTCTTCTTGTACTTCTTCATCATGCTGTTAATCTCCAGTGCCTTTAGGAAGATTTTAAAAACATACACAGTTGTAGTTTTCGTAGGGCAAAATTGGTCTGAAGTGTGTAATCTGCCGTTACCAGAAGTAGAAGCCAACAGCATATCCGTGGAAGTAAACAACATATCATTTACTCTTTTTTTAAATGTTTGGGCAGATTCAAAATTCACCATATAATGTTAGTCTTACCCACTTGTATTTTCATGTGCAGTCTTGGAGAAAGAGAATAAGAAATAGTTACAATGATCCTACCAGGAATTGCACAGATTGCATTGTCAAGCAGGTGAATATCTTCTTTCATGTTGATCTTATCAGGGACAATTGAAGATTGTTGTTCTAATTATAACACTTGTTGTATTATAATTATTATTTTTAAAAGATTTTTTTTGATGTGGACCATTTCAAAGTCCCCGTTGAATTTGTCATAATATTGCTTCTGTTTTATGTTCTGTTTTTTTGACCATGAGGCATGTGAGACCCCAGCTCCCTAACCAGGGATTGAACCTGCACCCCACCCCCTGCATTGGAGGTGGAGTCCCAACCACGCGCCCACCATGGATGTCCCCTGTAATTATTGTTTATGTGACTATGTTGCTCATGAAACAGTGAACCCTTACGAGGAGGAATCCTATCTTATTCTTGTTCAGGTTCTTAGTGCTAGACCTCAAAGTAAGTACCCAGTAATGGAGAAATGAACGAATGTGTTGGGAATACCTTATTTGTCTTTTCAGAGTGAAGAATCAGTATCAGTATACACTGTGCTGAGTCATCCAGAAAGGTCAATTTTAATAGAGAAGAATTTTAGGAGATGAACCTCTTCTCACCAGCTCTTTTGTCCTGTCTTCTCCTGTATCACAGGTGGCATCTCCACAGAAAGCGACTGTGCTTTTGAGCCAGACTACGCCGTCCCACCACTTCCCGTGAGTGAAGGTATGCAGCACATTCGGATTATGGAGGGCATGTCTCGCTCTCTTCCATCCTCCCCCTTACTCACACATCAGTCTATCAGTGTTCGGCTCCAACCTGTGAAGAAGTTAACTGGTAAGGACTTTACCTACGTTGAGTATGTTTAACAGGAAACCTAACAGTATGCACTCTAGATCATAGCAAATATGTTTATGTGCATCTCTAGGTTTTTCCTCTTTGGCCTTTCTAATGTCACTGACTCTTGGAAAGTAGAGCTCCCACTGATTTTAATTTAGGAAATTAGACGAGTGCTCCATTTGACAGATTGATGTATTTATTTTCTAAATGATCCATCTGTTGTGGACATATTTTTCCAGGCTTTCAGGAAATTTCTGGTTTTGCGAGAATATACTGTTGTTCTGATTGCATTTATCAGCTTGTTCATGTCAGATTACCAGATGGAGATATTGTAATTTTAGAATAATGAAAGCTTCATAGTTCAGTAAGGGTACATATTTTTTGTTTGAAATCTTGATTTGTATTTTTCATCCCTATTTTTAACAGCTAATTTAGATGTTTACTTCTCCATGGTACTCTCCACATTTACCTCTCCAACTTCTTAAAATATTCACTATAGTATAGGTTGTGGATTGACTTTAACATGATCTCACAGTAGGTATTGTACAGCCAGATCAAGTTGTTAGGTATCAAACTGTGCCTTTATTAAATGAAATTTTATCTCTTAGAACTTTTTCAGGAAAGAAGATTTAATATGTTAAATGATACTTATGTGCAAAAGTATGTATGCCTGGGTCATTTTGTTAGATTTCCTTTAACATTATTAGTTTATATCCAGTATCAGTAAGTTGACTGTCATTGAATGGATTATGAGTGTATGGAGGCAAGAAATAAAGTCATTCCCAAAGGATATATTGACTTCCTCCTATGTGTCTGGCATTGAGTTAGACAATAGAGTTGATTATCAAACAACAGTACAAAAGAAAATAAAATGATGGGGGGAAATGAGATTTTCAGACTCTTCCGTCTATTTTGAATGAAACTTGTATTACAGTGTTTATAATTTTCATTAAAATGATAGCATTTATTCTGTAGACCTGCAGAGCATAAGTTATGCTCTTATATTGCTTATTTTTGTTTTAGTCATCTTCAAGTGTCTGACTCAAAGTCTGTTTTGATTCTTGGATTAGGTAAAAATCAATAAAATATCTTAATACCATTTTACTAAAATACTTATTCCTTCTGTTATCTAAAAATAGGAAAATTATATGTAATTGGTCTTGAATAAAAATTTCAATGCCTAGAAATTTCCCCTTTTTCTTACAGTTTAAGGTATTATTGATTACTGAAAATGCAAATAACCAAATCTGATGGCTGCCAAGTGATGTGCTTCATTTTACCTCACATATGGGAAGAAATAGCAAGAAAAATTGTTTCCTTATAGAACTTAGCTGTATTGCCCAAGATTTTAGAGATACCACTTTCCTGTCCCATTTGACTACCCCAGTTTGAACTTCAGCTTAAATAGACAACCTTTAGGTAACCCAAAAGATAAGTACGTATAATAACAAAGTCAACAACCTGCCTGAAAACAGAGAGGTGGTAGAGGGAAGCAGCAATAAGTATACTTGGTTTAATTACATGTATGAACTATTCAGGTTTAATATTACGGTACTTGAAAGGTAAGTATCCTCTCAGATAATTTTGTTTTATTCACTGAAGAGATTTTCAAAGCCCTAAGAGTTTAAAGTTTGAAGATGCATTTTAAAATATCTGAACAAAAGAAATCTATCTCCTGAAAGAGGATGCTGTGAAAACTTTTCTGTGACAAATTTTCTGCCAAGTGAATTAGGTGATAAAAATCTTTTGGTTTAACCCAGAATGAAATTACTTTGGAATTTAAATTTAAAATATTATTTAGTAGATTACTCATCAGTTATCTTTCCTTTCCTAATTATATTTTGGTATAAATAAGTGAAAAGAACATTGAATGGAAAAAGATTAGCTGACCATAAGGGAATGTCCTCCAGAGAGTTGTTCTTAACAAAATACATTAATTGAATATGGCCATTAGGGCTACACATACTAATTTATCCAGTTCCATTCATTTAAACTTCCAGCTACCTTGTCTTGCTTGTATTCGTATTACAACCAAACTGAGTAAGTGCGGCTGGAATAGTCATCTTTTTCTGTTTTCTTTCTGACTTTATCTAATATTTAGTCCCCTGTCTCTATTACCATCAAGGTAGTTTGCTCATTATTCTGTGTTCCTTACTTAATCATTAAACAAATATCTGTTTAGGACCTACTGTATCAGGCACTGCTCTAGATAAAGTAAACAGCGTGCAGGAAAAGACACTTGAAGCCCCTGCCTTTGGAGATGTTTATATTCCAGTTGTGAGGGAGCTGTAATAAACATAATAACCAATAAATAAATAATTTTAGATAGTAGCAAGTACTGTAAGGGTAATAAAGTAGGAAAAGGGAGAGAGAAAGACTGGGGTAGAGGTAGGTTTCTCTCTATGGCGTGATTGGGGAGAATCAGAGGAGGAGGTATTTGAACTGAGGCTCAGTGATAAAGAATATGCCTGCAGTGTAGGGGCCCTATGTTCAATATCTGGGTCTGGGAGATGCTCTGGAGGAGGGCATGGCAACCCACCCCAGTATTCTTGCCTGGAGAATCCCATGGACAGAGGACAGAGGAAGATCTGGGGTTAGAGCCTTCCAGGCAGAGGGAACAACCAGAACAAAAGTCCTAAAGCAGAAATCAGTGCTGGTGAGTTGAAGAATTAGAGAGAAGGCAGTGTGACCTCAGCAGAATAAGTCAGAGGGGAGGGGTGTATCAAATAGTTGAAGACATGGGCAGAAGCCAGAGTTTTTTATGATCATGGTAGGGAACCTACTCTGTAGGATTTTTAGCAGAGCTGGAATGGGAAATAATATGATCTGATTTACCTGTTTATCAGAACTTGATGGCACATGTGTTATGAGTGGCCTGTGAGAGTCTAGAGCAGCGGTCCACAACCTCGTTGGCACTGGTTTCGTGGAAGACAATTTTTCCACAGACCAGGTTGAGGGGGTTGGTTTAGGGATGATTCAAGTGCATTATATTGATTGTGCACTTTGTTTCAATATTGTTACATCAGCTCTACATCAAATCATCAGGCCTTAGATCTCAGAGGTTGGGGACCCCTGGTCTAGAGAATCCCACATTGATTAACCATGTGTGTGTTTTCCAGACCTTTAACAAGTCTTTACCTTCTGACAAGTTAATAGAGTATCGAAAGACAATCATTCTTTTTGTTTGTTTTATCCAGTAAAACGTAACAGAGTAACATTTCCCTATTACTGTTTTTTTATAACCTTTGTACTTTCAACTTATTTGTCTTAGTCCTTCACACAGTTGTATATGAAGATCTGTTTCCAAATACTTTGACTTATCTTTAGTCTCACGGGAGTGAGAATGGGGAAAGGCCTGCTCAAGAATAAAGATATGTAATTTGGAGCTTGAAAACTAAGTGTGTGTGTGTGTATATGTGTGTGTGTGTGTGTGTGTATGTGTATATATATAGTTATTGTGTGTGTGTATATATGTATATGTTTAAAATATATATAGCTCTATCCAATACAAAAACAGGTTACAGTAAAAGTGGTTAAGAGAGGAGTGGGCTCTGTGGTCATGCTACTTGTGTCTGTATCACAGCTCTGAGAAAATCACTTAACTACTCCCTGCTTCTGTTTCTTCATCTGCAAAGTGGGGTTAACGATCCCTCCTACCTCATGGATAGTCAGACCTGTCCATTGATGGTTACCAGTTGCTTAATACATGCATAAATACATGTATTTGTTATTGTTGCTAAGTTGTGTCAGACTTTGTGACCTCATGGACTGCAGCACACCAGGCTTCTCTGTCCTTTGCTATTTCCCAGAGTTTGCTCAAACTCATGTCCATTGAGTCAGTGATACTATCTAACCATCTCATCCTCTGCTGCCCCCTTCTCCTTTTGTCTTTAATCGAAATGCTCAGAATGTGTGAGCAGTTATTGTTGAAAAAATCTGTTTAAATTTGGTGAGAAGTTCTTAAAAACTCTATTGAACATTAGATACCAATTTGGAACTTTAAAATTTGTCATGTTTTAAAAATTATACTTTTTAATGAGTAATAGTAATAATGATAACAATTCTCATTTGAGTGCCTGTTGTGTGACATACCATATAAACACATATTCTTCACTGTATCTCCATTTTACACATGAATAAATGAAGCCTTAGAAAGGTAAAATGTCTTGCTCAAAATAATACAACTAAAAAGAGATCAATGCCAGAATTAATACCTAAGCCTTTAAACTCCAAGTGAGGTTCATTTTACCAATGAAAAAGTTGAGGTTTATAGAATTTACCCAAGGCATCTGGTATATCAGTTAAGACTTTTTGTTTAAAAAAAAGAAAGTAACAAGACATAGCCATGGTTTAAGCAATATAGGGAAACTAGAAGACCTGGAGGTTGGTCATGCCTCAAGGTTCATTTGGCTTAGTTGGATATTGCTTTGAAGAGAGTGCAGAGATACACTATTGGCCCTCATTAACTGTGGTAACAGAATTGCCACTGTTCTCCAGCTTTTTATTCAGTGCTCTTTCCAAGATGTTTTTGTTCATAATATCATAAAGTCCCTAAGGGTGCTTCTTAAAATGTAGAAGTTGGAAGTGACAGTGGTTCATTCATCAACACTTAATGAATTTACACGCTTGAGTTTAGTAGACGTTAAATTTTGAGTATTCATACTGTTAGTAGAGCTGTAAATTGGTGCACTGTTTTTGTAGGGCAGTCGGAAATAGGTGTCAGAATTGTAATGCTCATCATCTTTGACCCAACAATTTTATTGCTAAGAGTTTATTTTATAAATAAATTTGAACACATTTAAAAATTATGTGTATATGTAATATTGTTTATGTAGTAGAAAAAAAAAAGACAGTCTAAATATTTATCAGTAATAGTCATCTATTTATGTTTTTAAATGATATGCAAACATATACATATCGCACATGCGTTCATTTGGTGGTGAAGGGGAGAAATGATAGCTCAAACTCAGAAGCAGGGGAGGAAGACATGAATTTTGTTGTATGCCCTCCTGTAATGTTTGTGTTTCTATGTGTAAATCCCATTCTCAAGAGGCAGTATAACAAAATGGACCCTGACTGCCCTTTCCTAATTGTGTCAACTTGTGCAAAGTTGCTTCAAGTCTCTATACTTATAACAACTTTCTTTGTTACTAAAATAAGGATTAAAATAGTATTTACCTCATAGGACTGATAAGAGAATTGGATGGGTTGATTTGTGTAAAGCTCGTAAGACAGTGTCTGGCATAGAGTAAACAGTCTAGTAAATATTAAAATAGATTTGGATGAAATAAATTATAAAGTAGATTTCTATCAGCTGTCAAATATGAATTCTGAGTCTTTGAAACATGACCTTCAAATAATTTATTTAATTGCCTTAAGTAAGTCATTCTCCTGTTGCAGGGAGTTAACCTTAGAATACTGATGTCAAAAAACAAAAAAAATACTGATGTCAAATGGATTAGTAGCTAGCCTCTGGGAAAAGATTTTTTGGCCTGATTTTTAAAGTATTTGCTACCGATAGGTTGTAATGACCATGTGGCAGTCCAATTTAGATGGTAAATAATTCACAATATCCAGTACAATCATGCTGCAGCCTAGTTATTTTAGATGCTAGCTAAGGCCAAAATATTGTTTTCATTATTCATAAAATGAAATTATTAATTTGTTTCTGAGACATCCTGGGAAAATTGCTTAAAGCTATTTTGACATTAAAAAGAGCCTATATAGTTAGCCTACATAGTTTGATACATTGTAGTGTACTTATGATATGTTCTTTGCAAAGGAATAATTGTCTTGCAATTTTTAGAACCACTGAAATTCAGGGTGTACATTAGTTAGTTTTATTAGAAAAAAAAATAACAGGGTTGCTATGAAGATTAAGATTTCTTAAACATACAACCTAGCTAGCATATAATAAGCATTGATAAGTGTTACTTTAATTTTATGTCTTGATAAAGTGGAAACATAGTTTGAGAAAATTATTGAAAAGCCACTTTGGAAATATAAAGAGCCTGGAGAGCATGTTAGTCTCTGTAGTCTGATTTATCTCCGTGCACTCATGCTGCTGTGGCGTAAGAGTAAATAACTAGGTTATAACTAGGGCGTTATAACCAAGGAGCAAGTTGGGCAGGGTGGCAGTGGATGAAAAACTCCTAAGAGGAGAAATCAAGGGTAGGGGAACTCTTGCTGAAGATCTGGGTAATTAGATACCAAGTGTGGAATATTCTTGCTGAACTGACTTCGTAGGATTCTTGCCTGCTGCTGGGCTAAGCTGAGGCCTTGTCAAATAATTGGGTTTGACATCAAACAATAGGGATTGACTACAAGGGTGTATTGTACAACACAGGGAATATAGCCAGTATTCTGTAATAACTATAAATGGAGTGTCACTTCTAAAAATGGTCAGTAGGTAGATGGGTGGCTACCTACTGATGGCTCAGTGGTAAAGAATCCACGTGCCAAGCCGGAGACAAGGGATTGACCCCTGGATTGGGAACATCCACTGGAGAAGGAAATGGCAACTCACTCCAGTGTTCTTGCCTGGGAAATCCCAGGGACAAAGGAGCCTGGCGGGCTACAGTCCACAGTGCTGCAAAGAGTCAGACATGACTTAGTAACTGAGTAGCAGGTAGGTAGGCAGAGGACTCAGAGCAGCCTGGTTACGTGTTAGTTAAGGAGAGAGTCTCTGTCAACATATATATTTTGAACCCCTAAATGACAACATACATTATCCAACAGAGTTCTTTATTTGGTGTTTGCACATACTAGATTTGCAACATAATTAAATTTGCTCTTTAGATTTTTATAGAAACATAAGGTAGGAGTTTGTATTAATATATAGCAAATACTTTTCTACTAATTTTTGCATATTTGAATGGAAGTTACTCATACAGAATAAAAGCATTATTTATGCTATCATAGTATTTATTTATAGTGGAATTATGTAAGGTAGTTGTAGGATTGCTGTGTAAATTCCACTGAAATATAGTGTTCTGTCTTCCTTTCTGTTCAACCACTACTAGGTGAGGTTTGCAAAAATGACATAATGTCACTTTATGGAGAAAGGGCCAAATCCTCTGGTGAGGATCAGCAATGTAAAGGAACCTCTGGACTCAGTTACTCAAACATTTAGGGTCAAAGTTGACTTAGCCAAGTACATGCAAAATTGTAAGAAACCATCATAGTATTTTTCAATAGATCTCTTGTCAGTATTTACCTATGGGAAGTCATCCTTTATAAACTTGTGCTCGGTTTCTCATTTCCTTGTGTCTCTCTAAATGCTCCTTGCCTCCTACAATGTATTCTTTTTTGTTTGAAGATCAATACTTTCTAAAAGAAAATAGTGTCTTCCTAGGAAAATTACAGCATATACTACAGATAAGGATAATTCCCAGAAAGATGTTTTTATAATTTTCCTGTGAAACAGTTATTACTAGCCTTCATCTGTGTTCAAAAAAAAAAAAGATTCCTGAGATGTGTTCTTTTCTTTGATGTACCATTTAACTAGTAAGCGGATAAGCTGATTCACTTCTTTCTTTTTCTGTCTTAGCATTATTAGTTGTTTGGTTCTGACTTTGATTGTAGAAAACTGAGTCACCTTGGCTAGTCTAAACAGAAAGACTTTTAGTAAAGGTTTATGGTGGCTTTCAGAATCTTCCAAGAAGGCCTGGCTGCAGTCAGAAACTTCACCACCCTACAGTCCTAAAGGAACAACATGACAACCTCTATCACAGTTGCCCTGGAGGAACCAGTTGCCTCTTCACCGCAGAGTTTATCATATACTAATGAGTTTTCTTTTTCCCAGTGTGCACATATGTGTATATGTATGTTTGAGTGCTTTTATTAGAAAACAAGAAATACTGAAAGTGAATTTACTGTTCATTTAACTCAAGGAGACAGAAGAAGCATAAGTAAACATAAAAGAAGTAATCAGAGAAAAATTAAAAGCAAAAATAAATACAGGTAAAGTGCAGAATAAAATTCTTGATCAGTGAAGCTGCAGACAAGTTCATTGAAAAGATTAAGAGAGTAGAAAATTCTTTGGACCAGTGTAATTTTCCATCATAGTGGAAAAGAGGAGAGAGAGGAGTTAAATAACTCTCAGGGCCCATAGAGCAAGAAATGAAACAGCCACTGATAATAATGTTCTTTGTTAGAATACATAGTATACAGGTTTATAGTAGGACCACATAAAAATTAGATAAATGGAAGAAAACAAACTGTAAAACTGACTCAAGTAGACAAAAATATGACTAGTCCAGTAACCAGAGAAATCAAAGAACCCTAAGAATCAGCAGGTCCAGATGATTTTGCAGTTTTACTAAACTTTTAGGTAATAGTAATAATATATAATGTTTATTGAGCTGTTTCTGTGTTCCAGACAGTATGAAATGCTTTACATAGTGAGCAGATTTAATTTTCATGGCAATCTAAGTGGATAGTCAGTGGCTTCTACGTCAAAACTTTCAGTAATGGCAAGCTTTCTGCTTTGTCCTTAGCCTGTTCTTTTGTTGAATAGTTTTAACCATCAATTTTCTATTTAAAAGTGAAAGTGTAGTCGCTTAGTCATGTCCAGCTGTTTGCAACCCCATGGACTGTAGCCTGTCAGGCTCCTCTTCCGTGGATTTCTCTAGGCAAGAATACTGGAGTGGATTGCCATTCCCTTCTCCAGATCTTCCCAACCCAGGGATCAAACCCAGGTCTCCTGCATTGCAGGCAGATTCTTTACCATCTGAGCTACCAGGAAAGCCCCATTTTACATATGTGCAAATATCCTCTGTTGTTTCCACCTAGTACTTCTGTTCATTTATGTCATAAATGAACTTCCTTTTTCACATGGCAGTCCTTTATATCCTGGAAAGCCATTTTCATATCTGCTTTCTCTAGCTTAAGAGACTTCATTTAAGACCTATCCAGTATCAAGGTGGTACTACATCTATGTTATTTTCTTTATCTTCTAGTCTGATAATTATATCAAAATGGACATGAGATTATTTCAGAATTACTTTCCTTTGTGACCCTTTATTGACTCTCAGCGTTTTTCCTTTTATTAAGATTTTGTAGAAGCTATTATGATATTCATATTTTCTCACTTTCTAGTCCAATAGTCCTAGTTTCCTGCGTGGGTTTACAAAGATTTCTATTAGTAGTTTCATGTTCTGTCCTCATGTTCTTTTAGAACTCAAATGCAAACTGTGTGGTCCTGGATTTCAGGTATATGTTTTTAAACTCATAACTTGGACTTCAGTGACTTCTTAACAATGTTTACTTTACCCTTTTTAGTTTAAATACCATTAATGGAGAAGATTAAAGCAGAGTAAGGAGTGAGTGAGTGTTCTGTCTCTTGCTTAGAGGCAGTATGTGAAGCATGACACACTCTGCAGTCGGTTAATACTTGTTACACGGGTTCAAGCCCTGACTTTGCCACTTACTAGCTGTATGACCTTGACCAAGCCACGTAGTCCTCTGAGCATGCTTTCTAATCCGTATTATGATGCTATCATTATTCTTATTATTTCCGCCTCACAGGGTATTGTAATATGTATGGTCAAGTACAGCTGATTGATTCATAAATGGAAGCCTAGAACAGTATCATTACGTTTATTATCTTTTCCATACACTGGATCTGGCCTTCTCATGTTTATTTACATTATTTATTATTATTATTTATTATTCTCATGTTTTCTAAAAATATCCAGACCTTCTTTTTTTGCTATCTTAAAAACATAGCTCTTCTCCTAAGGGACTCTATTCTTCCTTAACGATATAATTAGAGGGTTTTCCACTCTTCATCTTTGATTATGTCCTTCTTTCTTTGTATGTTTCTATTCTGGACACAAATCCATATTTATCAGAGAATGCATGGTATGCCCATGTTTCTTTATATTATTTCGTACATTTGTGGTTGTGCAAATTCCTTTTTAATTTTTAATCTATACTCTCAAGCTGGCTTCTCTGTTAGAATTACTGACTATTGGCTCACAACTTCCTTTCTGTGCTTTTTATTTGGAAATCTACTTGCCTAAAATCTGAAGTATAGATCTGACCTTTTCCAGCATTCCTGTTAGAGTGGTGACCCAGTACAGAGATGTTTGTATAGATAAATTTCTCTATGTGTCAAGCAGTTACTGTGTCAAACCTGTAAGTATGATTTTACAGTTACTACCATGAAGCCCTGTTACATTCAGTACTGTGCCCTGGATGTAATTCTTAATATTTGAAAGAGCCTAAAATAAAGTGTACATTTACTTGTCATAAAGTTATAGAGGCTAGCTTATTTTTTTTGGATGAAATTATATCACCTTTTCTGTGATCAGCTTATGTTGACTTGAAACTCCAGTTAATAGTTTGTTATATCTGTGTGAATTAATAAATAAAGATTTTGGCATATAAAATCTCTTAAAATTTAAGTCTGTGGAGGAAAAATAACAAAAGGAATCCTGACAGGTGAAAAAGTTGACAATTACTTGGTTGATAATCTCTGATACTCCTTTGAGCTAGTGTGTGGTGTTTCTCAGAACTGAATGTCACTTTTAAAGATGGTAGTGAAGTTTATAAAAAAAAAAAAAAAATTCTTCATTGTCGAAGCTTCCTTTGTGATTTCCCCCAGAAAACTTACCACAGTTTTCTGGCACAGTTCCTAGGAAGTCTATTTTTAAGCCTAATTGTCCCTGTTTTCCCTACTTATCTACCCACCTGCTCTGCAATATGAGCAGTTCAAAAAGTGTCAGATGTTGAATGTAAGTACTAAATAATATTGGTCGTTAGTAATACCCTTCAGTCACAAAGTATCAGGAAAGGCAAATAAGTAAATACCCATGATTCAAAAGAAATCCTCTCGGTGACTCTCCAGACAGGAAGTAAATGACAGCATGAGATTATGTAACGCTGGTGTGCTCCGTGTGCTCAGGTGTGTCTGACTCTCTGCAGCCCTGTGGACTGCTCTTCTGTCCATGGAATTTTCCAGTGGGTTGCCATTTCCCATTCCAGGGGATCTTCCTGACCTAGGGATTGAACTTGCATTTCTTGTATCTCCTGCATTGGTAGGCGGATTCTGTACCACTGCGCTGCCTGAGAAGCCCCTTTTAAAGCTTAGCAGAGAATATATATTCACTATATAATAACAGAACTTATTATAATGCTAAACTGTGTTTTTTTCTCATTATAGAAAATTATGTGCCCTAAATGATGCCACTTGTAAGAATAATACATTGTTGCTGTTCATTCGCTCCGTCATGTCCCACTCTCTGTGACCCCATGGACTGAGGCATGCCAGGCTTCCCTGTCCTTCACCATCTCCCAGAGCTTGCTCAAACTCACATCCATTGAATCGGTCATGCCCTCCAACCATCTCATCCTCTTCATCTCCTTCTCTTCCTGCCTTCTATCTTTCTGAGAATCAGGGTCTTTTCCATTGAGTCAGCTCTCCACATCAGGTGATCAAAGTATTGAAACTTCAGCTTCAGCATCAGTCCTTCCAATGAATATTAAGGGTTGATTTTCTTTAGAATTGACTGGTTTGATCTCCTGGAAGCCCAGTGGACTCTCAAGAGTCCGCTCCAACACCACAGTTAAAAAGCATCAATTCTTTGGCGCTCAGCCTTCTTTATGGTCCAACTCATGGCAGGGCAGAATTCTCCCTCTTTGAACATTTTAAACACCAGAGGGCAGAGTGTTTCAAAGGACATTTTCTTTATCATAAATACATTATCCCATTATCATTCATTCTTTCATGTCATTGGCTGCATGTTAAAAAATAAGAAATACGGCCGTTTGAGAATCATCTGTGTGTCTGAGTGATCTGTTTTGTTTAGACAATATCATGAGTGATATTCGGATATATACGAGTTAGTTAATCTATGTTTTCCCTCCCTTTCTAGTTAAAGTCTGTATTTCTGGCTTCTGAAAGTGACTGTTTCTTAAGCCATATGTACATCTATTATCATTTAGTGAATTTCATAAATTCAGGATTTACTTAGTGAATTAAGTAAAATGAGAGAAAGGAGATTGATAAGTATACCTTTTTAGTTCTACTTATCCATAAAAACTTTCTTAAAAAGCCCACCTGCCAGCTAATGATCTTTTTCAAATATTGGGATTGTAATTTAGAGATCACATTGAGGAAATTTTATTCAAGGGTTAGGTAGTAAAGTCAACATATCAAGTAAAAACTGTATATAATAAAAGTTATCCCCAGAAATCCCTTAAGTACCATTCATAGCATTCATTAAGCAGAAATACTGCTTCTCACTCTGTCCAACCTTGCCAGTTTTTAAAGCTCCTTTATTGACCACCAGATGAATAGTTGGCTCATGGGTAGAGGCTACATTATATGACTTTTAAAGAATATGTTTCCTTTCTTTTCTCTGTTAGTCATCACTCTTCTCTTAGATGTTGAAGTCCTAATCTGGAGCAGTAGCCATTCCTGGGAAAGAAAAAAACCAAAATTAGAATTTAGTCAAGGCTTGAGTTTTTATAATAAGTAGTGTGAATACTCTCTTCTGTGACAATAGAGAGTTCATATATTCACCTCTTCATAAGTATTACCCTACCTTTAAACACTATAGGGTTTAGCACTGATGTTTACTCCTTAGCAAAAGCTTATCAAGGGAGATGATTGGAAAAAGAATAAAAAGAATATAAAACTCTGTGTAAGGTTTAGAATGACTTAGCTAAATTAATCATAAGGGAGTTAAAAATTAGTACTCAGGGGAATAGCTTAGTCTCTTAAATCTCTTCCTACCCTTAAGTTAAACCTAATTTAAAAAAATAAAAGCAAAACCTAGGTATTTTGTCTTTTAAAATATCTTAACCACGTCCTTATCCCTATCAGCTCCTACAGAGCATAAGCAACATTAAAATGAAAATCAGTGAAAAAATGATTTGTTACCCAGGTTTGCATTTTTTCCAAAAGTACTCTGGGATCTAATGTGTAAATCAGCTCAGCATGATTTGGGGGAGAAGGGAACTTTCCCTCTTTTTCCTGAATTACTGAGTTACTGGTATTTTAAAAGATACAAAGAGAATTTCCCTTAAAAATAACCACTGAGGCAAAAAAAATTTTTTTTAATTAAAAAAAAAAAAAAGACACCCTAGGTAGATTAGTCTGTCAGGGAAACAGAGAACAGAGGTATGCTATCCATGAAACTTTCAAATCTTACCTGTTAGTGTTAGTTGCTCAGTCATGTCCGACTTTTTGTGACCCCCGTGAACTGTAGCCTGCCCGGCTCCTCTGTCTGTAGGATTCTTGAGTCAAGAATACTGGAGTGGGTTGCTATTTCCTTCTCCAGGGGATCTTTCCAACCCAGGGATAGAAGCTGGATCCCTGAATTGCAGGTGAGTTCTTTACTGTTTGGGCCACCAGGGAAGCCTTCACATCTCGCATAAATGCTCGTTTTTAGGTTTGCCTTATAATTTCCTGGTTAACTGAGAGAAAAAGTAGTTGAAGATCAGTTGAAACAAGTTTCTTATTTTGCATGGTCTTTAGTATTACTATTCTATAGAGATTGCTTATACTTCTTTATCTCCAAATTATTTTCTAAAGATGCTTATAAGTTACGTTGGGGCAGTAGAATCACATGATTATCTTAATACACCATTAACACTAGTCCATGGAATCTCTGTTTATCATGATTCTAAAATGAAATTTTGTTGTTTTTATTTGCCAAGTCATGTTCAACTCTTTTCTGATCCCATGGACTGTAGCCCATCAGGTTCCTCTGTCCATGGGATTTCCCAGGCAAGAATACTGGAGTGGGTTGCCATTTCCTCCTCCGTGGAATCTTCCAGACCCAGGGATTGAACCCACATCTCCTGCATTTGCAGGCAGATTCTTTACCACTGAGCCATGTGGGAAGCCCCAGATGAATTAGCTCCTGCTGCAAATATGCACAATGTGTTGACACCAAATATTCAAACATAAAAACTAGCCTGAAAAAACATTTACTCTTTTTTTTTTTAGTATTTACTCTTTTAGACTGTTTTTCATGTCTGTTGAGTTCTATTGAAATCCATTTTTCCTTTTCATCTTTGCTATTTTGCTTAATTAGGTATTGTAAAATAATATGACATAGATTTTTAGTGTTTCAAGCCTTTGCATTGCATTATTTTATTTCCACAGTAGCTTTAGGAAGAAAGTAGAAAATATGTTGTTACCTACCCATATTTCACTGATAAAGAATTTGAGGGTTGGAGTTAAGTGGCTTACCCAAGGTTATATCTAGAAAGCAACTGAACCATTATCAAAACACAGTCAGAAGACTGTCCAAGTGCATGTCTTTTCTACTACATTGCAGTCCTTTTATTCACATTTTACTGAGCTTATCATCATTTATGGAGAGTAATGCACCATAAATTGATGACTAACAATAATTATACCAAAATTATTATTACAGTGTAAGGCTGCCCACATAAGAGAACAATATAATAAAACAATTATCTAATTGTTTTGCTTTGTTTCTGAACATTTCATTAAATATGTGGTGATGGGAAAGAAACCCATACTGATATGATACAGAACAATTCCGTGTAGAATTGCCCTATCTAAAATAGATGTGTAGTACTAGTGAACCGAGCTGCAGAAGACTAGTGAAAGATTTTTTTTCTCTGAACAAGTGAGTTCAGAACCTTGTCTCCAGTACTGCAGAGTGCCATTCCCACTGCTGAATCCAAGCATTGACACTTGCCCTAGCTCCCTCTTCTCCATGGTTCTTTTTTGAAGCTCTTCTGTCATCCCCTGAAAGAAAAGGGACTTATCTGGATTCCAGAGAGGTGAGGAGAAGCTGTGACAGGAGAAAAGTTCTCCAGGCTCAGGGCAAGGTCATCAGAAGCATGAAGTGGGATACTAACCCTTTCTCACCAGTGACTGACATAGGTAGGAATTTCCTTCATCACATGTGAAGGTTGTGAGCATTTTCAAGGCAGTTAGTGTCTTTTGCACCTTTCTCTATCATAAGGAATACAGGGGGTAGTATGCCTCTCTTTGAAATTGAAAGCATGGCTACTATATTAGTCAACTGATGATTCTGCAGTTTTGGTGTATCTGGATGCTCCATCTGAATGGAAGGCATTTAATCGGGTTTTTAACATCTCTGTTTAAAAATAAATTTTCTGCTATCTCACATTTTAGTTCCTTATTTATCACTGTCTAATTTTACCATTTAACCCAATAAAATGTAAAGGTATTACAGGCTCATATTCACTTGCTAAAGTATTACTGATCTATTTAGAAACCTCAATATGCAGTTTTTTGTTTGTGTCTATTTAGTTACTGTATTTTGCAATACATATTTGCATAGTTCTGATTTAGGAATTCAGAAGAATAAGATCCAAGGAGGAATCAGTAAGAAAGGAGTTTATTGCTTTAAGACATGAGGAGCTTACAGCTCTTTAATATAAATTGTTCCCAGAATCCATGTCACAGCTCCTTATATGGCGCTGCTTTTTTCCCTTCGGTTGCTATGACAACAGCAGCACTGCACCATTCATCAGCTCTGGACCTGGGCTGCATTGCTAGCCTTCCGTGTTACTCCTGAATGTTAAGAACATCCGTGAATCATTCACTATGTTAACGCTGCGCCATTAGAAACCTAAGAACCAGTTCTTCCAGCAATTTGCTCTAACCGAAGGATAAAGTAAACTGCGCCACAGAGAAAAATTATGTGAAAAAATTTTTTTCCTAAGAGAATCTTACAGTCTATATTTGCTGCTGCATTCTGAAAGGATAAGCTTATATCAGGCAGTCTAATGAAAAGAACTCGTCTATGTGATCTTTCTTGAAATCATTAACTGTTCAAAACAAATACCACCTTGCATCTCTGGATACAGGAAGAAGCAGGTGATGTTGTTAGGGGTTCTAAGGTCCTCTGGGAGCATCACTTGTGCTTTGGGACCATAACCAGCATCTGCTAGAAGAAGTATCACCTGTAACGCACAGTAAGTTCTGGGCAGTGTGAATTGCTGGCTGGAGGAGATTAAAGTGTGGATCGTTACTGATGTGTCAGATCTGATAACAGCATGACCAGTGAATAAAAAGAAGCCTTTCAGGTTTTCAGGAGAAAAGACTGTATAGTATTGACTAATGAGGAAGAAAAACTAAAGCCTGTGAGTATGATGAGTAGAGTATTTGTGTGTTACAGGGAATTTGTGTGTTACAGGGGTTTCTGAGCTGTGAGGCCTACTTTGAGCTTTGTAGAAAAAGAAACGTAACCTAAGAGAATTTTACACTTAGTTTTCAGGGAAGCCATTAAGAAATATCATTAGGCACATTATTTAACTTTCAATTATGTGTTCTTTTACTTGTGTGTGTATATATAAAAATCTTTTTAAAATAGTTTCATATTTTTAAAAATAACATTTCATTGTAAGGAAAGCTGTTTAAGTCAGTGTTTTAATGAAATATGAAGGTCAGGTTGTCTTTTTATGTTGTTGTTAGGTTGTGATTCCAGAATAGATTTCTACTTCCTATTGCAGTATCTTATAAGTAAATGCACCTTAAAAAATAACAGTATGGAAAACTAGAATTTTGTAAGCGTATTTTCTTAGTACATCAAATCTTTCTTATTTCATTAACTGGAGTGTTTACAGATGGATGTTCTTGCATAGTTTAAGGATTTTTTTTTTAAACTTGACCTTATTTGTTAGTTATGTTGATTTATATTGTCTGTTTTCCCAGGTGAGAGGGGTGAATTAGAGAGTTACCATTCATACGTGTATTTTTAGACCACTTGGTAATTATCAATTTTAAGAGAAATTGGATTTATAGGTTAAATTTTCTCAAAAGACTCTGCTCATCTCTGGCTTTTGTTTTCTCTTTTTAGTTCTTTAGCTAACCATGACAACTTAGAAATATACTAAAAGTAGGAACTTGATTTTTCAAAATTAGAATATTTAGACTGATCTTCAGCTGCCTCACAAAAGAAAAAAGCATTTCATCTGGGCTTATTTTTTTAGTTATTTATCTTCTTAAATTGTTCTTCTTAAATACATGTTATTCAGAGTAGATAGATTCCAAAGACATAATTGGTTTCCTTTATTTAGGATTAAATTACTGTAAATCTATACTTATGACTTTGCCCAATGTTTAAGAACCTTTAAGTAGGGAGAATTAATATATTAAAGGATAGTGAAAGTACCGATCACTTATACTTACTGTCATTAGTAGTAATATTTTACTTCTATTTGAAAACCTGTAATTAATAGGTTAAATTGATTCACATTTTAATCATTTCCATGTAAGAAAATATGAATTTTAAAATTTATGTTTAGTAACTCTGTACATTGTAAGTTAACACTCCTTTTTGACTATTCTATCCTCATAATTGTGTATATACAAAGGGTTTTATATTCCATTGTCTCTGAAACCATAATTCTCATTAATAATAACAAAGACTGATTTGGATATTTTTAATAAAGATAGCATTTTTAATAACAGATTTACTCAATTTAAAGTAATCTCCCTTGGCAGATGCTATGATTTTTTTGTTGTTTTTTTTTTTAATGTTTGGGTCCTTGCCTAATGGATATATTCCTGAAAGATTGGATGTAAGTGTATTTGTTTGTAAATTGTCTAATTTAAAATCTGCTAGTGAAGCTCCTTATTTTGAGAAATTCTGCAGTTGATTTGATGAATCTGTATATCATATCCTAGGTTTTCTTAAAGTAAGAGCCACCCAATTTATTTCAGTATCTAGGGTTTCAACTTTCAGATTTAACTGGCAGCATTCTGTGAAAAAAATCAAACTTCATGCTTTGGACTTAAAGTTTAACCCCTCAATCTCAAGATAGTTTGACATCTTCAGGTTTACTTACTGAAATCCTTTAAAGTCTTTACAATATTTTTCATATAACAGATAACTGGGTAAAATTTTAGTTGAAAGTAGGCAATGCTTTCATTTGGGGGGGGAAGTTCTAGTGAATAAATAATATATAAAATTTATAAATGTAAGAGGCTTAGGTTTCTTCCCTAGTTTCCATTAACTAAAATTTGTCATCCTAATACCACTTCTGAATGTTTGGAAAATTGTTAGTACCACTAATAAACTTTTACTAGAAAATAAGTTCCTTATTTCTCTCAGGATCTACATTAAGACTGAAAGTCTCATATTGGCAATAAGTTATTTTAAAAGAGTTATTCCTAGTTATTTCTCATGGGCATCAGTTCTGATATATCTGTGATAAGTGTGTCTTCTTTCCACCCCAACATTGTATGTTAAAGCATTTGGGGGACTTCCCTGGCAGCCAGTGGTTAAGACTTTGCCTTCTAATCAGAGGGTGCCGGATCAATCCCTGGTCAGAAAGCTAAGATCCCACATACCTCTTGGCCAGAAAAAACCTCAGAACATAAACAGAAGCAATATTTTAACAAATTTAATAAAGACTTCTTTTTTTACACTTTAAAAAATTAAACATTTTAACCACTTTTGTAATCTCTGCAGTTTGGAACACTTTTACCTCTCTGACGTTTCTCTTTTATAAAATTAATGAAATAATGCCTTTTGTAGTGTCATTGTTGGCATTAAGAAAGATTATATATATCTGAAATACCTAGTATAGTAATTAGCACAAAGGAAGCGTTTTCTGAGTAATAATTCTCTACCCTTCGTCTTCATTGTCCAGAAGTTCTTAGGCTTTTCCTTTGGGGGTACCTCAGGACATAAGAATTTGAGTGCACATCCAAGGGGTCTGGGATGTAGCCTAAAGGGGTATATACAAAGCAAATCTGGAAATTTCACAAGAGTCTCATATTTTCCCTTTACAATAGTCTACATTCTATATTTTAAATCATAAAAATGTTCCCCAAAACATCTTTGAGTAGAACTCAACTCTTCAGGAAAATATGCCACATTTTCTCCTGTAAATTTGCATATCCCAACATATTGCTGCCTGTCCTTAGGAATTCCCATGTTTAAAACATACTACTCAGATCTCTTCATCTGGGTATCATTTTATTAGGAAGTAAAGATCATTCATTAAAAGACGCATGTGTTTCTCTGGAGATACAGATTAAGAATCAAACAGCAGAGATGAAAAATGAATCTGGTAAAAGCTGAAGGGCCATTACTCAGTTCAAAAGAGCAAGTAGTGGTCTGGAGCTGGGTCGAGCTGTTGTGGATGAGAATGGAAGACCTTCATGTCAGAAATGAAGAACTCTGATGGAGGAATTAACAATGTTAGCATTTTTAAAGCTGCAAGAAGTCCTGAAATGTACTTATTTAACTGCTTAATCTAGCATCTCTGAAACTTACATCAGACTCCCCCTTTATTCATAAACTCCTACAAAATCATGTGCAACAAGTAAGTGTTCTAAGGAGTACATTAAATAAGTGATCAAAGCAAAGTTATGTCATTTAGAAGGAAAGAAGAATGGATAACTGGGGATTCAAGTTGTTTTATTCAATGGATAACAGAACAAAGTATGAGAACAATCACCTGAGCACTCCAGATGATTATGGAAAAGTTACATTTTATTCAAATTCCGCAGATAAGTTGTGCTTTAATATTTCAAAGAATAGTATTTTTTTAATGAGAGAAAAGGTATTTATCGTGTGTATTAGAAAGTGAAATGATAAAGTGAGAACTTGAAACAAGAGTGTACAGGACATGTGTTTGTCTAGGCAGAGTTTTCATAAAGGATACTGTGGAAGAGAAAAACAGGCCTGGATTTGAGGAGGCCTTTGGTTTGGTAAACTAAGTTGGTATCAGTGGAAAAGGTACAAAGAGAAGGTTTTGAGGAATAAGTACATTGGTGACTGACCAGTTATAGAATCAAGGAAATATGAAAGAGCTGTCCAAGATGAGTCCAAGACTAAGAATGGAATTAGTGGCCTCATTAATAGGATCAGAGAGATTAGGGCTGCTGGTTTTGAGAGAATGAGACACTTGGAGTTCAGGTGATGAGATAATATGGGTTATGTAGTTACAACACTTAACAAGAGTAAGATTTTAAGATGTGAATTTGGAAATTATACCCATAGAGAGTAGTTAAAACCCTTAGAATAGGTAAACATCTCTTAAGAATGAGAATTGAACAAGTAAACAGAAAAAGATGGGAAATGAGTATTTTACAGGCATTTACCAAGCATTATCACCTTAACTCATTTTAACTTTTCAGTGGCAGTTTGAATTATTATGGCCATGAAAGCAGGACCTAATCAGCTTCACAATTAAGCAATTTAGGCATTAAGAGATCAGTATTCCAACTTTGGTCTTTCTCTAACTATAGTTCCTACTCTGAGGAATGAAGAAGTAAACCTTAAGGAATACTCCACTTAAGGAACCAAAAGAGAAAAACTCATGTTAAATAGATGAGATGAATAAGCAGTAGTCTAAAAGACGTTGGGAGAACCACAGTGGTATAACTATTACAAAAGCTGAGGTTTGGGAGGGTTTTAGGGAATATTTAATCACTATTTTCAAATTCACTTAGAGGTCAAGAATACAGGTTCACATGGGGCCATGAATCTGTTTTTATGTGATCTGCTTTTTGCTTTCCTGAACTGGAGCCCGAACTCCTAGCTGCAGTGGTCTGTATTAGGCAAATAATTGGATTCAGGTTCTTTAGAGAGGAGAAAGGAGAAAAAACTGTGTAACAAAACAGGTGGGAGTGGAGCTGAGAGAAGGAAGTATCTAATGAAAAGTTAACAGCCAAGTGCACTTTTAGAGTTCTAGTAGTTTTTTGGTGTCTGATACATAGTCACATACAGGACTCATCAATGCTTTTGAAGTTAATGTTTCTCTTTAATTTAACATCATTACTCCAGTAAATTTCCCAGGAATTGAACCAGAGTCTCCTGCATTGCAGGCAGATTCTTTACCAACTGAGCTATCAGGGAAGCGCTTAACATACTTAAGCTATCCCTCAAGCAGGGTGACTGTTTTCCATTAACTCCTGTGATACGGTGCAGTAGTTCAGGTTCTGCCACTTAACTAGTTTTATGATACTGAATGTGTTAATGTAATCTGTGTTTCAGTTTTCTCATCTGTGAAATAGATGTGTAACAACTCCCGTAAGGTTTGTAAGGATTAAGTGAGTTTTTGTAGGTAAAATGCTTACAGTGGCCTCTAGTAGATAGTTAAGTACTGAATAATAATAATTGATGCTAATGTCACTTATTGGCAGTTTCAAGACCTGATTTATCTCTTTCGTACCTCTTTTACTTTTCCAGGTTTTCCTTTAGTGAGAAGGGAAGCTGTTTTCACTACTACTTGTTAGGTTGTTTTTTAAGTGAGTTGAAAGTATTAATGAGCTTAAGGTTTAAAGCATAACTGGATTTAGAAAACATCTTGCTGTCAAGAGCAGTGGGTACTGGTGTTGACTTCTCTCTGTAACATTGATCCAGTAACTATTAATGTGCAGAGTATTTCATTATGAATTTATATTACTTCCAGTGAAAACTAGTTTTGTAGTCAAACATAAACAACTGAGAAGTATGTAATTTCCCCTTCTTTGTTGAATTTAAAAGAACCCCCTTCCAAAAATGTATGAATAAATATGTTGTCATATTATTATGATATGATGGCAAACTTAGAATTATGGTAACATTATACCTTCATTGCCCAGTAGGTTTTTCCATTTTAGCGTTTATTATAATATAAGTTATAAACTATTCAGCTATGTGGTGGTGGTGGTGGTTTAGTTGCTACGTCATGTCTGACTCTTGTACCCTCATGGACAGTAGCCCACCAGGCTCCTCTGTCCATGGGATTTCCCAGGCAAGAATACTGGAGTGGGTTGCCATTTCTTTCTCCAGGGGATCTTCCTGACCCAGGAATCGAACCCAGATCTCCTGAGTTTCGGGTGGATTCTTTACCATCTGAGCCACCAGGGAAGCCCCAGTTAGCACTGTAGTATAAAGGCTGTATATGACATACTGTATAATTTTTGTCAACTCTGGAGCCAGACTGTTTGGATAGGAGTCCTGACTGACACTCGTTCTATGTCCTTGGGCAAGTAATTTAACCTCTTCTGTGCCTCAGTTCCCTCGTCTACAAAAAGCAGGTAATAATAGTATCTACTTCGTAGGGTTATTGTGAGGATTCAATGAGTAAAATACTTGAACAGTTCAGATCCTAATTGCTCAGTCTGTTACCATGTTAGTTAGTATGTGTGTAATTTATCTCTTGTCTCCTTACAAGGCAGAAACAGTATTTGTCCTCTTTATTATTATATCCTCAATCTTTAATATAATGCCTGGTATGTAGTAGATGTTCAGTACACATTTGTTGATCAGTAAATGCCTAGGGCCTCAATAATAGTCTTAGCTTGAATACTTTCAGCCAAGCAGACCAAAGCAAATAACTCATGTAATGTTAAGAGCCTTTGTTCACTGAGGGGTTTTTTTGTTTTTGTTTTTTTAGATGAAATCTTGAAAAGTCACCATTTCATTTATTGATCATACTTGTGCCAGTAAGCATTTTAAAACTGAGGCTGGAAGTAGGTGTAACAAATGAGTGAGGCTCCTTCTCTCCTTCCTGATTCTTAGGATTCTCTATAGGCTTTGTAATGCCTAGAAAAGGAAGAAATAGCTTTCTTCATGCCAATTTTGACCCAGTTTGAAAACATCTTGCTGAAAAGTTGCTCTGATGTGTGAAGTCAGGTTACCTAGGCCTGAGGTTGGAGACATGCTGTAGGTATGGCAAAGTTTCTCATTTTTAAGTACCATAAAAGGTCAGATATAACTTGGCAAAACTGAGGTTGAAATCTGCTCTTATTTTGTTATGCTCCCCATTAGGTTTTCTCTATTGTGTTGTGGAATCTTCTTCATTGTACCGTTGTACAGGGTGCAAAGTGTTTGCTACTCACACCCATTCTGAGGATAAATCATTCCTTTAATGAGCAGTTTCTATATCCATGTCAAAATCTAATCTACTCAGCATAGATTATTTTAAATGATATTTCTTTTGTGTAGGCAGTGTAATGTGGAACCATGGGCTGCCTCTTCTATGTTGAATTTAACTTTAATTCATATTTCCTAGATTATGCCTTGGGTTTTGAAAAGTCATGTTTTTGTCCAACATCTATCTGTCTGAAATGGCTTTGCTTTATGTTTCTAGTATTGCTTTTGATCCTTCACTGCTCAAATACTTTATTGTTAAGAATATAGCTAGTAGAATGTCACAAAATAGTGTAGTTTTAGAGAGTGAAATATGACAAAGTATAAGCAACTCACTCTATGGAAATGTATTCATGTTTTAATTTCCCACTCTATCACTGTCCTTTTTTATACTCTTGTGTTTTATTTTTCAAATCTCAGTCTTGATCATCAGTGCCTTACAGGCTTGGTAATATCTGAAGTTGTTCAGTTAGACTTCTGAGTCCAGTCTTATGTTCTCATCTGCATTCTGCATATCATTTGCCCAGGGCAGGGTAGATTACCTCTACCAGTTACAAGAGGTGGCTCCTTAACTGACCTTCACCTAAACACTTGTAGGGTTAATGTTCTCCATTCCCTTTTTTGACACCTATTAACTGTTGCCAGGGCAAGGTGGATTTTATAGGCCAGTAGGCTACCTTCTGATATACCTACATACTTATGTTATCCCTGAAGTGGCATGTGCTTATTGAAAGTGAAAGTCATTCAGTCATGTCCAACTCTTTGCAACCCCATGGACTATGCAGTCCATGGAATTCTCTAGGCCAGAATACTAGGGTGGGTAGCCTTTCCTTTCTCCAGGGGATCTTCCCAACCCAGGAATCAAACCCAGGTCTCCCTCACTGCAGGTGGATTTTTTACCAGCTGATTCACAAGGGAAGCCCAAGAATACTGAAGTGGGTAACCTGTCCCTTCTCCAGTGGATCTTCGTAATCCAGGAATTAAACCGGGCTTTCCTGCATTGCAGGTGGATTCTTTACCAAATGAGCTATCAGGAAGCGCTTACTGAGAGGCAGTTAAATTCATGGCCATTGTATGTCCTATTAGGAACACATGATTAAATTCTATACATTAACTAATAAAATACAAATGTAAGAAGGAAAGCATTTATAAAGTTATCGTTCCTACTAAATTATGTTAAAAGCTTGGGGAAACATCAATTAAAATGTCAGTAAAGGTACTTTAAAAAAAAAACAAGACAAGTGCTGTAATGAACTAGTGCAAAAACACTATGGGGGGTGGATAAGATTGTTGGTATTTAAGGGTAAAAAATTATAGTGAGTAGTAACAGAGAGAGCTAACGTAGAGTATAATGAATACAGATAATAATACTGTACTATAACCCTAGTGGCTTAGACAGTAAAGAATGCAATGCAGGAGACTTGAGTTTGATCACTGGGTTCGAAAGATCCCCTGGAGAAGGAAATGGCAACCTACTCCAGTATTCTAGCCTGGGAAATCCCATGAGCCAGAGGAGCCTGGCAGGCTGTAGTCCATGGAGTTGCAAAAGAGCCCAACACAACTTAGTGACTAAACAACAACTGTACAAGTTTGGTGTATGGCACAATGATTTGACTTACATACATGATGAAATGACGATCACAATAAGTTTAGTAAACATCTGTCATCTCAGATACAAAATTAAAGAAATAGAAGCAAAATTTTTTCCTTGTGATGAAAACTCAAGATTTACTCTCTTAACTTTCGTATCTAACAGTGTTAATTATATTCATCATGTTGCACATTATATCTCTAGTACTTACTTATCTTATAACTGGTAGTTTGTACCTTTTGACTACCTTCATCCAATTCCCCCTCCCACCACCCCCTTCCTGCCTCTGGTAACCACAAATAGAGATCAGTAAACTTTTTTAAAGGAACAGATAGTAAGTAATTTAGGCTTTGCTGGCTAATAGTCAACATCAAAGGTGTTATGTAGGTACATAACCATTTAAAATGTAACAATTTGATATGGTAAAATCCATTCTTAACTTGTTATTCATTCACTAAGTTGTGTCCCGCTGTTTGTGACCCCATGAACTGTAGCATGCCAGGCTTTCCTGTCCTTCACTATCTCCCAGAGTTTGCTCAAACTGGTGTCCATTGAATCAGTGATGCTATCCAACAATCTCATCCTCTGTCACCCCCTTCTCCTTTTGCCTCCCATCTTTCCCAGCATCAAGGTCTTTTCCAGTAAGTTGGCTCTTTGCATCAGGTGGGGAGCTTCAGCCTCAGTCCTTCCAATGAATATTCAGGGTTGATTTTCTTTAGGATGGACTGGTTTGATCTCCTTGCTGTCCAAGGGACTCTCAAGAGTCTTCTCCAACACCACAGTTCAAAAGCATCAATTCTTTGGTGCTCAGCTTTCTTTATAGTCCAACTCTCATATCCTTACATGACTACTGGAAAAACATAGCTTTGACTATACCAACCTTTGTTGGCAAAGCGATGTCTCTGCTTTTTAATACGCTGTCTAGGTTGTCATAGGTTTCCTTCCAAGGAGCAAGTGTGTTTTAATTTCATGGCTACAGTCACTGTCCACAGTGATTTTAGAACCCCAAAAATAAAATGTCACTGCTTCCACTTTTTTCCCTTCTATTTGCCATGAAATGATAGGGCCAGATACCATGATCTTAGTTTTCTGAATGTTGAGTTTTAAGCCACCTCTTTCACTATCCTCTTTCACCTTCATCAAGAGGCTCTTTAGTTCCTCTTCACTTTGCCATTAGAGTGGTATCTTCTGTATATCTGAGATTGTTGATATTTCTCCCAGTAATCTTGTTTCCAGCTTGTGATTCATCCAGTATGGCATTTTGCATGATGTACTCTGCATAGAAGTTAAATAAGCAGAGTGACAATATACAGCCTCCTTTCCCAATTTTGAACCAGTATATTGTTCCATGTCTGGTTCTAACTGTTGGTTCTTGACCTGCATACAGGCTTCTCAGAAGACAGGTAAGGTGGTCCGGTATTCCATTTCTTGAAGAATTTTCAACAATTTGTCGTGATCCACATAGTCAAAATCCTTGTTCATGGGGTTCTTGAGGCAAAAATATTGGAGTGGTTTGCCATTCCCTCCACCAGTGGACTACATTTTATTAGAACTGTCCATTTTGACCCATCCATCTTGGATGGCCTTGCACAGCGTGGTTCATAACTTCACTGGCTTATGCAAGCCCTTCTCCATGATAGGGCTGTGATTCATCACGAGAATTCTTAGCTTACAGGTCATAAAAATACAGCCAGGTGGCCAGATTTGGCCCTCAAGCCATAGTCTGTCAATCTTTGACTTATGATATAGAGAGGATACTTAGGTATTTACTCTTCATATTTTGAGATGGTATAAGTCAATGATATTATAGATTAATTATGCATTTCCACATAGTATAGTTGATACTGTAAATTTGGTGATTTTTTCCAGAATATTTTTTAAAAATACAAACATTCCTTCTTTACATAATTAACAAGCATTCCAAATTGTAGAGTTTAATTTCATAACACTTTGCATTAATAGGGAATAAAAAAGATGGGTTCTTAGAGGCCCTTTAAAATAATTTTCATATACTGTCTATAGTACTGAAAGAATTATAGACAGATATGAAAATTTACATCAGTTCATGAATAAGAAACCCTTAAGAAATTTACAAGTGAGAGAATGGGGGAGAAAAGAAAATGCATGATAATATGAAGAGAAATTAGTTGTGTTTTACGAATATGTAGAAAAATTCAGCAAAGTTTGAAATTCATAAACTCTTTAGAATTTCATAGCCTAAGGTATGCATATGCTATGTATCTTACTGCATAGGAAGAAAGAGAGTTATTGGGGACTATTTCTTGTAATATTTTGGAAAGATTACCCAGTATTGACTTATTTACTGAAGCAGAACAGGATAGGGACAAAATATGCACAAATAGGAGGCTGGGGCTAATCTTAACCATAAGTCATGAAACGATATCTCATTACTTGAGAAGAGTGTGGTATTAGAAGATCTCTCTCTCTGCCCATTCTGTCTTCCAGTTGATCTAATACATCCTGATGATTTTAAAACATCATCCATGTATTCCTATCAAGAACTCAGAAATGTCTTATTATTAATAAATCCAGCTGTTTTACTGACAACTCTGTATAGAGTGTGTCAAGGACTTGGTATTGAGGAAGAAAAAGCAGATTTTGATGCCTGTCATAATGTCTTGCATACCAAAATTACCCAAAAAATCTTAGTGGTCTCAGAATTCTTAGATGGGAGGAACATTGGTTCCCTAGTAGTTTTATGTGTGTATTCTTATTTTAATGAAGGTATAAATATACATGCTTTTCTAAAAAATCAGTTTGTACAGAAGAGTTTGAAATGAAAAGCTACAATCCCCAGATTCATCTTTATTCTCCTCTGGGGGACAGTTGCTTAAAATTTTGCTATATATTCATATCTCTAAATTATTATGCTTCTGCTGAAGTTCCTCGATTGAACAGGTTAAATATGTCTCATGAAACAGTAAGCTTATTTGCAGTGTCCCCTATTTTCCTCCCATTGTAACTGTTTTTTGTTTTCTTGATTATAGCTATAAATACTATTTCTTCTTCTATCAAGTATAAACAGTATTACTGATTTCTGCTTTATAAGAAGATGACATTGGCACCCCTGCACACATAGTTTCTGATGAGAAGTTAAACATCACTCAAATTGTTGGCTCACGTATGTTTATGTTGTTTTTCTCTGGATACTTTTTAAGATTCAGATCTGCTTTTCTTTGGTTTTCAGCAGCTTGACTGTGACAAGCCTAATGTTCTGTTTCTATTTATCTTGCTTGGGGTTTCTGGGCTTCTTGATATAATATTTAGCTATCATTTCTTCAGATATTTTTCTGCCCCATTTTCACTTCTTCTGAGACTCTAATTATATGTATATTTGACTGTTGTATATCATCTTACATGACTTAAGGTTTTTTTAGGTGGTTTTTTTTTCCTTTTAAGTTTGTTCTCTGTAGTTCTCAGATTTGATAATTTCCATTTATATATCTTTGAGTTCACTGACTTATCTATCATTTTAAACTATCTGCAATGTACTATATATTATATTTCTATGTGTGTACTACATATATGATATATATATATCTATACACAGTCATTAATTATCATGTTTATAGATTTTTTATGGTAAGCACACTGTAGGATATACAGAAATGAAAATATAATGTTGTACATATGAAACTAACCATAACCCAGTGGTATCCCAATTAAAAAATTGTCTTGTTTAAACACTTAGATATATTATTAAACCCATTCAGTGATGTTTTTATTTCAGCTATTGTGTTTTTTGTTCTAGAATTTCTATTTAGTTCTCTTTTTATAGTTTCCACTTCTCTCCTAAGATTTCCTCCATTTTTTAAATTAAGAGAATATATTTCTTTACCATGCTGAAAATACAATAGCTGCTTTAAATTTCTCATCTACTAATTACAGTATCTGGAGTGTTTTAGGGTTAGTCTCCATCTTTTCTTTGATAATTAGTCATATTTTCTTGGTTCTTCTGTATTGATTAATTAAAAAAAGAAACAATTTTGTATTGTATTGTGGACATTTGATTTAGTGGATATTCTGGATTTTGTTATATTCCTTCACAGAGCATTAATATCTTTCTTTCAGCAGGCAATTAACTTGGTTTGACTCAGTGAAAACTTTTGTCTGTTGGGCATCGGTTCATTCAGTTGTTTTAATGTTCGCCAATCTGTTCCATGTGCGCATGGTTTAGGAATCAGCCAGAGATTTGAATGAAGTTTATGCACAGAATCTGGGCTACCTTCTGTAGCTCTCTCTGTTTCCTGGAAATCCTCCTCCCCTCACTTCTCAGAGACTGTTGTTGCTGCAACCTCTGTCTTTTGATACTTCAGACTAGAAAAGCTGTAGGTTTTCTATTGGAGTTTCAATGATCCCATCCGGTGGTAACTGTGGGCTGCTTTTAAACCTAAAGCGGAAAGTCAGAAAAAAGAGAGAGAGAGAGAAACTAATTCCAGTCTGTTTCCTCAGGGTATATACCCAGCAGTGGGATTGCTGGGTCATATGGTCGTTTAATTTCTAGTTTTTTAAGGAATTGCCATACTGTTCTCCGCAGTGGTTGTATCAGTTTGCGTTCCCACCAACAGTTCCCTTTTCTCTGCACCCTCTCCAGCATTAATGTTTGTAGACTTTTTGATGATGGCCATTCTGACCGGTGTGAGATGATGCCTCGTTGTAGTTTTGATTTGCATTTCTCTATAAAAGAGCAATGTTGAGCATCTTTTCATGTGTTTATTAGCCATCTGTATATATTCTTTGGAGAAATGTCTATTTAGGTCTTCTACCAACTTTTTGATTGGGTTGTTGGTTTTTTTGGTATTGAGCAGCTTTCTTGCAATTGTCAGCTCTCCTCCAGAATCTATTGTTTTCAATCCAGGGGCCTTGAAGGTGGTTGCTTTTTGTGCTTTATCCAAGTTTATTATAGTTACTGTCTGTGTGAGGGTCCATCGGATAGAGGATCTTACTTGGCTTTACAGAAACAGAACCTCCTTAAATGGGATTTTGAAATTTTTATCTTTGATTAATACTGACCTTTTCTCAGGTTACTTATTACTAACCATAGAAATATTTATGTGTTAGGGAGCTGACATGTAGTTTTTTAATACCAAATTTTATAGAAACTCTGATTTTTATGTTCTTTTCCTTACCACTTATGGTTACATACTTACATATTTTCTCTTCTCCATACATCTAGTGAGATATATTATTAAAGTGACAGAAATCATAAGAAAAAATGTATAAATGTTTTAATTTCAGATTACTTTTTGGCTTCTGTTCCTCTTTACTGTATTACATAATACTGCTTCTTACTAACAAACAACCAAGAAGAGTAAAAGAAACAGTATTTCATGCTTTTGTTTATTTAGAGAAACCAGAAAAAAAAAATCTCTGCTGCTGCTTCTGAATCAAAGCCTTGCCTGGTAGAGCAGTAGTTCTGTTCTTCCAGCAAGGAGATCCAACCAGTCCATCCTAAAGGAAATCAGTCCTGAATATTCATTGGAAGGACTGTTGTTGAACCTGAAACTCCAATAATTTGGCCACCTGATGTGAAGAGCTGACTCACTGGAAAAGACCCTGATGCTGGGTAAGATTGAAGGCAGGAGAAGAAGGACACAACAGAGGATGAGATGGTTGGATGGCATCGCTGACTCGATGGACATGAGTTTGAGTAAGCTCCGGGAATGGTGATGGACAGGGAGGCCTGGCGTGCTGTGATTCATGAGGTTGCAAAGAGTCAGACACGACTGAGTGACTGAACTGAACTGAATTGAATTTGCATTAGAGGCTGCAACTCATCTTTCCATACCCCGTTCATCTCAGGAGTTAATCATCTTATTTTCCTCTCTGGTCCTTCCTAGTCACGTGATCCCAAGGTTTCAGAGTGTTGTGAAGCAACTTGCATTGTTGCAAAGACTGGAAATTGCTGACAGATAATCTAAGATAGAGAAAGATGGTGATTCTTTACCCCCAGTTAGTGGATAGTGAAGTATTCTGTGTTGTGAGTTCTTTATTATAAAATCAATAGCAACTGTACACTCCAAAATCAAGCCAGAAGGTTATTGGTTCTCCACACTTAAGCTTTGAAAATGTTTCAGGAGTCTTTTTTGTCCATGGGACAAAGACTCAATTTGTTGTTTTCTGTCCTTGTAGAATTTTATCATAGTCCAGCCCGGTGTTTCCTTTTATGGCAGATTACAGCAGTTATCTGCCTTCCCCATTGACTACCTAGGACCTTCTTCAGCATACTTTCCTGAAGTTTCATAAAAGAAAAAAAAAACTGATTTTAGTTTCCTTTCTTTAACTGTTAGTTTTTTGAGTTTTTTAGTTTTTATTGGAGATAATTGCTTTACAGTGTTGTGTTGGTTTCTGCCATACAACAATGCGGATCAGCCACAAGTATATGTGTACCCTCCCTTTTGAACCTCCCTCCCACCCCCATCCCTTCGCATGTCTCTAGATCATCACAGAGCACTGGGTTGAAGTTCCTGTGTTATATAGCAACTTCCCAGTAGCTATCTCTTTTACACATGGTGTTGTATATGCCTCAGTGCTACTCTCTCAATTTGTCCCACCCTCTCCTTCCCCCACTTTGTCCACAAATCTGTTCTCTATGTCTGCATCTCTGTTCCTGTCCTGCAGATAGGTTCATCAGTACATTTTTTTAGATTCCATGTATATGCGTTAGTATACAATATTTGCTTTTTTCTTTCTGACTTACTTCATTGTGCTTAATAGCCTCTAGGCTCATCTACCTAACTAGAATGGACTCAAATGCATTCCTTTTTATGGCTGAGTAATATTCCATTGTATGTATGTACCAAACTTCTTTATCCATTCATATGTCCATGGACAACTAAGTCGCTTCCTTGTCCTGGCTGTTATAAATAGTGCTGCAGTGAACATTGGGATCCATGTGTCATTTTGAATTATGGGTTTCTAAGGATATATGCCTAGTAGTGGGATTGCTGGGTCATATGGTAGGTCCTTTCAGAGAAGTCAATTTAGAATTGTCAGAAATTGATGGCTGACCATTATTTACATGATTACTATTCAAATCTATTTCTCTCCATTTCCTAAGTGTATGTGAAACAATTTTTTCCAAGGAATTTTATGTTGTTGCACCTTGTCAGTGTATTTTCAGCCACTACTGGTAGTTGATGCAAGATGAAAAACAGCAGTGTAATGGCATTATGCATCATTCTCAAAATACTGTTCTGAGATGATTATTCTGCAGTCCCTGCCTTAAAAGAGTCATAATAAGGTTTCACAATTCAGACACAAATAATAGAGGGATGGAATTTGTACTTCAAATTTATAATTTCTGGATCCAATAATTTAACACACTTTTAAATTATACTTTGTAAAATGTTGAAAAGGAACTAACCACTAGCTTTCTGATATTCTAAATACCACTTTTTCAACAAACTGTGCCTTTCCCCATCATACAGGTAAGAGGACCTATACTAGTACTCTTGTTATAATTCATATTCCAGTAAAGAAAGGAACTTCACCCATTAAAAAGCTTATGTTTTTTGGGGGTGCAGAACAACTGCACCAGAAGACAGAACTGAGGCAAGAAGCATGAGTAAATTAATTCTTGTACTTGGACATCATAAACCATCCCCTCTGGATACCAAATTTTGATCAGCCTCTTAAAATTTACTTTGTGTATCTCCATGTTCCTCCATTACTTGTCACATCATCATCATCACAGATACTAATAACAGTGACAACATCCAGTATTGAGCACAGTTCTGTATGTAAACCACTGTGCTAATTGCTTTGCAGAGAAGAGTTCATTTAAATCTTTACAGTAATCATGAGGGTAAGTGGCATACTATTAATGTTACTATGATTTTGTAGGCCACTTAGTTCAGAGATGTACAGAGCCTCTGCTGTGGCATTATGGTTGATCTGTGAGTCCAAGATCCACATTTTAGTTTCTGTTCCAGGGATAGCTCTGTCTGTGGCCTTGAGCAGCACATTTTGTTTCAGCTGCCTATTTCCAAAGAATAATAAGTATTAATGTCTTCTTCTATCTGTACTTTATTCTTTAAATTTAATCTGTATAACAATTCTAAGAGAGAGATTATGGATCACATTTTAAAGACGCAGAATCCAGGCTTGGAAAAGTTAAATAATGTGTTGAACCATATAACATAGGCCCTGTAACATAAGTCCTGCTTTAAAGCTCTTTCTTTTAATCAATGTGTTCTTTTTTTTTTAATCCTGCTTCTTTCTTCCTACTTTATCATAGGTGTATGATGAGAGAATATGGATTATACAGATGTAATACTTCTATCATAAAGGTGCTAGAAAAGATACATGTCTCCTCTAATTTGGGAGACATGGCGTCTAATTTTTAGATCTAATTTTCAGAACATTTACAAGTACATCTAACCTTTTGCCTTCCAGTCTTATCACATCTGTTCTGTATTATTGCATAAATTACATATATAAATACATATATAAATGCTGTATTTTCAAGTTACATATGTAAAATTTGTTTGAAACATTTTTTATTTGAGGAGGTATACCTTTAGGATAGGAAAATAGGAAAGGCCATATACTCTGAAACTTTAATAGAGGTAGGATTCTGATAATTTTTAGTTGCATTATTTTCGCTGCTTGTAGTTTCATATTTTCCTATGACAAAACATGTTTGTGTAATACTCTAAATTTTAATGTTGTTATATAATCTAGGTACTTTAAAACCCAGAAGTTGGCCTGACAAATATATAGAATTGCTTATATATCACTAATTATACATAAGCCAACATACTGAAAATTTTTTAATTTGGAACTACTTTTCATATTATTAAAAACCTAGCCCTTCTTCAAATGCATGGAAATGAAACCTAATATCATTAAACTAATTTGCATTTGAATATTGTGTTAGAATATTTAAAAGGCTTTTCTGAATTCTTGATTATTTGCATATGCAAAGATATTAAAATGGGCATTTGACAGCTACACTCCATTATTTTATCTAAACACACTGTTTTGCCATTCACTACTGTAAAGAGATGGCATTTACAGAGTGAGTTGTAGGCTGTAATAGTTTGCCTTTTTCTTTGTAATAATACTGTGTATGATAAACAAGGGATTCCCTGGTAGCTCAGCTGGTAAAGAATCCGCCTGCAATGTAGGAGATAAACAAAGGTTTAAATCTCAATTTCTTATTGAAATGAGAATTTCTACTTAATATTATTAAAAATTCCATTGAAGTAATGTCTTATGGGAATGTCCTAAAAGTCATTGCCTTCATATTTGAAGTAACTGTTCCTTTGGTGCACCATGTTGTCTCCATATTTATTGCTTGTATAGTCTATCTAAGTATCAGTTTGTCTAGTATATCTCTTTATGTAGCATAGCATAATTGCATGAAAATAGAACTTATGTGGGAGTTACCTTGGATACAGCTTAGAATCACCGGTTTTCATCACTAGATGGATGATGAACATAAAACAGATCATTTATACCTGCAAAAATATGGAGATAAGCATAGTTAATTCATTTAACAAATAATAGTACTTGCTCTGTGCCCTGCACTATTACAAGCATCACTAAGGCTACAGCAGTTATAAGCAGACAAAAGTTCTGCCTTTTGTCAGCCACATTATGAATACTAAACATCTGGAAAATGCAAATGAAAATACCATAAGAGACTTCTTCCCATCATGCTGGATTAACCAGTACCAGACTTGCCCTCCCACTACAAACAACTTTTTTCAGATATTGGACAGTTGACAGCATGGTAATGTGGTGGAGGAAGAAACTAGGTGAATCCTGGCTTTTTGCCTAAAGGTATTCTCCTGATGATGAAACTCAAGCAGAGAATGGCAGTCTTGCTGAACTGAGGAAACAGAGATCAGAAATTGGGATTGGTTAGATGTAAACTATTAAATACAGAATGGATAAACAACAAGGCCCTACTGTATAGCACAGGAAATTATCCAATCTCCTGGGATAAACCACAGTGGAGAAGAGTATTTTTAAAAAAGAATGTATATAACTGAGTTACTTTGCTGTGCAGCAGAGGTTGGCACAACATTGCAAATCAACTGTACTTCAATTTAAAGAACAAAAAAAGTGGGAGTTTACAGAGTACTGAAGAATGGGGAGCTTAACAGAAACAGAACTACGAAATTCTGCATAGGGGGCCTTTTGAGTCTTTAATGTAATACTGAATTGCACATAGGTGGCTGAGACTCCAGGAGGCTGAAGAAAGAATAAATCCCAAACTGTTCTTAGGGTTCTCCCAGAAATGGGAGGTTTTTTCATTCTGACCGAGCAAACTATAGAGTTCTCATGAAAAACCTGGAGCATTCAGTAGCAATTGAAGAAAGGACTTACTTTGGCAGTAGTACTAAACATCTTCAGAGTAGAGGGTTACTCCAGACCTGCCTAAACAAAGGCTTTAAAATAAGGCTCAAGAAGATCAGACTGATCAGCCAGGGACTGATATGCCTTGGAGGGTCAGAAAACAGCTGCTTAGCCTTCCTGGTGAAAGTCAAGAATAAAGAGGATGTTGACTTCCTTTGTTAATGCATCCTTCAGATATCCCTGAATGTGGAAGAACTTGGACACAGCCAAAGTATCCTTTCTAGTGTTTTTCTTTTAACTCAACTATGTTCTCAGCATATTTTGTTGGATATTATTTATGGAAAGTAAAGCTGGAAATTAAATAATTATGGTCTAATTATAATGATGATTTATACAGTGTTTGTTTTCTGGAAGTCTCAGTCTCTCAGTGAGGTGATTTAGAGTGTGATTAACTTTTATATTATCCATGAGTGCTTTTTAAAACTCACATTTTAAGACATTTCTTTTATTAAAGCTATTATTTATAATTCCTTCTTTGCTTTGATTTTCTACTGTATATATTCTTCACTAGCAAATAGTTAACCAGATACCATGGGTACTGCAGTATTCTAGGCACTATAGTCTAAAGAATTGTGCATGAATGAAAAGAATTGTGTATATTTAGGCTGCTCCTAATTCTTAATGATGTATGTGCAGCCAATTTAAAAAAAAAGGGAAGGGGGCTAACTTTATATAGAATGTTGCTGCTTTGTTCATTAGTTCTGCATCTAATTTGTATGAGGTCTTCCCAGGTGGCTCAGTGGTGAAAAATTGGCTGCCAGTGCAGGAGACACAGGAGATGTGGGTTCAATCCCCAGGACAGGGAAGATCCCTTGGAGAAGGGAATGGCAACCCACTCCAGTATCTTGCCTGAAAAATTCCATGGACAGGGGAGCATTGTGGGGTCGCAGAGAATTGGACACAACTGAGCATGCACGCATTTAACTTGTACGAATTTCAAAGCTATTTTGTAGAATATGGCAAAACCTATTCCTCTTTCCTCCTGAGCACATAGTAAACTATATATCTCAGCCTTCTTTGCAGATAAATGTGCCATGTGACTGAATTTTGACTAACATGAGTGGAAATAATATATACCAATTCCAGACTGGGCTATAAAAGCTTTACACATGCAGTTGTTTTCATCTTGTAACTTCTGAACTTCTTCAGAAGAATTGAAAGATAATGGAGAGGGAATAACATTGTAGCTATTCCATTAGGCAGAATAGGCTAGACAATTCTGTCATAACAAAAAAACCTTAAAAATCTCGGTGGCTTAATACAGCAAAGGTCTATTTCTAGTTTAACCAGCAAGCCTGGGCAGCTCTCTAAGACAACTGTCATTTATGCAGTAACACAGAAACCCAGGCTGCTTCAGTCTTGCATCTCTACCATCTCAACATGATACCTCTTTATGACTTTTGTGCCAGAGGAAGAAACAGACTGAAAAATCATACAGGGACTGTGTCACCTCTGCTCTTATTTAATAAGCCGGAACTAGGCATGTAGTCATCAGAAGCTGACAACGGTAGTCACACCTGTGCCTAGAAAGGAATGATGGCTGCAGGGTGCTGGTAGGCACCAGTAAAGTCTACTGTACTATGTAATTCAGTTTACTGCCACTTTTATAGATTATGTAAAATCATCTCTTCCTAAAATGAGTGCTGCCTTTTGAAGGACTGTATTCAAGTGTGAATGAAACAGTACAGTATTCTGAATCAAAAGTCTGTAATCTACCACTTGAATAATGTGATCTTGGGCAAGAGATCTTTTTTTTTTTTTTAATAGATCTTTTGAGGCTGTTTTCCCACTTGTTCTTCATGGAAAATTATGAAGGTTTAATGAGTTAGGTATGGGCTTCCCTGATGGCTCAGACAGTGAAGAATCTGCCTACAATGCAGGAGACCTGGGTTCAATCCCTGGGATGGTTAGATCTCCTGGAAAAGGCAAAGGCTACTTATTCCTATATTCTTGCCTGGAGAATTCCATGGACAGAGGAGCCTGGCAGGCTACAGTCTATGGGGTCTCAAAAGAGTTGGACACGACTGAATGAGTAACACCTTCACTTTTCAATGAGTTAGGTAAAAATATAAATAAAGATGTAAAATAAACTGTTATACACATGTTAGCTGTTGTGTTATTGGTTATTGTATAGCTTTTCGAGAGTGAGCTATTTGTTTTTAGAGCTGTGTACACAGTGTTATAATTAGTCTCCAGCAAGAAGTTAATTTCACTAACAAAAGAGGCTCTGCAAGTCTCAGACAAAATTACACTTCTCACTGATCTTTCTAAAACAAAGTTTAAGCATATTTTTCTACTGTTAGAATGCTCTTTCTACGAAATCATTTTTACTCTTTTTTTATTTTTACTCTTAATTTTGCTTTGCTATACCAAATAAGGTCAGAGCAATATTATATTTTTTATAAAGCTTTGTAAGAAAATGATTATCAATAGATATAATATTGGAAAAAGCTTAGTTTTTAAACTTTTTTTATTTAATAAAACCTAAAATGCGATCATATCAACTAATTTTTAAAACAAGGCAAAATGTGATGTTATTTATTTAAGTGCTTAAACTAAATATGAATAAGCTAAATTCATAAATCAAATAAATATCACTACAGATTTCTTGTAGACTGTTGATACAAATCTAGCCACAGGTACCTTAACTAACCTTTTTTAGGTCTCTTGCTCTTGTCCCAACCTCTTTCCTAATTTTCTGATTGAGTTTGTACAAGAGTACTATTAACTTCTGCTTTTTTAAAGTATTTGATAGAATTCACCAGTGTTGTCAAGTAGAATTGGGCTTTTCTTTATAGGAAGATGTTTAATTATTAATTCAGTTTCCTTGCATGTAACAGTCTATTCAGATTTCCCATTTCTTAATGAATCAGTTTTGATCATTTGTGTCAGGAATTGTCTATTTCATCTAAATTGTCTGATTTCTTGACATAAAGTTGTTCATAACATTCTCTTATAATCTTTTTCATTTCCGTAGAGTTGATAGTGATGTCCTGTCTTTCATTCATAAGTTTTGGTAATTTATGTCTTTGCTGTTTTTCTTAGTCAGTCTGGTTTAGAATTTTTCAATTTTTTAGGTATATAGTCTTTTACTTTTGTAAAATATGAAAGTTCTATGTATCTTTAAAATATAATGCATCCGTTTTGTTTGCTTTTTGTTTGTTTATTGAAGTATAGTTGCTGTTGTTGTTTTTCAGTCTTTCAATCGTGTCCGACTCTTTGCAACCCAATGGACTGCAGCACGCCAGGCTTCCCTGTCCTTCACCATCTCCTAGAGCTTGCTCAAACTCATGTCCATTGAGTCAGTGAAACCATCCAACCATCTTGTACTCTCTTGTCCCCTTCTCCTCCTGCCCTCAATCTTTCCCAGCATCATAGTCTTATCTAATGAATTGGCTCTTCACATCAGGTGGCCAAAGTATTGGAGCTTCAGTGTCAGTCCTTCCAATGAATATTCAGGATTGATTTTCTTTAGGATGGACTGGTTTGATCTCCTTGTAGTCTAAGGGACTCTCAAGAGTCTTCTCCAACACCACAGTTCAAAAGCATCAATTCTTTGGTGCTTGGCCTTCTTTATAGTCCAACTCTCACATCAGTACATGACTAATGGAAAAAATCATAGCTTTGACTATACGGACCTTTGTTGGCGAAGTTTTTCTGCTTTTTAATACGCTGTCTAGGTTTGTCATAGCTTTTCTTCCAAGGAGCAAGTGTCTTTTAATTTCATGGCTGCAGTCATCATCTTTAGTGATTTTGGAGCCCAAGAAAATAACATCTGTCACTGTTTCCATTGTTTCCCCATCTATTTGCCATGAGATGATGGGACCTAATGCCATGATCTTAGTTTTTTGAATGTTGAGTTTTAAGCCAACTTTTTCACTCTCCTCTTTCACCTTCATCAAGAAGCTCTTTAGTTCCTCTTCACTTTCTGTCATAAGGGTTGTGTCATAGTTGCTGTACAGTATTATATAAGTTACAGGTGTATAATATTATATAAGTTACAGGTATACAATAAAGTAATTCACAATTTTTAAAGGTTATGTACTCCATTTATAGTTATTGTCAAGTAATGGCTGTGTTCTCTCTGTTGTACAATATATCCTTGTAGCTAATTTTATATCTTATTATGGGTTGACCAAAAGGTTCATTTGGATTTTTCCATAAGATGGTACAAAAACCCCGAAACTTTGGCCAACCTAATAGTCTCTGCTTGTTAGTCCTCTGCCCCTATTTGTCCTCTCCTCTCTTCACTGTGTCTGGGCTTCCCTGGTGGCTCAGATGGTGAACGATGTGCCTGCAGTGCGGGAAATCCAGATTGGATCCCTGGGTCAGGAAGATGCCGTAGAGAAGGGAATGGGCCCTCCTCTTTTTCCTCTCTATGGGTAACCACTAGTTTTTTCTCATATCTGTGAGTCTGCTTCTTTTTTGTTATATTCACTGGCTTCTTATATGTTTTAGATTTCACACATACAGTGTTTGTCTTTCTTTTTCTGACTTAGCATTATTGCCCTTCAAGTCTGTCCATCTTGCTACTAGTGGCAGAATAGTATTATGGCTGAGTAGTATTCTGGTGTGTATAGCGTGTGTGTGTATGTGTTTGGTATACCACATCTTCTTTATCCATTCATCTGTTGATGGATGCTTAGGTTGCATCCATATCTTGGCAATTGTAAATAACACTTCTAGGAACATTGGTATGCATGTATCTTTTTTTTTTTTTTTGCATGTATCTTTTAGAATTAGTTGTTGTGGTTTTTTTTTTTTTTTAATATATACCTGGGAGTGGAGTTGCTAGGTCATATGGTAGTTCTCTTTTTAGTTTTTTGAGAAACCTCCATCCTGTTTTTGACAGTGACTGCATTGATTTACATTCCTATGAACAGTGTACAAGGGTTCCGTTTTCTCCACATCCTCACCAACATTTGTTACTGTGTTCTTTTTGATAGCCATTCTAACGTGTGTGAGGTGATATCTCATTGTGGTTTTGATTTGCACTTCCCAGATGATTAGCAGTGTTGAGCATCTTTTTATAGGCCTATTGGCCATTTGTATTTCCTCTTTGGAAAAAGTCTATTCAGTTCTCCTGCCCATTTTTAAAGATTTTTCATTTTGTTCATCTTTTCAAGGAATCCTTAATTCATTACTGTCCTCAGGTTTTTTATTTACTATTTAATGCTTCTGCTCTGAAAAAACATTTAGCCCTAATATCACATCCTCTAAATTTTGGTCAGTAGACAGCTTTATGAATGTATTCATGATATCCTCTGACTTTGAAGTTATTACTTGCAAATAAATACTACTAATATACTATCTAATGTCTAGGTTGGTCATAACTTTTCTCTCAAGGAGCAAGCATCTTTAATTTCATTGCTGCAGTCACCATCTGCAGTGATTTTAGAGCCCCAGAAAATAAAGTCTGTCACTGTTTCCATTGTTTCCCCCATCTATTTGCCATGAAGTGATGGGACCAGATGCCATAATCTTAGTTTTCTGAATGTTGAGTTTTAAGCCAACTTTTTCACTCTCCTCTTTCACTTTCATCAAGAGGCTCTTTAGTTCTTCTTTGCTTTCTGCCATAAGTGTGGTTCATCTGCATATCTGAGATTGTTGACGTTTGCTCCTTGGAAGAAAAGTTATGACCGACCCAGACAGCATATTAAATAGCAGAGACATTATTTTGCCAACAAAGGTCCGTCTAGTCAAAGCTATGGTTTTTCCAGTAGTCATGTATGGATGTGAGAGTTGGACTATAAAGAAAGCTGAGTGCCGAAGAATTGATGCTTTTGAACTGTGGTGTTGGAGAAAACTCTTGAGAGTCCCTTGGACTGCCAGGAGATCCAGCCAGTCCATCCTAAAGGAAATCAGTCCTGAATATTCATTGGAAGGACTGATGCTAAAGCTGAAACTCCAATACTTTGGCCACCTGATGCAATACCTGACTGATTGGAAAAGACCCTGATGCTGGGAAAGATTGAAGGTGGGAGGAGAAGGGGCCGACAGAGGATGAGATGGTTGGATGGCATCACTGACTCAGTGGACATGAGTTTGAGTAAGCTCTGGAAGTTGGTGATAGACAGGGAAGCCTGGGGTGCTGCAGTCCATGGGGTCGCGAAGAGTCGGACATGACTGAGCGATTGAACTGAACTGAACTGACTATCTAATATACCATTTCAAATTGCATTTTTTGTTACTTCTCTGTAGCAGTTGGCTGTGTTACTGTTCGTAAATAGTTGTTTTGTACTTTATTGAATTATTTATTTAAAATTATTAATGTCATTTCAGTTATTTAGATTTTACTTGTTCAGAGTTTGTTTCGTTTTCATTATTAGGAAGTTAGTATTGAAGTCTTTAGGTGATAGATACTTTCTTTAAAAGAATGTACTTAGAAAAAAAAAAGAATGTACTTTGGTATTCAAATCCCTAAATTTTCAACAGACTGAGTATTTCCTCTGTACTTAGATAGCTGCTATATTCTTTGTGTTATGTTCAGATGAGCTCCTCCTTTTCATTGGGACCATATTGCTGTAAGTTGATGCTGATAGCTACCTTTCAGTTTTTTTAGAAAGTAGATATAGTTGCTGTTAGTTTGGAAATTGTAAAACTACATAATATTGCTTTTTTGTTCAAATAAAATGAACTCTTAATTTCTTCTTTTTAAAGCTGTTCTCTGTGTTCAGTGGAGATAGGGAATGTTTGTATGAGAGTCCATCATGGATAACTAGTGGCCACACACTGATATTTGTATTGGTAAACACAGTTGACTTCACTTTGCCACACTGCACACATTTCATATACTTACATTCATACAGGTTTCAAAGAGATCAGATTTCAAATAGTCTGTTGTCAGAAATATGTATATTGTGTTTCTAACTATTAATGTATCTTTATTCAGATTTAAAATAAATGTGTTCTGATTATTTGATACTTCACAGAATAGCATGGGTGTAAAACAACATGCAGTCATTTTTGTTTGTAGTTTAGAGTCAGAAGAATGGGGAGACTAAAGAAGGTAACACATGGTATTTGGGAAAGAAGCAAGGAGAAATGTATAAAACATATACTTCATTTTTTATACTTTATAGATGAAAAGAGAACCAGAAAGGTACTTTGCCAGCGTAATGTTAATTTTGTAATTGGTTGGAGCAGTAAAGTTTTATTTTTCATTATAATGTGTCAGAAGCTCTTTTCTATAGTGGACTAGCCATTATTTGATAAAGACTATCATGTCACATTTTAATTTCCTCTTTCTGGGTTGCATCTGAGGGTGTTCATTTCCTTTATATGTTTTTTCTTTTCTATAAATAGATAACTTTCTTCTTGCTAAAAAACAGGAAACTATATGAATTACAGTTCTTTCTTTTCATCTGCTTTTCACTTATATCTAGCTGGTGTCAAATTGTCATATTCTATTGGTTTTTCTCTCTCAATTTTTTTAAACTTGTTTTTGATCCCTCTGTTTTAGGGGATTCATTTGTTTTTTGTTGCATAACTGGCAAAAGTTCCTTGGCATTCTTCCTTTATTCACGGTGTGGTGTGTGTCACCATTTAAGCACAGTTATGAGAAGAGGTTGATCAGGATAGATTGGAAGGATACTGTTCTTACCATTTCCCAGTTTTAAACCACCATTAGATTGGGGGTTAAGAAGGAGGAAATAAAGAGTATCACAAACAATCTCTCTCCTTCTACCCTTCCTTCCCACCCTTACTCCAGGAAATCCATTGTTACTCAAAGGTTTATTTTTCTAGTAAATGTTTAGGAACTAAAATATTATGAATGTTTCAAGAGTCTGCCTATGAAAGCTCTGTTAAAAACTTTTTAAAATGCAGTTTTTTCTTTCCAAATAAATTTTCCACTGTCTCTCTCTACTTCCTTAACAGTTAAATGGTTCATATCTTTCCTCCTAAGTTTTCTTCTAAGAATTATATAACTTTAACTTATATTTAGGTCTTTGATCCATTTTGAGTTAATTTTTGTATTTGGTATAAGATAAGGTTCCAGCTTCATTGTTTTGCATACACATATCCAGTTTTCCCAACACCATATATTGAAAAAATTCTCCCCTTTAAATGGTCTTAGTATATTTGTCAAATCATTTGACCGTAGGTTTTATTTCTGAAATCTCTATTCTATTCTATTGTCTGTGTGTCTGTCTTTATGCCAATACCACACTTTTAATTCTGTAGCTGTATAGTGAGTTTTGAAATCATAAAATTTAATATCTCCAACTTTGTTCTTTTTAAAATTATTTTGGCTATTCAGAGTTTCTTGAGATCCATATGAATTTTAGGATGACTTTTTTATCTATGCAAAAAAAAAATCTGGGATTTTGATAAGGATTGCATTGAATCTATGGATCACTTTGGGTAGTATTGCCATCTTAACAATATTAAGTTTTACAATTCATGAACAAGGGTTTTCTTTCCACTTACTTATGTCTTCTTTATTTTCTTTCAGCAACTTTTTGTAGTTTCAGTGTTTCAGGTCTTTAGCTTCCTTTATTAAATTTATTTGTAGGTATTTTTTGTTGCTATTTTAAATTGAATTGTTTTCTTAATTTCTTCTCCAGATTGTTCACTAGTAGTGAATTTTTGTGTGTTGGTTTTGTGTCATACAACTTAGATGAGTTCATTTATTGGTGGAATCTTCAGGATTTTCTATATTTACGATTTTGTCATCTGCAAACAAAAATAATTTTGCTTCTTTCTTTCTAATTTGGACGTCTGTACTTCTTTTTCTTGCCTGTAACTAAAATCTTTTTATCCTCCTTTCACATTTGACAGTGAATTTGTCTTTAGATTAACCTTACTAAGTATGCATTTAATCTCAAAACCAACTTTGTGAAAGTACTTTTTTGGTGCTTTATGTTCCACTCATCTTTATATTTATCCTTCAGTTCTCATTTTCCTGGTCCTTGCTTTGTTGGATCTGGCTCCATACCATTCTCCCATGAGTATCTGAGTCTTATGCCAATTTCTCCATAGAAGTTCCCCTCTGCTGTGAAACATTTATTGAAGACAAATACTTAAGTAGTTATTAAAATTTATATTTTAATGTCTTTATAGTTGGTTGGGGCTTCCCTGGTGGCTCAGCTGATAAAAAAAAAATCCACCTGCAACGTGGGAGACCTGAGTTCAATCCCTGGGTTGGGAAGATCCCCTGGAGAAGGGAACAGCCACCCACTCCAGTATTCAAGCCTAGAGAATTCCACGGACTGTGTAGTCCATGGGGTCACAAAGAGTCAGACACAGCTGAGCGAATTTCACTTACAGGTGCTTGAGCAAGGTGTGCTTCAGCATCATCTACAGCATCTCCGTTTACAGAGGAACTTCCATAGATGGATTTTCTTTTTCACCATTAACATTTCTTTATGATCTATCTGATTGCTCTTAATCCCCTGTCCTCTACCCCTCAGTGATCTTGGTAAAAATTAACGAGTACAGACACATTGGTCTCTCTTCAAAGGAGGCTTCGAATGATGGATACTTTATATCCTGGGATTGCTTTAAAAAATAAATAAATAAACCCATAGCTTGAGAGTTGTAGTGCTAAAAGAGTGATTGAGAAGAAATCCTAACTTTTACCCATAGATGTTAATACTTTCAGAAATGAGGCCTTGATTTCTATTTTGTTTCAACTTTTTTCATTAGATGATGTCCTCTAGCGATCCATTTTCATGAGATATTTATAGATATCTCTCTCTAATCTGGTGTCCACAGAGTTTAGTGTGCTTTAGAATCACTTGGATGATTCTAAGCACAGATTGCTGAGCCTATACTGTCTCAAGTTTCTGGTCCTCAGCTGGTTTGACATGGGGTCTGATCATTTGCATTTCTAACAAATTCCCAGGTGATGCTTTACTGCTGGTCCAGGCACCACAGTCTGAGAACTAGCGGTGTAAATCATACTATTTAACTTTCTATACTCACATATTTCTCTTTGTCTAACCTAGACCATTATGACTTGGGTTTTCTACCACTTTCTAAGTTATAGCCTGTTTTCTTCAACATCATTTCCTTTTCAGTTTTAAAAACCTAATTGGTAATAGCACTGTTCTTATCATTCCCCCATGGCATCTTAGACATCTTTGTTTTACCCCTCTGTCACACAGTTCAGACTTTCCAAAGCATGCTGTATCTGTGATGGTGATGATGATGACGATAACACCTGAAACAATGATAAAAACAGCTAGCATTTATAAAGGATATTCTGTGCTGGGCACTTTTCTAACCATTTTATTTGAGTTAATTCATGTAATCCTTGCAACTGTCCCCTGCTGTAGCTACTGTTATTAACCCTAAGTAACTGATGAGGAAACTTAGGCACAGAAAAGTTCTCACAGCTAGGAAAAAGTGGAAGAGATGGGATCTAACTTAGGCTTTCTAGTCTCAGGGCTCAGATCCTTCATTCCTCTGTTATCCAGTCCTTTCCTCCTATGCTGTTGAATTGACCAAAAAGTTCTGTTGGGTTTTCCAATAAGATCTTATACCATGTTATACTGCCTTTCCATTCTCTGTCTTGAAACCATGTGCTTATTTTGTTTTCCATAATCATAGTCTCTTTGCCCCAGGCCTAGTAAGGCTAACTTGCCCAGTTTCTTATTACCTGTAAGTGCTAGAGCTACAGCCTCAGTCTCTCAAATGACTGAGCCCATACTGTACTAGGATTCCCCGGTGGCTCAGACAGTAAAGAGTCTGCCTGCAATACGGGCGACCCAGGTTTGATCCCTAGGTCAGGAAGATCCCCTGGAGAAGGAAATGGCAGCCCACTCCAATTCTTGCCTGGACAATCCCACGGATGAAGAAGTCTGGCAGGCTACAGTCCATGGGCTCACAAAGAGTCTGACATGACTGAGCGACTTCAGTATACTCTAATCAGTATGCATCCTCTGCATACAGTATGCATCTCAACTCAGCCATATACTCAAACTCAGGTCTCTCACAGCATAAGAATCATATACCCAGTATTGGTTCAGATTTCAGATTAGTGGTTTCCTGTTGTCTCTTATATCACAGCAGAATACCTGGTTTGGTTTTAGAGTCCCCTTTGTTGTTGTTTAGTTACGAAGTTGTGTCTGACTCCTTTGCAGCTCTGTGGACTGTAACCCACCAGGCTCCTCTGTCCATGGAATTTCCCAGGCAAGAATGGAGTAAGGTGCCATTTTCTTCTTCATTAGAGTCCCCTACTCATCTTATTTCAACCACTTAAAAAAAACTATTTGGTAAACCCTTTGACACAGAGTTCTTTTACCCATCTAATTCATCTTATATACCATTGATTTTACAGTAAAGTGTTATTAGCATTCTAGGCTTCCAAACTGCTATGTCGCATCTTTCATGTTGACCAATTGTGTTCTCCACCAAGTAGTGTTAAGCATCTTGGACAATCTGTCATGCTTGTGATTGTACCTCCTGGGTGTGTTTGACTTAAGATAACACTGCTGCTACTGCTGCTAAGTCACTTCAGTCGTGTCCGACTCTGTGCGACCCCATAGGCGGAAGCCCACCAGGCTCCCCCGTCCCTGGGATTCTCCAGGCAAGAACACTGGAGTGGGTTGCCATTTCCTTCTCCATAAGATAACACTAGTTCTCTATAATTTGAGTGAGAGCAACGTTATAATCTACCTTATAAAATAATGTAAATTCATTGTTAGACATGTATAGTGTCCCATAGATGACAGTTAGAGATGAAGGTAGAAAATAATTAAATGTCCACTGTGAGCTATAAAGGTAACAATTGGAACTCCCTGAGAAAAGAAAATAGAGAAGTCTACATGGTATTGAATTTTCCAGATCTCTAGGATCTTGATTTTCCCGCTTGACTTCATCTCATAATTCTTAAACATTCTTCCTACCTCCCTCAACTTCTCCTGCCATCCTTCAATTTCTTTCTTACATATCTACCCTCAGTTGCTGATTTCTGTCTGTCTACTAGCCCCAAATTTCATTATAAAAATTGTTACTAAAATTTTTAGATGTATAGGGTCCCTTGAGCAGGGACCAGGGCTGTCTTTGTCAGAACTCAGCAGGTAAAAGAATTATTCTACTGCAGTGATAAAATAATAAAATTCTAGGAAAGTATTTAAGAGATTTAAGAATTAAAATATTAAAAATTTCTCCAATACAATATTGGATAAATAAAATGTTTTATTATTTTTGAATTGGTGAGATTACAATGAAAGAGGTTCTAATATTGGCTGCAGATAAAGTAGCCTGCAGATATGCGTATAAGTCACTTGAGATCTTCATTTGTGATAGTGATTTTTTAAAAATAGGCTCAAGTTTTACAGTTAACAGAGGTGAGAATTCTGCTGTTCCAAAGCTTGCTTTTGGCAGAGAACCATTCTGTTAGCACCCTCAGTCTTGGTTGCCATGGGGACAGTAGACTTTATTTTAACATACGCTTAAAATATACATACATACCCTAAGATTTAAGTGTGATTTAGTTCACTGTAGATTTTGAGTATCAAAAATACTTTCTATTTTTTAAAGACTTTGTATTTTTGACCTCCAAAGAAAATAAAGTAGAATTCTGGTCATGGTAATGACAAAGTTTTACATTACTTTTTACATGGTCTTCTAGGAATAACTTAGAATCCCCCTGTGAATCAGTAATGGATGAGGATTTTGAAGAACATGCCGAAACTTTTGATAAAAGAAATGTGATCTTAAGCACTCACATGTCTGGAACACCTATAGTTATGATATAGTGTATATAATGCATACAAATCAACTTCAGATTTGGCTGGTACTTTTGCCACCAGTATTATACTAAGCACATTCATCCTATTACAGTTTATTTCATAGAATTCAGTTTAAAAGTACCAAAGCAGTCTTCATAATTTTAACTTTTAATATATTTAACTATTTAAATGTATATCAATAATGTTCCTTAACATTTTTGCCTAAAAATCATTAAATAAAATTCACACTAGCTTTTAATATGAAGACTTTCAATTCATGAATTATGCTTTTTTTGTTCATTCATTCCTTACAAGATTGAGTGAATTCCATGGCATGGAATATTACTGTTCCATAGACCTCATAATTATATTTGTAACCAAATCACATCTCTTTATCTTTAGCAGCCAGTTGCAAACTCTCATGGCCTAGTTAATATCTTAGTCCATTAGCAGTTTTGACTTCTTACCTAATAGCTGAGCAGTTAGGTAATTGATTTCCTTGTTAAGCTAAATAGGTTAATCCTACTTAAGGTAGTTATCACAACCCGGTGTTGTATTGATAGTTATTTCTGGATAAAGAAAACTTTTGGTTACATTTATTATAAACAAAATCTTAAAGCTTAGTCCTATACTTTAGTCAGTTAATACCTGCATTTAACGGCAAAAGAAGACAAAATCAGAAAGCTCTTTGCTTTATAAGGAAAGAGAAAATAGCTAAAGGTAATAGACTTGACAGGTACAACTTACACTCATAATTTTAATGATTAGATTTTAGTTTTTCCAGTTGGCAGTGACTTTTTAACAAGGCCCATCTCCTCTATGAAGAATGCAGTCAATTTTTTTCTGGCACAAAAAAAAAAAAAAAAAATAGGGTAACCTGATCTGAGTCTGACAGAGTGTGTCGTTCATTTAAGTGCTTCCATCTGTTGCCTGCTGTTCCCCTTACTCATGACCCCTCTATGTTTCTCTTTCCTTTCTCTTTCCCTGTTTCTCTTTCCTTTTTCTTCCTTTCTTTCTGTTTTCCTCTCTCTCTCTCTCCTTTTTTTTTCCCCTCTCCCTCTCTCTCTGTCTCTATTTTTGTCCTTAGCCCCTCTGAGGAAGGCAAAGTTTGTTGAGAGCCCACGAATTCCAGAATCCGAGCTTGGCTCACCAACCCTCACTTCAGCTCAGAAACTGGACGTGGATGCATACTGCCCTGGTAAGCGTGCATGCAAAGTATCTGCTTTGAAAGAGGGAGGTTTGGATTAGGCCCATCCAACAGAGCAGTGTTTTGCATGTATATTATTCATAAAATCACAGCTGTTATCTCTTGTGCAATTGACTGTGTATTTTCCTTATTAGAGCAGTTTCTACTGAACATCCTTTTTGATTATTGATATAATTATGTAGATATTGAAAACAGCTTCAAGGATAATTTTCAAAAGAACCAAAATAATTTGGTAGATACATTCTCAGGGTGATTTGTGTGACCTGAGATACTTGAAGAAATTTTGCTTTGGCCATGTCCACTCAGCAGTGTTCAAGTGTGAATAAAAATGTCAGTTCAACCCTAATCCTTTGCATATGATCTTTTTTTTTTTGCCTTAATCCCTGTTGGTTTTCTGAACAGTTATAGAAAATAGTTGTGATGTTGGAAACATTATACTTGAGTTAGGAAAAAAAGTTACCGTTTCCTGATTTGGACTCCTGGACACTCACTGTTAGAAATACCTCTCCCCATGAATGGCCTGTCAGCACATGTGGGAGTTCACTAAAACCCTTCTTGTGTGGGAGCCAAGCTGACACAGACTCATTATCAATGCTTAGATTCTTCCAAACTTAGATGAGTTGCTTGGCAACATCCTTTACACTTACTCTACAGTGAGTCTATAGAGCCATGTTAGAAGTGTTCACAGCTCTAGTTGAGTATACAGATCAGAGCTTCAGTAAAGAACTTTAGGAGACTTGGTTTTAGGTCTGTTGTTTATTCCTGCTTATTAAAATCAATGTTAAACCACAGTGGATACAACTACTGCATATTTACCGTACTAGAGATTAGCAGAATAAGGTGATTTCTAGTTCTAGGTAAGATATCAGTAGCTGTAATCTGAAATGTCAAGCTAATATACCTCTGAAGCCAGGTAAGACATGTATTTTTTTTAAAAAGACAGGAGGCAAAAAACTTGAGGCAAACCTAATCAGAGATATTTGAGTTTATGAACCAGCATTGAATATTGAAGGACCTTGGGGATTTCGCTTTCAAGTTGCAGAACCTTGGTCTTCATCCACTGTTGTAAATGACTTTCATTTTTAAATCAATCACAGGTAGGTGTTAGAAACCAACTTTTCTGTTTCTAAAAGGAACAAAGTAGCGTCTTAAAATGACACTGTAGCACTTTGTTAAAAGAAGCCCTGTTTTGAGGTATTGTCACATTTCTTGGACATTGGAATATTATACTCTGCATTTCTTATGCAAATTTTAGTATAATAAAGTAAAATAATTAAATGCACTAATTCTCTGTTCCTGCATTGAGTTTTGGAAGAGAGGTTTGGAAGAAAAAAGAGGTCTTTTCTTTTTCAGATTTGCAAATCAGAATTAGTGTGGGGGGACTAATCTTTCACTTCCTGATTGCCCTATCTGACATCTTTAATCTAATCTAGTGATTGTTACTGTCAAGAAGCAAGGGAGCTGCTGTTATTTAGAATGCCAGTGCTGAATCACTGTGAAAAATCTTGTCCATGTTATTACTTATGAATATTTTTTTCCACAAACATGAATCTTCGCTGAATTGGAATTGAACCAAACTAAACCTCAATTAACATTTTCAGAAAACCAGGAAGAAACTAAAGCACATTGCCAAAATGTTAATTGCCTTCTCTGCGGTCTCTCCTTTTCTTATCTGAAGCAGATTTAAGGCATAGACGCTTCTTAGTGATTTGTTCTTTTATAACAAATTCTGTGAAAATAAGTTTCTGCTGAGATAAGATTAGTGACCTGAGGGTTGAAGCTGTAATCTTCTACATAGTACCAAAAATTAACAATAAACAAGTCAATTTAGTATACTCATAAAGCAAACAAATAATCCATTCTTTCTGAATTTCTCTTACATAGGATATACTAACAGAATAATGATCATATTAATATTTTATGATATACATAATAATGCCATTAAAACTAGTGATCTGATATCTTCCTGCTTTATTTATTATCACATGCAAATTTGGAGAGAAAGTATATGTCACAGAGGCAACAAGCATAAGCTAAAGGTTAAATGAGCACTGGTTCTCAAATTTTAGCATGCTTCTCTGGTGGCTCAGTGGTAAAGAATCCACCTGCCAATGCAGGAGGTGCAGGTTGAATCCCTGGGTTGGGAAGATCCCCCAGAGGAGGAAAGGGCAACCCACTCCAGTACTCTTGCCTGGAAAATCTAATGGACAGAGGAGCCTGGTGGGCTACAGTCCATGGGGTTGCAAAGAGTCCGACATGACTTAGCGACTAAACAACAATACCAGCAAGAATTACCTGGAGGACTTCTTCAAAGGCAGGTCGTGGGACCCGACCCCAGAATTCCGGGTTCAGTAAGCCTGGGTAGGTTGAGAATTTGCTTCTCTAACAAACCTGCAGCCGGTGCTGAAGCTGCTGGATGAGGTGCCACACTATGAGGACCAGCTGGTTACAGGGTGGCTGCAGGCTGCACCCTTCAGGCTCACTCTGCTGCTGACTTCTGAGGAGTAATTGGTGATGTTGTTTCTTTATTATCCAGACCTCAACATTGTGGTGTCTGTATTTTAGGTGGGAAGAAGAAAGCTTTTGTTTCTGAGAAGTGGACATGTATTTTCCTTGGTTTGTCTTTTGGTCCATGGTATCTGAGTACCTGTAACTAGTTTTCAGTGTTGTCCTGCCAGGAAAAGGAAGTTGTAGATCAAATCAGAGCAAGTCGTTGATGTTTGGTCTACAGGGACTAGGGAAGGCTACAATGGGATATAGATATTGATCCAGATTATTCGTCTAATAAACTGAGGGATTCAGTCTGTATAGCATTAGATTCTAGAATACTGAAGTTTTACTGTCCCTCAAATCAGATTTGTTGTATGCAGACAATGTGAGGAACAGTACAAGTAAACAGTATGTTTTGGTTCTGCAACTGAAACCATAGAGATGATCGATGATGTTACATAACTGAACTTCCAGAGTCAGGGGGAGGTCAAGTGAATTGTGTTTGATAATCGTCTTACAGTGAGGAAATTAGGACCTAGAGAATTTGAGTGATTTGTGTGAGGGTATAAGCAGGATTTATTGTTGAACAGAAATACAAGTGCCTCTAACTTTATTACTGTGTAAAATTCTATAAGCATCCCTTGCTTGACCCTTAAATTAAAAAGTAGAAAATTCAGTTTTCAAGTATGAGACAAGACTGTATTCTCTTTTAGGGTAACCAACTGATATCAGTGATTGCAGTGAAACAATTGCCTAAATAAGAGAACACACTCATCCTACCCTCTAACTTTTCTGCCTACAGCATTGGTTATTAGCTGTGTGATTTTAGGCAAGTCACTTAACTTGTCTAAGCTTCAGTTTCCTCATCTGTAAAAATGGAAATGGTAATCTTAAATCAGATTAATAAATACAGACCACTTAGTAGAATGCTTGTTTTATAGTAAATGCTTATAAATGTTAGCTAATTTTGTTATTATTATAGTGATGATCCTGAGTGTATAACACAAGATCTTAAAAGTGTTTTTAAACAGGAAATACAAGATGTAAAGGTTTATGGTCATTTTTAGTTAGAATGTATCTGCCTATGTTTCAGTTACAGTTGTCCTCTTAGTAGTTTTGTGATCTTGAACATGTTGTGTAATTTCTTGGTGCCTCAGTTTCCTATCACAGTAGCGTTACATATAACATGATGTTACTTGATAATTTAACAAATTAAATATATATTTGCATAGATACATGAATACACACTCAAAGGGGGAAATGTCCAGAAGAATACACCAAACTAACCTTGGTTGCCTAAAGAGGGAGAGAATTGGGATTCTGTTTGCTGTCAGAGGAGAGAGTAGCACTCATGAGCTAATGTTCATGTTAGCAGTGGTTGTAGCTGACTGGTGGGATTACAGGTGATTTTTTTTTTCTTTATTGGGCAGTATGTGTTAGTTTCAGAGAGCTCAGGTTCTGAAATTAACTCTGCATTTAATTCCTGACTCTCTCACCTACTAGCTGTGTGACTACATGTAACATTCATAGCCTTAAATTCCTTGTGGGATTGTGATTAAAAACAGCTCTTTTTTTTTTTTTAACAATAAATCTTACTCATAGAGTTGTTAAGATTAAGTAAAATAATGTATATGACAGATGCTCAGCTCAGGTGAAATAAATAAGAAATATATTACCCTTCCTGTTGTTCATCATCATCATTATACTTTTTCTTTTCCAAAATTTCTGCAGGGAATTTGTATTGAGATTTTTTTAGTAATCAGATGCTAGTTTTTTTCAAGCTTTTTATGTTGCACATTATAACAACACATAATTTCAGGTATAGAAATGAACCTCGATACAGATGGCAAGCCAAGTTGACAGTTTTATAGGACTTTTGATACATGTGCAAGGTTAAGAGCCAAAGTCCAGACCAGAGTTCTGAAAATAGACAGGCTTTTATCCACAGCAGATACTTTCAGGAATTTGAGATTAATCTTTTTGTAATAGATCCTTTTGAATCTCTTTAAAAATGGCACTGTCCTTCAAAAGACAATGTTATTTAAGGTGACAACAAAATTAGGATGTATTTGAAACTCAGGAATGGAAGAGAGTTTTATGATACTTTCTTACTTGAAAGTGCATATTCATATTTATATAGTTTTTGAATTCATAAAAGACTTTTCATTTGGATTTCTTAACAGCATTGTGTATTCTATAGCACAAGTGCAAACCACTGTACATGATGAAATATTTCACATAAAGTGAGTAGTTCCTTGATTCCTCTTTTCCCAACTCCTGTGTAGTCATGGTCATTCCACTTAGAAGAAAAGGATGATCTGTTTTCTCATCTTCTGTTGTTTGTTTGTTTTTCTGAAAACATTATCAGATGTTACCTTTATTCCAAATGGTTTGGCATTCTTCTTTACTTTGCTGTGAATTTTATACTTTAGAGATAAAACCTTCTGTTTGGTTTTTGATTGGCTTATGGGTACCAGGAGCCTTTTTCTTGTAATTCACAGCTTCTATTATGTTGTATTTGTATTTCTTATGTCTACTGTGTTGAAAACACAGGTATACTGCAAGATTTTTAACCAGAGTTAAATTGGTGAGTTATGGGTGAAGGGTTTCTGAACCCCTTAAAATTATATACAAACACTCTTCTACATGCACCTATGTACTTCTTTCTGTTAATATAATAGCTTCTCAGAGTGATCTGTAACACATCTTTCCCTACTACCCACCCCCAAAAAGAAGGAGAAAAATGCTGTTATAAATGTTGAAATAAAATGAAGGTTGTTAATGGTACAACTGTTAGAACAACAACAACAAAAACCCCACCTAAATGTTGGGTAGTAGACAGACTTATAAATCAGATGAAGGTAGAAATGAACTGCATTGCTGCCCTAACCAGGATGTGAAAGTCCATATAACAACTAGAGAGAGGGAGCAGAGAGATAAACAGGAATGATTTCAGTGTATTTTTTTTTCTTTCTTTTTCTTTCTTTTTTTTTTATTAGTTGAAGGCTAATTATTTTACAATATTGTAGCGGGTTTTGTCATACATTGACATGAATCAGCCATGGAGTTACATGTATTCCCCATCCCGATCCCCCCTCCCACCTCCCTCTCCACCCGATTCCTCTGGGTCTTCCCAGTGCACCAGGCCCGAGCACTTGTCTCATGCATCCTTGAGATGGATGAAACTGGAGCCCATTATACAGAGTGATTTCAGTGTATTTTAAGCATGAGAGATACTGCCTGAAAACTGATTGTGAGCATAAGCACATCAAAGAGCTAGAATAAGAGAATGAATAGCTTTTCATCCACATACTCCTTTATCAACTAATAAGTTCTTAACATGTTAGAAAGTTCTTTCAGTGGACAAGTGCTTTATTGAATAGAACTTTTCACTTTGAACGTTTTCAGTTGTTTTCTTGATTTACATTTTATCATTATTTAAGAAATTAGCCATCTTTTTAAATCGAAATATAGTGAATTTACAATGTGTGCTAATCTCTGCATACAGCACAGTGACTCAGTTATACACATATAGACCTTCTTTTTGTAATATTCTTGTCCATTATGGCTTTTCACAGGCTATTGAATATATAGTTCTCTGTGCTACAGTAGAACCTTGTTGTTTATCCATCCTCTGTATACTAGTTTACATCTGCTAACCCCTAGCTCCCAATCCTTCCCTCCCCCATTAACTGTCTTTTAACTGACCTTTAGATTAACTCTTCTCAAGGTGTTTTACATCACAAATTATAAAGACTTGGCCTGTAAGTATGGTGCTTAGATCTGTAATTTAGTTAGGTATCCAAATGGAAGTTTTTTTTATTAACTCTAAAATCTATCTTAACTTTGGGTTTTTTGAGGCAGTGAAATGCACTAGTTTAGACTGCAGACCCGGGAGCCAGGCTGCCTGTGTTCAAATACTGAGTCTACCACTTTGTGCTAGTATGACCTTGGGCATATTACTTAGTGTAAGAATGATTAATTTCCTTATCTGTAAAATGGGGATTATAATATTACCTGTATCGTAGGAATGCTGTCAAGATGTAATAATTAAAATATATAAAATAATGACAATTATGTGGTCCAGAGTTAGTTTTAATAAATCTTAGCTACAGTTAAAGTGTTCCACAGCCTTTACTACTTTTCCTCTAAGAATGCTATGTGTGGAACTTTCCTGATGGCCCAGTGGTTAAGAATCTGCCTCCCAATACAGGGGACATGGGTTCAGTTCCTGGTTGGGGAATTAAGATTCCACATGCTGTGAGGCAACTAAGCGCATGCACAACAACTAGAGAGAGGCCTCTGTGTCACAACTAAGATCCATTGCAGCCAAATAAATATTGAAAAAATGCTGTGGGTAAGATTATCATTATCCTTTTTATGAGAGCACTTCACAAAGAGGATAAAATTGCACCTATAACCTGCTGTCACTGGCCTGTTTCCATAAGCAGTCTATGTATAGATACTAAGCTTTGTGGGTTTTGGTTGTTTTTTTTTTTTAATGAAGGCAGTTTTTCATAGTGATAAATAGCCCTGGGATCATATAAACTTGGCTAAGTCTAACCATGCCACTTACTAGTTGTATAACTTTTATTATTTAGTTTTACTGATTTTCTGGTTCTTCATCTGTAAAGTACAGAGAGTAATATCATGTACTCCATAGGGTGTTTGTGATGATTAATTAAGATATAAGGTACTTACTAGCACAAATTTCTGGAGCATCAGTTATTATGATGAATAACATCTCTCACATATATATATATATATATATGTTATTATAAATTTATTTCTGAAAAAAAGCAGTTTTATGTTCTTCTTTCCCTATGCAATATATATATGTTCCTGCAGCCTAGTATTCATGAAAAATTCAGTGGAACAAAGAAGAGATGGAAAGATATTCTTGACTTGTGTTTTGATACTTAAGAAACTAGAGATTTTAGGAATTCTGTATTTGATGTCACCACTGCCATCCTTTATCTCTAAGTCACTTGAAATCCTCTTTGTCTCTCTGTTTTTCCTTGTTTAGAAGTTGTTTGTTATAACATTTAAATTTAGGGAATTCCCTGGCAGTCCAGTGATTAGGATTTCATGCTTTCACTGCCAAGGGTCCAGGTTCAATCCCTGGTCAGGAAACTAAGATCCCACAAGCCACCAGGATCATCCAAAAAAAAATTAGTTAAAAAGAAAAAATGACAGCCTAGGCTGTGGTCATCTCAGGGTTCAACTGGAGAAGGCTTGTCTTTCAGGTTTATTATGCTTATGTTTGTTGAAGGATTCGGTTCCTCTAGGCTGTTGGAACAGAGGGCCTCAGTTCTTTGCTGGCTTTTATCAGAGGCCACCCTCAATTCCTTGCCATGGGTACTTGTCCACAGGTGACCTCACCCATGGCAGCTTGCTTCCTCAGAACAAGCAAGATAAGAGAGACAGTTTTTTATAACTTAGTCTGAAAAGTGGCATCGTATCACTTTTTGTTGTATTCTCTTCATTAGATGCAAGTTCCATCTCACACTCATGGGAGTCAATTGAAATTTTAAAGTTGTTTAAGTGAAGCAATGAATTCTCCTTGCTTTTTCTGTATATTGATACATGCTATTCTGTATTCTGCTTTCCTGGTGGCTCAGATGGTAAAGAATCTACCTGCAATGCAGAAGACCTAGGTTCAATCCCTGGGTTGGGAAGATCCCCTGGAGAAGGGAACAACTACCCACTCCAGTATTCTGGCCTGAAAAATTCCATGGACAGAGGAGCCTGGCAGCGTACAGTCCATGGGGTCACGAAGAATAGGACACGACTGAGCAACTTTCACTTCACTTCATTCTGTATTCTGGAAGCACAAATCCTTCTCATCCTTGTCTCCATAGTATTACTAGTATCCCTCCCTTTTATATTCAGAATTCCCTTGCTGTTCTTCTAATAACTGTTTATAGGTCTGTCTTCTTGCCTAATCTCTACTGTTTCGGTTCAGTGAAGTACCTCTTCCTAAAATCGTCTTTTTCTCTTTAAGTCTGAGTAACTACATCACATTATTTCAATGTGCAGGTTCTAGAAAAAATTTCAGATTTGGAAGCCAACAGAGAATACATTTGCCATGTAGACAAAGGTGACTTTTGAAGATAATAATTTTCCTACTGTAATCAGTATACAACTGCCTTGCTTTCCACATTAAAAAATTGTATGATGGGTAAGGAAATCCAGGTCAGTAGGGGAATAATATGGAAATATTTGTATTACACAAGTAATGCATTTTTGCCATATTTTGTATCTCACATGTATGTCTATTCAAAGCAGTTATTGGAAACCTCAGTTTAAAACCCAAAGGAGCATTCAGTGATGAACAGTCTTAGAGATTTTTATGAAACATTTAAGGTTCTTTTAATACTGCTTTTCATTTCAGCTAAATAGTCATCATCATACATAGATGTACACATAGTATGTCTCAGCATTGGAGGCAGTTATGTAGCAAGGAAACACTAGTGTAAGAGTTGCCAAGCAGTGAGTGCTTTCTGTCTGTCTGTCCTGCCTCTGCAGTGATTCTCGCTTCCAGTGGGAGAGAATCAGAATAGTGGGATGTTGTAATGGAAGATTATAAGTATTTAAAAGCCTCTTCTCTAAGCTAAGTGCCAAACTAATGAATTTTTTAAGATGCAGAAAGTCTCTAATCTTATAAAAATTTTGTCCCCAAATAGCACAAGGGAGAACCACCGTGTGTGTGTGTGTGTGTGTGTGTGTTCAGAGGATTTTTTCCCCCCATTTGTTTCTGTATGTCTGTAAGTTATTAGTAAAAAGAGTATAGGATTATTAGTAGATAAATTTACTTTTTAGGCAGCATTTTTTCCTTATCCAGCTTTATTGAGATATAATTTACATGTAATATTGTGTAAGTTCATTGTGTATAACATGATTTTTATGTATATGGATTATTGAGGAAATTTATGGAATCTCTCCAGAAAATTGTACCCACATACAAAATTTTGCCTATTGTCTGAGTTTTGAAAAAATTAAACTTTTGGTCTGTTTGCCATCTGTTAACAGTTTTTTCTGAAAACCAGTCTAAGCAAACCAAAACGAATAAGAATCCATGAGTAGAATTTTCCAAGGAAAGTTATGTTACTGCTAACTCCTATTCTGTACCCTAAAACTAGGTATCTAAATACTGCAACTGGAGAGATGCCCTAAAAGCAGATTCTTTAACTTAGATTCTAGGTGAGTTAATTTAAAGAAGGCAGCAAGAAAGTCATTAGGAAGAAAGTGGGTGAAAGGAAGGGTAAATAGGAGAAATTCAAACACTTCTGCTTTTAAGACATGGAGTTCTGTGATTATAAGTTCCTTAGATTTCTCTGCACCTGTCTCAGCTAAAGCACTTTTTCCTCCTCAGTTGAGGATTAACAGTAACTTGTGTCATTGGTGCCTGACTTGGATCTCATTTTCCCATCCACCTCCAGGGACCTTTCTTCCCCACCTTTCTGCCCTCTAGACCCTCTGTATTGAGAGGTGATTCTCACCTAGAACTATGGAAAACATATCAGACCACTATCTTAACCTCTGACTTACATTTAATTTTAAAACAGACAAATTTTTCTAGAGAAGGTATTCAGAAACTGCTTAGCAATCACATTAAAAAGAAATAGAGTGCTTTCAGGCTGGCTGCATATTCTGCAACTCATCATGCTCTTCATCATTCCTACTGCCATTACTGCTAGCCATACCAGATGTGTTAAAATTGCTTATATCCTGAAGGTATTTGAGTTTGCAACCTCTGCTTTGGGTTACAGGGAGTGGTTACATTTTCTAGGAGGTGGCAGACCAGGTGACTCAGTGGCAAAGAATCTGCCTACCAAGCAGGAGACTCGGGTTCAATCCCTGGGTTGGGAAGGTCCCCTGGAAACGGCAGTCCACTCCAGTATTCTTGTCTGGATAATTCCATAAACAGAGGAGCCTGGTGGACTGCAGTCTATGGGGTCGCAAAGAGTCAGACACAACTGAGCAACTGAGCGCACACACACACACACAGAGAAATGGATGATGAAAGAATGAAAATTTCCCTTACTCCCTCCCTATTAAAACATGCAATTTCAGGAGATTCATAGACTTCCAGGAGAGTGTGAATCAGAGGATCTCATGTCGAGAGTTCTTGACTTAGATCCTTCAGTAGCTTATATATGCTACCATTTAGTGTATGGTTTGTAATTGGCTACTATGGTTTAGCTCTACCAGAAGAAAGTATTGTGCATGACTGAACAATTGAAATCTCATGTTACTTTAAAAAGAAAAAAACTAAAGGAGAATTTCCTCAACCAATAACCTCTAGTGGTGGTAGGGAAATAGTCACCTTCTCCAAAACAGTGATCATCAAATGTGACTCTTAATTTTGTAATTCTTCCTGTGTGCTCACCTTCCTCCATCTCCACCACTCATCTCACAGACTCTAGCTCTTTTCTACTACATTTTTGCAGTATTATATTAAGAATAACCTGAAAAGATTACCTACACTACTCTGATTCTATGACCTTTACCATGATTTCTTTTGTGTATTATTCTGCTAATTCTCTTGCCTTTTCATACACCTAATTATTTTGGGGTGCTGGATTTAATATTTGAACATATGTATAGAAATGATCTTTTTTTTTTTTTTTTTTTTATCCAGAGAGGGTTTTCATTTCTTCTGCCACCTGTGAGCAGTTCAATCCAATTTCCGGGTTGAAAGTTTTCTAGGCCAGTGAAATGACACAAATCAGGACTGCAGAAACTATTTTACTTCTGGTTCATCTTTACCCTAGTGTGTAGCTCCTAAGGGTCTCAGGTATGGGGTGTTTTACTAGAGTTCCTATTCCTGGCAGATCCTAGACTCCAGTTTTGTTCCCTTGACCTTGTGAGACAGCTAAACGCACAGTTCTGCTGCTCAGTTATTTCTTACCTGTTAACAAATGCCCCCGTGCTAAAGTGGCCCTCTGTGCTGGGCAAGATCTCCATTTAGGATTTTCATCTTCTCCCTGTTGTTATAATGATACTCATCACCTCCTTGTTGGGTCTTTAATGTTTTTAAAAGATTTTTAAAATACATTTTACCCAGTTTTTATTAATTGTTATCAGCTGGAAGGTCTCCAATTACTGAAAAGTGTCTCCCACCATTATTTCCTTTGGGGAAAGAAATTCTAGCATTTATATTTTTAGACTGTACATACATCTAAAAGTATGCGAAAGAAGCGTTTTTATTTTTCTGTTCTGTACTTTCCATGATGCTACATGGCAACAGACTGTACACTAGTAAGTCAGTCTTAGAATACTACCTCTTTGGACAAACCAGTCTCTGTAAATTTTGGGAGCTGTCTACTAAGAAGTTGAAATGATATTATTAGCCAGTTGATTAAATACAAAGAAATTCTCTTTCAAATGAACTTTTAGAGTTGGTTCATGGACCATCTCTTTGAGCAAGTTGTTTCTTATTTGGACTTGGAAATTAGAACTTTACATCAAAATTTCAACAAGTTTTGCATACAGTGGTTATGATATTACCCATGATACTGAATTGTTGAAAAACTCGCCTTTCTGCCCCTGATCTCAGTCTGGTGTTATTTGACCTGCTACCATTAAATTGGGGAGGAAAATGTCTGCTTCATCCAGTAACAAATCCTACGTGTAGTTCATAGATCATCGATTTAAGTTCAACATTATCGTTTTCAGCTTTTATCTTACCCTCTACAATAGCCATAATAGTTAAATTATAATTCTGAGTGGATGAATCTGTTTCTATTGCTGCCAGAAAAAAAATTAAATAGGAGATAGGAGTCATCAAGCAAAATGATTGGAGAGTTTCTTTTAATGTTTGAAGAGGATCATGAGACCCAAGTTTCCTATAGTCTGGCTTCTATTTCTTGGCTCTGTTGCAAACCAGTTTTAAAAGGAATGGTCTTATCTGCTGGTTAATGTTTCATTAAAACATTGAGTATCAAAAGCTGTGTAATACATTTTTTGTGTCTACCATAAAATGCCTAGTGCATATATTAAAGACTCAATCTTCTTTTAATCCACATAAGTCATCTTTGGTACTGTAGAACAGAAGGCTACCCTTAAAATGCAAAGGTATTATTTATTTTGTGTAAATTTTTCTAAGTCTTAAAAAAAAGAAAGAACTCTGGTTAGAACTCATTTGTATACAAATAAAACTTCAGTTATAATCAAGGGCATAAAATATGGATGCTATTTTCTGGTACCTTACCAGAGAAATGATGTTTATTTTCTTAGTTAAAATTTATTCTACATGATGAATTCTCCAGTATGGCAAATGCCTTATCTGTTCCCTAACCAAGTAACATTTTATTATAATGACCCAGGATGATATGCTTTGTGGCTAAGAGAGAAGAAAGAATTAAGCTATAAGTGAATCATCACAGCATTTTTCTAGTGAAAGTTTTGAGTAACAATTTTCCTAAGTCGTTTCTTCTCAAATATCCAAACAAGAAAAAAATAAACACTAAAATGATCAAAAACACTCATCTGGACAATTTATGCATTTTCTCCTTTATGCTTACCACTGTGTCCACAGTGCATTAGTGTAGTGACTGACTAATACATAGTAGATGTTCATTCAGTGCGTGTTGAATGAATGAAAAGAAAAATGAACCTAAAAAGTCAGAGGAAGGCAAAATGAAAAAATTTAGTATGCTATAAATATGTGTAAATTACATAGTTTTCTCTTTACTTAAGAATGTGTCTTTTCTGGGAATTCCCTGGTGGTGCAGCAGTTAGGACGCTTGGGCCTTTATAACTGAGGGCCTGGGTTCAGTCCCTGGTTGAGGAAGTAAGATCTGAAAAGCCAAGTTGTATAGCCCAAAAAGAAAGGAAGGGAAAAAAAAATATGAAAGAACGACAGCAGAGACAGTACCATTGGGCTAAAGAAGAGGTTTCTGCCTTATTTAAAATATATAAATAAATACCCAACTAAGATAGTGGTATTGTGAAATATTCTTTTTAAAAAATGTCTTTTTTCTTTCTAATTTATTGCAGAGGTCTTTGCACGCTTGAAAAACCAGAACCATGATTTCTTATCTGTTCTTATAACATAATTTCACTATGACGTTGAGAAAGAGGGAGTGGTATTTCTTTAGTGTTTTTTTTTTTTTAATGTATAGTATCCCATTTGTTTTAAATTCATAAACTTTCTCCTCCTATGGAAGGAAGACTCCCTGCCAGTGTGACTAGCATATGGGAAGGGGCATAAAGCTGCACTGGATCAGAATTCAGCCATGGCAGCCAACTGAGATCAATCAGCTTTAAGTGAACTGTAATAAATGTAATTTGAGAACATAATCAGTTAGTATAAAACAAAGAATGAGGATTTCAGAAAATCCTGCTGGCCAAACGTGACACGTGTGTGTGCACTCAGTTGCTCAGTCATGTCCAACTCTGCAACCCCATGGTCTGTAGCCCACCAGTCTCCTCTGTCCATGGAATTTTTCAGGCAAGAATACTGGAGCAGGCTGCCATTTCCTACTCTAGGGGATCTTCCCGACCCAGGGATCAAACCCTTACCTCCTGCGTTGGCAGGTGAACCTGTTTATCCTCACAAGTCAGGAAAAAGAAAATAAATACATGAGTAAATTTAACACTATCCTTTGAGAAACTGGATACATATACAATGACAAGACCATCTATAAAAATAGAATTCTGACACCCAATTTTCAGCAAATAGCCTAGGAACACAGCTTATATCTACAAGTCAGACTTGTAGGAAGTAAGATTACTATCTCAAGCAACCAGTCCAAGAAGCCAACAGTAACCCTTGTAACAACTGTAACTAAATCACCAGGACTTGATTATTAACTGACAGTTTCCCTAGTATTTGCCCTCACTTCCAACTTAAGACTAATGAGAGAAAGCTAACTATGCACACTTAACCTGTCATATAAGATGCCCACTTCTAGTTAACCACCTTCAGCATCTCTGTTCCAGGTGCCTCCAATCGGCATACCTGAAACCTCTCCTTTCTTCCACCTATAAAGCTTTTCCACTCCACTGCCTGCCTTTGAGTCTCTGCCAGATGCAAGTGATGGTAACTGATGCACTTGCAATAGCAAGCTCTGAATAAATAAATAAATATTTGGGTGGTCGTCATTTATTTCCATGCCTTTTTTCCCACATAACATAATTATGGTATTCTGACCTAGAGCATATTAATATATGACTTCCATGCTTGGATGTAAACAAAAACACACAAAAGAAATGCTTTTTTTTTTTTTTCAGATTTTTTTTTTCATTTATTTATTTATTTTATTAGTTGGAGGCTAATTACTTCACAGCATTTCAGTGGGTTTTGTCATACATTGATATGAATCAGCCATAGAGTTACACGTATTCCCCATCCCGATCCCTCCCTCCCACCTCCCTCTCCACCCGATTCCTCTGGGTCTTCCCAGTGCACCAGGCCCGAGCACTTGTCTCATGCATCCCACCTGGGCTGGTGATCTGTTTCACCCTTGATAATATACATGCTGTTCTTTCGAAACATCCCACCCTCACCTTCTCCCACAGAGTTCAAAAGTCTGTTCTGTACTTCTGTGTCTCTTTTTCTGTTTTGCATATAGGGTTATCGTTACCATCTTTCTAAATTCCATATATATGTGTTAGTATACTGTATTGGTCTTTATCTTTCTGGCTTACTTCACTCTGTATAATGGGCTCCAGTTTCATCCATCTCATTAGAACTGATTCAAATGAATTCTTTTTAATGGCTGAGTAATATTCCATGGTGTATATGTACCACAGCTTCCTTATCCATTCATCTGCTGATGGGCATCTAGGTTGCTTCCATGTCCTGGCTATTATAAACAGTGCTGCGATGAACATTGGGGTGCACGTGTCTCTTTCAGATCTGGTTTCCTCAGTGTGTATGCCCAGAAGTGGGATTGCTGGGTCATATGGCAGTTCTATTTCCAGTTTTTTAAGAAATCTCCACACTGTTTTCCATAGTGGCTGTATTAGTTTGCATTCCCACCAACAGTGTAAGAGGGTTCCCTTTTCTCCACACCCTCGCCAGCATTTATTGCTTGTAGACTTTTGGATAGCAGCCATCCTGACTGGCGTGTAATGGTACCTCAATGTGGTTTTGATTTGCATTTCTCTAATAATGAGTGATGTTGAGCATCTTTTCATGTGTTTGTTAGCCATCTGTATGTCTTCTTTGGAGAAATGTCTGTTTATTTCTTTGGCCCATTTTTTGATTGGGTCATTTATTTTTCTGGAATTGAGCTGCAGGGGTTGCTTGTATATTTTTGAGATTAATCCTTTGTCTGTTTCTTCATTTGCTATTATTTTCTCCCATTTTGAGGGCTGTCTTTTCACCTTACTTATAGTTTCCTTTGTAGTGCAAAAGCTTTTAAGTTTCATTAGGTCCCATTTGTTTAGTTTTGCTTTTATTTCCAATATTTTGGGAGGTGGATCATAGAGGATCCTGCTGTGATTTATGTCGGAGAGTGTTTTGCCTATGTTCTCCTCTAGGAGTTTTATAGTTTCTGGTCTTACATTTAGATCTTTAATCCATTTTGAGTTTATTTTTGTGTATGGTGTTAGAAAGTGTTCTAGTTTCAGCCTTTTCCAAGTGGTTGACCAGTTTTCCCAGCACCACTTGTTAAAGAGGTTGTCTTTTTTCCATTGTATATCCTTGCCTCCTTTGTCAAAGATAAGGTGTCCATAGGTTCGTGGATTTATCTCTGGGCTTTCTATTCTGTTCCGTTGATCTATAAAGAAATGCTTTTTTTTTTATAAGACTCAGATTAGGCATGTAAAAAGTGAACGGATAGAATTAGATTCCTTACACATCTTGAGAACAACAACATGGCATTTGTGTTAGTTATAATGGTATTTCACCTGGAACATCATGGCTGCTGTCGTCCCACCGAGCAGGTGATCTCTTTTCCTGATCTGGGTCATCTATGCCTTTGTCTCAGCCTCCCCCTCGACAGCCACTTGAGTCATTCTCTCATCTGCACTTTGTGACTTACGTGGCAGCTGCCATCCCGTCACTCCCAATGACAAAGGCAGATACTGACATGGCTCTGGAGTCTGTTAAGGCCTGGGTGACGTATCACTTTCCACATTAATTGATTTTGAGTTAGTCATCTCGTGGCCCTGAAGCTATGCTGTGTGAGGTAAAGCGCTTTTCTGGTATACCAGTGTTACAGCTTCTGTCAGACTTCTACAGTAGAGTTAAGTTACCCTTTCAGTTCTTTACAGTGTCCCTAGCTTTATAGCTCTTATATCAGTGTCATTTTCTTACCCTCTTACTTTACCTCCACTCCTCTTACTTTTATCCCCAACTAGAGTAACTCAGAACCAGGTTCCTGGAGTTAAGTTCAAAAAACATTCTAAGTGGCATCTTCTCTTCCACCCCAAATTGTTTTCCCTAGGAACTCTTAAAAAAAAAAAAAAAGAAAAAACAAGTTTCTGTATATAGTTAGAGACATGCCTGAGGAGTTTAGGATATAGTCATAGACTTTCCTGTCTAAGAATCCTAATGGCAGAACTAGCTAATTCCTGAGTGTCTCATCATTGTTCCTCCCAAGTTTGGTGTAAAGCAAGCCTCTGATGAGCTGCCTTGATATATCAGTGTTCTGTGTGGATGTGGAGATTCCCTCCCCAGCTCTTAACTACCTTTATTTTATTTGTTAATATTTGTTTATTTACTTATTTAATTTTTTGGCCGCACTGTGAAGCTTATGGGATCTTAGTTCCCTATCTGTCTGTAGTCTATAAGAAGCACTGGAAGATGACTATGCTTAGTCGCTCAGTCTTGTCCAACTCTTTGTGACCCCATGGACTGTAACCCACCAGGCTTCTCTGTCCACGGGGATTCTCCAGACAAGAATACTGGAGTGGATTGCTGTGCCTCCGTCAGGGGATCTTCCCAACCCAGGAATTTAACCCAGCTCTCCTGCATTGCAGGTAGATTCTTTACCATCTCAGCCACCAGGGAGCACAAAGAGATGCATAGTCGGAAGGATTTGAACCTGCGCAGGGAGATCCCATTGGATTTCTAGTTTATCACCTATCACTCGGCCACGACTAGTTCCCTGACCAGGGATCAAACCCAGATCCTCAGTAGTGAAAGCTTGGAGTCTCAACCACTGGACTGCCAGGGAATTCCCTAACTACGTTTGTATTGCATCAGTCAGCTCAGTCATTCAGTCGTGTCCGACTATTTTCCACCCCATGGACTTCAGCACTCCAGGCCTCCCTGTTCCATCACCAACTCCCAGAGTTTACCCAAATTCATGTCCATCAAGTCGGTGATGCCACCCAACCATCTCATCCTCTTCTGTCCCCCTCTCCCGCCTTCAATTTTTCCCAGCATCAGGGTCTTTTCCAATGAGTCAGTTCTTCGCATCAGGTGGCCAAATTATCAGAGCTTCAGCTTCAGCATCAGTCCTTCTGATGAATGTTCAGGACTGATTTCCTTTAGGATGGACTGGTTTGATCTCCTTGTAGTCCAAGGGGCTCTCAAGAGTTTTCTCCAACACCACAGTTCAAAAACAACAATTCTTCAGCACTCAGCTTACTTTATGGTCCAACTCTCTCATCCATACATGACTACTGGATATGTTTACATGCTAGCAGAGTAATACACAAACACAAACTGATACTTGCAGCCTACTTTTCCAATAACATTTATATAAATGTAAGTTTAAAAGAGGAGACAGTAAGGTCATTATATAAAAATCAGTATTTCTATATTCTAGCAAAGAACAGTTGGAAAAGTAAATCTAAACACAATTTCACCTACAGTAACATCTGGTCCCATCACTTCATGGGAAGTAGATGGGGAGACAGTGGAAACAGTGTCAGACTTCATTTTTTTGGGCTCCAAAATCACTGCAGATGGTGACTGCAGTCATGAAATTAAAAGATGCTTACTCCTTGGAAGGAAAGTTATGACCAACCTAGGTAGCATATTAAAAAGCAGAGACATTACTTTGCCAACAAAGGTCCATCTGGTCAAGGCTATGGTTTTTCCAGTGGTCATGTATGGATGTGAGAGTTGGACTGTGAGGAAAGCTGAGCGCTGAAAAGTTGATACTTTTGAACTTTGGTGTTGGAGAAGACTCTTGAGAGTCCCTTGGACTGCAAGGAGATCCAGCCAGACCATTCTAAAGGAGATCAGTCCTGGATGTTCATTGGAAGGACTGATGCTGAAGCTGAAACTCCAATACTTTGGCCACCTCATGCGAAGAGTTGATTTATTGGAAAAGACCCTGATGCTGGGAGGGCTTGCGCGCAGGAGGAGAAGGGGACAACAGAGGATGAGAAGGCTGGATAGCATCACCAACTTGATGGGCGTGAGTTTGAGTGAACTCCGGGAGTTTGTGATGGACAGGGAGGCCTGGCGTGCTGCGATTCACGGGGTCGCAAAGAGTCGGACACAACTGAGCAACTGAACTGAACTGAACGTTAAAGATCATGAAATATATTGGGATAAATTTGACAAAATGTGTACACTGAAAGTTATAAATAAAAGACAAAGATCCAAATAAAGGAAGAGATATATCATATTTATGGATTAGAAGATTCAGTATTGCTAAGATAGCTATTTTGATTTAATAGAACCCCAAGAAGTATTGTTAGAAATATATAAAATTTACATAATTGCAAATTTAGATATTTACATGATTTAAAAATTCTTATAGGAGTCAAATGACCAAGAGTGGCCACAGCAAGTTTCCAAAAGAACAACAAAGCTAAAGGACTTCCATTATTCTTCTTTAAAGGTGTCAGGGAAATGAACATCAACCCTTACCTCTTACCATGCACATAAGTTCACTTAAAGTACCATAGACCTAGGGGGTATTTTTACCCCCTATAGTGTATGTATAGCTGATTAACTTTGCTGTACAGTAGAAACTAGCACAATGTTGCAAAGCAGCTATACTCCAATAAATTTTTAATAAATAAAAATTTAAAGTAACAAAAATAGTACCATAAACCTAAGTGTAAGAGCTAGGAGCAAATCTCTGCAATTTTAGAGTAGGCAAAAACTTCTAGGATAGGCCATAAGTGTGAGCTATTAAAAAATTAAAAGTTGGGCTTTATCTAAATTTAAAACTTTCACTCTTCAAGACATTTTGACAAAAGGAAAAGGCAAGCCATAGTATAGGAGAAAATATTAGCATGTATATGTCTGACAGATTTGCATCCAATATAAAGAACTCCTACAAATAATAAAAGAATCTTAATTTAAGTATAAAAAATTTGAGGAGATAATCACAAAAGAAGATGTAAGAAGGGCCAGTAAATAAATGAAAAGATGCTCAACGTCATTAGTCATCAGTTCAGTTCAGTTCAGTCGCTCAGTCATGTCCAACTCTTTGCGACCCCGTGAACTGCAGCATGCCAGGCTTCCCTGTCCTTCACCACTTCCTGGAGCTTACTCAAACTCATGTCCATCAAGTCGGTGATGCCATCCAACCATCTCATCCTCTGTCATCCCCTTCTCCTCCCACCTTCAATCTTTCCCAGCATCAAGGGCTTTTCCAGTGAGTCGGCCCTTCACATCAGGTGGCCAAAGTATTGGAGTTTCAGCTTCAGCATCAGTCCTTTCAATGAATATTCAGCACTGATTTTCTTTGGGATTGACTGGTTGGATCTCCTTGCAGTCCAAGGGACTCTTTTTTTTTTCCCCATTTATTTTTATTAATTGGAGGCTAATTACTTCACAACATTGCAGTAGGTTTTGTCATACATTGACATGAATCAGCCGTTAAGAGTCTTCTCCAGCACCACAGTTCAAAAGCATCGATTCTTCAGCGCTCAACTTTTTTTATAGTCCAACTCTCACATCTGTACATGACTACTGGAAAAACCATAGCTTTGACTAGATGGACCTTTGTTGGCAAAGTAATGTCTCTGCTATTTAATATGCTGTCTAGGTTGGTCATAGCTTTTCTTCCAAGGAGCATTAGTCATCAGAGAAATGCAAAGTGAAACCTTGAAATAGCACTGTACACCCTTGGTATGGCTAAAGTCAAAGTGGCTCACAATACCAAGCATTGGTGAGAATATAGAGAAACTAGAACTCTTAGATACTACTTGAGAGAGTGTGAACTGAACATCACTTTGGAAACAAGCAATTTCTTATAAAGTTAAACTTTTAACTTTATAGCCCAAACATTATACACCTTTGTATTTGTCCTAGAGAAATTAAAATATATAGCCACATAAAGGTGGGCTTAGTTGCCAGCAACATATGGGATCTTCTCGGACCAGGTATTGATGAACCCATGTCTCCTGCATTGGCAGATAGATTCTTTTTTTTGCCTTCATCCATGCTTTTTTTTTTTTTCCTGGGTTTTTTATTGGGGTTTTTGTGTGTTTTTTTAGTTAGTCTATTGTTTTATTTATTTTAATTGGAAGATAATTACTTTACAATATTGTGATGGTTTTGCCATACACTGACATGAATCAGCCACGGATATACATGGGTTCCCCCCATCCTGTAACCCCCTCTACCTCCCTTCCCACCTCCCTCCCCACCTTATCCCCCTGGGTTGCCTCAGAGCACTGGCTTTGGGTGCTCTGCTTTATGCATATGCCAAACTTGCACTGGTCACCTGTTTTACATAGGTAATATGCATGTGTCAGTGCTATTCTCTCAAATCATCCCACCCTCACCTTCTCCTACAGAGTCCAAAAGTCTGTTCTTTACATCTGTGTCTCTTTTGCTGCCCTGCATGTAGGATTATCATTACCATCTTTCTCAATTCCATATATATGTTATTATACAGCATTTGTGTTTCTCTTTCTGACTTCACATTGTATGATAGGCTCCAGTTTCATCCACCTCATTAGAGCTGACTCAAATGTGTTGCTTTTTATAGCTGAGTAATATTCCATTGTGTATATGTACCACAAATTCCTTATCCATTCATCTGCCGATGGACATCTAGGTTGCTTCCATGTCCTAGCTATTGTAAATAGTGCTGCAGTGAACAGTGGGGTACATGTGTCTCTTTCAGTTCTGGTTTTCTCAGTGTGTATGCCCACCAGTCGGATTGCTGGTTCATCTGGCAATTCTGTTCCCAGTTTTTTAAGGAGTCTCCACACTGTTCTTCATAGTGGCTGTACCAGTTTGTATTCCTACCAGCAGTGTAAGTGAGTTCCCTTTTCTCCATACCCTCTCCAGCATTTATTGTTTGTAGACTTTTTGATGATGGCCATTCTGACCAGCGTAAGATTCTATGTCATTATGGTTTAGATTTGCATTTCTCTAATAATGAGTGATGTTGAGCATCTTTTCATGTGTTTATTAGGAATCTGTGTGTTGTCTTTGGAGAAATGTCTGTTTAGTTCTTTTGCCCAATTTTGATTGGGTTGTTCATTTTTCTGGTATTCAGCTGCATGAGCTGCTTGTGTATTTTGGAGATTAATTCTTTGTCAGTTGTTTTATTTGCTATTATTTTCTACCATTCTGAAGGCTGTCCTTTCACCTGGTTTCTAGTTTCCTTCATTGTGCAAAAGCTTTTAAGTTTAATTAAGTCCTATTTATTTATTTTTGTTTTATTCCCATTACTGTGGGAGGTGGGTCATAGAGGATTTTGCTCTTTTTTATGTTGGAGTGTTCTGCCTATGTCTTCCTCTAAGAGTTTTATAGTTTCTTGTCTTACATTTAGATCTTTAATCCATTTTGAGTTTATTTTTGTGTATAGTGTTAGAAAACATTCAAGTTTCATTCTTTTATATGTGGTTTTCCATTTTTCCCAGCACTACTTGTTGAAGAGACTGTATTTTCTCCTTGTATATTTCTGCCTCCTTTGTCAAATATAAGGTGTCCATAGGTGCATGTATTTATCTCTGGGCTTTCTATTTTGTTCCATTGATCTATATTTTTGTCTTTGTGCCAGCACCATACTGTCTTGATGACTGTAGCTTTGTAGTATAGTCTGAAGTCAGGAAGGTTGATTCCTCCAATTCCATTCCTCTTTCTCAAGATTGCTTTGGCTATTTGAGGTTTTTTGTGTTTCCATACAAATTGTGAAATGATGTGTTCTGCTGCTACTGCTGCTGCTGCTCCTGCTAAGTTGCTTCAGTTGTGTCCTACTCCATGCGACTCCATAGACAGCAGCCCACCAGGCTCCGCCATCCCTGAGATTCTCCAGGCAAGAACACTGGAGTGGGTTGCCATTTCCTTCCCAATGCATGAAAGTGAAAAGTGAAAGTGAAGTTGCTCAGTTGTGTCCGACTCTTCGCGACCCCATGGACTGCAGCCTACCAGGCTCCTCTGTCCGTGGGATTTTCCAGGCAAGAGTACTGGAGTGGGTTACCATTGCCTTCTCCATGATGTGTTCTAGTTCTGTGAAAAATGCCATTGGTAGTTTGATAAGGTTTGTATTGAATCTATGGATTGCTTTGGGTCGTATTCTCATTTTCACTATATTGATTCTTCCAATCCAAACATGGTATGCTTCTCTATTTGTGTCATCTTTTATTTCTTTCACCAGTGTTTTATAGATTTCTATATACAGGTCTTTTGTTTCTTTAGGCAAATTTATTCCTAAGTATTTTATTCTTTTTATTGCAATTGTGAATGGGATTGTTTCCTTGATTTCTCTTTCTGATTTTTCATTGTTGTATAGGAATGCAAGGGATTTCTGTGTATTAATTTTATATCCTACAGCTTTACTATATTCATTGATAGTAATTTTCTAGTAACATCTTGAGGGTTTTCTACATAGAGGATCATGTCATCAGCAGAATCGATTCTTTACTACTGAACTACCAGGGAAACCCAGGTGTTGCTTTTATTGTTGATCACTAGTAGGCAGTGACTTTTAAAATCAGGATCTCAGTTTGGGGAGGATGTGGAAGAGCTCCATGTCAGCTCTAGAGCTTACTGTGACAGATAGCAGCCACTATTTATCAGTCACCAGTTTCCAATATTCATCAGAAGATTGGTAACTCACTTCCAGTTTCATCAGAAAAGAAAAAATTGAGGTTACCATTTAAGAGCTAGGAAACGAAAACATGACCAGGTTTACTTTGGCAATTGGGCTAAGCTAATCATAGGTTTTGTAACTCTGTTAGAAAGAAAGCATGGGTTTCTTTATTTGATTAAATGTGGTACAAATTTCTGAGTCTTGAAATAGATGAGAACAAGCAGTTTATAATTAACAGATCATAAAGGAAAATGTAAACAGCCCGATGAGAAAATGCTAAGAGAATGCTGAGAATTAAAAGTCTGTGGAACTGTTCTGTGTGTAGCCTGCCATGTTAGGAATACAGATTAGTGATTTGGCTACATTAGCTATTAGACATTCATTTCTTGGCACAGTTTGTCATCGTTTAATCCCTCTGCAGTTTGAGAACTTTAAGTAGAAGGGACTTTTTGCAGATGTTGTGAATTTAAACCACCTCTGAAAAGAAAATTCAAATCATCCAGAAAAATGAACACCAAAATACTATGAAATATTTGCCACTTGCTTTTTTGCAGCATCCTATTTTTGCCTGAGTTATATTTCTGTGTTTAAATTACTATGATTAAATCAAATTACTTTCTTCTTTTCTACACGAGACTATAAGCTCCTTAAGGATAGAGACTGTGTCCATTGTCCATAAATGTGTATCTAATACCTCAGAGAGTGCTAGACACACAGAAAGTACTTAGTAAATATTTATTGAATTAATTCTTGCTTTCCTATATTGTCTGTGGAAGTTATTCTGCTGGATACCATTAATAGATAAGATAACTATTTAAACAGTTTGTACTTAATAATCACATATTTCCTAGCCACATAATGAATCCAACATCCAAGCAGCCTGTACTTCAAAATTGACTGTCACTATATAGTTCAGCTGGTAAAGAATCCATCTGCAATTCAGGAGACCCCAGTTAGATTCCTGGGTTGGGAAGATCTGCTGGATAAGGGATAGTCTACCCACTCCAGTATTCTTGGGCTTTCTTTATGGCTCAGATGGTTGAGAATCTGCCTGCAATGCAGGAGACATGGGTTCCATCCCTGAGTCGGGAAGATCCCCTGGAGAAGGAAAGGCTACCTACTCCAGTATTCTGGTTTGGAGAATTCCATGGACAGAAGAACCTGCCTGGCTACATCCATGGGGTTGCAAAAAGTCAGACACCACTAAGCAACTTTCACTTTTTCACTTTCATGCCTAACTCTTGAAAAGGGAATGGCTACCCCCTCCAGTATTCTACTATTCTTGCCTGGAGAATTCCATGGACAGAAGTCCTATGGACTACAAGTCCATGGGGTGATAAAAAGTTGGACATGACTAAGTGACTAACACACTGTCTTAACTCTGTAACCGTGGTCAAGCAAAAACTTAGACGTCTTTGTGTGCCTTACTTTTACTATCTGTAAGATAAGGAATGTTGTGAAGATTAAATGATTTAATATATATAAAGCACTTGGAAAAGTACCAGAGAGTATTATTTCAATAAGTTACTGTTACTATTGCTACTAGTACAGAAATACAACACTCTTTTAAAACAACACTAAATATGCTGTATTTTCAGTTTTGATCTTGGAGTTCTGTCTTTGTGTTGAACTGGTAAGTCATACAGAACTTGAATCTGAAAATCTTTCCCTCTTCTCTTTTTTCCCTCACTCTGTTGTTAAGAAATCAAATAAGTATTTCAAGTATGGCCTCCTGAAAAAACCTACTCTCCTCCTTTTCCTCCTCCATCCTTGTGATTACTGTTTCATTCTCAAACCCAGTGTCCTGTGACCTGAGTACATTTTCTATCATATTTAAAAGTTAAAATATAACATAAATACAAAAAGATATCAGAGACAACTCATTGGAAAAGACTCTGATGCTGGGAAAGATTGAGAACAGGAGGAGAAGGGAATGGCAGAAGACAAGATGGTTGGATGACATCATTGACTCAGTGAACATGAGTTTGAGCAAACTCCAGGAGGTAGTAAATGACAGGGAAGCCTGGTGTGCTGCAGTCCATGGGGTTGCAATGAATGGGACATAACTGAATGACTGAACAACAACAATTCAAATAATAATTATGCATCTCTGTGAAATTATATGACATGAACACATGTATAGCCACTACCTAAATTCAGACACAGAACGTTCCCAGCACCTCAGAAGCTTTTCTCATGCTTCCTCTGCATCATATTCTACTCCATGTAGGTGTGACCTTTAATCTGACTGCATTATCATTTGTTTCCTTTAGCACTTTTCAAACTTTACATAAATGAAATCATTTAACCTATACTCTTTTGAGCCTCTTTTGTTTAATTGTATATTTGTGAGATGCTCTTTTATTGCTGTTGTGTTTCATTGTATGTCTACTATTGATGAGCATTTTCAACTTTGGCTGTTACGAACAATTCTATGAATGTTTGCCACATCTATTTCAAAGCTCCTGTGTTTACTTTTCTTTTTGATATATACCTAGTAGTGGACTTGCTGGGTCATGGGGTTTCAATATGTTCCATCTAATTTTTTTTTACAAAATTTGATGCTACCAATTTACATTACCAATTTTTTTTTACAAAATTTGATGCTACCAATTTACCAAACAGGTTAACTGTCCTTTTGCCCCATATTCACTTCAGTCACTCAGTCATGCCCAACTCTTTGCGACCCCATGGACAGCAGCACGCCAGGCTTCCCTGTCCATCACCAACTCCTGGAGCTTGCTCAAACTCCTGTGCATCAATTCGGTGATACCATCCGAACACATCCAACCATCTCATCCTCTGTTGTCCCCTTCTCTGGCCTTCAATCTTTCCCAGCATCAGGGTCTTTTCAAATGAGTCAGTTCTTCCCATCAGTTGGCCAGAGTATTGGAGCTTCAGCATCAGTCCTTCCAGTGAATATTCAGGACTGACTTGCTTTAGGATTGATTGGTTTGTCATGGCAGGCCAACAGACTCTCAAGAGTCTTCTCCAACACCACAGTTCAAAAGCATCAATTCTTCAGCACTCAGCTTGCTGTATAATCCAACTCTCACATCCATACATGACTACTGGAAAAACCATAGCTTTGACTAGATGGACCTTTGTTGACAAAGTAATGTCTCTGCTTTTTCATATGCTGTCTAGGTTGGTCATAGCTTTACCTCCAAGGAATAAGCGTCTTTTAATTTCATGGATGCATTCACCACCTGCAGTGATTTTGGAGCCCAAGAAAATAAAGTCTCTCACTGTTTCCATTGTTTCCCCATCTATTTGCCATGAAGTGATGGGACCGGATACCATGATCTTAGTTTTTTGAAGGTTGAGTTTTAAGCCAACTTTTTCACTCTCCTCTTTCACTTGCATCAAGAGGCTCTTTAGTTCTTCGCTTTCTGGCATAAGGGTGGTGTCATCTGCGTATCTGACATTATTGACATTTCTCCCTGCAGTCTTGATTCCAGCTTGTGCTTCATCCAGCCTGGCATTTCACATGATGTACTCTGCATATAAGTAAGCAGTGTGACAATATACATCCTTGATGTACTCCTTTCCCAATTTGGAACCAGTCCATTGTTCCATGTCCAGTTCTAACTGTTGCTTCTTGACCTGCATACAGATATCTTAGGAGGCAGGTAAGGTAGTCTGGTATTCCCATCTCTTGAAGAATTTTCCACAGTTTGTTGTGATCCATACAGTCAAAGGCTGTGGCATAGTCAATAAAGCAGAAGTAGATGTTTTTCTGTAACTCTCTTGCTTTTTTGATGATCCAGCGGATATTGGCATTTTGATCTCTGGTTCCTCTGCCTTTTCTAAATTCAGCTTGAATGTCTGGAAGTTCTCGGTTCACGTGCTGTTGAAGCCTGGCTTGGAAAATATTGAGCATTACTTTGCTAGCATGTGAGATGAGTGCAATTGTGAGGCAGTTTGAACATTCTTTGGCGTTGTCTTTCTTTAGGATTAGAATGAAAACTGACCTTTTCCAGACATGTGGCCACTGCTGAGTTTTCCAAATTTGCTGGTATATTGAGTGCAGCACTTTCACAGCATCATCTTCTAGGATTTGAAATAGCTCAACTGGAATTCCATCACCTCCACTAGCTTTATTTGTAGTGACACTTCCTAAAGCCCACTTGACTTCACATTCCAGGATGTCTGCCTCTATGTGAGTGATCACGTCATCATGGTTATCTGCGTCATGAAGATCATTTTTGTATAGTTCTTCTGTGGATTCTTGCCAGCTCTTCTTAGTATCTTCTGCTTCTGTTAGGGCCATACCATTTATTTCCTTTATTGTGCCCATCTTTGCATGAAATGTTCCCTTGATAGCTCTGGTTTTCTTGAAGAGATCACTAGTCTTTCCCATTCTATTGTTTTCCTCTGTTTCTTTGCATTGATCACTGAGGCAGGCTTTCTTGTCTCTCCTTGCTATTCTTTGGAACTCTGCATTCAGATAGGTATATCTTTCCTTTTCTCTTATATCTAATACTGTGGGCAAGAAACCCTTAGAAGAAATGGAGTAGCCCTCATAGTCAACACAGGGGTCTGAAATGCAGTACTTAGGTGCAATCTCAAAAACAACAGAATGATCTCTCTTCATTTCCAAGGCAAACCATTCTCTATCACAGTAATCCAAGTCTATGCCCCAACCACTAATGCCAAAGAAGCTGAAGTAGAACGGTTCTACGAAGACCTGCAAGACCTTCTAGGACTAACACCAAAAAGAGAAGTGCTTTTCATCATAAGGGACTGGAATGCAAAAGTAGGAAGTCAGGAGATACCTGGAGTAACAGGCAAGATTGAGTTAAAGATATTCTTCCCACTTTGTGGCTTGCCTTTTTTTACTGTTTTAGTGGAATCTTTGGGGAACAGAAGTTTTTCTTATTAATAAACTTGCCTATCTTTTTCTTTTGTGGGTTAGTGCCTTTTGTGTCCTATCTGAGAAATCTTTGCCTAGTCCTAGTTCATGAAGACTTTCTCTTAGGCTACCTTCCAGAAAATGTATTCTCTTTTGCATTTGGGTCTATACTCCACCTGGAATTGATTTTTGTGTATGGGATGAGGTAGGGACAGGTTTCATGTTTATTCTGACAGAGATCCATCACCAATTATTGAAAATGCCATTCTCTCAGGGTCACCCTGTAATATATGAGGCCCTGTGTGAATATTTTTGGTGGGATTTTTGTCTATATATGCAATTTAGTTAAAACACATATTATAAAATTAATGGGTCTACTTGAAGCACAGTGTTTTATCAATGAGGATTTGGAGTAATGGATAGAGATATATACTTATGTGTTTGTTTATTGTTTCATCATTGTACATAAAGAGTCTTCATAGTAGATGGGCACCATCGCTTCATGTTAATGTCCAGAAGGTATCGCTTTACAGTCTTTATTGTCAAATGTGCCATTATTGTCAAATTTCATATTACCCACTGCAAGTAAATGTAGCATACTCATAAAAAAAAGAGAGAAAATGCCAGTCTCTTACTAAACAAGTGCAGTGGCATTGCTGTCCTAAATAAGGTGACTCCACTTGTATAGATATGTTTCTGGATTTTTTATTCTGTTCTCCTGATCTTTTGGTCTATGCTTGTACCATTCATACTCTCTCTTAATTATTTTAGCATTAGATTAAATCTTGACGTTAAGTAATAGCAGTCATTCTTCTTCACAATTTCTTTACTATCCCCAGACCTTTCCATTTCCATGTAAATGTTAGAATATTTAGTTTTATGGTGCTGTCTTCCTCATTAAGTCAAAACCTATTGCATAAACACACTGCTTCCAAATAGCCAAGATAAATTTCAGTATCTTTAATCAACAAAATGTATAAATGATATATGGTTCATTTTGTGTATAATAGTCTTACAGTGATTATTTTTCAACATCCTACCAGCCGTCTTGTTTTGTGTATCATATTCCAAGTTCATCGTTACTAAAGAAGTCACACTAGGATCCCACTTGAAGAAAGTGCTATCTTTGTTTAGGCTCATACCTTCATTGGGCATGTTTGGTTAGGAAGATGACACCTTTTTCATGTTGCCTGAATGGTTATGGATGAGACAGAAAGATAGGTAAGGTATTCAGTATGACAATTTCAGAGGAATTTTGAGAGTTTTGCACAAATACACTCGACAGAGGGGAGGTAGGAAATGATACCTAGCAACATTGTGAGAGGCTGGAATCAAGGATGACAGTAGAGCTTAGGGATTAAGAGCCTGAGGTCTAGATCCAGATTTCTTAGTTCAGTTACTTAATAGTTTATAAATTTGAGTAAGTTACTCAACTCTGTATGATTCACTTTTCTTATCCATAAAATGGGGATACCTGCCTACCTCATAGGGTTGTTATAATCATTAAATGAGTTAATGTATATAAAACGCTTAGTAATAGTACCTGGCATATAAACTAATCCCCATATGTGCTGGATGTTGTTATAATTTTAAAAAGATAATCTGAAAAACCGAGATATATTTTTAGTTTCATTTACTTGTTCTGTGTCATGATATAATCCCCCACCCTTGACATATACAATATAACACCAATAAAGTCCTGTCCACACACCATTGGCTTCCCAGGTCACTTAGTGGTAAAGAATCCTCCTGCCATTGCAGGACACCCATGTTCAATCCCTGGATCAGGATGATCTGTGGAGAAGGGAATGGCAACCCACTCCATAGACAAAGGAACCTGGTGGGCTGTAGTCCATGGGGTTGCCAAGAGTTTAACATGACTGATTAATGGAGCATGCATGCACACACCATGCACCGTAAGACTAAGGTTCATTAAAGACTGAAAAGATTATAGCAGAATGTAGTAGTGCAGAAAACAGACCCTACACCCAGGAAGGAAATGGTCCAAAGAGCAAAAATGCATAGTAAGTTGGAAACTGAAGCAATTTTATTAATAAGAATCCTCAGAAGTAGCAGCTTGGGCACTTGTTTTCCTGCTGTGTTGAGTTCACTCAGTTTGATAGATTTTTAAAGGATAAGGGATTTCAAAGAGTCAGACACGACCTGGCAGCTGAACAACAAACGATAAGGCGGTTCGAGCTGTTTCAGGGTTTTTCAACCTTAATACTATTTAATTTCTTTCGGAGCTGGATAATCCTTTGTTGTGGGGAGATGTCCTGTGTATTGTAGGATGGTTAACACCATCCTTGGCCTCTACCTACGAGGTGCCAGGAGCAACACCCCTCCCCACAGTGTGACAGCCAGAAATACCTCTAGTCATTGCCACATGTTCCCTGGGGGCAGAACTGTCACCAGTTGAGAATCACTAAGTTATTTAAAAGAAACTTCCCTGAATAATTTTTTCTCAAAAGTTCCAAATATTTACAGTGATGGAGAATAGAATGATGCACTGCTATGTACTAACTTTCTAGCTTCAATAATTTTAACAACTTGTTTTATCTATATCTTCCCCCATTTTTTCTGTAGTAATTTCAGCAAAATCTGGTCACTATATCATTTCTCCCATCAATCCTTCGATGTATATAAAGGATATGAACTTGGAGGCTTCTTCAAAATAATAAATATTAGTAACCTTTAAAAGAAATATTTAGGAAAACAATTAAGACACTAGAGTGACATAGTAAAAATAACTGTAACATGAATAAAAGAGCCTAGAAGACAAAGGAAGAATTTGGTTTATTTTTCTTCTGGCCTCTTTCTTAAGTGAGTAACACTTGGACTTTTGTGAATAATGCATGAAATGATAATGTAATTATAGTCTCTGCCTGCCATTTGTATGTAGTGTAGTAGTATGTTGTGAAATCTGAAGAGGTCAGGGACTAGTGCATTTTATTATAAATATCTTCAAAATAACTTTCAGCATTTTACCCAGAATCTGTTTACTTTTGATTTCATATAAGTATTCTTGTTATTGTAGTAGACTTTGATAAATTTTAATAATATTAAATAGATGACTTAGTAGTTTAGAACTTCCATACACTATAGTAACAAAATGAAAAATTCTTTCTAGCAAGGGTTTAAAGGTGGAAATTTGCTTGAATGAAGAGAGGGGATTTGTTTGTTTTTATTGAAGTATATTTGACTTACAATATTGTGTTACTTTCAGGTTTACTTACATAGTGATTATTTTTGCAGATTATACTCCATTATAGATTATTATAAGAAAATGGGTGTAATTCCCTGTGCTGAACAGTGTATCCTGTTGCTTATCTGTTTTACATGTAGTAGTTCGTATCTGCTAATCCAATACCCCTGATTTATCCCTCCTCCCTTCTCTCTCCCCTTTGATAACCACAGGTTTGTTTTCTCTCTCTGTAAGTCTGTTTCTGTTTTTTATATACATTCATTTATGTTATTTTTTAGATTTAGGGTACTTGTTTCAAAGATGCATTTGCATATATAACAACTTTTTCCTGAGATTTTGTTAGTGTACCTTAGTTGGGCAGAGGCAGAAAGAGAAGGAACTGTTTATAATGTTGGACATTATAGAGGTAATAAAGCCCCAGGGATATCTTTCTGTTCTGTGGCAGAGAAATCCATTTTTGTTGTTTCTTGGAGAGGAAATGGAGAAGGGAATATATACTGTTTTTCTACTCTGACATAAATCCAATAAGAATTCTATATAGATTTTCCACACTTTGAGTTCAGTAATGCTATACAAAAATGTGGGGCTTCCCAGGTGGCTCAGTGGTAAAAGAACTGCCTGCCAATGAAGGAGACACAGGGGACATGGGTTCGATCCCGGGGTCGGAAGATCCCCTAGAGTAGGAAATGACAACCCACTCTAGTATTCTTGCCTGGAAGATCCCATGCATAGAGTAGCTTGAAGGGCTACAGTCCCCAGGGAATTTGGGGGCTAGATAATCTCATTTTCCTGGCATTTGGAGTGATTTAATGTGTAACACAGACTATCCAAAGAAATTAAGCTATTGTGCTTTAGTATCAAACCATATGACACTATAGTTAATGCTCGCTATGGTGAAAGGATAGCCAAAAAAACAAAACAAAAAAAATTTTTGGTAATACCATATACAGGATATGTGCTACTGTGAATTGTTATAAATATACTTGAGCATGAAACAAAATCTGAAAAAATGTTAACAATGAATCAAGTTAATGTAAACAGATAAATTCAGTTTAGGTAAATTAGTTCTGCATCAAATTTAAAATAGATCATCTTGAGTTCCCTGGCTCATTTTTTATCTGTAAATTTCTATAAATTCTTTATTTGGAAATAAATTTATTTTGACGATGAGGCTAAGGAAGATACTCATATTGACTTTGTTCAGCAGCCTTCCGTGAAAAGGTATGAAAAAGAGCAATATCTGTAGTTGGTTACCCCTGAAAAATAGCCTAAATACAGAAGCTTAAAAACTAATTGTATGGAAAGAAGACAACAGACTGGAAACAGAATTACAATGAATTCCAGAGATCAAAAAATTTAAGGGCCTAAATTTCAGGGCAAAAAAGTGAACCTGAGTAGGGTTTCTTTTTGGAGTGATGAAAGTGTTCAGGAATTAGAGTGGTGATAAACTTATGAATATACTAAAGCCACTGAGCTGTATACTCTAAGGGGGAAGAGCTTATGGTATATGAATTATACATCAGTTTTGGAAAAATATCCTGATTGGGAAAGTGATAGCTCAGGGTAGGAACCCAGCCAGGGTGAGTGGAGCATCTGTGTGCAGGGTAGCAGTGAGCAGCAGTGAGATTTGTCACGTGCAAGGAGAATAGATGAAATAAGTAAGGAAAATGAAGATCGGGTTTTTCACTGTTGCAGAAAAGTTACCACCTTGGAAAGGAAGAAATTCAGATTTAACCCTGTGGTATTGAATTAGGGCTCAGCTGTGAACTTTTGGGGGGTGTTTATATATGGATTTACAGATTAAAATGAATATAGAACTGTGTGTCTGCATATATGTATGAACATAATTGTGTAACTTTGCCCACATGGTGGACCTGCAAGGCAGTGACATCCTCATCTGATGAGCATATTTGATATTCTAAATACGTTTACCCTCTTAAAAAAAATCAGGCTTTCTTGGAAAAAAGGACTGATTCAAGGGCTAGGGCAGAGAAAATACTTGAGGAACCTGCGACATCTTGTGACAAAAAGCAAAGAAGTACTCAGAAAATGACAGGGATATGTCAGAAGGTTACAGGAGCCAAATTGAAAAGGCTTGCCTGGCCAACTCTGGGATGGTTTGAGCAACAAAATAAATAATAACAGTAACAGATTATAACTCATTGAGTAAAATAGGAGTCTTTGAGTTCAGATAGTTAGGTACATAGATAGACACATAGATAAAGGAAAAGAAACTAAACTGTAAAAGAGTGATGGATTTATTAAAATTACTATTTGGCAAGCATGATAATAATTAATTAAACTGGGAAACATTAATGGATGCTAAAAATAGTGGGCAAAAGTTTATTGAGGAGAGATTCAAACTGCTATTGTATACCAGTGTCCATACGATCATTACTTATAATATCTAGTAGGTGGAAACAGCTCAAGTGTCCCATGTGATGGACAGATGACTAAATAAATGGTTATGTATATAAAATAGAATATAATTTAACCATTACAAGGAGTGAAACTCTGAAGCATGCTATAAAATGAATGAACCTTGAAAATGTGCAAAGTGAGATAAGCTAGACATAAAAGGACAAATACTGTCTGATTCCACTTATATGAGGTGCCTAGAATAGACAAATTCCTAGAAACAGGAAGTAGAATAAAGGTTACTAGGCATGGGGAGTTTTGTTTAGTGGATGCAGTTTCTTTGGGGGATGATTAATCTGTTCTGAAAAATGGAGATGGTTGCACAATATTGTGAATGTACTTATTGCCACTGAATTGTATGCTTAAAAATGGTTAAAATGGCAAATATTATTACATGTATTTTTATCAAAAATTTTTTTAATTTAAAACCTTGGTGAGGAATGGGATATTTATATATTCTCAAAAGTATCCCCCCACAAAACACTTATTAATTATGAAGAGAAATTGTATAATTTTAGAGTGGAAAACCTGGCAGACACTACCATAACCAAGTGATCCAAGTTAACACAGCATTAATTTTGTGAAAGTGCTGCCAAAAATGCTTACCCTGAATTAAATCATGAGATACCATGAGAAAAGTTGAAATTGAGGGACATGGTACAAAATGTCTGAATTATAATCTTCAAAAGTGTCAAGCTTGTGAAAGTTAAGAAAAGACTGAGGAACTGTTCAAGATTTATAGAGTCAAAGAAAACTGAGAACTAAATGCATTGCTTAATCCTGAATTGGATCTTTTTGCTAGAAATGACGTTACTGGATAAATATCAAAACTTAAATGGGGTCTGTGGATGAGATCATAATGTAAAATGTTAGGTTCCTGATTTCTGTGTTGGTATTGCGGTTATGTAAGAAAATGTCCTTGTTCATAGAAAATGCGTACTATCTGGGCCTGATGGGGTAGCATGTCTATATTTTAAAGTGATTAAGGGAAAAAAATTGTTCTTTGTACTATTCTTGAAACTTTTTTGTAAGTTTGAACTGATTTTAAAATAAAAAAGAATATTTATACAAACTAAGAAAAAAGAGATAAAAGAAGCTGAATGAAGGCAGTGATTGTGGCCAGGAGCTAAACCCCAAGACTAGGACTTGTGTTGGAAAGCCAACTGCCAGAGAAATGGGAAACTTCTTTTGAGTGAGTTACAAAAACATTCTCTCAAACTCAAGGGTTTCAAGTAAATATATTGAGAATTCTGAGTAGACTGTCAATTGTAATATGTAACAGTGGAAAAATAAGCTTCTGGTCAGGGACCTGGTAATTTTAGATTTAGAATGTGAAACAAAGAAAATGCCCAAACAGAATGTAAAAAACAATGTAAAACTGGCTATTTAATTTTGAAAGGCTCAGGTGTTTCGATGTCTTCCTGTTGCAGGTGATGCTGAACAGGAACTTGGTCCCCCTCCATCTGTAGATGAGGCAGCAAACACACTCATGACTCGCCTGGGTTTCCTCCTTGGGGAGAAAGTCACGGAAGTTCAGCCAGGTGACCAGTACAACATGGAAGTACAGGATGAAAATCAGGTAAACTGCTTCCCATCAACTTAGTGAAACGTGGGATGAATCGGCCTATTATAACCAGGAAAGAAAAAATGTTGCAGGGCGTGGGTGTGGGTCTTGTCAGAAGAATGATCCCAAGTGTCAAATGCCTTTTCAGGCCTGGAATATAACTTCATTTTCCTTAATCACTGTATTGCTTCAGTTCATGGAACACCTTTTAGTTTCGTTCTTAAGTTTAAAAAGCCACTTCAAGGTTTTGATTCCTTTAGTGAATGAATGAGGAAATAACTAAATAAACCAACAAACAAGACATGTGTGATGTGTGTGTGTGTGTGTGTGTGTGTGTGTGTATATATATATATATATATAAAAGCACCATACCCCTAAATTGCAGAATGCATATTGTTTTCAGATACACATGGATTATTTAGCAAATTTACAATATGCTGATTCATAGACCAGATCTTGACAGATGTAGGGCTTCCCTGATAGCTCAGTTGGTAAAGAATCCACCTGTAATGCAGGAGACCCCAGTTCAATTCCTGGGTCAGGAAGATGTGCTGGAGAAGGGATAGGCTACCCACTTCAGTATTCTTGGGCTTCCCTTGTGGCTCAGCTGGTAAAGAATCTTCCTGCTATGTGGGAGACCTGGGTTTGATCCCTGGGTTGGAAAGACCCCCTGGAGAAGGGAAAGGCTATCCAAACCAGTATTTTGGCCTGGAGAATTCCATGGACTGTATAGTCCATGGGGTCTCAAAGAGTTGAACATGACTGAGGAGCTTTCACTTTCACTACTTTAGTAGAATTAATCGATTATAAAATAACTTAGAAAATGATAGCTGAAAGATAACATATAGAAAATCAAAATCCCCACGTATTTGGATATTAATATACTCCTAAGTAGCCTTTCCACAATTGCAGCCATGAAATTAAAAGACGCTTACTCCTTGGAAGGAAAGTTGTGACCAACCTAGATAGCATATTAAAAAGCAGAGACATTACTTTGCCAACAAAGGTCCGTCTGGTCAAGGCTATGGTTTTTCCAGTGGTCATGTATGGATGTGAGAGTTGGACTGTGAAGAAAGCTGAGCACCGAAAAATTGATGCTTTTGAACTTTGGTGTTGGAGAAGACTCTTGAGAGTCCCTTGGACTTCAAGGAGATCCAGCCAGTCCATCCTAAAGGAGATAAGTCCTGGGTGTTCATTGGAAGGATTGATGCTGAAGCTGAAACTCCAGTACTTTGGCCACCTCATGCGAAGAGTTGACTCATTGGAAAAGACCCTGATGCTGGGAAAGATTGGGGGCAGGAGGAGAAGGGGATGACAGAGGATGAGACGGCTGGATGGCATCACCGACTCGATGTGCATGAGTTTGAGTAAACTCCGGGAACTTGTGATGGACAGGGAGGCCTGGCGTGCTGCGATTCATGGGGTCGCAAAGAGTCGGACACGACTGAGTGACTGAACTGAACTGAACTGAAGTAGCCTTTATGTTGGAGAATCACAAGAAATTAGAAAATACTTTAAACTGAAATAATAGAAACAAAATATAACAAAACTTGTAGTATATAAAGATACGCATTTAAAAACTTTAGTTTGGGATACATACATTAGAAAAACCAAAAATCTGAAAAATTAATGATCAAAATATTCATCTCAGTGCAGGAGACACAGGAGACTGGATTGGATTTCTGGGTCAGGGAGGTCCTCTGGAGTAGGAAGTGGCAACCCATTCCAGTATTCTTGCCTGGGAAATTCCATGGACAGAAGAGCCTGGTGTGCAATAGACAGTCCATGGTGTTGCAAAGAGTCAGACACGACTTGGTGATTGAGCACACTCGCATTTACTGCTGTATCCTCTGCACCTGGGACAAACATAGGCCATTGTGGAAAACCTGAATAAACTTTTGGCCAGCCCAGTATTTTTCTGCTCTCAACCTTCCACTGTATCCCCCAGATTTAACAGTAAATCTGAAATCCTTACCATGACCAGAAAGGGGCTACCTGATCTGACCCCTCGCTGCCTCTCCTGTATCGTTGCCTGTCCCTCTCCCTTTCACTGCAGTTCTCCCGCAACACTGGCCTTCCTGTCATTCCTTAGACATATAAAACATTCATTTATACTGGAATGTTCTTCCACATAACTCACTTCCTCACTTCATCCAGTGCTCTGCTCAAGTGTTCTCTCCTCAGTAAGGCCTTCCTTAGTTATTTTATCTAATAGCCCCTGCCCATCACTGTATCCCCTTACCCTGCATTATAGCTCTTATCATTAATTTATTACATGATATATTTAGTTGTGAGGGGTTGTTTGATCTCACACAAGAAAGTAAGCTTCATGATGACAGGGATTGATTTTTTTCTTTTCATAACTAATTTACATTGTAACCATGTCAGTATCATGTGATCTGAATAGAAAATGGAAATGATATATGTTGAGGGCTTTTTTAAAATTGCTATAAATAAAACATCTGTTTTACTTGTGAGTTTTTGATATTCATGTCAGGTTAAAATATGACTGCTATAATAATGACCAAGCAACATGACATTACAATCTGAGAATTTGCCAAGGACCCTGTTGTTTCTAAAATGCTACATTTCTTCAGGTGCTAAAATTTATATTGGGTTGCTTTTGAGATGCCTTATTGTCACAGCATGTTGCAGTGGTTTCTGAATTAAGTCACAAGTCAATAGAGTGTGTCTTACTTGTGCATTAACTGCATGATTCGTCATAAAATAAGTAAATGAGTAGTATCATTGATTTAATGTAGCTAAAGTGATGTCATAATAGAAAAGTCACTGAACCAGTGTCACTGAATCTGTGTCCCGGTTCCAGCTCTACCACCTACCATTTTGTAAATTTGGACATGTCGCTTAACCTCTCTCAGCTTTAGGTTTTTCAAAGTTAATAGTAACTAACAGTAAATAAGTGTTTAATACTGTGTATAATCACTGTACTAATTGCTTTATTTACACTGTTTCATTTAAGTTTCCTTACAACTGGATGTGGTAGAGTCCTTTTATATTTCAATTTTCAGTTAAGAAAAAAAAGAAACACTGCCAGAAAGTGATGGAATAGTATTCAAATCCAGGCAGTCTGCTTTTACAACTTATGTTCTCAATAGCTACACCATACCAGTCCAGAGTAATATGAAATCATGACAGAATTATTTTGAAGATCAAGTTAAATCATGAATACAAAAGCACTTTGTAAGCTGTAAAATGTCATGCAAACAAAATATATAAAACAATGTGTAATATAATTAGTATGTAAATGTATTCAGAAACTGTATGAGTTGGAGGAAATTGCTTCATAGCTTTTACATTTAGTGTAGTTTTTACACCTCATACTTGGTTGATAAGGAGAAATGAGGTAGTAACATTTAAAAAAACAACTTTAACTTTGAAACATTAAACAAATTAAGATATTAATAATAAAGCTATATGATAGCCTGCTTGAAATGTAATATACCATGACACTGTCTTGGAACCACCTAAGAAAGTGGCTGAATTGATCACTGGAATTTCTAGTCTTAGGAAGATTATTAGTGACTTCTGTGCTAAAGCGCGTACTAACAAAGATAGATTGCTTTAAGAAGACCCTATAGTGATGGTGTCCTCAGAACAGTATTAACAATAGTAGAATCCAGCACATGCAAGTTAGCATATATCATTTTTTTGCAAAAGACAAGATATTCAAAGTGATATTCAATTGACCACTGTATTTTCTTTTCTCTGTAGTTTCTGGAGTATTAGGATGTAGGACCTTGAATGATCCAGATTGGGAGTTTGGGATCCAATGGGATCAATGGGAAAACCACCAAAAGGTTTTAGAAGTAGAGTGGCTTAATTAGGTGTCCATTTTAGCCTACAGTATGGCGAGTAAATAATGTTGTCTTTCTGTGCCTAAAAGAGATTTCTGTATCTCATTAACTAGCCTCCTTAAATAAATATAAGGCTCGCCTTTAAATTCACAAGCCATGAAACAAATTTCCTGCTTTCTGAATGAGTTGATCTTTAAGCTTTGCTTTTACAGTTAAAGCTTTTAAAGCATACATTCTGTGATAAATGCTGTATTTTCCAGAAAATAACTTACAGTAAAAATTACATGTCATTTGAGCTTAACCTTCACTTTTGCTGTATTATGCATATAATGGTTTCCTTTCTCAGAGAACAGACTGAGAATCTTGTCTGAAAATGGAAATGAGTTACCATAGAAGTAATAGATTCATACCAAAATGAAACTTTTTCAATATGGAATGACTATAAATATATCTAATATAAAAAGATTCTAGTACAATTCTAATAAAGTACCCACATGTTTCTTAAACTGAGAATGAGGCGGTTAAGAATTGCTATGCCAGATTCTAACTAGGGAGGATTCTAACTTAGTAAGACTGGAGTGGGGTTGAGTATCTGTCAGTTTTGTAGTGAAACTTGTTTTTTTCATTCCACAGGTAATTCTCCTACAAGCCCTACTCATGCTCTGATAGACTAACATCATTTTGTAGAAATAGAGGCAATTACAGACTAACATCATTTTGTAGAAATAGAGGCAATTAGAAAGAAATTGAAACTCCTCCCTCCAATGGTGAAAAATTATGTAGAAGAAAAATGGCATAGATTTGAGGGCTTATTGTATTATTAAGAATCAGTTTCTAATATTAGTTATACGATTGAAAAGATTTACTTGATTGCAGTGTTCTGAGAATGTCATTTATGCTTAGTTGAGTTGCATGTATCTTTTATATCCTGGTTATAGCATTTAAATTAAAATCAAAACCTGGATTCAACATAGATAATTAAATACAGGGGATTGCATCTGGCACTCATTTAGGGATGAGTCAAAGAGCCTTAATATTCTCATATCCAGTGATCAACATATTTTCCAATCAAGTTATAAAATGTAACTCTTCAATTTATCAAAGAGATTATGAGTAGACTCTGTATGTAAAGAAATTGAAATGCTTTTTTTTTAAATGTCAAATTTATCATTAGTCCTCCTTCAAGTAATTCTGCCATTGACCAGTTACTGTTTTGAAAAGGAAAAAATTTCTGAAGTGTTCAAAAAAACATATATACTTTCATTCATTATTTCATTAATTTATTTGGGTAGAAAGAGCTAAAGAAAATGAATTGTCATTAAACTAGGTAAACCAGAATATATTACCATCAGTCTTTTTTGTGATTAGTCATTGCATCCCATCAAAAATGTAAAAAGGAGGTAACTTCAGGTATAAGAGTCACTCAGTGATCTGTCTATAATCAGTTTTTACAGAGAAATTATTTTGTTTGTATTAAATTAATATTATTCTACTTCATTTGACAAACTTTTAGATAGGCATTTTCCCTACATTCATTTATTACCTCTGAGAAGCCACCTATGTATCAAAAAAAGCCCATCTATATTTGCATTAAGAGCTTTAGTTTTATTACTCCTTGGCTGCAAAGATTTTTTTTTCTATCCAAAGAAAATTATTAGCAAGACCAAGTTCTAAGCCTTTAGAAAATTTTTGTTGATTGAAAACAGCAAGAAAAATTTTTGATGAATAAAAAAAATCATCTATTAATTTATAGCAATAATAAAGACTACTTGTCACTGTAAATTTCCTAGGCAGAAAAAACAGACCACAGTCTCTGCTCATGTTAAATTTATCAAGTTTCACCTTAATTATAGAACACAGAATGCTTTATCCTGGAAAGCAAAAACAAACAGAACCTAATAGCTGTAAAATCTGTGCATGTAGATTTTTTTTTCTTTTTGTTATCAAAGCATAGGTTTTACCATAAGATACACTTTCACTTAACAGCTGATCAGCTTATCTTATTTTTCATTTCAATTTTTCAGACCTCAGCAATCACCCAGCGGATAAGTCCCTGTTCCACGTTGACTAGCAGCACTGCCTCTCCACCAGCCAGTAGCCCCTGTTCCACCCTCCCACCAGTCAGTACAAATGCGACCGCCAAGGACGGCAGCTATGGGGCTGTCACGAGTCCAACCTCTACCCTTGAAAGCAGAGATAGTGGAATCATTGGTGAGTTGGTTTATATACTAATCATTTTGTGTCTTTTTTCTTTTTGTAATAATTACACAAGCTTAAGGTTTTCACAAATTCTGCTTTTGAGTTATTGAGATATATTTATATATATTTATAAAATATGTGTCCTTTTCTTTTTAATGTTGCTGTAGATTGACATAAAGCATAAAAAAAAAAATAGAGGTGCCCCTCCCTGCTTAACCAGTCCTTTAAAGACATTATCTCACTGATCGTACGAAAGTCCAAGATTGTCTACTTTATGAAAATAAAATACCCTGAATGAGCAAAAAGTAAATAAATAAAGATACTATCTGGTGAAAGAAGGGGTGAATAGAAAAAGTTCTTCCTACTGCTTCTTGTAAATTCACCTACATCATCCATCTACCGACAGCAGTCGTTCAGAAAAAGTTCACTTCTCACTAAACTAGTAGAGTTTCTTGGTATTTCTCAGTTTGTCATATACTTACTGCCTGTTGTATGCTTGTTAAGGGGAGTCAGTCACGTGGAAATGAGGAAAGTTTGGGAAAAGAATCTGAGGAAAGAAATGCAAAGGAGGGAAACAAGACTGAGCACAGAATCTTAGGGAACATTCTAATTGATCAGGGGGAGGTGAGAGGTATGAGAATGAGCCAGTGCATACAGAAATGGAGCAATCAGACAAACAGGAGAAAAGTCAAGGCAGTATAATACTGCCAGTGCCAAGGAAGGTAAAGGTTTCAGGGAAGGGGTGAGGAAATGCTGCTCAACAAATGACAGATGCTGAAGAGGGCAGGAAAATGGAAATAAGACCATAAAATATTTTTTCCTCGTTTGGCTTGCTTCTAAAGTTTATCAAATCAAAATATTTGTTTAGATGTTATGGCAAATAATTTAATGCCATGTCAACTAAGCATATCTCTTTCACTTAATATATTTCAGCATGTGAATTTATTCATTTTAAATAATGAGTCAATAAAAAGAATATTTTTACAGGATGCAAAATTAACATACAAAAACCAGTTGCATTTCTTTTTTTTTTTTTTTTTTTCCAGTGGGTTTTGTCATACATTGATATGAATCAGCCATGGATTTACATGTATTCCCAATCCCGATCCCCCCTCCCACCTCCCTCTCCACCCGATTCCTCTGGGTCTTCCCAGTGCACCAGGCCGGAGCAAAAAGAAGAGAAGCCCTATTTTTAAACCGAAGATTATTCTCTCCCAATCCAGTTGCATTTCTATACACTGACAATAGATAACCAAAAAAAAAAAACAAGTTAAGGACACAATTCCACTACAAGAGCATCAAAAAGAAAAAAATACTTAGGAGTAAATTTAACCAAGCAGGTAAAAGACTTGTACACTAGACATTATAAAACATTACTGAAGAAATTTTAAAAAGACTTAAATAATTGGAAATACATCCTGTTCATGGATTGTTAAAATGATAGTATTTCTCAAAGCAATCTATAGAATCATTGAAATCCCTGTCATAATCCCAACAAAGTTCTTTGCAGAAACACCCATTCTAAAATTCATGTGGAATCTCAAAGGACCATGAATAGTCAAAACAGTTTTGAAAAATGGAACAAAGTTGGAAGTCTCAAACTTCCTGATTTCAAAACTTACTCCAAAGCTCCTTAAAGGCAGGATTCCTATCTAATAATTTTATATGCTCTCAGTATTTAACATAATTTCTAATTTGTGATTTCTTTATATGAGGAGTGTTTATGAAGATACTGTCATTAAAGAGCTAAATATTTTAACAAAACAAAATATATAGATAAAATATGAGGAAAAGTAGCCTCTTTTCCTAATCTCTGAAATAATTTGTAGAAAATTGGAATTATCTTTTTCTTGACCATTAGTAGGATCTCCCATTAAAGTGGGCTTCTCTGATGGCTCAAGCAGGTAAAAAATCCACCTACAACACAGGAGACATGGGTTTGAGTCCTGCTTCGGAAAGATCCTGATATTTTCTTCCTGCAGATTTTTTAAACTACTACTTCAATGTATTTAATACTTTAGGACTTTAAAATTTTTTTCCTTCCTGAATCTGTTTTCCTTAATAATTTTTCTTATCTTTTTCAGATTTACTTGCATAAAATTGTCTAAAATATTCTTATTGTGACATCACTATCTACGCAGGAACCCAAGCTAGAAAGCCAGGGGGAATCCTTGCCTCCTTCCTTCCCCTGTATCTCTCATCCCTTTATTTTCTTTTCATCTCTCCTAGCACTGCCTTCATAATCCTCATTATCTTAGACCTAGATTAATACAGATCTAACTGTTCTCTCTGCTTTTTTTTTCGTGTCCTTTCTAAGTCTGTTTTTTCCCACAGCCACCAAGTAAATTAACTGAAAAGTGATTACTACTTTGATTCTGTTATCTGTAAGGTGCAGTAATCTACCTGGAAACCAAATCTGATCAGATCACTCCGGATCTGTCCACAGCCAATTTCTCCAGCCTTTAATCCCACTACTAGAGTCTAACATTAGATTTTGTGGTAACCTGACACATTCCAGTTTTTCACCTCTATACTTTTGCCCATATTGTTCATTCTGCCTGTAATCTCCTCTCTCCCTCTTAAATTTGATTAACTCCTACGTACTTTTAAGAATCACCTTAGGTATTCAGTCACCTCTGCCACCGCCACCTCTCTTCATTTCTCCACTCCGCCTCCTCTCCAGTACATACTACTATTCCATGTTCCCAGATATAGCGTATCTGTATCATTGCATTTAACACTAGTATTATAATCCCTTTGAGAGCCTGCTTTTCATCCTTAGACTATTTAATTTCTTGTTAGGAGAAAGTGTGCCTTATTCATCCATATCTGTAGCGCCTAGTCCAATAACTGAAAATGTGGTAGCATGGTAGGCGCTCAGTAAATATTTATAAAAAGGAAAGAAAGCTTAAGAGTGAAAGGATGGGAGATGAAGGATGACTGACCTGGCACTTTTAGTTACTTTTTTGACAGTGTTTAGAGTGACCATTGGGTACAAGATGGAACATTATTATTAAATTGTTAATAAATAGTAGAGTTTAGAATTCTCCACTGACTATTCTAAGTTCTTTTTATGATTCATTTTGGCGCAGTGACTTTTACAATCTCTAGCCAAACCTCTTCCTGGGTTCTTCTGTCGGTATTATTAGTATCTGTAACTGCATGTCATCAATATTGCCATACCAAAAAAAATTACTTTAGAAATATATTTATTCAAGCAGTGGGCATGGTGCTGACAGATTGGACAAAATCCGTTTACAAGTACATTCTAAGTGGAAGCTTAACATGTCAGTGGATGTTCAAAATAAATGATCATAATGTTCTGAAATTAAAAATGAGATTCCCGCTTTGACATATAACAGTGTTCCTCATTTTTTTCTGGTATATTTCCAAAATTGTGTTCCTTGTAAAAGTAAGTACCTTTGTGGATAACAGAGCTAATTTGGAGAATAATAAACTTCTATTATTTAATGTATATAAATACTGAAACAGATTTACTTGCAAAATCATGAGACAAGAAAGAGAATAATGTCTTCTGCTTCTAAAATTACTTACATTGTAGAGTAGTTATCAAATTATATATGTGCAGCTTATCTTGAGAAACAACTTGTTTCTGTTTAGTTTTTTTTTTCATTGCATTTGAGTTAGAAGAAAATTGTATGTGGCGTAAGTAATAATAGTCAAAGATATTGTTATTACCTTGGAAATCTCAAGGCTCGCCTATCTTAACCGTTTTAATATGTTTTGTTTAAGTATTTTCCCCACTGATTATAGAAATCTCTGCTTTTCCAAATTAAATATTGCTTACATTATTTCAAACAATAACATCTGTTGTTTGTTAGTGTACCATTTTTAAATCTTGCCCCATCAGCAAAAAACACAAAAGCTATTAAAAGTTATCATTTGGATTATCCATTTTTATTCCTTTATATATCAGTCAGTTCAGTGTGAATTCCTTTTGATTACATTTTGTAACTGTAGCGATCAGAATTTTAGTGATTCCTGCCTGTATCACTTTCACAGCTTGCCAAAATATGTATAATTCTAGTTATAAAATCAGAATATTAGAAATGCAGGTTTCCTGAATTTTTAAGTCTTATAAGGGTAAAAAGTTCCTCTCTTGGATTCTAAAGGATTGGAAATAGCTATGATTTCTTATATTCTCTGTGATCTGAATTCACCCCATACGTGATTTAATTTCTACCATAGAAAGCATTCTCTGTAACAGTCATAGCTTCTCTCTCTTCAAACTCACAGCTTTCTTAAATATGTGGTAAAATATCACTGACATGGTTGTCAGGTATTTACAGTATAATTTCATATTTATGACTTTTATTGGTATTAATTTAATGGTATAATGCCCTTATGTATGTGCCTAGGTAGATACCACTAACTATGTATAATCTATCAGCTATACATAGCTTCAAGCAAAAATCCTGATAATCATAAACTCTGTGAAATACACATCATTTTTCTAGCCTATCCTCTTTCATGTGAAGTTTTAATAGTGGTCTGTTTTGGCATGGTGGTGTTTAGTAAAACAAAATTAAGCATAGATCCATTGTGTTTTGGCCTTTTGTTTATTTGGAGATTCACAGTTCCTTCCAGAAAGGTATAATTCTTGAATTCCCCCTTTTAATCAAATCTCAGGGGTTTTTTTTGTTTTTTGTGTTTTTTTTTTTGTCTTTAGGTCCTAATTTATTGCCAAATTTTATCTTACATCTTTTAGCCTTGTATCACTTGTTCAGTGATTTTTTTCCCCTAATATTTCACATTAGTAACTAAAAAGCAAAGTCAGAAACTCCTCATCAAAGACCCTTGTTCCTTTAGTAACATATATTCCAGTAGGCAGGGCTTCCCAGGTGACGCAGTGGTAAAGAATCTTCCTGCAATGCAGGAGACCTGGGTTCGATCCCTGGGTTGGGAAGATCCCCTGGAGAAGGGAATGGCTACTCACTCCAGTATTCTTGCCTGGAGAATTCTATGGATGGAGGAGCCTGGTCCATGCGGTCACAGAGAGTCACTGAATGACACACACACCCACACACATTCCAGTAGGGTGTTATGTGTTCTCTGGTCCAGATTGTCACGTTTAAGAAGTCACCCTTCTGAGTCACAAACTGAGCATTAGATAATTTTTCATATTTTCTACAACCTGTTTTCAGAAATGTGCAACTGTATCTTCACTAAGTTCTTCCAGTTATTGTGCTAGTGACTCTGTCATCCTTGGTGGTGGTTTAGTCGCTCAGTCGTGTCTGACTCTTTGCGACCCCATGCACTGTAGCCCACCAGGCTCCTCCGTCCATGGGATTTTCCAGACAAGAATACTGGAGTGGGTTGCCATTTCCTTTTCCAGGGGATCTTCCCCCGCCAGGGATCGAACCTGATTCTCCTGCATTGCAGTCGGATTCTTCACCAACTGAGCCACCAGGGAAGCTTCACCTTCTAACTACTTAGCACTAATAAATCTTGGTAGTTATATTGCATGGATATTTGTTAAAGATGTCTGTCTGGACATTGCCTATTTAAATGATCAAGAAGACCAGAGCATTTCCCTTGCATGATTGACCTAACTAATATAATAATAACAATGACAACAACCATTATTGAATACAGAGTATGAGGCAGGTTGTTGTTGTTTAGGCAGGTACCATTATTTAATTCTTACAGTCATCTTATAAGAAAATAGAGTAAAGAGTCCCCAGGATCAAATAATTGAAAAGATACATAAGCCTCCACAGAAAAATTCTTCAAAAAAGCGTTTAGTAAAGAGACAATCCAGCAGGCGAAAAAGAATGCAAGTGAGCACAGAGGACCCAAGACCCTCCCAGGTAGAGCTCTCCAGGTTCCTTTTTAATCAAATAGGATGGATGTGCTCTGTCCCCAGGGTGTAAATCACCAAGATTTGTATAAGGAATCTTGGTTTCAGGAGAGCTCCCCAAAAGTTGACAGTGAAGCTTTTTATCCATCTCTGGTCCTATGACTAAGACAGGCTGTCTGAGTACTCCAGGTGTAAGCTGTCAATAAACAACTAGACCTGGGTGCTACCTGGGGAATTTCAAACTTTTAAACAGCAAATTATAAGTCGTTAGTTATCCCAGTTGACCTTATCTTGGCTAAGAGTCAGTTGCAGACTTCCAGTCATCCCTAGAGATAAGTATAGGGCTGGCCCAGTCTAGCTGTAAATTAACTCTGTCTTACATAATAGTATAATAGTCTTTCTTAGACTTAGAAAACTGGGGTTCAAAAATAATTGGTCCCAGATCACACAGATGTTAAGAGGCAAAGCTGAGATTCAAGTTCAGGTCTGTATAACTTCAAAACCCATGGTCTTAATTATTACAAAACACTGCATAGTTCTAAATCATTCTCTCTCAGAACAGATGACCTAAGACCATTATCCAGTATTAAAAATTTAGTCTTTATCAACAAAAGCAGAGTAGTGAATCAAGATAAAAATGATTACTATCAGATTAAAAAAAAAATGATTACTATTGCTATTACTGGAAACATGATTTCTGGGCCCCTTAGGACTGACACAGATGCCAGAATAAGGAATGTTAAGCTTTTTTGAAAACTTATTGCTGTCAGTTTTTAAATATTATTGGCAACAAGCAAATGTGCCTATATCCATGTATCAATCTGTTTACAGAGGGTATATTTTATGGTATGTGAATTATACCTCAGTAAAACTTTTTAAATGTATGGAGTTAATTTTATTCACAATGAGCCTATTTATAAGCCTGTGGTTCCCACTTCCTCACACTGTCTTCCTGTCCTATACGGCCATGTCAGCACTTCTTTATACTGAGATAGCAATTTTTTTTTCTATATCAAGGAGAGAAAATGCAGAAAGTCTCAGAAACATCCCTTTAGTTAGTTACAACTCAATATTTTCCCACCCTTCGTTGTTCTACCTGGAAATGACTAGCTCTAAAGAATTAAAGTAGGGACAGAATAGGTCTATTGGAAAACAGATACATATATTTTTCAGTGAGAGGCCATGTCTTCCTCTTCAGCTCCATGCATAGAAACTTTGCCTGTATGGGTTGTTAATTCATATAGGCCAACATCTAATATATAGATTGTGTGGGCTTTAGACTTTTGAAATTTTTAGTTACCACATGAGTCAAAAATATCATTGCATTCTATGATGCTTCATTCACTTTGGTAACTTTAAATTATATGATATGGTCTCACTATAGAGGAATAGTTGAGTAAAATAGAAGCATCCATTAAATGATATATGGATATTAGCATGTTTTTATTAAAAATAGCATTTCATTTTGTGAAATAGCATCTTCATTTTTTTTTTCTTTGTATGGCCTCTTCTGCCACAGAATTGTCCTTTTTCTGGGATTAATGATTTAGGACCTATCTTGTTCACCACTGTACTCTGACACAAACTAGTTGCTCCATAAAATTTTATTGACTAGATAAGTGAATGAAATTAACTCAAAGTCACCATGCTCTGGGAAAAGCATCAATGAAGCAGAAATGTACAAAATTCCTCAATAGGAATGTTTACCCAGAGACTCTTAACTTCTGGTACTTTTTGTGAGCTGTCTGTTCTCACTCTGCTCCCCAGTGGTTCTGGACCATTGAGCATTCAATAAAACTTAGTTATTCATCCTCTCAACAGATATATGTTGATCATAGTTTAAACTGTGTACCAGAGCCTAGATATTTTCTCTTTAGTTAAAAAGTACAGAGGATACTTTGGGTTCAAAAAACAAATGAAGTATGAAGTATCAGGTTTGGTTTATGCAGATAGTACAATTAAAATGCAAAATGACATCAGTGCTCTTCTTACTTGGGAAACTGGATGTCTTCCTTGTCTTTACTGTAAATACCATGACCATAGATGCCTTTCCTTATTGTAAGCTTCATCATTTAAATGATAAAATAGGGTCCATAGGTCACTGAATATTTCTGTCTTTGTACCATGAATTCAAAGTTTCTTAGATCTTTTCACCACCAATGAGGACTTTCATAATTTTTATTGATAGACCTCATGTTTTTTAAAAATTTTTTGACATTGCACTGTGCATCATCAAATAGTTTATACCTCATTTTTATTTATCAAGCATATATATGTATGATATGTTCATGTATCATGTTGTTGTTGTTACTGAATTGCTCAGTCTTGTCCAACTCTTTGTGACCCTATGGACTATAGCCCTCCAGGCTCCACTGTCCATGGAATTCTCCAGACAAGAATACTGGAGTGGGTAGCCATTCTCTTCTCCAGGGGATCTTCCTGACACAGGAATCAAACCCTTGTCTCCTGCATCTCCTGTTGGCGGGCAGATTCTTTACCACTGAGCCACCTGAGAAGTGGTATCATATTATGTGTATATATACATATGTGTGTGTATGTATATATATATATATGCCAAAATTTCTGTTCAACATGTAGATGACTAGTGTTATCACCCCTGATGTAACTGCAGCTAAGTTTATAGAATCTTGACGTTTTAGTTAGCTGGTCACTAGTAAACATATTATTTCTTATAAATTATTTGAAATATTGAAAATAGTGAAACCAATTACTACCTTCTCAGACCTTTAAAAAGTGTAGTGTTTCAGTGTTTGGAACCTACTGAATGTGCTCATGGTTTATCTGGGGAAAAGGGCTCTATTTCTGGAATATATTATACCAGGGTAAGACCACACAGATACAAGTGAACCTTAGCCAGCTCTTGATTTGGGCCCTAAGGATAAAATAAAAACTGCTGCTGGGACATACCACCAAAAAAAAAAAAAAAAAAACCAGACGTGAAAGGCAAAGGGTTAAATAACAGACACTTTCCTTGTGGATGAGTCTTTTGGGAACCAGAAGTTTGCATGCTCCATCTTTCAGTATACTGACCCTGGCAGCTGTGTGAACTCCAAGCTTCTAGCTCAGAATACAAAGTCAGATGAATCACATCTTTATCCCAAACGAAATTATACTTCAGTCAGATTTTTCTGAAAGAAAAATGTTGAAATATATTTTAAATGAGACAGTTTCCATAAATTAGGATAAGAAACATGCATCTGTTTAAAAAGAATACTCACAGACACATAAACACATAATATAAATATACACTATATACTATCACTGAACATATTCAGAGATTATAAAATATGCTGTAGAATCCATAAAATCTCATTGGAGAAGGTATAACATTGTTTTTGGTGGCACAAAGGTTGTGATCCATTGGGCTATTTATGATTGAAAGTCTGAATGTATTAAATGAATTTTTAATTAAGAATGGAGGAGAGGGTAGCTCTTCAAGAAGGCTGTATCGTGTTTCCTTATTTAGACAGATTCTTTCTCCTGTATTAGGTTCTACTTAAGGACTGTTTATATATTCTAATTCTATGTTACGTGTAAATGGCCAGGAAATAATTTAAGTGAGGAAAAATACAGGATAAAAAGAGTATAAAGACCTTTTTGATACCTCTGACACTGTCCAGCAATCCACAAAGTATGTAAACTCCCTTTTGATGGGATCCTGAAGTTTTTACCATTGATAGGCCCTAGTTGTAAGTCCTGTAGTACTGATGTATGAATTTCTTTAATTCATTCAAATAAGAGTTGTTAAAGTAAATATATTGGAATCTATGTGAAAGAAAGTTATATTTTGGTTTCAATTATTTAATTTCATGATGGAGAGACTTCCCTGGTGGTCCAGTGGCTAAGGCTTTGAGCTCCCAATGCAGGGGACCTTGGTTTGATCCCTGGTCAGGGAAACTAGATCCCACATGCCTCAACTAAGAGTTTGCATGCCACTACTAGAGATACCACATGCAGCAACTAATGATCCTGCATGCCGAAACTTAAGACCCAGTGCAGCCAAATAAATTTTTTTAATTAAAAATAAATAAACTTCATGTTGGAGATGAAATGATCATCGCAACTTTTTAAAAATAATGTTACTAACATTTTTATAATCTAGTCATGCATTTGGGTAATTATAAACAGGTTAATCTCTCGGTTTTCATTTTACTCTTTTTCAGCTACCTTGACAAGCTATTCTGAAAACATGGAACGCACAAAATATGTTGGGGAAAGCAGTAAAGAATTAGGATCTGGAGGAAACCTAAAGCCTTGGCAGTCTCAAAAATCCAGCATGGATTCCTGTTTGTATCGAGTAGATGAAAACATGACGGCATCCACCTACAGTCTGAATAAGATACCAGAGAGGAATTTGGAAACCATTTTATCACAATCAGTACAGTCTATTCCTCTTTATCTTATGCCACGGCCAAACTCAGTAGCAGGTGAGTTTTATTTTTTTAAGTCACCATTTTACTGGCATATGTACTGAAATGAAGATTAATTCTGCTCTTACAATATTTAAATTTTCTGTTTATTTTCTTCAACTAAGCTATTATTTTGTGTTTGGGTAATATACTTGAGTATATCTTTTTGAACCTGGGGAAAGGTTCGTGTTCCTTAAGTGACATTTTAGTTCTGCTTCCAAAATACAGTTATAAAATTAAAACATGCATAAAATCAAAAAGGGGCTTCCTGGGTGGTGCTAATGGTAAAGAACCCGCCTGCCAATGCAGGAGACATAAGAGATGCAGATTTGATCCCTGGGTCTGGAAGATCCCCTGGAGAAGGGCATGGCAACCCACTCCAGTGTTCTTGTCTGGAGAATCCCATGGTCAGAGGAGCCCAGAGGGCTTCTCTCCATAGGGTTGCAGAGTTGGATATAACTGAAGTGATTTAGCACCCAAAATCTAAAAGAGAACCTGTAAAGTATATTGTCAGACTCTTCAGTCTTTTCTCACATCAGAAGTCTTTTGAAGGATTTCAGTTTGAGATTTTAGGTTTTAAAAACCTTGGTTTTAAAAATATTATGTGGGAATTCCCTGGGATCCAGTGGTTAGAATTTCACACTTTCACTGCCAAAGCCCAAGTGTGATCCCTGGTCGGGGAACTTAAGATTCCACAAGCTGTGCAGTGCAGCCAAAAAATAAAAAATGTTATTAAATTGAAGCATATTTCAGTAGAATTTAGATTATCAGAAATCATCACCTATAGTTTGAGAGTGTGGCAGGCAGGCAGCAAGAATTAACTTCCCCATTCAAATAGCTAGGTATTTTCGCAGTACTCTGGCTATATTATCATAGTAGAATCGCCAGGTACCTACATTGCCTGAGAATAACTCAAGACACTGCTAGCAATCTCAGTCATAAGGGGGTGATACAGAAAATAAGTGGCTGGAATATGAAGCCATTATTCTTTAGCAGCTGTTCAGAACTACATCAAGGGATCATTTTAATCCAACTAAGTTGCTGTCTAATAATTGAGACCAAGACTTTTGCAGAACAGTCGGGCACTCTGACATTACCAGAATGAACCATCATATCCTGACCTGGTCCAGGCTACAAAGTCAGAGTTATATTTGTCTCTCTTAGTTACCTGATGAGTGCCTAGATAGGTTTATCTCACTGACAGAAGATAATAAAATACTTATTGTAGGCAAGAGCTCCTGTTTTCCAGATGAAATTATTTATGTTATGCAGATGATAGTGCGATACTTCTTGACTTCCCCCATCTCCCTTCTGAACCTTTTCTAAGCCAATACTCTTTGTTCCATCCTCTGGGAGACCATCAGCATCTGTCATCAGATGTGATTATGAGGAGAATGGTTCATCCAGAACATCAGTGACTGTGGAAGGTGTTAATACTCATTTCTCAAAGAGTATTCACTTCTATATAATGACAAAATTTTCTCTCCTAGGTTCTTTGAAATATGATGATCCCCAGCCATGATGTCATTTTAGAATCCTAGAATGCTATAACTTATGAGAAATTGCTAGGTAAATTCAGTCTATCTGAAAGAGAAGCATTTAGATCCTTACATAAAAATGGAAACTATAGCTACCAGCCTTCATGGTGCATCCCAATTTACTTCTTAACTAAGCTGCAGTGACTCCTAAGAGAATTCTGGCTCTGTTGAGAAGGGCACTGAGCACTTCACTGGAAACAGAAGTATAAGCTCCTTTTGTTCTCTTTTGAGTTTACTGAAGAGACTATAAATTATTTCCCTTCTTGAGCATACATGCCTGTTGAGATTCATTATTTTACCCAAGGCAAATACTAACATTTGTTGTTGTTGTTTAGTCACGAAGTCATGTCTGACTCTTTTGCGACCTGGTAGACTATAGCCTACCAGGCTCCTCTGTCCATGATATTTCCAGGAAAGCAATACTGGAGTGGGTTGCTATTTCCTTTTCCAGGGGATCTTCCTGACCCAGGGATCAAATCCATGTCTCCTGCAAAGGCAGGCAGATTCTATACCACTGAGCCACCAGGGAAACCCAATACTAACTTCAGGTTTTACAAAAAGTTGCCCACATGTCCATCAGCAGACTGGATGAACGGTGTACAACAAAGAAGAAGAATGTACTACCACTGCAGACAACATCATGGAGAGTGCATACTGTATGAAGTACATATATTTATATAAAGTTCAGAAAAACAGCCAAAGCTATGGCACTTCTATGGTGAAAAACTGAAGTAGTGATTACCTTTGGTGGGAATATCAATTAAGGAAGCCTTCTCTATATTGATCTGAATGGTGGTTGCCTTGGTGTATACACAATAAAAATTTATTGAGCTAAACATGTAAGATTTATGTACTTTATAAACTATACCTCAACCTAAATATATATAAAGTATATGTTTAGATTCTTGTCTTTCTAAAAGGGTTTTCCCTTGTCTTTGGTTTAGAAATAGCAGTCCTAGGTGACATAACTAGATCTTTGAAAAAATACCTGCTTTTTAGTGCTGATTAAAAATATTCAGATAATTTCAACAACTGGATGATTTACTTAAAGCTATCAGAAGTTTGTTTCTTTTTATTGAAAATAGTATTCCATTGTATACTTGTAGCTCATTTTATCTGTCCATCCCCAGTTGATGGACATTGAGGGGTTTTTTGTTGTTGTTGTTGTTTTTCATTTTTTTTGCTATTCTGAATACTGCTGCTATGAACATTCTTATGCAAGTCTTTGAGTAGATACATGTTTTCATTTCTCTTGAATAGATATCTAGGATTGGAATTGCTAGATCATAGGGTAAATTTATGTTTAACTTTTAAAGAAACTGCCAAAGTGTTTTCCAAAGTGTCTGTACCACCCACAGTGTCTGAGGGTTCCTGTTTCTGTACCTCCTCTCTGCCATTTGTTACTGTCTTACCTCTTATTATGATTATTCTAGCAGATGTGAAATGCTGTCTTGTTGTGGGTTTAATTTACATTTTCCTAGTGACTAATGATGGTGAGCTTATTTTGTGTGCTTTTTAGCTTATTCATATGTCTTCTTTGGTGAAATACCTATTTTTTAATGGGTCATCTGTCTCCCTATTATTGAGTTGTAAGAATTTGTTGTATATTCTGTATCAAATCTTTATCAGAGATATGTTTGCAAAATATTTTCACCCGGTCTGTTGCTTATCATTTTGTTTTCTTATTGGTATATTTTGAAACATAAAACTTTTGAAATTTTTATTCCTTTTTTGAAGTATAGTTGATTTACAGTGTTTCTGGTGTACAGTAAAAGTATTTCAGTTATACATATATATTTGTATGCATTCTTTTTCAGATTCTTTTCCATCATAGGTTATTACAGGATACTTAATATAGTCCCCTGTGCTATACCGTGGGTCCTTATTGATTATCTATTTTTTATATAATAGCGTATATCTGTTTATCCCAAGTTTCAAATTTTCCCCTCCCCCCTTTTCCCTTTGGTGACTGTAAGTTTGTTTTCTATATCTGTAAGCCTATTTCTGTTTTGCAAATAAGTTCATTTGTATCACATTTTAGATTCCACATGTAAGTGGTAGCATGTGGTATTTGTCTTTCTCTGACTTCACTTACTATGATCATCTCTAGGTCCTTGCATTGTTGCTGCAATGGCATTATTTCATTCTTTTTTATAGCTGAGTAGTAGTCCATTGTGTGTGTATACCACATCTTTTTTACCCTTTTATCTGAAACACAAAAATTTTGATGACATCAGTTTATCTGATTTTTTTCTGTGGACCATGCTTTTGGTGCCATTTTTTTTATCACTTTAATAGAAAGGAAACTGTTTATATCAGGTATCATAACAGTGACTTTTCTTTGTTATTAAGGTTTATTTTAATTTGAATATTGAAAATTATTTACTTACATACTTAAATGCTCTCTCCTATCTTCGTTTCCTTCTCCCCTCCCCCATGTTAAAACATAAATAAAAGGGATAATATAAGTCTAAATTGTTATTCCTATAAACCTTAATTATTATGTTTTCATCTATCACAATGGTCATCTCGTAACACTGGCTTTTCTGGCTAGCAGAGATTTTCTGGTTCTTAAGCAATGCTAATCATGCTTCTTCAATAGCTCTGTCCTGGGATTAGGATTAGAATAGGGTTTATACTGTCTGAGTAACATTTACTGTGTTGAACAAGATACTTCATTATAGAGTTATTTTCTTGTCAGTGTTGAATGTAATACAAGCTGACCACTAGTAACCTACAAGGCAAATCATAGGTCAGAAGTAGTTTGTGTTGGGTTGTTTTCTCTATCTGGAAACCATGATTTCACATCCTCACACAGAGGGAGGAGGATAAACCAGATTTCTCAGTTATTTTCAAAACTTAATAGGTTATACATTTAAAGTGTTTCCAGAATGTAGAAAGACAAATTTACTTCTACCTGCTAACCATGTGATGTGTGTAAATATTTGATAAATCACAGTTTCCAGTAGTTTATGTGATTAGATCTCTCAATCAGTTTTTGAAGTATATTTTCTTAGCTCAGGAGGGTCCTCTCTTCTCATTTTAGCTCTCGATATACATGTTTTGGACTTTCCCAGTGGCCCAGTGGGTAAAGAATCTCCCTGCAATGCAGGACACGCAGGTTCAATCCCTGGGTCAGGAGATACCCTGGAGGAGGAAATGACAACCCACTCCAGTATTCTTGCCTGAAAAGTCCCATGGAGAGAGGAGCCTGGCAGGCTACAGTCCATAAGGGTCACGAAGAGTCGGACATGACTGAGCAACGAAGCACACAAAGCAAATACATGTTTTCCTTCACTTTCTAACATGTACACAGAGGCGGTTCCCCAAGGTGGTGGAAGAGCAGATGCTCAAATCTCCTTGGTGAACAGGAATAATTGAGGATTTCAAATATGAGATGACCTTGAAATAGGGGGAATTGTTAGTATATTATACTTACTAAAATGTTCTAAGCATATGAATGGGATGGGGGTGATGAATGCCAAAAATAAAAGACTTTTTTTCAAACCCAACTTTTAAATTTCCATTGTTTTTTTAAACTTTATCTCAGTATGACTGATGTAATTATTTATTTTAGAGATTAATTAATGATGAATAATGATATGAAAATACCATTTGCATCACTTAAAAGAAACCTGGGGGGGACTTCTTGGTGGCCCAAGGGTTAAGAATTCACCTTCCAATGCAGGGGACATAGGTTCAATCCTTGGTCGGGGAACTAAAATCCCACATGCAGCAGGCAACTACTGAGCCTGAGCGCTCTGGAGTCAGGAGCCTGTGAGCCACAACTGGAGAGAAGCCTGCTCGCTGCAACAAAAGACCCCTTGTGCTGCAAATAAGACCCACTGAAGCCAAATAAATAACTAGATAAAAAAAAAAAAAACCTGGGGGATTGATTGTTTGATTGGTCCTTGCTGTGTTATAGACTTCTCGCTTCGGGAAACGAAACATCCTCTTTAGCCTGAGCTTTATGCCATCTCTGTAGGACCACATCTGTCAGGACCAGGAAACTGTCAAGGAATTATTTGAGGCTAATGCAGGATTGAACTCTAAAGAATAAAACTGTTATTCGTAAGATTCTTGAATTTGAAAAGACTTGGAAAGGATTTGTGGCTTTTATAACACTTTTATTTGCAGGGAATAGAGTCAGCATGTATAAATGCTTGTGGTGGGACTTTCCTGGAGTCAGACGATTACAACTCCACGCTTCAATGCAGGGGACACAGGTTTAATCCGTGGGAGGGAAACGAAGATCCCACATTTTTTTTAAGTAAAAAATATTTTAAAAACAAAAACCATAGCCACTCACAGTTTTAAAAAGAAAAAGATGGATAAACCACTTTAAGAATGTCCTTGATGACACAATAAAAAAAATTTTAATGTTTATGGTGATTTAAAAAAAAATAATTTTGGAGATTTTCAACTCACTACAACATAAATTGAAGAAATATAGGTAATAAAATTTTTTGAGCAATCATGTCCTTTTTATTAATTACTAAAATAGGTCTGATTAAATAAATATATTGGTCAGTTAGACTTAGCTATAGAAACATAAAGATTCTTAAACAAGTAAAGTCTAAAGTTAATGTACCAATTGAAAGTTTCATATGCCACATATGAAGATAATACTATTGATAGTACTATTTAATGAAAACAAAACTTTTAACTTGAATAATGAAGTGATAAAAGGTGAGTTTTGACAGTCTAGCATTAAGGCTTGGGATTTTCCTGGAGCAACTCTTGTTTTCTGAATATAAATTTAGATATTTATGCAACTTTAAAATTCTAAAATAGGAAAAAATAAAAACTGTCTTTTATTGTTTTCAAAATGTAAATTGCTATTAACATTTATTTTTAAGCCTGTTATGTTGGAAGGGGGTAAAGAACTCTCGTGGATTTGTGGTTGCCTGGCAGAAATTATCAGAGTAGGCTGTCTGTGGTCATCCTTGATGTCTTAAAATGAGATTGGCAATGAATTGGAGGGATATGGAAAGCAGGAAATGTTCACTTACAACAGCTGTCCTCAGTGCTTTGTGTGAAAATAAAAGAGTATCATGGAAACATCCAACAACAGAAGTCAGTTAAAATATAAACTCTCACCATCAACATCTTAATGTTCGGAGCTGCACATTTTCCTAAGGAAAGGATCTTAAAAATCAGGTAAATGCAAAATGGGAATCTGGGGAATTTAAATGAATCCAGTCAGAAACTGGTGGCTCAGATGATAGAGAATCCACCTGCAACACAGGAGATCAGGGTTCAATCCCTGGGTCGGGAAGACCCCCTCGAGAAAAGAATGGTTACCCACTCCAGTATTCATACCTGGAGAATTCCATGGAGAGAGGAGTCTGGCAGGCTGCAGTTCATGGGGTCGCAGAGTCGGACACAACTGAGTGACTAACACTTTCGTTTTCAATCAGAAACTCTAATAAAGATTTTTACAAAAAGAAAGAAATCAGAAATGGGCTTTTCCACAGTCAGAATGTTGGCTTTATGAATCAGTGGTGCTGGGACAGCAGAGTGGCGTCTTGCCCAGGCTGTAGCAAACATAAAGTATCGTTCCAGGCTCCCTGCTAAGGTCAGCCAGAACGGCAGTTATGCTACTAAAGTCCGTTTGTGTAAGTGGCAACTGATATAAGAAGAAACGATTTAAACTGATTCCAAACTCTATAATAGAGAGTTGCCTCTGGAATGTCTTGTACCAAATGTTGTCTGCTGGATTTTTTTCCTGCCCACTTGTGTGTTAAATTCAAGAAGTATGTCAGTTAATTGTTCTGTCAGTGAGTCAGCTGTTCCAATCTGATGAAATCCCAGGAAAAAATATGCTCCCTTTTCCACTTCCCTCTTCCTTCTCTGAAAACAAGGCCTGCCTTTTAGTGACATAGTTTTATGGGCTTACTTTTTAAAAGCATTTTCTTTGCACATAAAATTTTTTATTATTGATTTGGTTTTCTTCTTTTGTCAATTCACTTCAGCTAATTATCTTTTTTTTTAAGCACCGACATATATACACTACCGCGTGTAATATAGATAGCTAATGGGAAGCTGCTGTATAACACGGGAGCTTAGCTCCATGCCCTATGCCAACCTGGGGGGATGGGGTGGTGGGAGGAGGGGGTTTGAGGGAGGCTGGAGAGGGAGGGAACATGTATACTTATAACTGATTCACACTGTTAGGCAGCAGAAACCAACACAACATTGTAAAGCAATTATCCCTTCAGTTAAAAACAAAAAAAAACTAATTATCTTATATTTGTATCTGTATTTGTTCATTACATATTATAGTACTAATTTAATTTGACAAAATTATCTCTAAAGAAATCGCCAGGACAATTTCACAGTAAAAGTGGCACTATGAAGTGGGAATATGTATGTCCCCATAGATCTATCACCAGTGTTCATTTAGAATGATGATGTGCAAGATACTGTTGCTGCCAACCTCTTTCATCCTTAGCTTTCAGATAACCCAGGGAGACAAAGCCAAATTTGTTATTCATTGATTGTTTAAATATAGCCAAAACACAAATGTGTCTGTTAAACACAGTCATTTAGTCGTTAGACTAGCACTTATATATGCCGGGCACTCTTCAAAGTGCTTGAGAATTATCAATAAACAAAACAAAGACTCTCACCTTCATGGAACTTGCATTCTCACCAGGGAAAGTAAAATAAACATAAACAAGTAATTTATATAGTACAATAGAAAATGATATGTGTTCTAGAAAAAAGTAAAAGGTCAGCAGTATCTGAAGGAAGATAGTATGAACGTCATTGGAGCCAAGCATGTTAGCATGGTGATGTCTGCTCAACATTAAGCAGAACAGTGAGGGAGGTGAGGACAGAGCCAGACAGATCTCTAAATCTGAGTAGGACTAGCCTGGAATTTAGTTCTGTATGGAGCATTTTTTCAGGGCTCTGAATTTAGGAATGGAGTTATCAAAGATGAATCAGACATTGCCTTTTTATCCTCAGGAACTCACTATAATCTAGTAAGAGAAGACAGACATGTAAACAATAAGCTGAATAACACAAGTTCTAATTAGCCATATATGTATGTGATTGCTGAAAGGGAGAAGCAGTTAATTCTGACTAAGGCAGCTGTCAAGGAAGCAGAAAAAGGGTAGCCTGAGCAAGTTCTGATGGTAAGTGAGATATTTGACAATGTATGACAGAGACTTTTTCTCAGAAAGTGGCTTGCAAATGGAAAAGATTCATGTGACTGTGCTGAAGAATACAGGTCTGTACAGTTGGTGAAACAAAGGCCACCAGCACACAGTCTCCTGGCTGATCTTCCCAATATTTGTCTCACATGCCTCTAAATACTGTATTTGAAGGATAAGAATTTTGAAGATGATTTAGCAGAAGGAAACAAAATAAGACTAAGGAGAATAATTTAGTAAGGAAAAAAGTAAAGAAATTATTTTGGATTATTTGATCAAATAGTGATGGATTCAGAAGCCAGCAAAAAAAAAAAAAAAAAAGATATTAATTGCTAAAATAAGAAAAGCATTGAATGTTTTAATAGACTTCAGTCAATTCAGTTCAGTCTCTCAGTTGTGTCCAACTCTTTGCAACCCCATGGACTGCAGCACGCCAGGCCTCTCTGTCCGTCACCAACTCCCAGAGTTTATTCAAACTCATGTCCATCGAGTCGGTGATGCCATCCAACCATCTCATCCTCTGTCATTCTCTTCTCCTCCTGCCTTCAATCTTTCCCACCATCAGAGTCTTTTCAAATGAGTCAGCTGTTCGGATGAGGTGGCCAAAGTATTAGAGTTTCAGCTTCAACATCAGTCCTTCCAGTGAATATTCAGGACTGATTTCCTTAATAGATTTGGGTAACCATAACTTAGTTGCAGTCCATATTAAAACAAGTTTCCCATTGGTTTCAGATCTCAGCCCTGAATCAGGACTTGAGAGCTATTGTGCCTAATATTGAATATCTCTTCTTTTCCTTAGTTCAGTTTGCTTGTAAGTATTTGGACTTGTAAAGGAATGAACTGTTATTCAGTTCAGTGATTACAGTATTTTTTCTTTTTCTTCTAATGTCTTCTGTCTGAATTGAAAAATGTGCTCATTTTTTGTTTTGTGAGAAAAAAACAATAGAACAACTGATATTTATTTTCTAGGAATTACTGAGGTAAGGCTTAGTTTAATAAAACTTAAGTTCCCACTAAACATTTATATTTTACAAAAGCTGCCAGTAACTCATCACTTAATTTAAGAAATTGAACATGTAAAACGAAAGCTATGCCAAAATATTTTTTTTAATACAAAGTAATTAAAATGGATTATGTAACTGTTACTTAGTTTGAATCTGTACTCCATGTATAGATCTCCTGTAGTTTAAAAGATTCATAGATGGATATAATGTATAAAAAGAAGAGATTTTATGTTTTTAACAAAACTTTTTGCTATACTTCATGTTCTTTGTTTCTATTATCATTCTGCCTACTATCAATGAAATATACACTCTCTTTTTATTAAAACATGTCAGATCATTTTAGTGTGTTAGTACCCCAGTCGGGGTGGTGTCATTGTCCATGGTATTTTTAAATAAGAGATTAGATAGTTATCTATTCTGGATAGTTTGGTTTTCAGAATGCATAAATCAAGATTATTTTTTATTCTTCTGATATCCTCTTCCTCCCTCTGGTATGTAATGTAGCATTTGTCTTCCCTTTTGATTCAAGTTCCTTGGGCTGACTTTCAGAGACTTTTATTTCTTTTTAAAAACTATATGTGTAATTTAGATAAATTCCTTTTGTCTGAGTTTCTAGTAGATCCAGGTAAATAAAACAGTTGCAGTAATTGAAGAGTGAAGGGGATAAATGTCTCTTGCACTTATTTTTGCATTCTTTTCTCTCTTCCTCTCCCTCTCTTTGATTTTCCCCATCTTTTCTTTTTTTCAGCTCATGGAACACTTTGTAGCTTTCTCTGTGCCACTTTTCATAACCCACTTTATTATTGTTTGTGTCCTAACCTTGCTTGGGGATGTGAACAATGCTTCATTGGAACTCAGCGGTCGAGAGGGATCTCAGTGTGCTTCCTCTCACCCACTCTACATAAAACAGTCACAGAGGTAGACTGGCAACAAAGCCAGTGAGAACAAAACCTGGCACGTAGAAGGCTCTCAGTAAATCATTGTCGTGGAATTACTGAACTAACCCTCAGCGCACCCTACATAGTTGGCAACAGACTGAATTAACAGTTTTTTAAAACATATGTTTTTTACAATTTTATTTATTTAGGCTGTGCTGGGTCTTTGCTGCTACGTGGGCTGTGATGAGCGGGGGCTTCTCTTGTTGCTCAGCATGAACTCTGGGGCACAAAGGCTTCAGTTGCAGCTCCCAGGCTCTAGAGCACAGGCTCAATAGTTGTGGTACACGGACTTAGTTGCTCCATGGAATGTGGGATCTTCCCAGACCAGGGAGTGAACCCGCGTCCCCTGCATTGGCAGGCAAATTCTTAACCACTGGACCACCAGGGAAGTCCTCAACAACCATTTTCTGACAGAAGTTTTTTTTGTTGTTAAAAACTTTTTTGTCTTCAGCACTTCCTGATTCTTTTTTTTTTTTTTTTAACTTCCTGATTCTTCATTTCTTCACTTTTCTCTTCATTGTGAGTGGACCCAACAGCTCTCAGTGTATAGCAGTGGCAATACATTCCCACTCTCTTCTACCATTTTTTCTCTTTTGTGGCTAGGTTAGAGGTTAAAAGATTTACAGATGCAGTGGGACACCATTATCACTTGATTATCTTCAGAGAGCAACAAATGTTTTTTGGAATTCAGGAACATTGGCAGTTCCCTAAATGCTAACATTTCCATAACATCCTATTGGGGGGATAAAAACCTGAATGAACATTTTTGGCCAGCCCAGCATGTGCAATTCTCTGTTCATTGTCCCAGGTGTCCACCTTTCTGTTATATACATACGTATACACACGTAAAAATTATTTTCAGTGTTTTTGTATTTCATTCTTTACCATGAAGGGAAAATGTCAAAGATAGAGTTTCATGATCCTTTTACAACTTAATATAATTTGGAACAGATTTCTCCACTGATGGTGTTTGTGACCCAAAAGAAGCAAACACTAATCATCTGTGCTGTCAGGTAATGTGTTTGCCAGCCTGTTGCAAGTATTTTTCATAAACTAAGGCATTTGATAGTGAAAAAGGAACTTCGGACAACTCTTGACATGTTTCTCTGGCCCATGTTTCAGACATTGTTGGGGACTTTGAGTTAAGCAAATTCTCGGTAAAGTGTCTGCTCTCATTCCAAAGTTTGGAGATACAGACTAACTGAAAGTTTTCTAAACTTCTGTCTTCTGACTAAGCTCTTCTGTCTTATCAGCCACAAGCTCTGCCCACTTGGAGGACCTCGCTTACCTGGATGAACAGAGACATACACCTTTGAGAACTTCTCTTCGAATGCCAAGACAGAGCATGGCCGGTGCTCGCACACAACAGGATTTAAGAGGTTAGAACCACAGAAGGGCATTGCATGGGGGTACCCAGGGGAAAATGGAAATGCGCGGTAGGCAAAAAGTTCCTTTAGTTCCAATTTTCACACTTATGTAAGCCTCCCTTAAGATGTGGGCATGTCACCAGTTCACTTCTGCTATATCTAGAGAGAAAGAGGAACACATACGTTGTACTCATCCTAGAAAGGCAGTGGGATTACCAACAGTTGGAAGCATTGATTCCTTGAAATTCTGAAAGAAAACAAGTGGAAAGGGCTGGTGTTGATGGGGGAAAGTCTCTAAGGTCTTGGATTTTAGAAGTAATTATTGATCAATTTCAGCCCTCACTCTATTTCAGGTGAACTTGATGCTGATAATTATGTGTTTGATTAAAGAATGCATCTCATTTACAGTCTAGTGGCCATTTCTAGTTAAATAAAATGCTTTTATTTTCTTAGAATTTTAGTGCCTCTAGTCCTATTCTGGCAGCATGTAAACAATTTATCCTTTCCCGCTCAGATATCTGTTTCTTTATGCTCTTTGTGCCTCTGCAGTCAGGCACCTGATCCTTTTGAAGACTTTCATTTTGTTAAAACCACAGTCTAGTTGAGAAGCCTGTTATTGGTATCTCTGCTTGTGCCTCTTGTTTACACAAATGAACCAATCTGTGATAGTCTTAACAAATGGTCTCGCTTTTTCTCGTATCTAGTAATCCATAGCTCTACTACATCAGGTGCACCTTATTTTATCTTCAGACTGTCTTCATCTTTGCTCTGTTCTCCTCACCCCGTCCCATACCCTGCTGTAATCTGTGTAGCACCATATGCATAGTTCACACAAGAAGGGACTCAAAAAACATATGCCTGCTGTCCGTTCTGGAAGTCATTATACTGATGGTTTTTCATTGATGGCTGGGCAACTATAAGCATAAAGTAATTGGTTGTGTTGCTATAGTTACCATACCTGTCATCAACATGGTTTTAGTTACCAATCCTGTCTGTCTTGCTTTTCATCATTTCTTCAGTTAGCCACATACTAGTTGCTTATCCCGGAAAGTGGAATTATGTCAAGTACTATTTTAATGCTGGTAGATTATGTCCAAAGCCTGATAGTCAAAGAGCAAATAAATTATTTGTGCCAAGGCCGAAATGCATGGCTATAATAAAGAAGATTGGCTACAACTGTTAATCTTATCTAGACCTTCAGATTTGATTGAAAATCTGCCACATTGGCATAACCTTGCATCACATTCTGAAAAACATACTGATATTATTGATAATATTTTCTGCTTTGCTAGTCATTAAATAATGGATTTGACACTACATCAAAAACAAAATTAATGATGTTGTGTATTTTTTGTATAATACAGCTGTGTATTTTTTGGTAGTGTACTTTAAAAATGTTTTTAATTGGAGGATAATTGTTTTACAACGTTGTGTTAGTTTCTGCTGTAAAACAAAGTACGTCAGCTGTACATATGCATACACACCGTCCCTCTCGAGCCTCCCCACTGCCTTCCCCGCCCCCCATCCCACTCCTCTAGGTCATCAGGAGCACTGAGCTGAGTTCTCTGTGCTATACGGCAGCTTCCCACTAGCTATCTGGTTTACAGATGGTTCAGCTGTGTGTTTTTGAGACCTCTTCATGTTGGGCTGGAGAAGGCCTTGGCACCTCACTCCAGTACTCTTTCCTGGAAAATCCCCTGGACGGAGGAGCCTGGTAGGCTGCAGTCCACGGGGTCACTAAGAGTCGGACATGACTGAGCGACTTCACTTTCACTTTTCACTTTCATGCATTGGAGAAGGACATGGCAACCCACTCCAGTGTTCTTGCCTGGAGAATCCCAGGGACGGGGGAGCCTGGTGGACTGCCGTCTCTGGGGTCGCACAGAGTCGGACACGACTGAAGTGACTTAGCAGCAGCATGTTGGGCTCCACTGATACTTGATGGCACATGTCTGCTTTTAGTATCTAAAGATTTAGTAAGATCTTTGACAAATACACCCTGGTGAGTTTGATGTTTATACATAGATATCAGCTGTGTAAAGAATACAATGAAAATCTTTTCCATTTCACTGAGCTTCAGCCTAAAGTGAATCCAAAGATTTTTTCCAAAACATACCTAAGTCTTTAGGAAGCTCTCCACCTGAATAATGCATTCCTCACAAAACGAATATCCTGTCCCTTGCAGATAGGGTTTCAACTTATTGTTTACATTCATACTTAAAGATGGAGTTTGTCCACTGTAGGGAAAGAGCAAATCAGCCAAGATGGCGTGGTCAGCCTCCCTCGCCCCACACCCTCTCGCTTTCACCCCACATTTTGTAAATGATGATTATGTAACAGCTAAGATCACTTATAGCACCGCACATGCACATCACAAGGTACTCGCTTGACCACAGGCTACTTATGTTCTGTAAGCAAATATAAGCTCCACCTGAAAAAGTCTCTGTGACTGCATTCTGGTGGTGAGGCTGCATTAAGGCTGTGTCCGCTGGGTCAGCCCCAAGAGGAGAGGATACAGCACTGTCTGCCACTCCAGCTGCTGTGCCACTCAGGACAGAAGAAACGTGTCTGCAGTTCCTAGGATTCCTTGAGTTTTCTTCCAGCTTCCCTGCTCCCACCTTGCCTACCCTGGGCTCCGTGAACAGTGTACACAGTGAGATACAGCGAGACAGTTGGTGTAGTTGACAGGATCAGCGAGACATCCATTGATGAAGATGCTACGGTATTATGATATTAGTGTTTCAGTTCCTTAAAGTTGTCTTTTCTTTCGCATTTTAGCAGTCAAAGGTTGGAACATGCCATCCGGATGAGTGCATTAATCCATGAGATGAGTGTTTACTAAGAAGTATTTTGTCTTCTAAAATTAGTTTATGTTAATTTAGAACTTTGAGGCCCTAGACAATAGCCTTCCCTCAAAAACATGTTATCTTGATTACTATTTACAAATGAACTCCATAGCTTAGACATTAACAAGAAAGGAAAGCAAACAGGAACAGACTTCCTTGTGTTTCTGTAGACCTGTTTGGCAAGCCTTTATAATTTGTGGTTGTTATATCTAAAGCATTACATTTTGTTATAGAAACAGAATCATATTGTTTTCCTGGCATAATTTTAAAAAAACATGTCACGTCATATTTTCTGATTTCATTTAAAGGAACATACAAATTGCAGTTGTATTTCAGTTTTATATCTTTCCCTAACTCTGGTTATGATTGAAGTAAAGCAGCTTTACCCCAAAAAAATAATAAAGTGATTGAAAACCTTCTTTAATGCACATTAAGATATATCTTTCTACATTAGAGATACATCTTTCTATATTTTAAAGTGTAACTCAAACAAGTCCTGTTAGATAGTTTTTAAATCACAGTTCTGGTTTTAAATGAACCTGAATCTTCACAGAAGGTAGTTAATGGTCATGTACAATGTAGGATATCCAGTAGGTATTAAATTTATGGACAGATTTCAAGTATAGAGATTATCTGAAATAAAATCCCTTGAATATATGAAGAGGTGGCAAGCATTGGACACTTCATACAGGCAGTCCCATACTAGTTTGTTTAGAGCAGTGATTCGCAAACTTTTTGGTCCCAGGAACTCTTTACACCCTTAAATTATTGAGGACCCTACAAAGTTTGTGTTATGTGAGTTATATCAATTGATATTTACCACATTAGAGATTAAAACTGAGAAATACCTGCTATCTTTTTTTTTTAATAGTAGACCCATTATGTGTTAACATCATGTAAGCTCTGAAAAATTCCACCCTACCCTTGTGAGAGAATGAGAGTGGGAAAAGGCAAATAACCTCTTATGAAAATAGTCTTGCCTTTGTGGACCCCTAAAAGCGTCTTAGAAAGCCCCAGGGGTTCCAAGATCACACTTTAAGAAAAACGAATTTAGAGGATACCGTTGTAATTCACAATTAGTTTTATGCCTTTAAGGATCACAACAGCCTGTTTGCAGAAATATGGAAAAGTGTAGTTTGTGAGTTGGTTAGAAGTTATTCATGGACATAGTTTAATAGTAGAGGCATAGTTCATTTAAGCAGTTACCTTAATAATAACTGCAGTTGTTTGAACATAATAATAGTCTTTTGACTGCTTGAAGCAAAAGTTGCTGGGATAATCCACAAGCTATAGTTTGGATCTTCAAGTTGGGCATTAGTATTAACATTTGCTTCAGTAGTAAAAAAAAAAAAAAAAGAACCTTTTTTTTCCTTCACCTCTCATGACAGCTGTTTTGAACAACTGTTCTAGCAAAATTTATGTTTCCAGAGACCCAGCCCAACAATGAGAAGGAGGTCACATGAGTGCACTGGTCAGAGTCTTAGTTTAGCAAGTTAGTAGTTTCCTAGCTGGCAACCATCCTAGAGCTTGAACTCTAATGACAAAAGAGTTACAGTAGATTGTGTCCCAGTGCAGAGTATGCAGCTGACTGACCTACTGCAAGTGCCTTTCGGGTCCCAAAGCCTGAATGTCCTAAAGAGATACTAATTTGAAACCTTCAAGTGTTTAACTCAAGTCTTAAAAATTGTTTTGAGGGTCCACTTTTAATTTAATCACACTGTGTAAATGTGGAGTTTCATGCTAGACCTGAAACTTCTCACTCTTTCTGACCATCCTAATGGAATCTCTTTTTACCCAGAGAAAGACAGAAACTAAGTTTGCTGTCCAGTAAAAGGAAAGAAGAGGGTGTTGGTTTTTATGCATAAATGTTGTAAATCTTATGACGGGATATATAAATAGAACCAGGGGCATTAAAATACACAGAGCATACCATAGCATAATGACTTTGAATAGTGGTAGCTACTTGGGGTAAATTAATAACAGATTATTAATGATAAGATGCTGGAACCTGCCTGATATGAAATCATAATCACGCTGTTCTGCTTAAAGAGATTATATGTTCCTTATTAAAATTTCATTTCTCAATATGTGTTGGTTTCCTTAGGACTTTTACTAAATCCCATTACATAAATGGCCATATACAAGCATTGGATTTAGGTAATAGCAGCTTTAATAGATACTAGGTTGGGGGGCATATATGCAAGTGATAGTCTTGACTCACTGGCAGAACTGATGTGAAATTGACCCTGCCACTGTTAACTTGGCTTTGTCAAAGCAAATAATTGAATTTTTATCAAATACAATCAGGGCTTCTTGCCATTTGTGAGTCCCTTCCTTTTCCAAAACAATGACTCCTTTCTAAAGATGACTAAGATGTATGTCATGAAGCTAATCAGCTTGCATTAAACCACTGAGTCACACATCCCTGAGGTTGCTTAGTCATCTTCATCATTGCCTGGCTTGCTCTCACATTTACAAGGGGATATTTCCATCAGTGTTTTCTGTCTCATTGTACATTGTTTTATTTTTACAAGATTAAATTTCTTTCTTTTTAGGTAAGTTGAAAATCCAGCAATACAGTTGCATGCACATAACTGCCTATATATAAATATTCGAGTAGGTTGTAGATTTTGGTGTATGAATTGATGCTCTCACCCCTAGCCAGCTCTTTTGCATAGTACCCTAAAATTTGAAAATGCAGTGCTCAAACTGGATGTCTTTGAATGTCTTCTAGAAACGGATTTGTACTTTTTGGAGTAGTCAAATTGTAATTTTTTAAAATGGATCACTACTTGTTAAAGTAGCTACAGACAGGCCCACAGGTCTGGTTTTTATGTAAACCAACTTTAGTTGGTAAGTTTTATCTTAAAATTTGAAAGCCTGAACAGTGGCTAATATACACCAAAGTTCCCCAAGACAGACCTGAAAAGAGAGAATTAACCTTTGAGAGAGAAGAGTCTATAAACCATTTAGTCTTTTATCAGGCATAGATCAGCCTCTTGCATTAAGTAACACACTACTGAAGAAAGGCTGTGGGGTAACATGAAAGGAATTCCAATCGTGATCGTCAATTCTGCAGAAATAAATCACTGAAAATGTTTTTAAACACCTTAAGTGCAATAAAGAAAAATAACCATTAAGCCGTTTTTATGTTTTGATCTAAATTAGATTTAAAGAATAGCTTCCCAGTTAATCTTTCTATTTATTTTCTCCAAAGGTGACTAAATCTTATTAAAGTTACCATAATGCCAGGAAATTTATTTAGGTAACACTTTGTAAAACATTTTTGATTCAGTAAAATGATCTTAAGTGTTCCAACCTTGCAGTATGTAATCAGATATTTTTTATGGAATAACTTCCCCAGATACTAATAAAATATAGCATTGGAGAATTTCCTTTGTAGGTTCATAGCTATTTCATCACTGAGTGTTCAGTCTAAAAATGTTTAATCTTAAATTTCAAGTAATTAGCCAATTCTGATTTCCAAGTAAAAATCTCACCTTCAAGACCAACAATCTAATAACAAAAAACAATGTTGATATAGTTATATACTTTTTATCAGATGTTTCACATTTTAAAATCTTTACTGTTTTTATAGTTTTCCTACATTTTGAGGTATTAAATGTGAGGAAACATGTAAAAATTGGCAACATTAGGGAGAGTTGGATTTTCCCTATTTCTTTTACTGTTTTTCAAAGATCATTGTTTCCTTCCTGAAAATTCCACTCAGTAATGACTCCAAAGTTTTTCTCAACAAATGTTCTAAGACCAATGTCTGAAAGCTGAAATTTAATATTCAGGTTATTTAAAGACTCAAAATATTATTTCCCAGAGTAAAATAAGCCTTTTACCTTTTTTATCCTCACATTAATAGAATACAATAGACTTCCCAAAACACTTGAGACAAATGCTGAGAATAGGAAACTTTTAAACAGATAACAAGTGATAGCTTACATTTATTGGGGTTCTTATTCTTTACAGACACAATGCTAAGAGTTTTAAACATGTTGTTTAATCCTCATAACTCTGATGCAAGTGGTAGTAGTAAAGAAACTGGGACTTTGGGAGGTTTCTAACTTGCTTAGAGTTACAATGTCTAGTCATTGGCAGTGCGAGGATTCATTTCATGTCTGGTAGACTCTGGAGCCTGTGCTCTTAACCACCGTGCTATCTTATGTCAGAGACAATATAATATAAAAATCTTTACTATAATAATAGCAATACAGTAGCTTACTGTACATAGTGCAGTGCACTGGGGTGTTGGGGATGGGAAACAGTTGTGTATAAACGCTTGATTGCCGGATGGTGGTGACCAGGGCCTGCGGGGAATGGGAGATGGGGAGCTGCTTTTCAGTGGGGATGTGAAGTTTGAGACATGCAAGATAAAAAGGTTCTAGGGATCTGCTGTACAATATTGTGCTTATTGTTAATCATCTCATATGATTATTGGCCATCAAATATCTTTTTTAGTGAAGTGTCTATTCAGATATCTAGTCTGCTTTTGTATTGGGTGGTTTCTTTTCTTATTAGTGAGTTTTGAGAGTTTGTTATGAAATTTGGATGCTAGTCCTTTATCAGATGTGCTCAGTGAGTAAAGAATCTGCCTGCAGTGCAGGAGACCTGGGTTCAATCCCTGCGTCAAGAAGATCCCTTGGAGAAGGAAATGCCTGGAGAAGGCAACCCACTCCGTATTCTTGCCTGGAGAACCCCATGGACAGAGCAGCCTGGCAGGCTACAGACCATGGGGTCACAAGAGTCGGACACGGACTTAGCAACTAAACCAACCACCACCACTTTACAAATATGTTTTCCCAGTTTATGGCTTGTTTTTTCATTCTCTTAACAGTATCTTTTGAAACAGAAGTTTTTAGAAGTTGAGCTTATGAATTTTTGTCTTTGATGGATTGTTCTGGCGTGTATCTAAGATTTCTTTGGCAAACCAGAAGTCACAAATACTTTCTCCTATATTTTCTTCTAGACATTTTACAGTTTTAAGTTTTATGCTTAGGTGATTGATTGATTTTGAGTTAATTTTATATGTGGTGCATTGTATATATCAGAGTTTTTGGTTTTTCTTTTTAGCATATAGATTTCTATTTGTTCTAACATCCTTTGTTGCAGAGACTGTTCTACTGAATTCCTTTTGCACCTTTGTACTGTCAAAAATCAGTCATCCATATATGTATAGATCTGTTTCTAGGCTACTTCTGTTCTATTCATCTTTGTCTATTTTGATGTTAATACCACATCTTCTTGATTACTATAACTTTATAATAAAGCTTAAAATTGGGATTGTTAACCCTTCACTGTTACTATTTATTTTCAGGGCTTTTCTAGGTTCTATGTATTTCCATATGAAACTTGTAAATTTCTACCCAAAAAGCCTGCAGGAATTTTGACAGGGATTGCATTGGATCTGTAGATCAATTTGGGGAAAACTGACTTTTTATCATTGTTGAATGTTCCAGTCCATGAACATAGTATGTCTCTCTATTCATTTAGATCTTCCTTAACTTCTTTCAGAAATGTTTTCTCGTTGTACAGATGTTGAAAATATTTTGTTATATTTATCTTTCAGTATTTTGTATTATGCTATTAAAAATAGTATTGCTTTTGTTCTGATTTCTAATTGTCCATTGCTAACGAACAATTATATAAAAAGTACTATTAATTTTTTATTTTTGTATATTGTTCCTGTATCCTGAAACCTTGCTAAACTCACTTGTTATTTTTCGTGGCTTTTTTATAGACTCTGTAGGCTTTTCTACATAGATAATAATATTGTTTGCAAATAAAGATAGTTTTATTTCTTCCTTTTTCTTTTTCTTGCCTTGTTACTCTGACTAGAACTAGTACAAGGTTGAATAGAAGCAGAGAGAGCAGAAATCCTTGCCTTATTCTGATCTTTGGGAGACAACATTCAGTTTTTCACTCTAGGTTTTCAGTAGATGCACTTCATTGGATTGAAGTTGTTCCCCTACTTTTGTTAGTTTGCTAAGAGTTGTTTGATTATTTTTTTAAATCAAGAATTTTGTGTTGGATTTTGTCAAATGGTTTTTCTGTATATATGTGGAAATAATCATATAAGGTATCTTTTTTACTTTGTTAATGTAATAAAGTACATTGATTTTTCAAATGTTAAGCCAACTTTGAACTCCAAGTGTAAAATCCACATGATCATGATGTATTTTTTTTAATATTGGCCTCAATTTACTATAATTTTGTATATGTTTTTTGCATCTGTGTTCATGAGATATATTGGTTTATCGTTTTCTTGCAATATCTTTGTTTGGCTTTAATATCATAGTAATGAGAAAGTATTCTCTCCTTTTTAGGTTTATAAAGAGTTTGTGTAAAATAGATATTATTTCTTCCTTAAATTATTGGTAGAATTTGTTCATGAAGCCATTAGGGTCTGGAGTTTTCATTATGGGGAAATTTTAGCTGTCAATTCAGTTAGTTTATTAGATATACATTATTCAGACTATGTGTTTCTTTTTTAGTGGGTTTCATTAGCTTGTGTCTTTCAAGAAACGTGTCTTTTATATAACCTGTTGAAATTTATTGGTGTAAAGTTGTTCATAGTATCCCCTTACCCTTTTAATCTTTAGTCATGTTGCCCATCATTTTTTGTTCTATTCTTACTGGTATTGTATGTCTTCTCTCTTTCCTTATTAGTGTGCTTACAGGCTTATCAGTTTTATTAAGCTTATTGTAATCTTTTATTTTCATTAATTTTTTTCTGTTGTTTTTCTGTTTATTATTTTATTTCCACTGTAATTTTTATTGTTTCCTTCTGCTTACTTTGGGGGTTTTTTTCTTTATTTTCTAATTTGCTGAGGTAAAAGATGAGGTCATTGACATAGACCTTTCTTCTATCCTAATATAGGCATTTTAATGCTATAAATTTATTTAGTAATGCATTAGCTGTATTTCACAGATTTTGTATTTTCACTTTTAAAATACTGGTTTGCTTTTTGATTTTTTCTTCAACTCATTGATATTTCTCAGGAATTTCCAGATATATTTCTGCTATTGATCCCTAATTTAGTTGTGTTTTGGTCAAGACCATACTTTGAACAGCATGAATTCTTTTAAATTTATTCACAATTTTTTATGAGCCAAAATATGGTCTCTCTTGATTAATTTTTCAAGACAATTATAATACTTGTGTTTGGGGTGCCCTCCCCCCAGATTCACTGATTGACTAGAAGGACTCACAGTCCACAGCATATAGTCATTCCCATAGTTATGCTTTATTACAGTAAGATGATACAAAGCAAAATCAGCAAAGGGAAAAGATGCATGTCCAGAGGAAACCAGACAGAAGCTTCAAAGTATTCTCTCCCACTAAAGTCACACAGGATGCATGTGGTTTCTCCAGCGAGTTATGACATGTGTGAACATGAGAGCTCAATAGAGATTCAGTGCCCCAAATTTTTATTAGGTTCTGGTCATATAGACCTCCTTGCCTAAAACATACCAAAATTCCAGACTCCCAGAAGAAAAGGAAACATTCAACATAAACAGTATTGTTTGTACAAACAAATTAGGCACAGTGAGCCATTCTTTTTAGTTCTGGGAATCATGGGAATCCTCTTGAAATCTACATTCCCAAACTTCAGGTAAGGACCAGCCTTGCAAGCAGGCTTTCTCAAGGGTAGCAGTCTCAAGCTATGAACAGTTATGGTAACTGTTTTGTTTGCCATAGTATAATTTTATTTCTCTCTTCCCAGCCTGTATGTTGTTATTGTGAGACAGTTTACTTATCTAAATGCTATAACCATCCCCCCGCCACACATATAAAGGTCAGTTATCTTTTAGAGTTTTTAAAAAATCTTATATGTTAATCCACATAGTTCCCATTTCTAGTGCTCTTCATTTCTTTCTTTGTATTTTTCTATCTGGTGTCATATTTATTCTGCCTGAAGGACTTCTTTTAATATTTCTTATACTATGGATCTGCTGGTGACTAATTATTAATTTTTTTGATTTTAAAGTGATATTTCACTGTTATTTTTGAAAGATATTTTCAATGGTATAGAATTCTAGATTGACGTGTTTTATTTTCTTTCCATAAATTAAAGCATTATGTCTACTACCTTTTAATTTGCATTGTTTTTGACAAGAAATCTGCTATCATCCTTATGTTTCTTCCTCCGTACTTAATGTGTCTTTTTATTCTCTGACTGCTTTTAAGATTTTTTTCTTTATCACTAGTATGAGCAGTTTGACTATGATTTGCCTTGGTGTCATTTTCTTCATGTTTCTTCACTTGAATCTCATTGAGTTTCCTTGATCAGGAAATTTATAGCTTTTGTCATTTTGAAAATTTTATAACCATTTTTCTTTAAATGTATTTTTTGTCCCCCACCTTCCAAGACTCTAATTACACTTATTATTTGACCCCTTGAAGTTGTCTCACTGTTCATTGATGCTTTTTTATTTTTTTTAATAATTTGAAAAATTTTATCTGTTTTCTCTGTGTATTTTATTTATTTGTTTTTGGTTGCACTGGGTCTTTGTTGCTGCATGCAGGCTTTCTCTAGTTTTGGCCAGCGGGGTTGCTGTTCACTGTGGTGCACAGGCTTCTTCTTGCAGTGGCCTCCCATTGTTGAACACAGGATCTAGGTGTTTAGGCCTCAGTAGCTGCGGCTCACAGGCTCTAGAATGCAGGCTCATTAGTTGTGATGCAAAGGCCTAATTGCTCCATAGCATGTAGAATCCTCCTGAACCAGGGATTAAACTCATGTCTCCTACATTGGCAGGCAGATTCTTAATCACCGGACCACCAGAGAAGTCCCTCTCTGTATATTTAATTTTGCATAGCTTTTTTACTATGTCTTTAAGGTTACTCATCTTTTGTAATGTCAGATTTCTCACAAATCTCATGTAGGTGTTTTATTCATTTCTGATTTTTTTTCTCTAGAAGTGCAGTTTGGGTCTTTTGTATCTTCTGTCTCTTTTGAACATGCTGAATATAGTTATAATCATAGTTTTTGATACTTTTCTCTGCTTATTCTAAAATCTATGTCAGTTCTGGGTCAGTTTCAATTGATTGGTTTTTCTCCTAATTATGGTTCATATTTTCCTGCTTCTGTGCATGCCTGTTAATCTTCACTTGGATGCCAAGCATTATGAATTTTACCTTATTGGGTGTTGAATATTTTTGTATTCTTCTACTTTTTTCTGGAATGTGCCTTAGTTATTTGGAAATAGCATGATCAGTTTGGGGTCTTGTCCGTAAGATTGGAGTAGAATCAGAACAATATTTGCAGGTGTCATTATTCTGTACTACTGGGTCAAGGTCTTCCTGGATATATCCAGTGTCCTGTACATTGTGAGGTTTTCCATTATGACTGGAAGAAACAGGCACTATTCCTGGCCCTATGTAAGCAGCAGGTACTCTCTTTAATCCTCACACTTGTGTCAGTCACTGCTCCGCTGATGACTCAAGGGTTACTCCACAGGTCTCCAAAATTATTTCTTTATAGCTGTTTGTCCTTTGAATTGTCACTGCCTTAGTCTCCCTGGATTCTCAGCTCTATCTGCTCAACTAAGGGAGTCTGTCAGACTCTGACTGGATTCTCCCTCCCTGCATTGTGGTCTAAAAACTCTGTCAGTGTTGTGAGTGGTCATAGCATTTACCTCATTTGTTTTCCATCTCTCAGGGATTATTATTACTCATTGCCTATGTCTAGTGTCTTAAAAACCATTGTTTCATATATTCTGTCTAGAGCTTTGTTTGTTTATCTTGGTTTTAGGTGGGAGGGCAGATCTAGTCCACATTTCTTCATGTTGGCCAGAAATAGAAATTGGATGCCAGATTTTTAAAATGAAAATTATAGATGAAATGAACCAAAGCATCAACCCATCTTTCATCAGAAAATGACTGTCTTGAATTGGTTAGAATTGGGTTTTATGTAAGCTAAAATACATATTTTACCTATAATAATGAGGAATTTTAAATATAGTTGTTATTTACACAAAATAAACCCCACATGTCACATTAGCAAGACATTAGTTACTAAATGGATGTGGGTGGCATCAGCCTTCTCAGTAACTTTTCAAAAAGAAAGGGAAAATAGTCTTTAAAAATATATATAATCTATCCTCTTTGGACACTAACTCTAAAGCACATTTTCTTCCTTCTCCCAGTTTCCTATGGGAATATGATTGTTTGATTATCAGTGTCTTGGCCAGCATCCAGGCCTTGCCTGTGATATGCACAGAGCTTGGAAAATAACAGTTTTTCTTCCCCAAATGTCTTGTTACTTAATCGCCCTCTTGTTTATGACAGTAAACTTTAAATAAGAATTTATCCCTGAAAGGTGGAAAACAGATGATTCATTTATTTTTGTTATCATTGTACAGTTCAAGTGATTTTCAAAGACCTGGGTTTGCATCCTAATAACTGTCTTCTTGTAGCCTTCCTGTCCTACTAAAGACAAGTCTGTGAACATTTCCCTGCGGTTGAGAATGGAAAATTCATATTCACCGTTTTCATTCATGAATTCATTTATTAAACATTATTGAATGTACATTCCCTATGACAAGAGCTGCCCTAGTTAGTAAGGACTTACCAGGTTGGGTAATTGTGGTAGGGTTAACTTGATGAGATGGGCTTCCCTGGTGGCTCAGAGGTTAAAGCGTCTGCCTGCAGTGCGAGAGACCCAGGTCCGATCCCTGGGTTGGGAAGATCCCCTGGAGAAGGAAATGGCAACCCACTCCAGTATTCTTGCCTGGACAATCCCATGGACGGGGGAGCCTGGTAGGATACAGTCCACGGGGTCGCAAAGAGTCGGACACAATTGAGCGACTTCATTTCACTAAGTTGATGAGATACAAGGATAGAAGTGTAGGTGCTGACATGATTTTATCAGATACATATAGTTGATGGCCAAATACAGGAAGGATGTGTGGGATGTAAGGTTATTCATTTAAAAAGCTTGTTGAAGTATATGGTGAAAAGCAAGAGATGTTGAGAATCTGAACCATATGTCACTCAGTTGAGGATTAATTAGGTTCTGAACTAAGAAATTAATGTGAATTTTGTTATTTAGCCTTATGAAATAGATATTCTTATTATTCCCATTTTACAGATAATTAAACTGAGGCTTAGAATGATTTGGAAGCTCCTCCAGAGGTTATATCACTGTAAATAGCAGTGGAATGGCAAAAGAAAACAGGAAATATATCTGAAAGAAATTCCTCAAGAATCATTGTTAGGTCCTATGACAAATCAGATATAAAGGTCCAGAAAGAAGAAGTCCTGATGAGTCCCAGGTTTCTATCTTGGGAGACCAGACAGATGGGAATATTTAATTCACTGAGACGTATGGAAAATAAAGAATAGGTTAAGGTGAATGATATCACACTTTAGTTCTAAACATTTTAAGTTTGAGACAGCTACTGGAAATCCACAGAGATAACTCTTATAAGTTGCTGAAAATGCTATACAGGAGTTTAGAACTGGGATCTGGAAGAGAAATATAAGCCATCACCACTTAGATAGTTGTAAAAGCCATTAGTCTATTCCTTTGAGATTACCCAGGAAGATCATGAAGAAGAAAAAAACAATAAAATATAGAACCTAAGATTGGTAGTATTTCAGAGAGAGGCAGAAGAGAAGAATCATTGAAGAAGAGGAAGAGAGGGCCCAAAAAGAACTAGAAGAAAGGGTTACTGTGTCAAACCCAAGAAGGGAATATATTTCAAAAAGTGGGGATTTGTTAAAAAGTATTAAGTACTGAGCTGCGGTTAAGCATAAAAACTAAAAATAATTCACTGGACTTAAAAGTTAGAACGTCTTTAGTGTCATTAACAAAACAGTTCAACAGAGTAATGGGGGAGGAATCTAGACTAGAATGAGTTACTGTTTCGGAACTGAAGACAGCAAGTGTGGCTCTTTCAGTAGTACGTATATACCATGGAATAGTACTCAGCCATAGAAAGGAATAAAATTGAGTCAGTTTATGTGGATGAACCTAGATCCTGTTACACAGAGTGAATAAGTCAGAAAGAGAAAAATAGATATCATGTGTTAATGCATATATATGAAATCTAGAAAAATGGTATTGATGAACCTATTTGCAGGGCAAGAGTAGAGGCGTAGATGTAGAGAGCGGATTTGTGGACACCGGGGTGGGAAGGAGAGGGAGGGATGATTTGAGAGAGTAGGGTTGACATACATGATAACACTACCATGTGTGAAATAGATAGCTAGTGGGAAACTGCTCTATAGAACAGGGAGCTCAGCTCGGTGCTCGGTGATGACCTTGATGGGTGGAATGGGGGGTGGGGTGGGAGGGAGACTCGAAAGGGAGGGGATATATGTATTGTTATGGCTGATTCACAGTGTTTTACAGCAGAAACTAACACAACATTGTAAAGCAGTTATATTCCAATAAAAGTTTTTTTTTTAAATGTTGGGGGGTGAAAGGATGAAGGGATATAAGTCAGCAGTTCAAAGGGGTGAGGGGTCTAGGAGAGTCCACATGTTCTCAATATCCTTTTCATTGTTTTGTTTTAAATAAATGTGTGTGGGAGGAAGGTGATTAGGTTACACTGGATTCTTTTTTGGCTTGATGGTGTGAACAGAGGTACCCACAACCGCAGTTAACCAACAGACTCTGTCCTAGGCACACTTTTGTAGTAACTTGCTTTAATCCTCTGATGTCATGATTATCCCTGATTTAAAGATTAGGAAAACTGAGAGATCAAGAAGATAAGTAACTTTCCTAAGGTTGCACAGCTAGTGAGTAACAAAGACAGGATACCAACTGAAGCAGCCTGGCTCCAAGTCCAGTTTTACCCACTCTGCTATAGGTTTTTCTGCTGACCCCAAAAGTGACTCTGCTTTATTTAATCTGTTTGTTTGTTTTTTTTTAAAGCAGAAGTTATCTGAAATGAATATGTCTCAAGCTGTTATCTTTAGATTGTTTTTTAGGACCTGTTTCAATTTGCTTTACATTTTTCAAAAACTCCATTTCCTTGGATAGGAGGACCTGCCTACTGTAGTCCTTTTCTTGAGTGCCATAAATAAGCAACAGACCCTAAACAGATTGACTCTTATAAAGGGGAGTGTGAGCCTTCCAGAAACTCAGTAGGAAGATGAGCCCTGCCTTAGTTTCATAAGCATACTTTAGAAAAAATATAACATGTTTATTGACTTATGTTGGGTGCTGATGTGATACCAGGTTTTGTCTGAAGCACATGTGTTTTTCCTGTGCTGTATGGAGAATAGCATGCACAGCCTAAACCCTGAGAATAAGCCTGAAATTATCTTTTTGTTCTGAGGAACAGAGGTGCTTCCAGGCTAGACTTTACAGCCATTGTGGAAGAATGTGAGGAAACACAACCCTACTCGTGTTTGTACCAGACCTTGGCTGTATGACACAGACCCTTTCTTCTGCCAGTCCTGTGACTGACTTCTTTTCAGATGATTCATGGTTGTTTTCCATGAGTAAATATGCTTTAGTCTAAATCCAGTTAGAGCTCTTTTGCCCCCACTTCCCCTTCCCCTTTTCCTCTGGCTGCAGCTGTTTATATTTGCGTTGGGACAAGCTGGTCTATTAGCCCTAATGCACTTTTGTTTGTTTTTTAAATGTTTACTCTTTGCTCTAGCTAAAGAAAGGTCCGTTTTCTCTGTAAGTCTAGATGCATGATTATTCATATTGATGGTCTCACAGAGACCGTTTCCTAGAGAGCTTTCATTTGTCTGTCGAAAGCCTAATTTGCATTGAAGAGATGTACACACAGATCTGAGTCTTGAGTGGTTATTACATTTCTTAAAAAGAAAAGAAAAACTGCTTTCCAAAACTTTTCGTGTTTGTGTACTCTATTGGAATGTTTTTCCTTTTGGTGCTTTTTCTTTCAACATTTTATTAGCAAAATTTTCAGTATACCCCAAAAAAGACAGTTTCACAATAAACACTCATATACTTGCCTTGATTATGTCATTAATGTTTTTTTATTTCTATCACATATCTATCCATTCTGCCCTTCTCTTCAACCACACATCATTTTTTTTTTACAAATTTCAAAGTAAATTCCAGATGTCAGTATACTTGGGAATGTTTTGAGAAGCATGGGATGATCTTCCTGCTCTCTTGCTGCCCTGGGACAGCCACTTCTTGGGTACCAGGGCTTAGAGAACCGAATCTGTTGCTAAATGTATGGTTTAGCTCAGTTTTTTTCCCTTGGCTCAGCTACAGTTGCAGTGGTCCTTTCTCCTTAGATTATTTCAGTGGTTTCTGCTTTAGAAAATCTCTTGGAAGCCAGCTGATCTCCTAAACAAAGAAACATTTATTTAGGAAGATGAATGCCACAGAAAGTATTCATTACCTCCGAGTCCCACAGCGCAGGCCAAAGCGCCTCCTTGTTCATATGCCCTAAATTTATTGTTGATACATAGAGATTGTGACTTTCTTTTATCATATTGATCTGACAAAAGCCTTAAATTCTGAGGTACAGAAATCATTTCTGGGCTGTTCTTGGTGTCTACAGTTGTTTTACCATATGGTGCTGGGTTAATTTTGTCTGTTCTTCCCTTGAGGCTTTTGTGAATTGATTACATTTTTAGAAATTTTTTAAAATAACTTTTCAAAATGTCAAAGCTTTCTCAGTAGAATAAAATATGATGAGAGATTACGTCAACATGAGAACAAGTTATCTTAATAGCATTTTTCTCAGAAACTTCAGCATTGAAGTTGAGTCCGTACTTACCCTGTATTATAAATTGGCATCGGTCAGATTCGTGAAAGCCCCTTTTGAGACAAAATGTTAAGTAATCTTAGACCTGAACAGATAAGTCTGTTAGTCTAGAAAACACCTGAGTGTCTCAGAAGTTCTTCTGTCTCTCTCTGGCCAATCATGCCATTTCTAAAGGGAAGCATATAGGTGATTCCCTTTATGAGGTGAAGGAGAAAGAAGCTAGCCTAGCCAGTCAGCCAAGTCTGCTCTGTTCTCGTCATCAGTGATGTAACTGATGACCAGATTTCAAATTTAATACTGATATGCTATAGAGAAACAACCTAGTATAATACAAAAAAAACGTGGAATTTGGAGTCAGAATTAGGAGTTTTTTTCTTTATTACCAATTCTTTTTAATGGGAGTATAATTGTTTTTCAGTGTTACACTAGTTTCTGCTTACAACAGTGTGAATCAGCCATATGTATACATATGTCTCCTCCCTCTTGAGCCTCCTGTCTCATCCCCAATCCCACCCCTCCAGGTCATCACAGAGCAGCAGGCTGAGGTCTCTGTGCCAAGCAGCAGCTTCCCCTTAGCTATCTGTTTTACACATGCTAGTGGGCACATGTCAGTGCTCCTCTCCCAGTCCATCCCACCCTCCCCTTCCCCATCCCCCATGTCCACAAGTCCATCCTCTATGTCTGTGTCTCTACTCCTGCCCTACAAATAGGTTCATCAGTACCATTTTTCTAGATTTTATATATATGAGTTAATTTACAATATTTTTTTTTTTAAAAAAGAATTGGGTTTTGATTCTGGTTCTGAAACCAGCTGTTTGTGACCCGAGATCTCTTCTTGGACTCATATCAAGCCAGTTGATCTTCTGTTCTCTCCTTCTTCTCTGGGAGTCCTGTGATTGCTCAGCCAGAGCTCAGCAGGTCTGTGTGAGTGTCTGCCCACCAAGGGCACTCAGCCACCCAGGAACCCCCTTGCATGGTGAACAGCCCTCTGCTGTCGAGTGACATAATTAGAAAGGATGGAGTGAGGCGCTCCAAGGATCAGTCCTTCCACTGAAGCAACCGTTAAGCTGGCGAGTCTGACAGAATCCACTTTTTCAGAACTTTGGAATTGCTAAGCAAAGCGAGAAAAGCAGGTTATGAAACAGTATCTATAGTACGATTTTTGTTTTAAAAATAAGTATCTATTGGTACAGACAAAACTCAGGAAAAAAGTGAATTGTGTTTCTCTCTGGCTAGTGGGAGTAAGATTATTATTCTGTTTATCTGCTATTCCTAAATTTTCTGTAGTGAATATGTATTACTTCCGTAAAAAATAACAAAACTAAAATAGAACAGTTTGGCAGTCTCTCAAGAAGCTAAAACATATAGAGTTTACATATGACCCAGCAGTATGTTCAGCCGTACTGCTCCTGGAAATATACCCAAGAGAACTGAAAACACGTGTACAAAAACCTGTACATGAATGTTCACAGTAGCATGATTCATAATAGCCAAAAAGTGGAAACAGCCCAAATGTTTGTCAGATGATAAATGGATAAACAAAATGTGATATATCCATATAATGGAATATTGTTCAGCAATAAAAGAACAAAGTACTGATACATGTTACAGCATGGATGAACCTCAATTCAGTTCAGTCGCTCAGTCGTGTCCGACTCTTTGTGACCCCATGAATCGCAGCACTCCAGGCCTCCCTGTCCATCACCAACTCCCTGAGTTTACTCAAACTCAAGCCCATGGAGTTGGCGATGCCATCCAGCCATCTCATCCTCTGTCGTCCCCTTCTCCTCCTGCCCTCAATCTTTCCCAGCATCAGGGTCTTTTCCAATGAGTCAATTCTTCGCATGAGGTGGCCAAAGTACTGGAGTTTCACCTTCAGCATCAGTCCTTCCAATGAACACCCAGGACTGATCTCCTTTAGGATGGACTGGTTGGATTTCCTTGCAGTCCAAGGGACTCTCAAGAGTCTTCTCCAACATCACAGTTCAAAAGCATCAATTTTCAGCGCTCAGCTTTCTTCACAGTCCAACTCTCACATCCATACATGACCACTGGAAAAACCATAGCCTTGACTAGACGGACCTTTGATGGCAAAGTAATGTCTCTGCTTCTTAATATGCTATCTAGGTTGGTCATAACTTTCCTTCCAAGGAGTAAGCGTCTTTTAATTTCATGGCTGCAATCACCATCTGCAGTGATTTTGGAGCCCAAAAAAATTAAGTCTGACACTGTTTCCACTGTCTCCCCATCTATTTCCCATGAGGTGATGTGACCAGATGCCATGATCTTAGTTTTCTGAATGTTAAGCTTTAAGCCAACTTTTTCACTCTCCTCTTTCACTTTCATCAAGAGGCTTTTTCTTCACTCTCTGCCATAAGGGTGGTGTCATCTGCATATTTGAGGTTATTGATATTTCTCCTGGCAATCTTGATTCCAGCTTGTGCTTCTTCCAGCCCAGCGTTTCTCATGATGTACTCTGCATGTAAGTTAAATAAGCAGGGTGGCAATATACAGCCTTGATGTACTCCTTTTCCTATTTGGAACCAGTCTGTTGTTCCATGTCCACTTCTAACTGTTGCTTCCTGATCTGCATACAGGTTTCTCAAGAGGCAGGTCAGGTGGTTGGTATTCCCATCTCTTTCAGAATTTTCCACAGTTTGTTGTGGTTCACACAGTCGAAGGCTTTGGCATAGTCAATAAAGCAGAAATAGATGTTTTTCTGGAACTCTCTTGCTTTTTCGATGATCCAGCGGATATTGGCAATTTGGTCTCTGGTTCCTCTGCCTTTTCTAAAACCAGCTTGAACATCTGGAAGTTCACGGTTCACGTATTGCTGAAGCATGGCTTGGAGAATTTTGAGCATTACTTTACTAGCCTGTGAGATGAGTGCAGTTGTGCGGTAGTTTGAGCATTCTTTGGGATTGCCTTTCTTAGGGATTGGAATGAAAACTGACCTTTTCCAGTCCTGTGGCCACTGCTGAGTTTTCCAAATTTGCTGGCATATTGAGTGCAACACTTTCACAGCATCATCTTTCAGGATTTGAAATAGCTCAACTGGAATTCCATCACTTCCACTAGCTTTGTTCGTAGTGATGCTTTCTAAGGCCCACTTGACTTCACATTCCAGGATGTCTGGCTTTAGGTGAGTGATCACACCATTGTGATTATCTGGGTCGTGAAGATCTTTTTTGTACAGTTCTTCTGTGTATTCTTGCCACCTCTTCTGAATACCTTCTGCTTCTGTTAGGTCCATACCATTTCTGTCCTTTATCAAACCCATCCTAGCCTGAAATGTTCCCTTGATATCTCTAATTTTCTTGAAGAGATCTCTAGTCTTTCCCATTCTGTTGTTTTCCTCTATTTCTTTGCACTGATCACTGAGGAAGGCTTTCTTGTCTCTCCTGGCTATTCTTTGGAACTCTGCATTCAAATGGGAATATCTTTCCTTTTCTCCTTTGCTTTTCACTTCTCTTCTTTTCACAGCTATTTGTAAGGCCTCCTCAGAGAACCATTTTGCCTTTTTGCATTTCTTTTCCATGGTGATGGTCTTGATCCCTGTCTCCTGTACAATGTCACAAGCCTCCATCCATAGTTCATCAGGCTGTCTGTCTATCAGATCTAGTCCCTTAAATCTGTTTCTCACTTCTACTGTATAGTCATAAGGGATTTGATTTAGGTCATACGAATGGTCTAGTGGTTATCCCTACTTTCTTCAGTTTAAGTCTGAATTTGGCAATAAGGAGTTCATGATCCGAGCCACAGTCAGCTCCTGGTCTTGTTTTTGCTGACTCTATAGAGCTTCTCCATCTTTGTCTGCAAAGAATATAATCAATCTGATTTCAGTGTTGACCATCTGGTGATGTCCATATGTAGAGTCTTCTCTTGTGTTGTTGGAAGAGGGTGTTTGCTATGACCAGTGCGTTCTCTTGGCAAAACTCTATTAGCCTTTGCCCTGCTTCGTTCCGTACTCCAAGGCCAAATTTGCCTGTTACTCCAGGTGTTTCTTGACTTCCTACTTTTGCATTCTAGGCCCCTATAATGAAAAGGACATCTTTTTTGGGTGTTAGTTCTAAAAGGTCTTGTAAAAGGATGAACCTCAAAAACATGCTAAGTGCAAGAAGCCAGATGCCAAAGGGTAATATATATGTGAAAGGTCTCAAATAGGCAACCCTGTAGAGACGAAGTTTTTGGTTGCCAGGGGCTAGGGAAATGGAGCCTAGAGAGTGACAGCTAATGGGTAAGTGGTTTTCTTTGGACAATGATGAAAATCTTTAAGAATTAAATAGTGATGGTTGTGCAGTTTTGTGAATGTACTAAAAAACCACTGGTTTACATACTTTAGAAGGATGAACGTTACAGTATGTGAATTATAGCTCAATAAAATAATATTTAAGAAAAGTAAAGTAGAATCTATTTAACTGTAAGATACTAGAGTTAAGAATATTTTTAGCAAGTCAAAGTCTATTTTTCACCTAATTCTGTAATTATATATGTAACCATGTATCTATATCTCCACAGCCTTTTCTTTTTTTAAGTGAAAATTGGGGACATTTTAAAACTGACATAGGAAACTATTTGCTTCTATTATTAGAGTTTGACTTTATATTTTTAACTTTTGTACTAGTTTTGGAATTAACCTTTTTTAAAATGCTCAGTTATCATTCAAATGGCTTTGCAATAGTTTTAAATGAGAGTATTTACATGTGTGTGTTTTTCTCAAGTAAGCTGCCATCTCCAGGTTCTATATTAAGATGTTGGAATGGTTTAAGTATGTTCTAGAATAATATAAGCAGTATAAGTAGACCTAATTTCCATTTTTATGATTTCCTTTCTCCCGTCTCATCCCCTTCCCACCTCTGACATTTATTCTGTAAAACATAATATGGGGTTAGAATATAATGCTTTGTTTTTAATTAAATCTTTCAGTAAGCATTTATTGAGCACCTACTGTGTGTCAAGGTACTGTGCTAAGGTTAACAATACAGAAATGAAATTTTTAAAAATAAATAATAATATAAAAATAAATGATACATCTTGTTCAGTTGCTCAGTTATGTCTGACTCTCTGCACTACCATAGATTGCAGCATCCCAGGCTTCCCTGTTCTTAACCATCTCCTGGAGTTTGCCCAAATTCATGTCCATTGAGTCAGTGATGCCATCCTACCATCTCACCCTCTGATGTCCCCTTCTCCTCCCGCCTTCAACCTTTCCTAACATCAGGGTCTTTTCCAATGAGTCAACTCTTCACATCAGGTGGCCAAAGTATTGGAGCTTCAGCTTCAATCCTTCCAGTGAATATTCAGGATTGATTTCCTTTAGAATGGACTGGTTTGATCTCCTTGCTGTCCAGGGGACTCTCAAGAGTCTTCTCCAACACCACAGTTCAAAAGCATCAGTTCTTCAGCACTCAGCCTTTTTTTATTGTCCAGCTCTCACATCCATACATGACTACTGGAAAAACCATAGCTTTGACTTGATGGACCTTTGTAGGCAAAGTAATGTCTCTGCTTTTTAATATGCTCTCTAGATTTGTCACTGCTTTTCTTCCAAGGAGCAAGTGTCTTTTAATTTCATGGCTGCAGTCACCGTCCACAGTGATTTTGGAGCCCAAGAAAATAAAGTCTGTCACTGTTTCCATTGTTTCCCTATCTATTTGCCGTTAAGTGATGGGACTGGATGCCATAATCTTTGTTTTTTGAATGTTGATTTTAAGCCAGCTTTTTCACTCTTCTCTTTCACCTTCATCAAGAGGCTCCTTAATTCCTCTTCACTTTCTGCTATAAGGGTGGTGTCATCTGCATATCTGAGGTTAATGGTACATTTAGAACAACTCTTAATTAAGAAGACATTTAACTCAGATATGAGAGGTCAGGCAGGACTTCTTTTTACCATCAGTATTATTAGGAGGTTGATCATTGAAACCAAGTCATATTACGGGTTTTTAGAGAACCATTGCACATAGAGCTCATGCTTGGCACTTACCACATCTCACAAATGCATAAGCACAGAGAAGAGTCTTGAGGAAAGCAATAGGGATTTGTCCCCAGTACATGTGTGTAGAAGCCAGAAATCTTTTTTAATTGGCATGAATACAAGCAGTACAGGTGCAGAGATGTTAAGTGGAAGTTGAGTTTCTGCTTTCTTGACCACTTAACGTACCGAAAACCTTTTACACCATCAGAACTTTTACTTCCCCTAATATGCTTGCTATTTTTTTCTTTAAATATCATCATGAACTTAAAGGAATCACTGTTTTTTACTAGTGTTTTTAAAGAAACAGACAGGTTCTCTTCACATTGCTTTCCATGGGACCGATGTGTAGTAGTGTAGTCGTATTGGTGGTTAAATACTGAAATATGACCTTGCAGGTTGGTAAAGAACTAATGCTGTCAGCCATCTGGATTCCCTGCCACACCCCAGCCTCTCCCGAGACTCCAACCCTACATATCCCCGCAATCCAGCATTTTAAAGGTTATCCCCGGGCCAAGGAGGAGGCTTGAGGGACTCTGCATTTTTACTACTGTTCCTAATTGCCAGCACCTGGGCCAGCCCCATTGTTAAATCATTTTGAGTATCACACTGATTTTCTGACTATAACATAAGTTACTGCTGTTTTAACCATGTTTGTGTTCTGCCAGCTGCAGTCGCAAGTAGCTCTAGCTCATGTATCATTGCCTCTCTATACAGAACCAAAATGCAGAGTTTTCTTATTTTCTGAATAACCCAGAATACCCTCACAGTGTAACTCTCAGTGGTCTTGTAAACCATACTGCTTTTTTGCTCTTCATTTCTCTCAGTGTTGACAGTTTGGCCTGAGTCCCCTGTTCTCTTATTGTTCCTTCCAGTCCGCTTTGCACCTTACAGACCTCCTGATATCTCCCTGAAGCCCCTGCTCTTTGAAGTGCCCAGCATCACTACGGAGTCAGTGTTCGTTGGTCGGGATTGGGTTTTCCATGAAATAGATGCTCAGCTTCAAAGTTCAAACGCCAGCGTGAACCAGGGAGTCGTGATCGTGGGAAACATTGGGTTCGGCAAAACCGCCATCATCTCCAGACTGGTGGCCCTCAGCTGCCATGGAACACGGATGAGACAGATCGCCTCTGACAGCCCACATGCCTCCCCCAAACGTAAGTACCCCCTTTTTTTTTTTAAAGAACTCTCTGCTACATGGCTCTGAAATTTCATCTTTATATTTAGTCTCAGATCCTTTCATTTTCTGATCTGCAAAACCTGATTTGCATGTGAGGGTCTTCAACTCAGAGTTGGGAGAAGGAATGTAATACTCTGCTGACATTTAGCCCGCATAGCCGACAATCACCTGAGTGTAACAGAAAAACCCTTTCTCTCAGAGTGAATGTATGATTCTGCCCTCCTGACTGGCTGGCTGGCCCGTCCTTTGGGTAATGACTATAGCTGTTGCCTGTTAGAGCTGTTTGCATCCATTGCTGTCAGCTTTTGCTCAGCCTGTGCCCAGCTTTTCTGGCACAGCCTGTTTGCAGCCTCCATTTCCTTGCGATTGGTGTCTGATGCGCTGCTTGGGTGTGAATTTCGTTGTGTCCTTGAAGAGTTTCTCCTGCTTCCTTGTGAAGAGATGTTGAGATCTCATTATATATTCATGCTTCTTTAATCACAGGCAGGGTGCAGTTTAACGATCACCGTCAGGATCTTGTTTGTTTTTAAAATACTTGCCTGGTCCTTAGTACCAGGTGCTCTCTAAGAGTTTAACAAATATTAGTTCATCCAGTCCTCTCAGCAACTCAAGTGAGGTAGTTCCTGTTATCTGCCTTTCACAAATAAGTGGTTTGAGGCTCAGAGAGGTTAAGTAAGCCTCCCAGGTTTCACAGCCAGTAAAGAGTGAAACTAGAATTTGCGCCTAAGCAGTCTGGTTTCAGAGGCCAGTCTCATCCATTTTGCTGTGATCCCCTCTGTTTATGCCTGGAACTCCCATGAGTTGAGGAGCTAAAAGGAAATGTATGGGTATTCTTATACATAGTATATGTAGAGAACCACAAATTAGATGATCTTTAAGATTGATTCCTATGCTAAAATCACACTCCTATGTGATTCTAAGATGTCTTCATGTTTAAAAGTAACTGTTCATACCTATTCCAGTATTTTCCTTAGCGTGCTTACATATCACACCAGACTACTACTTATCTGAGTCATCCAAGAGGTTAACTGTTTGAGTGTGTCTACGTGGCTTCTGCTAGTTATAAGAGAACAAAAAGAAACTATTGCTCTGCTAGCCCAAATGAGTAATCTAGCTCATCATAGATTTCCAGACAGCAACCACTAGAAGTGATTGGTTTGAGGTCATAGTAGCTACAGAGTCTAGCACAGTGCTGTGGGAACTCAAGAGAAAGTCACTGAGCAACCCCCAAATATCCTGGCTTCTGTTGACATTAATTAACGTAAGCAGATCGCCTCTGGTAAACTTACAGATAATCTGACATGTAGAAGAACTAGTGTCTAGAAAGAAAACCAGTTGAATCAAGAGTCCCTGTTTGCCTGGGTGTAGTAAGAATTAGTACAGAAGAATTCATGTCTTAAGAGCCATATCATGCTTAGTTTCTGGATGAAGCTTTTCTGAGGTAGATTGACAGAATGTCAGAGGAGTCAAGAGTCCACAGACTGAGTCCCAGTGCTCAAATTGACAATACTCTGTAACCTTGAGAACCTTACTGTAATTCTTTAGACCTCAGTTTTGTCACCCATAAAATGCATCAGTAGGATTTGGTGATCTTTAAGATCCATTCCTGTGCTACAATTCTGTGATTCTAAGAAGATGTCTTCATGGCTAAATGTAACTTGCCATACCTATTTCAGTGTTTTCTTATTTTTTTCCTTTTTTATTTTTAGGTATAATTTTTTTTTTACTATGTTAGTACACAAGTTGTTAATTTTTAGTAGACTTTATTTTTTTTAATTATTTTTTTGAGCTGGATCTTCGTTGCTTTGCACAGGCTTTCTCTAGCCGTGGCAGGCGGGGGCTGCTCTTTGTTGCAGTTCAAGAACTTCTCATTGCAGATGCTTCTCTTGTTGCAGCGCACGGCCTCTAGGCGTGCGGGCATCAGTAGTTGTGGTGCATGGACTTAGTTGCTCCCTGGCATGTGAAATCTTTTGGACAAGGGATTGATCCCATGTCCCCTGCATTGGCAGGCTGGTTCTTACCCGCCGTACCACCAGGGAAGTCCTATTTCAGTATTTTCCTTAATGTGTGTACATATTACACCAGACTACTACTTATCTGAGTTATCCAAGAGGTTAACTATTTGACTGTGTCAGGAAGAAAACCAGAGAGATGATCCTCTCTCTGACTCCTCTGTATGTCACTGTGGCAGATAACAGAATGGTAGAATCATGGCTCAAGGGCAAGAAGATCTGCTTTCTCTGAAAGCAAAAGTACCTTGGAGTGCCCCCCTCTAAGCCTGGGAGAGCAGGAGTTAATAGAAAACAACCATGTGCTCCCCAAGCAGAGGTTCTCTAAAGGTAGTTCATCAAGTTATTCTCTAACATCCATTGCCTTTTACCTCCAGAGAAACTCTAAAAATACCAGAACACTCCCATTCATGTGATAAATGTCCACATGTTAGATTGGAGATTTGGCCTGATAGTTAACTTTCACAACTTGAAAAGGTGTTAAAGGGATAGAGTGTGTGGCTATGTATTTATCAGAATTGCACAGAACCAGCACTGCCTTGTTGTAATCTTTGATGTAGTAATTTTTGTTGTCATCTTTGATGTTCAAACCAAACCACTACTCCTTAAGAAGGGTCAGGAATAAGTGGTTGACGTCATTTACTGGTATTTAAATATTAACTCTGAACAAAAAAATCAACTCTTGGAATTACCCCAAAACTACACACTTCTATAAAATTTTCATTTTCTGCCATGCAAATGATTAATAATAAAATGTAACATCAGTTTGTTTTAGAACTGTCTCTCTCATTAAATTTTCTAGTTTTGAGGGCACATGTTTTGTCTTTCTTGTATCATTATCCTCATGAGGTTTTGGTTAAAACTTTTCAAGTATTGGGACTCAAAAGTACTACTTTTAAAAAATCAGCTATCTGTATGTTTCTATTTTATATTTCTGTTATTTCTGTAAACAGATATGAATTGAATATATATTAACCAATTTTTTTTTCTATATTAACCAATTTAAAGGTATTTCTTTGAGGAAAAAAATAGAATAAAGAACAAGCTGTTTATCAACATCAATCTTTTACTATAGGAGCCAGCACTGGAAATGTCACTGGCAGTAGCAGAATTTTTTTCATTAGTGAATAAGGATGATGTCTATAGAGAGAGAATTGAGTTCAGTTTTTACAGTTTAATTTACATTAAACTTTGATAGGTGTATTCGGAATCTCACTGGCCTTCTCAACCCTCAGTCAGTGATGTAGTTGTAGTAATGATGAAAATAGGTGAAACGTTATTGGAACTCCTGGCCTTCATCTCTGCATCCTGTGTCGTTCTTTTTTCTGTCTCCACCTCCTCCACGCTGAGTAGCACTGCTCTGGAAGATGTGAGCAGTCTAGCCTGCAACACTGCATTGCCTGGCTCTGTCCTTCCCCCACAGACACCCAGCCCCCAGCCGCCCCCTCCTTGTCATTTCCCTGGGAAGGCACAGAAAAGCTGTCAAGGCAGGCACTAGCCTGTCATCCTGTTTTCCACCTACACCCCTTCCCAAACCTTACTCCCCCGTCAGTCTCTACCACCACCATCATCACCCACCCCTCAACACATACACTCTTCTAAGAACAAAAACATTTTGTGAAGCTGGACCTGTTGTATAATTGGGATATTATCACATGAACTGCAAAGATACTCAGTACAGTAGTTAGGGAAGTTCGGTCTAACACAGGACTCTATTCTCCTGTCCCTAGAAGTCTCAGTGTAGTTATTGTTTGGATTTGATATTTGCCAACAGCTGCCATGCCCCCAAATAGCTGTGCAGTGGGTAGCTCCTCCTCTCCCCACCCCGCTCATTCCAGAAGTCCGTTTTGCCAATTTGCTGTGCACACCGGTGTCTCTTCCTGATTCACTTATTTTCTGCTGTTCTCTGAATACCAAGTGGAAAGTAAAGACACCCAAACAGAAAGGAGGGCATCTCCAGAAGGGAACAGCTAGAAGACAGAAGACCATAATTACCCACAAAATCAAGTAACAGATAAAGGGAAACAGGGTGGAACATGGGAGTGAACAACAGGCGTGATAGACTGACAGTCGCTGAACCCACTGTTCTTCAGTCTTTCACTGCCGTCTCCCACACCTCCCCTCCTACAGTGTATTCAGAACTCTAGGCAATGGCCAGTTGGATGGAAGAGGTCTCAATTCAGTCCTCATGGTAGGGAGCCACATGAAAACCATTTTCCCTGCTCTTCCTCCTTTTCAATAGCTGTTGACCATTCGGTAACAGCCTACTTATTTTTTACCCCTTGTTAAAATATTATCTGTATTCACAAATGTAGTCCATGATTTCTAGTAGTAGTTAAGATATTACCTAAATAACATGAATAAATGGAATTTTTTAAAAACAGGTTTATTAAGCTACAATTCACCTAACCCTGTAATTCACCCATTTAAATTGTTCAGTTCAGTGCATTTTAGTATATTCACTGAGTTGTAAAGCAATCACCGTAATCTTAGAATGTTTTCATCCCCCCCTAAAAGAAATCCCATGCCTGTTAGCAGTCCGTCTTCATTTCCCTGCTAAGTCCCTATTTCCACCCCTAAGTAACCACTAATCTGTTTTTTTGTCTCCTGTGGATGTTCCTATTCTGGGCATTTCACATAAATAGAATCATACGTTATATGACCTTTTGCAACTGGCTTCTTTGAATGAGGGTAACATTTCCATGGGTTATCCATGTTGTTTTGAATGTGTTGGTATTTTATTTCTTTTTATTGTCAAGTAACGTTCCCTTGTGGGGCTGAACCACATTTTATCAGTTCATCAGTTGATGGACATTTGGGTTGTTTCCACTTTGGAGCTGATATGAATCCTGCTTCTTTGAGCACTTGTGTACAAGTTTTTTCATGGACATACATTTTTAATTCTCTTGGGTACATACCTAAGAGTAGAATTGCAGGAATGTTCAACACATTGAATTTAGCCAGTCTTCAATCAGTTCAGAGTTTTACGATGATCTGATGCAAACATCTCATCTTTTTAATCCAGATGTGGATGCCAACAGAGAGCTGCCACTCACGCAGCCACCGTCAGCCCACTCTTCCATCACCAGTGGAAGCTGCCCAGGAACTCCAGAAATGCGCAGGCGGCAGGAGGAGGCCATGCGGAGACTAGCCTCACAGGTACGAGAGGATCCCCACGCTAGTGCCGTTTTAACATCAACAGAACAATGGTAGGGAGACCCCAGCAAAGTAAACAAAAGTATATATGGGTATACCATTAAAACATAGAGAAAAGTTTCTCTTTGTTTGCCGTTCCTAGAAAAATACTTTGTTATTTCAGAATCAGAAACTTATTGTTGGAAGGACCCTTAGAAATAACCAAAGTCCCATAACAAATAGATAAGAAAGTGGAGACTCAGAGTTATATGATTTACCCAAGATCACAGTATAAGTAATCAATATAGTTTTTAAATTTTCATTCCTAGCTCATAACTTCCTGCTGTACTGCACTATCCATAAATTTTTTATATGTTGCATTGTAATTCTCTTTATTTTTGTCAAAGCGATATACACACATAGTTCAGGAAATCAAATAATGTTCAAAGACTTATAATAAAAACCAGGAATTCTTTTCTCCTCCCCAAGCCACCCTCTCCCCAAAGGCAAACACTTTCAGTGTTTAGAGATATTTTTCTGATCCATATCTCCATCTTTGTAAATAATATTTATGAACTGCTATAACTGTTTTCATCAGTTCTGTACATTATCTATTGCTTCTTATTATGGATGATGAGAATTTTGGCTCTTTCACCTTCCTTGCTCTGTCCATCATGTCACTACAGTTATATCATTATTTTTGTCTGAATCCATGTTATATTATTTTCAGTATTAATACTGGGCAACACGGTTCACTGTGGAACCAAGAATAACATTTTCTTCTTGAGCAGTTTTGTTTTTCCCAGGTTATGAAATGCCTCATTTTAAAATTTGCTTCTTTTTCTTCAAAGCGATGATTGTCGTTCCATAACTCTTAATGCTTTGTAAAATGGCTCTCAGTACAATTTTCCACATCAATTATATTCACCGCCACACACATTCTGGAAGCCCCAGAGTTCTCCATCAAACTAACCTGGACCTCAGATGCTGTCAAGGCTTACCACCTACTTATTATCCTGGAAATTCTGTTACTGCTTTTCTGTGTTTGATCCCATCTCATTATCTTTCTTGATTAAATTCCTTTCTTTGATGGAGCACATCCTCTAGTAGCTTCCCAAGAAAAAATGCCAAGGAGGTAAATTTTCCAAGATTTAATGTTCATAAAAGTGTCTTTATTTCATTCTCATACATTACCATTTGTTTGATATCATAAAACTGGAGTTTAAAAATTGTTCTCCCTCAGAATTTTGAAGGCATCCACCTTTTAAAAAAATTTTTTAAGTTAATTTTTATTGGAGCATAATTGCTTTTGAATGATGTGTTAGCTTCTACTGCACATAGCTTGGATCAGCTATACATATACATATATGTACTCCCTTTTGGAAGACATCCATCTTGAACTTCCAATATTACTATTTAAGTAATATGGTTTTCTTGTTGTTCAGTTGCTAAGTCATATCTGACTCTTTGTGACCCCGTGGACTGCAGCACACCAGGTGTCCCCTCCCTTCACTATTTCCCGGAGTTTACTCAAACTCATGTCCATGGAGTTGGTGATGCTATCTAACCATCTCATCCTCTAGTTCCATCCTAATATGGTACTATTCTTATTCCTAATTCTTTATATATACTTTTTTCCCCTCCAGAAGCTCTAAGAATCTTCTCTGTCACCACTCTTACTAGGTCTTTTTTTTTTTTTCATATTCTATTGGTGCCTAGTGAACCCTGGGTATATTCTTTGATTCAAGGAAATGCTTTTGTATTATTTATTGATAATTTCCTCACCACCACTTCCTCTGTTATCTCCTTCTACAACTCGTTTTAGTCAAAAATTAATTTCCTATGTTAATACTCTTCTTCACTTCTCTGTTTCCTATACTTTTGTTTTCCTATTTTGATTTATGATCCACTTTAAAGAGATTTCCTCAACATCACCTTGCAATACTTTCACACACACAAAAAAAAATTGGCTATCATAGTTTTAATCTCCAATAGGTCCTTTTTTCCCGCAGGTGTTCCCCTCTTTTTTTATAGCATACTGTTTTTGTGTGGTGCATGCATTATGTTCTCTTATCTCTTCCTTAATAGTTAGGTAATGAAAACCTGGTGGAAGCTTATGTATGCAGAGAGCTTAACTGTAGAGAATTAAGATGACCTGTCAACTTTTACTGGAAAACCCCAAAGTCAGTGTCCATAAGTTTTTTCTTGCACTGTTCATCTTATCTAGCAGGGAATCCACCAGTCTCCTGGAGGGCGTATATCCTGGTTGCCAGCATTCTAAAGCTAGTGAGAGGAAGTGAAGTTTCATCACTTAGATTGCAGACTTTTACGTAAGCCCCTTGCTTCAGCCCTGCACCTGCTCCTCACCTACCCTGTGTCTGGTGTCCCTAAGCCTGAATTCTCTTAGTTTCTTGAGTGAATATAATCCTCTTTCCTGTGGGTTTTGGGGAAGGTAGTCACCCAGCTGGGCAGGATGGGAGGGATATCTGGGGATCCAACTGCTCCTTCCATAAACGTCAAATAATTTCTGTGTTTTCAACTTCCTTCCTCACCCCTCTTCTTCCACAGTATCTGGTCCTTGTAATTCCTGTGCTTTTCTGAGGTTTGACAGATGATTTGGCCTGTATCCTCAGCTAGCACTTGCTTCACCTTCTTCTGTTAAGCCATTTAATCCTACATTCATATTCCATCTTTATATATTATAATCAGAGATTAGATATTTCTCATCAACAGAGTTTGCATTTCTGTTTCTTTTTTTTTCCCAAATCACTCTGTGATAATCTTTTCTTTATTTTGTGACGATTGTTTACTTATTTGGCCGCATGGTGGGATCTTAGTTCCCTAAGTCGGGATTGAACCTGTTCCCCTCCCCCACCCCTGCAGTGGAAGCACGGAGCCTTAACCACTGGACTGCCAGGGAAGTCTCCGCATTTCTGTTTCTTATTCTCCTTATTTTGGAGGAATGCCGTCTCCAGTGTTTGAAAAAGTCTCTTGTCATGATTAATTAGTAATGAGGAACAGGAACGCATCTTCACTGTCATAAGCTTCTAATTTCTTCATAGAAATCCTGTCCAGGTGTGAGCCAGAAATAGCATGTTTCCCCCAACTGCATTTTCAGTTGTCCCCACTTAGTGGTATACACCCATGTATAAATGGGCTTCTGAAAACAGTTTGCGATCTCCCTCATTTCACTGCTAACTCAGTGCAACTTTAAAAGACATCTTTGTTTTTTCTTTTTTCTAAATATCCCATGTAAGCCGACTCCAGCCTCTTCTTTAGAAAAATCAGGATAAATGTCATCTGGAAATACACAAATGCTGAAAGCTTTCATCGTCACAGTCGTTTATTTATTCATTTGGAATAGATGTTTGGAACGCCTGTAATACAAGATTGAAGCTAAAGCAGTGATCAAGACAGGCACAGTCCCTGTTATTAGGTAGCCTGCATTTTTGTGGTGGGAGAAGGCCAATAAACAAACAAATACATGGTCTATCAGATGGTGATGGGTGCTAGAAAGAAAGTCTTCACATGTTGTCACTTCTTAGTCTGTCATCAGGAGAAAAGTCCCAGGACTTCCCTGGCTGTCCACCCATTAAGACTGCACTTCCACTGCCGGTAACACAGGTTCAGTATCTGATGGGGAACTAAGATCCCACATGCCTTGTGGTGCAGTCAAAAAGTTAGAAGAGAGAGAAAGAAAGAAATCCCAAGATTCTATATGTTCAATATTGGGAAAGTGTTATTTATTTTTAGTAGGAAATTAGTAACTATACTTACTTGAAAACTGATCACATTTTAAATTCCATGGTTGTGCCTTCCTTGAGCACAATATAAATAAATCTCTTTTGTACCTAGAAATGGGATATTTTTTAATTTATACTAAACCTTCTATACAAAATGGCCCCTTAGATTAAAGTTGATGTTGGATTCAATATTTTGAAGACGTTAAATGTTAGAAGTGAGATATACTAGTCATTATTTACACTTAAGGAATATATTTAAAGTTTCATGCTTATTTCTTCCTTAAGCAAAATATAAATACCTCTGTTTGTACGTAGAGATGGAATATCTTAAAGTTTACACTGAGCATTGTGAAACAAATGGCCCCTTAATTAAAATTGAATATTATCCCAGTAATTGCGCCACATGTCCCAGTTCAGACACAGCTTTGTGCTGTAGAAGCATAGGGCAGAAGTCAGCAACCTTGTTTCTCATCTGTGACAAATGATGAGATCTTTTCAGTTCAGTTAGTATTTTGATAATGCAAGCTATTATAGGAAAATTAAAAGTACCCTTGAAAAACTTCTTGATTTGATAGAGTTCTTAGTGTCAGTTCTTGTGTATCATTCATTATTATTGATATTTCATAGTATTCTTGAGGCTTCTTATGCTTCTTTGTAATTGAGAACATTGAAGAGTTCTTGCAACAACGTTAGAGCAGTTTTACTTATTGAAGAAACACTTTCCACTTGAAGTAACAGATTTTGCTAGGTCTAGATCTCTTAATGTATTTCCAGTTAATATTATGTATTTCTTCTGAAGTACAGTTGAGGTATGTGGAGATCTCGTTCAGAGCCTTTCCTGGATGTGTGACTTTAGAACAACCATCACTGTTCCAGGTTTTCATTCTGTTATCTGAGTGGTCAGACATGCAGAATTCTCCAGACAGAGAGACTGACTTCTATTTACTGTGCGCATTACGCACATTGAGCTTAGTACTTTTTACATTATATTTGTTATTTCGCTTCTTCATTCTTACCTTGAACCTCTGAGGTGGTCATTATCATCCCCATTTTACAGGTGAGGACACTGTGCTTCAGTGATAGTTCATTTTTCCAGTGTCTTCCTGTTAGTAAATAGCAGAGCTTGGATACAGAGTCAATGTTCACCCCAATAAAGTGAATCACCTTCTCCCCATTTAACAGATACAGAAACTCGCCTCACACTGAGGTTACATAACTCACCAAGATAACTAGAACATGACTTGAAACCATGATTTAAACTGAGGCAGGCAGGCTCCAGAGTCCAGGCTTTTAACCACTGTACTGCTCTCCACTGCGACAGGAAGGATTTTTGTTTAGTGTTCTTTTGGAAAAATCTGTCGATAATTGAAAGTGGCTTCAAAGCAAGAAACTTATAATGAAGGAGCACCTTCCAGAAATTTCGCTGACCTCAAATTCTTTCTTCAAAAAGTTATCTTTTTCAAAAGTGACTAGAAGCTCTTGTCACATTAGGTAAGTTGTCACTGGCTTAATCCTTAAAATAAGAAGCTAATATCTCTTAAATAAGCTAATTAGAGAAACTAGCTAATTTTAAGAAGTGTCATAGAGACACAAAAAGCAGAGGATTTTTACCCCCTAAGGAAATCTATGTAAGAAAAAAAACTGAGATGTCATCCTTGCCAAGAGACTAGTTCTGTACTAAATCAGGATGATGTCAAGTGATCATGGTTCCTGAGCTAGTTGTTGCTACTGTTAAAGGTATCAGCCAAGAAAGTGATCATGTCAGCAGTTCAGAAATGTGTGTTGACCATACTAAGAGACTTACACCACACATACACACACACACTCATAGGGAGACAGGAAAACAAAAAATAACAACAGCAAAGTATGAGATTTGGAGAGAAAAAAAAAAGTATGAGATTTGGTTTAGGTTCCAGTCGGCTCTTTTTGAAAAGACTTACATTTTAGGAGAAATGTGATCCAAACTAAACAGCAAATAACCTATAGATGATGTTTTATAAAATGTGTCTAGGGTTTTTTTCTCTCTAAAAATTAACATCGAAATTTTATAGTGAGACCCAGATGCGTCTACACTCAGGATACTGAATATGGAAACAACCTTATTTATTCATTTCTCAGTTTTGTTTTTTTGCTTTTTAATCTTGTCTCTTCCACTAGATGGGTCAGTATTTAAATAATTGTTCACCACTCTTATCACCAGCTCCTAGCACAACGCCTAGCACAGAAGTATGTGTTAAATGAGTGAATAAATTGTCTGTTCTCTGTACTGAAGTCTGAGTAATCTTTCTAAAACATATTTCTGTTCTTGTTACTTAAAATCTGTCAGTGGCTCCTCCTTGCCCTTAAGTGGAATCCAAGCTCCCTTCTTGAAACTTGACTGTTATCATAAAGGACCTTTACATGCATGGGTATTAAGTTGCTTCATCTGTATTGGTGTGCAACCCCATGGTCTGCAGCCAGCCAGACTCCTCTGTCCATGGGATTCTACAGGCAAGATGCTAGAGTGGGTTGCCATGCCCTCTCCAGATCTTCCTGACCCAGGGATTGAACCCAAGTCTCCTATGTCTCCTGCATTGGCAGGCAGGTTCTTTACTACTAGCACCACCTGGGAAGCCCAGAGGGCCTTTACATTTTCTATCTAGCCCAGGGTTTCTCAGCCTCCACCGTTGACATTTGGGGCCAGATAACTCTTGGTCTGCAGGCTGTCCTTTTCAGTGTACTATGCTTAGGAGTATCCTTGACCTCTGCCCACTATGCAGTGGTATCCTCCCACTCACCGTTGTGCCGACCAAAACTGTCTCCAGACATCACCAAATGTACCCTGGAGAGCAGGACCACCCCAGATGAAAGCCTCTGCTCTGTCTGTCTGCTCATATCTCCAGCCTCTCCCCACTCATTCGCATTCTAGCCGCCCTGGAGGTGTAAGGGGATTCACATGTGCTGTCTTCCTCTGCCTGGGACACACCTGCCGCAATCTGCTTGTCATCATCCTTTAGATTTCAGCTTAAGTTTCACCTCTAAGAAGGCTTTTCTATCTCTCCTTAGTTCCTTAGATGCCCCAGCTTGTGTTACACCTGCATCTTGTATTTCCTATCTCATCATGCTTTTCCCCAGTTCTATCGAGATTAGCTGACATAGAATATTGTATAGTTAAAGATGTACGGCTTAATGATTTGATATGTGTATAAATTTAGTTAATAACCATTGCCTCACATAGTTACAGAATTTTTTGTGTGATAAGAACTTTTAAAATCTATTCTCTCAAGTCATTTTCAACTATATAATGTAGTACTGTGAACTGTAGTCACCAGGTAGCACATTATGGTAATAATAATAATAATAATGTTCCAGATGGATACTGAAATTAGTGGGTAACAATTTGGGGAGGAACAGGATTTGCACTGACTCAAAGTATCTCCTCTAAGATATTTAACTATGAAGGGTAAGATAGTAGCTGTATACTAGAGAAACCTGGCGGAAACCTTTACCTTAGCCAAGCAATCAAGGTCAGCACCACCAGTATCCAGACGTGTCACATCATGAACCCTGTGACATGATCCGCTGAAAAGGACAAAACATCATTTTTGTGGTTTTCTTGCCAAAAAAATCTCAAGTGGAACGTGAGGAAAACACGAGAGGAACTCACATTGACTGATACTCAACAAAGTAATGGATCAGTGCTCTTCAAAAGTGTCAAGGTCATGAAAGACAAAGACTGGGGAGCTCTTACAGACTATAGGAGTCTAAGGAGAAGTAACAACTGGATAGAATGCTGGAACAGAAAAAGGTCATGAGTAGAAAACTGACAAAATCTGAATACTGCCTTTAGTTCATAGTGTTGTGCCAGTGTTATTTCCTGGTTTCAATAATTATGCTATGATTATGTAAGATGTTAAGGGAAGCTGGGTAAGGGATATACGGAAACTCACATCTTTTTGCAACATTTAAATCTAAAATTAGTTCAAAATGAAAAGTTAAAAAAAAAAAATTCTACTGCAAAAAAAAAGAGCTCCAAGCTGGAAAATTACTGAGGCCGAACCCAAGTCTTGAGCTATTCCTAGCTGCCAGTCCCAGGATGCAGATTACAGCCACAGTTGAGGGACAGGAGAAAGGGCAAAGAAAATGTTTTTACCCTGAGCCGCGAGGTCACTAGACACAGGAAAAGCCAAACTGAAGTATTGGGAGGGATGTGCCGAGTAGGAAATTAACCAGGTGGTAGTGAGAGAGTTCAAGAAAGACTGATGAGAAAGAGACAGCGAATAAAAATACCAGAGCATGAAGGAAGGTCAGCGGCAACATTAGAATTTAAGTGATGCTGGGACCTCCCTGGTGGTCCCATGGTTAAGAGCCTGCACTTCCACTGCAGGGGGCACGGATTCGATCAGAATCCTGCATGCCGTGTGGCATGACCCCGAAAAAAAGTTTAAGTGATGCCAATGACAGCTGATGTGAGAGTTGGACCATAAAGAAGGCTGAGCACCAAAGAATCGATGCTTTTAATTGTGGTGCTGGAGAAGACTTAAAGAGTCCCTTGGACAGAAAGATCAAATCAGTCAATCCTATGGGAAATCAGTCCTGAATGCTTATTGAAAGGACTGATGCTGAAGCTGAAGCTTCCAGTACTTTGGCCACCTGATGTGAAGAACTGACTCATCAGAAAAGACCCTGATGCTGGGAAAGATTGAGGGCAGGAGGAGAAGAGGGCAGCAGAGGATGAGATGGTTGGATAGCACCACCGATACAATGGATATGAACTTGGGCAAACTCCAGGGGATGGTGAGGGACAGGGAGGCCTGGCATGCTGCAGTCCATGGGGTCACAAAGAGTCAGACAACTGAACCGCAACAACAATGGCAGTCATTAGGTAAATTAAACTTTTATGTCCAAATGAATTCTAGATATTCAAATCTGCCTTTTGTTTTTAAGAGATTGGTTTAATCCTGTCATAGATGATTCATTTCATGTAAAACGTAGCCTGGAACTTTTAACACAAGCCCGACAGGTTGGCTGTCATTCAGTCATTTGATTAGGGTGTTTGATGAGGAATATGCTTAGTTGTATCATTCCTCATGTGTGGCTTTAAATCAAAACCTCTCCCTATCCAAGGCTATACTGACCTCCTGTCTTTTTTTTCTTTTTTCTTTTTTTTTGTATAGTCAGTCTGCAGACCTGCCCTTTTTTTCTTTCTCACAGGAGTAATCTAAAAGTTACCCACTGTGTTCTTCAAAGAATTGATACAGTTCTAGTCATATTAGATATATTTTGCATAGAACTGTTCTAGTCAAAAGTTGAGGGGGACTTCTCTGGTGGTCCAGTGGTTAAGACTTTGTCTTCCATTGCAGGGGCATGGGTTTGATCCCTGGTTGCCAAAAAAAAAAAAAAGGAAGCATTATTATAACAAATTCAGTAAAGACTTTAAAAATGGTTCATGTCAAAAAAAAAATTAAAAAATTTTTAAGTTTGGGCATTTAACATAAGGAAAACTCGAGATGGAAAAAAATTAATAATGTAAGAAAAACACAGCTGAAAAAGAAATTTCAGCAAGTCATTGTAAGAGACAGGAGTTCACCAAGGAGAAAAGTTTTACCTGTTGATATATTGTGGGTGGACTACTTCTGAACCATTCCCAGGAAGTTGGAATCAGTCAGTTCAGTCGCTCAGTCATGTCTGACTCTTTGCAACCCCATGGACTGCAGCACACCAGGCTTCCCTGTCCATCACCAACTCCCAGAGCCTGCTCAAACTCATATTCATCGAGTTGGTGATGGCATCCAGCCATCTCATTCTCTGTCGTCCCTTTCTCCTCCTGCCTTCAATCTTTCCCAGCATCAGGGTCTTTTCAGATGAGTCAGTTCTTCACATCAGGTGGCCAAAGTATTGGAGCTTCAGCATCAGTCTTTCCAATGAATATTCAGGTCTGATTTCCTTTAGGGTTGACTGGTTTGATCTCCTTGCAGTCCAAAGGACTCTTAAGAGCCTTCTCCAACACTCCAGCTCAAAAGCATCAATTCTTGGCGCTCAGCTCTCTTTATGGTCCAGCTCTCACATCCATCATGACCACTGGAAAAACAGTAGCTTTGACTAGATGGACCTTTGTTGGCAAAGTAATGTCTCTGCTTTTTCATATGCTGTCTAAGTTGGTCATAGCTTTTCTTCCAAGGACCAAGAAGCGTCTTTTAATTTCATGGCTGCAGTCACCATCTGCAGTGATTTTGGAGCCCAAGAAATAAAGTCTGTCACTATTTCCACTGTTTCCCCATCTATTTACCATGAAGTGATGGGACTGGATGCCATGATCTTTGTTTCTTGAATGTTGAGTTTTAAGCCAACTTTTTCACTCTCCTCTTTCACTTTCATCAAGAGGCTCTTTAGTTCCTCATCACTTTCTGCCATAAGGGTGGTGTCGTCTGAAGTTATTGATATTTCTCCTGACAATCTTGATTCCAGCTTGTGCTTCATCCAGCCTGGCATTTTGCATGATGTACTGTGCATATAAGTTAAATAAGCAGGGTGACAATATACAGCCTTGACATACTCCTTTTCCTATTTGGAACCAGTCTGATTTTCCGAGTCCAGTTCTAACTGTTGCTTCTTGACCTGCATACAGATTTCTCGGGAGGCAGGTAAGGTTGTCTGATATTCCAGTATTATTATTCCAATAATACCAGTTGGTCAGGTATGACTGGAATAATAGTGACTGAATACAGGCCATGGTGACTTCCTCAGAGCTGTAGGGAATGATCTGTTACCCTTCACTGAACACTAGCACAGTGAGAGGCTGAAGGAAAAAAACTATTTGTTTCCTATTTGTGTATGTGGGAAAAGTTGTTGATAATGTCAACAGATAATTTGGGAGAAATACCAAGTGTTTTTGACAGATTATATGTACATTTACATACCGTGTAAATGCCTGGAAATATCTAGTAAATGACCTATTTTGAGTCAAAGTACAAATTTCATGAAGATGTTGAATGGTCTTTCTACCTGAAGTCTGCAGAGGAGTTAAGATTTTATATTTGGAATACCTAAAAAATTTTAAATTCAAAGAAACAAATGCAGCCCCAGAAGGGGCAACTTTTGCAGTGATCTCTGTTAGTTGAAACTTCAGATAGCCAAGCATGCAGATGATTTTTAATGAAACCAGGGCAAGAATCCTCTTCCTAAATTTTAAACTTTTTATCTTCAAACTTGTATCCCATTAGTTTAGGTAAAGGGTAAGTTATAGTTGATTTGCTCAGCTGTGCTTTGCCTCGACATGGGAAATCAATTGAGATAAAATATGATGAAAGTTCATATTGATTCAGAGATTTACTCTTTTCTTTTTATAAAGTGGAGATTTGTGTCCTTGTGGACATAACCACTGACTTTCACTGTTCATTGAGAGGGCAGATCAGTTGCTGTCAAGTTTTCTCTTTGGGTTCCTTACATTGCGTTTAAGATCAGTAGTAAAGCAGTGATCAATCTATCTACAGAAGAGAGTGGAGATTTCTAAGTACACCTCCTGATTTCCATTTTCACAGTATGCTCAGACATCACTGCTTCACTTACAAACAATTCCTGTCCTCAGCTTTCCATATGTAGTAACATTTCCTGTGTTGTTTAGTTTTTTAAATGTTAATGAGAAGGATTTCAGATTTTTTTTAAAAAAGTGATATTTCCAGCATTTGTTAAAGAGCTAGGATGACCATACCTACAGGTTAGGAGTCATTTCAAAGCAGAACACTTTTGTGGATGATTCTGTTCTTTGAGAGCTGGGGTCCCAGTAGTATATCTGCGCATGCTCCTAGGGCAAATTTCAAATGCTTGAAGGTACAAAGGCAGTAGATGAAAAGAAGAGAGTGTACAGAACCTTGATGATGACCGTGATGATGATGGAGAGGAAGAGGAGAAGAGGACATTGATGGTGGTGGTGGTGGCGGCATCCGCTAACATGACTGCACTTCCTATGTTTTGAGCACCATGTCAAGTGTGGTCTGTGCATTCAGGCTGAATCTCCCCTGCAGTTACTTGTTATCTACACAGGCCCATCACTTTTGTAGGTAGTACTGAGCCAACAGAGTGGTCTAGGTTAAAATCACCCTCTGCCCTTCTTGCCCTTGAGGCAAAAGGAACAACCGGAAGATACAAGCAAACACTGCAAATTTAAACAAACAAAAAACAGAGCTTAAAATTGCAAGTTCCATATAGGGTTATCATTACCATCTTTCTAAATTCCATATATATTTGTTAGTACACTGTAATGTTCTTTATCTTTCTGGCTTACTTCACTCTGTATAATGGGCTCCAGTTTCATCCATCTCATTAGAACTGATTCAAATGAATTCTTTTTAACAGCTGAGTAATATTCCATGGTGTATATGTACCATAGCTTCCTTATCCATTCGTCTGCTGATGGGCAATTAGCCTCCAACTAATAAAAATAAATGAAAAAAAAGAAAGAAAGAAAGAAAAAATAATTGCAAGTTTCAGCCAGACTGGCTAGACCCTAGATGATATTAAGATGCATGCATTTTCTGAGTTCTTTGAATTTAACACATGCATCTGACAAAAATCTCACTCCTTCTCCCTATTATCTAATTCTGATCCTCTCTGTCGCTGGGTGCTCAGAAAACTATTTAGTGCTAATTCTTAAGTCTGAGTTATTTTATTTTCTATGAGACTGATTATAACACAATTATAATTTTTTAAATATGCCTAATAAACATATGTTTGTTGAGTCTAACATATGATATTTCTCTGGTTATTCTATTCCTAATGCTTTGTTACAGTATCAGATTGTTTCATGTACTACTTCATGCTGAATAAATATTAGAGATATTAATCTTTATTCTCAGGCCTACTTCCTATTTTAATTAGAGGAAAAGCTCAGTTTGTATTTAAAAGTTTTAACCATGAATTATGGTACCATACACATACAAGAGAAATATTGGGTCAAATTTCTGATATTAGATAAATCAGGGCGATTTCCAAGTTAACAGCTTTTGTTTTCACTTGAAGAAGTTGAGGAGTGGGGTGACAGAGGACAGTGTTAGAGAATAACCATGCAGTAACCATGACCACCTTAGTGACTAAACACACACACGCACGACCCTGACTGCTGCCCTTGCTGCTGATCAGCCTGTCTCTGTGCTCACCTTTCTTTCTTAGGTGGTTGCCTATCACTACTGCCAAGCAGATAACGCCTACACCTGCCTGGTGCCTGAGTTCGTCCACAACGTTGCTGCCCTGCTCTGCCGCTCCCCTCAGCTGGCAGCCTATCGGGAGCAGCTTCTCCGGGAGCCTCACCTCCAGAGCATGCTGAGCCTTCGGTCCTGCGTTCAAGACCCCATGGCCTCCTTCCGGAGGGGAGTGCTGGAGCCCCTGGAGAATCTCCACAAAGGTACAGATGAGGTGCAGGGCAGGTGGAAGGTGGAGGCTCTGGAGCCCAAGTTCACCTGGGGGCATGTTATAGAAATGATTATTTTTATCACACTGCCAAAACTTAAATGTTCCTACAGGGTACAGTCAACAAATAAAAGGTTTTACTCAGCGAAAAAAAAAAATAAGAAATTCCTCTAGGAATTGGTACTTCCTCCTCTCTGTGTAAAAATTCTCATTCTCATTTCCCAATATAATGCATTCTTCTTGAACTAAAGACAGTTGGGCTTCCAGTCCTTTCTGTGGAGTTCAAATAGATCACTAGAGCCATGGCTCCCACTCCACGCCATGGAGTTTCTATGGTTACAAACATCCTCAGTCTTTATATTTGCTTTTTTTTTATTACTCCACAGTCAGGCAAAATGAAAGGGTTACATAACTGTGTGTATGCAAAAAAAATTACTTAATCATCCACTAAAAGGTATTAAGATATTTTTAAGAAGTGGGGGGAAGTGATCATGTCCATGACTTTTCTTTGTTTTAACTCTGCAACTCTGGTGGTATTGTTTTTCAGTTGTGTCCGACTCTTTGCAGCCCCATAGATTGCAGCATGCCAGGCTTGCCTGTTCCTCACTGTCTCCCGGAGTTTGCTGAAACTCATGTCCATTGATTCAGTGATGCCATCCAACCATCTCATTCTCTGTCACCCCCTTCTCCTGCCCTCAATCTTTCCCCACATCAGGGTCTTTTCCAATGAGTCAGCTCTCTGGTATTGGCCGAGGCCTAAGTGTAACTACCTCATTCTTCACTTCTGCCCCTTCCCCAGCATGTTCTGTCTATGCTGGGATCCGAAGAAAAGGACCTGAGTGAGCGTGAGATGCCTGAGCAATCCTGTTTATCCCAGAGACTTACATACTTTCCTTGAGCATTTCTCAGGTACTCGTATAAGAATTTGCATTCTCGCTTTTTCAGCCGGAACCGCCATCTTCCAGTAATTTGCCAAAATGACCAACACAAAGGGAAAGAGGAGGGGCACCCGCTACATGTTCTCTAGGCCTTTTAGAAAACATGGAGTTGTTCCTTTGGCCACATACATGCGAATCTACAAGAAGGGTGATATTGTAGATATCAAGGGAATGGGTACTGTTCAAAAAGGAATGCCCCACAAATGTTACCATGGCAAAACTGGGAGAGTCTACAATGTTACCCAGCATGCTGTTGGCATCATTGTAAACAAACAAGTTAAGGGCAAGATTCTTGCCAAGAGAATTAATGTGTGTATCGAGCATATTAAGCACTCTAAGAGCCGAGATAGCTTCCTAAAACGTGTGAAGGAAAATGATCAGAAAAAGAAGGAAGCCAAAGAGAAAGGGACTTGGGTTCAGCTGAAGCGCCAGCCTGCTCCACCCAGAGAAGCACACTTTGTGAGGACCAATGGAAAGGAACCTGAACTGTTGGAACCCATTCCCTATGAATTCATGGCCTGAAGGGTGTAAAAATAAAGACCTGGACTGTACAAATGTTTCTCTTAATTGAGTAGAGGTGTTGTGTCCAAATTCAGTGGGTGATGTCTTTTCAAATTTAGTGTTTTTTCTTCCTTAAAGATGTAAGATAGTTTGTTGTTCAGTATGCTCCATTTTTTAATAAATTGACAGATATTATTTAAAAAAAAAAAAAAAGAATTTGCATTCTGGCCACTGTCTCCAGTTATGTCGACTTCCATGCTGATCACTGTGTATCAGAGTTTTTCTTCTTGACTCCGATGACCTCTGTCTATAGCTCTGCTACCTACCAATTAGCTTTCCCACACCCTAGACTTTTTTAACATTGAGATTTCTCCACAAATATTTTAAATGTCTTTTCTGTCCATTCAGTCAACCTTTAAATCCCATTAATTGTGCCTCTTGATGTTTCTCACGTCTGAAAATCATTCCTGCCACTGTCACCCGAAAGGCTGCTCAGCTGCCTGTGGCATCACGTCTGTGTGGCTGCCTTTCCTGGTCTTTGGTCTTCTGGTCTAGTGCTGTGTTCACATCATAACACATTTGGAAAATTATTCAAATGTATATAGCACACAAGGATAAAAAATGAAGACTCCTCATGGCTGGACATCTCTGGCTCTGAGGCTACAGCTGCATGGAGCTCCTGATGCCCAGAGGGCTGAAGGGATTCATGTTTAGGCTCATCTCTAACTCATTCATGGCATTCCTGGCGGGTAATATCTGCCCCAGTCTCTACAGTCTTCTAGACTTTACGTACTGCTTCCAGATAGAGCTTTGTAGAACAGTGCTCTGGTCGCTGAAATTCCCTGTTTGGAAACCTCCAGTGACTCCCTGTTACCTCACTGAATTAACTTTCAGCTCCTTACTCTGTCATTTAAGGTATTTAATGGCCTGGAGCCAACCTACTTTCCAGCCATATGATCTACTTTTACCTTATGAACCCTGTGCTTACATATAAACCAAAATATTCACAAATCCCTAAATACTTCCTTACATTTTCCTGCCTCCATACATCTGCTCATTGATTCCTTTTCTTGATACGCCTTCTCCTCACATCTCAGAATCCTACCCATCTTTCATGGACCACCTTAAATACCGCCTTATTCATGAAATACCTGCTGATCCACCTGCTTCCTCCAGTAAGTTATAGTGTCCTTCCAAATTGACATTAGGGTTTTTTTTATATCTTACTTACGGTACTTCATGTATTACTACATGTTTAATAGAACTTAAATTTTTGTTACTAAAATTTATTGAACTTTTATTATATGTCAGATATACTTTGTGCTTTATAGGAATTAGTTATTTCTGTACTTATTCCTTTGTCTGAATTGTATCCTGTTGAGGCTAAGAACTTATTCAGCTTTTATCCTTCATGGTGATTACCTCAACCATGAATGTAGCAGGCATTTCAGGACATAAATTTTGAACAAATAAGTGAAGATAGAAATTGATCCCATATATGGGTACCTTGAGGGAAGGTCAGTGATACAGGATCTACATCTTAATGCTAATTTAAGAATATTCAAATGCTTGCCGGCTCAGCTCTAGATTCTCAACTGTAATTCATGTGTTTTATAATTTTGCTACTAGATATATTTGCTGCTCATTTAGGTCTCCACAACCAGCTTTAGATATCCCCATTGATAAATGTTCTCTGAGTGAATTTAATTATTCTATCAAATTACCATGTTCTTACCCTGAAAACAAAATCACCATTATGAGCAACAGCTGGAAACACAATTTGTAAAATAAATGAAATACTGAAAATTATTTGATTAATCCCAAAGAAGACTGGAAAGAAAAAACAGAATATTTATATATTTTTTTAGTATGGAACAAGCAAAATGAAAGACTTAAATCAACTGTATCAGTAATTACATTAAATTTAAATGGACCAAATAATTCTGTTAAAAGGCAGAAACCATCAGACTGGATTATAAAAGCAAGACCCAATAATATGCCATGTGCAGGAAAGGTTATTTAAAGACACAGATTCAAAGTGAAAGAGTAGAAAAATATATACCCTATAAATGTGGAGCATAAGAAAGCTGGAGTGAGTATATTCATGTGAGGAGGAGTGGACTTCATGACAAGGAGTATTACCAGAGGGGCATTTGATAAACATAAAAGGACGAGTTCATCAAAAGATAAAATAATCCTAAATGTGCATGAACATAATAGTGAAGTTTCAAAATACATGAATCAAAAACTAATAGAACTAAAGAGCTAAATAGACAAATAATTATAGTTGGAGATTTTAACTTCTCTGTCTCAATAACTGTTAGCACAAATAGACAGAAAATTAGTAAGTATATAGAAGATTTTAACAACACTGTCAACCAACTTGACCCAGTTGGCATTTATAGAACACTGTCAATAACTGCATAATACACATTCTTTTCAAGTGCACAAGGATTGTATCTGGGCCACAAAATAAGTCTGAATTCAAAAAACTAAAATCTTACAGAAAATGTTCTCTGAGATAATGGAATTTAATTAGAAATAAATACACAGAAAATCCCCAGATATTTAGGAATTTAGCTGTGTACTTCTAAACAACCCATGAGACAAGGAAGAAACCACAGAGGAAATTATAAAAACTTCAAACTGAGTAGTAAAAAGTCAGTGATTAAGTTTATGACTTAATAAACTAGAAAAAAATGAGAAAAATAAACCCAGAGTAAGCAGAAAGAAATAATAAAAAGCAAGAGCTGCAATCAGTGAAACAAAAAAAAATTAATATTTTTAAAAATTAAAATTTATAGCAATAAATTCAACAACTTAAATTGGGCAAATTCTATAAAAAACACAACTTACACAAAAGTGACTCAAAAGGAAAGAAGAAAATCTGAATAGCTCTTATCTTTTTAACTTATAGCTCTTACCTATTTAAGTTCAAATGAAAAAAAACCTCTAAAAAGAAAACTCCAGGTTCAAATGGTTTTATTACTGAGCTGTATCCAGCATTTAAAGAAGAAATAATATAAATAAGTGTTTTCAGAAAATGAAAGAGACGAGAACATTTCTCAGTTTGTTTTATTAGACAAGCGTACTGCTAAAACCAACATATGGTAAGGACCATACAAGAAAAGAAAATTACAGGCAAGAATTCCTCATGACCATAATAGCAAAATCCTGGGAAAAACAAAATAGCAAATTGATTAGTTCTACTTGATCAGGAATATAATGTTTAACATTTGAAAGTTAATTAGTGTGACTCATCATACTCGCAGGATAAATGAGAAAATCTATGTCTTTATATAAACATATATTTATAACCTCAATAAATGCAGAAAAATAAAATTACAATTAATATTTAAAAAGGTCTGCAAACTAGGAATAGAAGGAAACTTAGTCTCATAAAGGACAACTCCAAAACATATACCATGAAATGTTAAATACATTTCCCCTTTTATCAGGAACTCGGTGACTTACTTTCAAAATTCCTCAGTGGTCCAAGCTAGCACAGTTAAGAAAACAAACAAGCAAAAATAAATAAATAAATAAAAATAAAATAAAATACAAATTGTCCTGGAAAAAATAAAAATAAATAAAATAGCACAGAGATAAACACTCTAAAAATAAAAAAAAAAGAAAACAAACAAGCAAACAGTATGAAGACTGGAAAGGAAGAAGTAAAACTTGCTTTATTTGCTGATGAGCTTGTTTACTGAAACACTCTATGGAATCTACAAAAGAAAAGAAAAACCTACTAGAATTTGTAAATGTAGAGCTATCATTGATATGGTCAATATGTGATATCTATTGTGTTTATTTTGGATGACATCACCAACCCAATGGACATGAGTTTGAGCAAGCTCCGGGAGTTGGCGATGGAGTTGGAGTTGCAGCCTGCCGTGCTGCAGTCACTGAGCGACTGAACTGAACTGAATTGTGTTCAACTCAGCTGAAAAGTGAAATTTAAAAAGTAGTGTGGCAGTTTTAAAACATGGCTGCAAATTCTTTGACATTCCTCCCATCCAGAGTTAGGGTGTGTATCTCCTTCCCTTGACTGCTTCAACCAAGAAAATATGACAGAATGATGCTGTGTATAGTTGAGGCTAGGTTGTAAATGGCCACGCTGCTCCCATCTCATCTACTGAAACACTTGTGTTTGGGAGATGCATTGCCATGTCGTGGGCTTCCCTGGTGGCTCAGTAATAAAGAATCCGCCTGCTAATGCAGAAAATGCAGGTTCAGTTCCTGAATCAGGAAGATCCCCTGGAGAAGGAAATGACAACCCACTCCAATATTCTTGCCTGGGAAATCCCATGGACAGAGGGTCCTGGCGAGCCCATGAGGTCGCAAAAGAGTCAGACACAACTCGGCAACCAAACAACAACAATTGCCATGTGAAAAGACTGCCTACTTTGAGTTTATCAAGAAGTACAGACCACATGTAGCAGCCATATTGATGTAAGTTTTCCAGTTGACTGTTATAGTCAATCAAGTCATTCTGGCCCTGATACCAAAACATGTGAGTTTTTATTGCAGATGATTCCATTTCCCAGCCATTTGAGTAACAGCTTTTTGGTGCACCAGTAGATAACTGGAGCAAATACTATTTTCTATAGAATCAAAATGCCTAAGAATAAATTTAACAAAAGGTGTGTCAAGAGTTCCACTATGAGAACTACAAAACATGCAAAGCAAAATTAAAGAAGTTAGTAAATGGAAGAGATATGCCATGTTTGTAGATTGGAGTTTTTCCCCAAACTGGTCTATAGATTCAATATAATCCCAATCAAAATTCCAGCAGGATTTTTTTTTTCTATTTACAACTTTCAGAAATTCAAAGAACCATGAATAGCCAAAGCAATCTTAAAAAAAAAAAAGAATTGGAAGACCAGCAGTTACAGGCCAACAGTACTGGTTTCAAGACTTAATATAAAGCTGTAGAAATCATGACAGGTAGTAATGTGTTAGTAAATGTTTAACAATCAGCCCAGGGATAGGGGCCTGATTTGACCATAAAAAACTTAACAGTCAGCTCTCATGAACCAACTTGAGCTAGCTCTAGCACTCCACTGACAAAGTGGTATTCCGACAAGGAGAGAGAAATAAATCAATGGAACACAGTGGAGAATCCAAAGATAAGCCCACGATATGGAGTCAGTTGACCTTCTTCAAAGATGCCAAGATAATTTGGAAAAAAGAATTTTTTGTCATCAAATGATGCTACAACAACTGGATACCAGTATGGGAAAAAATGAATCTCAATCCTTTCTTGCATCATACACGAAAATTAACCTGAGATCGTATCCAAAATATAAAAGCGATATCTCTAAAGCTAATAGAAAAAACTTAGAATATCTTCACAACCTTGGGGGTAGGTAAAGATTTCTTAGATCCTAAAAATCGTTAATCATGTAAGAAAAAATTAATAAATTGGACTTCATCAAAATTTTTAATATCTGCTCAACATAAGATACTACTAAGAAAAAGGAAAAGAAAATCACAAAGGGGAAGAAAATAAGTCACTCTCCGTGTCATGTGTGTATGCGACATAGCTTATATCCATGGTATTTAAAGAATTTCAGTAACTTATTGAAAAAAGGATAAAGCAGTTCTGAAATGGACAAAAGATTTAGGTGCTTCACAAAAGAAGATATATAAATAGCATACCAGCACATAAAAAGGTATTTGCCATCATTAGCCATCAGGCAAATACAAATTAAAATCACAATGAGATACCACTTTACACACACCACAATGGTTAAAATTTTTAAAGTTGAGCATCAAATGTTGATGAGGTATACAGCTAGAACCCTTACATTATCACTGGTGGGAGTTTAAAGTGGTACAACTACTTTGGAAAACTAGTTGGCAGTTCCTTACAAAGTTAAATATGAATCTGCCTTATGACCAAGCAATTTCAAGCAAAATACGTTTTAGGTAGATGTATTTACCCAAAAGAAATGAAAACATATATCTACAAAAAGACTCATGCAAGAATGTTTATATCAAAGATTATTCATAGTTGTTAAGAACTGAAAACACCCCCAAAGATCCTTCAACAAAAGCATACATAAATTGTATATTCATTTGATGCATATTAAATGAATTCTTAATATGCTTCTTAGTAATAAAAGGAACCAATTAATAGTACATTCAACAATGTATTGATAAGATGAATCTCAAAAACTTTATGTTAATCATAAGCAAGTATAGTCAATGGTGATGTGAATCAGAACAGTGGTGTCTGTTGAGCACTGGACCTCTGGGGTGATGGAGATGTTCTGTCTTTGCTCAGGATGTTAGTTACAAGGGTATATGTGTTTGTCAGAACTCACCAATGTGTACGGTTTAGATCTTCACAATGAACTGTATTAATTATATATTAATTTTTATCACAATAGTTTTTAAAATAGGGAATTTTTTAAGGTAACTGGAGTTTTCTTCCCAGGAAGGTTCAGTAGAATACAGCTTCTATTTAAATTCAGGAGCTACATTTCAACTTATATATTTTTCTTTAAAAAATGAGAGTCAACATTTTTCACATTTCTTTAAGGTTCTACAAGTGTGGTGGCTAAAACACAAACACAAATACATATAAAACAAATGTTTCAAAGTTTCTTGATGAACTTTTGCTTCGGCCATCAAGATGAAATGCAAGGTGATACTTATTTGTTATCACAACTAAAAGGAAGTGCACGTGAAGTGCAGCTTTTTTGAAGAAAAAATGTTGTCTTATGTGAGCCTTCTTTTCATTTTTGAGAATCCCTATATAATACACCAGTAATATTAATACAGTAGAATCTCATGCACTAGGATCCAGTTTTGCCTTTAGTTCTAGCTGTCGACTCTTCTCTTGCAGTCTCTTTAATTCTTATTTCTCTCAGGTATCTAGGGAGAGTCTTAGAACAGGACTACTAAGGAAGACAGTTCAAGTATTTATTAAGCATATATGTAAGTGAGGGCAGTGGGGCATCCCTGATGAGTGCATATGTACAGGGAATTTAAAACAAGAGTTAACGGGCTTCGGAGGCCTTTCCAGGGACTTGTCAGCCAAAACAGTGGCTCCTAAGCATCAGTCCATTTAAAGTTTTCATTGGTTCATGACAAAATAAGAAAATAGAAACAGCCTAGAATTTGTGTGGATGTAAAACACAGATGCAGTTTTGCATAGACATACATGTAAAAGTTAGATAACATCCCTCTTCTTCTAATGTTAAAATATTTTTTAGTCTATGAAATAATGGTAGTAGTTGTACTGTACATGTTCTTACATGGCAAATTATGAAGCAGATCCTTCATCGATCCCCAATTTTTTAAAAATTTTCATTGATAAAATCTTTTAAAAGCTACTGAGTCAGAGTATGTATTTAAATATACAAAGTTTGAAATAAGCAAGCATTCTTGTAAGGCTGGTTGCATTTGAAAGGCAAAGTCTAAAGATCACTAAGGTCTCACTTCTTAAATTTATAATTGAGAGACCTCATCATTTAGCAAAAGAAAAGGAAATTTTTTAGGTTTAAGTGATTCACATTTTTTAAAAAAGAAATGATATATTGTCTAGTCATGAGATGAATATTCTAGTCTATTGGGAATTTATGGAAATGAAAATTTAATTTAATTAGCATTTGAGTTATTTCATTCATTAAGATGTTGAAATGATAATTTAGAGCATGTTCCTGATCTTGATGCTTGAAATGTTTTCCCAAAGAAAATTTCAACAGATGCGTGCATTATCATCAGCCTTTTTCTCCACTTGACAATCATGGCTTTCTTACGAAGGAAGCCTGGGTGAAGTTAAAGGAGGTCTGACTGAAGTGGTGGAGACAGTGGTGTGCTTGTAAATTTTAACAACCAGCTGTAGGAAGGAGGGCTTATAACATTTGTGGTTAAGAGTTAGACACAACTTAGCGACTAAACAACAACAAATTGTATAAATAAATAGTCCCACTTGGACCAATTTGAAGCTACCAGTTGCTTAACAACAAACTCCTGAAAATATTTCAGTGGATTCTCCTGAACCAGCACAGGATGGCTCCAGCACACCACGGGGTGGGGTTGGTGATGGTACTCACTAACTGAGGACAGCTGTAATGTATCTGCCAAGCAGATTGCAATAAAGACATGATTTTGCTTAAAGGAGCCAAGGTCTCAAAGTCAAGAACTTAAGAACCCCCCATTTGGTGGGTAAATTCCAATTTGTTCCAACCAGCTCCTCTCTCTTCCTAAATTCTTTTTATTCCCTAAAGGAACCGTGTATTTTCTTAGCTCTACATCATCTAGATGACATTTCATTAATAATCATTGTTAATAGAGCTGAAATCCATCATTTCTCTTCCTAAAGTCACCAGATGAAAGTAATACTTGAAACTTCATAATTTGAGAACTGATATATAAGTACTTAAGCTATTGAAATTAAATTTCTTTATGTAAAGCTAGTACTTTAGGGGGGAAATATAAAGTTGTATTAATCATGCAAAAAATCTGCATACAATTTGAAACAAAAATATATAGAGTTTTGATTGGTTTTGACTCTTTCAAAGGCTAACAGAGCCAATGTGGTACCGAAGTCCACAGACTTCCTTCTGTCCCCAGCTTCACCTTCTTTTTCTTCCTCACATGTTTCCTGCTTCAATCATCCCATGACTTCTCTCTTTCTTCCCCCCTGCTTTCCTCTTTTCAGAACCTCTAAGTTCAGTTCAGTCACTCAGTTGTGTCTGACTCTGCAGCCCCATGGACTGCAGCACACTAGGCTCTCCTGTCCATCACCGGCTCCTGGAGCTTACTCAAACTCATGTCCATCAAGTCGGTGATGCCATCCAACTACCGCATCCTCTGTAGTCCCCTTCTCCTCCTGCCTTCAGTCTTTCCCAGCATCAGGGTCTTTTCCAGTGAGTCAGCTCTTCGCATCAGGTAGCCAAAGTATTGGAGCTTCAGCTTCAGCATTAGTCCTTCCAATGAACATTCAGGACTGATTTCCTTTAGGATGGACTGGTTGGATCTCCTTGCAGTCCAAGGGACTCTCAAGAGTCTTCTCCAACACCACAGTTCAAAAGCGTCAATTCTTCGGTGCTGAGCTTTCTTTATAGTTCAACTCTCACATCCATACATGACTACTGGAAAAACAATAGCCTTGACTAGATGGACCTTTGTTGGCAAAGTAATGTCTCTGCTTTTTCATAGGCTGTCTAGGTTGGTCATAGCTTTTCTTCCAAGGAGCAAGCGTCTTTTAATTTCATGGCTGCAGTCACCATCTGCAGTGATTTTGAAGCCCAAGAAAATAAAGTCTGTCACTGTTTCCACTGTTTCCCCCTCTATTTGCCATGAAGTGATGGGACCGGATGCCATGATCTTAGTTTTCTGAATGTTGAGTTTTAAGCCAGCTTTTTCACTCTCCCCTTTCACTTTCATCAAGAGTCTCTTTAGTTCTTCACTTTCTGCCATAAGGGTGGTGTCATCTGCGTATCTGAGGTTATTGATATTTCTCCCAGCAGTCTTGATTCCAGCTTGTGCTTCATCCAGACTGGCATTTCGTGTGATGTACTCTGCATATAAGTTAAATAAGCAGGGTGACAATATACAGCCTTGACGTACTTCTTTTCCTATTTGGAACCAGTCTGTTGTTCCATGTCCAATTCTAACTGCTGCTTCTTGACCTGCATACAGATTTCTCAGGAGTCCTCCTGCCTTAGAACCTGTGAAGGCCCTGCTAACTAGGAACTTTCCTTTGTTCTTTGCAATTCATTTATACTGCAGTGTTCATTCAGCCTGGAGATTTTTTAATCTCTAATTATTCAATATTGTTTGAGAATCAGTAAGCATTTCATGGGAGTAGAAGCCTGAAATCTTACCAAGTCTTCTTCTATAGTCCAGCCAGCCCTAAAGATAAACTGATTTTGTCAATTAGGATAGTATAAAGTCCAGGAGGGAACAGGAAACAAAAGGGGCAGATAGTTGTCTTTTCTACATGACTCCTTCCCTGGGAAAATCACATTGAGGGTCTGGTCTCATTGAAGCTGCTTCAGATGTAGTCTAGGAAGCTGCTAGTTCTATAAGATCTCGGAATCCAGCCTGCCTAGTGTAGGTCTGTCTACTGGCTGAGATTCCTTTTCTCTGTCCCTCCATCTCTTCCATCCCACTGCACATTCACATATAATCCTATATACTGCTTTGTACTTCAGATTAAACTTTTTACTTATTTGTTTATTTTTGGCAGTTCCCAGAGGAACATGTGATATTGTTCTAAGACTGTCAGAAGGGTTGGAACAAAACATTCTTTTCCAGCTTTTTCAAGTGTGTGAGAAAAATGAATTTTTTTTTTTTTTTTTTTTTATTTTTTTTAATTTTTTTATTAGTTGGAGGCTAATTACTTCACAACATTTCAGTGGGTTTTGTCATACATTGATATGAATCAGCCATAGATTTACACTTATTCCCCATCCCGATCCCCCCTCCCACCTCCCTCTTCACCCGACTCCTCTGGGTCTTCCCAGTGCACCAGGCCCGAGCACTTGTCTCATGCATCCCACCTGGGAGAAAAATGAATTTACGTGTGCAGATTCTCATACATGCAGTGCTCAGACTGTCTCATAGCTGATAACATGGGAGAAATGTTGATGATGATACATGTGCTTTATAGATTATTCATGTGACAAATGTATTCGTACCTGGTGAAAAACAAAATGAACTCACTAAATGAATTATTCCGTGTCTTTATAATAAATTATGTGCGCTGAGCATTCACTAAATACACAGAGACCTTTTTAAATTTTTTCTTCCAAATAGATACATGATTAAAGACCCAAAAAGAGCTCACTTATATACTTGGTAATTATTTAGTAATTTGTTTCTTTCTGTCTCAGAGAGAAAAATTCCAGATGAAGATTTCATCATCTTAATTGATGGATTAAATGAAGCAGAATTTCACAAACCGGATTATGGGGATACAATTGTATCATTTCTGAGTAAAATGATTGGAAAATTTCCTTCCTGGCTCAAACTAATTGTAACAGTTAGAACCAGTTTACAGGTATGTATTTGTTTCCTTTTGGACCCATAACTTATTTCCCTTGGAAAGTGCTTAAACTGAAAAAGTTTAGGTCCTTGTACCCTTAGTAGTGAGCTTTTCTAAATCTCTGCCATGTTTTAGAGCACTGGCAAGAGTAATTCCCGAAGAGAATATTTTGAGAGTAAGTGGTACTGTCTAGAGAGACCATTTTCAGTATTTGACTGTCTTAGCTCAAATTCCCATTCCCATTGCTCTGGGTAAGTTCTAATAAAGTGTCCCTCAAAATAGCATGAAAAGAAAGTCCATTTTTCTAGGCTTTGTCCTGAGGATAGCAAAGCAAATAGATCCTCTAACATGTTTACTGTTTGACTTTTGTTTTATATTTTTTATCATTTAATGCCAGGCAAAATCCAGTTCAGTGTATAGTATAGAGTCAGATTTTCCAGTTCTTCCTTCTGTTTCTCAACTTTTCATAGCATGAAGATGGACTTTCTTCTGTATATACCTTTTTCTAAGAAATATTGGCACTATTCAGGCTTTATATTAAATTTACTACCCCTGGGAGATAATTTTTTTTAATTACCTTCTCTGTTTACTCACTGACCACTCATTTTATGGCCTGGAATAATGACTAGGAATGTTGGAACTGAATCTGTAGACACATGGGCTAAGGATAAATGAAATGACTCCACCTTCTCTACTGTTCACAGTATACCTGAGTTGATATTTTCCTTCTTTACATATTCACACTTGGTTTGAAACAGGGTTTCTCAGTTTTTTTTTCCCCAAACCATAGCTTCTTTTGATGAACATTAAAATCTCACATTGGGACTTCCCTGGTGGTCCAGTGGCTAAGACTCCCCACGTTCCCAATTCATGGGGGCCCAGGTTCAATCCCCTAGTCTAGGAACTAGTTCCCATATGCGGCAACTAAGAGTTCACCTGTGGCTATGCTGCACCTGCCACAACTAAAGATCCCATGTGCGGCAACAAAGGTCGAAGGTCCTGAGTGATGGAGCTAAGACCTGGCACAACCAAATAAATAAATTTTTTAAATATAATAAAAATTAAAAATCAAATCTCACATTATATATCCATCCCACTATTTTGATGCAACACCCTTATATCAGTAGTCAACATACAGAAAATAGCCTCAATGCCCTCCTTTTCCCCACTCTCAGGCACTTAGTATTTTTCCTGCAGATTGACCAGTTAAGGTCAATCTGCCTTCCTTGATCAGAAACTGTACTTCTAATTCTGACCATCAACTTGCAGATGTTCATTATTAAGATCTCAAAGTAATTTGAGTTAAATTAAAATAAATCAACATAAATGCATCTTTATAACTAAAAGTTATGTAATCTACCATTATTGGTCAGTAGCTTGATTGTTAAAAGATGAAGGGTGAATAAAATAAACTTCCAGGAACACAGTCTGACTAGTTTTACTAAATATACACTTAGATAATATCTTTGCTTATATTTTTACATTATGCCATGTGCAATCTCAAAAGATGTTTTAAGTATGACTTGGTAGACCAGATGACTAACTTTTCGGCTGTGCCAAAGAATAGGAAAAGTATTATGTTTGAAAAGTCAGTATCTTCATAAATCAAGGCCAGCAATAACTTTTCAGATACTTCATTCACTTCAACTCATAACTTTTTTTTCTCTTTCTTTTTTAGTTTTTAAATTATGAAAGTATGATAATGCATTTACAGGAGACTTGGAAAATACAGAACAAGGTTACATATAGTTCCACTATATATTACAATTATTTTAAGTAGCTAAATTAACCAGTAACTTTTTAAAATTATTTTTATTTAGCTCTGAAAATGAAATAATTCACAGATCTTTTGAAATGAACCCTCATAATTGATCATTCATTATTTCCACAAACATTTGTTAAGTATATCAAGTGTAAAAGCTTATTTTTAAGAACTAAGAATAGGACAGTGAGCAAGATGGACAATATTCCTCATAAAGCTTATTTTCTAGTGAGGAACACAAATAATAAGACAAATTAGCATATGTTAAAATTTAGGCAGTGTTAGTGCTATGAAGATAGATAAAGCAGTGAAGAGATAAATGGGGATGACAGTTATTTTACATAGAACAGATAGGAAAGGCCTCTCCAAGGAGCCTTGTAATGTGATGAAATCTGATTTACCTTTTTAAAAGATTTCTTTGGCTCCTGGCTATGTAGATAATAAAATGTAGGGGATCAAGAATGGAAGCAGAAGTATAGGTGAAAGGTGATGGCTTAGACTAGCGTGGGAACAGTGGAGACCCTATGAAGTGGTCATATTTGGGCTGTATTTTGAAGAAGACGGTGATGGGCTGAATGTGGACATAAGCAAGAGAAGAGGTTCATGGATGAATTGTGGGGTTTTGGTGAGCAATTGGGTAGATGCTGGTTTGAGGAAAAGATCTAGATAGTTCCTTCTCAGCAGAGATCCTGTGAAGTGGTCATATTTGGAGTATATTTTAAAGAAGATGATGATGGGCTGCATGTGGATGTAAGCAAGAGAGGAGGTTCAAGGATGAATTGTGGGATTTTGGTGAGCAATTGAGTAGAGGCTGGTTTGAGAAAAAGATCTAGATAGTTCCTCCTATTTGATGGTAGGATCAGTGGTGATACTGTTTATTGACATGGGAAGGTTTGTAGTGGGGGAAGTTTTCATAGTTCTGATTTGGTCACAGTAAGTTTGTCTATGAAACATCCAAGTGGCAATGTTGAGTTAGTGGATATATAAGAAGAGAGCCCAGGAGAAATGACCAAGCTGGGGATATAAAATCAGGCGTCACTCATGTATAGACTATATTTAGAACCATGGGATCCAGCTATTCTAGGGAGTGAAGGTAGCCAGATAAGAGGAAGAATGGAGACGGGAGCCCTGGGTGGACCGAGAAATGAGACAGGACCCAGCAGAAGAGGCTGAGTAGGAGTGGCCAGTGTGCTGAGAGGAAAATGAGGGGAATGTGCTGTGAAAGCAAGCTGCAGAAAGGAACTCAAGAAGCGAGACATGATCACCTGTGTCAGAGACTGCTGAGAGGTTGAGGAGGATGAGAAATGAACCTCCATTATTCAGCAAGGTGCAGATATGACTGATCATCTTAACTAGGACCATTCCAGTGAAGTGATGAGATCAAAGCCTGATTGCAGCAAATGGAGGAGAGAATGGGAAGGGAGGAATGAAATACAGTAAGCAGAGAAAACTTTTCTGTTAAGTTTTGCTAAACATGGGATCAAAGATACAGTAGTTAGAGGGAGGAATATTGAGTCCCATGTCTGTGTGATCCAGGAGAGAAGAAGAAATTGCTGCAGGAGAGGGAATGGATACTTACAGGAGCAGAGTCTGTAAGCAGATAAGAAAAGATGGATTCCAGAGCAAGAGAGTCACCCCAAAGCCCTGTCACCTTCCCCCAACATAATTTCCAAGCAGATCACCAGGGTGCCAGGCTTCCCACTGTTAAAAGATTTTTCCTTTGGGCTGAGGCATCTCCAAAAGACCCCCATTAAAATAAAGTCATTTTATACTTATGGCTGATTCACATTGTTATATGGCAGAAACCAACACAACATTGTAAAGCAGTTATCCTCCAATTAAAAATAAATTTTAAAATAATTTTAAAAAATAATGAGGGATAGAAAGTCAAATTCTGTATGACATTTTTTGAGTCTTTTGGCATTCTGTTTTCTGTTTTAGGAATGTTATTTAGAATATTGACCATCCAGTCGCTCCTAAAATACCCTTTATGAAGACTCATAAAAGTTATTTTAAGTCTTAATTTTAGGGAAGGTTGTGTCCCTTTTAGGCAACTACTAATGTTTTAATCCTTAGACACTAATACGTCATCATATTTCCCTCTTTTCTTTGGCCACTCAGAAGTTCAGAATAAATTTGTGAACCTTGCAGTTTATCACAAGAGTTAGGGGAAACTGAAGGTCTTTCTGTCTCTCTGTCTGTCTCTCTCCATCTGTTTTAGGAAATTACCAAGCTGCTGCCTTTCCATAGGATTTTCCTGGATCGACTAGAAGAGAATGAAGCCATAGACCAGGACCTGCAGGCCTACATCCTGCACCGGATACACAGCAGCTCAGAGATCCAGAATAACATTTCTCTTAATGGCAAAATGGACAATACTACATTTGGCAAACTCAGCTCTCATCTCAAGACCCTCAGCCAAGGGTCCTATCTGTACCTGAAACTCACATTTGACCTCATAGAGAAAGGCTACCTAGTGTTAAAGAGCTCTAGCTACAAAGTAGTTCCTGTTTCGCTCTCTGAGGTTTATTTGCTCCAGTGCAATATGAAGTTCCCAACCCAGTCTTCCTTTGACCGGGTGATGCCCCTCCTGAATGTGGCAGTGGCATCTCTCCACCCACTGACTGACGAGCACATCTTCCAAGCCATCAACGCTGGCAGCATCGAAGGCACGCTGGAGTGGGAGGATTTCCAGCAGAGAATGGAGAACCTCTCAATGTTCCTAATCAAGCGCAGAGACATGACTCGTATGTTTGTACACCCTTCTTTTCGAGAGTGGCTCATCTGGAGAGAAGAAGGCGAGAAAACCAAATTTCTCTGTGATCCCAGGTAAGCCATAGATCGGTAATAAGCAATTGTGAGCCTGTTTTGTATTTACTGCATGGAGCGTGGGTATTGGAAGCAGTGAGAAGTGGTCTTCATGGAACATTTCACATAAAGGAGACATCGCCTCTGTTTCTTCTTAACATAAGGCTATGATGACGTTAACTTGTTTTGTCACAATTTTACTTCCATAAGGCTCAAAATCTGCATAGATGTTTAGAATGCTCCCTACATTCCCATATTTTTCTAAATAATTTTCTCTGATTCCCCTTTCAGAGAAGTCCCCTATAGAGATCACAGGCTATAATTTAACCTTTCAACAAACTCCCTTAGTGCTTTTCAGAAAGATTTGATACACTGTTCACCTCTTTGACTCAGAGCAGAATTCTTTTAAAATTGTGATTGCCCGTTTAAAAGCCAGGCCGTTCTTAAAGTCACCAGCGACTGACCTCATTAGAGCCCAAGCTGGTCCTAAGATTTACGCTGGAAAATGGGATCTTAAACCTTATATCTGAAAAAGACTGGAAGAGATCAGCTCATCTAGCCACTCTACCTTTAGATAAATTAAGTGTTATTATCCCCAGTTTACTATAAAGGCCTTAAAATACTGAATCACTTGCAAAAAGGCATAAAGGTAACGGGGGAGAAAGGACGAGGGGCTAGAAGAGGAATGACAAGTGGATCATAGGTACGGCTCCTCCCCTGCCCCCCACACCCACGGCAGATGTCACTGACTTACCTCAGTACTCTCCCCATGCGCTTGACTGTGACTTAAGAATCTTTCTCAGTTCTGCAAACCACACTCCATATGAGACTATTTCCCATCCTCTTGGATAGAACCTAGATCTCTAGCATCCTAATGAGGTGTGCTTTCTACTCCTCCCCACACATAATTCTTTCAAAGAAAAGAATTATTCTTTTAATTAAGTTGATGTTATCAAAAGCAGGTGTAGTCTTGATTTCCTAGAAATGAAGAAGACACCAACAACATAGCTGCCAAATGCAGAGCTTATTCTGGCTCAGAAAGAAGATAGGCCACATTTGACTTCTTCTGTGACTCATCAGAGAGGCTGACCATCTTTGTCTGTTCTGGGGTTTTGTTGTTAACTCCTGGGGCATGTTCTTCACCCTTGTTAGAGACACCTGTGCTTGTGGGCACACTTCTCAGCCTACTTCCTGCCGACTCATTAGAAAATTAGTTCCAGATTCTGGTGATGATATTAAGCCAGGCAAATTTTGTGCTATCTTCCCTAAGAGTTAAACTTGTTAAAGAAACATTCTGTAGTGGAAAGAACATGAACTTTTGAGTCAGATGACCTGCTTAATAAGTCCTACCTTTTCTAGGAACTGTGTGACCTTTGGAAAATTATATAATGTTTCCGAGACAGTTTTCTTACCTACCTAAAAGGAATAATAATTCCTAGAACTGTTGAGAATTAAGTGAGGTCATGTAGTATAACGCTTAGACTTGTGCACAGTACAAAGAATGGGGTTGGGGAATGTTCTTTGTCTTCCCCCTCTCTTTGTGAAGCTGCACACCTCAGATTGGGGCTTAAACCCACGTGCTGGGACTTGAACATGGCCAAAACCCAGTCTTCCAACTGAGATCACACACTTGATTTCAGGACTTAATGAAGCTCAGGTTCTTGATGTCTCATCACAGAAGGAATTCAGTGAGAGACAAAGTGATAGTTAAGAAGTGGATTTATTTAAAAAGAAACACACTTCACAGACAGTGCGGGCCACCTCAGAAGGTGAGAGTGGCCTCGAAATGTGGTGTGTTTAGTTTTTATGGGCTGAGTAATTTCATAGGCTAATGAATGGAAGAATCATTCCAATTGTTTGGAGGAAGGGGTGGAGATTTCCAGGAACTAGGCCACCACCCAAATTTTGGTCTCTGATGGTCAGCCTTGGAACTGTCTTGGCACTTGTGGTTATATCATTTGGCTTGCTGACGTGTTGCAGTGGGCAGCACTAAGGATTAAGGTCTAGTGGAAGTCGACTTGTCTGCCATCTTGGACCCGTTTGGTTCTAATCAGTTTGTCGTGTCCTTGGGCCATGTCTTCTTTCAGAGACTGTGCCCTGCCCGCCTCCCCTCCTGTTTCATGTGCAGCAATAGACCTTTCAGGTTTCCTTTAACTAAATCCCTGTGGCTAACAGGATAGGTTGCAACAGTCTTCTGCTATTAGTATTTGGGGGCACAAGATTTAAAAAAAAGAAAAAACTGGGTCTGAGTTCTCTATGAATTGTATGTGATTCCCAAGAGGATTTTATTGTAAATCCTGCTAGTACTGCTGCTGATGTTAATACAGAGTTGGCAATGACATATTTAAGAAAGAGACCAATCTAGAATTGCCTAATCAATACTGAAATCAGTTTCCAGAGGAACTTTGCTGGCTGATCTGCTCTCTCATCCTGGAACATCTCAAGGGATTGAAAATTGAGGTCCAAGGCAACCAGACTAACCCTGAATTAAGAGTATCCTTACAACAGATAAAAACCCTCAGGCTCCCAAAGGAGAAAAGATTGTATTTATGCAGCCACATCATGGCTTTCCAGGCTTACCTTCTCAACGTTGTTTATTAACTAGGATCACTTTGGCAAGAGGCTGATGCACTGGGACAAGAAGAGCAAACACGTCTAACTTCAAATGCTGTGTAGTCTATTCCCTGGTGATTGAATAACACTCAAGACTTCTGAGGGATCATCATATATCCCTTAATGGCAGAGAGTAAACAGGACCAGGAGTTATCAAAAAAGCTTCCTTACATGTTTCATCTCAGTTGGAATTCAGCCTTCTATGCAGCACTGTCTGGCGCCAGCTTTGTTACTAAGTTATTGATCTCAGAGCTTGAGGCCCCCTGGGTCAATGAGATGGAAATTCACTAAGAATTTGATGTCACCGGCAAAGCCCAGGCTGGCCTTTCAAAGAAGCTGGCTCTAATTGCTTTCCATTGTTGGGGAGTCTGGTTAGCAGGACTCTGCTCCACGCAGGGTTTGCCTGTGAGGCCCTCAGCCTCTACTTCCTGTACATTATTTCCTGCTCTGTTCTCCTCTTTCTCTCCAGCTTCTCTCTGGAGCATTTCAGTAGACCAGGGAAGGCTAGCTCAGTGCCTCTGAAATCACAGTAAATAGTGCAATGCCTGACAAACTCTGCATAAGGAGAACTTTCAGAAGCTACAGAACATCTCTTCTGGTCTGTTTTCCTGGGCTTTCAACACTCACTTCTTCACCCTGAATTTGTTGACCTTATTAGGGAATTAGTCACAGATGAGAATATTCTACTGATGCCAAAAAGTAGTTGACCTTCATCAGAAATAGGCCACCCAGGGCGATCCTTTCTGCTAAGTGAAGAGAGTCAGTAATCTGAGGATGGTGCTAGAAGAGGAAGTAGCAGAGCTGAAGGTCAGTGCTTCAGCTGAGATAGGGTTTTCCCTATTTTAAATATCAGACTGCCTACTGTCCCAGAATCAGGGCACACAATTAACATCCCGGAAAGAATGACCTAAAGTTGCATACATATCTGACTGCCACAGAAAGAGATGAGTTATGGATGCCTTTTCTTGGCTTGGTAATAGGGTAAGGGTATTTGTATATATACACATGTTTATGTTTCTCAAACTGTAAGCAAATTATAGTGCAAAATATTTTATTACATCAAAACTTGGAAGAGTTTAGGTTTGCATTCTAGATAGAACTTTGCCCCTTGAAGCACTCAGAAGCCTCAGACTGCACCGCTTTATTCTGCCTTCTGTTTCCCGCTGTTCATCACTGTCATATTCTGTCATACTCTGAAATTAACCTGTCCTGTATGTTATTCCCTTGGGCACTGAGCTATCAGCTTAACTCACTAATAAACTAATCTCTGCTATTATGCTAATAAAAGGGAAGTAGAAAACTTTTGAAGCAACTTGTGCATTTTAAGTAAGGCATTTGAGAGATGTCACCAGCCTTAATAGCTCAGTCGGTAAAGAATCTGCCCACAGTGCAGGAGACCTGGGTTCGATTCCTGGGTCAGGAAGATCCTCTGGAGAAGGAAATGGCAACCCACTCCAGTATTCTTGCCTGGAGAATCCCATGGACAGAGGAGCCTGGCAGGTTACAGTCCATGGGGTCACAAGAGTCAGACATGACTTAGTGACTAAACCACCACCAGCCTTTATAATCCAACCTATTGATGCCTTTGATTGTTGAAATGTGAGGTTGTTAGAGTAGACAGTTGGGGGCCACCAGGTACCTTGTGGTGCTGTCCAGTTACTGCTTAGTATTTCTACATAGCTTTAAGCTAGCCCTGAGTGAATCCCCGCTCTTTTTTCTCTGTTTCCTTTCCTGTTATCTCTGTTCTCATGGTATTGTTAACCTTCCCTTCCCAAGGAACAGCTCTCAGATCAACATTTTGTTGTATGTATATGTAGTATTCCAACATAGAAATTAGAAGACTCTGCTGTCTTATTTTCAACTGTTCAACTAAAACGTTGTAAACTTTCACAAGTATTGAGCTGCGCAGCCTGATGAGGTTTGATTTGGAAGCCTATTTTGGGCTGACCTGATTTCCTCAAACTCAAGAGAATCAAATTTAGGCTGGAAGAAGGGGGAAAAGTCTACTCAAGTCCTACCTGTACCTGTAGGAATAGTTGAGAACTTACTCGATTCTTTGTGGCCAGAGCTGAAATCTTACAATAAATGTTCTTTAATATTTTTAAAAATCATTTTTATTATGTTGGTCAGCAGATTCCACGTTGGAGACTGGGTGCTCTGAAATCCACATCACAAAGCAGAGTGTCAGAGAAGAAGCAGCTTGTCAAAGGGCAGGGGAAAAAGAGGGCATTCTCCCTGTAAAGGGAAACTAATTTGTGCTAGGGACTTGTACATCCTGGCTTCTGGTAGAATGCTTAAGTCTGAAGTGATCACAGAATGGTGAGTTGAGGATTGTGGTGGTTTTATTTATTTGGTTTTTTAATCCACACAGGAGCCTCCCAGCAGGGTGACCCTTAACCTTCATCGTCACAGAAACACAAACTTGAGGTGACTACTTCTCAGAGCGATCGCAGGCATCCACAATAACCCCTTGAATAGGTGGATGGATTCTGCTTTCTAAAAGCAGGGATGAATTCAGCAAAGTGATAGATCATGGGAAGAAAAAACAGGGTTGTGGAGCTAAGTCAGCCCTTAGGGTTTGGAAGAGTTAAAGCTGAGAGAAAAGAGATACACCAAACACCTTTTCCTAGTGCATGACCTTTAGTAGAATGACCTTCTGATATCATGATTTTGCTGTGATTTTCATTGATCTCTAATAATTGCAGAAATTTTTCTCATTTGCTGATAAATATTTTTCCTCTTTATTTAAACCAGTTTCTAACTCCCTGTTAGAATCAAGAATAAATTTTATCAAGAATCAAATTTGAGATTCAAGAATAAATTTGAGACACAAAACTCAAAATAATAATGGAATATTATTATTATTATAGAATATTAATATATTATTCTAGTGACCCAGGTCATGGTTTCATAATATAATGCAAGGGGATACTGCATTAAACCTAATGTGTATCTTGGAATGTGTCCAGTTTGCCCATGCATAATGGGCATGGCACGCATGCCGTTAAACTTTACAGATTTGTTTCTCATAGCATAGATGATAGAACCCACATCTATTAGTCAAATAGGTAAATTGTTCCCATTGCTAAAATTCTCGTATCTTCAAAGATGGGTAACAATAATGTATTTTTTTTCCTTTTACAAGTCCGAAATTAAGTTTGGAAAAAGTTGGTAATCAGAATTCTTGTCCAAACCTATTTAAAACTGAGAGCTATTTATTTTTACTGTCATATAAACTCATGTGAAGTTTGCTAAGTTAATAAATATATAGAGAAGTAGTCCTGCTTATAAAATGGAGAGAAGACATCATTTTAGGACCTTGACAGGCATGCAGAAGGGCCAGCTAATGAAAACACAGAATGGACTTGTACTCTTGGTTTCTTGATAGGTTTGTAACAAAATACTTGATTTTGTTACAAAAATAATATTGCTTCGTATATTTAAATTATATATATATATTTATATATATATATTGCTTTTTTAAAGTGGATATGCCCAGTCTAGCAATTACTGGTTAAAGCAAATTCACCTAAGTAGTTGACAGAGAAATTTTAAGGGAGATTTCTGGTACTGAAAGTAGCATAGGAAATAGAGGCTCATTTGTCCTGCTAAATGAGTCTCTGAAGCAACACTGGCTGAATGAAAAGATGGGAATCCCACAGGCTCTCCTAGATTGTCAAACCAAGATCCATGGCACAGCATTCAGGAGTTCCTGCCAGCTTAGTGGGATATGACAGCACATTTTGTTTTTTGGTGTTTGGAGCAACTTCTTGGCTGTCTCCAGACTTTCAAAAGCAGCTGGAGCTCCACATTTCATAAAATCAACACCAATAGCCTTCTGTTCGCCCAACCATAAGAACCCACAGCTGTAAGACATGTATTCACTGCGGCCATCAGCATATCCAGTTGCTTCTACCACCCAAATTTTGCTTCTAAGTGTCCACTTATTTCCACCTCTACTGACTGCACCCTAGGCTCTCACATGGACTGGTTTAGCATCTTAATTGGTCTCCCTTTCAATCCATTCTCCACCAGCACCTGAAGTGATTCTTAAGAATATAAATCAGACCATGTAACCTCCTGCTGAAAAATCCTTCAGTGGCTTCTTTTTGTGATTAGAATAAAATCAAAGCCAGAGTCTTCAAAACCCTGTATTATACGAAGATAGCTTCTGCCTACCTCTCTAATGAAGTTCATTCATTCTCCCTGTTAGTCACAGTATTCTGGTCATAAATGGTCATCTGCTAGTTCCTAGAATTTGCTAAGCTCTCTTCTACCCCTGGCTCTGCACTTAATAGATCCCTCCGTCTGGAGCGTGCTGTCCCTCTGTCATCACACAGCATAATCTCTCACTCCTTCCAGTCTCAGCCTAACAGCTACCTCCTGAGACTTCCTCATGTCACATATCTAAGAAAGTCTTTCCTGGCCTTACTAGTCATAACAATCTTCTTACTTTCTAATCTTTTATCAATGTATTATCTGTGAATACTTGTTTATTGTCCACTTTCCCTTCTAGAATGTGAGCGAGCTCCATGAGGACAAGAACCTTCCTATCACGCTCACCTTGGTGTTCCTAATGATTGATAGAGTTCCTGGGACACAGTCAGCACTCAGTAAATATTTTGTTTAACAGTGAATTAATGAGTGAACAAAGAAGTGATCAGTTCCATTGCTCAGTCGTGTCCGACTCTTTGCAACCCCATGGACTGCAGCACGCCAGGCCTCCCTGTCCATCACCAACTTCCAGAGTTTACCCAAATTCATGTCCATTGAGTCGGTGATGCCATCCAACCATCTCATCCTCTGTCGTCCCCTTCTCCTCCCACCTTCAATCTTTCCCAGCATCAGGATCTTTGCAAATGAATCAGCTCTTCGCATCAGGTGGCCAAAGTACTGGAGTTTCAACTTCAACATCAGTCCTTCCAATGAACACCCAGGACTTATTTCCTTTAGGAGGGACTGGTTGGATCTCCTTGCAGTCCAAGGGACTCGCAAGAGTCTTCTCTAACACCACAGTTCAAAAGCATCAATTCTTCGACACTCAGCTTTCTTTATAGTCCAACTCTCACATCCATACACGACTACTGGGACAACCATAGCCTTGACTAGATGGACCTTTGTTGGCAAAGTGATGTCTCTGCTTTTTAATATGCTGTCTAGGTTGGTCATAACTTTCCTTCCAAGGAGTAAGCGTCTTTTAATTTCATGGCTGCAGTCACCACCTGCAGTGATTTTGAAGCCCCAAAAAATGAAGTCTGCCACTCTTTCAACTGTTTTCCCCATATACATGCTACTAATTTTATTTATTTTAAAAATTTGAAAAACTTTTCACACAGTTCAATAGAATACATCTTGTTCATTCTGTTACCATGCATCAGGAGAAAACAAAGACATGCATGTCAGCACACATCCACTGAACATATATTAAGTAATATATTCAAGGCTCTATGTTAAGCACTGCAGGGGATACACATATGAGTAAGATAGATCTGTCTACCGGGACTTACAGTTAGTGGTTTTAACAGACACATTTATAACCAGCTATAATTCAAGACAGAGTGCTGTACTAGAGGTACAAACAAAGAACTGAGGAATGTGGAGAAAGAAGAACTGATTGATCTTCCTATGCCTGTTGTTGGTGTTTCAAACTGTGACAGTTTGATGAAGTCATAACTCTTCTGCCTTAAAAGCCCTGCCAACTGCCTGAAGACTTCATTGGCAGAGGAGAGGCAGAGAAGTTTCCATTCTCCTAGGGCCAGTTCTGCATTAATAGAACAGAAGGACATTAGGAAACCATGGAGCCAACTGAGAGAAAGCAGCAGAGTTCTACCTGAGTTCTGTGTTTAAAAAGAAATGATGTCGTTCCTTCCATTTCTACAAAGGTACATCTTGGGCATACTGCTAGTCTTCTACTTCCCATCAGCTCTTTCATTCCCACCTTGAATATGAAACAGCAAGACAAGCTGACTAGAAATGGATTTTGTATTCCAGTTCCATGAGAAAGCCACAAAAAGAGCATGCCAAGGCAGTTACTAACTGATAGGCTGAAGATGGAGGCAAGCATTTTTTTAAAGATGTGGGTGCCACTTGCAACAGGCCGACTGACTGTAAGGCATCAACCCCCAGAGTTTAAGTGCAGGCAGAATTTTTAAGATGAAGAAGATCAGGATTGTCAGTCTGTTCTCAATATTTGAGTCATAGTCACATTTGCTTCACAGTTGATCAGTGGCAACAGAGATGCCTGCAAATTCAAGGCTGAATTAAGTAGTGAATTAGACAGTGGATCTGGAGGTCTTTGTATTGCTCTTCCTCAAACCCATCTACTTGGTATTTATTTTCATGAAACATCTATTGAACTTTACTGTACACCAAGGACTGTGCTATACACTAGAGAAACTTAGGTATTTAACATAACCCTTGACACTAAAGCCATTATCAAGGACGGTCAGCTACATAGCAACCAATAACAGTACCACAATACAAAGTACCATAGGAACCGAGACAAAGAGAAAGTAACTTTTCAGGGACTACCCTGGTGGCCCAGTGGTTAAGACCCACCTTGCAATGCAGGGAACATGAAGTCAAGTCCCCAGTCACTGTTCAGGAAACTAAGATCCCACATGCTGCAATGCAACTTTTGAGCCCACGCACCCTGGAGCCCGAACCACAACTGGAGAGTTCATGCTCTGCAACCAAAGGTCCTGCACAATGCAGTGAAGATCCCACATGCTGCAACTAAGACCCAGTGCAGCCAAATACTTATTTTTAAAGAGAGAAAATACTTTTTCAGAGCAAGTAACGGTCAAGTTCAGCCTTGAAGGATGAGTTGATCCCGTTTAGCTGCAGAGGAGCAGGAGAACACTCTAGGGAGGCTAGAGAGCGGAATGGCAGGAGGAAAAGCAAGTTCAAGATATTAAGTGCCCTTGAGGAATTGTGAGAAGCCATAACTAGAAAATAAGACATGCAGTCAGAGAATGATAGGAAGTGTCACTAGGAAAAACGTCTCAAAAGTTTAAGACTTCTCGGTTTATTCTGTAGATAACAGGGAGTCTCTATAATTTTTGAGAAAAGAAGAGACAGTGATTAGATAAGTCTAATCAAGTGCAAAATAGCTCTGACAAGTAGTGTATGAAAGATGGGTTGCAGGAGAGACTGCAGGCAGGGAAACTAGTTACGGGTCTAGAACAGTAGTCTAGTTGAGAAATACTAAGACTGCAGTGTGAGAACAGAGAGCTATGTGGACATTTTAGAGATACTCAAAAGCACCTGGTCTTTTTTTGTGTATGGGAGGTAAGGGTGGAGGAATCAAAAATGACTTCAGAACTTATCTTGGATGTGGAAAATAGTGAAGCTGCTGATCGACATAGAGCATTCCGAATGGGGGAAGACTTCTAGCATGAGTGAAGGCAGGGGGAAGAACAGGCTTCTGGAGAGAGGTGAGTCCTGTTTTGGACATGTTTATAATGAATTGCCTCCAGGGGAGGATGCACAAATGTGTTTAGAAATATGACCATGGAGAATAGGAAAAGAGAAAGTTGAAGGCATGAGGTTATGGATTGAGTAGTTACCAGCAAGTAACTGACAGTAGAAGCCATAGTAACTTAACAAGGTCATCCAGGTTAAAGAGCATAAAGCAGAAAGTTTGAATGTATGGAAACAGAATAGGTTTTTTTTTTAACTGAAGTATAATTGCTTTATAGTGTTGTGTTAATTTCTGCTATACCAAGTATAGCAATACCTGCTATACCAGGCTTTAGATTGTACAGCCAAGTGATTCAGTTATACATATGTCTGCATTTGTTTTTATAGTCTTTTCCATTATGGTTTATCATAGGATATTAAATATAGTTCCCTATGCTATACAGCAGGACCTTGTTGTTTATCCATTCCGTGTACATTAGCTTGCATCTTCGAACCCCAGCCTTCCACTCCATCTATTCACCAGCCTCTTCCCCATCGGCAGCCACACGTCTGTTCTCTATGTCTGTGCGTCTGTTTCATGCATGCGGGCTAAGTCACTTTAGTCGTGCCCGACTCTTCGTTACTCTAAGGACCCACCAGGCTCCTCTCTCCATGGGCTTCTCCAGGCAAGAATACTGGGGTGGGTTGCCATGCCCTCCTCTGGGGGATCTTCTGTTTCATAAGTAGGTTCATTTCAGATTAGGTATATTTAAACACTAGGAGAAAATGGTGAGCCAAGTAATAATTTACAAGAGTAATATTACAGTTACAGAAACAAAAGAAAGTAATAAGGTTGTGAAATCAAAGATGAAGATTTTTCTGCACTAGGTCTGATGTGATGAATATAATTTCTGCCTATGTTCCATTAGCCAGAACTCGGTCACATAACCCCACCTGAATGTGAACACAAGGTCCCTGGCAAAGTAACTGCTTCCAACCAACCACCCTTGACTGTGGACAGGAGCACAGACCTTTTGTAGACAGGTATTCATCTCTGCCCTGTAATTCTAATCTCACTAGTTCTCCCTAAATAATTCCCACATGTACCTCTATAATACAAAGACATTCCACAGCGGCACATGTTATTTCAGCCCACACTGTAAGATAGCTAGGACAGGCTTTAGATTGTACATAGTTGCTCGCCAGCTGGCTGTCCCTGTTCCACTTTATCACATCCTAGCACCACACAGAAGAATATCAAAACACTTAAGTGTTGTTTCTCTGAAATGCTGAAGTGTTGTATATTGAACTTGCCCTCCCAGGAGCTGATGACATCTATGTGACCACACATAAGTGACTCTGACTAGAACAATGGAGGACCCTTCCATGCTGGAGATATTTGAGTATATTTGTTAGTACTACAGGTAGAGACTTTAAGATCACTTACTCTCTGGGTTGCTAGGTGAAAATCTATTAGAAAAACAGACATAGTACCATTGTATATTTTATAGTTGTATAAAACAAAAAAGTTGTATAATAGCTGTTAGGCAACTTCCAAACCAATAGATGGGCGGAGGGTAGGGATGGTGACTCTTGCCTTAGAAAGCTTTATCTGAGAGACTCCACAGCTCTGAATCCTTTGAGGTGCTCGGGCCTCAGGTAAGAGCAGCTCCTCATTGTCTTATCATCTGTAGTTGTCCAAGGGTGAACATCACTTGTCTCTGATAATTTCGTGTCAAGGGGCTGCTGAAGCCTGCAGCTGGAATTGAGATTGGATCTACCCTGTGTTATGCTGGGTACGACCTTCCCTGCCTTTTGTTGGGAGAGAGGTGAGGGGAGAATGCTGGGGGAGGAATCTTCAACTCTGACATGTGATTGATTCTCTCCTAAAATATGTCAAAGCAAATCTATCTTGAATGTAAGGCTTATATCCTCCTGAAAATCTCTGATGGACATGAGAAATTCATATTCCTCCTGTTAGCTTAACTTTTACCTTACTTCTTAGGATCTGGTTAGCTCTGTTCTTGTCCCCAGTCTCTGCCTGAATTGACAGTACCAGGTTTTCCTGCACAGCTAACTGTGAATGGCACTCATCCCCAATCATTTTCCCCTGATCCATGGGCTTCCCTTCTGGCTGTAAAGGTAGAGTGAAGTTAGGTGTGGAAGGGCAAAGATTGGAGTTAAGGATAGGGTATCACGTTTCACCGTGCCGCACACTTTAAAACTCTGAGCACACAGTCATCCTCTTACGTGTTTGAAGTCTTCTGTGATTGCTGTTCATTCCTTTAGTTTAGCACTGTGCCAGTGACTATGGAGGATATAAAAGAAATATAAAATACCTTTACCTAGTATCTCTCACTTAATTCCCACCCCAGGCCTGAGAGAGAAGTGTTACTCTCCCTGTCTTACAGAGAGGTTAGAAAACTTGTCCAAAGCTGAAAGCTTGAAAGAGACAAAACTGGAATTTGACTTCATTTCAGGGATAAGGAAGCAATGTTGTGAATGCAGATAAGGAGTCTGCAAGGTGACTGAATCACAAAGTGACCTCATTACATAAACTATGTGGAAATCCTAATACTTCTACCCTCACCATGGCCACCGCCCACTGGTCTTTATAACCACATATGAGCTCACATGAAAGTCAATTTTTATCACCATCATCTGTAATTATAGGGGGAAACACAGTTGTGTTCAGTCATACGTAAAATGTCACATAGACTCTGGCTTTCTCTATTTCTTAACTGCTGTCTCCCAAAATGCTAATCGAAAAATGTCAAAATCAACAGTTGCCGATTTTGATTGTAAGAATTCAGATTGTGTACTATAAAAATGAACGTACTCTTCTTTACGTTTTAATCTTATCAATGTTGCAGTGGAGCAAGGTTTCAGAAGACCCTGGGTTCTCATCTCTTTATGTCCTAGCCACGTGAGCTGGAGTCTGTTCTTCAGTCTTGCTGAGTCTCAGCCATTCTACCACATTAGTAATATTCACACCTGTGCCCATAGTAAAGGTGTACGGGGGAATCTAAATAAGTGCTGTAGTAATTTTGGAAACCACAGGTAGTGTACAAATGTACATTTGTACAAAAGGGACTGTTATTCATTCACTCTGCAAGTATGGACTCTTGTTAGCTCAGAGAACATATGTGAAAAAGCATAGCTTCTGTCCTCAGTAGAGTCTAGCAGGAAGACTGATGTGCAGACACAAACAGTGCATGGCTGTAGCAGGTGTGATGGTGGAGCGGTGTGCTAGATATGTCAGAGCCTCAAGGAAAGAACTGCTGACCCCGTCTGGGGGACCAAAGAAGACTGCACAGAGGAGATGCTGTGAACTGAGGCTTGAAGACTGGGAAGTGGTTTACCTGATGAGTTACAGGCAGAGGGAAAGCATGTTTGAAACTCTAATTTACTCCATCTGGAATTAGAAGTACAAGGTTAGGAGGTGAAGAAACAGATAAGGGACAGATTATGGGGAGGCTTTGAATACCATGTTTGGATTTAGAGTTTAGATTATGTAGAGGAGGAAATATAAAGCCATTGAAGGATTTTGAGGGGATTTGATCAGGTTTCTGCTGGATAGGTATTGGTACGAGCTGGGGAGGAGGCCATGGCAAGAGTGAAGCTCTTGCAGTTATCCATGAGAGGTGATGTCCAGGGAGGAGAAAACGACTGCTTGGTGTTATGCCTGAGCAACTGGAGGTGTTTTTTTTTTTTTTTAATAAGCCTTAGGGGATTTGGTTTTAAGGGAAATCTTCAACTTCAAACAGCCATCGTTTGACAGGTCATTTGGAGGTAGCGGAATCTGCTGGCAGCTAGAGAAGCAGAGTAAATCTCAGAGAGCCAAAGCCGGGAGTCGAGGTGAGGGCTGCCTCTGAAAGACGAGTAAATGGGGAATAGAGCAAAGAAGTTATGTAACCAGAGGAAAGTGGAAGAAAAGCACCAGGGTAGTGTCTTAGATGTCAAGAGAAGAGAGAGTTTCAAGGGAAACAGTCCATAAGACCTAATGCTGGATGGAGAAGGAAAAAAGAGGAAAAACAAAAGATCAAAGGCAAAAAGAAAACCAATTAAGAGGCTGCTGGTGATCTTAGAGAATACTAAGGCTAGAAGTCAAAAGAAATAGGGCTCAGAAGTGAGCAGATAATAAGAAAAATAGAAATAAATGTAGACAAGCCCACATATAGACCCATTCAGACTGGGTTAGCCAGTGACATCGTAGTTTGTCAGAACAGTAAGGTATGAATGGGAATGCCTGCATGTAATGGAAATTGCTATTTTACTTTTCATGTCCTCAATACCATAAGCTTTGAGTTCAATGAGCTGATCGGAATCATTCTTTCATGAATAATACAACAGCTTGTATCCAAAAAGAAGGAAACTACAGTTGTCACCATCTTTTCCTTGACCTGTGTGGCTTGCTGTTTCTCCTCGGTGCTTGATCAACAATAACAAAAGGAAGCGCTGTCCTGTGGGTGGCTGCAATGCATGCTGGAAAGGTGCAGAGGCATCTTCCCAGGGTGTCTTGGTCACGGTGGTAAAGTGAAAGCACTGGGGCAGTCAGGTCTGTGTCTACCTGACAGCTCATGGCCTTGCCCTGAGCTTTTTCTTTGATCCTCATAGGCATGGGTTCTCCTTAATGGCCTGAAGCATAAATGATGGATCAGAGGCCTGTGTTCAGGAGTTCTTGTCTCTATGGACAGTCAGAGATGAGTCATTTAAAGTAATAATTCTTATACCAGGGACGCTGCAATCCTTTCATTGTTAATAACCAGATAGGATTTTGAGAAGTTAGGGCACTTTTATAAATGGTTCTCATTAACTTCTGTTAAAATAGCCTATGAACTACACTGGGCTTTCAAGGGCTATGTAAATGTTCAGTAGCAATTTCTGGGTTTTGTGAGTGCAAAACAATTCCAGGCTCATACCTTCAGATGACGGGCTTCCCTGGTGGCTCAGCTGGTAAAGAATCCACCTGCAATGCAGGAGACCCCGGTGTGATTCCTGGGTTGGGAAGATCCTCTGGAGAAGGGATAGGCTAACCACTCCAGTGTTCTTGGGCTTCCCTGGTGGCTCAGCTGGTAAAGATTCTGCCTGCAATGTGGGAGACCTGGGTTCAGTCCGTGGGTGGGGAAGAGAAGGAAACGACTACCCACTCCAGTACTCTGGCCTGGAAAATTCCATGGACTGCATAGTCCATGGGGTCTCAAAGAGTCGGACACAACTGAGCGACTTTCACACTTACACCTTCAGATGACACTGATGATTCCATGCAGGATACACTTGTCTGAGACATTCTCTCAATGAAGTAACTCTCTTTTCTTTATGGTCAGCCTTATCGAATCAAATAAGATGACCTGGTATCCACTAGAACCCAGAAATTCTATGAAGCCAAAGGTTAGAACATGGTAGAATTTCTTTTTGAAGCTTTATAGGATGATTCCCACCTAAGTGGGTAGCCGTTCCCTTCTCCAGGGGATCTTCCCCACCCACAGACTGAACCCAGGTCTCCTGCATTGCAAGCAGATTCTTTACCATCTGTGCCACCAGGAAAGCCCACCTAAGTAAGATGGGGGCTGTCTCATTTTCTGTTCTCCAGGTTCTTTACTGAAACTTTATTTATGAAGGAAGAAAGGAAGGACTTGTTTGTTTTTTCAGGCTTCAGTTTTAGACATCTTCAAATGTTAAACCTGGCAGCATAGCCAATGTTAATTGTGAGAGAAGATCTTCCAGTAGACATTTGGGCCTTCTCTCAAGTAGATGTCACCAACAAAAAATTCACTTGCTGTTTTTCCTTCTGTTTGATGGATTCGTTGGGCTTGAAACTGAGATCACAGTTTGATTTCCCTCCTTTGTGACACTCCCGAGTGAAAGGAGTAAAAGCTGGGTTGTCAGTGGCACACAGAACTCTGCTGACTGCTCACCTGATGGGGAGTAGAGAGACAGTTGTCACTCTGCAGTGTTACAGTTCCTACAGACTGTAGCAGTGTGGTAAGAGGGCAGAACCCGGAAGTGACCCAGTGTCCTTTATTTAATGTCTAATCTTGCTTTGTGAAGAGTTTATTGAGAATTTTTATGTGCCACACACAATGGCACTGTGGAGAGCATAAGCAACTCGAGATTTCTGTCATAAATGTAAATAAAAAGAGATATACAACCCTGTATTCATACATATACTTCACATGTATACACATATATTAATACATTCACTTACACTTAAAAGAGTATATCATTAGGATACTTCAAGCTGGAAGAAATAAAAAACATCAACTCAAATGGATTAAGCAGTAAGGAAATTTATCACTTCATATAACAAGGAGTCCAAAATTAGGACAGATTCCGATGCTATACAGTTCAGGCCCAGGCTCCATGTTTTGGCAATTCTCTTAACTTAGCCTCTCTGTTGGATTGGTCTTCAGACCAGCTGAGTGTGTGATTACAAGAGGCCTGTGGCATTTCTGAGCATCGTGGGCAGATAAGACAATGTGCAGAGGCAGAGAGAAGGGTTTTCTGTTTCATGAACAGACTGGAGATTTGTTGGCAAGCAGATGGGGGCTGGGAATGATTGCTATCAGGAAGCTTACAGTCTAGTAGAGGAGAGGGCTTGTAATAGTGTGGTAGATCCTGTACTAAAGGTATATACAGCCTATGATGTAGCACCAGAGAGAGAACTCCCTTCTCAGCTGGAGAAAAAAAAATGCTAAAGAGAAGGAATAGAGGCTTGGTAGAGGCTGATCAGAGAAGACTTCCCTTGCGGAGGTTTTTAATGCAGTTTGGGACCCAATGAGTTTAAGGTGCCATTGGACCTCTAGGTAGAGAAATCCAGTAGGCAGTTGGATGTATATTGAACTAAAGCTGAGACGTCTAGATAGAGGAAAAGGTAACAGGGTTTGCTACTGCTAAGTCACTTCAGTCGTGTCCGACTCCGTGTGACCACATCCCTGGGATTCTCCAGGCTAGAACACAGGGTTTAGGTGGTGGCAGAGGCTCTTGAGGATGGATGAGCTAATCCAGAGGACAGACTGGGACCAAAAAGAAGATCCTGAGGAAGCAACACTGACATTTAAAGCATGGGTGAAATAAGAGGAGTTGACAGAGACAGAAAATAAAAATGGATCTTTTAATGCCATCTGTGTGTGGGAAGGGTGTAAGCCAACTAGAAGTGACATTTTGTGATATTCACACGTGTGATTTGGGTAAAGGACCAGGAAAAGCTCGGAACCTTTCAGAACCATGACTTGCCCAGGAGCAGGTGCCCTTCCCTAAGAAGTTGGGTGAACAAGACAGAGTTTCACTGGAGGTATGGCTCGATGTGAACAGTCCTCCACCCACAGGAGAGTTGGAGCATTAAATTTCCTAAAATGAGTCTCTCTCTTGCAGGAGTGGTCACACATTACTTGCCTTCTGGTTTTCCCGCCAAGAGGGAAAACTAAACCGACAGCAGACAATTGAACTGGGACATCACATCCTCAAAGCACACATTTTTAAGGTAATTAAAGAAGTTGGAGGCGTTTTTCTTTCCATTTCCAGCAGGCGTTCCTTTAGCACTGTGTGTATGAAGCTGCCTGCTATGTCAGTGTGGTCCCTGAAATTAGTTTGTTGCAGAGTTGGTCCATCTCCTAAAATGTCTGGCCTGTTCCTCCCTAGGACTTTGGAAAGAAAACCACATTTGTCATCCCCCAGTTCAGTGGATTGCTAGGCTTTCTAGGAAATGTACATGTATAATCATTTAGGTAAGAAGCATATAGTTGTGTATACTTCATACATCAGAGGTCCCCGACCTCTGGGATCTAATGCCTGATGATCTGAGGTAGAGGTGATACAATAATAATAGAAATAAAGTACACAATAAATTTAATGTGCTCGAATCATCCCGAAACCATTCTCCCCACCCCAATCAGTGGAAAAACTGTCTTCCCCAAAACCAGCCCCTGGTGCCAAAAAGGCTGGGAACCACTGTCATGTGACCTCCTGTCTCCTGAGAGTAGTCATACAGCATTAGTTATAGGTTTTCACAGTATTTTTTAAAAGTCTCTGAGAGCAGTTACTCTTTCCATGTTCTTATAATTGTCTTGATGATGATTTTAATATTCCTGGTGCTGTGAATTTCAAACTCTTTTCTCTAGAACCAGCTGTAACCTTCCTTTAAGCTACTCTCCCCATCCTGTTTTGAAATTATAATCCCAGTTTTTCCCCTGAGTCGTTTCAAAACTTCTAAGAACTCTAAGCATCAGCTTTCTTTCTTCCAGCATCCACACAGCTGGGATGGAGATCCCATTTGTTTGTTTATTCAGTGCTTGCTGAGGCATTGTACTTGGGATGCAAAAATCAAAAGTATATACAGCCCCTAATCTCAAGGAATTTATAGTCTAGATAGCAGTTGTGGGACAGAGCACAGAAGTTGAGGAAGAAATTTGTTCTCCTGGTTTTTCTAGTCTGCAGTTTGCTATTGCATCTGCCACCTCCAATCCCAGTCTCTTCAGACCAATTTTGCTGCCTCTGGACTGAGAAATGCAGGGATTTTAAATAGTCCTCTGGCTTGGACTTCCCCCCAGAGATACTATTAAAGATAAAACAGTTCTCTTCAGAGAGAAAACAGCATGAAGGGCAACTTTAAGAGCCTAACGAATTCTCCCCAGCATATAAGCACATAGCTGGGGAAGGCTTTTCATCAGATGGACAGAATTGAAGCCTACAGTGGCAAGTCCTATATTTGAATCATAATTGTCTATCTAACAAATCTCTGTACCCAAAAATGACCTTACACAGTGACCTTACTTAATGGGAGCAGAGTGAGACTATTTTAACAGGCAAGGTGTCTCATTCCATCTTCAAGTGGACCAAAAAGTGCCTGCCACTTCTACAGACTCTGAGGTGATTATCCTTCAGTTAGATGGGAAAATAGCTTCGGTATTAAGCATCATGACTTTAATCACTTAAGCTTTTAGCATCACCTTCTGCCTGGGATCAGATGCCAAGAAGTTGATGCCTGTCTGTATGCCCTGCACCCTAAAATAAATACCACATGAAACAGATAAATGATATGAAATTTCATTTGATCACAGGTGACTATATCCAATACATGGAAACCAATGTTTACTTATTTTTTTTACATCCCTATGACTTGTTTATTTTATAACTGAAAGTATGTTATCTCCTAATCCCTTTACCCACTTCATCTTCCCCTCAGCCTTCTCCTTCCTGGCAGCCACCAGCCTGTCATGGAGACCTGCACTTAAATCGTACACTCCTGTCATTGACACAGCGTTATCTTATTTTGCTGCAGACGACATGGTCGCCTGAGATATGACTGGCTCCCTGTGTGTTTCAGGCCATAAATACTAGGGTGTATAACGTGTGGTGATGACATGACTGTAAACTGAAGAATGTGGACTTGGACCATGGTTTTCCTAATGCTGCACTTTTCAAGGTCCTTTAAATGCAGGGTGCTCCCTACTGATTGACTTTAGCTTCTCCCAGACTGCTAGAATTCTCAGTTCCTATCAGCTGAGGGTCATGAAAAGGCAAAGACAGACTCAGTGCTTATAATCAGCACCACTTAGAACTGCCAGTCAGCAGTAACATATAGTCCAGTTTATATTTCTTTCCAATTAGTTTTAAATTTCCCTTATTTTATCTTTGTTCATGAAGAATTGCATATGATGTTATTAATTACCTTAAAAATATAAGGTTGGGGGTCTGTAATTCTGGATATTTGGTATATTTATACAGTTATATAATTATTACCACTATTAGTACATTTCCATCACCTTAAAAATAAACCTGATGGACCTCCCTGGTGGTCCAAGTTAAGAATCTGCCTGCCAGTGCAGGGGACATGGGTTCTATCCCTGGTCCAGGAAGATCCCACATGATGCAGAGCAACTAAGCCCACACTCTGCAGCTAGAGAAGGCACCACAATGAGAAGCCTGAGTTCCACAATTGGAGACTAGCCCCAGCTTGCCACAACTAGAGCAAGCCCTCATGGCAGAAAAGACCCAGCCCAGCCATAAATAAATAAACATTTTTTTAAAAAGAAAGAAGAGACTAAAAGTCTGTTGTGTACATCTGTGTCTCTTTTTCTGTTTTGCATATAGGGTTATCATTACCATCTTTTTAAATTCCATATATATGCGTTAGTATACTGTATTGGTCTTTATCTTTCTGGCTTACTTCACTGTAGGGATGGAATGGAGAGGGAGGCGGGAGGGGGAATCGGGATGGGGAACACATGTAGATCCATGGCTGATTCATATCAATGTATGGCAAAAACCACTACAATAAAAAAAAAGAAAAGAAAAGAAAGAAAAAAGATAATAAAATAAATAAAAAGAAAGAAGAGAGAGGTATTGAGTAGGTTTGTTGTCACAGACTGCCGAGTTAGTTAGCTTGTTCCTACAAGACCAGTCTGTGTCCCCCTCAGTAGACTGGCTTTGTTATGCCGGATATCGTTAGAGCAAGACTCTATTCTCATTTGTTAGTACCACAAATCTTGAGGCTCGTAACTTACTGCCGAGGGTACTTTTTAGCTGGGCTGATCCCTTAATTGTGTCTCTGTTTCTTTTTCAGGGTTTGAGTAAAAAAGTTGGTGTATCATCCTCCATCCTCCAAGGCCTCTGGATCTCCTACAGCACAGAAGGTCTGTCCATGGCGTTGGCATCTTTACGAAATCTCTATACACCAAATATAAAGGTAAGTGCATCTAAGTTACAGGCAGATTGAAGAATTAGCTATGAAAACATAAAACTCAGAGGACATTTAAGGAGTTATTTGATTGATCTTTGACTCTTCTATTAATTAACCTTTTATTAATAGTTTGATATATTTTAAATCATTACATTTTATTCTGTGAGTTGAAAACCAAACCTGTTGATCTGTAAGATGAGTCTGATTTATAGAATAAGTCCTGCTCCTTCTAGGGAGTAAAGCATTCTTAGATCACTTTTGTTTCAGTAGAAGTTCTTCTGACCAACAGTTCACTTAGTGGAGACTGCACTATAGTATGGGTGGTGTTTACTCTAGTTCCTGGTAGTTTGTATAAAGGAGACATGTCACATCCCTTTCCAAAGGCAAGGTATTAAAAAAGGAACAAATGAAGATTTTAACATAAAGAAGTTACTCAGTGTTTCTGGGCACTTATCGAGGGGTCCTGGGTGACTTAAGGCTTCCCAGGTGGTGCTAGTTTGGTAAAGAACCTGCCTGCCAATGCAGGAAATGTAAAAGATGCACGTTCAATCCCTGGGTCGGGGAGATTCCCTGGAGGGGGATACATGGCAACCCATCCCAGTGTTCTTGCCTGGAGAATCCCATGGACAGAGGAGTCTGGTGGACTGTGGTCTGTAGGGTGGCAAAGAACTGGACACGACTGAAGCCACTCAGCATGCATGCCTGCAGGTGACTTAAGAAAAGGTGACTGATAGGATATAACTGGTATGTATGTGAGTATCATTTCTGTTTGCTTTCTTATGACCAGGTCAGCCGACTGCTGATTTTGGGAGGTGCCAACATTAATTACCGGACGGAAGTTTTGAATAATGCTCCAATTCTGTGTGTCCAGTCTCACCTCGGTTACACAGAAATGGTGGCCCTGCTCTTGGAATTTGGGGCCAACGTGGATGCCTCCTCTGAAAGCGGCCTGACCCCCCTGGGCTATGCCGCGGCGGCAGGCTTCCTGAGCATCGTGGTGCTGCTGTGCAAGAAACGGGCCAAGGTAACTGCTGCCCGGCGCTGCGGCTGGTTCTTCCCTCCTGTGTCTTTCTTCCCGTCTCAGACTCGTCCTTATCTCCTGTGTTGCCTGAGTGTAGGTAGAATATGCATCACATCCTATTAGGAAGCAGATCAAAGGAAGAACTGGCTCTGATTACATCCTACTGTTTGCCTGCTTGCCCTGGGCCAGTTCCAGGCTGCCTCTGGACACAGTTCTAAAACTTTTGAGAGATGCTTAGGAAACCGCATTTATCAGCAGCCACAAAAAGTCCCTCGCTCACAACTAAGAAATTCTCTCCTGAGCTCAGAGTGAGGAAAGCGGAGTGGGGGAGCGAAGAGTCTGCACTGTGAGGTCTAATCTGAATGGCGCCTGCTAACTCTCAGCCTTTCATGTTAGTCGTGGATGTAAGAGCAGAGACCAGGCACCCTCATCTACCCTCAGAGGCACCCTCATCTACCCTTGGAGACACCCCTGTAGACATCTGAAATGACTGTCTGACCAGAAGCACTCAAAAGGGTTTCTATTAGTGTATTTTGATTTTCTCAAAACATTTCTTTAAAATATATTTGCTTTATGGAGAAGGAAATGGCAACCCACTCCAGTATTCGTGCCTGGAGAATCCCACGGACAAAGGAGCCTGGTGGACCACAGTCCATGGGGTCGCAGAGTCAGACACGACTGAGTGACTAACACACACATCAGCCTTTTTCTCACTGATACTAAAATAGCTTTGAACTGTTAGAAGAAAGTGACACGCGTGGACTAGGGTCTCCGCCTACGACCCCGGCTTGAGGAATTGAGGGGCTGTTGCTGTGCCCTAGCTGCTCTTCCAGGCACTGACAGGACAGAGGAGTGAACGGCCGGCCTTTCCTTCCTCTGCCCTCCCCCCAGACGGCGTCAGAAACCCTCCTCTCCTCCGCGTGCGAGTCATGATTTACGTGCTGGTCGGTATGGAAGCAGCTGTGTTTTAAGAAGTTGGACTTTGGTGAGTGCTTCCGGCTCTCCAGCACCACCTCCGTCTCAGGCAGCTCTCCAGGGCACCCGGTGGGCGGGGACAATACCACAGTGTTGGCGTGGGACTGAGCGAGGCTGGCCTCGTGCCCCATCTGGGCTCCCTGTGCCCCTTCGTTCCACCGTAGCCCGACAGTGACTACCAGCCAGGAAGCCAGAGGCCCCGCTGGAGGTCACTCACCGCAAGAAAAGGTCGAGGTGCCTTGGGTGTCCACGTGAACGACCTGGCCTCCGCTCCCCTCCCTTCCTTCCTTGCAGTTCGGGCATGGAGAGGGGCTACCGCGAGAAAGCGCTAAGATTTTGTTAAAAAATAAACTTGGATTTGTAGCGAAAAAATAAAATAAAATAAAATATATTTGCTTTATAGTACCTCAAGAGCCGCTGATAATGATAAAACTCAATTTCAAAATATTGATGGAAAAAAAAAAAGTACCAGGGGGCTTCCCTGGTAGCTCAGTGGTGAAGAATCCACCTGCCAATACAGGAGACACGGGTTCAATCCCCAGTCCAGGAAGATCCCACATGCTGCAGAGCCCCTCAGCCCATGTGCCACAACTACTGAGCTTGTGCCCTAGACCCTGGGAATCACAACCACCGAGCCCATGCGTTGCAACTGCTGAAGCCTGTGCACCCTAGAGCGCACGCTCCACAATAAGAGAAGTCACTGCAATGACGAGCCCATGCACCACAACTAGAGAATGGCCCCTGTTCTCGCCGCAACTAGAGAAGAACCCACACAGCAGTGAGGACCCAGCACAGTGAAAGATAAAATTTAAAAAAATAAGCATTTTTTAAAAAGGAGAAATGCTGGTCTCAAAAATGTAGACATGTATGGAACATTTTATTTCCATTCTGAAAACAAACCGAGGATTTTGGTGGGTTTGCAATGAACTGTAAATAATATGCAACCCTGACTAGTCATTGGAAGGACTGATGCTATAGCTGAAGCACCAATACTTTGGCCACTTGATGCAAAGAGCCGACTCAATGGAAAAGACCCTGATGCTGGGAAAGATTGAAGGCAAAAAGAGAAAACGGCGGCAGATGATGAGATAGTTGAATAGCATCACTGATTCAATGGACATGAACTTGAGCAAACTCCAGGGGATAGTGAAGCACTGGGAAGCCTGGCATGCTGCAATCCATGGGGTCATAAAGAGTCAGACATGATTTAGCAACTGAACAATAACATAAATGACCTAATTCTGAGGTGTCCAGTGTTCTTACCAGGGAAGAATTGGGTCTGTCTCCCAAGACTCTTTTGAGAGCTGGGACCTGGGGACCTCAGGGAAATCCCTGAGCTGTAAATGCTAACTGTGACACAGAAATGGTCCACCTATAATGTCCTTGTCATTTGGATAAACACCTCTAGAAATAGCATGATAACTTATTATCAGCCTTATTATTATTGCTGTAAATTCATATTCTAATCTCAGCTAGGTCTTTCCTGTTGCTCAGCTATCATTTTATTTATTTCTCATTTTCCCCAGAGCAGATACATACATCATCTATGATCTTCTTGAGACCCTGTCAAAACTCTTTTGCCCTCCTACAACTACCAAGATTGTGTTTATCTCACTGTTCCTCTATCTCAAAACTCTGTTAATCCTTACAAACTTACTTTACTTCTGCCTCAGAGAAGGCAGTGTTTACCTTCCTTATCAAAATTATTGCCTCTTGTATACATATATATACACATATACATATATAGGCACATATACACAAATACACATATGTATACACACACATAGGCTGCACCACAAGGCTTTTGGGATGTTAGTTCTCCAACTAGGATTGAACCTGTGACCCCTGCAGTGGAAGTATGGAGTCCTAACCACTGGACCACCAGAGAATTTCCCACCTGTATTTTTTAATCTCAGTATGTTGCTCTTTCGCTAACATCATTTCATTCTCTTTCTAAATTCATGCTACATTTCTTCTTAGTTTCTACAAACCTACACATGTCTTCTCTAACCCTAAAAGAGAGACTTTCCTCTCTCCTAACCAGAAACCACTATCCCATCTCTTCCCACCCACATCCACTGAGCCTGTCTAAGAGTCCTCTCTACTTGCTACCACTGCTTCCTTACTGCTCCTTAACCTCTTACAGTCTGGCTTCCATGAGAGAGGGGAAGCAAGTCATCAAAATTGTAAACTTTGGCGTCAAGTACAACGTGTTCAAAGCCTGCATTGACGCTTGCTTTCTATGAGGGCTTGGACAAGTCATTTGATCCCTCTCAGCCTCACTTTGTTCATCTAGAAAAAGGATGAAGAGCACCTTGCACACAGTAGGCATTCAGTAAACATTTGCTATTTGGATGGCTGGATGGAACTAAAGCTGGACAGAAACAGATGCAGAACTTAGGCTTCACTTGCTCTAATGAACACTGGAACATACCTTGCCCACCTGCCAGGAGAGGCTGTTCATCTATTGAGACTTGTGGCTAGGGACCTTCTGGTAGCTTGTTCTTAATCAGGCTCCTCTTTCAGCCTAAACCTGTAACCAACACCACAACTGTAAAAACTGCTGCTGGAACGTAGTCTAGCATTAAGTTCCAAGTCCCTCCAACCATTTTGGCCAAATCGTCAAGATTCCACCCTCCCATTGGAAGAAAGAAGTGGCATCTGCCAGAGCTTAGTGGTTAACTGTGTGATTCATGACATGAGATACTTTGCTTCTTTGGAACACCAGAAAATTTAAGCTTCAAGATGTTTTTCTTCCCTTTCATGATTTCAAAGACAGTGTTTTGTGCCAGTAGAGCTTATAAGCCTTTCAGATTTGAGTCTGAAAAGACCTATTTGAGGACAAAGGAGAGTGTACATCAGGAAAGCAAAGCTGGAGTTTGGGGTCGTTTGGGGCATATTTTTGGTTTCTTTTGATGTGAAAACAAAAGCCTGACATTATACAAAGAGAGTCTCCCCAGAGGAGCATCTACCAGAGTTGTAGCTCAGTGAAGATCTAGCCTGAGTAAGAGAATATCACCTGAATTTTCTCAGAAAGTGGTCCAAGGAATATGGGAGAGGGTGAATCTTCGTGGTCCAGACTGTACTCACTGGGGAGGCCAGCCACAGGCTTTTTCACACAGGTTTCTCTGTCCCCTCCCGCAGGTGGATCACTTAGATAAGAATGGGCAGTGCGCCCTGGTCCATGCCGCACTCCGAGGTCATCTGGAGGTCGTCAAGTTTCTAATTCAGTGTGACTGGACGATGGCAGGCCAGCAGCAGGGGGTGTTTAAGAAGAGCCATGCCATCCAGCAGGCCCTCATCGCTGCAGCCAGCATGGGTTACACTGAGGTAAGAAAGCAGCCAATAAGGCTTGGGTTGTTTTTCGTTTTTTTTCAAGCTATGTCTTGAAGGAAACCAGGGGAAAAATAGTTGCATTATTACAAAATTGCCAGGTTAACATGAAGTAGCTTTTTGGTCATTGGTCTGAGAAATAGGTCTGAGAAATATGCCAGGGTACCTAGGATGATGTTGGAAAGGACCTTGGGAATTAATCTAATCTGATTCCTCCTCATCTTCCACCCCTATTTAACAATGACACTGGGCTCGGGGGTTATTTCTTGACCTTTGTTCACATGGGTGGGCAGAGTGGAATAGGGAGTTGGAATATCAGAAGGACCAGGTTTGAAGCTCAGCTTTCCTCCACATTGGCTCTGGGCAATGTAACTCATCTCTTAGAACCTTAGTCTCCCACCAGTATAGTGAGGCTTTCTAATAAATTCTTTTTTATAAGGTTGATATGAAAGGTGCCTTGAAAACTGTTAAACACTGTGCAGATGGTATTTTTGCTAAGTTGTTTATTAATAAAAGTAATGTAGTGGCACAATATGTGGAATTGGTAGTGTGCTAGGAAATGTTTAACAGTCAGCCTTGGAGAGGGGAGTAGAGTGCAGACGGAGTGTTTTGTGTGTCTGTGTTTGTGTGTGTGTGTGTGTACATACAGACTTAAATTTATTATAAATTTACTGATATAAAAAAACACATCACACACAGTTTACAAGTAATAATGAATTGTGTAATACTCTTAATTGAATGCTTTTGTCAATTTTTGCTAAATTTATATCCATACCCAACCCTGTGGTTACAACTCAACTGTGGTTTGATAAATGAAACTGCACCCGTTTGCTCTTTTCCCAATAATTTTGTCTTTAAATCTGGTGTGTGATTCACTGTCAAACTACATTTCACCCTCATACAAATTATATTCATTAAACTGGAACCTCTTTCAGCTTTGGCACTAAATCAAATCCTGATCTGCAAAATTTGCCAATTTCCAGAGTATAAAGTTTGAGCAAACTCCAGGAGATAGTGAAGGACAGGGAAGCCTGGCATGCTGCAGTCCATGGAGTCACAAAGAGTCAGACACAATTTAGCGACTGAACTACAACAGCAAATACCCCCACCATGACTGATTTCAAGCTACCTACACTGAACACAGAGGAGCACACAATTATGTAGAATTGCCACCATGCAGACACAGTCAATATAAATAACCTCACAAGCATAGGTAATAGTAAAATGTAATTTAATAATTAGAGAGTTATGAGATTTTGTATTTTAACCTATTGATATAATTTCTTTCATTATTATTTTTTTTATTTTTTTTTCTCTGGTGCTTGGTTTGTGGGATCTTAGTTCCCTGACCAGGGATCAAACCTGGGCCCTGGCAATGAGAGCACTGAGTCTTAACCACTGGGCCACCAAGGATGGGCCACCCATCATTGCTATTTAATTGTTTTTAAATCCCTCCCTGTTATTTAGTTTTTAATAAACAACTTTGTTTAACAACCAGCTTGCAAAACTCTGAAAATTGATGAGTCAGCTTTCATGGGCCAGGACAAGCTGGTTCACACTACATGGGATGCTTCAGTGAGACAGCCACCTCTTCCACTGACCTGATATGTCCCCACGGGAATATTAAGTAAAATTGGAACTGTTACTATCTGTGGAAGGTTGTTTAGCACTCCTTACAGTCAGATTCCTGAAAACAGAGCTATCACTTGCCTTTGTTGTTAGAAGATTTTCTCCTTTCACTGTCCCCAAACAGTCCTTGTAATTCCAAAAGATAAAAAAAGAAGATAATAGCTCTACTCTGAAAAAGTACAGGCCCTCAGTTTTCTCCATATTTATTTTCTGCTTTTTGCTTATTGATTTTTTTTTCCTGTTTATTTCTGGTAGTTTTATTAGGAGGAAGAGGGATTGCTTTTTTAACTCAATGTGATAAATGTGTAATTTTTAAAAATCACATGCTGTATAAATTAATTGTGTTCAAGGGAAACATGTAAACTGTACCTGGTAGAATGAATGCTCATCTTGGCAGCTTTGTACTCTTTTGTGAGGACAATCTGTTCTGACGCCTATGGTGTGCAAGAGAGAGAGTGGCACTGGGTTATCCAGATATCTTCCAACCTCACAGGTTCACAGTATCAGTGTATAGTTTTCCACCTGAACTTCGAGCTGACACAACTTCTTGTTTCAGATTGTCTCCTACCTACTTGATCTTCCAGAAAAAGATGAAGAGGAGGTGGAGCGAGCACAGATCAACAGCTTTGACAGTCTCTGGGGAGAGACAGGTACCTCTCGTGGACAGCTTTTTCTTCTCTCACGAATGTACTGTGTTTGTATGGAGACACTCTGCATCTCACTCCCAGGTGTTTTCTCTGCCAGACCTTTGGCAGTCTCTCTGTCTTATGGCTCCTGTACTGGAGACCAATTCAGCCAAAGTAAAAAGTCAAGCAATTTCCTTCTTTCAATCCTCTCTCCCTTTGGATGCACATGCCATTAGCCCTGGAGTCTTCTTTCAAACAAAACTTTCCCCGCTCTTGTTTCCAAATATTTTAAAAGACTGAAAGTTTCCTCCCAGTGTGCCAAACCAGAACAGAAAATAGTTGTGGACTTTATGTGTGTGTGTGAGAGAGAGATCCTTGTAATAGTTAGGAATAAATATTTCCCCTGTAGTTATAAACCAAGAAGTTAAATTTTTATTGACACCTCCAGCTTAATGAACCAAGTGTTACCATGGTGGAGTGAGTGGTACCTGACCTGATTAAACTGATACATCACGAGAACAGTTGGTATAGGGTGCAAAATGAAGGTCCTGTCCCCTGTAGGGTACAGCCCTGCACAGTCTCTCTGCGTCTGTAGCAAAGCTATTTCTATATTGCTTGGTACTTACTCCATAAACAGAAGCATCTTCCTTGTGTCCTTTGCAGGAAATGTTTGTTGTCTTTCCCCCAAGTCTAAACTGGAACATCTGGAAAAACATTAGTAACCTTTTATGTGTTTTTATGAAACCAGGGCAGTGAAAACTGTAGTGTCGCCACAGAAATGTGTCATATTTGCCAGGAGAAGGAGACCAGCATTGAGACGGCCAGTTTAGGGAGGATATTTTACTAAACAAGAAGGGGGATACACTTTGGTTTGGGTCAGAATGTTATTAAAAATCAAAGAAGATGCTTGAATTCACTCCAAATTTATAATTACCTATTGAATTGGGATGTTTCCACAATGGCAAAAATCTTACATGGGTTTCATGGCTTCCTCAACACCGTGTGGAATGGTCCAAAGCTCAGGAATTTGCTTCTCAAACAATCCTTCCCTCTGTCAGAGCCAAAGGGAGCAGATGCCAGGCAGCTGCAGCTTAAGAGCCCGTGACAGATTAAAGGAAAATGTGCAGCTGGAAACAGCTGCTGTCTCCGGGGCTCCACCCTGAGGGAAGCCAGAGGACACACTGAGGGGAAGGGGCTGGCCGGGACAACGGCTGTCCTGAGACCCGGAGCTGTGGGAGGGGCATGATGGTTCAGGCCCCATCAGTGCAGCCTCCCAGAGTCTCCCGTTCTGAGCCACGTGTGTGTGACCACTGTGGAGGGCAACAAAAGTAGCGGCCCAGTGGTGATAATGGACAGAAATTACAGACTAACAATCGCCTGCCAATGCAAGAGACATAAGAGATTTGGGTTCAGTCCCTGGGTCGAGAAGATCTCCTGGAGGAAGGCATGGCAATCCACTCCAGTATTTCTGCCTGGAAAATCCCATGGACAGAGGAGCCTGGCCGGCTACATACAGTCCATGGGGTCGCAGAGTCAGACATGACTGAAGCAGCTTAGCATGCAATCATAGTGATGACTATGACACATATTCTAGTGCTGTCCTTGAAGGAATTCCTTCAGAATGTTCAAAAAGGGTGTGAACTCAGACCTTTTGGGGGGAATTAACCCTGAAATGGAGTTTTAACAAGAAAAGTAACTTCCTGAAAAGGAAATTTAAACCATACTACATCCATTGCCAAAAGTGAAAAAACATACAATTAAAAAAACACAACTCTTGTAAAAATTATGAAGAGAAGAACAAGATCCGTGGTTGCTAGGCGTTGGGGAAAACGGGGAAGGGTGAATAGGCGGAGCACAGAGGATTTGAGGGGCAGTTAAAGCACTTCATTTGATACTGTTACAGTAGATACAGGTTATTATACATTTGTCCACACACTCACAGGATGTGCAACACCAAGAGTGAGCCCTAATGCAAACAATGGACTTTGGGGTGATTATGACGCATCAGTGTACGTTCACCAGTTGTGACAAATGGGCAGCTCTGGTTGGGGTGTGTACAAATGTGGGGGCAGTGGTAGGGGGAGTCTCTGCATCTTCCCCTCAGTTTTCTTAGCCCATTAAACTGCTCTAAAACAACAACAACAAAGGGCGTGAACTAAGTGGAAGACTTACTTTTATTGATATGAATTTCTTATTAGAGTAAAACTTTATGACCTCAGGACTTTTAAAATATTTCCTGCATTAAAGTGTGTAATAAAGTTTGTTACATTAATTTTCCTAATAGGTACCATATCTCAAGATGGTATAAAAAATTAATTTCATGTCAGTTTGTTTGTGGTCAGAATTGTGTTGTGCTTAATTTGATACTTAGATGAACTAATTTCAGCATTATGAACATAAGATGTTATTTACATGAGTTAGAATGAAATGCATTTGTCGTATAATTTGTAGAGCCATAAAGTTATTCGACTTCAGAAAACTTTCTGAAGAATCATGTCTTCGCTGTGTAAGGCATGTCCGTGGAACTCACCACTGATGTGGAATAGGCTCTAGTTGCTTTTCCCCTAACTGTGCTCAGCTGCTCAGTCGTGTCTGACCCTTTGTGACCCCGTGGATTCCAGCCCGCCAGGCTCCTCTGTCCATGGGATTTTACAGGTGAGAAGACTGGAATGGGTTGCCATTCCCTTCTCCAGGGGATCTTCCCAGCCCAGGGATAGAACCAGAGTCTCTTGCATCTCCTACACTGGCAGGCAGACTCTTTACCACTAGCACCACCATCTATAGTGATGGCTTTACTAAGGATCCATGTTTCTTTCTAACTTATAGCACATAATCATTTAAAATTTATCATAACCCTTTGAATCATGTATCCTCCAATGGCAAAATCTTATGTGTTTCTCTTAAATAGAGAGTGAAAGTATGTGACCTGCAGCCAGCTGGTTAGGGTCTTATATCTGCAACCCTGGCCTCAACACACAATATGTATTAATACATATTTGCTTAAATATGATGGTCATGATGTTTCCAACAGTTTGTATCATTTACTATATTACTGTATAGCCATTATTTTATGTACCATTCCAAAAAGAAAAACTCTCTGCCTATTAAACTGACAGAGTTCTTTATTATCACATCAATTATAAGACACATCCTGACTTTGAGATGTTAAAATGCAGAGGGAAGAAAGTGCCTCTTAGAGTCAATGAAATACATCCTAGCACAGAGTGAAATATTTATTGAGGTGTAATTTTTACATATCAGATTTTCTAAAAGTAGGTCACTAGAATATTCTGTTTGTTTTCATCCTACTTCTATGGCCTTTTTGTCCTTCCAAAGAGCATCTGCCTACATCGAGCTTTTACCGTCTGACTGACCCCCTCCCATCCTGCAGGGTTTTCACAGATTTCTTATAGAACTACACAGAAGACCAGCACTTAAGATGACAAGATTGTTCAGTGGTCCCTCCTCTGCTCTGCCTCAACACAAAACCAGCATTAAAAAGCTTCTAGCAACTCTGGAGAACCTGAGCCATCCCATGGCCCAAAAGTAGCAAAAATTCAGAAAATAAACAAGATACCCTTAAATCACACCTTCATCATCTTTTGTCTAGTTTACTGCAACTGCCTCCTCGATGATCTGATCTCAGGCCTTACCATTTTGTGACTTATCTCGCAGACTTCCACCAAAGTGATATTTCTAAGCCACAATCTGTCCGTGTCACTCTCCTGGTTACCACCCTTCATTGACCACCTGTAGCTTTAATGTAGCATAAAGAGACTTCCCTGGTGGTCCAGTGGTTTAGACTCCATGCTTCCATTGCAGGGGGCACAGGTTCAATCTGGGGTCAGGGAACTAAGATCCTACATGCCATGTGGTGCAGCCAAAAAATAAATAAATAACTAGCATAAAAAAACCAGTCATCATCTCTAGCCTCCTCTGTTGCCCGTCTTCTCCAGTAACGGTAAACGTGCTGTCCCCACGTCGGTGCCTTTACACGTGCTCGCCCTGTGCCTAGAAAGCTTCTCCATGCCCTTGCCTATAAGTCTCCTGTTTCTCTTTCAGCATCTGGCTCAGATTGTCAGCTCTTCCTGGAGACCTTCTCAGACACTCTTGCTCTGTGTCACTTCCAGACAGCCCCCATGGACTTATCTCTTTTGTGCTTATCACACTGTATAGCAATATATTTGTTTATTTGTCTCCTATCCTTACGCAACCCTGAGTTCCTTGAGAGCAGACAGGATCTGACAAATAGCTCCATAAATGCTTACCTAATGAATGTTGTTTTGGATAGCAGTGATCAGTTTATGTCTCCCCCACCACCTCCAGCCCATTGGTCTTACATGACCTGTCTGTTCTGTAGTCTTTCAAGGTTGACAAAAGATAAACAAAAGAACCGTTTGCTCCTCTGCCTTCTATTTAGCATCAGCATTATCCCATCCAAGCAGACTTTGGCTGTTTCCTCAACTCTGAGCTGCATCCTGTCTGTCTCTTCAAACTCCTTAGATGTTTCCCTTTGAAAAAGGACCATTTTGGTCAGATAATCTCATCAGATGCTGACAAGCCAGGGAACAAATTCCATTACTGGTCTCTCAGGAAAAGAGATTGGGCTCCCGACTGTTAATGTTTGCTCTAAGAAGCAGTTTATTGTTTTACAGAACTGGCTTTGCCTTAATCATCTCTCTTTCAAAAAGTTTTAACAGTTTCTGATAAGACTCATATAAAAAATCCAGCCAAAGCAACTCCTCGCTCTTGCATTTTGAAAAGTACAGACCCAATTTTCCATAGTTGTGTTGTTCTGAGATGGAGTTGGCCAGCTGTGTTAATGACCGTGTCCAGCTATCAGCAGGAGATTCCTGCCAAATGACGTCAGAGCTTAAGCAGCAGAGATGGTACAAGGAGAAAGGCCGAATGGAACATTCCCTTTCATGTAATGTGCTGTCCAGTGGGTTGAAAGGGGCCAGTCCCAACAACAAGACTCCAGATTAGAGTGGACAGTGTTAAGTCTAATTTTCAGGACAGGCACTGCTTGTGAATTTTCAGCTGTGTTCTGTGAGCCAGCATCATTGATGAGAGGCTTGATTCCGAAATACTGTCTGTATTTTCTCCAGAGTGCTATAAATTCTTTCGCAAAAAAGAATGGATTTGCACACGTGTGCACCACGCAATATACAAGACATTGAACAGAGATTTGCTGCGACTCTGCCCCCAGTAGCTGCTTTAAACTTGGGAGAGTTAGAAATTTTTCAAAGTCCTTGTTTTATGTACCAACAAGATGATTCTTATGGTTCCTAACAAGCATCAAAGCCAGTCAAGTTCTTTCTCCCCCCCCCCCCGATCCCCCGCTTTAAGTTAGAGATATAATTGACATAGAACATTGTGTAGGCGAAAGGTTGAGGGCAGGAGGAGAAGGGGGAGACAAAGGATGAGATGGTTGGATGGCATCACCGTCTTATGAGTTTGAGCAAACTCCAGGAGATAGTGAAGGACAGGGAAGCCTGGCGTGCTGCAGTCCATGGGATTACAGAGTCAGACACAACTTAGTGACTGAACAACAATGTAAACGATGTGATGATTGTCAGATTCTTAAGCTACTCTTGTGTTCTGACCCAGGAACTGAAAGTTTTTCTTTTTCCCTCAACTATTAGATATGTGAACTTGAGAAAGAGGGAATATCACTTTGATTTAAAGAACAAGAGACAAAACTTCTCTGTCAAGTAAACAGTCAAACCCATCAGTACCTGTAGCTCAACTTGGAAATGACCCTCACCTCAGACAGAATGAAGCCTCTGCCCTTCTGTGAGGGACAGAACAGAAGTACCTAGGTTAAGCGTGCCAAAATAAAACAAAAAATACACATAAGACAAGGCCTACATATATCTAGTTTGAGAATGAGTATATCTTCTAAAATGGTCACATTTTCTTTCAGATATCCTTCTATCCTTGAGGAAGGAAAAGGTTACTCTTTGCAGGTTTAACTTAGAGAAAATTACAGGTAGTTTTGCTTTTGCATATAAGTCACTTGCAGATAAATTTGGCCAGGCTCAAAGATAAAATGCCATAATTCGTGCTTAGATGAAAAAAAGTGACCATTTGATTTGAATTTCAATTGCTTCCCTGATTAGATCCCAACATTTGCAAACTGAAATCCTGTCTGCACCTGCCAAGTATTATCTTCTTCTGATTTGTCACTGGAGTAGGTGGCCCTTAGAAGGGAAGAGCCTGCCAATCACCACATCAGGTTTTCAGGTCTCGGGGAGAAAAAAGGTCTCCATCCTCTTTGTTGAAAAGCACAACTCCTGCCATTTTCTGACAGTGTTTACCATCCTCCCTGCCGTCATCCATTTAAAACACTAGGTGTACACATTTGAAATCCCTGGTTAGAAAGAGACAAACACATATTTGTTCAAATATGGACTTAGTAGAAGGTATACCGACAAATTCCTCTTACTACTGTTGAAATAGCACTCAAAGGATGAAATAAGCGCTCTTCAGATCTCCACTCCATCAGCGATCACGAACATAGACTGGAGCACAGAAAGAAGAATGTTTACGTTTCTTCCTGCACACGGAGTATCCTTTTTCCTCCCTATAGTTGCTTTTTATCTGCGACTCCATTATTCTGTCTTCAGAAGAAAAGAGCCTTTGCCATATTTCTTCTCTCATCTTTAAGACTGTTACCCTGAACAGTTTTGACCTTCATATAAAAATGGTTACACATGTACTAGAAACTTTTATCTCAACTGATGAAGAAACGGAATGAAAACTGGCCTAAAACTTAGACTGAAACTTTTCTTTTTTTTTTTTTTTTTTTTTACAGTTTTTTATATATTTTTATTGTAAAAACTCCCTTAAAATCTATACAGGAAACTGTTATTTAAGAAATCAGCAAAATTAAGGCTGCCATTTCTAACTTTGGTTCTCTGAATTTAAGAGCCCAGAAGTAGAAATTGGCCCAAAAGTGGTTCCTAGCTAATTCTAAAAAAAGCATTCTTCTGCAAAGACCCTTCTTTCTTTAGTCTTACCCATGCACATACCAGTGAAAGTTTTGTACCTGGAAGGACGTACCAAAAAAGAGATAAGTCAAAGGCTGAAAAAAGACAGTCTGGGTAGGATAAATGAAACCAAGTAAGTTTTGGTCGGAGGTGATTTTTCAATAAATTTATTATCATAATTGTCTCCATATATGTAAGCCCTTTTAAATGTGGTTTTATTCATTATTTTTCTTTGAAAATTTCCTCTCTAACAAGAGTAGCCAGAATCATCATTCTTGGAGGTAAAGTAGCAATTACATCCATCAGACACAGGTCTGCTGCCCTCTCCCGGCAGAAGGCTAGAGAGGGCGAGACCCCCGTCCTCACTCTGCGTTCTCTACCCTCAGCCCTGACAGCTGCAGCCGGAAGGGGCAAGCTAGAGGTGTGTCGTCTGCTCCTGGAACAGGGGGCAGCTGTGGCCCAGCCCAACCGCCGAGGAGCCGTGCCCCTCTTCAGCACCGTTCGCCAAGGCCACTGGCAGGTAAGCATGTAGCTACTTTAGACTGTGTCAGAAAGTCAGTATGCAGAATCATCCTGATGATCTGTGCTGGATAGAAGGACTGGCTGCTTTTGACTGGTTATTTCATAGCATCCACAGGTTCTCTGGCAGGTTCAACAGATGCCTGACAACCACTTACTTGCAGGAGTCTCTAACTTACAAAAAGAAAATGTGATGTATGTAAATTTGCAAAAAGCCAACTCATTGGAAAAGACTCTGATGCTGGGAAAGATTGAAGGCAAAAGGAGAAGGAGGCAGCAGAGGATGAGATGGTTAGAGAGCATCACCGACTCAATGGACATGAAATTGAGCAAATTACAGGAGATAGTGAAGGACAAGAGGAGCCCGGCATGCTGCAGTCCATGGGGTCACAAAGAGTCAGACACAATTCAGCGACCAAAAAACAACAAATATAAATTCTATTTATAGTTATGCAGTCTTTACAGATGTTTAAATTCTGGGTAGGACAGAAAAGAAAGCATATTGGTTATAATCTTTGAAAAAAATTTGAGTAGTCCTAGGCGCCAAACAGTGCTGAAGAGTTGTGAGAGGCACTTTACTGCATTCTGTTCAGTGGTAAATATTCACTGCAGGCAGCTTTGCAACCCCTGGAAGTCAATAAAATGGCCCTGACGTAGGCAGTGACTCCTGTTGGTGCTTCCATCATGAGGTTGTTTAGTCTACATCTTGGCCTCTGTTAATCTTGAATTCTTTTTTACTTAGTGGCTGAGCCAGACATTTAGAGTTGAGTTCTCATTTGGCTCTCCCTAAGAAAGTCAGTGATCAAATCCCATGGTACTACACCATGCAGGAACTAGAGGGGGTTCTTGCAGTGGCAAGTTTCGTTAGAGGTGATTTGCAGGGAATTCACGTGGTGTGGGGGGTGGCGTGCTTCCTGGCTCATCCGTCCCCCCTTCTCTGCCCCTGCAGATCGTTGATCTTTTACTCACCCACGGAGCTGATGTCAACATGGCGGACAAGCAGGGCCGTACTCCCCTGATGATGGCGGCTTCCGAAGGCCACCTGGGGACTGTGGACTTTCTCCTTGCTCAAGGTCAGTCCTAGGATGCCAGAGCTTGGTGGTCAGTACCCATCATAACCCAGAGCTCGTGATTTCCAGGGCTGGATTCCAAGAGGTGTTAAGAATGAGTATTCTTAATCCACTTGATTAGAAAGTGAAAGTCTGTCTCCTCTCTTCTCTTCTAGATTCTGATGTTCTAATTCTAACATGGTGCCTTTCTAACTCTGACATTCTCTATTTCTTTATGGCTTGAGGGGTTTTGGGTATCCTAATCAAATTTACATAGTATACGTTCTTTAATTCAAATCAGTACTCTCCCAACTTTGAAGTTTTTAATATGCACTTGATAAATATTCATCTTCCAGAGACTGTATTTTGACTTTAACTTTGTCAATTCTTTTGTCAGCCTGCACAACTAATATTTTTCTTGTATCCGAAGGAAGCAAATGAAGGTTTAAACGATTGTTGACCATGGGACTTATTTGAGGAATCAGGGTATTAATATTATCCTCCTATTGTAATAAATTCCCTTTAACATTTACCAGCATTCACATATTCCTGGTGAATGAGAAGTAAGTTAAAGGAGATTGTGGTCACACCATCCAGAGCATTCCAGGCTCCCCTCGAGGGCTGTGACTTGAGACCTCTGCAGACCAGTGATGAGTGATGCGGGAACCTCTGTAGTAGAAAAGCTCCAGTCACTGACTCTGCAGTACCACCTAGTGGAGCTTGAGTGTTTCACTGAAGCAGGAGGTCGTGTGACTGTGACCAGACTTGACTCCCATCCCAGTGAGCCTCCCTCATTCATAATTAGTATCCACAAGTGCATATGCTTCAAGGAAAACAAGCTCCTGAAAACCATGCCCAGGCTGGAGCTGCTGAAGGGTAGTTGATGTGGGAAGAAGGCAAGGTTTGTTCTCAGATTTCAAATTACATCTCAGTCAGACTTACTGGATCTTTCGCTCTCACCCCCGAAGATGTGTCTTCACTACCTCGGACTCAAAAAAGTCAGTTCAAATCAGAGAACTCTTTTCCCCATGTGCAAAGTGGGTCTTGCTTCCCCAGTGCAAACCACCGGACCAACCTGGTTTCACAGTATCTATCCTTCATTCAGAAAACAAAGATCATTGCATCCAGTCCCATCACTTCATGGTAAATAGATGGAGAAACAATGGAAGCAGTGGCAGACTTTATTTTTTTTGCTCCAAAATCACTGCAGATAGTGACTACAGCTATAAAATAAAAAGACACTTGCTCCTTGGAAGAAAAGTTATGACCAACCTAAACAGCATATTAAAAAGCAGAGACATTACTTTTCGAACAAAGGTCCTTCTAGTCAAGGCTATGGTTTTTCCAGTAGTCATGTATGGATGTGAGAGTTGAACTATAAAGAAAGCTGAGCACCAAAGAATTGATTCTTTTGAACTGTGGTGTTGGAGAAGACTCTTGAGAGTCCCTTGAACTGCAAGGAGATCCAACCAGTCCATCCGAAAGGAGATCAGTCCTGAATGTTCATTGGAAGGACTGATGTTGAAGCTCAAACTCCAATACTTTGGCCACCTGATGTGGAGAGCTGACTCATTGGAAAAGACCCTGATGCTAGGAAACACTGAAGGCAGGAGGAGAAGGAGACGACATAGGATGAGATGATTGGATGGCATCACCGACTCAGTGACTCAATAGACATGAGTTTGAGTAAACTCCAGGAGTTGGTAATGGACAGGGAGGCCTGGCGTGCTGCCCTCCATGGGGTCACAGAGAGTCGGACACAACTGAGCAACTGAACTGAACTGACTGATCCTTCATTCCACTGACATGGGTGTTGGGGAGCAAGGGGGATATGCCTGGATACTCAGGATAAGACATGGCAGGAGTAAATGTCCCTGAACACCCCAAGTCTGCTGGAAAAGGGAGACCCTTCACCACAGATAAGCAGTAGATGACTGCACAGGGTCTGCCGCACACCCATAGAGAAAGCTCATCAGATGTCGATGTATGGCAGAAACCAGCACAATATTGTAAAGCAATTATCCTTCAACTAAAAATGAATAATATTTTTTTAAAAGAAGCTCATCAGACACAGATTTCAGAGAGTTGTCCTCCTTCACTGCAGGCATTCTGGTCTCCATACTGTTTCATTCTTTCACATTTAAATCAGAGACTTTCTCTCAACCAACGAATTCTACAGATGTGTATTTAGCCTACATTATTTGCAAAACACTGTGCTAGGAACTGTGATCTTTTTTTAATTAATACACTATAATCTGTGTCTTCAAAGGGTCTATAATCTGGCAAGGAGGGGATGAAACAAAGATAAGTAGCTGCCTTAAAAAGCAGATAATCCTGAGTGTGCTGATAAAGGTATTTGAGTTAGAACAGGACAGACTTTGAAATTTGAGTAGGAAAAATGTTCTGTATTCAGGGAGGGGATATAATGTAAATGAAAGGTCAGAGAAGAGGAACAGGTATACAGTAAGACTGGGGAAATATGCAAGTTGTCCAGTGATGTACATGAGGACTGTTGGAAACGTATATGGAAAGAAATTGAAAAGGAAGAGATTGGGGCTTCCCTGGTGGCTCAGTGGTAAAGAATCCAAGTCTGCCTGCCGAGGCAGGAGACATGAGTTTGATCCCTGGTCCAAACGGATCCCACATACTGAGGAACACCTAAGCCCATGCGCCACTACTATTAAGCCCGCACTCTAGAGCCCAGGAGCTGCAACTACTGAAAGCTGCCTGCCCTAGAGCCCGTGCTCAGCCACAAGAGAAGCCACCACAATGAGAAGCCTGAGCACTGCAGCCAGAGAGTAGCCCCCGCTCTCCACAGCCAGAGGAAAGCCTGCCTAGCAACAGAGACCCAGCACAGCCACAAGTAAATCAATCAACTTACATAAGGAAAGGAGCAGATGCAAAGAGTCTGGACTTCTCTGAAGGCAATAGGGAGCCTTTCAAGATTGTTTTAAAAGGGAATCAATCAGTGCCAGAGTTGTGCCTTAAAAAAAGAAAATCTGGCAGTAGCGTGAATAGTTTTGTTGATGAAGAGATGATAGTGGACCTGGGGATCAATTAGGAAGCCATTGTCATTAAATAGATGAGAGGCGATGCCAAATACAGGTGCAGTGGCAGTTAGCATAGAACAGAAGGGCCAAATGCAAAAAAGATTGTGGATATAAAGATTGATCATACGTAGGACAAATGGATAGATGAGTTGACGAGAACTCCACAGACTTCTAAAATTGAGGCTTGGTCTGGGATGGACCTCTACACACTGCTATATTTAAAATTGATAACCAACACAGTCCTACTGTGTAGCACTTTGAATTCTGCTCAATGTTGCGTGGCATCCTGGATGGGAGAGGAGTTTGGGGGAGAATGGATACATGTGTATGTATGGCTGAGTCCCTCTGCTGTCCATCTGAAACTATCATGACATTGTTAATCAGCTATACTCCAATATAAAATTCTTAGAAGTTTCAAAATAAGTGAATAGATGTTTGGGAGGACTACGATTCTATTAACTGCTGGGAGAAGGAAAGAGAGAAGAAGAAGGTTTCAAATTGGATTTTCAGAGTAAATTGGATAATATGTTTATGTATCTCCTTTTCTTAAATTCCAGCCTCCCTCATCTTCATAAAAATCAGTTTATCTGTAATATACATCCAGAACCTTCTTTTTCTGTTTATTCAACCCCTGGAGACTCTGTCCAGGAAATTTATAGATGCTGCATCTGAGAAACCTCCTTAGATGCTGTCCCATATTCAAATTCATTCTGTGTTAGAATCAGCATTTGGGTCCCAAACTAGAGGACCCAGTACATAGATGACTCTCCTCAGGGTTAGGAATATGGTACCATTCAGCCCTTCATCCTGTCTCGGGAAGCCAGAATCTGGTTATCTGACATCTCAGGACACAGAGGGGATAGGCCACATGACTGCCGAGGAGCTCCAGAGCCTAGTTGTGGCAGGTCCCAAGCTTAATCTGACACCCGAATCAGATCTGACATCCGAATCTGACATCCAGCGAGGAGGCAGCCTGAAAAGTATACTGTGTGTGCAGTAAGTTGATCTCATTTTGTTAGTGAGCATGACACACCAACTGTGTGGAAAGAGTCACCTTAGGTACTCTTCAAAACCCGCAAGGGAGTGACAGGCTCTTTGCCACCCAAGTGCTTACAACCTAGGCTAAGGACCAAATGTAGATTGAATTTTAGACTCATTACAAAACAGTGTGTCAAGTATGCTTGCTCCTAGAGAAATGTTGAAGGGAAGAAGATGCAGAATATAAAATAGGCAAAGCGAGTGGGGATGGAATTGTTGAAGGCTGACTAGTTTAATTAAACTCCTAGTTCCCTTCCTGGCCTGGGCCCAGCCTCTTCCCTTGAGTCCATTTCCCTCCCACTCTAAGGAGGGAGAAGGTGGCCTGGTGCTATCATCAATGATAAACATGTTCTGAGCTCCTTATTCTATTAGAATCTCTCAAGGAGTTTATACTATTAAAAATGAAAGACTTTTGCTGAGTTTAGAAAACATTCCCTGAGAATTTATAAGTGGCATACATTAAAAAAAAAAAAAGACGAATAACAGAATAAGGTGACATGTGTCAAGCAGATTCAAGATGAGTAACAGTGAACAGGAGAGGCCTCTTGGAGACAGGGAGGTTTGCGATGGTTCCTAGAGAATGGGGGGAAGTGAGGCAAGTCCCATATGGGGAAAGAAAAGGTGTCCACATGTGGGACCAACATAACCAGAAGTGAGGGTACAGGAACACTTGGGGGGGACTCTCAAGGCAGGGAGCACATCCATTTTGGCCAAAGTAGAAGATTCTCACAGGGGAGTAGTGAAATTTCAGGAGAGACAGTAAGGTTCAGGAGAGACTGTGCAGACCCTAGGATGCCCAAAGAACTGGACTCTTCTCCTGACCACTCCTGGCAGCAGTTTTGTTAGCAGCTTTATTAAAAGGTAACACACCAGAAGCAGAAGCTGTGCTTTGGCCAAATATACACCTTAAATGGCTCAGTGGTAAAAAAAAATCTGCCTGCAATTTTGGAGACCTGGGTTGGGAAGATCCCCTGGAGGAGGGCATGTCAACCCACTCTAGTATTCTTGCCTGGAGAATTCCGTGGACAGAGGAGCCTGGCGGGCTACAGTCCATGAGGTCACAAAGAGTCGGACACAACTGAGCACACGCGCACACCTTAAAACCCAGCTTTCACTCCTGCTGTGAGTTCTCCTGTTGTTCCTGTTTCCTCAGCCCTGTGATGTGCTTGCTCTGTAGGTGCCTCCATTGCTCTCATGGACAAAGAAGGACTGACCGCCCTCAGCTGGGCTTGTCTGAAGGGTCATCTCTCGGTGGTCCGTTCTCTGGTGGATAACGGAGCTGCCACCGACCACGCCGATAAGAACGGCCGCACCCCGCTGGATCTAGCCGCTTTCTACGGTGACGCTGAGGTGGTGAGTGCCTTTAACCAGCCCCCAGGGTGGGAGGAGGAGGGAAGGCTCTCCATCCACAGTGTTTTCCGGGGTTGATGATTCCCGATACAGCGTTCTCAGATCTGTACTTGCTTGAGCTCAGGAATATTCCAAACACGACTGAAAACCAGGCCCAGGGGTCTGGCCCTGGAGCACCAGCGCTGTCCCGCCTGGTTCACACCTGTGCTGCGCTCAGTGGCTTCAGTTGTGTGTGACTCCACGTCCCCGTGGACTGTATCCCGCCAGGCTCCTCTGTCCGTGGGATTTCCCAGGCAAGAATACTGGATGGGATTACCGTTTCCTCCTCTGGAGGATCTTTCTGACCCAGGGGTCAAACCCACGTCTCCTGCATTGGCAGGCGGGCTCTTTACAGCTGCACCACCCTGGGTTCACACCAGCAGTTGACTAAAGGGCAGGCAGCAGCTGAAGCCCTCACACCCAGTTGACCATGCTGCTTGATCGTGTCCTAGGTCCAGTTCCTGGTGGATCACGGGGCCATGATCGAGCACGTGGACTACAGCGGAATGCGCCCTCTGGACAGGGCTGTGGGGTGCCGGAACACTTCTGTTGTTGTCACCCTTCTGAAGAAAGGAGCCAAGATAGGTAGGAGAAAGGAGGAAGGTGCTGGCCATCTGTGCCCAGCGGCCAGCCTGGCCCAGTGGCCTGGCTGCCCTGGGCGTTCGGTGTGAACGTGTATAGTCTCCCCTCTGCCTGGGCCCTGTTATTATGCGAGTGAACAGAAAGACTCTTGGCCCAGAGAAGAGCCCTCGTCTACACTACCCCGTGTCCAAAGTCACGTGGTTATCTGCCACGCCCCTAGTCGCCTTAGCCGGGAGGCTGCTCCGACCTTAAGTGCATCTCAGCGCTGTTGCCTCGGTAGCAGCCGCGCCCTGTGAGCGTCCTGGAACCCTGTGCTGCCGCGAGCCTTCGCTTTGCCCTGCTCTGTATGCGCTTCGGACCCGCGGGTCCCTGCGGCTGCTGCCCCCTCCGCTGCCCCTCCCACGGACCGTAGACGAGGGTTGGCTGATATGCTGGCTTTTCTGCTGCCTGCCTCTCACTGCTGCTTTTTCCTTCTTTTTTTTTTTTTCACCTTCATCCATTTTTTTTTTCCTCTCCTACAACTTTTTGTTTTCTCCTTTCTTTGAAGGTTGTCAGACGTTACCGAGTCGCCCACGAGGTATATTTCACCGCTGTCAGCATCAGGCGTGGTCTGATGGCTTGGTCAGCTTTGCCTTCTCCTCTTTGATTTAGCCTGCATGAGTCCCCAACACCTCTAATCTTTTAATTTACTTCACCTTAAAAGAAGATATTTTTTTTAAATGACTGTTGTAGAGAATAACTTGAACTTTTGATAACTAACCCAGAAAAGCTTAGTTGGTAAATAATTCAGGCATCTGTAAACTAATCAAGTTAACCTTTTCTTTCTCTTTGTGGGTAGAGTGGTCCTCTGTCACGATGGCTTGTTTCACACTGGAACAGTTCAGTGTGAATCCCAGGGGTCCTATTTGGTACTTACAAATTAAGGGAGCCTTTAGAAGTATTCATGGTTTCCCTTCTGCAGAGTACATGCTTAAAAATTAAAGAGACTGAACAGCTGGGGGTTTTGAGTCCCAGATTCTGAAATAAATCACCCTTTTTGGATTTTTTTAAATCTTACGGTGACATTTAACGTAAACCCTTTTCTCCCAAGTTCTTATTTAAAGTAACTCCAGACTAAGCATCGCCTGCCTGAATACAACACGCAGGCTCTGCTGCCCTCCGATGGTGCAGACTCTGACCATTTAGAGATTCTTATTTTAAGGTGAATACAAATCCAACGCGGCTTCTTGGCAGTGGGAGGCGCTGAGACACTCCCAGTTCTAAAAGACGAGGCCAGTGTTGTGGAGCAAGTTGTTCTCTCAGCAGAAATCCCCCCCAGGGTGTTTTTTTCACCTAGCTTCCTACCACCCTTACATTGTATGAGTTTTTTACCCATCATGCATCCTGTACACTACAGGTCCAGCCACATGGGCGATGGCCACCTCCAAACCAGACATCATGATCATCCTGCTGAGCAAGCTGATGGAAGAGGGGGACATGTTTTATAAGGTGAGGAGAAGAAGGAGCTTTCTCCAGATGGCCGCTGACTCTTCCCTGCACGTAGACTTCACCAGAGTCTTGGTAGAATGGCATTGCTGTCAGTTCTGCTTCTTGGTTCTAGAGTCATCAGGAGAATGCCATCCCTCAGTGGAGGGCTCATAAGCTGAGGATACCAGGTTTTGCTTTCTCAACAAGGGAGCAAGAGTAGCCTATACGTGCCCACAGCCGATCAACCTAAAGACCTGGTTTTTACCTGGTCGCTGATAGGTGGTGCCATAGATTCTACCTGGAATCTGTTTATCAGAGCCTGAAAACCATGGGACAAGGAGAAGAAAAATAGGTAGTGCAGATATTCCCAGTCTGTGGGCAAGAGGCATTGATTTTAGCTTTTATGTTTACTATATGTTTAGACTTAAAAGTCTGTAGTAATAATAGCTTATTGGCCTCCCTGAGTAAGATAAGGAAACCGAGACAAAGAGCAGTTACAGACTTACTTGAAATCATTCGCTGAATGACAACCGGAAAAGATATGGAGTCTTATAGTCACAATTCAGGCTGAAGGCTCCATACCCTAACACACACACACTCCCAGGGGCTGTAGGAAGGCCGTTAAGAATGCTCCATGTCAGAGTCATCTCATTGTATGAGGACTTGCTGAACCTTCTCCTCCTGAAGGTAAATGCAAATCCACCCCAGCTTTTGGCAGCGGGTGTCACTGAGACATGCCAGGCCCAGAGATGAGGAAATGACTGTGACACACATTATTTCCGCCTTACGTAAGGAGTATAGAGCTCCTGTGAGCAGAGTTGTATTTCCTGAGGACCATTGCGTGAAAGCTTGATAATCTGGGTCCCTTAGGCTTCTGGGAAGCTTGAGCTCTGGCCCAGTCTTGATTTTACATGACTTCACAGAAGGGCCTCTCTAGGTGTCGTGTTGATGGACTTGAGAATGGCAGTGCTGTCCAGAACCTAAGCCCGATCTATGACATAACTTCTGGCATCCTGAGACATGGTGTCCTGCCTCCTAATGAGAACAGCCAGAGCTACTCCTGTTCCCACCCAAAATTCTGCCTTGGAAGACTCCAAGTCTGTTCTCAGTGAAAGAGAAAATACAAGCTCAGGATCTCTGGCTGGAGTTACAACTACACAGAAGGAATGGAAGGAATAAAAAGATGAGCTAACAGAATGGGAGGTGCCTCCTGCACCATTCTGGGCTCAGCTTACAGATTTTCAGAAGAAAAATGTAAGAAAAGTTCAAGGCCCCTGTGACCCAGGTCCCTCGGTGACTCATAGAGTTACTTGGAAAATGCCTCCTACCTAGTCAGGTGGAATCACAGATTCTCAGTTCCACTTCTCTAGCACCACTGTGCCCCATGCCTCTTCCAAAAACAGAAAGACTCACTGAGACTATTTTATCAGTAGTATTAGGGAAGCAACAGATAGACTGGTTTAGCTCACATCCTCTGTGAGGAAGAGCATGGCCTTTTCTAGAGGACTGGCAAGGTGGAACAAAAAGAGTTTTCCAGATAAGCCAAAGGTCAAGAAATAGTGATAAACTTGGAGCAATCGGGACTAGGAAATGCTGTGTCCCAGGGAGATTGGGCCAAGAACAGGCTCCTTTGGAATGAGTACGATCAGTCGTTTGGGAATCCGGCTGGGAAGCTGGGGCCCCAGGTCTTTCATTTGCCAAAGCTTTGTGTCTCTGGCTTGTGTCTTGGGAATCTCCCTCACTACGCCTTGCCTGCCAGGCGAGCTTCCAGTGGAAGAGAAGGGACCTTGTCCTTGCACCACTGGGGTGGAGGTGGGGAGGGCTCACCCTGAGTGGTAACCGCGGAGAAAGGATGGGAACGGGAACAGACCTCCTCAGCGGCTCTGCAGACCAACAGTGTGTTTTGCCGTCTTGTGCCCCCACTAGAAAGGTAAAGTGAAGGAAGCCGCCCAGCGCTACCAGTATGCCCTGAAGAAGTTCCCCAGAGAAGGGTTTGGTGAGGACTTGAAAACCTTCCGGGAGCTGAAGGTGTCCCTCCTCCTCAACCTGTCTCGCTGTCGCAGGAAAATGAACGTAAGTGCCTCTCAGCCCAGCTCCTTTCCACAGCCCTGAGAGTTGATGATCCATGTCACGCCCTGGCTTTTACCAGGCCCCTGAAATCCTTGTCTGCCCCATTTGAAACTTGGTTGTCCTTCACAGAGCACTGACATTTGCAATTTAAAAGAAATCAAGACTTAAGCATTACAATCTGTATCTCAAACTGTAAAAAAAAAAAAAAAAAAAAATGAATTCTGTGGGCACTTTGTAGCTTTCTGAATTTTCCTGATTCCCACTGAAAGTAATTTCGAATACTCATCACCATCCTGCCCTGCCCCCAAGTCAGGTTTTTGGTCTTTGGGAAAAGGTGAGCGCAGTGGACCCTGGAACTCCCAGCTTCAATTAGATTCAATTGTAGTCATTCCCTTCCTTTCTGGGAGACCCCCTTATCATTTAAGGAAGGGCTGAAAAGAGGGCCCAGGACCACGGACTTCAAGGTTTAATGTGTAAGGCTAATCTTAAACTTTCACTTCTTTCCTCATCCTTTCATTCTAATGTGCCAGGTCCCTTCTTGTCACAGAAGGAGTCTCAGAACTCCTCCTGGTCCTTTGGTTCGTTACTTTAGCCCGTAAGTCATGTCCAACTCTTTTGCAACCCCATGGACTTTAGCCACCAGGCTCCTCCGTCCATGGGATTTCCCCAGCCGAGAATACTGCAGTGGGTTGCCATTTCCTTCTCCAGGGGATCATCCTGAGCCAGGGGTCAAACCCGCATCTCCTGAATTGGCAGGTCCACCAGGGAAACCCCTCCTGGTCCTTTATTATCCCCTAAATAGCCCTTGGTTCTTCTTGCCTGCCTAGATACAGCCTGTGATGCCCTCAGCTGCTGCCCTCTTGATATACCGACACTGCTGAGCCAAGAACCCTCTCTCAGATCCCTGGAATAGCCAGGGTCATATCAGGAACCTCTGACATCCACCAGCCTGAGGTCTCAGGTTCCTCAGGAGACAAAAATAATCCTAGCCAAACAGGAACGTTTGAATAACAGAATAAAGAACTCAGGTGTCCAGCAGTGACCTTACAGCCTCTGTGGCAAGAGATCTTCTGTCAGCTCCAGAAAAATGACCTTTTGACCATCCATCTAAAAGCTGGCAGTGAGAAGAGCCCTGATAAATAAGCAGACTTGGGTGTCTCAGCACAGCGATGCCCTAAGAGGCAGAGTTTTTCCAGGTGCTGAGGAATACGGGGACGTGGTGGAGGTTCTCAGGGGGAAGCAGTGAGGTTCTGACGTGGAACAGGAGGCAGAGCACTGAGGGTCTGCTAAGCTCCAGCTGGTGAGCATGAGACGAAGCTCCGAAGCTGCCATCGACCTACTGGCTGCTTTATGCCTCACAGATGCTCTGCTTCTTAAAAAAGTTCTAATCACCTCAGAAATAATGATCATTACAAAAGAAAAAATTAACGGGTTAGGTTGAAAATAGTAGAGCTGGAAGCCAATGCTATAAGATAGGAGATTTTCTCTTAGGCACCACATAGGATTGCCTCCCAGGGCCACCTGAAATCTGTCAACTTTGGTAGAAAGTTGCCTGTTAACTTTTTTTTTTTTTTTCATTTTTACCTCCACCACAGGGCCTTTGCTCTGCTTTAGGAATCAGAAGCTTAACCAGAGGCTACTGTGCTATCCTATGGCTTTGATATTAGAAGAGGAGAAAACCTCCCCCTTTAGTGTGTAAAGGTGTCTTGAAAATGATGGCTTCATTGCCGTGGTTCCTGTTCCCAGGGCTTCTTAGGACCAATGGAACCGTGTTCCTCCAGGGAACCTCAGTGATGGAGAGATGAGGTGACAGCAGAGAACCCAGTCACAGCCCGGCTTCTCTCTTGTTTCAAAATTGTTTTTTTAACTTTAAATGTTTCCTAAGCAAGGAACAAGTTAAGAGGAGGAGCAGGCCCCAGAAGCCTCTGTGAAACAGAAGGGAAGCTGCCGTTTCTTGAGCATCTCCTGTGTGGGGGGCTTTCAAATGCTCTGTTGCTCTTAGTCCTACCTGGGAGGTCGGGACGGATGAGCAAACACACGGGCTTACAGAGCAGAACCGAGAATTGAACCCAAGCCTGCCTGACATCCCTCCTCCATCCACTCTCCATGGCCAGTCAGTTCTTTTTCACACAACCCCATCTTCCCGGATTTTTCTTGCCCCTTTGAAGCCAAGGAATAGTGGGGGAGGGAGGTAGATGGGGGGGGTAGGATGAGGGTCCACACGAGATGCCAATGTGTGTGTTTGCCTCATACACAGGTGTGCAACAGGAGTTCAGGTTTCCAAATTCAGGAGCTTCGGTGGGTTGACATTTGGCTTCTGGGACAGAAAGAACATTGTTACAGAAAGAGGGCAGAAGAAAAGCATTTTTGTTCTTCAGGGCAGATAAATTCCCAGGAGCCACTGCAGGGCCACACAAGGCAAAATGCCGAAGGAACTTGCATTTGGGCCACGTGGCTAGAGCCACGCCAGGCATGTCGAGAACCCCAGGTGCCCCATCCATAAATGTCAAAGAAATGTACCTATAATCTGTTTTCTTCCCAAGCTGTCTGTTTCTCATATCTCTTCAATGACTCATTTGCACACCTATTGTAATGACAGGATTTTGGAATGGCGGAGGAATTTGCTACTAAGGCCCTGGAGCTGAAACCGAAATCTTATGAAGCTTACTATGCGAGAGCAAGGGCCAAACGCAGCAGCAGGTGAGGAGAGAGAGAGAGGGTGAGGAGCCAGAGGTCTCTCTCTGGAAATTTGGCCGAGGTGACACCGGCCACCCTGGGGCATTTGTACCCACTGTGTCTGTCCCCGAGGATTCTCAGGGCCAAGCTTTGGGGACGGCCCCCCACCTACCCCATGCACAGAGCGCATCTCACAGCTTGCACACCTTTGGGGCTGTGGAGATAGAGCATTGTACTGTGGGAGAAAAATGCCTCTTCACTGTTGGAGAATGGCACCTTCTTTCAAGAGGCTTCTGCCATCTCTCAGTCACTTTTTTTAACCCCCAAAACAGACAGCACAGAGACACCAGTCTCTTGAGAGAGAGCAGAATATCCTCCCAACCCTTTTAGAGGGAAAAGTAGGATGGGTCACGTATGACAGACTCCTCTTTCTTTGCTTAGAGGCATTTGGGGGGTCCCCTGCTCACTTAATCTTCCTTCTGGGGCTCCCCTCTAGTCTGATGGCATCAGACCTCCTTCTCACCTACCCGCCCCTCCCAGCACCACACCATAAATGCATGGAACACAGGAGCACCTGGGGCCAGGACTGCGAGGGCCCCAGAGAAACCCATCCCTCACGCCCAGGGGGCAGGAAAGGCTCCAGAAAGATCTAGACAGCCATCAGTGATCTTTATAGATCATTGATCCCTGTCCTTGATGCCACCTGCCCAATGCTCTGCCCTTCTCCCCAACTCTGCCTGTCAGAGAACTGCTTCAGGTTCATGGCCATGACCAGGGAGCTGTTGTCCTGAAAATCAGACCCAGGTTAAGTCTCGAGATGACGGTGGCAGTGATCTTAGTCTTGGCTAAGTGGGGCGACAGAGGCCTCACAGAAGCTGGACTATCAGGTTCTCTTTCCCTGGGATGGTTCCTTCCTCACAAGGCCACTGCCCCTTTTCTGGGCAAGGTTGACAGAGCAGAGGGGAATATCTCTGACAGTTTGTGTCCTTGTTTGTAAACGATAGTCTGAGTTTCCTCGTCAGCACACCTGATACCTGCCCAGCTCTGCCGTAGCCGGGTGGAGGAGCCACAGTGCAGAGGGGCAAGAGGTAGACGGGGCAGAAGAGGACAGGGTTCTTGCCTGGGATGGAACAGGCCTGAAAATTGGAGCCAAAATGTAAAGAAAAAAATTCTGCTGGATCAGCAAGATTCTTTAATATCGTAGTTACTGATTTGTTCCTAAGCTAATTGACAGTGACCCTGTAAATGACAACCCCACCCAACCCTCAGACTACCTGGTGTGCATTTGAGCACTAAGAGACACTTCCTGAAGGGCCTAGCTGGACTGAACAAAATGGGGACATTTCTCCACTGATCCCAGAGAGGCCAGAAGGAAGATGGAGGCTGAAGGAGCTAGGGAATCATTCTGGGCTCTTCCGGAATGACAGCCTGCCTATTTCCTTCCTTACAAATCAGACACAACGAAAGCCCCCAGACGCCCCCCACCCCCAACCCACCCCACTCAGGCGCTAACACTTCTCTAAGACTGTGACTAGGTCCTCAGCTCCTGGTGATTCCTGTGATTCAGAATAACTCCAGTTCCTATGTTTACATTTCGTCAAGCAGACAGTTTGCAGCAGCCTTAGAGGACCTGAACGAGGCCATCAAGCTGTGTCCAAACAACCGTGAGATCCAGCGGCTTCTGCTGCGGGTGGAGGACGAGTGTCGACAGATGCAGCAGCCGCCGCCGGTGCAGCAGCCGCCTCCGCAGCAGCAGCTCCCAGAGGAAGCGGAGCCTGAACCCCAGCACGAAGACATCTACTCCGTACAGGACATACTCGAGGAGGAGTTCTTGGAACAGGACGTGGAGAACGTGTCCATCGGCCTCCAGACAGAGGCTCGGCCCAGCCAGGGGCTCCCCATCATCCAGAGCCCACCCTCCTCCCCGGCCCATCGGGACTCAGCCTACATCTCTGGCTCGCCCCTCGGCTCTCATCAGGTTTTTGACTTCCGGTCCAGCAGTTCCGTAGGTTCTCCCACCAGGCAGAGCTATCAGTCCAGCTCACCCGCGCTCTCTCCAACTCACCAGAACTCACACTATCGGCCTAGTCCCCCACACACTTCCCCGGCTCATCAAGGCGGCTCCTACCGCTTCAGCCCGCCTCCCGTGGGAGGGCCAGGCAAGGAATACCCGAGCCCGCCCCCTTCCCCTCTCCGCAGAGGCCCCCAGTACCGGGCCAGCCCTCCAGCGGAAAGCATGAGTGTCTACCGTTCCCAGTCAGGCTCCCCTGTGCGCTATCAGCAAGACACAAATGTGAGTCAGCTTCCTGGCAGACCGAAATCTCCGCTGTCCAAGATGGCCCAGCGGCCCTACCAGATGCCCCAGCTTCCCGTGGCCGTGCCCCAGCCCGGGCTCCGGCTCCAGCCGGCCAAAGCCCAGATCGTGAGGAGCAACCAGCCCAGCTCGGCCGTGCATTCAAGCACTGTCATCTCCACGGGGGCCTATGGCCAAGTGGCCCATTCAATGGCCAGTAAATACCAGTCTTCCCAAGGAGACATAGGAGTGAGTCAGAGCCGGCTGGTTTATCAGGGGTCAATTGGGGGGATCGTAGGGGATGGGAGACCTGTGCAGCACGTCCAAGCCAGCCTGAGTGCGGGTGCCATCTGTCAGCACGGAGGGTTGACCAAAGAAGACCTTCCCCAGCGACCTTCCTCCGCCTACCGGGGCGGCATGAGATACAGCCAGACGCCACAGATTGGGCGCAGCCAGTCCGCGTCGTATTACCCAGTGTGTCACTCGAAACTAGACCTGGAGCGTTCCTCCAGCCAACTAGGCTCCCCTGACGTGTCGCATTTAATCAGAAGACCTATTAGTGTCAACCCCAATGAAATCAAACCCCACCCACCAACTCCCAGGCCACTGCTGCACTCCCAGAGCGTAGGCCTGCGTTTCTCTCCATCTAGCAATAGTATCTCATCTGCCTCCAACCTAACACCTACCTTCCGGCCATCCTCCTCCATCCAGCAGATGGAGATCCCGCTGAAACCGGCATATGATAGGTCATGTGATGAGCTGTCGCCAGTGTCTCCCACGCAGGGAGGTTACCCTAGTGAGCCCACCCGATCCAGGACCACACCATTCATGGGGATCATAGATAAAACAGCCCGGACTCAACAGTACCCCCACCTTCACCAGCAGAATCGGACCTGGGCGGTGTCGTCCGTGGATACCGTTCTCAGCCCCACGTCTCCAGGCGGCCTGCCCCAGCCTGAGTCCTTCAGCCCACCGTCGTCCATCAGCAACATCGCCTTTTATAACAAGACCAACAATGCACAGAATGGCCATTTGCTGGAGGACGATTACTACAGCCCCCACGGGATGCTGGCGAACGGGTCCCGCGGAGACCTGCTGGAGAGAGTCAGCCAGGCCTCCTCATACCCCGACGTGAAGGTGGCTCGGACCCTCCCCGTGGCTCAGGCCTACCAGGACAACCTGTACAGACAGCTGTCCCGGGACTCTCGACAAGGGCAGACATCCCCTATCAAACCAAAGAGACCATTTGTGGAGTCTAATGTTTAAAAGACGTGTGTTGGAGTGAGACCCATATGTTTTCACTGCACATCTTCAGGCTTGGTTTCCCACATCCGAGGTAGTTCTCTGGCTTAATTTCTCATGTAGTTTCTGCGTGGTGTTCGGAGGTGGCAGCCCACGTGCTGAAATCCTTTGCATGCAGCCGACTGAGAAGCTGGCCTCCACGGAGCCGGGACTTGGGTTTCTTTCGCCCGTGCCCCAGCCACACGCTCTCTCCCTCTCTTCAGACGCCAGCGAGGAGATTGCTGTGCCCGCGTGCTTCAACCCAGGGAGATCAGACGCACTGGTCGGCTTTTTCCAGGAGACAATCGCTTTCACTGATGTTCTTGTTGTGTAAAATGTCTTTCTCCTTTTTTACGAAAATGAGATGAGATGTTCGCGTTCGTTTTATTCTAGGAACTTTTAGAAAGAGTGTGATGCCCCTCTGCCTTTGCATTCTTATCCACTGTTATCCAGATAGCAGCCCCGAGCATTCTTGTGCCGTGGTCTCCTCCCCCCAGACCACCAGGTCCCCGCGGCTGTCAAGTCTAGAGTGTTCATTTAGATTATTGCTGGTGTTCCTATGGGGATAAAGGATCGAGGAGAAAGAAGAAATAAGAAAAACACCAATACAGTTATTTGAAATGTCGCTCCATGGATTGCCCAAGAGGCATGGTAGGAACATTCAGGAAACAACCAGCCCTTTAATATTTCAGTCAGCCGAGGAAATTGGATGAGAATCATACATATTTTTAAAATACTTCACTGCAAACTATTCTTTTTATGTTTTTAGCCAAATTAACCATTAAACGCTACTGATTTTCCATGGGTGGGGGAGAGAATAAATAAGTATATGGGGGAGAGAGAGAGAAAAACTGTTCTGGACTCTCAGTGAAAGGCTGTAGAAAGTTCTTGTCTTGGAGAAATCTACTTGTTAGGTCCTGCGTCACTGAGTGTCCACGCAGAGTATATATCCTCTCCCCAGAGATTGACTGGCATGGTAATCCTGTTAGTTGGATCTTTGCCTCAAGCCAGATTTTGTTCTACTGGCCCTCTTTTTTTTGTTTTTTTTTTAACCCAGATGGTTTAGTGAAGAATTGGTTCTTTAATAAGGAAATTGAATCCTCTGGGGATGGTAAGGCTGACTCCCAGAGCTTGCACCCAGGGCCATTGCATTCCATGGCAGATGTGGTCGTAACTCCACCCACCATAGTTTCAAGATCCGTAGTTTCATTATCTGTCATTACAGGAATTGTTTATTTTTTTTCTAAGTAGGAGTGTTTGGGAGAGGGGATGCTTTTTATTTATTTTTTATTTTTTTTGCCACTTATCACGTGGCATCTTAGTTCCCCGACCAGGGATCGAACCCGCACCCTTGCAGTGGAAGTGCAAAGTCTTAACCACTCGAATGCCAGGGACATCTCAGGAGTGATATTTAAAATCCAGACACAGTGAAGTGTTTCAGGGTGGAGAAAGACCCCTTTCAGCCCGCTGTAGGAGAACGTGAGATGGACAGTAAGCCTTCTGACCCCATGACCCTGTACCCATCACCTGTGTCATGGTCATTTGCTAACCAGTCCTTTTGAGTGACTGAGGCCAGCATGTGAAGGACAACAAGAACCCTGGAACCAAAGCCTTAGCACAGGCCTGGTAGCGGCTGTGCATCAGCTCTTAAATTAACAAACTAAACAAAAGGGAATCTGTTCTCTGTTACCAGGAATCATTCTGCTCTTGTTAGTAAAGGGCTACAGGAAGGGCAGTTTCCTGAACAGAAATCCAGATGTGACCAGACCTGTTTGTAATACTAAGTGTCCTCTGAAAAAATCGTTAAGTCATGGGGACCATGAAGCTGAAATCAGAAACACTTCTGTACTAACATAGGTTCTGCCAAATAGATGCACCCCTCCACCCACCCTCCCCAAGCCTGGAACAGGCCAGGATGTGTGTGTCTCTGTGCTGGAAGTAAACGGCAGGGCTGGTCCAAGACCCAGACTCTGCCCACTCTCTGATTTTTAAGGACTATCTCCCACTCAGCTAGCCCAGAGCGGAGTCCCCTGTCTCTTTTCTGCTCTCTCTTTCTCTCACCGAGATGATGAAATGTACAGCTGTAGCATCAGCCCATGACCAGGAGCCCAGCAGCCTCTCAGCATTTTCTGTCCAGGTCTCAGCCCTATTGGGCTCTTTGCATCTCACCCTTCTTAACCACCTCTCACTGAGGAACTGCTGCCGCATTTTGAACATTTCTCAGTTTCTGTTAGAAAAGTGCCCCTGTTTATTCACAGCACCACACGTACCACCTGCTCTTGCCTGAGTGGGTGAGCAGGTTCTGTAGTTTTATAAATATGCCACTGATGCCACTTCTTCTGAGCATGTCTCTTAGGATTTTCTAGGGCAGATAGGTTTAGGGTCCATGCCTTATTGGACAAAACACCTAAACTGTCAGCAGTCAAAATACAATTCGTTTGTAGGCATTGTAAGAGGGAGTGAATACCACTACTGGGCGCCAGTTGTTTTTGACTAAAAAATGCCAACTGGACCTTACTGGAGCAGGAGACAAAGTTTTTCTTTATAAAGCAGACTGCCTGTGCCCTGTTTTGCTACTTCACTGCCATGGGATGATCTTAGTACTGTATGTTAGAGACGCCCCCTCACTTGCTGGCATCAGTGTCTGGCTTCAGGTGGGGGGGAAGTTTTTCAGATCAACCTGGTAAGTTCCACTCACCCACTTCACATCACCCTGAGACGGAGACAGCGGTGACAAACTTCAGCTTACAGGTTTCTCATCAAATCATACCTTCCACTCACCCAGAATTCTTGCACTAATGGGTTTCCATCACATCGTGTCTATAATGGGTGCACTTTATTGTTTGAATTTGTAACTCTTGATAAATAACTGGATATTTAAGTGTGAGTAATGTCTTCATTAGAAAATAGCAAAAGCGCCCTTGTCTCTTAGTGTATTTTTCAAAGGGATAAAAAAAGGAAAGCAAGCAAGCAGTGGATCACAACATTTATAGCACAAGAAATAACTTGTATATAAGCATCAAAAAGAGTAAGACTTTTTAAAGACAAAAAAAAATATTTGCAGTGATTTTAAAGTGCTTTTCCAGCAATTTTCTTAGGGACTCCTGAGACATGGTTACTTTATTTACTGGATCAGTAAGGCACACAATTAACAATTAAAAATTAATGTTTATTTACAAAGTAAAGGGAAAACCCTGTGTAACATGAGAATTTGGCATGGACAAAATGGAGACCATTTTGTATCTGCTCTTGTATCTTCTCCGGGTTGCAGACGTGCGCTATTAAAAGTCCCAAGTTAATAGAGCACAAACCCTTCCCGTCCCTCTCCCACATGCCCTTCTTTCTAGACGTGTTTAACTTGAAGGCTCAGGAAAACTCCACGAATTAGAATCATGTACAGTACCCAAGGTCGTTGTCCAGAGATATGAGTTTGCTAATTTAGTTAAGCCTGGATTATTAAACGCTTTTCCTAAGTTACTGTAAACAGAACAGCTTAGAGAAAGGTATTCTTGGTCCTTATATTGTACAGTAGTTTATGAACCCCCATCTCTAAATATTGGTATTTTTATATCCCAGAGATGTACCCAATAGAAAAATGAATCCGTATCTAATTTAATGTCCATAAGTATTTTCCTTAGATTTTAGTCACGGTGGGGTTTTTTTGTGGATGTCACCTTGCTTCACCACACTTCACCACTAGGTGTCACTGTGGCTCTGTACCAGGCTTGTCTGGTAGCAAAGAATGGCAGCATCTCCGGGAGCCACAGCCAGGCCAACAGGCAGGCCAGCAGGCTGAGGATCCAGGAAGGAGGGAACAAAGGCCTGGAGAGGGGTCTTCACACATCTGTGCCAGTTGCGGCAGGATACGCTCTTTGAACACTACCTGCTTTGGACCTTCAGCCAGGCAGAGACTGGGGGTAGGCTGACCAGATCTCCCTTGCTCTCTCCGGTGGATGGATGGGAATGTAGAAGACCCCTCCCTTCCCCACGAGCACCCCTCAGTTCCTCTCGGCCTCCAACTTTTATAACTCCAGAGGTGTCACAGTTGGATGGTTCGATTCAAAGATAGTTATTTTTCTACTGCAGAATTGCCTTGGACAACACCCGTTGCTCACTGAATCTTTGCCACAAAAATGGAACAGGCACCCCCATGGGGCAGGGTGTGCCCAACCCCATCCCAGCCTCAGCACCCCAACCCCCACCCTGCCTGTCTGTCCCTGGGCTGCCCACTCCTCCAAAAGCCACCCCAAAGAGGCAGCTGCTGCTGCTCCCACACCAGGCCTGTGCTGCCTGGTGGCGGCGGTGTGCGCGCTTGGAGGTAGGGCTTTCTCTTCCTTCTCCTCTAGGAATTCCAGACTGACCATCTACCATGACTAACAGCAATGAACAAAGGGCTTAGGGGTAGGAGCTACCTACAAAGACGTGTCACGGAAACCTTCACCAAGCAATGCCTTGAACTCAGCTCTGGCTGCTCCCAAGACGAGGTGGCTGGTTGGGGGCCTGGACGCAAGCACAATGGGGCTGGTGGAGCCGCTGTGCAGAGGTACTTGAATACTCACTGGGTCTTCATCAATTTTTATAACACAGACCACTCAAGGGCTGAAGTGTTGGTAACCTGCATTTCTGTGTCCAATGCCTCGCAGCAGCTGAACCACCCTGAGATGCTTATGGCCAGCTGATGGCCACAGTCAGAGCTTTGAAAGTCAGTACCAAATGAACACGTTAATTGGACACCAAAAATCAAGTGTTACTTTCATGTTTCCTCACCCGTTTCATCTCATTTCTTCCTGCTGACTCTGTGGTATCTCCGCTAAGCTGACCTGTCAGGTTTTCGCTGGACACACACAGGTGCAGACCAGCATCCCTCTTGTTTTTTTTTTACACCTACTCTGTGGAAAGGAAGGAGCCTAGCTGCTTTGTTGTTGTAGCACTCGCTGGCTGGATTTTTCTTTTGCCTAATCACTAACCAGAACACCTGGTTAGGGAGACTCGACTCAATCCCTTTGGTTCCCAGGACCAGACAGAGTTATTTCTGGAAAATTCAGTACTTGAATGTACCTGCCTTATTGTGAACCAACTTACTGGAAAAAAAATTAGGAATGCTGGCTCCAGATCTCTTCATCCTTCACAGGTTATTCTGGAAATCCTGTAAGTTACACTTCCTGTTCCAGTTTGGGTTTTTTTTCGGGGGGAGGTGTTGTTTTCATTTCTATTTTTTTCCTCTTTGGCTGATTCCTGCTGAGTGGGGCCAGTTCCTCGTCAGGCTCAGGGCAGGTGCCATTCTCAGGCATGGCCTCCTTTCCATCCAGCATAGCATCTTTGTCTCTGTTCTGTCTCCTCCAAATCCAAGATGATTTTAATTAGTACAGACCTGTACAGTCTACAATTAAAGAGTGATTTGTACTAACATGATTTTGATTCTTCCTCCTCTTTGCTGTCCTTTCAAGACACTTGCTGGAAAAAGCTTTAATGCACTTAGTTTTCCTTTAGGTTTTCTATAACTCAGATGTAAAGGACTTTCTCTGTACAGTATATTATCCAATGCATGTTTGTTCTTTATCCTGATATATTGAACACCACACGGTTGTGAACTCGTGCAGTGGGGATGTCCCACACCCAACAGAGGCATCTAGCCCCCTGTGTATAAGGAAAGACATTTTCCTTTGCTGTACTTGCTTGAGCAGTTTTATTGTCTGTACATGTGAGCTGTGTGAGATAGATGTGAAAAGTTAAATGAATGCAATTTCCTGCCCATGTATACAGATCGCCATCTGTACAATGAACTGTATGTATGAAAGCAAATGTACTTATTTATAAATGGGTAACACTTGGAAAAACATGGTGTTGTGGTGCTTTCTCCTTTCATTACAGTACCTCTCCAGGAGCTGACTCGGGTCACCGTCACTGAGGCCCACCATGCTAAGGATGCCTCCCCAGGGACAGCTCGCTGGGGCCCAATTCCTCATGATTTGGCTGGTCGTTCATGGGATATTTAGAGTCACCCCTTTGGGCTCTTGTTCATTCAGAGAAGTTACGGAGCTCTCTTGAGAGCTGGACACTGTGAGGGGCTCAAGAGAACCGTGGACAAGACAGTCCTGAGGGCCCATCAGCCAAGGCCCACTGCACTCATTGAGACAGAGGAGGCTCTTTCTCCCGTGGAAGAGGTCTCTCCAGCCAGGCCAAGGGAACACTGAGTTCCTCCTTGTTTGATTTTAATAGCTGAGGCTACACCTGAGTCCAGTTACCGTCCCAAAATCCAAGGCTGCCCATCAGAGCTGTTAGATTGAGAGACTGCATGCCCGAGGCAGGGGGACAGCACAAGTTCTAGTTCCCGAGGCTGACTTGGTTAAAGCTGGAAGCCCACTGCTTCCAGTGACTTTTTTTTTTTTTCCCAGAAGTCCGGTCAAGGGGCTTCCCTTTGGTCTGGTGGTTAAGAATCCAGCTGCCAGAGCAGAAGACACATGGTCAATTCCTGGACCTGGAAGATCCCACATGCTGTGGGGCGACTAAAGCCCAAACGCCCTAGAGCTCCTGCTCTGCAACAAGAGGAGCCTCTGCAATGAAAATAAAGCCTGCGCACCACAACTAGAGTAGCTCCAATGAAGACCTAGCGCAGCCGAAAATAATAAAATTCAATTTTAAAAAAGAAAGAAATCTGGTCAGAAATTTCCAGTCCTCACCATGTAGGGAATTAGGCAGCTGCACTGTGGAGAGGTTACAGATTTCTGGAATCTGGCTGGAGACTCAATACCTTTCCTTAAGGACAGAATCATGGGTTTTTCCCACCCAGCTGCGACCTGTCTGCCTGCTTCAGGGACAAGCAAGGAAGGAGACCACTTCCTCCCAACACCAGACTGTGAGGAACAAACATTTCTGCTGTGTTTCTACATCCATTTCCCTCAAAGCACCCAACTGGGGAAACAAGAACACCATGTGTGCGGTCATCCCAGTCTGGATGCTAGAGCTGCGTTCAAAGAGCGGAGAACTCTGGAAGCTCAGCCTGAGCAGAAAAGATACGTGGCTAAGTGGCTGGGACGGGGGGGGGGGGGAAAAAACAGATTTTTCAGGATTCCTGAGGCAGTGGATGAAAGGTAAAAGGAATTCCTGTGAAGCCAATTCTGAACAGCTGTTGGCTCTGAACCAGACTAAAGAGCCACTCAGGCAGCAGGCAGCACTGCCCCCTGTACACTCCTGTAGGTCTTCCCCTTGCTGTTTTCATTCCCTGACAGGTGCTCTCTGTAGTCTGACACACCACTGTGCACGTATGCACGTGGGCGGTCACACTCCCACAGGCCGAGGCTGAGTGGAAACGTAGCATCCTCTTCTTTCACCTTTAAAAATGGGAGCTCCGAAGTTGTGTTCCTTCGGAGACACAACTGTGCCATGGGCAAGAGAATTCTGTGACCTCTCGGGGTTCCCAGCCCAGTGGGAAGGTGATCTCCCTTGGAGAGAGAGGCAGCCTGGAGTCTGGCATCGTTTGAATAATCAAGCACAGAGACCCTTAAAATTCAGAAGCTGGTGCAGAAGCCATGAGAGATGGCACATGCACTGGGTCAGGATGCCTCTGCCCTTGCAGACAGCCACCCCTGAACCTGACCGCGAGGTCACCTCATGGCATGCAGCAGGCCACACGGTACATGTTCAGGCTGCTAAGCAGATGAAGGTCCACACAGACCCCTGATTCAGGAGGCTCTGCAGATGGATCAAGCAAGGACCTCTCAAGCTCTGGCCCAGACATGCTAAACACCAGATTTGATACAGAAAAGAAAGTGCTAAGAAGTAAGAATCCATGTCACCAAAGGATGACTTCACTGTATCAGAGGATGTGCTGTAGGGTCCCTTCAACAGTGAGCCCCCGAGTAAGTTTCCATTAAGTGACAGGAGCACGTGGTGCATCCTGGTGAGATCTGAGGTCACACCCAGCTTCGTTGGAAACACATTTGCCTGACCCTCAGGGATTGATCTAAAGTGGAATCTCAGCTTGTTCTCAAAGCTTTGCTCCTCTTCTTAAGAAATGAAGAGACATATTTTTGTTTATTTTTTGAGACATTTTTAAAACAAAAAAGGTTAATGGAATATGCAGGGCAACTTCTTGCCAAGGTTGCGTCAGGCTCTTGCGGTTCTATGCCCCAGGACACCCTGTCTGGGAAGAGAATTTCTCTAACCCTTTGGAAGAGCCTCCCTCACTGGGTCCGGAGCGAGGACCATTTCAGAGCCCGTAGTGCTCTGAAGTGATAAACAGCATGAGTCACTTTCTGCACCCAGCCTGGGGATATGCAGTTTCTCTCGACCCTGGTAGGCAAACTTCACGTATCTGCTAAAAGAGCTGGCTCCTTTTACTGCCACAGGAAATGAAGATAACAGGCCAGAGATCTGCTGTAGACATTTATTGAATCATCTGTTGTACCAGCACTACACTGTACTTCATTGAAGATTGGCCACAGGCAAAATGAAACAAGCCACCACGGATCAGCTTGGTTGGGGGGGGCGGGGGGTGGGGGGCGCTTTTTGGCTCATTAGTTATCCAGCATATGCTTTGGCAAACAGGCCAGTGTTCAGACTTTTTTTTTTTTTTTGCAAATCCAAGGTTCTGTTTCTCTCTGTGCCGTTCTGGCAAGGGAGATACACAGTCCTAACCTGGTAGTTGGTCTAAGGTGGAGTTTTCCCACGGGTAAACATCCTATAGCAGGTGATCAAAGAACAGTGTAAACGGCGTGGGGGGGTGGGGGGGCAGCTGCAGCAGAGCCGGGAGCGCCCACGGGGTGCGGGTGGGGAGCAGGCAGCCCTGCTGGGGAGGGCGCCCACCACCGCCCGCTGCCCTGAGGAGCGGCATCGCCTGAGGCAGGACCCACGGCAAAGGCCGAGTTGTAGGAATCTTGAGTATTAGAGGCGGTAAGCCCCCTTTCTCCAAGGCAGCATTTAGCTGGGAGAGGCAGCTGCTGAAAAACGGTAGTCAGAACTGGAAATTTTATTAATGTCTTAAGTCAACTCTGTCTTGTCTGAAACTGCGTCATGTTCCTCAAAGCCCAGAAAATGAGGAAAACAGGAGACAGCATTTGCCAAGCCCAAGAAGCACAGATCAATGCTCTAATCACGTTATTTCTAGACCGAAGGCAAACAGCGACTCAGCTAACAGCGTTACACACTCACCGGGTTGGGGGGGGCGGGGGGGGGGGGCGGGTTAATCTGATTCCGTCTTGGTCCCAACTTCCTGCAAAGACCCACCGCAGGTAGGAGAGGAGGAGACCGTCCTCCCGAACCCTCCTCATGGAAATCGAAAGGGGGCTCCTTATCCTTTTATAGCGGCAGCTTTTGGTTTAACGGGGAAAGGCCTGTGCCCTCTTGTCAGAGCAGCCTCCCGTGAGCTCCGAGGGTCAGGAGCGGAGGCCTGGGCCCTCGGGGACAGAAGCCCCTGCAGGTGGCCCAGCGCCCCCCAGGCCCACCTCCAGCCTCTTCTGTGGGCTGCCCTCTGAAGGGGCTCAGGGCAGGTTTGTCCCAAGTCTATGGCCCCCAAGGCAAGCCGCCCCGGGGCTAAAGGGTTAAAGAAAGGGAAGGCTCCAGAACGCAGCTGGGCCGAAGCCTGGGTCCAGAGAGTCCCAGGGAGTCCCTCCCCTCTCCTGGGGAACCTGGCCCTGACACCAGCATATTTCACATATAATGTCACTAGCTCCGCTGCCAGAGGCTAGGCCCCTTCAGAGCGCCGGTCCTCCGGGCCGCAAGACTCCTGGCAGGAGTTCGGGGTCACACAAAGCAAGTCTCAGCTTCGCTGCGGCCTCGAGGAGGGAGCGGCCCCCACTCTCGGACCCATTTAGGCCCAGAACCTTACCCAAAGCCGCTCCATCTGGGGAAGGAAGTCGGGTGGCAACAGGGGCGGGGGAACGCGTGCTCAGGACTAACAACCGCAGCAGCCGCAGCGCGGGGCGGGACGCGGAGGGGGCCTGAACCCCGAAAATCTGCGCTCAAGGAGCAGGACTGCCCCCACCCCCACCTCCGCTGTGCCCAGCCCTGCCCGGACCCTCAGCGGCGGTTGCGGGACGGACCCCTGTCACTGGGAGCTGGGGCTGTCGCCCTCCGTCAGCGTCTTGAAGTCCATGGAGAGCGCTTGCTCTTCCGCCTGGAGGGGCCGCTTCCAGTCGGCGCGGGTCAGGATGTAGAGCACGACCGTGGCGAAGGCGGCCAGCAGCAGGCCCAGCACGTTGGCCAGGACGCCCTCGGGCTCGAACGTGCTGTACTTGGTCCTGCGGGGTTGGGGCGCCGCCCTTAGGCCCAGAGCTGTGCGCCCCAGCCGGAAAGCCGCCCTGGGGTCCCAAGCCCGCGCCCGCCGCCCCCCACAGAGAAAAGCCCCGCTCGGCGGCCCCGCACAGAGCCGCCGGGAGGGGGCGCTCACCCGAGCTCGAACAGAAGCGCCTCCTTCAGGCCCAGCAGGGCGGTGGCCACCGAGAGCAGGAAGATGGCGGCGCCGAAGAAGACGTGCTGGGGGCGGTAGCGGCTCCGCAGGGAAAACGAGGCGCCCGGGAACAGGAAGAAGCTAAAGCCCACGAGCCACTGGGAGGAAAGGCGAGGTGCTGCCGGAGCCCGAGCTGCGCCCGCTCCGCGCAGCCCGGGGACGCCCCGGGCGCACACCTGGCCACGGCCTGTTCGGGCCCTGCTCCCCGCCCCTCCCCGCCGCCGTGGGGCCGAGGACTCACCTGCACGAAGAAGAGGGCGAAGACCAGGATGCCGCACCAGCTATGTAGGCTGTACAGGTCGGGGTAGCCCTCCTTCCTGTGGTGGTCGAACACCGCCACCAAGCCTGGCGGGAGGCAGGGGGCGCGTGAGGACAAGGCCGACGGGGACGGAGGGGATGCGGTGACCCGAGGGAAACCTGCCTGGCCGGGACTTCTGGGCTCCAGTCCCGGCTCGGTGGCTGCCAACACCCAGTGTCCCTGCCTGGGGGGGTGGGGGGGGACTGGAGAGTGAAGCAGCTACTTTCCCAAGTCAGCAGAGGTAGAGGAAGGGCGCGCCGGCCCCCAACTCACCCACCAAGGCGATGACGAAGGCGAAGACGTGCAGCAGCCCGTGCAGGACTTTGGTGGTGCGTTTGGCCTCATTCCTGAAGACGCGGTAAACCAGCAGGGCTTGTGGGCCATGAGAAAGGGAAGGTCAGCGCGCTAACCCCAGCCTGCAGCCCTCTGGCCAGGGCAGCGAGGAGACACACCCGCGGCTGAAGAGGGGACCTGAGTCTAGGGCTTGTCCAGGTACCCCAGCCACAGGAACTGGTAAGGAAGCAAGGCTCCTGTGCCCTCCCGCTCCCCAACCCGCCCCTTCTTATCAGCTGTCCCGGGTATTCCAGGCTGTGTTTTAGGCTCATCAAACAGGCACTCCAAGTGCCTTCTCAGTTCACCGCTGAGCTTTGATGGTCCTCAGTTTGTCCAGCACTGAAGCCTGATCACAGATCCACTACTTTTAGCAGGCAGGCTCCCTGGTTGGGAAACCCCTGGTTCTCCAAGCAGAACCTTGTGATCCCAAGTGAATTCCCCCTCTTCCTGCTGAGGTGGTCAGGGCCAGGGGGCCTGGGGAACACCTCTTAGGAGTCTGCTGCTGAAGGGGTTGCTGACACAGGGACCACCTTGAGGAAGAATGCATAGATGCAGCTTCCTTGATACTAGAAAGCCATGGCCCCCTGGCTTTGAGGCAGAGTGCGTGGCCAACCACAGGCTGGATCCTACCCCAGAGAGAGGAGCTCTAGCTCTGCCAAGTTCATCATCTACACACACACGCTGTCTTGCTCACCGCCCAGCACACACAAACACACACACACACATGCTGTCTTGCTCACAGCCCAGCACACACACACGCTGTCTTGCTCACCACCCAGCCCCTGGGCCTCCCTATATGAAGCACACACACCCTTGGATGCTCCTTGCTAAAGCACGAGGTGAAAGAGCTGGGAGAAGTCAGAAAGGAGTTGCCACCCAGCAGCCTCTGGGGGCCCTGATTTGGATTCCCAGTGTCCCCAGGCTCTGAGCCAGCTTCCGGGGTGAAAGGGTCCCTCAAACCCGCTCCCAGGTGGTGTCAGCCAGAGACTCACCGTCTCCCTGCAGGAAGACCAGGCCTATGATCATGCAGAGGGGGTGCACGTTGAACTGTAGGGCGCTCTCCCAGGCAATGCCGCCTCGGTACACACCAAGCCAGGCGCCAGTCGTGGCCACCACAGTCAGGCCCAGCAGCTGGGAGAAGGCCACGTGGTAGGGCAGCGCCCCAGGGGCGGGTGCTGGGCTGGCAGGGCCCTCCATGCTGAGGCGGCTACTGTGGAGAAGGTGGCAGAGCTCAGAAGAATGGCTCACAGCTTCCAAAGATACGCCCCATGCCCGGCCCTGCCGCCTCCCTCTCAGCCCACTTCCCTGGCCTCTGTGCTCTTGTAGCCAGCGCCCAACGGGAGGGGCCTGGCTTCCTGCAGAACCGGACCGCACCTGGCTGCACTTCCACCTCCAATGAGGGTGCAAGTCAAGGTCCTCCACGTTCTGGGCAGAGCAGGAGGGCCCCATGGCAGCGCTTTGTTTCATGAAGCCCTGCGTTTTCTCAAGTCAGGTTCATGGGTAAAACACAGAGAAGTAAGCACATTCCTTGAAGATGCAGGAATTTTTCCTCCAGATGAACCATAAAGGGCACCTGGGGTGAGAAATGGGAGCCTGACTCCCCCTTGCCTACTGTTTCAGCCCCAGCCCCAGGTGAGAGAAGTCCTGCCGACAGGGCAGTCCCCAGCAGCGTGGCAGCAGCCAGTGGAGGGATGTGCTTTGAGCTGCTTCGCCAGGAAGGACCTGGGAGACAGGAGCCTTCAAGCAGCCCTTTGCCTTCCTGCCTCCACCTGCTCCTCCCGGCCACACCTGCCGCAGTGGGCCTGCACTGCTCCCAGGCCAGGCTTCCTGAACTGAGCCCTCCAAGGTAAGACCAGACTCCTGGGGTCACGTAGCTCACAAGGACCCGGTGAAAGAGCATGCATGTCACCGCTCCATCCAGCAGACAAGGAATGGGGGCAGGAGGGAGGGGAGAGGTCTCAGTGGGGCTCGGGGAAGCCAAGCTCAGGGACCAGTGGGAGGCATTTCCTGGCTCCTCTGCGCAGTCCTTGGTGTCGCCAAAACCAAGCCCCAGCTCCGAAAGGCCTGTGTGCCAGCTCTTCACCCGGAACCTGCTGGTTCTTCCCACACTCGGGCGGGAGTGGCAGCCAGGGGGGATGGGAGGAGAGGAGGCAGTGGATAAGCAAGTATAGCCTCGGTGCCAGCGTCCTGTGGCCACAGAAAGGCTGCGCCAGGGCTCCCAGAGGGCCCAGCACTCCATTCCCCTGGCTCACCTCTTTCACTACCCCAGCCTCTCCCAGTGGCCCTGGAGACACCCTCCTTCTCCTTATTACCGGCAGAGAACAGCAGCTGAGCAGAGAGGTTTGACTAATACGTTGTGGGATCCCTCCTAATCCGTACTGAGCCAGTGGGTTTCCTGGTGGCTCAGAGAGTAAAGAATCTGCCAGCAAACCTAGGTTCAGTCCCTGGGTGGGGAAGATCCCCTGGAGAAGAAAATGGCTACCCACTCCAGTATTCTCGCCTGGAGAATCCCATGGACAGAGGAGCCTGGTAGCTACAGTCCGTGGGCTAGCAAACAGTCAGACGCGACTGAGCGACTGACTTTTCACTTTCACTGTTCACCCTCTACCCTGTGCAGCTCAAGAGAGCTAGTGTCCGGTCGATCAGGCCGTGTCCTCCTGGTGAGCGGACCGTCTTTACCCCCACTTCCCTCTGCCACCTTGGACTACTGTCGGCAATGCCACCGTTTTTTAAAGGGGGGCGGGGGTGGGCAGGCAGTGTTGTTAACCCACTCCCTGTAGTAAAATACAGATAAGCAAAAAAAAACCAAAACAGAGAAATTACAAGTAATCAATGTTTTGATTTGTATCCTTTTCATACTTTCTTTTACAGAAACATGACCATACCAATTTCTAACCTTTTTTCACTTAATTCTAGACCACGCACATCTTTTCGTGTCAGTGAACATACATCCACATCATGGTTGTCTTATTACATGACAGTTTCATATTTTAACCAATCCCCTATCTCCTGTTAAATATTTAGCCAGGTTTCAACTTTTCACCAAGTAAGCAACACTATGTTCTCATCTCTGCACACCTGTCTTAATTCCTAAATGGGATCCTGAGCAAGGGCTAGGTTCTTTTTTTAGATTTTGGATACATTCTGTCAAAACACCTTCCCGAAGCACCCCCATTGCAGGTGGGAACACCTGCTTCCAGAAGCCCTGGACACAGTGATGCCACCCTTCAGGAACTCCTGCTTGCTCATCTGTCACCTCGACCCCTACCCTGGAGGCTGCTGAAACTACTGCCAGTCTGCCTCTCCTCCAAATTTCAACCCCATTTCTAGCTGTCCACTAACACCCCTACCTTGACATCCCCCCAGCACATCCAAAGCCACGTTGCTCTCCTGACCTCCCAGGTCACCAGTGTGGCCGTCTCCCCCAGGTCTCACCATCACTTCCCTCCCAGCCACCTTCACTGCCACCACCCAGCAGGGCCTGGAACTTCTGCCCCCGTCTCCCTACCCTCCTCGGCCTGCCTGACCCTCAGGGACGGACAGGGCCAGCTTCCCAGTCGTGCTGCCCCCCAGGCACACAGGGCCGCCAGCACATGATGGTCAAACGCCAGCTCCCCAACTGATTCCGTCCAGGTTTCCACCCGCAGCCGCCACCCTTTTCCTGCCAAGTCCACTGGGAGGAGATGCTCCCGGGCCACGGCTCTGACAGCACAACCTGGTGGTAATCCCTCCACCTCACGCTCCCCCACGCTTCGCCCCACGACCTGAAATGGGCATTTTGTTCACCCCTTTGTCCCCTCCTCTGTGTCCCCAAGGCTGGCCTAGGGCGTACTTACCCCGGTCCTGCCCTGCGCTAAGCCCACGTGGGCCTCTCTGCTTCCGAGCCCTGTGAGCTCCCTGCAGGCAGGGACTGCGTCCGCCTCCCCCTTGGGTGTCCTCAGGGATCTGATCCCTTGCGCTGACTCCAACAGGAAAACTGTTCTGAATAAAGAGATGCTGTCCTCCTCTCCTTTATTAGATTCCTCTTGAGAGCCCGGGGCACAGTCAGAATCTGATTAGCTCTGAATTAGGAAGAACGGAAAGAATGGGCTCTGCCCCAGCCGACCTGCCAGTCTGCCCGCCCATTAGATGGCGAGGACAGAGCGGGGCTCAGGGCTGCAGGGAACGGCACTCCTGGGTCCCGAGCCGCTCCGCCGTGACGCAAGCCACAGCCAGCTTTTTCCCTTCCCAAGCTGTCTCATCATGAGATGGGCAGAAGTGGGAGTTCTCTTCTTAGCCGTGGCACTCTGATTTATAATAAGAAATGTATGCAACAGAGCTCTAAAACCCTAGGAATTTTCAATGTGAAGAAAGCTGTAAACGTTTCTTTTGTTATGTTAATATTACATTATGTTAATAAAGCCCCTAGAAAACTGGGGAATGGTTACCAGGGGAACCAACCTCAGGACTGCAGGATTGGAACTTTCAGTCCCGCCCTTGACCTCTGGGGAGGGAGCGGGGCTGGAGATTGGGTTCAGCCAGGAGTGTCCAATGATTTAATCAGTTGGGCCTGAATAACGAAGCCTCCTTGAACCCCCAAAGGGCAGGGTTTGGAGAGCTCCTGGGCTGGTGAATGCATCCACGTGGTTCCTCGGGGACAAGCTTCAGTGCTCCAGACTCTTCCAGATCTTGCTCCACTTACCTCTTCATCTGGCTGGGATTTTTTTTAATAATAAACCAGAAATGTAGCAAATTTCTCTGAGTTCTGTGAGCTGCTCTCCCAAATTAATTGAACCCGAGAAGGGGGTCATGGGAAGCTCTGATCTGTAGCCTGTTAGTCAGCAGCACAGGTGACAGCCTGGACTTGCAGTTAGCATCTGAATGGGGTCAGGGGACAGTCTCGTGGGACTAAGCCCTTAACCTGTGAGATATAACCCTGTCTCCTGTTAGGTAGTGTCAGTGTTGAGTTAAACTGTAGGACAGGGACTTCCCTGGCAACCCAGTGGTTAAGACTTCAAGCTTCCAATGCAAAGGGTGCAGGTTTGATCCCTGGTTGGGGAACTAAGACTCTTCATGCTTCAAGCTGTGCCCGAAAAAAAAAAAGAAAAAAATTGTAGGACCCCCAGCAGCGTCCGCTGAGAAATGGAGACTCACTTGGTGGTGCTGAAAACACGTGGGAACAGTGTGATGACAAGACGTGGCTTTAATGTCCTCACTGAAAACTTCCTGAGTTCCCTTGGGAGTCTGAACCCCAGTGCTGTCTGCACCCTGAGGTGGTAGCCTGGAGATGAGAGCTTTTGTGCCTCAAGGGCGGGAGCCCTGCTCTACTCAGCTCTTCCTGAGTTCTCTCAGTCTTCACAGTAGTCTGTGATGATAAGAGGATTATTACCCCCATTTGACACGTGAGTAAATTGGGACTCAAAGGGGATAATTAGTGAAAGTGGAGGTGTTAGTCACTCAGTCGTGTCCGACTCTTTGTGATCCCAAGGACTGTAGCCTGCCAGGCTCCTCTGTCCATGGAATTCTCCAGGCAAGAATACTGGAGTGGGGAGCCATTTGCTTCTCCAGGAGATCTTCCCAACCCAGGGATCAAAACCAGGTCTCCTACATTGTGGGCAGATCCTTTACCATCTGAGCCAGCAGAGAAGCCCAAGAGGATTTTGTTGCAGGTGATTTTGGACAAGAGGATAAATGACTTGTCCAAAATCATCCGCAGCAAAGAACTGCTCAACTCAGTTGTTTATCAAGTGCCTGCAAAGCAGTTGCCACACTGCTGGATGCTGGAACATAGAGACAAGACATGGCCCCGGCCTTCCGGAGACTTGCAGACAAGATGCAGAGCAGAGGCAGATTCTAGAGTAAAGGGCCCCTGAGTAAACTCCGCTGTGCACGCTGGATCCGTGCTGGAGTGGCCATCCTCAGGGGAGGCCCGCTAGGGGTGTGGCTCTGCGCTTTCTAACGCCAGCAACTAGGCGACAGTGGACAGCTTCCTCAGCACTGAAGCCAGGATTCAGAGGACCTGACTCTGCTCGGAAGCACGGCCCTGGGACAGCCTCTCCCTTCCCATGCCATCCTCCTGGGCCCTCCTCAGCCCCTCGAGGACCCACTCTAAGGCAGCTCACACCCACCATGACTTCAAGCATTGGTGTTCCCCGTGGGCTTTCTGGGGAGAAAAGGCTACAGGAAGAAACGGGCGGGTTAGAGAGAAGAGGTGACAGGGACAGACTACTGCAGGATCTTCATGACAGCTGCTCCAGAGGCATCTCTCCTGGTTACTTCGCCCCAGTAACGAGGTATCCCAGAGGAAGTCAGAGATAAAGAATGACCATGGACTCACAGAAGCCTAAGCAGTTTCCCCTGTAGACCCTTCCAATCTGAAGGTGATTCTAAACCTGAGTATGAGGGATGACAGGAAAACACAAAGGAGAAAGGAACCTGTAGGTTCCCCTCAGCTGAACTCACAGCCAATAAGATCTAAGTGAAAAAAATCCAGATATACAGAAAAGACAAAGCATCGAGCAGATTCTGTGCTTCACGGAAAATGAGCTGAGACCCCTTCAGCAACGTGACTGCCTATCACGTCTTCGGTTCAGTGTAACTGACAGCACATCTCTCTGCACAGACGGGCTGCTTCCAACGACGAGGGGTGCAGAGAAGATACTGCAAGGACTCCAGTTGGAATCCGGCTCACCCACAAACACGGGTGCATCTGCTACCCCTGGAATCAGTTGGGATTCACTCCCTAGTAAGCAAATGCCTTTGAATCCTAGCCCTGCATTTCCTTCTCCCGACCTTCCCTCTTTCCTAACGGTGGTACCTCAGAACACTGGCAGCTTTGGGGCCTCCTGTGTTCCCAGAGCAGCCATGCAGGCCGCAACGTCAAGGGCCTGGAAGCAGCCCACCTGCACCCCAAAGGCTTCCTTGGCCCACCAGACCGAGCGCCTGTGCGAGCTCGTGTGGGCCTTTACCCGGCTGCCCTCCTTCCCGTCAGAGCACAGGACGGGGATCTGGGGTCTCTGGCAGCTTCTGGAACCTCGGGCTGTGACGTCACCCCACCCTGCCCCCGCACACCTGCAGCCAGACCCCACTTAACTTGATCAACCAGGGCCAGGAGCTGCCGCAGGGTTTGAACGTGCCAACAAGCATCCCTCCCTCCCTGAGCCCGGGGGGCTTCACTGAAAGGCCACCAGGCCTAATCTCATTATGAGGACCAGACACCGCGCACGTCCACAGCCTGGAAGCAGGAGCCTGGCCTGGCCACAGACCTTATCGGCAGCAGCGTTTTAATTGGGTTAGAAAAGATTTTGTTGGGGGCGATCTTTTCTTGGGTACAAGGGGTAAATGACTCAATTGTCTTAGAATGTCCTCAAATGTAATGAAAGACAAGGCAAAATGAGGGCTGGGCTGTTAGATGGGGCCCTTTCTTAGCACTGGCACCCAAGTAACCGCCAGGAAGGAAGCTTGAGGTCAGACACCGAGCCCAGTTCTCCATTAGGTCCCCCGGCTCAGTGTCAGGGCTCTCAGTACTTGTAGGGACTCACAAAAAAAGGTGTGGATTTCTGTTAAAATTATAAGAAAAAACGAACTTCTAGGATTGAATAAAATATTTTAATTTTTAGTCCAGCCTGGATTATATCTGTCTTTATACTGATATGATTGTAAAATACAATTCTGTTTATTTATTTATTTCAATGGAAGAAGGAGAATGTCACAATGCAGCCCTGTTCAGATGGATGTGATTTCAAAGCCAGCCCCACTGTTCATGACAGGGAGCCAAGAGCCTTCTGTGAGCCCGATTCCTCTTCCAAAAGGTAGGGGCATGTTGAGATCCACCTTACTGGCCTGTAGCAAAGACGAAGCAGAATATGTACCAGGGCTAGCACACTGCCCGCCACATAGTAGGCATTCAGTTAAATAGCAACCTCACAAAAACGAAATCTTTTTCTAAGAGCACCTTAGGAAGAGGCACACATCAGAAGCTGTTGACACATGAGGTTTGGAGCTGTAGACAGCCAGATGGCAGCAGACAGCATGACCCCCTCTAATAAATCCACACCCCCACTTCTGCCTACCATGAATCCCCACACTGGGCAGAAAGCCCTGGATCTGGGGTGAATTCCTCCACCAGAATCTTCTAGCATTAGAACCACTTTGTATTAGAAGCCGCCCAAGGGAAGATGACGCAGGTAGGGAAGCAGTGGGACAAGCAAAGGCTCCACTCAGGTCTTGGAGGCCCCTCCTGCCCAGGGGTGGGGTGGGAGGTTGTAGCAGGCCTTTCTGTGTATGGGGCTCCCCTCGGCATTAACAAGTTGCCTGTATTTTCTGCCTCAATCCAATTACACAGAAGAAATCAAGATATGTATGAGAAGGTAGCAAAGCTTTGTGGGTTTTTTATTTGTTTTTGCTATGAAAACGAAGGAACAGAACCCAGATAAGATAGAGCTTCATTTAATGAGTCTTAGAAAATCATCAAAGCCAAGGTGGCATGAGAGAGGAGAGGGGCAACCCGAAGGGAGAAAGACCTGGGGGGTGCCAGCCTCTAAAGATGTGGCTGGGACTTTGGGGTCCACCTGGATCCTCCTCTCTGTGGTGCCCTAGGGTTCAGGGCAGGCGGGGGGGGGGGTGCGGTGCCCCCTATACCCAGGTGTCAAAGGCTGCAGCAGATCCCTTCCTCCTCTTAGTTCTCCAACCCCTGTACCCACAGTTCAGGGCCTACCAAGGCCAACCCGAGGAGAAAGGATTTCCCAAAGGGGAGACTCCTGCTTGCCCACCAAGAGGCTGGGGGTGTTCCAGAAGAACAAGGAAGGGACCTCCTAGCTAGACACATCACCCCAAAGGAAAGAGGCAGAAGGAGGGGGCCCCCGGCCACTAGAAGCAGTTCGGCAGCTCCATTTCAGGTTTCAAAAGCACAGTCGTGGCAAATGTTGGTTGATGCACTTCTACCCTACCTAGCTTCTGGAATATGGCGAAACATTAGCCGTGCATCTATGCATAAACTTGGGGGTCCCCTGCCGCTCCGTTCTAACTTCCAAAGAGAGGAGGCACAGAGGTAGACCGGGGCCAACGGCCGACAGCTCCAGGAAGGAGCGAGTTGAGCTCTTTACTCGCAGGCCGGGTGTAGGCCGGGTTCCGTGGCTCAGAGCCCAGGGAAGCAGGTGCAGTGAGTCAGGTTGGCGGCGGGAGAGGACAGGAGAAAGACAGGCTGCGGCGCCGGGATCCTGGCCTGTTCCGGCGCGGGTGCGGTCCCGCCCCAGGCCCTGCACCCCTGAACCCACGGTGCCCCGGCACAGAGCCGGGCCCCCTCCCCATTCCCCGCCGAGGCCCGGCTCGCCCCCTCCGGCCCGGGCCGCCTACCTGGCCGGACGTCGGACCCGGACCTCGTCCTCGCTGCTCCGCGCCGCGCTGCCGAGTTGCCCACGAGCCGCCCGCGCCGCGCCCGGGCTGCCCCGCCGGTTCTGCCGGCCGCGCTACCACGTCGCCATGGCAACCGGGCGGCGGCGGCGGGTTGGCAGCCAGGCTGGCGACGCGGCGGGCGGAGGGCGCGGGGGCCGGAAGTGCCCCGGCGGGTCCGCACCCGGGACCGGGACCGGCCCCTCGTGGTGCCTGGTCTGGGGACAGGGCCCCGCCAGGCCCGAACCTTGACGCCGGCATGGCAGGCACTGCGGCGCGAGACCCGCGGCTACAGCGACCCGGCCTCCGGACCCGAGCTCGGGTAACGTTCGAATGCGGGCCTCGCGACCTGGCTTCCGGGGTCCGGTGCGTTCGGGGGCGTACGGGGCTCTGCTGCCCCGCGGGTGCTGGGGCCGCCTAGTGTAGGCCGGACTCGGAGGCCGCGGGCGACGCAGAGCGGGGGTGGGCTGCCTGGTCCGCCTAGGCGGGACCCGGGGCAAGACGGGAGGGGGAGTACCGGTGAACGGCCACCCTCCTCCGGCCTGGTCTCCGCGCTTCCAGATGCCCTCGCTCCATGCCCTTCCTTTCCCTCCCACCTTCATCCCTCGCCCCGCCCAGGGCTCAGGTGGCCACTAGGTGTCAGACGTGGCCCAGGGCTTGGCCCTCCTCGCCGCTCCCGCAACCCTGGGGACTCACCCCTTCCTGGCAATCTGGAAGGTGGAGGTGTCACTCTGCAGGAAGGCTGGATTCACTGCCTCCCCAGTTCTGCAGCACCCACACCCCTAAAACATACACACACACACACACACACGTGCACACACACACACTAGGTGATGTGCTCCCTTTTCCCAAGCCAGGGACCTTTCCCAGACTATACCACCTGCCACCCCACCCGCACCCATACACCCCCCTCTCCCATCAGCAGCCTAAAGATAAATGTCAGCTCTCACCAGTCTTTCAGGAAGGTCTAGACCTTGCCACTGCAGCCTCCCCAGCCCCAGTGGCTAAGAGAGGAAGGAACCAAGGCCAGCCCCTAGCAGAGCCCCATCCAGGCCCCCCTATCCAGGAAGCGCTGAGAGTAGATAACAAGTCCAGCCCAGACTTTCTACAAGCTCAGAACAAAAGGTTCTTTCCTGTCCGATGCCTGGCACGACTCACCAAGCGCCTGGAGGTAGTAGTGAAATGGGGTTTCCTCCTATAGAGACCTGAAAGAGCCTCCGCGAAGGGACACCACCCCCACCCCCCGCCCCAGCACTGTGGGCTCCCCATGGGCCTGGCCAAGGTGGCCTTGGGGATCCAGTGCCTCCTTACAGATAGAATATGCTCTCAAGCCCTGACAAGACCCCTAAGTGTGCCTGTTGCCCTGGGCACACCTTCTGATGAGGCAAACACGGCTGGGCCCACCCCCTCTGAGTGACCAAGCTTAAAACCTGCCATGAACAGGAGTTTTGCTGGGGTAGCGCTCCAGCCAGAGGGAGTTAATGGACATTTTACATTAAGAAACAGCTTCCTTCACATGCCAATAGGCAGACAGCAGGCCACGAGTACCTTGTGAGTTGTGTCCTTGGAAACGAGCCATTTCCCATTGTTTGGCCCGTGTATTTGGGTTTGGAGGCGTGGGACTGAGGCGGGCAGGGCTGCAGAGAGGAGCAGAGCCTCCCTGGGGACCTGATTTGAGCGTCCTGGTGTAGGGCTGGAAGCCCCTTGTGAAGCCCGGAGAGAGTTGCTGAGGTGGGAGGGCGGTCTCCCCACCCACCCCGCGGCCCTGTGGCCTGGGCAGCAGCACTTGCCCCTTAGAGAGGACAGCACACGGGGCCCCCGGCAGAGCTCTCAGGAGGGGGTGGAGGTGGCTCTCTGAGCGAGGCAGCCTGCCTCCACCGGGACCAGTCACACAGGGACTAGCTCTAAGGATGCATGTCTCCACCACTGTAAAGGGCAGACGATCCAACCACGCCACAGTCAAGCACCAGGGCCGCGTGGCCTTGCCGCCGCTGCCAGTATCCCTGAGCCCGGCTGATGGATACTCACTCGCTTCCTCCCCCGTCCCTGCTGCTGAGGCCCTCAGCCTGGGAGGCCAGAGAAGCATCCACCCTGCAGTTGGGGGGTGGTGACCGGCAAGGGGCACAGCCTTAAACCCCTTCTTGGGGACCAAGGTTTCCCCGTGCAAACCCTGCCTTCCTACACTCACTACGCTGCACTAATCTCCGTGGTCCTCAGACTCACCAAGTTCACAGGCCACTCTCCTTCAGAATGTTCTTCCCCGATCATCACTTGGCTTATTCCTTCAAATCTCAGCTCAAATATCCCCTCCTCGGAAAGGCCTTCCCTGACCACCCAGTCCAGTAGCTGGGGTCAAGGGCTGAGGTGCAGGGAGATGCCCTGGATTACTGTGCTAGTGACAGCCCTGGGAAACCACACCTTGAGTGTTCCCTGTTCTCTGGCCAAAAGCATTCAAAGAGCAGGAAGAACCCAGACTGAGCAGAATGCACATTATAAAGGGAGCTCAGATCCCCTAGCAGCTGGTGGGTCACATCTGTCTTACTACGGTTCCCAGACTTAGAAGGAAAATACCCCCAGGGTGCCCTGTTAAATTTAAATTTAATTTTTTTTTAAATTTTTTGGCACACGTATGTCCCACATATGACATTGGAGAAGGAAATGACAACCCACTATAGTATTCTTGCCTGGAGAATCCCATGGAAAGGGAGGCTGGAGGTCTACAGTCCATGGGGTGGCAAAGAGTTGGATACTACTGAGTGACTAAACCACCACCACCACATACGACATACGATATACTAAAAATGTATTAGCTGTTTATCCAAAACGCAAATCTACCTGACTATCCTATATTTTATCTAGCAGCCCTACTCTTGCTCCTGTGTGGGAAGGACAGAGGGGCCTCCCAGCAGTGCCCACCCCGCCCCCACCGCCGCCAACAAAGCATCCCTGCCCCTAGCAGGCTGAGACACCAGTCACCTCCTCTTCAGCACGTGCCTTGGCAGAGGCCTTGACCTTGGGCTGCAGGGAATACCAAGTCAAAGGGAGTGGAGATGGGGTTCCCCAGTTCTAAGTCACTGTAAGATGCAAACACACATAATCCATTCACTCTTTCCAGTTTTCATCAAGTCGCTTCAACATGCCGGGTGACATTGGGATGTAAGAATGAACAGGACGGGCACAGCCCTGTTCTCTCCAGGCCCTCACAGTGCAGAGGAAGGGCACTTCACCCAGATGTGAGGGTCACAGAGGCTTCTGGAACATGGCATAGTGTCAGAGCCGCAGGGCGAGCAGGGGTTAGCCTGGCAAAGGGGCAGCAGGGAGCGAGCAGAGGTGTTGGCCAGAAGGCAGGCAGGCGGGGAGGCCCAACCGGCACTGCTGCCGTGGGGATCAGGGATCCGCATGCCAGATCCAAGCCCCATGCCAGCTCTGGGAGGTAGGCCTGGCGCTCAGGTGGCACATGGTCGAAGGTCACACCCTCTAGGAGAGCGGCCTCCAGCCAGGGGCGGCATCCTCAGACCTGCTTCCTGGGGAACTTGCCCCAACTTCCTGGAGAGAAAACTGGTCTGACTCTGAAAGGCCATGGCTACTCTGATGAGTTTTGAACGGAATGATGATTACCCAGCGGGGAAATCCTCTCTTCCAGCCCCGAGAAGCAGGGGTGGCCAGAAAGGCAGCAGCCAGAGCAGGAGCAGCCGGGCATCCAGCAGGGCCGCAGTGATGGTGGCAGAGCGGCAGCACCGAGGCAGGGAAACTGCAAAGCTTCCAACAAAGGCAGTGAGTCATCTGGGACTGCCGGAAGGCGAGGGGAAGGGGCTGAGGGACGTCATAGGCTATGGGTCCCGGGTTGACCCCAAAGTTGGTCCAGTCTGGGAACACAAGACTGAGATAAACAAGAGTGAGCTGTCCACGAGCCAAGAGAACACCGCAGGCTGAATGGAAAAGCCATGAGAACTGGGACGGTCAGGCCAACTTTCATTTCTGCCACTCCGAGCAAACAGGATGTGGGAGGCACAAGTGACTGGGGACCGCCAGTGCTGGGACCCCAAGGTGGGGGGCAGTGGACGGGGTGGGTTTTCCCAGCCTCTGTGTGATCTGTGCAGCCCTCGGGGTACGAGGGGTGAGGATCAGGAGGAAGACCATTTTTCCTTCCTTTCTTTCAACAAAGGTTTATTGGGCGCCCACTTATGCCTTACATTGTTCCAGGCCCCAGAGAGACAGTAATCCATAAGACAGACATGGTCCCTGCTTTCATGAAACTTACATGAAGTGGGGGAGACAGATAATTAAAAGATAAGCAAGCGACACATACAGGAGAAGCATAATTGCTTGTAGTAACAGGTGATAGGAAGAAAATTAAGCAGGGGAAGTGGATGGAGTGCCCCAGCAGGGAGGGCTGTCATAAAGGGGTGCTGGCAAAGGCTGTCGGAGGAGGAAGAAGTAAGGGTGGAGGGAAGGCCCAGGGAAGTGACTCCAGCCGAGGTATCAAGGTATCGTGTGGGAAGAAGGGCAGAGGCCCGGGACCGGAATGTGCAGGTCGTCTCCATCCCGCCTCCCCACTGCCCCGGCCCGCCTCGTCCGCCAACACAGGCGATGTCAGCCACACGTGCAGACAGAGGAGAAAGGAGGTCTCAGGTCACTTAGAGGGCAGAGGTTGAAGATGTGAGGTGTGTGGCAGAGACCCCACCAGAGGTTCCGGGGTTGTGTCTGGGCACTGACCGTGTCTGTCATCCACTGGAGAATCCAGACATCAGCCCTGATCATTAGGGCACCACTAAGCTCCCCCGGCCCAGCCCATGTTTGCCTGTGGCTGCTGGTACAGCCTGAGCAGGAGGCATTGGAGCCCCAGCCCCAGCATGACCCCCACTCGGACCAGCACCCCCCCTCCCGCGCCCCCATCATGAAACCACAAGGAAGTGTGTGTCCCCGTCGTGCCATGAGCCCCACCTCCCCATTGTGCTCCCTGAGCCCGTCAGGCGTTGAATCAGTCAGCAAACGCTGAAGACCTGCTATGAGTGCAAGGTGCATTGTGGAGAGCGGGAAAGACATCGGAGGAACTTCCCTGGTGATCCAGTGGCTGAGACTCTGGGCTCCCGATGCAGGGGGTCTGGGTTCCATCCCTGGTCAGAGAACTAGATCCCACATGCCCCAACTAACACCTGGAACAGCCAAATAAATAAATAGAGAGACCCAGGAGAGCAAGGGTGTAAGGCGGGGGTGAGGACTGGCCAGAGCTGGAGTGGTGTCAGCAGAGACAGGAGGAGGAAGGTATGAGCTACCAATAATGACAGCCATCTAATCACCTTGGCTCACCAGCCATAAACCGCAGGACTGGGCCTCCTGCACTTTGTTCAGAGCCTGTGACAGCTGAGTGCTCATCTTGGCTCCTTAAGCTGCTGCAGCTCTGGCCCCACAGCCCCAGGTGCCCAGCCGAGCTCCTCATGCCAGGAGCGTGGTGAGGATGTGGAGGCCTCTGAGTCAAAAGTACAAGGTGACCAGGCCACAGTCAGGAGGATGCCCCGAGCGTGAGATGGGCCAAGGCTCAGGCAGTGATCCCAGCTGTAGCTCTGTGATGACCCGCTTCCAGAGCAACATGCAACTGATCCCCAAGGAGCAGGAGGAAGGGGCAGACAGACCAGGCATCATCCCTGATGAGTGCACCAAGGCTGGTGGCTCTTCCATGGTCAGAGCAAGTCAGCCGCCCGCTTGTCCTGAGTCAGAGGTTTCACTTCACCCTTCTCTGCCCTGCCCCTCCCCGCATCCTTTTTACTTCTCTTGACCTGTACCGTCGCCTCCTGCCTGAATGCTCCTATCAGGCCAGCTGATAGGGGTGGTGCTCCTCTCAGGTCCTTGATATGAGAGCAGATTAGATTAGACGGTACCTTGACCTTAGCCCTTGGACTGCAAGGAGATCAAATCAGTCCATCCTAAAGGAAATCAGTCCTGAATATTCATTGGAAGGATAGATGCTGAAGCTGAAACTCCAATACTTTGGCCACCTGATGGGAAGAACTGACTCATTGGAACAAACCCTGATGCTGGGAAAGATTGAAGGCAGGAGGAGAAGGGGATGACAGAGGATGAGATGGTTGGATGGCATCACCGACTCGACAGACATGAGTTTGAGTAAGCTCCGGGAGTTGGTGATGGACAGAGAAGCCTGGCGTGCTACAGTCCATGGGATTGCAAGGAGTCAGACACAACTGAGCAACTGAACTGACTGACTGACTGACCTTAGCTCAGAAATCCCCTCACCAAAGAAGCCACATTCCTCGGATCCCTCCCAGCCAGTGGGAGACCCTAAGAGGTAGGCAGGTGCCAGGGAGAACCAGGGCCCTCAGCTGGTCCCCTTGTCTCTTGCCTCATGGCCCCCTGTGGGGCAGTCACGCCGCCTGCTCTTGAAGGGATCCCAGGGGCCAGAGCCAGGCCCTCCTGCTCCTTCAGTAACCAGTAGCTCAGGTCTTCTGGGGAGCTCACCCCAAGCTCCAGGGCCCATGAGTGATGACCCTGAGAGCCATCTCTCAGGCCCCACAGACTAAGGCTGTAGGAAGGCAAGGAGACTCGAAGTCATTACCATCCTGACATCCCTTTGTCCTCTGTGCCCTTCACAGCTTGGAAGGCAAGGTCAAGTCTAAACGGCTGTGACTTCGAGTGCTCTCATCCATGTTGAGTTTTTCTCACCTTCCACAGGCCTGTCTTCATCTGATAAACCCAGGCACCTCTGAAAGCTTAATTTGGCCCTGGGCTCAGCCCTGGTTTCACTTTTCCAAGGAGTCAAGACCGATGGGGCCATGCCAGTGAGCCCAGCTTCTAAGCCCTTAGAGACTCTGTGCTCTGCTTCCTGCCCCTGTGGCATCCCCACAGCATCCTGGTGACCAGGTCAGTGGCAGTCATGTGCAGTGAACAGCACTAGCTTCTCCAACCACCCCCCCCCCCCAAGATGACTGGGTCCCACTGGGCCTGCCCCATCCAGGTTCCTCCATGGAGAGCTGTCTCCCCGGAAGCCCCAGCACCTCCCTTGCTGGCTGACCATCACAGAAGTTCTGCTAAGATAAAAGGGAATCATCTCAGGTTCTTTCTTCCTCTTATGCACATTGGTCAACCCACCCACTCCGCTGTCCAGGGAGGTGACCTGAGGGGGCCTTTGCCCAGCCACAGAAGGCCACTACCTCTTCTCCTCCACAGACTTTGTGCTTGATGTCTGCATGAAAGGCCCTCTGGAGACATCTGCTCAATGTCTCCTAAAGCAGGGAAATGACTCCAAGGTGAGCAAAAGACAAGGTGTTGTTTTCTCCCCTAGGAACCACTCCTCTCACCCACCTTTGATGCCTTCCGGGCAGTTTGTTTATGGAAGGGTCCCAGGGGAGGGACATGGCGACCAGACTGGGGGCAGGATGCTGCTGGGACAGGCAGTGGGGCTGGAGGCCCTTCCGGGGCCCTGGGTATGTCAAGGTGCAGGCAGACCCCAAAGGTGCACAGCCCAGCGGGAGGCTGGCCAGACCCTGGTTCCAGGCTCCCACTGCCCACCGTTCTGATGGCAGCTATCCTCCCAGCCCCCGTCTCTGCAGCTCCCCACATTGCCCTCTCTGCAGCCACTGCAGGCCTTGTATTTCCCTCTGAGTCTGTTTCTCTCAGCTTCTCACTCGGTCTCTCCCCCTCCCCTCCACCTCTGTCTTCTGTCTGACCTGAGAGTCCCCAGGCTTCCAGGAGAGATGATCTCCAGGCTTCAGGCCATGGGCGGTTTTACCCAGCTTCCTGGCCCCTCTGGGGACAGTGAGTTAAGGTCCATTAGAATCCTGAGCTCCAAACCGGGCCCCACTGGGGTTGGGGAAGTGTCTCTGGCACCCAGCGGGGCCATCTGAGCAGGAGAGAGCTGGCCGTGCCCCGGTCTGACAGCTGAGGCCAGTGGGAGCCGGGGCACGCCCACCCAGGGCCCCGCACCACCACACACTCCACTTGCTGCAAAGAAGGCTTCAGTGCCTTCGTTCTGGTCAGGCTCTCAGCACACCAGCCAGGCGCACGGGCGGCTGGGCCTGCAGCGGGCTCTGGAAATGCGAACGTGATGATGGCACCGCACATCTGCCTTGGGGGAAGGAAGGGCCGGCCTTGGTGGACAGTGGTGATAACCAACGTTGGGGACTGTGAGCATTGCAGACAAAAGGAAAGAATGGCAGGAAAGACTCGGGAGCCCAAGGATCAGGGTCTGCTTCACAAGCCAGTGGGGCAAACTTCCGTCAACCCTTGAATTGTCAGCATATAAAAGGAATCTGACTACAGTGGTAAACATGTAGTTTGCCACATGAGGACATTAAAAAAAAAAAAGTCATCATTTTTTTCCCAGCACCGATTTATGAGAGAAATATTTGAACTATTAAAAAATAAAAGATAGAACACTTAGAAGATACCGTGACCAAGACAGGGCAGCTGGCAACTTGGCTGATGTGTCCTGATCGATTTTCTGTATCTCACTGTCCTTTGATTTTCTTGCTTTATTGCTGACTGCTGAACACTTTATCAAGGGCCAGACCCGCCAGGGGACTGGCCCTCTGGGAAGCACTGATAGAGGGGCCTGTGCAGAGCCGGATCCCTGGGGCGGGGTGGGGGGCCACACAGGAGGGACTCTGGACCTCACACTCCAGAGTCCAGATTTTATCCCCCAGCCGATGTGGAGCCAGGAGGGGCTCCCAGGAAACGGATGCAGTGGTCAAGTCCCCAAGCATTTTATCGCCACAGCTGTAAGGATAGACCGGAGGGAGAGAGACAGGGGAGCCTAGGGGAGGGGGCTGGTGGAAATGATGAGGGTCTGTCCCACGGTGGGGACAGTGGCGGTGGGCCTGGAGAAAGGGGCGGAGCCAGGAAGAGGAAGGTGTCCTCCCGCATTCACGTAGGACCATGAACAGAGATAACCTTGGGGGGGCAGAACCGGGAGAAGTGGGCTTAAGACTAAGGATTAAAAATAAGAACACCCTGACTGGGAAGAACGTGGCTAGTGACACTTCGGTGAGAGTGGTGGACCAAGGCAGAGAGCGTTCCGGAAGGTGGAAGAGGAGTGGGCAGCAGGCGGCTCACAGTGGGGGCGCTTGTACTTGGGGTCCACCTCTTGTTCCACTTTAGTCAACTTATAACCTCTCTGTGCCTTAGTTTCCTCACCTGTAAAATGGGAACCAAATAGTAGCTGACCCACAGGGTTGCTGGGAAGTTTACATTAAAGATGTGTAGAGTGCGTAGATGCCCTGCTCCATAGACATGGCCTGACATTAATATGCATTTGTCACGTTATCCCCCAGTACCCACACAGCCCCCAGAGCACAGAAGGGATTATTGATTTTGGTGATGGGGGCGCAATCAGGGCAAAATACTAGGCCTGGCTTCATGGGAGGCCCCGGGCTCAAAGCCTGCCTTCTGGGGTCCTGGGCGGTGTTTTGACCACTCCTGGGCTCCCTTGGGCAGCTCTTATCTGCCACTCCCACACACGCACCTAACGGCGACCAAGATGGAAACTTGCTGAACTTGTGACAGCACTGGTCCCAAGAACAGAAGGGACTCACACTCCCTGGAAGGTTCTCTGGGGCGGATGCCCAGTCCACCTACAGGAGGCAGGCCGGGAAAGGGGGGCAGAGGGTCTGGGGGCCACAGGAGGGAACGCGGACTGGAGGAGCCGGGAGTGCCAAGCTGGTTCCTCAGTCACCCGCCTCCCTCCCGCAAAGGACCAGCGCCCTCCAGAACCGAATCCTGGAATCCTTGTCCCCTGCCCCCCTCCCCAGACCTGCTGCTCACATGTTTGCCACCGAGGAACACGCCTTCCAAGGCACCGTCACCCCTCAGCTCCCCCACCCGGCCCCATCCACTCTCCCTCCGTAGACCCTGAGTCTCCCACTTCCCTTAGGCTCTGTGGGGCCCTGAGCCCTGTCTTCTCCTGCCACCGCTGGGCCTCCAGAGTTTGCTAAGCACATCTTCACTGAACACCCTGAAACACAACTGTGGTCTTGGCACCGTCCAATGCGAGCCCTTCCTTAGGAGGAAGTCTGACCGCCCACCTTGACTTGGCAGCCTCAGCCAGCTCACCAGCCCCCGCTCACTGCCCTGTGTTGACCCGGGGAACTTGCTTTCTCTTTCTCCTCTGCTTCAAATGCGAGTCCTCCAGAGACTGGCCTGCCCAAGTCCTACCCCTCCTATCAGGGCTCAGCCAAGCGACACCTCCAGGCAAGGCTCAGGGCCTGTCCCCGCTCTGGGAATTGCTTGATGAACATCCAGGGACTCTGTGTTGGTGAGACCATCTCCAAGCAATGTGCCTGCACCCCGTGGTCTCAGGAATGTGCAGAGAAACCAGCAAACAAAAGAAAAGGAGGGAGATATTTTTAATGCAGACCAGGCAAGATTAGGCAAGAGGAGACAGGACAGATGTGAGTCAAAGATTACTCAGATGTTCCTGGCCTGGGAGGCAGAGATGGTCGTCACTGTCCACGGCCATGGCAGAGCTGGGCCTCCGCCTGGGCCTGAAGTGACACAGGGCACCTCCCCTTTCGCTGCTTCCTGGGGCTGGGGGCCTGACATCCCAGAGGCGGAGCGCAGTGCAGACCGGGGCCACAGATGCTTAGGGCATCTACAGGGCACAGTCCTTGGGATGTCAACATTAAAAAAACAACAACATCTTGCTAAAATATAAACAAGTAAAACAAAACAAAAGTTTGCTGACCAAGTATGTGCTGTACGTGAAACCGAAGGGAAGACCTAAAAGAAGACAGGAAAGTTAAAGTTTTCTCAAAGGATACGATTGCTGAGTCAAAAGCAGTAAGACTGAATTCTGCAGATATTCTACATTTAGACAAGAGGGAAATCAGATGCACATAAACAAACTGGTTATTTTTCACATAAAAAAAATCTAAGGGTTTTCATCAACTCCCAGGCTCAGGCCGAGCCACAGGACAGATAAGACTGCCACAACAGCCATGGCCCTCAAGCTACACCAACAAACTCACATTAACTGGGTCAGGACCCCTCTGCGCCAGCTCTGGGGTTAGACCAGCCCGGGGTCCTTCCTCAAACCTGGGAGTGAGATCTACCGGGAACATGGAAACTGTGGTCCATTCACTAGCAGACGGGCAGGTATGAGGGGTCTGGGGACCACCTCTTCCCAGGAACCACTGAAAGTAATGGACTTCTTTGGAGAAAAAGAGACATGGATAGACAGACCTCTCCTGTTTGAGGGACATTTTCTTTGCCAAAGACAGAAAACAGGAAGTGTTTCTCTGGAGAGCAGAGAGAAGAAGCATAAATGATAAAGCATCAAGATGATTAGTGATGATGAGAATCATTAATGATCAATCCTGCCATTAGCAGGAGAAAGAGTCCTTCCGACAGCAAGGAAATCGAACCAGTCAATCCTAAAGGAAATCAACCCTGAATATTCATTGGAAGGACTGATGCTGAAGCTCCAATACTTTGGCCACCTGATGCAAAGAGTCGATTCATTGGAAAAGACCCCTGATAGTGGGAAAAATTGAGGGCAGGAGGAGAAGGGGGTAACAGTGGATGAGAAGGTTACATAGCGTCATTGACGCAATGGACATAAGTCTGAGCAAACTCCAGGAGATAGTGAAGGACAGGGAAGCCCGGTGTGCTACAGTCCACGGGATCACAAAGAGTCAGACCCAGCTTAGCACCTGAACAGCAGCAATTTATTTGAAGTAAAATGTATCCCATTTTAATAGTCAAAAACCTATGTACTAGGACGTTAGTGGCTAAGACTCTGCACTCCCAATGCAGGGGACCCAAATTCGTTCCTCGTTCAGGCAACTAGATCCCACAGGCTACCACGAAGACCTGGTGCAGTCAAATAAATAAATATTTAAAAATAAAATAAACTTGTGTACCGTTAATCACCTGATCCGCAGCCTGGCCGGGCCCTGCTGACCAGAGGAAGGAATGCTCCTGTGAAAAGCAGGCTGTGCCTCTCTTTCTGAGCCACCACCTTCCAGTAACTCACCAAAGAGACCAACAACAGAGTGGGGAGGAGAGGCTCCTGGTGTGTGCTCTCCAGGCCTTTTAGAAACGGGGAGCTGCTCCTGTGGCCACATTTTCACCTGAGCCTACGAGAAGAGGGTTGCTGCAGACGACAAGGGAAGGGGCGCCATTTAACAAGGAACACCAGTGTCCCCATGACAAAGGGGAATTGCCTACAACGTACACAGCATGCAGCTGGCACCGTCGGAAACAAACAAGATAAAGACAATATTCTTGCCAAGAGAATTAAGGTACACACTGCGCTCAGGAATTACTCCACCAGCCAAGATAGCTTCCTGAAACATGTGAAAGAACGTGATCAGAAAAAGAAGGAAGCAAAAAAGAAAGTTCTCTGGGTTCAATTGCAGTGGCAGCCTGCTCCACCCGGAGAATCCCAGTCTGTGAGAACCAGTGACAGGGAGGCTGCGCTGCCGGAACCCGTTCTCTGAGAAGTCGTGGTTTGATAGCTATAAAAAGTAAATAAATAAAGACCTCTGTGTGTGGAAGCGTCAGTCAGTTCTGTCCAACTCTTAGGGACCCCGTGGACTGTAGCCCCCCAGGCTCCTCTGTCCATGGAATTCAATACTGGAGTATTCCCTCCCCTAGAGGATTTTCCTGACCCAGGGATCAAACCGGGATCTCCTGCATTGCAGGCAGATTCTTTACCATCTCAGCCACCAGGGAAGTCCCTAAATGACCTCTGGACTGTAGGGGAAAAAAAGAGAAAGAAGAGAGGAAGGGGGAGGGGCAAGGGAAGAGGAAGGGAGAAGAGGAGCTTGTGCCAGAGCTGAAATTTGAGGAGCGTCAGGGTTCTCCAAGTAAATGAAGGGAAGTCTTTGCAGCCAGGAAAGACTCAGGGGTGAAAACAGAAGCTTCAGAATAAACTACTGAGTGTAAAGTGGAACTGAGATGAGGCTGGAGGTAGGAGGTGGTCCATGCTCTGCTCCGGAGCGTATCAGTTCAGTAGGAGCCACTCAGAGGCTTCGACTAGGAAATCGGCATGGTCTGCAAGGAGCCAAGAGGTGCTAGCCAAAAAAAGATAAATGGAGAAAATCCAGCCACTTTAAAAGTAAGACCTTCTCCAGCTAGGAAATCCAAATGAGCTACACACCAGGAATACTTTCTGCACCACGTTTAAATGACACCGGACTAACGCCCAGAATACATAAAGATGGGGGTGGGGGGCAAAGGAGACAGCAATAGCACAGAGGAGGAAGCACAGTTGCCCCACAAACATATGAAAAGATGTTCAGCCTCATTAGCAACAAAGGAAAGTCTGTCTTGCCCACATTGGCATAAATTTTAAAAATAGGAGAATCACTAAGTGTTGATGAAGGTGTGGAGCAGTGTGGGAACTCCCACCCACTGCCGTCCAGAGCGCGGATCAGTACAACAATTTTAGAAATCAGTTTGCCATTCAGACACCCTTGAACTTTGGCATGTCTCTGAACATCTGCATATCCTTGGCTCAGCAACTTTAACTCCCTAGAGCCATATTTCTCAATGTTGAGGAGCAGTTTTGGTTTTTCATTTGTTGGGGGAATAATACTTTTGTAAAATACGGTAAAAATGAATTCCAAAAGATGAGGTGAAAATAGATATACAGTATACAAGCCCGGATATCTTATTATTAGATTCAATAGACATCAAGTTACTTATGTATATCAAGGAGACGCACGAGAATGCTCCTGGCAAATTGTTTTATAGGCACAGAAACAAAAAGTAACTCACATGTCCGATCACAGGATTAGAGCTTGGAGGAAAAAATGTGGAATAATCACATAATGGATTATCACGGACTATGATAAAGTTATGAAAATAAATGAACTGTAACCCGGCAGCAACAACAACAATAAACTTTCAGAAGCTTAATTGAGAAGAGAAAAAACAAAACTTAGAAGACTCTAATATGATGCCTTTCATGTAAAAATATATACTTACGTGTTTATTTGGCTGTACTGGGTCTTAGTTGTGGCACATGGGATCTTTGACTTTCCTTGTGACGTACAAACTCTTAGCTGTGGCATGTGGGACCTAGATCCCTGACCAGGGATCGAACCTGGGCTCCCTGCATTGGGAGCATGGAGTCTTAGCCACAGGGAGGTTCTCTATGATGCCTTGTTAAAAAACAGCTTCATTAAAGTGTAATTTACACTTCCCTGTTGTTGCATAATTCACTCATTTTAAGTGTACAGTCCAATGATTAATAGATTATTTGGAGAATTGTGCAGCTACCACACTATCTAATTTCAGGGCATTTCCATCACCTTCAAAATAACCCTCCTGCCCATTTTCAGTCACTCATCATTCCCACCCCCAGCCAACCCCTGATCTATATTCTGTCTCTGTAGATTTGACTTTGCTGGGCATTACATATAGATGGAATCATATCGTATGGAGCCTCTTGTGTCTGGGTTCTTTCACTTAGCATTATGCTTTTGGAGTTCATCATGTTGTAGCATGCATCAGAACTTCATTCCCTTGTATTGCCAACTAATATTCTATTGTGTGGATCTACCACATTCTGTTTCCCCATCCCCTGGCTGATAGACATTTGGGTTGCTGCCACCATTTGACTCCTTTGAGCAACACTGCCCTGCATGCAAGTCTTTGCACAGACAAGTTTTCGTTTCTCTTAGGTACATACCTAGGTGACACCGTACTTGTAAGTCTCTAAAACAAGCAAATTAAAAAATGTGATGTTTAGAGATACATATAAAGTACTGAAACTGTCATTCACAAGAGAGAGAATGAAAAAAGACAGCACTCAGGGGCATGTGGGCGTGGGGCTGGGAGATGAGAGGGGAGGACGGGATGCAGCTAGACAAGAGTAATGGTGGGTAGAGGACTTACGGGTCTGCATTCTATTCTGCTTCATAACTTACATGTACATTAGATATCATACACACACAGTTTATATTCTACATGACACATATGTTGCATAATAAGAAGACACTAAAAAAATGAAAGCCTGTCTCCAATACTCAACAATCCCACTGGGTTCTCATCTCAGGATAACCAGGCTCCCGTTCTGGCCACCTGTCCACACTCAGCCTATTCTCAGCTCCCTCTGCTCCAGCTGCACTGGCCCCTTAGCTGTTCCTCACATCAGGGAACAACCCTTAGAGGGAGAACGGGTAAAAACGTTTGTAGCTGTTTTACACAAGAGGAAACTGAGGCTCAAAGAGGTTATTTTGCTCAGGTCATAAGGCTTTTAAGTGTGGACCGGATTTTTCTGGCCCCTGATCCAGTGCTGTTTCTCCTGCAGCTGGCTTTTGGCATCCATGTGAGTTAAGGCTGAATAAATATCGAGAGGTGAGGTTAGCATGAGTTGAGGAGCCAGAACTCTGCATGTTAGCGTGCGTGCGTGTTAAGTCACTTCAGTTGTGTCTGACTCTGCAACCTTATGGACTGTGGCCCGCCAGGCTCCTCTGTCCATGGGATTTTCTGAGCAAGAATACTGGAGTAGGCTGCCATGCTGTCCTCCAGGAGAATCAGAGGAGTGAATCGAACCCTCACCTCCTGTGCCTCCTGCATTGGCAGGCAGGTTATTTACCACTAGCGCTACCTGGGAAGCCCCTTCTTGTTAGAGGCAGAACTTGATCTGGTCATTGAGAGATGAGAGGGTTTTGGTTAAGCAAAGAGGACCAGATGGGTATCCAGTGAGAGAACCCCTGGCTCCTCTGAAAACCAATCAATAATCACAAGATTTCTTGATAAACATAGAATGATGGAAGTCAACATTTGGGCATTTTTTAAAAATTATTTACTTTTTAAAAATTGTTTTCAGCCATGCCCCACAGCCTGTGGGATCTTAGTTTCCGAACCAAGGATCAAACCTTGGCTTCTGGCAGTGGAAGTGCTGAATTCTAACCACTGGACTGCTGGGGAATTCCAGGGAATATTTTTTTAATAACAGCTTTATTGAGATATAATTTATGTGTTATAAAATCCCCACTTTTAAATTGTATGATTTGGTGGGTTTTAGTATATTCAGAGTTGTGCAACCGTCACTGCTAATTTTAAAACATTTTCATCATCTCTTCAAGAAAGTCCACGCCATTGGCAGTTGCTCTCATTCCCTCTCCCCCAGCCGCTGGCAATCACTCATCTACTTTCTGTCTCCCTGGATTTGCCTGTTCCAGACATTTCATGTAAATGGATTTATACAACATGTAGCCTTTCCCTTAGCATCATGTTTTAAAGGCTCATCCGTGTTGTAGCAAATAGTCATTTCTTTTTATGGCTGAATAATATTCCATGGTATGAATATACCACATTCAGATTATCTATTTCATCGGGAGATGGACATTTAGATTGTTTCCCATTTGGGGCTATTATGCCTAGAAATGGAATTGCAAGGTCACATGGCATCTCTAACATTTTGAGGAGCTGCTGATTTTTTTTCCAAAGTGGCTGGACCATTTTACAATCTCACCAATGAGTCAAGGGCTCCCGTTTTTCCATATCCTCAGGAGCCTTTGTTGTGGTCCATCTTTTTGGTTTTAGGCCTCCTGGTGGGTGTGCTTCCCAGGTGGCGCAACAGTAAAGAACTCGCCTGCTGATGCACGAGACATGGGTTCGATCCCTGGGTTGGGAAGATCCCCTGGAGAAGGAAATGGCAACCCACTCCAGTATTCTTGCCTGGGAAATCCCGCGGACAGAGGAGCCGGGTGGGCTTCAGTCCATTCGGTCCTGCAGAGTCGGACAAGACTGAGTGACTAAGGATGCACATGGTGGATGTGAAGTGTCTCGTTGTGATTTGATTTGCATTTCCGTGATGACTGATGAAGTTGTGTGTCTTTTTATGTACTTATTGGTCAGTTGTGTTTCTCTGGAGAATCCCGTGCCCAGTTTTAGTTAGTATTTGTCTTTTTATTGTTGAGTTATAAGAGTTCTTCATACTTTAAACACAAGTCCTTTGTCATACTGACGCTTTGCAAATATTTTCTCTCATTCTGTGGGCTGTCTTTTTTTTTTTTGTCCACACGGTGAGTCTTCCCTTACCAGGGACCTAAGCCCAGGCACCCTGCAGTGGAAGCACAGAGTCCTAACCACTGGATTGCCAGGGAATTCCCTCGTGAGTTGTCTTTTCATTTTCTTGATGGTGTCCTTTAAAGCATGATTTAATTTTGATGAAGACTAATTTGTCTAATTTTTATTTCATCATTTATACTTTTGGTGTCATATCTAAGAAGCCATTGCCTACTCCAAAATCACAAAGATTTATACTTGTTTCTTCTAACATTTTTGTGGTTTTAGCTCTTACAGTTAAGTCTGTGATTCATTTTGGGCCAATTTCTGTAAATAGCATGAGGTAGGGGTCTAACTTTATTCTTTTGAGTGTAGAAATTCAGTTGTCCCAGCTCCATTTGTTAAAAAAAGACTTTCGTCCCTTTCCCCCTACCCCAAGAGTGCCATTTAAATTGTCCTCATATCCTTGTCAAAAATTGATTGAACATAAATGCAAAGGTTTATTTCTCGACTCTCAATTTTATTTCATTGTTGGGTGTATTTTCTAAGGGATTTAAAAAACAATAATTTTATTTATTTATTTATTTAGTTTTGGCTGCACCGAGTCTTCATTGCTATGCAAAGACCTTCTCTAGTTGTGGCAAGCAACGGCTACTCCAGCCGTGGTGCACGGGCTTCCCTTTGCAGTGGCTTCTCTTGTTGCAGAGCATGGTCTCTAGAGCATGGGCCCAGCAGTTGTGGCGCATGGGCTTAGCTGCTCCGTGGCAGATGGGATCTTCCCAGACCAGGGATCGAATTTGTATCCCCTGCATTGACAAGCAGACTCTTAACCACTGGACCACTAGTGAAGTCCCTAAGGGATATTTTCTAACTGTGGTGATTGGTGACCTGTCCTTCCCCAGAAGAGCGATGCAGAGACAGGGAGCTCTCCAAAGCAGACTGCATTTCCTGGGTGGGTCAGGCCCTCGTGGCATCATAATCACATCCTCCCCCAGGATTCGGAACTCCTCCATTGTTCTGCTGGCAGCTAGGCGGTAGCTGACTGAGCTAAGGGCCTTATCTCTTCACTACCTCTTAAGGTTATTATAAATACCAAATAATATCATTTATACAAAAGAATTTACAAAGGTCTAAAAAGGTATCCAAATGTAAGTTGTGTGTACTTTTAGATCATCTTCCAACCCCTTCAGACTTTACTTTTATGGTTTTTCACGGAGGCCGAGGCTGTTCCGTGCTGAACTCAGCCCCTCACCTACATGTTCCATAGACATGGTCCCCAGGCCATGTGTCTGACCTGAAGCTGGAACACTTGCCCCCCAGCCTCCCAGACCCGGTGCTCAAGAGCTCCTCAGAGATGAGGCCCAGCTCAAACCTGCCTCCCTCCTGCTTTCCACGCTTTCTTTCCTGATAGAAGAGAAGGACTCCCTGGTTTCAAGCTAAGCCTCAGACTCCTTATTCTCTCTACCCTTCCTCCCACTCCAAGACCCCTGCTTTGGGGCCTGAAGGGGTACCACTCTCAAAATCTCCCCCACCCAAGCCTTAGCTGGCAGAGATACCGTTCCCTCCTGGAAGACATCCGCTCCCTGTGCACACACGACCCACAGCCCTCCAAGCCTTAGGACCACTGGATCGCGAGCTGGCGAGCTCTGCGGAGGAGAGGCCAGAGCCCTGCTCTCAGTGGGGCTGCTCTGATCCCAGGTGCCCACTTCGCCAGTCCTGAGGTGTCCACTGGTATAAAGGAAAGTGAGGGCCCCAGCCCTCCTCGCCCCTTCTTCCCCTCCCCTCCCTCCTGCCCCCCTCCACTGACAACGCCCTGCCACCCCCTCCTCCTAGGCTGGGGCAGCCACCCTTCTCTTCTCCCCACCTCCTTCCCCCCGCCTCCATCCTCCTCCACACATCTCCCTGGCACCATGCCACCTGACAACCCAGCATGGGCACGGGCCCCTCGGCCTCCTGCACCCACTCCCCAGGTGCGGCGAGCCCACGGCTGCAGAACAGGTGGGGGTCTCCTGAGCAGCTGTGGCCGGCTTCCCTGCTCCCTCTGCACAGCCTCCGCTTCCTCCGTCTCCCTGTCCACACCCTTGTCGGTGTCTGGTCCGTCCCTCCCACCTCTGGGGATGACACCGTGATGCTCAGCAGCCTAAGGGAAGGACCCTCAGCCTCCACAACCGCCTCAAGAGGATGCCACTGTCCTTCTTCCCCCTTGCCTGTCACACAGGGACACTGGATGAGGCAGGGAAAGACTGATGGGGAGTGGAGACCTGGGGTGACTGGGAGCAAGCCATTCAACCTGGGTCTTAGCATCTTCCTCTGTCATCTCTGTTGTCATCTTTGTAGCGCTCCAAGTTGGCAAGTCTGTGTGATTGTTCCTGCCTGAGCGAATGACAGCATGTGTGAAGGAAGCAGGTGTGCCTGTGGTTCTATGCCTCCCCTCCCAGAACAACCCCCCATTCTTTCCCCCATCTAAACCCCCCCCCCCCCCCGCCAGTCCCCAGGTGAACCGGGGTCCCTGAGCCTCCGCCCAGATGCCTGCAGAAGCTTAGTCTTTCCCCGACCCATGCGGGCCACACCCTCTGCCCCCAAGGCCTCGTGAAGAAGCAGGACCGGGTCACAGTCATTAAACCTGTCTCGCGGCACTAGCGACTCTGAGGACAGCTCCCCCACCTTGTCACTCCGAGCCCAGAAAGCCCCGGGCGGTAAGGCTGGAAGACTGAGCGTCAGAGGCCGCTCGGTCCCTGCACCGAGGCTGATGGAAGGGGAGGGCACGCCGGCAGGCTGGGGTATTCCAGCAAACTGCTGGGTCTCTCAGCTTCATAGGTGTGGGGGTGTGTGTGTGTGTGTTGAAGGAGGAGGGGTTCTCCTTTCTAGCCTCCCCTGCGAGAGCCTGACCTAAGGCCCGTCCGCCACTCCCTCCCACCCCCACCCCGGCTGCATCTCGCCGGGGACCGCCTCGGCCACTCCTCGGTCCGGTGCCCCTGCCCGGGGCGGGCCAGGAAGCCTCGGTCCCCGCCTCACTCCGTTAGGCCCGCGCAGCGGCCGGGGGACTTTGGAGCAGAGGAGGAAGCGCGGCAGGGCGGGGAGGTGGGGGTGTGTCGGAAGGCGCGGCGGCGGCCGGGTTTTATAACCCGCAGGGCTGGCGCTGCGCGGGAGAAGGGGCTGCGCTGCGCACCGCACCATGGGGGCCGCGTCGGGTCGCCGGTGGCCGCCGCTGCTGCTGCCGTTGCTGCTGCTGCTGCCGCCGCCGCCCGTGGTCCTGGCGCTGGACCCCGAGTTGCAGCCGGGGAACTTTACCGCCGACGAGGCCGGGGCGCAGATCTTCGCAGCCAGCTTCAACTCGAGCGCCGAGCAGGTGCTGTTCCAGAGCACGGCCGCCAGCTGGGCGCACGACACCAACATCACCGAGGAGAACGCGCGGCGCCAGGTGGGCGCGCGGGCCCGGGGCGGGGGCGGGGCCCGGGCGGCCAATCACAGCCCGGCGGCCGGGCGCTGGGGGGCGGAGAGTCCCCGCCCCGCGCGCGCGCCCCCGGCCCGGGAGCCGCGGGGTCCGGGCGGGGCCCGCCTGCCTCCTCTCCAGCCACCCCCTCTCCCAATCCCAGAGCGGTCCCAGCAGATAGGCAGTCGGTTCCCTGGCCCGGTGCTGGGCCCATGGTCCTGCCCAATAAGGAACCGAATGGATAAGGCCGGCCACTCTGACCCCGAGTCCTCCCCAGGTGGCGGCGCCGGGGGTGACGCCGGGCTGGATCCGCGGCGGTCTTCGCTGAGGGTACCCGCTCTGCTCTGGGTTCTCCCCCGCTCTCTGGCCGCACCACCTTCCCCTCGCTCCCTGTGCCTGTCACCGCTCGTCGCTGTCTGATCACCCTCTCGTCTCCCTGCCTCTTTTATGGCGCGTTTCTGCTCCACCGCCTCCCTGAGGCAGACCCCCCCCGCCCCGCCCCATTTCTTCACCCCCACGGCCCAGTTGAAGGGAACAGTGCTCCCACCAGCCCCGGTCTCCAGAAGTCCTTGACCTTCCTCCCCTGCCCCAGCGCCATGGCCTCCCCTGTTTACCCTCTCGTGCCCTCCTGGTGCCCACAGGAGGAAGCAGCCTTGCTCAGCCAGGAGTTTTCAGAGGCCTGGGGCCAGAAGGCCAAGGATCTGTTCGACCCGATCTGGCAGAACTTTACCGACCCCACACTGCTGCGCATCATCGGGGCCGTGCGCACCCTGGGCCCCGCCAACCTGGACCTAGAGAAGCGGCAGAAGGTGGGCCTGAGGGGTGGAGGCAGAATTCACCCGGGTACCCTCCCAGTGCCCACGGTGATGGTGAGAGGTGGGGGTGTCTGGCCAGGAGGGACCACAGGACTTCTACTGGCCCTGACTGCAGGGGAAGCCCCTGTGAGCAGAGTGGATTCCTGAAGTATTGATTTCCCTGGAGATGAGGTGAGAGAAGTTACTTTATATTAAAGCAAGTGTCACGGAGTAGAAAGCAAAATTCAAGTAAACAGTGAAAGATGAAACAGGGGTTTTCAAAGTTTCTCCATAGGTGGTTTGGTTTAAGGGCTTCCTCCGAAAGGTGGAGAGGATATCAAAGTCAGGGAATGAGAGGGATTTGGTCTCAGGTGGTGGCCGAGCTCAGAATTGAACCCTGCTCCCTAGTTCTCAGGATGCCAGTTTCCCATCTCCACAGGCGCGCTCCAGTGGTAGCGAAACCCATCCATTCCCGTTCAGATATGCTCCGAGTGCCACAAGGCGGCCTTGTCCAAGACACATCCCCCTCTCGGGGCATCTACCCTGTTCCTCCCAGCAAAAAGAGGAGGGGGCGGCCAGATTACCTCCGAGGGCTGTTCATCACTAACATTTTCTCAACTCTAACTCCCCAGTACAACGCTCTGCTAAGCAACATGAGCAGGATTTACTCCACAGCCAAGGTCTGCTTCCCCAATAAGACTGCCCCCTGCTGGTCCCTGGACCCAGGTAACAGGCCTGAGTCTCCTGTCTCTGTCTTCCCGGGCTTCCTGCCCTTCCCCGCCACCCCACGGCCCCCAGGAGGATGGCACGTTTCTGCAGAGAGAGGGGGTAAACCCAAAGGCCTGAACCTCTGATTAGAACCAGAGTGCCTGATGCCCCCAAACCCTGCTCCTCCAGGCCGACTGACTTCTGGAATCTCCAGCCTCCAGCCCCGACCCCACCCTCACCCTCACATGTGCTTTTCCTCTCCCATCACAACTGGCCTTCATTGTCGCCACCTGGTTTTCCCTTAATGGGCCTTCTCATCCCCGCCAAGAGCCCTCCACAGGCCTTAGACCACACCACCGCCGCCCCCCTCCCCCACCCGCCGCCGCCGCCATGGCTTTCCTTACAAACCTCCTCCTATATTGCTGACTTCGAGGCAGCAGCCTCTGAACTGACCCTGCCCGCCTGTGTCTCAGAGCTCACCAACGCCTTGGCTTCCTCACGAAGCTATGCCCTGCTGCTGTATGCCTGGGAAGGCTGGCACAACGCCGCGGGCATCCCACTGAAGCCCCTATACCAGGACTTCACTGCCCTCAGCAACGAGGCCTACAAGCAGGATGGTGAGCACACCCACTCGGCCTCTGTGTGGTGCTACCCTCCCGTCTTCTGTCTCCACTGGGCCCCAAAACACACAGGGCAGCTGTTACGATGCCTCCCTACACTGGTGCAAGGCCACACAGATGGTGGGTGGCCACGCTGGGCTTTAGCCCCGTCAGCCCCACGCTGCCCCTCCTGGCACTCCTCCCAGCTGTAGGGCTCATATATGTCAGGATCTGTTTAGCTGGAGTTGGAGCAACCGTAGTTAGAAAACTGAGAGCAGTAACCCCCAAGCTTTCCCTTGCACTGAGCAGGCAGATACACTGGCCCTGAGCCGGGAGAATGGCCAGGTGATAGTTAGGGGGGAGGTGCCAGAGCCTGGGGCCTGAACTGCACCCCCAATGCCACCCCCCCCAGGCTTCTCGGACACAGGGGCCTACTGGCGCTCCTGGTATGACTCTCCCACCTTCACGGAGGATCTGGAGCACCTCTACCAGCAGCTGGAGCCCCTCTACCTGAACCTCCATGCCTACGTCCGGCGCGCGCTGCACCGCCAATATGGGGACAGATACATCAACCTCAGGGGACCCATCCCCGCTCACCTGCTGGGTAAGGGCCTGGCCTCACCTCCACACATGACCAGGGTCAGCCTCATCACGTTTCACCTTTCAGAGTATTGCATTGCTCATTCGCCCGCACGTGAACCCATACAGTCGGTGATCCTTCTCATGATCACTCCTGTTCAGATGGGGGCTTAGGTACACGAGAGACAGGGCACAGGGCAGACAGCCAGTAAAATGCAGAGCCAGGAGCCACCCTGAAGGCTCTAGCTCCAGTGGAGGAGGAGAAAGAACCCCACTTTATGTCCCAGAAAGCCGGCCCCGTGGGCCCGTGTCAAGGTTGGGGGAGGGCAGGGACCTGGCGCTGTCAGAAAGGACCCCAGCTGCATCACCTGGGCACCTTGGCCTCTGCCAGCCCCAGGGAACGCCGAGCACTCGGGAGTGTGGGTGGACTGCCGTGTGAGCCAGTCAGGCGGGCTGTGGCCCTGCAGTGCCCCAGGTCCAGACACCAGGGGTGCTGTTCAGTAACGCCTGCGGAAGCAGGCGCTGGCTGGGCTGGGCTGGGTGCCAAGCTGTCGGCCCCCCTCCTCTGTCTAGGGAACATGTGGGCCCAGAGCTGGGAGAACATCTACGACATGGTGGTGCCCTTCCCCAACAAGCCCAATCTTGATGTCACCAGCACCATGGTGCAGAAGGTAAGTTCCGAGTCAGGCCCGGGCGGGGGCCACGAGAGGGAGGCAGACATGAGGAGCGGAGGAGCCGCAGCCTGGAGTGTGTGTCCCCGCCGTGCGCTGGGGCCTGTGTCCTCGCTGAGGTGCCAGTTCTTCCCTCAGGACCCTGCCGGGAGGGGAGGGGGGCAGTGAGCAGCAGGCCACTTTTGTTTATCCAGTAGCCAGTAGGGGCCCTGCCTCTGGGAAGGGAGGCCGCGGAGCAGAGGCGCTCTTTGTGAGCAGGGAACTGACCTGAGTGGGGGACCCCAGACGTGCCCCCGGGGCAGGCGGGGTGGGCTCCAGCAGCTGGCCCCTGACCCGAGTGTGCCCCCCCCACCCCTCCACCCCCAGGGCTGGAACGCCACACACATGTTCCGGGTGGCAGAGGAGTTCTTCACCTCCCTGGGGCTCTTGCCCATGCCACCCGAGTTCTGGGCAGAATCCATGCTGGAGAAGCCAAGCGACGGGCGGGAGGTGGTGTGCCACGCGTCCGCCTGGGACTTCTACAACAGGAAGGACTTCAGGTCTCAATGCTGGAGGCGGCTTGCAAGGCTCCCAAAGGCCGGGCAGCCGGGCCACAGGGAAGCCAGCTCCCAGGCCCACCTCTGCCGTAGCTCCGAGACCGGCCGGGAGGCTGGGTCTCTTCCAGGGCTGCCAGTAGGCTGCTTTCACTAGGCAGCTCTGACAGGCAGCCAGCCTTGTACCTTGGAATGGAGGGGAAAGGCTGGGTGCGGGCTGGGGCAGGGTGAAGGTCTGCCTGTTCGCACCAGTTCCTTGGAAGCCCGGGACAGCGCCCGCCTGGCTTCTTTCCCTCTGGCACCAGCCTCCCCAGGTGTTCTCTGGTCCCTGTCCTGCCCATCCTTCGCCCTCACGCATGCCCTCTCCCTGCCCCAGGATCAAGCAGTGCACGCGGGTCACTATGGACCAGCTGTCCACGGTGCACCACGAGATGGGCCACGTGCAGTATTACCTACAGTACAAGGACCAGCACGTCTCCCTGCGCCGAGGCGCCAACCCCGGCTTCCACGAGGCCATCGGGGATGTGCTGGCCCTCTCCGTCTCCACTCCTGCCCACCTGCACAAGATCGGCCTGCTGGACCAGGTCACCAACGACACAGGTATGCGGAGGTGGAGAGGACCCAGCCCAGCCCACCCAGACCCCACTGGGTCCCCCAGCAGGACCCCACTGGTCGCTGCTCCCATCTGCCCTTCTCGTTTCTGCCTCCCTGCCCCACATCAAGCAGGTCTGGGGATCCACCCAGGCCTCAAGCTCCCGCGTGCTTGGGAGTCCCAAGCTTCCGCAAGCTTGGGACTCAAGCGTGGGACTCCCCTGAGTCCCAGCTCCACGGCCCAAGCATCCTCTTCCAAGCAGGATGCCATGGTCCCAAAGGCTGGCACTCCTTTCTCTGCATCTGCCCACCCTGCCGGCCTCTCCCCCAGGGCCCCCTGTCCCAACTGGATTCCCCCTCTCCCTCTGACCTCTCTCTTATCTCATCTCCCAACAGAGAGCGACATCAACTACTTGTTAAAGATGGCACTGGAAAAAATTGCCTTCCTGCCCTTTGGCTACTTGGTGGACCAGTGGCGTTGGGGGGTCTTTAGTGGGCGAACCCCCCCTTCCCTCTACAACTATGACTGGTGGTATCTTCGGTGAGCAAAGAGGGATGGAGAGGGGCCTCATCCCAGGGGCCCTCACCACCTTCCCGGATACCCTGCCTCCTGCCTCCCTCCTCTACAGGAACACCTCCCCCCTCCTCCTCACGGCATTCTTCTTTCCTGCCTAAAACTCCGTGGGACAGGTGGTCATCCCCAGTTCTCCAGGATGGGGAGGGACGGCCAGTGGGAATGCCTGCTTGGCAGCCTTTTCTGCAAAGGGAAAATCAGCCTGTGTACAACCCTCGGGTCCTAAGACAACTTAACCACATCCTCTTCCAGAACCAAGTATCAGGGAATCTGTCCTCCGGTTGTCCGAAACGAAACCCACTTTGACGCTGGAGCCAAGTTTCACGTCCCAAATGTGACCCCATATATCAGGTATTGCCCCCAGTTCTGGCACACCTTACTTTCTTCCCCCTGCGCTGGGCCCCCACATCCCAGGCTTGTCCCGATACTCCCCTGGACCCTCCACAACCTGGAATTCGAGTGGGCCTCTCTCCTGAGCCAAGCTTGGTTCTCAGTTCTCCCGCAAGGCAGCCCGTGATCCAGCCTCTGCCCTGTGGAAGCTAGCTGGGCCCCAGGCAGGGGGCCTCTGCCATCCCCCTCACGCCCACCCTGTGCCTGCAGGTACTTCGTGAGCTTTGTCCTGCAGTTCCAGTTCCACGAAGCGCTGTGCAAGGAAGCGGGCCACCAAGGCCCCCTGCACCAGTGTGACATCTACCAGTCCACCCAGGCGGGGGCCAAGCTCCGGTGTGTGGGGAGTTTGGGGGGCGAGGGGAGAGCTCGGTGAAGGGTGTATCAGGTGGGGGCACCACCACCACGCCAGTGAAGGGAGCCCTTCTCCACTCCCACTCCTTTTCTTTCTCTCATCAACTGCTTGTTGAGTGGGCTTTCTGGCTGGCATGCATGATAAGTCACTTCATTCTTGTCCGACTGTTTGCAACCCCATGGCCTGTAGCCCGCCAGGCTCCTCTGCCCAAGGAATTCTCCAGGCAAAAATACTGGAGTAGGTTGCCATGCCCTCCTCCAGGGGATCTTCCCCACCCAGGGACTGAATCTATATCTCTTACATCTCCTGCAGGGGCAGACAGGTTCTTTACCACTAGCACCACCTGGGAAGCCCCTCTGGCTGGCCTGGGGCAGGACACATGTCCCCCTTTCACAGAGCTCCTAGGCCCTGAGACTTAACACTGCCGTTCTTGCCACCCAGTGGGGAGAGAAGTGGCCAGAGGTGGAGCAGGTGGGCCAGGGCAGCTGCCACGGATCCTGGCCTGAGAGCCCTGTGCCCACAGCACCTGCTCTGCCCGACAGGGCGCTGCTGCAGGCAGGCTCCTCACGGCCCTGGCAGGAGGTGCTGAAGGACATGGTCGGCTCAGACAACCTGGACGCTAGGCCGCTGCTCAGCTACTTCCAGCCGGTCACACAGTGGCTCGAGGAGCAGAACCAGCAGAACGGCGAGGTCCTGGGCTGGCCGGAGTATCAGTGGCGCCCGCCGATGCCCGACAATTACCCAGAGGGCATCGGTAAAGCCTGGGGCAGGGTGCTGCGGGTTCTCAGTTCTGGGTTCGGGACCCAGGCCCCCAGTTCACCGTTCCTGATCAGCTTGTCCAGCCAGGCCCTGGCGTCCTGCCTGGAGGGTCAGGCAGCCCCCTGAGCACTCGGCAGGGCCCTGGGGTAGAGTGGGCACATCTTTCCAGCCTCCTGGGGAGGGCGTGCCCAGATCTGAGGCCCAGGCAGGGGGGCTGGCTGGCGGGCACACTGCTCTATGAGGTCACACTGCAGGTTCCGCTCTTATTGGCCGGGGGCGGGGGCTGCAGGGCTCTGCTCTGCTGCGGCCATGGGCCATGGTTGGGCTGCTCCAGGACTGCCTCGCCTCCTCCTCCTCCTCCTGCTCTGCTGTGGGCGCCCCCTGCTGGTCCCCGGTGAGGGGACCACCGGCCAGGGGACCACCAGCCAGGTGACAGTCAACCAGCAAACAACCAGCCAGGCAACAAGCAGCAGTCAGACAACCATCCGCCACTCAACCACCCACCCCTCAACAACCAGCAGCCGGAAGAAAGCCCAGAGCCCAAGTGGGATTGGCTGGGGGGCGGGGCGGGGCGGCCCGGGCCGCGGCGGGAGGGCGAGGGGAGGCCTGTCTGTGTCCCTCTGCTCCGTCCCACAGACCTGGTGTCCGACGAGACCGAGGCCCGCAAGTTTGTGGAGGAATATGACCGGAGATCCCAGGTGGTGTGGAACGAGTATGCCGAGGCCAACTGGAACTACAGCACCAACATCAGTGCGGACAACAGCAAGTTGCTGGTAGGGGCCCCTCCTCCCACAGGGCCCGTCCTCTGAAACCCAAGGCGATGCAGGCCGCCATCCCATCCCCAGCATCACCCCAGTGGGGACATGCTGTCAGAATTTGTGAAAAATCCCTGTGGCATATTGAAAAGCGTCCGATTTTAGGTTCGGGTAGGCACACACCCAGTGCCTAAACAGGTTGTCTTTCGTTAACAATCTGTTGTTGGTAACGGAATGATTTGTGCAAAAGTAAGTTGATGCCAAAGTCAGTTTTTAAAAAGACTGAAGGCTCCTGTGTGCCACCCATAGCGAGGGCTACATCTGCCCCCCGACCTCGACCCCCTCTGCGTCTGTGTGGCTGAGCAGAGATCATAACCACGGTGAGCCACGGAGAACTAACGTTTCATGAAGACCCATGTGTACTGGCCACTGTTCCTTGGCACTCGACATCTGTTGCCTCGTGTATTCCTCAACAGTCTTGCAAAGCCAGTGACCTTATTCCCATTTTACAGCTGGGACCCTGAGGCTCAGAGGCCACAGAGAGAATGCCAAGCTGCCTCTGTCCCAACAGCATTCAGGATACGGGGTGGGCTTTCCTTCTCTGCCTCTGCCACGTGATGTCTTGCTGGCTGAGGGCATGTGTACTGCATACAGGACATCACAGACAGTCCGGGCTGCAGAAGGTCTTTATGGGCAAAGGCAGAAACTTGATAAAGCCGCCCCCCGACACCCAGCCTCATTGACTCCCGCACGATGGCTCCTCCTAGGAGTCCTTTCCAGAGCTCCTCCTGGGCCTCATGATATGGCTCCCCCTGTGCCTGCAGATGGAGAAGAACTTACAGATGGCAAACCACACCGTCAAGTACGGCACCTGGGCCAGGAAGTTCGACGTGACCAACTTCCAGAACGCCACCATGAAGCGGATAATAAAGAAGATTCAGGATCTAGAGCGGGCGGCACTACCCGTCAAGGAGCTGGAAGAGGTGGGAACTTGGAGGGCTGGGTGGGGAGAGGGGGTGGGGGACCCCAGGCCAGGAGAGGGTCCCAGCTTGAGGGGCGGCATGTGGCCTTCATGCTGCTTCCCCCGCCTCAAGTTGTCAAGTCCTGACTTCCGCCACTTCTGTGCACACCCCCAGACTCGCTGAGAAGGGAGGGCTTTGGGAGCCCCCTCCCCAGCCCATAGCCCAGCAACCCCCCCACCCCCAGCTCCCGCCCCGCACGAGGAACAGGAGGCCGGGTCTGTAGCTCGCTGCCCCTCTGCTTCCCCCGCAGTACAACCAGATCCTGCTGGACATGGAGACCGCTTACAGCGTGGCCTCCGTGTGCCACAAAAACGGCACCTGCCTGCGACTCGAGCCTGGTGAGCACAGTGGGCCGTGAGCGGGAGGCCCGGGGAGGCTGGGGTGCTGGCTGCGAAAGGGCGGCGTTCAGTTCTGACTCGGGGGTCCAGCATACCCAGGAAACGCGCTTCCTTCTTTTCCACCGGTGGGGCTTCTCTGCCACCGCTTAGAACCAGCCCGGCTTCATCTCTGCACTGGTCCCCCACCCGGCCCAGAGCCCGCCCCCGGCTCCGCCCTGCACTCTGCCCTTCAGAGCAGGTGTATCTCAAATATTTCTCTCAGGGGCTTGGACTCCCCTCTAGGCACCTACTCCCCTCGCGCTCCTCCCTGGCCCCCACCCCACCCAGCCTGCAGAAGCCGTTCCCACCTCACTCCCTCCAAGGCCAGCAGGAATGGACCAGCTCTGGCAAGTCCTCTTCCTCTCACAGGAGACGGGCCGGTCCTTCTTTACCTTCCCTCTTCTGAAGGAGCTCAGCCCCGACACCGCAGTACCTGCACACAGAGACACCCCCGGCCCCCTCTGACTGACCGCCCCCCATTCCCAGGGTCAGGGAACCAGAGACATGAACATTTTTCCTGAGGAATCTCCACCCAGAAACAGTCTCTTCCTGGCCCTCTGCCCAACTCCCACTTTAGAACAATCACAAATAGAAAGGGAAATGGAAAATAAACAGGAGAGAGAAGCAGTTTTCCTAGGACATGGTTTGGCCTGGGGGCTGTGTGTGTGGGTAGGCACGCAAGTGGGGGTGGATATACATGTGCGTGTGTTTGTTTATGGACAAGAGTGTTAGAGGGAATGTGGCCTCCACCCCCCATCACTCAGCCCCTTGATCTGGGGCTGGACTGTCGGATCGCTGCCGGTAGTGACAATAAGAGCATCCCCCAAAACAGAACACTCACATCAGCAGAGGACAGATGAAAACTTCTCAAAATGTGTTTTCTCCCAAACAAAGTTACCTTGAATGTACTTCCTCTGTGTAAAGTGGACAGCGCGTAGCACATCTCAGCACAGGGCGCAGGTCAGCAAGGGGTGGATCCCTGCAGGCCTCCGTCTCAGGCCAGGTCAGGCAGGAAGCGGGGCCCCCTTCACACCTGACCCACATGCTCATGGCCTCCTCATCCCAGCTCTGCAAAGGCCACGTCAGCCCCATGTAACCCATAACCCAGGAGGCCACGCATCCAGGCATGGCTTTGACAGGACACGGATCCCAGGTGGTGCTTGAGTGGCTGTCTGTACTTGGCCCGCACAGCGGTTATTCAGGCGGTTCAGTTATAATGTGTGAGGGGCAACCTGGGCCCGCAGGGACGCAGAGATGTAGGAGGACCAGTCCCTGCTCAGGGTCATCCTGCCCCCAAGCCGGCACTATCCCCATCTCACAGATCAAGAGAGGTCAGGAGGAAACCGACCAAGAACCCCCATCTTTTGACCTGCAGGCTATTTCTCCCAGGGAGGGGTTGGCAGGGGACAAATGGGGAGCAGCAGCTCCGGGGCCTGGGCCCTGGGTTTGTGCCCCAGCTTGGCCACTTCCTGGCTAGGAGATGCAGCCATGTCACCAATGGCTTGTGTGGAAAGAGGGTCAAGGGCACCCCTCATGGGGCTGTGGCAGCCCTGTAGTTGCCTGAGGTCACATCCGTGCAGCGCCGAGCCTGGGCCTAGCACCTCTAAGCCCCACAGAAAGGGCACCAGCCTGTCTCCAGTTTTCCCCGACCTGTGCTGCCCCTTCCCGTCTTCTCCCAGCTCTGGAGGAGGTGGGAGGTGAGCCAGGAGCTAGGGGCTCACGCCATCCCACCCCTCCTGCCCAGATCTGACCAAGCTGATGGCCACATCCCGGAATTATCAGGACCTGGCCTGGGCGTGGAAGAGCTGGCGGGACAATGTGGGGCGGTCCATCCTTCCCTTCTTCCCCAAATACGTGGAGCTCACCAACAAGGCCGCCAGGCTCAATGGTGAGTGCTCCCTGCAGGGTCAGCAGGGCCCTCAGTGGGGTCCTCTGAGACCCAAGAGGTGAGGGGGGCAGTCCTTGAAGGAGGGAGTGCTGCGGGGACGGTCAGGTGTTCAGAGAGCCTGGCCGCACCCCACCCCCACCCCCGCAGGCTACCAGGATGGCGGGGACTCCTGGAGGTCCATGTACGAGATGCCCTTCCTAGAGGAGGAGCTGGAGCAGCTGTTCCAGGAGCTGCAGCCGCTCTACCTGAACCTGCACGCCTACGTGCGCCGGGCCCTGCACCACCACTACGGGCCCGAGGTCATCAACCTGGAGGGCCCCATCCCAGCCCACCTGCTCGGTGAGCGCCAGCGAGGCAGGCCGCGGTCCGAGGGCAGAGGGCGGACTGGGAAGGGTCTGCAGGGGACACTGGAGCCCGGGGCAGGGGAATGTTGCCAGGGCCGGAGTGGGGTGCGGGTTGGGGGTGGGAAGAAGAGCCCCTACTTGCGCTTGTTGCCATGTTTGCTATAGACTCACATGGCCCCGGTCACCAGGGATGGGGCAGTGCGCAGAGTTCACAGGCCTGTCCTGGGGAGACCGCCTCCCAGGTCACAGCACCAGGCAGCATGAGGGTGGGGAGGGGGCTGAGAGTAGGAGCTGAGAAGGCCTCCCCAGGAGGGGGCTGTGAACAAAGCCTTGAAGGGCGAGAGGTTCTGACCGCTGGAGAAAGTGGTCATGTCAGGAGAGAGAAGGGTAGACATGATGTTCAGGCAAAGGATCTGGGAGGGTGTTGCTGTCGTCCACTCAGTTGTGTCAGACTCTTTGAGACTCCATGGACTACAGCACGCCAGGCTTCCCTGCCCTTTACTATCTCCCAGAGTTTGCTCGAACTCATGTCCATTGAGTTGATGATCCAACCACCCCATCCTCTGTCTTCCCCTTCTCTACCCTCCTGCAATCCTTCCCAGCATCAGGGTCTTTTTCAATGAGTTGGCTCTTCTCATCAGGTGGCCAAAGTATTGGAGCTTCAGCTTCAGCATCAGTCCTTCCAATGAATATTCAGGGTTGATTTCTTTTAGGATTGACTGGTTTGATCTCCTTGCAATCCAAGGGACTCTCAAGACTCTTCTCCAGCAACACAATTTGAAAGCATCCCTTCTTCGGTTCTCAGCCTACTTTTTATGGTCCAGCTCTCACATCCATACATGAATACTGGAAAAACCATAGCTTTGACTGTATGGACCTTTGTCAGCAAAGTGATATCTCTGCTTTTTAATATGGTTTGTCCTTCTTAAAACTAGGTTTTTCATAGTTTTTCTTCCAAGGAGCAAGTGGCTTTTAATTTCATGGCTGCAGTCACTGTCTACAGTGATTTTGGAGCCCAAGAAAATGAAGTCTGTCACTGTTTCCATTGTTTATCTATTTGTCATGAAGTGATGGGACCAGATGCCATGATCTTAGTTTTTTGGATGTTGAGTTTTAAGCCTGCTTTTTTACTCTCCTCTTTCACCATCATCAAGAGGCTCTTTAGTTCCTTTTCATTTTATGCCATAAGGGTGGTGTCATCTGCATATCTGATATTATTGACATTTCTCCCAGCAGTCTTGATTCCAGCTTGTGCTTCATCCAGCCTGGCATTTTGCATGATGTACTCTGCATAGAAGTTAAATAATCAGGGTGATAATATGCAGCCTTGATGTACTCCTTTCTCAATTTGGAACCAATTTGTTTTTTCATGTCCAATTCTAACCATTGTTTCTTGACCTGCATACAGGTTTCTCAGGAGGCAGGTAAGGTGGTCTGGTTTTCCCATCTCTTTAAGAATTTTCCAGTTTGATGTGATCCACATAGTCAAAGACTTTAGAGTAGTCAGTGAAGCAGAAGTAGAATACTCTTCCGGAATTCTCCTGCTTTTTCTATGATCCAATGGATGTTGGCAGTTTGATCTCTGGTTCCTCTGCCTTTTCTAAATCCAGCTTGTACATCTGGAAGTTCTCGGTTCACGTACTGTCGAAGTTTAGTTTGAAGGATTTTGAGTATTACCTTGCTAGCATGTGAAATGTCCCCTCGTTGGGGACCCTCATTCTCCAGGGGTTGTAAACTCAGATGCCCTGAGGGCATGAAGTGGGCAGTTGGAGACAACAGGGGGTGGCAGGGACTGGGCAAGTAGAGGCCACTGGGTTCCTGTGTCTGTTGGACCATCGGGCCCTGTTCCTGGGGGGCGCCTCACTGTGAACAGGGAGACTAGATGGGGCCACACACTGTTTACAGATCATGAGGGTGACCCCCTTCAGGCTTTGGGTCTAGTTCTTTGCAGCTCAAGAGACCAGCCACCCTTGGTCCCTCTGTGGTGAGACCAGAGAATGCCAGCTCATTGGCCGAGAAACACAGACCCCAGGAAGGAAAGCAGGTGCCTGTTGGCCTGGGAGCTGGGCTCAGAGCAGAGCTTGCGCACCCATCCCATTCTGTCTTCTCACTCACTCTGACCCTCACTGACTTGCACCCATAGGCTCCACTTGACATCAGCTCAAACTTAGTCTTCTTTGGCCATGAAGGTGTTAGTTGCTCAGTGGTGTCTGACTCTTGCAACCCCATGGACGGTAGCCCACCAGGCTGCTCTGTCCATGGGATTTCTCAGGCAAGAATACTGGAGTGGGTTGCCATTCCTTTTTCCAGGGGATCCTCCCAACCCAGGGATGGAACCTGGGTCTCCAGCATTGCAGACAGATTCTTTACCATCTGAGCCACTTGGGAAAGCTTCTTTACTCTCATCTTGCCCTAAATGCCGAGGCATCAACCTCTCCTAAAAGAGGGCAGTTGGGTGATCCTTTTTTTTTTTTGGTTTTGTGCTAGGTCTTTGCTGTGACACAGGCTTCTCTAGTTGGGGCTCACAGGCCCTAGAACATTCAGGCTCATTAGCTGTGTGCAGGCTTAGTTGCCCCATGGTATGTGGGATCTTAGTTCCTTGACCAGGGATCGAACCCACATCCCCTGCATTGGAAGGCAGATTCTCAACCACTGGACCACCAGGGAAGTCCCAGGAGGGTGGTTCTTGCCAGCTGACTGCGTAAACTGACCTCAGGTGACGTAGATGGGACACAGCAGTGGCTGGGCAGGTTATGATCAGCAGGACTGGGATCTGGTCCCTCACGCTGTGCGACGGTGCTGAGCCTAAAATACAACACTGTGTCCCCTCTCTCTGCATCTCATCCTCTACCTGCCTCCAGGGAACATGTGGGCACAGAGCTGGTCCAACATCTATGACTTGGTGGCACCCTTCCCTTCAGCCCCCAAGATGGATGCCACGGAGGCCATGATAAAGCAGGTCCGCACTGGCCCCCTCCTCGCACCCCTGCTCCTTCAGGGCGGCCCCAGGGCGTGGGGCGGGGAGCCCTGCCCCAGGGGGAGAGGGCCCCCTAATTCAGGAGCTGCTTCCAGCTTGGCCCTCCCCCAGGGCCCTCCCACAGTGGCATACAGTCCATCGCCACCGTCCCCAACTTCAGCAGAGCTCCGTCTGTTTGCAGGGCTGGACACCCCTAAGGATGTTTAAGGAAGCAGACAATTTCTTCACCTCCCTGGGGCTGCTGCCTATGCCCCCCGAGTTCTGGAACAAGTCGATGCTGGAGAAGCCGACCGATGGGCGGGAAGTGGTGTGCCACGCCTCCGCCTGGGACTTCTTCAACGGCAAGGACTTTAGGTGCGTCCGGGCTGCAGGTCCTGAGCCCAGAGGCCAAGGAGACGAGTCCAAGTCTGAGCTGGGGGCGGAGGGTTTGGAGAGGTGGACCTGGCCTCAGCGTGGCCACCAGCTTATGGCAGGGGGACTCCATCCACCACTCAAGGGTCTCCTTGAGCGCTGACCAGCTGCATCAGCTCAGGGTTCCAGCTCACAGTCCTGGGGGTGAGCCTTGTGTGAGCCGCCAGCCAGCCTCCCTCTCGGGCAGGCCCTGTGCACAGCGGACCCTCTCCCTCCTGCCTGTGCCTTGAAACAGGGAGACACATGGGGGTGTGGGGGCGTCACATCACACGGATCTACTCACCTCTGAGGGCTCGGGAGCTGTCTTCACTGGTGGACAGTATTTCAGTTACTGCTGTTTATCACACCAGCTCAAAACCCAGGGCTGTAAAACCACCATTTGACTATGCTCATGATTTTTTAATTATTATTTTAAATGTATTTATGGCCATACTGGGTCTTTGTGGCTGTGCGAGGGCGTTCTCTCATTGAGGCAGGCAGGGGCTCCTCTCCAGCTGCAACGCGTGGGCCTCTCACTGTAGTGGCTTCCCTTGTTGCCGCTCACAGGCTCAAGAGTGTGGACTCAGTAGTTGTGGCTCATCGGTTTAGCTGCCCTGTGGCATGTGAAACCTTCCCAGACCAGGGGTCAAACCTGTGTCCTCTGCATTGGCAGGCTCGTTCTTAACCACTGGACCACCAGGGAAGTCTGCTCGTGATTTTATGGGCAAGGGATTCAGGCAATGCACAGTGCAAATGGCTCGTCCTGCCTTGCAGTGGTGGAGACCTCTGCTGGGGCAGCTCTGATGGCTGCAGACGGCTGGCATGGCTCAGCGGGGTTTCGGTCTGGGGCTGTGCTCCTGGCTGTCGGCTGCCTCCCTCAGTTTTTCTGTGTGGCACGTGCAGGCGCAGGGACGCTCACATGGGCTCCTGCATTCACATGCTGGGTGCCTGGGCTGGTGTGGCTGAAGCAGCTGGGGTCTGGACAGATGTCTCTCTCTAGGAGAGCTTGGACAGCCTCATGGGGTGGCAGCCTTAAGTGGTCAGATTTCTTACGTGGTGGCCAGCATCTGCAGAGCAAAGGCAAAAGCAGCCAGATCTCTTAAAGACTAAGTTAGTCCAGAACTGGGACAGGTCACTCCTGCCACATTTGATGGGCTAAAGCAAGTCACAAGGTTCAACCAGTCACAACTCAGGTTCAAAAGAAGATAAAGAAGTTTCCACCTCTTGGGAGAAGTGGCAGAGATGGTGAAGTATCTCTGATGAGAAGAGTGGACTCAGAGGTCCTAGAACAAAGCGGGCAGGTTCACTGGCTCACCTGGCCTTGGGCTCTTCTTTCAGAGGCATGGAGACCAGAGCTTCAGGGCTGGGCGCAGACAGATAATCTCAGGGGTGAGGGCTCCTTGGGGAACCTCGCTTGTATAGGGAGTCCTAACAGAAGGTGGGCAGACCCCAACTGCATTGTCACTGGGGCAGCTCTTTCCCCTAGCCATAGAACGACAGAAAAGGGTCCACTGAGCTTAAAAGCTCTGGTTAGATCCAAGGGTGAATTTCCTCGGCTCACAAAAGACGGAAAGGGACGTGGAGCCCCTGCTCAGACAGCTCGGCAGATGTCCCGTCAGTCCTGGCCCTGAGAAATCCTGGGGTGATCTGCCTGCTGGCATTGGGCACATGGGATGCAGAAGAGCCCAGACACTGTTGTTTCCTTCAGGAAACCTGAGACTAGGGAGAGACAGAACGTGAGAAGAGGAACCACAGGACCAACATCCTAGAAAGTCAGTGACCGTGACTGAGGGTCCCCATGCCTCCAGAGCACATACCTCGCACAGTTAGAAAGCCACACACACAGCAGTGCAGACCTGAGGTGTTCGGGGAGCTGGAGGCAGGGGGATGGCCTGGAGGACTGTGCTTTTCCCAGACTGGGAACTAGGCATTTCCCAGATTTCCTCCATTGCTTCTTTTGGTTTTCCTCCCCGTGATGCTGTGTTCCTTGCATGTGGTGGTCCTGGGCGTCTGCTCTGTGAACAGGGTTGGCAGGTGCCTTTGCCCCAGGGCTCCTCACTGTCTCTCTCCCACCCCCGTGTTCCAGGATCAAGCAGTGCACCTCGGTGAACATGGAGGACCTGGTGGTGGCCCACCACGAAATGGGCCACATTCAGTACTTCATGCAGTACAAGGACCTGCCCGTGACCTTCCGGGAGGGAGCCAACCCTGGCTTTCACGAGGCCATTGGGGACGTGCTGGCACTCTCTGTGTCTACCCCCACGCACCTGCACAAGATCAACCTGCTGAGCAGCGGGGACGGTGGCTACGGTGAGCGAGGAACGGGGGGATCCAGGCGGCCAGAGGGGCCGAGAAGGGGCAGCGAGCTTGGGAGGCAGAAAGGAGGCTCCATGGGCCACAGGCAGCGCCAGGACAGAACATGGGGAGCCAGGGGACAGCCAGCAGGGAGAGCAGGAGGGAAAACCTATCCCAAGAGGTGGGTCGCAGGACCCAAGGAAAAGCAGGTCACCCTGCCCACTCCACCCACTCCACCCACCGCACACCCGCTCAGCCCACTGCTAGGACATGGTGGGAGGCAGGCCTGGATCTGACATTGGACTCCCTTCTCTTGGCAGAGGAGGACATCAACTTTCTGATGAAGATGGCACTCGACAAGATCGCCTTCATCCCCTTCAGCTTCCTCGTCGACCAGTGGCGCTGGAGGGTGTTCGACGGAAGTGTCACCAAGGAGAACTACAACCAGGAGTGGTGGAGCCTCAGGTTCTAGAGCCCTGCTGTGGGGTGTGGGCTGGGGTCTCCATGGGGTGTGTGCCGGCGCCTGTGTCTATGTGCACCTGGGGTGTCTGTGTGGTACGTAAGTGTGTGTCTGTGTGTGTCCCTGCATCTGTGTGTACCTGGTCTGTCTGTGTGTATGGTATCTAGGTGTGTGTGTGTGTGCCTGCGTCTGTGTGCACCTGGTGTGTCTGCCTGTATGGTGTCTCGGGGGGTGTGTGTGTGTGTATGTGTGTGCCTCTGTCTGTATGTACCTGGTGTGTCTGCCTGTATGGTGTCTAGTGGTGTGTGTGTGTATGTGTGTGCCTCTGTCTGTATGTACCTGGTGTGTCTGTGTGGTATGTAAGTGTGTGTCTGTGTGTGTCCTTGCATCTGTGTGTACCTGATCTGTGTGTATGATATCTAGGTGTGTGTGTGTGTGTGTGCCTGCGTCTGTGTGTACCTGGTGTGTCTGCCTGTATAGTGTCTAGGGGTGTGTGTGTGTGTGTGTGTGCGCCTGCCTGTGTGCACCTGGGGTGTCTGTATGTATGGTATATAATGGTGTGTGTGTGTGTCTGTGTGTGTGCGTGCGTGTGTGTGTGCCTGCCTGTGTGCACCTGGGGTGTCTGTATGTATGGTATATAATGGTGTGTGTGTGTGTGTGTGTGTGTGTGCGTGCGTGTGTGTGTGCCTGCCTGTGTGCACCTGGGGTGTCTGTATGTATGGTATATAATGGTGTGTGTGTGTGTGTCTGTGTGTGTGCGTGCGTGTGTGTGTGCCTGCCTGTGTGCACCTGGGGTGTCTGTATGTATGGTATATAATGGTGTGTGTGTGTGTGTGTGTGTGTGTGCGTGCGTGTGTGTGTGCCTGCCTGTGTGCACCTGGGGTGTCTGTATGTATGGTATATAATGGTGTGTGTGTGTGTGTCTGTGTGTGTGTGTGCGTGTGTGCCTGCCTGTGTGCACCTGGGGTGTCTGTATGTATGGTATATAATGGTGTGTGTGTGTGTGTGTGTGTGTGTGAGCGATGGGGTACCCGGGGGCAGTGACCCACAAAGGCACAGCTGCATCTTGCAGTAGTCAGCACCCAGGGCAGGCCCAGGGCAGGCACCATATTGCCTTGATTCTCCCCAAACAGTGAGTGTTAGTCACTCGATCATGTCTGACTCTCTGTGACCCAATGGACTGTAGCCCGCTAGGCTCCCCTGTCCATGGGATTTTCCAGGCAAAAATACTGGAGTGGGTTGACATTCCTTTCTCAAGGATATCTTCCCAATCCAGGGGTCAAACCCAGGCCTCCTGCATTTTTGATGGATTCTTTACCGTTTGAGCCACCAGGAAGTGCTGATTGTCCCCAAACGCTCCCTCTAATGTGTCTTCCTCCTCCACAGGCTGAAGTACCAGGGTGTCTGTCCCCCACTGGCCAGATCTCAGGACGACTTTGACCCAGGGGCCAAGTTCCACATTCCTGCAAGTGTGCCTTATGTCAGGTAACAGGAAAGGGAGGAGGGCATCAGGACGGGCAGTGCCTCCGTGTGGTGTTCAGACACCTTTGCTACCCCTTCCAAGAGCTACCTGCTCCAGGAGCTACCATCAGGGTGACCTGGGGACCCGTGCATGGCGCACTGTGTCTGGGCCACTCACCTGTAACCAAGACTGACGTTGTTTCACTCTTGTGATACCATGAGAGCCCCCGCCCTTCAGACAGTTGAAAACAGAAACTTCACTATAACCGACTAATGGTTACAAGACCTTGGTTAGTTAACATGAACCATGACCCACAGCCAGACCATGCCCTGAGCACTGTTTGCTCATTTTTACAGCATTCTGTTCCCTTATATGTATTGAACATATTTCCTGTGACATAATTTGAGTTGCACTTGGGATACCTTCTACCCACTAGAGCTAGGATTAGAGGCCCAGCTGAATGGAAGGCCGTATTGTTAGGGGTACAGGGTCACAGCCTTGGGATTAGACAGTACAGGTTCAAATCTCATCTCCATGACTGTTCCCTTGAGTAAATCCCTCCGTCACTGCAAGCAACAGCTTCCCCACCTGTGGAATCCTGTTGCAAGAGTTCACGTCTTAGCATAGTCTTAATTCAGAACACGCTTGGGAACTGGCGGCCATAACCTACCATCATTAAATCACTGTCTTAAATGGAAAGCAGAAACACAGCAGTGCCATCAGTCATGCAGCCACCGCATTCATGCGCCCTCTCCCTCTGGGTGCTGCAGGGGAGCACTGGCTGGGGGCTGGGAAGGGTGATTAGAGGAGCTGGAGCCCTCCTGTGAGGCAGGGATATCTGGGGCAGAGGGCCCCTGTGCTCCCTGGAAGGCCAGTGAAGGAGGGCTTCTGCCAACCATGCCCAGCCTTCCACCCCAGCACCTGGAGCAATGTCAGCACAGTCAGGACCTAATAAATAAGCATGAGGTGGGTGAGCTCTGTGCCCGAGTCTAGGAAGGAAGAGAAAGTCTACTCAGAGGCTCCAGGGAGCAGCGGGGGGAGCAGGGAGCCAAGGAGAATCAAGGGCACCTCCACGCAGGCCTGACCAGCCAGTGCACCAGGGTGACCTGCAGAGAGACTCTCCACCAGCCTTCCCAACAGGTTTCTGAGCTCCCGAGCTGGCACTCACTTTCACACAGAAGCCGGCCCACGTGACAGCTAGCTTCTGGGCTTAGCACAGATAATTCTCCAGGAGGGAGCGGGCAAAGGGATCACCCTCCAGATTCTGACCAGCAGCCTTAGCAAAGCACATACAGGAAAGGCCAGGAAAGACAGTGCACGTGACTTGTGCCCAGCCTTGCCGCCTGCACCGCTGGTTCAAGACATTCAAAACCTCCCCACATTCAGAGAGGCTGCTCCTCCTTGACCGGCAGACTTCTGCAGGGAATTCCCACTGCTTTGGGATAAAGGAGGTCATTTGGGCTGGCTTCCCTGCCCGGTCAGAGGCATGACCCTGTAGGCAACACTTCAGGGACAAATACATCGTTTCTGTGTCCAGAGCAGCCTGCCACATCTCTGATGGTCTCTGCCCCACCCCGCCTCGCCCATGAGCATCCGGAGCTCTGAGCGGCTCTCCCAAGGTGCTCCATGCGGAGGCAGCTCTGTGGTGGTAGGCGGGGAAGGAGGCCTGGACGACTCTGCAGGCCAGGACGGGCTCACCCTGACGTCATGGAAGGCAGCGAGAGGCAGGGGGGGCTGGGGCTCCGTGGCACTGCCCCCAGCCCCCGCCCCAGGCCTGGCCTGCCCTCCTGCAGGTACTTCGTCAGCTTCATCATCCAGTTCCAGTTCCACCAGGCGCTGTGTCAGGCGGCAGGCCACCAGGGCCCCCTGCACAAGTGTGACATCTACCAGTCCAAGGAGGCCGGGAAGCTCCTGGCGTGAGTCTCCTCTGGCCTTGCTCTGACCCCTGTCCTCCCCATGATGACCTACTTCCCAGTGGAGCTCTTCCAGGAACACCTATCATGCCTTTGGCCGGGGTCACCCGTTCCCCAGAGCCCCAGACCTGCCCAGGCCTCTCAGTCCCAGGGGGAGAGGAGGCTGGGATGTGAGACTGGGATGTGAGACTGGGATGGGGGCAGGGAGCCTCCCAGCCTGTCTCTCTGACTCGGCTCCCCTCCTGGGGCTCCCCCAGGGATGCCATGCAGCTGGGCTTCAGTCAGCCGTGGCCCGAAGCCATGCGGCTGATCACGGGCCAGTCCAACATGTCGGCTGCCGCCATGATGACCTACTTCAAGCCGCTGCTGGACTGGCTCGTAACGGAGAATGGGCGGCACGGGGAGAAGCTGGGCTGGCCTCAGTACAACTGGACGCCAAACTCGGGTACCGCCACCCACCCCCCCTGGGCCCCAGGGCAGCCCCGGGGCTCGCTCAGGGCTGGGGCCCTCCCACGTTAAGGCAGGTTGGAGTGCGGCCTCCGCGCTCAGGGCTGGGGAGCCGGCGGTGTGCCCGGCCCCGCCCAGCGCCCGCTCTCCTTCCTCCCCGCCCAGCTCGCCTGGAAGGCTCCTTCGCGGGCCCCAGCCGCGTCAACTTCCTGGGCCTGAACCTGGAGGAGCAGCAGGCCCGAGTGGGCCAGTGGGTGCTGCTCTTCCTGGGCGTCGCCCTGCTGGTGGCCACACTGGGCCTCACCCAGCGGCTCTTCAGCATCCGCCACCACAGCTTCCGCCGGCCCCACCACGGGCCCCAGTTCGGCTCCGAGGTGGAGCTGAGACACTCCTGAGAGGAGACCCGGGAGGGGCCCTGCGCTGCTCCCACCGCTCACCCCAGCCGCCCCCTCCTCCTCCTCCTGCCCCCTCCCCTCGCCAGTCCTCCGGACCGCGGGCCACCATGGCCCCTGCCGCCTGGTCCCCAGAGACCCAGAGGCCCCCTCACGTGGAACCCTCTCCCCGTCTCCCTGTGGATACAATTAAAGGTCCTGCCTTCCCATCTGCGTCTGTGTCCCTCACTGGGAAGCCAGGGACAACAACGGGGAAGCTCCCTCGCTTCCTGCCAATCAAGGGGGGTCACTTCTCAGGGGTCTTCATCTCTTTCCAAGAAGAGGCTGGAAAATGCCCCTGAGCTCTGGCCCCAGCACCGCCCAGCGCCCAGGCCAGTCCTTAGTCCAGCCCGGGCAGCTGGCCCCCGTCCTGCTGGGGCAGGCAGGCCTGGCCAGGCCTGGGCACTGGCCCAGGAGGGCCCTGGGCGGCAAAGGGGGAGCAGACATTCTGGGATGCTGGAGCCCTGCCCCAGCTATTCCCATAAATGGTCCAGTCCCCAGGACGGAAGGCTCCTGGCTGGCCTCTAGTTCCCCAGGGGGGAGCGCCTTGCCAGCTGAGGGTACAGAACTGGCCCGTGCCTGCCCCAGCTCCGTGTCCACTCGCACACGTGCTCAGAGCCACCGGAGTACTGCCCGTGGAGCCCAGGGTCAGGACCCTTAGCCCCAGCTGGGCAGAAGCAGGTGCCCACGCACCGATTGACTGCGGGGACCACCCCTGCCCCTGCCCCTGCCCCCAGCACACGCCCTCACCCCAAGCCTTCCTCAGAGGCCAGCCTAGTATTGAGGGAGTATCATTTTGAGGGACATTTTAAAATCTTTTATCTAGATGTTTATCGTGGAAAAGCTAAAAAATACAGAAATGTATAAAGAAAAGCCCTTTATATCAACACCAAGAGATAAGCACTGTTGACATTTGGTATACATAGTTCCAGCCTGTTTTTCTCAACACATATTTTAAATCTGATCACACGTATTTACAGCTGTGTAACCTTTTTCCAGTTAGCGTGAGTAGACTGTCTTTTTCTTAATATTTAAATGCCAAACCTAGAACCTGGCCAAAGCCTGGCCCCCCTGGGAGGACCCTTGGCCCTGTGCCTCTTCTTGGCTTTGCAGATAAGACTTGGCCCAACCCTAGTATCTGTCCCCCTAGTATCCTTTAGTTCCACAGCTTCTGCACCCTGCCAGTCTCCAGCTGCTATTGTGTCAGTGTGTGTGTGTGTGTGTGTGTGTGTGTATCTGTGTGTGTTCGTGTGTCTCTGTTAATATGTGTCTGTGTTGGTGTCTGTGTAATCATGTGTGTACCTGTGTCTGTGATTGTGTTTGTCTGTGTTTATGTGCCTGTGATTGTGTGTTTGTGATTGTGTATTTGTGTGTGTGTGTGGCACATAGACGCAATCATGCAGGCCTATTCCATGGGTCAGGATGTGGAGTTGAGGTATTCCGGATTTGCAAGAGGGTGGAAGTTTATGATTACTTGAGACAGTGGAATTTATAAACATAGCCTCTAAATAGTTCCAAGCCTTCTACCACCGAAGACTTCTTTAATGACCCCCCCTCCCCAGCCTGATGTTTCAAAAGCTGTTTGTCTGACAGAGGTCATGGTCACATGACCCCCTTCCTATCTTTATAAGCTGCAGGGGTTCCTGCTGCCTGTCAGAGCCTGTGGGCAGCATTCAAAGGTCTGAGCTGCAAAGACTTAACAGCCTTATCCAGGAGGGCTTTTGAAATATTAAGAACGTTTAGACTCCTGTTCTGCCACCTCGGATGATCAAGGCAAGGCCGTGCCTGCCTGGGGATAGCTGAGGAGGTGGTGACAGCGGGAAGGGGGCCGTCCCGGCATTTTCTCCTGGTGACCTGAGAGCTGAACCCCGCCCAAGGCTGCCCGTCGGGGAGCAGTGCTGATCCACGCGGGCCAGAAGGGATGACGGTTTTGTCCAGTCTCTGCACTCTGCCTCACGGGGCCCACTCTGGCTCTATAGGGAGTCCACTGACATTGGATTAGGCCTAAATCAAATCCTACCCCTGAACTTGACCTTGAGCAACTTGCTTCCATTTTTGGAGCCTCCAATTTTATGCCTGTGAGATGGTTCCTGTGATGGTCCTTAGGAACTCTCTCACGATCGCTGCAATTGGTCAGATGAGATAATGTAGAAATTCCTGGCGCCTAGTTTCCTGATCATCATCTCCTGATAAAGATCGCTTCATGTGTGCCTCCCACTTCAAGCATCCCCTCAAGTCGCAGACTGAGAGAGCTGGAAGGGCAAGGTTAGACCAGCCCCTCCCTGGAGAGATGGAGAAAACCGCCCGGAGCTGCTCACTGCGAGCCGGATAGACATTCTTCACGATTCCTTCCTGTCTCATGGGATGTCCTTCCGCTGGGAGTGCAGTGGGCTCGTTCATCTCTGGGACTGGGCTTCCTTCAGTTCTGGAGACGTTCAGCTGTCATCTCCTCATCCTTTTCAGTCTCCTCTCCGGGACTCCTGCCAGACCCTGCTGGGAGCTTCCTACTTTGTCCTCTATGTCTCCTCATTCCCGCTCGTATTTCTCATCTCTCTCAGTCCTGCGCTCCAAGCGATTTCCCTGGCTATATCTTAGCCTGTGCATTGAGATGACTACTTTTCCAATTTAATAACCATACTTTTTATTTTCACACTTCTATTAGTTTTAGACCTCCAGTGTCTTCACAGAAGTCTATTCTTACTTCATAGATCCTGCTCCTTCTCTCATACTTTTAAAGACCTGCTTTTTTTAAAATTGTTATAATATATACATACAATTGTTGTAATATAGACAATAAATTCATAGCATTTACCATTTGACCTTTTTTTTTTTTTGGCCATGACACAGCGTGTGGGATCTTAGTTCCCCATCCAGGGATCAAACCCATACCTCCTGCATTGGAAGCACAGAGTCTTAACCACTGGACTGCCAGGGAAGTCCCCATTTTAACCGTTTTGAAGTATATAGTTCAGTGGCATTGAGTATATTCAATTGTTGTGCAGCCATCACCATGTCTATTCGAGTCCCCTTCTCTTGGGTACACATCCCAAATTGAAATTCCTGGATCACAAAGTAATTCTATACTCTTTTCCACAGTGGCTGCACCATTTTAGACCCACCAGCATAAGTGTTCCAATTTCTGCCTGTGTTGGCCATCACTTGACGTTTTCTGTGTTTTGTTTTTTGCATTTTTTTGGTAACAGCCATCCTAGTAGTATCTCAGATTTTAATTTGTATTTCCCTAATGATTAGTGATCTTGGATCTTCTCAAGTATTTATGATCCATTTAGAGATCATCTTTAGAAGGATATCTAGTGAAGTCCTTTGCCCACCCTTGAATTAGCTTGTTTGTTTCTTCACTGTTGAGTTTGGGGAGCTCTTTATATATTCTGGCTATTAGTCGCTTATCAGATCTAGGATTTGCAAATATTTTCTCCATTTCTGTTGCTTGCCTTTTTACTCTGTTGTTAGTGTCCTTTGATGTGCAAAAGCTCTTAATTTTAATGAGGTCCAGCTTGTCTGTTTTTTCTTTTGTTGCCTATGCTTTTGGTATCATATCCAAGAAATCATTGCCAAATCCAATGTCATGAAGCTTTTTTGCTATGATTTCTTCAACGAGTTTTACAGTCTGAGTTCTTATGTTTAGGTCTGTATTCCATTTTGAGTTTATTTTTGCAGATGGTGTGGAGCCTAGTATTTTAAGTCCCTTTCAGATTTCCCTAATGCCTGTCCTTCCTTGGGTGTAGTCTAATCCCTGCCTGTGTCTGGAGTTTAGCGCAGACTCTGGAGCCAAGCTATGTGGACTTGAGTCCCACCTCCACTGTTTGCTAGCTGTGTGACTCTGATCGAGCTTCCCAACCTCTCTGTCCCTCCTTTTCCTCATCTATAAACTGGGTGTATTGATCACAGTACCTGCCTCGTAGTTTATTGTGAGGATTCATATCCCCAAAGCCCTCAAAAGTCCCTAGCCCCTGACAGTGCTTAGTGGTGGTGGTCATTGCTAACACTAACTGCGTTGGATTTCCTTTTGCACATGGTATTCTTGACCTATGAGCCATCTTCACTGGAACAGCCTTCCACAGGGAAACCCTTCCCATGCACACACCAGGTTGTGAAGGTGTCCTCAGGGTTGGTTTCATGGTTGTTTCTTGCAGGGTCCTTTTAGAAAAGAAGCCATCTGCTGGCTCCCTTGATGGAGGCATTACTCCCACTGTGGCTGACTATTCTCAGGTAGGCGCTGATGCTGCAGCCCTTTGGGCATGGATGCACTTTGATTGCTCACATGGGTTCCCACTCACTGCTGCATGAGCCCTCCTTCTCTCCCAGGCATCTGAATAGTCCCTTTTCTTGCTTTCCATCTCAGCTCTGTATTTTGCATTTTTAAAAATACTATATTTGACCCCAAATAGCCAAAGCAATCTTGAGAAAGAAGAACTAAGCTGGAGACATCACACTTCCTGATTTCAAACTTTATTACAAAGCTACAGTAATCACAACAGTTTGGTACTGACATAAAAACAGACACATAGATCAATGGGACAGAATAGAAAGCCGAGAAATAATCCCACATGTATATGGTCAATATATTTATGACATAAAAGTCAAGAATATCCAATGAGGTAAGGATAGTGTCTTCAATAAATGGTGTTGAGAAAACTGGATGGCCACATGCAAAAGAATGAAACTGGACCCCTGTCATATGCCATAGACAAAAATCAATTCAAAGTGGATTAAAGGCTTCAAAGTAAGGCCTGGAACCATAAAAATCCTAGAAGAAAATACAAGGAGTAATCTAGACATCATTCCTAGCCAAGATTTTTTTTTAACTTGACACTAAAATCAAAGGCAACAAAAGCAAAAATCAACAAATGGGTTTACATCACACTAAAAGCTTATGCACAGCAAAAGAAGCCATCAACAAAATGAAACGGCAACTCCCAGACTCAGAGAAAATATTTGCAAATCATATACTATCTGATAAAGGGTTAAATATTCAACATACATGAAGAATTCATAGGAGTCCAACAACAGAAAAAAAAATTGATTTAAAAATGGGCAAGGATCTGAGTAGACGTTTTTCCAAAGAAGATTTACTGATGGCCAAGAAGTACATGAAAAGTTACACATCACTAGTCATCAGGGGAGTGCAAATCAAAACCACAATGAGACGTCACCTCCACCTCTTAGAATGGCAATTATCAAAAAGACAAGCGCTATTAAATGAGAGCAAGGATATGAAGAAAAGGGAACCCTTGTGCACTGTTGGTGGGAATGTAAATTGGTGCAGCTACTTGGAAAACAGCATGGAGGTTTCTCAAAAAAAATTAAAAATAGACTACCATCAGTTCAATTCAGTTAAGTTCAATTGCTCAGTTCAGTTCAGTTCAGTCGTGTCCAACTCTTTGCGACCCCATGGACTGCAGCATGCCAGGACCCCCTGTCTACCGCCAACTCCCGGAGTTTACTCAAACTCACATCCATTGAGTTGGTGAGCCATCCAACCATCTTATCCTCTGTCGTTCCCTTCTCCTCCCACCTTCAATCTCTCCCAGCATCAGGATCTTTTCCAATGAGTCAGTTCTTCACATCAGGTGGCCAAAGTATTGGAGTTTTAGCTTCAGCATCAGTCCTTCCAATGAATATTCAGGACTGATTTCCTTTAGAATGGACTGGTTTGATCTCCTTGCAGTCCAAGGGACTCTCAAGAGTCTTCTCCAACACCACAGTTCAAAAGCATCAGTTCTTTGGTGCTCAGCTTTATCGTCCAACTCTCACATCCATACATGACTACTGGAAAAACCTTTGACTAGATAGACCTTTGTTGGCAAAGTAATGTCTCTGCTTTTTCATATGCTGTCTAGGTTGGTCATAACTTTTCTTCCAAAGAGCAAGTGTCTTTTAATTTCATGGCTGTGGCCACCATCTGCAGTGATTTTGGAGCCCCCGAAAATAGTTTGTCACTGTTTCCACTGTTTTCCCATCTATTTGCCATGAAGTTGATGGAACCAGATGCCATGATCTCAGTTTTCTGAATGTTGAGTTTTAAGCCAACTTTTTCACTCTCCTCTTTCACTTTCAAGAGGCTCTTTTAGTTCTTCGCTTTCTCCCGTAAGAGTGGTATCATCTGCATATCTGAGGTTATTGATATTTCTCCTAGCAATCTTGATTCCAGCTTGTGCTTCATCCAGCCCAGCATGTCTCATGATGTACTCTGCGTATAAGTTAAATAAGCAGGGTGACAATATACAGCCTTGACATTCTCCTTTCCCTATTTGGAACCAGTCTATTTTTCTATGACCAGTTCTAACTGTTGCTTCCTGGCCTGCATACAGATTTCTCAAGAGGCAGGTCAGGTGGTTTGGTATTCCCATCTCTTTAAGAATTTCCCAGAGTTTGTTGTAGTCCACACAGTCAAAGGCTTTAGCATAGTTAATGAAGCAGAAGTAGATAGTTTTATAGAACTCTCTTGCTTTTTCGATGATCAAACGGATGTTGGCAATTTGATCTCTGGTTCCTCTGCCTTTTCTTTCTTTTTTTTTTTTTTTTCCAAATCAAGAGTTTTTATTGTCTCTTTAAAATATCAAAAATATGGAACGCTTCATGAATTTGCGTGTCATCCTTGCACAGGGGCCATGCTAATCTTCTCTGTATCGTTCCAATTTTAGTATATGTGCTGCCAAAGCGAGCACCCTCTGCCTTTTCTAAATCCAGCTTGAACATCTGGAAGTTCACGGTTTTATACTGTGGGCAAGAATCCCTTAGAAGAAATGGAGTAGCCATCATAGTCAACAGAAGAGTCCAAAATGCAGTACTTGGATGCAGTCTCAAAAATGAAAGAATGATTTCTGTTCGTTCCCAAGGCAAACCATTCAATATCATAGTAATCCAAGTCCATGCCCTGACTAGAGATGTTGAAGAAGCTGATGTTGAATGGTTCTATGAAGACTTACAAGACCTTCTAGAACTAATACCCAAAAAAAGATGTCCTTTTCCTTATAGGTGACTGGAATGCAAAAGTAGGGAGTCAAGAAACACCTGGAGTAACAGGCAAATTTGGCCTTGGAGTACAGAATGAAGCAGGGCAAAGGCTAATATAGTTTTGCCAGGAGAACACACTGGTCATAGCAAACACCCTCTTCCAACAACACAAGAAAAGACTCTACACATGGACATCACCAGATGGTCAATACTGAAATCAGATTGATTATAGTCTCTGCAGCCAAAGATAGAGAAGTTCTGTATAGTCAGCAAAAACAACACCAGGAGCTGACTGTGGCTCAGATCATGAACTCCTTATTGCAAAATTCAGACTTAAAGAAAGTAGGGGAAACCACTAGACCATTCAGGTATAACCTAAATCAAATCCCTTACGATTATACAGTGGAAGTGACAAATAGATTCAAGGGATTAGATGTGATAGAGTGCCTGAAGAACTACCATATGATAGAGCAATTCCACTCCTGGGTATGTATCCAAAGAAAATGAAATTAGTGTCTTGATATCTGCACCCCCAGGTTCATTGCAGCATTATTTACAATAGCTGAGATATGGAAACAGTCTAAGTGTCCACAGATGGAAATTTAAAATGTAACACACACACACACGTGCATGTACACGCACAGGAATACTATTCAGCCATGTAAAAGAAGGCACGCTTGCCATTTGCAACAACATGGGTGGATTTAGCATTATGCTAAATGAAATAGGTCAGACAGAGAAGGGCAAATACTGTATGATCTCCTTTATACGCAGAATCTAAAATACAAAGCCTGCCCAATGGCTCAGCAGTAAAGAATCTGCCTGCAATGAAGGAGACACAGGAGATGTGGGTTCAATCCCTGAGTCAGGAAGATCATTTGGAGGAGGAAATGGCAACCCACTCCAGTATTCTTGCCGGGTAAATCCCATGGACAGAGGAGCCTGAGGAGCTGCAGTCCATAGGGTCGCAGAGAGTCAGACATGACTGAGCAGCTGAGCACACACAACAACAACAACAATAAAAATCCTAAAAACACCCCCAAACAAAACAAAACAAAATTGAACTCAAAGATATAGAGATGGTGAACACCAGAGGCAAGGGTGGGTGGGTGAAATGGGTGAAGGCCGTCAATAATTATAAACTTCTTATTGCAAGATAAATAAATCCAGAGGGTGACATGTATAGCATGAAGATAATAGTAACCAGATAATAACCAAGCAACCAAAAAGTACTTTTTTTTAATCCTGAGAGATGGCCCCTTACCTTCTGTGCCTCCTGACAGCAAACTCATGGTATAGGGCTCTCCCTTGAGAAACAGGTGTAAGGACAGTGAAAGAGAGGAGTAGCCCGAGGTCAATCATACATCCCTCAAGGGAGAAAAAGGCCAAAAAAATGTGAACATAGGCGGTCAAGTCAGAAGAACATGGAAAGACAACTGTGCTTCCAGAATCCAGAGGCCCAGAGAGGTCTTTTCCTTCTGTCTATCCATTCATCCATCCTCCCACTCACCGGCTCAGAAGTAATGCCAGCCTGTGGAGGGAGGGGGTTCATCAATCCCTGGTCAAGATCAAGGGTGGCTCCAATGCCAGGGAGAAGTGACCAAGTCGGGTGGGACAAGCTCTGGTCTAGACATTAAGAGCCCCGGTTGTCCTTTTGGCTCTGCCACTGACCTGGTGTGAACTGGGTAGTACGGCTAGAGCTTTCTAGACCTCAGTCTCCTCACCTGTAAAATGGGGACAGTTGGGCCAGAAGTTAGGTGGGGCCTTTCCCTTTCTGACATTCCACGACTGACCCTTTAGCCCCTGATGTCACAATATGGAGCTGGACCGTGATTGGGCCACAGCCCCCTCCAGCGCTGCTGTTCTCTTGGTCATGGGATCAAGATGGACTTGCCCTGGACCTTCCCTATTTGTGCTCTTCTGTTGTGCCATGGCTCAGGGTGACCGGGACTCAGGTGGGGCTGGGACCCGAGGGAACGTGGGATCAGACCAGGGGACCAGGCAGGGGCAGGCCCCTCCCAGGACAATTGATGCCCTTCTCCTTCTCTGCAGACCAGCTCTACAATGAGACTGTGGCAAAGGCCTTCCTGCAGTTTTACGAGCGAACAGCCCAGGTTGTGTGGAACCGGTTCATGGAGGCCGCCTGGAACTATGTCACCAACATCACCAAGAAAAATCAAGAGGAGATGGTGTGGTACCACTTCCACCCCTGCCCCTTCTCCCCTTGTTCTTCTCAGGGGTCACGGAGCAGGGATGCTGGGGGGCAAGGAGTCACACCTTTTGCCCCTCTTCCAGAGCTGGATGAGAGAGGGAAGCCCCAAAGCACATGTTGGAACAGATGTCAGGCTCTAGGCCTCCTGGAGCCCTGAAAGCTCTCTGGGCTAGAACCTCTAGCTTTCCTCTTGTAAATATCACCTGCTTGCTTTTAGGGGCCAGGTTCCCTCCCTTCTCGCTCTTAGCAAAGTTTCAATGATTCCAGACCCTTTAAAGGGGCTTTGGAAGCAGGCTGTGGGGCTGGGCCCTGGAGTTCAATGTGACACCCTCACCCTCTCCTTCACCCTCGCACGACAAACATGGTGACCGTCCTTCCAGCTCTACAAGGACGTGGAGAAGTCCCAGCACACGCTGTACTTTGGCACGCGGGCCCGCCTGTTTAAGATCGCCAACTTCCAGGACCCGGACGTGAAGCGCATGCTGAGTAAGCTGCTGAACGTAGACAAGGCGGCCCTGCCCAAGGAGGAGCTCCGGGAGGTGATGGACGAGCCCCCAGGTCTCCAGGCACATGCTCCCCACCCCAGGGGTGGGCAGGCCGCTGGGTGGGGAGCTGCCTGGGGCTGGAAGGAGGTTGGGGGAGGCAGGGCCAGAGCTTTCTCTGGGTGGGTGGGGGAGGTGAGCAGAGGCCAGTGGGAAGATGGGACCATGCCTTGGCCAGGCCTGCCTCTCCCAGCTGGTGGGACTAGCGCTGGGGGTGGGCCCATGGCTGCGGGCCTGCCCTGGGTGACACCTGTCCCCCCAGTACAACCAGATTCTGGCCTACATGGAGACCACGTACAGCATGGCCCAGGTCTGCCTGAATGAAGGGCCCTGCCTGCCCCTGGAGCCTGGTGAGCACCCGAGCCCACCCCCACCTACCCCAGAGTCTCAACACAGCCCGTTCCAGGAGCCTCCGGATTCTCACCTTCCTCCCAGCCCCAGCTGCACTTGGGGAGGGGCTGCCCACGGCGGGAGAGGGCAGAAGGCCGGCTGGAGTGAGTTCCCACCTCGGCTCCTTTTCTGGGTACAGACCTCGAAGAAGTCATGGCCACCTCCCGAGACCAGAAGGAGCTGCTGTGGGCCTGGCAGGGCTGGCGGGATGCCGTGGGTCGCCAGCTCCGCATGACCTTTGAGCGCTACGTGCAGCTCAGCAACAAGGCTGCAAAGCTCAATGGTGAGGCCCCTCGCCCCGCACCTGCTGGGCCATCAAGCTGGGCAGACTGCGTCCTTCATGGGGCTCCCGGCAGCCCTGGGAAGGGTGAAGCCGAGTCTGGGTAGGATCTGGAGGCAGGAACCCTGAGCCCTGAGCCCTGCTGCTGGGGAGCCCAGAGGTGGGTCACTCGTCGTGTGGATCCACAAACAGCAACTGATCACTACGACTGGGGTGTGCCGCTGCTGGGGAGGGTCTGAGGATGCACAGGTGGAAAGACGGGGAAGGTGCCCACCCTCCCCGGGCTTACAGGCCTCTGGGAGACAGACGCTCATTTCCAGTCACCACCCAGGATAAGTGCTGAGAAGGATGGGGCTGCAGAGAGAGAAGAAGGGACCCTGTTTCAGCCAGGTGGGCGGGGAGGGCCTCGCTGACATTCATCCAAGGCCTGAAAGATGGAGCAAGCCGGGCAACAAGAAGTCCTCGGGAGGATCTGAAGAAAGGCAGCCCGGGTGGGTGGGGCTCTAGGTGGTGAAAGAGGAGCAGACCCTGTCCGCCCAGGCCCAGAGGATGCTCAGTAGCACCTTTCCATCCCACTCTCATCCTATACGGATGGTGACCTTGGTGGGGGGTGTCTTTCCTGTTTGGCAGATAAAGGCCTCGAGGATCTAGGAGGTCAGTTGGCTTCCCTAGCAGGTGCCTGGGTCTCCTGCCAGCCAGGCCAGGCTGAAGGGTGGGTGGGGGTCACCCCTGAGCCCCCTCCCCTGTCCTAGGTTACCAAGACATGGGGGCCTTGTGGCGGTCCAAGTACGAGTCCGACTCACTGCAGGAAGACCTGGAGCAGCTGTTCCAGGAGCTGCAGCCGCTCTACCTGAACCTGCACGCCTACGTGCGCCGGGCCCTCTACCGCTTCTACGGGCCCGAGCTCATCGACCTGAGGGGGCCCATCCCTGCCCACGTCCTGGGTAAAGCCCCAGCTGGCGGCAGAGGCGGGCAGGTGGAGTAGGCCTCCCGAGCAGGCGAGCAGGCGTTCAGTCGGTGGGGAGAGACGGTCTCCCGCCTCCTTTAACCCTTCCCCTCCTCTTCCAGGGAACATGTGGGCTCAGTCCTGGGTCAACATCTTAGACCTGGCCCTGCCCTTCCCGGAGAAGCCCCCCGAGGACATCACGAAGATCATGCAAGGCCAGGTCAGTGCTCGGGCCCCTGTCTGCCCTGCCCGACCCCCCAGCCCCCTGGGCGGGGCCCCACACGCTTCCTCTTCCCCACAGCACTGGAAGCCTGAGAAAATGTTCCAAGAGGCTGAAAAGTTCTTCACCTCCATGGGGATGCTTTCCACCCCGCCCGAGTTCTGGACAAACTCCATGATGGAGAGGCCGACCGACGGGCGGGAGGTGGAGTGCCACGCGTCTGCCTGGGACTTCTACAATGGGCAGGACTTCAGGTGTGTACCCTGTGGCTGGCACTGGCCCCCGCCTCTGCTCCTGCTCTCCACCGGCCTGCCTGTCTCAGCGGGGTGGCGGCCGGGGCTGGGGGGCGGTGAGCTGGCCACCTGGGGGAAATAAGTGTGAACGCCAAGGGCCTGGCCGCTGCTCGGATGTGGCGCCTGGAGTACCAAGGGCACCAGGCCCTGCTGGTCTCCAGCCCGACCACCCAGTCCCTTTAACAGAGCCTGAACAGGGAAATTTCTTCTCCCAGGGCATCCCCATGCTCCTTGACCCCTGCCCTTTAACCCTAGGATAAAGAAGTGCACCGAAGTGACCATAGAAGACCTGCTGTCCATCTTCCACCAGATGGGCCACATCCAGTACTTCCTGCAATACAAGAACCTCTCGGTGATTTTCCGTGCAGGCGCCAACCCAGCCTTCGAGGAGGCCGTGGGGTCGGTGGTCACCCTCTCAGCCTCCTCCCACAAGCACCTGCTCAACAGAGGCCTGCTCAGCCAACAGCACCAGGACAAAGGTGATGGGGACCAGGAGGATCCCAGGCCTGGGGCCCCCCGGGGCAAGGCCTAGGGGAGGCGGGACCAGCGCCGCCTCCTGACTGCCCCCCCTCCGCTTTCTCCAGAGGAGGAGGTCAATTTCCTGATGAGCGTTGCCCTGGAGAAGATCGCCTTTATCCCCTTCGCCTACCTGATGGACCTGTTTCGCTGGAAGGTCTTTGATGGCACCATCGAAAAGGACATGTACAACCAGGAGTGGTGGAACCTCAGGTGGGGAGGACCGCCATTCGGGCCCCTCTAGCCATGGCTGGACTAGGGTGGGCTTTTGGGGCAGCCTCAAGGGGACCGCCTGCTCCCAAAGGGCACCACCGTCTCGTCTCCGGGGGCAGAGCTGGGTGTGTGACGCTGCTAATCTGCAGCCACGGGAAAGCCCTGGGGTGACATTGGCTGTCTGTTGTCCCCAGACAAAAGCGTTCCTGCTGAAGTGGGTAGGGCCGGAGCGTGAGTCTTGGGGGATTGTGTCGAATCTGGCACCAGCACTCAGCAGGCTCGTAGCCCCTCGGGGGATCTCTGGAGGCCAGCAAGTTCGCACGGTGGTCGCACTTGGGCCCTCCAAGAACAGGATGCTGACCACCAGGCAGGCTGTCCTGCTCCTCCCCTCCCTTCTCTGCCTCCCAGTGGGGTCAGCAGAGGGGGTGTTTGGGGTCTGAACTCTTTCCTTCTGGTGGAGAGTCCTTATATGACAAGGGCAAGCCCACTGCCCCCTCTCCTATTATCCCAACACACACACAGACACACATAGACACACACCTGTCTCTGACTGTGTGTCCCCAGGTCTGTCTGTGGGCAGGATTGGCAGTGAAGGAGCCCCCCAGCAGTCAGGCAGCATCAGTCTTGAGTGAGGGGCACCCGTGTCCATCCCATCACCGACCCCTGGCTGTTAGATTGGATAATAATTGCCCATGGGCAAGGCTTCCCTTCTCCACCAGGCCTCAGACCGACCACCTCAGGTCTGCCGGCCACAGGTGCTCCCGAAGGGCCCACCAGTTCTGCATCAAGCCCTTAGGCTGACTTGAACCTTTACAATGACCCATGGCCACTCCCAGAGGAAGAAGAGGTGACCAGCCTGCGGTCACACTGCCACCCAGGGATAGCAGAGCGGGCTGCCCCTCCCTTTGTCCTCTCACCTTCCGACTCCCACCCCGAATTCAGGACTGGACCTCACTGGGGGGATTGGCAGAGTCTTGACCTTGTGTCCCCTCCAAGGGCACCCCCACCAGCCATCTGGACTGAGGGAGGTTGCCCCCTCCCTCAGCCACGCCCACCACCCCCTGAGTGACGGAAGCCAGAGGCTGAGGGAGGGGGCAACTCCCTGGTCCTTGAACACAACCTCATGGATGAGAGAGGAGCCTCCCCATGAGGACTGTTCAGGGCTCCAGAGGGCCAACATGAAACGGCGAGTCCGCCCCAAAGATGGCGCACGTTATGTCCATTTCACAGACAACACTTGACAACCAGGCTCGGTAACAATCAACTTTCCCACAGTCACACAGCTCAGAGGGGCGAAGCCAGCAGTTACCGGGGTCTGCCCGCAACTCTGCCATGTCCTGCTACCAACTGCCTGATCTCTAAGCCTCGGTTTTCCTCCATACCACAGGGATGGTGCTGTGTTTTCTTCTCAGCACTTCTTACCAGATGAAACCACTTGGTTGGTTGGTCCATGGCCATCCCCCATCATTGGGATGAAAGCAGGGACCCTGCCTAGCTCGTTCCCTCCCGTGTCCCCAGAGCCGGGATAGTGTTGAGGGAGCCAGTATGGAGAACTCGGCACGGTTCCTGCAGAGAGGACATGCTCAATGTTAACTCCTGTAATTGTTTAATTCTCTGATTCCCAATCCCATGTGTTTTCAACTCATTTATTTAATCAATAAAATGCATTAAGTGTCCTCCTCATGCCAAGTCGCTTTGATAGCTGTGCAAATGCTTCAGAAGGAAAAGGGCTCTGGAAATCTTACCAGGTGGCACTTTCAAGCCCTGGATTAACACCACCGCCCCCCAGGTTGAAGTACCAGGGCCTGTGCCCTCCCATCCCTCGGACAGAGGAGGACTTTGATCCAGGCGCCAAGTTCCACATCTCTGCCAGCTTGCCCTACATACGGTAAGGTCTGGGCCACTCCAGCAGAACCGGCCGGGGGGCTGGGGGTTGGGGGACACAGGACCCAGGTGGAGGATTTTCAGGAAGGCCCCAGACCCAAATGTCCTCCCCCTGCACGCCTCCCCATCTCCTCCCGTCGGACGGCACCACCTCCTGAGGGCCTTGTCCTTAGCACGCTGAGTTTTCACATCAGCTCCCCTGCGGAGGGCAGCGTGATGGGAAAGTGTGTCTGCTGTCCCGAGAGGTGAGCAGGAGTGGGGCGGGGGTGCGTGAGTCCAGAAGGTTAGGAAGGAGAGACCCTGCAGTATCCCAGGGCCAGCCTACCTGACAGTGGCCCGCTGACCCGAGCCCACCCCTGCCACACCCCCAGCCGGCCTCGCCTTCCCTCCCCAGGTACTTTCTCAGCCTCGTGCTCCAATTCCAGTTCCATGAAGCACTCTGCAAGGCCTCGGGCCACATGGGGCCGCTGCACCGCTGTGACATCTATAACTCCAAGGAGGCTGGGAAGCTCCTGGAGTGAGTGTCCTCCCCCTTCCCTTGTCCTTCCCCACCTCGCTGGAAGCCTGCCCCAGGCCTCTCTCCTCACCTGGCTCCACCCTAGGTCCCCTGAACAGAGCTTATGTTCTAGTGGAAGTTCTTCCCTCTGTCAGACTACAGTCTCTCCTATGTTAATCAAAGCCCATTTCCTCTTATGTAGCCCCTGTGGTCAGAGAGACGGTTTAACCCCTCCTGCTAACATGCACACACACACATGTATGCATGCACGCACTTGCTCACGTTGTCAATAAATCGAACTGTCCCAGATGGGAAGCCAGTGTTGGGGTCTCACCTCTGCCTCCATCTTCCATCTGAATCCCCTTACTCTTCCCTTGCAAGGTGCCTGCCTAGCTTCTCAGCAGCACTTGATGCATCCTGGGGTGCACTCTGCTTTGCCTGTCTTTTCTCGGAGGTGCCTGAACCCAGTTCCCAGGCTGATCCAGGTTGCTTTTGCACCAACCTCTTGACCAACTCGGATCAGCTTGTGGTCTATCTACTTTGACCCCCTACCCGCAGTCTTTTTTCCCCACACTTGGTGTCTAGTCCATCCTTTCCATCCCTACCTCTGTAGTGCAGGTTTCTGGCCCTGAAGGAAACCTGGAGTGGGGTGAGAGGCTGACCTGGGCTGGAAGCCTTTACTGCCACAGGCTGGCTCTCTAACAAGCGCTCTTACAGTGTTCACGTTAGCAGTTCATAACTTGCAAAGTGGATTTTATTATCCATGTTTCATAAATGATGAAACTGAAGCTCAGAGAGGTATAATTGCATATTGCTGCTCTAGGAAGTGGCAGAATCATGCTTTGAGGCCCAAGGTGACTCCAGAACACATTATCTTCCACCCTGTTGCTTCCATCAGTTATAAAGGATGCTGTTCTGGTGAAGCTAGACCAGGGTCCTCTGGTCCCAAGGTCAGCACTCCAGTCTCTGGGATATGGAGCCCGCCCCACTGACGTAATCTTTTTCTCATTGCATTTCAACCGATTTCAGTAGGTCCATTACCATAATCGGTCAAGGTCATGTTGAGTTTTATTCCTGGTTCCCCAGAGGATGAACAAAGCCACTCTTTAGTATCCTAATAATTATCCACAATAATTTAACATCCTTTGCAAAGGTAATGAGCACGTTCGTGATTCCACCATGCAGCTTGTCAGTATGCACGAGGCCAGACAGAGTTGCAAGACTGATCCTTGCCTTTGCTCCCAGGAGGACTGCACCTGACATGCCTTCTTGTCTCCCTAGTCTATTTGCTTTTTCATCTTTTCATACTCCTGGGATTTATCCTAGCCAACTGCTCAGGTTTGAGCTTCTCAGAATGTGTGGAACAGAAGGGGCCTCTCGGCTCCCTGCGTTCATGTCTCTGGCTGCCCATCATTTATTCATTCAGCAAACATTTACCTGTGCACAAGCCAAACGGCCTGCCCTGCGTCCAGCAGGGGGCAATGGGCCACAGGATAAGTCAATAACCACATGGCAAGAAAGGAGCTGGTGCAGCAGGAAAGGGATTTGGTGAACATGCAGAAAGGGTAAGTAGGTCTTGCCAGGGAACCAAGGAGAGAACTCTGCCCCTCAACACAAGAGTACAAGAAATAGCAGACTTCCGTTTTCTATACAACTCTTTTTTAAAAAATACACTTTAATATTCATTGGATATTTTCAAGAGTACTCTTAAGTTTTTTTTTAAGTAATTTTATATTTTTGGCTGTGCTGAGTCTTTGTTGCTGCTCAGGCTATTTCTCTAGTTGTGGGGAGCGAGGGGCTACTCTCTGGTTGTGGTGATTGGACTTCTCATTGCCATGGTTTCTCTTATTGCAGAGCCTGGCTTCTAGGTGCTCGGGCTGCAGAAGTTGCGACACGTGGACTCAGTAGTTGTGGCTCCTGTGTCCTAGAGCACAGGCTCCGAAGTTGTGACCCACAGGCTTAGTTGCTCCACAGCGTGAGGGAATCTTCCCGGATCAGGGATCAAACCCGTGTCTCTTGCACTGGCAGGCAGATTCTTTACCCCCTGAGCCATGAGGGAAGCCCAGCATCAACTCACTTTTGACTCTGAACCTTTATCCCACTTGACCGGTGAGACATTTGACCTCAGTCTTTCTCATCACTTCTCTACCCGTCTCCACCCAAGACATATAAGGCTCCCAGGGCCTGACTTGGTACCAAAGCATGCCAAGGCCTTGCCAGTCATCTCTAGGCCTTTTGTGGAAGGATGGGGCAGGCAAGCGCTTGCGGGCGAAAAGGGGAAGGCAAGATTCTTGGCTGCTCTTTTCCCTAATAGAGGTTAAAACTTGATTTTGCTACTTTTGACTCATTTTCCTAAATGTGATCGCCCTGGGGCAGCCTCTAGGTTGGTGCCATTGGGAATGAAAGGTAGAAGTGGACTTGGTCCAAGTTCCCAAATTCCCCTGCCTCACCTTGCCATGAGGACCTGATCCCATCCACGGGCCCTTTTCTGCCACCCTGGAGTGGAGGGCTCCAGACAGTGCCCAGTCTGGAGTGCCCAGACTTTGCAAGTCTCGTGTGCTGCCGCGTCAAACCTCTTGTCCCACCCAACCTGAAGGACTATTTCTGAGTAGGCAGACTCTCAGTGGTTGAGACTTTCCCCTACCAGGTCCTTCCTTTTTCACAGTACCTGCCATTGATTTTCACAGTACCTGCCTGCAATTGATAAAATCCTCTTACCTAAAAGTAGTTTTGGGGTTTCATTTGTTTTTTTCTCCTTTCTATCTTGATGACTTTTCTCCTCCATTTCTCTAGGATCCTAACTACATTTTCCCCCAGTGGTCTCTGCCACGGATCTACTGACCCTTAGTTTCCCCACCTTATTCTTCCCCAGTTGTTTATTAAGCAATGCATATAAGACTTGGCAAGCTACAAAGCCCTCTTTGCTGCCGTTCTGTGTCTTCATCCTCACCACAGTGAAATGCAGGTATTAATGGGGGCCAGTTTTACTGATGAAGAACCTGAGGCTGAGAGAGGTTAAGTTGATCGTCTGTGGCTGTGAGCCCCTAACTAGCACTGCTGGGTCTTGAACCTGAGTCTTGACAGCCTAGATTTCATACTCTAGGCCTCTGGGCCTCTCAGCCTCACCTCTCTCCAGGTCAGATGGGGGAGGCAGGTTGAGAAGTATCAACATACACCTCCTGCTGCCTCTGTGGGGGACGCTGGGGTGGAGGAGCCTGGAGCCCCGGCTGCAGTGCATGCTGTCCCCCTACCTGAGTGCATGGGCCAAGCCCAAGGCTAGACCCCCTGCCACCGAGCACTGGGTGAGCCTCGAGACAGCTGACATTTCTGCAGTGCCGCCGGCAGTGCACAGAACACATCCCACGCTTGCAATCTCGCTAATCCTCGCAAACACTCCCTGGGAGACCGGAAGGGACTGAAAAGCAGTCTCTCTGCTGACACTGAGCACCTCATGGGAAAGAGTGTTTCATGACTTTAGGCTTATTTGAGTCCAGGATAATAATTCTCACGGTGGTAGTACTAGTAATAATAATAATAGTAATCAGACATTTATTGCCTACCTAATTATGCTCCTAGAATTGTGTTTATTTGGCCAACACAACCACCCTAAGAGGTAGGTACTATTATTTTCTCCATTTTATGGATATGGAAATTGAGATTCAGAAAGGTTAAGTACTTGCCCAAGGTCCCACAGCTGAGTCACAGAGTCAGGATTCAAACACAGGTTAGTATTATTTCAAAGTTTGAGATTTCTTTTTCTTTTTTTCAACTGGAGGATAATTGTTTTACAGTCTTGTGTTGGCCTCTTCCATACAGAGCTTGTGCTTTTATCCATTATGCTGAACATCTGTTGGGAGAGTCTGGCTAGCAAAGTCAGACTCTAAAGGTGGGGTTGGGCATACTGAGGGGTCCCACAGCATCAGCCGATGCCCCCACACAGTCTCACAGCCGTACTTACCCTCCCAGGGATGTCCTGAAGCTGGGCTCGAGCAAGCCCTGGCCGGAGGTCCTGGAGAAGATGACCGGGGAGACCAAGGTGTCTACAAAAGCCCTCATGACCTACTTCAAGCCCCTGCTGAACTGGCTGGTCACTGAGAACGTGCGGCAGGGGGAGATACTGGGCTGGCCAGACTTCAGCTGTTCCTTTGAAGGTTTGATGATCTGACCCTCGTCCCACCTCTGTTCCAGCTCCAGGCCCAACCCTAGCCTGCCCTCGGCCAGCCCCGACCACAGCCCAGCCTTCACCCCTTGCCCATCAAGGACCTTGCAGTGTGACCCTGTCTGCACCTGATGCAGCCTCGGCCAAGACCACAGCCCATGCCCCAGCCACTGGCTCGGAGGCTTCCTTGCCCTTGTCCGGCTAGACTGCAGGGTGGATCTGAGCACGGGGTGGGCACCTTACCCTTTGACCCTGCATGGAGCCACTGCTGGGCTCCATGGGGTACATGGCCGTACCTGTGCCATCTGCTCCTCCTCCTCCTGCTCCTGCTCCTCTTTCCTACCTTCCTTCCAGGGCAAGGCCCTCACCTTTGGAAGGCAGGTGCCAGAGGCTGGGGGAGAAGGCCTGTGGCCGTCAGATCCCCTCTGGTCACCACGAGGCACCCTCCCCAGCTTCACCTGCTCTATGTGTTTCCTGTGTCTTCCACAGACAGAGAAACCGGCAGGGCAGCATTCCTGGGGATGGAGCTGAACCCCGACCAGGTCAGATCCGGGCAGTGGACGTTGCTGGCCCTGAGCTTTGTCATGTTACTGGCCGTCCTGCTGCTGGGCCGCAGGCTGTACACCCTGGAGAAAACCTCACTGACTCGAGACACCAGTACACAAGACACCCGGTCACAGGACGCCCGGTCACAGGGCACCCAGTCACAGAGTCCCAGGTCACAGGACGCCAATGCCATCGAGCCAGCATCCAAAACCTACTTCCTGGGCATAGCCATGGAGCCCCAACAAGTTGTCAAGAGACAGTGGATGCTGCTGGGCCTCTGCCTCCTCCTGTTGTTGTGCTCCATTGGCCTCATCATTTGGATTTTCACACAGCACAACAGGAAGCCTCCGTGGATGACAGATGAATGGGGGAGCTGGGACTAGACACCAGTGCAACTGGTGAGGTTTGGGGGCAGGAGGAGGGTGGCCAAGTGGGGGGGGGGGGGGAATGCTTGCATGCATAGCACCCAACTGCTATTGGGTGCAACCGTGGCAGACCTGGGTACATGGGCAGTTGTGCGTTTGTGAACTCATGTGTGTGAGGCCACGTGCACAGGTGACTGTGTGATTCCATGTCTGCCCTGGGTTCCAGACCAGCTTCCTTCTCCTAGGGTTCAGGATCCATAGTTTTAGTTACCCAAGGGCTGTGTCCCTGCAAACTAGCCCCTCACCCCAAAACTGGTTTTTCACATAATGTTTTCTTCAGACTCTACTGTGGGGATGGACAGGGGCTACAATACCCAAGGAGTATCTGCCATGGTTAGAAATAGGACACTGCTTCAGTGCCTTTATAAGATGCATGCAAGTAAAACCAGACACTCCTGTACATCAGTGCTCAGTTCATGAGCGCTGAACTCTGTATACTGGCCGGCACTGTGTTGGGCTGCATAATCCAGCCCCCAGAAGCTGCCTGTCAGCTGTCTGAGATGCAAGTAGCCTTACAAACTGCCCCGTGGCCCATCCCTGCCCTAGGCCAGGTCCTCCCAAATGCAGACAGTGGGTAGCTGGGCAGCCAGCCAGGCTTGATTAATGATTGACTTCTTTAATATTTAAACAAAGCTCATCTCCAGCCACTCCACTCCAGAGATGGCCTTGTTCAACACACACACACCTGCTGCCTGGCCTGTTGCCCTGGGGATTGAGCACAGGGCAAACAACACCTTTCCAGGCTCAGTGGAGGAGGGGAGGATGGGGAGGGAGAGCTTTAAGAAGGACACTGGGGAATGAGCGCTCTAGGGACAAGCCTAGGAAGAGAAAGGGAAGGCCTCTGCTCCTGCCCCTCTTCGCCCTTTCTTTCCAGCCTGGGTCTAACACAAGAGTGCCACACCCGGTGTATGGGAACTTACTGAGTTTGGACTGAGGCCCCAGGGGCCCCCAGGGAGACTGAAAATCAATGTCTGTTGGAAATTAGGGGAACCTTGAGAGGAAGTAACATCACAGCCAGAAACCACAGAGGAGGCATCAGGGCTGCAGTTGAGCAAGCGGGAAGGTGGCCAAGAGATGGGACTGGCTCTCTCTAGATTAAGGATCTGAGCCCAGAAGTCAGGGATCAGGGTACAGAAGGACTGGGCTGAGATCTCCATGGAGCCTACCTCTGTCCAGGTTTCAAGAGTTCTTCTTGAGTTCTGGCAGAGTCTGAGCACTTTCTGTTCTGACCGCAGGCTCCAGAGCACCCTCATTTGATGTCTCCGTCACTGCTGTTACTTTGCCTTGCTGTAACGTCCTTATTTGTCCCCATTACTAGCTGTCAGCTCTGTAAGGTCAGCACACAGTGAAACATCTGTAGACAGCACAGGCCATGGCACACAGTGGGGATTTGGAAAATGTTTGAGTGAGTGAGTAAGTGAGTGAATGAGTGTCCCACTGCCCAAATCCCTCCTCAGAGCTCAGCACCCCATGCCCTGAGCCCATGAGAAACAGCCCCACCTTTCCTCCACAGCCAGCCTATTACCCCCAACACGGGGCCAGCCAGGACAACTCTGCCCCCCCCAGGAGGCCACACTTGCAGCCCTCCCATCCCCCAGCCACAGTGGCCAACGAGATCCCCATCAGGCATTGTGGCTCTGCATGGCAAAGGCACATCCAGCCCAGGACTCCAAGCCTCTCACCTGGACTCCAGCAAAACTCTCACTGAACCTCCATGTCCGTCCTCCCTCCCCCACCCGCCACTGTAAAGTTTCTTTCTTTGGACCTCCATTGTAAAGTTTCTTTCACTGGAGTATTTCCTTCCTGTCTAACTGCTTAACAACTTGGTTGTCCATCAGTTAATCTAGATGTTCAAAATGGCATCTGAGCGTCTTTCTTTGTCATTCCCTTTTTCTCCCACCTCCCAGCTCAGCCCCTTGCACTGATTCCATCGTCAGCCTTTGCCTAAAGTGCATGCCCTATTGAATGCTTGCCCTCCAAGGCTGGCTCCAAACTGGCTGTTGGACCTTCTGCAAAGCTTCAAGCTCACCAAGATGCTCAGTGAACAGTGGTCTCCTTCTCCCACTCCTCTCCAAGAAGGCTCTTTCAGTAAACCTCACCCCATCCCCATCTGCTTATTCTATTGTATTCATTTTCAACCAGTACTCAGACACTTTTATCAGTGTCACTTGCTAATATGTGGTTTTAAATCTGTTCTTCTCCTAAGCAGTATCTGTATGCTAAGAGCTCTCAGGCCTCTAAAGAAAACACCTCATTGCATATTCCTTGTGCATTACAATGCCAGTACCAGGTCCTGGATGGGCTTGCCACTAGGAGTTCTGCATGGGCACTGGGATTCAGTCGGAGGGCACTTGGTAAGGATGGGCAAAAGGTCTATCCATACCATTGCCCGAGTCCAGTCCAGTGGTCAGATCGGGAAAGAAACCTTCAGCAGAAGACCATTTGAGGCCTCTAACAACCCCTTCGGCTCCTCCTCTCCTCCCCTGCTTGAGAGAGACGGCCTCGCAATGTCCAGACTGGCCACCTGGTACCTGAAGCGGGTCTGAGAGGGCCGAGGGCACAGTCCATTGGGACGGAGCAGAAGCTCCTCAAAGAGGCCCTACCGGATTGATTCCTGGCGCCGGACTCGCGCCCAGCTCCGCCCCCGAAGAGTCAGGGCCCCGCCCCTGCCCCGTTGAGTCCCGGAAAAGTTGCCCCCGCCCCGCGGACCCCGCCCCGCCGCCGCTGCCGCGCGGCTCCTTTCAGCACCGCGGCGCGGACAGCTCCCGGGCGGCCAAGGAGGGAAGGACGCGCGGCGAGCGGCGGGCCGGGGAGGGCAGCAGAGGGGTAGACGCAGGCGGGCGGGCGGGGCACGAAGCCCTGCGGCCCTCCCCGGGGGCGGCGCCCACCGGAGCCGGACGCCGCTGAGCCAGAGGACAGGCGGAGAAGCAGGGAGCCGGGGCGCTGCTGACTCCGGGCAGAGGCCGCGGCCGAAAGATGCCGGTCCGCAGGGGCCACGTCGCGCCCCAAAACACTTACCTGGACACCATCATCCGGAAGTTCGAGGGCCAGAGTGAGTGTGTGCGGTGGGTTGGGGCACGATCCGGAGCCCTGGTTCGGTGGCAGGAGTGGCCGGACCCTTTACTAACTTCGAATGGAGCAGGGTGGGGGGTGTCTGATGCCGAACGCATATCCTTCCCTTCAATGTCCGGGAAACACTTTCTCCTCCAGCGAGCCCCTACTTTTAGCTCCAACGCCACCCTCCTTTCCGCTGCACGGTGGGCAAAGTGCAGCTCCCGGCTTCACCCCTGAGTTGTTTTCTTGCCTGTTCTAAGCCCTGACCTCCCCTTGTATCCCTGCCATGCTTCCCTCCTGACTCCCCCACCCTGCCCCCAACTTCCTCCAGAGGTTTCCTTTTCGCCCTCCTTTTCACCTCCTGACCAAGTCACTCTGGTCTTTCTAGAAGCTCACCCAGGCCGGGCCACATCTGGTCACACCCCTGCTCCTTCTTGCCGATCCCTTTCCCTGCTCCAGGAAGCTTTGGGTCTCCCTCCCACTTCACTGACCCCATTACTGCGCTGGTTTTCCCACAATTCCCAGGCCTGACTCCCCTTCCCCCAATTCTCTGGTCACCGTCCTGCTTCCCCCTCCTGACCATCCCCTCATTACTCCCAGGAGCCCCATGGCCTTACCCCATGACTCTGGCCTTCTTGGTCTTCCCACCCTCCCCAGACCTGACCTCCCCCTTCCTTCATTTTGATCACAGCTCTGCCGTGCATCCAGATCCAATCCCCCCACGCACACACACACCAACCGCTCCCACAAGTCCCTATGATCTTTCCCTCCCTACTGCCTGGTCCTGGTTGCCATGGGCTCCCACCTCCCGCCCCAGGTCGTAAGTTCCTGATCGCCAACGCTCAGATGGAGAACTGTGCCATCATTTACTGCAACGATGGCTTCTGCGAACTCTTCGGCTACTCTCGAGTGGAAGTGATGCAGAGACCGTGCACCTGCGACTTCCTCACAGGCCCCAACACCCCACGCAGTGCCATGTCCCGCCTGGCGCAGGCCCTGCTGGGCGCCGAGGAGTGCAAGGTGGACATCCTCTACTACCGCAAGGATGGTGAGGCACCCTCAGGCCACAGATTCTGCGAGGCAGGCTTGGCCCCTCTCTTGTCCAGGCAGAGTGGTCATGGGAAGGGCACCGACCCTGGGGACCAAAGGGCCTGGATGAATCTTGTCTCCTCTCTGGGCCTCTGTTTCCTCAGCTGTATGGAGAAAGTGCTGGACCCTGGGTGCAGTGCCTTCCGAGGTCCTTTTCAGGGGCCAGGGACGAGGCTGAGCCACCAACTGGTCCTGGCCCCATGCAGGGCCTCCCACACCATCGTCCCTCCCCCATGTCCCCGGTCTCCTGGCTGTCCACTCTGTCACTGTCAGCCCCAGCTGTCAGGCAGCTGGGACGGAAATTAACCTTTCCTCATCTCCGTCTGCTCTGGGGATTAGGGGAGGAGTCACCCCCTCAAGGCCTCTGGGGCCAGGCAAGGCATGGGGGCGGCTGGCTTGAAAAGAGGGCTGGGTCTGTCTCAGGGACCCCAGCTCCTTGGGGAGACAGGACCCGGAGTTTGTGCTGGCCCTGGAGGTTTGTCCAGTTTGGGATATTACTGCCAGCCCAAGCTACTGCAGACAGAACAGAAGCATAGGGCGGGGGCTGAGGATAAGAAATTCTGGAGCCCTTCAAGCCCCTCCTCTCAGTACTTCAGTGTCTCCACTGGGTCTGTGGGGGGAGGAAAGAGATGGGTGGGAACTAGGGTCCCCAAAATCCCTTTGAAATCATCTGGATCAGTGGCCCCCTCAGCCTGCTTCTGCATCAGAATTACCTGGAACTTGTTTTCCAAAACACACCTTCCCTAGAGAGGGGCTGACTCAGAAATGTGTGTGAAGTGAGGCCCAAACAGGTGTATTTGGAAAAATCTCCCTGGCAGTTTAGCTGTTCTGTCAGGTTTAGGAACCACTGGCTTAGATTAATCCCTCATTTCATGGATGAAGAAACTGAGCCCAAAGAAAAAGAAAGAACTTGGCCAGGATTCTACTGTGTGGGTCCTAGCTGGGACTGGACCCCAAGTCTCTGGATTCTTCCCTCAGATATATCTGGTCTGAATAATCCCAAGAGGGGTGAAAAGAACCCAACAGCCTCTGTGTTCCGAGGCGGAACTTTTGGGGAAGGAAGCCCGAGAAGAGGGCCCTCCCTGGGGAAGAAAGCATGAGGGCCCCTGGAGTGCAGGTAAAGGGCAGGCACCTTTGGACTGGGGCTGAAAGGTGCTGATGGTCCCAGTTACAGGGGCCTGGTGTGTGTGTGGGCAATGAATGTACGTGTAAACCTGAGCGTGTGTGTGTGTGTTTAAGGTGCTTAAAGTGCTTCTTGGGCAGGTCCTGGCTGTCCCTCTGGCTGTCCCCTGCTGCCTCCACCCACGTGAATGCAAGGGTAGTGATTAGGGCACTAGGAAGAACCTGGCTTACTTTGGGAGCACTCACAGGGTTAACGAAGTCAAAATATTTTTAAAAGCTGTGACCTCACCTCCTCACATCATTGCAGAGCAGAGGTGACAGTCAAAGGAGTGAGAAGGGTCCCAGGGGAACAGGATGGGACGGGAGGAAATGACGGAGGACAACAGGTCCCTCTGTCCCTCTCCTTGACCTCAGAGCACTACCTGGGCGTGAGAGGGGTAAGAACTGATCATAGACTCCTAGTGATGTCAGCTCAGGGCTCTTAGGGTCTCCTCAGCACCCTAACTGTGTCTGGGCTGGGGGCCGAGGTCAAGGTCAAGCCTTGACCCTCGGAGATCCTCAGATCTTCCAAACTCTGTTGGTGTCTTCTAGCAGTCAGAGGGAGCCCCCAGAGACCTAGTCTTAGAGGTTTTCTGTGGGTGAAAATGAAAAGTTAGCCACATACCTGTGCGTTGTGCTTAGTCACGAAGTCGTGTACGACTCTTTGCAACCCCATGGACTGTAGCCTGCCAGGCTCCTCTGTCTCCCACATTGCAGGCAGATTCTTTACCATCTGAACCACTAGGGAAGCCCACCTTGACCTATTATAGTCCAAGACCTTGAGCACCTTGGACCTGCCTGAAATTGGTGTGAAACCCAGAAAGGGGAACCTTCTGGCCAGCATTCCCCTAAGAGAAGGATGGGATGCTGAAATAACTTAGGTACACCTTCTGGTCCACTCTAACCACGTGATTGTTTTTTTGTTTTGTTTTTATCATATTCACATGGCTCTCATAGTCCTGCTGAAAGGCATCCTAATGGTGATTTTTTTCCTTCCTCAGGTCAATACCTCCTCTCCCCCATCTTCCATTGATTAGAGGAGGAGTCACCCCCTCACCCCCTACAGAATTCTAGCTGATTTATAATCCTCTTTTTCTCTAAAGGGGTAAACCACTGACAGATCTCCAAGTTCAAGTAGAGAGTCTGTGGCCATACACCTCCACATTGCGCATCTGTGTAAAGCTGGGCTCAAAGAGGCCAGGGCATTTGACAAAAATTACCCCATGAGACAGGGCTCAGAGACCCCTGAGAAACTGGCTCTGCTGCCATCTACCTTCACTAGGAAAAGTTAAGAACCTAACAGCTAGGAAGCATGGAGATGGCCACAAGACTTGAGCTAATGCGAGTCTGGAGGGAGGCCTGGAGAACAGTCCTACCACTGCCCCCACTGGGGACCTGCCAGCCCCTCCTGCGTGCCTTGGCTGGATTGTCTTCTCTGATGACCCCAAACCAGAGAGTTCCTTAATCTCCAAGCCAGACTCGAGGGAGCCTGGGGTTCCTCCAGTCCTCAGCTCCAGTTCAGGAGGAAGGACATGGGTGGAGGTCTGAGGTCCCAGTGTCTTCTGTACACTCAGCCATGAATGCCAGAGACACCCAGCGGGGAGGCAGGGTGGAGCAGCCGCACTCCTAGTGGCGGCCTTTGTGTCACCAGCTCTTCACTGAGGGCTCACCACAGGCCGGATGCGGGTGCAAAGAGATGGGGGTGATAGACAACAAGAGAGCCTCCAAGGGGAGGGGCGGGGACTATGAGGAACTGAAGGAAGGGGCGCATCTAAGAGGCAGAGAAGAGCCGAGAGCAGTGCGCTGTCCGAGGGGAGAGATGAGCCCACTGTCCAGGGTCAGAGAGGTGGCCCTGAGAGGAAGCCCTGCAAGAGAGGGCGAGCAGAGAGCAGAGCCTGTCGACCACCCTCCAGAATCAGGGCGAGGGCACAGGAACACTACCACTCCCGGGCACCCCCTAGGGTGACACACTCACCCACTTCTGGTCACCCACACCCACTCACTGTGAGCAAGGACATGAGTGCTGTGTTTAGTCGCTCAGTCATGTCCGACTCTTTGCGACCCCGTGGACTGTAGCCTGCCAGGCTCCTCTGTCCATGGGGATTCTCCAGGCAAGAATACTGGAATAAGTTGCCATGCCCTCCTCCAGGGGATCTTCCCAGCCCAGGCATCCAACCTAGGTCTCCCGCATCGCAGGCAGATTCTTTACTGTCTGAGCCACCAGGGAAGCCCAAGACAGCTTAGGGATCAGGAAAAGAATGCTCTGATCTCATCCGAATCCTCCTGTCTCCATCACCCCCAGGCGGTGAGTGTGAAGGTCGGGCAGGGGGTGTTACATGAAGCCGCCCTCCAGCCCTCACTGCTCTGATGGGCTAGTCTTTGGTTCACTCTCAGCCTCAGTTTTCCAAAGATAGCATCAGTAGGTACAGGCTGGGCCTTGGCAGCCCCCAGAAGCATAGAGCCTGGAAGCCCTGCCCAGCTCTGCCAGCTCCCCACCAGGCCAGATTTCCGCAGAGCCAGAGAGAGTGAGAAGAGAGAATGGCCTTGCGGGTGGTGTTTCAGGCCACTGGCCAAGGAGGCTTCCTGGGTGGGTCCCGGCACTCAGGCCTTGCCATGCCCTGGGCTGATGAGAGTGCCAGGCTCTGGTCTGGGAAGCAGGCCTACAGCCCCGCAAGCCCAGGAGTGGGTCTCAGAGGCGAGCGGGCGGCCTCTCCTCGGTGTGGATGTCTCCCCTGGGGCCAGCGCGGCAGCTGGCAGATGGCTGCCTGGTGCTTGGGAGTCCAGGAATCTGATCCGGGAGATTCTTGCTCCAGGGAGGGAAGTGGGAGGGAGGATGTGGACAGCTCGGCTGCACCCCAGCACTGAGGGGGTGAGAAGGCACCCAGGGAAGGGAGCACCAGAGGGTGATCTGGGGGAAGAGGGATTCTAATGGACCTCAAAGTAGTAATAGCCTCCCACCCACTCACATTTACACTCATTCTTTCATTCACCCTGCTAACAACACCTGGGACAGGTCCTGGCCTCCAGCAAACAAGATAGACATATCTGCCTTCTGCTAGTCATGTTTACCCAAGTCCCCTGCCCTTAGCATCCTTGGACCTGACACCCATCAACATTGAACTGAGAGACATGGGATGACCGGGTGCCGTGGAGCGGGGCTCACAGGCATCCGCCCAGCCTGCTGCCTGGGCTCTAGGGAACATGGCAGTTTCAGCTTGTTTTGTTCCATTCACCTATGGGAGAGGGAGCAAGACCCTGGAGCAGAGAAAGAGGAACAAAAGGGCCAATGGCTGGGTCTGAGCAGCCTGCGATGGCTGGGCGAGTGGCAGGAGAGCCTATCCCACCCCCACCCTGCCATCTATCTCCCTCTCCCTCTGCAGCGCCCAGGCCAGTGCCCCACCTGCCTCACCCCTAGTCCCAGCACCTCTGCCTTGAGACCACAGGCCCCTTCCTGTTCTGGAGCCGCAGCCTGGCCCTCACTCCAGTGTCCTTGGCCCAGACAAGTCCCCATCCCTCTGTTGTGTATGAGAGCGCAGGGCTCCCCGCTCCAAGGCCCCAGCCCTCGCTGATGCATGGCCCAGCCAGCCCCAGCAGGTCAGTTTCTCAGAAGCCCAGGCTCTGCAGAACAGGGGTCCGAGGATGTCCTCCAGGGCTCCGCCGTGCACCACCATGGAGCTTGAGGCCTAAAGTGCCAGCAGGCTCGGTGCCCAGCTCTGGGTGTGCTCTCAGTGAGTTCCCTCCAGCATCAGGGGAGCAGGATATCTTTGGGGAACAGGAATACAGGAGCTGAACCCAGGGCCAGCCAGAGCTACATGGGGGTAGGAGACCCGACCTCCCCTCCCCACTTAATCCACCCCCATCTGCTCAGCTTTAATTACAGCAGAAGCAAACCTCAAGGTTAAGCCCCGAGCTGAGGGCCGAGTGTGGACTTGGGCCCGAGGCTGCATTATCTGCTAATGAGGAGCTTAGCGGCTTTCTCCACCTCGGCTCTGTGGGTGGGGCGCTGCTGGGCAGTGTCACCAACAGCTCTGGTCACTCTGGGGGCCTCCTCCCCCACCCACGGCTGCTCTCAACTTGACCTTAACCCAACCCCCTGCCTAGCTTCCCCAGGCCAGGTTCCTGCAGGAGAGGACCTCTCCGGTGACATCCCACCCTCCCTTCCCACGGTGTTTACAGCCTCCTGCTTCCGCTGCCTGGTGGATGTGGTGCCCGTGAAGAACGAGGACGGGGCGGTCATCATGTTCATCCTCAACTTCGAGGACCTGGCGCAGCTCCTGGCCAAGCGGGGGAGCCGCAGCCTGTCCCAGCGCCTGCTGCGACAGAGCTTTCTGGGCTCGGGTGAGGAGGGGAGCAGGTGGGGGGAGGGGCGGGAGCAGGGGGAGGGGCGTGGGAGGGGCGTGGGGGAGGGGCAGGTGGAGGGGGCGGGGCAAGGGGAGGGGTGGTGAGGGGGAGCGGGGAGGGGGGCAGGTGGCGTTTGTGGGCGGCAGCATCAGGTGTCGCATCGGGTCCCCAGCCCTGACTGCTCTGACCCCGGCCTTGGTTTCAGACGGCTCTCATGGCAGGCCGGGGGCGCAGGGACCTGGGGCGGGCAGGGTCAAGTACAGGACCATCAGCCAGATCCCGCAGTTCACACTCAACTTTGTGGAGTTCAACCTGGAGAAGCACCGCTCGGGCTCCACCACGGAGATTGAGATCATCGCGCCCCACAAGGTCGTGGAGCGGACCCAGAACGTCACCGAGAAGGTCACCCAGGTGCGGCCTGCAGGCCAGGGTCGGCGGGGCCGTGCTGGGCCCCACAGTCCCTTCTCAGGCCCAAGCTCTGGACTCCTCCGGGGCTGGGGGAGCAGAGGGAGCCGGCCTGCCCAGCCCTGGTGTCTGGTCTGAGCTCCAGGCCTCTTGTCCTGCTAGAGTCTGATTCCTTAGACCTGAAGGCCCGCCCTGAGGCTTCCACCCTGACCCCCAGCTCCTGGAGCCAGGGGAGGGTGGGTCAGCAATGCCACATCCCAGGCCTGGAGGAGCCGGGAGGGGGAACCCGCAGGACACCTTGGGGCCCGCCCAAGGCTCTGCCAGTCCCAGAGAAGGAGAAGCAGAGAGAGGAGGTGTCAGGGCCATACTGGGAAGAGGGTGGGGAGCCCCAGCCCTGCTCCCGCCCCTGGCCTTTGAGGTGGCAGCCAGCCCCTAGGACAAGATGCTTCCACAGTCCAGGCAGCGGGGTGGGCAGCCTGGCATCTTCAGCTCCCTTGGCGCGGGTCCCTGGGGAACAGCCAGGAAGCCTTCAGCCCCTCCTTGGCCAGCCCAGGGCAAACTGCCCTGGGTCCTCTGTTCCAGCTGACCACACTGTCCCTCCTCCTGGGGCCTGATGCCCCAGTCCCCAGCTGACCTCTCCAGAGGGAAGTGCAGAGAACACTGCCCAAGGTTCAGGGGCCCTGCCATTGCCTGCTATGTGATCTTGGGCAAGAGACCTGTGCCTTGTCTGGGCCCCAGGGTCCCATCTGGAGGAATGACTTGGACCACATGGTCTCTGAGGACTCATTTGACATTGAGGGTGCTGGCCCTAGGAGACGCTGAGAGGTGCCTAGGCCAGGGCTGAGCAAGGGGGTGCAGAGCAAGATCAGGGGCCTCCTCCAGCTCCCCTGGGACTTCGTTCCCTGAGGGGATGGAGCAGCTCTTTGCCTCCTGCCCCCTTTCACCTGAAGCACCCTCTGTGCTGGAGCAGGTGGGCTGGAAACCCCTTGTGACCCAGCCACTCACCAAGTGCAAGAGCCCTGGGGCAGAAAAGACCCCAGGCTGTAGGGCTGGGCCCTTGGACATCAGGCGGGGCGCGGGGGGCCAGTGACCTGGGAAGCCTACCTAGCTGTGCGCCTGGGACCCTCAGGTTGGTGATGGGGTGATGGGGGCTGTCAGGCTGGAGAGTTGTGCGTGGTCCCTGCCCCCACCCAACTTGTCCTGCCCCCTACCCCAGCCCCTCTTGGCTTTATTAACCCACCCCATGTTGCCCCTAAGGAGGGGAGGAGCCTGCCAGAGCTCAGGGGAGGGGCTGGCATGGCCCAGAGCAGGGAAGTCACACGGGCCTCAACCAGAACTCAAAGGGCCTAGAGGGCCATGAGCCCATATCTGGGCTCCCACATCCTGACAGCTCTGGAGTCACTGGGAAGGTCCCGGGTGCTGGCCCCGGAGGCGGTGGGAGACTCCGGAGATCTGTGGTGGGGGAGGTGGCACCCCAACTAGAAGCCCCTAGGACGGGGACACTTCTTCTGACCCCGCCCTCCGAGTTCTGACCGCCTCCCTCCCTCTCCATGTGCTCTGCTGTTTCCGCCTGGTTGGTCTTGAGCAGCCAGGGGTGGACGTGGTCATGATGACACAAGCTCAGTGCTCATTCAGCCCCCTTAGTTGAGCCCCCACGTGGACTCAGAGGGGCATGCCGGACGAGAGAGCTGCTGCTGTGTCCGTGGAGATAACTGTGCTGTCAGGGCGTTTACAAGGAGGTGGGAGAAAATAAAAAAAACCTGGGTCAGGTCTGTGCAGGGTCAGGGGAAACTTCCCAGGGAGGCCAAACAGGAGCTGAGGCCAAGGCTGAGCAGGAGGTCCCTGCAGGGTGAGGACACTGTGGCCCCTCCCAGGGGTCTGGATGGCAGATGGGGGACCGTGTGGTTGAAATCAGCCTTTGGGTGGATCTTCCTTACTGTGATCCCATCTGCTAATGGATCTGGCTTGCAGGGCCAGAACCTTATGTTGCAGATTTTCTTAAACCAGAACCATCTGCAGGTCCCTATCCTGTCAGGGAGGGGCTGGGGTGATGATCCATGGGACACCTCTCAGGCCCCATCCTTGTGAGGGCAGTGTCTGACACTGGATGAGCAGAGAGGCGTGATTATCAAGTGTAATGGCATGTGCCATCAAGATGCACTAGCTTGGGACTTCCTTGACAGTCCAGTGGTTAAGACTCCGAGCTTCCAAGGCAGGGGACACAGGTTCCATCCCTGGTCAGGGAACTAAGATCCCACATGATGCGTGGCACTACCGAAAAAAAAAAAAAAAAATGATGCACCAGCTCATTTACTTAGTACAGCCAACAGCCCCGTGGTGTTTGTGGTCCTTTGTTGTCCCCTTCTGCCAGTGAGGGAACTGAGACTCATAGAAGTTACAAAACCTGCCCCAAGACAAACAGACAGCAATGTCAGACCCGAGATCAACCTGGGAGGTCTGGCTACAAAAGGCAAGCCTTCTGCTCCCAGCTGTCTCTTGTGTTGGGCAGCTGGTCAGAGCCTGGGCATGTTAGGCTGGGCCCTGGTGATTGTATGTTGGCCGAAGTCTCAGAGGTGGGGTTCAGAGCAGAAGGGGTTCAGAATGTAATGATCAACCCCTCCTTGGACACGTGCAGAGTAGTCAAGGCCACCAGTACCCAGGCCCATCAAGAGTCCAGATTAACTATACACCCCCAAAATTTGATTCCTTCCGTGGAAGGCTCTGAGACTTGGCCCCAGGGTGGGCCCTCCCTGGTCTAGGCCCCAGAGGGCTCTCAGGAATGAAGAGGCTACTTTGGAGGTGACTTGTTCCCATGGGAAACCTGACCACTGGAAACTTCCCAAACCCACCAGACAGACTAGTCACCCCCTCAATTGGCCTAAACCTGGCCCTCCCCTCTTCCCTCCCCCAATCCTGTCTTCACCTACTCCAGGCTGGCCTGTTTATGGGGGAGTTCAAACATGGGGTCACTATGAGACAGAGCTGCCCCCCTCCTCTGGACCCCACCTCCTCTCCTCACGTCCTCCCAGCACTCCTGTCCTCTTATGAACTACGTGTCCGTGTCCTACGGGCCACACCCCCATCTTTGCCTCATCCCCTCTCCCCTGCACCGCCCTGCCACCCACCCTCTCCCACATCTCCCTTCCTTGGCCTCACCCCTGCATCTCCACCCCTCCCAGAGCCATCTCCCCGCCAGGGGCCACCCGGCTGACCTCCGCCCGGTCCCCACACCCAGGTCCTGTCCCTGGGAGCGGACGTGCTGCCGGAGTACAAGCTGCAGGCCCCTCGCATCCACCGGGGCACCCTCCTGCACTACAGCCCCTTCAAGGCTGTGTGGGACTGGCTCATCCTGCTGCTGGTCATCTACACGGCCGTCTTCACGCCCTACTCGGCCGCCTTCCTGCTCAGCGACCAGGACGAGTCTCAGCGCGGGGACTGCGGCTACACCTGCAGCCCGCTCACCGTGGTGGACCTCATCGTGGACATCATGTTTGTGGTGGACATCGTCATCAACTTCCGCACCACCTACGTCAACACCAACGACGAGGTGGTCAGCCATCCCCGCCGCATCGCCGTCCACTACTTCAAGGGCTGGTTCCTCATCGACATGGTAGCCGCCATCCCCTTCGACCTGCTCATCTTTCGCACTGGCTCCGACGAGGTGAGCGAGCCCCGTCCAGGCTGGCCCCCGCCGCGGTCCCCTGTGCCCCGGCCCTGGGTACGGGGAGTACTTGGCATGGGGCACCTTTGCCGAAGCAGGTGGTGGTGGAAAGGAGGGACCTCAGACATCTGTCACCTCCCAGCCCTGGAGAAGGAGTAGCTGGGGCTTCCCGTAGGTCTGGATGCCCTCTCTCTGTTCCCGAACCCTGCCCCTTCTGGGACGGGCACGCCCATGCGGCCCGCCTGTCCTGCTGATTTCTAAACCATAGTTACCCTGAAAATCCACAGGCTGCCTCTCAGGGCAGCCTGACTGTCTCCTCAGCCCCAGCCCCACCACTCCGCCCACTCCGCCTCTCACAGCTGACGGGAGGGCATTTTCATGCTGTTCTCGTAGCTTCTAGTCCCACTCTGTCCTTTCGCCCCATCTCCTTGGGATCAGCTTTTTTGTTGCTGTTGTTTTAATATTTATTTATTTATTCATTCACTCATTCATTTATTTATTTGGCTGTTGCATCTTAATTGCCACCTGGGGACCGTCATTGCATCATGCGAGATCTTTCGCTGTGGAGCGCGGACTCTCACTGACTGTCTCGTTGGGGCTCTTGGGCATAGGAGTTGTGGCTCGAAGGCTTAGTTTCTCCACAACATGTGGGACCTTAGTTCTCTGACCAGGATGGAACCCGTGTCCCCTGAATTGCACTGTGGATTCTTAATCACAGGGCCGCCAGGGGAGTCCCTTGGAATCAGCTTTCCACTCAAATAGCTTGCCTCCTGTGTTCCAGTCACACACCAGTCACCTAGCCTGTCCAGCACGGAGTGTCCATCGTGACTTCGTGCTCCCATGCCCACCCACCCACTTCCAGCAAATCTATCCCCAAGTCCTCTCCCCACTCTTTCCACCTGCACTGGCCCTGCCTGGACACGGAGTGGTCTTCCTACTGCCTCTGCCCCAGCCCCACACCTGCCAGCCTCAGCCCCTGCACACAGGAGCCAGAGCAAGTTTCAGATCACTTATCTGACCCTGACCCTCATTCAGTCCAGTCTTCAGAGCTTTCAGTTCTCCCCAGTAGCTTGGGATAAAAGCCAAGCTCTTTGAGGAGCCTGTGGCCGCAGCAGCAGCCCCTGCCCACCTTCCAGGCTCCTTCCTCACCACTGCACCGCCTTCTGCTCTGCGCTCGCACCTGCAGCACCACCTTCGGTTCCCCAGGTGGACCGTGCCATTTCACGGCCATGCCTTTGCTCATATTGCTCCCTGTGCCCGGAATGCCCTTTCCCTCTCCCTCCTGTCTGGAGACCCAGCTTCATCTTTCAAGACTCAGCTCCTGTGTCACCTCCTCTAGGAAGCCTTCCCTGCCCTGTTGCTGCAGACTTTTCCTCCCCTTCCTCTGTGCTCCCCTTCAACTTCTGTCCTGGCAAACCATAAAGCTATTTTGAGCTTTAGGCTGAGAGCTCCTTAAGGTCCTGCATGGGGTCCCACTGCCGAGAGCCTGGCGCAAAGCAGGCTTTCCGTAAGTGTTTGTTGAATGACTATGTGACCACACCCGCAAGGGAATAAATGTGGTCCTACACGCAATCTCTCAAGGGCTGACCCCAGCTCCGGGGCCCCCTCCCTGCCTCTCCAGACCACAACCTTGATCGGACTGCTGAAGACAGCGCGGCTGCTACGGCTGGTGCGTGTGGCTCGGAAGCTGGACCGCTACTCTGAGTACGGGGCGGCCGTGCTCTTCCTGCTCATGTGCACCTTTGCGCTTATCGCGCACTGGCTGGCCTGCATCTGGTATGCTATTGGCAACGTGGAGCGGCCCTACCTGGAGCCTAAGATCGGCTGGTTGGACAGCCTGGGCGCGCAGCTCGGCAAGCGCTACAACGGCAGCGACCCAGCCTCGGGCCCCTCGGTGCAGGACAAGTACGTCACCGCCCTGTACTTCACCTTCAGCAGCCTCACCAGCGTGGGCTTTGGCAACGTCTCCCCCAACACCAACTCCGAAAAGGTCTTCTCCATCTGCGTCATGCTCATTGGCTGTGAGTGTCCGGGGCCTTGCCCACCAATTCCAGGTTGAGTTTTGTAATGAGATATAACACAGTAACAATTTCTGTGACTGGCAGGTCCTAAGTTTGCAGCACAATGAATTTTTGCATGTGCGTACACTAACTGTGGGCTTCCGTGGTGGCTCAGACGGAATCTGCCCGCAATGCAGGAGACCCAGGTTTGATCCCTGGGTTGGGCAGAAGGAAATGGAGAAGGAAATGGCAACCCACTCCAGTATTCTTGCCTGGAGAATCCTATGGACAGAGGAGCCTGGCGAGCTACAGTCTATGGGGACACAGAGAATCGGATACGACTGAGTGACTAACACTTTCACACTAACTATATACAGAATCTATAGCCCTCAATATATACCAGGGATCAGGGCCAACTGCCTCCTTTTCAGGGCCTCGTGCAAAATGAAAGTGTGGAGCCCTTTGTTTAAAATATTATTAAGTATTTCAAGATAGTGAGAGCAGAGCACTAAACCAAAACCCAGGGCCCTTCTTAGCACAGGTCCACATCTATGAAGTGCTTGCCAGGCACTTTTCTTTTCAATATATGTTTATTTGGCTGTGCCGGGTCTTAGTTGCAGCATGCAGGGTCTTTAGTTGAGGCATGTGAACTCTTAGTTGCAGTATGTGGGATCTAGTTCCCTGACCAGGAATCGAACTGGGGACCCCTGCTTTAGGAGCATGGAGTCTTAGCCCCTGGATCACCAGGGAAGTCCCTGCCAGGCACTTTTCTAAGTCCTTATCAGAGGTCCCTGTTTTGTTCCCATCACTACTCCATGACGGCCATAGTATGAGCTGTTTATAGACCAAGAAACTGAATGTCCTAACTTGCCAGGGGTTACAGAGAGACCCAATTCCAGCCCAGGGGACAGACTCCCAGAGAACTAGCTCCCAGGGCTGTGTACTGTCAGGCCTCACAGTGTGCTTCCTGCCTTTCAAGACACGCGGCCTAGGAACAGGAGAGGCAGTGTGGAATGTTACACGTAGATTAAGTTGTCATGTTCAGAGTATTTAGAGATGTGAAAGCCCAGAAAAACAAAAACAAGGGGGGAAAAAGGGTGAAAACATGAGACCAAGAGTTTTCCCTTTATAATATTTTTACAACTTGGAAGAGAAAACAAATCTGAACTAAAAAAACCCATTGCCCTAGTTCTTTCTTCTCAGGAGTTTGGCCTATGGGGCCCCGGAAGCTGCCAAGAGGCACAGGGTGGAAGGAGGAGGGCAGAAAACCCAGGGGTCTTTGCCCCCACCCCAGACACCCTGGCACTGTCCTGGACACTTCTGACTTTGCCCTGGACAGAGGGGTCCCTGGAAGGGGGATCCCAGGGTGCGGGCGGCTGGAGCAGGCCTTGGGGTGGTGTTGTGACCTGGCGGAGATGCTCTGGAGCTCAGCCCCGCATCCTGCCGCCCTGCCCCAGCCCTCATGTACGCCAGCATCTTCGGCAACGTGTCGGCCATCATCCAGCGCCTGTACTCGGGCACGGCGCGCTATCACACGCAGATGCTGCGGGTCAAGGAGTTCATCCGCTTCCACCAGATTCCCAACCCGCTGCGGCAGCGCCTCGAGGAGTACTTCCAGCACGCCTGGTCCTACACCAATGGCATCGACATGAACGCGGTGAGCCCCTGCCGCTCGGGCCCGGGTGGGGCGGCCCACCTCGCTCAAGTCCCAGCTCTGGCGAATGCCCCTGGAGCAGGGCGGTGAGGGGAGACCAAGGTCCCGCGGGCACTGGGCGTCCCCAGAACCCTCCTTACTTCCGGCTCCCCCAGCCCCCAGCCCTGGCCGCACCCGGCTGGACGCCCCCGCCGCCCCGCAGGTGCTGAAGGGCTTCCCCGAGTGTCTGCAGGCCGACATCTGCCTGCACCTGCATCGCGCGCTGCTGCAGCACTGCCCCGCCTTCCACGGCGCCAGCAAGGGCTGCCTGCGCGCGCTCGCCGTCAAGTTCAAGACGACGCATGCGCCGCCCGGGGACACGCTGGTGCACCTCGGCGACGTGCTCTCCACGCTCTACTTCATCTCCCGCGGCTCCATCGAGATCCTGCGCGATGATGTGGTGGTGGCCATCCTCGGTGGGTCGCGCGGGGAGGGCCGGGCTGGGGGTGGGTGGGGTGGGGGAAGTGTCCTGTCTGGACCAGGCTGTTGCCAGGGACGCTGATGGCACCTGCCACGTGCTGAGCATGTGCCACAGGGGTGCTTGACGCCCAGCTCACAGAATCCTTCACACCAACCCTGGCCACAGGCCCCATTTTCCTGATAGGGAAGTTGAGGCTCAGACAGGTCTGGTAGGTGGACAAGAAGGGATTCCAGGGCTGGTGAAGTCCAGGCAGGCTGCGACTTTCTCCTGCCCTTAGGAAGCTTGGGGTGAGAAGGCAAGGACTTGTCTCAGGTGGAGGCGGGGTGGTCACTGCAGCTGCAGGGATAGCTGGACTTTGGAGGAAGGATAAGGAGCTCTGGACAGGGGAGAGACTGGGGGCCCACATAGCCTCTGCCGCTCACCTTGGGCAGGTCACTCACCTGTCTGAGGTGGTTCTCATCTTCCACGCCTCCCCCCTGCCTTCAGCCCACCCCAAGTCCCTGACCAGGCCGTCAGCCTCCCCGTCCCCTGGTTCCCCTGGCCAGGCTCTCCTCCACCCAGTCCTCTCCCTCCGGCCTGCCCTCGCTTTCTTCTTCCACTACATCCTCACCTGGGCCAGCTCCTTGCTCTCATGATCTCAGCCTCACCTATGCCACAAGGACCCCCAGAGCTCTGTCTGGCCCCAGTCTCTCCATAGAGAGGAAAATTCCATTTGTCTCCAGATATGGCCATCCTTACATTCCACAGGCAGACCAAACAACTTATCTCAATCTGAAATCATCATCTTCCCTCAAAGGCAGCTCCATGGGCATCCCCGTCACTGTGAACCTCCCACTGCCCAGGCCAGAGACCTGGGAGTCAGCCAGGGAAGTACCTTCCTCCTTTCCTGGCCCACCCCCACCATCCAGGCAGCCACAGAACCCTGTCTGTTCCCTGCACTGAGATCTCTCTGTCCCATACCTGTCTCCTTGTCCCTGCCTGGGCCCAGTCTTTAGTATGTCCTTCCTGGGCAGGTGTCAGGAGCTCCTTTCCTGCAGCCTGAATCTGGTGTACCTCAGACTCCATCTTCCACCTGCCAGTGACCTGAAATTCACATCTGGGCATAGTCTTCTGCTCAAAATCCTTTCGTGGTTCTTCATGACCCGTGGGACAAATGTCAACCCCTGTGCACGGCCCTCCACATTCTGGCCACCCCTAGGTCCTGCCACCGTCCCCCTGGTGGTTCATGCTCCAGCCATCAAACTACTTAGTTCTCTACCCCTGCCCATCTGTCCCACCCCTGTGTCTCTGCACATGCTGCCACTCCGTTCAGAGCACCTGCCTCGCGCCCATCCCGTCAGGCCCCAGGCATCCTTCAATGCTGAGCTCAAGCTCAGCTCCTCTATGAGCCCGTCCCTCATTCCCAGACAAGTTTAGAAGTGCCATCCAGGTGGAAGAGATACAATTATTATTAATAATTAAGAAGCCAGTCCAATTTAAGTTTCAGTTAGAGACATGAACTCTCATTTTGTCCTGAGAAGAAATGGACTTTAGGTCATAATCCTTCACCTACTGGAAAACCATCACTTTATAATGTTGCCCAGATTTCTAGCTGCTGGGTTTCATATGTGACCCTGGAGAGTCCCTCCCTTCTCTGAGCCTCCTCAATCCCCTCCTCGGTAAAAGACCTTTTATCCTGTTCTCCTGGGGGCCCATGTCCTGGCCTCCAGCCATCACTGAGCAAACACTTAGCACTCCTTGTGCAGAATGGCCAGGCTGGGGGCTGGACTTTCCTGTGGGAAGTGGCCATGATAATCATGGTCTGTGGCACTCTGGCCCTGGGTTCTCTGCCCCGAACCCTGACTGTGCTGCACAGACCACAACCTGCTTCCTCCACCCGATTGCCTTTTTCCTGGAAGACCAGCCCTCCTAGACTCTCACAGCCCACCCTCCACTCCAGTAGCTCTGTAAGACCCCTCCCCGCCTCCAACCACTCCTGGTGGAATGAACCCCTCCCTCTTCTGTAGTCCCATTGCTCTTGGCTCCTACTTGTTCTGAGGCTCTAGAGATCATTCTGTAATCTGTCTGTCGGGGATCTGGGGGAGCTCCTTGTGGGTGGGACAGAACCCTAGTCATGTTTTTATCCTGTGGCTAGCATAGTGCCTGGCACCAGAATGGCCCAGCACCCCCACCACTTGTCCCCGTATCCAGCCCAGGTCCACCCTGTGACATCGTCCATCCTAACACCTTGCATCTATCTGTCTGGTGCCTCTTGCTCTTCGAGGCACTTCCTCCAGCATCACCTCTGCTCCTCTGGACCACCCAGGGCGGGGGTGGCCAGGGCAGATATGGTTATGGCCATTTTAGAGATGGGGACACCGGGGTGCAGAGAGGGCCATGCCGGTCACTTGGCCTCACAGTGGGAGTGGGAACCGAAGAGAGAGAAGCCTGAGGTGCTGTCCCAGGGAGCTGGGTGCTCCTGACCCCTGGTCCCCGCCACTCTGCAGCTCTGTGGCCAGCCAGAGAGGAAGAGGTTGGGCAGGGAGCCCTTGGTGTCTCTTCTGTCTGCTGTTCCCTGGGTAGGAGTGGTAGGGGCAGTTCCCAAGCAAGTGGGAAACAGGAAGGAGATTCTGGTAGAAGGTGGTCTCAAGGATCCTGGAGATAGCAAGGGGACCCACAGGTTGGGGTGGCAAGGGTCTCTGCACACTCCCTGCCCTCAGCCAACACGTCCAGCCTTGTTCCAGGCCCCTGCCTGGCAGAAACCCTGAAGCTGGGCAAGGTCAAGGTTAAGAGGTCCTCAGGGAGGCTCCTCAGAAGAGAGCAGAGAGCCAGGCCCTGGAGATTCCCCCGCCCCTCTGGCTGGCAGGAAAGAATGACATCTTTGGAGAGCCCGTTAGCCTCCATGCCCGGCCGGGCAAGTCCAGCGCAGATGTACGGGCCCTGACCTACTGTGACCTGCACAAGATCCAGCGGGCAGACCTGCTGGAGGTGCTGGACATGTACCCTGCCTTCGCAGACAGCTTCTGGAGTAAGCTGGAAGTCACCTTCAACCTGCGGGACGTGAGTCTGGGCTGGGTGGGCCGGGTCGGGGGTGGCCCTCGGCCAGCCTGTAATGGGCCATGGCCAGTCAGCCTGCTGAGCTCTTGGCCTGCTTGGCTGGAGAGGACCCATCTGACCGCTTCCCTTCTTTTCAACCCCCCCTCTTCATCCTTTGTCATAATCACTTCTGTGCCTCCCATGGCCAACATAATGCTAAGTATGAAGATAGCTACCAATTACGGAGCACCAACTATGTGGTAAGCACTGGGCTCCTTCTACATGATCTCATTTAGTCTTCCTGCAGGTGGTGTTATTATCCCCATTTTGCAGATGGGGAAACTGAGGGTCCTAGCAGACAAATGTCTAAAGCCACACAGTCACACAGTAAATCATATATTCAGTGGTGCAGCCAAAATGGGACTCAAGTTTGTGCATCTCCATAGCTCAGGCTTTTCCCACCACATCCTTCCAAGCTGCAAGGGGGACAGTGGGGGCGGGCAGCAGTGTCTGCCATCCACGAGCTCACAGTCCAGGTCCCAGAGGTGTAAGCAGTGATAGAGCAATCTCTCCTCTCAAATTTATCACTCAGTGGAGGAGATTATAATAACTCAAAAAGAAGAAGGAAAAAAAAAGAAGAAAGAGCTAAATAGTTTTTTTCTTTTTTTTGGCCTCAGCAAGCAGCTTGTGGGATTTCGGTTCCTTGATCAGGGATTGACCCTGGGCCCAGAATCCTAACCACTAGGCCACCAGGGAACTCCCAAGAGCTCCATAGTGAAGAACCAAGGCAGTCTCAAGGGTGTGCAGTGAGACCAAATATCTGTGGAGCTCAGGGTGGCCAAGGTGTGGGACAGCCAGCACAGAGTGGAAGTGCCCAGAAGGGTCTGTGTGCCGGGGAGGGTCGGGAACCAGCTAGTGGGAAGGAGGGGGCAGGTGCGCCTGGCAGGGGCCACAGTGGCTGAGGCCCGGGCACTGAGCCCCCAGCCCTGGCCTCAGGCGGAGGGTTCCGCTGGCCCAACCCCACACCCAGCGTCTGGAGGTGGAGCTGAGGCAGGTTTACCTGCTCCAGACGGCCCTCCCCACCCTGCCCTATGCTGTCCTCCCCTCCCCAGGCTCTCCTCTTCCTGCCTGGCCTGTCTAGGAGGCCTCTTGTGAGGACTCTGCCTTGGTGGGGGGCGGGGGGCAGGGGGTGCCCAGCTACTAGGAGGCATCAGGTGGCCCAAGTGCGCAGTGGCTGGACACTTGAGCAAGAGGGCTGTGGTGTCCATGGCCTGGGACATCTGCAGCCCCTGGGTGCCCCCCAAGTCCTATTAGCAGGGTGGTAGGCTGCCAAGGGCATGGATGAGGGCACCCCTGAAAGGATTGGGACTTCCAGACTTCCACCCCTCAGGGGGAATTGTCACATCGCGGGTCCCAGGGTCCTGAGGAAATGGAAGGAGAACAGCTCCCCTGCCTCCCCCACCCCCACCTTGCTGCTCAAGGCAGCCTCTCACAGGACTCCTTGGGGTCTGTCCGGCCCTAAGCCCCTGGGCATCCCCTGCCAGTCCACGCTGGAGAGGAGCTGCTGGGAGCACGCTGGGGGGGGCCCAGCTGCCTGCAACCACCCTCACCTAGTTGCCACGGGGGTGGGGGAGGGGAGAGAGGCCTGGTCCCGGCTGTGGCCCCCATTACTTGATGCTCTTATTCCCCACAAGGCAGGCGGTGGTCTCCAGTCATCACCCCAACAGGCTCCAGGCAGTCAAGACCACCAGGGCTTCTTCCTCAGTGACAACCAGTCAGGTGAGCAAAATCAGCCCCCGCCAGAGTCTGCCCCTCCCTGGCCCGAAAGCCCTGCCCAGCCTCCTGGCCCTTGGCAGGTCCTCCCCATCCTGCCTCTCCTAGGAGAGACCTCCCCAGGCTCAGCACTGGAGGCCCCTGCGCCCCTCCCCCGTGTCCTTGGAGCCTGAGTGAGGGCTGCCCTCAGGGGTGGATACCGGCCCATCAAGGTACTATGGGCCCCTCTGGGCGGCAGCTCCCTGGACAATGAGGCCGGGGCTGACATCCCCACCCAGCCAGCCCCCCCAGGCTGGGGCCCACCCCTACTGCCAGGGCTACAGCCTTTTGGGTCCTAGAAGCCAGGCCTCTATGAGGGCAGGACACCCAGGGAAGGAGATCCATTCCTCCCACCCCGTGTTCCCATAGCAGGTAGGGAACGGGGCCCAGGCTCTGCTCGAGAAGGCCCACCCTGCGGAACCAGCTGGACCTTGGCTCAAGCTTCCCTCTCTACCCCCTGCAGGTGCAGCCCCTTCCCTGAGCATCTCAGACGCATCTGGCCTCTGGCCTGAGTTGCTGCAGCAAGTGCCCCCCAGGCCAAGTCAGAGCCCCCCAAACCCTCAGGGAGACTCAGACTGCTGGCCTCGGGAGCTAGGCTCCAGGCTAGAGCAGCTCCAGGCCCAGATGAACAGGTGGGTGACCTGTGGGCAGGGATGGGGCAGCCACGGAGGGCAGGCCTGGGGCAGGCTAGGTACGGGCGCCCCCTCCTGGTGCCTTGGGGACATTGCTGGGTGTTCCGTGGGTTTGAGAATGAAAGCAAAAACCTGAAAGTGAAAGTCACTCAGTTGTGTCTGACTCTTTGCGACCCAGGCAAGAAAATACTGGAGTGGTAGCTGTTCCCTTCTCCAGGGGATCTTCCCCACCCAGGGATTGAACCCAGGTCTCTCGCATTGCAGGTGGATTCTTTACCAGCTGAACCACAGGGGAAACCCAACGGTTTGAGAATGGCCAGCCCCTTTTAGCTGCAGACCTCCCCAGCCCTCTTACTGAGGACACTTCCTTGGATGGCTTGTCCCAGCAAACCTGGAGCATGCCGAGAGGGGTGTAACTTCATGCTGAAACAAATTCTGTGGGCCCAGGACTTCCTTGGTGGTCCAGGGACTAAGTAAGACTCCATGCTCTCAATGTGGGGGGCCTGGGTTCAATCCCTGGTCAGGAAACTAGATCCCACATGCTGCAACTATGAGTTCTCATGCCACATCTAAAGATCCTGCATGCCACAACTAAGACTCAAGCACAGCCGAATAAATAAATATATACATATTTTTTAAAAAAATACCATGAGCCCTTGGAAAGGGGTTGTGGCCTGTGGATGTCAGGGCTGTGTGGCAGAGTGAGGGCTTAGGGGCAACACAGTCCTGGGTTCAAATTCTGGCTTGGTAACTTAGCAGCAATACTGTGTATAAGTAACAACCACTCTGAGCCTTGGTTTACCCTTTTGTGAAGTGGGGGTAACCAGAATACCTGTCGAAGCTTCATGATGAGGGCAGAATGTCTCTTTCACAAGCACCCTCTGAGAAACAGTGATAAGGAGAGCTGAGCATTAGGCTGGTTTTTTGTAGCTGTGGGGTGGGGGTGGGGGGAGTTCTCTGGTTACCAAGGCAGCACAGGCGTGTTTGGGTTACCTTCACCTGTTCTATAAGTTGTACTGAAACATCTACTTAAGTTCTTTCCTTAGTACCATTCCTTCAAATTAAGTAATTTGGTACCCACCCTCCCCCCTAAAAAAACTTCACTCTGAGGACTAATTGATGCGCACAGCTGCCTGATCACTGTGATTATCAGAGTCAGGAATGTACTAAGGGGAATTTGGGTGGAGGCTGTAGATTGTAGGGGATTCCCTGGTGGCTCAGACATTAAAGAGTTTGGTCTGCCTGCAATGCAGGAGACCCGGATTCAGTCCCTGGGTCGGGAAGATTCCCCTGGAGAAGGAAATGGCAATCCACTCCAGTATTCTTGCCTGGAAATCCCATGGACAGAGGAGCCTGGCGGGCTACAGTCCATGGGGTCACAAAGAGTTGGATGTGACTGGTGACCTAGAACTCACGCATGTAGACTGTAGCGGGGAAATATCTTCATCCAGCAGGTTCAGCCTGCAGCCTACACAGCTGACGGCTGCCCTCAGTCCCTAAACTGGTCTTGCCAACCCTGACCCTGACCCTGACTGTGGGGTTCTGCCTGGCAGGCTGGAGTCCCGCATGTCTTCAGACCTCAGCCGCATCCTGAAGCTCCTTCGGCAGCCCCTTCCCCAGGACCACACTGGCTACGTCTTGGGAGCCTCCGCCTCCAATGACCTGGCCTTGTTCCCTGCAAGCTCAGCAACTCAGAGTCCAGGAACCCAGCTGCCCCAGGGTGACCCACCCCCGGCACAGGTGAGCAGTGGAGGGGACCCCCAGGGGCTTGCCTGGCGGCGGCTGCATGACTTCCCCCACCCTTACCTTGGTCTCAGTGGTCATCCAGCCCAGGGCCTTTGTGGCCTGAGGGCAGCTGTGACTTCTGCTGTCCTCTCTTATGGTCTGAGTGACAACAGGCAGCCTGGACAGGTGGTAGCAGAGTCCAGACTGTGACCATGGACTCCACAGTGGGGGCAGGGGCAGCAGGATACATCTCCTGCTGGTTCCCAACGCTGAAGTCAGGGTGGCCTGGGGAGGCTCCCCACCCTGCTTGCCCCCCTCTTTCTTGACCCCCCAGATGCCCAGCTATGGTGACACGGATGAATGGAGGCCGGAGCTCAGGAACTCTTCCTCTAGGATGCCCCCCTCTGCCATGGAAATGGACAGAATTCTGACACTGTCCTCGGAACAGAAGCAGCCCGAGGGGCTCCCCTCACCCCTGGCCTCCCCTCTGTGTCCCTTGGAGGTACAGGGGCTTGTCTGTGGGCCCCGCTTCCCCTCCCTCCCTGAACACCTCAGCTCTGTGCCCAAGCAGTTGGAGTTCCAGAGACATGGCTCAGATCCTGGGTTTGCAAGGAGCTAGAGCCACTGTGCCCCAAGATTTAAAAAAAAAGCACTATGAAGGAGCTGAATGTGGGTAAGGTGATAGTTAAGGATGTGGGGGAGGCAGACAGCCTCTAAACTAGCCCTTCACCTAGAGTAGCTACAAACTGCCAATCCAGGTGACCCCAGACGGTGCAGGTGAAGAGGCTCGTGACTTCCCCCAGTCTCCTCCAGGGCTCTCTTTAGACAGCAGGGCTGGTGGAGGGTGGATGAGCCTCAGGCGTGGAGGTAGCTACCAGGACAGAGAGCTTAGGAAAGAAAGGAGACGTTTCTGATCTTTTCTGTGTGAGAGCCTGGCTCTGTGCAGAGTCCAGTCACCTCCCACCTCAGAACTCTCCCCCACGATGCAGCCAAGTCCCCAGGATTGGTCAAGACCTCCTGCGGAGAGCCTGTGAACCAGCTAGAGATGGGAGTCTCCTCTGCAGTGGACACATCAGGGCCCAGAACTCCAGCCCTCAGCCACCCTGCCCTTGATGGTTCTGTGATGACCTTTGGGACCTAGTGGGCAGTAGAGGGTCTCAGAGCTAATAAAGTCTGCATACTTCACGTTGGGCTGGGTGTGTAACTTGTCTGAGGGTCATCAGGTCCTTGATGGGGCTATAATCCTGACAGTTGTGATCTTCTTCCAAGGAGCTGTGTGTTGGGGACCTGAAGGTGAATCCACCGGGTCTTGGAGCCCCCAGAGTAAGGGGTTCTTAGCCAGGCTGGGGTGAAGGGAAGCAGAGAGACTCTGGCATGGTGGCCACAGGGAATCATGACAAGAGCTAACACTTCCAAAACACTCTTCTGTGTTAGGGTATATTGTGCTGACTTCCCTGCAGATATTGTTGACTCTTTGCAACAAGCCTATGGGGTAAGTATTATTATCCTCATTTGAGAGAGAAGGATCAGAAGTAGAGAATCGCTAAGAAATTTACCCAAGCAAGAGGGGAACTTCTGGGGTGCTGGTACTCTTCTGTTTCCTGATCCAAGTGCTGATTGTATGAGTGTGTTTCAGGTTGTAAGAATATGTGCACTTCTATGTGTAGATTATACTTTGATTTTAAGAAAAAGAATATTTCCCAAAAATATATCAAAAGAAGGACATAATTTCAACCCAGATGGTCTGGTTTGAGAACATGTGCAGTCAACTACTCCACTGAAATGGGCTGTTGTTCAAAAAGTCACAGGTCCTGTACTTTTTCCCTAAAAGAATTTTAAAAATGTATTTCTCCTTTATACATTTTTAGTTGACATCTGAAGTACTCCACGATAACTTTAAATAGTTGCAAACGACATAATTGCCAGTGTGTTGTAAATATTGACACTTTATAAACTGTTGCATTTATATTGATCCATTTAGATCCAAATAGCAGTGATTCAAGAAGCCAATATTTGGACTTCCCTGGCAGTCCAGTAGTTAAGACTCTGCACTTCCAATGAGGGGGTGAGGGTTCGATCCCTGGTTGGGGAATTAAGATTCCCACATGCTCTGCTCTGCCCCCCACAGAAGAAGTCAGTGTCATTCATTTTAAAAACAGGAAAACAAGCTCTTCTTTAACACTGTCCCCTTTTCTCTGCTCATGTGTGTGCTGTGCTTTGTCGCTTAGTCATGTCTGGCTCTTTGCGACCCCATGGATTGTAGCCCTCCAGGCTCCTCTGTCTGTGGGGATTCTCCAGGCAAGAATACTGGAGTGGGTTGCCATGCCCTCCTCCAGAGGATCTTCCCAACCCGGGGATCGAACCCAGGTCTCCCACATTGCAGGAAGACTTTTTACAGTCTAAGCCACCAGGGAAGCCCTTTCTCTGCTCATAATTTCACTCTATTTCATTCAAAGTTTACCCAACATGTAATTTATTACCATGCTTGAAAGTATATTATTGATAACCTTATCATATGTGTTTGTGACACACACACACACACACACACACACACACACACACACATATAATTTTTAAAAGTAATTGTTTCTAACCTTACTAAGGCTTTAAGGGTTACACTTATTAGTACTGGGTTTTTCAAAACAACATAAATACTTCTATTTGAATTTTTATAGAAACTAAAATTTTATTGACATACACCTCTTAAAAGAGGGAATTTTTCTCTCAGTTCATGTGAGTGGATAAATATTTTTTTGTTACTGTAAAACATAAGCCCAGAGAAACCTGTTCACATAAGGAAGCAGATGGGACTTTAAGGGGGTTGTTATATATTTAACAGTGGCACTCACTTCTTTGAATTCTGAGTTGTGTTAACAATCACATCATTAAAAACTATACTTAATGATGTGTTAAGTCGCTTCAGTCGTGTCTGACTCTTTGAAACCCCAAGGACTGTAGCCCGCTAGGCTCTGCTGTCGATGGGGTTTTCTAGCAAGAATACTGGACTGGGTTGCCATTTCCTCCTCCAGGAGAACTTCCCCACCCAGGGATTGAACCTGCGTCTCCTGCATTAACAGGCGGGTTCTTTGTACCACTAGCGCCACTTGGGAAGGCCCATACTTAATGTTATCACCTAACAGTTCATTACAATTCTCCTTTAGTTGTGTTGAAAGCACACCATTGGAAACCATTTAAATTATAAACAGATGTTACCCAGAATCGGACCTTTCTCCATTTCAAACTGAAGACACAGATACAGCATTTAGGGCTGGATTAGCAATTGCTCTTGTACGCTAGTGGGAAGGATGAAATGGGGAGGAATAAACACTGAGAGCCACGCTGGTGTGGCTACCGCCTGCTGAGGACCGACCCTAGCACTGCGAGCATTTTTACGACAAGGAGAGCGCACGAAAGCCGGACTGTAGCTGGGCCTGGGCCCCAGTACACATCGGTGTGTTCATGTGAAAACGGTGTGTTCGCGGCCTGCCCTTGGAGCGCTGGGGAACAACATTACGGCTTAACTGGGACGTCGGCACGAGCGGGAAATTAAAGAGGTTCCCGTTCCGGCACAGGCCAGGCAGCCAGGCCACCGAGCTCAGAGCCCTGAAATACAGCAGGACCTCCGGTAAAGGGAGAATTTTCATTTTTACTCGACAGCGTGAAGTAGCCGCTGGGAATAGCAGCTGCAGTGGGGAAATGAAAGCAGGTCACACAAAAGGTCTCACTCTCAGACACTTGGCCTAGAACTTGAAGGCCTGCTGCCCGGCACGCCAGCCGCTTCGCCACCCACGCCCCCATTCACCCGCACTGCGCCGTTATCTCTCTGACTGATATCTTTGTCAGCCAATGATCTTTGGGATTGTGTAAGCGCCTGCCCCGCCTCCGGAGTTGGGCGGGGCAAGTAGCTGAAATGACAAACACTTAGGCCAATAGCAAGGAGGTTTCAAAAGCCAAGGGCACAATAGCCAATGAGGGGAAGGAACCGTTTGAAAGGACGTGTCAGACAGCCAACGGCCAGCGGCGCTGCGGGGGTCGCGTGGCTTCCGTTCTTAGAGGGCGGGGCAGTGTCTCAAACGGAAGGTGGTTGTTGTCCGAGCCAAAGCTGGTTTGAAACTGGGGGTCGGGCCCGGCAGTCGTTGTCTGTTGCCACCGCCCCGCTTCCGGGCTAGGCCGTCCCTGCCCGCCCCCGCCCCGCCTCCCTTCGGACCCCTGGGTCCCAGGCCAGGCTCCCTGCCGGATTTGCGCCCGGCTCGCAACAGCCCGCTCCCGTCCCGGTCCTCCCTGCGGCCCCTTCGCCTCCACCATGTCACTGCACGGCAAACGGAAGGAGATCTACAAGTATGAAGCGCCCTGGACCGTCTACGCCATGAACTGGAGCGTGCGGCCCGACAAGCGCTTTCGCCTGGCGCTGGGCAGCTTCGTGGAGGAGTACAACAACAAGGTGGGCCGGGCAGGGGCTCGGAACCCGGCTGGCGGGGAGCGGGCCCCGGGAGCGCCCTTTCTGGGCCGGAGCCCAGACCCTAGGACCCTCCTGCGGACTTGCCTTAGCGCCACGGAGCGGTTCCTCTGTGTCTGGTCCTGTGTAGAGAGTTTCGCTCTCTTTATCGCATTTAATCCTTGAAACATCCCTGGGTAGTCAGGAGTGTAGTTACCCGCGTTTTACTGATGGGGAAACTGAGGCACCGTGTTGCAGCTTTACCCGGGTCAGTTATTTCGTGACGGAAACAGGTCTCAAACCCAAGTTTACACCCCAGAGCTATGCCATCTATCACTGGTATCCGCTCCCCTCCTGCTGCACTGCTTCAATTAGGGGGCAGAAGAAGGATGAGGGAATGATGGCTGTGAAGAAAATGCGCTTACGATGGTCATTCACTCCTGGCCACACTAGATTTCTATTAGGTCTGGTTATTGCGCAGGCTTTCCCGCCCCCTACACCCACCCGCAGGCACTATTATTGATGGATTTGTCGGGATTTCCATCGCTGTTGCGGCCTCGTGTTCCTCCTGTTCACAGCGATCTCCTTTTGGAAATCTTGACCAGTGACTGTGATCCCGTCGTTGTTTTCCGAATAGAGAAGGATGTTAACTTGCTGTGTCTTTTCTTGGCATCTTTCTTGCTAGTGCAAATATGTAGCCTTGAGTAGTGAGTCTTCCTGGACATCGGGAATTTGAGAATCCTTCATAGAAGGTAGTAGGAGGAACTTTAAGCTGGTAGTGCAGTATAAATTTGTTTTTGAAAGTTGTTGAATAAGTTAGTGAGAAGAATTTTCTTTCCTTTGCTCTTTAAATCGCTTCCATTTTGTATTAGAGTAAATAAACGTGGTGATTTATCGTAGTCAGAGCGACTGAGAGCTGTGCTTAGCGGTTTTTAAAGCCTGTATGTACACCTGCTTGACACCATGAACACTGTGACTTAGGAAGAATAGCCTATGTGGATGGTGACAGGCATGGTGCAGGGAAGAAAGGCAGGTGCTCTAGGGTTGAATGCCCTGTCTAGTCCACTGACTGGCGGTGGAGCACTGCACAGGTCAGTTTTATTATTTCTCACCCACAGTTTGTTGTAGGCAAGTTCTTTTTTAGACATAAAGGTCCTGTAAAAAACAGTTGAACGTTGTAACTTTGTTTACAGATTTTCAGGAGCACATCTGTTTCTCTGGAGTTAAGTCTTAAACTTTCTGGAATCCCCTTTAAGAAATTGATGAAAGCGATGGACTCTCATTACCCAGACATGATATATACATAATTTACAAACAAATCCCAGGGAATATGCACTGATCTTGGGGCCCATCCATTGCCCACAGAAAGCAGAGAGTCCTGACAAGACTTAGCTTTAAAAGACATAGCTTTATTTCCTTTTCTCGGGTGCCTCTTTCTTCCTAATGGCCGGTTAATGCATAGCAGAGTGGGGAATGGAATTCAAGGTACTGATGTGTGAAGTGGAATAGAACTGTTGTTTTAAGAATACATGTTGGGAAGAAAAAAAAAGTAAACCGTATCTTTCAAAGGGCTTGAGTCTTTCACACAGATTTTTTTGCCTTGCAAGTTCTTGCAGGGTCATATTTTGGGGGGCGGGGGTGCGAAGTAGAAAAGAATATCTTTATTGCTTTGTCAAGGCAAAGGGGGCCACAGTGGGCTAATGCCCTCCTAACTGTGTGTTCTAACCTGGAGGGAGCAGTGAGAAGTTTTATAGAAATGGTTCAAAGAGAGGGTGATCAGCTCGTGGGCATTCTTCCGATGGGTTGTGGTTGGTCGGTGGTGAGGTAAGTGGGAGTCAGCATCATCAACCTTCTGGTTCCAGCTGCTCTGGGCTCTACATGCTTGTGAGAGCATATCGTCAGCTTCATCCACCTGGTGGGGTTTCAGTATTGAGCCCCAGGTTCTGGATGTCTTATCTCAGGAAGAATTCAGTGAAAGACAAAGTGATAGGTAAGAAGTGGATTTATTTAGAGAGAAACACACTCCACAGACAGAGTGTGGGCCATCTCGGAAGGTGAGAGTGGCCTCGAAATCTAGTATCCCCATCTCCAAGAGGGGAGAAACTGGGCTACACCGTTAGGCTGCTGGTGGAATCAGTGGAGTAATTGGTGTCAAACCTCGGTTGCAGGAACTACACCCTAAAGTTTGTCCTTCCATTTAGTAACTCTATAGAGCTCCTTTGCCAGGGCACACAAGCAGTGCGGTTTTAGGGAGATGCAAACTGCTGATCCCAGGAGTAACAGGCGAGCAGTTTACCTCTGTCTTCACTCACTTGCATGGTGTAGGCAATGCAGCATCTTGCCTTCTGTTTTTGTGTCCCCACCAATCTAGGTTAGAGTTCTTAACGTGTGTGTGTGATGGACACCTTTGGCACTTTGAAGCCAACAGACCTCTGTTCATAATTATGTTCTCAAATGCATAAAATACATAGGGTTACAAAGGAAACCATTATATTGAGCTATAGTTATTAAAAACACTTTTTAAAAAGTGGTGAAAGTCGCGCAGTTGTGTCTGGCTCTTTGTGACACCATGGACTATACAGTCCATGGAATTCTCCAGGCCAGAATACTGGAGTGGGTAGCCTTTCCCTTCTATGTACTTTAAAATTAACTCATTAGATGACATCATCCATTAATTTTGAAGTAGTAGCATTTCAGGATGTTCACTGTGGTGTGATATGAAAAAAAAGCAATGATTTCTTAGTGACAAATCACAGATATTAATGCCATGGTGAGTAACTGCCTCCATTTATAGTGGAAGGAAATGGTAAATTTCAGCTCGAGGTTTGTGAAAATGTAAGTGTGATTTTCCAACTCAAGTTCATGGGCCTCAGGGTAAGAAACCCTGTGCCTCGGGGCTGGCGGGCGGTAAATCTAGCTACCACACAGTGATTATCAGGCTTGGTTTTGGAAAAACCTGGCCATAGAGGTGCCAGACTTGATGTTTTAGAGGAGCTTGAAAGTTATTGGTTGACATTCTCAGACCATTGATTCCTGTTTGCTGTCAATAGTGATTGCTGGTGGAGGGCAAAATAAATTGACTCAGCAAATTAACATTGATAAAAAAGCCGAGAAAGGGTCTTTTTTTTCCTACTCTGAGACATTAAGAAAACATGATCATAATTTAAAAAAATTTTTGTGTTAATATCATCATACTTTCCTGTAGTAAAATTATTTGTAGTTTGATAGAATTAAATCTGTCAGTGTTTCAAGGACAACTTGACTTTTAGGTGTTCCATCATCTGAATAAATTTGGGAATTGCTGCAGTGTAAAGAACTAAATTCTATCATCTACATCTGGATTAAAGAGTCCCATAATTGATAATGTTTTATGTTCTTTTTGTGTGTGTGTGGTCTCTGCTGGGGGATAGAACAGCACTGGTGTTGGAGAATGGTTTTCTAAAATTTAGCGTGTGTGTGACGCCTCTGAGGGACTTATACCTTCCTGGGCTTCACTCTTGAAGTTAAAAGACACTCAGGTGATTCAGATACAGGTGGTCCAGGTGCCACTGCAAGACCATTTCCCTGGATTTACCTTTGCATCTCCTGACCAGAGGTGGGAATCATTTTTTGTATCTGCATGTGCCTAAATATTGATTCTGCCCTTCCATCCCATGAGAAGTTCAATCACCAGATAGCCTCTTTGAAGGGGCCTGGGTTGAGATCTCAGTCCTGCTGCTTCCCAGTTTTGCGTGGCCTTCACCAAGTGAAAGCCTGTGCCTCAGTTTCCTCATCGGTAAAATGAGGGTAGTGAGGAAGATGAAAGGAGTTTTAAATGTGATGGGTTTAGGAACTCTGCCTGGCACATAGCGATCACATCACCACCGTACCTGTAACTGAAATATCATCTAGGAGAATTATATGAGTGTTCAGTACATTTGACTTCTGTATTTTCCAGGGAGAAATCAGGACCTTAGGTCAGAAAGGAACGATGAAAGGTCATTGTGTCCATTCTTTGACTTTTAAAGACCTGGGGGCGGGGGGAGATTCCTTGGTTCCTTTGAACCAAACCTATTTTGTGGTCTAGAAGCTTCTTGTTGTTGGACTCGGAGTACCATAATGTGCTAGTTGAAGCCCATTTTCTCATGTTCTACCTGGCTTAGACAAGTAACTGATAGAAGAACTCTGGCATTTCTCCTGAGTCTTGACAGTATCTGTGGTCTTTAGACAAGTGGTATTTCCCTTGTTTTATGGAGAAAGATGACTAGCAGTTCCTGGGCTTCTATTCCACTTAGTTGTATGTTTCAGGGTTGATTTTGACTAGAACTGTCAGTGTGATTGGGATTTATTTTGCACTAATAGTTAACTAGCTGACCATTTGTGCTTTAAGATAGAGCATCAAGAAAACGTTGTTGAGATTTTGAGGAGAAACCGTAGGTATACCTCCTGCTTTTTGAAGACTATCAGTGAATCTGAGTAAGACTACCTTGTAATTCAAATTCACATGGGATGAATGCTTGCCTTGTCAGCCTGTGTTGATTCCTATGAGATCTTTAATGCTGAGTTACTTTATCTGTTTGACACATAATGATTTTGACCTTGGCATACAAATTTTCATTTCTCAGTAGTTCTGGCAGCCTTTCAGGATTCCCATTCATTTGTTCATTAATTCAATAAGTATGTATTGTGTTTTAGGCACAGTGATGATACTTGGTAATCTTCTCTATACTTTTTAGCAGATGTGAAATTGGCAGCAATAAAGAGAAAGTGTTTTGGTACACATAAGTGTTTTTGATAACTACTTAGAATTTTGCAGTGCTCCATCAGTCTCTGGCAAGACTGCCAGCAAGAGAATTTAAAGTATCAAACTCTCTGGTTTTAACTTCCTCCTTTCTTTTTTCTATACAGTGAGAGCACTAATTCCTCCATGAGACAACTAGATAAAACTTCTGCTGCTGTACTGCTTTTTGCCCTGACCTGGCTCACACAGACTTCCTAGAGATGCTGTGATGTGAGCAAGGAGTGAATCTGTGTTCTGTAGGTAGTCTGTCCCGCCTGGGGCTGTGGTGCCAGAGCTTATTGGTTAGACTCTGAGTCAGGAGCAGAAGAGGTGCTGTGCCAAGGCAGAACCTCTCTGCAGACACTGATCAACAATGATCAGTCAGGAACAGGCTTGAAGGGAGGACAAATGAAAAAGATCAAGAAAAGCTGGTTTACTCTGTCAGAATTTTGCCTTTAGCTGGTTTTGGTTATACTAACAATTGTGGGGAAATGTGCCACTGACGAGGTGGTATTATTGATTTAGATCACTTTTTTTTTTTTTTAACTAAACACACGTACACACACATGCATTCACCTTTGTGTTCTGATACTAGCACTGTATGTAATTAAAGAGGAATTCAGTTTCCTCCATCAAGATAGGCACAGCAACTTTTTAAATTTTTTAAAAATATAAGGTATGAGTAATGTGAGTAGTAATTTATGTTGTTATTCATGAAAGCAATTGAAAGTGAAGACGTGGTCATGCCTCTGAGGAATAAATACATAATGTTTTATACCCACTTCTTAGGAGATATCTGACATAGTCATCTCCTCAGTTTAAAAACAAGTAAAAGTGCTTCCATGTCCTGGCTGTTATAAACAGTGCTGCGATGAACATTGGGGTGCACGTGTCTCTTTCAGATCATGGTGAAACAGATCACCAGCCCAGGTGGGATGCATGAGACAAGTGCTCGGGCCTGGTGCACTGGGAAGACCCAGAGGAATCGGGTGGAGAGGGAGGTGGGAGGGGGGATCGGGATGGGGAATACGTGTAAAAAAAAAAACAGAAAAAGAAAAAAAAAAAAACAAGTAAAAGTGATCTTGTTTCACAGGGTTTTTTTTTTGAAGGGTTTTTTTTATGAAGGGCATTTGTTTCACATGCTGGGATAAAGTGTTGTGAAGCAAATAGTTGCAGAAGGGTAGTGGGTGTGGGAGATAGACGTTTAGCAGGAGGACAGAGAAGACTGGAGGAAGGAAAGGGCAGAGGGGTAATAACTTCAATGTTGACAAGACGATTAAAATTGTACTTTTTGGTTATGCTCCCACAATAAGGGGGGAAGGACGGCAGTGTAGTGAAGATCAGATGGGTACAGTACAGGAAGAGGCCAAGACGATTCAGACTCAGAAGAGCAGAGTTCTCCAGAACAGGGTTGTGATGAGCAACATCAATACTCTTTGGTTTGGGGCAGTGGGAGAGGGTGCATGGCTGGCAGCAGGAGCTGCTCCAGTTCCCCTCCTTGACACCCTTGGATAAGAGGAGAGCTTAGCTGTACAAGGAGACAGACATGCCATTGTCTCTAGAAGCACTGGATTAGGCAGGTTGGAAGAGACTGAATTGTGAGCAGCTTGACAGTTCCTCATCTCTGTTGCCTGGGAAGATGCAGAAACTTCATGTGTTTATGCTAACTTGGAACAGAGTCCTGGCCTCTTTCCCTTAAGAACTTCCTTGAGATCATCTAGAAGGAACTTGGCTCATTCGAAAGGAATCAGCATAGTAGCAACAGCGAAATACTATAAGAAAGAGGGAAAATGGGAAACACATGTAAAGTATCCACACTAGAAAATGTTTTCACCTTAATTGAATATTAATGGCCAGTCCTCCTGCCATGAATTCAGAGAACTTAAAGAGCTCCAAGCAGAGGTACAGGAGGTCAGGTAACGTGAGACGTGGTGACAGGAGAAAATGGAACCACCAGCAGGTAGAGCCCAGGAAAACAGGAGAAGAGAAAACAAAAATTACCGCAGAACTAAAACCCACGTTGGAAAGAGAATAAAAATGTACAAACTACTGAAAACAGTGAAGATTAGGGAAGACAGGTTGAGAAAATGAAGTGGAAATGAACAATTAGGAAGAATATAACAGATGCAGAAAATAAAGGATACCTAACTTAGGTATAATTGGTGTCTCTGAAGAAGACCAAAGAAATGAAACACAAAATCTCAAATGTGTAGTTAGACTATAGAATAAAGGTATGAGGTAATGCCTTCAAATTGTATATCTCAAGAAAAACGGACACAGAACACTTGGCACTGAAAACTGTCTTAGGAAAATATCTACATTTTAAGGGTGAAGAAAGAATCTTTTAGACATCCAGGCAAACCGATCTCTTCCTCTGAGAGGGGAGGAGGAGAAATTAGGCTAGCCACAGTTGACAGAAGGCGTGGAGCAGTTTGTACAAATCTGCCACTGTCGTAGATTGTGCTACTGTAAACACTGAGCATATACTTAGGAGTATATAAGATTACATGGGAAAAGGAATATACTTTTTAAATAGATAATTTATAAAAATTGACCATGTATTAAGGAAAAAAAAATTTTTTTTAAGTTAAGGGAAATCAGCTGATTGGTAAAAGATAATACATATCAAAACGTATGGGATGGGATTTCCCTGGTGGTCCACTGGTTAAGACTCCGCACTCCTAATGCAGGGGGCCCAGGTTTGATCCCTGATTAGGGAACCAGATCCCACAGGCCACAACTAAGACCCAGGAGAGTCAAATAATAAATATTTAAAAAAAAAAAAAAAAAAAAAAAACCTCAAACTTATGGGATGTTGAGGAATCTCAGGCCCAGATATGCTAAGTAACTCTCCAAAGTGACATGGAAGGTAATAGCAGGACCAGAACTGGAATAGTCTGTCTCCAGAGTCTTGACTATATACTGATGTCAAAAAAAAAAGATTGGGGGGGAACAAAAAAGAATGTTTTGAAAAGAGAGGGGAACACTTGCCTTACCAGATCAGAGTAAACATACTGCAGTTGGTATGGTTATAGCCAGTAAATACCACATATAGTTGATGCAGTCACACAGAATGTTCCAAAGCAAATTTAAGTATCTATAGGAAAGTAGTTAGTGATAAAATTCACTGAGGAAAAAATGAATACATTCTGTGGTGTAATTGGCTTCCCAGGTGGCACTAGTGGTAAAGAACCTGCCTGCCAATGCAGGAGATGTAAGAGACTCGGGTTCGATCCCTGGGTCAGGAAGATCCCCTGGAGGAGGGCATGGCAACCCACTCTGTTCTTTCCTGGAGAATCCCATGGACGGAGGAGCCTGGCAGGCTACAGTCCATGGGGTCGCACAGAGTGGGGCATGACAGAAGCAACTTAGCGCACATGGCATAATTAGTTGTCTACCTGGCAGAACACTTTAGAGTCCTCTATTACATGTCATATTTGTTGTCATTGTTCAGTCGTGTCTGACTCTTTGCAACCCCATGGACTGTAGCACGCCAGGCTTCTCTGTCCTTCACCATCTCCCAGAGCTTGCTCAAACTCATGTCCATTGAGTCCGTGATGCCATCCAACCGTCTCATCTGTCACCCCCTTCTCCTGCCTTCAATCTTTCCCAGCATCAGGGTCTTTTCTAATGAATTGGCTCTTCACATCAGATGGCCAAAGTATTGGAGCTTCAATGTCAGCATCAGTCCTTCCAATGAATATTCAGGGTTGATTTCCTTTAAGATTGACTGGTTTGGTCTCCTTGCTCAGGGGACTCTCAAGAGTCTTGTCCAACACCACATGTCATACATGAAAATCAATTCCAGATCAAGTATTTAAATGTGAAGAAAAGTCCCACAAACATAGTAGAAGAAAACTGAGTAGGAAACTTGTTCTGGGGCAGTGGGGAGAAGAGGAGAAGGCAGACTTTAAGCCAGTCATTAAATCTAGGGTCAACTAAGGCAAAGATGGACAGGTTATAGTACAGTTGACCCTTGAACAGTGCAGGTTTGAGCTGCACAGGTCCACATAAATGGACATATTTCAATGATAAGAACTACACAAGGCCCATGGTTGGTTGAATCCAAGAATGCGTAGGACTCAGATACTAAAATATACACAGATTAACCACCCCCTGCCTCGTTTTGTTCATGAGTCAGTTGTATATACAAATTTTTTTTGTGGAAAGATGTGGAAAAAAATCAAAAGACAGATGGTAGGCCAAGGAAAGATACTTTCAAAACCTGACAGCTGGTAGGAGCTAATTTACTTACTGTGATAGCAAAATGAACAAAGCATATAAATAGCCAGTACATAGTAGAGAAAATGCAAGTGATCATTAAACAGGAAAAGAGATCACCTGCCCAGGTTGGATGCATGAGACAAGTGCTCAGGGCTGGTGCACTGGGAAGATCCAGAGGGATGGGATGGAGAGGGAGGCGGGAGGGGGGATCGGGATGGGGAACACATGTAAATCCATGGCTGATTCATGTCAATGTATGGCAAAAACCACTACAATATTGTAATTAGCCTCCAACTAGTAAAAATAAATGGAAAAAAAGAAAAAAACTAAAACTGCAAATAGTTTTCCAATACAAAAAGATTTACATGATTGTATTCAAATGTATAGAAATTAAATAAACTGTCAACTTAAAAAATAAAAATAAACAGGAAAAGATACTAAACCTCAGGTAGTTAAGGGAAATGACCCTGTGATGTTTTTTCTCCCTTTCAAATCTATAAAAATGAAGTTTCTTCTTCTAGTATTGCTGAAGTATAGGGAAGTGATCACCTTTGCGATCCTGGGCAAGATACTCAACATCTCTTTTACTCAGTATCTTAATGAAAGTAGAGAGGATAATAGTACCTACCGTATGGATATGTTGAGAGGATTAAATGAGGAATGTGAAGCCTTAAGCATAGTGCCTATAGCTGGACCATTTTAAGCACTTGAATATTAAAAATGGCTCCTCAGAAGTAAAAATAATAAACAAGTATGCTCAGCTTCAGTAGTAAAATGCCATTTTTCTTCTATCAGTAGCAAAACGTTAAAGATTATTTTCAGTGTTTTCAAAGATATGGGGAAATTGGCACTCATACCCTGTTAAATGGAAGTGTAAACACATTTATTATCTTGTAGTTTCTGTGGTATTAATATCTGAAATGGGATGTAGCAGTTACACTTCTGGCAATCTGTCCCAATAGCAGCTTTTGCACATAATGTACAATGTATTGTTTATAATGCAAAACAATGGGTTATAACCGCAGGAACTATGAATAGTTCAATTATGGTGTGCTCACCACAGTTGGCTGTGGAAGAATGAGGCAGAACTGTTTGTACTGACAGGAGATCTCCCAACACGGTGTTAAGAGCAACTCGCGGAATGTATTTTATGGTCCAAGCATGTCTGTGTGTTCTTGTTTTAACCCACCATATACACACATATATAGTTGCAGAGAGAATCATTTGAAAAGTAGTTCATGTCAGACTGGGTTGAGAGTAAGTAGAATTGAGGGTGAAGTTAATGGGAGACTTGACTGTGTCACTCTGTATTATATGAACTGAACATTCTCTTCCATTAAGTTTTTAATGATAAGCCAAGGAAAAATATTTGCAAAACATGACCATTGGTAGGAACTGACTGAATAACAGTGAAAGCTAATTGTTATTCCTGTCAGTACTTGGTTGGCAATGTGGAGCAGAGGAGCTGAAACAAGTTAAGCTGTGGATGAAACACGAGTCTGAGCAAACACATGAAGTCTCTGGGAAGATCAGGAAACATTAAATCCCAACCATTTCCTGACTTCTTCCCTGGCTTAGGGACAGTTGTGCAGAGGTTGTCAAACCTGGGTGAGTCAGATCACTGGGGAGGTTCTTAAGAATCTAGACTCACGGGCCCCAGTTGACACTTGTTGAATCAGAATCTTGGGCTAGCGGTGGGGAGCCCAGGCCTTGTAAAACACTCTTAAGTAAATCTGATCACCAGATTTGGAAAGCATTGCTGATGGCAGTACAAGCAGGAGTCAGACATAGGCCCTGTTTTTACGGCATTTACTAAGTGAAATAGTATAAGACAGTCATTTACTAAGTGAAATAGTGTAAGACAGTCATGTAAGGGTTTTCATGAGGCAGTGTGGGATGAGTCATCAAACGGATGGAATAGATGAGTACCAAGGGCTTCCCAGGCGGCTCAGTGGTAAAGAATCTGGTTGCCAAGCAGGAGATGCAGGATGTGTGGATTCTATCCCTGAGTCAGGAAGATCCCCTGGAGGAGGAAATGGCAACCCACTCTAGCATTCTTGCCTGGGAAATCCCATGGACAGAGGAGCCTGGCAGGCTACAGTCCATGGGGTCGCGAGAGAGTCAGACAGGACTGAGTGAGCACGCCTGAGAGACCACTGTGTTAGGAAGACCGAAGATGGTTTATGAAGGAGGTGAGATGTAATAATATTAAACGCTCATACACTGAGGAAGGCACCATGCTGAGCAGTTTACATATGAAAGGTGTTACATACAACTCTGTGCGTAATGGGAATATCCCCACTTTACATGGAAATAGATTTGGCAGAGTTAAGTAACATGTCCAAGGTTCCATGGCCAGCAAGTGGTGCGTAAAGAGCCCTGAAGCCTGATGCCCGTGCACTTTATTAATACTGGGCAGACTTGGATGGACAGAAGGACATACAAGGGTCTCAGAGCATGAGGGCAGTGTAAGGAGAGGAGTGGGAAGCACTGACTAGATCAGTGAGACTGAAGATCAGGTGGGCTGGTCAAAGCCTTGAACACCTGGGTAAGTGGATCCTAAGTGGTACATGTTCCCAGGACCTCATATTTTGAGGTTTGCAGAGAAATCTCCAGTGGCTTGAAAAGCACCTTTTAGAAGCAGCAGCATTTTTCTCTGCTAATTTAGCCTTACAGTATTACCTGCATGGTTAGAGAGAGGTTTTTTTCCTTTTGTGCCATAGTCAGAGCAGTGCCTGGCACCTGACAGTCACTTGGTAAATGTTTGAATAAATACCTGAATGCAGTATGTGGCTCAGAATCTACATGAGAGGCTTATTCTTTATTCTGCCCAATGAGCCACAAAATTTAGCTTCTCTAAAGCTAAATTTTAGAGCTCCCCCACCAAGTCTGATGCCAGTTTTCCCTGTCCCATCGTCCTTTATGTTTTTGTTTGCTGCAAAGGTCAGAATGTCAGCTTTTTAATTTCTTTAAGAACTGTTCATTCTGCCAAATTCACTCTCGAGTCCATCTCTGGTTATCCCTTGCCATTCTCACTGCCAGTCACCATAGGCCTTTAACTTGCCCACCTGTTCCCCTGTGTGTCTCCGGGCTGAGCTCCCCACCTCCAGCCTCTTCGTGGATCCAGTCAGTCCTGCCCGGCATTGCCAGGCCCCGTGCTCAGAGCTCCGTGGCCTGATGGTCCGGCCTTTCAGGCCTTGCGCAAGGGGGAGCCCACCCCCGCCCTCAGTCGGCTCTCAGGGCTCCCCAGCCCGCTCGGGGCACGTCTCCCAGCGTCCTCAGCGAGGCTGTCTCAGGTGGTTCCTCTTGCTGCCCCCCGGCCCCAGGGGGTCATGCAGTGAGTTCCTCTGCCCCATCTGCCAGTGATGCCTTCCGTGTCTCTGCCTCCTCAGAACCGTTCCATAGACCTTTGTAGACTGCTCAGATCCCAGCTTCTCCTCACTTGCCCGCTTTGAATTATTACTTTCCTCTAAACTTCTGTTTACATCTGTGCTATGAATAAGCAGCTAATTGTATATTACCTGTGACATCACTTGTATTGTCCTAAGACAGCCTTGGCAGGGTTGTGTTTTCCGGCAATGGGTTTTCTTCTCCTTTTACATCTTCATACAGTATCTTCCCTGGCAAATTACATGATTTTTGGAAGTCTGTAGGTGCTCTATAAAAATGAATTATTTAGTGTTAGTTGTCATATGGATTTTTAAAAGTCAGACATGGATGGCTCGATCTATCAATATACATAGAAATATGCTTAGGAATCTACAAAACTACTAAAACTAATAACTAATTTGGCAGAGTTACAGGAGCCAAGATTAATAGGCAAAAATCAGCTGTATTTTTATATAGTAGCAATAAACTATTGGAAATTTAAAAGCCATTCCATTTATAATAATATAAAAATACTTAGGAATAAAGTTAATAAAAGAAATGGAAGACTTGTATATTGAATGCTTCAAAACCTTGGTAAGAGAAATTAAAGAAAACCTAAACAAGTGGAGAATAGGTTCTGTTTGTGAGTTAGAAGACCCAATACTGTTAAGACAGTAGGTTTTCAAAACTGATTATAGATTCAACACAATTCCAATCAGAATCTCAACTTTTTTTTAAATATATATATGTATAGAATTTTACAAGCTACTTCTAAAATTTACACAGAAAAGCAAACATGTAGAATAGCCATTTTGAAAAAGAACTGCAAAATTGGAGAACTGACACGATCTGATTTCAGGGCTTCACTAGGAAGCTGGTGTGTAGCCAGGATGCTGTGGTCGTGGTCAGTGGACAGGCATATACATCAATGGGACTGAATAGAGTCCAGAAATAGATGCTTAAATACGTGGGCAGTGGATTCTCAACAAGGAGACCAAGGTAATTTACAGGATAAAGGAAGAGGAAAACACAGGAGAAAATATTTATGAGCAGGAGTGGACAAAAATTTCTTAGCTCAGACACAAGCATGAACTGTAAAAGAAGAGAAATGATAAACTAATATCGAGATTTAACATTTCTGTTCTTCAGTAAATACTGAAAGAAAATGATAGAACAGCTATGTACTATGAGAAGATATTTGCAAAATAGAAAACCAGGGACTTGTATCCAGACCATATGAAGAACTCCCCAAGCTCAATAAACAAAACAACCTGGTAAAAAATGAAGTGAAAGAAACCATTCTATATGATACTGTACAGCGTGGCTACATGTCGTTTTACATTTGTCAAAACCTAGAAGTTGTACAACACAAAGCGTGAACTTGAATGTATATGAGAACTCTACTTTCTTCCCAGTTTTTCTGTGAATCTAAAATTATAAAGTTTTAGAGGGGACTTCCTGGTTGTCCAGTGGTTAAGACCCTGAGTTTCCAGTACAGATGGTGCAAGTTTGATCCCTGACCAAGGAAATAAGATCCTGCATGTGGCAGGGCCAAGAAAAAAAAAATGTTTGTTTTTGAAAGGACATAAGATTTGAAGAGAGAGAATAAATATGCATGGCAAACAAGTATATGAAAAGATGCTCAGTATCATTAGTTATTAGAGCAATGCAAATTAAAATACTACTTCACGCCTATTAGAATGACTTTTAAAAATCTGGTAATACCAAGTGCTGACAAATATATGTGAAGCTCATACATTGTTAGTGAGAATGCAAAATGACACTGCCACTTTCGCCACTGGCAGTTTATTATTTTTTCAAAATAGAATTAAACATATGCTTACAATATGACCCCAGAATTTCACTCTTAGTTGTTTAGCCAAGAAAAAGGAAGGCTTGTCAATAAAACAAAAACAAGGCCACTGTTGGCAGTCCAAGGGTTAAGACTCTGTGCCCTCAATGCAGGGTGCACAGGTTCAATCCCTGGTTGGGGAACTAAAATCCCACATGCCACATGGCGGGGCCAAAAAAAAAGAAGCATTAAAAATTTTTTTACACATAAATGTTCAAAGCAGCAGTATTTCTAATGGCCTTAAACTGGAAGTAACCCAAGAGTTCATCATCTGGTAAATGAATAAATGTGGATAAACAAAATCCATATACTGCAGTACTATTCAGTGATAAAAACATGGTTGAATCTCAAGAGCATCCCGCAGAAAGTAGCCTGTCCCAAAAGACTCAGCACCACAAATCCATCTATGTGATGTTACAGAATAGGCAGAACCATAGCCAGTGTTGCTCGTGGGGTGTGGACTGACTGCAGAGGACCCCAGGAAAATCTTTGGGGATTATGAAAATATTCTATGTTTTTCTGTGGGTTTTTTTTTGGCCCTCCTACATGGCTTGTGAGATCCTAGTTTTCTAGTCAAGGATCGAACCCAGGCCCCCAGCAGTAAAAGCTCAGAGTGCCAACCACTAAACTGCCAGGAAATTCCCAAAATATTTTATATCTTAATTGATGTGGGAGGTTATACAGCTCTATACATATATGCATTCCAACTCATGGAAGTGTACACTTAAAGTGAGTAAATTTTATTGTATGCAATTGAACCTAAATAATATCATTTAAAAAAAAAATAGGAAGATACTGGTATCTTGAGACAAAAGTCAGAAAGACAAGAGTGGAAGGAATTCTGTTTTTCTTCTGTATAGTTAGTGCTTATCCTCTTGTTTATCCTTCCTACCAATCCGTTCCATCTTCCACCAGGTGGAAGTTGATGAACAAATGGATAGCAAGTGGCATTTCCAACTGAGCCAGATCAAGTTTGACAACAAAGTTTGGAAGTTAATATTGGTCCAAAACTGACTCAAAGAAAAGGTAGTCAGAACCAGGTGGGACTTTCTCATCAACAGCACCCACTTTTTTGCCCATTACCGTGGTTTGGGTTCTCAGATGCTCATTAGTCGCACTGTTCTGTGTAAACACGTTACTAGCCAATGGGGGCAAAGGCAGGGGTGGTTAGAGGAGGAGGCAGTTCATGTAAGATTGCCCTTTTAAAAGTGTTTACTTATTTTTGTCCGTGCTGGGTCTTGGTTGCGGCATGAGGGATCTTTCTTTCATTGAGGCATGTGGGCTTCTCTCTAGTTGAGACCTGAGGCTCAGTAGTTGTGGCACGTCATGTGGGATCTTGTTCCTGGACCAGGAATCAAACTTGCATCCCTGCATCTCCAGGTGGATTCTTAACCACTGGACAACGACCAGGGAAGTCCCACAATTGCCTTATTTTAGGTGAGATGTTACTTTCTCGGATGGCACTAAATGCCCCCAGCACTTCTAGTCATGGAGTCACTAAAACCACAGCTGCACGTTGTCAAGGGCCTTGGGTTGCGGGAGAAAAGTGTAAGCAGCTGGGCAGATAGTGGCAGCTCTGTGGTTGAATCAAGAGTGCAGAGAGTTGGATTCAGGAAGCCTGTCTTCAAATTTGGTCTCTGCCCTTTACTAGCTCTGCAGTCTTTAGTGTGACTCGGCCCCTCCGAGGCTGGGTTTCCTCGTCTGAGCAGCGGGTCGTCTGGACTCGATGCCCACCCATCCAGTGGTTCTTGACTGTGCAGTGAAGGGTGGTACAGTGTTAGGACTGCTGATGGGCTCTGGGTACTTGGCATCCGAGAAACAAAAGTTTACGTGGCTCCATTTTGTGGTGTTACAGGTTCAGCTTGTGGGTTTAGATGAAGAGAGTTCAGAGTTTATCTGCCGGAACACCTTCGACCACCCGTACCCCACCACCAAGCTCATGTGGATCCCTGACACGAAAGGCGTGTATCCAGACCTGCTGGCGACGAGCGGCGACTATCTCCGCGTGTGGAGGGTGAGCGGGCGCTCGAATGGCCTTGGGTGGCAGCTGTGGACTCACAGAGAGCAGGCTGGGGCTGGAGGCCGGGTCACTGCAGCCAGGAGAAGCGAGTGGGAGCGGGTGTGGACTGAGCTTGTTGGGCTCAGCAGATGTCTTGGGCCTTGAAGTCCGGCTGCAGTCAGCCCTGGAAACTCAGGACTCAGTGAACGTGATATAAGGACGAGAGCCTTCTGTGGGGGTGGGGACACCAGTGGCCTCTTATTCTGCTCACAGCCAGGGTATTTTTGAGTACGTCGGACGAAATCCCGGGCCACTGGTTCTGTTGCAGCATGGGAGTGGGCGGTGGGCCTCGCCCCTCGGCTGAGCCGTCCCTGCAGCCTCCCCTGTAGCTGGAGGTGTAGCACCCGACCAGGCGGGCACAGACACTGATTCGGGCAGGATGAGGAGACCTCTTGTCTTAGAAGGATTTGGGGGTGAAAATTTGGAAAACAGCTGGGCAGAGGAGAAAGCTTGGAAAGAAGTAGCATTCAAGTCATTCCTCTGGGTTGTATTATTCTTCATGATAAAACTGTCTCCACACGTCTTACATTTACGAAGGTATCATCTGAAAGAGGCTTGGAAGGTTTTTTTGTGAAGCTAAGACTGACTGAGTTTGTAAAAATTATTGTTCCTTCAGGTTGGCGAAACAGAGACTAGGTTGGAATGTTTGCTGAACAATAACAAGAACTCGGATTTCTGTGCTCCTCTGACTTCCTTTGACTGGAATGAGGTGGATCCTTATCTTTTAGGTAAGGAGCCAGGGAGGGGGTATGCCAGTGTGAAGAAGCAGAGATATGTGTTCTCAGCTGTCACACTGGGTCTTGAGGTACGTGCAGCCTCCTAAAGTGGGGCTGAGTGGGAAGGAGGCCAAATAAGGACTGTGGTTATTAATTCCTCCCATGGAGTCGAGCTTCTCACATGTGCGAGTCTCATCTCTCCAGACAGAGGCTAACGCCCTGGGGCGAGGATTGAGCACATGACGCTTGGGTTCTCCTGGTACCCTCCCCGCACTCAGGAAGTGCTTGCAGCATGTTTGCTGGGCTCACAGACGAACAGGCGCGAGAGAGGCTGGCGTGGGACCTCAACCCCGTCAGCCGCTGACTCACACTGGTGGTTTGCAGGTACCTCTAGCATCGACACAACGTGTACCATCTGGGGGCTGGAGACCGGGCAGGTGTTGGGGCGAGTGAATCTCGTGTCTGGCCACGTGAAGACCCAGCTCATCGCCCACGACAAAGAGGTACTGATGCTGTTCTGCAGGTGCTTTCTCTGCCTTAGTGTGAGGTCAGGCCGTTGTCTTCCTTTTTTGCAAGTGACCTGGAAGATCACTATATAATGCTGATGTCTTCTCATCTAAATTGAAAGTGGTAATATATCAGAACAGTGGAAAACAGTATGACGTGAATGCGTTTTTTTTGACTCATATAAACAAGTTATTCTGTAATCTGTTGTTTTTCTTTTTGTGCCAGAGATTGCTGATTTTTAATAACAAAATCCCTTAGAGGCAAACTTGGACCTGATGTGATTAAAAAATAATCTTATAATAGAGTCACACTAACTTGAAATATATTTACTTTTTTGGGAGCAGGAAGGCAAGAAGAGGGGAAATTTCCTGGCAGACAAAACTAATTGGTTAACTCTTCTGTAAACTTGTTTTGTGAATTTCTAGTATGTTCACTTAATACTTACATGTGTAATACTATTTGGAATTGAATATGGTTAATTTTGATGGTGATGTTTCTCCTATATGTATTGGAAGGGTTGAAGGGAGCGACCTCTGATTGTGTTCACAGAGCCACCTTCTGAGTGATTTTGTGAAACGGTCATAAATCTTTTAACTCCCAGAGCCACTGCGTGCTGGTCCCCTACCAGGGCAATCACAGGACGTTTCCTGTGGGTAGTGTTCCTTTTCTATCCCCCTCCTGCACAGCAAGGAGTATTAATGTCTGTACGGACTGAAAGGATGCCTTGACATTAGGTGAGACCCGTGAGGTTGTCACAGAAGTTGGGGACCAGGTTATCATTCTTGGTGCGAAGTCGTTCTTCAGCTTTCTATGCTCCCAACACCGAGATCTGTTGGTCTGCTTGACCTGGTCCCCCGTAAACCAAGGGGCAGAGGAAGAGCTTGACCTGCCGAGAACAGCAGTAAGGGCGTTCTGCACCCAGTGGAACAAGTTGCTTCATTTTGGTTTTGTGACACTTAGCCTGTCGTTTTCTGTCAGGGTCCAACCCGGAAAACTAGAGCTACTCCGCATGTTTAACCTGAGGGGATTTAATGAGGAGATGGCTCACACAGATGACGGTAAAGCTGAGGAGCCACACTGGCCGCAGTGAGGTGGTCTGGACGAGCGGAACAGCGAGTTTACCAGCCAGCAGGCCCTGAGCCAACACCCTGGCCTCAAAGAAATGAACCTCAGGGTGGTTGTCCGGAGACAAACATGATACCTCCCAGCACCTTTGATTTTTACCTCTGTTGAAGTGAAGACTTGCTCGGAGGTTCTTGTTGCTGCTGGCGAGTTGGTGCAGAGCAGGGTAGCGAGTGTCTGGGAGTTGTCGCCCTCTCTTGGCTTCTGATGAAATATGTGGGTGTAACACGGAGGAAGGAGCAGTCAGAGCTGGCTTTACACGCCTGGCTGTACTGCCTGTGGGCACCTTATTGCTTAGTGATGCTGCCGTGGTGTCCTGTCCCTGGGAGTCAGCCAGCTGTGGGTGCACATGTGGATAAACATGCCCCAGCCCTGATGCAGCTGGCCAGTGCCTCGGTCTGTCAGATCTTGGAATGGCCAGCCTCGTTTCCTGTTGAACCACTCCTTGTTCCCACCATAGAGAGAGAAGTGCAATTTCTTCATTGTCAGCCAGAGGAAAAGCAATTTATGATGTTGATAGAAACAGATGCTTGTTTGTCAGTGTCCCCCAGTAGGCAGACCCTCAGGAGGGCTGGAGTCACAGTGTGAGGGAGAGGTTCCACTCATGTCTCCCCAGAAGTCAGCTCTTACGGTCCTTGAGCCCAGGAGATGGGTTTTGTTTGGTATTTTGTTTTCCTTTGTTCAGCATTTTGTTTTTCTTTTTCCTCTCCCCCCGCTTGTCTGGCTCTAGTTTGTCGGTCTCTCTTCATCCCTTTCTTTCTTTGAAGCCCTCTGTTGCTCTCTGCCTGTTTTCTCAGACATGAGTGCAATACAAAGTTTGCAGCAGGTAGTAAATGCAGAAGACAATAATTCAAAACCTAAGTTGATACACTTACGAACACAAACCAATTAGGAGAAGAAACAGCATTTCCTAGGAGAGCGGTATTAACCCTATGAAAATAAAGGAATACCCGAGCCTCCCATGATTCAGAGTGGCTCTTACCTCTTTCTTGCACATGAGTCTCAGGTCCAGGTTTCACAGCAGAACTGTGGTTAGAGGAGGGCTACTTCCGCCTCTCAAATTGATGACCTCAGCCTTGATGTGGTCATGGATCTGCTCTGATCATACATAGATGAAGCCACGAGGGCCAGGAAATAAATGTCTCAGTCTCGTAACAGGGTGGCAAGAGATAGCCACTGGTTCTGGCTTCATTAAGCCTGTCCAAGCCAACCGGATAGAATACTTGCTGAGTTCTTTGTGCTCTGTTGGTCAGCCGGGTATGTGCTGTGTTATCACGGGAGGTGGAGGAAGAATACTTGGAAGGCAGCAAGTGAGAGGAAGCCTACCGGCCTCCACCGTAGGGTGATCGTCACTCTTTGGGTAATCATTGGTGTCAGCCCTCTTGGTTTCCAGTCCTCACAGGCGCGGTGTGGCTTTATTTACCTCCTTCCAAGTCATGAGCAGGAGTTTAGATGAACCAGGGGACAGTAGGTTTCCCTGTGACATGAAAAGGAGGTAACTGACCTGAATCTGACTGTTGCTTCTCACTCACCAACAGGTCTACGACATTGCATTTAGCCGGGCAGGGGGTGGCAGGGACATGTTCGCCTCCGTGGGTGCCGATGGCTCGGTGCGGATGTTTGACCTCCGTCACCTAGAACACAGCACCATCATTTACGAAGACCCACAGCATCACCCACTGCTGCGCCTCTGCTGGAACAAGCAGGACCCCAACTACCTGGCCACCATGGCCATGGATGGAATGGAGGTGAGAACCCCACTTGAGGCTCACCGAGGCCCTGCCACTCCGCTCTGGTCCTGCTTAGTGGATCCAGGAGAGCGGTTCTCAGCTGGCGGCAGTTTTTCTCCCAGAGGATTTTTGGATCCACCTGGAGACGTTTTGGATTGTCCCAACTTCGGAGGGGGTGGGGGGGTGCAGGAACGGGTGGTGCTCCTAGTTTCTGGGAGCTGGGGGCCTGAGATGCTGCTTGCTGCACATGCTGTGGTGCCCAGGACCACTCCCCGCTACACACAACACGGCGTTAGCCCACCCCAATGTCAGTAGTGCGGAAACTGAGAAAGCCTGATCTAGAATAAGGACTGTGTTAACAACTTGTAATACATAGAGAGCTGGACTCGGAGCCAAAAGCAGCAGTATCTAAAAAGTCAACCAAATCATTCATGCTTCTGGTGCTGAGTAAACAGGCAGTTTTCGCTCTGTCGTCTGGGCAGTCTTCCAGCCTTAGTGAGTAGATGGGGAAATGGCAGCTGTGTAGCCTGTTGTTTCATAGAAGCAGTCAGTTGTGGGTGGACATGATGCCGTGATGAATTGTATTTTGAGGAAGCCAGTAACTTTCAGATTTTGCCTTGGGGCTCAGGGGAGAGGGCTCTCATCTGTCCAGCCGAGCAGGCACAGAATTCTGAGCACATGCACCTAATGGCACGTGGTGGATTATTCACATTTGTGTTACCTGCCCCTCCTCCTCCCCTGCAGCCTAGAAGCCCCATGTGGCTTATGATACAGACTATAAATGACCCGTGCCTTTGTCTCTTTTTTCCTCAATCTTATAGTTACTTTGGGAACCCCTCTGTCTCTAAGAGGCTTTTAAGTCTACAGATGAGCAAGTTATATGTACACATTTTTTTTCCCCTTGTGTAGTATCTTGTTTTTTTTTCCTGTCACCCACCGGGGTTTCTTGTTCTTTCTGCAGGTAGTGATTCTGGACGTCCGAGTTCCCTGCACGCCTGTCGCCAGGTTAAACAACCACCGAGCATGCGTCAATGGCATTGCATGGGCCCCACACTCATCCTGCCACATCTGTACTGCAGGTAATTACTGAAGGGGGGGGGGAGGGGAAGGGAGGGGAGGGGTGGTCTTCCCCTTGTCTCCTTAGCATCCTAATCCGCACTCCATCCCAAGGAGGGTTTGAGAGATTTACAGAGTGGTGTCACTGAGAACCTCCCTACACTAGTGCAGCTGAAGCAGTCTGAACTCCCATATGATCTTGTACCCACAGTGATATCAGAGAATCTGTATACTGTCTACATCGTAGACAGTTACAGGCTTGTGTTGCCCACTGTGTGGCCCAGAATCCCGGCTTGCACAGGAGGCGCATTCAGAAATATAAGAAGAGAGGCAGTCTCCTTGGCTGTAGCCCCCCCCCCCCCGCCCCCCGCCCCTGTAGAGCTCTGGGTGCATTGAAGGGCCCTGCAGAACTGGATCCAGAACTGACTGGATCTGCAGCATGTGATGTGTAGTTCCCATTTCACCATCTGCTAGACCCCAAAGAGTACCCCTTGAAAATGTGCTGGCCGTCAGAGTTCTTTTTTCGTAGAAATGATGTCTGGTTTTAAAAACTAAACGACACTGAAACAGTGCAGAGGTGCATGAAACAGGAGGGTGACAGTCCTCTTCCCTCCTCCCTTTCCCGTTTCCACCTTAGCAACGTAGTTTGGTGGTGTGGGGCCATATCAGCTTGAATTCGAAAGCACAAAGCTTTTCCTGTTGGGGCCTCTGCTCATGCCTGTCCATGTCGTTGAGAAGCAGCCAGAGGCCCAGGCCCACCCCCTTCCTCTGAGCCTCAGGTTGTGGCCTGCCTTCTTCACTGTGGCCCTCACTGATGTATGCGTGTCCATAGGATGGGGGAAAATCCCATTAAATAATTGAATCATTGGAGAGGGATCTTTAATGACTCAGGTACTTTAAGTGGCTGAAGATGCCACGTGTGGGATCCCACCCCAGCTTTCTTCCCTGATGTCCGCCTCAGAGGAGATGAGGTGTCGGTCTGAGTCCCTCCGCCATCCCCCGCTCTGCCGTGGTGAACGGGCCGAGACACGGGAAGGGCTCTGCCACTCACTGGTGCGGAGCCCTGTGGCGTGGGGCACCTGCCTTAACATTTCCTCGTCATTAAAACCTCCCTCCATGGGGTTTGGGTGAGTGAGTGCTTTGTAAAGTGTGCCCCCCGCCCTGATGCAGGGCTCATAATCCTCACCGCCTGAGTGGTGACCTTGCCTGCCGGCTCTCTGTGTCCCCAGCGGACGACCATCAGGCCCTCATCTGGGACATCCAGCAGATGCCCCGGGCCATCGAGGACCCGATCCTGGCCTACACAGCCGAGGGGGAGATCAACAACGTGCAGTGGGCGTCGACCCAGCCTGACTGGATTGCCATCTGCTACAACAACTGCCTGGAGATCCTCAGAGTGTAGTGTCGGCGGCGCCGAGTCCCACGCAGGGGCTGGTGCGTCCCCGCCTCTGCCCCGCCCCCAGAGTAAGAAGACGCGCGTTTCCGGTGGCCAGTACGGCTCTCATTGCTTTGCACCCACTGTTAGCAGAAACTGCTCCAAAGTCCCCGGCCAGTCACCCACCGCCCGCTGTGCCGGACTCAGTGCCGCGTGGCGCCTCCTCAGCCCAGGGCTGAGTTTTAAGGTTTCTCTCTCCTTTCCTCATCTCCTTGGGTTCTGCTATTAAAAATGTCTATGTATCTGTTTGTCAGCCGTCGTGTTACTGAGCTCTGTGGCCGGCGGCTGTGTCTGCATTCGTCTGTCGCAGATGTCTCTGTCTGCCCAAGACAGCAGCCTGGGTCCTTGTCCGTGTGAGCACTTCCTGGGAACAAACACCAGTTTGAAACTGTCTTTCTTCATGTTATCCTGTCTCTTAACAAATTTCAACTTTGTATATTTTTTAATCTATTAGGCTAATTTTTTAAGGAAAAGAATTTTACTCCTTGGCCTCTTCCTTGGTTTTATCGCCCTCCCTGTTGACACCTTCCTCTCTTCCCTCCCTGCCTGGATCTGGCCCCAGGCCCCTGACCCTCCGAGCAGTTTGCCTTCTTGAATCACTGCCTGGGCGGAACATACCTGACTGGGAGTCCCAAACCTCCTCGGTGCTCTGAGGTCGGCTGGCTCTTGCCTTTCCTTGGCCTGGCTCTTGTAAAGGGCATTCTGAGCTCCAGAATAGACGTGTGACCCCCGCTCTTACCCCCTTAAGTACATACGCCTGTCCAGCCCCTCAGGACCTGCTGAGCTAGCCAGCCTGATGGGGGTGCCTGACTCCCGGGGGACGGTGGCAGGAAAGCTGAGCTTAGAGCATGTTTCTGGTCCACAGTTTAAGAGTCTGTTTTTCTCCCCACATATAAGCCCCTGACCATTCTCTTTCATGTCTTGAACGATAGGCAGGAATGATGTATCAGCTGAACTTCAGTGTCTCTGTCTGTTTAGTTCACTGTGACTGGTGGTACGTTGGCCACTCTCCCGATAGAGAGGAGAGAAAGCCCTCCTTGGCAGGCACACAGTCTGAGCATCCATCCCAAACAAGATCTCCTCTAGAGTGTGGGAGACAGTCAGCTCTTGCAGAGGATGGACTCAGGCTAGGGTGATCCCAGGCCATCGATTAAACAGAGAGCAAGAGAAGCTTCAGAGACCCAGGGCCAGCCAGTTCAGAGCCCCATGAACCCATCAGCCACCCTGCCCCAAGTTTCGGTTCTGAGCAGTATTGGACATGGAGGCGGTGGGTGTCTGTTTCCGTTAGATGAATGAGTTCCAGGGAGAGGTCTTGGGTGTGACTCTGGTGGTAGGCGACTCCTTGGGCAGGCAGAGTTTGGGACATGCCCAGAGTCTGGGGGGAGTTCGGTTTGCTGCACTCTGCCAAGTGCCTGAAGGTTTCTGAGACCCTCTGAGTTGAGCAGCTGGGAGTAGGGAGAAGCAGACCTTGACGCCGATAATCTTGTCCACTTGGGCTCTCACCTGCTCCAGAGAAACAAAGCAGTTAGCTTTGTGTTTCTGGGCCCTTAAAGTCTCTTGGTTGAGTCTACCTTTTCAGAAGCAGCTGGATTGGTATCCCCAAAGTCATAGCTCTTTGCTTTCATACATGGGGGCTTTTCCCAAAGAAAAAGCCTCTTTTTTCTTTTCAGTCAGGGTATTTCCCCTCCTACCTTTATTCTTGCTTCTGATTTTGGGGCTCTCCAACGGGCCGTCCGCTTGGCCAACCCTCCTGCGTTTACCGCCACCTTTGCCCTGCATCATTTTTGGACATGTGACATGAACCAGTTCTTGGTCAGAACCCTCCTCTGCTTGTTATTGTGTTTGATGGTTCCAGGGTCCTTCCCTCAAGGGTAGCAAGGCTAAGTTGAATGTCGCTGGCTCTGGGAGGCCGTCAGTTCCTTCCTGTGGAAAGGGTCTTGAAATGGAGTCTAGTGGGAGAGGTTGTTCTAGGGACAGGGCTTAACTCCACTGAGTTCTGAGTTAAGATCCCTTCCCTGATCTGCACTTTTGTGGTCTGAGTGGTGAGGAGATTTGTCACCTGGAACTTGAAAGCAACCTGGAGAGAAAAGTTAGTTACTAGAAATGAGGATATTTTGGACAAAGTTGCTATTTACCGTGGAAACCAACAACTTTTGATTTTTTTTTTTCCTTTGCCCTGTGGACTTTCAGCCCTGTCACCCTCCTTAGGCCCTGTGGTGTGGTCCTCTTCCTCCCAACATCCCACCTGGGCCCAGGTGAGACTCTGCAGCTCCCCCGGGGGGAGAGAGACACATGCATGCACATGCACACACGCAGTAACTGGGATGCTAGAATTTTGAAGCCTCCGTCTCCCTCCCTTCATGCTCTGAACCAGATGGCCTCAGGACTGAGGAGGGGATTTCTGTAGTCTCAGGATTTAGAAAGCCTCTTAGTCAGCCACGCTCTGGGAAGCAGAGATCTGCTGTAGTTTCAAAAGCAAGTGTTGGTTTAATTTGTTTAGGTTCTCAGATTGCCAGCTGGAGAGAAGAGGTGGGAGGTGCTGCCTCTGTCCTCCTTGAACGTGAGAAGAGCCCTGGGAAGGCTGCGCTGGCACCTCTGGGCTCTGGCCCTCCCGGCTGTTGCCCTTTGATCTGCTCTTGGCCTCCTGAGCCATAGCCACCTTTGTTTTCCTTGTCCTCCCTGAGGGGAGGCAGGTGCTGAATACGTCAGGCTTCAGGCTCCCCGTCAGAGAGCTGGCGAGTGGGTCCAAGTCTTTGGAAAGCTTGAGTGTTTATACCCAGGAGAGTTGGAAGCCTCTCTTTCCAGGAAGGAACCAGGAGTAAGATGAGAACTTGAAGAGAGAAGATGTTTGATGATCAGGGGAGAATCTCTTATCAGAACCAAGATCGGCTCTCAGAGAACTGATTAAGATTTGAGAAGAAACAGAAAAAAAACTGAGACTCCAAGAAGTTTTTGATGACAGGTGTGGCTGAAACTTCTGGAGGAGATTGAGGGTCAGAGGGGAAATCAGTGATGGTGAAGGAGAAAATATTCGAGGGTGGTCCAGGTCTGAGGTGAGGAAGCGGGCAGGCTGTCATGTGGCCGTGGGGTGAGACTGTTCTCGGGCTGTGTCAACCTTCCAGGACCGTTCAGCGGTGTCTGTGATGCTGGGGACAGGGTGGCAGAGGGAGCCAGCCCTTCCTGCTGCAGTTCAGCCCTGCTGTTGTTTGGTGGCAGAAATCTGCAGGAGTTGAGCCCCTCGGTCCTTCCAGACCATGGCTCTTCTTGGTTGTAGGTTTGTAGACAGCAGAAGCGGAGGTTGCAAAGTCATGCCGACTCCCCACCCCCCTGTTCTCTTTCTCTTCCTCTTCCCTCCCCACCCCTTGCCCCTGTAGAGCTCTCTTCCTGCTGCAGCCTGGGCCTTGAATTCCCAGCCTGCGACATGTAGGAGCTGCAGTGTGCCAGCCATGGGAGGCCCACCTAGTACCTTCCCTCCACCATCCCCAGCTCCCTTGACTGCCCGGCTGGGGGGAGGGAGACCATTAAAGCAGAAGCCCCAGAGCAGACTCTGCCCTTTCCTGTCTGCGCCCTGGGCTCAGCAAGGAAGGTCATGCTGGTCACTTCAGTTGGGTTTTCCCTGGGAGGAGAGCTGAGCCGAGCAGTCAACTGTGACCCCTGGGCCAGGCTTTCCAAGAAGGGTCGGCCCTACACTGGCTGGGCCAGCTACTCAGTGTTGCGGAGCCCCGCCCTCTTTTCCCACCGTGTTATTGCTGCTAATGGTCAAGGTCAAATACATGGCCACATGGAATGGGCCAGGTCCTCTCAGGCTCCTTTGTGGATGTGATTTTTTTTTTTTAAAGAATGGAAACATGCAGGTGCCTTCCCGAGAGGCTTGGACTGGTGTCTCCAACCAGAAACAGATAAGCTAATCAGAGTGTGAACTCAAGAGGAGGGATGTCAGCGGTCCGTGTAACAGCTGGAAAACGTCTACGTACCGGCCTTTAGGACAACCCAGGGGATCAGAACTCGGGATCCCTGCTCTTTAAAAGAACATTCTCACCTTGGGTTGATAATGCAGTGTGTTATGAAAACTCGTGGAGCTAAAGCTTGGACTTGCTGGAGTCGAAGATGGATCATTTGATGTGGTTCCTGTGTATGTGATGACCCCTGTCAGTGACCTTCCAGCCTTCCTCCCCGAGCGTGAATTTGTAGCATGATTGTACAAATATCTCTGTAGAAAATGGAGGTTTCTTGTTCTCTGAAGTGTTAAGCTCTAGCCAATCAGTTTCTGTCCCCTTTAGCCTAGTGTGTCTGAACTTAATTTCTCGCTATGTATTTAAACTTTTCCTCTGTATCATAGGTTTTGTGGCATCCCACGGTCAGGTGGAGAGGAAGCTGCCCCTTACAGAACTGTACTGTAACCATTTTTTAAAGAAACATTATTTTCACAGGACTGATTATACACAGGGCTTGTAAAAAAATTTTTTAACACTGTGCTGTGAAATCACGATGGTAAATCTCCATTGAAGGCTACTTCAAAGGCACCTGAAAGTGGAGTGTTATATCTATGACTTTATTTCTTGCTTCCTAAGTATATTAAACCTAATTTTCACCCTTTCATTCTGTTTCAGCCTCCTGTATAAGAAGTACCGTATTTTCTGCCCATCATACTTTGTAATAAAACTTGAACATGTATAGATTGACTGAATTTCTTCTTGTGATAAATTCAGTTCTTCCCATTCTGCCATGATGGTCATGTTCCAGAGACACAGGCCGGGGGATTAGACTCCACCTCAGCCCACCACACTATCTGATGGCGTAACTCATCACCTGTAACGAAACGCAGAGCACCTACTACCTGCCAGGGGTTGCTTGCAGGGGCCAGAAGAGACATCCATGTAAACAAACACTGGCCATGTCCCGTGCAGTGATTCAGGTTCAGGTTTCCTGGTGGCCCTGCGGAGGAGAGGATCACCTGTGCCTGGGTGGGAGTCACAGGGGATCAGGGAAAACTTCATGAGACAAAGTTGCTTGAACTGGGGTTTGAAGACTGAGTTGGAGTTTTATGGGTATAGAGAAAGGCATTTAAGACAGAACATCCATGTACAGATCTAGAGAGGGTAGATTTCTCCCTCAGTCCAGTGGTTAAGACCTCACCTCCCAATGCAGAGGATGCGGGTTCAGTCCCTAGTCGGGGAGCTAAGTTCCCGCATGCCTCCTGGCCAAAAAAAAAAACAAAACAAAACATGAACCAGAAGCAATATTGTAGCAAATTCAAAAAGACTTTGAAAACTGTCTACATAAAAAAAATTTGCAGTTGCTGGAGGGAAGGGATGGTTAGGGAATTTGGGATGGTCATGTACACACTGCTGTTTTTAAAATGGGTAACTAACAAGGACCTATCATAGAGCACATGGAACTCTGCCCAATGTTAGGTGGCAGCCTGGATGGGAGAAGGGTTTGGGGGAGAATGGATACATGTGTATGTAAGACTCAGTCCCTTCACTGTACATCTGCAACTGTCACAACATTATTAATTGGCTATACCTCAATACAAAATAAATTCAAAAAATAAAAACCTAAAAAGTCAATGTTACAGACATGTATGAAGGGTTATGTGAAAATGCAGAGGAGGGCAGCTGAGCCCGAATGGAGAAGTTGGAGAGTTTTCCTCTGGCAGGAAATGATGCCTGAGCTATAAATCTTGAAGGAAAGACAAAGACTAGCCAGAAGTGAGGTTGAACAGCAAAGACACAGGTTTGTGCTTAATACAAGAACTGGGAGAAACAATCTGGCATTTCTACATAAACTGCAAAGTACAGGGAGGAGAGGGCCCAGCCCCAAGGAGCTTCAATAAAAAGAGAAATAGAACAATTCATAAATGTACTATGGGCTTCCCTGAGAGCTCAGTTGGTAAGGAATCCACCTGCAATGCAGGAGACCCTGGTTCGATTCCTCAGTCTGGAAGTTCCACTGGAGAAGGGATAGGCTACCCATTCTAGTATTCTTGGGCTTCCCTTGTGTCTCAGCTGGTAAAGAATCTGCCTGCAATGCGGGAGACCTGGGTTCGATCCCTGGGTTGGGAAGATCCCCTGGAAAAGGGAAAGGCTGCCCACTCCAGTATTCTGGCCTGGAGAATTCCATGGACTGTATAGTCCATGGGGTCCCAAAGAGTTGGACACAACTGAGCGACCTTCATTTTCACATAAATATACTATTAATTACAGCTAAAAATTCAAAGAAGAACTCAAGATAGCTTTACCTGAGGTGGTGACAGCTGAACTGGGTCTTGAAGCATGATAAAGATCTTACCAGCAAGATAGTGACATCACTCCAAGCAGAAAGGATGAAGAAGTGATAACTTCTATTCAGAGTACAGTGAGTAGTAATTCCCTCCAACTTGACTCTAGTGTCGGGACACGAGACCAGAAAAAGGAGTAGATCTGAGTTTATGGAGATTTTCTATAGTAATAAAGTCTATACCTGTGTATTTTATCCATTATCCCATTTAATCCTAGCAAGCCTATTCTGGCCTCCCTGATGACTCAGTGGTAAAGAATCTGCCAGCCAAATGCAGGAAACTTGGGTTCCATTCCTGGGTAGGGAAGATCCCCTGAAGAAAGAAACAGCAGCCTTCTATAAGATTCTTGCCTGGGAAATTCCATGGACAGAGGACCCTGGCAGGCTATATATAGTCCTCACAGTGGCAAAAGAGTCAGACACAACCTGAGACTAAACAACAACAAGGCTATTTACGGGTCAGGAAATTGAAATAAAGGAGCTTGCCCAGGGTTACACTAGTAATGAAACAACCGGGGTTTGAACCCACCAGTTCAAACCAGAGGCCACAAGCTTAAGCTGTTCAACACACCAGGTCCTTTGGATCTAACCTCACCAGCTTGGGGGCCACTGGGAAGGTGTTCACAGTCGCTGGCTTCGTTTCTTCTATACCTTCTCTTCCTAATAGCCTCGGTTTTTCCTTCTGGGAGAGCAGAGGGAAAACACAGGGGGGAATTTGGCTCTTGAAAATTCTTCTGATTTTCCTCCCTCTCCAGGATGGCAAGCGTCAGTTACTTTTAAGGACGTTGTCAGTATGGTCATCTCTGCTATTTACATAAGACTTTATTACTTTAAGGGTTTCCCTGGTGGCTCAGATGGTAAAGAATCCTTCTGCAATGCAGGAGACCCAGGTTTGATCCCTGGGTCGGGAAGATCCCCCTGGAGAAGAGAATGGCCACCCATTCCAGTATTCTTGCCTGGGAAATCCCATGGACAGAGGACCCTGGCGGGCTGTAGTACATAGGGTCGCGAAGAGTCGGACATGACTGATCGACTAACACTTTCACTTTATTACTTGAAAGCTCTAAGGGCTTACTTTGCATTTTCAACCCTCCTACGTTGGTAAAGCAAGTAGTAGCATCCTTATTTACAGATAGTGAAGAGGAAGTTCAGAGAGACTAAATGACTGGGCAGATCACATCTCTGCCGACGATTTCCTTACCTGTAAAGTGAAGTGACTGAACTATTTATCTCTTTGCAACTACAATACATTTATCATTCTAGACCTGCCCAGAGTTGGGAAGCCATTCTGAAGCAGAATCAGTTTCATAACCCAGATACATCTCTAGTAGATCGTTGTGGGACGTAAAGTCCGGCGTTCCCCAGGCAACCGAAGGGATTGAGCACATTGTTGCCTCACGTAGGTCTGGGGTCTGCTCAGCGGCTACAGAAAAGCACGTACCAAGCGGCGGAACGGCTTTTGCGGGCGGTGGGGACGCGTTTTTGGAACGGACCAGGGAAAGGAAGTGTGTTACACCATCGATTGTACCCACTCCCGGCTGCTGCGGGGACGGTGCGGCGTCCTTGGCGTTCAGGCTGTCCTGGGCGGGCCTGAGCCTTAGGGTCTCCGGCGACGGGCAAAGGAGGCTACCGGCTCTGGACAGGCTCGTTTCGGTGGCAGACTTGGAGGGCTGACCTTGGCCCAGGGTCGGAGCCGATGGCGGCTCGGGCTGTTATCAGCTTGAGCAGGGCTGCTGCCCAGTGCTTGTGGGCGCGAGGCCCCGGGGTCCGGGTGGCTCTTACGCGCTCCGCCCTGGGCTTCCAGCCTGAGCCCCCGTGCTGCAGCGCCGCTGGGGGCCGGACGCTGCACCTCACGGCCGAAGTCCCCGCGGGGCACAACAAGTGGTCCAAAGTCCGGCACATCAAGGGTCCCAAAGACGCAGAAAGGAGTCGCATCTTCTCCAAGCTCAGCTTGAGCATTCGCCTAGCGGTTAAAGGTGAGAACCTGGCGGTCACCCACCGCTGGCAGCTACCACCCTCACTGTGCCCACGCCCTCACTTGTCTGCCAACCCCCTGTCCCCGGCCTTTCATTTCAAATAAACTGAAAACGTCTTTCCCAAAATACTTACCCAGCTTTCATTCAAACATCGGATAAAGTGTCCTAAATGAACCGAAATCTAAGCAGTGACTTGTCTCTCTTGGCTGATGGAGGGGAGGGGAGGGCGTGGATGTCCCTTTTTTTCCCTCTCATGTCTTATTGAGATGTCTCTGCTTACTCTTTTCTATCTCAGAAGGAGGCCCCAACCCTGAGCTCAACAGCAACCTGGCCAGCATCCTAGAGGTGTGTCGCAGCAAGCACATGCCCAAGTCAACAATTGAGGCAGCGCTGAAAATGGAGGTGTGTCCTCGGTTTGACCTTCTTGTTATTGATCACAACCCCTACCGAGTACATGTTTGGAAGGCCACCACACTTCATTTTTTTTCACCACACTTTAAATTATCAGAGAAGCAGTGTTGTTGACACCCTCAACATAGAGCCTTCTGGTGCCTCTTGGCCATTAGTTATGGGAGCACAGTCAGGAATAGGATGTATAGATGGTATACAGAACTGCAGCCTAAGACTAGTGAGCTGAGTTGTGAGGAGCTGGGGGGAAAAGAAAGGGCAGAGTATGATGTTAGGTTGAGGAAGAGTTTGTTTTTCTGATATTGATGCCTTAAAGGAGAAAAACCAGTAGAAAGAGAAAAGGTGCAGATGATAGTGATTGTGGGAGGGGCTGGGCTATAGAACTCAGGTGTGGAAATTATCTTCAAGTCCAAGTGAGGAGACACATCTTCTCTGGGATGGGTGGGAAGGATTTGAGGAAGTCGTAGCCATCTTAGTACAGTTACTGAGTGTTTACTCCAGGCCAGGTTCTTTTTATTTTTTTTCTGGCTGCATCATGTGGCTTGTGAGATCTTAGTTCCCCAACCAGGGATGGAACCCATGCCCTCTGCAATAGAAACACAGAGTAGAGTCTTAATCACTAGACCACCAGGGAAGTCCAGAGGCCAAGTTCTTTGATAAAAACTTTGTATGCATAATTTCACTGAATCCTCGGAACAACCTTAAGGTGGAAACTGAGGCACAGAAAGATTAGGCAACTTGACCAAGTCACACAGAAAATGACAAACTGGGAACCGGACAGACCCCAAAGCCTGTTTTCGAACCATCCTACACACCGCCTTCATGTCAGGTGTGTGCAGATGAGGCACACACCTTTCCCCCACCTGGTGGTCCTTTATTTCCTTTGTGAAAGAGGGAGAGAGAAGTCATCAGTTGAGTGTTCCTGGGAAGACGGCAGGGCAAGGGGACAGAGAGAGAGAGGTGAAGATAGGGTGCGTGGGCAAGGAATGAACAGAGGCAGCGTGGGATGTCCCCGTGAGATAGTTCGCTGGAGCTTTTGATTGTTTGAATTTTGAGGCCATGCTGTTTGATGAGGCCCAGGTGTGTGATTTCTCTTAGCAGTACTCAGCAGCCCAGGGATAGACTCACAGGGGTTTCATGCAGGATAAAGTATACGAGGATGAGTTTTAGTAGGAGTGATGAAGGAGTGGATGTGGGATTCAGCTGGAAAGGGGGGGAACCAAAACTGAGAGATGAGTGATTGATTGTTCAGGGACAAGAGAAACAGACTGCCTTCCAAGGAAGGGGTAGGACTTCCAGTTACCTCAAACGTTGATCCCAAGAGCCTCCTCTCAGGGAGGACAGAATTAGAGCCTTAAGAGCCTAGGCTTCACTCCAGAGAGCGCATTCCATGGAGTCAACTTTGTGGTGTTTGTGGTGCCTGGGCTGGCATGGAGGAGGGAATTAGGAAACAGGAAAATGTGTTTGTGTTATCTATTGCAGAAAACCAAGGGCATTTATTTGTTGTATGAGGGCCGAGGCCCCGGTGGCTCTTCTCTTCTCATTGAGGCATTATCTAACAGTAGCTCCAAGTGCCACTCGGACATCAAACACATCCTGAACAAGAATGGGTAGGTGTGTGTCTGGGGAGAGTGGAAGGGGGCAGAGTCTCTAGGTTCTGATTCTGGGCGAGGTAAGTACTGTGGTTCCTGGTGGGGTTTCAGGTTTTACACACATGTCATCCTTAGCAGAACCCACATGGGATTGTTTGTTCTCCTTTGATGTGTCCTGTAGTGGGAAGGACCCGAAGGACAGGTGGAGAGGAGTGCTGTGTCCTATTGTCTCATCTGTCCACAGAATGTCCAGGTCTTGAAATATCCCGCCAGCAGTGTACTCTCAGTTGGACAGGATTGATGAGCAAAGTCTTGGCAGCCTCCAAACTTCAGTCGGGGCAGAAAATAGAGGGTTGGAGACTTCCCCTTGGTGGTCCAGTGGCTAAGACTCCATGCTCCTCATATAGAGGGCCTGGGTTTGATCCCTAGAGGAGCTAGATCCCACATATCACCACTAAAAGGTCCAGCATGCTGCAACTAAGACCTGGGCAGCCAAATTAATTAATCAAAATAAAACAGAGGGTTAGTGTTATGTTCAGATTATTCCCTTGCCCAGCTGCATCTTCTTCAGGAAGAGAGCTGCTCCATGTCTATACTCCGGGGGTGAGGTGGGAATAAGTGCTGGGCAGTGCTGTGTGGAGGCTGAGTGTCTAAAGGCATCTGTTCTGGCCCATTTCCTCGCCTGTTAGGGGAATGATGGCCGAAGGAGCTCGCCACTCCTTTGACAAAAAGGGGGTGATTGTGGTTGGAGAGGAGGACAGAGAGAAGAAACCTGTGAACCTAGAGCGTGCCCTGGAGCTGGCAATAGAAGCTGGAGCCGAGGATGTCAAGGAGACTGAAGACGAAGAGGAAAAGAACATTTTTAAAGTGAGTAAGAGGCCTTGGTGTCTGGTGGACTGCCGAGAGGGCCCTGATAGACACGTTAAGTATTCTTCTCTCAGTCTCTTCTGTCCTGTGCCCGGGGGACAGGTGAGATGAAGAGCTCACATATTACACAGACAGTTTATTAAGTGAATACTGCATAGGACTTACTCTCCTGAGGACAATGAGAAGGATTCAGAGCGTTGAACACTCTGTTTCTGCCAGTGAAGACTTAAACCCAGTAATACATTTCAGGAATTCCATGCAGGTGTTTGCAAACTTCTGTCCAGCTTTGTCCTGTTATCTCCTGGCTCCTTACCTCCTGACTTTGCTTTGTCCCTAGTTTATTTGTGATGCCTCTTCACTGCATCAAGTGAGGAAGAAACTGGACTCCCTGGGACTGTGTTCTGTGTCCTGTACGTTAGAGTTCATCCCCAACACAAAGGTGCAGCTGGCTGACCCCGACCTGGAGCAGGCTGCCCATCTCATCCAGGCGCTCGGCAACCACGATGACGTGATCCATGTCTATGACAACATTGAGTAGCCAGACTGTACGTGCCTCCAGGTGGCCTATTGTGAAGCACAAGCTTCTGCAGTGTCCCCTGGGACTCAGGTTGGGGGGTGGTGGTGGTGCCTAGCAGGTTAGCAAGCATAGACCTGCAGCTTTGTGGTCAGCTGAATCCCTGCACGTCCATGAAGCCTCTTTGTCAGTTCTGATGGTGTCTGAGCCCTCCTGGGTGAGTCCCCCACATCCTTCTCGATGTGGGGGGTGTGGCCATTCAGCTGGTCAAGTTCTGATCTCAGGAATCTGGCCCTTGGGACAGTAGGTGCCCTGAAGGCCCATGTACTAGAAACTACTCTTCAGTAATAACAGTAATTATTGACCTGAATAGCTGGCCTGCTGTTGTGTGACTTGAGTTTTCCTGGGTTTGTGTCCAGTTGGTGGGACCCTCTTGACTTTCTTTTAAGTCTGTAGGCTTAGTTCCACTACTCCAGTCCCAAGACTGTATTTTTTTGATTGACCATAGAAACGTGACTCCCTCCAGGTGCTGTGTGTTCTAGTGCTGGTCTAATGGCCTAAATCTGTCGTTCTTTCACATACCTAACATCAATCAAACACCTACTGTGTACCAGGAACTGGACTTACAACCTGTCCAATTGATCCCCCGTGCTGGATCTGCTCTAAGACATTGGACCCTAGGGAGAAGACACAGGATCTCTCTCTCCGGGAGCTGTCCGAGGGCAATATGAACTGCTGTGCATGCATCCTTGTTCTCTTCCTGTGGCCTCTGTATCCTTCTGCCAGAGAGCTTAAGGCTCTAGCCCAAAGGGTGCCAATGTATGGGACTCCCAGGCCCTGCGTTGTCCAGGTCCCTCTGTGTTCTGAGTGCTTTCACTGCTGAGTGAACCCATCAGTGGGCTGCACTCAGGAAAAGAAACACCAAGCTGGTTTTGAAAGCTGCCTGATGCCCAGAATGTCCAACTCTGGCCCCTCTTAATCCCTGATGCCAGTTGGATGATGGGTCACTGGGAACTGGAAAGGAGATGAGAACAGAAAGAAGGGTGAAGAGCTGAGTCAGGAGCCTGGCCAGATGGGAAATAGGAGCCATGGTGCCTTTTGCTCCTAAGAATCACTTCTAGGTTTAGGGATGCCAGGAGTGCCGACCACCTGTGCTAGAGCCCGTCAGATATGTGGGGTCTGGAGTGGCTGTTTGATCCCTGTTATTCACCTCCTTTTAAGTTGGTTAAGGCAGTTCTGAGCTCAGTGTAATTTTCCTGAAGGAGCCTTAGGTAAATTAGGATGGAAAAGAACTAAAACCAAATTGGCTCTTAAGTGATAGCTTCACTTTCTAGCAAAAATAGATTACTAATTCCATGATGACTTCAGCTGGAGAGTGAAGCCTGTGGGAAGAAAATCAATTAAATAACCCATTATGGTGCCAAAGCATGTGCCCTTATACCTCATTTCATAATGGTGGTACTACCTGGGATTTTTAGTTTTTATAGGAGATAACTCATCTCAATATCTGAATAGCACATCATTAAAACAGGGCAACGTAAAGTTTAAATGCCACTTCCTAATTTATAAGATACTTTCATATTTTATTTATTCGACTTTCAAAACAAACCTATAAAATAGTCAGGCCAAGTATTTTATGCACAGATGATCTCATACCAAGCAGGTGAAAACTCCATCTTGCGTTCATAGACCTTGGTTTATAAAATAGCTCTGTTTTGTGAATGTTGAATATAGATTAATTTGGAGAAATGTGATCATTTCTGATATGAGTAATCTTGTACTAAGGAAACCTGCTCGAGAAGGGAACTTGGTTACCCATGTGGATAGTCCTCTGATCTAATAGATAGGATTTGTTACTGCGAATTCTTCTATAAACCAGTTTGCATCAAGACATCCTAGACAGCTCTGCACTGACCCCTGGCGGTGCCCTGCAGTCTTCCTGGAGTTAATATGGAAAAGGCAGAAGTGAAAGCTTACTCAGAAAGTTCTGACTCTAGATCTGATAAAGAGATCCTTAGCTACCTAGGTTAAATAGTTAAATAGCTATTTAACTGAAAATTTCAGTAAAGATGGTATGAGCTGTTTTGCCACTAGAAATTATTTTTTAAAGAATATTTTATGTCAGAGAAAACATTTACAATATGTTAAATGAAAAACAGATTAAAAACTGTGTGTATAGTGTGGTCCAGATTTTAAAATATATATGATGCTGTATATATGAAATTTTAAGAAAAGACTAGAAGGAAGTATACCAGAATAGCAAAACTGATTATCTCTGGGTGGTGATATTATAACTGAATTTTATTTTCATGTATTACATTTATTAGGGAAGCATTTTTTAAAAAGAAGAAAACTAGTCACGTTATCCTCCTACTAAGGAGACAACATGTGAGCACCTGGGATTCAAGTGCACCTTGAAGCCAAAAGAATGGGGTCTGGTCCTGGCTTGCCTTATCTTTGGTTAGTGTCTTAACAACAAAATCATTTAGCACCTTGAGCTGGCTTGGGCTCACTTTCAAGTGTCCTTTCAGTAGGATGGAAGTATCAGTGACAGGCTTTGTCCGCAGCCTTGACTCGCACTGGGAAACGCTCATGTAGTATGTAGCTGCTGCACCTCTGCCAGGGGCCCCGGCTGAATCAGACTGGAACAGTGAAGGCTCTGCCTCCAGCTAACCATGGAAATTCAGTCGTGTGGTTACTTTTTTTTTTTTCTCTTGAGAACATATAACATAGATGTCATAGAGTTGTCTTGAGAACTGTTAAATAAGTTAATATATGCTAAGCACTTAAAACAGTGCCTGGCAGTAGTAAGTATTCAATATATGTTGGCCTTTTTTCCCACTAAGTATGAATGAACATTTTTTTTTAAGCATTTTTTATTTTATATTGGACTAGAGTCAATTAACAATATTGTGATAGTTTCAGGTGTACAACAAAGCAACTCAGCCATCCATATACATGTATCCTGAATGAACATTTTTAAAAATTGAAACATGACCACCCTATATATATCTGCTTTGTAACCTGTCCCCCACCCTCTCCTTCCCCTTCACAATATATCCTAGATGCCTTTTGGTATTGGGATGGAGAAGTCTACTTCTTTCTTTTTAGTGGCTACATAGTATTATTATTATTAATTAATATTATTTTTAATTAATGTGTCATAATTTATTTTATTTAATTAGTCTCTATCAATGGATATTTGGATTGTTTATCTTACAGAAGATGCTACAATGAATACTTTTTACCTTTGCTCTCTTGCAAAGTATTCTTCACGATAAATTTATAGAAGTGGAATTACAGAACGCAAAGCAGTTTTTCTTTAGACGTAAATGTCAATATGTAAAAATGTAAAGATGTAAAAATCTATTTACCTCCTTCCTTAACAAAGCAGAGAACCTAACTGATTGAACTGGTGATCTGAATATATTCTGTGTTACCTCTGAATTAAAAGAATTTTCATCAAATCAGGTGATAGGTTTTTTGGTTTGTCTACCTGTTTTACACCAAATTCATTGAGTTATCCCTTCAGAGAATTTCAGTTCAGTTCAGTTCAGTCGCTCAGTCGTGTCCGACTCTTTGTGACCTCATGAATCGCAGCACGCCAGGCCTCCCTGTCCATCACCAACTCCATCACCGGAGTTTACTCAAACTCATGCCCATCGAGTCGGTGATGCCATCCAGCCATCTCATCCTCTGTCATCCCCTTCTCCTCCTGCCCTCAATCCCTCCCAGCATTAGGGTCTTTTCCAATGAGTCAACTCTTCACATGAGGTGGCCAAAGTATTGGAGTTTCAGCTTCAGCATCAGTCCTTCCAATGAACACCCAGGACTGATCTCCTCTAGGATGGAATGGCTGGATCTCCTTGCAGTGCAAGGGACTCTCAAGAGTCTTCTCCAACACCACAGTTCAAAAGCATCAATTTTTCGGCGCTCAGCTTTCTTCAGAGAATTTATTCATTGGTATTTGTTGTTCCCTGTCATGTGTCCTGTGCTCTTGAAAAATGAAAAGGAATGTGTGCAGTTGGTTGTGAGTGACTGCTTAGTGGGACCAGTACCCTGAGGGCCTGAGCTCTAGGGTTAGGTCATGAATCTTGAGGTCAGGGATGACTCAGGTGCTTAAACAGAAGCACCTACTCAGTGTACAACTAGGGTGATAGACCTGAGAAGGCCTGGCCCAGTTGGGAGGCTTCACATGGGGAAAATGAAGGGGGAGGAGAGAAACAACATAGAAAGGGAAGATAAAATACAGAACTAAAGGAAATAACAACAGTTAGCAACATCCCCATCAGAGGTTCACTTATTCATTCAACAAATATTTGTTTTTTGAATGTGCCATGAAAGATGGTAGGCCATCTTTTTTGAATGACACAGCTTCTAATTTTTTGATATATATTTTTTTTTTTTAGAGGATAGTACACTCCCGAGACATGGGAACGGGCCAACCCCAAAGGAGAGGCCCAACTTCTGTCTTTCTGCTTACTTTCTTAAAGGCAGTTACAGTAGAGTAAGACAAGTGCTTTGATGAATAAAGTACTAGGTGCTCTGGTGCCCAGATTTAGGGCTTTCTGCCTGGAATGGCTTCCTGAAGGGAGTAGTGTTTAGGCTTACTTCTCCCCTGAAAGAATGAGGGTGGGGGCAAGAATGGAGGAGAGGGGTGTTCAAGATAGTGAATATGCAAAGGTTAGAGGCAAGAGAGGGTCATATTTGAGGAACTACCAGTGGTTCTGTGTGGCCAGAACAGAGAATTTGAATGATGGGGATGTTGGAGGTGGGAAATGGAAAAACTTATGGTCGGAGAAGGAATGGTTTCAGGTCCTTCTTAACTACATTGATGTATTCGACTTTTCCTAAGGGTGATGGGGACTGTAAAATCTTTCAGATCATGGCAGGATCAGGGATCTATTTTAAAAGGTCACCCTGTGATGGGAGTGATCTTGAGAAGCTGTTACAATAAATACTCCAAGTAATAGACTTAGGAGGTTTGAACTAGGATGGTGGAGCTGGGACAGGGAGAGGAGTGGACAGATTGGAGACATGGTCAGGATTAGCTGTGGGGGAAGGGAAATGGAGAGGAAGATCTCTTCAAGTTTGATAACTCAAAAGCATCCAAATTGGGGAACCTATGATGGAGAGAGCAAATGAGAACCACGGAGGAAAACAATCAGATCAGTTTGGACCTGTGGAATTTGAAGTACCTGCAGAATACTCGGTGGGTGATGCCTCTGAAGTTCAGAAGAAAGCCCAGTAGGATGGCTGCAGCGTGGGGATGTTTGAGATGGCTGGTTCAGTGACAGACAATGGAAGTGGAGTCCTCAAAAAAAGCAGTTGCTAGGAATGTAGAGGAAAAATCGGGAGGCTCTTTCCAGCTAAAGACTTAATGTTGCTGTATTGCATGTGCTACTATGTGTGAGGCACTGTTCTAAGTGTTGGTGACAGGGCAGTGAACGGGACATAGTCCCTGCTTCTACATGGCTTATGTTCATTGTAGTCGGAGGAAACAGTGTATAATTTCAGGCTCTACGAAGAAAAATAAGGCAGTATATGGAAATATAAAATGTTGGAGGGGAGAGGGCCTATTTTGGATGGTGTGGTTAGGCACTTTTGAGAGTTGACATTTGAGCAGACCTGAATGAAATGGAGGAATTAGCTGTGGGAAGAGCATTCTAGGTGAAACGAAGGGCAAGGGCAAAGGTCCTGAGCCTGGTGAGCTCAAAGTGTGGAAAGAAGGCCAGTGTGGCTGGAGTGATTGAGGGAGCTGGAGAGGTGAGGTGGGAGAGGATGGCGGGGGCCAACTCCTTTTGGGCCCGGATGGCCATGACAGAGTTTGAATCTGTTCTGTGTGTTGATGGGAAGCCCTCAGAAGGTTGAGAGCAGGGAGTGTCATGATGTTAATTACATTTTACAAGGATCACTGGCTGCTGTGTGGAGCATCATTTGTTAGATGGTCACAGAGGAAACAGGGAAACCAGTTAGGCAGTCACCCAGTATGTAGGGTGGTGTCTTGCACCAGGGTGGAAGTGGTGAGTAGTTGGATTCAGATACATTTTTAAAGGAAAGCTGAAAAGACTTGCTGGATGATTGGACAGAGGAATGTTAGAGTGAAATGAAGGAAGATGCCTCCTAGGTGTGTATTTTTACGACTGGGAAAACAGAGGAGCAAGGTTTTGTGGGGAAGGGGGAAAGAATCAAGAATTCAGTGTAAAACATGTTAAACTGGAGTTGTATTTTAGACATTCCAAGAGATGCTGCTGAATACAGGCAAATATTCCTAAATCTAAGAGGTGGATTTAAAGAAAAAGGTCTAAAGTAATTCTTAAGAGATTTGATACCCGAGGCAAAGCCACCACTAAAGGTTCTTAGTTGACAGTTGAAAGCGACATCAGAGGAAGATGTTTTTGGCCTCTGTTTTATCTTACACTGAACAGGGGCCTGAGGAAGGGAGCCCGGATTGTGACGGCCTTGGAATCTGAAGATGGAGGTGTATAACATGCTGAACAGTGGAAGCTGGGAAAATTAATTATGGTCATCTCTTTTGAAATGTCATGCAGTCAAGCACAATTGTTTTGGGACAATATTAAGTGGCACGGGAAAACAGGATAAAATTTAAGCACACTACAAAACAATATGAAGCCGTTTTTATCAAACGCTGTATATTTATGTAGGAAACAGACAAAATATCTCTGGGGTGAAATTTTTATTTTTTTCAATTTTAATACACAGAGCTTGTGTTGCTTTTATGACCGGAAAAAAAGTTTTCTTCCCGAAAGAACCTCACTTAATGGTTTCGGCCCTGGCCAGCAGATTCCTAGGACCCACTTCCCGGCACTACCCCAGCCCCTTGGGGTGTGTGGCTGTTGAGACCCAGGAAAAGGCAGGCAGTGGTAAACCGCTCCTGCCTCCCGGCAAGCGCAGCCTCTGGACCGGAGGACTTGCTTGGGGGTCCGGCGGCAGAGGTGGCCACACGCCGGGAAGCGCTCAGAGCCAGAACCCTCCCCGCTTATTACGCGCTGGTGTGGAGACACGGAGGGGCAGGACGTCAGCCTCAGGAACCGCGGGGAGCTGGAAGGGCGGGAGGCAATGGGGCCCCTCCAAACGTCTTCCTAAACTCCAGCCCCAAAGTAGCCGGCGGGGAACCGCGCCAGCCCGCGCGCCAGCCGAGACTTGGGTGACTGACGGGAGGTGGGAATGTGGGCGGAGCCTCAAGCGCGAGCTGTGATTGGAAAAACTCACACCTCCCGGGGAGAGAGGGCGGGCAAGTCTGCGAGGGATGCGCAGAGGAGGGTGCTCAGGGGAGGGTGCTACGTGATTGGCTAGCAGCGGAGTGAACCGGGAGCTGTTCCGATGATTGGCAGAGGGTAGACAACCCTCCGAAACTGCTTTGGCTTCGCCTATTCGCATCCTGCGAGAGTAGGCGGGATTGGTTCATCGAGGGGTGCCGTTGATTAGCTGGCGGCTGAGAGTTAGGGTGTTGGAGAGAGCTGGGGGAGGAGGGGCGGCGGGGGCAGTGACTTCCTCCTTGTTATTGGCTGGTGAAGTGAGTGAGGGGTGGCACCAAGGGCCAGCGGCTGGCTAGGATTGGCGGGTGCTGGGATGAGTGACAGACAGGGGGGCGAGCTGCGCGACCAGCGGTTTGTTTTTCGGAGCGTTCCTGAGGTGGAGAACGGCGGCCGGACGGAACGACTTCGGGACTGAGGGACTGGCGGTCGGGCGGGCCGAGCGGCGCCGCCGAGGCCGGGCTGGGCCGAGCCGAGGAGCTCCGGGGATGTAGCGGGCCACCCTGCCCATGCCACAGCGCCCGGCTGCGGGCGGAGCCGGAGCCGGAGCCTGGGGAGGCGGCGGGGGCCCGGAGCACAGCCCGCGCCCCCCGCGCGGAGCCAGGCCCGCTGCCGTCCCCGCCGCCCGGGCCCCCGGCATGCAGCTCCGGCTGCGGAGGTGACACTCGGGCCGGAGCCGCCGCCGCCGCCATCGCCACCATGGGTGAGTGTCGCCACCGCCCCGGCCTGTGCCCGCGCTGCTTCGCGTCGCCCCGCCCCGGGCTGAGGGGAGGAGGACCCTGGGCCGCCGCCTGACAGGCATGGACAGCCCGCCCGGCCGGGGCTGCGGACCGCCGGCGCCCGCCCGCCCCGCTCGCGGCTTAGCGGCTCCGCGGCCCGGGCGGGGGTTCTGGCTCCCCCGGCCTTCAAGGGCGGCCCCGACCCGCTGAGCCCACTCGGCCGCCTCTTTCCGGGCCGCGCGGCCAGCACATCCCGAGGAAGTGGCGGCGGGTCGAGGGCCCGTGCTCGGCGGAGCAACCCGCTCCGGGCCGAGCGAGCGGGACCCCGAGCCCGAGGGCGGGGGAGCGCGAGCGCAGTGTGGGGCCCGGGCTGGAGGCTGGTGCAGGCCTAGCTGCTGTTGGGTCTTTTCCTTGATTTGCTTTTTTTTCCTGCCTGTGTCATTTCCTTCCCTTTGCTCACACAGGCCGGCCTGTGAGAGCTCCCGGGGCTTGCTCTCGAGCCCTGTGCGCGCCCCAGCGCAGGGGGGAGGGCGTGCGGGGAGACAGGCTGGGAGGTGATTAAAATGGCAATCACTGTTATCAGGCGCGCGGTTGAGAAATGCGAGCTGCACGCAGATTGCTGGAGTTTAGGAATCGGCTGCCAGTGATAATACCCATCCTACTTTTTGAAAAAATCTCCTTGCAGTGTTTTACATCCATTAGTTTAATCTAGCGGTCTCCCTGAAATTATGTAACTTTTGAAAGAGAGAAACATTCACTACACAAAAGAATCTCTGTGAAATCATTTCCTTTTTAATCGATAGTTGCAATTTCTGTTGTGAAGATGTAGTCTAAGGCACGCTTTTAATGTCTTCCACACGCAGCATTTGAACTGAATTATATATTTCATGTCCTTTGTGGTAATCTAGCAGACAACTATTGGACTACATTAAGTAGCAATAACATGTTCGATGTACTGTGCTTCTCTTATTAGATCAGTTATTTTGATACGGTTGTCTGCAGTGGCAAGTTTTGCGAAGTATTTGGTATTGTCCTAATTAATCAAGGGGTAAACTTCAGTAAAGGGATCATTTGCACAGCCACTGATTCCATCTGCGAAGAGGGAACGGTAATGTTTGCTCTGCCCTATGGCAAGGTCAAGTCGTTTTTGTACGAGGTTAAGTGTTTGCTGTGTCACATTGGGCAGTTAATCTTTTGTGGCCCATCTTTACACTCTGGCTTTGAATGAATCGCCTTGTTCTGTTCCATGCTGCCCCTCTACAGTAAAGAGTGGGTTCCTTCATTTATTGGGCTGTTTCCTTCCCATGCTTTATTTCAGAAGTGCTTGCTTTTCTGGGCAAAGTCTGTGACAGTAAGCAGAAAAGGAACTCAGTGAGGCCTGGTATTTATTGAATAAATACGTAATTCAACAAGTACTCGTTGAGCATTTACTGTAAATGGGGAACATAATTCTTCTTGTCCTCCCCAGGTTTCACACATTTATCTTGTGCTCTGGAATTTGATGATCACACTAAATCTTTGAATTGATTTGTGAACCTACATTTGTGATAGTTTTTCTAATCAGTCTTTCCTTTTTATCCTGTGGGGACAGGCTTAAATCCCAAAGGGGAGTGTGAATACTTTAGGGTGTGCAGACCTCCTATTTTCCACTTTCTCGACTGCTAAATTAGTGTCCAGATGTGTTGACTACATCTCGTGCCTAATGATAAAATAGAGGTCAGCCTGTTTTCGCATTTCAAGATCATTTCAAAAAGTTTAAATGTGTGAGTATATGGAGGGACAATGATGGGAAGGAAAGGAACTATGTAGATAGGGTCCAGAGCCCCAAAGGAAAAAGGACCCAAAACTCAATATCTTCTCATTTGTTCCCATGTCAGTTTTTACATGAAGAAAGTGAGACAGAGAGGGGAAAATTAACTTGCCTGGTGGCTGCAGTATATTAATCGGCAGACAAGCTGATTTAAGAACCCCTGCCTGGCTTTCTTCAGCACTCTTCCCTCATACCATTCTCACTTTCTTTTAAGTAGATGACCTTGACATGCGCTTAGAACTAGTACTGGATTCTCTTAGAACCTGACCTTCAGTTTGCTTTGTATAGGGCTCAGCAAGGGTGTCTGTACAAACATATACACACCGGAGTCTCTCTCCTAAGTACTCGTTTCCATTTTGGTGATATAAATGATGAAAAGTCAGATTCCCAGGTTAGCATGCGTTAGTTGATGTATGTAGTCCTAAATAAGTTCAAGGGGTAATAAGGGAGAAACATAGACTTATTAATATTTTTATTATACTTGTTAAACTCCAGCCCAGTGAGGAAAGGACTAAAACTAATTTGAGTCCTTGGCCTTCAGGTTTCTTGGTTAACAGTCATATTTTCCTGAGCTGTTCTAAGCCCCAGACTCAAGCTTGTTTGACAGCTTGGGTTGGTAATGAAAACAGGTCAGATTTTATATTGGCAGTTAGCCCCAGTAACTTTCTATGGAAATTACACTTATCCTTGTAAATAATAGGAAATACTCTTTTTGTTTGTTTTTGGCCTTTTTTTTTTTTTGGCTTTGATATTTTGTGGTTATAAAAAAACTGGAAATTGACTGGTCGTTTTTTCTTGGTCACACCAAAATTCCCTCCTGGTTTTAGTAATCATAGTGGCAAATGCTGCTAATTACACCTGAGATTAATTTGCTAGTGCTTACTTGGGACATGCTCTAGAAATGCAATCTAAAATTTGGTGGGAAGTATTAACTGAAAAATATGTAACAACTTGGAAACATTACAGGAAGGGGAACTGAGTGTAGGATTAGGATGGTGTGGTTCTGGTTTGATAACTTGATTTGAAGTCAGAATTGTTTCAAGGCTGTTGGAAGCTCCCAGTTAGACTAATCTCAGTTCAGTTTGGCTAGAATCTGACTGCCTGTGTAGATCTAAATAGTTGGCAACTGTTTTTTAATTGAAATTGGGATCATAGATTAATGACTCAACATGGCTATGTCACAACTAGACTTCTGATGTTTTACAAAATTATGGTTGGCTTTAAAACTGAATTTTAGGCATTTATAAAAAGTAAATATCAGTCCAACTGAGCATGATTTAGTGAAATACATAGAGGATAAGAAGCAGTTTTCTTGGTTCTGACTAAGCTATCCATTTTTCCTTTGCCCCTTTTATTGAACATCTCTTCTGTGTCAGATACAGTACATGTCCCTGTACATTTATTTATCCTGTATTTAAGAAGTTATAGTTAGGTAAGGTGAACCAGAAACAATAAACAAATAAGTGGTGTTATAGACACCTTGTCAAAACTGTAAAGATACATTGGATGGAGAGATCAGTTCTGTAGTTTTGAGATTGACATACATTATCTATAGTCCTCAGGCCTCAAAGGTTAATTTCATTAACTTAAAATAAAATATGATGGTGATATATGGATTCTTATGAGGAAGCAATAGCGTACTTTGTAATTTGTATTTTTAAATTTTGAGTTATCAACTAATATTGAAGGACTGTTGTATCACAGAAACAGAAAAATAAACCCCAGAATTTGACTTTGCGACCTAGCAAAGTTTTCAACCAGGGCCTTGAAGGGAAAAGGAAAAATGTTTGTTGTGAATTGAGGATCAGACCTTTTTGCTTATACTTATTGTACTAGGAGATGATGTTTGCCCAGATGGACAGGGTGGAGGAGAACCGTGTGGGTATGTAACATGTCATGGACAGTAAGGTAGTAAAATCAGACTCACAGACACTGAATCAGAACAGGATCTCCTGATTGAGCAGTGTGATCAGATGATCTGACAAAAGTTGGGTAGAGTAGAGCATTGTCAGGATGAAGAAATCATTTAAATGAAAACAGAGATTAAATTTGGGAGTTGTATGTATGGGAAAAAGAGTGTCTGGCATCATGCAGGACAACAGTGTTTATCCAACAACATGTTGCTTCTGGAAACTTTTCTGGGGTTTTAGCCAAGGGAATTCATAAGTGGGAGTGCCTTAAGACCCTGCTTTTAGATAGAAGTAATAGCTTAGTCTGGAAGAGTGACTTCCTGCTGGGGTTAATGAACGAGGAGTGTGTTTGCCTGGCAGCCCCCACGCCTTAGGTCAGGATATCAGAAGAAAAAAGTACTCACTGCTGGATAATTACGGATAGCTATCTGCTTGAGACTGCTGACAGAGCTTCCACTTTTTAAGCCTGAATTGTAAACCCTGTTTGATAGATCCCTTCTTTTTTTTTTCCCTATGAATATTCCTCACCCCTAGATCTTTAACCCCCTAATCTCTAGAATTAACTTCTTCCTTTGTGCTTCTTTCTGGTAGCTTTGAGGTGTGTCATACCACCTCCATCCTTTGGAAATCTTTTCAAGGTTATAGCATACTCTTACCTCTGCCTCAACTTGTTCACGTGTGAAGTACATAAAGGAATTATTGATTTCCACTACTTCCAATTTTCTTTTAATCTTCAGCTTCTTGATTCCCTGTCAAGATGTTTCTGCCTCTATTACCCTATTGGACCTGCCCGCCCTTGCTCTTCTTTGGTCTTAGCGTCTGTGGTGTTACTTTTTGTTTGTTTGTTTATAGTTCTCTTAAAGACTTCTGTGCTCACACATCTTCTTCCTACTCTTCTTGTTGACATGAGTATTCACTGGCATCAGTCCCTGAGCCTCTTTTCTTTTCCTCCGCTGTTCACTTGCTTTCATGTCCCTTCTCCTCCTCAGTTCATTTATAAAGCTCTCATCCATAGCTGGAACAGCTTTCTTTTTTTGAAAAAATGTTTATTCTGTAAAATTATCTATATAACCCCTTGCTACTCACGCTGTAAAAAAACTTTTTTACACATGTGTTTATGTATCCTGTCTAATTCGGTCTCTTTATTTGCATAACCTTGTATTTGTGTGTTGTTTGTCTTTTTACCCCTAGAATTTGAGTACCTGAAAGTATCTTTCGAAACTGTCTTAATGTATAATACATGATAGGTAGTCAGTAAATGGCTATTGTTAATGATTAATAAAAATTCTAAAATAAAGTTTAGGATAGATTGTGGCCTCGAGTCTTTTCCCATTAACCTTTTTTTCCCCACTGATGATAATAGCCAGCATTTTTTCAGCATTAGGTACCATGAGGAATAATTTGTAAGGTTTTTTTTTTCCCCCCTCTTAAGTCTCACAGCAGCTCTGTGTAATGATACTTTTATTATGTACATTTTACAGATGAGGAAATTGAGGTTTAGGGAGAATAAATGATTTGTCTAAGGGCTCCTTAAAACCCAAGTCTTTCTGACTCCAAGGTCCATATAACTGCTGCACTCTAAGAAAGCTATTTGTTAATTTTTTTTTTTAAAGGAATGCATATGGGAGCACAGATAATTCAGTTAAAATCCCAATCCAGGAAGAAATGCCTGAGAGAACCACTTGATGTGCATCCCGTCTTTATCCATCTCCTCAGTTTGAAGTATCAGTTTAAGAACCAGTTTGCCTCTAGAAATGTATGCAACTCTGACAAAACAGCAGATTCTATAGCTATATTTCACTTGTGTCAGTTGTCCTGGATTCCAGGAGATAGAGCCAAACCATTCCTCCAGTGTGTTCTCAGTGCTGGAACTACCAAACAAGTTTATCCGTTAAGTAATGCCAGGAATTGGTTAGCTTCCTGGAAACAGAATTTGTCAACCTGATAAACTAGCTCTTATAATAGCATCATCTTATACAGAATTAGAAACAATTTCTCTAATCATACTTGTCACAGATTTGATTTGAAAAGCATGTGTGTATCTGTGTATGAATATACACATCCATTTTGTTTCAATATCTGAGTTGAGACAACTATTCTCAGTTCTAAGGCAGGTTTCCTTGATATTGAAAATTACATGCATTCTGCTGTTAGGACTATCAAGGGATGCTCCTCAGAAAACACCCCTCTCGTGCCATCTAGTCATAATCATAGTGATCCTAGTTTTCTGTTAAGTGTGTGCATGTGTCGCTCGGTCGTATCTGACTGTTTGAGACCCCATGGACTGTAGCCCACCAGGCTCTCCTCCAGGAGATCTTCCTGACCCACGGATTGAACCTGCGTCTCCTGCATTGGCAGACGGATTCTTTACCATTGAGCCACCTGGGAAGCCCCTATTTACTATTATAGTTGGTCCAATAATTTTATACATATATAATATTTAATGATATATAATTTTATACTTATTTATGTTAAATTTAACATCAGTGCATGTGTGTATGCTAAGTCGCTTCAGTCGTGTTCGACTCTTTGCGACCCCCTGGACTGTAGCCCAGCAGGCTCCTCTGTCCATGGGATTTCCCGGGCAAGAACACTGGAGTGGGTTGCCATTTCCTTCTCCAATATAAATGCATATATTTATATTATTTGTATATAAGCCAGTCATTATAGTTTAGGTGTTATACTCTAGTTTTAAAATCTTGGTTTGGAGGTTAAAAAACAAAAACCAAGCAATTTCTCTTTCTTTAAGGAGCCTACAGGTAAATTGTGAGAAAATATAAAATAATTGATGGGATGTATGAGTTTTAATTTTTTAATAAGTGTCTTTGTGTAAATACCTGCTTTGTCCTCATTTGTCACCTCATTTACTTCATTCTTTTTGTACTACAACTGTATCACTCGTACTTTTGTATGTACTTTGAAGTGGAATTAGAAAGGAAGCTACTCTAATGGTGTTTTTCTTACAAGTCTTAAATCTAATTTTACTTTTCTGAGCAGGCAGAGATCTCTTCATGGGTACCCTTCTCCTTCCTTCCTGCACCTCCTCAGAGGGCAAGTAGGGCACCCGAGCAGATTTGGTCCAGGACAAGGGGAGAGGCGAATGATGCCATTGACTTCCTATGCTCCATGCTGGTCTTTCCTTTACACAGGGTATTAGAATATTTTCAAGGGACAGTGATAAAGGGCAGAAGATAGGCACACTCTATGGGTGGAGTCTTGAGCTTGCTTCTTTTAAGGTGTGCCCCAAGTCCGTAAGTGACTCACTTGTCACGAAAGCAAGTATAACAACTCATTCCTAATGTTCCTTTGCAGATCAACAGACCTGTTTATTTTTAACCTCCCACTGCTATTTGAGTGGACAAGGATCTCTTGAAGGACCTGGGAGAATTTGGCAAAACGTAGAATTGACCTGGTTTTAGGTTCTCGGTTTTGGCCAGTTGTCTTCAGTACATGAGAACTCTAGTGCTCTATGCTATTTCAAGAAAGGGGGATTAAAAGTAATACCAATAAGGCAGAGACAATGCACTGCTTGCTTGGTTAGGGAAGAAAAACAATAGAATTGCCTTTCGACTTCCCCGTGGGAAGCAGAAGGCCTATAAACTTGTAAAGAGTTGGGAAGGGGCATTCAGAGGCTAGGCTTGTGAAACAACTTCTGTTTAAAGCAGCAATCTTGTTTGGTACCTTTTAAATATGCTTTCCTACAGTACTTGAAGGATAAGTCTGTGACTGATTCTGTCTCATAATTGGTTCTCCGTGAATTCATCTTTTTACTCAGTACCCTGCTACACTGTGCTGTGTTGTTTTTCACTTCACTCCAAGTTTTCATCTATTTTTCCTGGTTGAGTTTCTCTGGCACTGGAAGAATTGGTTTGTTTGAATACCTCTCTCGCTCCCAGTGAATAGGTAGATATTGCTGCCAGAAATCTGATTGGAGAACTGTTAGAATCCATTAAAATTCAATTTGCCATAGTCTGATCTCAGTTATCCTCTTTTCACAGATAGCAAATTTATGTCGTTTAGTTACAGGATCTGTCATTTCACCTGGGCAGAACTCCCTGCGTGTGAGTCATACAACTTGTGAAACTACTTTCTTTTGTGGTCCGTTTTAAAGTGTCTTAGCCCATGTGCTCTCTTTCTTTGCAGACGAGCAGGAGGCATTGAACTCGATCATGAAGGACCTGGTGGCCCTCCAGATGAGCCGACGTCCCCGGGTGCCTGGATATGAGACCATGAAGAGCAAAGACACGGGTCACCCAAATAGGCAGGTGTGTGCAGCTGTGGCTGTTAACTGACTTTGTTGGGGGGTTGGTTTCAGATGGGAAATATGTGAGAAGCCAGTGATACTCTAATACAGGTTTAAATGCTGTTGACCCCTTCCTTTCAGTCTGTTGAATGGTAGGTAAGTGATGTATACCCACCAGGTGTGGGTCATGATCTGGAGTCCCAGTGCCTTGTGCATCTGACCTTGTAAATGGAGAATAAGAGTAATTTCTTTGTTATGGGGACAGTACTCATAGAATTTTTCCTTTACTGATCATTTGGCAAATATTTTATCCAGACTCTTGATCTCCACCTCAGAAGGTCTTTAAACAGTATATTCTCAGGAGGAATTAATTGATTTTAGTTTATTTCAATGTAATTAGGAAGGGAAGTGTATTTAATAAAACATCATATATTCTGAAGGTAAGAATGAGTGATTTTGTTATTACTGCTATTTACAGCTGTTTCCCCTCATTAACTCAGGTAGTTGAGAGTGCCTGTTTTACTGAGAGCTGTGTGCTTTGTTAGGAACGCAGTTTCTCTTTTGTGGAGAACTTTCTTCTCCCGGTCAGTCTTGCTGAGCTCCTTGTTTCCCGGGTCCTTTGGCAGCAGAGAGGAGTGAGTGAGGGGGAGCCTGCCTTCCTAGTGGGCACCAGAGGGTTGTGCTCAGTGTGGTTGATGATTTCCTCCTTGATGGTTCTCTTGGTTGTCAGCTGACCTTCCCTCTGCTCATCTGCACCTTGTCTACCAGTTCTTCAAAAGTGCTCTTGGTTCCTGGAGAAAGTAGAAGGGGCTGGAACTTTTTCTGTCTGAGGTCTGCTAGATGTAGCCTCCCAGAGTATTTCCTGCCCTTAGGAAAACTGGGGACCCCAAGTCCTTTTGTTTCAGTTATAGTGGAAGGAATAGTTTAAAGAGCTGCTTTTATTTTTTGTGGTTACCTTATAGAACTGGGGAGCAACAGAATAGGGCCCATTCTTGTACTGCTTTCATACATTATTCTGATTGTGTGGGTTCTCCCTTGCTGTAACATTTCTATTCAAAGCTGCTTTTGGAAGGAGCATTTTACCAGAAGTGAATCCCCTCCCCCAGGCTTGAGCCTAATGACCTCACTTTCCTTCCTGTCTTCCTATGTGGAGTGTGCTTGCTAATGCTGCCCCAGTCAGCTGATCCTTCTCCAAACGGGACTGTTAGCGTGGATATCAGTTAGTAGGTGAAAAGGGGAGGCTTTCTTGAGTTGGAAGGCCCGAAAGAACCCGGCTGAGGGGTGAAGTGGTCTGTTACTGTTTAGGAATCCTACTTAGAGGATACTAAAGCTACTATTAGAAAATCCTGATCTTTTACTGTGCCTACTGCTGTGCTTTTGGAGTGAAAGCCGTGGTTATAGAAGTAGAAGGCTGTGAAAAGGATTGACTACTATCAGGAAATAATCTTAACAAGAAATACTAGCTGTTTGGATCCATAGTTTACTTGAATATCATCAGACTTTTTCTGCAGCATGAAGGATACAGATTATTAACCTCAGTTTTTTTGTTTTTAAAGAAAAAGCACAACAGCAGCAGCTCAGCCCTTCTGAACAGCCCCACAGTAACAACAGGCTCATGTGCAGGGGCCAGTGAGAAAAAGAAATTTTTGGTAAGGAATAAAATTACCCATTAAAGGTGAAATGTGCTTTTAAATCTTGCAGTGCTCGAAGTGTATAGAGTTCATTTCTTGGACACATTGTCTTAGTGGATTTGTAGGGAGCACTGGTTACTCGTTACCTGTGTTCTGTTACCATTTCTCACAACAATATTCATACGCAGCCTGTACCACTGCTGCACAGTAGATTTCTGTGGTGATAGAAATGGTCTATGTTTGTGCTGCCCCGCGTAGTAGCCACTGGCCATATGTGGCTGTTGAGCAACTGAGGAACTGAATTTAAATTTTTATTCAGTTTTAATTATTTTAAATTTAAATAGCAACATGTGGCTATTGGCTATGGTCTTAGCACAACTTTATATAAGGGACTTTTGATTTGTTGGGCAAGAAACTGAGTACACGCTTGGAGATGTGTACATTCATCCTCCATGGACAGGTCATGAGTTCATGGGTTTCTACACATTGTGATAAACTCATCAGTGGGAAACCTATCTAATAGTCTAATCCAGGGCCATGGGGTTCTGGGGGCAATGTGAAGCTGTGGAACTATCATGGCTGTTTAGAAATTGAAGCTCAAAGTTTTATGCTAACTTTAGGTAAAAGGACAACGAAAATATCAGACTAGCTTCTGCTGTTAATAAAGTCAAGGTTGTAGAGTGGTCTCTTCTGGGAAGTGTAACAGATGTTCAGCTTCTGACCAGGAGAAATATTCTTCAGCAAAATCCTGAAAGCAGAAGGAGAGAGAAAGTCTTAGTGAATGCATTTCCGAGGAAGTGTGAGTTGGGGTGAGATGGGGGTAGTGAGAGCAGTTGAGGGGAAAAGTGTTTACAGCCTGATATAATGAAAAGAGCTCAGCCTAAGAGTCTCAAGATGTTAATAGTTTGTTACTGTAGGACTTTACAGTTTACAAAGTGAATTCCCTTTTTAGAAATTCTTGTTTTTGTTTGCTTGGGCCTAGGATAGGAATAAATAGTTTTCTTATTACCACTTCTTCTACCAGAAGGTCCGTGCTTAGGAGGAGAGAGGACTGAAAGATCAAAAACCTAATGTAAATGGCTAAGAGATGCCAAATTGGTCTAAGAATTGTCACACTGGGCTAAAGATTCAGGTTGCAGAGTCCTGGATGAAAGAAACCAAGTATTTTGGCCAGTAGGAAAGGTGGTTTGTTTGGGGATAGATCGGTGCTCGTAGGGGCAAGCAGCGCTTCAGAGTGAGAAAGGTAGAGCTGAGGTTGGCGTAGCCTCCTGGGGCTCAGGCTTGGCACAGCAAGGAATGCCGCGGGAGCTGGGGCTTCACTGACAGAACTGTTTGGGACCGAGGCCTGGAAGAACGCGAAAGCCTAATTTAATATCTCTGCTTGGCAAGACTTCAGACATCCTCTTCCCTGAGTAAACAAACTAGGCGATTAATTGAAAAAAGAGAATGATTTGAGAACAGCTAAGCATTCTGAGCAGCTATGGAAGCACAGGGGCATGACGTGCTTGGTTATCCACCTGTTGGCTAGGAGTTAGGATCTGTGCGCTTTGTGCTTTCCCATTAGGTCCCTGGGAGCCTGCCGCCTGGTTAGAGCTGGCTGCACGTTTTTGGGTCGGTGTGGCGCATCCTAGGTGTGACTGGGGCCCACGATGGCTCTGTAGGCCATAATATGCAGACCCTTTAGAAGTCATCACTTGCAGTGCTTTAGCAACAGGTCTATTTCTCCAAGTTGGCAGCTTAGTGTACTGAAAGGAGCACTGGCCCAGAAGTCATTGAGTCATTAATAATCCATTAACATGGAATTTTAGTTTGGAGAGTGCTGTCAACAACGACAATTAACAATGATAACAACAATAACAGCATGTGTGTTATGCTTTAAAAATTCTCAAGGTGCTTACGCAAAGGTGTTAAGTAGAGCCAGGAAGCAAACCCAGGCCTTCTGACCCCTGGTCACAGTAGTTTTCCCACGTGTAAGTCTGATGTCCTTTCTGAACCTCAGTTTTTCTGTTTACCTCTGGAAGTTGTGAGCTCATAGACAGAATATAAAGCACTTTATACGTTGGAACACAAGGTACGGGTATAAAGCGGTAGTGACTGCGTCACTTCTGTTGTCATGGAGCTGAAAAGGTTAAGGTTTTCTGCCTTTATTGGATTGACATTACTATCAATTAGATGGTCCTTTGCAGACTTCTGCAGCTAACCTAACATATGAAAATCCCAGTGAAGGAAGAAATAGAATCCTTATTACCACAGATTCCTGTTTTCCTTGAATCTTATCACAGAGGTAGGTAGAGGCTTGAACGGAGATGTTCACTAGTTGGTATTTGAGAATGAAAAAAGTTGTTTTCTTCATAGCAGGCACTAGAAGGGCAGGCTCTTGGTATCAGCTCTAAAGGGGGAGAATTCTAGGAGCTGTGCTGCCAGCAGGGTCAGGGACTGAGCAGGCTGTCTTTGGCTTTTACTGTGATAGACCTGACTCTTCAGGACTTCCTTTTTCTTTCAAGCGTTATTGATAAGATAGGCTGGCTAGTTTGAAAATAAAACACAACACAGTGTACAAGTCTCATATTCTATTTCATAAGAAGCTTCCTTTTCTGTGGTATTTTATTAAGTAGCAGTAAATAATGAATATGCCATTTCATCATTGATTTATTTATTCACATCCTCACTGAATGCCTTGCGCAGTGCTAGGACTGGAGACTGAGAAGGAACTGGGGCAGGGAAGATGGTCGCTTTATAGTCACCTCTTCCACTGATCTCTTAGGACTTCTCTGAGTCACACAAATAAAATTATTTTTGATGCTCTTTTCTTCTCATTTATTTACTATCTTTGGCAAAATAAGGACTCCAGTGCCAAAGATGTGGGAGCCAGCAAAGGTACATAGCAATGTGGGGGAATGGGAGCACTGCAGAACCAGAGAGGGTGCCAGAGATGCTGGCTCATGGGGGCGTTTGCAAGGTCAGGTTCACAGACCTTTGTTTAATAAACACTTTGATTTTTTTTTTTTTTTAATTCTTGAGAATCTTCTTGGATTACATGTTCAGTTGTTGAGTTCAGACTTTGAGAAGGTCTTTTCTACTTAAGTTTGGTATTGTTGATTACTCCTGTTGTCCCTGTGGCGTTCCCAGGTTGCAGCTCAGCCTGGAGGCCTGCGCTGTCTTCTGTCTGTGGCTGTTACTCTTCCTTTCACCACACTGGCTCTGGTGAGCAGGGGACTTGAACCTACCTAGACCTGAATTTTTGTACTGGTACTTTTTTCTCAGCAGCTGTGGCATCTCTCCATTCAGTTCAACATGAGCTTATACTCAAGCTTCTTAGACAAAAGAAATATGTTATATTCCCTGTACGCTAGGAATCATGCAGTCTTATTATAAACGAGAAATATGTGAAGAAAAGAAACTAAGGTAGGATGTGACTGTGCCTAAATACATGGTACAGATTCTGAGAGGTAAAGGAGGCCAGGAAAGTGAAAGGTGAACTTGGGCCAGAGGAGTCACAGAGTCATTTCCGGAGAAGGTGGCACTGGAGGCAAGCAGTGAAGGATGTGTAGGAGTTTAGTCAGGAGGAAGTACAGCACTCCAGGGTGGGAAACTGCATTGTTAAAGGCCTGGGGGAAGGAATGCACATGGCATATTTCAGGAAATAGGGTGGGCATCGATCTGGCTGGAGAGAGGTTCCCTTTGAGAACAAACAATGTGAGATGATTAAACTAAGTAAGCATAAGTTCCAGGGGGCTTTGAATAATAGTTAATAACTTAGACTTTATTCCATAGGTCATGGGTATCGCTGATTACTTTTTGAATAAAGAAGGGATGTGGTGAAAGCGGTGGCTAAGATGATTGAGACTGGAGACATGTGGAACGTGCTGGAAGAAGGGAGCTGAGAAGTGCAGAGGCTGCTTCAGGAGTTGAGGAGGGGAAAGGAACTCGAGGCGAGTGAGAACTGAGAGAATGGGAAGCAGTCTCATCTGGGAGTCTCTGGAGGGGAGAGTGGGGTCTTGCCATCTGCTGAAGAAGGGGAAAGAGGGAACTAATCAAGCAGAGCTCAGAGGTTTGAACTTGTAGCCAGTATTATAAGTTGCACCATTGAGAAGGGGGATTAGTTAGGGAGGGTAGCTGATGCAGACACGTAACTAGGTTGAGTTTGCAATTATAGCGGAAGACTGAGGTTGTGTGCGCAGGTATGTGTGTGCATTGCTTTTGCAGTTCTGAAATCCAAAGAGTGCTGCCAACTAAAAGGCGCTTTTTAAAATTTATGTATTTTAAAATTTCCAACTCCAAATTTCCAATACCAAATTTATGTATTTTAAAATTTGCAAACTCATTTGGCAACAAAACTTGGCCTGAATGGACACGGGGCTATTTATAGTCTTTATTTATTGCACTTATTGTGAATATTGATACTTTTCAATACAGAAACTGATTTTTGCTGTTAGCAGGTAAACCCTGAACCTCAGTGACTGTACGGCCGTGTCCAATGCAGGGAAGGAGGCGACAGTGTTCCCCACGGCCACGTCAGGACCCTGATTGAGGGTGGCCCCTCTGACCTGGAACATGTGGCTGCCAAGGAAGAGAGTGCAGAGCTCAACTTTGTCCCCAGCTATCGGTCAGAACTAGCTACAAAGCCCCAAACTAACTTCCAGAGAGGCTTAGCAGTATAGAGGAGGGCACGAAGTGTTTGTGTGTGTTCTGCCTCTGCCGTGGGAGCGCCGCCTGACACCCTCCCCCTGGAGGGGCGTCACTTAACAGACAGAGCACATACCACTGTTCTGAAACACTTTTGGCTCCAAGGGTTTGGCTAAAGAAGAATGGACCTGTATTATCATTTTTTGAACACGTGTGTCAAGTACTCTTCTCATATCTTTCCCCAATTATTTCATTTAATTATTTTGATAATTCCGCATGACAGATTGTCACTGTTTTCACTTTGCAGATGAGGAAACTGGGTCACAGAGAGTCATGTTCAAGGTTACCACAGGGAGGTTATAGAGCCAGGGTTTGAAGCCAGACAACTTGACTCTAGTGCTCCATTCCTTATAAACGACTTACCTGCCTCGTTTACATGGCATATGGATGATGTTTTGCTTGAGAAGATGGGGCTGGACATAGAGATTTGGGAATCTTCTATTTAGAGGTGACCTGATTTTGTAATTCCTACCAAGGAGAAGATGTGAGGAGAAGGAGAGAAATCCAGAGGCCAAAAGTTCAAACCTTGAGGCACCGTCACGTGTTAAGGGGAGGGGTGGGAGAAGTCATGAGGAAGAGGAACCAGCAAAGAAGCAGAAGTGGTTAGAGTGGTGGCAGGTTCTCTGCCTTGAGACAGAGTCACAGAGGCAAGGAGGACACAGCTACCAGTGCGAAATGCCTCATAGAGGCACAGAGAACGGTTGGCAGGAAGGAATTGAATCTAGTGAGCTTTAGCGGAACTTTCTTGTCCATGGCTTGTTCTAGTCAGCCTGACAGGGGAAAACCCAGGGTTGGGAACTTGGCAGATTTGGGCACACCATGTGGTACATGGAAACCAGTCACGGGCCTGCATCCTACTCTGGAAAGGCCGTAGCCACATCAGACACAGGACTCAGAAGACTGGGCATCTTTGTTTACACTGCTTGCTAATCACAGGCTAGGTTAGTCTTGAGTAGGAGTGATTTGTGGTTTGAGGCAAAAGTTTAATTCCCTTTCTGACTGAATTCACGTCGAATAGCATTTGGATTATGTCCCATCATGAAATAAATTTAGTTCCTTTAGTCCCACAAAGGGACGGAGGGAGTTCTTTCCTAGGTTCATCTTAATATCGTAAGTCCCCCACATATGAACCTTCAAGGTGTGAGCTTTGACAGATGCGAATGTGCCTTCCCATGTTCAGTCATGTTAGTTCACATGCCTAGCGCACCTTGTCACGTGCGTGAACCCTCTACATGCAGTTGTGCTTTTGTGTGCTATACAGTACTGTATACAGTAGTACAGTATCTTTATTTCAAGCTCACGATGTGCAGAAACAAGTGTAAAAGCAGCGGTGATGTAGCTGGTGCTACTGTACTTCTCGAGGTACTGTACTATAAGATTAAAAATGTCTTATATTTTATGTTTTTTACATTATTTGTGTGAGAAGTATTATAAACCTACTACAGTACAGACTATATAACTGATTGTGTTAGTTGGGTAACTAGGCTAACTTTGTTGGACTTGAACAAATCAAACTTATGAACGTGCTCTTGGAACGGAACTTATTGGTATGTAGGGGACTTAACTGTAATAATGTTCTAGGTGAAAGGAGTGGCACCCTACCTGTAGGGACAGACAGGACTGCAAACTGTGGTGGACACATGGGGTCCTCCAGAGCTGGTGTGAAATTGGACAGTATGGGAAGCTGGAGGTGGCATGTCTGAGCGTGGCAGCGTGACGCAGACACCGTGCTTTGGAAGGCCCTTCCCATGGGAACTTCAGGGGAGGAGAAAAGGAAGACAGTGGCAAAACTGCTGTCACTCATGAAACCTTGAAGCCGCACCACTTCCTCTGCAGTGTGCCACATCTTTCCATGTGTGCATGTGTACGCTCACGCTCACACACAGTCTCTCTCACCTAGAATGCAGACCAGGTGGGGCACCCTGCCTTCCCATTCCACCTTCTCCACCTCCAACCATGCACAGCCTCAGCCAGAGCCTCCACTTACTGGTTCCCCAGGCCCCATAGCTTGCCGCAAGGTTGCCACCCTGATCTGATGCTGACTCGATTATTACTCCCATCTCCTCCGTGAGTTCTGAAAAGTGAGGTTTCAGAAGATCCTGTGATAGTTTCTTTCTTTCAGTGTTCCCATTGAAGCCCTGCATCTGTGAGTAAAATAAACCTCCCTTGCCTGTGTAACACTTAAGTTGTAGCCTATTTAGGCTTCTTTTAAAGCATTATGATCTTGAGAGAATTTATTTAACTTCACTAACTCAGTTTCTCCTGTAAAATAGGGATCATAAGAGTTCCTGTTATGAGGGTTAGTTTAATTGATGCATGTAACATACTTAGAACAAGGCTTAGTATATAGTAAATGCTCTATAAATGTCAGCTATTGTCATATTATTGGTAATGGATAAAGTGGTCCATATGTGAAATCAAAGGATGAGTGGGCTGTATCAGGGTTGTATTTTGAAGAGCTATCACAGTGCAGGCCTGTTACTCCAGGGAGTTTTGCTGTCCACTGTTCAGTATGTGAATTTTTGGGGGGCATGAAGCTCTTTGAGCCTCCATTTCCTTGACTTTAAAATAGTGGGTTAAAGGCTATACTTATATTTTAATTCAGTGACTCTCAAGGTGTGTTCTGGGACCCCTAGCAGGTTCCCAAGAACCTTTTGGGCATCCCTCAGGTTAAAACTATTTTCATACTAGTACTAAGATGTTCTTTGGCCTTTTCACCCTTATACTCTTAAAAAGTACACTAGAGTTTTCCAGAGGCTATATGACACATGTTATCAGAACAGTTTGAAAGCAGAAGCTGATAGGAGAATCCAGCTGTCTCCTATGAAGCCATGCATTAAAGAGTACCTACTCTCTTGCTTCACTTTTTCTTTCTTTCTTTCTTTTTTCTGGTATTTTGGCCACACTGCGTGGCACAGACGATAGTCCCCTGACCAGGAGTTGAACCTGTGCCTCCACAGTGAAAGTGCCAAATCCTAACCGCTAGGCCACCAGGGAACTCCATCTCACTTCACTTTTTAAAAAACATACAGTTTTAAAAATGTGTTTATGTTAACATAATGGTTTTTAATTATTTTTAGATGAATAAAATTTAAGTTTTCTTAGTTTTAATTTCTAATAAGGCAAATATTTGTAGATATCATATACATAAGCAAAAGCTTTTAGGGGTTTTTAGAGTGTAATTAGAGTCTTTAGAGTGTAAATTTTTAGAGTGTAAGTTAGAATCATCAGTCTGGTTCATTTGACTGGAAGAGAATTCTGGCCCTCCCATCTCTTGGGAAGGGGAAGTCCTTTGTACACCTACCCTACCTTTCAGCTTTCTCCTTTTTCTGTCATCTCTGCCTGCTGTATGTTCTTCATCTTCAGATATCCTGAAACCCTCTTCTTTCTTCAAAGCCACAGTCTTTTGTCTGTCTCAGTATTATTTTCATTCACTGACTATGAACTCTTTCTTACCTTTATCTCTATTACTTGTTGGTTTCCTGACAATTTTAGTTTTCTTTTTCCTTTGTACCTGTTCTTCTATAATATCTCTTCTCTTTTCCTGTCATTTCTAACTCCCTCAAGTTATTTATTTGATCTTTATAGTATCTCTTCCTCCCTGATTTGTTCCTTAACCTTCTAACACTCCTTCTTTTTCTTGTTTCTGATACTTATACTCAACTCTGTTTTTCAATCAATGAATTCATTTAACAAATATTGTTAAGCACAAAGATTACATACCATTACGTTTGCTTGTCCCTGGAGCTACGGAATTAAGAGAGGCATGATCCCTGTTCTCCCAGAGCTTATAGGGTGCCCTGATGGTCATCTAGGCTAAAACTGGGGACATTTATGAGGTATTTGTCCAGGGTGCCACTCTACTCCCACTTAGGGCAGCCGTGATAGGATAGTGGAAATCATTGGTACCAGTGGCAACCATTTATTGCATGTCTACTATGTATTAACTTACATTTTCTTATTTAGTTCTCATAACAACTCTGTGAGTTAGGTATATTTAGCCCTATTCTGCAGATGGAAGAACTAAGAGTTACAGAGGGTAAGTAACTTTGTTGTGGTTGTATAGCTAGAATTATCACTATGAAGAGTTCTTTTTCTGTTTAGTTACGTCAGCCAAGAAGGAACGGTATCCTGGCCCGGAGGTGGTGACATAGTGGGAGCAGCTCCAGAGCCAGTTGTGGAAATAGAGCTTGTGAACTTAGAGATGACATGTCAGAGCAGAGCTCCTGGGCTGGGCACCCCCGAGGGTTCTTGTCCCAAGAGCTTTGTTGCCCCGGAGGTTAGAACTCAGTGACAGGAGTGCCCATCAGGGCAGAGAAGCTTCAACAGGAGCCTTCAGGGATGCTGCCTAATGTTGCTGAAGGACTGCCTGAGGCTACCTGGGTGGGGCAGGAGTGACACAGGCTAGAAAACCCGCTAACCTGTCTATCCTTTCTTTGGCAGAGTGACGTCAGAATCAAGTTTGAGCACAATGGGGAGAGGCGGTAAGTCTGTCTTCTGATGAGTGGATGTGTAATGGGTGCCCCATTTCTCAGAAAGCGTGCAGCTTGTGGGAGCCATCTCCCTGGAGTGATTCCTGTGGGGTCCCTGGCCGGGTAATGGGGTTGATGGGGCATAAAGGGGGAATGTTTCATCCTTGGTTTGGCATATTGACTGAACCTTGTTTCTGGTCTTAAAGCGTCAACTGCTAATGTTTTACCCTTCTGCTCTTGTTCTGCTGCTGTGAGGTCCATCATTGTGCTAGGGGAGGAAGTCAGAGCTCCAGCTCCACTGAGTCATAGCTTCCAGACACGCTGACCCTGTGCCAGCTGTGGGCATCAGAGAGAGAGGAGGCTTCTCCTGTGACGTGCTGCCATTCCTGTCCTGAAAGAGTGTCCCTGGTTTTGTCCGCATCAGGGGTCATGTTGGGTGAATTGGAAGTTTCTTTAAAATGTCTCTAGGTCATGGGAAGCTACATTAAGTCCCTCAGTTGTGAAAGATTTCAGCTCATTTGAGGACAGAAAAAGAGAGAGTTGTCAGTCTGCATTCTGTGTCTTACCTTGGGGAAGTGAAAGTACTGTTACAAAACCCTTGTATCCTTTTTCCATTGTCAATATTAAGGTTTTTGTAGGAAGTCAAGATAGAAGTTCTCAGTGGAGAAAAATATAACTTCACTTAATTTCTCAAGTTATTTTAAGGAAAATCTTTAAGAAAGCATATAGAACTCTGGTCAGGGGATATTTGGGACACTTTGTGTGCATGTGTGTGGCATGTATACGCACAAGCATGCTTTTCAATATCTGTTTCTTGCTCTTTGCCTTTCTCCCTTGTTGATAACTGCCCTGCCCTTTTTCCTTTGCTATGAGCATTTGGAGGGCAAAGAACACTGTGAGCGTAAGATCCTCCTGCTTTACCAGTCACCAGAAGACCTTGCATGCGTCCTCGGTCTCTTCAGTTGTGTCCAACTCTCTGCGACCCCGTGGACTGTAGCCCTCCAGGCTCCTCTGTCCACGGGATTCTCCAGGCAAGAATACTGGAGTGGGTTGCCATTTCCTTCTCCAGGGGATCTTCCTGACCCAGAGATCGAACCCACATCTATTTCGGCTCCTGCATTGCAGGCGGGTTCTTTACTGCTGAGCCACTGGGGAAGCCCCCAGAGGACCTTAAGTGCCTTCAAACGTTTTTGTCCTGGAAGTTGTCTGCTGCTGGCATCTTTCAGCCCTCTCTGAAACTAGCTCTGGAGCTCTAGAGATCTGTGGCTCCGCTTTCCCTTAAAAAGATACATTCAGAAGCCTGCAAGTTGGTCAGAGGTGGAAACATTGTGCAAAGGGTGGTCTGCAGAGCCAGGGCCTGCTGCTGCTAGGTAAATTCTAGGGCTGTTCCAGGCCGGGAGGGAGGAAGGTTTTCTGAGCTCTGTCCCCAGCTGTTTGTTTTAGGACCTGCCAGTAGCAGGGAAGTTAAATTGTCACTTCATTGTTGCTGCTTTTCACACTTCTGACCAGACTGGATTTTGGAGGGATTGCCAAACTCAGAGCAGCCAGAGTTTTCAGAAGTAGATACTAAATCAAAGACTTGATTGTGTTGGAGCCTAATTACGCAGTTACGCTCTCCTGAATTCCTGTTCACTAAGTGGTATGTAGTTACAGTGAGCGGACTTACACTGAGAAAGTGTGTGTGTTTAGTTTCAGAGATGCTGCCAGATCGAAACCACAAATATTTAAGGTGGTCAGGCAGGAATGGCCTTTTGAAGCCCTGAGCAGCAGTGTTGGTATCAAGGTTTTGAGAACTGCATGCTCTTTTTATGGAGCTGTTTTCTGGAGCCGTGGTGTTTCGCTGTTCGTGTACTGTGTGTGGAATTGAGGACTTTATAAAGGCTGTGCAGCAGAGCCATGTTCAAGCTGCTCTGCCAGACAGCTCTGGTTTCATGTATGTTGTATCTTAAAGATTTGGTTGAAAATGTTTCTGTGGGCTTTCTTTACTTTTTACAGGACTAGGAATAGGATCTATTTAAATGATGTAGGCTCTTATAGACTTAGAATTTACAGAAAAGAGGAAAGAAGTAGTGACTTTTCCCCCCTGGTGGGCTGACTTTCCCTTTGGTTTGGATGGGTGGGCATCAGACTCTGAACTTTCCTCCCTCTTAGCCTCAGGAGGGCAGAAGAGGACTGTAGACTAAGATCTCCCTCCTTGGAAATTATATTGTTGAATGTATTAGTTCATATCCACCAGGAAATCCATCCATATTATAATCCTTGTATTCCCTCCCCATCTCAAATCAACCATCCCAAGCATTAATCAGGTGCTGTCTTTAAAAAAGAGAGAGAAAGTGAAGTGCTACCTAGATATGAGTTATCTAGATATGGGTGTTTGATGGATTCTTTTGAGAGAATACCTTTCTATTTATTCCTTATAGTAAATCATATCCCGTTCATCAGGACCTCGGCCACAGTTCTAAAGGGGCCTGCCTTTTGAACTGGTGGGGATGGTTGTGCTGGGTGTTAGACCCATCTTTGAAGTACTAGCCTGAAAATGCCAGTTATTTAAGGTGACGGTGGCAGCTTAGATCTTAACTAACCTGAGAGTCCTGGTTTCTTAACCTTGATCAGACTTTTGGGCTGCTTTTAAATGGTTTTGGAAGTTTTAAATGGTTCATCACCAGGCCAAATGCAGGAGAATTTATCTCTGAGCCTGATCTTTTTCTGACTGTGTTAAGGATATCTGAGTGATCTGGTATTTTATTCAGAAAGGCAGACCCCTTTTGAACCATTGCTGAAGTCCTGATGAAGGGGATATGTAATTAATTATGGAATTTAGTAATTCCTTATTTACAAAAGAATTAATAGAAAGGTATTCTCAAAAAAAAAAAAAGAAAGGTATTCTCTCAAAAGAATCCATCAAGCACTCATATCTAGATAACCCATATCTAGGTAGCACTTAATTTTTTCTCTCTCTTTTTTTCAAAGATAGCACCTGATAAATGCTTGGGATGGTTGATTTGAGGGGGGATAATATAAGGATTACAATATGGATGGACTTCCTGGTGAATATAAATTAATATATTCAGCAATATAATTTTCAGAAATGAAGGTAGTGACAGGTGAAGGAAAAGTTATAGAGAAATTATCTTCCTGAGATATTAGGCTTTGTATGAAGGATTATACTAATAGCCTATCAACGTTGTTCAGTAGAACTTCGGCTCTAATAGAAACGTTCTGCAGAAATCCCTTGGTAGCCGAGGAAATTGGTTCCAGGGCCCCCTGTGGATATCAGACTCCTCAGATGCGCAAATCTTTTAGATGAAATGGTGTAGTCTTTGCATATAACCTACGTACATCTTTGTGTATTTTAAATCATCTCTAGATTACTTATAAACCTAAGACAATGTAATTGCCATGTAAATAGTTGCCAGCATGGGGCATATTCAAGTTCTGCTTTTTTGGAACTTTCTGGAAATTTTTTTTTCCAGATATTTTTGATCTGCAGGTGTAGACCTGGGTATGAAGAGGGGTGACTTATAGCTTGTTCTCCAGTATACTAGTCACTAGCTACGTGTATCTAGTGAGTACTTGAATGTGCTGATGGGACTTAAAGAGCTGATTTTAAATTTAATCAATTTAAATTTAAATAGCCACATGTGGCTAGTGGCTACTGTATTGAACAGCTCTGTTCTAGATATAATGACTTTCATGGTGCCCACTGATTTCAGTCAGCCAGATTTCATGAAAATCCAATGGCTTACCTATCAAATTACCCATGACATTTTTCACAGAACTAGAACAAATAATCCTAAAATTCATTTGGAACCACAGAAGGCTAAATTGCCAAAGCAATCTGAGGAAAAAGCAAGTAGGAGGCATCACCCTCTCAGACTTCAGACGAATTTAAAAGATGCAGCCATCAGCAGTTTAAATTGTTGCTGTCAAATTTGTCTTCTTCCTTTTGGCTTCTGTATTTTATGTAATTTTATATAATGCTTATTAGGAAGACCTTCCCTATGCCAACATTTTTTTATTTCTACATTTTCTTATATACATGTACATATGTAGTATACATATGAGTTTCTTTTTTGTATTCTGTTTATCTCTTTGTTTATTTTTGCTTTAAATAAGTTTTAAAGTATTGGGTTGGACCCATATGATATGGTCACTTTTAAATGTCAAACATTGTTGACTATCCCCAGTAACCCTAATACATTAAAACTTTTTATTTAAAAAATGTCAAACACACACAAAAGTAGAGAATGTGAAACTGGGCCTCCAAGGATCTGTCATCCAGCTTCAGCATTATCAACATTTTGCCAACCTAGTTTCATCTATGCCCACTTGTAAATTTTGTTGTGATATGTAATGACAAGTTATTTTAAGACCTCTTTGAACATGTTCCTACTCTACCATGTGTTAATATTTATAGAAATTGTTCTTTGAACAGACTAGTGAGTCTCTCTGGAAAAGCATCAATATCAACACTACTTACAGGCACACATGTGTCACTGGTTAAGAAAACTGATCAGGCGTATAACCAACTCAAGGGGAATTCCTGTGACTCGGTGGTGGGAAATGTCAATTCTTAGGATAATCTAACCTACTCTAATCATTTCTTTAATCGCTTACTCCTCCTAACCCCACCCAATGGTCCTTATTTATGCATTGAGATTCCTGTGGCATCTCAAAAATGAACAGTAGAAAAGACCTTTTCAAGTCCTGGATGTGAGTCATTTGGGAGTTAAGACCATGTTTTCAGGACTGCGGTTCCAGTCTCCAGGTTTTCTTCCTAATAGGAATATTTGGAACATAGTTTTTAAACCCAGGTGTCCTGCGGTGATACTGAACTGTCATTGACTGAAAGATCTGAGCTGAAGTGGTAGAACAATGATTGAGATTGAATACTGCCTGTGGGTACTATTGGAAAACCTGAGAGATGCTCAGAGAAAGGGTGAAAAGATAAAGGCAGATAAGAGAAAAAAAAAAATACAGAGAAAGGCAAGCTGTATGAAAAATAAAAAGAACTCTTGAAAAGAAAGGAAAATATCACTCAGGAGTTATACCTTCTAAACCCTGCATTTAAAATGTACAGTTAACCTTGCTTCTGTTCTGTCTCAGAATTATAGCATTCAGCCGGCCTGTGAGATACGAAGATGTGGAGCACAAGGTGACAGCAGTGTTTGGGCAGCCTCTGGATCTACATTACATGAACAACGAGGTGCGGAAGTCAGATGGCCTGGGGATGTGGGGCGCACCTTGCCTACCCACCTTCTCTCTGCTTAACTGAGGATCTCTTAGTTTGTTCTTCTAATGTCATCTGCAGGTTTTCATTTTCTGGAGCCTCTTTTCTTAATTCCAATAATTTTGGGATTTTTCTTTTTTACTGTGTGGAAGGTTGCACCGCCATTTCCATTCCCTCTGCTCATTCTAGGCCAGTAGCTCTAATAACTCCATGGTGGGGTCAGGTACGGGGATCAGGGTCAGCGCTTAGCGTTGCCTTACTATAGCAGAGGATTCAGCAGGGCTGGGGATGTGGGGAAAACTGGTGGGTAGGTCCTCTACTGACAGTCATAAATGTTGGATTCTTCTCAGAGTTTCGCTTCTGATTGTAGCTGGTGTCAAACATTAGCACCTACTCTAATCATTTCTTTAATTGCTTACTCCTCCTAACCCCACCCAATGGTCCTTATTTATACATACTTTGAACATCACCCAGGAAGGAATTCTTTTGAATGTCAGTTACATGGCTGCTTTCCCAGCTCCAAGGAAGGTACTAGAGGCTGTAGTCTGCTTGGGTTGGTGCTTTGCATTAGTCTGAAAGGCAATGTGTTTGTGCCCAGTAAAAAGCCTGCACTTTGAGGGGCTTACCTGGTGGTCTAGTGGTTAAGAATCCATCTGCCAATGCAGGGGACATGGGTTCGATCCTTGGTCTGTGAAGATCCCACATGCTGCGGAGCAACTAAGCCTGTGTGTCACAGCTACTGAGCCTATAGTCTAGAGCCCAGAAGCTATAACTGCTGAGCCCATGTGCTGCAACTGTGGAAGCCTGCATACCTAGAGCCCATGCTCTACAACAAGAGAAGCCCTTGCAATGAGAAACCTGCCTGCTGCAACTAGAGAAAGCAATGAAGACCTGTCGCAGCCAAAAAATAAAATAAATTAAAATCTTAAGAAAAAAAAGAATTAAGGATTGATTCATCCCTTACTTGAAAATAAAGGCTTTAAAAAAAAAAGCTTGCTCCTTGAGGGAACTAAGTTGAGGGGAATAGACAGGAAAGCTGGGCAACCTCATGGCTCTTTGAGAGGTCTTTCCTATGTAGTTTTATTTTAGTGGTTGAAAAGTTAAGAATTTCCTCCGAACTCTGGGGCTGAAATCCATGGGAGCTGAGATTCGTTGGCTAAAAACTTTCTGGCCTTTAAACAAAATGTACAGCCACAGTTGGGTATGCATGCTTGCTCAGTCACTTCAGTCGTGTCCGACTCTTTGTGATCCCACAGACTGTAGCCCGCCAGGCTCCTCTGTCCATGGAATTCTCCAGGCAGGTTGCTATGCCCTCCTGCAGGGAATCTTCCTGACTCAGGGGTCGAACGTGAGTCTTCTGCATTGCAGGCAAATTCTTTACCACTGAGCTCCCCAGTTGGGTATATGCTGCCATATAGCTAACAAGAATAAGACCATCTGATCTTTTGCTTTTGGGTAAATTTTAGAAATACAACAAATTTAGAAAATCACTAACACTATGGTTAATAAATAAAACAGATGTAAGCATTTCAAAGTATGTAAACTAACACATTTTAAATACAGGGTATGAGAACCCCCAAAATATAAGTGAAAAATCCATAGAACAGTTCAAACATCCATGACTGTATGAGAAAACGAGGCTAAAATCACCCAGCCAGTCAGCATTCAAGAAGGTGTTCTTTAGTTAGGAAATATTTTTCTGGATGATTTAGTACTACTTATTTCTCTTTCCATTAATATTTCCATTAAGAATTCCGTATGTCCCAAAATCCATTTTCAAACTCTTTTGCCAAGGAAGTGACTGCCCAGAATGTTGGGCATTCCTTTATTCAAATGTTTATGCAGATATTGATTCTAAACCAAATATATTTTTTAAGAGTCAGTGAAGACTAATGTATTTGAGCATTTATTTTTCATCACTTTTTTACTGTTGTTGTTGTTTCCATTTTTGTTTTTTGACCTCATTTCCCAGACCAGGGATTGAACCCAGGCCATGTCAGTGAAAGCCCAGAATCCTAACCACTAGGCTGCCAGGGAATTCCCATAATTGTTATTATATTAAATCATGCATGTTTTTCCATACTCTGCTAATGTCAGTGAGTAAGAGTTGACTAATTTATATCTTATTAATTTCAACTCTCTCAACCTGTTTTTCTTTGCTCTCTAAACCCTGCCTTGTCAGGACTTGTGAGCCACAAATGAAAAATCTTTGATTTTATTTATGTTTATATTTTTGTTAAAATAGCTTTTTTGAGATATAATTCACCTACCATATCACTTACCCTTTTATTTTTAAATTTATGTTTTTAAACTGTACAATTCAGTGATTTTTAGTATATTCAGAGTTGTGTTAACTGTCAGTACATGATTCCAGAACCTTTTTATCACCCCAAAGAGAAACCCTATACTCATTAGCAGTAACTTCCCATTTCCCCTCCACTTCCTAGCCCCGGGCAACTACTTATTTACTTTGCATCTTTCTGGATTTGCCTATTTTGAACATTTTATGTATTAGGAATCACACAGTATGTTGCCTTTTGTATTTGGCTTCTTTCACTGAGCCTGTATTCAAGGCTCATCTATATTGTAGCATGTATTGGACTTCATTCCTTTGTATGGCTGAATAATATTCCATGATATGGGTATATACATTTTGTGTATCCCTTCATTCACCTCTTGATGGACATGAGTTTTTCCACTTTTGGCTGTCATAAATAATGCTGCTATGAACATTTATGTACCAGTTTTATATGAGCAGCTGTTTTCAATCCTCTAAAATATACCTAAGAGTGGAATTGTGGGTCTTGTAGAAACTCTGTATCTAACTTTTTGAGGAATTGCCCAATTATCTCATATTGACTGGTACCACTTTACATTCTTACTAGCAATATATGAGGGTTGCAGTTTCTCCACATTCTCACCAGTACTTGTGATTCTTTTTTTTTTTTTTTCCTTTTTTAAAAAAATTATAGCCATCCTAGTACGTATGAAGTGATATTTTATTGTGGTTTTAATTTTCATTTCCCTAATGACTAATGATATTATCTTTTCAGGTACTTATAGTCATTTATTTATTTTTCTTTGAACAAATATATATTCAAATCCTTTGCCCATTTAAAAAACTGGATTGCTTGTCCTCCTTTTGTTGAGTTGTAAGAGTTCTTCACATATTCTGGATACTAGATCCTTATCATACATTTGCAAAATTGTAGCTTTTTTTTTTAAGTTAAAACATACTCCAGTAATTTCTTTATCTTCTTGTATCTCCACCCAACACTAGCCCTTATTTATCCTTACTTTATATATTAGTCAGAAATGAATTCTTTAATGTGATATGATCTGTAGAATTTCATCCCATTCCATGGGTGGTTTTGAGCTTTTATTTTATTTATTTTTTTTTTGAGCTTTTATTTTAAATACTGTTTTTTACTATTTGTTATTTCCTGGCCTAGGATTTAGAGTTCTCATTTCCTTGTATTATAAATTGGGAACTGCAGAAATTAATTGGATTTTTGCTTTGTGTTTGCCACAGATGTGTAAGATCTGACATTATTTAGGTCTTAAGGCATAGCATACTTCTGCATCTTTTAATACTAAGTACTCATAATATTACAGAAAACTAAGATCATGGCATCCGGTCCCATCACTTCATGGCAAATAGATGGGGAAACAGTGAAAACAGTGGCTGACTTTATTTTTTGGGGCTCCAAAATCACTGCAGATGGTGATTGCAGCCATGAAATTAAAAGATGCTTACTCCTAGGAAGGAAAGTTGTGACCAACCTAGACAGCATATTAAAAAGCAGAGACATTACTTTGTCAACAAGGTTCGTCTAGTCAAGGCTATGGTTTTTCCAGTAGTCATGTATGGATGTGAGAGTTGGACTGTAAAGAAAGCTGAGCACAGAAGAATTGATGCTTTTGAACTGTGGTGTTGGAGAAGACTCTTGAGAGTCCCTTGGACTGCAAAGAGATCCATCCAGTCCATCCTAAAGGAGATCAGTCCTGGGTGTTCATTGGAAGGATTGATGTTGAAGCTGAAACTCCAGTATTTTGGCCACCTGATGTGAAGAGCTGACTCATTGGAAAAGACCCTGATGCTGGGAAAGATTGAGGGCAGGAGGAGAAGGGGACGATAGAGAATGAGATGGTTGGATGGCATCACCGACTCAATGGACATGGGTTTGGGTAGACTCCGGCAGTTGATGATGGATAGGAAGGCCTGGCATGCTGTGGTTCATGGGATTGCAAAGAGTCGGACAAGACTAAGCAACTGAACTGAACTCAGTATCTTCTGCTTTTTAATAGTGAATAGTGAGTAAGATTTATCTATATCCTCGAGAATCTTCTCTTTAATACTTCAATGGAATGAAAACAGAGAAGTCATTTTTGGTTCTAGTTATGGATTTTGTTTTTAACCTTTAAACATTAAGATATTAAACCCTTCTATGTGGTCTAAATTTGTGTTCTTACTTGAGTAATGTTTTCATCCTCAGCCCGCCCCCCTCCTCCTCCTCAGCCTTTTCTGCTTATTTTGTTAACGTCAGCACAGAGTAGGGTGGGACACGGCTTCTACTGCTGGAGTTGGGAAGAAATATGGGGGCTAAAACTGTTTGGGACTTGATGCTTTGGAGTAGAGAGTATTTTGGGAGAGGAAGCTCTTCTCAGAAAATATCTTGAAATAAAGTACTAATGTGCTACAGCATGGATGAACTCAAAAATACTAAGCAAAGTGAAAGAAGTTGGATGCAAAAGACTATGAATTGAATCAAATATATATGAATTGTGTGATTTCATTTATATGAAATGTCCAGGAAATGCAAATCTCTAGAGACAGAAAGTAGATTAGTGGTTGCCTGGGGTGAGAGGTAGAAAAGAGGAGTGACTGTGAATGGGCACAAGAGATCTTTTTAAAGTGGTGAAAATGTTTTAAAATTGAATTGTGGTGATGGTTGCACAACTCTGTCATTTTCCTAAAAATTATTAAATTTTACACTTAAATGAAAAAAAAGAGAAAATATCTCTATGGCTTCAGTTAGGTCTTTGAGGACTCCAGAGTATGCATTGAGATTGTTTTTCTCCAAATTTATTTTTAGTTTTTGTTTGTTTTGCTTATTTTTGCAGACTAAAGACATATTTTATATGATTTCCTTTTTCTGTGTCATGTGTCACAGCTCTCCATCCTGCTGAAGAATCAAGATGATCTTGACAAAGCAATTGACATTTTGGATAGAAGCTCAAGCATGAAAAGTCTTAGAATATTGTTGCTGTCCCAGGACAGAAACCATGTAAGTAGCCCCTGCCCTGGACTGACAGCTAAAGACACCACTTGGCTGTCCTTCAGGAGTTCACGTTCTTCCTTGACAGAGTTTTGCGTTCCACTGTCACCACTAAAGTGAGAACATAAGTGCAGTCCAGCCCACTGGGTCAGTGGCCAGCTAGCCTTCTGCATTTAATTTTACTGCACAGCCAGATCATCAGTGTTAAAGTTGCAGGTAAAGGTTACTTGGCTGGTGGTGTGGGAGGAAGGAAAACATTTTATGATAAAGGAGAGAATTCTTTTTCTCTGTAGTTAATGTGTGTTTTTTTTTTTTTTTTTTAAAAAAAAAAACTAGATTTGGACCCCAGCAAGGGAGATTTGCTTAGCGTGGGGGTGCTGATTAGCAAAGACTGTCAAGGATTTGAGAGTGTCATGCTTTGTGAACCCAACTCCCACAACTCCTCAGCAACTGTGACTTTCCCTTGGGACACGTAGAAAACACACTTTTCCCTTCTATTCGGTGGGAAAAAGGCCATAGACTAAAGGGCCTCTTGTAAGTTAGCATCTGCTGCCTTAGCAAATGGCAACAATCTTTGGGGCCTTCAGAACTGAGGGATTTTTCCTTACACAGTTTCCTTTCCTAAAGAATCCCCAAGGGCCTACATTTCACAGGAATGCTTGTAATCTGTATCTGTCTTCTATTTGATTCCTCTACCAGTTTTCTTCACATACATGTTCCTGAAGGTTTCTTTGGTGTTCTTTCCTTTCCATATGCTTGAAAACAGCCAACTGTGGACAGCTAACATTACTGCCTGAGAACCGTGGATGCCCTATACCGGACAGAATTTAGAGGGAATGGTGCTTTAGTTTTAAAGAGACTTTAGAATGTCTGTTGATTAGGGAAAGACACAGAAGAATGTAGTTAGGAAGCCTTAGAATAAAGAAGATGTTTTCTAATAGTACAGAAGTGTCCTTGAGCATGAGGACTGGTCTTCTCTTTCCCAGTGTCTTTTTTTTCTGGATATGTTTTGGGAAGTATTCTGAAGTAAAATATAAACTTTATTACTTCATTTCTCTTTTCGAGTTACTTACCTTCTCCTTGTAGTCCTTTCTCATTGCCTGTCATGTGAGATTTAAATGTAGCCTATCACCCAGAATTTTTCACTAACTATCCTTCTTTCAGCTCCCCAGTCTCATCTTTCCAAGTTCTTCAGCATACTCCCCTTCTTCTACAGTTCTTTCTTCTTCCTTTTTGCCAGACCATGGTTGTCAGCCTTTTTTTTTGGTTCTAGCTTGGTTTACCTGCTACGGTTTGGTCAGTATTTTTGACTGAGGCCATATTGATTATTCCCCTTTCCTTTAGTCTTTGGATATAATTTGCACACTAGTTTACTGGTTCCTTAGTAATTGCCCCAAAGTTGTTGCGTATTTGTAAATTTTATCCCAAAAGATTGTAAGGTCCTTGAGAACTGGAGCTGTATCTTGTTGTTCTGGAACCCATCTTCCTAAGAGGGCAACAGTGACTACTTGAAATGTTAGCAAGAGTCAAGTAGAGACCATATTTAGCAAACCCCTTCTTTACAGAAGAAGCTGGAGTTGAAATTTAATGATGTGATGGTTTAACTGGGAGCCAGCAACCCTGATGGTGATCCCTCCACTCCCCTGATGAGAAGCTTCAGACAACTGGTTCTATACATTTGCCTCCGCATCCATCAAAGGGTGCTCTCAGCTGCAGGTGCTGCTACAGCACCCAGAGCTGTGTGAAAGATGACCATCTGATCTCTGACACTCATGGAATTACATTAAGTGTTGCATGAAATAAATGCCATATTGACGCCTCTCTTTCTAAGGATGTATATTTAAAAAATTATAAAGTCAGTGTAACTTATTGTAAAGTTAAAATAATAAAAAAGTATTGTCTTACATAATTCTAGCACCAAAACACATTGATTGATTTTTGATATGTTTCTCTTTGGCCATATGTATACACACTTTAAGTGTTGTCATGGTGTTTAGGCAGTTTTCTAATATAATTTTTCACTTATTGTCATGTACATTTTTCTGTTAATATACAGTCTTCATGATTATAATTTATAAGGATGCAGAAGTTCCTTGAGTGGACATACCATAATTTTATTCAGTAACCAGTTTTACTACTGTTAGAATGCTTAAGCTGCTCCTATTTTTTGGCATTTATAAAGATTTACATTTAAGACTAACAGTAGTACTGGTGGTGATGAAATCTTTCCTTGGGGACTTCCTCAACTAGACTTCAGGCTTCTTTGTAAACAGAGGTATCATGATCCAAAATTGCTATGTGTTTAGGTGTCCTACCTTTAGAAGAGTGCTTCTCTGTTTGTGATGAAGTCTCACTGTTGTTCTTCTAGTTTCCAATCTGTCATAGACCAGTTCTTCTTTAAAAACACAAAAACTGAAAAGTGGAAAAATTAACTAGAGACATACAAAACACAAGCCCCCAATTTTTGTTAGATTCAATAGGCATAAGTCACTATGCCAAATTATTACCAAAGTGTTTATTAGCAAGTTACTCTTCACATTTCAGTACTTAAATTGTAGAGGACTGGTTCACCACAGGTTGGAACCTGGCACCAGCCCTTAGATCACACTCTACATATACTTCTTCAGGACACCACATCACCCCAGTCTTCATCCTCTCCTGATGGTCACTGTCAGCCACTTTGTTCCTATAGTTTCCTTCAGTTTTAGCAGCCTATCACCTCATTAACCTTTTGTTACCATCTGAACCTTTACTTCCCTTCTTATTCTTGTTTTTAAATGTACTGTCTCTTCTCTATGGATTCCTTTTTTTATTGCTCTTTCTATGACAGATTTTAGCCTTTCCTCTGTCTTCATCCCTCAGCAAGGTGGATAGTCATACTCCTCCCATCACACCTGCCAAACCATGTCTTAGACTTCAGTATTGTTTTCACTTAAGAACACTTGGATTTTAGTAATCACAGAACTTCTCTTAGTCTGAGGAACCTTTCTCTAGCCTTGATTTTACTGCCATTTTAAGATACTTCACCACCTCCTTCAGTAGTTCTCATTGCCCTAGACCTCTGCCTTGGGCCATAAACTCAGCTGTTTGCTATTACAGACTGCTTTTCTAAGTGTGTGTTCATCTAACTCTTAATTTATCTTTCTAAAGCTCTTGACCTTCTTATAACTTTCCAGATTTTCCACCATCATAACGTAATCTCAAGCTCAACATTATCTTGTCACTTGTACATATGATAAAAACTAAATATCCAGGATAATCTAAATAATAATTCTTTTTATTTTTCTAAGAATAATGGGGCAAGTGCAGGAAGTTAGAACTAAACTTGGTGGGCAGAATATCTTTAGTCTGGCCCCTGTTTAAAAATCATTACACATTTGGGAATTCCCTGGCAGTCTTGTGGTTAGAACTCCATGCTTTCACTGATGAGAGTGGGGGTTCAGTCCCGGGTCAGAGAACCAAGATCCCACAAGCCAGTAGCACTGCTAACAGATAAATAAAAATTATTACATTTTATGTGTCTAAGGTACTTTCTTTTCTCATTTGATTTTTGTGACTTTGAGGGATCCTGGTTATTGCTAGTCTATACCTAGGGAAACTGAGGCCTAGGGTGATTTGCCCTGGGTGAAGCAGGTAATAGTGACAGAGCTGGGCTAGAGCCCAGATGTTCTGACTGTAGTCCGGTAACATACGAGACACCATCCAGGAAAAGGATCTTAGAATTATTATAAGATCCTTTATTATTAGGATTATTATAGTAGTCTTTGGAAATTATTGTAGTTCTGGAAAACCTCACCCAGGTTCTTCCACAGTTCGTTAGAAGCACAACAGGAACTGTAATGTTGCCTATGAGGAAAACCTGTGAGATGTGTCATTTTCTCCACCTTTTTCTTCCTTTCTCAACTTAGAAGGGAACTGAGCTAAGAAAGGTCCAAGACAAGACAAATTTTTATGAAGTTGGGATCAGTTTTATACGTGAATAGCCTAAAATGCCTGGAACTCTTTAGTCAGGAAAGGGAGCTGAAGCATACATACCTTTAGGCAAAGTCTGTGTAGCACTGAAGAGTGGGGACAATAAAAGCACAGATTTATTCACCTCATCTCAATTTGAATGAACCCCTGGAATATGAGGATTATCAGAGAACAAAAAAGAAATAAGAATTTGCATAAGACACATAAACATGTCATCCTTTCTTCAAGTTGTATAGCTTCAAAGCAGATTTTTTTCAGACTTTTAATAAATTCATGTGTGTTAAAAGCTGTGAATTTATTAAATAATCTGGATGCTTCCACAGTGATCATAACTATCATGGTCTTCCATGCAAATGTCTCTTGGTGCCACCATTGAAACAGAGGACCGCTGAGATCCAGAGAGCCACTTCTCAGCTCATGTTTCCATGAACCAAACTAAACCAAACACATGGATACCCCTTTTTTTTCTCTCTGCATCATTGAGTTCAACTGCTCCTTTTGTCTGATACCACCAAATCTTTTATCAAGATAATTTGTGGGTCAACTTTTATAATCTTTTTTTTTTTGCTGATCTCCTAGTTTCCAGTGACTGCAGTCTTTGTGCACATGGTTCCGTGGTGATATTTCATGTTGTTTGTGTCGGCCACAGCACACTGCTACCCACAGAATCTTTCAGTGAGGTTTTCACAAAATGGTTGCATGCCTTCTATTTGCTGTCTCTAGAATGTTCTGCCATCTACACACTTTGCACCCATTGGGACTCCTTTCACTCTCTACAGGCACTTTTATTTTTTCCTAGTCCCACCTTCCTCCTTCTCTTTCCCACTTCTGGGTCTTGTTCGAGGTTCCTTGAGTCCTTGCATCAACCTCATTTTTGTTTACCATGTCATTCTCTTATCATTCTCTTGTCATTCTCAAAATCAGGGTTTTCTGAACTTGACCGAATATTACCAACACTTGGAGGAGATTTTAAAAATACCAGTCCTTGGGCCTTACCCCCAGAGAATCTGCTGTAGTTGGTCTGAGGTGTCAAAAACCCCACAGGCAGTTCTGCTGGGTAGATGGGGCTGAGAACCACTGCCTTAAACCAAATATGACTCACCTCCCAGGACCTCACTGCTCTGAATGTAGTTCATGTACCACCTCATCAACATCACCTGAAAGCTGGTTAGAAATGCAGATCCTCAGTCTCACCCCAGACCTCCTGAATCAGAATCTTGCATTTGAATAAGGTCCCAGGCGATTTGTGTGCACGTAGCAATGTGAGAAGCCCTGCTCAGAAACCTTCACTGATTCCCTTCATCTGTTTTCCAACTTGGTGCCACAGTCAGCCTTTCCTCTTAGAAACCTATGCTTGTGCCGGCTATTGAACTTCATTTCCTGTCTCAGCTTTTAGATTTGAAAATTGAGAGATTAGAATTTATATTCTTCGGTAATTTCAGATTGTGTTGCCAAGATGTATGGAGTTCCCACTCTGCGTCAGGCCCTGTCCCAGCAGGTGTCCTTGAGGTGCTCAGCACAGCTCTTCTCTGTCTTGACTGCAGGGCTGTAGCCTTTGCGTGCCCCTCACTGACCTGCTTCCCCAGCGTGTGGCTTTGATTGTTTTTTCCTTTCTGACCCTTGGCGGAGAGCTATTGCACATCGGAGGCTTCAGCAAGAACACTCACTTCCCCTTGGTTCTGACTTCCCGTTAGAGCAGGACAGTGTGTCAGGACAGCCAGCATGTGATCAGGTCGCGCGGGGAGACCCAGAGGAGGCTGCTTGGCAGCTGGACCTCCCCCTGAGCGCGCGCGGGAAGCGTTTTTCCTGGAGGACAGGATAGAGTTTGTTTTGGTTGCACTTTTTTTTTTCCTTATGGGAGGTGTGTGTGAGAGAGAGAAAAAGAGAAACAAGTAGAAATTTTGACCCAAGTTATTTATAAATTCTGAGCTCCCACTCTCCATAGCACTCTACTTAATTATGAGCACAGCCTGACATCACTTGCTCCCCTTCAGGCATCAGTTGTCAACTTCCTCATGCAAGGCTCCCCTTTTTTGCTTTGTTTTCTCTCTAGGGCTCACCTTGTGGCCTAACTGAGTCAGTGCAAAGTGGGGTGGATGTAGCAAGGCTGCTGACCCTGTCCTGAAGTCCTTGACCTCGGGCAGCATGGTACCTGTGATAGTCTTTCTGAGATGAACACAGTCCAAAGATGGTTCACTCGTAAGCTCCAGGAACATGAAGTAGCCAAGCTCATTGTACCCTAATTTTCAGGGAGCAATGATGATGAGGGAGGAAGAAGCATATCACATTATTTTTAAAATGTTTTATCAACCAGAGGTTTTGATGCAGAGGTGGCCATCATTTTCCATGCTGAACCCCCACGCAACAGGTGATCTTGCTGCTGAGATAATCTGCTTTTCCTGCTATTCTGCCCAACCCTTCAGAGAGTTTTATGAGAGGATATGTACAGCTGTTTTCTCTTTGGCACATTACTACAGGAATGCCTGGTATTCCTGTGTGTCTGGGTCGTCACCTATTCCATTGGAGCACTGGGTATCGGTGCCCTCTATCAGTGAAACTGTAAAATGAATTGAGCAGATAGCGATGGGCCACATCTGATTGAGGAGTGAGGTTTGAGGGAAAGCTGAGAAGCTCATGCACTGAAGGCATGAAGGTGGCTGAGAGCATGCTGCGTTCCAGGGAGGGGCGAGGGGACATTTCTCAGCCTGCCTCCTTAGTGAGCTCAGCCTTTTTCCTCTTATCTTGCAGACCAGTTCCTCTCCCCACTCCGGGGTGTCCAGGCAAGTGCGAATCAAAGCTTCCCAGTCTTCGGGAGATGTAAATACCATCTACCAGCCCCCTGAGTCCAGGAGCAGGCACCTCTCTGTCAGTGAGTATCTCCTCCCCTTTTTTCCTCTTACCTATCTGGCTATTTTTTTTTAATATTCTTTTAAAAAATAACTATTATTTAAAAAACAATCATCAAACATTATTGACTGCTACGCTGTTTGGAATAATTTTCCATGCCTTTCTTTGGGGAAGAGAGATAGTGATATGATTGGGATGGAGTCCTAACCCTTATGCTGTCATGCTGTGGTGGGGTAATCAGGTCCTTTTCAACAGCCCCGAAAAAGTGATCTCAAACATCTGCTTGAGGACCGTCAGTGGCAGTGGACCCTCACTTCTGACCATATTTTCCCCAAAAGACTGGGAACTTGTGGAGTTAGAAGTCAGGTCCAAGTTTGAGTTTTGATATCAAGCCTCTTGCTTGTGGTTCCTGAGGAGTTCTGATACTTCGCGGAAGATGCAGACCAACAAAACTACTGGAGTGTCTAAGTTGTCTGGGAGGACAGGAGACTATTGACGTAGTATATACAATTGGCTCATTAGTAAGAAAGATATGTAGCTGCTGCCAGGCCTTCCTGGGAAAGAAATCTAAATCAGATCTGTGCATTATACCAGGCAGTCCAGTTTTGCTTTGGATCCCTTTTTCCACATTTGAGGAAAAAGCTCTCTTTTTGAATTGTGCAATTTGTTTTAAGGGGGAAGTCTGGCCTTGTCAGCATCTGCATTGAGGTTGCTGCCCTGATGTTGCTGGAACCCCTGCTGCTGTCCATACAGGTTCTCTCTGGGCAGGTAGAATTGCATCAAACTGAACTGCTCTCTGGAGATCTGAAGCTGAGCTGGCGGCAGGGCGGGGTGGGGTGGGGGGCTGCATTCTGAGCATCAGTCCTGTCATGGAGCTTGTGTGGGAATGAGAAGCCTCCCCAGGGAGTAGCAGAAAGATTGTGCTGCTGAGGCACTGACTCTGCCTCACTGAGTAATTTCTGGAGCCCGAGCAAGCCCTGGTAGTAAGTGTTGCCAAGCTGGAAGTCCATATATGCATTTCATGTTTCCCTAGCCTTGTGGATGATTGGTGGGTATGTTTACAGTAAGCTGGTTGAGGGGAGAGCCAGCACCCCAGCATGGAGACCTTATCCAGAGCATCTCTGGCCCTGGAATCCAGGTGTCCTGGAACCTGGGTATCTCTGCTAGTTTGGCCTCTGTTCTAGAGCCCTTGTAGAGACCAAGGGGCTGGAGCGGGGCAGCGCTGCTCCTTTGTGGAGGAAGCAGTGAGTACTGACGTTGCGCAGTGACCTGGCCTCCTGCTCCTAAGCAAGTGCCTGTGACGTGTGTGGAGATGGGGGCTACATGGTGGGCCATTGTCATAGGGACCCCATTTGGAATTTCCTTGTCTGAGAGTGCTGAGGAGTAAAATTTCTACAAATGAGTTCCTGTCTATATAAAGAATGGGCAACACAGCCTCCCAGCATGCACAGATTCTGGGTTCCTCCCTTCAGCCAGCACTATATCTCAGGCTCTAGGCTGGTGTGGGGGCTATAGTGGAGGCACCTGGAAGACCGAGGGTGGTGTGGGGACACAGAGGAGGCAGAACCAGCTCCACCCAGGACTTTGCTTTCACAAAAGAGAGGGAACATCAGAAATGACAAATGAGGGGAAGATTTACTGAGTGTGAAATGTAGACAGATATTCTGGGCACAGAAAGGGGCATATGCCAGGCACGATCACCAAAGAAGATGGTGACTTCTGAGAACACCGGATGGTTCTGGATTATGAGAGAGACTCGTAAAGCGGGGATGTGGCAGAGGCTATGTCTGACGAGAATGACCTGGGATGTGCACCCAGTGTGAGCTGGAATTTTAGAGGTTATGGAGGATTTCCATAGGCCAGGATGACAGGAGAGGGCATTTCAGTGATCTGCTGGTGGAGAGCCCACATACCCTTCTGACTGGGCTGATGTATTTGAAGGAGAAATAGAGACGGCTGAGAAGGGATGTCTGCCGTGACCAAGGAGCCTCAACTGCACATGGACTCGCTCTGTAGGCATTGGGCAAACGCTGGGAGTGGTGACCCCTGGTACCCATCTCTATTCTAACGCTTATCACATTATCTTATGGTATCTCTCTCCCTGTCAAACTGCATTTTTACTCATTTGTTCATTTAGGAAATAATTACCTGGAGTATCTGCTGTGTGCCAGAATCATGGAAATCAAAGCACAGTTCCTGTCCCTGCGGCCCTTATATACCTGTAGAAGGTCATATGTCACTTGTCGTGACGTGATTCATCTCTAATTATAGGCTCTGACCAAAAGGTGTGTGGTGGTGTGAGCACGTATAACAGAAGGATGTGACCTGATTTCAGGGCCAGTGAAGCCTTAGGCTGTGACCTAGAGCATGAATGGGAGTTATTCAAATGGACAGGGAGGAGAGTTCCTGGCTTCCCTTGCTGAGGCCTCATGGAAAGGGGAGTGCCGTGTATTTCAGAAGCAGAGGGCTGGAGAGCTGAGAACAGGGCTGAGGAGGAGGGGCCGAGGCTGAGGATGGGGGGCAGAGCCCTGAGGACTGGCAGGTAGATTTCAGTCCTAAGTGAAGAGGAATGGGTGATGTATTCGGAGTTTTATTTTGAAAAGATTTCTCTAGCTACACAAGGGTTGAAGAGCCAATCCAAGAGGGGCAAGCGTGGCTCCAAGGGAAAGCCATATTAGCCTGTGTGGTGGTCCAGGTGAAAGAAGACAGAAACGTGGATTAGACTAGTGACGGTAGGTAAAGAGGAAGGACCAGGTGGGTTTGAGACGTTTAGAAGGTAAAGCCATTAGAACATGGGGGAGATGTTGGGGAGGTACCTGAGATCCATTTAGGATCTGCAAGGTCAGAACTATTTTCATGATAATACTAAGACATCGATCGGCTTTTCACTCATTCTCTCACAAATGGGGGAATTTTCCAGAGGTCACCTGCTTGGGGTAATGTCATTGCTCTGTGGCTAACGGAATGTGTGCTTGGGTATCAGTGTGTTTTAAACTTTTTGACCCTAATTTCTAATACAGTGAATATCAATTGGTTATAACCCCCATAAATAAAAGATCTTTGGTGTCCTCAATTTTAGAAGTGAAAAAGGGTTCTAAGATCAGAAGGGTTAAGAACCACTGTGGTATTGGATTGCATTTTCAGGTGTTGAGAGAGCAGGGTGGTAAGTTACTGGTTTATGGATCTGGCAATGCCTTTTACCAAGACAGAGATTAGAAGTGAGCCGGGTTTCGGGTGCTGAGAAGGGCATGAAATTTTAGGCAGGTTGAATTGGAGATAGATTTGAGTCAGCTAAGAGAAGACAGCAGATGAGCAGCTAACTCTGCAAATCTCTAGCTCAGAGGGGAGAAAACCAGTGGTAGAGGAGAAAAATGGATGCTGTCAAGTTGAAGTCTTGGGCCCAGATGAGAGTTTCTAAACAGACTCTAGAGTGAGAAGAGAAGAGGGCCTAGGACTGAGCCTTAGAGATCCAGACAGTGGCCAGTTAGAGGGGGATAAACCTGTGGAGGACACAGGAAAGGAGTGACCAGAGAAGCAGGAGGGAGAGGATGCCAGGGTGGGAAGGAGGCCCTCCTGGCGCCAGCCAGGTTGGAAAAGGACAGACTAAGAGGAAAAACTTGGCGTCTGCATCCACACGTCTGATTGCTTGCTCTGCTGGTATGGGGTAGGGCCTTCTGGAAGAGAAGGAAACAGAAAGAGAGGAGTTAAGGTTTAAGCGTGAGGGATAGGAGAAGTCCTAGCCATGCAAATGGGGTCAAATCAGAAGCCTTAGTGATGCAACCCCCACCAACAGGAGGGGCTCTTGGCCTTCCTTCCCCACCAACATTAACATACCTGTGCTATTGAGCGTAAGACTGAACATGCAGGTCATTCAGCTCCCACTGCAGCATTTTCAATAATGAGGAAGTGCAGCGAAGCCCAACCCAATTTGAGACAACTTTCTTTATTTGAGATTAGTCCTTATTTTGAGTTGAGATTCTGCCTTCTCTCACTTTACCCATTGGCTCTAGTAGTGCTCTCTTGAGCAGCACAGATAACATGTTTCATATGACAGTTTTTCAGATGCTTGAAACCAGCTATCATGTTCACCTTTGGTTTTTTCCCATCATAATATACATACCTTGAATTCCAGTTTTTTTCAATCCAGTTAGCTTAAAAAACAAACAAACAAACCACCCAAACCAAAAATAAAACCTACTAGATAGTATGTTAACCCAAAAGAGAGACCCCTGAGGAAGATCTCCAGACAAGGCAAATGGAATTTCCCTATGAGAATATCCCCTTCTTTGTGTCCTTGCCCCTGGAGATTCTACCCATCTTTGAAACTGAAAGCTTGAGCACTGTTTCTTCCATAATATGTCAGGCGATGCCCTCAAGTAAAGGACCCATCCCTGCCACATCTGACTCTAATTTTCCTAGCGTATCTTAAGTGCCTTTGTCTCTGTTCTCATTCCATCTTGCTCCTCTTCTTGCCACTGCAGCCTGCAGTGGGCAAGCCAGATTGCAACCCCTCAGGAATGGGTAGCTGATGAGTAGAGGCAATCAATTCTTTTTCAAAGGGTTGGGCCGTAAAAGAAAAAAAAGAGGTGGGCTAGTGGCTTAAGGGAGTGGCAGAAATAAGGTCAGGCTATTTTTAGGCTAGAGATCTGAGCTTGTTTATGAAGGGAGGCACAGAGACAGCTGAAGAAGAGATTGGAGGCGGTAAAGAGGGGACCCTAGGAAGGGGACCCTCCTGCTGGGAGTCAACGGGGGAGTTCAGACAGAGGGCTTATAGTGCCTGGATAAGGAGGAAGGCAGCCCTTGTCCTCAGAGAGGAGAGGTGGAAAAACAGGAGTGTTGAAGGGATGAGGTGCCTTCTAGTGACACCTGGACAGTGCGGACCTCCAGCCCTGGTACAGATCTGCAAGAGTGAACTGCAGAGGTGGTGACCACAAACACAGAGACAAAACGGTCAGCTTCCTTCACTTCCACAGGTTTTTTCTCTCTGCTTAAAATTCTGCAATACTAGATGAGATCAGAAACTGTGTAGTGGCAGTAGCAACTTCAGAATAAAATGGGAGGTTTGAAAGTTAAAACAGGATGTTCTCAGGGTCTTATGGGATGACAATATCGAGAAGCTCTGTTCTGTACAGCCTGGTCTAGTGTGAGGAAATGGGGATATATTGGTTAAGATTTTCCATTGATGAAGAAAAAAAAGATTGGATTCCTCCCCTCAACAGCCCCCCAAGAGAGAACCGGGTTTAGAGAAAATAGTTGATGGCCAAAAACAGCTATCTCTTTGTACTTGTAGTGACCTGCACATTAACACTGACCCAAAGCCCTAGAACTCCCTGTGGAGGCAACTTCCTGACTGCATCAGCTTCCTGACAGGAGTCTCCTATGAGAAGGGCTCAAGTCTGGGAGCCTCTCTTTCAGCTTTGAGTCAAAGAACAGAGCAAAAGACTCAGCCATATCCTGGGGTATGAGTTTTGCTCCAGCTCTGCTGCCCTGGATCAAGGAGGAATGTGGCCAGCCGGCAGCGTGAACCCGTGTAGAGAGGCTTCGTGGGAAGCTACGGCCACCCTGAACACAGGATTATCAGTCTGTTCTTTTGCTTCCGCTGGTGATGACAGGGGGCCCCTTGGCATGAGGGGCCTGATGAGGCTGGAGCAGGAGCAGGCTGGAGTGCCAGGGGAGGGTGGCCCAGGGAAGCCGCTCTCCCTGCCGTGCCCGCTGGGACCTGGGTTGACTGTATCCGGCATGGCACTGTGCTCATGCTGCCTGGCTCGCTGCGGTCCAGCTGGTAAACACAGGAGCATCAATGAGTCTCTGCGGTCAGTATCTTGTCCTGCTCTGGTCCCTGTCTCACTCATCCTCAGCAGCTATTGTGTGTGTCATTAGCCCCTGATTTCTGAAATGAAGATAAAAACAAAACTGAAAATGCTCTGGAGCAGTTCTGCCAACTCCTGATTTTTCCATTCGCTTCCTCTGATAGCCATTGGTTTGGGGAGACTTCCCTTTCCTGCCCCAAGCTGTGGGCCTGTGCACAATAGCCCCTGGCCCACTGCCCATCAGATAACAAGGCTGGCTCTCGGCAGGCAGCAATGTGTATTGGAAAAAGTGAAAGTCTCTGGCTGGAAATAAAAGCTCAGAAACCCTCTGCTGTTTTCCCCCAGCCCCTCCTGGGTCTGTAGTGCTGGCTTCGTGTGAGCTAGTCCCATCCCACCTGCAGAACCAGGGGAGAGTTCAGTGGTAGCTGGTGGAGGAGAGAGAATGGGTGTCGAGGGCCCATGGATCTTTTGTCCCAGGAGGTCTCACCCTAGACACTCTGTGTGACAGACTGAGGGTACTTCAGCCTGCCTTGGGATAGTTTGGACCAATGTGTGGGATTTCATCAGTACGTAAGAGTTTTTCTTTCTCTCTAATCATAAGAGACATCTTTTGTTTTAGGTCAAATATGTAATACCTTTTCACTCCAGAATATATTGGTCAGGGTTGAGTTGCACAGAACAGAATCCACTCTGACTGGTTTCAGGAAGAAGGCATTTAAAGCACATTCTGGCTTATAAAATCACAAAGAGTGAGAAACAGACTGAATAAGTCTAAAAATGCTACAGAGCTTCTCTTCCTCCTATAATGAGGAAACCACCAGATCCAGAATCAGGACCCCTCTGTTCTGTCCACACACCACTTACATGGGGATCCCTGCACCTGTGTCTTGACATCAGGAAAACTGGGACCACAGGTGAGACCTCTGCTGATGCTACAGCAGAAAAACCAAGGCTTCTGGGATTGTGGCCAGAAACAGCAGGAATTTCAGGAAGCCATCTAAATCTACACAAGTGCATCCACTGGCTGAACCTAAAGGAGGTCTTAGAATTAATAGCTTCTAGCTGACTAACTCGGAGAAGGCAATGGCACCCCACTCCAGTACTCTTGCCTGGAAAATCCCATGGACGGAGGAGCCTGGTGGGCTGCAGCCCATGGGATCGCTAAGAGTCGGACACGACTGAGTGACTTCCCTTTCACTTTTCACTTTTGTGCATTGGAGAAGGAAGTGGCAACCCACTCCAGTGTTCTTGCCTGGAGGATCCCAGGGACGGGGGAGCCTGGTGGGCTGCCGTGTGTGGGGTCCCACAGTGTTGAACACGACTGATGCAACGGAGCAGCCGCAGCCGATGAACTTGTGAGGCACAGGAAGGCCCACTGGAATGGCAGCATGTGTCGTGAGTCTAACCCGTTGCCTCCTCCACACAATGAAGGAAGCAAATGGGACTCTAGCATGTGGGTGTGTACTGGTGCTGGCCACATTTCATTTATAATGTCCAAAAAAGGCAATAAGGTAGAGAGTTCTTCCCATTTTCATAAGTGAGGAAATTTAGGTGAGCGTTTAAATCATTCAGCTAATGAGTGACAAAGCCTGCTCTGAACCTCTGCACATCTGATTTTCAAGCTTAGGCTTTTCTCACTATATCTTGCTTACCTCTTGAGGTTGCTTCTGCTGCTGACAAATTGTTGCCAACATAGGGATTGGATTTCCACAGGACTTGTGGGCTACTAGAATGTTATCCAAGGCCGGAAATGGGAAGCAGGCACTTGGCTAATGTTTGTAAGCCAAGTGTTAAAAATGTGAACTGTGCTTTGGGGCATGGTAAGGCTTAAGAAAGCCATCTTTTTTCCATGGTTACATTGGAATTTTATGGTACAGTGGGGAGGGAAATGGCCGGCTGCCTGGATCTTTGCCATCTGACCCTCTGAAAAATGGAGTAGCTTTCTTATTCCCATTTGATTTCCTCTTACCTCCATCTTGTTGCCTTTGAGCCCTCCGTTGGCATCTTGCATCCAGTTTACAAGTGACCCTGGACAGAACAGCTTGGAATCTGAGTGATGTAAAATGTGGCCCTGTGTTTCTCTTGTGCTGTCGAGGAATCCCCATATTAGCCTCGCTCCTGGTCCTTGCAGAAAGGCAGTCGCGTTCCCCCATGGGTGGAATCTCCCCAACTCCTCTGTTTGGATTGCTTCTGGGGAATGTATGGCCTGGCCAGCTTGGGGAGAAGTTTTGCTGTCCATCTCTGTGTTGAACGGTATGCCCGCCCTTTCTGGAAATAAATTACAGTCTCAAAATGGCCTTGCCCAAACTGTACTGGGAGTCACAAAGGCTGTTTGCTGGCTGCAGCACCACCGTTGAGTCACTATATGACTTTGGGCCTTGGCTTCCCCTTCTGCACACAGTGGATGAGCATAGTGTACCTTCACTGTAGGAGTGTTGTGAGAATTAAAGGCAAACTAACAGGATAAAAAAGAAAAGGAGGACTTTCCTGGTGGTCTAGTGGTTAAGACTGTGCATTCACTACAGGTTGTGTGGGTTTGATCCCTCGTCAGGAAACCGAGATCCCACATGCTGTGTGGGTGACCAGAAAAAAAAAAGAAAATGACTGATTTCTTTGCTCTGTTAGTTGATGGCACAGTATCTCTAAATTTCTACTCTGAGCAGCATCAATTTCTGCCAGGGCTTAGAAAGTTTGAGCAGACTCTTTCTTCCATGGGTTGTTTGAGATCATTTGAAAGGCATGGTTTAGGCACCGCCTTATCTCAGAATTTGTAGCTGTGGGTGAGGTGTTGAAAGTGGAAATCCAGCATAATTCTACACATGTTTTCAGAGCAGTTTGGTTTCTAGCCTCTGCTTTAGAGTCAAGTGGGGAAGCCAGGCTACCAAGAGTCTCAGGTGCTTCCCACCTGAGATAACTAATCCAGGTGGTTCTTGGAGAGAGTGTGAGTTGATGCCTCCAACAAGAGATTGGAATACCAACTCCTCTTGGTGGCGAATTCATTAAAATATCTTCCCTACAAACTGAATGATCCATATATTCTGAATGAGTGACTTTGTGTAGAAGAATGAAGGAATCACTTGTTTGAAGGACGTTGAAAATAGTAGTTTTAAACTCCTCAAAGACTGTCTTTCAAAGAGCAAGCCTACCACCATTCTTTGGCTTTTCTCTTAAGGAGTTTTCTTCCTTCTTGGGGTCCTTGGATTAGGGGGAGAAGCTGCCTGGTTCAGGAAGTTTCCCTCAACCCCAGCACTTTGCTAGGAGGAGGCCCGCCCTCTCTTCCAGGATGTTCAGAGAGCCAAGTGGGCTCTCCACCACCGAGCAGATGCTGGGTCCAAGCTGGCCTCGTGTCTGCTCCTCTCAGGCTGTGGGTTGTGGGCTGTCCCGTCAAGGACCTTGTTTCCGTGCCCTAGGCTCCCAGAACCCCGGCCGAAGCTCGCCTCCCCCTGGCTATGTGCCCGAGCGGCAGCAGCGCATCGCCCGGCAGGGCTCCTACACCAGCATCAACAGCGAGGGCGAGTTCATACCGGAGACCAGCGAGCAGTGCGTGAGTACAGGCTGGGTTATACATAGAGGGTGTGTGTCTGGGGAGGTGTCAGACCAAGGTTATAACGGGGGTTCCTCAGTGGGCATGGTGTGCAAGCGAGGGACTTGAGTCCCATCCAGTAGCTCTTTTGTAAACCAGGCCCGCCCAGGTATGGATATTTCCTTTCTAAGGGCCAAATATCAATTTCTACCAAAGACAGGGCTTCCCTGATAGCTCAGTTGGTGAAGAATTCGCCTGCAATGCAGGAGACCCCGGTTCGATTCCTGGATCAGGAAGATCCACTGAAGAAGGGATAGGCTACCCACTCCAGTATTCTTGGGCTTCCCTTGTGGCTGGTAAAGAATCCACTTGAAATGTGGGAGACCTGGGTTTGATCCCTGGGTTGAGAAGATCCCCTAGAGAAGGGAACAGCTACCCACTCCAGTATTCTGGCCTGGAAAATCCCAAGGACTGTATAGTCCATGGGGTCGCAAAGAGTCGGATACGACTGAGCGACTTCACTTTCACCAAGGACAGGATCTAAGCTACCTCGCCTCCTCGGTGCTAGACGTGCGTTTGACAGCTTTTCGCTCCTCTGTGGTCCTCTCACTGGTCTCACACAAACTGCAGAAACCACTCTGCTGTTTGTGTGCTTCCTCACAACCACCTGTCCTTTCAGCAAGTTTTAACATATGACCAGTCCTAAATACACAGATTTTTTTTTTCTTTTCCATCAACCAGCTTTTAGTTTTGCTATTGCTTTATGAAAGGTAGGGAGTATACCAGTCCAGAGTAGGACTGGCTACTTTGGGTGAACTTTTATGATAGTAGACAACTATATTAGTTATCTGTTGCTATATAAAACAACCACAGGCTTAGCAGCACAAACAGCAGACATTTATTATTTTACAGTTTCCTGGGGTCTAAGATCCAGGCATGACTTTGTTGGGTTCTCTGCTCAGGGTTGCACAAGGCTGCAATCAAATGTCAGCCAGGCTGTATTTCTTCCTGAAGCTTGGGGTTCCGTTCTAGGTCCACATGGTTGTTGGTCAGTGTCTTGTGGTTGTAGCATTGTGGCCCCTATTTTCTTGCTGGCTGTCAGCCAGGGACCCCTCTGAGCTCTTCGAAGCCACCTGCAGTTCCCTGCAGTGTGGCCCTCTCACTTCCAGGCTACCAGGAGAGTCTCTTGCTCCAGACTGCAAAGATGGAGTCTCACGTAGTATAACACAATTAGGGGAATGAATATCCTATCCACTTTGCCATGGTCTATCGACTAGAAGCGAATTACAAGTTCTACCTATACTCAGGTGAGGGAGTTATGAAAGATTGTGACTCACTGAGGGGAGGGGAGTTGGGGGGTCATCTTAGGGTGTGTTCACCACAGTATCTTACCCATTTTGATGGCTAGCTTTTTAAACTTGTGGCTCACTTGATGAAAATGTCACTTTGGCTTAGTGAACTCAGCAAGAATGAGATCTCTGGCTTCATTCTGAAGTTTTTTCAATAAGCTTGCTTTGATTGCAAAGAAAAAGATACGTCTTCTAAACTTTTGGAATTTGATCTTCAAAGGGGAAATGTCTTAAAGGTAAAAGCATCCAGTAGAAGGCCAGCACCAACACATGGGGGGTTTTACCAAAAAAACCAATTCTTACAACTTTTCCTAAAACTGATTCTTATGACTTTTCCAGCATTGTTTCACTTGTACAGGCTATGGGAAGCAGTTTTACATTGCTTCTTCTCTCTTCTGTAGTCCTACCTTCCAGATAAATTGATGTTTAGAACAGTGACCTAGAGTACTTTTATCTGCAGAGTCCCCTCTTGGTTATCTTACTGACCATCCTTTCCTTTTTCTCTAACCAGAGTGCTTCCGGACATCAGCTGTACGAGGGGTAACTTGGGTGTAAAACCTCAGAGGTTGTTAATGAGTTTGATTGCCTTTGCTCTCTATCCTTCCCCATGGTCCTATATCCTGGTCCTTTTACTTCTTTACGTTACCTTCATGGCCGTGGAAGGCATGGGAGTATTAGACTTGTAGTGAGGAGAGGCCTTTAGGAAGGCCATGGAAGGTGGCAGCAGGACAATGACTAGGTCCTTCCTCAGTGCCTGCGTCTTTAGTGGAAAATTGCTGCTGGTAATGGGCCATTCAAGATAAATCTACTCAACAGAGACCAAAACAGCATGGTATAAGAATAACAGCATAGTGAAAGAATATCCAACTGGGACTTTCTTGAAAAGTGGAACTAAGATAAGTTTGTTTGTTTTTTCTTTAATCAGATTTGAGTAATGGCTGCATCTATTTGCTAATTTTCAGAATGAACAAAACATGGTTCAGGCTAGGTTTTTTTTTTTTTTGGCTTGATTTTTGTAACATAATTTTGCTAATGCAACAGAACTTCCTTCCCTTTGACTTCTGCAGCACTGTCATAAAGAGGGTGTTTTTTTTTTTGGCTGAGCAGCATATGGGATAATAGTTCCATTGGGGATCGAACCGATGCCCCCTGCAGCGAAAGCCCAGAGTCTCAACCATGGGACCACCAGGGCAAGTCCCTAAAAGAGGGTCCTTTTTAAAAAAAAAAAAAAAACAACAAAAAACAAAAACAGAAACCTTCACAGGGTTCAGTGTGTTTTCCAATGGCCTCTCTTGAACCTTTGGTATTCTTCCTCCTTCATCACACCTGTCATGTTGTTATTCTTGCTCATTTTCTCTTCTGTTATCTGATCTAACTTTGCCAAATATGTACTTTCTGGATTGGGAGCAATTCTTTCCCGTGTTGGTTTTATCCACTTGGGGAAATCCTATCTCCTTAGCAAGATTTGGGGGATTTTACTTTGCAATTAATTTGCCTTGATTGGCAGTTTAAAAAAAACCACATGACAATATATGGGTGAAATTATAGGTGAGATGGTCTCCAGCATTAAATGGGAAGAGATCATTTGACTTGGAAACCAATTTTATAAAAGTTGTTCATGGATTTTCATAGTTCTGATACTCTGCTTCCCTATGTAATGCTTGACTTTGGATCTCAGATAATGAATTCTCTAACAGTGAACACACCCCTTCACTGCCCCCCACCCCCAGGCAAAATGAAGGGAGATCAGTTGGAGAAAAGGCTAATCTGAAGGCTTTTTGTTACTGCATTTGACCCAGGGCCAGAGAAACATTTCAGCTCACATAGATACCTGTTGGCCCTGCCTGAGAACCAGGAACTGGGAAACTTGTATTCCGTGTCAGTTGTGCACTGACTTGTTTCATGACTTCAGACAATACTCCTCCCCTTTCCAGACCTGCAGTGGCTCATCTGTGAAACGAGGACACTCCTTGTCTTTGTAAATTATAAATTATGACGTGTAAACAGAAGCATCACCGTCCTGCCCACACACACTGGAAGCCTCTGCAGGGTAGTACCGTCTCCAGCACCAGGCTTCAGCTTTCACAAGCCAAGAAAATGCCAACCAGAGAAGCAGCGTCTCTGCTTTGCTCTCCTGGCAGAGCGCCTTGGGATGCCAGCCAGGCATTTTTCTCACTCCTGGAAACTTGCCTTTCAGACTGTGGGGGAGAACGGTACCTGCCTAACCATTCTTCCCACTGCCCAGGCAGAGAAAGGGCACTTTCATATTTTGGGGGAAAAAAAAAAGGACCTTTTGCTGGTCTTGGCTGGGTACCTGGCTCGGGCTGGGGCTTTACTGTATGCCTTGCCTTGCAGATGCTGGATCCTCTGAGCAGTGCTGAAAACTCCTTGTCAGGAAGCTGCCAGTCCTTGGACAGGTCAGCAGACAGGTATGGGACTGTGGCTGGTTCGGGAGTTGGTACACAGGCATTTTTGGAACTGATGAGCTGAGGAAATAGAGTTAGCTAGTGTGTGTGTCCCTGAACTAGACACTGGTCTGCAGGCCCATGGCTAGAACCTCATGCTTTTGGAGAGAAACCTCTCGCTAGCGTTGCGAGCCCTCTCCTTAATTTTCCAAGGAGAGTGTTCTGTTTGTGTAATTAGATGGATGTAATAGGTCATAGTAGCAGCTCACATGGATAAATGCTTGCTCCGTTGTTTCCAGCAATTTTTATGTGTTTTGACTTCCCACATAATACATGCTGCCCTTGGCCTCATTGTACCCCTGGCCTCATTGCTGAGGTCTGGACTGAGAAGCAGTGGACCTTCAGTGTTTTGGGGACAAAATTGAATTATCACCTGTAGGTTTACTTTCATTTTTTTCTTTTCTCCAAGTATTTCTGGTGGAATAAGAAACTGGGGTATAAAAACCTGAAAACAAAATAATCCAGACTGCCTAGCTTACCACACTGCCCACTTGATGTGTAATCTTACGCACCAGCTGTGTTCTTATTACACTTTGGGAGGGAACAAGTGCTGTCCTTTACACACCCCATAGTCTGTGGAGCTGGTTCGTCAGTCAGCAGGGGTGTTTAGAGATGGCTTTGGCATTGATCCAGCCAGTCTCTCTCCTTGACCTCATCATGCCCAGGAACACATTTTGACCATGTCTGGCTTGGCTTAGGGCTGTGGTCAGAGGCTACCGAACAGTTGGGAGGATTTTCTTCTCTTTGTGGAACTGATTAATTGCTCACACGGGTAATCACCTTGTGACCCTGGCCAGATCTGTACTGTGTCTCTTCTAACAGACCTGTGCTCTGGTGAGTGTGGTCTCCCTCCAGGCGTCATAGGACACAGTGACAGTTGCTGTTGGCATTCAATTTGCAGCCTTATTTTAGGCTTTCCAAGCAGAAGAGCAAGAAGGCACTGGTAAAAGTGCCAGAGTTGTTACTGTGAACTGAGAGCTCTTCCAGGACAGGGACTGACTATGGCTTTGAACTCTCTTCTGAGTTTTGTGGCCATACTGGTGGGGGCGGGGAGGTGTGGGGCAGGACCACAGAAAGTCTGGTAGTTGGGAAGTAGAGGACAGTTCCTGTACCACTGCCTTGAGAGTTTCTGAGTTTTGATCTTCTCCAAAGGCACTCACACATGAGGGAAAAGAACCATTCAGGTGGATGCTTGTAAAGATGACTCTCTTGATTCTTGAGTTTTTCCTCTGGCCCTCCAGTGGTTTGTTTTCATCTCCTTGGGAGTCAGACTCAGTGACCTGGATTTACTTCCTTGGGGCCCAGCATAACCGAAGGTCAGAGCTTTCATCTTCCCTTCATGGGACCTGGAGCCATTAGACCCAACCCCACCAAATATTAGTCGAATAGCTTTGGACAAGTCCATTAACCTCTCTGTTCCTCAGTTTTCCATATCTCTAAGAGGGGATAGTGGTGATTAGTCTGAAAGGAAGATCCTGGATGTTATTACTGTTTTTATGACTGCCCTGAGCAAGGGATCATTCGCAGTTCTTCTGTTCCCAGAGTGGGAGGAAAGGGTAAGATCCAGCACTCTGCCCCACCGTGGAGGTCGGGAGCACTGGAGGGCCTCATCATGCAGGGTCCTGTCAGCTGTGGGCCTCAGACTAGTGAAGAGAAAGTAGGAAGCTTAGGAAAGGTCTGCTTCTCTTGAACTCTGCTTCCTACCATATAATGACATGTGTGGGAAGGAGTCAGAAAAGGCAGTGTGTCTGGGTATCCTGCCCTCTGACCTGGTGAGCTGCTTTGGAGGGACCCTGAAGTCTGCTGTGTGATTCATGTTGTTTTTCTAGCCCATCCTTCCGGAAATCACGAATGTCCCGAGCCCAGAGCTTCCCAGACAACAGACAGGAATTCTCGGGTGAGTTCTCCAGAGCCTGGGTAAGCACTGCAAGGTGTCCAGGCGGGGCTGCCGGCAATCTGCCCTGGACGGCTCAGGGGGGAGGAGAAGCCAGGGCTGTATTTGATCTTCTGGGGCCTGCTGCTGTGAGGTCTCAGGTGACCTGGAGGCTCACCTGGGCCTGTCGAGAAGCCAGTGACCCCTGTCTTTCCTCAGATCGGGAAGCTCAGCTCTATGACAAAGGGGTCAAAGGTGGAACCTACCCCCGGCGCTACCACGTGTCTGTGCACCACAAGGACTACAGTGACGGTGAGTGTGCCTGCACGCTGCCCCCTGCCGGCCACCTCAGGAGGGCTGGTGGGCGCTCTGCCAGGAGAAGCCACTGGAACGGGGCGGCCCAGGCACTCCAGGCCCCTCGTTCCCTTTATTCCTGAGGAGCTGCATGCAGGCTTGAGGCAGTAGAGTCAGGGTTTTTTAAAAGAGGAGGATGGTATTGTAGATGGATACTGCCTCCAGGAAATCAGTCCTTTGTCTGAGGGCACGGCGTGCTCCAGGCACCAACTCTCCACTGCCCTCTTCTGCCTCAGGCAGCAAACGGAATGGAACTTCCACAGAGGTGTAGGATTAAGATGCCAAGGAAAACAGAGCAGCCATGGATTGGCCCCACGGGTGTTGTGGGGCATGAGGGCCAGCCCTGCACTTTCCCTTTGGCTGGCTTTCCCTAAACCCCCTGGCTGCTTGCTGATTCCTGCTTTTGTCCTGATCCTCAGGATGCTTGAGACATCAGCCATTCTGGCCAGAGTTGGGTGGGAGGGAAGAGAAGATGGACTGGAGCTGGTGTTATGACCTGGTTGGCACATTTGGCCTTGCAGTCAGGGCGCTGACTTGCTCTACTCTGGCCCCTGCACCCCTTCAGGCAGAAGAACTTTTCCCCGAATACGGCGTCATCAAGGCAACCTGTTCACCCTGGTGCCCTCTAGCCGCTCCCTGAGCACAAACGGCGAGAACATGGGCCTGGCCGTGCAGTACCTGGACCCCCGAGGCCGCCTGCGGAGCGCCGACAGCGAGAACGCCCTCTCTGTGCAGGAGAGGAGTGTGCCCACCAAGTGTGAGGAGTGGGCCTGGCTGGGGAGGGCCTGCCTGCGGGATGCTCAGGGCCGGGGGCCAGCGAGTCCCCTGGGCTGTTGGGCTTGGCGGGTGGCTGCCCTGGCCCATCCGTACCCAGGGGAAGAGCCTGAGGGGGCAGGAGATCCCCTGGACCTTGGTCCTCACTCCACTGTTGTGTGATGAGCCACTCCTCTCTGGCCTTTAGTTTCTCCATGTTTAAATGAAGAGCAATCTCCTTAATTCCTGACATAATGAGCTGTCTGGGGGCCTTGGAAGTATAAAGGTGTTTAATCAGTTCAGATAAGCATTTAACTGTGATTTTAGTCAGTCTTCTGCTTATCAGGGTGTGGGCCTTGAGGTCTGATTGGCCAGGGCCCTGAGCCTGTTCCAGGTGAGGGTGGAGATGCTGTGCTGAGGTGTGATGACGCCTGGTGAGGGGCAGCTCGGGCCTTCGGACAATGAGGTGGAATGTCGGGAAATAAGTGCATGAACTCTAATGCTCTTTCCTGCTGTTCTCCTGTAGCTCCCAGTGCCCCTATTAATTGGCGCCGAGGGAAGCTCCTAGGCCAGGGTGCCTTTGGCAGGGTCTATTTGTGCTATGACGTGGACACAGGAAGAGAACTTGCTTCCAAGCAGGTGCAGTTTGACCCAGACAGTCCCGAGACAAGCAAGGTACTGCCTTCCCTACGGTCTGACTTCCAATTCCTCCTTCTCAGCAAAATGCCTGTCTTCCTGCACAGACTAATTGCTTGAGATGCTACAGGTTGTTTCTCCCATCATTCTTCCTCCCAAGCTCCTTTACCATCTACCCCAGTCCTAGGAAGAGATTAGTTGGTGTCAAAGTGCCTAGCTGCCCAGACTGGTTTGGATGGCCAGTGCCACAACAAGCAGCTCCTGCCCCCCAGCCCCCCACCTCAGCAGACAGATGCCACTCTCCCAGCCCCTGAGCCAGGAAGGAGCCTGTCTTTGGAGCTTAGCTTTGGCTGTGGCCTTCACTCCAGTTTGAGTGCACAAATTCAGCAGTTATCTGAACTCCTTAGCTGCACCCACAAACCCATCTCCCACCCCACCGTCTGCTGTCTTCCAGCATGGGAATGCCCCATCCCACAGCTTAGCCAGCATTGTGGGCAAGGGCCAGACAGTTGAGACATTCCCCGTTTTCTCCAGCTGAAGTTCCCACGGCACATGGGCTCCTCTGAGGCCACTGACTAGGGCAAGCTGAGCTGATGCCAGGCAGGTAGAACCGAGGCCTGCAAGCCTCGGTGACCACTGGTCCCTTCCCAGGAGGTGAGTGCTCTGGAGTGTGAGATCCAGCTGCTGAAGAACTTGCAGCATGAGCGCATAGTGCAGTACTACGGCTGCCTGCGGGACCGCGCCGAGAAGACCCTGACCATCTTCATGGAGTACATGCCAGGGGTACGTGCCCTGTGACGCAGGCGGACGTGCACGAGAGGGACTGTCGTGGGGCTGCGGCTGTGGAGGGTGGGTCCCTTTGACATGAGTCTGGTTACCTGAGGCTCCAGAGGCTCCAGGGGAAAAGTGAGGCAGGGGCAGGACCTGGAGTCAGCAGGCCCTGCATCTGGCTGCAGTGACGGTGGGGGTGAGAATTGTCCCAGGCTCCCCTGACCTGAGGCTTACAGGGCAGCTGCACCATCCAGTAGGTACTGCCTCTACCTGGAGCACACAGACCTCCCTTCTGGGTTTGGGTCACCCTGGCGTGAGGGAAGGGCTGTCTCATACTTTTCTCCAAGCTGCCTGACAGCCCTTAGCATGGTGCCTGGCCTGCATTAATGGGGACTGGACCTCACTCCCTTGCTGAACACTGGGGGCTGGAAATAGCCTTGCCCTCTTCCCTCCGCCTTCCTGCAGTGACCGCTCTGACTCCTGTGACTTTAGGGTTCAGTGAAAGACCAGCTGAAGGCCTACGGTGCTCTGACAGAGAGCGTGACCCGGAAGTACACCCGGCAGATACTGGAAGGCATGTCCTACTTGCACAGCAACATGATTGTTCACCGGGACATCAAGGGTGAGCGGGGCAGGCTGTGGGCTCGCCATGACCTAGGAACTCGGGGACTCTCCACCTGGTTGTTGTGAACTTTCTGAAACGTGAAATCCTAATGACTTCCTTGGGGGACTGGTGTAAAGATCAGTTCAGTGATTTGGAAAAACACAGCGAAGGGCTCTGCAGATGCTAGCTGTGGTGATGACTGTTCGCTGCTGTATAGATGCCTCCCACCACTAGCCTGTTAGCTCTGTGTGGTTCAGTTCCAGCTCACGAGGCCCCCATCCTACCCAGCAGCCCTTTGGACTGGGAGGGTGGGACAGAAGGAGGATGGCGGCAAGTGCCAGGGGTCCAGGGCTGCAGCCTCTGTCCTTTCATGCCTTAGGAGCCAACATCCTGCGAGACTCTGCTGGAAATGTGAAGCTGGGGGACTTTGGGGCCAGCAAGCGCCTGCAAACCATCTGCATGTCCGGCACGGGCATGCGCTCAGTCACCGGCACTCCCTACTGGATGAGCCCCGAGGTGATCAGCGGTGAGGGCTACGGAAGGAAGGCAGACGTGTGGTGAGTGTGCTGGGGACATGCTGGGACCCCCATCTCCTGGTCTGGGCTATAGTGGCTCCAGTTTAGAAATGGGGCTGAGGGCTCTGCAGTGTGGCAAGAGTGAGGATTGGCCTCTGGCCAGCGAGGCCAGGTTGCAGGCTCCATGTGGGCAGGGGTGGTAGTGTCTGCAGCAGTACACACAGCAGATGTGTTGTGTTTTCACTCTGAACAGCAACTATTCTTGCTGAGAGCTTAGGCCATGGAAAACATCCCTGGGGTGTTCACTAAATGCTTGAAAGAACTTGGATCCCATTTGAAGGCCTGGATGGGTCTCTAAGCAGTAGTGGTAGGCTTCGGCTCCCTTTCCTAGTGCTCAGATGGCCTGCAGCTGCTCTAATTTTGCATCCATCCTCTGAAAGGGCCTGAAAGTTATGAGAGCATCACTTCCTCTTAGAATGTTACTGTGGGGGGGCAGAATAGTGGTCCCTGAAGATGTCCATATCCTAATCCCAAAGGGATGAGTAAGTGTTACCTTATGTGACAGTAGGGCCTTTGCAGACATGATTTTTAAGAATTTTGAAATGGGGAGATGATCCTGGATTATCCAGATGGGCCCAGTATACTCACAAAGGTCCTTATAAAAGAGGCAGGAGATTAGAGTGAGTAGTAAGAGGTGTGACAAAGGAAACAAGAGGTTGGAGTGAGACAAGAAAGGAGCCATGAGCCGAGAACGCAGGCAGCCTCTAAGAGTGGGAAGAGGCCAGGAGACGGGCTTTCCCCTGAGAGCCTCCACAAGGAACTGTCCCGAGTGGCACACTGACTTCAGCCCAGTGAGACTGCCCTTAGGCGTCTGACCTCCACAGCAGGAACACTCCTAGGCTGCTTTTTTATGCCACTGGGTTCATGGTCACTGTTAGAGCAGCAGTAGGAAACCAGTACCGTTATTTCAGAGCACTTTCTGCACATGCTCAGTGGTTCTCCCCGATATCAGGAAGCAGCCGGGTGGGTGCAGGTTGATGAAGCCCACGTGGAAGAAGTTAACGGGGCTGTGAAACCTCTTCTGGCTGTGGGGGCCCTCTTCAGGTGTGTTCACCCCCAGCCTGGCCCATCCTGCCTCAGTGTGTTTCGAGAAAGGCACCTCCTTTCACAGCTGTGTGCGGGACGGCTGGGAGCTTGGGGCTGGCTGTGGGGTGACGCGGGGGTTCTCTCTCTCTCCAGGAGCCTGGGCTGCACAGTGGTGGAGATGCTGACAGAGAAACCACCTTGGGCAGAGTATGAAGCTATGGCCGCCATTTTCAAGATCGCCACCCAGCCCACCAACCCTCAGCTGCCCTCCCACATCTCTGAACACGGCCGGGACTTCCTGAGGCGCATTTTTGTGGAGGCCCGCCAGAGACCTTCGGCCGAGGAGCTGCTCACACACCACTTTGCACAGCTTGTGTACTGAGCTCTCAAGGCCACACTGCTGCCGGCCGCCCCTTCTGCATGGGCGAGGGGCTGCTGAGGGGCTCAGCAAAGTTGGGCCATGGACCACGGAGCTGAGTCCAGCCAGCGTTGTCTGTGCCCTTTTGCTGCTGGGGCCCGGGGCCTGGGAGGGAGGCTGCAGCCTCACGGACTAGGAGCCCCCAGCCTGCCAGACCCGAAGCACCAGCGTCCTCAGCTCAGCCTGGAGGGGAAGGAGCTGGAACAGTGTGCGAGGCACCCAGGGCCCCACCCTCGGGGCTGTGTCTTGACATGGCCATCAGCACCAGACCCTAGAGAGTCTGGGGCACAGGATGGACACAAGGGTCTGAATAGTGTTACTTTCATTCAGAGTGTTACTTTGTTTCTCCTCCCCATGTCTGGAGACCACCAGGGCATCTCTGGGCTGATAAGCCCACCCAAGCCTGAGGTAAAGCCCAGCACCCCACAGCCAATGGAAAGCAGAGGCCTGGGCGGCCCTCTCCCTGGAGCCCCAGGCCAGCTTTGCCAGCCCCTGTCCTTTACCAAAGATGAATGAAGCAACTGTTATGCTGCCTTATTCAGGGAAGGAGGAGCCTGTCCTGCCTGCCCCCATGACCCTGCCCCCCCACCACACACCCTCAAGCAGGGGCCTGAGATGTGGAACTGCCCCCACTGAGGGGAGACCCAGTTCTGTCAATGCAATTGTCTGTGTTTTATAAGTTGGAGTCACTCTTATGCTGTACCCAGTTTCTAAACTGGCGACTTCGTGTGCTCTCTGGGCTCTGAGTACCCCTGCTGTGGGCTGGGGCCTTGGGCCAGATTGGAAAGAGCTGAGGGTCATGGCCCCAGGCCTTGTGCTCCTGGCTGGCACCTGTTCCCCCACCGGAGCAGAGAAGATGACAGACAATACGGTGAGGGCACCTGAGCCGGCTGGCTACCCTGAGTGGAGCGTCCCGCAGAGCCGGGGAGTTGTATCAGGCTGTCTGCGGGTTGTGACCTGCTAGGCCAGAGCTCTGCCTGGTAGAAGGGAGAGCCTGTGTGATGCCACCACCTGTGTCGGGAACCTCCAGCTCTGTTCCTCTGTGGCCAGCCTCTTTCCCTTCTCGCTCCCCTGGGGGTGGAATGGCAGCAGGGCTCGGGGAGCCAGTATCTTCAAGCAGCTTAGAGTCGGCCTTACTTACCTCAGCCTGGGCGCTGGTCCTTTCTTCCGGCCCCTCCCCTCCAAAATGTGCCTATTGCTAGAGCTCCTCCCTCTCAACACCCAGTTTCCTTGGGAGTTGTTAAAAGAGAAAAAAAAAAAAAGCCAGTGCCCAGGGATGGGTGTCTCCAAGGAGCTGGGGATTCGCGCCAGGCAGCTCATTGCCAGCCATGCCCACTCCCCCACGGGCACCAGAACAAGCCAAAGCCTTCGTTGTATGTTGACGATGCACTTTTATGAATGTAGTTTCTATCGCTGTTTTTAGCCTTTTCACATCATGTAATGTGAGGCCTTGTACTTGTTAATTTATATCTCAGATCATATTTGATGGTTTTTATATATATCAATTCTAGACTGTTACAGGTGATGGACGCCTCAAGAGAGAGAAGAGCAAACGAAAGCAGCTGGTTTTGCAGGAATGTGTGTTGCACGGTGCCAGTTGGGCCTGGGCCTCTGTTTCCATCCTCGCCCCCAGGGGCCTCCGTCAGGCACCCCAGCCGGGCCCTCTGAAGACAGTGAGTGTATGCTCCTGCCTCCACCTTGGCTCTTGCCCAGGGAGGGGACCGGCCCCTTGTCTCGACCAAAGCTGCTGATTGGCAGCTCGGCCTCTCCACAACCCCGTCCTGATGGCTGTAGCATTCTTCTTGGGCCCACACCCCAATCCCCAGTCCCCGACCCCAACAGGAAAGTGGTGCCGGTGCCAGATGAGACGACTCTGTGTCCCAGGTTCAGGCTCTCACAGAGCCCCACCCCCGGGGTCTTACCTCACAGGGAATGTGTTCTTAAAAATGAATTTGCCAACAAGCCAACAAATCCTACACTCCAAAAAAACAAGACCCTGATTTTTCTTTTTTTTGTGCCAAAAACTGTGGACATGCTGGCTCAGCATCCTCAGGACCAAGCTGTTGCTTAATTAATTTATTGTTTTTTTTTTTTTATTAAATAATCCAGATGAAAAGTTGTGGGGCCTAGGATGGCCTGGCCCAAAGGATCTGAAGGGCCGTCTCCTAGCAGCCCCAGGCTGGCTGTGGGAAGGGCCATGCCACCATTTGCTTATCATTCCGTGGGGTATTTCGGCCTTGGCCAACCCAACATGGAGAGGCCAGGGCTGGGGACAGTCCACTCTCCACTGCCCTCCTGCCCACCCCAGCTCTGTGAGTCTGAATTGTGGATCGTGCAGAAGAACCTGCAGCCATAGTTATTTGACTATATCTTGACCGAGGGCTTGCAGTGCAAAGCCAGGCCAGTGTCGTGCATTACTTACAATAAAAGGGATCATTTATACCCAAGGGGTCCTGTGGCAGTGCTTTTGGTTGTGGGGTGCAGGCAGTAAGTGTTTACCTGGGAGAAGCCAGGTTATGCTGCCTGTCAACAAGCTTGCGTCCCTCAGCAGAGAACTTGAAATGATTCCCAGAGGGGTCCTGGGCACTGCTAGCTCAGAGACGGCACCCTCTCTTCCTCCCCAACTCCTCGGCGCTTTACTGAGGGTGGACCTACCACAGCTGACTTCCTGAGGTGACACTGACAGCTCACCCGACTTGAGCGTCACTGTGGCTCAGTTCCCAGGACCTCTGTGGGATCCACTAGTCCTCCCAGCCCCGGGAAGTCCTTGCCGGCCGAAGTCACATCCTTGTGAGGCAGGTACCGCCACAAGCCACCTCTGCTGGCTCTTGGGTGAGCTGATGCTGTTGCTTAGCTCTGGGTAGAGGAAGACCAACCTCGTCCCCAGCTGAGGCCTCTGGTGCAGAAGTTAGAGCTGCCTCGAGTGAGGCGCTCTGCATTCCCCTCATGCTCTGAGGACCCAGGCTCAGGGTGCCAACTCTGCTTCCTGTTGGCTCTGTTACTTCCAGGGCAACACAGCACAGTGGCCTATCTACCACCGGAGTTTGAGGCCCTGCTTCCTACCCTGTTCTGTGGGCACGAGGTCACTTAGGAACTTAAGGACTTGTACAGGGTTAGGGTCAGGTAATCCCCCTAGGAGTCTGCCCTCTTGTTCTGCCAATTTACACAGTCCAGTCAGCTGGTGGAAACCAGGACAGTTGGGTCTGGGGCAGGACAGTCCCGACTTCCTGTCTGTATTCTCCTGAGGGGTGGGGGGTCTTAGGCTCTCCTTGTTTGTGTCACTGTAAACTGTTGTCCCCAAGAGAAGAAGAGCTATTTCTCCTTTGACTGCTTGGGATGGTGACCATGACTGCCCCATTCCCTGGAGCTGGAAAAGTGGAAGAGAGACCCTGAAGGGGCACACTGACTCCTTGCTGGGGAAAGGGCACAGAGACTAAGCCCTTGGACACAACTTGTTGGATCCTCTGGTTTGCCCATCCCTTCCTGATTTCCAGGACAAAGAAGATCTAGGTAAGGACTCAGCACCATCACCTGCTGATGGCCCGATCTTGGGCAGCACAGGCTGAGAGACCCAGTGGGGTTCAGTCCTCAAACTCGCTGAGTTTGACGTGGAGAGACCTGGTTGGGAAGAACACCCCCTTTTCTCAGGCTGCCTGGTAAGATCCCTGACACCCATCACCCTAACCACCACCCCCCGCCACCAGTCAAGGCCAGGAATGTGTTGGCCTGATGCTGTTCCCCTTCACCTCTGTGTGGTGTGTCCCTGCCGCAAACCGCGCCCCCCCCATCGGCCATATAACAGAGTCAGAATCTGTCGAAACAGGTTTAAAATAGGATTGATTACAACAGTCAAAACTGGCAGAAGTGGGAGGAGGGAGAATGTGGCCCCGCCAGCACCCCCCAGTCCCTGTGGCTCAGCCTGGTGGAGGCTTTCCCTTCCGCTGCTTCCGCACTGTGGGATGATCCCGGCCCTGACAGGCACGCCCTGCCTCACCTCTGCAGGTGGAGGGGGCCCAGAGCTGTTCCAGTTCCCCTCCCCCTACACTGGGCCCTGGGGGACATTTGGAGAGGCCCAGCAGGGGGCACCCTGGCTCACCTTCCTCCAGTCTCCATGGCTCAGGACCAGGCTAAGGGCAGAGGTAGATGGGGAGACATGGGGGCCACACAGGCCCCTGGGTGGCAGTGAGGGAGCTTGGGACCCTGAGGGGGCATGCTGACTCCTTGCTGGAGAAAAGGCACCTAGATAGGGAAGCTGAGTTTGAGGGCCTCTCAGGGGGGCCCTGGGGTGAGGTGGGGTAGGCTGAAAGAAACAGGAAGTAGGGTGGTGAGCAAACCCCAATCCTGGTTCCCGAACCCCCACCGGCTGAGGAAGAAGGAATCCGGGAGCAGAGCCCTGCCCCTGCAACCCTCTGCCTGAGCAAAATGGCCTCATCCCCTTTCCACCCTCACCCGGGGCCGGGCCATCCAGAGGGGCCTCAGGCTGTCTTGGTGCCAGGGTCCACCTCCTTGTGGGCCCAGAGCTCCTTGTGCTGCTTCCGGCCGAAGCCTTCATCGTAGTTGCCTTTGCTCTTAAACAGCTGCTGAAAGTGGGGCTTGCAGTAGAATTCCCCGTGCAGTGCTGCGTAGCTGCCCAGGCTGCAGAAGCAGAACGCTGTGGTCAGGTCAGGCCGGGTCAGGAGGGCTGGGGCGGGGTCAGGGCCGGGGCGCACCTGAGCTTGGTGTGACAGTGCTTGCAGCAGAAGCAAGAGCTGTGGAAAATGAGCTTGTCGGCCACCAGTCGCTCCATGGGGTACACGGTCTTCTGGCAGGAGGTGCAGGTCTCCTTCACCTGAGCCCGAAGGCTGAAGGACTGTTCCGGGAGAGACTCCATCAGGGGCCTGACTGGCGCCCACCCCTTCCTCCCCGCACAGCCCAGCCTCAGGGCCCTACCTTGGAGCGCTGAACCGTGCTGCTGGAACCGCCACCTTTGGCTTCCTGAGGGAGAGGGCGGTGGGGCAGGGTCAGTTGAGGAGGGCCCTAGACCATCACCAGCCCAGATCCCAGGGACACTCAAGGGGGAAGGGGAGGGAGGCCGGCAAACAGGCCGCTCCTCGTCCCTTCAGGCTCGGGCCAGACACCTGCGGGGATGGAGTGCCCTCCCACCCCGGCAGATCACCTACATGGGAGGGGGTGGCCTGGGCGGCGGCTCCGGCGGCCTGGAACATGGCTCGTTGAAGGCGATGGAGGCCCCGAGTGGAGACGCGGCGCCCGCTGGGTTCTGCAAGGGGAAGTCGGTTGGGAGGGCCCTACAAGCCCTTCCCAGCCCGCAGGGTGGGGGTAGGGGTGTTTACAGGCAGGGGGCTGGGGGGCTGTGGTTGGGACTTTCCCTAAGTCATTTCCTGTTGCTCTGGGTCTTGCCACTTCCGCCCCTCACCCACCCCCCGCTTCGCCCGCTCGGGCCCCCACGCGGCTCCCCAGGGGGCAGGGGTCCCTGAGTGGAACCATGTGTCCCGGGAGGAGCGGAGTTAGCGGGCAGCGGCTGGGGGAGGGGCTCCGCGCAGCCGCCCGAACGCTTCGCGGACCCGGACGCCGCCAGGCGCGAGGGGAGGTCAGAGGAGGCCGGCCCCACTGGGGCCGCAGCCAGAAGCGGCTGCCCCGGCCTGACCCCGGCCCAAAGCTGCCCAGTGCGGGGCCTCGAGTACGCTCCGTTCGTTGGGCCCAGCCCCTGGACAGCGCCCGCGGGCTGGGCCACCCGCCCCGCCCCGCCGAGCCGCCGCCCGCTCCTCCGCTCCGAACCCGCGTGGACCGGACCCCCGACCCAGGAGCCCGGCGGGCCTGGCCTCAGGGACCTCGGCCCCGCCCGGGGGGCGGACGCCGGCCTCGGGACCCCGGGCGAGAGCGATGCACTAAGACGCTCGGCGTCGGGACCCCGTGGGCGGCGGCCCTTGCGCCCACAGCCCCCACCTGGGTCGTCCGAATCGCTAGCCGGAGGCCGGCCCCTCCCCCGGCCCGCCCGCGGGTCTCACCGGGCCCCGGCCTGGGCCGCGGGGCGGGGGTCAGTCTCCGGGGGAAGCCTCGGTGCGAGGAGCGTGCGGGGGCGAGCTGCCGCCGCTGCCAGTGGTTCCTGAGCGGCCGCGGCCGCCGCCGCCTCACCGCGGCGCCGCCCCCGCCGGCCCCCGCCCCGCGCCCGCCCATTGGCTCCGCCGCGCCCGGTGCCGCCTCCGGGGCCCCGGCGCCGCCGCCGACCCCCTTTCTGCGCTTTGTCTTCCCCTCGCTCGGCGTCCCCCGCCTTTGTCTGCCCCCCGCGCTGACCCCGCGCTCCGCACCGCCCCTCGGGCTTCGCGCTCGCCCGCCTCGCGAAACCCGCCGCCCCGTCTGCCCGCTCTGGACCGAGGCAGGGACCGGAGCCGAAGGGTCCGCGCCGGAGGCCTCGGGGCAGGGACGAGTTACAGGTGGAGACGACTCGCGTGACAAATGGCGCTCCCGACGAGGCGGCGGCAAAGGATAACTGGGCGCGCCTGGGCTTTTGGCTGCTTCCATTTCCCGGCTCCGTGGGCCCTGCCGGCGTCCCCGCGCGGCTCCCACGCCCCCTCGGGCGCCGAGTCTGCCCGCTGTCAGGGGCGCCCCGCACGGCCGCCGAGATGGCAGGGGCGGCCGGGCACGCGATCCCGCGCCGCGAGGCTCGGCCCCGCCGCAGGGAGGGCCCCCTCGGCCACCAGCCCTCAGCCCCTTCTGGCGCCGGGCGGCCTGCGCCTGCGGTGCCCGTTGCTGCGGCCCTCGCGAGGCCGCCGTCCCAAAGCGCCTCTGTGGCTCGACTTTGTGGGCTTAGTCACCCCCACTCCCGGCTCCAGCGGGCACCCGCTCCAGGGAAAGATTTCCATCCTTCAAACAAGCAAACCTGGGTTCATCCAAACCTCATTTGACACAGGGAGCGGGGCCTGAGGATTTGAAGTGACTTGTTCAAATAACAGAGACGAGTGGCAGGGTTGGCGTCAAGAGGCTGGGCCTCCGGACCCCTGCCCCGTGGCCAAGCCGGTGGGCACCCCAAGTCCCGGGTACACGAGGCCAGGCGCCTAACTCCTCAGCTCTGCGAGGAGGACAGGGGAGCCTGTCCCCGTGGCATCTCTGCAGGGACACCAGGGACTGCTGAGCCGCGCCTGCCATCCGGCTGGAAGCTGTTTCACAAAGCGCAGCCCTAAACATAGCGCCTGCCCACATGGTGGCAGGAACAGAAAGAGCGGCTCCACAGCGAGGCCCACACACTTGTCAGGAACAAATGGCATCGGGCGCCCCAGCCGCAGGCTGTTCCCATGGCTGCCTCAAGGCGCCCTCCCTGTGGTTCGCTTTTCTCCTGGGCTCCCTGTCCCTCTATGGAGGAAGATTTACATTCGGGTTGAGCTGCAGCCCTCAGGCCTCCCCGGATGGGGTGCGTGAGAACTGAAACTGTTAAGGGGCCTCTCTTTTCCATCTGAGCTTCCACACCTGTCTGTCTGCAGATTCTCAAGGGGGTTGGGGTGATGTGAGAAAGGTGAAGCCCGCGGAGGTGTGGGGAGCAGCACTGGGCTAGCCCCTGGGCACCGCCTGGCCCCTTGGCCCTGCCCAGGACCATCCGTGTGCTGAGCTGCAGCCGTTCCCACAGAATCAGCACTCTGCGTGCTGAGGATGAGCTGATGGCAAGGTGAAGCAAGCAGACCAGAGGAAAGAAAACAAGCTGATAATGGTGTGAAGAAAAGGGAACTTGAGGTTTAAAGAAAAAAAAAAAAAAACCTGAACTGGGCAGGAGGGTTGGAAATAAATGTGAGCTGGCCTGCTCACTCCCTCCATTTCAGGGTTCCCCACTCCCTCCAGGGTCCTGCCGTCTCCTTAACCCCTGTAACTGGGGAAGAGTTATTTTTTTTCTAAGTGGTGTTAGTTTCTCAGGAAAGGGAAAGCGAGGGCATATGAGGGGGTGAAGCAGCTATAGGCAAGAGGGAGGGGCACTTCCTTGGTCTGACATTTGAAGTGCTGGAGCTCGCTAGAGGGGCACCTACCCCGAGGGATGGGGATGGGTAGGGCAAGGGGCCCAGCCGGGGTGCATGCAGGCCAGGAGGAAGCACCGTGGAGGAAACCCAGGTCATCCTGACCCCTGGCCCAGACTCCTGGCCACCAGCCAGGATGGAGGGGAGGACCAGGTCTGGGTCTTAGGTTACCTGCTCTCTGAGTATTGGTTTCCAAGGTAAGGAGACACCACGAGTCCTGTTGCACAACAATCCCATTCACCTCCTTTCCTGCCAAAAGGGAGCATCTTCTGCCTGGCCTTCACTGGCCCAGACGTGGTCCCGAGGAAGAGCCAGCCCTAGACCTCAGACCCTTCCTGCTCCAAAGTGTTTTGATGGCTACAGGCTAAAATGGTCCCAACATCAGACAGTTAGAGACAAATCTATCATGGGTTTTAAATGAAATGTGTATTGTGAGGCTATCTTATGAAGGAGGTCACTGCTATGGCTCCATGGGCATGTGTGGAAACCTCTCAGATGGCAGAACCCAGGGCGGGATGACTTGTGTCTGAGCCTGCGTGGCCAACGCACAATGATGTCACTCTCCGGTGGACTCTCTGGAACTTTTTAATTTGTTCTGGCAATGAAACTAACATGGCATAAGAACTTAAGCCCCTCAGGCTGGGCAGCACCAAGGCAGCCAGCAGGGTTCAGTTAGATGGACTCCTGGTGGGAAAGGAAGGAGTTACCCAGATGAACCAAGGGAAGGTTTCCGGGGTCAGGGGCTGAGTGAAAGGAGGATGGACCACCCCAGCCTTAATCTAGTGCTTAAAGAGAAAAAAATACCCTGTCCTTCAGTTATCAGGGAGAGACCTGGGGAAACGGGGGGGTGGGGGGGGTCCCTCCATGGACCTACAGGATCTGAGAGTAGGGGAGAAGAATGGAACTAGGCTGATAGGAGAGCCGGCATGGGAATAAGTCGCACAGCTCCCCAGGCGAGTCTAACCCTGGGCTTGAACTTCACAGCCCCCACGGCCAGGACAGGACAGTGTCTCTTCCTTCTGCAGAGGTCAGGTCGCCTGAGCTCATAGGACAGGGAATTTCTGGCCCCTCCTGATCCCTGGGTGTTGGGGCTCCCTCGTGTCTCAGAAGCCTTGAAGCAGTAAAGTTTCTCTCCAAGAATTGCCTTTCCAGTCCCTAAGCAGCCAACTCTCCTGGTGGAAATGGCTTTTCTGCCTCATCTGCCCTCAGGAGGGTGGGAATGTGGCCAGCCCTCGGGAAGGGTCCCAGAGGCGCACGCAGCCCAGGATGGAGAACATGCACCTTCTTCAGAGGCTCAGAACTCCCAGTCATCCACCTCCAGCTCTTCCAGGTTTGTTACCAGGCCGAAGATCCCACTGTGATCCTGAGACTGTCTGCCTTCAAAAGTAGTGATGGGGGTGACAGGTCGGAGTAACTCAGGCAGAGCCTCTGAGGCCCGTCGCTTGATCTGGGGAAAGAGAGAGAGTTGCGGGGGGATCCTGTTGCTTTGAGCCTCGGGACATGGTGGGGCAAGGGGCCGTGGCTCAGGGACAGACAGGCTGCTCAAGGCAGCAGGGGAGAGGAAGGAGAGCGCCTTCAGTGGGCTTTAGAAACATGGTCATGTCTGACCCGTCGGGAAAGTGAAAGTGTTAGTCATGCAGTCATGTCTGACTCTTGCCACCCCATAGACTGTAGCCTGCAAGGCTCCTCTGTCCATGGAATTCTCCAGGCAAGAATGCTGGAGTGGGTAGCTATTCCCTTCTCCAGGGGATCTTCCGACCCAAGGACTGAACCCGGGTCTCCCACCCTGCAGGCAGATTCTTTACCATTTGAGCCTCCTCCAGGGAGGAGGAGACAATATCTAAAGACCCGGAACTAAGGGGACTGAGGGTGGCTGAGGCCACAAGCAAGGCGAACCACCACGGGCCCAGGGAGGCTACTGCACCTGCTTGAAGAACGAGTGGCCCAGGAGCACGCTGGCGCTTGGTCTGCGGAGGAAGGAGAGACCAGCATCACCCCGTGCCATTTGCAGAATCCTGCTGCTGCCGCCTTACCCTCAAGTGCCCCCTCCTGCTCTTGGCTCCCCAAGAAACAACAGCCAGAGTGACCCAGCCCGGCTTCCTGGCAAACCCTGTGCCACCCACTCCTGCTGTGGGGACTTCAGACTCCTGCGGGGAACCCAGCCCTTCCCAGGACAGAGGCGTCCTCTCCAGCCCCTGTCGGCTTCCCCCAAGGCCCACCCTGAGCCCGGCAGGAGCACCTCATGTCCGGGTTGCGCTGAAGGCACTGCTCCACGAAGTGGTGGAAGTGGGGCGAGAAGGTGCGGTGGTAGGGGTGGGAGGGCGAGTCGCCGTTGGAGGTCCTGGGGGTGCTGGGGGCCAGGCTCTCGCTCAGGCCCGAGTTGGCCGCCGAGCGCGAGGTGCTCATGGTCAGCTCCTCGGCGGGGATGGTGCTGGTGTCCAGCAGGCAGGGCACTGTGCCATTCAGCTTCTCCAGCAGCATCTGGGGAGGACAGAGCCAGGGCCGGGCTGGAGGGGCCCCCGGAAGGACCCCAGGGTTCCTTTACAAGTCCACTTTTCCCCAAACACACGAGTGATTCGGGGGCAGCAAAGACAGAAGTGGGAAAAGGCCTGTCACTGTCTTACTTTGATTTTCTCGACTCTGTACTTAGACAGACATCCATATCCCCCTGTCCGGTCCAACAGAGCTCATCCATCTGCGAGACTCACTTTTCTGAAACATGCATCTGATGCTATCACTCCTATGCTCAGAAGCCTTTGACAGTTCTCCACATGCCCTAGGACAGGAACCCAACACCCTGGCCTGGCCCACAAAGTCCCTCGTGACCTGCCTGGGCTTCCTTCTCCAGCCATGCCACCTGGCAGCCCTGCAGAAGCACTCATACTTCAGCCATACAACTATCTCCTGTCCTCAGATTCTGTTCTTTCTTGACTGGGTCTGTCACAGGCTGTTCCCTCTGCTGAAAAGCTTCCTTCCACTGGAAGCTCCCATTCTTCACCTGCTGCTGCTGCTGCTAAGTCACTTCAGTCGTGTCCGACTCTGTGCGACCCCATAGACAGCAGCCCACCAGGCTCCCCCGTCCCTTGGATTCTCCAGGCAAGAACACTGGAGTGGGTTGCTATCTCCTTCTCCAATGCATGAAAGTGTAAAGTGAAAGTGAAGTCGCTCAGTTGTGTTCCACTCCTAGCAACCCCATGGACTGCAGCCTACCAGGCTCCTCCATCCATGGGATTTTCCAGGCAAGAGTACTGGAGTGGGGTGCCACTGCCTATTCACCTAGTTAATTCCTATTTGCCTTCAAGTCTCAAGTGTCCCCTCCCTGAAGCCTCCCCGGGTTCCCTCCTCTAGAGCTGCCCTCTGGCCACTCTCCAGCTGCCCCTGTCCCCACGGGGCAGGCCATCTGTGGGTTCAAGGAGAGGCTTACTCAGTGGGCACAACCCCCCCCACCCCAGGTCTAGATCATGCTCCAGGAACTTGGGCCCCAGGTAATCCTTGCACAAACAACCCAAGTCCACTTCCTAGACTTGGCAAGACCTGGATAAGTCTCTTCCCTGAGTCCAGCTCCAAGGGAGACAATGCAGACTCCTGGCTGCATGTGTGCCGAGAAGCCAAGGGAAGCAGGCAAGTTCAAAGGGGCATGAACAGGGTGGGAGGTGGAGAGAGATTCAAGAAGGAGGGAACATGTGTACACCGACGGCTGATACATACTGATGTACGGCAGAAACCAACACACTATATTGTAAAGCAATTATTCTCCGGCTAAAAATAAGTAAATTAAAAAAAGCGGGGGGAGCATGAACGAAAGGAGGCTGAAGGTTGCAAAGGTACAGAGTGGAACGTGGTAGCACTGAACCTGAGAAGTCTAATTCTAAATTAGAAATCGGCCTTCTACACTATCACCGACTCAATGGACATGAACTTGAGCAAACTCCGGGAGACGGTGGAGGACAGGGAAGCCTGGCATGTGGCAGTTCATGGGTTGCAAAGAGCTGGACATGACTTAGTATCTGAAGAACAACAGCTTCCAGGTATACTGATCAAAGTGAAAAAACAAAACATATTTTATAAACTTAAAAAATTTCTCAGGAACTTTCCTGGTGGTCCAGTTGGTTAAGACCACACTTCTACTGCAGGGGGCATGGGTTCAACCCCTGGCTGGGGAACTAGGATCCTACGTGCCATGTGATGCAGCCAAAATTGGGGGGAAAAAATGTCAGCTTAAAAGTAAAAAGAGACTCCTGGTATGTGGGCTCCAGGCCTGTGATTATGAGCAGTGCTTGCTTCTGTGACCCCCACCTCCCAGGCTCCATTTCCACCGCAGTTATCACAGACACAGACACAAGTAAATGGTTACACAACTACCCCCCCTGCCCCGCCTCCCCCATACACTGGGGCTCTTGAAGGAAAAGCCTGGGTTGTTCATCCTAGCATCTCGGGCTGGTGCCCAGAGTGTGGCAGGTCCTCAACAAGCGTGTGTGGGAGGCAGACAGGAAAGGAGGACAGAAGGAGATCCCTGGCTGCAGGCTCACCTGGGTGGCAGGCATGTCTTTAAAGGGGACGTGGCCATTGGCCAGCTCACAGGCCGTGATTCCCACGCTGTAGATGTCAGACTTGGCATCGTAACCCTGGAGATTCTGTATCAGGAGAGAAGAGCCACAGGTCACTCCACTGGAGCCTTGGCCGTTGTTCTTAGACAAAGAAGCAGGTGAAAACTGTCCCCAAATCGGGATGAGCTGTGGGGCTTCCCTCACCTGTACACTCAGGAGTCGCTATTTCAGGAGGAATGAGTGTCTGGCTGAAGCCATGTGAGAGCAGGAGGAAGTGCTCTGCTTAGCGTAGGGATGCAGAGACAGCACGAAATGTTTCAGCATTTGCTTCCTGTAAGATGCTTCCCGTAAGATGGGAGCATCTCTGAAGGGAGTCTGAGTGCAGCTCAGGACCCCCCAGGGGTAATGACATCACCTTCCAGGGACACAACATACCTGTGCTGCGAGGGGCCTCCCAGGTCTACCGGCCAACAGGGGAGCCTGCTCTCTGAGAATCCCCCACTCTGCTCAGAAGCAGAGGGCGCCCCCCATCCCTAGAACTTCCTGAAGGCCTCCTTGGGGGGCGGTATCACAAGTCAGTGGGGGCGGGGGCTCCTGAGATCCAGGGCACCGACCTGCTGGAGGACCTCCGGGCTGAGCCAGGGCAGAACCTTGATGCTGTACTTGGGGAAGTCGTGGACCACACGCTGCCGCTGCCCGTGGCTGATCATGCTGAGGTTGCTGCGTAAACCCGACAGGTAGACCTTCCCATCGGCGGAGATCAGAACGTGGCTGGCTTTGACGCTCCTGGGGAGTAGGGGGTGTGTGTCACCAGGTGGCAGAGGAGGCCCTCACAGCACAAACCTTTGTCTTCACACACTAGACCCAGTCAGCTCTCTCCCCTGGGGCGTGTATTATACACATACATACAGATTATTGCTTCCCTGGTGGCTCAGTGTTAAAGAATCCTCCTGCCAAGTAGGAGACTCAGGTTCGATCCCTGGGTCAGGAAGACCCCCTGGAGAAGGAAATGGCAACCCACTCCAGTATTCTTGTCTGAGAAATCCCATGGACAGAAGAGCCTGGCGGGTTACGGTCCATGGGACTGCAAAAGTCGGATGTGACTTAGCCACTAAACAAAATATACATACATATGTGAGTACAGATATACATACATATTATATATACATGAACAAACATGTATTTTTGTGAAAAATTTCAAACATACGTAAAGAGAAAAAACATCATGACCCCATTTACACATGACCAGGTTTTAAAACTTATCTATGTTTTGTTCAAGTTCTCTTTTATGCTCACAGACCACTGCTTCCTCTAGTGTCTTCCTCCACTGCCTTTAATCTGTACTTTCTGTTTGTAGGTGTTCTCATAAAGTGGATTACTGCTTCGCACGCATCTTCTGTTCTGACCTAATGGTACTGTGTTAGGCAGCCCATGTTTCAGGGTTATGTTTCTGAGCCCCATTGTGTTGCCAATGGTATACACCTCACTGTTGCTTTTAATTGCTACCTGTACTCTGGAGTGGGCTCTGACGTTTACTAATCCATTCTTCTAGGAAGGGGCACTCGTGTTGTCTCTAATCAGCACGAATGTGAACACAGATGTCTATACACACAGCCCCTGAGGTGCCTGTGGGAGGGCTTCTTTGGGGGGTGCACCCAGAGGGTAGCCAGCACTGACAGCCCCGGTTCTGAGTGACCCTGACTTGCTGCGTGGGGTCACCTTCTACCATGAGGATGGGAGACCCACCTCCTCACCACACTGGTCCTCACCCAGCCTCTGAATCCCTGCCAGGCCCCCCACAGGCATAAGGTGACATCACCTTGTTTTCATTTGATTTTCTGATTCTTGTTGAGTCATGTCTGACTCTTTGTGACCCCATGGGCTGTAACCTGGCAGGCTCCTCTGTCCATAGGATTTCCCAGGCAAGAATACTGGAGTGGGGTGCCATTTCCTACTCCTGGGGATCTTCCCAACCCAGGGACCAAACCTGAGTCTCTTAGGTCTCCTGCATTGGCAGGCAGGTTCTTTACCACTGCGCCACCTGAGAAGCCTCGCTAGAGTGTCTGTTCATATGACCATTATTAGTCTTTTGGGTTTTCTCTTGTATAAACTTCATATCCTTTGCTCATTGTTCTATTGCTTTGCTACCCTTTTCTTATGGATTCACAAAATCGGTTTTGGACCAAGATGAACAGCTTTCACACTCTAACTCCTTTCTTAACTTTGTCCCTGGTGCCCTGTAGTGGAGAGAAAGCTTTAATTGTGATATAATCAAATCGAATCCATCCTTTTTTTTTTTTTTTTTTGCCTTAATGTTTTGTGTGTATAAAACATTTAGAAGTTATGGTAAGCCTCAGGTCACAAAAATATTTCCTTGCATTTCCTTCTGTGTAAGCCTAGAGCTTGCATTTAGGCCTTGAAAACATCTGAACTGCTCCTCTGCACGTGGAATTAGGGAGAGGTCCTGGTTGTATCATCTTCCCTACCCGGAACTGCTTCTCCCAGACACCATCTCCTGAGCAATCTGTCTTTTCCTGAGCCTCCCAGCTGAGGGCTGACTCGGGGGAAGCACACCCCAGCAGGGGTGCTCCAAGGAGGGAGGGGGTGGGTGCAGAGGCCCACGTTGGATAGTCGGTCCCCTCACACAGTACTCAGGAAAAAGCTGCTCGGTAAAGAGAAAGTCAGCAGCTTCAACACGGACAGGGCAAATGCTCCGCGCCCCCAGCAGAGGCACGGACAGGACTCGAGCCTCGATTTAACCTCTGGCTTCACTGACTTCAACCTTCAACCGTTTCTTTGGGGGCTCACGACCCCAGACACCGCTCGTGTAAAGGGTGAGAGGCCTGCGAAAGCAAGCACCTGTGCACGTAGCCCATGTGGTGGATGTAGTCCAGGGCCTTGAGCGCCCCCTGCAGGATGTAAGCGATGGCCAGCTCGCTCATGCCGTCCATGAAGTGCGTGCAGATGAGGTCCTTGGCCGAGCCTGAGAAAGAGGGCGGAGGGGACAGGGAAGGGCGGTAGCGCATGAGCGAGCTGCCGGCAGAGCGCTCTGAACCCCTCTCCGCCAGGACCCCCTGCCCACTCACCGTATGCCATGAACGACGTGACGACCCACAGCTCGTTGTCCGCAATGAAGGTGGCTCCGTAGGGCAGGATGTTGGGGTGGCTGAAGAGTTTAGAGACGTGGAGTTCCCCCTGCAAGCATTGGTGAGCCGCAGTCAGAACCAGGGGGCAGCGACTGCCCTGGTGGTCCTGTGGCTGAGACTCCACACTCCGCAACGCCAGGGGCCCAGGTTCGATCCCTGGTCAGGGAACTCAGTCTCACATGTCGCAACCTACAGTTCACATGCTGCAACTAAAAGAGGCTGCATGCTGCAACTAAGACCTGGTGCAGCCAAATAAATATTAAAAAAGAACCAAGGGGCACCGAGGAGAACGCGCAACATGGTGGCAGCGTGGACACTACAGGGACCTAGAATCCCGGGAGCAGCCGGGACTGGGATGAGAGGAGCCAGGCTCTGCTGTCTCTGCAGGGAAGTCAGTCCTGCTCCACCAGCGTCTGCCTAACTTGGACTCTGCCAGCCAATCCTAAAGGGCCTGAGAACCATTCCCCACCGCCAGGGCAACTGCTGAGCCAGCAGAGGGTGGCAGCACTGCCTCGGAGACATGAAAACAAACTGCAGACTGAAGACTTGGGAAGTTAAAAGCTTAGCTCAACTTCAAGGGCCAAGGCACAGAACTCCTCTTTAAGATAATAAAACAACAACAACAAAAAATGTTTTCCTATTACAAAGGAAAGTGCTGTTAGAAATGGAAACACAGAAACAGCGCATTAAGAACAACTACTAAACATCAGAAGAGATTTCTCCAGCGACCTCAGGTTGAGAGCTCCCTTCCTCAAAAGCAGCTATAGAAAGTGTAAGACTGATGGAATTCTAAAGTAAATTTGGAAAAAAGATGTGAAAAAAAAATTGGACAAAAGAACTGCAGAAACTCCAGGGTCCTGGCCTCTGGGAAATGAGCCAAGGCCAAACAGCCAGCCCCTTCTAACCTATCCACAGCTCTACAGAATGAAGAAAAGAATCACAGAGCCCAATGCGCTCTCAAACAAACTCAGGTATCTTTTTTTCCAAATAACTGAGCTAGGATTGACTTTCTGTCCCACCCTGAGACCCACAAAACTACTCTGAACATATGAACTGGTATTAGAGCACCTTCGGATGAGTTGAATTCAGAAAAACGCTGTAATTGAAGAAGGGGAAGGGGCCCAACCAACTGTACTTAAAATACACTGACTCAGGCCCTTGTCCCTGCACCAGAAAAGACTGTCTGTGTGTGGAGCTTGTCACTTACTAGTGTGTGTGACCAGGGGTGAGTTACTTAGCCTGGCTGAATAATAGATACATGAATAAATGAGCCACAAGGAGTCTCTAGAGAAGAGGGAAATATACATCGGGCTGAGCAGTGCTACAGAATCCTTAATACCAGATGTCCAAGATTCTTCACTGAGAGCTTCCTTAACTTCTTGGCTTGGTCTACCTTCGTTTCCTGCCAGCTATTTCAGAAGACAGATGTAAACATGCCTTGTAATGACTACTGGGACTAAGAGCCCACCCTCCAAGTGTCAATCATTTCTGATTACCTGTAAGAACGTCACCATCTCATTGGAGCAAGCCTCGAGGTCAATCCTTCGTACTGTCACATACTCCCCCGTTGGTCTGTACCTCGCTAGATTCACTGTCATCAGGTCCTCGAATCCTTTGCCTAAAAGAAAAGAAGGCCGTAAGCAGGGACAAGAGCAACATCAGCTTTCATCTTCTTTAGAGAGACTTGATTTTAGAATGAATGTATGTATATGAGTAACTGAAGCGCTCTGCTATACACCTGACATTAACACAACGTTGGAAATCAACTATTCACCAATTTAAAAAAAAGACTTGATTTTAAAAGAAAATTCAAATTAGAACTTTCACTTCTGTCTTGATTTTTTCTTCTTCTATCAGTTCCTTCTCAGACAACTATTCTAATTGATGATGGTCCAGGACACCAGGAGTGTGCAGGAAAAAACCGAAAAAGAGCTCCTCTCCTGAAAATGTGATTGATCTCTTTCTCCATACCTTGAAGAAGAAAACCACAGAAGACCCTGCCCCAAAAAGCCAGTTTTGTCACCACACATCCTGCTAACTGGCTGACAGCTTCTGGCACACATTCATCTGAGGATGCTGAAAAGACTGCTGCGGTCCCCGGGAGCATGACAGTCCTCTGGACATTACCTATAACAGTGAGCAGCTCATAACACCCTCCCTCTGGCAGGAAGCTACTCATGATCTCCGGCTTAGAGAAGGATGCTATCGACTCTGAGCTCGCCTCATTGGTCTAAAGGAAAAGAAAAACAGGTTAGTGAGAGAAACTTGGGGGCAGGGGCGGGAGTGGGGAAGACGGTAATTCAGACCCACAGGGAGACTGGCATCTAGACAAACATACAAATTTGGACTGTGGAGCAAAGAAACAGTTCCAGCACTGTTTGGTGAGAAAGGTAAAACCTCAGCAGTTCAGTGCAGTCACCAGCACTAATATTAAGAATATGTGTGAGGGCTAACTACAAACAGGGGTGGGGATGAGGGCCAGGTGTAGCTGACAGCTGATTTGCTTGTCCTTCCCAACAACTGGCTCATCTCATAGCTAAAAGCTGTGGCTTTAGCTGGCTCAAAGCTAAAAGCTCTGAAATTCTTACCTGGGAAAGGATGTCCAGAGAAAGGCTTATTTAGAAAAGAGAAGGGAGATGGGTGGGTAGGGGGTTCTCTTGGATGTCCAGCTGCAATAAGGGCCCTATTTTTAAGATCCTGATGAAAAAAATTCCCAAAGATCAAATGTTAAATCTCACTACTGCCCATAAGAGGCTCCCTCTTTAGCAAACCAAGAGGCCAGCCAAGGGATTTCTCTGGCAGTCCAGTGGCTAAGATGCCGAGCTCCCAATGCAGGGGACCCAGGTTCAATCCCTAGTCAGGGAACTAGATCCCATAGGCCACAGCTAAGAGTTTGCATGCCACAACTAAGACCCCGTACAGCAAAATAAATTAATTAAAAAAAAAACAGAGGCCAGACCAGTCACTCCCTTCCAAGGGAAGCTAGAAAACAGCAAACACATGGGGCTACGGGCAGGGAACAGAGCCATCAGGTCTTGGCCATCATCCCAGGGAGCAGAAGGGACCCACTCCCCGGGCCCTGTGCACTTCAGCTGCAGATGAAGCTGGGTCTCAGCCACTTTCGATGCGGGCATCACAGGTGAGGTCCTGATGGGAAATGCCCAAAAAAGTAAACGGCAGGCCAATAGCTCTCCCTTCAGTTCAATAGGCTCAGTGTCCTTCTTCCAGATCTAAATTTATCTGTATGATTAGGGACCATCAGTACTCTTCTCCTGGATCCTCTTTTCTTCAGATGTGTGTCTAACTGAAACGAAGACTCTTAGACCAGCTCGTATTTCATAGGCTGCATTCATAACCCTGCCCTCTGGTTAGGAAAAGGTCTTCGAAGACTCGGAGGCTCTTGGCTCAGCATGAGCCAGCAGAGTGTGTGAGCTGAGAAACGTTCTGGCATGCTGGTATCACCTTGTGGAGGGTCCCTGACGTTTGAAACACATCTGCTTGCAAAACAACTCATGCTGCCGGTGGTGCAAGAAACCAAATGGGGTTTCGTCTCCAGCAGCGCTTACACTAAGAGGAACCCAGTCAAGCAAAGTTGAGCCTTGTCAGCAAAGTGCAGTTTTCATTTAATCGACTTTATATGTCTAAGATTCACTAATATTGTTGTATTTAACCATACTGTGTAATATTCATCTTATGAACAACTTCAGTCTATCCTTCCAATGCTGATGGGCTTTTGGGGTTACTTTTCAGTCTGCTATTATGAACTGTGTGACTAAAAACATACTCGAATGGGTCCCTTGACACATACATGCAGGAGTTATGCTAAAGCTTATACTGATGACTGGAACTGGAGGTCAGAGAGTATATGAACATTTGACTTCAGGAGAAAAATGCCAAACTGGTTTCTAAAAAGGTTACATCAGTTTACACTCTCGCCAGCAAGACTCTCCCTCTTGTCGACCCAGCTTTTCCTCAACACTTGGTATATTTGGACTTAATTTTTGTCAGTCTCTCTGTGAGTTTGATTTACATTTCCGACTGCTAATGAAGTTGAGCATCTTTTCATGTATTTATTGGCCATGTGGATTTTCTCCAGAGTGAAAATGCCTTTGTCTCTTGTCCATTCTTTTTTTTTTCTTTTTTTCCCCATTCTTCTACAATTTTTTGATTTCCCCAAAGTAGGCCCCATGGAACACTGATCCTAGCAGTTAATGCATAAAAAACAGTCTACACATCCAGTTAAGTTACAACATGCAGCATACTCCTTCTCATGGACAATCACAAGGGATGCACGCATGTTAAAGGCTTTGAGAAGTTCTGTAGTTTGACAAAGACTAACACTGTTTAACCTAACATACTTCTCAAAGATGCCTTGTGTGTCTCACATCTGTTAAATCTGGGGGAAGATAATTCGGGGAAGGGAAGCAAAACATATGGGATAATGCTAAGACTCAAGGCTTAGGGGCCAGGGAGAGGCTGAACTTGACCTCAGTCTGTCACTTGTGCTGTGACCCTGGGCAAGTCCCTCTGACCCCTGGGATCTCCGTTATCTCATCAGTGGAATAATTCCCACTTCACAGAGTTGCTGTGACAATGAGATGAGATGAGATGAAACTTACAGAGCTCAGCGCTGCTTGGTGGATCACAGGTATTCAGTAAACATGAATTCTAGTCTCCCTCTCCTGCTGTCTACTTGTTAGTCATTCTCCTGTTCTACAAAGAAGATGGAACAGAGAAGATAGAGAAAACAGAGACTCCTAAATAGAGCTCGAGCCACGGTTAAGGTTGGTTTGCTTTTGGTTTTTGCATGTAGCTGTGCTTTCAGATGCTCTGAAAACAGATTCCAGGATCACTTAACAGCCACTGCAGCTTCTTCAGAGCCTCATCTGCAGACCAGACACCGGTTACTACATGCCAGGTGCCTCACGCAGCTGAGAGATTCAGACCATCAAGGAACAAAACGGAGTAGCAATCTGAGCCAAAAGCCTACGTGGAGAGCTCTGAGGAGGCAACCCCCAGCTGTGGAGCATCTCAGCGGCAGGGTGCGCTCCTCAAGGAGAGAGCCATCATAACCTTGAACCTGGAACCCGCTACACATATTCTCACTCTGCTTCACTGTTTTCTCAAGTATCAATCTACCCTCAGGAAAATCAGCATCGCCAGTTAACAGAAAACCCAGGGGGTGCTTTCAGACCTAGCCCCTACTCTGGCCTCCGAGGACCCACCTGACTCAGCCGCCGCCTACTTCCCTGACTTCGTCCCACACCTCACTGCCCGCGCTGCACCTCACCCCCGCGAGCAAGCGGTCGTAGCAAATGCACGCCAGCTGGCCCTTTGTCTGGGTCACTCCTGACCTGCTCCTTCCCTGGCCTCACCATCTTCTCGTCAATGCTTCCTCCTCACCTCCGAGGCTGCAACTCAATGTCATCTATTCTAGTCAAAGGAAAGCAGGCACCCAGTCACTTTATCATGTCATCTCGCTTCATTTCTCCCCACTGGGATCACGGTGATTTTCTCTGTAGTGATCACTGCAGTTTATTTTGTCTACTGTCTTGTCTCCTCTGCTAGAATACAAGCTCTGTGGAGACAGGACCTATCTCTTATACAACCATGCTGGCATCTACTTAAAAAAGAATCATTTATGGGACTTCCCTGGTACGGTGTGGCCAAAAAAAGGAAAAAAAAAAAAAAGAAAATTTAAGCCAGCATTTGAACTCAGGAGGTTTTCTGCCCATGACCTTGTTATTCCCATGGGTTGAAGAGGAGAAGCAAACGTACCAGCCCGTTCCATTGGAGACAGTTCAACATACAGACCTAGACTGCAAACGCTAGTCCTCCTACGACACACTCCCTAGCTGCTCTGTTACCGGGGGAACTTTACAGATCAGAATCTGACACCTGCATGAGAGAAAGTACTATGTATTTTAGCAGCTAGCAATATGGCCCCGATGAGAACAAATCTAGAATGACTGTGTTTTAAGGTCTCTCCTCCGATCTCTATGCAAAACGCCTTATGCTTCTCTAATTTGAAAAAGAGGACTATGAAAGACAGTTGAGTCCTGAGATAAATTTTTTTTTACACGCATTTTAAATAATTCCCTTTGGAAAAACTAGCGATGGGATACTTTTTCTTAAAACTACCCATCTCCCCTTTTCTTGCCAAGAGTGCATATAAGACATACTATCTATGCACTAAAGTCACACTTCTGTTGAGCCTAGGTAAGGAATGATTCATTTAATTACTGATATGATTAGTTTGTGACTTGACAAAATGCAGCATTTCAACTGTCTTTGTTGACTACAGAAAAGTACCTTGAAGTGTTTTAGAAAATGAAATTCTTTAGGTAACTGGGAATATGGATGAGTTCCCTGGGCAGTTTGGAGTTTTATGAAACGAACTAGTTCTGACTGCTGTGGGCCCTCTACCATTCTGTCCCAGCTCCCTGGAAATGACCCTAACATGGAGGCTTTCTGCACTGTGCGTGTTCTATGGTCTGAACTCAGGGAGAAACTGATCTTTATTTAGGAAAACAAACAAAGGCAATAATATTTTGAAAGGAAGAGGTTTGGTCTGATTTTCCCACAAGGAAGGCAGGTTAGTCCATTATACTGTTTCAGATTTAGACAAGGTCAGAATTCAGATGAAAAGGATGAGATATGAAGTCCATTCTCTTTAAACATAGCATGCCATAGTTTTATTGGTGTAATGTGTAATCTCAAATTGCCTGGAGAAAGAACTAATTCTATCAAAGTCTTTTCTTAGTTTCCCCTACCGTGAAAAGTATTTTGTTCATTCTGAAGCATTTGAAAAATACATAAGCTACTGATATCGAGAAATGACCATTAAATAACTTTGTTTAAAGAATATAAAACAAAATGAAATAAAGCACACAGAGACTAGTTATCTATGAAATGCCCAACAAATAAGTACATCCAACCCCCCACAGGTTTCACACAGGATGACTTTTGGTATAAAATCAGCAGCTGGGGAAATATAAAAACTATATACACTGGCACTGTACTCTGGAAAAACACCTAACTGCTCGTGCAGGGCACGTTTTTGGTCTCCTGACTGGAAAATATTCGCATCTGATAGACAGGCACTGCCAAGCAAGCTTTACTCAAAGATAAACTCCTAAAAAAAATAAACTAGTCAGCAGCATTATCTTTCACCCACCTCAGAGCTGCTTGCAAAAGGCACAAAGGTTGTCATTGGAAAAGAGGAAGAGGTCTATGGAGAAAAGGGCTCTGATTCTCTCTGCATAAGACTCTGATTCACCATATCAGAAACAGCTTGGTTTGCTGCTGTTATTCCCATCGGTAAAATAAACTAGAAGAGTCAGAAGTGGGGCAGGATTCTTAAAACTTCTGCCAATACATTGTTTTTGAGAAAAACGTGTCATCCTTCCTGGAGCAGCTAGAGTCTGGTTGTAGCCTACCACTAGAAAGCACCTTCAGATAACGTCTACAGTGAAACCACTTCCAAGACTTGGAATATACAAGAATCAGAAGTAACTGAGTGGAGTAAAGGGAAAGACCATGCTCATGACAGTGCCAACCAACACTTGAAGTGGATAGCTTACACATTTCATCACCTACAAACGGAAGTGGTTAATCTGGAAGTTTACAAAAGAATAAAGAGAGACTAACACAGTTGGAAGCAAAAAAAAAAAAAAAACTTCTGCCAATAAAATAATACATTTTCTGTTTTCTACATTAAAATCTGGGGTTTTGTTTTTAAAGTAGATTTGAAGTCCTGCCTTATAATCTAGACAGAGATCTATATACTCTCTGTGGACTGAAATCTATTATTAATTGACTAAGGACAGAAAATATAGTACCACTAGTTACTGCAAGATAACCACGTTAGATTGTTGAAACTTTCTCTCTCTCTCTCTCTTTTTTTTTGGAGAGGGCGGCCAGGTGATTGGGAGGGCTAGGAGGGGGAGGAGAGAGAAAAAGTGCCTGAGATGTTTTTTCAGTTTTCAAAGTACACATCAGAATCTCTCCGGGGTGAAACCTGAGTCTCCACAAGAAGAATGATATTGCAAATAAAACTCAAGGGCAGATGAGCAGAAATGTAAAATGATAAGCCAACCAAAAAACCAAACGGAGCTCCACAAATCAACTCCATGCAACAGCCATGGTACAAGAGCCTAGGAAATCACTTACTTTTCTCCGAGTGTCACCCGGAGGCTGCTCTGGAGTAGAGAAATTGGTTGTTGGCATTTTGTGTTTTTGGCAGAAGACACACCCACATGCAGAACAGCAATTACTGCACTTAAGACTACATTTATTAACAGAAACCACTTAAGTCATTATAGCAAATCTGCCTGCAGTGTTACATATACACACACACACACACACCCCCCCACACCCACACACACACACCCACAGTAAAAATGCTGCAGATACATGGGGTTTTAAACATGAATCTATGGCTCTTCAAAACTTGGCAAGACTCTTATTCTACAGCTATTCTTTACCGACTATGACTCAACTGCTATAGTTTCAGTTATACAATTACTTTCCATCAGCATGCAATATTACTTTCAATAGGCTGGTTTCAGAGTCTTACACTTTTATAAAAACTCATTATAAAATTATAGACATTGTTGGTGATTTCCCAGGGAGTACAGGAAATAAAAAATAGATTTGCCCCCAAAAAAGAAGTTTTAATACAGCAACCTGTGTTTGTGGGACCATTACTGAATTTGATTCTTCAGTCAAATACATTCTGTTCTGAATGAAAATAAAGCAGGGGCTTTTGGGCCCTCTGCTACGCCTGGTGAACATAAATAAAGCAAATGACAGCTTAAATAACTTTCTGCTCCAAAAGACGACAACTTCTGTATCTATGCTTTTTATTTTCTCCATTCTGAAAAATAATCGAAGTAAAGATTCTAACTGTAAAGGACTGGAATGATTACACATCTCCAAAATATCTGCAGAGTAAATTAGCCTCAATTTATCAAAATAAGATTTTTGTGTGTGTGCCATGGATCAGTTTCCTGGTATACAAATGGCAGGAGTGGTTGCTTAAGACAGGCTTCTTACAGTCAGAGATAAGAAGCCAGGTGAACAGGTGAAACGAAATGAAACCCAGTCTTCATAGAGCAGAAGGCAAATCCCAAGCTGTATCAACATGAATATACACTTCATTAAGCCGTAAACGATATACAGAACAATTTCTTCATCCTCCTCAAATCAGAGACTAGGCAATTATCAAAAGACACCCAGAAATCCTGCACTCAAGACACTGAAATCAAAATCCATTCATCTAATTCACATAACCAGAATATTGTAAACTAATGTAAACTGGACTTGCAACTCAATTTTCATCAATGCCAGTGTTTACTTTAAAACCATCGTGTTACCATTAGTAATGGGAAGAAAATGAGAATGGGAGCATTTCTGTTCCATAAGCCTTGCCTTTATTGTGTAGATTATTTTTATTCTTTACAATCAAAACAAAAATAACTCGTTTTTCTAAACTCTCATTTGTCTTTTATACAACCCTTCGACAAAGTTCATGAATAATTCAACTCCAGAAGTTTTCTGAGTGGCATTAGGGAAAATAAATTAATAGGTACCACCTGGTAACTAACGTGTTTTGAGTTTTCAATTACTCAAGCCTTTCAGGGTATTTTGGATCAGTTAACCAACATACAATCTGATAAGCCATTTCTTTAGCTGCTGCTGCCGCTGAGTCGCTTCAGTCGTGTCCGACTCTGCGGGACCCCATAGATGGGAGCCCACTAGGCTCCCCTATCCCTGGGATTCTCCAAACAAGAACACTAGAGTGGGTTGCCATTTCCTTCTCCAGTGCATGAAAGTGAAAAGTGAAAGTGAAGTTGCTGTCATGTCCGACTCAGCGACCCCAAAGACTGCAGCCTACCAGGCTCCTCCGTCCATGGAATTTTCCAGGCAAGAGTACTGGAGTGGGGTGCCATTGCCTTCTCCGTTTCTTTAGCTATAGGAGCTAAAGTGAGTATCTGTGGTATTCAGACACAAAGAATGGGGCTTTATTACTATTATTTTTATAGAAAAGAAATTTTCCTTGCCTTCAATTAAGATCACAGTTCCCAAAACAGCTCAATTTGACCAAAGGGAAGGGGTTGGGTCTATTAAACCTCCAAATTGCAAATCTACTTTACTTTGAATCAACATTTAGAATTTACAATAGGAAGTTAGTGCCTTTGTCCTGACAGATTTTTTTCTTTAGTCTCTTTTTAAGTCTCATGAAAAGATGAGTCAACTAGATTCATCAGTAAAACCATAACTTTTATATCACTGCTACCTCTGTCCTGACCATAATTTTATTTTTTAAATCTTCAAGGCTAGAGGCTTTTAAACACCTACTTTTTTCCTTTTAAGTATTTCAACTCGACAAATACTTAAGAAGAAACACGTGTGCTTTTAAGTAAATACTGGCTTTTTAACAATCAAGACAGGCCAAGGACAACTAACTGCTAGATTAGCCCTCAGATTTGGGGGAAACCATGGATTCAAAGAAGAGCCAAATAAATATAAAAGTGTAGCCAAATAAATATAACAACTTGCCCTTGGAATCGCTAATGTCTATAAATTGATTTTAATCAAGAAAAGGGTAGCGATATTTATCCTAAAGTGATGGCTAAAAGCCATACTGTACTTACCTCCAAATAGTTCCAAATCTCTTAAGCCCTCAACAATGAACTTTTCCGAGACCCACCGCTATAGAGGAAAACCCCAGAGAGAATTAGTACTTCTTCCAAGCCACAAAAAATTAGCGATCAGCCATTAGAAAGACAAAAATACAACTATGAAAACTGAATCATGCAGTATAGTTAGGCTACATTACTAAGGAAAAGTTTTTAAAAGAAACTGGGATTCAAATTGGCTGAAAACAACAGATTAATTCCTTGCTCTATTCTTGTCTAATTTGGTGAGCAATTCTTAAATCTGACAGATGACAGGTAGCACTGGCCCTAGTAATAAGGAATGTTTTCGTCCTTCCTGTATATAAAACTGCCTTTGGGTCGCATCTTAGTCAGTCCACGGCTGTCTACTATAAATGTTTTGGGTCATTACTGCCAATGTGAAAAAAATATGATGAATTCACAGCACAGAAAACAGGGATGAAACAGGTTTTCACAAGCTCCTAGTAGTTTGTAAAAGGAATCAGCCAGCTATATATTGTTTCATCCGGTAGGAGTTCTAAAGACATCATCAACATTTAAATTTTCTACCAAGTTTATGAGGACTGAACTAGCATGACTGATCTATGGTTTACATAACTGGCCTATTTCAAACGAGTATGGGTTTCCATCATACCATAATCAGAGGTCTGGTTTCACCTGAATCAGGGTGAGAGAGAAAAGCAGCTCATACATAAAAGCAAAGGGAACAAGGCTGCATTTCACTTAAGGGCTGGTATTACTTTGAGTCAACATTTAGAGTTTACAATAGGAAGTTAGTGCCTTCCTGTGTGTGTGCTTAGTCGCGTCTGGCTCTTTGCAACCCCATGGACTGTAGTGTAGTCCGGTAGGGTCCTCCCTCCAAGGAGTTGTCCAGGCAAGAATACTGGAGTGGGCTGCCAGTTCCTTCTCCAGGGGATCTTCCCCACCCAGGAATCGAACCCACATCTCCTGCACTGGCAGGTGAAAATCTTTACCACTAGTGCCACCAGGAAGCCCATTGGCTTGAGGGTATTCTTTCCACTGGGTAGAGTTCAGGCCAAGGAGGGATTCTGTAATTTTTTACCCTCTTAATAGCAAAGTTTATTCTTTCCAATATAAATTATTCTTATCCACATAAACAGAAGAAAAAAGAAGGAACATTCAGAAATAAGTTGCAAAAAAAAAGTCACATAATATGGACTATGAATTGAAACTATACCATCATTCTCTATCCTTCTCTGTATCAGTTTTTTCCAAGTAAAAAAGCAACACCCTAAATAAAAAACTTGATATAAAAAATTCATATGCACTGTACCACAAAATATAATTTACACCTTAATATTTAAAGAAAGTAGTATAGTCAGGGAATTCTCTGGTGGCCTAATGGTTAGGATTCCAGGCTTTCACTGCTATGGCTCAGGTGCAATCCCTGATCAAAGAGCTGAGATGCCACAGGCCACAAAGGAGGGTGGTCCATTCACAACGTCTCATATTACACATACACTGTTAAAGAATTTAAAATGATTGCTACCGCATTTAAATACTTGATAATAAATAAGACAGTCTTTTACGAAATCACGGACACTAAACCCAGTGTTTGTTCCTGAGGTCATTTTAGCTAGCGAAGTTCTCAGGTGTAATAAAATTTTTCAGAGTCTTCAGTTAAAACCTATGATGGCAGTTCCCTGGCAGTCCAGTGGTTAGGACTCCGCGCTTTTACTGCTGATGGCCTGGGCTCAAAAAAGTGTTCCAATGATTACAATTTGATGCTGACTTTTAAAACCCACAAACTCTCTGAAAATGCGCAGGAAACAGGCAGATCATTAGTGGGTGCATATCTACGATGAAAAAGGCCAGCAACTCATTTAATGCATGACTGATACTCATAAAATAAGCTACCTTGTTTCTTCTCTATCAGACAAGCTGGTGGGCATATTATATTCTGTGTCTCTGGTCAGCCTGTGCCCCAAGTTCTGTTCTTTGGAGTGGAGGCTGCAATACCTGCTTGACTTTCTACATCTCTCACTTCTATATGATTCTGAGCATCACATTAAAAAAAAAAAGTCTACAATATCTGCTAAAACACACTGCTTTTCAGAAAATAAAAATAGTAAAGGCAGAAGAAGAGAAACACTCACCCTAATTCGCTCTGGTTTACTTACAAGAAAAGACATGAGTTCCTAACGTGTAGACCTACTTCAATTTCAAAAATTTAAACCTAAAAGGAAAATAGACACAAGTTGTTAGTCAAGTCTGCTTTTGTAGAAATATTTGTTGATTAACAAAAACTGAGTCTACCATTCAAAGCACTGAACTAAACCTACAAATTGCTAGACTGTAAAGACATTTTAGAGAAACTTTCAGTGACAGTAAACCTGGATGTACTATGGCCAAATACATTCCAAAATACTGCATCTCTGTAAGGAAAATGAAGTTTGTTATAGGTTTTTTTAAAAAAAAATTTTAATTTCTCTTGACCCCTTTGCAGAAGCAATTACCTTTAATTCTTTTGGTTGTTTACCCTTCTTTTTAATCATCATTTTTACATGTTGTTTACATGTGATGACATACCCATTTCAGACATTTATCTACTAACTTCCCACCATGGTAGGTGAAAACTAAGCTCTCCTATATCACCTGCACCCTACCTTCCTGCCTTCATTCTCCCAGCACAGTTCTGACATAATTTTTGGTTAAAACCATGGTCCAAATTTACATTACTATGACTACACCAACATGGTTCTTGCATATTAAGTTGCTTCAGTTGTATCCAACTCTTTGTGACCCCCACGGACTGTAGCTGGCCAGGCTCCTCTGTCCATGGGATTCTCCAGGTAAGTATATTGAAGTGGGTTGCCACCTTCTCCTCCAGGGGATCTTCGTGACACAGGGATCGAACTCATAAGGAGTCTCTTATGTCTCCTGCGTTGGCAGTCAGGTTCTTTACCCCTAGTGCCACCTGGCAAGCCCGCGGACTTGGTTCTTAGCAGAGGCAAACAGTTAGAGATGACTATGTCTTTTGTCTTATACACTAGTTCTCCCACCACACCCCCAGCAGAGTTATTAATTGCCTCATTTTTTCACTTGCTTGTTTTTCCATGTAGTTATTAACTTTTTCAAAATACCTCAACAGTTCTGCTATTAGTCTTATCAATGTATTTTTCCATACACTCAAACTCATTCATTGCAATTTCTCCCTGAAGACTGCCTTCCTGAGGCCTTCCATCCTCTGGCTATAATCTAGACTAGCTGAAAAGTTGGTGGCATTCAGCCTTTTTAATGTGGAAATGTGGGTCTTCCAATTCTGGGGAATATTATTTTTGTAGCAAGAAATAGCAACAGAAATTCTAATAGTTAAAGGTGTATTTCTAGGATTATCCACTAAAGTTATATTTCACTCCTACTTTACAACTTTCTACTTTCCAGGAAACTTCTTCAAACTTTATTTTCCAACCTTTTTGCTAAGTTTTATATTTTTGTTACCCATTTCCAAGACCTTTTGCCACTTCTCAAATGTATGTTTTTTCATGTCATCCTGATTTCATGTTTGCTATTTATAGTTAAGAATTTATATCTAGAATGGCTAAAAGCATAATACATCATGACCAAGGAGGGTTTAGTTCAGGAGTAAAAGATCAGTTTAACATTAAAAAATGAATCAACATACACAAAACAGTTTTTGAAGCTGCTCACAAATAAAGAACCACCAATTTTAAGGCATTTTAAAAAATGATGTAATTTTATCTTACTGAGTAAACAAGTAAAAATACAATCATTTCAATCGATGGAGAAAAACCATCTAACAAAAGTCAACACTAAGCCACAAGTTAAAAAAAAAAAAAACTCTTAGTCAACTAGGAATAGTCGAAAAGGAATAGGATAGAAATGGGATTTACCAAGTCAAATTGGTAAAAGATACGTATAAAAAATTTATAGCTAACATCTATTAATAGTAAGAAGAATGAACGAATTTCCTCTAAGGACAGAAATAAAGCAACAACGTTCTTATCATTTCTTTTCATCACTGTACTAGTGGTCTTGGCCAATGCAAAAAGGCAAGAAGAAATAAAAGGCATACAGGTGGGAAAAAAGGATGTAAAATTCTTTATTCATAAACAACAAAACTGTATACATAGAAATCTAGTGGAAGTCACTCAGTCGTGTCCGACTCTTTGTGACCCCACCGACTGTACAGTTCGTGGAATTCTCCAGGCCAGAATACTGGAGTGGGTAGCCTTTTCCTTCTCCAGGGGATCTTCCCAAGCCAGGTCTCCTGCATTGCAGGCGGATTCTTTACCAGCTGAGCCACAAGGGAAGCCCAAGAATACTGGGGTGGGTGGCCTATCTGTTCTCCAGATCTTCCTGACCCAGGAATTGAACCGGGGTCTCCTGAATTGCAGGTGGATTCTTTACTAACTCAGCTATCAGGGAAGTCCTACATAGAAACCTATGTATTCTACCAAAAAAAAAAAAAATTATACTTTAGAAAATTAATTTATAAAGATCAATTATAAAACCCAGCTGTATTTCTATATATAGCAACAACCAATCAGAAAATGAAATTTAAAAAATACCATCAATAAACCAACGAAAACATAAAATGATTAGGAATAATTTTAATAAACTATGAGTAAGACCTGTATGTTTAAAATGATAAAACACTGCTAAGAGAGATTAAAGATGATCTAGATAAAAGATATGCCGTGTTCATAAACTGGAAGACTCAATATTATTAAGATGTCAATTCTCTCCAAGTTGATCTACAGATTCAGTGCAATGCTTATCAAAATCCCAGCAGACTTTCAAAAGAAATTGATAAGCTCAGGCTAAAACTCACAGGGAAATAAGAGGGACCTAAAAGAGCCAAAATAATTTTGAAGAAGAAAGTCAGAAGACTTTTTTTACCTGAACTTCAGACTTACTTTATTGCTATAGTAATCAAGATGGTGTACTTCGGTCTAAGGATAGATATATGGGTCAATGAAACAGAACAGAGAACCCAGAAACAGACCCATGCATATATGGTCAATTACTTTTCAAGAGAATGGCCAAAGTAATTTTATGGGGAAAAACAGCCTGGATACAACTTGATATTTATTTAGAAAAACATGAACCTCAATGCTGACTTTATATTGCACACAAAAATTAACTTGAAATGGATCACACAACTAAAGAAAAAGTTAGAACTACTAAAGAAAAGAGAGGAGAAAATCTTCATGATCTTGGGATAAGCAGAGATTCAAAAATAGACTGTCAAGAGCATGAAACATAAAAGAAAAATATGACAAATTAATCTTTATCAAAATTTAAAATGTCTGCCTTACAAAGACACCACTAAGAAACTGAAAAGATTGGGAGAAAACATATTCTGTGAGCATGTGTGTGTATCTACAAAGGACTTTATATACAGAATTTATAGAGAATTTCTATACTCAATAATAAGACAACCCAGTTTAAACAATGGCAACAGATCTGAACAGAAGATAAAGGAGTGGCCACTAAGCACATGAAATGATGTTCAACATTACTTGTCATCAGGGAAATAAACATAAAGCCACAATGAGATACCATTAAACACCCACCAAAACGGCTAAACATAAAGACTGAGAATACCAAGAGTTGACAAGGACATCAACCAGCTGGAACTCTCATACATTGCTGGTGGGAATGCAAACAAGTACGGCCCCTCTGGAAAATGGTTTAATAGCTTCTTTCTCAATAATTCTGCTCTAGGTCATCTACTCAAGAGAAATGAAAACATATCTTCTCATTAACTTGTACATGAATGTTCATAAAAGCATTATTCACTATAGCCCCAAGTTGAAAACAATTCAAGCATCTACCAACTGGTAAATACATTTTAAAAATGTGGTACAGGTCAGGAAGCAACAGTTAGAACTGGACATGGAACAACAGACTGTTTCCAGATAGGAAAAAGAGTACGTCAAGGCTGTATATTGTCACCCTGCTTATTTAACTTATATGCAGAGTACATCATGAGAAACGCTGGGCTGGATGAAGCACAAGCTGGAATCAAGATTGCTGGGAGAAATATCAATAACCTCAGATATGCAGATGACACCACCCTTATGGCAGAAAGTGAAGAAGAACTGAAGAGCCTCTTGATGAAAGTGAAAGAGGAGAGTGAAAAAGTTGGCTTAAAGCTCAACATTCAGAAAACAAAGATCATGGCATCAGTCCCATCACTTAATGGCAAATAGATGGGGAAACAGTGGCAGATTTTATTTTTCTGGGCTCCAAAATCACTGCAGATGGTGATTGCAGCCATGAAATTAAAAGACACTTACTCCTTGGAAGAAAAGCTATGACCAACCTAGACAGCACATTAAAAAGCAGAGACATTACTTTACCAACAAAGGTCCGTCTAGTAGTCATGTATGGATGTGAGAGTTGGACTATAAGGAAAGGTGAGCGCTGAAGAATTGATGCTTTTGAACTGTGGTGTTGGAGAAGACTTTTCAGAGTCCCTTGGACTGCAAGGAGATCAACCAGTCCATCCTAAAGGAGATCCGTCCTGAGTATTCATTGGAAGGACTGATGTTGAAGCTGAAATTCCAATAGTTTGGCTACTTGATGCGAAGAACTGACTCTAATAAGACCCTGATGCTGGGAAAGATTGAAGGCGGGAGGAGAAGGGGACGACAAGGATGAGATGGTTGGATGGCATCACTGACTCAATGGACATGAGTTTGGGTAAACGGGAGTTGGTGACGGACAGGGAGGCCTGGCGTGCTGCAGTCCATGGGGTTGCAAAGAGTTGGACACGACTGAGCAACTGAACTGAACAGATACCAATGTAATACTATTCAGCAATAAAGAGGGACAAGCTGCTGACACAGGCAACAAAAAGTCAGACACAAATCTACATACTGTTTCCATTCACATAAAATTCTAGAAAAAGCGAAAATATGACAGAAAGCAGGTCTTGGTTGCCTGGACCCAACAGTGAGATGAGGGACCAACTTCAAAGAGAAACACAAGAACTTTTCAGGGTGATGGAAAAGTTCTGTATCTTTATTGCATGGTGGTTATGTAACTATACTTCTCAAAACTCAACAAACTGTACACTTGCTATAGGTGTATTTTGTTACAGGTATACCTGAATAAAGCTGATTTTAAAACTAAAACACTAAAATAAATACTCAGATGTGCTTTTTAAGAATCTAGAAAAAAATCTGCTACATTTCCATTCATTTTTTCAGGTGGGCTAGGCTTGTGAGGGGCTTCCCTGGTGTCTCAGCTGGGAAGAGAAGAGGATGACAGAGGACGAGATGGTTGGATGGCATTACCGACTAGATGGACATGAGTTTGAGCAAGCTTCGGGAGTTGGTGGTGATGGACAGGGAAGCCTGGCATGCTGCAGTCCATGGGGTCACAAAGAGTCCTACACGACTGAGCGACTGAACTGAAGGTTGTGAGGGGTTGTGTAATCTGCAAAGAGATGTGAGAGGAGGGAGGTAAAAACAAACCAGAAAAAAGAATGTTAGTTAGAACCCAGTATAATGAAAAAAAGAAAAAGAGGGAATACAGTTATTCTGGGCCACATCTCTGGTGATAAGAACCTGTGGAAGAATGAATATTGAGAAATGGATGGGGATGGGTGGGAGGGAGGCTCTAGAGGGAGGGGATACATAAATATAGTTATGACTGATTCGTGTTGTTGTAAGGCAGAAACCAACACAACACTGTAAAGCAATCATCCTCCAATTAAAAAAAACAGATGGATAAGGAGAAAGAAAAATAAGTTAGTAAGGACACCATAAGTCATTGAGTCTGTCCTCCACTCTTTGGAAGGACAGCTTTATAAACACCTGGATATAAGGTTATCAAGTCTCTGCTTGAAAACTTACTACCTAATCAGGGAACCTGTTCTACCTGTGAACAACTCTGATGACTTTTTTATTTTTGGTGCCTGAGTAACTGCACAGTGTATCAAAGACAAAATAGAAGATGTCAGAGATGGAAGTTATTTTGATTGGAAAGATGAGTTTGAGTTTTTAAGTTACGCTGCAATTAAGAAAACAGTTATATATCCCAAGTGGAAATAGCATTTAGTTAGAAAAGTAAGACTGATGCTTAAAAGAGGGGTTAGAGATGGCTATGTGGACTTGGGAGTCAGTAGCTAAAGCTCTACGAGTGATAGAAATTCACTTTAGAAGAAAATGCTGAGAGAAAAGCAGAAAGCTGGGAAGTAAGCCTTGTGATAAGTTCATATTTAGGACATGGAGCTTCTTAAAGGACATGGAGCATCAAGGCAACGGACTTCCCAGGTGGCACAATAGTAAAGAATCCACCTGCCAATGCAGGAGAGGAGGATTTGATTCCTGGGTCGGGAAGATCGCCTGTGGCAGGAAACAGCAACCTGCTCCAGTATCCTTGCCTGGAAAATTCCACAGACAGAGGAGCCTGGCGGGCTATACAGTCCATGGGAGTCACAAAGAGTTGGGTATGACTAAGAACAACTTCAAAGGCAGGTAGGAAATGGAACCCAAAGGAAAAACTTGAAAGATCCTGCTTCCCCTCGTGGACCACTTACACTTTCCAATCTATTCATCTTTTGCCTGTCCTTTTGCTACAGAAATCCTACCAGACTGCCCCACCCCACCTGGGTTAGATGCTTGGCCTCTGTACTCAATCCTTATATATACCACCTCTTTATCATTTTCCGTCACTAGAGAGTCTGAGAAGGCAGGGAATGCATCTTGTTTACTGCTGCATTCCCAGGGGCTACTGTGACCAACACTTAATATGGACACTCTTGTGTCTGTTAAATTAATAATAGTGAAAATAATCAAAGCAGCAGACACTTATGGTGAACTTAGCATGTGCCAGCATCTGTGCTAAATGCTTCATGGAGATCAGCTCACAATAAGTTATTATTGATCCTCGTTTTACAGATCAGGAAATTAGGACTAAGAGAGGTTAAATGCCCAAATTACACAGACATGGGACTTCCTTCGCGGTTCAGCTGTTAAGACTCCCTGCTTCCACTGCAGGAGGAGCAGGTTCAATCCCTGGTGGGGAACTTAGATCTCACATGCTGTGTGACATGGCCAAAAAATTTAAAAAAACACAAAACAACAACGAATAACTGAAGTTACACAGGCAAGTAATAGAGGACTGATTAGGTCTATTCCAAAGCCTGTGCTCTAGAAGCTGTAAGTGATAACAGAGAAACTTAGGGAGAAGCCTCAAGACTGAGTGTAAAGATGTGATGATTGAAAAGGCATCATCTGATTTGACAACGCTGACCAGATGCTAAATGGTATAGAAAGGAAAATTTATTTACGTTATCAATCTTTCTTCTTCCCCTATTTTTGTCACTGGTTTTCTAAACTTCTTCCATGTCTGGGATTACAACTATAAACACTGCATTTGGGTCACAACACCTCTAAGAAATCTAGTTAAAGGGCAAACAGTTTTAACCAGTTCAACACTTTATCTTATGGCTGAATAGGCTCCTGGCTTGAGGCAGATAATCAGAAAAGATTTGGTTTCTTCAACTTTCAGGGACAAGACACAGTGTTGGCGAATCTCTAAAGAAAAGCATAGATCAGTCAATGAAAAAGTGTCTTAATGCCACAAAAACATACTGGAATTCGGTTCTACCCCAACAAATGTTACAATAAGAAAGGAATCAATTGGCACGTCTTTTCCTCTTTGGGAAGAAGTTCGAAGATAGTAGAATACCTTAACAGAAGGCTGGGCAGAGAAGTTGGTTCCCCATTTCCTGAAAACTTCAACAATTTTATTTAACCACTCCCCTTCCCTCGAGCTCACTTCCCTACCCCCATCCCGCATCTCCACCCCAAGGTGCTGTGGGCACTTAAGCATTTTGGAAAACAAGACAATTAGAAGCTCTATTTAGGCTGATTCAGGGAATACCCGAGCTCTGTCCTTACGAGGGCTTGACCTACTGCTGCTTGTCCCGCCTGGGAAGAGATGCGGATGCGGGGGGGCGCAAATGGGGTGCGGGGAGAGGATATGCCTCCTCTTCGCTACATCAGGACAAACTGTCACCTGGGCCCCAGGTTTCCCACCTGGAAATCAGGGGGTAAGGGGAGAGGGAAAGCAGGCGCTCGCCTCTTCCGCCCGGCAACTCCGCTGCGGTGTCTCCGGGCCAGGCCCAAGCCTATTCTCTTCTCGGGCTACAGCCCCTCATTGCGTGAATCGAGAAGGATTCGGGTGCAAAGGGGGCCCGCGGAGGACGAGGGAGGCGAAAGGTGGCCGCTCTGATGAAGGCCCGCCCCTGAGGAGATGGAATCGGCGTCAAGGCGGGGAGGAACTGATCCCCGGAGCGCACCAGGCGGCCCCGCCAGCCCGGTACCTGGTCCTGGAGTTAGCAGTCCCGGCCCAGTCTCAGCTCCGCCTCTTTGGTTTAAGGCCGTGCTGCAGCCAGGCCGGTTGCTGGGAGGGAGGTACGCAACGTGCCATGCGCAGTAGAGGGACGCGGGAAGGGCTGGTAGAGGAGAGCTCCGCCCCGCCCCGCCCCCGGCCGCCGGGGCCCGGGCGCGGCCAGTGGGGAAGCTCCGCCCCGCCCCGGCCCCCTCAACCAGGGAGAGGCTAGTGGAGAAGCAGCGTGGTTCCCGCGTCTCCTCGAGTGCGGTGGGGTTTTTCTTAGCAGCTACATTGCACAGAGCGATTCTCCGGTTCTGAATCACCTGTTTACGCCCAGCGCAAACCTGAGGGCATTCGGTCTCCAACAGATGGGACCTGTGTCCCCGCGCGTGGAAGCCAGAGACCTAGCTTGTCCTTGATGTGTTCTTCGGGGTCTGAAAAGGGCTCTGTGAGCCTCAGTCCCGGAAGCAGGAAGGAAGTGGGGTGATTTCAATAATGAAGAGTCAAGGGGACTAGAGGAAGGCAAACCAACGCTGGCTGCTGACTTGGCTACTTTTGGGGGGTTCTTTTTCCTTTCCGGTGGTAGGACTTTAGTTGAAAAATCAGTCTCGCACTTTTCTTTGAAGATATCTTGAACGCCCCTCACTTTGGCCTCTCGGGCACCAGACTGACAAGCTACAAAGGGGAAACCCACCCTTTCTCTGTGCCGCCTTCTAAAAAGGGAGGAAAACAGCTCAACTATCCTTTCTGCCCCTCTCAGGATCTTTTGTCCTGAATCCTTCCGTACCCACGACTTTGAGACATGTACTGTTTGCGGAAACCCGTGAAGTTTGCCTTTCTGGGGAGGCTAGCCTCAGCCAAGGGATGCAGGGCTTGAGAAATGATGGAGCAAGACTTCCGTGAGCCTGCGTTTTTTTCAGTGACTTGCTCCGCTCACGGAGGCGGGGGTGGGGGTGGGTTGGATCCAAAATTGGATCTACACCATTCAATAATGAACACTAGCCCTTCCTGGCTAAGATCCTTGACACAGATTTATACAGGTTTAACTTCCAAGATGGGTGAGTTCAGCTACATTGAAACAGGGACTGATGGATTTTGATGCCTAAAGTCAATGTGAACTCTTTCCAGTGCATCTCAAGATCTTATTGAATTTTACACACATCACTCTGATTTGTTGCTTTAGCGTTCCCAAGCAGTATTCTCACTATTCTCTCATTATCAAATAAGATCCTTACCCAGCAACGAACTTGGTAAATTGACAAAGCAAGATAGTAGCAGAAAGTGAAGTAAAATCCTTGTGATGTTCTTTGGAAAAGATCATTTTCCCATGTGGTCTTTGGAAATAAGAGTACTGGAGGAGTCAGTGCCTGAAAAGATGCCAAATTTAATGCAGCTACCAGGATAGGGAATTTAAACACAGAAATACTTCCCATCTGATACCCAGCCCTGTAGCTATGTCATTTTCTAGCTGGATGTCAGTTGGTCAAGGGGGCTAAAAGATCTCACCATCTTCACGACTGCCCACAAAAGCTAGTTTGAAAATCTTTGGGCTAGACTGTTTAAAGGAGCAAATTTCCTTGCAGAAAGTTCTCCTAAATCTAGACAACTTAGAAAACTGGTGTAATGCAAGGCCCTATTTTGAGTTTACAAACTCAGTGTCTTCTTGCTTTGCTTTTGACTTATGAGTTCTGGGGTGCACAAGCTCCATTATGCTTCTCATTTATGTATAATAAGGGGTAGGACTCTTCAAGATTTCTGGAGCCTTCTGAAATTTGCTTGAAGCCTAGAGGAATGGAGATGGACTGATGAGCACTGAGTGCACTGCCCTCTTCAAGATAGCACATAAATTAACTGTGGGAACAGTAAAACTAATTGCCTAGAATACTTGGCTGACAGCTGGAAATGCTTATGATGTGTAGTTTAACAAGTTGAGCAGGATTATTTAATTTATAGAGCATTTTATATGTCAAAGCACTTTATGTGTGCTAAATTGCTTCAGTCGTGTCTGACTCTTTGTGACCCTACGGATTGTAGCCTGCTAGGCTCCTCTGTCCCTAGGATTCTCCAGGCAAGAATACTGGAGTGGGTTTCCATGCCTTCCTCCAGACCAAGGGATCAAACCTGCGTCTCTTGTGTCTCCTGCATTGGCAGAAGGGTTTCTTTACCACTAGTGCCACCTGGGAAGTCCTGAGTACTTTATACCTATGATCTAATATGATCCTCTGAACAGGCGTTTCAGAAAGGTGAGTAGATGATGCCCACTTACAGATGAGGAAAGAGACTTGTCACAGCACTATGACAGCACCTGGGTCGCAACCCATGAACCCAGGGCTCTTTCCTGAAGCAGGAAACTGGCTTCAATTCTAGCTTTGCTTCAACCTTGGAAAGTAATATAAGTACATGCAAGAAAAAGGCAAAAGCTATTTAAGCATTTAGGTTGAAAATGTGATAGGAAAGCAAAGTTGATACAACAAATAACCTAAAGACTTACATGGTACTAAATACTTTAAAAGGCCTGGGTGTCTTTTAAAGAAATAAAAGTTATGCTATTTGGAAAAGCAAATAGGTGGAATTAAAGAAGACAATTAATTTTAAAAGATGAAAATAAAACCTCGTAATATCCATTGAAAGCAATACAGTAACAGACATGAAGTTCTTCCTTTTAGGGGGAAAAAAAACACATAAAACTTTTTTTCTGCAATTTGTATCACTTCTCAGGTCACAGGTGAGATGATGACATTCAACTTGCACAAAGATAAAACCATCACACTTATCCAAACGCAAACAAATCTTTGGCCCATCACCAAATTCCAGAAACTAAGAAAAGCAGTATTTTTCACTATTGTTTTAGCATTCTGTAGTAGAAGCCACTCTTACGAGTTTAACTGTCTCCTCTCTCTTACCTCTTTTCAAATCATTTAAAATGAGGAGAGGCCAGAACTGAAAGAAAAAAAAGCTGGAATGATAAAATACAGTATTTTGCCCCTTGCACCAAAACCAATTGTCCCATTAAAAAAAAAAAGTTTCACATTGGTGCCTGACAAGGAAAGGTTCTATCATTAAGGAAACAGGATTATAAACTACCCACCCCCACCCCAATACTGTCATGTTCTGTGTAGATACACACGTTATATCTATAACTTAAGAGAACTCTGAAAGGATCTGCTTGGTTTCCACGGAGAGAAAGAAAAGCAAAACAGAATAAAGCAAAAATACAGCACTAGGAGAGTAAACCTAGATGATACACTTTTATAGTGCTATCATTTACAGGAGAATTTTGCACATATTACCTCTTAGTGTTGACCTACATGTGAGGCAGGTAGAGAAAATAATTACTATCCTTACCTTGTAGAAGGAAGAATGAGACTCAAAGAGGTTAGTGACTTACCCAAAGTCAAAGGATTAGTAACTGGTTTTGCTGGCACTAAAAACCAAGTCTTTATCTTCCAGTCCAGCACTTGTTGTGGTACTGCTAAATGCCCAGGCAATGCAGACAAGACTGGAGGGCTTAGTGGTTTTCTAACATGTGACAGTCAACAACATTTTCCTTTCTTTGTCCCCTCAGTCACAGGAGAGACAATGGTGTCTTAACTTTAGTGGGGGACTTTGAGGGAGAAGCCTATTAATAGGGCTATAAAAATAGAAAACATTCTATAAACAGCTGGTGGGATTTACCAGAGGGGTCCAGTGGTTAGGACTCCACGCTTTTGCTGCCAAGGGCATGGGTCTGATTCTCAGTTGGGGAACTAAGATCCTGCAAACCGTGTGGCAAGGCCAAGAAACAAAAACAAACTCCAAAACCAAAACCTGCTAACAGTTATAGGGAAGCCTGGTGTGCTGCAGTCCATGGGATCACAAAGAGCTGGACACGATTTAGCAACTAAACAACAGAAGGATTATTGTCAACGCCAGCTCTTTTGAGGGAAAAGCATTTCAGTGCTTACTTTTACTGAACACGAAGGACATTCCTATGGGCTTACACTCTTGTAGGGAAACCCCAGAAAAGTAAAGGCGGCACTCTGAGACTTTTGTCAATTAGTTTAATATACGTCCATAGGTAGTTCATATTAATGCTTAAATTACAAAATTAGCTGCCATGGTCCAAATGTGTGGGATTTTAAGAAAGCTTTTATTAATCAAAAGATAGCTAAGCATATCAACTTTGATTTCTAAAATGCAGGTCAAGTGTTTGTAAAACAAGGCTAATTTGAGAAATATATAGCATTAAAGTAATTCAACTTTATTTTATTTTTGTTATCTTTAATAACTTAATTTCATGAACTGTTAAAAAAAATATTATATTTGCTTCTCCCAGCTTACACATTTCTGCACTGACCTGGAGAAAAACCCATGTGGAGAGTTTCCATGCAGTTACAAAGGCAGCAGCACATGCTGTTTTCACAGCAACTTGTTATTGCCTCGGAACACACTGGCACATAAAGCACCAACAAAAAATACCCACCCACCCCTCTCCCACAAAAAACCCAACCCTTTCCCAGCCCCAGCAAAAATTACCTGGTACAAGCAGTGACTTAAAAAAATGCTTTCTTAGTAGGAAGCATTTATAAAATGCAGAGATCTGAACAAGCTAAGTGCTCGTGCAGAACAGATGGGCCTCTCCCCCAAGAGTTCCTTCCTCAAGAGGCAGGAAGAACTCTCTATAGTTTAGGAAAGCTCATGTTAAAAAGTATATTTATGCATATTCATGGCTACTTCTTTGAAGAAATATACCCAGCCTCAACTGTGGAAGAGATAAAAGCAGGAGAAGCATAGGGACACAGCCATAACAGAGTACAGAGCTTCTCCATGAACATCCGACAGGCTGCAGCAACCAAGGAGAACGTTTGTTGACTTCACGCAGACCACTGACCTCACCTAGGCGAAGCAGGTAATTTTTCATGCATTTGTTACTCAAGAAAACATACAGCCACTTAAAATACAGCATTCACATTGTCATGAGCTCATTGTATCAGGTAAGGAGAAAACCGTGCTCTTATCTTCCTATCCCTAGAAGTTTCCGTTACATGTAAGTATCCTAAAGCCTACAGATACCCTATGATACTGTCATAAGCACCTCCCACCTATAAACATATACTGAACTAGACTGTTGAGTCCCTGAAATTTCAATACCACATACAGTGTTCTAAATTTTATTTTTTTCACAAGTTTAATGTAGACACAGAAGAGAACACCAAGAAATGTTTATTGTGTAATTCCAATTGTTATTTGTGGAATTGCGGTTTAGAGTCAATCTTCATGGCCATTTCAACTGCCTAGCTTAAACAAAAAAGCAACAATTCTAATTATATATCTATAAATTTCATGATATTTCTTCAAATATCAAGCACTAAAAGTACTGATGATTCATGTTATAATTTTTTAAATATTTTAAAACTACACAGATTTCATATATCATTCCTTTTATAAAATAATCAAAATAATTTGATTATCTGGAAGAAAATGACTGAAACAGACTCCTTCCAATGTATCTATAACCTCTGTAAAACTCCAAGCCAAAACAGAACAGGTGATGAAACAAGGATTTCTCAGTCGCTGGGAAACTTTAAGATGAGAAATGAACTGGTAGCTTTTGTTTCCCGTGAATTTTGAACTTAAAGGTGGCATTAGGACTTAGCTCTCTGGGATGGCTATTACATGGCTTTCACTTTGATTTGTTTCATCTTCATTTGCTTCTTCTCCAATTTCTTTTGCTCACGCCTCAAAGCAGCTTCCTAAAAAGAAAGAGGGAATCCAAACTAAGATTTAAGTACTTGTTAAAAAAAAACATCAGAACTGAATACTGCCTATACTGCTTAGGCTAACACCACAAATAACATTTCAGAAGATGGTTATAAGAATTGCTAATACGCATGTTGGTTAATGAAAATTAACTTGAAGTAAAGTGAAAGTGAAGTTGCTCAGTCGTGTCTGACTCTTTGCGACCCCACGGACTGACTATAGCCCACCAGGCCCCTCCGTCCATGGGCTTTTCCAGGCAAGAATACTGGAGTGGGTTGCCATTTCCTTGAAGTAAAAGTAACTAAAATCTCTAGAGTGAAATTAGACAGTACACTTATGCAGACTTTGTTACATAAGAAAAATCAGAGATTTTTCCCAAATATAAGAAACAGTAGCCCAACTTTAATCATAACGTATGTATCTGCAAAAGCTTTGTATTTCAGTTCAGAAAATCTTAAGATCTTGTTTGATCAGGTTATTAATTATAAATCTCTTCTTATTGGCATAGCCTTTACACTGGAGCCCAACACATTTCAATCCATAATGTCTGATTGAGAATTTTTATCATATTTTTATTTAGGAATTAGGAGTATGCTTGAGCGTATGCTCAGTCACTTCAGTCGTGTCCGACTCTTTGTGACCCCATGGACTGTAGCCTGCCAGGCTCCTCTGTCCATGAGATTTCCTAGGCAAGAATACTGGAGTGTGTTGCCATGCCCTTCTCCAGGGGATCTTCCTGACCCAGGGATTGAACCCATGTCTCTTGAGTCTCCTGCATTGGCAAGTAGGCTCTTTACCACTAGTGCCACCTGGGAAGCCCCAATATCTGGGTATATGTTTCTCTATATTTTTCAAATTAAATATGTAACAAAACAAAACAAGCAAAGCTCCAGCAGCAGTGGCAAAAAAGTCAAGATCACATGTATATATGAGCCATTCAAGTCAGAAACTCATTATAGGATTTTTTTTGGTGGGGGGAGAGGGGGGCAAGTCCTTTCCCATTTAATTCATTGGATCTTCTCACAAGATACCTAGGCCTAGATATTGCAAAGTGGTGGTTCTAAAAAAAGACATGGTTTATACCTACAAGCAACTTACAATCTGACTTAAGTTCTGGGCCCCCTTTTATCTTAAGCCTATTATAGTTTCAGACCCTAGAAATATTTGGAGAACTTTTTTTTTCATAGAAAAATGAAAGGCATTATCTATTAATGAGTCCATGTAGATTCTTCTTGTGTATCTATTAAAAAGCCAATTATATTTATAAAGAAGATTGCACAAACACAGAGCAATATTTTCAGGGGAAAAATACCCACCAACTAAACCAAACCAAATCAAACAGAAAATGGTAAGAAAAGATAGGATGAGAGGAGGCCTGTGCTATTCTGGTCACTTCACTCGATGGCATGCCTCTTACTGGCAGCTCAAGTACCACACGAGGGCTCGCTTTTTCTTGGCAGCTTGCCTCCTCTACTTCCAAGTATTTTCTTCAATCCTTGAGGTTATTCTCATTAAAAGTCACATTTCCCAGGACTCTGTTTTTCTCATTTTTTGACTAGCCATTTACAAGGTTTAAAATTTTACAGCTGGACTATGGCATCTTAACTTCACAAAATATGAGAACATGCTAATGTTTGAAACACAACATACTACAACCTAAAAACAGACATTTCTCCAAAGAGGACATACAGATGGCCAACAAACACATGAAAAGATGCTCAACATCACTCATTATTAGAGAAATGCAAATCAAAACTACAGTGAAGTATCACCTCACACTGGTCAAAATGGCTATCATGAAAAAATCTACAAACAATAAATGCTGGAGAGGGTGTGGAGAAAAGGGAACCCTCACATACTATTGATAGGAATGTAGATTGATACAGTCACTATGGAGAACAGTATGGAGATTCTTTAAAAATCTAGGAATAAAACCACCACATGACCCAGCAATCCCACTCCTGGGCATATACCCTGAGAAAACCATAACTGAAAAAAAAAATATGTACCCCAGTGTTCACTACAGCAGTATTTACAATAGCTAGTACATGGAAGCAACCTAGATGTCCATTAACAGATGAATGGATAAAGAAATTATGGTACATATATACAATGGACTATTACTCAGCCATAAGAAGGAAAGCATTTGAGTCAGTTCTAGTGAGGTACATGAACCTAGGGCCTGTTATACAGAGAGAAGTCAGAAAAAACAAAATTTCATATATTAACACACATATATGGAATCTAGAAATATAGTGCTGACAAACCTATTTTCAGGGCTGGAATAGAGCCACAGACAGAGACAGCAGGCTTGGGACACAGCGGGGTAAGGGGGGCGGCCAGGTGAGTAGCACAGAAACACGTACACTGTCGTACGTAGAACAGACAGCTAGCGGGAAGCTGCTGTGTGACAGAGGGAGCTGAAGCGGGGACTCGGCGACATCCTGGAGGGGTGGGATGGGGTGAGGGAGGCTCCGGAGGGAGGGGACACATGTATACTTCTGGCTGATTCATGCTGTTGTGTGGAAGAAACCAACATGATGTTGTAAAACAATGATCCTCCAATTAAACATAAATTAAAAAAAAATCCTAAAACAAAAGCAACAAGTAACTTTTGAGGTTCTAGCTGTGTACAAAATAGAAAACAAAATACAAATAAAAAATATTAGAATTCTCTAATCTATAATCAAAATAGAAATTTTATAAAACAAGTTTATTTGGACCACAGGTGCATGTGTCAGCTTCTATTAAAATTCCTAATTTCTTTCTACCTCAGTACGTGTTTGGCCTGAAAGATGATAGTGGAACTTTCAGAAAGGCCTTGTGCTGGGAACAGAATAATTCATATCATTCACCAGGATCAAGACTCAATCTGACATGGTTTGAACAGGGAAGATTATTCCTCCTTTTTTTTTATAGTGATAACTGTCCCAAATGCTAAGAAAATGCTAAGCTTTTAGCCTGTGCACATGCCTACACAGAATTACATTTAACAGCCAATATGGCGCCAACAGGCATCCCCTTATAAGTGTAAGAAAAGTCTGTCTTACCTCCAGCCTGCGCTGCTTCTCAGGATCCTCCTCATTCATGATTCGCTCCTTCTCGGCTCTCTTCTTCTCCTCCCGCCGAGACTGGGCTGCTTCCTGTCTCTGCACATGTGTCAGCTTCAAGAAGTTCTCCTCCACTCGAGCTCGGTTCTTGTCTGCTTTTTGTTTGCCCTTTCCCCAGGAAACAAAGCAATTCATCAGAAATCCATTTCAGTCCAGCAGAAACAAAAGTCCAGTATTCTTTCATAAAACCACTCCCACCGAGCAGTTTCAAGCCAGCAAGCAAAGATAAAATCACTGAAGTAAGCAAAAGATGACCCCCTCCTCCCCGCTGCCCCTCAACAGGGGGAGGGGAACAACAAAAAGAGGCTCCAACTTATAATAAAAATAAAGTCTTACTTCTCTGTTGAGTCGGAACTTTTTGGCTTTATCAATAGAATAAATCACCATGTTCATCAGGGGTAGTAAAGCCTCCATATCCTTTGGGTAAGTGTTACCTGAGCCAGGCACTGGAAAACAAAACCATTTTCTTATTGAGTTAATGGCAGCATTCAGACTTCTGGTATTAACTTTTTATTTTTACATTAATAGGCTCCTTTCTCCAAGTTTCTTAGACAGCTAAAATGCAGCAGCAAATAGAAATTAAAATATATACAAGGATCTCTTATTGAAGAAACCTAATACCAAGATGCTGGCATGGGCTTAGTTTTAATGTAGTTTTTTTATTCCTATCTTTTAGAAAGAAGCCATACTCTCCTTAAAAGCACCTCACAGAAAACAAAGAACTCAGGAAGCAGAACACTTACCATTAAATGTAAACAATAGTGTCCTCTTAGTGTCAGGCAGCTTTAAAGGCTGACCCTCCCTGTCATAAAAGAAAAGGCTATTTAGAAAGAACTTAAGAGAGAGACTTTCCATGCACATAAGTCACACAATTCACTTAGATGAACAGATACCTGCAAATAATCAGCACAGTATTTGTCTTGGCATCCCCAAGTCAAATACAATCTCAGAGACCGAAGGAGCTTTACAGGTCATCTGGTCCTCTCGTCTATCTGATGGATGCATTCCCAAGTGATCTTTATCCTATCCTTGAGCACCTCCAGTGATGTCCCCTCCAGGCAGGATGTATTTCATCTCACCTGGGGAGCCAGAAATGAGCCTATATTTAAGTATGAGGCCCATATTTCAAAACCTTTTAATTTTGGTGGATTTTTTAAGTTTTATTTCCAACTCTTTATCCGTCTTCCTATAATGAAGGCTATTGTTTTTGAGTCGAGATCAGATAAATTTAGAAATAATCTACTGTAGCATATAATAATTCAGTTCTGACTCACCAAAGATTCCTCTTGTAATCTTTGACTTTCAACCTTCCATACCCTCACCCCATATAAGATGCTCCATGAATCCGCAATGTGATACTTTGCCCACAGTATTATAACTCAGCTGAGCAAGGTAAGGATGATGTAATGCTATCTAGAGGCATAAGCAATTTTAATTATCTTGGTGATTTTGACACAAAACTAAAATCCAAACTGGCTTTTTTAACTGTACTCAACTCCACAGTCCTTGGCCAAAAATTGAGGTCAGAACCAATTCTACAACAAGGGTAAACTTAAATGTGCTCTCCTGAGACCGGGTGTGAAATCAAACAACAAATTTAAGTCCTAAATATGTATGTCTGAACAATGTTTTTATAAAGCCAGAAACTTTACAAGCATTAAGGGTATCTGATAATATACTAGCAAGAATATATTCACCCAACCATTAAAGAAGGAAGCCAGAAAAGGCCATGAATTACAAAATGCTTACATTTGCAATCAATCAAACACAAGTCAGACATCACAGATTCACATCATAAATTAAAAAAAAAAGACCCTAGACTGATTCTCCTTTACCTCACTGAGGGGGTGATGCATACATGCAGTGACACATGCAAACAGAGGGGGCTTATTTGATTGTTTCCCATAGGTTTTCAATTACCTTCATGACGCATGCAGTCAAAGCAAAGGAAAACTCATTTGGGAAGGGTAATTGCAGAAGCACCTTGCAGGTATTTCAACACAGAAAGCTAGTGAAGAAAACTGATCAATATTTTTATCTCATACGTACTCTTGCATAATTTTTGGACCAGAGAACTGGTCTGAAAAATGAATGGATTCAATCTTGTCAGCATAGTGTGTAAGAAAGTGAAGCATCTGAAATAAAGAAAATTATTTTTTTAAAGTAGGTTTGATGCAACTCCCTTTTTTCATAAAGATACTCATTCTTTAATCTTCCTTACTTTTGCACAATGTCATGAAGCCTAAAGCTTTACAATGAAACTAGTACCTTTTTTAGTCACACCAATGATCAAAAATCTTACCTACTGAGTAGCTGAAAATTTATCCAAAATAATGTTCAAAATACAAATGAAAAAAGCAACCATACCCCACCTCCCAAAAAAACAAAGAAAGAAAAATACGAATGAAAGCATGAACATAAAATCTAAATAAACTGTTTTCAGGGATTCTTCACCACCATATTACCCAGAACTTACATTTAGAACTGTCTTTCAGCTATCTTATATTTTATCTTACACTATCTTATACTATCTTTTTTTTTTTTCATCTTATACTATTTTATATGATAGTAAGATGTGCTGCTACCATATACAACCAAGAGAAAAAAAATATAGTTTATTTCTTTATTTATTTGGCTGTGTCGAGTCTTAATTGTTACATGTAGGATCTTTAGTTCTGGCGTCTGGGATCCAGTTCCCTGGCCAGGGATTGAAGTCAGGCCCCCTGGGGACTGGGAGCACAAAGTCTTAGCCATTGGACCACCAGGGAAATCCCTATACTCATTTTCTATTCTAACTGAAACTTAAAAAAAAAAAAAAGGTACTAAATGACATGGTGATAAGGATTAAAGTTGTAGTCCTTTTCCAAAAAGCCTAAATGCCATTAGCAATCCTAGGGACAACTGATTCTTGGTTTAGAGAGAACTTCTTGGCTAATAAAATTGCCTTTTTGACAAGTGAGTCTAGTGTTTAAGGAAGGTATTTTAATGCTTGTGTGGAAAACGAAGATAAAATGATTAATTTGTACAGTGGAACTTTCAGGGAGAAGGCCCTATATATGGCCAAGGTCTGCAAATGTATGTTTCTATTGTCTTTACCTTTGTGTCCATCATTCCATCTGTGACTTCTCCCATCTCTGACAGGATGGCCAAGGAGTCAGGCAGTCCATACTTCGCTCCTGACTTAGGTTTGTCACTACAAAACTCACTCTAGAGGAAAAAGTGGTTGAAAGTAAGACATAATATTTTATTATGCACAGGAACTTCTTAAGAGAATAGGTACTGACCTGTTTCAAAGTGATATAACTGTTCAAGTTATATAATTATCTTATGCCCTGAAGTTGAACTTTTATGTAATAAAGAGACACAGTTTCTACATATTATTTGAGTTAGAAGAACCTGACATACCAGATCCTGCATCTCTTTCTGTAGTCGCACCAAGGCTTTCCGAGTGCCAACAGCAAACACGTAGGTATCCATGTCTTCATCATTCATAGTTACTTTTATTTGCTTAAAAAAAAAAAAACAAAAAAAAAACCTCACCTATTAGGTTCTATGATAGGCAGGTTTCTAAGACAGCCTCCAAGATTGCTGCCGACTGCCACATCCTCCCCTTGAATATGAGCAGGACTTGGGAATGTGGTGTTATTGCTCCCATGATACTGTGTTACTTGGTAGATGGTTCCTAATCAGCTGACTCTGAGTTAATCAAAAGGGACACCGCCCCCCACCCCCAGGTGGACTGACATAACCAAGGGAGTCCTCAGAAGGGACTGGGCCCTACTTGAAGAAAGACTCAAAGTGTGAAGGGCAATGGGGCGGGGGGCAGGGAGGGGTGGGAGCCGGACCACACAGCAAGTGCCTGAGAATGGCCTCCAGGAGCCGAATTCTGCCAAAGCCTGAATGGCCCTGGGAAGAGGGGCCTAAGCTCCAGAGGCATGGAAGCTCTGTGCATCACCCCACACCCAGACCTTGCCCCACACCTCTCTTCCATTTGGCTGTTTCTGAACTTCATCCTTTAGAATAAGCTGGTAAGTGTAAAGTGTTTTCCTGAGTTCTGTGAGCTATTCCAGCAAATTATTGACTCTGAGGGGAGGGCTGTGGGAACTTTATAGATTTATAGCTGGGCAATCAGATGTCTGGTGGCCTGATACCTGCAACTGGCATCTGAAGTGTGGGCAATCTTGTGGGTCTGGCACTAACTCCAGGTAGACAGTATCAGAACTGAACTGAATTACTGGCCACCCCGCTGGCATCTGGAGAGTCAGAGAACTGGTTGCTAGCACTGGAAACACTCCAGAAGCAAGTTAAACAGTTTTTAATACTCTACACTGCACCAGAGAGATAAAGTTATAAGCCTGAAGAGTCTGGTATGATAAAACAGGGTCCCGTTTCTTTTATTAACTCTTTATTTGAAAGCTCAAGTCAAAATTTACCAGTATATATGAGGATGAAGGAAATGTTAATGGAGGGAGATATGGCAAAGACCTGAGGAGATGGCAGCTGCTAAAGAAAAGGTTTTCTACCCTTTGATCACTGAGGGGAAACTACACAAAGTAACACCCTGAGCAGAACCCTCCTGATAACAGGGCTTAAAAATATAAAGAACTTCATGTTTGCTGAGGTTATTTATCATTGCAGGGAGAAAAATAAAAAAACAAAAAACAACAAAAAAAGGTAAAATGCTGCCTGGCTCAGAGGAAAAGCAAAGATTAAATCTACCTCAGGAAATAACTAAAAGTGATTAACACAACACAGTAAAGAATAATTTCTACGAAAAAGATGCTGAAGATGCAGCAAAACTTCCTCCGTTGAGTTTTAATTGATGAGACTCTAAAAATGAGTGGATTAAATCATCTGCGGCCATATTAGAAAAATTATATAAACAAACAGGTTTGCAACAACAAAAAAAGAGAGCTTTTAAATAACAATTGAGTTTAAGTCCAATAAAAATATACAAAATATTGTATATTACTGATACAGCCCTTATTAACCAGATATTATTTGTAGCTCCTGGGTCACCCCCGCACCCCCTAGTTGCAGCTGCACATTGAGTGGAACATGATCTGTCTAAACAGAAAAGGTTCCATTTTGGAGGGGACAAGGGACATGAGTTTTCACAAAGTCCAAGTATAATCCAGGCAAGAAATGGAACAAGCTCTAAGATGTGAAGAAGCCAATCTGTACAGAGAAGACCAGGGGACGAATACCTACCACTTGATCACTCACTGGCCTCATCATCCGGGCCAGGACATTCAGTAAGTCCTGCCTCTTGAGGAACTAGAAAACAAGAAAAAAGAAACCCAAGAGAACAATCACAACTTCTACTTGCTATAAGGAAAAGACCTTAGGAGGGAACTCACATGCTTCATAAAATACACGCTACATTAGCCAGTCAGTAAAAAGACAATATTTATAGTTATTTGCTTGCACCATCTTAGCTCCCTGACCAGGGACTGAACCCAGGCCCCCTGCAGTGGAAGCACGGAGCCCTAACCACTGGACCACCAGCTAATTCCCCAAAGATGACTTTTAGATCTCACTTTAAGTCAAGCATGAAGAAACCAAGACACTGAACTTACAGGCTATGAGAACACACTGGAAAAAATGATAGGAATACATACACTGCACCGGAAGTTCCCCACTTACCCTCAGCTGGATAAGCATCCCCTCACAGCACACCCGGCCAGAACACCACAGGTTGTAAATGTGCTCATTCTCCTGGTTCAGCTTTCCTGTGCTGGTGGCTTCCTTGTTGGTTCCATCATCCCCTGGGGGTAAAACCACTTACCATGATCCGCTGGAAATGTTGGGCCTAGTCACCACACTCTCTTCTACTCTGACCCCAACATGACGGTAACTTTAGGTGAGCAATACTTTGCTATCTTATAGAACTCTCCTCTACACATAGATTACAAGAGATGGGCATTATTCCTTTTACTTCTTATTGTCGCCATTAAAAAATTATGGATTCGAGCCATTACTTGTGTGTCCTTATCAATTAATGACATCCAGCTTGGAGTATAAATATCTCAAGAATAGGTACAAAATGGAACAAAGTCAATTTAAATGTCTGTCCATAGTTTTTTAAAAAAAAAACCAAAAACAAAACCTATGTACTGAATAAAAAATATCATTAATGCTAACCAGTCAGCACTCTCTCATTGTGTCTCCTTTCAGTTAACTTTATCCAAGTTTGCTTTTTCAGCAGCAAAATAAAAACGGTATTAAGAGTTGTATTTTAGAGCTAGTGTGTGTTAAACTGTTACTCAGTCATGTCCGACTCTGTGACCCAATGGACTGTAGCCCACCAGGCTCCTCTGTCCACGGAGTTCTCCAGGCAAGAATACTGGAGTGGGTTGCCATTTCCTTCTCCAATTTTAATAACTCAAAAAAGCTCACATTCTAGTCATTTCCTCTCTTCATTTAATTCATTAAGTGTACCAAAAAATGTGTCCAACCTTACAAGGTAAAGCAGACCAATACACCAACTAAAAACACACCAGAGGAAGTGAAGTGCTTTATTTTTCCTAATTTCCAGGTCAAAAAGTACTGAAAGACTATACTATTGTGGATAGCATGGATTTTGGAAGTAGGTTGACTAGGTTCTAATATATCATGGTTGCAACTGAATAGCTTAGACAAGTTTTAACATCTCTGGACTTCAGTTTCCTCTTTAGGAAAACAGAAACTATATCCAACTGACAATTTTGTTCTAAAGATTGAATAAGAAACAATGTATGCAAAGCACTCAGGAAACATAGTAAACAGTCCCACTAAAGAGCAGAAGAGATGGATACTTGCTTACTATCAAAGGGAAATAGAGTGTTTAAAGCCAAACAGAGGTCAAAGTGGATGAGGCCACCTTACCCCTACACCACACATGACAGGGCCTCCTCTAAGGTACTCCAGGGTACACCTCTACATGCATGCATGCATGCTAAGTACACCTCTGCAGTGGATCTCAAACCAAAGTGCCTAAAACCTGAAGGAATTCTGAAGGACTTCTAAAAGACGAATTGAAAGCATTTCACAAGCTACCAAAAATGTCAAAACTCTTTGCTGTTGGCTGGATTTTTATCAACTTTTGATAACACTGATTACCTCACTTCTATCTGAAGCTTCATAGCAAATGATGAATAATGAAAGATGAGAAAGCTATTTCATAAATGCAATGTATTCATTATGCAAAATCTAACAAAAAAGGGATCCTTGAGAGAGGAAGAAAAGCATCCTCTTCGCAGTGCAGGAAAGCAGTTAGATGCTGATACTGAGAGCAATAAGCAGTTCTTAGCACGCAGTTTTGAAGCAGGTGGCTAGACCTGTATTAGCTTAACTTACCTACTAAGGTAAAGTTGCTCTCCAAAAGCTCCCTGTGAGTGTTAAACCAGGCCTGAGCAAGGCGACTGTTTTTATTCTTCCCGATGATATAATTCATGATGTACGCGAGCAGACCAGTCACCATCAGAATCTCCAGATAATAACTCTCCCAGCTGTTCTGGAGGTGTGCAGGAACCTGGGGAAGGACAGTTGTTCCATTCAATGTCGCCTGAGGCTTTGGAGGACAAAGTTAACTCATGGGATGAAGGAGAAGGAGAATATCCATACATGGAAGTGGATACTTTAGATAACTGTCACTGAATATGGTTATACTTTGAAAAACAGGCCCATTTCGGTGTTTTAGGTCATTTTTGTAAAAGATTCTTTAAGGAAATCTGAGGATAATCAAACAGAATGAAAAGCTGGAAACCCCTCTGTATTTATCTTGATTCTGAGCCCCATTCCCTAAATAAACCCAAAGTCTATCCTCTTCATTCCTTGGTAAATAAAACGAGGAAGGCTAAAATAAAAACATAGGGGTTTCTTCTCTATGTGCACAGTGTTATCAGAGGAACTGATGTCAAACTCTTTCACCACTCCCAGAATTATATCAACGCCCAGGATTACATCAGCTGCATGTCACTAATTATATTTCTGAGATTAATGACAGGAAGATATTTTGTTTGTCACTTTGGGATTCAAAATCTATATACCTACATCAACAATTGTTATTGGGTCTTTACTTTTGCTAGAAGAAGTATCTGGTTTGTCTTCATAACCTTCAAATTCTTCATCATCATATGGTTCACTCTCCGTATCTCCCTCCTACAAAAACGAGGCACAATCTGTTTCCCCCATAAATATCACGAGCAATTTTATCTCATTTTTACAGGCAACATTTGTAGAGGAAAAGAGAACATGAAAACAGCAAGCACAGGACACAGAGATATGACATATTTTAAACAAATGACAACTCTCCATGAATTTGAACCCTGGGTTCTAAATGACACAAATTCCACCCCTCCACACACAAATACACATCTAGCCCACTCCTTCCCCCATCCAGGCTTTCCATAGAGGAGAAAAATACAATTTATTCTTTGTTGAATATAAAAGGTGGCAAGGAACCACAAACATTTAGAAGAGCTCCACCTGCTGAATAAAAACAAACATACCAAAGAGTAAAGGTCTCCCTACGTGCTAGTTACACCATGTCCCATGCTTCCAATTTCCCGAGAAATCAGTGAAAAAGCAGCTTTACCTGGGTATCTGCATCTTCAAAGTCTCCTTCTTGGCTTTCATCCTGCCCTTCCAACTCCACAGTAGTCTCATCTTCATCATCTTCAGTGGTGATCACCCGTTGAGGAGATTCAGTGACAGAATCTTCTGCGACATCCTCAAATTCAGCAAAGTCATTATCATCATACTCTACGATGTCTTCCTCATCCTCAAAATCATCAAACTTGGCTTCAGAGACACTCCCAAATATCAAAAGGACAACACAGAAAGCACGGAAGCCTTTCATTGCACCTTAAAAATGAGTAAAAAAAAAAAAAGACAAAACCAAAAAACCCTAAATGGACAGCTTTTCTACATATACTGATCACATTTTGTAAAGAGTTAAATCTAAGATCCTCCCACTTTTCTTATTGAATACTACTCATTTCAGATAGCATTATATAAACAACAATAAGGTAGGCTCAAGAGGCCTGGGTTCTAGTCTGGGCTCTCCCACTAGTTATCTGTAAAATCTTGGACAAGTCACTTAATTCCTTTAGGTTGGGTTTCCATTTATACTGTGTATTCAGGAAGCATTTTTTTGAGTGCTTATAAAAAGTTTTATATAGAAACTGGAAAGAGGAATAATAAAAGAATGAGATGCAACTATTTATTAGTTGTAATAAAAATAATATGTAAATAGAAAAGCTCTTCAGCATTAAATCAACTTTATATGTGCAAATCATCATCACCATCAAAGCAAATGTTTAAGACACAAAGCGCTACACACTTTCCTAAAGGCTTTACAAAGAGCAACTAATTTAATCCTCTCAACAACCCTCTGAAGGAAATAGCTTTATTAACAGGCATGTTAATCTCATATAATGAAATCTGACTGGCAAGAAAAATGTGCCAAATGATATGAAAATATGAAGGATAATGAAATCATCTTACCAAATGTGTGAGGTTTTACAAAAAAGGGGAGTGCATGTGAGGCAGAGTTTGAATAGTAGTTAGATTTCAATCACCAAATCTATTTAGGCTGTATTTCTAGTCCTCTCTTTTTATGTAAATACCAGCCCTACATCACCAAATGTCTAACAGACATGTCCATTTTGATGCCTTACAAACTTTTTCTGTATAGTATAGTAAATATCAGGTAGTACATATCATGGGCTTTGTGGGCCAATTACCTATCTCTGTTGCATATTCTTCTTTAATTAAAAAAAAAAAAAACTTTAAAAATGCAAAAACAATTCTTCGTTTGCAGACTGTACAGACAGCCTGTCTCTCAGGCTGCATTCTGACCCTGCCCAAAAGTCATCTCAAAATCAACAGGTACCTGAATTTCTCTATTTTGATATTAGTATCAATCCCATATTTCTAGTTCTTACTTGTTGAAAAGAGCAAGACACCTATTTCTCATCTTCTTTTCCCTTTGAAATCTAACCAATCACCAAATTCTGGTGTTTCCTTCTTGGATTCCCAAAGCCACCATGATAACCCAAGTTATCACCACCTACTCAAGAAACACAGTATTATCCTAAATGGTCTTCCCTGTCTCAACTCTCTCCCTACTTCTCTCTAAAAACTACCATTCTTCTTCTCAGACATGACTATTGTTTTATAAGGATTCAATAACCAACAAAGGCTAACCAGTTCCTGTAGAATAACATAAAAACCCCTCTGGCTTTCACTACTTTTCATAAAATGCTCCTACCAAAGCAAATCAAACATACTGTCAACAAGCACATCACTGTTTCAGATGCTATGCCAAGAGAATCTAGCTTTAAGGATATGTGTTACAGCATGATAGGAAAAATCTGAAACTGGTTAAACCATGCATATATACAAATACAAGCTTACTTTTTGTTCATTAATGAATGAAGTTAGAACCCAACCCATGTTGTTTTAGAAGCAAATACTCAAACAAAAAGGTCTGGAAGGTTACACATACATCCACATATAAATAGTAGTTATTATGTATGATAGGAATATGGGCATTCTGCATGATTTTTCTAATTTTTCTAAGATGTTTTTGTAATAAAATTCTTTACAAAATAAAAGGATAGTTCTCACACTCAAGAAAAGGCACTGTAATGTGAGGAACAGCTATAGCACAGAGGCAGGAAGCAGCACATTTTAGAAGTCTGGAATGATAGAACATTGGCTTTGCAGACCCAAATGGGATCTGCACAGGCCAGATCAAGATGACGTTGCTGTTGAGTGGCTAAGTTGTGTCTGACTCTCTTGCGACCCCATGGACTGTAGTACACCAGGCTTCTCCCTCCATGGGATTTCCCAGGCAAGAATACTGGAGTGGGTTGTCATTCCCTTTTCCAGGGGATCTTCTAAGCTGGGGAATGAACCTGAGTCTCTCGTGTTGGCAGGCCAATTCTTTACCACTGAGCCACCAGGAAAGCCCAAAAACATGATGGTTCTTATTTAAATACCACACTAAGACGTGTGGATAATGAGAATCAACTAAAGGATTTAAGTACCAGAGTGCCACGATCATATCTGCAATTTAACCCTGACAGCTCATACACAGGTGAATCAGAGAAGGGCACCTGAGGTGGGAAAAACTGGAAGTGGCTAAGATAGATGGAAGATAAAACACGACTGAACCGGCAGTGGTATTGGGAATGAACAGGAAAATAGATTTGACAGGTATTTAAAAATTGTATTTGTCAACATAAAGGGACTGAACATAAAGAATGTGGGAAAGGAAGATCTTGGGTGATTCCAAGTTTTGGCTTGATTAACAGCTGGACAAAGTCGTCCTTAAGACAAAGAACAACAAAGGAGGGGAAAAAAATTGGGGGGAAGACAATAAATTAAATTTAGTACCAGCTGAAAGGTTTGGAGTATTTTCAAGCAATATGTTAGATGATTAACATTTATCTCTTAATTTTCACAATCCCAAAAGGTATTATAACTTATTCTACAAAAAAAGAAAAGGAAGCAGTTTGAAATATATGCCTGGAATTCAGGATATGAGCCTAAGTTGGAAATAAGATGGTGTGAGAATAGATCAGATTCCCAGGGAGTATGAAGAGTTAGATTTAAAAAAAAAAAAAAACACGCCAAAACATCTTGAAACAAATTATAAGTTAAGAGGTGGGCGTAGTAGGGAGAATTCCAATGCAAAACTAAGGAATGGATGGACAAAAAGAGACTTTGGTTCAAGTGCTATCATATTACAGATGCCAAAGGAGAAACACATCTCTAAGGAAACAGAGGTTGGTTTCAACTGCAGCAGAAAGTTCAAGTAAAATATGGACCAAAAATTTCCAAATGTCAATGAGGACGTCGTGATTGGCAGCTGCAAGGAAGTGGTGCAGGATGCAGGCAGCTGAGCACTAAGAGTGAACGGGTGGCAAAAGGGAGTACAGACTAATCTCTCAAGGTGCTCTGGCATCATGAATATTCTGTATCTCATATTTACAACACCATAAATTCATAAAGGAAATTGGTTCAATATCAAAGGCTATTGCCCAATATCCTCCAACTCATGGCTGCTCAAGCAATAGTCTTAGAATCGGACGAAGTTCATAAATTTTGAAAGGCACAAATGATTTGAGAAATGCCACGAAGGATACGTCAATATTCTATCCTTTCCAACATTTGATCTTTGAGGTTAGTACGATGGGCTTCCCTGGTGGCTCGGTGGTAAAGAATCCATCTGCCAATGCAGGAGACATGGGTTCAATCCCTGATCCAGGAAGGTCCCACATGCCTTGGCGTAATTAAGCTAGTGCAGCACCACTATTGAGCCTGTGATGGAAAGACTGGGAACTGCAACTACTGAAGCCCACAGGTCCTAGAGCCTGTGCTTGGCAACAAGAGAAGCCACTGCAATGAGAAGCCCAGGCACCACAACCAGAGACAAGCCCTCCCAGTATTGAAGACCCAGCAGAGTCAAAAATAAACTAACAAATAAAATTAAAAGCAGAACAAAACATCAGCTCTACCACTTGCCAGCTGTATGATCTTGGGCTAATTAAACTTAAGTCCCTGTTTCCCAGGTACAAAAAAGGGATGTCCATTCACTCCATGCCTCGTAGGGCTACAGTGGATGCGACAGGAGATAGGTGCTTGGCACATGTAAGGCCCGCAATAAATAGCAGTTCCTGTTACTTCCTTCCACTGTGCCTTATGAACACCCTGTAAGATGTAAAAATACTTCATCTTTAGTATTCCCTTATAGATCCGTGTTTGAAACTTTTTCAAATAGAGAAGCAAATACAGGTGAACATTGGCACAGTAAGCCTGACTGCCTGCCTGCCAAAAGGTCTGTGAATTTCCACTTAGAATGTTTAGACCAGAAGCACTTCTAAGATAACTCAGCACTGTAACAGAGCCCCTTTAAGAGTATTTAGGTTAAAATTATCCAAGCCATCTGTGCCTTGGCCTTCAGTCTCAGAAGTCTCTCTGCAGGCACCTGTCAACTCATTTCTCAAATGCACAAACCCTGCTGGAGAGGCAGACCCAAGACTCCCTGGACAGGGCACAGTGGCACTGACAAGTTCTGTCTGATTTCTTCTCCTAGCTTATTTGGCAGTCTCAGCGGTTGGTTTAGTCGCCAAGTCGTCTCCGACTGTTTGCAACCCCATGGAATGTAGCGCCAGGCCCCTCTGCCCATGGGATTTCCCAGGCAAGAATACTGGAGTGGGCTGTGGTTGGGTCAGGACTTAAAAACGAAAGATGAGTATTAAGTGTGGAAATCATTCCTTGTTGGCATTTTAGAGTGGGTCTTTCTGACAATGGCCAGACCCTAAAGCTTGGGAGATCATGGAGACAATTCCAGCCTGTCTCCTTCCACACGCTGGATAAAAATGTCTTATGTTGGAAACCTGCAGAGAAGATTCACCACCGAGGTTGCTGCTTCTGTTAAACCAGCTGGGTCTAGTCTCTTCCCCAACACGGAGAATCAGTTCTCTGCTCCATTATTCCTGCTGCACGCTCCAACTTTGCTCTGCGGGTTGGCATTTGCTCAGAGTTCTGGAAGTTGCCCAAAACCGTTAAAGTCACCCCGAACAGCACTCCCAACAGAAAACAGGGACAAAGTTTGGTATGTTCTTAAGAAAATCGGGAAAGGCGAGAAGGCGCGGGGATCGAAGCATGTCATCAAAAAGCTGGACTTAGGGGTTGGACTGGGAATAGGGACCCGGGTAGGCCACGCAACTCAGCGTCACCGCTCGGCCCGGCCCGGCCCCACCGACCAGCGCGTCACGGCCCGCGCCCTACCTGCACCGGGGGCTAGAACCCGGCCCACTGCTCCTGCGGCAGCCGCCTCTATCCCGCCTGCCTCCGGTCCCGGCCACCGCCTGCCGGGTCACCGCGATTTCACTGCCCCGACGCCTCTAGGATACAGCCTGACCAGGCAGCTCGGTCACGCCGCGCCACTCTTCACGTAGCCTCCGCCAGCCGTTACGTAGAATGCGTGAGGCTGGCCCGCGCCTGCGCGCGGCGCGGGGCCGGGACACAGCCCTGGGGACTGCGCGAGACCGCCTGCTCCCCCGCCCAGCTGAGGCGAGGTGGGGCGGCCGGGAGAATTACGTAAGCACCGCCCCTGGGCCGGAGCTGCCGGCGCCTATCCCAGTGCTCTCCGCTAGGGTTCAGTCTAATTGTCATCACGCTGAACCCGTGCTCCGGAAGTTAAAAGTCACCATGCTCTACGAGACCACGTGTCCAGGGGCACGCGGAGAAATGTCGCCCAGGTCGTATTTGCTAAGGAGCAGAGTTTAGGGAATCGGCAATTTCATGTGAATGTGTTTTCCACTCGAGCCCCTTTTGGGGGATTTTTTTTTTTTGGCGGTTCCCTGCCACTACTATTTTCTTCACTCCCAGACCCACTCCCTATACGGGCCATAAACACTCCTCATTCAGCAGCAATGGCTGTAAGGCTCTGAGGCGTTTGTGAGGTATCCGGGAGCCTTAAGACCCAGAGCCCGCGGCGCCTTCCGGGAGCCGTAGACCAGGCTCCGCCCTTCGGCCCGCGCTCTCCGCACTGCGCATGTCCGGTTTTGTTCCCCTCCCCCCTCCGTCAGCAACGGGCCAAGAGGCGGTGGCGGCGGCGGCAGCGAAGGGGGCGGAGAGGGAGGAGCGCGGCGGGACGGGGCCTGGACCGCGCGTACTGCGGGCCGTGAGGTTCTCTCCGCGTCGGCGGTAGCAACAGCTGCCTCTGCAGCCAGAGTAGCAGGTTTGCGCGAGGTGGGTCTGGACGCGGGGCCGTAACCCCTTGGGGGCACCGCAGGCAACTGCGGGGCCTAGTGAGGGCCAGGGAACCGCGGCCTCTCTTAACAAAGAGTCGGCGGAGCTTCCAGGAAGCCGAGGCGCAGGGGCCCGGGGAGGGGTAGGAGTGCGGGACTGAAGACTCGAGGAGCCTTTCGAAGCCTCGTCGCCCGCCCGCTTCTCCCACAACTCTTAATGAGGCCCAGTTGGCGGCTTTCCGGAGGCGGCGCTCGCCTGTCCGGGAAGGGATTTGCAGGGTGCTGGGCTCCGGGAGGCATCGGCACGGGGAGGATTCTGACCCGAGCCAGCAGCAGTTAGCAGATGCTAGTCTCCAGATCGGGGGACCTGCCAGGCCAAAGTTGCCAAATCTGAAGACAGTGAAAGGCATAGTCAGTGATCTTTGTGTAGCTTTGAGTGTATCTCTGACTAGCATCAGCCTCCTCACTAAACTTTTCTGCGGCCTGCTCAAGAGCCTTTCTGATGTGGGTAAATAATTTATATGGAGTTGCAAGCTTACGCACCAATAATATAAGGAAGAACAATCATACCAGTCGAGAGTTCGGGGGAATCGTAGCTTTCTTATCATCTTAGCGGAAGCTTTGCCCCCTCACCCCTTTGGGCGGTCATTCAGATTCCTCTGGCTTCCCATACATTTTGGTGTTTTTGTGTGTGTGTGTGTGAATGATCTTTGTATATATCTATTTTCTGTATACACATCACCGAACTCCTAAAGAGCAGAGATTCTGTTTTAATTCACTTTCCAGAAACTTTCCAGAGCCAAGCCCAGTGGAAGGTCTTTCATACCAAAATTCATTTTTAGACTTTAAGTGGTGAAGGAAAAAAAAATGTATGTTGTATTTTCCTGTACCCAGATGGGACATACTATGGCCTAATCTGCAGTTCATTCACTCAAGAAATATATTTGTTGATAACTTCTGTGTGCCTGTTCCCTACCAGTGTTCTTGGTTTGTGACCCGACCCTCATGAAACGTTGTGGTGAGGGGAAGAGAGAAAACAAATATGTAAATTATACTGTATGTTAGAAGATGATTAATGCCTTAGGTGAAAAAAATAAAGCTGAAGAGAGGAATGGGGATATTTTGCATTTTTAAACAGCATGGTCAGGGAAGTGTTTACAGACAAGCTGATGTTTAAGCATACTAGATAAGGAGGTGAGGGAGTGAGCCCAGCTAATTTCTGGAGGAATGATCCTTCCAGGCAGAGGAACCAGCTAATATGAAGACCTTGAAGAGGACAATGCTGGCTTGTTAGAGGAACAGTTAGAAGACCAGCATGCTTGGAGTACTGTGAGCAGAAGGAGGAATTATTAGGAGATAAGGTCAGGGAGAGGAACAAGGCGTTGCAGGGAGCACCAAACAACCAGGACCTTTTAGGCTGTTGTGAAGATTTCATTTTTCTTCTGCCTGAGATGGAAACAGAGTTTTGAGCATGATAAGATCTGACCTACACTGTTAATAATTTAGTGCAATTTGTGGAAGAGTACAGTTCTTTATGTTTTAGTTTTATCAGATCTTTATGTAATCAGCTCTTTGTTTCTTTAAGCCGGCAGAGAAAAAAAGAGATGCTTCTAAAACAAGTGTAATCTAGCATTTACTTATTTTGGCTTTAGAAGAATGTGTTGAAATTCTTGGGTTTTGTACAGATTCTTGCTAAAGAATCAGATTTATAGTGTGTGAGTTTTTCTCAAGGCAGATTATTAGAGTAGATGGTGATCAACTGTCACTAGAAATCTTTCTCCTTCAAAAACACAGTGTTAATGATAATGAAAAAGTAACGTGGTTTTATAATCAGTTGTTTTTAGTCTACTATTTTTAAAGTCATTTATATCTTATTTTCTACCATTTCTCAAAACATAAACTAGCCAAATTATCTTCCTTATGTTCTACACTTTTTCGAATTTCCTAGACTTTGCTGTTTCTAGCTTTCCTCCCTTTTTAGCTTTCCTCCTTCTTGCATCATACTTCTCTAGTCAGCTTACATCTTTCCATGTAAAAAAAAAACTCATCTTCTGGGTTCTAGCTCTCTTTTGAAGCCTGTCCCCATTTGTCAACTTGTTAATGATCTCTGACATCTTCAGTGTCATGTGGCACCAAGGTATGGAATCTCTAAGTTGAAAGAAACTTGAGAAGTCTTAACTTGATATTCTCCATTTACCCCTAATGGAGAGATTGATTTCTGGGAAAAAAATAATAGTGATAAACATGACAGCTAATACACATTGTGTACCATTTGCCAAGCTTTATTCCAGGTGCATTTTTGTGTGTGAATTCAGTTTTTCACACCAATCCTATGAGGTAGGTGATAGTCTCACCATCCTATAGATGAGGAAAGTAAGGCCAGAGAAGCTAAATAACGTCCATGAAGTTCGCATCAAGTTAGTTGGCAAAGCCAGTGTTTAAACATAGGCAGCTTGGCTCCATGGTCTGTGCTGCTTTACTGTGCTGTTAAGATTTTCTACTAAATCACATTTTAGTGCCTAAAACAGTACCAAGTAGGTATTGATACTTTATGCTCTCCTTAACTTTTCTCATTGGCCAAGTTATGAATCTCCCTAGGTCTCCTATATGTTGAATAAACATGAATGATGATTGTATTCTCTGGAAAACAGAAGAGAAAAGAATAAGCCTACTTTTTTAGCCATAGAGCTTGTAACATAGAGCTAGAGAGAGAAAAAAAGAACACAGATAGTTTTGAATAGATGTTGGGTGTTTTAAGAGTAGAATGGGAGTTTAATGAAGGAAGTAGCTTTTCTCTGGGAAATCGTATTCATGTCATAGTTCTAGGAGTTGGTATTTGAGATGGGCTTTGAAGGATAGGACTTTGGTAGATAGATATAATGAGAGATCTGGTGGGAACGGGATGCAGGCAGAGGGAAGAGCATTCACCAGAGTGCATGTGAAGCAGTTCATTGCCACAACAGAGGGTCTCATTCCAGCCTGATTGAGTGACTGGAGAGCTGTTGAATTGAAGGGAATGACAGGATCAGAAGTGTATGGCCAGAAGGTGAGGGGTCAGGGTCTGGAGAAACCCTGAAGGAGGTTTGAGTGCTCACCTTTGAGTGTGACTTTCCCTAGTTCCAAAATATTAACAAACACCTGCCAAAAGAGGTAGGAATTCTTATTTTCTCTTACTGCTATTTATTTTTGATCCACTGTTACTTCATTTAATACTTTACCTCATAGGGCTATTTCCTTCACTTGTAGGTTAAGAGAAGGGAGAGATGTTATCCCTCGGTACTGGACACATAACAGAAAGTGATTATTGGTCTATATAAAACATGTGTGTTATTTCTAAGGCCCAGCCCACATTGTTCTCTTTAAAGCAAATGCTCATACATTTTGCTTATGGTTCTATTAGCCAGTTCTTTTCAAAGTAAATGTTTTATTTTAAAAAGCACTATTTTTTAAAGAGAAAAAATGTAGCTGAAATCTCACAAGTATATTTGCATTTTAGAGTAGAAACTGAAGTCTGGACAGCATCATTCTCCCTCATAAACCAGATAAAATAACAGTCTAAAAATACCTGTGTGGTTGAATGCTGATTCTTTGATTTTCAAGGGTGTTTTTTTTTTTTAAACTGTTGTAAAATAACACATGAAAAATCGAAACCATTTTCAAGTGGACAGTTTACGGATGTTAAGTACGTCCACATTGTTTTGCTACCATGAGCACCATAGTGTCCACAGAACTTCTTTGATGTTAGAAAACTGAAACTCTCCCCCCATTAAGCAATAACTCCCCATCCTCTCTCCTCCTAATTCCTGGCAGCCACCCTTCTACTTTGTCTCTGGGTTTGACTAAGTACCTCATGTAAGAGGAATCATACCATATTTGTCCTTTTGTGACGGGCTTATTTCTTTTATTTATTTCTGGCTGGACTAGGTCTTCACTGCTGTGTCCCGGCTTCCTCTGTTTTCTCTAATCGCGAGGGCGACTCTTTAGTTGTGTGTGGGTTTCTCGTTGCGATGGCTTCTCTTGTTGCAGTTCCCAGGCTCTAGGCACAGGGGCTCAGTTGCCTCAGGGCATGTGGATCTTCCCGGACCTGGGATCAAACCTGTGTCCCCTGCACTGGCGGGTAGATTCTTACCCTCTATACGACCAAGGAAGTCCAGCTTATTTCCTTAACTTGATGTCCTCAAGTCTCATCCGTGTTGTAACGTGTGTCAGAATTTTCTTCCTTTTTAAGACTGAGTACTATTGCTATATATTTATCTTGCCACATTTAGTTTATTCATCCATCTGTAGACACTTGGGTTGCTTCCACCTTTTGTCTTGTGAATAATGCTACTTGGAACATGGGTGTAACAAATGTCTGTCCCTGTTTTCAGTTCACTTGGGTATATACCCAGGAGAGGAAATGCTGTATCATATAGTTCTATGGTTAGTTTTTTAAGAAGCCACTATACAGGGAGCTTTGAGAAGACCCATGAATGGTGGACTACATTAATTTTTTAATATCCTCACTATGTTTTGACTTCCTTATTAACTATTGAGTAGATTTCTCTTCTCCAGTGTTTGCCTAGAGAATGCAAATTACTTTTCATAGACTTGTAACCTAAGCAGAGGAGGGCTCATTAAAAAAAAAAAAAATGATTAAACCAAATAGAGGTTAAGTTGGCCATCTTGTGCTTCTTCTATCTGCTGCAGTCCCTCAGACTTCTGATTGTTAAGGACTGTAGCTGTACACATAGACTAATAGTATGAAAACTGTTCAAGAAAGTCAGAATCAGTGGTGTCTGAGGATGACCTGGCTTAGACTTCATCAGGACAGCTGGCCGGCTCGATAGCAAGGCTTGTAGTAATAGGAGATGGTGGATTTCACAGATACTGGGATGAATTTTGAAGAGCCTGATATTTATCCATTCAATGAAAAATTTTTGAGTACAGTATAGACCAGGCACCAAAGATACTATGTTGGACAAAACAAGAAAAGCCCTCACCCACGTGGCGCTGACACTCTAGTCAGTGGGTTGGAGAAAGCACAATTGTTCGGCATTGCTGGAGACAGTTAATTGGGGAACATGGGCAGTGTGACCTAGATCACACTAGTGAAAGGTGTGGGGGCACTGACGGGTTCTTAGTCTTTTGGTTGACCCACATCTTGGAAGAGTTAAAGTGTTGCATATTTTTAAGCTATTAAGCAACTCTCACCTGCCCAAGGTCATGCTGCTTGCCTGTCTGCAGAAGTTGAATTTTTGAAACCAAGTATTTGATTTATTTCTCTTGTAATTTGAGCTCTTTAGTTATTTAGTAGGATTAATTTATGCCCATCCTTTTCTCCTGTCCTCAGCCTAGGGGGAAGTGTTCTTTACTCCTTGTTAAAGGTTTTGGTCTTTTCTCTTCAGCTCTCGGCAACACCTGTTCCTGTGATTTTTCCTGTCATCCTAAATCTTCAGTTTTTCTATTTATATTGGCGTTTCCTTTTTAACATATAAATATGGTTAGATGTTTTCCTTAAACAAAAAGCAAAATTCCTCTAGTTAACACCTCACATTCTTTTTCACATTGGTAAACGGCCTAGAAAGTAATCTGTACTCCTCTTGGCCTTATCTTCAGCCTCTACCCCTTACCAATCATCACTTAACTTTTTCCCTACTGCTTCAACAGGGGCTTTTCAGTTCTTACGCCCCCCTCCTCTTGTTATTAACATTGCATGTTTCTGCCTGTAATATTTCTCACCATCTATGTCACTGTTCTCTGCTATCCTCCCCCTCTCTCTGTTCTTTGTCAAGTTTTCACTTGACAAGAGATCACTCTTCCCCGCTCCTTCCTAAGCATGGACCTCCGCTAACATCTCTCTTCTTGCTCTGTGCCCTCTGTCTGCTGGCTTATCTACATCAGTGACCTCAAATGCGGATATCTTGTGTGGGACCTATAACTCCTTCACAGATCTCTCTCTGCAGTCACAGACCTTACTTGCCAGCTATCCTGAGTGCTCCCATAGGTACTGTGAACTGATCTCACTTTCTACCTGCTTCTCCACCCTCTGGGTTTCCATCTCTGTTAGTGGCACCATCATTCACCCAATCCGTAAAAGCCAGAACCCTCCAAAATTATTCTAGACTCTTCCTTCCGCCTCAGCTTCCACGTCTGAATTGGTCATTCTTCCCAGTTGATTCTTCCTCATAAATACCTCAGTAAAGCATCAGGTCTACACCCCACCCTTCCTCATAGCCACTTCCTTAGTTTTGTAGTACCTTGATGTGGTTTATCTATATTTTTTATAATAATGTCCTAACCACTTTCCTTGTGTCCAACTTTTCATGCCATCCAAAACATGCCCCCTTTTTTGCTTAAAATTAATGATTCCTTACAGCTGGCAGAGTATATTTTTGTATGGTGTATTCTTAGCATAGTATACCAACCCTGTATCTGGGCCCTGTTTGTCTTTCTGAACATGTGCCCTGCAACTCTCCCAAATGTCCTAGAGAACTCTAGCTGCGCTGAAATATTTCCAGTCCTCAGTGGTAGCATTTACAGTGCCTTTGATCTAAAATTCTCTTTCTGACACTTCTTCCCTGGTCTAATGCCTCTTCGGGTTTAAAAAATTAACACCACTGTCATCTCCAGAAAAACTGTCTTGTCCCCCATTCATGGTAGGTTGGGTACTCTTCTCCTGGGCTGTCGATGAATGCACTTTGTATAATACCTCTACACATCATTTCTTTTTGTAAGCTTTCTAAAACGACACTGAAATCCATGAGAATCAGACTGTATCTTTCACTGATAAATGCCCAGCACCCAGTACAATGCCTGAACTTGCGCAACAGGCTTTCAGTAAGCCATGAGATTGTTCATGTAATTCTTAAAATCTACCAACATTTGTTTTTTCCATCCTTCCATTACCTACGTTTTTCAATGGCTTATTTATTATTAGCCTTTTATTATGCATTATATACACAAAAAGGATAAAATTCAGAATCCATAATTTAATGGCTTAATTATTATTAGCCTCTTATTATGCATTATATACACTAGGAAAAAGGTTAGAATTCAGAATCTGTAATTTTTGTTGCTTAGGAACAGCTCTTGGAAAGCCAGATTTACAGATTGGTTAAACAGTACTCTCAGATGCTAAAATTTTCTGGCTTGTAAATCTTCTAACTAAATATCATCTCACTAGAATTATGTTGATTCCTCTTAGGGGATTCCAGAAGAAGGCAGGAAATGGTCTTACTTATGTTTGAGTAAGCTATTACTTATAAAGTGCTTACCCTAACCGTGAATATTTTCTACGAAAGGTCCAAAATGAGTAAAGACAGCCCCTAACTGGAACTAAGGGTAGAGATTGACAAAGCATAAATCAAATTTAATACTAAACAGACTGAACTAAGTACTGTGTAACAGCGGTAAAACCGAACCGGTGAGCGGGGTATTGTACCAGAGAGCAGAGCGTGTTTTCCTGTCCTAGTCACTTCAGCAGTGCCATTGTAAAAAGCAGTTTTTGGAACTCTTTTCACATTGACTTCAGAGTCTTTTATAAACATATAAACTTTTCTTATTAATGGTAAACTTTAATACAGAGGAAAAAAGTAAAAATCAAATAATTGGTATTAACATTTTGATAAACAGCCCTCCAGCTATCTTGGTACAGGTGACACATATTTTTACATTGAATCATACCACCTACCTTGTTTTATGCCCTTATCATGTTACTCAGTGTATAATGGACACTTCTCCACAAATGTGAAACTTAAAATGCACATTCCCCTTTGATAAGCAGTTGTGTTTTAAAAAAAATTGAGCCTAAGGAAATAATTAAGAGTATGGACAAAGATATGTGATATGTTTAGCAACTTAAAAAAAACAGAAACAGAAGTAGAGGAATGTATTTATGGACATAGACAGTCATGTGTATCATATTGTGAAGAAATCAGGAAAACAATATGTACAGTATGGTTTCAGTTTTGATCTTAAATCTCTCTGTGTGTATACACACATATGCATAGAAAAAATAGCAAAATATATCAACAAAATTGTGTATTTGGGAGAGGAGTGTCAGATAGTGTTAAATTTTGTTCTTTTTTGCTTTCTGAGTTTTCTGGTATTATGTGAAACTTAGGTAACTTGTGTCATTAAAAAATGGTTTTTTGAAACCAAGGCTAATAAGATAAAAAGTTTATTTTTAAATGAGTTTGATTGATGCTCAGGAAATTTCTTTGTAATCTTTAACAGTAGGCTAACTGAATAAGATATTCAACTGGAAATCAAATCTTTTTGAAGGGTATGATATTAAATACTAAATTCCTGTTCCGATTGAGATCTCAGTAAAATGAATTATAATGTCTTCCATGTTTCAGAAAATGTGACCATTCAGGGGGAGAGGAAGGGAGTTCAAGAGGGAGGGGTATGTATGTGTGTGTAAAATTATAACTGATTCCCAGAGAGAAAGGGGGCTCAAGATGGAGGGGTGTGTGTGTGTGTATGTGTGTGTAAAATTATGATTGATTCCTGTTGCACAGCAGAAACCAGCAATTTTGTGTACAATTTTACACACAATTATAAAGCAGTTTTCCCCCAATTAAAAAATGTGTATCAAAAAAAAAAGAAAATGTGACTGTTTTATTAAGGTTAGCATATTGCATATCTGAAGTCCAAAGTTAAAAATTTTTTGATTGAAATATAATTGATTTACAGTGTTGTGCCAAACTTTTTTGTACCAAAATTAAAATTTTAATTGAGAGGCAAATGTTTAAAATTGTAGGTAAAGGTTGGAAGAGACATAAACATCAGTGGGCTGTTCACTTTATATAAAGTTAAATTTGTATGTGTGTCTTGTTCCTAACAGATCAGTCACTGACACCATGAACTGGAATAAAGGTGGCCCCGGCACTAAGAGGGGCTTTGGCTTTGGAGGTTTTGCCATCAGTGCTGGAAAGAAGGAGGAACCAAAGCTCCCACAACAGTCCCATAGTGCCTTTGGGGCAACCAGCTCTTCTTCTGGCTTTGGAAAATCAGCTCCACCACAGCTCCCTTCTTTCTACAAAATTGGTTCTAAACGGGCCAACTTCGATGAAGAAAATGCGTAAGTGGTAATAATATCTGGTAATTTAGCAAGGTTAGGTTTTGAGATATTCCATTCCATCAAAAAAATTGAAGCAAAGAAACCATTTGTTTCTCAAATAATAACATGACTTCTTTAGTTGGTTATCTCACTGAATTGCATTGTTCCTAACAGGTTACATTGTTACGTTCATTCATTCATAAGGAGTATAATACTTGTGTGGTCCTTTATTTTTCCTTGTTCCAAAACGGATTTGAGGCCATTGAAACCTAAATATGGTGAAGTGTTTTATTTAAAATTAAATTATTTAATTTACATGGCTTTTGATGGTCTTTACTGAAGTTTTTTTATTTACACCATAGAAGTTGTTTGGTAAACACAGGCAGTTGTCAGAACTGGTAGAGACATAGTCTGACTCAACACCAAAGTCTTTAAAACTGTTAAACTATTGTGTTGTAACATCTTATAGTGGTAGGAAAATCTCAGATTTTTGCTCACAGTTCTCAGGAACCATATTTACCAGTTACCTTTTCTAACTTGATTGTCTAATAAGGGGATTGTTGAAAAGCTGAGCTTTGAAAGTTTGAGCTCTAATTCTGTATAGATTTTAAGTTATTTTTTTTTTTTTTGCCAGGTCTAAAGAAACCTTGTACTGCTATTATTTCTAGCCTGGTTGTTACACTGTTGAGCTTTTTTTTTTTTTTAACCCTCAAGATCACAGTTTTTAAAGTATTTAGCAGCAGTTTTAAAAATTGGTATATTTAGCAATTAAGTTCATAAGTAAGTCCAGGATCATTATTCTAGAGAGCAGTTTACCAGCTCAGGGATACATTGAATGAAACTACCGTATAAATAAATATGCATTTGTGTGTGTGTGTGTGTATAACACGTAATGGTTAGAGCTTTTAAAATGAAGGCTTGAAATGCTTTGAAGTTTAGGCTGTAGTTTTGATCTCTTTAATATTCTATTGTATTACTCTTTCATTTAATTCTGAGGTGAGCTCTAAACAGTGTTTTTGTTTTGTTTTAGTGTATAGCTATATTGATATTCTTTTCTGGGATATCTGTTAGAGGGAAACATTTTCCAGATGTCGAAGTTGTTTTCTGAATACTTAACACAGTATGGTGAGGAAGTGTGGTTCATGTACAATGTTATGTAAGTTTTGAGTGTACAACAGAGTGATTCACAATTTTTAAAGGTTATAAAATATTGGCTATATTCCTGAGCATTTATTTTCAATTCTAGAAGTTTTTTTGTTGGTTCTCAGAAAAAAGCCCAGAACTTTTCAAGAAAATCTCTAGCCTTGTGAATTTAATCTCTAAAAGTTTGCAAAGGGTCGTGAAGAGTAAACTAGGCTTTTGATATTTCATACAAAAGTATTTTTTCTATATCATATGCTTTAATATTTGCTGTATCTATTCAACAGTGATATGCTGTTGATAATTTTGTATTGGAAACGCATCCCTTTTGACAGAACTGGAAATGTAATTTTTAACAGACACTACTGAAATGGGGAATCTGCTGTGGTTTTTTTGCAGTATTAGAATTTGGCATATATCAAGTGATACTTAATAATTAGGTCCTAAGCCAAAGGACCAAAATCTCTTAATGGTAACATACACCATAATAAAAATTTTGTTAAAGATTCACCCACCCCCAAATTAAACATTCACTCTGTCAGTCCTGCATCTTAATTTTTCAGATATTTTGAAGATGAGGAAGAAGATTCTAGCAACGTTGATTTACCTTACATTCCTGCTGAAAACTCACCTACCCGCCAGCAATTCCATTCCAAGCCAGTAGACTCTGACAGTGATGATGATCCCTTAGAGGCATTCATGGCTGAAGTGGAGGCAAGTATCAACTCTGTTATGTTAACATTTTTAGCCATTAGAAACAGGTCAAATTAACCTAGTGCTTTAGTCTTCAGACAGAATTTGTTTATTGGCCCTTTGTTGAGAGAATTTTGCTCTTGTATTCCATAGTTTCTTAAATATACTTCCATGGCCCTGTAGCATTTTCAGAGATTGGTGCCTAGGAATTTGAACTGTAACCCTTGAACATAGTGGCTCAAGTGTGTGTGTGTGTGTGTGTGTGTGTGTGTGTGTGTGGTGTGTTTTATTTTAATAATTCTTGGTATAGTCTTAAATGGAATGAATATTATCTTAATCTAGCTTTTACTGAATACATATTTATGTAAGATAATTAAACTTAAGGGATTTGCTAAAATTACAGATTCTGTATTCAGTACTTTTAGTGTTCATTTCCTTTTATCCATGTTCGTGACCTTGCTGTAGAAATTGAGACTTGTGACCTCTTCCTCCTTAAAACTCTTCTCACTAGGTTTTTTTGTGATTTTGTATTTTGTTCTTTTCTCCCATGCCTCTGACTTCTTTATTTAATTACTTTGTGTTATGAAAAATCTCAAACGTAAAGTAGAATAATAAGATGAGTCCCCATATAGCCTTCACCCTGCTTTATCAGGTAGCGCTTTGGCCAGTCTTTCGTTATCTGACACCTCCCACCCCCTTTTACATTATTTATAGTAAATCTCCGACATATCATTTCATCTGTTGGTATTTCTATGTCTTTAACTCTTAAAAAACAATCATACCATATGATTACACCAAAAAAAAAAAAAACTTTACCTAGCCATGTGACTGTTATCTGTCATTCTTGTGATTCTGTTCCAGTTTCTCATATGATGATTCTCCTACAGTTCTCTATTTTAATATGCTATCTTCAGGCTTTATACATTCCTTAGTGACCTCACCCACTTCCAAAATTAACTTCTGTGTGAATAAATTAATATCTTTAGTTCCATAGTCTCTCTTTAGTTTCAGCTCTGCTTTTCTAGAAACATATTGGCCGTTTTTACATGGGTGTGTCCCCCTGGTCCCTTTAACTCTTTTTTTTTTTTGGCTCCGATAAACAGCTTATGGAATTTTAGTTTCTTAACCTGAGATTGAGCCCTGGCTCTCCACAGTGAAAACATAGAGTCCTAACCATGGGACTGCAAGAAAATTCCCACATTGGCTTTAATTTCTTCCTTTAAATAGCCCCTCTTTTTTTTTTTTCCAATTTCATTAAGGTGTAGTTGATTTACAGTGTTGTGTTAATTTTTTCTGTACAGCAAAAAGTGACTCAGTAATAGAAAAATTCCATGTACGGAGGAGTCTGGCGGGCTATAGACCATGGGGCCATAAAGAGTCAGACGCGACTGAGCATAGCACACAGCACATATACTCGTCAAAGATGCTGGCCTATACTTTTACTTTTTGGTAGTGTCTTTGTCTGGTTTTGGTTTCAGGGTGATAGTGGCTTCATAGATAGTGGCTTCACTCCCAACACTTCTTTGGGAGTGTTCCTTCCTCTTCAGTCTTTTGGAAGGGTTTGGGAAAGATCAGTGTAAGTTCTTTGTACATTGGTAGAATTCCCCAGTGAAGCTACTTGGTCCTGGACTTCTGTTTGTAGGGAGTTTTTTAATTATAGATTCTATTTAATTTCTAGTGTTTGGTCTGTTCAAGTTACGTGTTTCTTCTTCATTCAGTTTTGGTGGGCTGTATGTTTCTAGAAAGTTGTCCCATTTCTTCTAGGTTGTTGAATTTGTTGGCATCTAATTGTTCATAGTATTCTCTTACAACTTGTTTGTTGTTGTTATCAGTTGTGGTTTTTTTCTCTTTCATTTCTTATTTGGGTTTTCTCTCTCTCTTTCTTTTTTGCTGTGTGGTATGTGGGATCTTGGTTCCCTGACCAGGGATGGAACCTGTGCCGCCTGTATTGGAAGGCAGAGTCTTAACTACTGGACTGCCGGGGAATTCCCCTCTTTTTTTTTTTTTTTCCTAGTAACTGATCAAGCATGTTCATGACTTGCTTCATTTATTCCTCAGAATAACAAAGGTGAATAGGCAGAAAAACTATATAAAACTTCTTAACTAATAAAAAAAACTGAACCCTAAGATAATTCAAATCACTTCTCCAAACCACATTGGTACTGTGTGGCAGAGCTGGGATGCAAATCTAATTTTTCTTGCTTAGTAGTCCTGAGAACTGGCTCTTGTCCAGAACATAGTGCTGCCTTCCTCTCATCATTTGCCAGGTTCTGTCAGTCTTTACAGTATCTCTTGCATCTATTTCTGTTTCCTTTATGGTCATCTTCCCCTGTAGCTTAACTTTAACCTGATCTAAATTAATTCTCTCCCTTCTTGAGGCTCTCTGCTCTCCTGTTCATGTAGTGTACAGCTACAGAGTAATTGGACCGAAGCATGTTTCTTGTCATATTACTCCTCTTGCTCAGAAACTGTCACTTTATTGTTTATGAAGTAAACAATAGATTTAGATTCCTTTAGATTGAGATTTAGATTCCTTTTAGATTCCTCAGTTACTTGTTACCTGAAGTCTTCAGCCAGAATTCATCTCTCCTCTAAGGAAGTAGGGGAGAAAAAGAATCCATTAAAGATGTGTTTTTGTTTGGTGTAAACGATGCTTTTTAAAAATAGCCAACATTTTTAAGATCCAGATATTTTAAAAAAAAAAAAAAATCCAGAGATTTTTGTCTAAAAGATCAGTCTCCGGAAAAGTGAAAAATGTGGCAAGACTAGGACTGCATTCTTGTGTGGCAAAAAACAGGCTGTTGCTGATAAAGTAATTGCCTGCTTTGGGCAAGGCAGTCTTTTTCTACTTCACCCATCAGTCCCTATTGTCTTCTTGACACTGAGGCCATTGCTTAGAGCCTTTTTCCATCATATTTGTGTTGTAATTTTCTTATAGTGGAGAAGTAGTTTTCCTGAGAGTGGGTCTGTTGTCAAATATCTGAGAGTAAAACTCAGGGCTGTGTGTTAAAAGAAAAATTAGAGCATGCTTCTTTAGACTATTCAGGGCTTCCTCTGGTGACTCAGTAGTAGAGCATCTATCTGCCAAGCAAGAGATGTGGGTTTGATTCCTGGGTCAGGCAGATCCGCTGGAGAGGGAAATAGCAATCCACTCCAGTATTCTGGCCTGGGAAATCCTGTAGACAGAGAAGCCTGGAGGACTACAGTCCATGAGGCCACAAAAGAGTTGGACACAACTTAGCAGCTAAACAAAAACAACTTACTAAAATGCAAGCAAAGCATGTCTGTGTCAGAAGAATAGAACTTTCCTTATCTTGGCTCATTTCATTCATTGTGAAATTGCTACCCGTTGAGTATTTTGGGTTTCCCACATTTGATTTAGAATAAATTACTTTCCGAAGAATGTATACCTAAAAAGTAGCAGAGCCAGGATTCAACTCCAAAGCCCATGTAAACTCCAAAGCCCATGTTCTTTTTGCTGTATCATTCAGCATCTGAGTTCTTGTGTTGTGTATTTCTGCATAATGTTTACCAGAGCTACTCAGAACATACCTGTGCTTTGCAAGATGGTAGCAATTTTATAAATATAGTGTGTTAAATGATTCTGTCTAGAAGTAAAGGCAAGGGATAAATGGTTTGTTTTGTTTGAGATGTCATTACATATTGGTTTAGGTTTTTTTTAACCTTTGTGACACATGAACGTTTCCCAAAGGGCTGTGTTTCTCATTATTTTTTCAGATGCCTAGTGATGAATTAGAATAAAAATCAACTCTTGATTTTTGAGGTTTAAATTTAGATTTAATTTTTGGTAGTGCAAGCTGGAATAGCCCTTTCTGAGTAGGAGTATTCAAGAATGGTCCAAATTCTCTTGCTTGGAATTTCAAGTAGTTGAAGCTGTTTGGAGGTTAAATCTTTTTGATATAACATCATTCTTCCAGATATTTTTTGCTGTAGTATCCAAAGGCGTTTTGCTGATTTTCGGACAGAGGGATGGATATTATCTGATCTTGGGGAGAGTATTGTTGCCAAGGTATTGCATTAATCCAAATTAAAGAAGTCAGAAAAACTCACATTGCTTTACACAAGAAACAGTTATGCAGAATGTGTTTTAACCTTGGCAAAAAGTAGTTAATTCTTCTACCATTGATTTTCATGTGTATAAAGCAAAGAATTAATTTAGATCAATAATTATCAATTTGCCATTTAAAAATAACCTATGAAAAATGGAAAAACTACATGTATTTAAGTCCACCCCAAAGGGTTCTGATTTAGTAGATTTATTTGTTGTTTTTCCGTCGCTAAGTCGTGTCTGACTTTGCAACCCCTGGACTACAGCATGCCAGGCTCCCTGTCCTTCACTGTCTCTTGGAGTTTGTTCAAACTCATGTCCATTGTCAGTGATGCTATCTGTCCAACCATCTCATCCTCTGTTGCCCCCTTCTCCTGCCCTCAGCTTTTCCCAGCATCAGGGTCTTTTCCATTGAGTCGGCTTTTCCCATCCGGTGGCCAAAGTATTGGAGGTTCAGCATCAGTCCTTCCAATGGTTATCCAGGGTTGATTTCCAGCAGGATTGATTGGTGGTCTTGCAATCCAAGGGACTCTTGAGAGTCTTCCCCAGCACCACAGTTCAGAACACTAGTTCTTGGATGCTCAGCCTTCTTCATGGTCCAGCTCTCACATCTGTACGTGACTATGGGAAAAGCCATAGGTTTGACTGTATGGACCTTTGTTGGCAAGATGATGTCTCTGCTTTTTAATATGGTCATAGTTTTCCTTCCAGGGAGCAAGCGTCTTTTAATTTCATGGCTGCAGTTTATTTAGTGCAAGGTTTTTCAATCTAAGGGCATTTAGGGCTGGATAATTCTTTGGTGGGCTGTCCTGTGCATTGTAGGATGTTTAGAGGCATCTATGACCTTCACCCACTGGATGTTAGTAACAGCTCCCCCCACCCCAAGTTGTGCCAACCAAAAAATGTCTCCTGATATTGCCAGATGTCCACAGGGGATAGAATCACCCAAGGCTCAGAACCACCTTTCTAGAGCCAGATACAGAGATCTGCATTTTTTACTAGCCCCTTTGGTAATTATATCATTAACTCTTTTAAAAAAAAAAGTGATCAATCAAGCATTTTTGCTAGTTTGTCCACACATGGTATATTTGCAGATAAAAACTATGGAATCTGCATATATAGTCAAGTTTTTAGAACATGGGTATTTCTCTCTAAAATAATAGTTGTCAAAAAACAATTTGATTGCATCAAAGTGCAGTTGTCAAAATGCATAGCTAAAACTATGATGGTGCTTGTTTGAATCTAAAAATTCTTTATAAAGAAATTTTCCTTTCAGTGTTTTTGGTTGGTGATTCCATACGGCCTTTTGTTTCATTAGGATCAGGCGGCTAGAGACATGAAGAGGCTTGAAGAAAAGGACAAGGAAAGAAAAAACGTAAAGTAAGTTGTTTTCTTCTCCTTCAGAAAGGTTACATGAAAATTGCTACATTATTGCAAAGCCTGTTCCCCCAAAGTTTATAAAGTAAAATTCAACTACACAAATGTCCTGACTTAAAGTTATTACCTTAAATAATATTTCTGTAGGTAATAGAGATGACTGCATTTGCAGTAATTTTGGTATTCTTTAGCATTCTTTTTGGTATTCAACTGTAAATAGTTTTTAGTAACCACAAGAGTGAATTATACAGGGAAGCAAGAGAGCATCATTACTAGTTTGGGTTCATTTTTCTGAGTTTTGTCCCCATAACTAATATAGGTTTATGCGTATGTGATTGATTTTTAAGATGTAACAGTAATTAAATACAAAAAACTATGTATATTATTAATAAATCATAAAACCTGATTTGAGGGTGACATGCTTTAGCAACTAGTCAGAGCTTGAAATACTTTGTTTTCTAGGAAAGAGAATTCTCCTCTTTCCCTTGCTGAATATACTTTTCTTACGGCTTTTGCTACCAAGCCCAGGAAGGCGGTTGGACTTTTCCCTCTGCTCGGCAGTCAGTGCTCAGCCCCTCCCTGAGGTTCCTGTGCCAGGGGGAGGGTCTGCCCTCTCTTGGGGGCTTATTGTGTGTTGTGTCCCCTTCCAGCTGCCCTCCACTGGTGGTGTTGCTTGCCTTAGGAGTAGCAAGTGCTCTAGGGTAGGCAGAAAGTCTGATTAAAAAGCAGTGGTTGTGGGAATTAAGCAACTATACTTTTCATAGTTCCTGAGAGATGCAAGTGGTGAAGGTCCACTTCTCCACGTGAACTGTTATAGTTCCAGATTTTAAAAAGAGTTGATGTAGTTTTTCTCTCTGTCCCTGAGGATTTTGGCTGAATGCAGTTACTCAGAGCTAAAAACTCTGGGGCACAGTAAGACAGTTGTGACCATCTTTAGTGTATACAAAATGCAGGTGTTCTTCTTGTTTCTGTTTTTTAATACAAAGTCCTTTTCACAACTGCATTGTGTTTGTTGTGTGGGATATACAAGGCTAGGGCCCGTGGGTATCTCTCTTCACAAGTTTTTACTCCCTATATTCTTGTTAGGATTGATATATTTGATGATTCTGGGGGTACCATATCGTCCCATTCAAAAGAAATGCAAACTGCAGCTTATGGTGTGAAATCAGACATACATGGTGGATGGATGGCTTCCAGTGTGCTTACTGCTGCTTTGTTACTGTTAGTGTTGAGAGTTCCTGTCCTGTATGGAATTCAACACTAATGTGCTATAAGTATGGAGCTGGGTATGTGGAACATTTGCAGGGAAGTTTGTTTCTCCGCTTGTTTTTCCAGGGGTATTCGAGATGACATTGAAGAGGAAGATGACCAAGTGAGTTCCTATGCAGTATTTCTATCTTTTACTTTCACCCCACAAAGTCTGTCCTGGGGACAAGCTAGAACTTGTCTTCACTGAAATGGCCATTCCTGATGTTCAGCAGGGAATGTCATTTGATTTGCTCCTTTTCTACCTGTGTGACCAGTTGGTAATATAAAGATTCATGTGGCTTTCCCCTGTGTTGAAGATGGAAATTTTGGTCAAGTACGATATCAAAAACAAAGATGAGCTTTACTCAGCGTGATTTTTTTTTAATCCAAAATTAATGTTTATTCGGATAAATCAAGAAGTAGAATAGTGTGGGATCTACAGACAACCTCTAGTAACACCTAACTTTGACCTGTTTCTAAGGGTTCTGTTTGTGATTCTTGTGTTTCAAGATGAAACATTGGTTAAATGACAGTCCTTTAGTGTCTTTTTTCCCCATTCAGTTGTGGGATGGAGAGAAGGGACCCAGAGTGAGCCCTTTCTAGGTTGGTGACCCTTCTCATCAGTGTCAGCTTCCAGACTTGGATGGTAAAGCCACAGCATGTGTTCCGCAGCTCTCAGCAGGGTAGGTAGGAGACACCCCACCCCAGGAAGGCTGTGGAACTGACAGTTTTATAAGTCTTCTGTTAAGCAAGCTAAATCACTTTATGATAGTAACTGTCTCATTTCCTCTGATTGTCCCTCTGAATACTGCTATTGTTAAAGGAATCATTGCTAGTAAGAGTCTTGTCTTACTGGGTAGGTATGTAAATTGTGCAGTCATCTGGTATGCTGTGCGCACTAATTACAGAAGCAAAAATGTTCTGTTATCCTTGGGTATGATTATGATCTTGTGCTTTCCTGCAGGAAGCTTATTTTCGGTACATGGCAGAGAATCCAACTGCTGGTGTGGTTCAAGAGGAGGAGGAAGATAATTTGGAATATGATAGTGATGGGAATCCAATTGCACCTTCCAAAAAAATCATTGATCCTCTTCCTCCCATTGATCATTCAGAGGTACGGTATTTCTTGCTGAATTTGACTCTTCTCTGAAGCTGATGTGGTTTTCTTCAGCTTTAATATTTAGGTTTTCCCAGTATCAGAGTACTCCTCTGATTCGTACGCTTTATTATGTCATGGGAATATTTCTTTGGGATTTTGTCATATTTGCCAAGTGATTGAATCAGAAGGTGACTGAATAGTTGAGAATTTGTAGCCTGTACTATTCAAGGTACAGCTGAGTCTCTTGCTCACATTCAGTTTTAGGTGAATTTTTTTCAAGCAATTGTGCTTGTTTTCCATACCATCACTTACCATCTTCCTTTCACTGTGGGTCCCTGGGCCTGCATTTGCTTTTTAATTGCTGTAAATCTTTACTGTTTCTCCCAGATCTGGGGCAGATGAAAGGCTGTTCTTACATCAGGAAAAGGAAATGAGGATATCAGTGTACTCACTTGGGGGAAAAAAATCAGTATTTCATCCAGGTTAAATATCAGACTAGAGCTTGCATACCCTAGTGATTCTAGATCTAGAGCAGTGGTTTTCAAAGTGTCGTCCAAGGACACCTAGAAGGATCTTTTCATGGAGTCTACAGAGTCAAAAGAATTTTCATGGTAATGCTAAGATTATTTGTCCTCTTCACTGCATCAGCATTTGCAGTGATGACTAAAAGCAATGCTGACACATTAGCCTGAAACGGGACAGTGGTATCAGTTGTTCCAGTAGTCACTGCCTTCTTCCCCGTGTGACTGTTACAGTACCAAAAGTAAAAGCCAGCTTCACTTAAGAATATCCTTGATGAAGCAATAACGGTTATTTATTTAATCTTGACTCTTACATTACTCTTATATTCCATGTAACAAAATGGGAAAGGGTAGGTAAACATTTGTATTGCATGCCAAGATATGACAGTTGTCTCACAGAAAGACACTTAGGTGTTCAAGTTGTGAACTGAGCTAGCTGCTTTTTTTCATAGAATACCATTTTCACTTGAGAAAATGAACGATACATCAAGGAAAACAGAAGTGTCTCTTGTCAGTGATAGAAACTCAAGTTTTCAGGCAGAAATTAGGATTTGGGAAACTGAATTCATCACAGTGAGCTTGATAGCTTCCTCCCTTCCAAGTACTGACCAGGCCCGACCCTGCTGAGCTTCCAAGATCAGACGAAATTGGGTGCTTTCAGGGTGGTGGCTACAGGTGACAGCTTTCTATCTATTGATAATCAGCCATGAAATGTGTATTTTTTTAGTTACGTAGTGAAATGTTTTGGATGATCTTCAAGCCATCTCAGTGAACCAGTATTTTCAGAGAGCCAGTGCATGATGTTACAGAATCGTGTGTGAGTAAAGGGCCCATTCAAAGTGCAGGATAGACCCATGAATTATAGTGTGACAAAATGTGAAAGTTCGTCTATATGATTTTGGATTACACAATGAAAATAACCTTTAAGAAATGTGCACCTGTCAAGGTTGAGTGTAGTGTCAAGAGTAAAAGTCCACTAGCATCTGAAAAGGTTATTAATAAATACTCTTTTCCCTTTTCCAACTACGTATCTTTGGGAGGCCAGGTTTTCTTCCTTGGCTTTAATCAGAACAACACATTGCAACAATCTGAATGCAATAGGAAATACAAGATTTGGAAAAATGTGAAGCAGTATTATAAAATAAAGTTATCTTTGAAAATTGAAGTCACTCAGTCGTGTCCGACTCTTTGTGACCCCATGGACTGTAGCCTATCAGGCTTCTCCATCCTTGGGATTTTCCAGGCAAGAATACTGGAGTGGGTTGCCATTTCGTTCTCCAGGAGATCTTCCCAACCCAGGGATTGAACCTGGGTCTCCCACATTGTAGGCAGATGCTTTACCGTCTGAGCCACCAGGGAAGTCAGAGTTCATCTTTATTAAAACATATGTGTTAAAGTGTCATGGGGTTTGTTATTTTAGCATGAATTATAAATTTAAAATTTTTCTTATTTTTAATACAGTAAATAACACTAGATATAACCATTTTTAAAATGAAATCTCATTGTATTTTTGTTAAGTGTAAAGGGTACCTTAGACCAAAAAGTTTGAGAGCTACTGGTCTAGACTAGAGTGTGGGTTATATTCAGTTTTTTAAATTTTCCTTTTGTGCAGCTGTTACCACTTAAGGAATTGGCATTTTACATGTGGCAAATGAAGCTACATAAATGAAACCTATCTAGGAGGCTGCATCTGTGATAAAGAGTGAAAATATAATAAGGGAAAAAACACAAGTATTTGAAATAGTTGTCTAATAAAATATTTGAGATACTTGACAGAGTACTCAAGCTTCATCCTGCCTGGAGTGTATCCCATAGTTGTCCTAATGTAATGAAAAGTCTGCCAGGAGAGACCAGAAATGAAGAAAGAATACCCTTTCTTCACAGTCCTTTTGTTTTTTCCTCTTGTTTGGAAACCAAAAAAAAAGTGTGTGTGTAAAAAAAACTTAGATATTTGTAGATTTTTGTGAATAAAGACAAAAACTGTTACCCTCATGGAGCTTCTGTTTTGATAAGAGAACTGAAGAAAAGGGCTTGGTGCAGCATTGTGGGGAGCATAATAAAAGGTCCTGTTAATAATGCTAAAGGAGAGCTTAGTTCTTTCTCTTTGTTGATAGTACCATAGAACGATAATTAATTTTAAGCTGTATCTAGAATTATGAAATTTTTGACCACCTATCAAAGGCTTAAGTTCTCCTTAAAAAATAAATAGATTTATTGTAGACATACCATGTCAGAAGGAGAATCATTTAGCCAGATTCGTATGTGGCAATATGCTAGTGCTTTGTATTCTTAGTACAGTAAGCTATGAGAGGAGTAGCAGAAATGACTTCTTCCCTCTTTGGAATTGGAAATGCTCAACAGTACATTTTTTTTAAAGTTAACATAAACATTTCCATGTTTTTAAAAAGAATGGAACTCCTTAGAAATATTATCAGAGGCCTAGATCTAGGTGAACAGCTTACCGCAAAGCATATTAAATGTTACAGGGTGGAATATCTAAGTCCTTTGGCATTAGAGATTCTTTAGTCTGCATCAAGGCTGTTCAAACAGGAATGGGAAAAAGTTCTGGTTGTACTTTCAGGATTTGTGTCATGAATAAGTGAATTCCTTTTTTCTTTCTAGCTGGTTATGGCTTTACTTGTATAGTATTTGTGAAAGGTGATTTTGCATTAAAATCAAACTTACAGGATTGAATCTTGAATTCTAGACTAACTTTGAATAATTGGACCTGCAGATTGACTATCCACCATTTGAGAAAAATTTTTACAATGAACATGAAGAGATAACCAACCTCACCCCACAGCAGCTAATAGATCTCCGGCATAAGCTCAACCTCCGGGTAAGTCAGCTATTAAGGCAGAGATTCATATTAATGCTAATTAGTCCAGGATTAGTAGTATTGTTTATCCATACTGAAATAATCTTGAATTTCTTCTCCAACAGTCCCTGAACTGTCTTTGATAGAGTAATAATTATACCCCTTGGACTCTTGTGTCTTGATTTTATTGTTTTAGTTTTATAGCTATTTTAGGATAGGATTTTTTTTATTTGATACATACACATGAGTGCTATATATGTATATGTTCAGTCAACTTTGTGTAGTTTTTTTTAACTGTGTGTTGTGTTGGAACAATAGGTCATATGACCTTAAAACTAATCAGTAAGTGTTTCTGATTGCCATGAGAGCAGTGTGCTATTAGGAACTGTGTTGGGTGGGCTAAAGGCAAGTGGTCCCCATCTTTAGGAAGAGGAGACAAGATTAACTGATGTGAACAATATGGGAAGTCTTAAATATTTCAGGATTAAGATGCACTTGCTTTTCACATTATATACAGCACAGTTTTTTAATTAGATGAAATTAACAACTTCACGAAATACGCATGCACTAATATCAGAATAATAGTTTTAAACTGTCCACTAAAAAGCTTTGGTTGTACATCGGCCACATTTGTTTAAGGTGCTGCTAGACGTTAAGTGAAACACACAGGTAGTAAAATGATGTCTGCTCTGGTGTGGACAGCTTTCTGGCCGTGCCAATTGCTACATGATGTTTGAACTTGTTTCGTGAGGGGTCGGTGGTTGAGTGGTTTTATGTGTGTGTGTGTGTACATACTTGTCTGTTTTCTAAGAAGTACCCCTTTAAAAAAAGCTTTTAAGTGAAACGCTGATTGGAAATATCAGCATCACCCCAGAAGCCTTGAAAGCTTAGCACTGCTGGAGTCAGCATGGAGGTGGAGGCCCATTCCTCACCTGGGTGCAGTTCAGACAGTCGGACGTTTGGCAGTGTCTGCGTCAGCACTAAGCAGGACGCTGGCTCCTCAGGCCCAACTGAGGTTGGAGACAGTAGGTAATAGCTTTATAACCAGTGGGTTATAGGTGTGTCTGGATTGGGAGCTCATTTGCACTCTATTTCAAGAGTAAATTTTATTTTTTCTACCACTTGGTTACTAGTTATACACATGGAAAAAATATATTGACTTTTTCCAGTCTTTTGAACATGACTTTTTAAAATTTTTTTATGAGAAAATTAATTGTGATTGAAGAGATTTCAAGGCCCATAATCATTTAAAATAACGTGACCATTATTTCAGAAATATTTATTTTGGAATTTTTTCAATGTGAGATTTAGGTCCATTATTATTTGAATTTTACCTTTTCACACATTGTAAGCTATTAGGTATAGACTTAGGTTTTTACTCTTCATATTCCAACTAAACACTGGAGAGCTACAGGTAAATATTGTTGACCTTCTAGTGCTATTTATTTTGAAGTACAAGTCATTCTTGCAAGTCGTCTTTATCTCTAGGTTTCTGGTGCTGCACCTCCTAGACCAGGAAGTAGTTTTGCTCATTTTGGGTTTGATGAACAACTTATGCACCAGATTCGGAAATCTGAGTACACACAGCCCACTCCAATACAGTGCCAGGTAAGTAAATATGGGTCACAAAGAGTTGTACATAACTGAACTGAAGTAAATATAATGAAAGAAAAATGAAGTAGAATGACATTGTGATCTTTTTTTTTTAAACTGACAAAACAATAAAACACTTTAATACAGAACTGTATTGACATGGATAGAACTTTTGAAGCCTTTAAAAATTAAAAAAAAAAAAAAAAAGCAGAAATGAATATTTTACCAGTCTTAAGGTATTGACTGCTATCACCTTCTGAGGTGGACCACATTCTGTCCGTGCAATATGAATCTCTGTAAATAAACTGCTTTCACTTCACCATGGCTCACTTTTGAATTCTCTGTGCAAAAACCAAGGGCCCTCACTTGGTGACCCATCTTAGGAACTCAGCTGAGACCTAGGACATGAGATGGTCTTCTCCCCTTCATCACTTTTCTTTGATTATAAAAATGCAGCCCACTCTGTTGGGGCAGAGCCCTGTTATCTGACCACTGTCTCTTTCACTAGTGTGCTGTGTTAATAAATCTACTTCTTACCTATTTTTAACAGTTGCTAAAGGACTAAGTGTTCTTTTGTTTCTGATAAATGTCTTGAAAATACGATCTGAAGAAAACTGTTCATTAAGCCTAAACTAAACAAAGGTTTGTGTGTGGAGAAATTTAGCACTGTCAGTTAAGAGGATTCCTTTGTCCATGGCCTGAAACTTCTCATTTATAACTGAAAGTAATAGCTTCTGTTTCCCATTTATAAATGGATTTTATTCTTTTCCACACAGTTCAGTATGTGGATGAGACATTCTATACCTTCATGGTGAGGGGGGACAAATTTTTTTTAAATTTTAGCAGTGATAATGTTTCCTACAAATGAAGTTTATGGGAATCCAGATGTTTCATTCTTTTTTTTCCCCCAGGTATTTCTTGTTATTCCATAACCAATGTGCATAGCCTAGGACATTTTTGTCCCATTGAAAATAAATGTCATTGTTAGTCATCTGTCCTTTCTCAGAGTTGCCTTCAGTTCATCTTTAAAATTGAAAGTTTAGAGTGGATATTACTTCTCTTTTTCCTCTAGGGTGTACCTGTGGCATTAAGTGGTAGAGACATGATTGGTATTGCCAAAACAGGCAGTGGGAAAACTGCAGCCTTTATCTGGCCCATGTTGATTCATATAATGGACCAGAAAGAATTGGAACCAGGTGATGGACCAATTGCAGTGATTGTGTGTCCCACTAGGGAGCTCTGCCAGCAGGTATGTGCTTTATGTAGAGTGCCCCGTTGCATATATCAACTAATGAGGACTAATCAACTGGGTAGAACCACCAGGAAACTTTTTTTTTTTTTTAATGTGTGAAATACACAAAATTTATTACTTTAACCATTTCTAAGTGTACAGTTCAGTGACATTAAGTAGATTCACATTGTTGTGCTCTCAGGAAACTTCTGGAAAATATTACATGTTATGTATTTTCTATATAACCAATTGATTTGGGAACTGTATTGTAAGCTCCCAGTGTTTTCCTCCTAGGTTACTTCATTTTGTTCGGTGAAAGGCAATAACAGGGTCAGGAAGAGAAGTGAAAAAGAATAATCACAACAAGATTTTAGATAGCCTGTTAAGATGTGATAATGGTACCCTGTTCATTTTCTTTATGAATAAAATTGTGTTTGTATGTTCTAGTTTTTTATTTTCTATTGACATCACATTTTGTGTGTTTTTCATAACTCCTTTTTGCACTGCAGCTGAGGTTAGTGTCACAGAGGTATGTGTTCATATGTCATTATGTTGCCTTTGTAGATCCATGCGGAATGTAAGCGGTTTGGGAAAGCATACAATCTTCGATCAGTGGCTGTGTATGGAGGAGGGAGCATGTGGGAACAGGCCAAGGCCCTTCAGGAAGGGGCAGAGATTGTTGTTTGTACACCAGTAAGTATGTCTTGGGTTTAAATAGCTTATCAGCCTTTCTCGGTATGGAAAAAATGTCAGTTGTTGGAGGGCATTTCCCCTGAAATGTGGTAAAGCAGGGTTGAGAATACTCTGAGGCAGTGATAGCTTGTGGCTTTGGTTTAATTTTGGTTGCTAGACTAAAATAGCAGTCTAGTAAGATTCTTTATATGCTACAAATTTCTGTCTGCATCAGTTTTTCTTAACACTGTCATGGAAAATGGGCCCATGCTTATGAAGAGCCTAAGTTCAGAGTATGGTCAAAACTGCCTTGAAGATTGTAGTTTAAACATTAAGACCCGTCAGTAAGGCTTTAACTTTGGTCATTTCAGAAAGCCTCACAAAAAATAGTTCTCACCATCTTTCTACAGTTTAAATCACAATTAATGTAAAGGAGGAACCCAGTGAGTTTTCAGATTTTCTGTTCTTTTGAGTGCCGTAGTGCATGAAATCCAAGGCTGTCAGACTAGTGTATATTGCAGTCTGAAACTGGAGTGTTACCATTTTTGCCAGGAGCAGAACTCTAGAAAATTCTTGTAAATACATTTAATTAAACAGCCCTCAACATTGGCAGGTTTCCCTGTGGGATCCACCAGCCAAGGATTGAAAATATTCAGGGGGGGAAAAAGTCAAGAAAGCAAACTGGAATTTTCAGTATGTTGGCAACTGTTTATGTAACATTTACATTGTGTGTTATAAGTAATGAAGAGATGGTTTAAAATATACAGGAGGGTGTGCATAGGTTCTGTGTGCAAATACTGCTTAATTTTGTTTAAGGGACTTGAGCTTCCTCACGGGGCATGAACCTGGAACCAGTGTCCAGCAGATACTGGGATGGCTTGACTTAACTGTTATTTTTCTGGCTCTCATAGGGTCGACTGATTGATCACGTGAAGAAGAAAGCTACCAACCTTCAGAGAGTCTCCTACCTTGTGTTTGATGAAGCAGATCGAATGTTTGACATGGGGTTTGGTATGCTTTGAATATTAGATTCTTCTGTCTGTCTCAATGACACTAGTTTTTTCCATGTCTTTCTAGATTTAATTTTTTCTCTGTGTGAGAAGCTAAAAATACTTCTGGGTAGGGTTGGACCCGTAGAGATAGAGCTAAGACTTTAGCTATTTTTAGGAGTTCTTTCAGGAAAAGTATGTTAGGCTTAACTGGGTTGAGGACGTTTGAAAGTGCCTGTGAATATAGGGAGAATATTCTAGGCTTTATTTTTATTCATCTGCCTTTGATTGTGGAGGTCAAGGTCTGTGTTATTTGGGAGGTAGGTGTCATATCCTTCAAGGCCTTTGTGTTCCTGTCCTCCTTGACTTAACCAGTTGTGTGAAAATTGTGAATAACTGTCTTTGTTGATTGGAACACCACTGAGCCTAACCCAGCTAGGTGTTGGGCTAAGTGTTTCTGAGTTTCACGCTGAGTGACAAGTCTGGGAGTTCCAGACCTTCCTTAATTCTTACAATGTCTTTATAGAAAGATTTTTGCTATTAGTAAAATGATTTTCCAGGTATCCCAAACTGTCATGCAGAGTTATGATACTGATTTTATTCTTCTATTTCTTCCAGAGTACCAGGTGCGGTCCATAGCAAGTCATGTCCGTCCTGACAGACAGAGTATGTATGAAGCAGTTTCCTTAAGCCACATTTGTACTCAGAATAAACACCTATTTATTTTATAACTCACAGTTATGGCAGTAAAAATAATCATGTTTGTAATGGTGAGGAACCATAAAGGGGAAGATAATGACAGTTTATCTGAGCTAGACAGGACCTTAGAGATCACCAGATAGAACTCACTCATTTTTACAATGATAGTACCAAGACTGAGAATTAAATGACGTGTCACAGTTCATAACGTTTTATCGCTGGCTAGAGGCAATACACAGTGCAGATCTGCTGACTTGAAGTCAATAGCCTTTTTCTGAACCATACTGATAGCAACATCTGCCTTAACTGAAAATGTGTAAAATGATGGTACTTCTTTTTCCTTAGTGAATGAATTTTTAAACTTCAGTGGGCTTTCGTTTTTTAAAAACTGAGCAGTGAATGTCAGTAGGAAGCTTAGTGGGTATTCAAAAAAGAAGTGATACGGTTTCTTTAACACAGTTTACCTTTTAGCTCTCTTATTCAGTGCAACTTTTCGGAAAAAGATTGAAAAGCTGGCCAGAGACATCCTGATTGACCCTATTCGTGTGGTGCAGGGAGATATTGGCGAGGTAAGCCTGAGCAGGGCAGATGGAGTCTCGGTGGGTTATTTTTCACACTGGTGGCATGGATTTCATTTCTCACTATTGAGAGAAGAAACATTACTGGCACTTACAGATGAGGCAACATGTTTCAAATTTGCTTTAAAAGCACAAGGGTTGGGGCAATAGGTGAAATATGTTTGGCAAAATGTTAATAATTGTTGAAGTCTGGTGATGGTTACATGGGAGTTGATTTTGTTCATTTTATTCATTTTGAATGTTAAAATTTTTTCCACAATAAAATGTTTCTTTTAAAAAAATTTATTTTTGGGAAAAAAAGAGCAAGTCTAGTCTGAAAGATGCTGGTCAGTTTGCATGGAAGTAACATCTTCAGTCATTGTGTGAGGTGGCCTGCACAGTGTGGAGCGGGGAGATTTGAAAGGCCTGTTGAATTAAGTTTTTGTTTTCCTCACCTGTACATATGCCCTATGTGGAAAAGTTATCTGAATTGTGATTAGGAAATCAAATAAGGCAGCCTTGAGAATCCCTTAATATGCCTAGTATGCCAGTACAGTTCTGTGCAGTTGGCTTGTGAACATTGGCCACCTTTGATTGCTGAGTGCCTTCTGTGTGTGGGTATGAATTGTACTAGGAGCTCTTACTCTACTGGGAATAATCTGGATAGGCATGTAGAAAAGTATTGCAGAGCATTGGGGCTTAGAGATTATTTAGGTATATGTACACATGTCAGCGGAGGGCTTCCCAGGCGGCACAGTGGTAAAGAAACACGTCTGCCGATGCAGGAGATGCAGGAGATGCGGGTTCAATCTGCGGTTGGGAAGATCCCTTGGAGAAGGAAGTGATAACCCACTGCAGTATTCTTGCCTGGGAAATCCCGAGGACAGAGGAGCCTGGTGGACTACAGTCCATGGTGTCGCAAAGAGTCAGACACAATTGAGCATGCACGCATACACACACATCAGGGGAGGTGGAGAGCACTGTGATTTGAGAAAGGTTGTAAAATTTGAGTTGCACTTGACTTGCTGAAGGAAAGCCCAAGGATACGGGAGATTATTCATGGTTCTTGTAGACGCAGGTGGAAAGTGTGGTGTCCGGTTCTCACTCAGGTGCCCTGTGGCACAGATATTGCCGTCATCTTTTTCATTTCTTTTCAGGCAAATGAAGATGTCACTCAGATTGTGGAGATTCTCCATTCTGGACCTAGTAAATGGAACTGGCTCACCCGGCGTCTAGTGGAGTTTACCTCTTCAGGGAGTGTCCTCCTGTTTGTTACTAAGAAAGCCAACGCTGAAGAGCTGGCCAATAACCTTAAGCAGGAGGGTCATAATCTTGGCCTGCTCCATGGTGACATGGATCAGAGTGAAAGAAACAAGGTTATTTCAGACTTTAAGAAAAAGGACATCCCCGTCCTAGTGGCCACAGATGTTGCAGGTAGGCTATGCATTTCCCCAGTAACCCTTGGTTCCTATGTTGTATGGGTTGCTCCATCTGGCTGTGTAGACCTGTAATACCTGAAGAGGCCAATTGAAGGCACTCTGCTGGCCTGGCTGTCCATGCCCCATGAGGCAGCAGTTCAGAGCATGGTGATCACAGTCTGGAGCTCTGAGTACCACTTCCCACTTAATATTCCTCTCTGAAAAAAAAAAGAATTCCTGCAATTGGAAGACACTTGAGGATGAAACTGTTAACATAGTTACATCGTAGGCTGTGTCCCTGAATATAGTAGATATCTTAGTTTGATTATGTAGTTTGACATATTTCACTCAAGATCAGAAAAAAATTTTGAAGTGTGATTTTTGAGTTTGTTCTGATGAGTTTTAATAGCTACACTTAAAAGCTTGGTATTTTCTCCCAGAAAGGTGATCACTTCTCAGCCTCAAGACACATGTGATGTTGGTTGTGAATTTTTTTTTTCCAACATATTTCTGGTCAAGAGAGAGGCCATGGCAGTTTACTGGTAGTAGAAGATAGATGTCTCTACACACTAAGTTTACCTAGCGTTGTAGGATCTATAATAGTAGCGTTCCTTTTAGAAGGGTGGCTCACATGCCTATATGTCAGCACATCAAACCATGTGCTTTGCTTAGATAAGAGGAATGTAGCTTCTTAGGAGGTAAGCATTTTGGGTAACTTTGGTGTTTTGACTTCTGATAAAGAATAAAAGAATTTGGTTTTTTATTTCAGCCCGTGGTCTGGACATTCCTTCAATTAAGACTGTCATTAACTATGATGTGGCACGAGATATTGACACCCATACTCATAGGATTGGCCGCACAGGACGAGCCGGTGAGAAGGGCGTGGCCTATACCTTGCTGACACCCAAGGACAGCAATTTTGCTGGTGACCTTGTTCGGAACTTGGAAGGAGCCAATCAGCATGTTTCCAAGGAGCTCCTAGATTTGGCCATGCAGGTGAGTGACTGGACACACTTCAGTGAAAAAACTTCAGTATGCCAGAGGCAGGTAACATAGAAATATGACAATAAAGTTGGGTAGGCAGCACTTACAAAGTATAGATTGGTATTGTAGGACATTAAAACTCATCTGATTTGCCTTCTCATTCTCTCAGCAACATACATGTTGAAAAGCTATTCCTTTCTTGTGCTAAAATCTGTCCCTCAAATTTCTTCCTTCTTGCCACATATCACACTTGTGAGCAATTGTACTGTCAAAGTTATTATTCCCCTCACTGCCCTTTACCCCAGTTTTTTCTATTGGGGGCTAAAAATGTATGATGTCTTTTTTAAAAAAGCATTTCACTACTTCTCAGACCTTTGACTACACTGGTGGTTGATCCAAAACTGAGTGAGACATTCTACTAAATTATATCTTGAGTCATCTTGATACGCATATTCCCAAATTGCCAGTATATTTGGGATACATGTTCTGATAGTAGAGACTGCCGTGTTTTTCAGATTCATAGGTCAGCCTGCAGAGCTGTCCACCCATAATGCAGTTGTCCTGTGGTACTCCTGCCCATGCTTCCTGCCCTGGGAGTAAAGGACCAGCATTTGAGGGGAGAGTAGAGTGATGTTTCCTTCCCTCCTGGAGAGCCAGTGCTAAACTGTTTTTGAACCAGATATATTTTGTCTTTGGTGTTTTCCTGTATCTCATTGTGTTTCAGGCTTCCTTTGTTGTCAGACTGATAAGCTTCTCTGATCAGCACCTTGCCACCTTTCCCTCTCCTGGGGAGCCAATCCTAAACTAAGTTTTTGAGCCAGATATATTTTGTTTTTGGCATTTTCCTACATCTCATTGTGCTTCAGGCTTCCTTTGCTCTCAAGATTGATCAGCTTCTCTGATCAGCACCTTGCCACCTTTCAAGTGCTTTTGACTGTAACTTGTGATAGTCAGATAAAGCTCTAAGCCCCCCCAGAGATTTTACGTATAGATTGTCTGAGAAATAGAAAATAAATTCATTTTCCATGAGGTAGTTAGGAATGGCCAGAGGAACTGCTCTGCATTTGAGGTGTATTGTAATCATTTCCCTTCCTGGAAGCTCTGAAGGAAGAAAGGAGCAGTAAAAGGAAGCCTTAGCTAAAGGCTTCTGACAAATCTGATGGATTAAGCTACCAAAAAGAAGCTAATCTGTGGTTTCTGTGAACAGTTCCTCCTTTGCTATAGCTGCATTGGCTAAAGTTTCTCTCTCCCGTTTAGTTTCCTCTTTGACTTTGTTCTCTTCCTCTGGGTGCGTCTCCCTCCCGTGACTTAACCTTGAATTGTGTTTGCTGCAGAATGCCTGGTTTCGGAAATCCCGCTTCAAAGGAGGGAAGGGGAAAAAACTGAACATTGGTGGAGGAGGCCTGGGCTACCGGGAGCGGCCTGGCCTTGGCTCTGAGAACTCGGTGAGTCCAGACTCTAGCAGTGTCCTTCAGACTGGTCCTGCGTCTTTCTGACGTTAGGACTGTTTTCATTTACCTGAGTCTCAGTGAGTTCAAAACGCTGTCATCTGCTGGCTTGAGTCGGTACAGTACTGGTTCTCAATGTGACAATGTGAAGAAACTGTGTGTCCTTGACTGACTAGGTGTGCTCAGGAAATCAGTGTAGATTAGCACTGGTTCTCAAAGGTGGCCCCTGGACCTGCAGTAAATGCAGTCTCATGGCCCACCCTAGACCTGCTGAATCAGACTCTGGAGGTGGGGCCTAGCGGTCTTTCTACACACCCTCCAGCATTGGCCTTGAGCCAGAGGGTCCCTCTATAATTCAGCTGTATCTTATAACTAAACGCACAAACAATACTACACTCTCTGGGAAATTGGTTCAGATACAAGAGCTAGCTTTTCTCACAAACCAAGTAACAGGCTGCCCCTACCTGGCTTTCTTAACTTTCTTGTCACTTGATTCTTAAGCCAAGGAAGAAAGCGGTCAGTCTGCGCGTCTAGATCACTGTGGGTAACTTGGTGTCTTGGTGAAGTAGCCTGTCCCCGCATCACAGTGATGCTGCTGCTGTGGGATCATGCAGGTGATCGTGGTAATACCGAGCACTTAGATGTGCCCGGCCAGTTCAAGCAGCCACACACGTTAACTCAGGCTTCACAGTCACTCGGAGTAAATACAGCTGATAGACTGAGCCACCCAAGGTTACACTGTGGGAAGTGTTGAAGCGGAGGTTCAGACTCTTCAGGGTTTGGATGTAGAGCCTGAGCAGTTATGTGTGTACTGCACTGCCTTGTGGCCTTTTCAGCTTTAACATAATTTTTACCCAGTTACATAAACTTTAATGTTTATGCCTATAAATACCAGGTGATCAGCTTTGGGCATAATCTGACCTCATTTCTGATTGTTAGCGTGGGTTCTCAGAAATAGATTTAATGGGTTGAAAGGCATAAAAAGAATCCCACACCTATTTCAGCTCCCTCTTGTTTCCAGCATATTGAGGCCCTTCTGTGGCAGTGGGCTTCCCTGCTTACTCTTCCTTTCTCATGAGTGTGTTTATTTTTTAGGACCGAGGAAGTAACAACAATGTAATGAGCAATTATGAGGCCTACAAGCCCTCCACGGGAGCCATGGGAGACCGGCTGACGGCAATGAAAGCGGCTTTCCAGGTGTGAAATCAAGCACTTGGGGCAGTGGTGAGGGGCACTGATATTCCTGAGATGGTAGCTGGCCTTGTACACTAGGTGCTGGATTTCCCGAGGGCCTTCCCCCATTTTCAGTTCTGAATATCGGCTTAACTGCAGCTTACCTAGAGCTGCAGGTGTAGAGGCGGGACAGACCCCTGTTGCTGGTCGTCTCCTTCAGGCACACTCAGGGCCCTCGTCCTACAACAGTGTCAGCGTTCCCTCCCTGCTCTACCAGCTGTCAGGGCGCCAGGGCTCTTGTAACCTGGTTGAGAGTGCTTGCCGTTGTTTAACGAAGACAAGTTTGGTTCCGTGCCTCTTGTGCCCTGAACTGCTCCTCAGCCTTCTGTACCTCCAGTTAGCTAGCTGGGCCATTAGGTTTCTTACACTTCCTGTCTCACCCACTGCTGTTGTCTCTCTCTTAGTCACAGTACAAGAGTCACTTTGTTGCTGCCAGTTTAAGCAACCAGAAGGCTGGAAGCTCTGCGGCTGGGGCGAGCGGATGGACTAGTGCAGGGAGCTTGAATTCAGTTCCAACTAATTCAGCCCAGCAGGGCCACAGCAGTCCTGACAGCCCCATTGCCAGCGCCACGAAGGGTATCCCAGGCTTTGGCAGTACTGGGAACCTCAGCAGTGCCCCAGTGACCTACCCTTCTGCCGCCGCTCCGGGCGTCAACAACACAGCTTCAGGGAGTAACAGCCGAGAAGGGACTGGGGGTGGCAATGGGAAAAGAGAGCGATATACTGAGAACCGGGGTGGAAGTCGTCACAGTCATGGAGATAGTGGCAATCGGCATGGCGATAGTCCACGTCATGGAGATGGGGGTCGCCATGGAGATGGGGGTCGCCATGGAGATGGGTACCGCTACCCAGAGAGCAGCAGCCGTCACACTGACAGCCGCCGTCATGCTGATGGTCATCCTCACGGAGAGAACAGGCATGGAGGGGGCGGAGGCCGACACGGGGAGAGCCGGGGTGCCAGTGACGGTCGGAATGGTGAAAGCAGGAAGGAAAGTTGTAATCGTGAAAGCAAGATGGACCCCAAGGTGGACAGCCCCAAGGTGGACAAGATGGACAGCAAGACAGATAAGACTCCTGATGGTTTCGCTGTCCCTGAGCCACCCAAGCGCAAGAAAAGTCGATGGGACAGTTAGAGGGTATGTGCTGAAGCGTGAAATCAGTTGTCTTTAATTTTATTTTTAGATTTGGTAACTAGGTGTCTCAGGGCTGGGTTGGGGCCCAAGGTATAAGGACCCTGGGCCCTTAGTGGACAGCTGGAGTTTGGAGACGTGACCCATTCACCTAGGGAACGTTTCAGGTATTTACTTGGGAAGCTGCTTTCGTCTTAGAAGCAGCCAGAGTCGGCAGCTTCTTTTGGCTCTGGGTGAGTGTCACGAGGGTCAGCTGAGGATACCTTGGGAGAAGGGGCCTTACAGGGCACAAAACTCACTCTAGGTTTATATTGTATGTAGTGCATATTTTTTACTAAAATGTCACCTTAAAAACATCTACAAATTTTTCTGTGGCCAGGCAGTCCTCATTTGAGTCTGGATTGATTCTGCAGATCAGTCCTTGGAGGTGTTGGGGATGTGCACTGAAGCACTTCCAAGCCTCTGCAGGGGAGGTGGGGGGCGGGGAGGGGCCTGATTCTACGTGAGTTGATGCTCAGGTTTCCCAGCCAGGTTTGTGTCCAGCCCTGAGACAGGAAGCAGCAGCCTGCCAGACCGAGTCCCTGCAGCTGAGGGGAAAGACGATCCTGGAGACAGGACTGCTCTGGGCCTAAACTGTTGCTAAATTTAAAATGAAAAAAAACAAAAACCCAACAACAGCTTTTAAAAGTGTCTTCTATTTCATTGTATTTTTTTTAACTTGCCACAATGGTAGAAAAATCTTTTGCTGAAATGATTTTGATGATTTTTGTTTTATCTTGTTTATAAAAGGAAAAGAAATATACATACTTCAAATTTTGTGACTTTGTGAAGGTTTCTTTGAGATGTGCATTCCTCTCTGCTTGCTCTAGTAAATGTTTTACTACTGGGACCTGTGGATTGCTTGTCATTTCTCCTTCACCGTGAGCTGGAACATACAAATACGATTCAGAACAGTGCACAGGGTGTGAACACACAGGTGTTTTGGAGCTATCAAGTTCCCAGGAACTGAACTGTCAGAAAAGACATCTATGCTTCTGTTTTTATTCAGATGATAATGGGGGAAGACTTGAGAGTGCGCCCAGGCAGACTGCAGTGACTGCCACTGTGGTAGGGAACTCCCCTTAAAGGTGATTTACAAGTGGTGAGACTTCTCGCCCGGCGCCCCACGTCCTTCACGGAAGGGTTGTGGGCGCTGACAGCACCGACAGGGCATGTTTAGCAGGGCTTTGATGGGAGCCCTTTTCTTCCAGTCAGTATGTTGCCCCCCTCACTGCCCAGGACCACAGAGCACAGGTAGCTGGAACCTGTCTTACAAAGGCTGAGGCAGGCAAGGGCAGGGCTGGCACCAAGGAGGCCAGAAGGGGCACTGAGTCCCTCCTCATCCACACAGTCCCTCAGAGGCCCCGGTGGCCGCGCTCACTTCCTCTTGTGCTTTTTCTTCTGCTCCTTCCTCTGCTGTGCTCGCTGGTCCTTTTTCATCCTCGAATCCACCACCTTGAAGTGACCTCTGACCCCAGCTGGCCGGCGCACTTTGCGCCCCACACCTTTTTTGGCTACGACGTAGGTGACCTGGCGTTTCTCCTTTCCAAGCCCGGCTTTCTTGTAGAGACTGTAAGCGGAAGACACAGGTTAGAGGCTTCCTGCTGCTCCCTGATTCCGTGTACCTTTGTGGGTGACCCCCGGCCCCTCACCTTCGAAGCTGTGCCACTTTCTCCCGTTCTGAGATGTCCACCGTGTTAACCACAGCTTCTGCCTTCTTCTTAGTCTGCTCCAGCTTCTTGAGCATCTGTCGGGGGACCTCACAGTCAGGCCAGCCTCTTCTCCTACCCCTGCCCAGCCCACCAGCATCTCAGGCAGCCCCATGCTCACCCTCCGCTTCTTTCTGGCCTTGGCCTCGGCCACTTTCTTGATGGGCCGCGCATTGATTTCCCGCCAGCGTTTCCGGTAGTGTTCCACCTCCTTCTTATCGACAGGCAACTGTCGTATCCTGTGCTGCCTTTCCTCCTGCACAAACCAATCTGGAAGCTCCCCCTCGTCCTCATTGAACGTGTACCTAGGTGGAGAGAACACCAGATCAGGCTTTCACAGAAACCATCCCTCCCACTGCCTACCCAGGTCGATTCTCATGATGTCCTGGCCCCTCACCGGCTGAAGGAGTCATCTATAAGGTCTCTCTTGGCTTTTTTGGAAGAGGCAATAACCGCACCTAGAGCAAGGCCTTCAGGGTCCAGGATCCGATGTTTCACTAGGGAGGGAGGCAGAAGGTCACAGCTCAGCCCCTGACACCCACACCTCCAGGTGGTGTTTCCTCCCACTGGGTACAGAGCTCTCACCTGGGTCCTCGATAGGCACCACCTCAAACCCACCGTCGTCCTCTGACCTAGGCCCGCGGCCTCGCTTCTTCCCGCGCTGTGATTTCCAGCTGTGGAAGAGGGGAAGGATGTGCACCCATGTCCCACTGTAACCCACGCCACCCAGACCCAACCCTAGTTCTTAGTTAAAACTGCCTGGGGAACTTCCAGAAACCTTGCCCCTCAGGCCGTACTGCAGATCACTTACACCAGAACCATCTGCATTTCTCCACCTCCAACCCAGCTTACAGAGGATGGGGCAGAACCACTGCTCCGTGAGCCCGCTGTCAGCCGCCACCACTCACCTCTCCTCGTCCTCGCTGCTGCCGTCGCTGTCGGAGCTGCCGTCGCTGTCGCTCTCTTCCTCTCCAGGCCCAGGGGCGACCTCTGACCCCTTAGGAGCCCCCGCCCCCTTAGGGGCCTCACCCTGGCACGGGGGAGGCTTGCTTTCCGGCTCCTTATTAGAAGGCGGTGGTGGCGGCTGCTGCCCCTTGCGACGGCTTTCATACAGCAGCTGGGCCTGACTGATCTCCAGGGCCTCGTCAGCATCGTCCTCAATCCCGCTGAAGCCGTCCTGCGATGGGGGAGTCGTCAGGCACCCCTCTCTCTCCCGGGGAACGCCAGCCCTGGTGTGTCTCGGCCCCCAGCCTCTGCTTACCTTGGAGAACCACAGGCTGGCCTGTTCTTCCTGCAGCACTGCCTTTTCCTTTAATGGTACCAACAGTGGATTCTCTTTTTCCTCCTCTTTATCATCTTCCACTTCAGCAAATCGTACACTGTAGCCCCAAGGTAAGTGGGTGGATCAGTGCTCTGGAGGGCTTGCTGCCCCCAACTCCCATGGGGAACTTGAGCTGAGGGCGCCCTATAGACACCTCCCCAGACACTCCCCCCGCCCCGACACACACACACACTCCTTACCACTTTTGGTCCTTTAGACTCTGAGGTTCTTTGACTCCTGCCAGCTCCTCTAGATCCAGGTCACTATCTAGAGATGCATCGTCGTCGTCCTCACCATCTGATATGTAGATGTCATCTCTTGGCGGGTCAGACAAAAATGTGTCTGCAGCACTCATGTCCCCCTGTGTTACCTCCTCTAACAACTGAAGAGCGACAGAAACAGAGGTCATGGGTACCGACAAGGAACATACTGCTGTATTCCTCCCTGTTCGTCATCTTAGCTTATTCTCAGCAACATCAGAAAAAACACTGTGGCAAGTACATCACCTCCTTTTATAGACAGGGAGGTGATGGGGTTAACTGTTTAAAACACCCCACCCTAGGCCATGTCTCTCAGCATTCTCTTCTTCAGTTACTGGAAGGAATAGGTTTATGGAAAAGCACCCCATGGCCTAACTGGTGTCAAACTTTAAAATGTTTTAAAATCACTGGTTTTCAAATTACTCAGAAGGCACCTTATCACTGGAGAATATCTACAACTGTTGTTTCCGTTGAATAAAGGAGCCCAGCAACACACATCTAACAGGAAGAATTGTTTCACTTATAAATCACTTGTCACCTCCAAAATCTGTTCTCATGGCAAAGACAGCTACTATTTCCTGAATTACACACCAGGAATCACACCTAACCATCATTGTTTACTTCTTCCTAACACCCTAGTAGGTGGTTTCTGTTAATATCTTTTACAGATGAGGACACAGGCAAAGGATGCGAAAGTGGTGGTCCGCCCCAGGACCACTGTGCTCTCTGGCTCCTGTACGATGTGACCCAGCTGTTACCTTTACACACAAGAGCCACAGAAGCTCATTTTATTTGTGATGCTGCTTTTACCAGAAAAAGCCGAGTCTCTAGCATTCAGCAGAAAGTCCCGTCCAACAGCCGAGAGTAGACAGGTGCTAACTTGGTCTCAGTGAACTGAACAACGCTGTGCTCCGCCTCCCCGAGGGGAACCCCCAACATATGCGCTGGTGACCCAGGCACCCTGGCTGCACTGCCTCTCACCTAATCTGGCAGCGAGAGCCTTGTGGTTCTGATGCTCTACTTCTAGAAAGATTAAACAAATCTACATCACACTCACAAAGCTTCCTACTCTGCCATTATTTTAGGTGTACGTTCCCTCCTGGTCTTTGAAATATAAGGCTGTTTTTTCCCAACCTCCCCTCACCAAGTCATTTATGGGCGAGGACAGCAACCAGGAGCCAAGATCATTCAGCGTACTGAACCAAAGGCCTCCGGGCCCCCACCTCCGAACGCCCACGCAGGTCCTCCCGGTCTCCTGCGTGGGCCCCACCCCACCTCACCTGGTGACCCCGGATGGTGCGCAGGGAGAACATGCCAGTCTCCCCCTCGTCTGCGATGGAAACCCCGGGAAGATCCATCTTCAGCTCCACGCGCTCCCGCTGCTTCCTCTGCTCACGCAGCAGCTTCTTCTTCTTCCTGATGGGCCGGGTTGAAGAGTTACAGATGCCCAGCTCTGGAGATTCCCTAGCCAGGCCTTCACACTCCCCCACATCCTCACCCACTGAGGGACTCGGCTATGGTGGTCCCCAGCTCCCCTACCTCTTTAATTCTGCCACCTCCTGGGCCTTCATCTCCGCCAGGGTGCGGTTCAGCTGCTCCTCCTCCTCCTCCTCCTGAGACGGCTGCGGCCCAGTCCCTGCTGCGGACTCCTCCTCCTCTCCTTCCTCTTCCTCCCCTGAGCTGAGGCTGAAACAAGTGTCCCAGGAGCTGGTTATCTCCACGGACGCCTCCCGCAGACACCCGCTCAGTGCCTGCCCTGGCTTGGCTCCCTCCTCACCTGATGTCCAGTGCCTTTGCTTGCTCTTTCAGCTTCTTGGCCATGTATCGCCGAAGCTTCGTCCTCCAGTTCAGTAGGGACCTGCCCCAGAAATACCATTCCTGACCCTACTGTCTCCGTCTGTCAGCCTCCATCAACCTCCTCCTGGTTTAGGACCATACCCCAAACCTCAAGTGTGAGCCACGTAAGTCCGAGGACTCAGGCCCCCACCCCGGACCTCCAACACAGCAGCATCCTGTTCCCCGAGATCTAGCATCATGTCCCTCCCAGGCCTCCCCACCGCCCTCGGGGCTCCCAGAACTTCTGCCCACCCCCAGAGCGAACCTGAGCTCCTTGCGCCCCAGCACTTTGATGTCCTGACAGCACACTCGTATGTCCTCGGTGGTGGCTGGATGCTGTGCCAGCTCGTTGTCATCTAGTGAGATCTGTTCGGGGGGGAGAGGAGTGGGGAGATGCTCAGGCCCTGTTTCTGGGGCTCCCCCACAGCCCTCGAGTCTGGGGACTCACTTCACTGGCTTTGGAGAGGAAGTCAACAGGGTTGGCAGCTCGGAGGAAGTCAGTGATGGAGGTTCGGTGATAGAGAGTAAGGTCGCCCTCAGCATAGCCTTCAGCCTTAAGAAGAGAGATAATGAAGGTTGAGCAGTCAGTCCCTTTCAGGGTGTCTGTAGGACCCACCAGGCCCAGCCTCCTCCAAGTTCCAGGACCTAAAAGTGGCCCCACTCCCCTAACACACCTTTGGCTTCTTCTTAGTCACCAATTCTGTAACAGTCTTGGCCTGAACTTCGACTTCCTTGAAGGCAAACTTGGGGTCAAAGAATTTACTGTCAACCTTGTCAGGAGCCAGGAAACCTAAGGTAATAAGATTCATGAGCAAGTGTGCTTTGGTAGGTAGGAGACTGATTAATCAAGAGAACAAAGGAAGTTACACCCACCCTGGCAGACTACAAAGATCTCCGCAGATTCATGACGAGAGGCTTGGGGCTTGGTGGCCTGGACACGGCGGAAGAGCTGCTGGAAGATCCACAGTAAGGGCTGATAGTCACGAGAACGGAAAACCTTTGTGATGAAGCAGCCACCACGGCCCAGAAAGTCACAAGCCAAACGCAGAGCCATCAACGTCAAATGGGCTGTGGGAAAGAGATGGTAAGCTGAGGACCTCTGCAGCCTGAGAGGGCATGCCTGCCTCCACCCTTATCTCCACGTCCTCCAACCCCAGCACCTTGTGAGTAAGCATCATGGGCCCAGCTAGCCCCGACGTTGGGGGCCCCATCATTGAGCACAACATCAACCTTCCAGGTTTTCAGCTCCTTCCTCAGGGCCTACAGAGAAGGAAGAGATTACTGCAACTCAAATCCAGACATGGCTATGAACAGAATCACTGGTTCAGCCATCTGTCCACCCAGTCATTTGTTGAGTGCCTGCCACAGGCCAATTCCTGTGCCGTGGACAGGGGATACAATGATAAGCAAACCTATCTGTCCTCATGGAGCTTAGTCTACTAGAGAACCTGCTGGAAAGGACTTCATGGAAATCTCTGCACTTCCTCCAACTCCAAAGACTTCTTTCCTGAATAAACAAAGGCTGGATGGACACAGTCTTTTGGGCCTTGTCATACAGACAATGTGTGGGCACTATTTAGCGCATGGTAAGCAGGAAAAATGTGCCTTCAAGGGATCCAGGTGGGAAGAGGGATGGATGCAGATGTCTACATATTAGAAGGACAGGAAAAGGGAGGTTCCCATTACCTGCCTACAGCGTTCAGTTGTGATGTCCTCCTGGAGTGTCACCACATTGGGAAGAGGCTTGATTGGGACCAGATCCACTCCTGGAAGAAAAGAGGGAAGAGGATTCCAAAAGGCTGCCTCAAGCAGGGAGGAAGGAAATGCAGAACCACAGTGTCTCACTCTCCACCCCCCTGGAACACCTAAGAGAGCCACCGGTCACTCACCCACAATAAGGCTGGATACAGGCATAAACTTGGCAGCCACTTGCAGCCTATAAAAGAGAAGTAAAGATTAAAACACCCTCAACCACCCCTCCCACTCCCTCGACAATCTGATCTCCCAGCCCCCAGTGTTGGGAGTCTCTGGGACCTGGGACCTTTTGCTGCAGGGTTTGCAGTTGAACAAACAACTCCTCAAGTAATAAAATACAAACAAACCACAAGTGACTAAAAATAACCGTATGCATGCCCAGCTTGGGTGAATTTTGGGCAAGAAGATACAAAAAGACCAAAAAACAAACAAATCCACTGCCACTTATGAAGGGCTAGGAGCAAAAGCACTCACCATCACCAAAAGGGTGAGCAAACCACCTAAGCCACTCCTAAGGCTGGGCTTCTAGACACAGCAACCCTCACCCCATATAAAGAATCAGCTCACACCCTCTCTGGGAGCTAGCAAGCAAGGGAACTTGTTACTTGTTCTCATGCCCTCCTGCTGCAGCAGGAGCCCCAATAAAGCTTTGCCTGAATTTCCTGTCTGGCCTCTAATCAATTTCTATTGACTTGGGGAAGGCAAAGAACCCTGCTCTGGGAAAGACTGAAGGCAGGAGAAGGGGATGACAGAAGATGAGATAGTTGGATGACATCACCAACTCGATGGAAATGAGTCTGAGCAAGCTCCAGGAGTTGGTGATGGACAGGGAGGCGGGGTGTGCAGAAGTCCATGGGGTCGCAAAGAGTCAGACACGACTGAGCAACTGAATGGAACTGAAGAACCCTGGTCGATACCAGCCAAACATACGTACGTACACGTTCCAAATCTTCCCTCCTGAAGCTTACAGTTCTGGGGAGTACAGAAATATGAGGCTGGTATTACTGTATCCCTCCCGCCCCTCAACGCAATTCTCAGTCATCCAAGGCTGGAACCGAGAAAGTTTCCATAAGGAGCGTCAGGTGCCAGGTGTTACCCACCATCCACCCGGTGCAGCGCACAGGTCCAGCAATGCTCGGGCTTTTTGCAGAAATTGAAAGCGGCGATTCAGCTGGATCAGCTTGAAAGCAGAGCGGGAGCGGTAACCTGGGGGCGGCGACAAAATAACAAGGTCCGCGAAGCGCTTTCCCAACGGGATTTCTGCGGACTCCCGACCCACTACCCCTTCTGCGGAAGAGAAACTCAATATTCGGAAAGCGGGGCGAACCGACCGAGGTCGGTGGCTCGCCAGCTCTGACAGCACGAACCCTGACTCACCGGTCTCCTTCGCCAAGTGATAGAATTTGTCCCGCCGGCTCTTCCCGACTTTGCCCTTTTTGCCCATGGTGTAACGTGGGGGCACCTCTCAATCGGGAGAGAAAGCAGAAGTTGGAACGTCTCTTCCCGGAGCACTAGATTCCGCTTTCCGTTCCCCACTCGCCGTCGCGGAGACACTCAGCGTCTTACTCGACACCACTCTCTGGCAGCCAGCACCGTTTTCTCCAGCCTCTGAGAGGCACATGTGGGCAGCAAACGTACTTCCGCTTCCGCTTGCGTCGCGGCTCCAAGTTTTCCGCCATTAAGAGCGTGGCTACAAATCTTTCTCTGTAATCCTTCCCCAGGTTCTGTAAGTTGGAAGCCGGCACCAGGAGAAAATGGCGCCAAAACAGAATTTCTAGAGAGTAACTTTAGGAGCTCTGTGCCTTTTACACCAAATACCCTGACCTCGCGTACCCCTTTATGGCCCTTGTTATTTGTTACCGTCCGTTCTCACATCCCGCCCATTGACCCGGAACTGTTCTCTGCCGAATCTTTGCCCCCCGCCCCCCCACCCCCGCCAAGCTCCGGCTTTGCGCTTGCGCGCCAAAGCGGCTCTGATGCCGGCGGTCTCCGCGGAAGAGGGAAGATGGCGCTTGACGGACCAGAGCAGGTATGGCGGCGGCGGCCGGGCGGGGATCGGGGCTGGATGCGAAGCAGGTGCGATCCGAGGTGGGCAGCCGGCCGGGGCCAGCGGGTGGGGGGAGTCCAGGGTGGGTGGGCCAGTCTAGACTGGGCCCTGCCTGGGACCGGATCTGCTGTGTCAGCGCCGCCCGCGGCGGGTCACGGCAGGGCCGGGAGTGGAAGACCGGGTGCAAGCCGATTTAGTGAGGAGCGGTGGGAGCGGTGGGAGCGGGAACCCACCCTTGCGGGAGTCGGGGGCCCGTGCTCCCTGCTGGCTGCTCCTGTACAAGTAACATCTCGGGACTGCGTAGCGTTCCCGGGTGCGCTGTTTCTTGATCCTCCTCCTGAAAGTCTTAAGAGGTAGGCAACGTTCTCATGCTGTTTTAGTTTAAGTCTTAAGGAAATGGTTGTGAAGAGAGGGAGTGAGGGATCAGAACACAAATCTTAAATCTCCGAAATCAACGTGGAAGTAGCTTTATCCCTTGGATGTTTAGCTTTTTGGTTAATAATTACACTGTGTCCTCAGATGGAGCTGGAAGAGGGGAAGGCAGGCAGTGGACTCCGCCAATATTATCTGTCCAAGATTGAAGAACTCCAGGTGAGAACGGACTTCAGAGGTCCAGAGGGAGCTAGAAGGGAGATGAGCGGATCTCTACAAATCCATGTAATTCCACTGGGGGCGCAATGGAAAAAGTAGTATTGATAACAAGTTAATAGTATAAAGTATATGAAATTAAGTGTCTCGTGTTCCCCTCAAATCCCACCTTTTTGAAGATAATTAATATTCACAGTTTCTTACACATCTTCAAGAGTCAAATAATAACATAAAAGTACCCCCCAGCCAAAAGTCATTCCTTTTAGAAGCCTGAATGAGACAGTTTCTTGTAAAGAGAAGACATAGGGTCAGGAAATGACATTTATCAGAGAAGGTTGGGGCAGAGTGAGAGAAGACAGAATTGAGGAGTCTGGGAAATGCTGATTCCATGGGACTGAGTGAAGAGGAACTGACCGCCCAGTGCTCTAGCCTAGAGAAGCAGCAAGGACCACGGAAATAAGGAAAATAACGTACATTGCATGGAGATGCGCCACAAGGGAAAATTCTGAACTTCAGTTACATTCATGGGTATCATATCTGGTTTGTCATTTTTGAAATGCTTTATCTGTGTGACAAAGGTCCATATAGTCAAAGCTGTAGTTTTTCCAGTAGTCATGTACAGATATGAGAGTTGAACCATAAAGAAAGCTGAGCACTGAAGAATCGATGCTTTTGAATTGTGGTGCTGGGGAAAACTCTTGAGAGTCCCTTGGACAGCAGGGAGATCAAACCAGTCCATCCTAAAGGAAATCAACCCTGAATATTCATTGCAAGGACTGATGCTGAAGCTTTAATCCTTTGGTGACCCAATGTGAAGAGTCAACTCATTGGAAAAGACCCTGATGCTGGGAGACTGAGGGCAAGAGGACAAGGAGGTGACAGAGGATGAGATGGTTGGATGGCATCACTGACTCAGTCGACACGAATTTGAGCAAACTCCAGGAGATAGTGAAGGACAGGAAAGTCTGGTGTGCTACAGTCCATGGGGTCACAAAGAGTCAGACACGAGTTAGTGACTGAACAACAATATATGCTCTCATTTGTTCCTCATGTTAATCCTGAGAAGAGCCAGGATAGGGGTGCTATACCCACTTGAAGTTTGGTAACAGATCTAGACCTTTCTCATGGTTTTTATTGGCTTTACTCAGCTGATGATTGCCAGCAATAGTTAGAACTTAGGATTCTGACTCAGAAATCTTCCCTCAATACCCAAGTTCCACTCTGAGAAACTATGTGGATCAGCTGTTACCTTGTCTCCATTAGGGTTTGTTATTCCTAGACCAGTATCAGACAAGCAGCTCCCCCCCCCCCACCCCGCCCCGCCCCCCCGTGGTTGTCCTCCACTCCAGAGGCACTCTTGGAGGGCAGGTAAAGGTTAAAGTCATATTGGAGAATCTGAATGGGGAATGCAGGTGCCCTGTGCTTTCCTCACTCAGCTCATATCAGCCTAAGGATCTTGGACAAGATTTTAACCTCCTCCTGTTTTCCACCCTTTGCTTCTTGTTCTCCAATAGCTGATTGTGAATGATAAGAGCCAAAATCTCCGGAGGCTACAGGCACAGAGGAATGAGCTTAATGCAAAAGGTGAGGAGGGAAAGATGGGAGGGCTGCATGGAGGCAACTGGTGTGAGGTCTGAGTGTTCAGTCTCCTTGAAGAAGCGAGCCTTCACCTAAGTGCCCATTGCTTTTCCCAATCCAAGGTGTTGCTCTGTTCACATGCACCTCTCTCCTGAGTTTCACTGTAATCTCCTTAAAGATGTGAATTCTTGAGTTTCTTTTTGAGTCCTTCCCTTCAAAACTTTAAAATGGTGTTTAGTTCATGCATGTTTAACTGAGTCACAGGGGAAAGACATCAAAATCTGACTGATCATGGTGTCTGCTTCCCACCTAGTTCGCCTGCTGCGGGAGGAGCTACAGCTGCTGCAGGAACAGGGCTCCTACGTGGGAGAAGTAGTCCGGGCCATGGATAAGAAGAAAGTGCTAGTCAAGGTAAAGGCAGCAGGACCCGGCCCCAGCCCCACCTGCCTCTGCATTCCCGTACCTTTGTGCACCGTGAGGACGTTGTTCTCACCTTAGTGTAAGATTCGTGGGTCTTCTGGGTGAGGTTGGTGATTTGGTAACTGTCGGGGACGGTCATGCACCCTTGTTTCTGTAGGTACATCCTGAGGGCAAGTTTGTCGTCGACGTGGACAAGAACATCGACATCAATGACGTGAGTGCAGCCCGGGAGGTGGGAGGTGGGGGTCAGCTCTCACCACACCACTTCCTGAACCTCTGTCCCTTGCCCAGGTGACACCCAATTGCCGGGTGGCCCTCAGAAATGATAGCTACACTCTGCACAAGATCCTGCCCAACAAGGTGGACCCGCTGGTGTCGCTGATGATGGTGGAGAAGGTGCCAGACTCAACTTATGAGATGATTGGTGGACTGGACAAGCAGATCAAGGAGATCAAAGAAGTGATTGAGCTGCCTGTGAAGCACCCCGAGCTGTTTGAAGCGCTGGGCATCGCGCAGCCCAAGGTGAGCGGGCTTCTGGGCGAGGGCCATGCTGCCACTGTACACTGCCCCAGCCGGGTAGACTGAGCTTGCTTCCACTGGTCCTGCTCACCCCGGGGCTGGGGGAGAGATGCTCCCAGGCCGTCGAATGGTTTGGGTGTAAGCTCCATAAGGGACTTCGTGACATTCACTTTTTTAGCTCTAGTATCTAATGTGGGATCTAGCACTGTGCAAACACTTAATGTTCCTTGAATGAAACATAGGGGCCAGCTTCCTTCCCTGAGCCCCACCCTTGCTCTCTAGGGGGTACTGCTGTATGGACCCCCAGGCACGGGGAAGACGCTGCTGGCCCGGGCCGTGGCGCATCATACAGACTGCACCTTCATTCGTGTCTCTGGCTCTGAATTGGTACAGAAATTCATCGGGGAAGGTAACTGTGGTCAGAAACAAAATCTAAGGAGGGGAGGGGGCGGAGCTCGTTTGCTCGTTGACACCCGCTTGGTCTCTGCACAGGGGCGCGGATGGTGAGGGAGCTGTTTGTCATGGCCCGAGAACATGCTCCGTCTATCATCTTCATGGATGAAATTGACTCCATTGGCTCCTCGAGGCTGGAGGGGGGCTCTGGAGGGGACAGTGAAGTCCAGCGCACTATGCTGGAGCTGCTCAACCAGCTGGATGGCTTTGAGGCCACCAAGAATATCAAGGTGTGGTGGGGTCGGCTGGGGCGAGGACCCAGGGAAGGCCCTGGGTGAGGGGCAGCCTGCCTTAGGAAGGGCTCAGCTGACGCCACTTGCTTTGTCCACTCAGGTTATCATGGCAACTAATAGGATTGACATCCTAGACTCGGCGCTGCTCCGCCCAGGGCGCATAGACAGAAAAATTGAATTCCCACCCCCCAACGAGGAGGTTTGTAATCAGCAGCACTGGCAGCAGCCCCGGCTGTGGGGGTAGGCCCTGGGCTCAGGCTTTTCCTCTCCCATCGCTAGGCCCGGCTGGACATTTTGAAGATCCATTCTCGGAAAATGAACCTGACCCGGGGGATCAACCTGAGAAAAATTGCTGAGCTCATGCCAGGAGCGTCAGGGGCTGAAGTGAAGGTAACAGGAGTGCCCAAGGGATAGGGGGCAGAGGCAGGAAGCACTGGGCTCAGGGCACAGCGGCAGCTCCGCCTTCTCTCCCTGCTCAGGGCGTGTGTACCGAGGCTGGCATGTATGCGCTGCGGGAGCGTCGAGTCCACGTCACGCAGGAGGACTTTGAGATGGCAGTAGCTAAGGTACAGGGCCACATCTTTTGGCCTCTGCTGGTGGCGGCTCTGGAACAGTGGGGTTGGGCACGTGTTCACTGGGTCTCTAACTCAAATGCTTACTCTCCCAGGTCATGCAAAAGGACAGTGAGAAAAACATGTCCATCAAGAAACTATGGAAGTGAGGCGGACGTCCTTTGTGTGGATCCCTTAAATAAAGCTCTGCCGGTCAGGACCTTGAGGACTTGAGTCTGTTAATCAGTGGCCACACTGTTCAATCACCAGGTCTGGGTACCACCAATAAACAAAGATTTATTTGGAAATTTCCAAACCTGCCAGAAGTGGCATTTGCCAAACCCTCGGCCCACCCTCCTCACCAGGCTCCAAAGGGCAACAACACTCCTCCCCATCTCCCACTGCCCTCCACCGAGCACACACACCCACGCCTCGGGCCACACCAATTAGGGTGCCCTCTCCCTAGGAGGCATTACCCTGGGCCCAAGAACCAGGGTGGCAGCCCTCTGGCATTGCAGGAGATGATGGCGGCCAGAGCCGCTTGCATAGATTGAGAAAAGAAAGTAAGGAGGGACCCCCAAGTAGGGCTCCCTGAAAACCCCCAACGCACCCCCATAAAAAAAGTGGCTCCCGCATAGAAAATCCTGCTCCACAAATAGTGCAAATAACCCGAAGGAAAGGAAATTACCAGCAGCAAGGCTGGGCTGGTAGGAATGGCAAAGAACTTTGGTTTGGAAAGGTTGGGAAGAGAGGGAGCCATGCCCCTCTTCCTCACCCAGCTCCCTGGAGCCAGCATGGACACTCACCCCAAGGGGGTCTGTAAACAAGCAAAGCCAGGGGCCTTTGGTTCCAAAAGGTCTTGGTTACAATGTCAAAGCAGAGCCTCCAGGTCCTTCTCGGGCCTGCCTGCAGGGGGCAGAGGAGGCCTCTCTTGTGAACCCAGTTAAAGCCAACGTGTAAGTAATAAGGCTTTGAGGACCAAGCAACAAGGAATCCTATCACTACACTTAAGAAACTAAAGCCGGGGAGCCGAGGGTGACTGGAGATGCCCCTCGCCCCCTCATTATCCTACGTGTCTGCACCCCAGAGGGTGGTCCCCTTCCAGGCTGAGGAGGGCGTGGCTCCAGGCTGAGAAGAAAGGAAGGGGTCCCTGAGCAGTTAGGTCAGGCGGATTCCCAGCACCTGTTCCAGTTCCTGCCTTCGCTGCTGCACCTGGAGGAGGGACAGACCAGCGGCTCAGGCCTGGCTGCCCACCCTACCCCTCCAGTGTGCCCTCCAGTTCAGCCAGGGCAGAGCCGCCTCACCTTGGCAAAGATGTGCCTCCCCACTGCTTCCTGGGCCCAGGGCTGGTGGTAGAAAGCTGCTCGCCTCTCCTCCTCCGGGTTCCCAATCACATCAGTGATGATCTGTAGAGCACCCGGGGGAGAGCTGAATGCAATTCCCACCTCTGAGCGGGAAGGACAGTACTGGGGGCAGAACCCCCAGAGCTTAACGCGGGATCACCCTCAGGAAAAAGGGGCACACCTTGAGGTCCCGGCGCTGGGAACGGAGCCACTCCTGGATGAAGTCCTGGGGGTCAGTGCTAAAACTGAGCATGAAATCCCTCTGGGTCTTCAGCTGGTTGATGGACTCGATGGTCTCGTGGATCTGGGCAAAGGCGTACGTGTCAGGTTGGCTCCCACCCCTACAAGGTCTTGCAGCCCCAACCCTAAAGGCCTCAGGTCCCATCCCAAGGTGCTATATAAATGGAAATGCCCGACACCTGCCCCGCTCACTGGGGGCCCAGAGGAGGCTGGGGAGCTTGAGGGCCGACCTTGACATCAAGGGAGGCGATCTCCTGCTGATTGGTGGTAGAGGCCAGAAAATTGCTCATCTGGGCCTTGAGTGGGTCATCCACCTCCACGTCAATGTCGTAACAGGCTGTCTTCTTCTGGTCGTTTGGGTCCACGCTACAGGGCACACGGCAGAGGGAGCTGCTTCCCTCCCTCCCGCCCAGGCCAAACCACACACACCCAGGAAGCGAGAAACGAACGTGCTGCTTCGCTTTGGCTTTAATTCAAGTCAAAAGTAAACTGTCCTGAGAGCAACCTTCCTCCCCCTCTTCCCGTTTACCTGATGACGTGGTTGATGACAATGGGGTCTGGATGCTGCAGCAACCCCGCCAGCTTCATGGGAATCTCAGAGAAACGGAGTCGGCCGCAGCTGAAGATCTGGGGAGGGCGCCAGAGGGTTGGTGACGCCCTGGCGAGCACATGGGGGAGTGAAGCGCCCCGGGGCAGTGTGGAGGACATGGCAGAGGACTAGCCTCGGTGGGGCTGTGGAGCTGCAGGCAGGGCAGGGGCCCGGAGGTGAGGGGCGGTGTCCCCGCTGACCTGGCGGAAGTAGCGGTTGCAGTTGATGTACTCGCGCTCGTGGCCGTCCTGCAGCTGGTTGTGTTTGATGTACAGCCACAGGGCCTGCATGATGGCGGCCCTCGTCTGAGTGTGCACCCCCAGCAGCCTCGCCAGGCGGGGGTCCAGCTTGTACTGGGGGGGCTGGGATGGACAGACGGGAGTCAGAGGAGGGAAAAACAAACCAAAGCAGACTGAGGCAGGGACAGGAAGGGTTTACAATAGGCACCTGCCCCCAGCCCCAGACGAGAGTCCCCGTGACCCCAGACGTGACCTCAGGACACTTGTCACCTGATGATCCAGCATGAGCAGGAGGGTGCACTTGACGTTCAGGTCTCCGGGCCGTTTCACCTGGAAGCCGTCTGTCTCCTGGGTGGTGGGCATCCGGTGCCACTGGCAGGAGGAGGAAGGGGAGTCAAGCTCATCACCAAAGGGGTGGGCGAGAACGTACGCACCCAGCCCTGCATGGGGACTGAGGCCACTTCTCTGCCCGCCTGGCACGTCACCTTCTGCTCCCGAGCCCCAGGCCCCCGCTCACCTCCACCAGGTGGTTGTCAGGCCCATACAGTTCCTTGTCCAGCTCAATGACGAGGCTCTTAAAGAAGGAAGAAAACTTCCTCTTCTGTTTGCTAGGCTGGGGATGTAAAGGGTGAGACAGGGGTGCCAATGAAGGCTCAAGCCTAAGCCACATACTAAGCCCCGAACAGGAATACTGTTTCAGTCCTAGAGCTCAGGTACTGAGGATTCTCAGGCCCTGAAAGAAACGGGAAAAAGTGAGACCTGAGGCACAGACAGGAGCCCTAGGCAGCCCCGCTGTCAGCCAGTAAAGGACCGGAATTAGCAAGGGCACCCCTTCCTCAGGACACTCTACTGCCATCTGCAGGAAAAGCACGGTAACAACCACACAAACCTCCCACCTCTGGACTGGGAGCCGTGCCCTCTTCCTCCGGCAGGATGACCCCGGAAGTGCCCAAGTGTCTGGCCCAAGTCTGAAACCCACACAGACCACCGCCCCTCCAGACACCTCCTTCCCCAACTCACGTCGTCCAGCAGTTTTCCCTCTACTCGGAGTTCCCAGGAAGCCACCTTGTCCCCTGCGGGGGTTCCTCCGGGGGTCCCTGTGGTTCCTGCACTGTCACCTTCTGCCTTGCTGGGACTGAATGTATTCGAAATATAGATCCGCAGCTTTCGTTTTTGCTAAAGAAAGACAGCAGGTTAACTAGACAGGGACCAGCTGCTACCCAGTCTTCCCGTCTGAACTCATGTCACACCCATACAGAGGCCCTGGGAACCAGGCGAGGAAATCTCATCCCCGACCTTCAAGGGACTCACAGTTTTATGGGAAAACAGATGCAGTACCAACAGGTCCAATACAGGGGGATGGGTGGTGTGACAGAGATACACAGAGGGTGCTATCAGAAGTCATTGGCTCATAGTTTAAGTGAAACTCAAACACCTATCATGGCCACAGAACATAATCTCCTGCAAAGCCTCCACCATTCAAGGAACTGTTCTCTAGATAAAGCTTCTCTAGGGAAGGGGAAGAAGACAGCAACTATCCTTATCTACCCTCTAGCTCTGCCTTTCAAACTTCTGACCATAATGTACAATATTAATGTTTTAAATCATGGTCCAAGATCGGCACATATATGCAAATATATGAAACAAAAATGTCATAATTCCTTTGCTACTGTGAAGAATTATCATTTCTACAACCCTAATGTTCCATTAAAAACAGGCTGGCTCCACCACATTAAGTGAATTCATGCTAAATGGGCTGTATCCTACAGTGTGAAACATCCTGCTCTAGCCCATCAGACCCTCACTTGGCCCCTGGAAAACAAGGCCAGGGAGAGGCAGAGAAGCCTGGCGAGGCCCAGGAGCGGCTGGGGCTGCACACACCGTCAGAGGCTTTTTGATGGCCTCCTGGATCTCCATCCGCTTTCGAGCAATGGTCTGGTCCAGCTTCCGTTCAAAAGCCAAGAGGTCCATGTACGCCTGAGACTCTGGGACAAGCTCCCGAATCTGGAGGTGGGGAGGGAGCAGGGATCCATCAGCTCATTTCGGCTGCAGCTCTGGCTCCTTCCTCACTTCCTCCCTCACCCCAGGGTGAGGGGAGGCTGAGTCCACCCTCAGCCAACCAGCCCCTGGGTGGGCCTCCTAGGCCCTCTCCACATACTCACTCGCTGAGGTAGAACTTTATCTGCCATCTTCCTCCTCTTTAACCTGAGAGGACAGAAACCCAACAAAGAGGTCAATGGTCCAAAGAACCTCCCCCTCCGCCCACCTCTCCAGTGCCCAGGACCTTCCCAATAAAACCAGGAGTCTTCCTCAGTCATTGCAGCCCTAGGGCACAAGAAGACCCTCTGTTACTGCCAGAGCTACGTTAGACGGGGTGGAAGAAACAGGATGGTCTTACCCCCGGCGCTGGGCAGGCATCGGGGGCTGGGCCTGAGGCACAAGCAGGCGTTTTCGGAATGGGTCCATCATGGTGGGTGGCATGCCAGGTCGAAGTGGAGCAGCTGTGCCAAAGGGGGAGCCGGCAGGGGGTCCCACCTGCAAGCCAGCCATGGGCATCCGGCTCCCTGGGGACATGCCAGGCCGCTGGGGGAAGTGAGCCAACGGGGGTGCATAGGTCAGGGGTGGGGCCCAACGGGGCCCGTAACCCATTCCTTCCATCCCTCTCCTCGGGCCGGGCCCAGTCCTGAGCAGCACACGGCGGCGAGCTCGGGCAGGAGTGCCAGGAACAAAGGGGAGCAGGCGCCTGAGAGCAGAAGTGTAAACCACACCTGCCCCGCCCCCTCAACCGCCCTGGCAGCCGTGCCAGCAAATGAGGCCCGCAGAGCCCAGGGGGTGGGAGGAGAACCCTGCCTGTAGGGAGGAGAAGGGCCTGGGGGAGTTTGGCAGGGCCCATTGCCACTTGCAACCGCCTCGTGGCCCCAGCAACACTCTGCCCGGCTCCCTGGACCAGCCCGCCTCCAGGATCTCAGACGGTCCCACCGAGCACTCCATCCTCCCCCCCCAAGCTTGAGGCAGAAGCTGGGGGCAGTGTCGTAGCCAGGCGGCGGGCTGTGCGTGTGATGCGGGTAGGCTGACGGGGCACAGCCCCAGTGCCCGTTCCCAGTCGCCGGCCTGGTGGTGTGACTGAGCAGGGAACGGCAGTCCAACGGGCTGGCAGGCGCATCGGCAGTGGCACCCCAGGTGAGCAAGCTGCAACAGGATGGCTTGGAGCCTGTCCCGACGGGTGGGGGCGGCCTCAGGCGGAGTACACAGACCATCTGGTCGCCATATGGCCCCTACTCACCACCCACAACTGGACCCTTCTCTCACCTCCCTTCTGCCCAGCCCCCAACCCCTAAGCCTGGAGACCCCAAGGGGAAGCTGTGGCTCCCTAGTGGTCTGCAGAAGGGAGAGCAGCTGGCACCTGGCCTCTGCCTGTGGTCCGCGCACCACCTGGTGGCTGGGGCTGGCTTGGCAGTGCCAAGCTGGAGAATGGAGAGCAGATTAGCCTGGGCTGCAAGGATCAAAGTCTTAGGATCAGCAGAGGAAGCTGGGTGGGCGGTGGCTTCTTTCAAAGCCTGCAGAAGGGATTTCCCACCGAGGTCCGGCTCCCCAACATTACTGTGGAGCCCACTGGGGAGGAGCCCCCACCCCCTTCCTCGTGGCTGCTGCTGCCTGCAAGGCCTGTTTGGCAGCTCTGCCTCGCACACACTGTCCCTGGCAGCTTCACAGGGCTGGCCCCAGGGCCCAGATTATGCAACCAGCACAACCAGCCAACCAAGCCAGGCTGGGTGGGGATTCACACCAAATCAAAGGACCCCCGCCCCCCCCCAACCCCCTTCCCTGCCAGCATCACAGAGATGAGATGAGATTACTACTCCAACTCTTCATCCAGTACTCGTCCCACGTTCTCACCAAGGAGGGTCAGATTCTTGACCAGAGGCAGACACAGAGAAAAACATAAGAAACACAACCCAAAGACAGGGGGAGGGGAAAAGGAGTAGGGTGGGAAGGAAGCATTTGGGAGGATAGGGTTCAATGTGGGGGGCTCTGTCTGGGACCTCTGGAGTCCTGCCACAAGTCTCCTCATCAGGAGGAGGCTCCTCTGAGCTGCTGAGAGGCAAAGACAGCCTGCTTCTCTGCCTTAATGAACCATAGCTACACAGCTAGAGATGCTAGGAAAAAAACTCAGGGTGGCCACAGCTGAGAGCCCGGCCCCCTCGCACCCGAGACTCGAGTGTTTCCCGCCAGCGCCTGAGCTGAGGGGGTGGAACGGCTGAGGCAGGGCACCTGCAGAGTGGGAGGTCCTGAGCACCACGCAGCCCGCCTAGGCAGGTGCTCCCGGAACAGGAAGTGCCCAAACCAGGCGGCACACGCCGGGCCTGCAGGAGGCCTGCGAGGCCCCCCTGGCTCGCCCAGGGCCCCAGGCTTCTCCCAAGGGGGGAAGGGGCCCGGGGAAAGGAGGCTTCCAGGTCCTGCAGTCCCAGCTCAGCCTGGCCAAGCTCCACACCTGGGCTCTGAAGCACCAGTAATTCCTCGCCTTCTAAAAAACAACCCAAGAGTTAAAAAAAAAAAAGAACAGAGTCCTGATCTCTTAGGCTCCCTGACCCCTTTCCTGCAGCAGGGCTAGGGAGGCCTGGCTCCACGCCCTGAGCCTCAGAAGTGAGCAGTAACCTCCTCTCCCTCAGCCCAGCACAGCCCATGTCCTCAACCGGACTCTGGCTCCACCACCCAGGACAGCAGGGGTGGGAGGCCAGGCTGATGCTGCCGCCTCCAGTCTGGCCCCTGGTGCCTCTGAAGGCTGGGCCTAAGGACCAAGGAGAAGAGAACCTACCTCTGCAGACATAGAAAATATCTTCAACTCTCTGGCATGAACCCAGCAATCTGTGTTCTTTGCGGGGGGCCGAGGGGGGGGGGGTGTTGTGGTTTTTTTTTTTTTTATGTTTTCTTTAAGCTCCTTAGTAGACCGTGACCCACAGCTTGAAACACTCTGTAGGGAGGTGGGGTCATCACTTCCCTTCCATCAGTAAGCTCCCCTATTTGCCCCAAGTGGGCTTCAGAGCCTCGCTCCTCCAGCTCACCTCACACGGCCCAGCAAGAGACACACCATCTGCTCCTCAGATCTCAAGTCCCTTCTCCCAGAAGTCACATAACTGGACTTGGAAAGAGGCCACACAGGATCCTCCTTGAAGTCAGCAGAAGTGAACTGGGTCCTCCCTCGCCCGACATCTATCTTTACTTCTGCACCCCTCCCCCCACAAGTACACACATCCCCATTCCCTGGAAGAGGAGGAGACCATGAGAAGCTGGAGGGGAAGCCCAGGGAAGCAGAGGCTCAGTGCCTTCCTCAAGGTCCCCACTCCTAGAAGCCTGGGGTACCCAGCCAGTTAGCTTAGCCTTGCCACCGGTCCAAGGCCACTCCCTCCAAATCACTCTGGAATCCATCCTCTCAGGGCTTTCCCCAGGCTTAGGAAATTAGAGAGGCTATCTGGTCCTTGGAGCCTTCCCGAGGACCAACGGCCCCCAGGGAGGCTCCTCAGCTATCTCACCTAAGAGCTGGAATGACAGACACAGGGATCCCTCAGTGACACCCTGGGCCCATGAATCCCCCAGAGTGAGAGCACGATGGGAAAGATGAATCCCAGCTGGAGTCTCGGGGACCAGGTCTGTCTCTGTCAATACCCAGATCCTTGGTTCAGAGAGAAGAGGGAACATGAGGAGCAAGAAGGAAAAATCACTGTCCCAGGGAAGCATCTCTTCACAAAGTGGGGACCCAGGGCTCCTACTCTATGAGGACCCACTTAGGGGACCTCTACCTGGGGGCAAGAGGGAGAGGAGACAGGAGAATCTCCCAACTGCCCTGAGAGATTAGCAAGACATCAGTGTCAAGTGCTGGGGCACACAGATTGGGATATGTCATTTAGAACCTACAGGCTAATTAAAAGTGGAGAGGAGGGCGGGAAAAAGGATGAGGGCAATTCCCAAGCATTCTGGGGCAACCAGAAACAATGAACTTGGGGACTGGTAAACCCCACCCCCAGTGTCAGGCTGAGTTCCTCACACAGTGACCCCACAGCCTCTCGACAGCCTTTGAAGCTGCAACCCGAGAAGTCCTCTGCAAAGCCAGACCCAGAAGGGGTCAGACAGAACCCTTTGAAGCAACTTTCTGCAGGCTCCTCCAGCCCCAGACCAGCAGTACTCAGTGGAGCCTCTCTGTTCCTCCAGACTAACAACGCCTGGACACTATGACACCAGGCAGAAAGCCAGAAAGTCTGTCCAGAATGGGCTGGGCTTTCCTCCTTCCTCAGGCCTGTCCACCACCCTCTCTGATCTAACCCAAAGGCACCCCTGTGTGAAGGTGTCAGGGCCTGACCCAGGAGCAGATTCCCCTTGCACAGGCTGCAATCCCCATCCTCTGCCTTCTGTGCCCCTGAGAAGCCAGGCCCTTCTTCCTCCTCCTTAGCAGCTGGGAGCCATCTCAGACACGCTAAAACTCTGCCAGTTCCCAACTAGGGGGAGAAAAAAAAAAACGCAGAGCAGACTTGGAGTAGGGCCAAGACCAATGCAGGGTAACCCTGCTTTCTCAATGAGGGTTCTTTCCCAAAACTTTCTCATCACTTCCCAGGACCCCTTACCCGAGAATCTACACTAGATTTCTCATTCCACCCGTCCACAACTCACTAGCTTCGACTACGCCTCCATCTCTCAGTTACTCAGAATCCCTGTTCCAAGGAAGACCCCCAGACGCTCCCAAATGCTTCAAACCCTCCACCCGAGTCGCTCTTACCTTCTCCCTCAAATCCTCCACCACCACCTGGCCGAGCCCGAGGATCTCTGGCTTTGCCCCCCACCATGCCCCGTGAAATCCGCATGCAGAGACTCTGTGCCCCCTATTCAGGAGGCTGCCCCAGGGCCCTCATTGGCGGCGCCGCCCGCCCATCCGCCCTCCTCACCTGGTACTGCGCCGCCGGGCCCGCGGGGCCCATGGGGCGGAAGGCGGCGGCCCCGGGGCCCCCCACGCCTCCAGCCGGCCCGGGCCCCCTGAGCGCCGGTCCGGGCAACATGCCGGGTCCCGCTGGCGGAGGCGGCGCTCCCAGGGCCGCGGCAACCGCGCCGCCGCCAGGGCTCAGCGGGGGCAGCGGGAACCCGCCCGCGCCACGGCCCGACATCGCTCCGTCCCGTCCGGCGGTGTCTCGGTCCGGACTCCAGGCTCCGCGCTGAGTTCGCTCCGCACTCCGTGCTCCGGGACTTTCCGATCTAAATTCCGGGTTCTGGGGTTTGTTGATCCGGATTCCGGGCTTTCCTAATCCAAGTTCGCGAGTTCCTCAGAAACCCACTTTGGGGCAGGGCCGATCCTGATTCCGGTCCTGCCCGGAAAATTCCGGATCCGGGATCTGCTACGGGCCCGCTGCCTCCCCGGGCCTCCGGAGGTTTGGCAGCCAGCGTCCAGTTACCCAGAGGCGGTAACTAACTCCCTGCCCCGCCTAACCCAGCCCAGCACTAAGCCCCGCCTATACCTAGTCGCCCAATGCGAGGATGCCTCCTCAAATCCCGCCCCTCGCGAGACCCGCCCCCAACAAGCACCGCCCCTAACCGCCGGGCCCCGAAGCCCCGCCCACATCCCTTGGGTCGGCCCTCCACCGGAGGGGCGGGAGCGGAAGCTGCACACGGAAATAAGGGGCGGGGGGGGCGGGGGTTGGTCAGAGGTCGAGGGTCAGGAGGTAAGAGTACGGTGTAAGAGTAGTTGCTGATTTCTTCTCGGTGCAGCCGAATCCCCGAGGTACCGGATCACGCTCCCTGAAAATAGTTTTGTCCTCGTTTCTACGTTTTTAAAATTAAAGACAACGAGCTGCTCTCTGCGGCAGAGCAGCTGCCAACTTGACTTTAAAAGCCAGAGCTGCCAACGGACTTGGCTGCTCTGGACCCGATCCACTGTGTGAAGGGTTGAATTGGCCAAGCGCCGAGCTCTTATCGCATATTTTGAATGTGCCTCTGCCTCCCATTAAGGAAGCCTAGTAATACTTTACTCCACAGGAGATGTTTCTAGGCAAAGGAATTTTGCATTCCGAGAAGCCTCCTAGAGTTGAATAAGGTCTTTTTCCAAGATTTATAGCGACTTTCAAAAAGTTCAGTACCTTTTCAGAAGTCCAGTACCTTTTCAGACATCAGCCCTATGTCAGAGGTACTCAGAAGTGCTTCAGCCTTGCCAGGTGTTCTGTGATTTTCTCTCCATGATACAGACCAGTGCTCCTCAAACACTAAGGAATATAAGAAACACCTGGGCTTTTGTTTAAAATGCAGACTATGATTCTGTAAGCTTAGGTTCTAGGCTAGGGATCAAGAGTCTGCATTACTAACAAGCTCTCAAGCAATGCTGTTGCTACTCACTACACTTTGGAGTACCAAAGATAGACTTTTTCATTATATAAATTCTGTTTTATGTTTTCATCCCCAACCATGTCTTGTACCAAAGCACCCCAGATCCTGTTCATAGTGCAACCCTTTTTGATTAGTTCTGCCCATCTCTACTTCCTGGTATCTTTATTCTTCAGTGATTGACCCTGCTGTTGCTGCTGCTGCTCTGCTGTCTTCTCAGAGATCCCTCTCCTCTTTCTCCCTAAAAGTGGGTTACCTGCGAGTCTGAGAACAAACCACTGGAATTGTTCCACCAGGGCCCCTCTCCACCACTGCAAAGTGGGTAAAGAATACTTGACAATGCAATTGATGTCCATTTCAAGCTGCTAGAGCAACAGCAGTTCCAGAGGAAGTAGTAGGGGTGAATCCCCTGGGGAGCTATTCCAAACTAGGGGTGAATCCCCTGGGGAGCTATTCCAAACTATCCTTGCCAAGCCACCCCCCTACACATAGACACACACAACCACTGGATCCCTGTGCTGTATTTAAAAAGAGACATCCCAGGTAATTCTGGTACAACCCTCTGTGTATGTGTAAACAAGTGAATGATCTTCAAGTGCAATAAGATAAAATGATAACTTCAGCAATGAGTTAACTGCTATGAAAAAAATATCCTCAAGGTTTTAGGGGGGAAACATATCTAAGACATGGTAGAAATTGAGAAAGATTTCCTAGACAGTAGGCAGAGAATAGCTAACATTTATTAAGCATTTACTACATGTTATCTCATTTAATCCCTACAATGTATATAATGTAAATACTACTTTTGCCTCTGTTTTAGAAATCAAGGCAGAGAGATTCAGATACTTGCCTGTTCTTCCTGTGATGGTGCTAAGATTCAAATCTGGTTCTAATCTGGCCTAAGAATCCACAATCCAGGCACTTACCCACTGTATATGATTTCTTGTTGGTAGTTGTTATTGTTCTATTACCTCTGGTCTGTTATTACCTGCAGAGAAACAGTGCTCTCACATTTGTGTCTTCCATCACCTTCACAAGTGGGTTTTAAACCCACTGGGGTCCTTTGGGTTTCTCAGCGCTCTTGTGGAGAGCTGAAAGTGAGGTTGAGAGGGCTGTGAGCTAGGAGTTCCTTGCTCCACCTCCATATCCCTGCTGTAACCAAAGAGCTCTACTTTTGTTTTTTTATGTTGAGTGACCTTGAAAAGATATCTTTGGCAGAAAAGGTTCCTAAAATGTTAAAAGCCAATGGTTTACAGAAGAGTCTATAAACATGGCACAATTGACTCTTTATTCTCTGTCCTCCTCCTATCTCTATAGCTTTATTCCCCACCAATATCCCATGAATTCTACCATCAAACCACACTGAACCTGCCCTTCCTTGAACATACCTTTCATGGTGTGGTTCTTCTATGACATCACTAAAATGTAAGCTGGTTTAAGGTGGGGACTTTTCCACTGCTGTGTCCCCACTGCCTGGAACTATACCTGGCATAGGGTAAAGGACTCAATACATATTTATTAAGTGAGTAAGTGTTCTTCCACAGTTCCCTGCTATGCAAGAGTCTGTTTATTCTTCAAGAGCAACTCAAATGTCACTGCCTCTGGAAGTCTCCGTCATTTCTGATCCCCATCCACCAACTGCCACTGTCAATTTGCTATTCTCTTTTCTGTTTTCCACAGCACTCTAAATCTAAGAGTGCTCAACCTATTGTGCTGTGACTTTTGTTTGGGGCTCTGTCTCCATCCACACACCCCTGCAGTGTGAACTCCAGGACCATGCAGAAACAACCCCTGCTCAGGAAATAACTCTGATAAAAGTTACCTCTGCTTCCCCATCCTAGAACTATGTTTCAAGTTGTTTCCAATCAGGAGATAATCCATCAGGACAGAAGGTTAAAACCAGCTTAACCATAACAGTTCTGAAGGCAGGAGGAGAAGGGGATGACAGATGGTTGGATGGCATCACCAATTCAATGGACATGAGTTTCAGAAAGTTCCGGGAGATGGTGAAGGACAGGTAAGCCTGGCATGCTCCAATTTATGGAGTCACAAAGAGTTGGACACGACTGAGTGACTGAACAACAACCACAACAGTTAACTTTGACTCTCAAATCTTTCTTGAGCTTTACAGTCTCACTCCCTTGGACGTATTGTATTGACTTGTGACCCTCCACCTGAATTCCTGGATTTTTCTCTGTTTACTCCCTACTCAGATCTTATCCTTACCTTGACTCTGATGGGTCGCCAAGGTTGATTCACTTCATACTAACTCCTGATGTTTAACCCTTAATCTATAAGCTCTTCTGATTCTGGTTAAGGCTATATTGATCCTAACTAGCTATTTAGCCTCTATTAACAAGTTGCCCTGAGTCAGGTATTGCCAGTCCCTGGAATAAAAAGCAGGTAAGGGAGAAAGAGGGAGTTTCCCAGGTGGCTCAGTGCTAAAGAATTTGCCAGCAATGTAGGAGACGCAGTTTCAATCCCTGGACTGGGAAGATCCCCAAGGAAATGGCAACCTACTCCAGTATTCTTGCCTGGGAAATCCCATGGACAGAGGAGCCTGGTGGGCTACAGTCCATGGGGTCACGAAAGAGTTGGACATGACTTAGCCACTAATCAACAACAGAAGGGAAAGAGAGAGTCTTGAGGGATCAGGGAGGCAGCAAATTTGGAGAACGCAGAAATCAAGTAAAAAAGTAGTCAAATGACAGACACAGGTACAGGAAAGGATAATTCGCTAGCTGGGGTTTCTTCTGCTTTTGTCAGATTCAGACTTGCTGCTTCTATAACCCAGCCCCATGACCATGAACTACCTGGACCAAAGCAGTTCTACATCTGAAGGAATGACCTCCACTTCCCTAGGAAAGCACCATTCATAAAAAGAAAGGGTGGGCTGGAGTGAGCTCACTTGCCAAAATTATTTCACTAAGTGATCATTTTATAAAATTATCAGGACTTTAAAAACAACTATATTTACATGATACAGCTATTTTTATTACATGGGATTATATAAACAGCCTTAAACATGTTGAAGCTTAAAATTTTAATTGAAGAAATTAAAGTTTAGGATGATATGTTGCTGAGGAAGAAGCATAGTAGAAATACAAGCATATGACAATATAGAAAATGACATTCAAAAGTACCTGAAAAAAATAAGCTGAAAAAAATTCTGCCAAATATAAGTGCTGAAACTTTTATTTCTCACAAGCAGTGATTAGGATGTTGACTTGGTAGCACTTTGCAGAAAGAGTTTAACATAAATGAACAAAACTACTCAAAGCCACAAAAGAGAAATGAGGGTGGCTTGAAGAGGTTACTGTGATAGAGCTTATGAACTAGCCTTACATTTGATATGCATTAACCAGGAAAATAAATTTGTAAAGGACCAAAAACAAAAAACAGTGAACATGCTAAAAATTAGGTAAAGCAACAGAAGCATCACATCACAAATACATTTTACTAGAAATAACATACTAATGTGTTATAAAACTGAAAAAACATTCTCACATGAAACTGAAATTTGTTTACTAATTCTGAAAAAAATTAAGAGTTTTAATGTAGAATATTAAGCATTTCTATGTGCTAAGTCTCTTCAGTTGTATCCAACTCTGCGACCCTAGAAGATAGAAGTGCCAGCCGGGCTCTTCTATCCATGGGATTCTCCAGGAAAGAATACTGGAGTGGGTTGCCATACCCTCCTCCAGGGGATCTTCCTGACACAGGGATCAAACCCAAATCTCATGTCTCATGCATTGGCAGGCAGGTTCTTTACCACTAGCACCACCTGGGAAGTTCCAAATATTTCTATAATGACTTTTTTAAAAGTTTTGTTGAAATATGATTGACAATCAACTTCACATATTTAAATTGCAGTTTGATAACTTTTGATATATACTCTATTTTCATAAACTCTTTAAAAATACTTTTTTTTTTAAAATTTATTTATTTAGTTGCACTGGGTGTTAATTGCGGCACAGAGGATCTTTGATCTTTGTTGCCTCATGCAAACTCTTTAGTTGTGGCATGTGAACTCTTAGTTGCAGCATGTGGGATCTAATCCCCGACCAGGGATTGAACCCAGGGCCCTGCATTAGGAACGCAGAATCTTAGCCACTGGACTACCAGGAAAGTCCCTATTTTCATAAGCTCTTTAAGTTACTGTATAACTTCAGACAAATGAAATATTTCTTAAAGTATTCCCAGGAAAATAAAATAGAAACCTATCAATTAAAACTTCTCAGAAATCTCCAAACGCTTTTAAAACTAGCTCATACAATAGTAATTGTTGGGAACTTTATGAAGAGGTAAAAGAAACACTTTTTTGAAAAACAGTGTTAGGGATCATCCCCATTTTGGCCTTTTGAGTCCTCTGGGGTTAGGATAAGTTGAAGGTATGTGTCTGACAAGCACAAATCTTCCACTCTCTCATACTGATGGAGGACACCAAGGGTGGGGATGATGCACCAAGATTGTTGCCTAAAAGAGGGTGGTGGTGATATCTTTTCTAGACAGATCCAGATTCTCATCCTCGCCCCTAGCTTTGGCAACAACGGATGAAGAAGCAGAAGGAAAATGGAAAGCAGTCAAAGAGGCAGGTGTCATAAAACTAGAAGTCTTATGAACGAGTTATGTCACACCTCCCCACAAAGAAAATTAAGGTATGAAATCACGACTCTTCACAGACTCCTAGCTCACTCAATTACTAAGTATTTATTTAGTGCATCCTATGTGCAATCATTGTTCTGGGTGCTAAGGTGACAGCAGTAAATAAGATAGATGACAATCATGCCCTCCTGTTTTGACACAAGATTCTAGAGAGAGGAATTCCTTGGTGGTCAGTCCTGGGTGTTCATTGGAAGGACTGATGCTGAAGCTGAAACTCCAATACTTTGGCCACCTCATGTGAAGAGTTGACTCATTGGAAAAGACCCTAATGCTGGGAAGGATTGGGGGCAGGAGGAGAAGGGGATGACAGAGGATGAGATGGCTGGATGGCATCACTGACTCGATGGACATGGGTTTAGGTAGACTTCGGGAGTTGTTGATGGACAGGGAGGCCTGGCGTGCTGTGATTCTTGGGGTCGCAAGGAGTCGGACACGACTGAGCAACTGAACTGAACTGACAGTGGATAAGAATTCACTTGCTAATGCAGGGGACACAGGTTTGATCCTTGGTCAGGGAAGATCTCACAAAGATTCCACATGCCACAGAGAAACTAAGCCAGTGTGCCACAACTACTGAGCCCGCTCTCTAGAGCCCTCAAATCACAACTACTGAGCCCATGCACCACAACTAATGAAGCCTGTGTGCCTGAGAGCCCGTGCGTGAGAGCTCTGAAATGAGAAGCCCGTGCACAATGAAGAGTAGCCCCTGCTCATTGCAACTGGAGAAAGCCCTGGTGCAGCAATAAAGACCCAGCACAAACAAATTATAAAAAAAGATTCTAGAGAGAAAATAATAAATAGGTAAACAAATAGATATATACGGTGGTGTACTAGTTAATGTTTACCAACCATTTCTCAGAAAAAAATAATCAAACCCTAATTTGTAACCTCTAACAATTTCAGTGACATATATTATATATACTTATATATATATACTTATATTTATATATACATATATATACTTCCACCATTATAATAAACCATAATGGAAAAGAATATGAAAAAGAATATACATAGTTTATTCTATATACATGAATATGAATATATCCAGAAACTAACACATTGTAAATCAACTATGCTTCAATTAAAGAGTTTTTGGTTTTCAGGTAACCAACCGACATCACTAAATGCAGACTTGGGAAGAGAACAGCTCACCCATTTAAGTTGGCCGCTGGATATTTAGCTCAAAGTCAGGCAGTGGTAAGTGCTATAAAGAAAAATAAAGCTTGGCAGTTTTAGAGTAATCAGGAAAAGCCTTTTTGAGACTGGAAAAGGAAAAAACTGATGACCATTTATTGCACATCTATGTTTAGTGTCAAAAACAATGGTAGGCACTTTCATATAAACAAACTAATGCCATTCCTGTTGGCAGAGGAGGACACTAAGTTACCTACATTTCCCATAGTCCTAAAGCTAGTAAGACATTCATGGACAAAATTGTTTAGCCTCAAAGCTTCTATTCTATCCAACATTCTCCCTGAAACTGTGAGTAGGGAAAGAGAGGAGGTAGTGGTACTAGGGTACTAGAGAAGTAAGCACTCGAAAAAACCTTCCAAATCTCATTTCACTCCATCAAGAAACTCAGCCCATGGCTTAGGATCAGACCAGCAGTTTCAGGGGAGCCAGAGCCGCAAAAGGATGTCAGAGCAAGTGGCCTAATTTCGGCTCAGGGAAAGGGTTTTGAGACACGACCCTCCGGAGACGTTCCACGTGGAAGTTGACAAAAGGTGGAAAGAGGCAACAAAGATTTATAAGCTCACCCCAGTTTTTATGGCTTATTGATAGGACCTGACTGGTGCAGGGTGGGAATCAAAGGCGCACGCACATTGGGTAGGAAGTGAGGCCTAAACCAGTAGTTCTCTCATGCGTGTTACTTCTGTGTGTGGAGTGGGCTACAGAAACGGGGGCCGGCAGTGGCAGGGCATCCGTTTCCCAGTCCACCCAGGAAGAGCCGGGAAGAGTCCCAGTTGGGCTTCGTGCGAGTCACTAACAAGACACAACGCCAAGCCCGCACTGAGGCCCAAGGCGGGAACAAAGCTGCGCGCGCAGCCCACTCCTGCGGGGAAGTCTCACCTGTTCAGGCCGCACCACCCCTCTAACAGGTAGGGGTGCCTACAGTCCCTTGTTTTCCTTATAGGGCCATTACTTGCTACAACAACCGCTTACCTTTTGTTTTCACGTTGTTTTATACAGTAAGCATTACCTTGAGTCAAATATGTGCTCTCTGTCAAGCAGGATACAAGCAACCCTACTCTCATCTTCTCCGTAACCCCCTCCGGTCGTCTTAGCTTCCCGCCCTCCCCCCTTGCCTCAGCCAACCCTCGCTAAGCTTTTGCGCAAACGTCACGAGTTTCTAGGCAGAATAGGCAAATCTTCCGGCCAGGAGAGTCGTCTTGCGCCCCCGCCCGGCAGTGCCTACCAAACGGTCTCAGCGCGTGGCCGACTCTTGAAGGCGGAGCCGGCGAAGCCGCGGAGTGGATAGAGGAGTGGCTGGAGCCGCGAGGAGCGACCCTCAGTGAGATTTTAGGTCTTGTTTTCTTCGTTTAGTTTCATCCCGGGGTCTCCTCCCGGCTTTCCTGTCAAGTCTGTGGGGGTCTGACCTCTTGGCGGGCTTTGCCTCCTCACACCCGGGAATCGTTGAGGAGCATTCACTGAAGTATGTTTCCCACATAGTTACATTTTTAAAATACTATCTGCTTTTAAAGGCCTTCAGGGCCTGTGGGGCAGTGCACACGCTTCTCGGGAAACTCCATATGAGGCAGAGCTGAGTATAGAGTATAAAGATACTCTCTATCTGAACGATGGGCACAGCCCCTCACTCATATATTTGTCAATATTTTATTTAGTTCATTCACTCATTTTATAGTCGGTGAACGTCTGTAACCGTTCTGGGTGGTTGGGATCCATCAGTGAAAAAGACCCTGCCCTCAGACGGGCCTTACAGTCCAGGCTGGAAGTAGACGGGAGTCCCAGGCCTAACGGGTCAGGAGAAGTGTGTTAGAAGGTGGTGCTGCTGAGGGAGAAGATAGCAGCCGAATCGTCCGAGAGTGTGCTGGGATACAGCCTTGTTGCAAAGATACATTGAACTGGGTGAAGCAGTGTTCAGAGAGGAAGAAGTAAATTCCAGGCAGAGACAAGAGAGAGTGATCAAAGAGTAGGATGTGACTCAATCTGTATAAGAAACTGCAAATACCCTTGGGATATAAATGGATCGTGAGCATCCCAAACTTGGGCGGGAAGTCCAGTTCAGCTACACAGCCAAAGCCATCCAACATCCCTCAAACTCTGCACTGGAAGGGCGGAGTACTAACCACTGGACCAGGGAAGTCCTGCCCACCATTCTCCTTGCAGCCTTTTTAGTGGCTGGAGTACCTGCCAATTGTACTCCCTCCCAATAGCGCTCAGCAGAGTATATTGTTATTTGTATTTACATTTGTCTTTCCCACTAACTCCCAGGAATTCTTATGTAATAGGATAAATCTTGGTAACTTCAACACCTTACTACAAGCCTGGCTCAATAATTGTTTGCAGAAAGAATGAATGAATATAAATATAAGTAGCCCCAATTGGGGATTTTGTACTTTTTTCACAGAGCTGTTATTACTCAAAACTCTTGTTTTGAGATTTCCTTCACAGTCTGATGTTACTTTATTATCTCTTCCATGATAGGAGATCTTCCTTTGAAAGAGATGTTAAGTCACTCAAAGTTAAGTTTGGGGAATAAGATGAGTGAATATCACTTTTGCACAAAGAATAATAGAATAGCTTAATAAAGAGACTGATTTTTCTTATGTAGCTTAAAATCCAGTTCTAGATCACTTTCCAAAAAAATTTTGAATAATGGTGTCATTACTGGATTAAATTTATAGCCTGCAGAAGTGATTATTTTGAATGGTAATGTTTACTTGGGAGGGTAAATTTTGATATGCCTATTGTTTTATGTGTGAATAAGAGACCAAAAAAAACCCCTCTTTCAGACCAGCATACAGGTAATAGTAGTCCTGTACAAAACCTAATGTATGAAAAAAATGCAGAATTATAGGGCTGTCATTCGTTTACGGAATACGCATGATGTGCTAGATACTGTGCTAGGTGCTGCAGAAGCAAGGTAATAAAATGATCTTTTGTTCTTAAGGAATTCCTAGTACAGTTATGATTACACCATTAAAATAACCCACTGAGGTGAATTACATTTTAAGGTAGATAGCTTCAGAAATCACTTTTGGAATCAAGTGTACAGATTATGTGTAATAAGGGATTATGAAGTGAAATAGCATTAGTCAAGAAATTCCTTTCTTAGAAGAAATTAGCTTGAATTGGATTTTGAAAGAAACACTTGGTATAGATTGGCAGAGAAAAAAAGTGGACGTTTAAGACTTGACTCAGCCAAAGTGTAATCCACGTGTTGCTTGGTGAGCCTGGAGGCAGATCAGAAAGATGGATTATTTTGAGGGATATTTAATGAAGCCTGATGAAATATTTCTCCCATAAGAGAACAAGACTCTAGTGAACATGTTTTCTTGATTCAGGGTCACTTTCCACTGGACAGTGCCAGATAAACACTGCCAAATTTCATCTCTCTAAACCTCATTTTTCATATTTCCATGCTGACAGCCATTTTCTATTGACTCAAATAGAAGCAAACATGTAAACAGATAAGTGCAATACAAACTGATACAGGAATCTCACTTAATTTAATACCCCTTCATTATTTCCCATATTTTCCTGTTGTCTTTTTGCTCTGCACATAAACCAAACTCAAACAGATAGATGAAAGAATTTCTTTTAATACAACCACAGCATTGATACTTGCTGCAGTTTCTCCAGATGGTGTAGGTTTTCAGGAAAGGAGGTAACTTTTAACAGTATCAAAGAAAGAATTTCCTACTTCCTTTTCCTCTTTATTTGGTCACTTTCTCCAGCATTGCTGCCTTCTTTCTTCCTCTCCAGCTTTTGGCCCTTCTCATAAGGATGGAAATGCTACTGTTTGGTGTCTGGGCCCTGTTGGCCTTGATCCCTGACCCAGGTGAGGCTCTTTGGGAAGGTTTCTTTAGCTTCTATGGGCATGATTTTTAGCAATGCCATAGTTTCCATAGGGACATTAATGGAGAAATCAATACCCAAAAGATGACGAGAAGGGGGAATGGTGGTAGAGTCAGGATTCCGACTTGTTCTTTCAGGGCCCTTTTCTTGTCCTGTCCCCTGTTCCTGTTTATTCAGAGTGGGTTTCCTATTCTCTAACCTGTAAATAGATAGACTAGGCTCTGTATTCTCTTTAAGTCTTGTGGGCCTCACCAGAGACTTTGGCATGTCTGGTTGACCTTTTCAGGAGCTGCAGAAGAGCGATTTGAGGTTTCTGTTTGGCCAGATCAGGCCCTTGTAAAGTATGGACAGTCCCTTATGGTCAACTGCAGCACTAGCTGTCCAGACCCAGGACCCGGTGGAATTGAAACCTTATTAAAGAAAACCCAGGTGGGCAACGGGCCTCAGTGGAAGGAGTTTCTGCTGGAAGATGTCACACAGAATTCCATCCTGCAGTGCTTCTTCTCTTGTGCAGGGATCCAAAAGGATATAAACCTTGGCATCACTGTGTACCGTGAGTAGAGCTGAGGGCTGGGGAGGAAGGGAAGTGTGGGGGAACATGACTACTATGTCTTATATAGGGAATAGTTAGAGAATTTCTTTTAGGGGAGAGAATTGGGGCCTTTACTAAAGATTTCTGTCACACTATAGGGATTCTCGAGCCAATTGTTTCTGTCTCCCTTTGGTGTAGGCTTTTAAATTAGGAGCAGACTGTAGAGTGCATCCTGGCATCTGGGCTTGAGAATATGTTCAGATACAGGAGGCATATGCTCATGATTTGTAAATTTGTAAATTACCCAAAAAAGTGTAAAATTAGTGTTGAATTGTCACAAATTCTTAGAATAAATAGGGATTAGAGAAAAGAGGGGTTTTGTAGGCTGGGGTAGTTGGAGAAGTCTCCACAGAAAAAGGAGGCTCTTAAACTTCACCCCTGCATATGGTTAGGATTTGAAGTGATGGGAATGGGTAAGGAGAATCTTTCAGGTGAGCAAATAGCATCAGCAAAGATGTAACCATGAGTGTGGCCTCTGGGGTTGGAGCTTGGTTAGCTGTGGTGGAATTTTCATGTGATGCTCAGGAGCTTCTCAGATGCTGCTCACACCTCTGAAGCACTTCTGGTAAGAGAGAAAGGCTCTCCAGAATGGCAGCAAAGGGGCCCCTCCAAAGCAAAGGGGCTCTCCAAAATGGCAGTCAAAGCAAGGGGCCTCTCAGCAGTCACATGTCTTGTCTATGACTTTAGCTCCCTTTGATAGGAAGAAGCAGCCTAACTCATCTCATCCAGGGCAGAGAGCTGATGCTGTTCATCAGATGGTTTAAGAGTAGCAGTCCTACCTTCTATCACAGGCTTCCTGTCCTCTTACTCTTTCTCTCTGGAGAGGTGAGTATCCTTCTCTCATCAAACCTACCTCTTTGTCTTAAAGAGCCACCAGAGCAGGTGATCGTGGAGCTGCAGCCTGCGTGGGTGGCCGTGGATGAAGCTTTCACAGTGACATGTCATGTGCCCAGTGTCACACCCCTGGAGAACCTCACCCTTATCCTTCTCCAGGATAACCAAGAACTACACCGGAAGAATTTTAGGAGCTTAGCTATGGCTTCCCAGAGAGCTGAGGTCACCATCAACGTCAAAGCCCAAAGAGAGGATGACAGGTGCAATTTCTCCTGCCATGCAGAACTGGACCTGAATTCACATGGTGGGGGGCTCTTTCACAGCAACTCAGCCCTCCAGGTACTCCGAATCTTTGGTGAGTCAGAGCCCAGGTGTGGAGGGAATCCTGAGGCTCATTTTCCTCATCTTACCTTGGCCTTTAGGACTCATTTCCCATAGGGTTTAGGATGCAGGTGGAAGGGTATTTGAGCTCCTTTACTTGAGTTTTAAACTCATTGTGGGGAACAGAGAGCTTTTAGCCCCACTCCCTACATTGTGGGGTCCTATACGATTTATCGTGGCCTTTCTCCTTTCTTCCCTTCTCCTCATTTCTTGGCAGAATTTTCTCAGAGCCCCAAAATCTGGGTCTCTTCACTTCTGGAGGTTGGGATGGCAGAAACGGTGAGCTGCGAGGTGGCTAGGGTGTTCCCAGCTGAAGAAGTGATGATCCACATGTTCCTGGGAGACCAGGAGCTTAGCCCCTTTCTCTTCTGGGAAGGAGACACAATATGGGCCAATGCCACCGTTCGGGCCATGGAGATTGGTGATCAGGAGTTGTCTTGCCTTACATCTCTGGGTCCAATGGAACAGAGAACAAGTCAGCCAGTGCATGTCTATAGTAAGTGACTTGCCTCTTCCTTTCCCTTGAAGGTTCTCTGCCATTGAAAACTTCCATAGTAAAGGCTTGGTTATTCAACTGCAGGTATCCCCATGAACCTTTGTTTAGTATACTCCAAAGTGAACACTGGTCTTCATCTTTCTCAGATAAGTGCAGGGATGCATTGAGGCAGTAGTTCTATCCAGCCTTCACCCTGATTCCTTAGACCATCCTACTGACAGAGTGATAATGGACGCTTGAACTTACTCCTAGGTACAGTGATTTGAGGTGAGAAAGAAATCTGTAAGATGAAAAGACATCTTGTTCTCCTTGCCACAGAGGCACAGCCAAATAGGCTCATGTGGCATTTGTTATGGAGAAGCTCTCAAATTTCCAAAACCATCTCATTGCTCCTGCCAGTCAGCATAGAAGCAGTAATGGTATCCATAGCCTTTCCCTTCTTGTCTGCCTACCCTAGGGGTACCACCAGCAGCTGAGTACAGAAGTTGCTGCCAGTTTTGAGAAATATGTTTTGATTCTCTTTTTCCTGTCCTTACAGGCTTCCCTCCACCAATCCTGGAGATAGAAGAAATGAACCCATTGGCAGGGACAGAAATTAACGTGACCTGCTCGGGGCATATTTTAACATCCCCCAGCCCTACTCTGCGGCTTCAGGGAGCCCCAGATCTTCCTGCGCCTGGGGAGCCTGCCTGGCTTTCACTTACCGCCAGTGAGGAAGATGATGGCCGGAATTTATCCTGTGAGGCCTCTTTGGAGGTTCAGGGTCAGCAGTTGAGCAAAACCACTGTGATCCAACTCCATGTCTTGTGTGAGTAGAAGCCTGATCTTTCTTGTCAAAACATGGATTGTTAGTCTCACATATCCAGAGATCTTAGCCAATAGCTTCATTGTTAGAGTTGCCACACTTTTCTCATTAAAAAAGAAAATCAAAGGAAAAAATAAAAAGTAAAGCTCTGCAAGCTTACCTTACCCATGGGAAAGTGAGTAGGGAGAAACCTGGGGGAAACTGGAACAAAAGAGAAGGTGATCAGGCTGAGGGCCAAAGGCTGAGAACATAGGGAGTAAAAACAGCTGAAACCTATGCTGAGGAGGGTAATTTCTTCATGAAAACTTGTATTTTGAAAAGTAGAAAAATCCTTGTCTCTGGGGGTTCACCCCTACCCATGATATCCCTCACAGAGAAGCAAAGATGAGGAGGAGGGACCCCAAGACCACCACTGAGCAAGCTCATTTAGTATTAACCCATTAAAATGCCCTGTTGCATCTCAGAGTCATCCAAGGAGGAAAAAGTGTAGTTCAAAGCAGGGAATCGATGGTCGTCCCCTTGGGGAAAGAAGCTGTTGGGTGAAGGGGACACATCATCTGGGTTGGGGGGGGAGAGGGAGCTAGTGCGTGATGGTCATGAGGAAACGTGGCACACTGACCTGACTCCTCTGGGGACTCTCTTCTTCCAGACAAGCCACGCTTTGAGGAATCTGGTTGCCCTGGCAACCAGACCTGGCTGGAAGGGATGGAGCAGATGCTTGCCTGTGTCCCAAAGGGAAACCCGACACCGGTCTTGATGTGTACCTGGAACGGCACAGTCTTTGACCTTGAAGTGCCACAGAAGGCAACCCAGAACCACTCTAGAACCTACTGCTGCACAGCCACCAACCAGCTGGGCTCTGTCAGCAAAGACGTTGCGGTCCTTGTTGAAGGTGACTGTGGCTCCCCTGCAGCCAGGCCCAGGGTGGAAATCCCTCAGGGGAGACAAGAAGGAGCTCAGTGGGCTGGGGAGGGGGAGGCTGACACATAAGCCTGGTGGGCTGGGGTAGGGTGATTCTCCTGCCTGCTAACCCTCCCAGTTCTCTTGTCTTCTGTGCTTCGGCAGGACTGGATGAAGGAGTCAGTTCCACCATCTTGGTGATTATTATTGTCGCCCTTGGAGCGGGCGTGATGGTGATCACCGTAGCACTGTATCTAAACTATCGGTCCTGCAAAAAGGAGAGGAGGAAATTGCCCTATAGACAGAAGGAGAAGAACAAAGAAGAGGAAAGCCAGTTTGCTGTTCAACAAGCAGGAAAGCACAATAAACATAATTGTTAATTAGAAAGTTACTTGGTTGAAGACAACCTCTACCACTGGGGTTTCCTAAGGGAGGGAAGGAGGGGGTGGAAGAGAAAGGGAGACGATATCTTCTGTTTTGTGGTCCCATAAAGCAGTATTTCTGGTCCTCATATCCTGTGGATCCAATCCAGCCACAAGCCCAACTCCTGTAAGAATCCAGTCCCAGTGTTCAACTAGTGAGCGGGCCTTTTGCTCCTTGTGTGTTCTTTATCAGTCCACTCTCAGATTCAGAAGTGCCTTGCCATCCCCATTTCCACTGCCCTTTGCTCCCAAACATCAGATGGAAGAGATAGCCAGAAATATCTCTGAAATACAGTGCATTTCTCATGGTTTCCTCATGACTAAATGGGAACCAATTTCTTAGTCTAGGGACCAGAGTTTGAAGGTAGTCAGTACCCAGCAAAGGGTTAGAAATCAAAAGCCAGTTCCCACCTACATATTACACACTCTGGGCTCCGCTAATGGGGAATTCTGGAATACTGGCTCCAGAGCTGAGCTTGGTAACATCATTAAGGCTCAGTGGCTAGTTAGGCTTCAACTCCCTAACCATCTGTTGTGTGCCCTAGAAGAGTATACAGATCATAAGAAATTCCACATTGGGTCAGACAAGCAGCTTTCCTAGCCCAGTGTTCTGTCCCTGAAGTGGAAGGTAGAGTTCTTCCTTGAAATTGGGCTCTAAACATCTCTGAATTACTCTTTAGAAATCCATTATAGAGTAAATCATCTGAGTACATATTAAACATATTTTTTTACCTGTACAAGCTCTTAGGGTAGAATCCCAATGTTTATTCTCCTTTTCCATATATAAGTATATATTTTTATATGTGTGCAAACTTTCCTTTAAGCTTCAGGAGGACTCCTCATATGACAGTGTTCACCATATGATTGAGCTTCCTTTTCTGTTCATTGGAAAGATTATATTCAACCCTTAGAGAAGACATAAAGATTTCTAAAACCAATCTTTTCTCCCAAATCAGTTATGTATGGGTCATTGAAGTGTTGGATATGATAAAAATAAAAGTGATTTTACGTTATCTGAAAGTAGTTTTCTTCTGTGTGTGAAAGTTTTTATTAAGTCACATAGTTGCCTTTTGAGTAAAATTTCTAAGAAAAGAATGTTCATAGCATAACCAGGCAGCCCAGGGCAGGTGGCGCAGTAGTTCAGGAAGTAGCATTTTTGGCTTGCCTTCAAAACTAAAGTTCAGACTTCCAGATAGAGGGCCACAGCCTTCCCCAAATTGAAAACACCACCTAGAAAGAATACAGCAACAGGCATCCAAGTAAAAATAGTCTCATTCTTCCCAGACCTTCCCTGAGTCTGAGTTGTGGATTAGGTATAAAATAACCCTTTGGTTTTAATACACACAAAGCGGTGGGGATACACTGGTGAACAAAGCCCTGTCCCTGCCACTAGAAGCTAGAGCTTGTCAACAGCAAAGCACAGTCCTGTGAACGGGGACGCAAAGACCCTTGGGAGAATACCTAACTCAGGGTCCAGGGAGGCTTCCGGGGGAGCTGGGAAATGCTTTGCTTGAATTTGTACATCAGCAACCCTCCAAATGATCTCTGCTTCCATTTTTCTAGTTAGTAGGCACTGCTCTCTCATCATGTGAGTAATAGCAATTATCCACTTTCTGAATTGAGCGCTTGGGGAAGTAAGTTAGAAAACAGGTTCGAGAAAGGAGTATAGAGTTACATCATCCAGGAATCTTTACCCACTTCAGCGTCTTGACATCAGTTGCATCAGGTCTGTAGCTGTCATGTGCTAACCCCACCTCATGAGCCCAGAGCTCCATGGAACAGTAAATCCTAAACGGGAGGGAGGAAGGGTCTTTCTGGCTCTTTGGTCCACCTTAGAGAGCCTAGCCTGCTCCTGCCTTTGCTTCTCACTGCCACTTGATGTCACTGTTGACAGCATCCTACCCAGCTCATACAGATCCAGATTCCTGGTGGGCTGCCGCTGATCCTCCGGGGAGGATGACCTACCGTTCAGGTCCAGCTTAGTGGACACCTTGCATGGGGTTCTTAGAGCAGGGTACTTTGTATGGCTCATTCCCTAAGTCTCCTCAGATTTGGGTAGGCTTTTCCCCTTGTAGATTCAGAACTATTTCCTTTCTCTCCCCAGAGGAGGCGGTCCCTCCTAGTCAATTCTTAAAGCACAAAGGATCTTCTTACATTTCTTTTCCGGAACAATTGAGCTGGTCTCTGCTCACCCTACTAAGGGCAGTGTCTCCAGGAGACCCCACTCCCTGAAAGGTTTTGATCATACTCCTTTTCTGAAAATAGAGCAACCAGCTCACACTTAACTGCATTTATCCTGATTTTCTCCAGGTAAAGAGCTACCTTTAATACTCCAAAAATTTATCCTGTTAGAAAAGTCAAGGCAACTTTCTTTTAGACCTGAGAAAACACAAATCTTCAGTGGAATAATAATAACATTTATGTGGTATACAACTATATTTGGAAAGAAATGACTTAGTGCTTATAAATACACTAGCACGGTGTCATATATGTGTATTTACAAGTATTAGTTTGTACTATATAATGATGGTGATAATCATAATAAACTGAAAGCAAGAATCAGAAATCCATGATAACCACTGATAATGTGTATGAGCAGAAGTCATACACATCATCAATACTTTCTTACTCTTTTTTCCACTGTGTTCTCTCTTCCTCTTTTTCTACTCTGTTTTCTTTCCTCTACTTTTCCTTTTTTTTTCTAAGTTTATATTCCCTAAGATTTAAGACTACTGGTAGGATGACCAGTTGTCCCAGTTTGCATAGAGCTGAGAGGGTCCTGTGACATGGGTCTTTTGATGCTAAAATTGGGAAAGTCTCATACAAACTGGGAAGAATTGTTCCTTCTAATACTGCTGCTGCTGCTGCTGCTAAGTCACTTCAGTCGTGTCCGATTCTGTGCGACTCCATAGACGGCAGCCCACCAGGCTCCGCTGTCCCTGGGATTCTGGTATCCCTCAAAATGTTTCTCAGCTTGCCAGGGCATTCTGACTCAAAGAAGCCACAAAGAAGTATCATTCTTGCTTCTCCCAGAAGCCCAGGGCCTATAACCTGAGGCGAACTCATGAAGAAAGGGGAAAGTGTCAGTTCTCTCAAATGTGTATAAAAGGACAAAGCTCACTGTATGTATTTCAGCAATAATAATGGAAAAAATTCAGGATGGCCATTTCAGGTTAAACTTAAAAGATTAAATAAAGTCAGAAAAACATTATTCCAAAGGGTCTAGGATTACTGGAGCTCTGTCTATTGAATTCTTTCTTATGCACATCTCACTAATCGTAGAGAAGTTGTTTTCATTAAAAAATATTTTAAACATTTTAAAATTATGCATTAGGATGTAATATACAGCATAGTAGCTATATTTAATACTGTATTACATATTTGAAAGTTGCTAAGAGAATGGATCTTAAAAGTTTTCATCACAGGACTTCCCTGGTGGTCCAGTGGTTAAGAGTTCACCATTCAATGCAGGAAATTTGGGTTTGATCCCTGATTGGGGAGCTAAGATCCCACATGCCTAGTGGTCAAAATACCAAAACATAAAATGGAAGCAATATTTTTACAAATTTAATTAAGACTTTGAAAATGATCCATATAAAAAAAAATCTTTAAAAACAGTTCTCATCACAAGAAAAAAAAGTTGTAATCATGTATGCTGACAGATATTAGCTAGACTTACTGTGGTGATCACTTCACAATATATACAAATATGAGATCATTATATGAAACATACATATAGCTTATGTATTAAAAAACATATAAACTAATACACTATATGAAACTAATACAATGTTTTATGTCAGTTATACCTCAATGTGAAGATTTAAGTTGAGGTAAAATATACATAACATTTACCGCACACTCATATTGTGTAACCCATCCCCAGAACTCATTTTCATTTTGCAAAACTAAAATTCTGTTAAGCAGCTCCCTGTTGACCCTCCTCCCAGTCCCTGGTAAACCAGCATTCTACTTTCTGTCTCTATGAATTTGACTACTCTAAGTACTTCATATGTGAGGACTCATCTAACATTTGTCTTTCACTCCTGGCTTATTAGAACTTTTAAAGTTGACTGGTTATGGACTTCCCCGATGGTCCTGCCTTTCAGTGTAGGGGGTGCGAGTTTGATACCTGGTCAGGGAGCCAAGATCCCACACGCCTCGTGGTCTACAAATCAAAACATGAAACAGAAGGAATATTGGAACAAATTCAATAAGGACTTTAAAAAGGATTTTTAAAAAGCCTTAAAAAAATAAATAGAAAATAAAATGAACTGGCTAGAACTGGAAACAGAAACACTGAAACTGGCCCAGGTCTCCCATCTCCTTTTGTTCCTTTTTACCAAGCGCACATGTGCACATGTGCAATTCATCTTTGTGGTTCCAACTCAGTAATTCTCAACCTTCTCACTCAGGGAGCATTTAAAAATTCTCTTGTCCAGGTTCCACTCCCAGATACATTAAAGTTAGAATCTCAGGGAGTGAAGACTACTGCAGACATCTCAGGCATTTCTAATTTGCATTCAAGATTGCCACCCAGTGCCTAGCTGGAGAGCTGAAAAGGCAGATGTGTATGTGAGTTCTGTGTGCTTAGTTGCTTAGCTGTTTGCCACTCCTTGTGACCCCATGGACCCCATTTGGAGCTTGGGGTCTTAGCCACTGAACCACCAAGGAAGTCCCCAAAAGTTCATGATTTTAAACCCATCAGGCTCCTCAGTCTATGGGGATTCTCCAGGCAAGAATCCTGGAGTGGGTTGCCATGCCCTCCTCCAGGGGATCTTCCCAACCCAGGGATCGAGCCCAGGTCTCCCGAATTGCACTCGGATTCTTCATCATCTGAGTCACCAGGGAAGCAGATGAACAGGTGGCAAATCAGAGAGTTTAGGGAAGATGATCTTTAAGGTCTCTTTTTTTAAAATTATTTATTTATTTATGGCTGCACTGGGTGTTCCTTGCTACATGGGCTGTTCTCTAGTTTCAGTGAGCAGGGGCTACTGTTCGTTGTGTTGTTCAGGCTTCTCATTGCAGTGGCTTCTCTTTCTGTGGAGCCCAGGCTGTAGGCGTGCAGGCTCAGTAGTTGCAGCCCCCAGGCGCTAGAGTGCAGCGGACTTTAGTAGTTGGAACATGTGGGCTCGTCAAGTTCTTTTTAAATTCAAAAATTTTGCAAAATCAACTAGCATCTTTGTAATTCTCAACCAGCAGTGGTTGAGTTGCTTCAGCTAGACTTAGAAGGAGATGACCCAAAGCTGTCTGGAGTGTGGCTCCCCCTACAGTTTACTGCTGTCTTGACAAGCCCACTGTCCTGTCCTACTCTTTCCCACCCCATGGACTGTAGCCCACCAGGCTCCGCTGTACATGGAATTTCCCAGGCAAGAACACCGGAGTGGGGTGCCATTTCCTACTCCAGGGATCTCCCCAACCCAGGGATCGAACCCAGGTCTCTTGTGTCTACCTGTGTTATCAGGCAGGTTCTTTACCACTAGCGCCACCCAGGAAGCCACATAGAGGCCTCTTACTGGTGGCTATAACACCCCTCTCCTGCCACATTCTTTCAACACATACTTTTTAATATGGCTCACTTTCCCTTTAAAACACTTATTCAAGTAATAGATAATAGTATTTGTGCTCAATACATCAACTTCTAAAGACCTTGAGATTTGCAAATAATTCTAAAGTCAAATGGGGGACATTACAGGGATATTGATTTCAGCTGAATATAAGAGAAACTTTACTGAAACCTGAGGGGTTTAACAGAATAAATTGCCTTATGAATAGTGATTCCCTTGACCCCAGTGCAACACAACTGAGTATGACCTGTGAGAGCTACCATAGCGTAAGAATCCTAAATCAGAAGGAAGAAGGATGACCTGGGAGGAGGCCCTGCGCATGCACGCTACGTCGCTTCAGTCATGTCCGACTCTCTGCGACTCCGTGAACTGTAGTCCCCCAGGCTCCTCTGTCCATGGATTCTCCAGGCAAGAATACTGGACTGGGTTGCCATGCCTTCCTCCAGGGGATCTTCCAGACCCAGGGATCAAACCCTTGTCTTCTGTGGCTCCTGCATTGCAGGTGAATTCTTTACTGCTGAGCCACCGGGGAAGCCCCTGTGATGCCCTCCTAAATCCAAACTTCCCTGATTTTCATTTATTTATTTTGGCTGCAGTTTATTTATTTATTTATCTTAGTTGTGGCATGTGGGATCTTTTTAGTTGCAGCATGTGGGATCTAGTTCCCTGACCAGGGATCAAACCCAGGCCCCCTGCATTTGGAGCTTGGGGTCTTAGCCACTGAACCACCAAGGAAGTCCCCAAAAGTTCATGATTTTAAACTCAGACAATTTGGGAATTCCCTGGTGGTCCAGTGGCTAAGACTCTGCGCTCCTGAGACAGGGGGGCTGGGTTCGATCCCTGGTCAGGGAACTAGATCCCACATGCCACAACTAAGACTCTATGCAGCCAAATGAATAAAAATAAATGTTTAAAAAAAATAAATAAATAAATAAACTCAGACAATTAAAGATTGACCTGAAGCAGAGGGATGGTTTCTGAGCTAAGAAATGGAGCTCCAGGATTCTGATTATTCCAACTTTCAACCACTCCCGAAGTATATTTACATTAATGACTAAATGTAAGATATCCCAAGTGAATACAAGTGTGTCCCATTTGGAAGAAAATTCATTACAGCATGTAAAAACTTCCTAAAAGCTTTTTAGGAAGATTTGCTGATTATTTTCATTGTAAAAGAATTATTGATTTTGTAACATCATGTTTTACAAATATGGATAGAAATAACAACACGTAAGAGAAAAAAAAAAGAAGAGATAAATTAATCTGCAATTTTAGTTGGAGATTTTAAAACTCATTTTTCAGTACTTATGGAAGTTAATAAGCTTCCTCCCCTAAAATCGTCTTTGTTGTTAATTTCTTAATTTTCATTAGAGGACATCCTCCATATTAATTCAATATTGTTAAATGCTTTGATACTTGTTTATGTTCCTGAAATACTTGGAAATTAAGCAACATAAGTCTAAACTGCCATAGTCAAAGAAATTTGGAAAATATTTGAACTCGATAATGAAATCACAAAATATCAAAATTTGTAGCATGTAGCTAAAGCACTGATTAAAGGAAAACTTATACCTTTAAATCTTATATTTGAAAAGAATAAAGCTCTAAAGTTGGTAATCTAAAAATCCACTTAAAGAATATAGAAAGCTTTTAAAGAATAAAACTTAAAGTGAGTAGTAAAGTAGAAATAATAAAGATATGAGCAAAATTTAATGGATAAAAATTAAAATTTAACAGAAAATAGAGTTACTTTGAACATCTAAGCATTAATTTGTGGATCACCAGTTACTTAGCCAAGGTGCTTGGGTGACTAAAAACCACTTTAAAACTGCCCTTTGAAGTGTATTTAGAAAGAAAAAAGAAACATTCAAGTTGCCATTAGGGAAACAGAATGTGATTCAATAATGAGCATTTAAACATTCCTTTGGAAAAACACAGAGCACCCTACAGTTCAATGCAAAAACAGCTGAAGCTTCTTAAGTGCTGTAATGTGTCAATCACTTTAGAAACCTTATTTCATTTACTCCTCACCCAAGCCTTATAAGGCAATACATTATTATCTCTGTTTTGTAGGTGAGCAAACTGGGTCTCAGGGAGGTTAAGTCATTTCTTCCTGAGCATAAGTTCAAGTCCAAGTCTTCCTGATTCTTTCTCTTATTCCAAGTTATCCCAATCCATTCCTCTAATAACAAATTGCTCACTGACAGCTTGAAGAGCAAATGTGGTTGGATTAAATTTTGCCCTTAAAATGTTTTCAATATGAATTAGTTGCCAACGTTTAAATATTCAATTTTACATGAAAGTCTGGATACCCTGCCTGTCTCGAAGAATCAGAAGGTCTGGCACCCCTGCACCTGAGCTTTTTTTAAAAAAAAAAAAAAATTATTTATTTGGCTGAGTCAGGTTGCAGCACTTGGGATCTTTAATTTCAGCATGAGGGATCTAGTTCCCCAACCAGGGGTTGAACATGGGCCCCCTCCATTGGGAGCACAGAACCTTACAAGCTGAACCACCAGGGAAATCCCCTGAGGTCTTTTTATTAAAATAATATATTTAGTTTTGGCTGTGCCGGGTGTTGGTTGCTGCAAGAGGGTTTTCTCTAGTTGCAGTGAGTGGGGGCTACTCTACTTTCTAGTTGTGGTGAGCAGGCTTCTCATTGAGTGGCTTCTCTTGTTGCAGAGTGCAGTGCGAGGGCTTTGGTAGTTGTGACGTACAGGCTTTGTTGCCCTGAGGCATGCAGAATCTTCCCAGGTCAGGGATCGAACCCGTGTCCCCTGCATCGGCAGGTGGATTCTCAACCACTGGGCCACCAGGAAAGTCCTCCTGCAGTCCTGAATGCAGGACAAGGCAATGTAACAAGGCTGGATGGGCTGCATCCTTAGTTGGGGCCTGAGTTCTTTAGGTTGCCCTGGTTCCCACCCCTCTTGTGCTGTACCCTTCACAAGCAGGCTAAGGGCTAGTTGCTATTTCTCCCTTCACATGCAGACCTTGCCACTTATGTACATAACCAACCTGACACCTGTTGGCACTGAATTTGGAACCCCTCAATTAGAATTGGGTTTCCCAGGTGGCGCTAGTGGTAAAGAACCCGCCTGTCAATGCAGGAGACATAAGAGACACTGGTTCCATCCCTGGGTCGGGAAGATCCCCTGGAGGAGGAAATGGTAACCCACTCCAGTATTCTTGCCTGGAGAATCCCACGGACAGAGGAGCCTGGCGGGCTGCAGTCCATGGGGCTGCAAATAGTCGGACAGGACTGAAGCAACTTAGCATGTACACGTGCATTTAGAATCTCTCTTCCACTTCCCTTGCCCCAGTTCAGATCCCGAATATTCTGGTCCTATTGGTTCCAAAGCCATTTTTGCATGGTTCCCATTTCCCAAAGGGCTTCCCTGGTGGCTCAGAGGATAAAGAATCTCCCTGCAATGCAGGAAACCTGGGTTTGATCCTTGGGTTGGGAAGATCCCCTGGGGAATGGCAACCCACTCCAGTATTCTTGCCTGGAGAATCCCATGGACAGAGGAGCCTGGTGGGCTGCAGTCCATGGGGTCGCAAAGAGCTGGACACGACTGAGTGACTAATACATACACATTTCCCAAGGGTAGTTGGGCTGAGCGGGTAGTCACCTTAAAATTTCTGTACAAAACTAATTCTGTGATTTCTCTCATTACTTCCTCACACGTTGGAGGCATTTTCTCTACCTCTGTACTTAATGGCCTGTCTTGCTCTCATTTCTTCCCATTTTGGGGGGCTAGGTTTGGTTTGGTAGTGCTGTTGAGGGAGGGAGAAACCACTCCAAGTACTTTAGCAGATGGGATTGAAGGTGGAGCTGTCCTGAGCTATGAGTATCCTATGAGTGGAGCTGAAACGAAGGCCCAGGGACATGGACAGGGTGTGTCACCGAGAAGGGGATGTGCCTGCTTCTTTCTGGCCCAGGAGGAACCGGGTCAATTATTCAGCATCTGGGTACCCATAGAGCCCACAGGATCCCTGCTATTGTCTTCCCAATCCTCCCCCTTGCTGCCCTGCCCCACCCCACCCCCCAGAATAGAATGACCCCTACTCAGACATTGTGATGCAACCTCATTTTATTAGGGAAGGACAGTGGGCACTGGAGTGGCACCTTCCAGGGTCTAGGAAGGCATGGGGGAGGGGTAACAAACAACAGATGGCTGGCAACTAGAAGGCGCAGCTGGCCTCCCCGAAGCGGCGACACTTCATGACCCGCAGGTACGTCTCCGTCTTGTGCAGGTCCTTCCGGAAGCAGGAGAGCAGACCATAGTTCTTGAGCAGCGCGTCGTCACTGCGCATGTTCGTGTCAAATTTGTCATAGGTCTGCTTGAGGATCTGCCCAGCCCGGGGGGTGCCATCTTCCAGCTCCTGCCAAAGGAGGGAGAGACAGAGAGGCCGAAGGGCCCTCAGGAGCGGCTCCCTCCTGCCCGCTCTGTTTTCCACCCTCCCCTCTAGGCTTGGAGAAGGGCGAGGAGGGAGGATTCAAAAGGGGAAAAGGTTTCTCCTGAGTCAAGGCTGGACTTCTAGGAACAGAGAGAGAGCAGGGATCTCTCTCCCCCTGTCCTTGCGTGTTGCCCACCTCTGGGCTAAGCCAGGATAGGGTGGGCATGGCCCCCAGGGTGGAAGGGACCCACAACGGCATCCCCACCCGCATCAGGGCCAGGATGCCCTCCTCCAGGTCCTTCAGCTTCTCATAGACGCGGTCCGAGGTGCCAAACACCAGACTGTTGGTGAAGACTCTGCTGAGGAACTGCAGGGGCCCGAGCCACGACTGGATGAGGAGCAGCGAGATGCGAAGCAGCTCCAAGTCCTGCTGGCAGATGGGTGGTTGGTGGGCGCCGTGGGCTTGGGGTGGCCCTGCAAGGCCGGCCTCTGCCCAAGGACCTCCTGCCACCACCATCAACCACCACCCTCCACTGTCATCCAACACCCTCTGCCACCTCGGGGAGAAGGCCGCCCCAGGCCTGGTGCGGAGAGCTGGGGCAGCCTCCTTAGGATGAAGGAGGTCCCCTGCTCCTCGGTCCTAGGTGGCCACTCACTGATTTCTGCTGGGCCTCGTTCTTGCCCGTGGGGGCCGGGATGGTTTCAGAGAAGCAGAAGGCAACCTGGGTGTTCTGGATGGAGTATCTCTGTCCCTCCGGGATATAGGTGCGCTCCTGGGGGAAGAACACGCCCACTCAGGTCTAAGTTGGTGCGCGGTTCCCCTCACTGCCTTATTCGGAACCCTCCCCACCCCACACACCCCCGTTTCTGCTCCCCTGACCGCATCCTCACTTGGATAAAATTCCCCTGAACTCCTCAGTGACCCCCACTCTGTGGAGGGGGCGCAGATTCACCCCTTCCTGCCTCCCCACCCCTAGGACGCATCCCTGGGGAGCTTACAAACTCTTTGAAGGTGTCAGCAGCCAGCTGATGCAGGTGTTGGGCCCGGAGCACGGCATTGGCAAACAGGCCGGACAAGGACATGGCCGGGAAGGCGCCCACCTCCTGAGTCCAGGGCAGGCAGAGCAGGGCGAAAGCCAGGAGCAGGGAGGTCCGGGGGCCTAGGGAGAGACCAGGAGGGCCGCGACCGAGGGGCCCAGGGAGCTAGACGCCTGATCTCCTGCCAGCCCCCGCCTGCCCTTCCCTCCAGGGACTGAGAACCTTTAAAACTTGGCCAAATGCCTGGGGGTAGATACCTATGTTCACATTCGGAAGCCCTAAAACCCAAAGCTGTGGACACATCCATCGGCGGGGCCCCCCGCATCACCCCTTTAGGACATTCTAATGGAGGGGATTTTAGTGAGCTTACCTGCAGCCATCATAGCTGGTGAGCTGTCCACAGGACCCTGAGTCGTCTGCTGAACTGGGTCCTGGGATCCTGGGATTGGTCCCTGCTGGGCCCTTTTTATACCCTGGCCTCTTCTCTCTCTCTCTTTCCCCCCACCTGTGCGCTCTATACATTTATGCAAGGACCACTGGCAGCCTGTGCTAATGGATAATTTAGAACCTCCTCTCACTTGTCCTGTTCCCATTCCTTCCCTGGGGTCATGTCCCCCAGGCCTGTCATCATCCCCTCTCCACTGCCACCAGCTTGAGGGCTGTGCACACAGGGTCTCAGCTTGAGAGCCCACCCCATTGGTTTTCTTTTTAAGGGGGATGTAGCAGAAGCAAACGGGCTTCCCAGGTGGCTCAGCCCTAAAGAATCCGGCTGCAAATGCAGGAGACTCAGGTTCGATCCCTGGGTCAGAAAGATCCCCTGGAGAAGAGAATGGCAACCCACCCCAGTATTCTTGCCTAGAAAATCCCAAGGACAGGGGAGCCCGGTGGGCAACAGTCTCAGTTCAGTTCAGTTCCGTCGCTCAGTTGTGTCCGACTTCTTGCGACCCCAGGAATGTAGCACGCCAGGCCTCCCTGTCCGTCACCAACTCCTGGAACTTGCTCAAACTCATGTCCATTGAGTCGGTGATGCCATCCAACCATATCACCCTCTGTCGTCCCCTTCTGTAGCCCTCAATCTTTCCCAGCATCAGGGTCTTTTCCAATGAGTCAGTTCTTCGCATCAGGTGACCAAAGTATTGGAGTTTCAGCTTTAGCATCAGTCCTTCTAATGAATATTCAGGACTGATTTCCTTTAGGATGGACTGGTTGGATCTCCTTGCAGTCCAAGGGACACTCAAGAGTCTTCTCCAACACCGCAGTTCAAAAGTGCCTCTTTTGAACTTTGGCACTCAGCTTTCTTTATAGTTCATCTCTCACATCCATCCATGACTACTGGGAAAACCATAGCTTAGACTAGATGGACCTTTGTTGGCAAAGTAATGTCTCTACTTTTTAGTATGCTGTCTAGGTTGGTCATAGCCTTTCTTCAAGGAGAAAGCATCTTTTAATTTCATGGCTGCAGTCACCATCTGCAGTGATTTTGGAGCCCCCAAAATAAAGTCTCTCACTGTTTCCATTGTTTCCCCATCTGTTTGCCATGAAGTGATGGGACCGGATGCCATGATCTTCGTTTTTTGAATGTTGAGTTTTAAGCCAACTTTTTCACTCTCCTCTTTCACTTTCACTTTTAGTTTTTTCACTTTTAGTTCTTCTTTGCTTTCTGCCATAAGGGTAGTGTCATCTGTATATCTGAGGTTATTGATATTTCTCCCAGCAATCTTGATTCCATTCCCAGAGGAAGCAATCTTGCTTCATCCAGCCCAGCGTTTCTCATGATGTACTCTGCATATAAGTTAAATAAGCAGGGTGACAATATACAGCCTTGACATACTCCTTTCCCAATTTGGAACCAGTCGGTTGTTCCATGTCTGGTTCTAACTGTTGCTTCTTGACTTGCATACAGATTTCTCAGTAGGCAGGTAAGATAGTCTGGTATTTCCATCTTTTTAAGAATTTTCGACAATTTGTCAAAGGCTTTTCGACAGTCAAAGGCTTTGGTGTAGTCAATAAAGCAGAGGTAGATGTTTTTTCTGGAACTCTCTTGCTTTTTCTATGATCCAACAGATGTTGGCAATCTGATCTCTGGTTCCTCTGCCTTTTCTAAAACCAGCTTGAACATCTGGAAGTTCATGGTTCACGTATTGCTGAAGCCTGGCTTGGAGAATTTTGAGCATTACTTTACTAGCGTGTGAGATGAGTGTAATCGTGTGGTAGTTTGAACACTCTTTGGGATTGCCCTTCTTTGGGATTGGAATGAAAACTGACCTTTTCCAGTCCTGTGGCCACTGCCGAGTTTTCCAAATTTGCTGGCATATTGAGTGCAGCACTTTCACAGCATCATCTCTTAGGATTGAAATAGCTCAACTGGAATTCCATCACCTCCACTAGCTTTGTTCATAGTGACACTTTCTAAGGCCCGCTTGACTTTGCATTCCAGGATGTCTGACTCTAGGTGAGTGATCACACCATTGTCATTATCTGGGTCATGAAGGGTTTTTTTTTTGGGAGGGGGGGGATGTTTGTATAGTTCTTCTGTGTATTCTTGCCACCTCTTCTTATTATCATCTGCTTCTGTTAGGTCCATACCATTTCTGTCCTCTATTGTGCCCTTTATGTTTTTGTGTCTTTGCCTATGTGTCTTTGCATGAAATGTTCCCTTCATATCTCTAATTTTGTTGAAGAGAGCTCTAGTCTTTCCTATTCTATTGTTTTCCTCTATTTCTTTGCATTGATCACTGAGGAAAGTTTTCTTATCTCTCCTTGCTATTCTTTGGAACTCTGCATTCAAATAGGTTTATCTTTCCTTTTCTCCTTTGCCTTTAGCTTCTCTTCTTTTCTCAGCTAAGGCCTCCTCAGACAACCATTTTGCCTTTTTACATTTCTTTTTCTTGGGGATAGTCTTGATCCCTGCCTCCTGTACAATGTCATGAACCTCTGTCCATAGTTCTTCAGGCACTCTATCAGATCTAATCCCTTGAATCTATTTCTCACTTTCACTGTATAATCATAAGGGATTTGATTTAGGTCATAACTGAATGGTCTAGTGGTTTTCCCCACTTTCTTCAATTTAAGTCTGAATTTGGCAATAAGGGGTTTATGATCTGAGCCACAGTCAGCTCCCGGTCTTGTTTTTGCTGACTGTATAGAGCTTCTCCATCTTTGGCTACAAAGAATATAATCAGTCTGATTTCAATATTGACCATCTGGTGATGTCCATGTGTAGAGTCTTCTCTTGTGTTGTTGGAAGAGGGTGTTTGCTATGACCAATGCATTCTCTTGGCAAAACTCTGTTAGCCTTTGCCCTGCTTCATTTTGTATTCCAAGGCCAAATTCCCCTGTTACTCCAGGCAACAGCCTTGTCTAACTCATGAACCACAGCCTTGTCTAACTCAGTGAAACTATGAGCCATGCCGTGTAGGGCTACCCAAGACAGACGGGTCATGGCGGAGAGTTCTGACAAAACGTGGTCCACTGGAGAAGGGAATGGCAAACCACTTCTCTATTCTTGCCTGAGAACCCCATGAACAGTATGAAAATTCAAAAAGATACGACACTGAACAATGAACTCCCCAGGTCGGTAGGTGCCCAACATGCTACAGGAGATCAGTGGAGAAATAACTCCAGAAAGCAGGAAGAGACAGAGCCAAAGCAAAAATGGCACCGAGTTGGGGATGTGACTGGTGATGGAAGTAAAGTCCGATGCTGTAAAGAACAATATTGCAAGGGAACCTGGAACGTTAGGTCCATGAATCTAGGTAAATTGGAAGTGGTTAAACAGGAGATGGCAAGAGTGAACATCAACATTTTAAATGTCAGTGAAAAATGGACTGGAATGGGTGAATTTAATTCAGATAACAATTATGTCTACTACTGTGGGCAAGAATCCGTTAAAAGAAATGGAGCAGCCATCATAGTCAATAAAAGAGTCGGAAATGCAGTACTTGGATGCAATCTCAAAAATGACAGAATGATCTCTGTTCGTTTCCAAGGCAACCCATCCAATATCACAGTAATCCAAGTCTACGCCCCAACCAGGAATGCTGAAGAAGCTGAAATTTAATGGTTCTGTGAAGACCTACAAGACCTTCTAGAACTAACACCCCCAAAAGATGTCCTTTTCATCATAGGAGCTACAGTCTATGGGGCCGCAAAAGAGTCGGACCCACGACTGAGCTACTAAACAACAACAAGCAGAAGGGAGTATCCTGAGGCCAGCACAACTCTGGCAGGGTGTCATTGTGGGGTTGTTCCCCAGGGTGAGGGAGGCCCCAGCTGGTCCCCTGAAGGGAGTGTTATCTCAGGATGGAAGTACCTTGAGAGCTATGTGGATGCTTCCTCACTCTATCCACTTCCTCCTCCCTGCAATGCTCCTCTCCATCCACCAGAGAGAATGTGTGTTTGGGGAAAGGGAGCCAAGGATAGCAATAGATTCTGAGGTTTCTGGGCACAAGTTCCTCCGCTCCATCGCCGTCCTCCTGCCACCTGGTCTAGACTGAGGTGGCTGCAGTGCTAACAGTGACCATTAGAGGGCTTCAGCCCCACATGTCCCTTTTCCTCAACGTCCCCGCTTTGGCCAGTGGGTGGGGGCAAAGGACGGAAACTTGAGGCATTGAGGCATTGGCCCTACTCCTCCGATGTGCGGCAGAAATCCCAGGAACAGACACTGCCCACAAGTGCTTGCTCCCGTAGCCCTGTTACCGTCAGAGAATCTCAGTTGGAAGAGCCCTTGAAGGCTTGAGTCCCAACCCCAGCACTGGAGCATAGCATCCTGAAAAATTGCTCTCTCTGGTCATTGTAGTCTCCTCCCACTCTTTCTCCTCATCCTTTTAGTATCTGTATAGAGCTTATCAGGCTGTGAAAAGCATGCCCATGCAGTCCCACATTATACCTTCAGGACCATCTTGTGAAGGAGGTATGGTTATCACCCCATTTTACAGAGGGGGAGACTGAGGCTCAAAGAAGCATACTTACAAGGGCTACTTCAACCAAGACAGCAAATCTGCAAATGCTTACTCTTCTCACGTTGCAGCACTCCAGGTCCTTTCTTCAAAGCAGACTGAGTGGGCGCCACTCTGTGTTTTTAGCTTCCTGATCACAAGGATCCTGCCTCTAGTCACAAGAGTCTCTTTGCCTCATTTTGTCCTCCCTTCAAAGCTTGTTTGTCATTTTCCAGGTGAGGCCGGCCCAGAGACACGGGATGTGTGGCAGAGACCACATAGCAGGCAAGGCCTGCTAGAACTACAAACTTCCCACCTCTTGGTGCCCAGAGTTGGGGCTATTTCAGCATCCAGAAGTCACCAGCATTGAATTGTCCCCAAGGCTAAGAGCAGGAAAGAACATATTCCCCTCCATTTAAACCTTCCACCCCTTGAGTCTAAATACATTTAGCACTTGACCCTGTGGGAAAGCAAGAAAGAAGCAAACCTTTTTAGAGGTGGTTGGTGACGGTGTTGCCAACCAATGTTGAAAAGTTGCACCCTTGTGGTCCAGAACTTGAGGGCTTGCACCTTGTGACCTCTCCCTTTTAAGACCAGAAGATAGAGCTCTCTTTTTTTCCTGTCATTCCTGAACCATCACCCAACTGTGCCCCTGATTCTCTATCTGCTGCCAAAGGCACTGGGACCTGTGGGAACTATGTAAGGTCAACTGTAGGAGGACCAGAGGGGAGTGTCATGAAAGAAACAGTCTCTGGGCCTTCCCTGGTGGTCCAGTGGCTAAGACTTCGTGCTCCCAATGCAGGGGTCCTGGGTTCAATCCTTAGTTGGGGAACTCGATCCCACATTGCAGCAACTAAAGATTCTTCAAGCCGCGATTAAGACCCCGTGCAGCCAAATAAATAAAAGAAACTTATTTAAAGAAAAAAAGAAACCAGCTCTGATGAAGGTAGGGCCACAGGAAAAGTGTGTGCTCAGTCGCTCAGTCATGTCTGACTCTTTGCGACCCTATAGACTTAGCCTGCTCGTCTCCTCTGTCCATGGGATTTCCCAGGCAAGGATACTGGAGTGGGTTGCCATTTCCCATTCCAGGGGTTCTTCCTGACCCAAGGATCGAACCCACGTCTCCTGCATTGGCAGGTGGGTTCTTTACTGCTGTGCCGCCTGGGAAGCCCACAGGAAAAGACAGGACGCCCCTCTCCTCTATTTCCGGTCACCAAAGGGGAGGGGCCAGGCGGAAAGTGGGGGAGGGCCTCCGAGCCCCACACAGAATTCGACCTCTCTGCCACTTCTTCCTCCTAGGTCACCTGGGGCAAGGGGCCCTGAGGTGGAAGCTCCCATGACGGGCTTCTAGCTAATACTGGGGGGACTAGTATGTGAGCTGTGGACCACAGAAGCCTCAGGCCTCCCCTAGGAGTGAGGGCACATGAGCCCAAGTTGGGGATTGCTCGAGAGCCACACAAGGTGGGCACAAGTGAGGAGCGGTGACTCCAGGCAGGGGTCTGCCAAGAACGGTTGGGAGCAGTCAGAGCAGGGGAGTGTCTCCTCTCACCATCCCCCTTCTGGTTGACCCACAGGATCCTGGGGACCCCTGGGATACACCTTTATCAGAACTGGAAGGTGTGGGGGTGAATACTGGTGATCTGTTTTTCTAGAAATTCTTTCTCAGGATCTTTGGTGATGAAGGCACACACATTAAGTCATTGCTAGTAGAAGATAAACTTTGAATTAGACTTGGGATTTTCCTGCCCGTGCTAGGGAGTCACTCACCCTTTCTTGGGGCATGACCTGGGGCCAGACCCCCAGCTTCTCCAGTTTCAGAGACTGCCGGGCAATGGCCTCTGCATGGTGGCCAGTGGGGAGAGGCTGTGGTCAGCTTCTCCAGGGTCGGGCCCATAGGGTTAAAGATGAATTCCCCCATTATCTTGGAATCCATGAATTTCAGCGTGTTTGGTAGCCCTTCATATTTTCAGATTCAATCGTCTCTGGGGTTCTCTGTACCCATCCTGGATACTCAGATATTTACTCTTGATCTGACTGTTAATTGCTCAGCCATGTCTGACTCTGCAACCCCATGGACTGTAGCCCACCATGCTCCTCTGTCTGTGGAATTCTCCAGGCAAGAATACTGGAATAGATTGCCATTTCCTCCTCCAGGGGATCTTCCCAACCCAGGGATCAAACCCGGGTCTCCTGCATTGCAGACAGATTCTTTCTGTCTGAACCACCAGAGAAGCCTACTCTTGATCTGAAAGTGGCCTCTTTCAGGTCTCAAGAACCCCTCCAAGGTTCAAGTCCACTTGGCTTGGGGCCATCTCATTATTTAGAGTCATACTTGCCCTGGTCTTCGAGACAGCTGCAAAAGGACTGGAGGTAGCTCTCTCCATTTCCCTCTTGTCACTTCCCATCTCTAGCTCTGTTCTGCCTTCCTCGAGTCCAGAGGCTAGGATTGCCCCCAGGATATGCACCACTTTTTCTTTGACTCCAGCACAAGTCTGATGGCTGAGTGGATCACAGCTCATTGGGTCAACATCTTTAAGAATGTTATGTGGAGATTCCCAAAGGCTTCTCCAGGGGATGTGCATAAGGCCAACATTTCTGAGCTCTTTCCGTGTGGCAGGCACTGTACTGAGTGATGTGGGGAGGATTGTGTGAGGATATATCCTTCACACAAGGATACTCAGACTCAGAGACAAGTAGTTTTCCTGGAGTCTCTCAGCTCCTAAGTGGTAGCAGCCCAAGGTTCCAGTCTTTCATGGTGCCAAGCTCTTTAGAAGCCTCACCTAGGAAAGATGGTAGCGCTGCTGGGCATGGACAGAACTATCCTTAGCGCAGAGTTGTCAGGGCGGGATCAAGTCACCACTCAGACAATGTTCAATAGGACTTCCCTGGCAATCCAGTGGTTCAGTTCAGTTCAGTCGCTCAGTCATGTCGGACTCTTTGTGACCCAGTGGTTAAAACTCCCTGTTTCCAGTGCAGGGGACATGGGCTTGATCCCTGGCCAAGGAAGATCCCGTATGCCGTGTGGCATGGCCAAAAAGAAAAACAAGATGTTCAAGGAGCTTCAGCCCAGGATGAGGTCCACAGAGAGAAAACAACCTGATGTAGCCCGATTTAATAAACCAAGTCACATCATCCTTCACATTTGTGTTGCACGTTTCAGTGTACATCACATTTTCACTTCCTTTATCTCATCGGACCCTTGGGTTTGCCAGAGGATTCAAGCATGGAGGAAGGGCCCAGGAGGGCTCTGGAGTGGGGGTGGGGAGGATGAGGGCAGGCCCCCCTGTGAGTTGATGGGGGTGTTGTTTACAGTGGGTGAGGATCTCTGAACAATCTAGAAGTGCAAAACAACCTACATCACTGGACCTACTGGGTAATTTCACCTTGGGGATGACTCCCCAGGGAGACAAGCCCATTGAGAATGAAGTAGTAAGTACTGGGGTGTGTCCAGCAGCTGTGGGAAGTCTGAGGTGCTTTCCTGATTGGTGCTGTCAACTGGAAATAACCTCTGCCTCCTTCTACCTTATTCTGTGGTTGTTTGTGAACTTCTTATCCCCCTTAGGGGAAGGTAAGGCTGGATTCATGCCTTTCATCCCTTCATTCATTCACTCATTCTCTTATTCGTACATTAACCAATTCAATAAGCAGTTGCCGTACCTCCCATGGGCCAGGCATCCATGTACCGGGCAGATGGGCAGACCTAGATAAACAGAGGACATCACCTTTTCTCTGCTGGAGTTTACAGTCTATGGGAAAGAGAGATAATAGCAAACAAATAAATACCCAACAGCAACATGCATCCAGAAATTTCACCTTGTGAAAACTACCATGAAAGAAAGAGCTAAGAGGTGAGAGTATAGCTCTGGGGAGAGGGGAGGGACTCGGCAGCTGGAACCATATTCCCAGGCCCAGGAAACTCAACAAGCATCCGCCAAGTGGATTGAATGGATGGAAGGACAGTGTCAAGGAAAGGAACTCAAATATCCCCCCGGCCAGGAATGGCCAGGCAGGCCACGCTGTGTCTGTAGAATGAACTTCGCATAACAAGTGTGGAAAAAATGATAACGTGGGATCTTGCAACACACAGCAATACACACCTGAACAAATTCAAATGTAAAAAGGGGACGGGGTGGCATGCATATGCTGAGGGCAAGCACACAGATGTTCAGTAGACCCACAGCTCGCAGAACCTGAGCCCCAAACGGGACCTCACGAGGCGTCTGGCCGCCCACTCCTGCCACGTGAGAAAGTGATCTTAGGGCCGACGAGAACAACGTCTTTTATTATTATTCTTTGAAAAGTGCATTAGGATTTGAATAAATGTGTTTTAACAAACTACACTCTGAATTCAGGGTTCAGGCTTGCTGTTTTGTGTTCTCTGTAGAGTCACCAAGTTTCCAAGTAAAGGCCCTGGGCCAGGAGAGGGCCGCCGAGGTCTCCCCGATGGACGGGCTGGGTTGGTTTTGGTTTTTGTTTGTATCTGAGTCAATAGCGGTTCCCGAGGATGCCGTGACCAGGTGCAGCAGCGTGGAGAGCAGAGACAAATCCAGAAATTTCACAGTTGTATGGACTCTGAATCCAGCTGCCGAGGTTGCCTGCCGAGGGCAGAGCACTGCGCAGGAGCCCCGAGCCCCCCACCCCCACTCCCCCGGGGCTGAATGTCCTCTGAGGCCTTTCACAGAAGACCCAGCTAGGCTGCACCTCTGCTCGGGGGAGGGGGCCAGGGACACCCAGACAGTCTCAGCTTTCCGAGTTTTGTTTTTCTCTCATCTCTGATTCTGCTGGAAAAACACCCAAACCCTCTGGCCAGAGCACCCCTGGCCTAGCAGCACCTGCAGACAGGGGCCGGAAGTCAAGCTAAAACGGAGGAGGAACCAACTTGTGCTTCCACCAGGCCCCCGGGGGACTGGGCTGGATTCCCCCAGTGGGCAGCGGGGCATGTGCCCACCAAGGGGGCCTCGGGCTGCATTCTGGGAGGAGGAAGGCTGAGGAGCAGCCCGACATCCGGGCCTCTTAGGAAGGAGCGGGGCCTTCGGGACTCATGAACAAGGGGACACGTTTGGAGATGGTTCCCCAGGACAAAGCTGTCCCAGGGTTCTCTCCTGATGGCCCTCCTCCTCCTCCTCTGGCTCAAAGCCTCTGAGCTGCAAAGTCCTTCAGGGGAGGCAGCTGTGAAGTAGTGGAAAGAATGCCACACTTGGAGTCTGAAGGTCTGTGTGTGACTTGTGGCCAATTATGGTAATCATCTCCCTGGGCCTCGATTTCCTCTTTTGTAAAGTGAGGATGAAGCTGTCCCTTTCCAGGGTTATGCTGGGGAAAGATCATGTAAAGGAATACGGAGGCGCGCCATAAAATCTTATTGGCAGTGAAGAGATGCTCCATATATAAAAATCTGGGGGACCCAGTGAGAGAATCTGATTCATGTTTTGTATTTTGGATATGGTGGTGGTTATTCAAATCTGTACACGTGCTAAAATTCACAACAAGAAAACTTTACTGTAGGATAATTTTCTGAAAACCAGCATCTGGTCCAATTCCTTTCCTTTGGACAATTTTTATGATTCCCATTTTGTAGAAAAAGCAACTGAGATCTGAGATAATTATCACTTCCACCAGCATCACTCAGCTTTGTTTCCACTGCCTGTCAGTTCTGGGGGCCAGGGCCGCATAGGACAGACTTGGGGACACCCATAGTGTAAAAGCCTCTAAAACAGAAGAACAGGCCATTGAGGGCGTCTACATCAAAACCATGAAATCAGTGCCCTTTGGGGGTGTCTGGTGGACAAGGCAGGCCTCCCTGCTCAGATGACTCTCTGTCAACAGTACCTCAAAGCATTAGGAAAACAGTTATTCAAAGATATTTAATTGTCTTTCAAAAAAAAGCCAAGGCCTCCCCAGACTGAGGGCAGCCCCGAGCAGGGGGAGACCCTGCCTGGGGGGGAGAAGTGAAGACTCCGTCCCACCCCCAGCCGGCTGCCCAGGGTCCCTGGTGGAGGTCGAGGACAGAATTAGCCCCACTATGCAAAGCAGCAGGAGAGGAAGAGCTCCAGTTCAGTGGAGGCAGATGCCAAAACAAGTGCGTTTCCTCTGGCAGCCCAGAGACCAGGGAGGGAGGAGGCCCGGCCAGGCCCAGCCCCGGCCTGGCTCAGTGTGGTCACTGCTGATCAAAGCAGAGATGGACCTTTACCCCAGGCGTGGGGTCCTTGGCCACCTGCCTGCCTCACCTGCAATTCCCGGTGGAGCTGCTCTGACTCATTGCTCCCTATGCTGACCTTGATTCTCCAATTAAACTGGCGGCTCCCTGAGGGCAGGGGTTTCTACAACCTGAATCCAGAGCGTAAGTGGCAAATCCAGAGCATGGTCCCCCCAAGGTCAACAGGAAGTGGAGCTCAGCCTGGCTCTGCACACCGAGGTTCGCTGCACTTCAGCTCCCAGCCCTGAGCTGCTCCCAGTCATTCCCGCAGCAGGCGGGCTGGGGATTGTTTTACCTCTGATTTTAGCCAGAAAGTCTGAAGGGGTTACCTGACTAAGAATCCCCAGGCTTCCCTGCCACAAGGCCTCTTGATTTAGGAATCTCTCTTGCATAGCTCTGGGTCAAATGAAAAAAAAAAAAAAAGATACGCACACACACACACACACACACATCTCCAGCATCTCATAGTTTGTTTGACCAAAATCATATCCATACCTATACATTTATTGGATGACAAAGAACAATTTTTGACTGTGAAAAGTTTAAGTCAAAGTTCGTAAGAAAAAATATATATACATATCTCCAGGCTTGGTGGAGGACAGGAGGTGTGTATTAGAGGCAGGGGAAGCCCTGCCCTCAGGGAGCTTCTAGTTTGACTGGAGAACGAGGCCAAGCCGGGCAATGCAAAGTTGTAGCTACACCAGAGCTGTGGAGGACGGCGTCCAAACAGTGATCAGGCAAGGGCAGGGGTGTTTTGGGAAGGCTTCCTGTAGGTGGAGGACCTTGAAGAACAAGAGGACTGGGGTGGGTAGAGGAGGGTAGCTCCTCTAGGGCTGAGACCCTTGAGTCCTGAGAGCAGGACTCAAGCGCTGCTTGTCAGCTGAAGAGGAAGCAGGATGCAGGCATCCCCCACCAAGGAGAAAGACCAGTCCAGTCAGACCTTCTCTGCTGTTCGGGGTCCCGCTAAGTGTCAGAGCGGGAAAAGAAAGTGGACATGACCACAGGTCCCAACCAGGCCTTCAGAGTGAACCGGACATGAGCTAAGCTGGACCTCCCCGCCCTCAGGCCCGTGGGTGCCCAAACGTTTGTGCCCAAACAGATACCCTTATCCATCCCAGAACCATAGATGTCACAAGCCTGTGTGTGGTTTCTCAAGACACACTGTTTATTCCACGGGGGAAAGTGCTCAAGGCCAGCAGCCCCCTGGGGTGGGGAAGGGCGGGAGAGAGCAGGAGAGAATGGGAGAGGGAAGAAGCTCTCGCGGCCTGTCTGCGGCCACTTGGGGTGGGCCGTGACCCTGCCCCGGCTCTCCAGAGAAGCCGGGCTGCTCTGAGTCCACTTGCAGGTTCCAGACAAGTCTCTGCTTTCCCTGATCTTCACAGGGCATGGACCCCTCACATAGCACCCCCGGAAGGCGGGGTCCAGTCTAGCCCCCGAGGGCCCCCTTGCTCCTAATCACTGCCCTGCAGCCCTTCTGCGCCAGTCCCTTCGGTGAGAGAGGGCTGGAGGGGCAGGTGGGTCTGGTTGTCCAGCTTTGGAGGCTGACGGGGGTCCAGGGAAAAAGGGGGGGACGGCTCTGAAGAAGTCATTGAGGGCCCAGCGGGCTGTGCCCAGGAGTGTGGGGAGGGCCGGCCCCTCACTCCTGGCCTGGGTGCTCACCCACCGACCACTTCACCTCCCCTGTCCGCAGAGTCACTATGTCTTCGTAAGTGGCTGTCTGGTCAATGTCCAGGCCCTGGAGACAGGAAACAGAGCTCAGGCCTTGAACACTCCCCTGGCCGCACACGGATGGTGCCTCTGACTGCCCTCCTCGGCCCTCGGAGCTTCCAGGGATATGGGGGGTCCACCTTGCCCCTTACCTCATAGGTGTGATCTTCCTCCATCCCGGCCTTGCTGTCATCCTGGTGGGAGAGGGATGGAGAGCAGAGTGTTAGCTTCCCTGACCCCATCCACTGCTGGGCCAGGCTGGGGAGGGCCAGGGAGATTGGCCTTGGGTGAAGGGTGAAGGGTCAGGGTTGAGGGCCACTCTGCAAGAACAGCTGATGAATGAGGGCGTGTTTGAATGGGTGAGTCAGCGGGTGGGCTCTGGGGCTGGGGAGACGGAGACCCTGCCGGTGTCTGGCCGGCCCCCACGGTCACCTTGTCCAGCAGCAGGAAGATGGGAACGATGATGAAGAGAATGATAAGCAGGGTCTGGATCATGATGATGCCATCTTTCAGTGTGTTCCGCCGCTTCAGCTGGGCCAAAGTGCTGAACCCTGGGAGGAGGTGGGGTGGAGGTGGTGAGGCTGGGTGGGATGGGTCCCCGCTTTGGGCCCGGACCCCTCAGGACCTGCTTCTCCGCGGCTCTCCCAGGTCCCCGGGGTCACAGCCATCCCACACTGTGTGGCCCTCTCTCCTGCTGGTGGAGGGCTGGGGTGGGGTGGGTGTTGGCGGGGCTCCAGGAGCACCCCACGCTCTCCCTGTCTGGTGGGGGGTAGGGGGGTGGGGGGCGGGCCCTGCACACACCCATGACCCGGAGCTCAGTGCCACAGCCATGCTCTGTCCTCAGGGCCCCTTTGGTGCACTGCTGCACGCAGAAGTAGACGCCATTGTCCTGAAACTGGACGCCTACGATGGTGAGAACGGCCTCGGAGGTGTTACGGGTCTGGAGGATGCGGCCATCCCTCAGGGAAACTGGCTGGGCTGCTGAGTCCAGCTTTGGCTTCCAGAACCAGGTCACGTTGCCCTTCTCCTCCAGGAGGCACCTGATCTCCACTGTGGAGCCCCGTTTCTTGGCCACGAACCGTGGTTGCTGCCAGATCCAGGAACAAGTGTTTCCTGTGGGTGTCAGGGCTGGGATCAAAATCCTGCTCCTTGCCTTCTGGACCACCAGCCTGACCACGGTCCTCCCCAACCCACAACCATGGCCCCTGTCCTGGGCAGCGCTGACCCCTGGCTTGGTCTCCTGGCTTATCCTTGCTTCTCAGAGTGTGGCACAGTCATGAGGCAGAGGTGTAGGGGAACTGAGCCATGTGAGGAGCCGCAGGCCAAACCGCTGGACCCCGCCCCTTCCTGATGGCCCACTCTCCCCATTTGATTTTCCTTTAGAAGGGCCTGGAACCTTCCAATGCCTTTCCATGCCCATTATAGCAGCCTGCTGCAGGCCTCACCCTCTGAGGCCAGAGGGCCCCCAGGACAGCCTCTCACCTGGCCTGGTGCTCTCATCTCTCCCTGCCCTGGACTGCCCACACCAGCCCCCAGTCCTCAGGGGGACCCCGCAAATCCTCAGCCTGGCAGCCAAGGCGCCCGCGTCAGTCCCCTGCCCATGTCTCCCTTGTCACCCCTTCCGTGTGGTCCTGCTCCTCTTTATATTCCTACGCCTTTCTCAGATTGCCACACTCCCCACCACCCATCTGCCCCAGGAAGCCTCCCTCCTGCTTGGTCCCCAGTCAGGGGTGCCCTAGGAACCCCTAAGCTCCTGCATCCTGTCGGGGGGGCCCCCAAGGTTGCAGGCTCCTGCTGGGGCTAAGCCCAGCTCCCCGGCCAGACAGCCCAGGCCTGAGTCCCCAGTGGGATCCCCTCCTCCCTGATCGTTGGGGCTCATGTTTGATGTGGGTGACGTTGGAGGAGTAGGGGTTGGAGGAACTTTAGAGCGGTCTTACAAAGGGAGACAGACCCTCAGGAGGCCTGGGGATGGGTGGGGAGAGCTCAAGGGGGCCAGGGCGCTGGGGCGACCGTGGGCAGCTTGCAGACAGTGACCCCACCCCGTTGGACACAGACATACTTGCTCCCGGAAGGTTCAGGGGAAGTTGCTGACCTTTGGGATCCCGGAGCAGGTCCTCTGTTTTGGTCGCCAGCACCATCTCACCTGCTGGGTGGGAGGAAGTGGGCGGGGCTGGTCCCTCGGAGTTGGCCGCCCCGCCCCTGCATTCCCAGACTCACTTCCTCCCCCCAGGACATCAGCTCCAAGACCCCTGCCCTGGAGAGACTAGAGCGGGGTGGGGTCACAGGAGGATCTGATTCCCAGCCCCACTTCAGCCCTCGGCCTTTGAGCGGGCTCCTGGATGAGACGAGAGGGAAGAAGTCACGCCTGGAGGGCTCTACCGCCTTCCAGACCAGGGCGCCGCCGCCGTCTGGGGAGCAGGCCTGTGCCAGGTCTGGTGGGGGGAGGCCTCTCCACTGCCTCCCCGACAGCGCCCTGCAGCACCTGGGGGTGAACTACCCTCTGTCCTTTCTTCCTCCCCGGCCTAGCTTTTCTCCGAGGCCAGAGCCACCAGCCCCTCATCCCCAGCTCAGCCCGACCGGCTCTGGGCTGGAGAAGGGCTGGGGGCCGCAGACTCCGGAGCCCACCAGCCCCTCAGCCTGGCGGATTCCCACAGACCGGGTCCCCAGAGCTGTCAGAGGGAGACGGGAGGCACCAAAAGTGAGAGACGGAAGGCAGAGGAGGCGAGAGCAGGAGACAGACCCGTGGAGAGAGCGAAACCAGGGGGCCTCCGGGCCCCTTGAGCAGTACCTGAAAGGAGCAGCAGGCCCAGCACCAGCCACTTGTTGAGCCCGGGAATCAACGCTGGCCCCGCCATGCTCACCCTGTCTCCAGCCCCAAGCCCGTGACAACGCAGGCTCCTGGGGGAAAACGTGTAACTGCCTGGGCTACAGTCTGCCTCCTCCCCGCCTCTTCCCCACCAGGCCCCTTCCTGCCATGCAAATTGGGACCCAGGGGAGGCACCAGCTCTCTGGGGACCCTGGGGGAGGGCAGGCTCTCTTGTCAGCTGTGCCGCTAAGACCCAAGGGTCACCCCGGCTCGGGCACTGCGGCTGGGGTCTGCGGTGGATGCCCCTGGAAGGCAGGGGCCCCTGAGGCCCCATCCCAACCCCCAAAGTCAAGTCTTGGGGCCTGTCAGCCTCGTAGTCCAGAGTCCCAGGCACTTAACTGAATCTACATGGGTCCTTTGGATGGATGTGGGCACAGTCCTTCCACCCTGGACCAACTTGCACCCTTCATTAAGAAGGGCACCCAGAAAGGATGGGGTAGGAGTGCTGGAGGGACAGTTATGGACCCAGAGCCCAGCCACTTGACTGTAGTGCAGGTGGCCATGTTGGCAGTTGATGGAGGTTTGACCTTGTGTAGGAAGGGAGCCACAGAGGCTCTTGAGCAAGAACAGGCCAAGAGCGGCAGCCACTTGGGAGAAGATTTGGTCCTGGCTCTGGTAAGAGGCCCCTCCTCCCTCATTTGGTGGGAGTTTGCTGGGAGCCAAAGACGGTGGACTTAGGTGTTGATGGCTTACAGAAAACCCACCACTTAGCAATCAGTGGACTCTCAGGGCACAGAAGTGTTATCCACAGCTCCAGGGGTCTGGAGTGGAAGACAAGAGGCTGGTCTGGGGGAGCCTGCAAGTTCTGAAACAGAAAGTCTCTCTGGCTTTTTCTCATCCGTCAGTAGAGCGGTGGATGGAACCTCAGAGTCTAGGAGCTTGTCTAAGCTGAACTATGTGCCCCTGACCCCGGATCAGACACAGCTCTCATCCCTTGGGGTCTCGGGGGGGAGGTGCCCTTGTGCAGTGCACAACTTGCACAGCTGTCCTTGGCAGGCGTGCATCCCTCAGCCCCACAGCTGAGTTCTTGAGTTTTATGTATTATGGCATCTTCTTTACTCTCTCTTGGCCCCTTGCTCTGTCTCTTCCTTCACCCCCCGGGAGGGGAAAGAAGATGCTGAATCCTGTATCCTCTGCCCACATCTCATTCTCTTCACCACCCGCTAGTTTTCAAATAGCCTGTGCTGCTGGCAGGTCTGAGTTCTGGGAGACATGGACCCACCACCCAGGCCAGGGTTGCTGGTGAAGAAGGCAAAGGTCTGGGTGCTGGCCCCCTCAGTCCTGGGCATAGGCCTCACCTGGTACAATGGCACCCCCCATCCCCCACCCGAGGAGCACAGGTTGGGACTGGAGCTGTGGGAAGTGGGGACAGGGGAGTTCAGGTTCCATCCGAGAAACAGCTGCTCCCGGCAGTCCCAGATGTTCTTGCTGGTTCCAGATGTTCCAAACAAAGAGAAAAACATTTCTCTGAAAAGGTGTTGCATGTTCCATTGACAGAACAAACAGCCCAGGAATATAAACATCACCTGAGGTCAGCATGGAGACCACGAGCCCCTGGTGCTGGGAGGGGGTTGGTGGTTGGAGACTCCCCCAGAGGAATGGGGGGAAATCCAGGGGTCTTTCCCTTTAGCCAAGCACCTCCTGGTGATGGAGGACTTGGTTAGCTTTGGGGCTGGTGGCCCCCAAATTTGGGAGGAAGGTGGAAAAAGGTTGGGGTGCACCCGTGTGTGTGTGTGTGTGTGTGTGTGTGTGTGTGTGCGCGTGTAGCTGCCAACATCGGTGTACTGCCGAGTTGTAGGGTGTGAGGCTGTTTGGGAGCTGGCCCGTGGCCCAGGGCGCCTCTGGGGGGCCATGGAGGTTGGGGGGTGCAGTGGGTACCCTCCAGACATACACACGTCTGCATCTCCTGTGGGCAGCAATGCAGATGTGTCCTTTGGACCTCATTCCCATTCATGCCAGGCAGGGATCTATTTTCAGGAGGGGGTGGGGGCCCCACCGTCTGCAGGGTTATTTGTCACAGGTGGGGCCGTGCTGTTCCGTCCGCAGTGACAACAGCATTGAGCTCCTTCCGAGGCTTGTGACGCTTTTTCTTTCCTGGAACAGGAGGCCTCGTAAGCCCACCTCCGCCTCTGCCCCCGGCTGCCCTGGGCTGTACACCCCGACATCTGGCAGCTCCCACCCCACCTTTCCAGGAAGACAGCATCAAAACAAGAGATGGGGGTGTAGGGAGAATGGACAAGGAGCTCGGGGTTAGGGAAAGCAAGAGGGCAGGGACCCCCCAGCATCCCCGGGAAGTGGGGGGAGGGCAGAGCCTCAGTATGAAAAGAATGACCTCTGCCCCTCCCCTAGCCCTTCCTCCCCGACTCTGCTCAGCGCGTTGTGATCAGGGCGGGCAGGCTCAGAAGGATGCAGGTTTGAGTAGTTACTGAGCGCGCACGCCTAGGGCCCGGGCTCTGCAACAAGAGGAGCCGCTGCAATGAGGAGCCTGTGACCTGTGAGGAGGAGCACCCCCTGCTTGCCACAACTAGAGAAAGCTCTTGCACAGCAACGAAGACCCAGTACAGCCTGAAATAAATAGACAAATAAGAGAAACCAAGCCAAGTCACAGGACATACATCTGAAAACAACAAGGAGAATGCTGGTTTGACTCCTAACTCTGCAGGACACCAGCTGGGAAGCCTCCCCCCGCCACCCCGTTACCTGGCGAGTCTCAACAAAGGGTGGTCCTGCCCCACACTGAGAGCCCTGGAAGTGCTCCAGGGCCGAGAGATTGAGGCGAACCCGGCTCTCCCGTATTGTGGGCAGATTCCTTACCCTCTGAGCTACCAGAGAAGCCCTTCCAGGGCCATGGTGGTTTTGTTGCTAAGTTGTGTCCAATCCTTTGCAACCCCGTGGACTGTAGCCCGCCACGCTCCTCTGGCCATGGGATTCTCCAAGCAATAATACTGAAGTGGGTTGCCATTTCCCTCTCCAGGAGGTCTTCCTGACCCAGGAATTGAAGCCGAGTCTCCTGCATTTCAGGCAGATTCTTTACCGACTGAGCTATAAGGGCAGCCCCCTCCAGGGCCATGGCCATGGTCACCACTGGCATTCCTGGGCCAGGGGCAGTGAAGACACACCAGTGGGAGGGGCAGAATTTCCCTGCCTCACCTGCCAACAGCACCCCAATTAAGCAACACCCATTCTTAACCTCTCAGAGACCAAGTTTACCCTTTAGGCAAAATACAAATAACTGTAATAAAACCTTCTCTGTGTGTGCTCAGGGGCTTAGTTGTGTAGGACTCTTTGAGGCCCCCTGGACTGTAATCTGCCAAGCTTCTCTGTCCATGGGATTTCCCAGGCAAGAATACCGGAGAGAGGTTGCCATTTCCTCCTCAAGGGGATCTTCCTGACCCAGGGATCGAACCTGCGTCTCCTGCGTTAGCAGGTGGATTTTTTACCACTGAGCCACCTGTCCTTTGCAGGGCAGTCGTGAGCCTTGAAGGGCCTCTTGTATCTGAAGTGCATCGTGATGTAGGTGGAGGCACAGTCTACCCTCAGGAGGCGGTGAGTAGCACTGATATCTGGGGGAGGGACATGGTTCTGAATAGGAACCTCAGTTACATTTATCACCCAGGATTTTACCTTTTTCTTCCACCATTCAAGGATCAGGGGAAACAGTTCGGGGCACTCTCAAGCTCTCCTGTCCTTGAGGGACAGAGACCGCCCCAACTGAGGTTTGGAGAAACTTAAAGAGAGAAGGAGCTTTCCCGACCTCTGAGAAGGGGTTCAGCACCCCCATGGGGGCTCAGAGAACCCTGCTGGTACCCCACCCCCTCAGGCAAAGACATCCATCCACAGGGTGGGAAGGGGCTCTAGGACACGGCTGAGGGAGGTTGGGGTGGCCTGTGGGTGCCCCTCCCCAGCCCCAGGGGAGCCATGTAACCTCAGGACTCAGAAAAGGGGGATACAGAAATCTTGAAAGGGACTAAGTATTTACTAGTTTAGAGGAATACAGCCCTGGCTGTCAGAAAGCAAAATTAAATCTAAACTTACATTTCGCTCACTGGGATTGTGGCCTGAGCTCACTACATAATGTTTCTCTTTGTCATAGGTCCATGGGATGCTGGGTCTTCTGGGACCAGAGGCAGCATCTGGGGGTGGGGGGGGGATTGGGCCTCAGGAAAGGGAAGGGCCACACCGTGGACCCACAGGCCTCAGGTGAGGCAGAGAAGTGATGGGGGCTTCCAGAGAGGGTCTGGGCACATGGGCCCCAACACCTATTTCCTGGGTGCTGTTGTGGGCAGGGAAAGGCAGTGTGGTGCTGCCTGTAAGCGGGGAGGGCAGGGTTGAGGGACCGACTCCTGACCTCACCTGGCCTCTTGGACACCAGCTACGAGGCTGGGTTCCAGCCTCCTTTTGGAGAGGGCAGGAGACAGCCAGACTGAGCCAGAGGAGGGAGCTGGGACCCTTCTTATCCTGCCCTCCCCAATTCCTGGTAGCTCCCCAAGGCTTCCCCATTTTTCAATCCCCCCAGCCCTTCTTGTCGCCCTCAGCTCCCATCGATGTCCGCACACAGAGGCACAGAAGGCAAAAGCGTACCCGTCCGAGGCACCGGGAGGTTTATTATAAGAACTGTACAAAGGAGCCTTCTGCTGGCCTGGCTTGGGCCTGTTCCACCCAGACAAGGTGCAATGGCCGTGGGTCTGCAGGGGGAGGAGGCCTGGACCCCGTTCAGCCACGCTGGCTCTGCACCCAGCCCAGTGGAGAGAGTTCAGTCCAACAGAGGCTGAGGCTCTGGGGCCACACTCATCCGGGCCCCAAGGAGGAGGAAGGAAAGGACGTGGGCAGGGTGCTGGTCAGAGAGGAGGCTGACCCCTGGAGGAACTTCTGAAGAAAGAGCCGGAACTGCTGCAGGAAGAGATGGAAGGAGCAGGGGCCTCCTTCCAGAGAGGACCCAGGCCGGGCCGGGGAGTGGGGCTGGGCAGTGGGTGTGAGGAAGAGAAGCAGAGAAGGCAGAGGGTGGCCTCACGGTGGTGAGAGAAAGGAATGCCCGAGCAGAGCGGCCGGGAGGCTGGCAAGCGGGGCAGACAGAAAGGAAGGGTCCGGCCTGTGGGCGTGCACGCAACACACACACACATGTTGTTTGGAGGTTTTGCTGCTTCCTGAGTTTTAATCAAACTGTTCACGAGAAACAAGAAAAAGAAGAGGAACTGAGCTCAACGGGGGTGGGGTGGGGGGCTCAATGTGCAAACCTGACCATGTGTGTTCACACTCACATACACACTCATAGCACAAGGATGCTTCCACGGACGGGCCGACAGAGAAGACACGCGCATACCCACTGGTTAAGCACTCCAGGGCACGCTGACACACAGGCACACGGATATACACGTAGACAAATGCATATGCAGGTTCTATGGGCCACAGTGGTCCACAGACTCACACACACACACACACAGGTGAGTAAATCCAGTGACCCCCAGCCGGCGTCTCACCCCCTCCTCCAAGCTCAGCCTCTGTCTATCCTCGGGAGCCCAGATCAGTGGTGCCAACAGAAGCACCGCTTGGGCCTGAGCCGGGTGAGCGGTGCCCGCCTCAGTGTTGAAATCTCGAACGTGAGCTCAGCTAGAACATTCTTAGGATCACTTTGAGGAGGGGAGGAAGGATGGGGCAAGAGGAAGAGAAGGGTGTGACGGGGGGTGAGGAGGGGACCCTGGGGCTGGGGAGGCTGCCAGGAGCCCAAGTGGTGCTGATGGAGGAGGGAGGAAGGCAGGGGGTAGGGAGGGAATCTTCTTCCCAAGCCCCAGGGACCCCGACCCCACCCCAGATGGGGTGCTCAGGCCAAGGAAGCCCCCAGCTTAGCGATACACTGGTGGGATCCAACCCGTGCTACCCACCCCATCATGCTTTCTAGAAAGAGATAATTCCCAAGGGGAATCTTCCCTTCTGCTCTTCTCCCAGGGGCCAGCCAGGGAGCTGAGGGGCCTGGGCAATGGATGAATCAGGAAAAGATTCAAGGGCCACAACCCAGCCCAATGTCTCAGCATCCAGTGGCCCTCCTACCCCACCCCCACCACCGGGTATGTGGAGCCATTTCCGAACCAGGGATGTTTTCCTTCTCCTGAGAATTCCTGAGTAGGCAGGGTGAGCCACATCCCAGAGGCCGGACAGGGTGGCAGGCCCTGGGCTCAGGTGTCTGCTCTCACTGAGGTTAAGACTTCCTTGTCCCAGAGGGAGCTGGAGGCCTGAGCCACTGCCTGTGGAGAGGTCAGTGGCCCTTAAGACTCTGGGGGCAGGAGGGCAGCCAACCCCTCCATCACAGGCCGGCTCCTCCCGAGTCAGGGGCAGAGACGCTGATGTTCTGACCTCCCCCGGGTCTGTGAGGAGGGCAGCATGGCCCATGAGGAGGTGAGAGCAACTTGAAGGTAAATATCGCGGAGGCAGCGGCCTCAGCCCAGAGTGGAGACTTCAGGTACAGTTCCCCCTTCCACGGCCTGGGTGACAGCCCAGCATGGACAAAGCCCGTCCCCAACAGGGAGCTGGGTCAGTCCCAGATGCAGAGCCCTAGCTCCCTCAGCGGCAGGCACCCAGGGGGTGCTTCGGGGCTGTGCCACCTCACCACCACCTGCTAGACGAGAGACTCTTTGACCCCTGGGCGCACCGTCTGCCCCGGGGGCGGGGCAGGAGGGAGGGGTGCGTCGGAGGGTCTAACGGGCCTGAGCCCCATGGCAGGTCCGGGGTCCCCTGTGGAGCCCCTCTCCTCCTCTTTGCTCGGCACACCGCTGTCCCCGTTGTCGGGGCCGTACATCTTGCTCATGGTGTCGGCGATCAGCCCCTCCTTCTCGGGGGCCCCATCCCCACCGCCGTCATGGTTGTGGCGGTACATGTAGGAGGCCTGCTTCATGGAGCGCTGCAGCAGATGCCGGCGGTAGGCCCTCTGGATCTTGATGGCGCACACTTCCTCATGCTTCCTCTTGAGTGTGGTGGTGATGGGCTCGTAGGAGACCTTGGAGGGGTTGGCAGCCATGAACTTCTCCTCCATGGTCTCCTTGAGGGCATCCATCTCCCCGGAGTCGCCCAGGACCTCTTTGGTCAGGGCAAAGAGGATATCCAGGCAGTGTATCTTGTCCCCCGGCACCATGGGTAGGTCCATTGTGATGAGCTTGATCTTGTTGGGCTTGGCGATCCTCAGCGGCTCCTGCAGGGTGTCCACGAAGTCAGAGAGGCGGCTGTAGTCGATGAACTGCGTGGCGTCGGGGTCGAACTTCTCCCACGTCTCATAGAACATCTCAAAGTCATCCTCCCCGAGAGGCTCGCTGCTCTCCTCCGTGGCCACGTTGAAGTTCTCCAGGATGATGGCAATGTACATGTTGACCACGATGAGGAAGGAAATGATGATGTAGCTGCAGAAGAAGCAGATGCCGATGGAGGGGTTGCCACAGTCGCCCCGGACGCTGGTGCCCGGGTTTTCCAGGTCGGGGTCACAGTCGGGGGGCCCGCTGTTGAGGATGGGGTTGAGGAGCCCGTCCCAGCCGGCCGACGTGGTGATCTCAAAGAGGCAGATGATACTGTTGCCAAAGGTCTCGAAGTTAAACATGTCGTCGATGCCCGCCTCCTTCTTGACGTAGGCGAAGTTGGACATGCCGAAGATGGAGTAGATGAACATGACCAGGAAGAGGAGGAGGCCGATGTTGAAGAGGGCGGGCAGTGACATCATGAGCGCGAAGAGCAGTGTCCGGATGCCCTTGGCCCCGCGGATCAGCCGCAGGACCCGCCCGATCCGCGCCAGGCGGATCACACGGAACAGCGTGGGTGACACGAAGTATTTCTGGATCAGATCGGAGAGCGCCAGGCCTGCAGGGAGGAAGCAGTGAGGAAGCACTGCTGCCCTGGGAGTGGGCGGTAGGGTCGGGGAGCAGGGGGTAGGCGCAGCTCCAGGGAGCATGGTGTGCTGGGCTCGTCTACCCCAGGAAGGAGCAGTAGAAACTCATCGCTCAGTGTACAGCCCGAGTGGCCTGACCCGTTAGACTCTCCCAGGGCTCTTGGGGCCCCAGGCTCCATCTCTGCCCCGACGCAGCCGGGTGGAGGTGGGATGTGCCAAAGTGGATGGAAGGGTGGGTAAGGCCCATTGCCAAGGCTGTTCACAGACGCCATGGATGGGAGGGACAGGGAGGACAGCTCTGGGTGTGTGACTATGGGCATGTCGCCTACCTGGTTTGTGACTCAGTTTCTTCATCTGTAAGATGGAGGCGACAACAGTCCCAGTCTCAAGACATTTGTTAGGAACAATTACTGAGCTAATACTGTGAAGTGCATGGCCTAGTGTCAGGCAAACTGCAAGTGATGGATAAATGATAGCTAGTTACTGTCATAATTACACACACCTCTCCTGTGTGTAAGGCTCCTAGAACCATCTTCTTCTTCTTCTGTTTTTAAAGTTTATTTATTCGGCTGAGATGGGTCTCAGTTGTGACATGTGGGATCTTTAGCTGTGGCATGTGGGATCTAGTTCCCTGACCAGGGATCGAACCTGGGACCACTGCATCAGGAGTGCAGAGTCTTAGCCACAGGGCCACCAGGGAAATCCTGGAACCATCTTCTTATGTTTTTCCCGAAGCACGTGGGCACCTGAACGTGCATCTCCAGGTCAGGTGAATGCTTCTGGAGCTGTGGTCATGTGTGCATGGGTAACAGGCTGCCTGGGAACCCACCGTATGTGCTTCTGTGCATTTAGTGTAGACACTGGGTACATACGCAGGTGTGTGTGTGTGTGTCTGTGTCTGTGTAAAAGCATACCAAGTGCATGAGCAGGTGTGCATGTGGACACGAGGATGGGGACCCCGGGCCTTCCCGAATGACTCAGCCCAGCCTGGCCCTGCTCACCCACAATGGACAGGATGACAACCACGAAGTCGAAGATATTCCAGCCGACGGTGAAGTAGTACTGGCGCAGGGCCAACATCTTGAGCACGCACTCGCCCGTGAAGATGATGATGAAGACCATGTTGATGTTGTACAGGATGTCCACCTTGAGCTGGCTCTGGTCGTCCGTCTCCACCATCATGGTGACCATGTTGAGGCAGATGAGGATCATGATCGTGATGTCAAACGCCTGCTTTGTCACCAGGTCGTACACCAGGCCCTGGATCTTGTTCTACAGCAGGGGTGGGAGTGCGGGGAGGCGGGCGGGTGGGTGTCGGGGGCAGTGGTCAGAGCAGGACGTGGACCGGCAGGAGGTGTGAGAGGACACGACACAAGAGTATGGGGAGTGGGGAGAGAAAGGGAGAGAGAAAGAAGGCATTAGGGCCTGTGGTGGAGTTGGCCGGGGCCGCGGGAGGCGGGGAGACCCACGGAAACGGGCCATTCTGTGGGGTCTATGGGCCTCCTTCCTCTCTCTGGGAACTTCCTGCCGAATTAAGGGCCCTCAGCAACCCCTCATCCTTCTCCCGAAGTGGTTGCTCACTGGGGGAGCTGTCTGGACATCCTCTTCCTCCCCTTGCCCCCAGAGGCCACCAGCTAGGGAGCTGAATGGACACCGGGGGTGCTGTGCAGGGCTGGGCAAGGGGTAAACCAGTGCCGAGTTTATCAGGCCACTGCTGCCTGCACATGAAGTGTGTCTTTATGGAGAGGCGCCCCTCACAGCAGGAGTGCCTCACCTTCCTGCAGGGGGCCCCAGCCTCACACCAGGGACACAGCCTGGTGGGCAGAGAGCAGGCTGCCTTTTGCATCCCCACCCCCAACAGGGCCCCCTTAGGCAGGAGCCTCATATGGGCTGTAGGTGGAGGGGCCCGGAGGGCTGGTACCTGGGGCCGGGGAATTGGCTTCTGAGGCTTCTTGGAGCCAAGCTTCTTCATGGCGTTATAGTATTTCTTCTGTTCCTCTGTCATGAAGATGTCTTTCCCTCCAAAGTACAATGGGATGGGGCCCGTAAGGTTGGAGGGTCTCCCTCCTCAGCTTCCAGGACTTCCCTACCTCAGACATCACCTGTAAAGCGCCCCCCATCCCAGCCGGGGGGCTTGGTGGGAAGAGGGAAGGAGGCCTGCTTGGGGGGCCAGAGATGGGGGTTGAAGGAGGCAGGGAAGGGGACGGAGGGGTCTAGAGAAGGGGCGGGTGGGTGACAGACAGAAGGAAGGGGCTGGCACAGTCCTCATGGCCCATTTTGGGCCACCTTCCATCAGTATTTCACTGGGTCCTCAGAATGAGCCAGCAAAGCAGGCAGCATGAACCTCATTTTGTACAGAAGGAAACCGAGCTTCTCAGCGGCCCCATCACTGGTTCAAAGTCACCTGATGGGATCAGAACCCAGGCTCACTGCCTCGATCAGGTGCGCAGATAGCGTTTGTGAACATACGAAGGAAGGAGTGGAACATACAAATGGGGTGGGAGGAGGGAGCCCAGTGAGGGGAGGACCCGGGGGGAAGGAGGGCTAGATACTCATCTTCTTCTTCTGCTGGTTGAAGTTGTCGATGATGACGCCAATGAAGAGGTTGAGGGTGAAGAAGGAGCCGAAGATGATGAAGATGACGAAATAGAGGTACATGTAGAGGTTCACCTCGTACATTGGCTGCTCTTCCTTCTGTAGCGGTCACAGGACAGGGGCAGGTGTGCGGGCTGGGCAGGGGGCACACGCTGCCTGCTCCCTGTCCCACTGTGGGCCCATCTACCCCTGTAGGCGGTGGGGTCTCGGGGGCTCCCGAGGAGGCGGCATGGGGTGGGGATGGATCTGAGTCCTTTCCCCCGGCTCACTCACCGGCCACATCTCGGGGACCCCCACTCACCTCCCGGGAGTCCACGGCGGCATACATGATGTCCATCCAGCCCTTGAAGGTGGCCTGCGAGAGTGTGGTTGGGTGTGAGGGGAGGGGCTACTCCCTGCTTCCACCATCCATGAGTTTCCCTCCCCGCTCCGGCATGGTCCACCCCAGAAGCTGTCTGCTCCGAGTCCCACTGGGCAGGCATCAAAATACAGACAGGTATGGACACGACCTCTGGGTCCTCCAGCCCTGGAAGCGGGTGGGGGGTTCCCTAACGAGGAGTGGCCGTGGGCTCAGTCCCAGTGAGATTCCAGGGGCATCTCCACCCCCGCCTCATGCAGGGGCCGCACGTCACACTCACCACCTGCAAGAGGGAGAGGTAGCCCAGACCCACGTTGTCGTAGTTGACCTTGATGTTGAGCCAGCGGACCTGGCCCGTGTGCATCAGGCTTTCACACTCGGACTTGTTGTTGACCTCGGTGATTTCGAACCGCTCGGAGGTGGTGGTGTTGATGCAGTAGTAGAACTTGCCGGCAAATAGGTTGACGCCCATGATGCTGAAGATGAGCCAGAAGATGAGGCAGACAAGCAGCACGTTCATGATGGAGGGGATGGCTCCCAGCAGGGCATTCACCACCACCTGGGGGCCGGCGGTGGGGAGGAGGGAGTCACTGCCAGATCCTCTCCCAGGCAGCAGGGTTGGGGGCATCACCCAGTCTCCTCTGGGAGAGGGCTCCCCACCCACACCAACCAGGGGGGCCAGGCAGGGAAGACTTCCTGGAGGAGGGCTGATCTCAATGAACCAGGCCTGCAGGAGAAGTCTACTGGGCTTTTTGTGGGGGTGGGGGGTGGTGGGAGCAGGGAGCTGGGGTAGGGGGTTGCCGGCCTGCTGGCTGAAGAGGGCTCTCTGCTTCGCTGGAGCCAACAGCCCAGGGTGGGGAGCTGGGCTTCTCTGGAAGCAGCCTGGCCACGGGTCACCAGGCAGGAGACAAACACTCTTTCCTCGGCCCCCATAGGAAACTCAGTCCCCGTGACCTGGCCCCCCGGCTCATCTGCTCACAGGATTAGAGACAAAGACCCAGAAAAGAACGGGGCCTTTGAAGCAGCAGGAACCTTGGGGACTGGAGCTCTGTGCCCAGCCAGCCCTGGCCACACAGGCCAACCTCATTGTTTCCGGCTGAGCTGAATCTGAGAATTATCTGTTTTCAAGGAGAAGGAGTTTCATGACCTCCAGACCAAGTGAGTGGTGAAGCCGGGTGATGCCCAGGGCAATTCTATTCCTGTCTGGGTCACCAACCAGCTCTGCGGCCACGGCCAGGTCATTTTCCCCCAGTGGGGAGGGGTCCCTGGCTGGGCCGGGCTCTTGCATGGGAGACCCCAGGCTGAGTGCCCTGCTGACCTGCAACCGTCTGCTTCATGGAAGTCTGTCCCCGCCCCCAGAATAGGCCTTGCTCTTAACAGAACCCCTACTTCCACCTCTGGTCGGGGAAGTCCCCTTGGTCTTGCCTGAACCCTGTATTTACCTGTCACTTCCGCCCTCAAGGGCCTGAGGGAAGGATGGGCAGGCTCGGAGCCCTGGGGGGCCCCAGTCTGAGGCTGGGGAGAGTCACCTATAAACCCACAGACCTCCTTCCTCTCCTCCTGCCTGGGTGCCCTCAGGCCCCTCCTGGGGGCGGCTGCAGCCTCTGCTGCCCCCTGGTGGTGGCAGAGAGGAGTGACGGAGGGGGCTGAGGGCAGGCACGGGCACCTGGGCTGGTGTGTGGGGGTGACTTTTGTTGTTGTTGTTGCTCAGTCGGGTCCGACTCTTTGCGACCTCGTGGACGGTAGCCCGCCAGGCTCGTCTGTCCTCCACCACCTCCCAGAGTTTGCCCAAATTCATGTCCATTGAGTCAGTGATGCTACCTAACCATCTCATCCCCTGCCACCCCCTTCTCCTTTTGCCATCAGCTGCCGGGGGGCCCCACAGACCTGGACTCCCGGTGGTGGCCAGAGTACAGACACGCCCCCAGCCCCCTTCCAAGCTGTGGCTGCTCCCCCAATTCTTAGCCCTACTCACAGTCCCCCTTGACACCCACCCTCATGCCCTCAAATCGAGACAAGGCCCTCAGGGGGCGCAGGGCCCTCAGCGTCCGCAGGGATTTGATGGGTCCCAGCTCCGAGTAGCCCAGCCAGTTGGCCACCAGGCTGATGATGGAGACCTGCAAACGGGAGGGCGGGTGGTCAGGGAGCGCGGGGCCTCGGCCCCAAGGGGAAGGCCTCTGGATCTGGCTCCAGAGTGGGCGGTGGGGCCGGGCGGGGTGGGACGGACTCACGTCCACGATGAGGAAGTCGAGCCAGCACCAGGCATTGGTGAAGTACACCTTGAAGCCGTAGGCCACCCACTTGAGCAGCATCTCCAGGATGAAGATGTAGGTGAAGACCTTGTCGGCGTACTCCAGGATGGTGCGGATGACTCGCCGCTGCTCGATGTGGATGTCCTCGAAGGCCTGGGGGCACCAGCAGGTGGGTGGCCAGGGCCCGGAGGCTGGGGCAGCAGCCACATCCCTAAGGCTGCTGGTTCCCAGGGGTCTGGCACTGGGGTCAGGTGCGGGGGCAGACTCCCCACGCCCATCATGGGGGTGAACGGGGGAGTTCCTGGTGGGGGGAAGCCCCTCAGCTCCCCTTCCCCAGACCTAATGACAGGAATGCTCACTAACCTGCAGGGGGGTTCGCTGTGACACAGGTTGGCCCCCCTGAGCCCACATTCCCTTCCCACCTGCTCCCTGGTCGGGACCTGTCAGCCAGGGAGGCACATGGAGTCAGAGCCCATCTGCCTCTTCGTGAAAATGAGCACAGTCTGCCACACACCCTGGAAGCACTGAGTTCTTTAGGGCTCTCTGGGTTTGGGCCTGTCCAGCAAGTGTCCCTCCCACGATGCGGAAAGGAGGGAGCCCTGGGACAGCCTACTTCCGGCCTGACCCCTGCCCCTGCCCCTGCCCAGCCCCCAGGGCGGTGCCTACCAAGGCCCCACTGCTGAGCAGGATCATGAAGACAATGAAGGTCTCGAACCAGTTGTGCTCGACGATCTTGAAGCAGGCCCTGCGGAGGGTCCACCACTTTTTCCCTCGACCCTGGGAGATGTCCACGTAGAGGAAGGGAAAGCGCTGCACGCAGGCTGGGGAGGGAAGGCGGCGGGGGCACCCGTCACGGGCTGCCTGAGGAGCATGATCAGCCCGTTTCTCCCCTCCCTCTCCCAGGATGTGCCCCCTCCCCCCCCGGACTGCATGCAGAGACACGCCAGAGAACAGGGGTGCGGGCCACCCATGCAGGTTCCATGGCTGTCAGTGGTCCCCATCCTCCTCCACGTTCCCCAGGCAGCCTTCACTCTGCACAGCCCAAACCCTCTGGGCAAAGAATGTTCCTGAAGGGCCAGGCAGGCCTCTCTCTGGAAGATGAAGCTGAGGAGGACAGCCCTAGAGAAGCTAGTGCTGAGTGCCGGCCATACCCAGGGCTCTACAGGGATTCTGTGCGGTAGCCCACGGGCTGCTGGGACTGTCGCCCACGGCACACTCGGCAGGGGTCAGAGGGGGCGGGGGCTCAGAGGCATCTGCTCTGACACCCCTTCCCGGGGTCGCATTCTCCAGGGTGTGGAAGGGCAGGGCATCATCGGAGGAAGAAGGCCCTGCCTGCTTTTGGTGACTCGCCTGTCCCCAAGCCATCCACAAGGAGACGGTGAGCTGAGGCTCGCCTTGGGCCCTGGCCTGGCCTGCCCCTTCCAGGGTCTGCCGGGCTGGGGGAGGCACCCCGGCGGGCTGGCCCTCACCCTCGGTGAAGCACTCCTCTGGCTGCTCCCCATCGGGGTTGTCCTCGGCCTGCTCCTCGGGGTCGTCCTCGGGGGGCTTGTAGTCGGCAGTGCTGCAGACGGAGGAGTTCCCGTCCAGGGGCTGCAGCGGCTTCTGCGGAGGCCATAGGGTCACGTGACCCCTGGATCCTCCCTCCAGGTGGGGCAGAGGGGGTCTAGATGGGAGCCCTGAGGGGAGGGCCCAGTAGGGAGAAAGGGAAGTGGGGGTGGGGGAGGTGGAGCAGACTCATTCATTCACAGATTCATTCATTCATATAGCCCTGGATTGTGGAGCCAGCACCTGGGTCTGTGCAGAAGAATCCAGGCCTTGGCCCTGACCTCGGGGCACTTGGATTTGAAGAGGCCCTGAGATGCTGGCTAGGGAGGGAAGGAGTCAGGATGGAGCAAGGTCTGAGCCTTCCTATCCTCTGTTCCGCTGAGGAATCCAGGAAGGATGGGGGAATCCAGAAAGGGTTGGGGCAGGGGCTGGTACTCCAGCCTGGCCAGACCTCCCTCACCTCCTCCTGGCCCAGCCTCCACTCCTCAAGGGGCCCCCTTCATGGCTGGGGTGAGGCCCCTGGAAAGGAAAATGGAGAGGGTGGCGGGGTGCGGGCAGGGGGCAGCTGTCAGAATGGTGGCCAGAAAGGGAGGGCCTGGTGCCCAGTTGACAGAAAGGGAAACTGAGGCACGGGCCATTAGGTCGGGCCAGATGCCCACTGAGCCACTGGCCCTGCCTGTGCCCCCCACCTCCCACTGCCCCTCGGGAGCTGTGCCTGCCCCCTCCAGAGTCCCCAGCGCCTTGGCCCTGCTGCTGTCCGGCCCTCCTCCACCCCCACTCCTCATACCGAGGTTGGTGCCACGTTTCCCGGGGTATTTATAGCTTGGCAGGCACTCGGCTCCCTGGTAAGTTAGCATGCCACGTATTTGGGGGGAATAAGGAGTCAAGAGCTTTCAGGGCAAAGTTTATTCAGGCTCTGGTGACTGCTGGGCCCACGCTGCCAGGGTGGGGGTGGGCAGGGGGCCCTGCCCTAGCTTACGTGCTGATCCTTCCCCTGATGGAGCTGCAGGGTGGGCAAGGGGCTCAGCCTGAGCTTCTGGGGGCAACCTCTCCCAGGGGAGAGGCGGGGGGTGGGCCTCAGGGGTCCAGCTGAGGCTGGGGCCCAGCTCTCCAGTTCTCCTTCAGCTCCATCCCACTGGACCCCTGACCCCCTCTCCTCAGCGTCCCCAGCCCAGACCTGGCACTCTGGCCCACGCTGGGAAGTTGGGACCGGGTCCCCCCCACCACCAGTGGGGGTCTACACAGAAATAGATGATAATAGCAAGAACTTGGTAGGGGCTTCTTGAACCCCTGGGCAGGGTTAAGAGAGGCCTCTTGGGTTCCAGCCCTGGATTTAGGCGTCTCAGGTGAAAATATGCTATCACACAGCGCCACCTGCTGGTGAGAGGGGACCCAGGTGGCGCTGCGGGGCAGGAGTGCAGGGAAGAGGCCGAGGGTGTTCAGACAGGGGGAGCGGGTCATAATAATGGTGTTTATAAGTCAGCATTCACAGAGCTGCTCTGCACACAGCATCTCATCTAATGCTCACAGTAACACCACAAGGCAGGTACCATTACCCCCACCTTACAGATGGAGAAACTGAGGCTTGGAGAGGCTGTGTGCCATGTTCAAGGTCACATACAAACGCAGAGCAACCTCTGTCTGACTCCCTGCCCCTGGGTCCGGGCCTTGCTACGGGCTTACCTTGACATCCTCAGGCTCAGAGAAGGTGTCGGTTTCCTCCTCTGTGGGCATCTCCAGGTCAGACTCCTCGGAGGCGATGGGCACGTGGATGGTCAGGTAGGGGTTGTTGATAAAGTTGAGGTGGTCCAACTCGATGCTGGGGGGAGGGCCGTCAGCCAGGCCCATGTGGTTCAGGATGTGGTTGTCCTTCTTGAGGTCCTTGCCATCCTCCTCGGGCGGAGGCTCCTTCTTCTCGTCCTCAGGGGCACTCTCCGGAGCTTCGCCAGCCTCCCCAGCCTCGCCGATGCTTCCGAGGCTGAGCATGATAACCTTGGGGCTCAGGACTTTGCCATGGAGCAGCCCCACGAGGAAGGCTTTGGCGAAGCCGATGCCCCACGTGATGCGAGCGATGGCAATCTGCAGGTTGTTCATCTCGCCATCCTCATCCGAGGCCGCCAGGCTGTCAGCACTGAAGGAGCTGAGCAGCAGGGCCAAGAACAGGTTCAAGACCTGGAGAGCAGGAGGGGAAGGGGAGCCCGAGCTCAGCTGCGGGGCCCCGAGTGTGCCACCTTCAGGCCATGTGAGGGTCCTCGGGCCTCCAAGCCAGACCTACCTCACGGTGGGCATTAAAGAGGGGCGTCATCTAAGAGAGGGCTTCCCTGCTGGCTCAGATGGTAAAGAATCTGCCTGCAATGCGGTAGACCTGGGTTCGATCCCTGGGTCGGGAAGATTCCCTGGAGAAGGGAATGGCTACCCACTCCAATTATGCTTGTCTGGAGAATTCCATGGACAAAGGAGGCTGATGGGCTACAGTCCTTGGGGTTTCAAATGGTTGGACACGACTGAGTGACTAAACAGCAACCACAGCACCTAACAGAACCCTCAAGACGGCTTGTGGAGCTGAGTGCTACCGTCATGCCCACTTTACAGATAAGGAAACTGAGGCTTGGGCACAAGAGAGGACTCTGCTGACCATGGCGGAGGCAGGGTTTGAGGAGGCCCATTGGGTGACAGGGACTCTTCTATGACTCTGTCCTCCACTTCCACTGCTAGGGGATGCAGATCAAAAACTAGAGCTCACGTCTCCAAGCTTCCAGGACTTATTGGGAGCCTGAAAATTTTGAGCCTTATCTCTTGTCTTGTAAGTGGGACTTTTAATAGCCCATGGGCTCCTGATACATGCTTGTGTGTCCTCAGTCATGTCCGACTCTTTTCGACCCCATGGACTGCAGCCAACCCGATTCCTCTGGCCGTGGGATTCTCCAGGCAAGAATGCTGGACAGGATTGGGTTGCCATTTCCCCCTCCAGGAGATCTTCCTGACCCAGGGATCGAACCCATGTCTCCTGCGTTTCCTACGTTGGCATGCGGATTCTTTACCACTAGTGCCACATGAAGTTCCCAGTACTGAGATGTATGTGCCCTGTTGCTGTGGAAGGACGTCTGATCGACCTCGGCTCACTCCCTTTTCTTCCCCCGGGGTTCCCTGCTCTACTGGAGCTCTTCTCCTATCCCCACTGAAAGGGACGTAAGAGGCTACTGGTCTACCTCCCTCAGCTTTGTTTTTTGGTGGATATTTACTGAGCCCCTCCCACCATCTGCAGGAATGACTGGCCTCAGTTTGCTCCCAGCCTAGAGACAGACATTTGATCAGGCAAATACAGCGCAATGGGTTTGCACAAAGTAGAGACTGGGGGTCACAGGCTTTGAAATCATGTGGCTTGGCTTTGAACCCCAGTTCATTAGCTGTGTGTTCTGAGGCAAGTCCTATCACCGCCTCGTGCCTCTGTTTCCTTATCTGTACAATGGTGATAGATTCCAGTACCAACCTCCTTGCACTGTTGTTGTGAGGATTGAAAGGTCAATACAACCAGAGCGCACAGTAGGCGTTCAAAATGTGTCGGCTGTTATCTGTGCAGTAATAGAAGGTTTTACACGGTAGAAGGAGGAGTGCGATGAACTCTGAGGCCAGCTCTGCATTTTATGAATGAGGAGCCTGAGTTCTCCCAGAGAGGTGGAGTGACTTGCCTGAGGACACACAGCACATTCAGAACTAGAATCCAGGTTTCCTGTCATTGCACAACTTTATGTGTGTGTGTGTGTGTGTGTGTGTGTGTGTGTGTGTGATCAGTCATAGCCAACTCTTTGCGACCCCCATGGACTGTAGCCCGCCAGGTTCCTCTGTCCATGGGATTTCCCTTGCAAAAATACTGGAGTGGGTTGCCATTTCCTACTCCAGGGGACATTCCCAACTCAGAGATTGAACCCAAGTCTCTTGCATCTCCTGCATTGGCCGGTGGATTCTTTACCGCTGACACTACCTGGAAAGCCCTGCACAACTTTAGAGGACATCATTTATTTAGACTACAGTGTGAATGGCCACCCCAGCGGCTGTGCAATGCAATGGCCTTGTCTTCCACCAACCCACCTCTCAGGACAGTGAGGAGGATGGTGCAGCCTGACTGAGGCGGCGGCGGTCCTCTCTCCTGTCAACCAGAGGCAGGTCTTATTCTGGGGGCCTCAGGGTGGGGCTGAGTGTGTGACTGGACTTGGAAGAAGTAGGGTCAACTGCACTACATCATTTTCTATAGGATTTGAGTATCCCCAGATTTTGGTATCTGCAAGGGGTCTTGGGGGCTTCCCTGGTGGCTCAGATGGTAAAGAATCTGCCTGCAATGTAGGAAACCCGGGTTTGATCCCTGGGTTGGGAAGATCCCCTGGAGAAGGGAATGGCTACCCACCCCAGTATTCTTGCCTGGAGAACTCCATGGACAGAGGAGCCTGGCGGGCTATAGTCCATGTGGTCAACACAACTGAGCAACTAACACACAGGGGGTCTTGGAACCAATTACCTGAGTGACCAAGGGAGGGTCGTACACATGAATCTGTCTGGCTTTCACCAGTGTCCTCTAAGGTCTTTTTGTCATTGTCTTAACTATCATGTTGACATATCTTTAAATACAGGGAGGGAGTTTCAAGAGGGAGGGGATATATGTATACTTAAAGCTGATTCACATTGTCATACGGAAGAAACCAATGCAACATTGTAAAGCAATTATCTTCCAATTAAGAATAAATAAATATGAACTGCAGCAGAAAATTTTTAAAAAATATATGTATCTATTACGTGTTGTTCGTCTTCTCTCTCTGGGGCAACATGCTGGGGGATTCGCTCCGTCACCACGCCTTTCGGCTACTGTCCTGCCTTTGCCCCCCACCACAACATACTGGTCTTTCTTTCCCTCTCTGGGGGGAGGTGTCCAGTTGCCAGAAACACATCTGAGATGGGAATTAGCTGCTCTCTGGGTCACCAGGGTTTGCACACGGCTCCTGCCTGGGACAGAAATAGCCGCCCCAGGCAAGGCATGGGGGGTGGGTTAAATTAGGGAAGGGGGATGGACATTAGGTTCCCCAGGGGTGGGCTCCAACGGGTGCGTTCCCTATGACTTGGTCATTTCCTCTTCTTCACTCCCAAGGAAGTACTTGAGTGCCATGGACACTGGGGACCTGGGTCCCCACCCTCCCTGGCAGGGCGCCCCGTGCCCTCTGGCAGACACTTGCTTCCATGAGGCCTGGGAGGGTGGTAGGCGGGGCCAGTGCCCAAGGAGCTGGCAGCGCGCCTCCCCGGGCCGCTCCGCTCCCTTTGAGCAAAGTGGGAGAGCTGCAGAGCTGGGCCTGGGAAGGGCGTCAGGGTGTGTGTGTGTGTGTGTGTGTGTGTGTGTGTGTGTGTGTTGGGAGGCGCGGGGGCACACACAGAGGCAATGCCGTGCAGTGCTTCTGCATTCTGGGACCTGACTGCTTGGGTTCAAATCCTGCACAGGTCTCTAAGGAACCCCCCTGAGCCTCTGCTTTCTTATCTACAAAATAGAGATAAGACAGCACATCCCTGGGACCTCCCTGGTGCTCCAATGGTTAAGACTCCGAGCTCCCAATGCAGGGGGGCCTGGGTTCGATCCCTGGTTAGGGAACTAGATCCCACGTGATGCAACTAAGAGTTCACATGCCACAGCTAAAGACCATGTATGCCTCAAGGAAGATGAAAGACCCTGTGTGTCGCCACTGGGGCCCGACACAGACAATTAAAATTAAATATTATTAGAAGTTAAATATTTTAATATTAAAAACAAAACAAAATCCAGCACATACCACATGGAGGCTGGTGAGCATTAAGAGATCAATACCCCAGGGGGCTACTCTGGTGGTTCAGTGGTAAAGAATCCACCTCCCAGTGCAGAAGACACAGGTTCAATCTCTGATCCGGCAAGATCCCACATGCCTCAGAGGGACTAAGCCCAAGCACCACGACTATTGAGCTCCGGCTCTGGAGCCCGGGAGCCGCAACTCCTGAGCCTGTGTGCCGCAACCATTGAAGCCTGAGTGTCCTACAGTCTGAGCTCTGCAACAGGAGAAGCCTCTGCAACGAGAAGCTCACACGTTGCGACGAAGAGTAGCCCCTGCTTGCCGTAACTAGAGAAAAGCCCTCAGAGAAACGAAGACCCAGCAAAACCTAAAACAAATAAATAAATACAGTTTTTAAAAAAGAGATTAATGCCCGGAAAGTGCTCAGAATGCTGTATGCGCATTAATAGAAGTCAGTTGTCACCACTTACTCTGATGCTAACTCGTGCGTATCACTAATGATGATACTGATGCTATTGTTGTGGGAAGGACACAGACTCAGTTTCTAGTCCAGGGTCGGTTTCACACTAGCCGTGTGGTTCTGGGCTGTGCCTCCAGAGAGCACAGAGCCAACATTACCTGCCTCACGGGGTTGTCAAGAGCATTAGGGATAATACACATAAAGCCCCTGGCGCAGGGACTGGTAGATGGCAGGAGCCCAATGCCTGGCATGTGACGCCAGTTGGGGCCGGGTGTGGAATCCACCAACTCCCTGACTGCTTGTAAGTTTTGAACTCCCCTGGTCTCCTGGGCCAAGCACTTTGCTGAGCACTTCAACGTGTGTCCTGTATCGTTCCCACCACCCAGCAGAGTAGTCACTACCCGCCTCATCCCCATTTTCCAGATGAGAAAAACTGAGGCCAGAGAGAGTGTAAATAACTTGCTCAAAGTTTCCCTGTCAGAAAGTGGCAAAGTAGGGGCCTGAAATGTTTTTGAGTTTACACGTACACAGAAACTACTGCGACCCTTACAGTCGCTCCCAAGCCCCTTAAACTAGCCCTTACAGCCTACTCAGAGCCTGCAACCCCCCTATCACGAATCCTGCCCCAAAGTCCTGCGGAGGCATCTCCTTTATGCTTCCCGCTCCCTAAGACCCCTTCCCAGGGGCAGTCGGCCTGGGTTCTGCTGTCTGGCCCCATCCCACCGTCCCCTCCTCAGTCGCGGCGACGGTGACTCCCCCGGCCGCCGATCCGCCCCTGCCCCCTGCGGAGCTCAGCGTTATCTGAGAAGCGCTGACGGAGCAGCTCAAGGATTCCACCGGCCTTTGCGGAACGTGGGGACGTGCGTCTTCCCACCCGCTGTTGCCCGGGGTAGCGTCGCCCCCGCCCCGGGCGGCCCGGCACAGGTCTCCTGATAGGAGTGACCCCCCCCCCCCCCCGGGAGGAGCAGGGTCGGCGGGGTGAGGAGAGACGCCTCCCTCCGCCCGGCTGCAGAAATTCTGGTCAGCTGGACCACGACCTCACATCCCATTTCTCCTGGGCACCTGCACCTCCTTCCCTCCTTCAGCGCCCCACCCAGAAAGTGGCAGGATAGATGCACTTCAGGGCATCTCCGCATCCTCCCAACACCCGGGGCCTGATTCCCAGGAGCAGAGGGTGAGAGGGGAGGAGAACAGAAGGGCCAGGAGTTCCTGGTACCGACCCCACACTGTGCCTTCTTCCCTCAGGGGCAATCCTCCTGGCCACCCGCTGAGGCAGGGGTCCCCAACCTCTGGGATTGAATGCCTGATGATCTCAGGGGGAGCTGATGTAATAATAATAATAGAAATTGTTAAGTGTTAGTGGCTCAGTCGTGTCTGATGCTTTTGTGACCCCATAGACTGTAGCCCGCCAGGCTCCTCTGTCTGTGGAATTCTCCAGGAAAGAATACTGGAGTGGGTAGCCATTCCCTTCTCCAGGGGATCTTCCTGACCCAGGGATTGAACCTGTGTCTCCTGCATTGCAGGTGGATTCTTTACCATCTGAATCACCAGAAATAAAATGCACAATAAATGCAGTGTGCTTGAATCACTCCAAAACCATCCCCCACCCCACGCCAATCCGTGGAAAAATTATCTTCCTTGAAACCCGTCCCTGCTGCCAGAAAGGTTGGGCACTGCTGCCCTGAGGGGTCTACCATTTTTCTTTCATGTGGAGTTAGAGAACCCAGCCGACCAGAGAGCAGTGATTCGTTCAAGGTCACACAGATGGCAAAGGAGCTGGGACTGGAACGCGGGTCAGCCTGACTCCAGTTATCACGTCACTTTACCCAAAACACTAGGTCTCGATGACTTGCACTGTGGTCCCTGGACCAGTGGCAGTGACATCACCCAGAGCTCATTAGAAATGCAGGTTTGGGGGGCCTGGCTCAGAGCTGCCTCACTTGACTCTGGGGGGCTGGGACTGGGAATCTAGGTTTCAAGAAACTCACAAAGAATTTTGAAGCAGGTTAAAATTTGAGAGCCACTGGGTTAAACCATACAAAACGGCCATCTAGGGTCAGGGGAGGAATAAAACCATCATATATCAGTGATTTTACACAACACAGCTTCATAGGAAAAGAACCCTTCAACAGTCCGATTTAAGGGAAATAAAGGCACGGATTGGCTTCCCTGGTGGCTCAGTGGTAAAAAACCCACCTGCCAAGGCAGGATTTTATCCCTGGGTCAGGAAGATCCCCTGGAGAAGGAAACAGCAACCCACTCCAGTATTCTTGCCTGGGAAATCCCACCGACAGAGGAACCTGGTGGGCTACAGTCCATAGTGTCACAAAAGAGTCAGACACAAATTAGCAACTAAACAACAACAACAAAGGCGCGGATATGCCTTGGACACTTGGATTTTCTGGCCAAAGGTGTGGGAGCCACCCAGTCAGCCTCACTCACCACCAGGTTGCCGATGACCATGACCATGAGGAAGACAGTGAGGCACATGGCCTGACCAGCCACCTCCATGCAGTCCCACATAGTCTCGATCCACTCCCCGCAGAGGATGCGGAAGACGATGAGGAAGGAGTGGAAGAAGTCGTGCATGTGCCAGCGGGGCAGGCTGCAGTCCGCGGCGATCTTGCACACGCACTCCTTGTAGCTCTTGCCAAACAGCTGCATGCCCACCACGGCGAAGATGAACACAATGATGGCCAGCACCAGCGTCAGGTTGCCCAGCGCCCCCACCGAGTTGCCGATGATCTTGATGAGCATGTTCAGCGTCGGCCATGACTTGGCTAGCTTGAAGACCCTCAGCTGCCGGGCAGGGGGAATGCAGGGGTTGGTGAGACCCAGGGACCCCTGGCCCAACCTCGAGGCAGCCATGACCAGGGATTGAACCCAGACCCTCAGCACTGAGAGTGCAGAGTCCTACCCACTGGACCACCAGGGCTTTCCCAGAAAGAACTCTTTCGAACAGCTCCAGCTCCTACCCCCTGAGGGATATGGGGCCTCAGTTTACCTCTCTGTTAAATGGGAATGCTCACGTCCTACCACCTCATCCTCTCCACATGATCAGAAGAAAGAATCCTCATCTCTTACATATACAGGCTAAAACATTTGCAAGTGAAATAAAATCTCAGGATTTGCTTTAAGATACTCCCCCATAAAAAGTAGGGGGACAGATAAAACAAGAACTATAGGATGTTGATGGCTGTTGGAGCCAGGTGAAAGGTATACAGCGGTGTATCTTACTTTCTCTATATTTTTGTGGATGCATGAAATGTCCCTACGAGGTGGAGAAAAGGATGCTAATTCAGAGTCCCAATCCCACTGCTGACGAACTTCCTGAGCCTCATCTTTCAGGTCTGCAATATGGGCTGAAGTCCCCACCCCACTGCCCCCCAAGTTCACTTAGGAGTGAAGCCCAAATGGCAGTTCCTGGGCTGTCACTGTGGTCTCCCAGCAGCCCTGTGTGATAAGGGGGAGGGCGCCTTTCTCCCTTTTGCCAGTAAGAAAGATTCTGAGAGGCAGAGGGGTGCACGCTAGGGCAGAGGGGCCTCCCTTCCAGCCCTCTGGCTTCTTGGGGGTTTATTCCTGTGTCCTCCGAGCATCCACACCCCACCCTCCCTCAGCCCGGGTCCCGGGGCCTCACGCACCAGCCGGAAGGAGCGGAGAACCGAGAGCCCCTGCACGTTGGCCAGGCCCAGCTCCACCAGGCTGAGGGTGACGATGATACTGTCGAAGATGTTCCAGCCCTGTTGGAAGTACTCATAGGGGTCCAAGGCAATGAGCTTCAGCACCATCTCGGCCGTGAAGATGCCTGTGAACACCTGCGGGGGTGGGGTGTGCAGAGCCTCAGGGGCACAGGGCCTCTGGAGTCTCCTACCCCACTCTCCAACCTCCGGGCAGAGCCCTCAAGGCCAGAGGAGAGGGTAACAGAGCCCCGAGGGGGCGGACAGAGGTACCCATGGCCCACAGGTGTGTGTGAGTGAATGAGGAGCTGAACAGCCATCCCACGGGCAGAGTGGGTACCGCTCAGAGACCGGGGCCCATCTCTTCCTGGCCTTGTGACTGTGGGCCTGTCACTTGACTTCCTGGAATCTCAACCCACTCATGATAATATTCAACACTCGTAAAGCATTCTGTGTTTCACATTGTGGCCTCATCAGTATCTTGATCTCCACGAAGCTGGGAGGGCTGATCACCACGTTCATCCCAGAGAAGAGAGACTGAGGCTCTGAGAAGTCAGCAGCAAGCTCTCGGTCACGCTGCCCATATGGGGTCAGGTCTCAAACCCAGGTCTTGGGGTACTTAGCTCAGTTTCTTGTCTCTATACCCTACAGCCTCTCTAACCTGGTTGGCAGGGGTGGGGCGGGGTTGGGGGTCCCAGGACCCAGAAAATCTTGGTGGATTCGGAAATCTGGTGGGGGGTGGTGTCAGATGAGAGGTGAAGTTGAGGATGAGTGAGAACCAGAGCTGATCTCCCACAATCCTGGACTTGTCTGAGGGCTTTTGAGCCCCTAAAAGCTCCCTGGTCACAGCCCCCGCCCTCCTGGCAGGCACCAGCTGCCCCGGGGCCACAGCCTGCCCGGGCACATGCTGAGCCCCGCCCAGGAGCTGTCCCTAACCATAGCAGGTGCCCAGACGGCAGCAGAGTGTGGGCAGGGGGTGGGCAGGCGGTGGGCCGGGCCCATCATGCACACCCCAGCAGCTGCGCGGCGAGTCCAGAGCCCGCCCTTGCCCCTCCAGCCCAGCCTGGCCACAGCTGCCTCGGGCATCTCCATGGGGTAGATGTGCCTGCCTCGTGGGCTGGGGGAGTCCAGGGTCTGTTTCCCGTGCCACCCACCCCAGCCTTGTCCTGCTCCTGGGCTCCCCTCACCCTCAGGGTGGGGGAAGCATCTAGCCCACTGGCCACCCTGGACAGATTGAGAAGGGAATTGGGAAGGGTGGGGCCGGGCTGGAGGAGGAGGCGGCGGCTTTTTCCCTTTGTCAGGCTCCACCGGGGCTGGCAATGAGGTGATAATGCTCCTAATGGGCAGGGATAAGCAGGCGGATCAGTGTGTGTCAACAATAGTGGAGCAGAAAGGGCTGAGAGGGGAGCTGGCCTGGTCCTGCTGGAGAAATGAAGCGGGCAGGGGGCCTCAGGGCTGGGGGACGATGCTCTGGGGCCTTCAGGGTGAGCTGGGGCCTCTTGGGCCTGGGTGCCCATGGCTCTACACCCTATCTTCTGGGTCCCTTGGTCTTAGGCCCCTGGGCTAAGTCACTTCAGTCATGGCCTACTCTTTGCGACCCTGTGGACCATAGCCTGCCAGGCTCCGCTGTCCGTGGGATTCTCCAGGCAAGAACCCTGGAGTGGGTTGCCATGCCCTTCTCCAGGGGCCCACAACAACCTCTGAAAGTGGAGAGACTTGCCATCCAGCACTTCACTCCCCACTCTCAAGCGCCCACTCCCCCATCTCTGCCTCCAGGGTATGACTTGGACTCCAGAGCCCCTAGAGTCCTGATTTTAAGAAGCCAAGTACTTCATCCCCACTCTCTCTGCCCCCAAATACCCCGAAGCCCAAATTCCATGGATCTCCCCATGTACCTCCCCTGTGTCCCTGTGTACCATATGCTAGGAAAATAACCCCAGCCTGTCTCTTTATGCCCCCTAATCGTGCCCCTCATTCCCACACAGCCCGTGGGCCCTGTGGCCCCTCTCCAGTCCTGCCTCCCTTGTCCCCCCGTACCAGGTTGCCCACGTTGAGCACATTGTCAAAGTGTTCAGTCATCGGGTAATGCTCCATGGCCATGAAGAGGGTGTTGAGCACGATGCAGATGGTGATGCCCAGGTCCACGAAGGGGTCCATGACGATCAGGTGGATGATCTTCTTGAACTTCACCCACGGGGTGCAGCAGTTCCATATCAGCACTTTATGGGAACATTTGTACCACCACGGTGGGCACTTCTGGTGGGCCTCTTCCAGCTCTGAAAACAGACAGCAGATGAGGATCCACCCGCTCACCTGCTCCTTCCTCCACCTCCAACTTTGAGCCCACCTTCCAAGCCCCGCCCCTCAGAGCGCCACACCTTAAGCCCCGCCCTCTCGGGGAGGTCCACCCCAAGCCCCGCCTCTCAGAGGGTCACCCTCAAGACCCACCCCCTAGACCCCGCCCACACGGCCCCACCCTCAGTTCTCCATGCCCCCAGTGACCAGTCCCTTGAAACTGAAGGTGTTAGTTGCTCAGTAGTATCCGACTCTTGGCGAGTCCCTGGGCTGTAGACGGCCAGGCTCCTCTTGTCCATGGAATTTCCCAGGCAAGAAGACAGGAGTGGGTTGCCAAGTCTCCTTATCCAGGGGACTTTCCCGACCCAAGGATGGAACCCAGGTCTCCTGCATCGCAGGCAGATTCTTTACTGTCTGAGGCACCAGGGAAGCCCCATAAAGGGCCATGCACTTAGAAGCCTTACCCCAGGTCCCTTCTCCCAATGCTCTACTTCAGCTCCACCTTTTCAGTACACTATCCCCCAGTGACACACCCCCTAGGGTGACTTCCATCCGCTACCTACGGCCCAGGCCTGCGATCCCGGCTAGGGAGGGGCCCGAGGGCCTCAGGGAAGGCGGGAGGCCACTGCAGAAGGCTGGGTCTCATTTCCAACTGTTGCTGGCCAGAGCCTCTTAGGAAAAGACCAAGTCCTCCCTGGGGGCTCTGCCTCGCAGTGCTGCTGGCTCCTCCAGACCGGACCCTGCCGGTACTTCCCCACCAGAGTAGCTTCCTGGAAACACGCCCTGTCCCTGCCCCTTCAGCTCTAACCCCTGGGGCTCTGTCAGGCCCATGGATATGCTACATCTCCTCCAGGTCTTCCAGGCCTCTGGTGCCCATGGGAGTTCCTAGCCAGGGCGCGCTCTCATTTAATCCCCCCAAAATGTATGAGGTAACTATATTAGTGCCTCCACATCATAGATGAGGAAAGGGAACTGGAGTCAGGGGCTGTCCCATAGATATGTGGGTTTGAGGGCCTGAATGGACACCCCAGGGAGGGAACGGCTGAGCCTCTTTCCCATCCAGCAGTTAGTAAACCAGACCTCTCAAAGGCTGCAGCTTGACAGTAACACCCCCACTCCCAACACAGGTGTTACTGCAGGTGCCTCAAACTGTGTCTGAGGTCCCAAACTTCCCACAGTGGTCCCAGCAAGGGCAATGTTGAGTGACCTCCTTGGCTGGCTCTGCCCAGCATCCCCTGGGGTGTTCTCTGTCAGGGCACAGACACCTGGATGCACTTCAGGCAAGGTCAGCTGGGATAGAGGTTTGCAAAGTCCTCCAAGTCCTTCCTGCCAAAAGGCAAGACACCTGGGGAGGGGAACCAGATCCTTCTGATGTCAGATTTCCCTGCATCTTCCTTTCCTGCATCATTTCCTCCTCCTCCCTCCCTCTCATCCATCCACACACCTGTGTTTCTTCCCATTCATTAATCTTTCAGCCCACCCACCCATCCATCAAACCATCTGTCCACCCATCCACCCATGCATCCATCCATTCACCTACTCCTCCACTCACTCATCCATCCACTCACCCATTCATCCACCCACCTACCCACCCACTATCTGTCCATCCATCCATCCATCCATCCATCCTTCCAACCATCCATCCATCCATCCATCCATCCATGTGTATGTCTACTTACTTCTCCTTGTTACCTTAACCTAGTCTCTTGAGGCCTGGGGGGCAGCATGGGGTTTTTTGGGGGGTCTGTGGCTCTCTGTCCGGGCAGAGTTTGACTTTGACCTTTCGCTTTTACCCAGAAGATATTTGTGGAACAGGATCTCCAGTTTCCGGAACAGTGGGCCTTCCTGGTTAGTATTCTTATCCTGTCCTTTCCCGTTGCCTTGGCAGCCCACAAGGCCTCCCGGAAGCCCCCAGTTCCCGCTGCAGCCTGGTCTTGTGGCCAGAATTGGGCCAAGTTAAGCCAAGACTATATTTATCACCGCCATTTCTTCGACGCCAATATTAAGTTACTGTCCTGAAGTTGGGCCCATCCAGGCCCTCCCTGCCCCACCCCAGGAGCCTGAGTGGCCCGATGGGCAGGATAGGTCTGGGGATGCCGGACACTCACCTTCCATGGCATCGGAAATGCCACTGTCTGTGCCACAGCTTGGCCTCGGAGGCCCCTTCTCCCCTGCTGATGTGTCCAGGCTGCCATTGCAGTCTTTGCTGTGTGCTGGGTCCCCGTCCACCTCCCCACCTTCCAGAGCCTGGGCAGCTTTGGCCTGTGGACCAGCAAGGGTGATGGACATAAAGTCCATCGCCAAGCCATGGGAATGGACTCTCAGAGCTTCTTCCTGAGTCCTTCAGGCTGGGGACCCCTCTTTTTGGCCTGCATCCAGTCTACTGCAATAGGGGTAGTTGGCGGTGGGGTGACAGGGTAGGGACCGAAGTGACTGAGGATCCTCATCCCTGAACACCCTTCCTTCTCTGAAGCCTTGGCTTGCCCTGCACTTCATGAGATGATGGGTGAATGCACAGCTGCTCCCTGAGGCCTCATCAACACCCACCTTTCCCTCAGCCTGGACCCAGACACTGCCCATAAAAAATCATAAAACCATAGGTATTTGAGCTGGAAGGCTACATCAGGTTTAACTACTCCAGATTCCTGGTTATATATGGGGAAACTGAGGCACTGAGCTACAAAATGCTCTTTCTACTGCCTGGGTGTTTCCCACCCCACCAAACCTCCAACCTGATCCTTCTGCTCCCCGTCCCCCGTCTCGCAGTCCCCGCCCGTCACCTCCCCCTGCCTCTCAGCCTGCCCAGGGTACCCAGGCTGAGGGGCAGAGAGACCCCTGGATCTTCCCCCCCTCTCCCCTATTCCAGACCTTCTCCAGCTCCTCCTGCTGTTTTTTGAATTTCTCCAGCATCTGCTGAAACTCCTCTTCTTTCTCCTGATCTTCGGCCAGGGTGGCCTCGTTCTGCTCAGCATAGGCCATGGCCACCACGGCCAGGATCAGGTTGATGAGGTAGAAGGAGCCCAGGAAAATGATGACCACGAAAAAGATCATGTAGGTCTTGCCGGCTGCTCGAAGGGTCTGGGAGTGAGGGAGTGGGAGGAAATGTCACGTGGCACCCTGCCTGCTTTCACCCAGGGCCCCCTCCATACAACCATTGCCCAGAGAGGCAGATAGAAAGGATCCCTCACAGAGCCTGGAAGTTTGAGGGCTTTTGAGGCAAGGTATGGCTTCCCAGGTGGCACCAGTGGTAAAGAACCTGCCTGCCAATGCAAGAGACATAAGAGATGTGGGTTCGATCCCTGAGTCAGGAAGATCCCCTGGAGGAGGAAATGGCAACTCACTCCAGTATTCTTGCCTGGAGAATCCCATGGACAGAGGATCCTGGAGGGCTACAGCCCATGGAGTCACAAAAACTCGGACACAACGGAAGTGACTTAGCACGCACGCACATAGATAATTATGTCATCTGCAAATAGAGACAGCTTTCTATCTTCTCCTATGGCCACCCTTGACAGGTTAAACCATATTCTGTGGCATTTCAAAAATATGAATTTGGAACCCAGACCTTCCTGGGCTCCTGACTCAGAGAGCCCTGAGGACCCCGGCCAGACATCTTGAGATCAGAGACCCAGGATAAAAATTGGTGAATGTCGGCTTTGGGGTCAGCTTGACTCCTAGTTTCCCCATGATGCCTGGCATCTAGTAACAGCTCAGCAAATAGAAGCTATTATTGTTATCGTTATTACTGTTGTTTGTTTATTTTTGGCTGTGTTGGGTCTTCGTTGCTGCACGCCGGCTTTCTCTAGTTGCAAAGAGCTGGGGTTACTCTAGCTGCAATGCACAGGCTTCTCATCGTGGTGGCTCCTCTTGTCTCAGAGCGTGGGCTCTAGAGCATGGGGTCAGTAGTCATGGTGCATGGGCTTGGTTGCCCCATGGCTTGTGGAATCTTCCTGGACCAGGGATCAAACCCACGTCCCTTGCATGGGCAGGCGGACTCACCTTCTTCTTTTTTTGACTATTTATTTATTTGGCTGTGCCAGGTCTTAGTTGTGGCTTTTTTCCTTTTACTTTAAAAATTTTATTCATTTTTCATTGAAGGATAATTGCTTCACAATATTATGTTGATTTCTGCCGTACATCAACATGAATCAGCCACATGTGTACATAGCAGGCAGATTCTTAACCCCTGGACCACCAGGGAAGTCCCATTACTATTATTATTAACATGGTCAGTGTGAGAAACATCACCAGGGACTGGAAGGCACTGTTCTCCAGACTCAACTTGCCCACCTGCAAACGGTGGAAGGCAAATAATTCTGGGCAGAGCTGGCATCTAAGCGACCTTACTGGTTACTGTGAGGAGGCCTGGGAGTCTGTGCTGAGCTCAGATCTCAGCTCCTGAGCAAATGAGGAAAAGGAAGAAAAGGCTGGGGCTCAGATCTGGGCAGGAACCGAATGTCAGAGGTGTCAAGAACCCATATATAGGGCCACTGAGGGGGTCCCTTGGAAGGGATGGCTTTGGTAAGGGTCCTGCCAAGCCCCAAGGAGGCCGTGGAGATGGAGGGAGGTAGGGCTGTGGGGCTGAGGGGCAGGGCAGGGCAGAGGGCCGCTGTACCAGCTGGAAGAGGTTCTCCCAATAGTCCTGTGTCATGAGGCGGAAGAGAGCCAGGAAGGCCCAGCTGAAGGTGTCATAGCTGGTGTAGCCGTAGTTGGGGTTCCGCCCGGCCTTGATGCACTCGTAACCCTCAGGGCAATGCCTGCAGACAGGATGGGGACTGGTTTTAGGGAGAAAGGAGAGCTCCAGCTAGGGGCCACTCCGAGAAAAAAAAAAAAGCATCCTTTAGTCTTGTCTGCATCCTGAAAACACGTGCATGCTCACGAGTTGTCTTTACACCTCCATCCACCCCAGGTTCTCATCCCCAGTCATCCCGCATCTTCTGACAACCCTGGGGCCACTTTTTCCCATCCACTGCCTCCCCGCCCCCCGGGTGTCACTCACCCAGCATCGCTGCTGTTCCCACAGAGCAGGGCGTCGTTGGAGCCCTCCAAGAAATAGAAGTTCCCTTTGGGAGTCAGAGGTCACAAAGGAAACACGTCACTGCATGGACACTGTGGGCACGGTACCCATCGCACACCAGTGGACACCTCTGTGTGGACCACAGGCACCAGCATGTGGACGCTCTCGGGGCGCCCCTTCCCTCTCCTCTTTTTTAAAAAATTAATTTTTATTGGAGTATAGTTGCTTTCGTTGTGTTGGCTTCCACTGTACAGCAAAATGAATCAGCCACACACACACACACACACATATGTATCCATTGCCACATGTATACTCCATATATCCGTGGAGTCCCTTTGGGACTTCTTTCGAATTCAGTTCACCACAGTGCATTAAGTAGCATTCCCTGTGCTATATGGGCTTCCCTTCTGGCTCAGCTGGTTAAAAGCCTGCCTGCAATTCGGGAGACCTAGCTTTGATCCCTGGGTTGGGAAGATCCCCTGGAGAAGGGAAAGGCTACCCACTCCAGTATTCTGGCCTGGAGAATTCCAAAGGGGTCTCAAAGAGTCAGACACGACTGAGCGACTTTTTCACCTGAGCGATACACTATGTTCTCATTAGCTATCTATTTTCTTCCTTCTCCTTTAAGGGCAGCTCCAAGTCCTAAGCTCTCTGGGTAGATACATTTTACTGTCATATTGCCTTGTATGGGGTATAGTGGGGGTACAGAGGGAGACGGGGGGACATGTATGTGTGTGCCTGGAGCTAGCACGTACCTGAGCAGGACCCCCAGTGGAGGGGTGAGTGGGGGGCTAGAATCCAGGGTGCCAGGTTGAAGAAGGTGGCATTTCTAAGCTGGCGTTTCCATGTCCATTTTCTAAGCTGCCAGGAGACACCGTGTGGACTAGTGGCTTCATGAGAATGCTGTCTCGTGTGTGCGCACCTGTGAAGTCTGGGTGTGTGAACAGGATGTGGGTGCCTGCTGCTGGCCCTGCCAGGACGATGGAGGAGAACAAGGAGCCTGCACAAAGGGACTGTTGCTTTTCCTAGCAAAAGCTGTAGGATTTTCCAAACAATTTGGTGTTTGCTGTTACGTAAACCCTTTGAGAGAGTAACCGTTGTTTAGTTGCCAAGTTCGGTTCGACTCTTTTGCAACCCCATGGATTGTAGCCCACCAGGCTCCTCTGTCCATGGGATTTCCCAGGCAAGAATACTGGAGTGGGTCGTCATTTCCTTCTCCAGGGGTCTTCCCGACTCAAGGATCGAACCCAGGTCTCCTGCATTGGCAGGTAGGTTCTTAACCACTGAACCACCAGGGAAGCTTGAGAGAAGTATTGTAGTCTTTATTTTATAGGCAAAGATTCTGAGGGTCAAGAAGGTGAAATGACTTGTCAGAGGTTACCCAAGCTGTTAAGTGATGGGTTTACACTCAGGTCTTCCCCATGATCTTTGTAAAAAAAAAATTATTTATGTATTTGGTCACACAGGGTCTTAGCACATGGGACCTTCATTGCAACATGCTGGATTTTTAGTTGCAGCATGAGAACTCTTAGTTGGGGCATGTGGGATCTCGTTCCCCCAACCAGGGATCAAATCTGGGCCCCTTGCATTGGGAGCATGCAGTCTTAGTCACTGGACCAACTGGGAAGTCCCTTCCTCATGTTCTTTGTCTCACACAAGGGGCTGCCAATGGGGCTAGCAAAGACCCCACTGGCCTCCCCACCCTCCCTTCTTACCTTCATCATTGATGTAGGCATCCCAGTCAAAGGTATAGTTGCTGGCCCAGCTCTCCTGGCCGTCCCAGGTGTCATTGCCGAACCACGTGCTGTTGGTGTCATTGAAGGGCGGGGGCCAGCGCACACACTTCTGCCGCAGGTTTCCCATGAAGAGCTGCAGCCCCACCAGAGCAAAGACGCTCAGGCAGAAGACGGTGAGGATCATTACGTCCGAGAGCTTTTTCACCGACTGGATCAGGGCCCCCACGATGGTCTTCAGCCCTGATCACAGAGAGCAGGAGAGCGTGGAAGGGGGTAACTCGCCGACTCAGCCCCTCCGAGCCTCTGCCTGCTCCATCTCCTTCCAGCCTCGGCTTACTTGGGGCGCTACTTCCCTGAAGCCTCCCCAAATTAGCCCCATCCATCTCTGATTACAACCTCCATCTCGAGCCTTCCAATGGCCACCGAATCTCAGCCACTAGTAGAATGGACTGTGAAGACTCTACTGGGTGTTGCCTAACGCAGGAGAGCAACAACACGCAGACACACAGTGTAACTTAATAAATGTCACTAAGTCAGGACTCCCAAAGTGTTCATAGAATGCTAATCTCACAAGCCGCGCCCTTCATGAAAGGGGTTCAATTGTGTTTGGGAAAGGCTGAACTCTGTAGCACTTCCATAGCTGCTCAATAGTAAAGAATCCGCCTGTCAATGCAGGAGATGCAGGTTCAATCCCTGTGTCAGGAAGATCTCCTTGGGGAGGGCATGGCAGCCACTCCAGTATTCTTGCCTGGAGAATCCCATGGATAGAGGAGCCTGGTAGGCTACATATAGTCCATAGGGTCGCAAAGAGTCAGATACCACTTAGCGACTCAACAACAACAACTAACCCTGTGGTACCCTTCTGGAGGGTCCTTATGGAGATTATCCTATCAGAGGCTCAGAAAAGTTCTACAGAAACAAAAGCTTTTTAATACCATGTTTCAGCTTATTTGACACAGAACCCTTTCTCTTTTAGCCTGTTCACACCCAAGGAACAGCAGGGTTCACTCTGAGAAGCTCTAGGCTGACTGCAATATCATTGCATTCTGCCCCTCGGAACTGGCAAGGGCATAGCCAGATTGTATGGAATTTCAGGCTCAGATTCCATCATTTATGGAAGAACCATAACTTCTTCCTTGGGCATAATCAGGGTGTCTCTCACTTCAATATTTGTTTATTTCCTTTTCTTATCCTGGTATGAAGACAGATGCTTAGCAGCTTCAATCATAAAAGCCTTACGAGCTCTGAGGACGCTGGAAGCGTGGCACGGAGGGCAGGTATTGTGGCCTTGACTCAGTGGCTAACATGCCGTGTTGCCTTCAGTAACCTCTCCTCTCTGGGGGTCCCCCCTTCCTCAACTGCAATTCACAAGGGCTTTGGACTAGAGAAAACTAAGGTAATTCCTAGCACTAAGAAGTAACAACTTCCCTGTCTCCCAGAGCCTGTTCTCCATGCCTTTCAGATCATCTTTCTCTCCTTTTGGAGAAGGAAATGGCAATCTGCTCCAGTATTCTTGCCTGGAGAATTCCATGGACAGATGAGCCTGGCAGGCTACAGTCCACGGAGTTACAAAGAGTTGGACATGACTGAGTGACTACACTTCGCTCCTTTAATGAACCTTCTCCAGTTTCTTCACATGCTTTTTTGAGGGTCTGGATGATCCAGATTCTATTTATTTTACGCGTCTCGATGCATTACTTTGGAACTGCCCTGGCCTCACGGCTCAGCGGGGATGTGGTGTGTTCATTATTGAGCTCTCAGGGTGTGAACTTTCCATCACTGAGTCCCTCTGTGTCTCTCAGGTGGAGCGCCCTGCTCTGCCCAGTCTGTTAAAACATGAACGCTATGCCAGGGCTTCCCTGGTAGCTTAGTTGGTAAAGAATTCCCTGCAACGCGGGAGACTCAGGTTCAATCCCGGGGTGCGGAAGATCCCCTGGAGAAGGAAATGGCAACCCACTCCGGTATTCTTGCCTGGAGAATCCCATGGACAGAGAAGCCTGGTGGGCTACAGTCCATGGGGCTGCCAAGAGTCAGACACGACTTAGGGACTAAATCACCACCGCCGCCTCCCAGTGCCAGGCATGGCTTGAAGCACCTTATTGCTATCAAGGCTTTGAATTCTCATAATAACTGAGTGAGCAGTACTGTCATTAGTCACAGTTTACAGATATGGAAACTGAAGCAGACAGGGTAACCGTTTAACCAAGGTCAAAGTCAGGAAGTGGTAGAGATGGGAGTTGAACCCAGGCAGTCTGGCTCCAGAGTCTGTGCTCTAACCACCTTGCTATGCTGCCTCTCAAAGCCCACCCTCCCACTTGGGGCCCCTTCTTCTCCCTGTAGATGCACAGGACCCCCCACTCTGTGTCCAGGCTTCAAAGTGGGTGCTACGCCACCTGGGAGGGTTATGACCCTTGGTCAGGCTCCCAGAACTTGAGTGCCCCCTTCCAGGCCTGGGCGAGGGGCCAGGCCAGCTGGCCCAGGCAGAGGGCCTCTGAGCCTCCCCTGTACCTGGGATGACCGTGATGGTTTTCAGGGCCCGCAGCACCCGGAAGGTTCTCAGCGCTGAGATGTTGCCCAAGTCCACAAATTCCGTCAGGTACCTGGGTGGGGGGTGGGGGCAAGGGCTGTGTCAGAGTCAAGGGGCAGGTAATGGGGCAGAATGAGGCCCAGAATGAGGATTCCCAAGGAATCCTTGTATTTGGGGTTACTGTGGAGATGCAGGGGACAGGTCAGGGACTGCAGGCTCCTATCGGGGCCTGAGAGGTGGGAAAGACAGTGCAGGGGCTTTGCTGAGGAGTGGGGAGGTGGCAAGGGTAGCCCACCTCTCCCCGTGGGTGGGGGCCTGGGGGCCCGGCTCGTATGTGCTGTGTGGAGGGGCACCCGGACGGACAGTCTCCAGGTCAGACCCCGAGAGTGACAACTCCCGGAAAGGTGCAGCCCACTGTCTGCACGCCGGACCACAGCCCTGCAGACCAGCCTCGGAGGGTCACCCAGCTCACTCAGCTGCCCTCTCTGAGGCCTGGCTCCCCTCCCCTCCCTCGCATCAGCCTCCAGACACCCCCAGGGAGCCCTGCTCACGCCATCATGATGACGCTGAAGTCCAGCCAGTTCCAGGGATCCCGGAGGAATGTGAAGTCATCGATGCAGAAGCCTCGGGCCAGGATCTTGATGAGGGACTCGAAGGTGTAGATCCCTGTGAAGGTGTACCTGGCGGGGAGAGGGCAGGCCAGGGCCAGGCATGTTACACATGGGCCAGGATGTGGGTGGCAGAGGCGGGCCTCCTGGGAGGGAGGGCACAGAAATGACATATGCCACCCAGGGGGCTGAGGACATCGGTGAGAGTGACGGTGTGTGCCACTCTGGGGACTTAGGGTACTGATGGAGAGACAGGGACAGTGTTTGTCTCCCTGGAACACAGAGCAATGGTCACTTGGGGCATCCTTGAGGGGAGACACTGGGGAACCAGGGGAGATGGGGGCGGGGCACTTACTCCACGTGCTTGGACCAGGAAGGCGGGTTACTCATGGTCATGAACACGCAGTTGGTCAGGATGGTGATCATAATGAACATGCTGAACAGCGTTGCGGGGAGGGTTAAGGAAAGTGAGGGAGCAGGTGGGGAGGAGAGGAGGACAGAGGGCCTCCTCGCCCAGAGAGCCCCGTTCTTGCCCACCCCTGACCCCTGCCTGCCTTTCCCCGGCCCTGCACTCGCCCCACTCCGCCAGGATATGAGTGGATGAGCACCTTGATGGCACAGCGTCTGACGATGCTGAAGGGGCTCAGGAGGTAGAGGGCAGGCGTGGCTGAGAAGCGGAAGATGGACTTGCCCTTGTTGAGCACGATGAAGGTCTGCGGCAGGGAGAGAGCTATGAGGCCTGGGACAGGCAGACGGATGGACCAGGGACAGACAGGTGGAGGGAGGCCTCCCTGGCGCGGACCTTCTTGTCGCTGTAGTAGGGATCCAGATCCTCCAGGGGGATGCCGATGACTTCCGGCGGGGGATCCCCATAGATGAGCGGCAGATTCTTGCCAGCCTCCATGTCGCTGCGCGGTTTCCGCTCGGTCTCCTCGATCTCCATCTGCTTGTTCCGCAACTGCCGGGTCTCCTCCTCCAACACCCGGCGCTCTATGGCTGCCAGGGACTCCCGGGTGAAGGGGCGTAGGCTCTCGGGGCCCAGAGGCACCACGGTGGGCAGAGACGCGTTGGCCATCTTCGCATCCTGGGCTCAGGGGCCAACAGGGTGGCGGGCAGCTGGGGTAGCTGTAGCGTGCAGCCCCCGGGGTGCTGGGCGGCCACCCCGCCCTGGGCCTGTGGTCCCGCTACTCACCTCCCGCCTGCCCCGGGGCCAGGGCGGGCAGGTTGGCGAGCAGGCGCTGTCAGAACTGGAGGATGTGCCTGCGGGGCCCGGGTGCTGCTGTTGCACAGATGCTGGACACAGAGCATCACCCCCGAGCCCCGCACCACACTCGCCCCAGCAGGGGGTTGGCTCCCCTCTGCACTGACAGAAAACCAACCAGGTCCTCTTCTCCCTCAGGGACTTGTGGCCAACGCCCCCGTGCCTTCAACCGCCTCCTGGGCCCGAGTTCTGGGAACTGTGTGGCTTCAGCCTACAGGGAACAGAGAAAACCACAGCAGGCTATATCCCTGTGACCTCGATCCTGCAGTGAGGCAGAAAGGAATCGGATGTGAGATGTGAGGGTAGACCCAGAGGATGGGCCCGATGGGGTCAGCCTAAAGAGGAATGGCAAACAGATTTCATCTTGAAGGCTGACATGGATCAGCTGCTCTTGGCTGCCTGGAGATGGGGGCCAAGACCATGTGGGCTGGAGACAGACTCTGTGCAAGGAGACTGCTGGGATTGATTAGTGATGTCTGCCGGGGGCATGAAGGAGGAGGATGCCGGTGTACCTGCCACTGTTCACCATATCTGGCCTGGAGGGAGCAGACAAGGAAGATGTGTGGACATGCAGCCCCTTGTCCTGAGCTTTGGGGAGGTGTGATGTTGGGTGGGGAGCGGGAAGAAGGAAGATTCCCAGGCTCTGGGGAGAGTCTCAACAGCTTCCTCCTCCAAGACCCGTGGGATCTAAACTATGGGCAGGGAGGGGGAACTGGAGCAAGAAAATGCAAGGTGTGTGTGGAGGGCCACGTCAGGAGAGCCTGCAGGTGCTAACATGGAGGAGCAGGATATACAGGTAAGGTCCTGGGGAGAAAGAGATGGACAGTTTCAATGGTGGGGGCAGGACTGGAGCTCCCAGGGACTGCTTTTGGCTGGTGGTCCCTGTATGAACCGGGCAGATAGTGGGGCGCCTACCAGGAGCCTTGGAGGCCCATGAGAGCTACACACTGTGTCTCTTGGCCAGTCCCTTGGTTGCTACTACTCCCCTCCTCCCCAAAAGCCTTCTTGAGCCTGTTCTTCGTAGAAGGGAGGTAATGGTGGGTCACTTATGGCGAAGGCCCTGGGGAATGACCCACATCAGGGGACGGACGCAGGGACACCTCAGCCACCTGGTCACACACAGCCCTCCCAAGGCCCCCACGGACAGAGGCCCCAGAGACACTCAGGGCTACACCAGAGGGCAGCTCTGTCATAGTGGGCCCAGACGCCCGAGCAGTGCCCAGGCCAGTGCGGGCACTTCCTCAGGCTTGGTCAACAGGTGGGGAGGGTGGCCCGGGGAGCGGCCGGAACCATTGGGCAGAGCAGGCCACACCCCTCCGCCTGACTGCCCAGCTGCTCCCTCCCATCACCCGGGGAGTCGTGTTTCCACGGGGATGACTTTGCTCATTCCTGCCCACCCCATCCCTCAGCTGCTCATCGGCCCTGTCGTGTGCGTGGGAGTGTGTGGACACGCACGTGTGCATTCGTGCACACACACAAGTGTGCACACGCAGCTTGAAACCCCTCCTCACACTGACCCCACAGTTGTACCACCAGTTGCAACACACCTTCTCTCCTTCATCCCCATCGCTTGTCCCGTGTACGTGTCTGAACAGAAGACATTGACCTGCCAGATGGCCCTGAAGAGACCATGGCCAACGAGCACCCTCCCAGTTCATGGGCCCCGCTTGGCACAATTCTCTGGCATGATGCTGCCCTCTCCCTCCTTTGCAGGAGCCCAAGTGAAGGAGATCAAACCAATCAATCCTAAAGGGAATCAACCCTGAAAATTCATTGGAGGGACTGATGCTAAAGCTGAAGCTCCAGTACTTTGGCCACCTGATGGGAAGAGCCAACTCATTGGAAAAGATCCTGATGCCTGGAAAGGTTGAGGGCAGGAGGAGAAGAGGGCAACAGAGGATGAGATGGTTGGATGGGACCAACTCAACGGACATGAGTTTGAGCAAACTCCAGGAGACAGTGAAGGACAGGGAAGCCTGGTGTGCTGCAGTTCATGGGGTCACAGAGAGTCAGACACAACTGAGAGACTGAACAACAACAAAGTGGGTTGACAGAAAACCAGAGACAAACAGCCCAACTTTGGCCCCAGCACCGGTGGAAACTGCTGGCCAGAGTCACCAAAGCCCCCAGCAGTCAGACCTGGAGGTTTCTGTGCAGCTGACCCTCCCTCAAGCATCTCCCGGCCATAGCCTCTCCTTCTTTTTTAATATTTATTTATTTTTGCCTGGTCTTTTGAAATATTTGTTTGTGTGGCATGCACAGTCTTTAGCTGTGGCATGTGGGATCTAGTTTCCTATGTGTGCATGCTCAGTTGCTCAGTCATATCTGATTCATTGCCACCTTATGGACTGTAGCCTGCCAGGATTCTCTCTCCATGGGATTCTCCAGGCAGGAATATTGCAGTGAGTCGCCATTTCCTCCTTCAGGGGATCTTCCTGACCCAGGGATCGAACCCATGTCTCCTGCGTCTCCTGCATTGGCAGGTGGATTCTTTACCATTGAGCCACCTGGGAAGCCCTGACCAGAGATGGAACCCAGGCCCCCCGCAGTGGGAGTGCGGAGCCTTAGCCACTGGACCAGCAGGGAAGTCCCCACAGCCTTTGCTCCTGAGAAAAGAGTGCGGCCTCCCCATCGGGCCACTCTCTCTACTTCTGCTCTGTGAGCTCCTCCTCCCTGCCCCTCCAAGGCGTGGTCTGCAGCCTGTTTTTGGTTTTGTTTTTCACAGCGGGCGTCTCTCCCTGTGCCCGTCCCCTCTGCCCTGGTACAATCACCATCCGCCTCCTTTCATGGTTTCTGTTCACGCTCTCTGCAGTGGCCCCAAGACAGGTCAGGTCATGGCTCCTCTTCTTGTGTAGCCTTCACAGCTCTTAGGCAATGGGGACTCATGTCCTGCTTGTGTGATGGTGTCTGTCTCCCCCACCAGAAACCTCAGAGACCTTTGGGGTCACCCTGAACTGGTGCCTGGCACATTGGCATGGGACCCACAGCCGGCACAGCTAGCCTGGCACCTCCTCCTGCCATCCCCTAGCTGGCCCCCAGTGGACTCCTCATCCCTCCCTTTGAAATTTGCGCTTGGTCCTAAACTCCCCCCTTCCTCCTCCCCTCTTCACCAGCCCTGGAGCCACTTCGCATCTGGATGTTGTGTTATATGAGTGGGTGGATGCCCTCCTTGGCTAGGCCAGTGGAGGCAACGGTTTTGGTTGGTGAGGGCCAAAAGCATCCCAGTGGCACATCTGGTCAGTTCCCAATCTCGCCAAGGCTCCCTCCCAGCACCCACCTGTCTCTCCATCCTGCAGGGGGTGCTTCATCACCCCCACCCACTCCGTTCAAACAGCCTCCCATCTGCTCCCTGCCTTCCACCTGGCTCCCCTTCCATCCACCATCCCCATTTATTTTTTGAAAAAATTATTTTAATTTATTTATTTGGCTGCACTGGGTCTTAGTTGCAATGTGAGGGATCTTTAGCTGTGGCATGTGGGATTTAGTTCCCTGACCAGGGATTGAACCCGGGCCCCCTGCACTGGGAGAGTGGAGTCTTAACCACGGACCACCAGGGAAGTCTCTACCCCCATTTCTAAAGTCACTAATCTGTTCAGGTTACCCTCTGCTTAATCTTTTGCTGGATTAATAATGCATCCATAATGCTTAATAATGCATCTATAACCAACAAGGGCCTACTATAAAGCACAGGGGACTCTGCTTAATGTTATGTGGCAGCCTGGATAGAACAGGAGTTTGGGGGAGAATGGATACATGTATATGTATGGCTGAGTCCCTTTGCTGTTCTCCTGAAACTATCACAACAGTGTTAATCGGATAGACCCCAATGCATAATAAAAAGTTTATCTAAAAAGTGCATCTGCATTCCTCCATGTGGCTGCCCAGGCCCTCCTTGATCCGAGCCCTACCTCGTCACCCAGCCCTTCTCTACACGCACCGCCCTCTGGCCATGCTACCTCCATTTTCACAAATGGGCCACACTGTTTTTCACTGAAGCCCGTGCCTCCTGAAGCACTTCTTCTTTTTGTCACCCTGGAGAGCTTTAATTTGTCCTTCCAGACTCAACCTACACATGAACCACCACCTCCAGGAAGCCTTCCCTGGTAACCCTGGCTGAGTGGATTTCTCCTTTGGATCACCTGTGTGCCTGATGCTGAAGAAGAGTTTATTAAGTGAATGAATGAATGAGAGGGCTCTTCCACCTGAGTTATTTCTCCTTTGAGCCCGCTCTGAACCGAAATCATGAACAGAAACTGGATCTCCTCTGATATGGCTGCTTTGAGCACTCCCCTCCCCCACCTCCTACTACTCAGCTCAAGTGCTGGGTTGTGTAATCCTTGAGCTTCTCCTTGTCTTCTGCCCTTGACCCTGAGATTTTTCCCTCTCCATCAGCCCCTCAGATTTCACCTCCCTCCTCTTCCAGGCTCAGTTACAAGATCCACTATCATAATTACCCCTTGAAAATACCGTTGGGGGACCGAAGATTCTATGCTTGGAATTCTTCCAGACTTCTGCCTGTGTATCTTTTCATCTGCTCTTCATTTTTACCCTTTCCTGTCCTTTATAATAAAATGCTTTTGAATTATGGCGTTGGAGAAGACTCTTGAGAGTCCCTGGGATGGCAAGGAGATCAAACCAGTCAATCCTAAAGGAAATCAACCCTGAATATGCATTGGAAGAACTGATGCTGAAGCTGAAACTCAAATACTTTGGCTACCTGATGCGAAGAGCTGACTCATTGGAAAAGATTGAGGGCAGGAGGAGAAGGGGGCAACAGAGGACAAGATAGTTGGATGCCATCATTGCCTCAATGGACATGAGTTTGAGCAAACCGGGAGATAGTGAAGGACAGGGAAGCCTGGTGCACTGCAGTCCGTGGAGTTGCAAAGAATCGGACACAACTTAGTGACTGAACAACAATAAAATGCTTACATTATCATAGTAAAAAGTATTCCCTTAGGGGACTTCCCTGGCAGTCCAGTTTTTTAAAAAAAAAAAAAGAAAGAAAGAAAAGAAAATACCCTTAACTATAGCCTTCTCTCTCCTTCCGCCCCTCACCAGGGGAAACCTTCATCCACCTGGTAGCCCGGCTATGCTCTGCTTGAGTCAGACCCTGAGCTGCTGGCTGCTACTGCTGCCAAGACAGGACCTGGCTGGGTTCACATGGCCTTTGTGATTATAAGCTCCAGGTTTTCCCTGAGTGCCACCCTCTAAGTATAGGTTTCCCTGTGAGTCTCACTTTCCTTCTTTTTGAGAACTATTTCGTGCTTTCTCTTCTTTTCTCCAACTCTCCCCTCCCCATCCTCCCCACAATGCTCCCAGCTGATGACTTGGTCTCAGTCCTCACACACAGGATCCATCACACACAGTCAAACCAGTGGAGCTAGCCTCACTGCCCGCCCCTTCCTCCTCCATCCTACTAATAGAAGAAGAGGCAAAGGACTTCCACTTCGGCTTGAGCCCCTCACTCCACTTGCCTTCCCAAGGACCTCCTCCTCTGTGTATCTTCTCTCTCTCCCACCACCAGCCCCTCCCTCTCAGTGACCAGGCTTTCCCATCTTCAAAATAATGGCAGTGGTGACAAAAAATACCCTCCTGCCTCCATGCCTCCTTTCCTTCTTTTTAAAAAGATATTTTATTTTTATTGATTTATCTGGCTGCACCGGATCTTAGCTGAGGCACAAAGATCTTCGGTCTTTGTTGCGGCAGATGGATTTTTTTGTTGTTGTTGTGGCATGCAGGATCTTAGAGTCATGGCACGTGGGATCTAATTCCCTGACTAGGGATGGAACCCAGGTCCCCTGCATTGGGAGTATGGAGTCTTAGCTGCTGGACCCCAAGGAGACTCTCATCTCCCTTTGCTCTTGCTCTATTTTTCTATCTCTCTTCATGGACAAACTTCTTGGAAAGTGTCTACACCAGCTGTCTTTACTTCCTTACCTTTCATTCCCTCTCCAACCCACTCCAACCTGTCGTGTGTCACCTCCCCCGCTCCACGGAAGTGGCTTTTGTCAAGTCACTAGCAGTCTCAATGCTGCCAAGTCTGCTGCACACGTTTCTGTCTTCACCTCCCTCAACCTCTTAGAAACATTCAACCCAGTTGGCTGTGGCCCGCTACTGGGCAGGCTCTACCTGCTCAGCCTCCATGACAGCTCACCCATGCTTTACTTCCTGCCTCTCTGACTGTTCCTTCTCAATGTCCTTTGTGTTTGTCCCTCTTCCTCTCCCCAGGGCTCTGTCTGGGTCTGGATGGCATCATTCCTATGACTGTAGATAGTGTGATAGGAATATGGTAACTCTGTCCTCTGAACTCTAGACTGAAATACTCAACTGGCTACTGGACCCCACTATGTGGATAATAATAGGCATGCAACCAACAGCATCTGGGATGAACATTTGCCCAAGGACCTGCTTATAGCACAGGGAGCTCTGCTCAATAATATGTAACAACCTAATGGGAAAAGAATTTGAAAAAGAAGAGATACATGTATTTGTATAACTGAATCCTTTGCTGTACATCTGAAACTAAAATAACATTGTAAATCAAGTATGTTGTTGTTTAGCCCCTAAGTCCTATCTGACACTTTTGCAACTCCATGGACTATAGCTTGCCAGGCTCCTCTGTCCATGGGATTTCCCAGGCAAGAATACTGGAGTGGGTTGCCATTTCCTTCTCCAGCAGATCCTCTGACCCAGGGATCAAACCCTCATCTCTGTATTGGCAGATGGATTCTTTACCACTGAGCTATCAGGGAAGCCGAAAATCAACTATACTCCAATATAAAATAAAAAGAGAGCAGAAATATATTCTCAAAACAAATAGATAAAATAGATAATCCAATCAAAAATAGGCAGAAGATCTAAATAGACATTTCTCCCAAGAAGACATACAGATGACCAAAATGCACATGAAAAAGTGTTCAACGTTGCTAATTATTAGAGAAATGCAAATCAAAAGTACAAAGAGTTATCACTTCCCTGGTCAGAATGACCATCATCAAAAAGTCTAGATAATTAACTCTGAAGAAGGTGTGGAGAAAAAGGTACCCTACTACACTGTTGGTGGGAATGTAAACTGGTACATCCACTATGGAGAACAGGTTCCACTCCCATAAGGGGTTACAGCCAACTATTAAGCTTGAGGACACAGTCAACTCAAGACTTTCCTCATTTCTAATATCAATTGCAAGATCAGGGTCCTCAAGGTCACTGTCTTATTCACCCTCTTCCTCAACCCAGGAGATGGTACCACCACCCGTCCAAGCTTCAAATTTGCTCAAATCAAAAGCCGAGATGTCTTTGTGAATTCTTCTTCTCCCTTATCTCTATATTCGGCCTGTCCAAAGTTCTATTAATAACATCTCCAAAATACATATAACCTCTGATTCCCCCCACCCACCCTGGTCCACGTCACAACATTTTCTTGCAATAGCTGCCTGCTTTTGTCCCTGCCCTCTCCAAACCAGTCCTGTAAAGCAGCAGGTGCTGGTTTATGTAAACATAAAAAAAAGATATTTTATTTATTTATCTGTGCCAGGTCTTAGTTGCAGCATGCAGGATCTTCTATCTTCGTTGTGGCAGGATCATTAGTTGTGGCCTGTGGGATCTAGCTCCCTGACCAGGGATCAAATCTGGGCCCCCTGCCTTGGGAACATAGGATCTTTGCCAGTGGATCACCAGGGAGGTCCCAGTGAGTACTGTTTTAAAAACAAGAAACTAATCATATTGTTTCTCCTGCTTAAATTTCTCCAGTAATGTCCTATTGTGCTTAGAATAAAACCTACACTTCTTCCGGTGGCCTCCAAGGCCCTGGTGATCCAGCCCCTATCTATACCTCTTCACCTTTACCTGCTGATCTGCTCTCCCTGCCCGCTCTGCCCCAGTCCTTCCGGCTTCCTTCCAGCTCCGTGACCGCTGAACTCACGCCTGCCTTTGGACCGTAGCTCTCTCTGGAGCTCTTGTCTCCTATCTCTTCACATGGCTCTTCCTGCTCACTTTCCCATCAAGCCTCTAATGTCCCTTCTCCAAGAGGATTTCTCCTCCTCAACTCTCTGTCCTAGTCCCTTGTACTTTCCTTGATGGTGTATTTTCCTTGACGTTATTTATCATAATTTGTAATCACTGGTTTATTGGCCTAATTTGTTTGTCTGTCTCCTTCACCAGACCAAAATGCTGAGAGAGCAGGAACTCTGTCTGTCCAGATCACCACGGCTGGTCCCAGGCCTGGGCACTTGGCAGACACTTGGTGAGTGCATAAGGCCTTGGATATACATCTTTCTGGGAATAAGATGGATTCTGATAGGTTTCATCCATCCATCCATCCATCCATCCACCTATCCATCTATCCATCCATCTACCCACCCATCCATCCATTCATTCTGTTCATACGTCAGAAGCTGAGCTAGCCCTGAGTAGGACACAAAGATGCACCCGCTGTGCATCCTGCCTTCCAAGAGTTGGTAGCTGGGGAGAAATGAGCACAGAAGATATGATATGAGAAGACAGAGATGTCTGCCCTAAAGAAGGGAGCAGAAACTAACACAACATTATAAAGCAATTATATTCCAATAAAGATAAATAAAGAAGGGAGTTGATTGTGCTATGGGAGTCCGGGTGGCTGAGTGGTAACTTCCAGACCAGGGAAAGGAAAGATGTGCCTTTTCAGTTGAGTCACAAAGGATGAGGAAGTTATGGGCACAGGGAAGTGAAAGCGGAGAAGGGACAGCCAGAGCAAACGCAGAAGCAGGACCTAGGGAGCTACACTGTGTCAGTCTTTGGAGGGTTTGGAATCTGTTTATGGGCTTTTTTAAAAAAAAAATTATTTATTTCTGTTTGCCCTGGGTCTCTGTTGCTGTGAGGGCTTTTCTCCAGCTGTGGTTGAGTGGCGCCTACTCTCTAGTTGCAGTCAGCAGGCTTCTCATTGCGGTGGCTTCTCTTGTTGTGGCGCATGGGGGCTTCAGTAGTTGCAGCGCATGGGATCTGTAGTCGCGGCTCCCGGGCTCTAGAGCACAGGTTCAGTAGTTGTGGGAGCGTGGGCTTAGCTGCCTCGCGGCATGTGGGGTCTTCCTGGAGCAGGGATTGAACTCACGTCTCCTGCATTGACTGGGGGATTCTTTACCATTGAGCCACCAGGGAATCCCTGTTTATGGGCTTTGGGGGAAGTGGGCCGGGCAGCTAGGCCAGGGCCTTGAAGACCACGTCTGGGAATCTGGACTTCATCGCCCTGGTTTGGAGAGCCCCTCCCAGGGGTGCTGGGTTGTTTACGTTGGCCAGCGTGTATGTGCCCCCTGCTCACCCTAATGGTGTGTCTAGAATAGAGGGATAAGCTGTGCTTTTGCAGTGGCACCAGTGGGGAATGAAAGGACATCTGGGGTGTACGCACGGCAACTTTCTGGCAGGGACAAGCACTGATAATGTCCCATGTCAGTGGGTTGGGTGTCTTGCAGGCAGATCGCCACATGGCCCCTCAAGTCCAGCCTGCAGTAAAGGGAGCCATGTGACAGCTCAAACCCTCCTTCCACCAGCCACAGGATCAGTCTCTGTCTTCCACCTCAGAGATGTGGTGCTTGAGGACCCAGGGAAACCTCTTCTCATGGGAAAATTTTTAATATTTATTTTATTATTATTTTTTTGGCTGTGCCAGGTCTTGATTGCAGCACTCGGCCTCTCTGATCTTTGCTGCTGCTTTAGTTGCGGCATGTGGGATCTAGTTCCCTGACCAGGGATTGAACCTGTGTCCCCTGCATTGGGAATGTGGAGTCTTAGCCACTGGACCATCAGGCAGTGCCCCTCCCCGCCTCCGCTCCCCCCCAGCCCCCCCCCCCAAACTTAAGAATGTTAGATTTGCAAGGACCAGAGACATGGAGTCCAACTCCTTCATTCTGCAGATGGGGAAACTGAGGCCTTGAAAGGAGCAGTAACTCCCCACACCCCCAGACCACACATTTATTCGTTTAACAAACATTTCCTGAGCATCCACTCTATGCTGGGCTCTGTTTGGGGAGCCAGGGATACGGGAGTGGCAAAGTCCCTGTCCTCACTGAGCTTGCATTCCCGAGGGAGAAGGCAGATAATAAATAGGGAAACAAATAAGATAATTTTAGAGAATGATAAATGAAAGGCTGAGCCAAGACTAAAACCCTGTTCCGCGGGCACCAGAACTCAGGAAGTGAGAAGCTCCGTCGGAAACTGCGTCAAAACGGAAGTTTGGGCGGAAGTCGGGGTTACAGTCTTGGGAGCCTGGAGGCAAGGGGTGTGAAAAGAAGGGTCCAGAGTCAGGGAGCCAGCCTAGGGCCAGCTGTCCATGGGCAGGGAGCCGAGGGGGAGGCAGCTCTTCTCCGGGGCGGGTCCAGCCCTGCATTGTCTCTGTGGGGCTGCCAGGTCGGAACACCCAGTTCCAGATATAGTCTGACCACAAAGATAGAGGCCTTTTCTCCTTGGCCTGGACACCCATTGTATTCATTCATCCTAAAGTGGCATTTCCATTTTCAGCAGCCCACTTAAAAGGGGAGTTTACAGACACCCCTGGAGTTTTCAACATGAACTGTGGCCATATCAGAGTTTCACCATCCTGTAATTATGCAACTGACTTTTCCCTTTTAAATCCACGTGGAGCTCAACAAAATATTAGCAAATCAAATCCAACAGCATATAAAAAGGACTATACTCTACAACCAAAAGGGATTTATCCCAGGTATGCAGCACAGATCCAACACTAAAAAATCAGTTAATTTTTATAATTATTTATTTATTTGGCTCTGCTGGGTTTTAGTTGAAGAATGCCGTATCTTTTTTTTTTTTTAAGTTGTGGCATGCAACCACTTAGTTGGGTCATATGGGTTCTAGTTCCCTGACCAGAGATGGAACTGGGCTGCCTACATGGGGAGCACAAAGTCTTAGCCACTGTGCTAAGAAAATTAGCACAGGAAAGTTCTGAAAATCAATTAATGTTAATCTGTCATATCAACAGACTGAAGAAAAATCCTATGGTTGTATCAATGAATATAGAAAATGAATTTGAAAAAATCCAACACCTATTCATGATAGAAGCTCTCAGCAAACTAGGAATAGAAGAGAACTTCCTCAACCTGATAGAGAACATTTTTCTAAAAAATCCTACAGCTGACATAGTACTTAATGGTGAGAAACTAGAACTTTCCCCACTAAGATCAGGAACAAAGATAGGATGTCACCTCTCTCCACTCCTTTTCAAGATCATACTGAAGTTCTAGCTAATGCAATAAGACATGAAAAGGAAATGAAAGTTACACTGATCAGGAAGGAAGAAATAAAATTGTCTTTGTTAACAGATGACATGATTGTCTTTGTATAAAACCCAAAAGAATTGACCAAAAACAAACAAACAACCCCTCTTTTGGAACTAATAATGATTATAGCAGAGTTTCAGGATGTAAGGTTAATCTAAATGCAGGTGGTTGTGTTTAGTCATGAAGTCGTGTCCAGCTCTTTTGCGACCCCATGGACTGTAGTGCCACCAGGCTCATCTGTCCATGCAATTTCCCAGGCAAGAATACTGGAATGGGTTGCAATTTCCTTCTCCAGGGGATCTTCCTGACCCAGGGATTGAACCCATGTCTCCTACATTGGCAGGAGGATTCTTTACCACTCAGCCACCTGGGAAGCCCAAATTCAGGTGTAGGATTTTCCATCTACCTCCACTTAAGTTCTTCTCATTCATTGCACCTCTTGACCTGCAATCTTTTGTAAAATCTTGATTCTCCCCACTCAGTTCAAGGCCAGTCCCTCACAGCTGAGTGCCTATGATCCTAATTGTTCCAAATTACTGGCCAAACAAAACTCATGACAGACATCCCCACCTCCTGCCACTATATGCTTCTAGAACCTTCTCTCTTGGGACACCAAGCTTCCAAGGAGGGTCCTTCAAACCACCCATGTGCACTGAACTGGCCTGAAACCCCCACGGAACCTCAGCCATGCCCTGCCAGCTTGAGATGTAACAGCTGCTATGGGAAAGTTCCGGAAGACTGAGAATGGATGAGACCTGCCCCTCACAGCCTTCCCGTTCACTCTAGGGCACATTTCCCAGGATGCAGAGATGGTGGATGACTTGCTGGCCTTGCTCAGTCACCATCTCTCTTGCCAACCAAGCATGCCCTTCATCTCTAGTAAAGCCGCAGTTCAGGCTCAGGCTGTTTCTCTCTGGATTGAGAGCAAAATTACCCAGAGCTGCAGCCAATTCTCAAGCTTCACCTGCAGTGAGGGCTCAGACTCAGGACTATTTGGGAGGCTGAAACAGATCAAACTTTCTCTGTCCTGGCCAAAGACAGCATCCTGGTGGCGGCATCCTGGTGGCCTACTCCCCAAATTTCTGCGTTTCTGCTGTGGCCCAGCACCAGGAATGCACCTCCCATCCCCCTAGTTGTAAATCTCAAATCACAGCTTTTTCTCAGATGGGGTAGGCTGGGGGTAGGGTGGGAAGTGGGTAGCTGTGTTGTTTCTTAGCCACCACTTAGGGCCTTGGCCTTGGCAGGCCAGGGGCCTGGAGGAAGTCACCCCAGATGGCCCTCCCCTTCTGGTCTGACACTCTCTGTGGAGGAAATCTGCTCCAAGAGGTCTTGGAGGGCAGCCTGGAGCTTAATGCAGAAACCTCTGGACACTCAGGAGCTATGAGAGTTCTGGAAACCCTCAGGGTCACAAGGTTGGGGTGGGGGAGGGGTTACCATGGACAAGGGGTGGGCTAACGCTGATGACACTTTCCAGTTGGGGCTCTCTAGGTTGAAATAAGCCTCCCTTTTTCAGGCACCTGATTAAACCAGCCTGATGATTTCTCCTGCCTATGGGGAAAGAATGATCGTAGTGTGGCCACATTTATTTTGCACTTACTGTTTGCCTCGAGATGGGGTTCCCAGGAATGGGTTTTCCCTCCCAAGTGAAGTGAAAGTGAAAGTCGCTCAGTTGTGTCTAACTCCATGTATAATCCATGGAATTCTCCAGGCCAAATTCTGGAGAGGGTAGCCTTTCCCTTCTCCAGGGGACCTTCCCAACCCAGGGATCAGACCCAGGGCTCCAGTATTATAGGCGGGTTCTTTCCCAGCTGAGCCACAAGGGAAGCCCAAGAATACTGGAGTGGGTAGCCTATCCCTTCTCCAGCAGATCTTCCTGACTCAGGAATGACTCGGGAATCAAACCAGGGTCTCCTGCATAGAGGGAAGTCCCTCCCCTCCCAAGACTGATCCTTAAATCAAAGGAATTGATCTTATCTCAAGGTGTAAATTCCAGGCCTCATCAGCATCAGCTCGGGGAAGATTCTATTAGGAGTGGGAGGGGGTTGGTTCCTCTGACCCCCAATCCTCAGTGCACTAACTGTCATCCTGACATGTGTGGGCCTGAGAGGTGGAGGCCCAAGAATTATCTTTTTTTCTTTATATATATATATATATATATTTCATTGAAGTATAGTTGATTTAGTGTTTCAGATGCCCAGCAAGGTGATTCAGTTATAATATACACCTATCATTTCCCAGATTATTTTCCATTATAGGTTTTTACAAGATATTGACTATAGTTCCCTGCGCTAGACAGTAAAGCTTTATTGCTTGTTACATATCTATTTTTTTAAAATTAGAAATCTAGCACTGAGAATTATTTCTTGATCCAGAGCAGTCATCCGTATGTTCATTTGGTGTTAAACGCATGCCAGGCACTGTTTCAAGTGCTTCGCATTCATCATCCCAGCTACTAAGTGGTGGAGCCAGGATTCGAATGTGGCTCTTGGAGGGGCCAAATCCACGTGCCTGCTACCACAGACACAGCCTCCCTCTGGCTCGCCCAGTGGGGGATGGTGCTCAGCCTGGCTGCCCTCCCCCAGCCCGGGGCATGCCCAGGTTGCAGTCCCATCCAGTCTCCCCCTGGGCTGGCCTGATCCTCACCTGTCTGTCCTCTTCAAGGGACAGACCAGAGTCCTCGGGCCAAGCCCCTGAAAGGCGTGGGCTGGGGTGGGTGTCTGGCAAGCCCTGGCAGGCCCCAGGCTCAGGCTTTCTGGGGCCTCGAGTTGGGAGTTGGGAGTGGTGGGGGCTAAGGGCCCCCACCTGTAGTTTGGTAAAGAGCCTTTGTCAAGGTTTGGTTTTTCATTACACCAATCAACTCTAAAATACCCTCCCAACTTCCTCAGCAGCCAGCCTGCTCCTACACACTTCCCATCTGCTCCAAGGGGTGGGGAGGTTAATTAGTTCCACCCAGGCCTGGGGCTTCCTGCCCTCCGCTGGCTCTCTCAAAGGTGCCCCCCAAGCATGGTGATGGGGGCTCCATGGATGGTTCCCCTCCAACTTGTGTGTGCATAGCCACGTCTACACACATATCCAGGGCCACCTTGCCCATCCTCAGGCAGACCCACGCCTGCACACCCGGCTGCCTCCCCTCACCCTGCCGGCTCCCACCTAGGTCACCCCCTGGAGCTGCCAGCCTCTGTTCTCTCTTCCACGCACCCTCCCCACAACCAGACCATGGCTGCCAGGCCTTTTTCCTGCCTTAGGCCTACCCAGAAGGCGAGAAGAGCATGGTTCAAAACTGATTCTGAGCCTGGAGAGTTCCAGGGCCAATCTGGCGCTGCTTCCCTCCATCAACCCCTAACCGTCTGGGTAGCCTGGGCTTTGACCCCCTCACCCCACACTTGGGCCCTAGGTCCCTGCCGGACTCAGGGAATTGGACGAGGAGTGTTAGGAAGAGCGGCCCGCGGAACCTGAACCTATAACCTAAACTCCCAAGGAAGGCTGATGGACCATCCCGCCCCTCCAGCAGCTTGGCTTTGCCACTCAGAGAACTTGGTTCAAGCCCAGAAACTGCTCCAGGGATGTTTTCTCACCAGTGACCCTGTGGAAGATCCTTCTTCCAAATTAGGCCAATCAAGAACTTAACAAGCCTCAAAAAAGACAAGAGTCACCTGCAGCTCTTACTAAAATGTGAGCCTGGGGTAGGGGGAGGCTGGGGTAGGGAGAAGCTCGGCTTTGTCCTTGGCTCTCAGAGCCCTTGAGGCAATACCTGTAAACCACACACTCTCATAAGGGGAGCTCTGTCCGTAGGATAAAAGCATCTCTTGGTAGGGAAAAAACCCACCTCCTCCCCGGTATGTAGGGTACCCAGAGCTGGACAGGGTCTAATGCTTCCTGCCAGACACCCCCACCTGGTAGCTTCTTCTCCCCTTCTGTTACTCCCAACCCCCCAACAAGGAGACATTTATTTCAGAGTCATAACCTGATAACAAGTGTAACAGTGAATTCCTAGTTAACACTTATATACTTGCCAAGCACTACGCTGGGCACCTCACATGCAATGAGCTCATGTAATCCGGACATGATCCTATTGTTATTATTCCATTTGGCAGATGAGGAAACGGAGGCACAGAGAGGAGAAGGAAGTTGCCAGGTGTTATTTATGTAGTAAACTGGGGCTGGAAGCCTGACCCCTGGGGCTCTCGGAAGAGGCCCTGGCTCTGAGTCACCAAGGTATGTCATTACCCCAGTGTCTAAACTGGGCCATGCCCTTCTCCCACCTATGGGGGTGGAGGAGGGGCTGGCACCTGGTTTCACAAACCAGTTCAAAAACAGAGTGGGGTCTGGTGACTCTTGCGGCTTTCGCACTGTGCATTTCTGCTGGGCCTCCCGGCAGAGGGCAGGGAGGCCTGCGGGGGGCCGGGGGCAGCCTGCCCTTGGAGGGGCACTGAGGCCCCTCTGCCATTCCCGTTGCCCAGTGGGCTCCTCCAGCCCCTCCCACTCCTCTGGCCGTCCCGTTCCCTGCCCCCCCACCTCCCGCCACACACACACAAGGGCTGCCGACTGAAAACTGCAGGGAATAAAAATAGCTGTGCTGACGAGGCAGAATGGGGGCCAGAGCACATGAAAGGCCTGGGGCTGGGGTGGCAGAGATGGAGAGACCCTGGGATTCCCCAGCCCCATGAGCACCTTCCAGTGGAGCTGTGGGGGTGTCCAGGCCTGTTCCTGCCACTGCAGAGTTGGGGACCCCCAGGGGTGCCCCCGGGGACCCACTGCCCCCAGGGTCTCGGGGGCGAGCTCTGCCCCAGGGAGTAGGGGCCGTGGCTACTGTGGACAGAGCCCTGGCCCCACGAGCCGTGTGCCCCAGGTAAGTGACAGGACCCTCTGAACCTGAGCCTTCCCTCTGAGAGGACGCGAGGGACAGAGGTTTGTGTAACATGGACTGGGGCCGCTGACGCCCCCTCCTCCTCCCCTGCATTCTCTCTCCGAGGCCCCTGGGCTCAGATCTTTCATGTCCCTTCTATGCATCTCTCCTATCACCTGGAGAGAGTGAGCCTTCCCACTGTGGTCTGGAGGGTCCAATCCCTTCTCTCCTCTCTGCCTTGCCTCCCCTGGGAGCCTTCTCTAAACCCACCCCTTCCTGCCATCACCCACGCTTTTCTCTGTTCTGGTGGCCAGAGTTGCCCCCAAAGGCAGGGACTTTGTCAGGACCACCTCCAGCATCTGGCCAGGAGTTCAATGCCTTCAACATCAGCTTCAGGGCTTCCCCTCCCCTGGGCCTGGATGGGTCAGGGCAGGGAAGCCGGCTAGGCAGACTTTGACACTCAGGCCAGCCTAGAGCTGGAGGCCACCCTGAATCCTGAGCCTCCACCCTATGCAGGTTCCGATGCAAAAATGACAAGGAAGCCAGGCAGGGATGGGACCACCTAGGAAGGACTCTTAGATATCTTCCCCAAAGACCTCCCATCTCATGAGAGCTGCCTGGCATGAAGAGGGTGGGCCTTGGGTTATGTCTGGGCCCCTGCATTATCCCACACAGGGGACATGGCTCCAAATACTAGTGCAGTGGCTACAACCATTCACATCATTTGCTACGAGCAGGGGACTAGGGATGACCCTGGAAGAAGCTGGAGGGCCCTGGGAGAACCAGCCCTCTGACGCCCCCAACCCCAGCACTGCCACCCCAGATGAGTGACAACGCTCACCTCTGGTTTTGCCCCAACTTCTGTCAGCCTCCTCCCCTCTCCAGACTAGACAGACACGGAAATTGGTCTCTAGCTGCCCTCCCCAAGCTGGCTCATCTTTAGGGGCTGAATTAAATGGCCTTCAAGCCTTCCCAGGTGGCTCAGTGGTAAAGAACCTGCCTGCCATGCAGGAGATACAGGAGATGCAGGTTTGATCCCTGGGTTGGGAAGATACCCTGGAGGAAGGCATCGCAACCTACTCTAGTATTCTTGCCTGGAGAATCCCATGGACAGAGGAACCTGGTGGGCTACAGTCCATGTGGTCGCAAAGAGTCAGACACAACTGAGCAACAATTACATCATGTTAAGGCTCCCCTGGGTTCTAGCCTTCCCGGGCTCTGGGCCGCAGCGGGCAGTATAGGTCGGAGGCGGATCTGTCTAGTCTCCACCTGGAAAGCCGTCTCCCCACAGTGGGGTGTCACAAGCTCTCGTCAGGACCTGGCCCCCCGCCCTGACCTTGTGCCCTGAGCAGGGTGAGGGGCATCGGGACACAGTACTTAACGGGGCAGAGTGGGAAGGGGCTCAGCCCCCCCGCCCCTACCAGCGCACTCTTGGGAGCCTCAAAATCCCTCCTATCCCACCCCCCTCCCCAGGCCTTCTAGATGGGGCATCTTCTATCTTTTGAACAAACTCCCCCCCAACACACACAAAACATACCTCCCTTCAGCTCCATGAGCCTCCAAAAACACCTTCTCCCATCTCTGCTCAGACCATCAGGTCTTCTTGGCCAGCCCCTGCCCACGCTCCCTCCCAGCGTCCTGGGTGCCCTGCTCTGCCAGCGAGGAAGGGGGCTGTGCTCTGCCCTGGCACCGCACCCCTGCTGCCCCCCACCTCCAGCCCCCTCACCCCAGCTCCAGTCTCCTTCTGAGTCCCCCAGAGACCCTTCAGTGCAGCGGCCCCATGAGGGATGACCCTCGCCCCGGACTTTCTGGTTCCCTATCCCCACACCCCCTCCACTAAGAGGAGCTGCTCCTCTGCCCGCCTCCTCCTCGGTTTCTCCAGGAGAGGAGCCCAAGTGCGCCCTGGGGCAGGGAGAGGCAGGGGCAGCGGGCAGAGCCCGGCCGGCCTCTTAGCCCGAGATGTGTCCTTTGCTGGCATCTCGCAGATTCCTGTTCCAGCAGAGCAGAGGAGCCGCCGCCACCCCCCAGCCGGCCTCCCGCTCTCCTCCCCGCCAGCCCTGCCTTCTGGGCCGCTGCGATCAGGCCAAGCCGAGTCACTGCTCTGGCCCCTCCACCCTCCTCCCCTAAGAAACTCAGTCCCATCTCTGTCCCCTTGGGTCACCCCGTCCGGAGCCGAGCCTTAGCCCTTGGGCCGTCTGTGACCAGGACGACGACCCTGGCTGAGGGCAGGGCTGGCTGGCCAGACGGGGGCACAGGCCGACGGGGCAGGGAGAGGCAAGCACAGGGATCCGGCCGGGGTCACGGCCCTAGGAGCTCGGGCAGGGTGGCCGCGGAGCGGGGCCCGGCGTGGGCAGGAGGACAGTGGTGCCCGGAGCAAAGTGGTGATTTCCTCAGAGCCAGGCTGGGCTGGGGGCCAGGGCGCCAGGCCCCTGGGGGTGGCCTGCCCTCGGGGTGCCCGGCCCGGCGGGGCACGGGGGTTGGGGGGGGCGCGGTACTCACTGTTGGACGGGAGCAGATGAGCCTGGAGCGGCGTGCCCACCTCGGGCTGGGGCTGAGACTCTGGGGGACTTGGCCGGGGGGCCGGCCGGCGGGGACAGCTGCTGCCGCTGATGTCACAGGGTCATGAGTGAAACCTGAGGACCCGGCCAATCTTCAGGTGGGAGCCTGGGCCACGCTGGCCTCACGGGTGCCCGGGGCTCGGCTTGGGACTGCCTGGGCTGGGGGGCCGCTGACCCGGAGCGTGACACGCTCAACACGTTCGTCCACTCTCACACACACACACACACACGCACACACACACGCCCACTGGGGCATGCGTCTGAGCCCACAGGCTCATTCTCATACGGGACTCTCCTTTCACACTCGTTCCCAGAAGCACTCCCAGGGCACACACTGGCTGGCACACTCTGTACACACTCACAGCTGTGTTCCCCCCTGCCCACTGTCACACTCATACACGCTCAGCCGGACAAGTAAACTATACCCTTCACACAGTCACACAAATGCGTCCACTGCGTGTCACACTCATTCAAATGCATACCTGCTACTCACATAGACACGCTCACATGCTCACAGCAGGTTTGTGCACATACGTGTATTATTACACGTGCAGCCACATGCACTCTCCTGCCCAGATGAGCATAGATGTTGCATATCCCAGACCTTATAGTTGTATCAAGTGTGTACACACACCACAGTCATGCCCATGCATTTGGGCATTTCAGGCATGTTATTTTTATCTGGGTGCTTCATTCACATGTACATAGGACCACCTATATGTACCTATGGTCATTATATTTTTTTAAAATATTGATTTTATTTATTTATTTGATTGCACAGGATCTTAGCTGTGGCATGTGGGATCTAGTTTCCTGACCAGGGATTGGAACCGGGCCCCTTGCATTTCCCAATGTGCGGGGTTTTTTGCCAGTGGACCAGCAGGCAAGTCCCTGATCACTAGGTTTTTATCAAGCGTCTGTCTGTCTGTATTACCCACACCCACATCTCACACCCATGAACTCCTCCCCCAAACACAGCTGTTTAGCGGGACCACACAGCAGTCTTGAGGGTCATTCCTCTACCAACATTCCCCCACCCCACTGACTAGACATCTGTCCCTCCGAAGTTGGGGAGGGGGTGGGGTGAGAGGAGGGAGAGGTTAGTCTAGCCCCCCTCCCCCAGTTCCACTCTGGGACTGTGGTGACCTCTAGTGGAAGTGTCAAGAAATGACCCATCGCTTGTTGCTCATCAGCTCCTGCCCTGGGGCAAACAAGAGAATCTCTGAGTGAATCCAGAGTAACTGTTCCCCAAAATGTCCCCCAGTCTCCTACACCCCTCACTGCCACTGACTTTTCTGGCAGCCAGAACTGTGTCTGAGCTGAGCCCAGGCCAGAGCGACCTTTGCAAGGGGCATAGGGAAGCCTGGGGAGCGGTCACCCTTGGTCCTGGGAGCTGGCCCCATGGCGCCTCTCCTCCCAGGGGCTCTCTGTGGTTCCAGCTTCAGCACAGTCCAGCCCCTCCCTGGGGCCAGGCCTGCCTGTGGTCTGAGAAGTTCCTGCTCTGCCCAGACTTCGAACAGCTCCTCCCAGTGAGTCATTGACACCCTCAGAGGCGTGTCTTTAGACCAAGGTGGAAACCTTGGTGTTTTCGCTGCAAGGTTCTTTATCCTGCTTTGCTCACTGACCTGACAACCATTTTCCATGTGGCTGTTGTCAGGAAGCATTTAACGAGAGGCTTCCTGTGTGCTGTTTTGGATCTGTCAGGAACACTCTGGCCCTTATTAATTCCTGAATATTCAGGATTCAAGAGGAGTGGCACGTCTTTCCCAGGGCTGAGGAATCCAGGCATTTCTCATTACGGTGATAAGTTCCCTCTTCCTTCTTATGAACCATACAGTAAAAGGTGATTGTTTGCAACTCTCTCTTTGATAGGGATCGTCTTATGTTTTGTAAGTCTGGAATTTTAATCTTTATCTTTGCTGAGAATAACTACCTTGTAAGACAGTATATATGCCCACACCATGTTGATTAAAACACCTTTGCTCCATCAGAGCTTTGGTCCCCATGTCTTTCTTTCTTTCTTTTTTCTCTCTATCTCTCTATTTCTGGCTGATTCCCTGGAGTGCGAAAGACAGCTGCGTAACCCAGGGAATATTAGCCTCTTTACTTCTTTCACTGTCTCATCATCGACTCCGGACCACCAGGTTCTGGTCCATTAAAGGACCAACAGTTGTATTGCTAATGTAGTCCAGCATCTGCCGGTCCAACTTCTTCTTTGCTTCTTCTGGCATTCAGAGAAAACATGAGATTTTATCTCACATCCCTTCTCAAATTGTCTCCCTGAAACTGCTCCTCGGGGGTCCCTCTCGTCACTCCCAGTCCTGATGCAGCTCCAATTTGCTTTGCTGCTGGCCACCGTCTGGAATTCCTGGTCAGTGTTCCCTTGATAGCACACTGCTCCCTGTCTGTGGGCACTGGAGGGGAGGTGGTGGGAGGCAGCTGTCATTCCCAATTATGGCTCTGCCCTTTAGGTCTCTGCCTTGCCACTGCCCAAAGCTCTATGGAGTCAGACTTTCTTTAATGAGGAATTGAAGTTATTGAAGGGAATTATAGTACATAAGGTGGCAGGGTTGTATGCATTCAGTTGTATGGGTTGTGCACTGCACAATTCTGGTAACCAATCACATCTATAGTCATTGTAGATTAGTGTATTTAAGATGATAGTTTTCTAGCAGATGGTGGCAAAATATTTCGAGGAAGGGGCTAATTTTTCTGATTTGCCCAAGGTGCCATTTGGATTAGGGATGGGGCTCATGGGAAAACAAAAGCTGTGTGTTGCCGAGGGGAATGCATACTTCTCTATTGATAACAGTATTCTTCCTTTCTTTGGGGAACTGCTCCTCCCCTACTCCAAATATGTGATTCTGGCCAAGCTGCTGATTACAGGACAGCCACCTTGCCCTGGCCACCGAGATGGACATTGTCACCTAGATCTGGCCAATCCTCTTGGCCACAGTGGTTGGTCCAAAAGCTGGATATGTGACTCAATCAAAGGTCTGTATAGTCAAAGCTATGGTTTTTCCAGTAGTCATGTAGGGATGTGTGAGTTGGACCATAAAGAAGGCTGAGCACCAAAGAATTGATGCTTTCGAGCTGTGGTGTTGGAGAAGACTCTTGATAGTCCTTTAGACTGCAAGGAGATCAAACCAGTCAATCCTAAAGGAAATCAACCCTGAATATTCATTGGAAAGACTGATGCTGAAGCTGAAGCTCCAGTACTTTGGCCACCTGATGTGAAGAGCTGACTCATTGGAAAAGACCCTGATGCTGAGAAAGGTTGAGGGCAGGAGGAGAAGGAGATGACAGAAGACGAGATGGTTGGATGGCATCACCAACTCAATGGTGATGAGCAAGCTCTGGGAGATGGTGAAGGACAGGGAAGCCTGGAGTGCTGCAGTCCATGGGATTGCAAAAAGCCAGACACAGCTGAGTGACTGAACAATAGCAAGAGCCAGTGATAGTCCTTCCTGGGGATTTATATGTATCAATACAAAAGAAAGATCTCTCTCTCTGTGGGATTCTCTAAGTTTGTCTAGAGTAACTGAAGCGCATCTGAAGGTGCCCAGGGTATGTCTGTCAGAAGTGAAAGACTCTATTTATAGGAAGGGGGGACACCATGCAGAGAGAGGGGGACAAAGAGGAACCTGAAGACACCTGAGTCAGTTACACTATGAACCAACTCCATCACTGTCCTTCTGTATCACAAGAGCCCAAAAATGTTCCTTTTATTTAAACTGGTTTAGGTTGAATTTCAGCTGCCCACAGCCAAAGAATTCTGCACACTAGAATCCCCTTTCAGAAAATCTCATCCTGACCCACAGGAATTGGCCCGGCACATCCTGTCCCACTTCCGACCCCTTGGTCTAAGCAGTCAATTTTTCCCCTGAATCATTCAGTCAAGGGTGACTTCCTGGGAATTTGGCAAGTGCTCCCCCATAGTTGGGGGCACCCCAATTCCAGGGAGCCCAGAAGGGTAGGATTCTGGACTCCATGTCATAGCTCTGTTCTGGTGGGGTGAAACCTTTAAACTGTGTCCCCAGCACACAGCATCCCAGTCCCACCGGTGTGATCTATGTGTGCGTGCTGTGTGCATGTTAAGTCGTTTCAGTCATGTCTGACTCTGCGACCCCGTGGACTGTAGTCCTCCAGGCTCCTCTGTCCATGGGGATTCTCCAGGCAAGAATACTGGAGTGGGTTGCTGTGTCCTCCTCCAGGGGATCTTCCCGATCCAGGGATCAAACCCGTATCTCTTATGTCTCCTGCATTGGCAGGTGGGCTCTTTACCACTAGCGCCACCCAGGAAGCCTGATCTACATGTTTATAAGTCCCCATAGTACCACCAGGGGCCTTTTGGATAACTTACACCCCCCACCCACCCACCACATACACATGCACACACACACATACATACATCTCACAAGGATAACCACAACTTGTAGAAATAGCAGAGTTGGAGCCTCTAAGAGGAAAAATGGAATTTCTTTACTGTTACAGTTTCAAGACTTCTGTCCACAAATCCATTAGTCTTGTAATTCTGCAAATCAGTATTTAACACCTCTCCTTCAACAGTCATATTCTAATTCCTTCCAACTTGTACCTCTTTAGGAACTGGGCCCTCCCAAAAGAGCCTGCCACTAGGTCAATCTCTCTCTACGTGGCACCTCCTCATCACGGACATTTCCAGTTAAATTCCTTTTTATTATTATTAATTAATTATTTGGCTGTGTGCCTCTGTAGTTAGGGTGCATGGGCTCAGTTGCTCAGTGGTGTGTTGGATCTTAGTTCCCCGAAAAGGGATTGAGCCCACGTCCCCTGCATTGGCAAGTGGATTCTTAACAACTGGACCACCAGGGAAAGTCCCTCCACTTGAATTCTTAAAAGGACCCTTGTCTCTCCACTTCCATCTGAGGAAGAGAGGAGGGAGCCACGTTTTCCCATCCCATGCTTTTTAATGGCTGCACACTCTTCCTTGGAGTGAATTGCCTCCATTTACATAACCACTTCCCTATTACTGGATATTGGGTAACATTCAACTTTCAGCTCTTAAAAATAACACTGCAATGGACACATTTGAGTAGGAATCTTTTTTCCATGTCTAGCTTATTGCCAGGAATAGATTTACCAAGGCAATGGGGAGGACTTTTGGTACATGTTGTCTTGGGACATTAAAAAACACACACACACACAAAACTGAAGGTGTAAATAAGAGTCCCCATTGAGAAGAAAAGGAAAGGGACTATGTGGAATGTTCAACACCCCAGGCAAAATAATAGTAGGCAGGGTGAATAGTTAGGAAGTCAACTCCTTTATTGCACTGATAATAGCGCTGCCAGATAAATGCGTGGTTTTCCCATTATTCAAAGGGCAAGGGCTTCAGTTTCCTTTGACAATGAACTCTAATTGGATACCAGAACCAGACTGTTTGAATCTCAGCCCTGTCTTCCAAAATATAAGCAGTTTCACATAAGGTTAACATACAATCTTACATGTGAGGTATCAAAATGATCACTCTTCCTGCTTCTCTTCCACAGCCTTCTCCAGCCCACCCTGGGCTTCCTTTACAGGGAAGGAAGGTGGCCTCCTTGCTGGCCTCCCTGCCTCCAGCTTTGCCTCAGCTTAATCCACGGACCTTTATATTCCCAGACGAATGTTTTTCAATGTCTACTTTGGTGTTTCTCATTATGGGACACAAATTCATCACAGAGCTACTAGAAGAGATTTCCCCCCAGAGTTAGCAGCAGCCTGGACAGAGGACATGGAAAAAGTGGGAAACTGGCATCTTAGTTTGAATTCTCCCCAAAGCAGAGCCTGAAACAAGGACTTGGGAGCAAGTAGTTCATTTGGAGGGTGATCCCAGGAGGCACTGTGAGGGGGTGGAGAAGTGGGGAGCCTGGCAGGGGTAGGCCACCCTGACAGCTTCTCTATAATTGCCCCCCTCTCTCTCCCTCTTTCCTTCTCTTTCGTTCTCTCTCTCCACACACACATGCACATTTATACATATATATAATTTTTCAAACAAAAATAAGATCTTACTCTGCTTTCTGATTGCCTTGCTCGACTCTTCTGGACATTGTTCCACATCAGATATATTTTGTACCAAAATTGTCAGTGGTGGAACAAGTATTCCACTGGGAAGACACATCCCATCAGACATCTATTCTTTCTAATTCTGGCTGAGGTAAACAAAGATAAGACAAACAAGATAAATCTTCCTAAAACATAGCTGTTGACACGTCATCCGCTTATTTCGCTCCTGCAAAACCCACCAAGAATTTCCCATTACCCATATGGCAAAGCCTCACTTCTATAACTTGCCCATGGAGTCTGACCTGGGTCTGCCTGGAACGTCCCTCCGCCCAGCTCCCCTCGCCCCGCCAGGCAGTTTGAGCCACTGGATCTTTCCAGGTCCTGTCTTTTCCTGCATCCATGCCTTTGCTCTGGCTGTGTCCCCAGCCTGGGCTGCCCTGTCCCATCCACTGGCCCCATTCTAAGGGTCTCCACTTCCTTCAAAACTCCATCCTTCAGCGACTGAGTCCTCTCTTTTTCATGATCCTTTCTCATATGGTTCATTCATAGGAGGCTTTGCACAGGTTACACTGTGCCCTCCTTTTTCACTTCCCAACAATGCTGGAACCAGCAAGGATACACCGCTGTGCCTAGAGTGCTCAGAAGCAACACACGCAGGCACCTCCTGGGCACAAGGCTTGGTTCCCTCTTTCCACCTGGAATGGGGGGGGCGCCTGGGACCACAGTGCCCCATCTCAGCTTGGTCATGGCTGTTGAAGCCACAAGACCCCTGGGAGCAGCTAACACACTGCCCACAGTACCCCATCTCCCAGAGACAGGGACGAAGGTTTACAGATGAGGAGGTGCGAATGGCCTTCCTGGTTCTAGACGCCAGGACTGCTGGGAAGGAGAACAGAAGAGAAGTGGAGGGTGGGGGACGGGCAGCTCCAGGGTGCTAATCCCAGCTTCCTGTCTGGATTTTCTTCAACTGCTGCTCAGGGCCTATCTTAGGATGGTCACAGCTGCCGAAATAGATCCCTCCCTTCACCTGTTCTTAAGCAAAGAAGACCTTGATAACTTCCTGTCGAAAGAATGCATGCTTTGGTAGTTTTTTAAAGATAAAGGACAATGACGGGTCACTGATGTTAAACTCCCCGCTCTCACTTCTCTGGAGAAGTGGCTCATCTTGACCGGGGACCAGGGAGCAAACAGGGGCCAGCCTTTTCCGAGAACTTGGTCGGTGTTTTCTTCCATGGTCTGCTCCAGAAGCCTCTCTTGGCCTGCAGGCCAGCCCTCTGATTCAGAGTATGTGTCTGTGCTCAGTTATGTCTGACTCTTTGCAACCCCCATGGACGGCAGCCCGCCAGGCTCCTCTGTCCATGGGATTGTCCAGGCAAGAATACTGGAGAGGGTTGCCATGCCCTTCTCCAGGGCATCTTCCCAACTCAGGGATTGAACCCGCGTCTCCTCCATCTCCTGCACTGCAGACGGATTCTCTACCGCTGAGCCTCAGAGCAAGAGATGTGGAGCAAACCCCCTGCCCTCCTTACTCACCTGCCCCTCGCCCCCAAGCCTACTGCAGTATAATTCTCTACTCCTAACTCATCATCCTAGTCAACTGGGCTCCAGTCGGAAAACCAAGTGTCCGAGGTGGGGTGGGCTTCCCCAGTCACTCATTTATTCATTCAACAAACGTACCCCGACCCCCTCCTCCACCCCTCAGCCCCACCCTTCCCACCCCGCTCTCCAGGCCTGGTGCTGGGGATGCCCAAGAATGTGAGATACAGCGTAGGATGAGACGCGATGTCCAGAGAGCCCCAGCGCAGGGGTTTGGATGTGGACATCTGGGAGAGAGTCGGGCCTCCGGAGCTGCGGGGTAAGGATCCCTGGGAACCCCTCCTCCTTAGAGTTGGAGAGAGCAGAGCAGGAGGCGGGGACTTAGGGGAAAGCCCGGACACCAGAGCGCAGGCGGGACCTGCGCATGCGTGGGAGGAGACTTTGGCGTCTTCCAGTGTCGTCAAGGTAACCCTGATCCCCGCAGCTGGCCATGGCCTCAGGGACTGGAGGGAGCTGGAGCCATCCCCCAGCACAGACTGCAGCCCCGATGGTGAAGGCTGAGTCAGGGAGCGGAGCTTGCCTTTATCTGGAAGACCTTGTAGGCAGGCGAGGGTGGGGGGCCTAGTTGGGGAAATGTTCCTGGAGGTTCGAAACCCTGTAGGGGGTGGTGAGGAGAGGGACCCCAGCCGGAGAGGAAGAGACTTGACGGAGAACTGGGAGGCCGTGGGGGCGCAGAGGGGAGAAGCTCCTGCAGGTTTAGGGGCTCCCCATCCCTTTCCCGCCTGCCTGACTGAGACCCCCTCCCCCCAGCCCTGGGTGACCATTCTGCAGCCCCTCCCGTGGACCATCCCACCTCCATCCCCGCAGCCAGGCCGCGTGAAGGAAGGTGAGACTCCGGGAGTTCCCCATGTTGTACCCTGCTCTGCCCAGCACATTCTCTGGGCACACCCCACCCCCCACCCCCCACCCCCATCCACCCATCCACTCCCGGGGCAGGACGCTGGGGAAATGACCCTGGCATCGCCACCGAGGGTAGGGGAAGGGCTGGCGGAGGCCTGCTGAACTCCGGTCCCCTAGACCTGCTGGAGCTGATGATGCTACAGAACGTTCAGATGAACCAGCTGTTTCTGAGTGGCCAGGTGGCAGCGGCGCTCAACCAGGGGCTTTCCTGGACTCACCCACAGGTGCGTTGCCTGGGGGTGGGGGTGGACTACCAGAGCTGCCCACCTGCAGCGACAGAGGTGGGCAAACATTTGGGGTTCCCTCTATCTTGAGAAAAAAAAAAGAAAACCAGGCAACAGAGGAGCCAAAAGTCAACCCACATCTATGTGGCTTCTCTGTTTGGCATCTATTATGTGCCAGATGGCCATGTCGTCCTCCATGGAATAGAGGTAGGGGGTCCCCAAATCCAGACCACTCAGGTCTTGTGTTCAGATCCCCTGCAGTGCATCCCCCACTGGACTCCCAGGGACAGAGAGGCTCCACTGTTCCCTGGGACTATAGGGTACCTGATAAATTACTAGGGACTCAATTGCTTTTGTTGAACAAGTGACTGAGTAAATGAATAACTATGAATACAAGGCAACTTTGGCTGGGACTGGTACAAATTGTGAGGGCCACCTGGTTGGGGCTCCTCGGAAGAGCGCATGGCCTTAGAACCAGCCCTTAAAAGCCAGGTAGAGGAATTCCCTGGTGGTCCAATGTTAGGACTATGAGCTTCCACTGCTGGAGAGCCCAGGGTTCAATCCCAGGTCAGGAAACTAAGATCCCAGAAGCCTCTTTGTGTGGCCAAAAAGAAAAGATAAGAAAAAAAAAAAAAAAAAAGCCAGGTAGGATTCTGATGCTTGAAGGAAGTGAGAGGTGTACAGTCCACCATCTAGGTGAACAGCGACAAAGTCAGAGATAGAATGGAGGAAACCTTGTGTGCGTGCGCGCGCACGTGTGTGTGTGTGTGTGTGTGTGTGTGTGTTGGGTGGGGGTACATGGGAGGAGCTCTAAGGAGGACCTTATTTAGCAGATGATAGGCACCCTGAGAGGTCTGGAGGAGTGACAGCTGGGTGGAGAGAGGATGCCAGTCAGCTTGGAGGTAGCAGAGAGGGGGTTCAAGGAGGGGCTGGTCGTAGGCAGAGGGACACCCTGAGGGGCTGCTGCCATCCCACCCCTTCATCCCTCCCCTGCCGGCCCTGGAGGTGGGGATGGCCCTGGGGATGAACACCCCACCTCAACAGGGGCATAAGTGGGTCAGGGACTGGGGCTTGAGATGGGCTGGGACCCGGAACTCTTTACAGAAGTGCTTGCACCTGGGCTAACCATTAGTGGAAAACAAAGGAACTAAAAATAACTGCACGCATGCGCAGCAGGGGCACTTATGAACAATAAGCTACAAAAAGGTCACAAATCAACTGCCGTTTCTGAGCTTCAGGGAGCAAAAGAAGGGTACTGTGTATGATCCCTGCACCGCCAAGAAAGTGGGCGGGCCACCTAAGCCACCCCTCCAGCCCAACCCGTCCATCAGCCCTCACTCTCTCCCCATTTAAGGAACCAACCCACTCTTCTTGGGGAGGGAGCTTGGGCACCCAGCGACTCGCATTCTCACTCCCTGGTGCGGCTTGAGTCCCAGTGAATTCTCAGCCTGAATTCCTTGGTTGGTTTCTTATTAAAATCTATTGATTAAAGAGCCGTATCGGACTCTTTGTGACCCCATGGACTATATACTCCATGGAATTCTCCAGGCCAGAATACTGGAGTGGGTAGCCATTCCCTTCTCCAGGGGATCTTCCCAACCCAGGGATCAAACCCAAGTCTCCTGCATTGCAGGCGGATTCTTTACCGGCTGAGCCACCAGGGAAGCCCAAGAATACTGGAGTGGGTAGCCTATCCCTTCTCCATTAAAGTGTCCAATGACCCTGAATCGGTAACAGGGTGAGGCCAGCGGGACTCGTGGGCCCAGCTCTGGAGCCATATTTGGATCCCTCCAGTCCCTGCTTGGCCACTTAGGAACTGGGTAACCTTAAAAAAGCTGCTTAACCTGTGAGCCTCAGTTTTCCCACCTGCAGAATAAGGAATAAATGTCTCCAAAGTGCTTTGCTTGCTTGTTTTAAATGCTCAAAAGACAGGAGCCGTTTTGAGCTGTGCATCTGAAGAAATAATTCAGAGGAATGGAGGACCAGGGGCAGGGAGAATCTGACGCTGTATCCTCTCCCCTCCCGTCTTGCACAATCCCCAGGTCTCCCTGGAGGTTCAACAGGCGGAGGAGACTGCAGCTCAGGAGGAGGTGCCTCTGGTTTTCCACCACCACTATCTGCCCTGCCCGATGCCTGCCCTGGGCCCCCTGCTTCCCTGGCCAGGCCCTCTTCTTTCCCCTCCCCTACACCAGCCCCACGTGCAGAATTCAGCTGTGATTCAGCACCACCCCCCTGCGCCTAGAAAAAGGAGGGTGTAAGTGAGGCTGGAGGTCTGGGTTCTGCCAAGGCTTTGTTCTGGGGCTGGAAGAGCTGGACAGGGTCTGTGGGTGGGGTGGGAAGGCTTGGGGGTCAAATTGCAGAGGCCACTCTGAGAACTCTGATGGGGGGTTTCTTTTCCCTTTCCCGTCTCAGGAGAGCGGTGCCCCCACCCCCACCCCCCAGTGCCACGGGAACTGTGGGTGCAGATGTACCTCCAGCTTCAGGTAGGGACCAGGTGGGTGGTCAGCAGGGCCCAAGCCAAGGGGTGGATCCGAAGGCTGGGAGGGCCACGTGCCCTGAGGTGGGGGCATGTCACTACAGACAGTGGGTCTGTCCCCTTAACTCTTCCTTGGGGTCCACTGAGGCAGGGGGCAGTCATCGTGAGGCTGCTTCTCCCCCCAGACTACTACGATGCGGAGAGCCTATAATGAGGACAGACAGCAGCCCTGGGGCCCAGGCCAGCTTCACTGAAGAGTTGGAAACAGCCACCCTGGAGCCTCCATGTCCCTCTCATGCCTAATAACCCCTTTCTACACCTGGCAACCCTTCTTACCTTCCCATCCCCAACCAGGCCATCTCCCCGGGGTGGATGAGTTCCATCTCCCTGGGGTAGATGAGTCCCGTCTCCACCACATGGAGACTTTGAACCAACCTGATCTCTGATCCGGGTGAGAGCCCCTTAGAGCCCCGTCCAGGCCCCAGAAGCCACATGAAAGGCCAACCATGTCCAGTTGATTGCTGCCCCGGCTGGCAGAGGCCTGGGAGACGGAGCCCTCCCTTGACCTCCTCCCCTTACCCTCTCTCTGGATGACCAGGACTGCGGGGTCTCCATTTAGCCCAATAACAAAACTGGAGGTAAGAGGCGAGGACTGCTTGGTTTCCATGGCTCTCCAAAGGCCCAGAGTGGTGGGGGAGGCCTGGCAGGGAGGTTCCTGGAGCCAAGCCATTGGGCCCCCACACTCACCCCTGGATGCTGGCTCTGTTGGCTGAAGAGAGAAGTCAGAGCCATGTCCTGGAGGGCCACGTGGGAACAGAGTGTCTCTCTGCCCCTCTGGGCCAGGCGGGTCTCCCCACCCTCCGTCAGGACGAAGGAGTCACTCAGGGTCCCATGAGGCTGGGTGCCTGGTGCCCGGGCGGGTCGGCCTGGGGGCACGCCAGGGCCTGGGTTTGCTGGGGCTCCGGAAGGCCTCCGAAGGAGAGGGCGGAGGAGGTGGAGGAGACATTTGGAGACAGAAGTCCAGCCAGGCCTGGTGGCTCCCCTTCCTGGCCATTCCCAGCAGGAGACACGAAGGCACAGGGTTAAGTCCAGGTGTTTGTATTCAGGCTGTTTGCCTTGGTCCCCCAGCCAGGCCTGGACCGCACCCTAAGGAGCCACAGTGAGTTCCAGTGGCCGCCGTGCCAGTGGCCACGCCGCTCATACCGGCGCTGCCCGGTGGCTCCCTATCAGCCTCCTCCAAGTGGCGTGCACACGGTAATGACCTGTCCGCCCCCGGAACCACTTCTGGCCGAAGGCAAAGCACAGGAGGACAAATGTCACAAACAGGAGCAGCAGCACTATGACGACCGCGATGATCACCATCTGGTTGTTGGGCTCGGGCTCTGGGGAGAGAACGGGTAGAGGTCACAGAAGTCCTCTGGTCCCAGGCGCCAGGCTCAAGAGGGGCAGCCGTCTACCCGTCACCCACCCATGCACCCCTGGTCATCCTGCTGTCACTCTGCATTGCAGAGATGAGTGGCAAAAGGTGTTATCACTAGAGGGAAGGAGGACCCAGGTCCAGGCCACCAGCCGGCCTCTGTGAGACCATGAGGGCAGATGGACTCAGGTGGTCCCCATGCCATGCGCTGCGAAACCTCATGGTCTGGACCGTGGCGTGGTCCAGGTCAAGCCCCTTCCATGGGCAGAGATGAGGGAGCTTCAGCCAAACTCTCTGACGACAAAGAGAATCTTGGCCACCTAGGGTCACAGAAGAGCAGGGCTCCAGGGGACCTTAGGAGTCAGTCAGGTCAAATTTATCATTGCAGAGAGCGGTCAAGGCCAGAGAAGAGCTTGACATGGTTAAGGTCATCCAGCTCACTCATTACCAAGCAACTAGTCAGAGTCCAAGCTACGAACTCGCTGGGAGCTCCAGGGAACCCCAAGGATCAAGTGTCGTTTCCCCGAGTGCCTCCCCTGAGCGGGCAGAGAGTAGGGCAAAGGTGTTTTCTTCCCCTGAGGGGCTGAAAGTGAATGCGCCCACTCCTGATCTGTGGGCTCCCCCTCACCTTTGACTTCAAGCCTCTGGGGATCTGAGACCCTGTGGACGAGGCCACCGCCGCGAGAGCGCAGATCCATCAGGGCCTCGCATGAGAAGTTATAGAGGCCGTCTTCCCTGTGAGCTGTGGTGTTGTGGGTGACCACGGCATCTTGGGGGGAAAGTGCTGTCCCCACAAAGGTCTGATTGCACAAGATGTCAGTACCACGGAGCAGGGTGACAGTGAGACCTTTGAGGGGGGCCACAGCGGGGACCCTGCACTCGATGGTGAACAGCGTCCCTACGGCCACTGAGGTGGGCGACAGCGTCAGCAGCACTTGCTTTGGAGGGTCTGCAGGAAAGCGGAAGGGAGGTCTGGTCAGGATGGTTGTGCATCTCCGGCAGGCCCCACCCAGCCCAGACCATCCCCTGTGACCACTGTGTTCTCAGGATTTACGCTGGGCTGAGCTAAGGAAGGAGGAAGCAGTTCAGGGTGAAGGATGTACTGGGTGGTAGTTTTAGGGACATGATGACTTCTGGAATGGACAAGAAAGGAGGTGCCCTGGTGTCTAAAAAGAAAAGGTTCAGAATCTGTTCAGTCAACTAGAAAGATAAAAGCTTGGACTGTGTCTCTCTCCTCTCCATAAATTCAATAGAAATTTCAAAAATTAAACAATTGGATAGTTTTGTTGAGAGAGACTTAGAAGAGAGTACTCACTGGAATGGGGCCATGAATCGTGAGATTCTTCAGAGGTGGGGGCAAGAGTCAGACCTGCCTTGGATTTCAGGATCAGGTTTAAAACTATCTCTATCCCTTAGCTATTAAACTCCATGGTTCCCTGAGTTCCCTTTAAAAAAAAAAAAAGATTTATTTCTTTGGTTGTTCCAGGTCTTATTTGGGGTATGTGGGATCTAGTTCCCTGACCAGGGATCAAACCTGGGTCCCCTGCATTGGGAGTGCTGAGTCTTAGCCACTGGACCACCAAGACATCTCTCTGGGATCATTTTTGAACTAGAATACCTAGCCCCCACTACCCCAGGATAATATGGTAGATTTAGGACATGTTTCTACTCATTTGATCACTGATGACAGTCCTGAGCGATACCCTGGGTGCCGAGCTTCCGAGAGAACCACAGTCTCTCCATGGTCTCTGTGGCCTGTGGGCAGGTGTGTGTGTGTGTGTGTGATGGTCACACATTTGCAAAGGGCCCTCAGGGGGAGATAGGACCAGGACCTTCTCTCCAGGAGGTGAATGGGTTAGTGGAGAGTGTGCCAGCCCTCCTGATGGGGTCCCTGCTGCTTGTCACAGGATGCGGGGTATTCTGGTGATGGGGTGCTCCCCAGCTGGGAGGAGACTGTGGGAAATGACTTTTAGATCTGTCTAAACCTTGCTTGGATTGTTTGCTTCTGAGCAAATCTCAAAATCCTGGTTGCTGGCAGTGTTTGAAGAGGCCAGGGAAGGGTGTGAGCAGATTCTGAGCCTGTGGCCTGGATCCAGGAGCCCAGGGAGGTGGGGCCATAGGAGAGCGCCCAGGAGCAATTACAGAGCAGCTCTGGGTGGGTTTGCAGACACAGGCTCTGGCCTCAGCGAGCAGGACCCCGTGGGCGACACTCACAGAACACGGTGATGTGGAAAACTTTCGTCTCCTGCTTGCCACCGCAGGTGGAACTGCACAGGAGCTCCTCATCCTTGGAGACGTTGTAGACCTTGAACAGCTTCCACTGAGCCTGGTTCTCCAGGAGAGTCTTGTTTAGGGCCGTCTCCAGAACAATTCTCTTGGGATCCGTACAACTGGCAGTACAGTTAATGAACTGAAACTCTCCAGACCCCACCATCAGTCGCTCTGGCCCCTCGAACGCCTTCTCACCAGACCCTGGAAGGACAGAAAACATTGGGCAGCAGACACCCCCGCTGCCCTGCCCGATGGGGCTGCCCATGATGGGCAGTCTGATCAAGGGGTGCCCTCTGCTCCTCTCTCCTTGTTCAGACATTACTGCCTCTGGTCTAGACCAAGGGGGATGCGCCCTAGTTGTATCCCTGCCCCTGACTGCTTGCCCAGGTGGTCCCCTCCAGGTGAGTCTTCCTCATGCACCTCTCCTATCCCCATGGAGATTATATTCAAACTCGCCCCCCAGCCCAAATGACCTCTCCTCTGCTAAAGCCTCCCTGAAATGGAGGTGGATCATGTCTTCTCAGGCCCCGTGTCCATGAGTTCGGCTCCTCCCTCACTCCTTCCCTCTCTTCTGCAAATCCTTGTAGAACACCGACTGCATGGCAGGCTCTGTTCTAGACTCTGGGGAGCATCAGAGATGGAAGAAGTTCAAAGCTTGCCCTAGTGGAGCTTGCACTACCTCGAGGGACACAGAGTAACAAACTTGGGAACTAGGCAGCCTGTCAGTTGGTGGAAAGTGCCTGGGAAAGGAAATAGGGAGTGGGGTGGGGCTGCCACGTAATACTGTGCTCTGGACAGGTTTCATGGAAACACTGACATTTGAGGAAAGGAGGAAGGAGATGGGGGTGGGGGGGCTTGGCTGCCAGGTATCTGAAGAGAGCAGAAAACCACCAGCACCAAGACCCTGGCGGAGAAGACACTAGGATGGCTGGAGCCCAGTGAGGAAGGTGAGGAATCTGAACTGAAATTGGCCAGCTGGGCCTGTATGTGTCCTGTGTTCCCACCAGCAACACCCACCCACTCTCACCTAGCCCTCAGCTGGGGAAAGAGAAAGGTTCTGTCAGGAGAGAGAGAGCTGCCTTTGAATCCCGAGTGTGCCAGCTCTGTGGCCTTGGGCAAAGTGCTTTCCTTTTCTGAGCCTCAGTTTCCTCATCTGTCAAATGGGCTAGTAATCCCTTTCCTGAATGGTTGTCATGAAGGCACCTGACAGGTTTTCCAAAACAGAGTGCTCACACCTGGATGCATTCTCCTTCACCGTCCCCTGAACCCCCCCAGAAGGGTCTTCGTTTTTGCTTTGATGGTCAGGAGAAGATGATGCCCTCCACTGACCTCTGCTGTCCACTGGGCCACCTCTGAAGACCAGCTGGAACGAGCCCTCACTTACTCTTGAGCCCCAGCCTCCCTTCATCTCCCCATCAGTCTCCATGACCTGCCCTATCCACTATCCTGAAGTTATGGGGCCTGTTCAACCCAAAGTGTGAAGGCCGGGTCCCCCATCTGCTGCCCCGGGGTCATGGGTTCATGGGGAAACCAGGCTTGCATAGCATCCCACACCCATGGTGGGCAGCCGCTGTGCTCAAAGCCTCAACGACTTCGGGACAAGGACCCCCTTCTCCACACGACATCAGGGGAACAGGCACCCTAACCTCTGGCTGGCACGCACCCAGTCTGGACCCCCAGGCTCACCTCGGCAGCAGAGCAGGGAGAGAAAGGCTGCGAGCATTCCCCAGACACCATAAGGGGCCATCTCGAGTGGCATCCGCAGGCTCACAGGGAACATTGAGGACTGACTGCAGAGAGGTGAAGGGCTCCAGTCAGGGAGGCGGGGGGCGGGGGGGAGGACTTGCAGCTGCAGTCCGGAACCCCCAGCCTTCCTAAGCTGATGACCGTATTTCCTCTCATTATCTGAGTGGTTTTGGGGAGGCCACATGGAAGGCCAGCTCCGAGGGCAACAGGTCTGCAAGAAGTTGGGCAGAGGAAGCCAGGAGTCAGCTGATAAGCAGGACATACCTAGTCCTCCTGGCACGATCCTATGTGGGGTGGGGCAGGCACCTGAGGCTCATGTGTGTGTGATGTGTGTGCACTCAGGACAGTGACCGCTACAAGCCCAAAATCTGGGGAGCCCTGAATCCCACAGGACACTTTATTGGTGTCAGCAGGGGAGGGACTTTCCAAGCTGGAAAGAGGGTTTGGGAGGCAATAGCTCGACATTCTCCTCCTTCCTCTGCCCCTCCCCTCAGATTTCTGGTGATGCACACGGCCCCCAGGCACTTTCCTGTCTCTAAGCTGAATGTGACTTCACGTTACTAAGACAAGGAGGAAGGAGAAGGAAACCAGCATTTCACTGATGCCTATTCTGTGTTAGGGACTAAGTTACGGTTTTAATACATTGTCTCATTATCACAGCAAATCTTCCAATTTTGACTGTGCATCTGAGGAATTTCAGGGCTCAGGTGAATTAATAACTTGCCTAAATCACAAAGATATTAGGTGATGGGACTGAGGTGAGAACTTAGGAATGAGGAGTGGCTGTTGGAGAATTGGTGGCTGCCAGGGATTAAAGGGAGGGAGAAATGGACTGAAAGAGCAGAGAGGATTTTAGGACAGAGAATCTACTGTTTCCCACTACAATGGAGCACAGGTGTCGGTACACACTTGTCCAAACCCAGAGAATGTACACACCAAGACTGAACCGTAACGTCAATGATGGTCTTTGGGTGATAATGACATGTCAATGCATGTTCCTCAATCATAAGAAACGGACCACTCTGGTGGGGGATGTTGATAACAGGAGAGGCTGTACATGTGTGGGGACAGGAGGTATGTGGGAAGTCTCCACTTCCCCTAAGTTTTGCTGTAAGCCTAAAACTGCTCTTCTAAAAAGAAGTCTACTTAAAAAAAAAAAATGGAGATAGTGGAGGACAGAGGAGCCTGGTGTGTTATAGTCCATGGGGTTGAAAAGAGTCGACACGACTTACAGCCTGGACAGCAACAGAAAAATAGCTCAAACACACCACCTTGGAAGGCAGCCTTCTGGGTTAGGATGCTTGTCAGCTGTGGATTGCTGTTGAAAATGCAGGCTTTCATGACTTCCCTGGCGGTCCAGTCATTAAGACTCTGCTTCCAAGTATTTGATCCCTGGTCTGGGGAACCAACATTCCATATGGGCATTCCATATGCGTGTAGCATGGCCAAAAATGAAGAAAATGCAGGTTTTTAAACTCAGTTTTTAGCAGCCTTAGAGGAAGTCATGGTCTCAGCCCTTTCTAAATTCTCATGTCAGATTACATTTAAAAAATATATATGTATTTACTTGGCTGCACCCAGTCTTAGTTCTGGCATGTGGGATCTAGTTCCCTGACCAGGGGTGGAACCCAGACCCCAGATGCATTGGGAGCTGGAAGTCTTAGCCACTGGACCACCAGAGAAGTTCCTCGGATTACACTTTAAAAATGTTTAAACACGTAACTCAGTTCTACATTGTTTATGAGTCACATCGAGTGAGTAACAGGGTGGAACAGTTGACAGTCGAAGAATGAAAAAAGACATACCAGGCAAAAGGTAACCAAAAGAAAATCCGGGAAAGGTCCATTCATATAAAAGAAAAAGGAATTTTAAGACAAAAAATATTTATTAGGGACACAACGAGTACCTAGATTAAATGGTCAATTCATACAGAAATTATAATTGTTGTAAACTTGTAAGCACTTAGCGTGAAGGAACAACAAAGAGATAAAACCATCATCACAGCAAGAAATTTTAATACAACATCTCTTTATATTGAATAATGAAACAAATGTGAAAAGATGCTCAACATCATTAATCATCAGGGAAAGTCACATCAAAACAACAATGATATATCACCCCACCACTATCAGAATGGTTATCATCAAGACAACAAATGAAAACATTGGCAAGAGTGTGGAGAAAAGGGAGCCCTCGTGTCCTCCGGTGGGATTGTAAATTGGTGAGAATGCTGTGGAGAAAAGTACAGAGGAGCCTCAAAAATTAAAAATAGAACTGCCGTATGATCCAGCAATTTCACTTCTGGGTATTCTCCTAAAGAAAACAAAAGCACTAATTTGATGACATATATGTTCACCAATGTCCTCTGTGGCATCATTTCCAATAGCCAACATGTGAAAGCCACCTGCATGTTCATCCATAGATGCATGAATAAAGATGTGGTTGGTATAACTACACAACAGACTATTATTCAGCCATAAAGAATGAAATCTTGCCATTTTCGACAACACAGACGGACCTAGAGGGTATTATGCCAAGTGCAATGACTCAGACAGAGAAAGACAAATACCATATGCTCTCACATATACGCAGAATTTGAAAAACAAAATCAAAAACAGGCTCCTACATATAGACCACAAATGGGTGGTTGCTGGAGGCGAAGGGGCCGAGTAGGATCCAAAACAGATGAGTGGGATTAAGAGGTACAAAGCACCAATTACAAAGTGAATCACAGGGATGTAACACAGCATTAGGAGTGTGGTCAGTAATATTGTAATAACTTTGTAGGGAAACAGGTGGATACTAGACTTACTGTGGTGATAATTTCACAATGTATGCAAATGCCAAACCACTGTGTAGAACACCTGAAGGTTACATAATACTGTATATTATAAGCCAACCTAAAAATTTAAAGTAATGTATCTTGCAATTCACAAAAGAAGAAGACTACAGATTCATAGAAACAGAAAGCAGAACAGTGGTTGCCAGGGCCTGGGTGCAGGGGGAAACGGTGAGTTATTTGTTTAATGGGTATAGACTTTCAGTTTTGTAAGATAAAAAAGTTTCGAGATCCATTGGAAAAAAATGTGAATGTAACACAACCAAATGTACATTTAAAAACAGTTAAGTGGTGTATTTTGTGTTATGTGTATTTTACCATAATTGAAAATTAATTAATACAACATTGTAAATCTTCAACAAGCTTAAAAATTAAAAACTTACAAAAATTAAAAAACTTATAAATCATTTATGCCAAGGAATATGAAACCAAGTAGACCAAGTCTTAGAAAAAGTCAGTTCAGTTCAGTCGCTCAGTTATATCTGACTCTTTGCGGACACGCAAAAAGTAGAACTTACCTAACTTTGATTGAAGAAGAAATAAAAAGCCTGAATAGTTCTACAACTATTAAAGAAATTACATCCATAATTTGAAATCTTCCCACAAAGAAAATATCAAGTCTAGACAGCGTTACAGAAGTTTAAGTAGGGATAAATCTAATCTTACAAAAACTCTTTCTGAGGATGAAAATAGCAGGAACACACCCTCTTCCTATGAGGCCAGTGTAACCTTAATACCAAAATGAGACAAGAATAGGATGAAATAGAAAAATTAGAAGCCAACGTCACTCATGAATACAAATGCAAAATAAAAATACAAACAACCAAATCTAGCCATGTATTAAAAATATTAGATATCGTATCCAACTATGAATAGATGGTCACACGATAGAATAGAAAGCTGCAAATGTCATTTATTATTGTTGGGAATAGTAAACTTTGGTGCTTTACGTCACATTACTTTGCCCTCCTCTGAGATTAGCTGCATTTACAGCAGATAATTTCCTGCAACCTGAGACTCATCTTATGCTCCATGACCCCACCTTAAGTTTATACCATGTTTCTTTTTTGCTTTTTTGCCTCAGGGTCTTCTTCAATGTTTTTGAGTCACTTAGCTATCTGCTAGTGTTTCCCAGAAGCCTAGGAGTTTCAAGTTTCCTAACATGAAACCCTCAACCAACTATAGGCCAAGAACTAGTAGAAATATGCTCCGGCCTCTTTCTTTTGGGGAGGCAATTCTAGCCAGCATCCTGTAGACTTATCAGAGATTCTGAAAGGCTTGACCTCCCTTTGCTGACACCTGCAACATCAGTTATGCATCTTCTATTGGCTTTCTCTCCCCTGTTCCAGTCTTCTTCTTGTTCCTTCACTCCCTACTTCCTGGCCTCAATAATTCAGGAATCTACCTGAAATAATCTACCTGAACTGAAGTCCTTGATGCAGGTTCTACTTGAAGGAGCCCAGGCTAAAAACTTATGCTACAGACTTAAGAAGAACAAAACACATGATCATCTTAACAGATCTAGAAAAAAAAAATGATGACATTCAATATTCTTTCATGATAAAAGCTCTTAGCAGACTAGAAGGAAATATCCTTAAAATGATAAAGGAAACTTAGAAAAAGTTTGCACATGTACTATTATTTTTTTAACATCTGTATTATTTTTCTAATGAGTAAATCTTAGGAACATTTCCTTTAAAATCTGGAACCAAACAAGGATGCCCACTATCTTTGCTTCTATGTTAACATTTTGCCAGAGGTCCTTGAGAGTATAGTAAGACAAGAAAAAGAAATTAAAGGCCTAGGGATGGGAAAAGAGCAAAATCATCAGTATTTTCATATGATATGGTTGCCTAGATAGAACATTCAAATGAATGATCAGACAAATGATTCACAATAATCAGAGATTTTAGCAAGACAGCTAGCTGTAAGATCAATATCCAAAAAGAAATTGCTTTTGTATAGAACAGTAACATAAAAAATGTAATTTAGGACTTCCCTGGTGGTTGAGTGGTTAAGACTCTGCACTTACACTGCAGGGGCCACAGGTTTGATTCCTGGTCGGGGAAGTTCTGCATGCTGCACAGAGCATCCAGGAAAAAACAGTAGTTTAAAAAGCACATTATGTATAGTAGCAAAAAAATAGAAGTAATACACATACAGAAACAAAAAGATAGCAGAATATAAGATCTACAGTGAGAAAGTTATAAACCACTATTTTTTTTTAATAAAACACTATTGAAAGACATTAAACACAATTTAAATAAATGTAGACCAGCCCATGTTCATGACTAAGGGATTCAATATTATATGAGGACAATTCTCTTCCTATAGATTTAATGCAATTCCAATAGATCCCAAGAAGGGATTTCATGAAAAACAAAAGATGATTCTAAACCTTATTATGTAAAGAACAAATGGACCAAGAAACCGCGGCAGAAGAATAAAGTGAGGGGATTTGCTCTACTAGATATTAAGACTTACTATAATATATAATTTTAGTGTAGATGTAGACAAATTAACCAATGGAACAGTAAAGTGCCCAGAAATAGTCTTGCGTGAAACTCACACACCTGACAAAAATGGCACTGTAGATCACTAGGTGGAAGAAGGATATATAAATGAATGATGCTTAATCAACTGGTTAACTATATGGAGAAAAAAGATGGGAAATGTATCCCTATATTGCTCCCTTCATTGGGAGGGATGTATCCCTTCATTCCTCACATGGAATGAAGAAATCAATTTTATCTAATTTAAAGATTTACATGTAAAAGAACACTTTAAAAACTTTTATAAGAAAACATATTCTTAGTCACTCAGTCGTGTCCAACTCTGTGAGCCAGTGGACTGTAGACTGCCAGGTTCCACTGTCCGTGGGAATTCCCAGGCAAGAATACTGGAGTGCGTTGCCATTTCCTAATTCACGAGACCTTCCTGACCCGGGGGTCAAACCCTCAGCTTCTGCAGTGGCTCCTGTGCTGCAGGCAAATTCTTCACCTGCTGAGCCCCCGGGGAAATACATAAGAAAATATAGGAGAGTATTTTTACGTCCTTGGGGCAAGGAAGGATTTCCTAAGCAAGACCTCAAGATCACCCCTGCTAGAATAAACAACTGGTAATTTTGAGTATATGAAAGACATGATGAACATTTCAAAGAAAACAAAATGTCTCAGCTAATGAAAAGATGCTTTTACTCAGTAAGAGCAAGGGAAATTAAAATCACAGTGAGGAACCACTTTATATCTGCTAGATTGGCAGAAGTTAAGAAAGTCGACAAGACCAACTGTTGGAGAGGCTGTGGGTCACTAGTAACTCGTATGTTGCTGGTGAGAGTGTATTTTGGTTCTCTGAGAAATAATGAGGCATTATCTTCTAATGCTGAATAGTGTTATAACCTATAACCCACAATTCCACCCTTAGTTATATGCCCTGGAGAAATTCTTGCACTAAGAACCAGAAGACCTGTCCCATTCTTACTATATGTGTGACCCTGAGCAAGTCGTTTTAATCTCTGTGTGCCTCAGTTTTCTCCTCTGTAAAACAGGATTAACCACAGCACATTCCTTATGGGATGGTGTGTGGATTAAACTAATTAAATGACAATATTTAAAAGTATTCAAAACAGTAGCTGGCACACAGTATATGTTATATAACTATTTCATAAAATGAAAATAAATGCGTATGTGATAAAGCACTAGACTGCATATGTGATAAAGCACTAAGTTAAAAGAAGAATCAAGAGAACAATAAAAACAGACTATGGGAGGGTGGTTATTTATGTCTGGGTAGGATGTGAGTAGCACAGTAGGTAGACAGAAAGTTTAGTGGTAGTTCATCCTTGGGTTGAGTGTTGGGTTCAGGGCTGTTCATTATATTATCTTCATGTACAATGCACATGCGTGTTACATAGATGCGTTCATTATGTGTCACATATTAAATTTTATAAAAAGAATACAAAGGGAAAAGAGAAATTCCTACATATCTGGAAAGAAGAGGCTCCTTGGAAGTATGAGCCACAGGATAGGAAAGTCCCTTCTAACCAGATAGGATTTCATTGAATAGGATTCATCAGGAACCTTGGGTGTAACCCCAAGAAGCTGGGGACAATACTTGGCTTCTAAGCATCAGCTCTGAGCTCAATCCAGATGACCTGGACCCACGTGGGCCATGGTGGGAAGGCAGCTCACGCTTCTAAGACAGTTATGTGGTTGACAGAGCAGGAGAGGAAGAGAAAGGACAAAAAGAGAAAATAACCACAAAGCAATAGGCTGTTGGACTCAGAGAGATGGCTGACGTGAGCTCCTCATGCAAGGGCCAACCAGCCGCAGGAAATTTTGTAGCAGCTCCAGCCCCTGGGCGTATGGGCAGACAGGGAGGGAAAGAAGAACTCAAGTGTTGATTGACAATCTATCCCAAGCCCTTTCCACTGTGCCAAGAGGGAAGCGGGGAGCATCACCTTACCTGTATCAGCAAACGGGTGCTGCCGTGATAGGTAAACAGGATGGCCGAGGTCCAGCTTCCAGCAGCTGTTCTTCCCTGGGCTGCTGCTGGTTCAACAAGTGCTACCTGGTTTTTGACTGATTTCCCTTCTCAGAAGTCACATGCTTCCTGTCCCAGCTCTGACCTCATCCTCACATCACTTTCTGTTTGTTATCTCTTGTTTTAAGCCCTGGTAAATACATACCGGGGCTTCCCAGGGAGCTCATTGTTTAAGGATCTGTCTGCCAATGTGGGAGCCGATTCCTGAGTTAGGAAGATCCCCTGGAGAATGAAATGACACTCCACTCCAGTGTTCTTGCCTGGGAAATCCCAAGGACAGAGAAATCTGGCGGGGTATAATGCATGGGGTCAACAAACAGTCGGACACGACCAAGATAGTTGAGGCCACAAATGCTGAAGATCCCCTGGTTGGGGATCTTAATTCCTCAACCAGGAATTAAGCTCTGGTCACGGCGGTGAAAATGCTACTAACCACTGGACCAGCAGGAAATTCCCTCTGCACCCTTTTTTTTTTGACGTGTGGTTTCTGTGCTCCTGGGGGCCTTTGAGGAATGAGACAGATCCAGGATGAGCCGCCCACTGAACCCCTGCAGGAGCCTTGTCAACATCAGGGAGCAAGGTCTTCCCTGTATTCGACATGCCCAACCACCAAACACTTCTACTTCCAATTAAGCACGATTGTTCTGAGATCTTTTCACATCTGCCACTTCACATAACAATCAAAAGAGTAGCTTTGTGCCAAGAGGCAGAGTTTCAGAGCTGGGTGCCAGGCAGCCAGCTGGGCTCACCCACAAGCAGAGGTTTTGCTCTCACAGGCCTGCCCCTCAGCGCCTACCACTGAAAGTCCTGGCTTAGCAAAGACACAAATGAGGATGCATCTGGGACCAAGACAGGGCTTTCCTGGTGGCCAAGTGGTAAAGAATCTTCCTGCCAATGCAGGAGATGCAGGAGGCTGGGTTTCGATCACTGGGTAGGAAGATCCCCCAGAGGAGGGAATGGCAACCCACTCCAGTATTCTTGCCAGGGGAATCCCATGGACAGAGAAGCCTGGGGGCTACAGTCCACGGGGTTGCAGAGTCGGACACGACAGAAGCGACTGAGCACCGCACAGACAGGACCAGGGGCAGGAGAGTCCGATGCTGTGGCCCGTTCCGTGTGCACCATCCCCGGGTCTCCCTGGAGGGTCAACAGGAGGAGGAGACGGAGCCCCAGGAGGAGGCCCTCTGGTTTTCCACCACCACTACCCGCCCTGCCCGATGCCTGCTCTGGGCCCCCTGCCCCCCTGGCCAGGCACTCTCCTTCCCCTCCCCTTCACCAACCCTGCTTTCGGGATTCAGCTGTGATTGAGCACCACCATCCTGCATCTGGGAAAAGGGGGGAGTAAGTGAGGCTGGAGGTGTGGGTGCTGTCAGGGCCTTACCCTGCGGTTGAAAGAGGTAGCCAGGGGCCAGGGGTGGTGTGGCGAGACCTGTGGGAGAATTGCTGATGCCACCCCAGGATCTCTGATGGGGGATCTCTTCTCTTCTCCATCTCAGCAGAGCCATGCCCCCACCCCCACCCACCTGTGCCACGGGAACTGTGGGTGCAGATGTATCCCCTGCTTCAGTGAAGTAGGGACCGGGTGGGTGGTCAGCAGGGCCTAGGCCAAGGGAAAGAGCGCAATGCTGGAAGGGCCATGTGCCTTGGGGCGGTGGGGGGAGGTCTTATTATCATTGCCACAGACAAGGGGGTTCTGTCCCCTCAACTTTTCTCCCTTGGGGTCCACTGAGTCAGGGGTAGTCACGGTGAGGCTGCTTCTCCCCCCAGACTACTGATAGGTTACAGTGAATGGTGTCAGACTCGTGATCTCCAAAGAAGATTTAGCTTAAGGACCAGAGAGCAGACTTAATCACTCAAGAGGTTTTGTGTAGCAGAGTTTTATTAAAGTATGAAAAGGACCGAGAAAGCTTCTGACCTAGACATCAGAAGGGAACGGAGAGTGCCCCCCCTCGCTAGTGTTAGCAAGGGATTTATATACTTTTTAAATTAGTTATTACAATAAATCAAAAGAATGTCTTTAGGTTGTGAAGATCTTACTAGAAACACTCCCGTAATTTACATTTTAAGATATCAGGATTAGCCCGAAGGTTTTCAGGAAGGAAAAATTGCCCTCAAGCAGGATACATAGTTGTTATATAATCCTCAGTACAGAGTTTAAACTGAGTTGTTTGTTGTAATCATCAGTTCCTCAGGTTAAAGAAAACAATGTTTTACATGACTAAGGGCTTCCCTTATAGCTCAGTTGGGAAAGAATCTCCCTGCAATGCAGGAGACCCGGTTTCAATTCCTGGGTTAGGAAGATCCCTTGGAGAAGGAAATGGCAACCCATTCCAGTATTCTTGCTTCTTGCATAGAAGAATCTCAGGGACAGAGGAGCCTGGCAGGCTACAGTCCATGGGGTCGCAAGAGTCGGACAGGACTTAGCGACTAAACCAGCAACACCATGTGACTAAGAAAAAAAGATGTCTGTTCTTTCCTCCTCCTTGAGAATTCCAGGTCCCTTTCTCCTTCTCCTTGGGGACCCCAGACTTCTTATCAAGCTGCCTAGGAACTGCCTCTCTCACACTACGATGCTGAGAGCCTCAAGACATGAGAACAGACATCAGCCCTGGAGCCCGCGCCAGCTTCATCACGGAGCTGCAAACAGCCCTGGAGCCCCCGTGTCCCTCTCCTGCCCAACAGCCCCTTTCTACACCTGGCAACCCTTCTTACCCTCCCATCTCCCACCAGGCCCTGTCCCCGGGGTGAATGAGTCCCATCTCCACCTTCACGGAGGCCTTGAACCAACCTGATCTCTGATCCGGGTGAGAGCCCCTTAGAGCCCCGTCCAGGCCCCAGAAGCCACAAAAGGCCAACCCTGTCCCACTGATCGCTGCCCCGGCTGGCAGAGGCCTGGGAGACGGAGCCCTCCCTCGACCTCCTCCCCTTACCCTCTCTCTGGATGACCAGGACTGCGGGGTCTCCATTTAGCCCAATAACAAAACTGGAGGTAAGAGGCGAGGACTGCTTGGTTTCCATGGCTCTCCGAAGGCCCAGAGTGGTGGGGGAGGCCTGGCAGGGAGGTTCCTGGAGCCAAGCCATTGGGCCCCCACACTCACCCCTGGATGCTGGCTCTGTTGGCAGAAGAGAGAAGTCAGAGCCATGTCCTGGAGGGCCACGTGGGAACAGAGTGTCTCTCTGCCCCTCTGGGCCAGGCGGGTCTCCCCACCCTCCGTCAGGAGGAAGGAGTCACTCAGGGTCCCATGAGGCTGGGTGCCTGGTGCCCAGGCGGGTCAGCCTGGGGGCACGCCAGGGCCTGGGTTTGCTGGGGCTGCGGAAGGCCCCCGAAGGAGAGGTAGGAGGGGGCGGAGGAGACATTTGGAGACAGAAGTTCAGCCAGGCCTGGTGGCTCCCCTTCCTGGCCATTCCCAGGAGGAGACATGAAGGCACAGGGTTAAGTCCAGGTGTTTCTGTTCAGGCTGTTTGCCTTGGTCCCCCAGCCAGGCCTGGACCGCACCCTAAGGAGCCACAGTGAGTTCCAGTGGCCGCCGTGCCAGTGGCCACGCCACTCATACCGGCGCTGCCCGGTGGCTCCGTCTCAGCCTCTTCTAAGCGGCGTGCACTCAGTTGTGATGTGGCCGCCACCAGTACTGGTACAGGAGGACGAATGTCACCAACAAGAGTGGCAGGACTACCACGATCGTGATGATGGTCACCATCTGGTTGTTGGGCTCGGGCTCTGGGTAGAGAAGCGGTAGAGGTCACACAAGTCCTCTGGTCCCAGGTGCCAGGCTCAAGGGAGAACGGCGTCCACCTGTCACCCAACCAGCCACCCCTGGTCATCCTGCTGTCACTCTGCATTGCAGAGATGAGTGGCAAAAGGTGTTATCACTAGAGGGATGAGGACCGGGGTACAGGCCACCAGCCGGCCTCTGTGAGACCATGAGGGCAGATGGACTCAGATGGTCCCCTTGCCATGGGCTGCCAGACCTCATGGTCTGGACCATGGCATGGTCCAGGTCAAGCCCCTTCCTGGGCAGAGATGAGGGAGCTTCGGCCAGACTCTCTGAAGACAAAGAGGATCTTGGCCATCTAGGGTCACAGAAGAGCAGGGCTCCAGGAGACCTTAGGGATCAGTCAGGTCATATTTATCATTGCAGAGAGCAGTCAAGCCCAGAGAGACGAGCTTGACTTGGTTAAGGTCATCCAGCTCACTCTTGACCAAGCAACTAGTCAGAGTCCAAGCTAGGAGCTAGCTAGGAGCTCGCCAGGAGCTCCAGGGAACCCCAGGGATCAAGTGTGGTTTCCCCGAGTGCCTCCCCGAGCTGGCAAAGAGTGGGGCAAAGGCGTTTTCTTCCCCTGAGGGGCTGAAAGTGAATGCTCCCCCCTCCTGATCTGTGGGCTCCCCCTCACCTTTGACTTCAAGCCTCTGGGGATCTGAGACCCTGTGGACGAGGCCACCGCCGCGAGAGCGCAGATCCATCAGGGCCTCGCATGAGAAGTTATAGAGGCCATGTTCCCTGTGAGCTGTGGTGTTGTGGGTGACCACGGCATCTTGGGGGGAATGTGTTGTCCCCACAAAGGTCTGATTGCACAAGATGTCAGTACCACGGAGCAGGGTGACAGTGAGACCTTCGAGGGGGGCCACAGCGGGGACCCTGCACTCGATGGTGAACAGCGTCCCTACGGCCACTGAGGTGGGCGACAGCGTCAGCAGCACTTGCTTTGGAGGGTCTGCAGGAAAGCGGAAGGGAGGTCTGGTCAGGATGGTTGTGCATCTCCGGCAGGCCCCACCCAGCCCAGACCATCCCCTGTGACCACTGTGTTCTCAGGATTTACGCTGGGCTGAGCTAAGGAAGGAGGAAGCAGTTCAGGGTGAAGGATGTACTGGGTGGTAGTTTTAGGGACATGATGACTTCTGGAATGGACAAGAAAGGAGGTGCCCTGGTGTCTACAAAGAAAAGGTTCAGAATCTGTTCAGTCAACAAGAAAGATAAAAGCTTGGACTGTGTCTCTTTCCTCTCCATAAATTCAATAGAAATTTCAAAAATTAAACAGTTGGATAGTTTTGTTGAGAGAAACTTAGAAGAGAGTACTCACTGGAATGGGGCCGTGAATTGTGAGATTATCAGAGGCAAGGGCAAGAGTCAGACCTGCCTTGGATTTTAGGATCAGGTTTAAAATTATCTCTATCCCTTAGCTATTAAACTCCATGGTTCCCTGAGTTCCTGTTTGTTTGTTTGTTTGTTTTAAGATTTATTTCTTTGGTTGTTCCAGGTCTTATTTGGGGTATGTGGGATCTAGTTCCCTGACCAGGGATCAAACCTGGGTCCCCTGCATTGGGAGTGCTGAGTCTTAGCCACTGGACCACCAAGACATCTCTCTGGGATCATTTTTGAACTAGAATACCTAGCCCCCATTACCCCAGGATAATATGGTAGATTTAGGACATGTTTCTACTCATTTGATCCACTGATGACAGTTCTGAGCGATACCCTGGGTACTGAGCTTCTGAGGGAACCCGGTCTCTCCATGATCTCTGTGGCCCGTGGGCAGGTGTGTGTGTGTGTGTGTGTATGTGTGATGGTCACACATTTGCAAAGGGCCCTCAGGGGGAGATAAGACCAGGGCCTTCTCTCCAGGAGGTGAATGGGTTAGTGGAGAGTGTGCCAGCCCTCCTGATGGGGTCCCTGCTGCTTCTCACGGGATGTGGGGTATTCTGGTGATAGGGGTGCTCCCCAACTGGGAGGAGACTGTGGGAAATGACTTTTAGATCTGTCTAAACCTTGCTTGGATTGTTTGCTTCTGAGCAAATCGCAAAATCCTGGTTGCTGGCAGGGTTCAAGGGGGCCAGGTGAGGGTGTGAGCAGATTCTGAGCCTGTGGCCTGGATCCAGGAGCCCAGGGAGGTGGGGCCACAGGGGAGCACCCAGGAGAAGTGACAGAGCAGCTCTGGGTGGGTTTGCAGACACAGGCTCCGGCCTCGGGGAGCAGGGCCCCGTGGGCGACACTCACAGAACACGGTGATGTGGAAAACTTTCGTCTCCTGCTTGCCGCCGCAGGTGGAACTGCACAGGAGCTCCTCATCCTTGGAGACGTTGTAGACCTTGAACAGCTTCCACTGAGCCTGCTTCTCCAGGAGAGTCTTGTTTAGGGCCGTCTCCAGAACAATTCTCTTGGGGTCCGTACAACCGGCAGTACAGTTAATGAACTGAAACTCTCCAGACCCCACCATCAGTCGCTCTGGCCCCTCGAACGCCTTCTCACCAGACCCTGGAAGGACAGAAAACATTGGGCAGCAGACACCCCCGCTGCCCTGCCCAATGGGGCTGCCCACGATGGGCAGTCTGATCAAGGGGTGCCCTCTGCTCCTCTCTCCTTGTTCAGACATTACTGCCTCTGGTCTAGACCAAGGGGGATGCATCCTAGTTGCCTCCCTGCCCCTGACTGCTCTCCCAGCTGGTCCCCTCCAGGTGAGTCTTCCTCATGCACCTCTCCTATCCCCAAGAAGATTGTTTTAGAACTCAACCCCAGCCCAAATGACCTCTCCTCTGCTAAAGCCTCCCTGAAATGGAGGTTGATCGTGTCCTCTCAGGCCCCGTGTCCATGAGTTCGGCTCCTCCTTCACTCCTTCCCTCTCTTCTGCAAATCCTTGTAGAACACCGACTGCATGGCAGGCACTGTTCTAGGCTCTGGGGAGCATCAGAGACGGAAGAAGTTCAAAGCTTGCCCTTGTGGAGCTCACAATGCCAGGAGGGACACAGAGTAACAAACAAGGGAAGTAGCCAGCCTGTCAGTTGGCGCGATGTGCCTGGGAAAGGAAATAGGGAGTGGGGTGGGCTGTCACGTTAATACTGTGTCCTGGACAGATTTCATGGAAACACTGACATTTGAGGAAAGGATGAAGGAGATGGGGGGAGCTTGGCTGCCAGGTATCTGCAGAGGGCAGAAAACCACCAGTGCCAAGACACTGGGCAGGGAGGACACCAGGATGGCTGGAGCCCAGTGAGGAAGAAGGTGAGGAATCTGAACTGAAATTGGCCAGCTGGGCCTGTATGTGTCCTGTGTTCCCACCAGCAACACCCACCCACCCCCACCTAGCCCTCAGCTGGGGAAAGAGAAAGATTCTGTCAGGAGAGAGAGAGAGAGCTGCCTTTGAATCCCGAGTGTGCCAGCTCTGTGGCCTTGGGCAAAGTGCTTTCCTTTTCTGAGCCTCAGTTTCCTCATCTGTCAAATGGGCTAGTAATCCCTTTCCTGAATGGTTGTCATGAAGGCACCTGACAGGTTTTCCAAAACAGAGTGCTCACACCTGGATGCATTCTCCTTCACCGTCCCCTGGACTTCCCAGAAGGGTCTTCGTTTTTGCTTTGATGGTCAGGAGAAGACAATGCCCTCCACTGACCTCTGCTGTCCACTGGGCCACCTCTGAAGACCAGCTGGGATCAGCGCTCACTTTCCCTTGAGCCCCAGCCTCCCTTCATCTCCCCATCAGTCTCCATGACCTGCCACATCCACTATCCTGAAGTTATGGAGCCTGTTCAACCCAAAGTGTGAAGGCCGGGTCCCCCATCTGCTGCCCCGGGGTCATGGGTTCATGGGGAAACCAGGCTTGCATAACATCCCACACCCATGGTGGGCAGCCGCTGTGCTCAAAGCCTCAGCGACTTCGGGACAAGGACCCCCTTCTCCAAACAACACTAGGGGAACAAGCACCCTAACCTCTGGCTGGCACGCACCCAGTCTGGACCCCCAGGCTCACCTCGGCAGCAGAGCAGGGAGAGAAAGGCTGCGAGCATTCCCCAGACACCATAAGGGGCCATCTCGAGTGGCATCCGCAGGCTCACAGGGAACATTGAGGACTGACTGCAGAGAGGTGAAGGGCTCCAGTCAGGGAGGCGGAGGGTAGGGGGGAGGACTTGCAGCTGCAGTCCGGAACCCCCAGCCTTCCTAAGCTGATGACCGTATTTCCTCTCATTATCTGAGTGGTTTTGGGGAGGCCACATGGAAGGCCAGCTCCGAGGGCAACAGGTCTGCAAGAAGTTGGGCAGAGGAAGCCAGGAGTCAGCTGATAAGCGGGACATACCTGCTGATAAGCAGGACTAGTCCTCCTGGCACGATCCTATGTGGGGTGGGGCGGGTACCCGAGGCTCATGTGTGTGTGATGTGTGTGCACACAGGACAGTGACCGCTACAAGCCCAAAATCTGGGGAGCCCTGAATCCCACAGGACACTTTATTGGTGTCAGCAGGGGAGGGACTTTCCAAGCTGGAAAGAGGGTTTGGGAGGCAATAGCTCGACATTCTCCTCCTTCCTCTGCCCCTCCCCTCAGATTTCTGGTGATGCACACGGCCCCCAGGCACTTTCCTGTCTCTAAGCTGAATGTGACTTCACGTTACTAAGACAAGGAGGAAGGAGAAGGAAACCAGCATTTCACTGATGCCTATTCTGTGTTAGGGACTAAGTTACGGTTTTAATACATTGTCTCATTATCACAGCAAATCTTCCAATTTTGACTGTGCATCTGAGGAATTTCAGGGCTCAGGTGAATTAATAACTTGCCTAAATCACAAAGATATTAGGTGATGGGACTGAGGTGAGAATTTAGGAATGAGGAGTGGCTGTTGGAGAATTGGTGGCTGCCAGGGATTAAAGGGAGGGAGAAATGGACTGACAGAGCAGAGAGGATTTTAGGACAGAGAATCTACTGTTTCCCACTACAGTGGTGCACAGGTGTCGGTACACACTTGTCCAAACCCAGAGAATGTACACACCAAGACTGAACCGTAACGTCAACGATGGTCTTTGGGTGATAATGACATGTCAATGCATGTTCCTCAATCATAAGAAACGGACCACTCTGGTGGGGGATGTTGATAACAGGAGAGGCTGTACATGTGTGGGGACAGGAGGTATGTGGGAAGTCTCCACTTCCCCTAAGTTTTGCTGTAAGCCTAAAACTGCTCTTCTAAAAAGAGGTCTACTAAAAAAAAAATGGAGATAGTGGAGGACAGAGGAGTCTGGTGTGTTATAGTCCATGGGGTTGAAAAGAGTCGACACGACTGGACAACAACAACAGAAAAATAGCTCAAACACACCACCTTGGAAGGCAGCCTTCTGGGTTAGGATGCTTGTCAGCTGTGGATTGCTGTTGAAAATGCAGGCTTTCATGACTTCCCTGGCGGTCCAGTCGTTAAGACTCTGCTTCCACACAGTGGGCAAGTGTTTGATCCCTGGTCATGGAACAAACATTCCATACGCATATTCCATTTGCACGTGGTATGGCCAAAAATAAAGAAAATGCAGGTTTTTAAACTCAATTTTTAGCAGGTTTAGAGGAAGTCACTTACTTGGTCATTTCTAAATTTTTTATCTCAAATTACATTTTTAAAATACGTATTTATTCAACTGCACCAAGTCTTAGTTGTGGCATGTGAGATCTAGTTCCCTGACCAGGGATGGAATCCATGCCCCATGCATTGAGAGCTCGAAGTCTTAGTCACTGGACCACCAGGGAAGTTCCTCAGATTACACTTTAAAAATATTTAAACACAAAACCCAGTTCTGCATTGTTTATGAGACACATCCAATGAGTAAGATCGTGGAATGGTTGACAGTCGAAGAGTGAAAAAAGATATACCAGGCAAAAGCTAGCCAAAAGAAAAGCCAGGAAAGGTCTATTCATATCAAAGAAAAAAGAATTTTAAGACAAAAATATTTATTAGGGATACAATGAGTACCTAGATTAAATGGTCAATTCATACGGAAATTATAATTGTTGTAAACTTGTAAGCACTTAGCTTGAAGGAACAACAAAGAGCAAAATTTCTTGCTATGATGATGGTTTTATCATCATATAGCAAGAAATTTTAATACAGCATCTCTCTATTATGAATAATGAAGCAAATGTGAAAAGATGCTCAACATCATTAATCATCAGGGAAAGTCACATCAAAGCCACAATGAGATATCACTGCACCACTGTCAGAATGGTTATCATCACAGACAACAAATAAAAACTTTGGCAAGAGTGTGGAGAAAAGGGAGCCCTCGTGTACTCTGGTGGGATTGTAAATTGGTGAGAATGCTGTGGAGAAAAGTACAGAGGAGCCTCAAAAAATTAAAAATAGAACTGCCGTATGATCCAGCAATTTCACTTCTGGGTATTCTCCTGAAGAAAACAAAAGCGCTAATTTGACAACATATATGGACACCAATGTCCACTGTGGCATCATTTCCAATAGCCAACATGTGAAAGTCACCTGCATGTTCATCCATAGATGCATGAATAAAGATGTGGTTGGTATAACTACACAACAGACTATTATTCAGCCATAAAGAATGAAATCTTGCCATTTTTGACAACACGGACGGACCTAGAGGGTATTATGCCAAGTGCAATGACTCAGACAGAGAAAGACAAATACCATATGATCTCACATATATGCAGAATCTGAAAAACAAAACAAACAAAACCAAAAACGGGCTCCTAGGTATACAGAACAAACGGGTGGTTGCTGGAGGCGAAGGGGCCGAGTAGGATCCAAAACAGATGAGTGGGATTAAGAGGTACAAAGCACCAATTACAAAGTGAATCACAGGGATGTAACACAGCATTAGGAGTGTGGTCAGTAATATTGTAATAACTTTGCAGGGAAACAGGTGGATACTAGACTTATTGTGGTGATAATTGCATAATGTATGCAAATGCCAAACCACTGTGTAGAGCACCTGAAGGTTACATAATACCGTATATTATAAGCCAACCTAATATTTAAAGTAATGTATCTTGCAATTCACAAAAGAAGACTACAGATTCATAGAAACAGAAAGCAGAACAGTGGTTGCCAGGGCCTGGGTGCAGGGGGAAATGGTGAGTTATGTTTAATGGATATAGACTTTCAGTTTTGTAAGATAAAAAAGTTTCGAGATCCCTCATGAAACAATGTGAATGTAACACAACCAAATGTACATTTAAAAACAGTTAAGTGGTGTATTTTATGTTATGTGTATTTTACCATAATTGAAAATTTAATGAACACAACATTGTAAATCTTCAATAAGCTTAAAAATTAAAAACTTACAAAAAGTAAAAACTTATAAATCATTTATGCCAAGGAATATGAAACCAAGTAGACCAAGTCTTAGAAAAAGTAGAACTTACCTAACTTGATTGAAGAAGAAATAAAAAGCCTGAATAGTTCTACAACTATTAAAGAAATTACATCCATAATTTGAAATCTTCCCACAAAGAAAATGTCAGGTCTAGATAGTGTTACAGAAGTTTAAGGTAGGGATAATCCTAATCTACTCTTTCTGAGAATGAAAATAGCAGGAACACACCCTCTTCCTATGAGGCCAGTGTAACCTTAATACCAAAATGAGACAAGAATAGGATGAAATAGAAAAATTAGAAGCCAACGTCACTCATGAATACAAATGCAAATAAGAAAAATACAAACAGACCAAATCTAGCAGAGTATTAAAAATATTAGACATCATATCCAAGTTAAGCTTAGCTATGAAAAGTTGGTTGCATGATAGAAAAGAAAGCTGCAAATGTCATTTATTATTGCTGGGAATAGTAAACTTTGGTGCTTTATGTCACATTACTTCAGCCTTCCTCTGAAATTAGCTGCATTTACAGCAGATAATTTCCTGCAACCTGAGACTCATTTTATGTTCCACGACCCCACCTCAAGTTTATACCATATTTTTATTTCTTTTTTGCTTTTTTGCCTCAGGGTCTTCAATGCTTTAGGAGTCACTTAGCTACCTGCTGCTGCTGCTACTGCTAAGTCTCTTCAGTCGTGTCCGACTCTGTGCGACCCCATAGACGGCAGCCCACCAGACTCCCCTGTCCCTGGGATTCTCCAGGCAATGTTTCCCAGAAGCCTAGGAGTTTCAAGTTTCCTAACATGAAACCCTCAACCAACTATAGGCCAAGAGCTAGTAGAAATATGCTCCAGCCTCTTTCTTTTGGGGAGGCAATTCTAGCCAGCATCCTGTAGACTTATCAGAGATTCTGAAAGGCTTGACCTCCCTTTGCTGACACCTGCAACATCAGTTATGCATCTTCTATTGGCTTTCTCTCCCCTGTTCCAGTCTTCTTCTTGTTCCTTCACTCCCTACTTCCTGGCCTCAATAATTCAGTAATCTACCTGAAATAATCTACCTGAACTGAAGTCCTTGATGCAGGCTCTACTTGAAGGAGCCCAGGCTAAAAACTTATGTTACAGACTTAAGAAGAACAAAACACATGATCATCTTAACAGATCTAGAAAAAAAAAATGATGACATTCAATATTCTTTCATGATAAAAGCTCTTAGCAGATTAGAAGGAAATATCCTTAAAATGATAAAGGAAACTTAGAAAAAGTTTGCACATGTACTATTATTTTTTAACATCTGTATTATTTTTCTAATGAGTAAATCTTAGGAACATTTCCTTTAAAATCTGGAACCAAACAAGGATGCCCACTATCTTTGCTTCTATGTTAACATTTTGCCAGAGGTCCTTTAGAGTATAGTAAGATAAGAAAAAGAAACTAAAGGCCTAGGGATGGGAAAAGAGCAAAATCATCAGTATTTTCATATGATATGGTTGCCTAGATAGAACATTCAAATGAATGATCAGACAAATGATTCACAATAATCAGAGATTTTAGCAAGACAGCTAGCTGTAAGATCAATATCCAAAAAGAAATTGCTTTTGTATAGAACAGTAACGTAAAAAATGTAATTTAGGACTTCCCTGGTGGTCGAGTGGTTAAGACTCTGCACTTACACTGCAGGGGCCACAGGTTTGATTCCTGGTCGGGGAAGTTCTGCATGCTGCACAGAGCATCCAGGAAAAAACAGTAATTTTAAAAGCATACTACGTTATAGCAGCAAAAAGATAGAAGTAATACATATACAAAAACAAAAAGATAGCAGAATATAAGATCTATAGTAAGAACGTTATAAAACACTATTGAAAGACATTAAATACAATTTAAATAAATGTAGACCAGCCCATGTTTATGACTAAGGGATTCAATATTATAAAGAGGACAATTCTCTTCCTACAGATTTAATGCAATTCCAATAGATCCCAGGAAGGGATTTCATGGAAAACAAAAGATGATTCTAAACCTTATTATGGAAAGAACAAAAGGACCAAGACACCCCTAAAGAAGAATAAAATGAGGGGATTTGCCCTACTAGACATGAAGACTTACTACAAAATAAAATTTTAGTGTAGCTGAAGGCAAATTAACCAATGGAACAAAGTGCCCAGAAATAGTCTTGCATGAAACACACACCTGACAAAAATGGCACTGTAAAACACTGGGTGAAGAAGGAGATAAAAGTAAATGATGCTTGAACTGGACCCACCTGGGCCATGGTGGGAAGGCAGTTCACGCTTCTAAGACAGTTATGTGGTTGACAGAGCAGGAGAGGAAGAGAAAGGACAAAAAGAGAAAATAACCACAAAGCAATAGGCTGTTGGACTCAGAGAGATGGCTGACATGAGCTCCTCATGCAAGGGCCAACCAGCCAGAGGAAATTTTGTAGCAGCTCCAGCCCCTGGGCGTATGGGCAGACAGGGAGGGAAAGAAGAACTCAAGTGTTGATTGGCAATCTATCCCAAGCCCTTTCCACTGTGCCAAGAGGGAAGCGGGGAGCATCACCTTACCTGTATCAGCAAACGGGTGCTGCCGTGATAGGTAAACAGGGTGGCCGAGGTCCAGCTTCCAGCAGCCGTTCTTCCCTGGGCTGCTGCTGGTTCAACAAGTGCTACCTGGTTTTTGACTGATTTCCCTTCTCAGAAGTCACATGCTTCCTGTCCCAGCTCTGACCTCATCCTCACATCACTTTCTGTTTGTTATCTCTTGTTTTAAGCCCTGGTAAATACATACCAGGGCTTCCCAGGGGGCTCATTTTTTAAGGATCTGTCTGCCAATGTGGGAGCCGATTCCTGAATCAGGAAGATCCCCTGGAGAATGAAATGACACTCCACTCCAGTGTTCTTGCCTGGGAAATCCCAAGGACAGAGAAATCTGGCGGGGTATAGTGCATGGGGTCAACAAACAGTCAGACACGACTGAGCATGCATGCATGCATTCAAGGGAGTAAGACAGTCGAGGCCACAAATGCTGAAGATCCCCTGGTTGGGGATCTTAATTCCTCAATCAGGAATTAAGCTTGGGTCACGGCGGTGAAAATGCTACTAACCACTGGACCAGCAGGAAATTCCCTCTGCACCCTTTTTTTGGATGTGTGGTTTCTGTGCTCCTGGGGGCCTTTGAGGAATGAGACAGATACAGGATGAGCCGCCCACTGAACCCCTGCAGGAGGCTTGTCAACATCAGGGAGCAAGGTCTTCCCTGTATTCGACATGCCCAACCACCAAACACTTCTACTTCCAATTAAGCACGATTGTTCTGAGATCTTTTCACATCTGCCACTTCACATAACAATCAAAAGAGTAGCTTTGTGCCAAGAGGCAGAGTTTCAGAGCTGGGTGCCAGGCAGCCAGCTGGGCTCACCCACAAGCAGAGGTTTTGCTCTCACAGGCCTGCCCCTCAGCGCCTACCACTGAAAGTCCTGGCTTAGCAAAGACACAAATGAGGATGCATCTGGGACCAAGACAGGGCTTTCCTGGTGGCCAAGTGGTAAAGAATCTTCCTGCCAATGCAGGAGATGCAGGAGGCTGGGTTTCGATCACTGGGTAGGAAGATCCCCCAGAGGAGGGAATGGCAATCCACTCCAGTATTCTTGCCATGGACAGAGAAGCCTGGAGGCTACAGTCCACAGGGTTGCAGAGTCGGACATGACAGAAGCGACTGAGCACCGCACAGACAGGACCAGGGGCAGGAGAGTCCGATGCTGTGGCCCATTCCGTGTGCACCATCCCCGGGTCTCCCTGGAGGGTCAACAGGAGGAGGAGACGGAGCCCCAGGAGGAGGCCCTCTGGTTTTCCACCACCACTACCCGCCCTGCCCGATGCCTGCTCTGGGCCCCCTGCCCCCCTGGCCAGGCACTCTCCCTCCCCTCCCCTTCACCAACCCTGCTTGCGGGATTCAGCTGTGATTGAGCACCACCATCCTGCATCTGGGAAAAGGGAAGAGTAAGTGAGGCTGGGGCTCTGGGTGCTGCCAGGGCCTTTTTCTGGGGCTGGAAGAGCTGGCCAGGGGCTGGGGGTGGGGTGGGAAGACTTGTGAGTGAAATTGCTGATTCCACCCTGGGAACTCTGATGGGGGGAGTTTCTTTTCTTTTCTCCATTTCAGTTGAGCTGTGCCCCTAACCCCACCCACCTGTGCCACGGGAACTGTGGGTGCAGATGTACCCCTGGCTTCAGATAGGGACCAGGCGGGTCATCAGCAGGGCCGGGGCCAAGGGGTGGATCCGAAGGTAGGAAGGGCCATGTGCACTGGGGTGGTGGGGGGTGGTCTTATGTCATCACCACAGACAAGAGCTCTGTCCCCTTAACTCTTCCTTGGGGTCCACTGAGGCAGGGGGCAGTCACGATGAGGATGCTTCTTCCCCCAGACCACTACAATGCCAAGAGCCTCGTGATATGAGAACAGACATTAGCCCTGGGGCCCAGGCCAGCTTCATCGCCAAGCTGGAAACAGCCCTGGAGTCCCTGTGTCCCTCTCATGCCTGCCAACCCCTTTCTACACCTGGCAACCCTTCTTACCTTCCCATCCCCAACCAGGCCCTCTCCCCGGGGTGAATGAGTCCCATCTCCACCACACGGAGACCTTGAACCAACCTGATCTCTGATCCGGGTGAGAGCCCCTTAAAGCCCTGTCCAGGCCCCAGAAGCCACATGAAAGGCCAACCTTGTCCCATTGATCGCTGCCCCTACTGGCAGAGGCCTGGGAGACGGAGCCCTCCCTTGACCTCCTCCCCTTACCCTCTCTCTGGATGACCAGGACTGCGGGGTCTCCATTTAGCCCAATAACAAAACTGGGGGTAAGAGGCGAGGACTGCTTGGTTTCCATGGCTCTCCGAAGGCCCAGAGTGGTGGGGGAGGCCTGGCAGGGAGGTTCCTGGAGCCAAGCCATTGGGCCCCCACACTCACCCCTGGATGCTGGCTCTGTTGGCAGAAGAGAGAAGTCAGAGCCATGTCCTGGAGGGCCAGTGGGAACAGAGTGTCTCTCTGCCCCTCTGGGCCAGGCGGGTCTCCCCACCCTCCGTCAGGACGAAGGAGTCACTCAGGGTCCCATGAGGCTGGGTGCCTGGTGCCCGGGCGGGTCGGCCTGGGGGCACGCCAGGGCCTGGGTTTGCTGGGGCTCTGGAAGGCCTGCGAAGGAGAGGGCGGAGGGGGCTGAGGAGACATTTGGAGACAGAAGTCCAGCCAGGCCTGGTGGCTCCCCTTCCTGGCCATTCCCAGCAGGAGACACGACGAAGGCACAGGGTTAAGTCCAGGTGTTTGTGTTCAGGCTGTTTGCCTTGGTCCCCCAGCCAGGCCTGGACCGCACCCTAAGGAACCACAGTGAGTTCCAGTGGCCGCCGTGCCAGTGGCCACGCCGCTCATACCGGCGCTGCCCGGTGGCTCCGTCTCAGCCTCTTCTTAGCGGTGTGCACTCAGTTGTGACGTGTCCACCGCCGGTGCCACCTCTCAGTTCAGTTCAGTTCAATCGCTCAATCATGTCCAACTCTTTGCAACCTTATGGACTGCAGCACACCAGACCTCCCTGTTCCTCACCAACTCCCGGAGTTCACTTGAACTCATGTCTATTGAGTAGGTGATGCCATCCAATCATCTCATCCTCTGTCATCCCCTTCTCCTCCTGCCTTCAATCTTTCTCAGCATCAGGGTTTTTTCAGATAACTCAGTTCTTCACATCAGGTAGCCAAAGTATTGGAGTTTCAGCTTAAGCATCAGTTCTTCCAATGAATATTCAGGACTGATCTCCTTTAAGATGGACTGGTTGGATCTCCTTGCAGTCCAAGGGACCCTCAGGAGTCTTCTCCAACATCACAGTTCAAAAGCATCAATTCTTCGGCACTCAGCTTTCTTTATAGTCCAACTCTCACATCCATACATGACTAGTGGAAAAACGATAGTTTTGACTAGACAGACCTTTGTTGGCAAGGTAATGTCTCTGCTTTTTAATATGCTGTCTAGGTTGCTCATAATTTTTCTTCCAAGGAGCAAGCGTCTTTTAATACCATGGCTGCAATCACCATCTGCAGTGATTTTGGAGCCCCCCAAAATAAAGTCAGTCACTGTTTCCATTGTTTTCCCCATCTATTTTCCATGAAGGGATGGGACCAGTGATGACGCCACCTCTGGGCGAAGACAAAGCACAGGAGGACGAATGTCACAAACAGGAGCAGCAGCACTCTCATGATCATGATGATGATCAGCATCTGTTTGTTGGGCACGGGCTCTGGGGAAGGAAGGGGTAGAGGTCACAGAAGTCCTCTGATCCTAATTTCCAGGCTCAAGGGGGAGTATCTGTCCACCCATCACCCATCCACCCACCCCCGGGCATCCTGCTGTCACTCTGCATTGCAGGGATGAGTGGCAAAAGCAGAAAAGAGGACCAGGTTCCAGGCCTCCAGCCGGCCTCTGTGAGACCATGAGGGCAGATGGACTCAGATGGTCCCCTTGCCATGGGCTGCCAGACCTCATGGCCTGGACCGTGGCGTGGTCCAGTCCAAGCCCCTCCCTGGGGAGAGATGAGGGAGCTTCAGCCAGACTCTCTGAAGACAAAGAGAATCTTGGCCATCTAGGGTCACAGAAGAGCAGGGCTCCAGGGGACCTTAGGGATCAGTCAGGTCAAATTTATCATTGCAGAGAGTGGTCAAGGCCAGAGAGAGGAGCCTGACTTCATTAAGGTCACCCAGCTCACTCATTACCAAGCAACTAGTCAGGGTCCAAGCTAGGAACTCGCCAAGAGCTCCAGGGAACCCCAGGGATCAAGTGTCGTTTCCCTGAGGGCCTCCCCTGAGCGGGCAGAGAGTAGGGCAAAGGTGTTTTCTTCCCCTGAGGGGCTGAAAGTGAATGCGCCCACTCCTGATCTGTGGGCTCCCCCTCACCTTTGACTTCAAGCCTCTGGGGATCTGAGACCCTGTGGACGAGGCCACCGCTCCAAGAGTGCATGTCCATCTGGGCCTCGCACGAGGAGTTATAGAGGCCGTCTTCCCTGTGAGCTGTGCTGTTATGGGTGACCACGGCATCTTGGGGGGAAAGTGCTGTCCCCACAAAGGTCTGATTGCACAAGATGTCAGTACCACGGAGCAGGGTGACAGTGAGACCTTCGAGGGGGGCCACAGCGGGGACCCTGCACTCGATGGTGAACAGCATCCCTACGGCCACTGAGGTGGGCGACAGCGTCAGCAGCACTTGCTTTGGAGGGTCTGCAGGAAAGCGGAAGGGAGGTCTGGTCAGGATGGGTGTGCATCTCCGGCAGGCCCCACCCAGCCCAGACCATCCCCTGTGACCACTGTGTTCTCAGGAAGTGGGCTGGGGATGGAAGGAGGAAGCAGTTCAGGGTGAAGGATGTACTGGGTGGTAGTTTTAGGGACATGATGACTTCTGGAATGGACAAGAAAGGAGGTGCCCTGGTGTCTACAAAAAAAGGTTTAGAGTCTGTTCAGTCAACAAGAAAGATAAAAAAGTTTGGGCTGTGTCTCTTTCCTCTCCATAAATTCAACAGAAACTTCAAAAATTAAACAGTTGGATAGTTTTGTTGAGAGAGACTTAGAAGGGAGTACTCACTGGAATGGGACCGTGAATTGTGAGATTCTTCAGAGGCGGGGGCAAGAGTCAACCTGCCTTGGATTTCAGGATCAGGTTTAAAACTATCTCTATCCCTTAGCTATTAAACTCCATGGTTCCCTGAGTCCCTGTTTTTTTTTTAAAGATTTATTTCTTTGGTTGTTCTAGGTGTTAGATAGGGTATGTGGGATCTAGTTCCCTGACCAGGGATCAAACCTGGGTCCCCTGCATTGGGAGTGCTGAGTCTTAGCCACTGGACCACCAAGACATCTCTCTGGGATCATTTTTGAACTAGAATACCTAGCCCCCATTACCCCAGGATAATATGGTAGATTTAGGACATGTTTCTACTCATTTGATCACTGATGACAGTCCTGAGCGATACCCTGGGTGCCGAGCTTCCGAGAGAACCCCAGTCTCTCCATGGTCTCTGTGGCCTGTGGGCAGGTGTGTGTGTGTGTGTGTGATGGTCACGTATTTGCAAAGGGCCCTCAGGGGGAGATAAGACCAAGACCTTCTCTCCAGGAGGTGAATGGGTTAGTGGAGAGTATGCCAGCCCTCCTGATGGGGTCCCTGCTGCTTGTCACAGGATGTGGGGTATTCTGGTGATGGGGGTGCTCCCCAGCTGGGAGGAGACTGTGGGAAATGACTTTTAGATCTGTCTAAACCTTGCTTGGATTGTTTGCTTCTGAGCAAATCTCAAAATCCTGGTTGCTGGCAGGGTTCAAGGAGTCCAGGGGAGGGTGTGAGCAGATTCTGAGCCTGTGGCCTGGATCCAGGAGCTCAGGGCGGTGGGGGCCATAGGAGAGCGCCCAGGAGAAGTGACAGAGCAGCTCTGGGTGGGTTTGCAGACACAGGCTCCGGCCTCGGGGAGCAGGGCCCCGTGGGCGACACTCACAGAACACGGTGATGTGGAAAACTTTCGTCTCCTGCTTGCCACCGCAGGTGGAACTGCACAGGAGTTCCTCATCCTTGGAGACGTTGTAGACCTTGAACAGCTTCCACTGAGCCTGGTTCTCCAGGAGAGTCTTGTTTAGGGCCGTCTCCAGAACAAGTCTCTTGGGGTCCGTACAACCGGCAGTACAGTTAATGAACTGAAACTCTCCAGACCCCACCATCAGTCGCTCTGGCCCCTCGAACGCCTTCTCACCAGACCCTGGAAGGACAGAAAACATTGGGCAGCAGACACCCCCGCTGCCCTGCCCAATGGGGCTGCCCACGATGGGCAGTCTGATCAAGGGGTGCCCTCTGCTCCTCTCTCCTTGTTCAGACATTACTGCCTCTGGTCTAGACCAAGGGGGATGCGCCCTAGTTGCCTCCCTGCCCCTGACTGCTCTCCCAGCTGGTCCCCTCCAGGTGAGTCTTCCTCATGCACATCTCCTATCCCCATGGAGATTGTATTTGAACTCGCCCCCCAGCCCAAATGACCTCTCCTCTGCTAAAGCCTCCCTGAAATGGAGGTGGATCGTGTCCTCTCAGGCCCCGTGTCCATGAGTTCGGCTCCTCCCTCACTCCTTCCCTCTCTTCTGCAAATCCTTGTAGAACACCGGCTGCATGGCAGGCACTGTTCTAGGCTCTGGGGAGCATCAGAGATGGAAGAAGTTCAAAGCTTGCCCTTGTGGAGCTCGCACTGCCGCGAGGGACACAGAGTAACAAACAAGGGGAGTAGCCAGCCTGTCAGTTGGTGCGATGTGCCTGGGAAAGGAAATAGGGAGTGGGGCGGGGCTGCCACATTAATACTGTGCTCTGGACAGATTTGATGGAAATGGTGACATTTGAACAAAGGATGAAGGAGATGGGGGGAGCTTGGCTGGCAGGTATCTGCTGAGGGCAGAGAACCATCGGCGCTAAGACCCTGGGCAGAGAGGAGACCAGGATGGTCGGGCCCAGTGAGGAAGAAGGCCAAGAATCTGAACTGATCTCGGCCAGCTGGGCCTGTGCTGTGGCCTGTGCTCCCGCCACACCCGCATGCCCCACCTAACCCTCAGCTGGGGCTCGAGGGAGGCTCTGCAGGGAGCGAGAGAGAGCTGTATTTGAATCTAAGTTTGCTAGCTCTGTGGCCTTGGGCAAAGTGCCTTCTCTTTCTGAGCCTCAGTTTTTCCATCTGTCAAATGGGTTAGTAATCCCTTTCCTGAATGGTTGCCATGAAAGCACCTGGCAGGTTTTCCAAAACAGAATACTGAGCACATGGAGGCATTCTCCTTCACTGTCCCCTGCACTCCCCGGAAGGGGCTTCGTTTTCACTTTGATGTTCAGCAGAAGACGATGCCCTCCACTGACCTCTGCTGTCCACTGGGCCACCTCTGAAGATCAGCTGGGATGTGCCCTCACCTTCCCTTGAGCCTCAGCCTCCCTTCATCTCCCCATCAGTCTCCACGACCTGCCACATCCACACACCCTGAAGTTACGGGGCCTGTTCAACCCAGTGTGTGAAGACCAGGACCCCAACCTGCTGCCCCAGGGTCACGGGGTCATGGGGAAACCAGGCTCACAGAGCAGCCCACACCCGTGGTGGGTGGCCGCTCTGCTCAAAGCCTCAGAGACTTCAGGACCAGGACCCCCTTCTCTGCCCGATACCAGGGGTACAGGTGACCTACCATCTGGCTGGCACACACCCAGTCAGGATCTCCAGGCTCACCTGGGCCTCAGATCAGGGCGAGAAAGGCTATGAGCAGTCCCAAGCCATCCCCAGCCACCATAAGGGGACATCTCGAGTGGCGTCCACAGGTTTGCAGGGAATAGCCAAGGACTGCCTGGAGAGACGTGAAGGGCACTGGTCAGGAAGGGGTGACCTGCAGCTGCAGTCCGGAGCTCCCAGCCTTCTGTAAGCTGATGACCGTATTTCCTCTCATTATCTGAGTGGTCTTGGGGAGGCCACATGGAAGGCCAGCTCCCAGGGTCACAGGTCTACGAGAAACTGGGCAGAGGAAGCCAGGAAGCAGCTGATAGATGGGACATAGCCTAGTCCTCCTGGCACGCTGCCATCAGGGGTGGGCGAGCACCCGGGGCTCATGTGTGTGCAACATGTGTGTACACACAGGATAGTCACCGCTACTAGCCCCAAATCTGGAGAGCCCTGAATCCCACAAGACTCATTATTGGGGTCAAGAAAGGAGGGACTTTCCAAGCTGGAAAGAGGGTTTGGGAGGCGATAGCTCGACATTCTCCTCCTTCCTCTGCCCCTCCCCTCAGATTTCTGGTGATGCACACGGCCCCCAGGCACTTTCCTGTCTCTAAGCTGAATGTGACTTCACGTTACTAAGACAAGGAGGAAGGAGAAGGAAACCAGCATTTCACTGATGCCTATTCTGTGTTAGGGACTAAGTTACGGTTTTAATACATTGTCTCATTATCACAGCAAATCTTCCAATTTTGACTGTGCATCTGAGGAATTTCAGGGCTCAGGTGAATTAATAACTTGCCTAAATCACAAAGATATTAGGTGATGGGACTGAGGTGAGAATTTAGGAATGAGGAGTGGCTGTTGGAGAATTGGTGGCTGCTAGGGATTAAAGGGAGGGAGAAAAGGACTGACAGAGCAGAGAGGATTTTAGGACAGAGAATCTACTGTTTCCCACTACAGTGGTGCACAGGTGTCGGTACACACTTGTCCAAACCCAGAGAATGTACACACCAAGACTGAACCGTAACGTCAACGATGGTCTTTGGGTGATAATGACATGTCAATGCAGGTGCGTCAATCATAGGAAATGGACCACTCTGGTGGGGGATGTTGATAATAGGAGAGACTGTACATGTGTGGGGACAGCAGGTATGTGGGAAGTCTCCACTTCCCCTAAGTTTTGCTGTAAGCCTAAAACTGCTTTTTTTTAAAAAATGGAGATAGTGGAGGACAGAGGAGCCTGGTGTGTTATAGTCCATGGGTTTGAAAAGAGTCAACACGACTTAGAGACTGAACAACAACAACAGAAAAATAGCTCAGACACGCCACCTTGAACGACAGTCTTCTTGGTTAGGATTCTTGTCAACTATGGATTGTTGTTGAACATGCAGGCTTTTAGGATTTTCCTGTTAGGGTTTCCCTGGTGTCCAGTTGTTAAGACTCTTGCTTCCACACATAGGGTGAGCCTTGGATCCCTAGTCTTTTATCCCCTAGGAATTAACATTCCATATGCGCATTGCATGGCCAAAAAGAAAGAAAATGCAGTCTTTTAAACTCAGTTTTTAACAGGGTTTATAGGGAGTTATTTGCTCAATCATTCCTAAATTCTCATCTCAGATTACATTTTTAAAATATTTAAACACAAAACTTAGATCTACATTTTTTATGAGGCACATCTAATGAATAAGTGTGTGGAATGGTTGAAAGTCAAAGAATGGTAAAAGATACACCAGGCAAAAGCTAACCAAAATAAAACCAGGAAAGTTCTGTTCGTATCAAGCAAAAAGGAATTTTAAGACAAAAATATTTATTAGGGACAGAGTGAGTACCTAGATTAAAGGATCAGTTCATCTGGAAATTATAACAGTTCTAAACTTGTAAGCACTTAGTTTGAAGGAACAACAGAGAGATAAAATCATGATCATAGCAAGAAATTTTAATACAACATCTCTCTATTATGAATAATGAAGCAAATGTGAAAAGATGATCAACATCATTAATCATCAGGGAAATGCAAATCAAAACCACATTGAGTTATCACCCACCACTGTCAGAATGGTTATCATCAAAAAGAGAACAAATAAAAAGCATTGGCAAGGTTGTGGAGAAGAGGGAACCCTCTTGTACTCTTGGTGGGGTTGTAAATTGGTGCAACTGCTGTGGAAAAAAGTGTGGAGGTGCCTCAAAACATTAAAAATAGAACTGCCATACGATCCAGCAATTTTACTTCTGGGTATTCTTCTGAAGAAACCAAGAGCACTAATTCGAAGACATATATACACATAAATGTTCACTGTGGCACCATTTCCAATAGCCAACATGTGGAAGCAAATTAAGTGTTCATCAATGGATGCATGGATCAAGATGTGGTTGTATATCTACACAACGGAATATTATTCAGCCATAAAGAATGAAATCTTGCCCTTTTCAACAACACAGATGGACCTGGAGGGTGTTATGCTAAGTGCAGTGAATCAGACAAGGACAATTACCACATATGATCTCACTTGTATGTGGAATCTGAAAAACAAAACAAACAAAACCAGAACCAGGCTCCTAAATACAGACAATGAATGGGTGATTGCTGGAGACTAAGGGGCTGAGAGGGTCCAAAATAGGCAAATGGGATCAAGAGGTACAAAGCGCCAACTATAAAGTAAGCCACAGGGGTGTAACACAGCATAGGGAATATGGTCAAATAATATTTTGATAACTCTGTATGGAGAGAAGTGGATACTAGACTCATTGTGGTGATAATTTCAAAATGTATGCAAATACCAAACCACTGTGTAGAACATCTGAAGCTTACATAATATTGTACATTATAGGCCAACCTAAAAATTTTAAATAATATATCTAGTAGTTCACAAAGAAGACTATACAGATTCATAGAAACAGAAAGTAGAACAGTGGATGCCAGGGCCTGGGGGCAGGGGGGGAATGGTGAGCTGTTTGTTTAATGGGTACAGAGTTTCAGTTTCACAAGTTAAAAAAGTTTCAAGATCCATTATGAAACATTGTGAATGTAAGACAACCATATGTACATTTAAAAATGGTACAGGAAAAACAACAACAAAAAATAAATAAAAATGGTACAGGGGTGAAATTTATGTTATGTGTATTTTATCATAATTGAACATTTAATTAATACAATGTTGTAAATCAATTACACTTCAATAAAGTTAAAAATTAAAAGATATAAATCATTTATGCAAAAAAAAAATCATTTATGCCAAGAAATATGAAACCAAGTAGACCAAATCTTAGAAAAAGTAGAACTTACCTAACTTGATTGAAGAAGAAATAAAAAGCCTGAATAGTTCTACAACTATTAAAAAATTACATCCATAATTTGAAATCTTCCCACATAGAAAACATCAAATCTAGACAGTGTTACAGAAGTTTAAGTAGGGATAATTCTAATTTTACAAAAGCTCTTTCTGAGAATGGAAATAGCAGGAACATGCTCTCTTTCTTTGAGGCCAGTGTAACCTTAACACCAAAATGAGACAAATTAGGATGAAACAGAAAAATTAAAATTAAGTTATAAAATTATAATTTTATATTATATCTTATATTCAATTTTAATTTATATTATAAGTATACTTTTATATATTATATTTATATTATACACATTTTGTTTATATTATATATTTGTGTTATATTATATTTTATATTCACTCATGAATATAAATGAAAAATAAGAAAAATACAAACCTAGCAATGTATTAAAAATATTAGACATCATATCCAAGTTAGGCTTAGCTATGAATAGTTGGTCAAACAATAGAAGAGAAGGCTATGAAGGTCATTTATTATTGGTGGTAATAGTAAACTTTGGTGCTCTATGTCACATTGCTTATGCGCGCCTCTAAAATCAGCTGCATTTACAGTGGATAATTTCCTGCAACCTTAGACCCATCTTATGCTCCAGGGTCCCACCTCAAGTTTACACAGTGTTTCTCTTTGCTTTTCTTCCTCAGTCTTTTTCAATGCTTTAGGAGTCACTTAGCTACCTACTAGTGTTTCCCAGAAGCCTAGGAGTGTCAAGTTCCCTAACATGAAACCCTCAACCAACAAGAGGCCAAGAACTGGCAGACACAGCTCCAGCCTCGTTCTGTTGGATAGGCGATTCTGGCCAGCATCCTGTAGACCTATCAGAGGTCCCGACAGACTTGAACTTCCTTTGCTGACACCTGCAACATCAGTTATGCATCTTCTATTGGCTTTCCCTCCTTCCCTGCCCCAGTCTTCCTGTTCCTTATTTCCTACTTTCTGGCTTCAATAATTAAATAATCTACCTGAAATAATCTACCTGAGCTGTAGCCCTTGTTGCAAGCTCTACTTTTGAAGGAGCCCAGACTAAAAACTTTCATTATAGTTTTAAGAAGAAAAAACATATGATCATCTTAATAGATCTAGGGAAAAAAAATGATGACATTCAACATTCTTTCATGACAAAAGCTCTGAGCAAGCTAGATGGAAATGTCCTTAATGTGATAAAGGAAAATCAGAGAAAGTTTTCATATGTACTATTATTTATTTTACATATGTATTATTTTCTTTGATGAGGAAATTTTAGGACATTTCCTTTAAAATCCAGAACCAGACAAGGATGACAACTATCTCTGCTTCTATGTAACATTTTCCCACAGGTGCTAGACAATATAGTAAGACAAGAAAAAGAAATTAAAGGCCTAGGCACGGGAAATACCATCAGTATTTTCATATAATATGGTTGCCTAGGTAGAAAATCCAAATGAATGATCGATTGGATGAATGATTCAAAATAAGAGATTTTCACAAGACAGTTAGCTGTGAGACCAATATCCAAAAAGAAATTGCTTTTGTGTATAACAGTAATATGCAAATATGTAATTTAGGACTTTCCTGATGGTTCAGTGGTTAAGACTCTACACTTATACTGCAGGGACCACAGGTTTGATCTCTGGTCAGAAAAGTTCTGCATGCTGCATGGAGCATCCAGGGGAAAAAAGTAATTTAAAAAGCACACAGTGTATATTAGCAAAAAGACAAAAATTATATATATGTATATATATATACAGAAGCAAAAAGATAGCAAAATGTACATAAGACCTATAGTAAGAAAGTTATAAAACACTGTTGAAAAACATTAAGTACAATTTAAATAAATGTAGAACCAGCTCATGTTCATGACTAAGAGAGTCAATATTATAATGAGGACGATCCTCTTCCCATAGATTTAATGAAATTCCAGTGGATCCTAATAAGGGTTTCATGGTACACAAAAGATGATTCTAAAACTTATTATGGAAAGAACAAAAGGACCAAGACACTCCTAAAGAAAAATAAAATGAGGGAATTTGATACTAGTATTAAAACTTACTATAAAATATGATATTAGTATAGATGTAGGCAGATTAACCAATGGAACAGCATGAAGTGCCTAGAAATAGACTTGCATGAAACTCTGACACATGACAAAACTGGCATTGTAGATCACTGGGTGAAAGAAGGATATATAAATAAATGATGCTAGATCAAGTTAACTATACGGAGAAAAAAGATGGGAAATGTATCCCTACCTCACATGGAATGAAGAAATCAATTCTATCTAATTTAAAGATTCATATGTAAAAGAACACTTTAAAAACTTATAAGAAAATATGTTTAGTTGCTAAGTCATGTCCAACTCTGTGACCCCATGGACTGTAGACCACCAGGTTCCTCTGTCCATGGGATTTCCCAGGCAAGGATACTGGAGTGGGTTGCCATTTCCTACTTCAGGAGGTTTTTCTGATCCAGGGGTCACACCCTCAGCTCCCGCAGCGGCTCTTGCATTGCAGGCAAATTCTTTACTGCTGAACCACTGGGAAGCCCTTGAGAAAATATAGGAAAGTATTTTTATGTCCTTGGGGCAAGGAAAGATTTCCTAAGCAAGACCTCAAGATCACCACTGCTAGAATAAACAACTGATAATTTTGAGTATATTAAAGATATGATGAACATTTCAAAGAAAACAAAACCTCTCAACTAATGAAAAGATGCTTTTACTCAGTAAGAGCAAGGGAAATTAAAACCACAATGAGGAGCCACTTTACATCTACTAGATTGGCAGAAGTTAAGAAAGTCGACAAGACCAATTGTTGGAGAGGCTGTGGGTCAATAGGAACTCGTATATTGCTGGTGAGAGTGTATTTTGGTTCTCTGAGAAATAACAAGGCATTATCTTCTAATGCTGAATAGTGTTATATCCTATAACCCCCAATTCCACCCTTAGATATATGCCCTAGAGAAACTCTTGCACTAAGAACCAGAAGACCTGTCCTCTTCTTACTATCTGTGTGACCCTGAGCAAGTCACTTTATGTCTGTGTGCCTCAGTTTTCTCCTCTGTAAAATGGGATTAACCATAGCACGTTCCTTATGGGAATGGTGTGTGGATTAAACTAATTAAATGACAATATTTAAAAGTATTTGAAACAGTAGCTGGCACACAGAATATGTTCTATAACTATTTCATAAAATGAAATAAATGGATGTGATAAAGCACTAAATTAAAAGAATCAAGAGAACAGTAGAAACAGACTTTGGGAGGGTGGTTATTTATGTCTGGGTGGGAGGTGAGTAGCACAGTAGGTAGACAGAAAGTTTAGTGGTAGTTCATCCTTGGGTTGAGTGTTGGGTTCAGGGCTGTTCATTATATTATCTTCATGTACAATGCACATGCATGTTACATAGATGTGTTCAGTATGTGTCACATATTAAATTTTACAAAAAGAATACAAAGGGGAAAGAGAAATTCCTACATGTCTAGAAAGAAGAGGCTCCTTGAGACTATGAACCACAGGATAAGAAAGTCCCTTCTAACCAGGTAGGACTTCATTGAATGGGATTCATCAGGAACCTTGGGTGTGACCCCAAGAGACTGGAGACTATATTTGTCCCCTAAGCACCAGCTCTGAGCTCAGTCCAGATGACTTGGGCCCACGTGGGCAATGGTGGGGAGGCAGCCCCACGCTTCTAAGTCAGTTATGTGGTTGACAGAGCAGGAGAGGAAGAGAAAGGACAAAAACAGGAAACAACCACAAAGCAATACCCTGCTGGACTCAGAGAGACGGCTGACGTGAGCTCCTCATGCAACGACCGACCAGTCGAAGGAAATTCTGCTGCATATCAGCCCCTGGGCTTATGGGGGGCCTGGAAGGGGTGGGTGAGGCCCCGGGGAAGGGCAAAAACAAGAACTCAAGTGTTGATTGACAATCTATCCCAAGCCCTTTCCACTCTGCCAAGAGGGAAGCAGGGAGCATCACCTTACCTGTATCAGCTAACGGGTGTCGCCGTGATGGGGAAAGAGGGTGGCCGGGGTCCAGCCTCCAGCAGCCATTGTTCCCTGGGCTGCTGCTGGTTCAACGAGTGTCACCTGGTTTTTGACTGAATTCCTCTCTCAGAAGTCACGTGCTTCCTGTCCCAGCTCTGATATCTGACTATGACTTTCTGTTTATTACCTCTTGCTTTAAACCACAATAAATACACATCAGGGCTTATAGGTGAAGAATCCACCTGCCCATGTGGGAACTAATCCCTGAGTCGGAAAGATCCCCTGGAGAAGGAAATGGCAACCCACTCCAGTATTCTTGCCTGGGAAATCCCATGGACAGAGGAGTCTGACAAGCTACAGTCCCTTGGTTTGCAAAAGAGTTGGACATGACTCAGTGACTAAACAACAGCAACAACAAAATATGCATTCTGTAAAATTGACCGTTCTAACCGTTTTTAGTGTAGGGTTCTGTGGCATTAAACACATTCATATTTTGTGTAACATCCACCACCATTCCTCTCTAGAAGCACCATGCCTCACCCTCATCCCAAAGTGAACACCGCCCCTCTCCTTGAAACACTGGCTTTCTATCCCCCTCCCTGCAGCCCTTGGCAACCACTGTTCTCCTTTTGGTTTCTGAGTTTGACAACCTGTGCCTGGGCCCTCCTGTGAGTGGAATCAGACATCATTTGTCCTTTTGTGACTGGCTTATTTCACCTAGCTTGATGTCCTCAAGGCTCATTTGTGCTATAGCACATTTGTTAGAATTTCCTTGCTTTTGAAGGCTGAATAGCATCCCCTTGGATGAATACACCCCATTAGGTTTATCTACTCATTGGTCAGTGGACACTTGGGATGATTCTTCCTGTGGTTCTTGTGAATAACACTTCTGTGGTCATGAGAGTACAGACAAGTCTTCAGGGTCCTGCTTTTAACTGTCTGAGGCAAATGCCCAGAAGTGGAATTGCTGTAGCCTATGATAGTTCCATGTTTTCTTTTTTTTTTTTTTCCGGCCATGCCCTGGGGCTTGCGAAATATGAGTTCCCCAACCAGGAATTAAACCCGGGTCACGGTGGTGGAAGTTCTGAGTATTAACTACTGGATCACCAGGGAATTCCCTCTCCACTATTTCTTTTGATGTGTGTTTTCTGTGCTTCTGAGGCCTTGGATGAATGAGACAGATCCAGGATGAGTCGCCCACTGAACCCCTGCAGGAGGCTTGTCAACATCAGGGAGCAGGCAGGGTCTTCCCTGTATTTGACACACCCTGCTACCCAAAACCACTTACACCTAAGAATGATTGTGTTCTCAGATCTTTTCACATCTGCCACTTCACCTAGAAATTTAAAAAACCCCTCCCTTGGCAGAGTAGTTTTGTACCAACAGACAGTTTCAGAGCTGGGTGCTTGGCAGCCAGCTGGGCTCACCCACAAGCAGAGGTTTTGCTCTCACAGGCCTGCCCCTCAGCGCCTACCACTGAAAGTCCTGGCTTAGCAAAGACACAAATGAGGATGCATCTGGGGCCAAGACAGGGCTTTCCCGGTGGTCGAGGGGTAAAGAGTCCACCTGCCAATGCAGAGGATACAGGAGACTGGGATTTGATCACTGGGTTGGGAAGATCCCTTGGAGAAGGAAATGGCAACCCACTCCAGTATTCTTGGCTGGAGAATCCCACGGACAGAGGAGCCTGGCGGGCTACAGTCCATGGGGTTGCAAAGAGTCGGACACGAGTGACCATGCACACATGCATGCAAGGGACCAGGACAGTTGAGGCCACAGTTGCTGAAGTTCTGCGGGCTTTGAAGTGATCTCTCCTGGTACATTTGTGCCTCGATTTCTTCATAGAAGTTCTTTTGAAAGCTTCCTCTCGCAATGCTGGTCAAATGTTGGGGTGGGGGCATCAGGATCCAAGGCTTCGAGGGGCCCAGGGGACTTTAGAGTTTTAAACACAAATCAGGGTTCGAGTGTCATTCACCATTTCCCCTCCTCCACTCCCCCTCTCCTTCTCGACCCATTTTGTGACTTCTGAGCAAATCGCTTTCGGGTCTGTTTATTTCCTTCTCTTCTCTGCCAAGTTTCTTGTGCCTTCCCCTTTGAACCACCAAGAGCAGGTTCAATAAATGTTAATTAGATTTAAGCTAATGGCTAGGTTTTATGAGACACGTGCGTGTATGCTAAGTCGCTTCAGTCAGGTCCAATTCTGCGAGCCAATGAACTGTAGCCTGCCAGGCTTCTCTGTCCATGGGGTTTTCCAGGCAAGAATACCGAAGTGGGGTGCCACTTCCTACTCCAGGGGATCTTCCCAACCCAGGAATTGAAATGAACCCAGGTCTCCTGCATTGCAGGTAGATTCTTTATGTGTGTATATTGTACACCTGAAACTAACACAATATTATATAAATCAACTATACTTAAAATTTTTAGAAAAATTTTTAAAAGTCAGTTAGATATTACCAGATGTTTATGGTTTTTAACTATTAGAGTATGTGTCCAGGGTCAGAGGTGACAGTCACAGAGTCTGGGTCCAGGGGCAGCGATGGGACCTTGTCAGGCGAGTTCTGGGGCTTGGCCCTGACCGCCCTTTCTCCAACTTCTGTGTAAGCTTTGCAGCTGTAATGAGGCCACCCAGCCACAATCAGAAATGTGTCACAACAACAGAGAACCACCTCAGTTCATTTGTCAGTGGATAAAAGGGCCACTGACATGCCCTAACCTAACTTCGAGAGAGGCTGGGACTGCCGTCTTCCTGGGTTTCCAGAAAACAAAATCTGATGAAAAGATAGCATCATCTCCGCCACCCCAAACACCATTCCTTCTTTATTCCCGTTAATGAAAGGCAGTAACTGGAGATGAGGGCACATCCTCGCTGGGAGAATCTCCAGTGAGTATACGAAAGGCCTCCGAATGGCATTGCAGTAAACGGGGAATCTTTATTTGATTCAATGTCTCCTGAACGTATTTGGTCACTGAGCCTGTTTTTCTGAGTTTCACTTCCCTTGGAACCCTGAGGCGCGAACTTTGGGACGTGGTCCTGTGGGTCTTGGTTCTCTTATCTGTACTAGCTGCCTCTCAGTGCCTGGCATCTGGAGCAAGAGGTGACCCTGGGGAATCCTGGAGAATGGACGGCCACCCCACCCCCGGCCCACGGTGAACCCGTGAACCCTTCTTTCTGGTACCTCCCCACCCTGCTTCCTGTGTTACACCCCCTTTTCTAGGAACTCATCACAGGGAGGGGTGGCCCTCAGGCTTTATTTGGAAGGGACCCAAACCCAACCTCTGACCCAAAGGAGACTTCCCCTTAGTCTGTTCAGGGTGAGGCCCTTCCCCCTTGTTGGGTTCCTCCTGAGACCGCACTCGCTCCCTTGCAACCCTCCTCTGTCCCCGCTGGGTGGTTCAAGCCGTTAGCAGCCCTTCTCCCTCCCAGAGCCGGGATCTGCTGTCGGGGACCCTGCGCCCCCGCTTCCGGCTTAGACCCTCATTCCTCATCACATGACAGACATCTGTGCCCCCACCAGCTCCTCCCACATCTCTCCAGGTCAAACTCCTGTGTCTTCAAATGTCAGTGAGTTTCCAGCCCCTCACGGTCCTGCCGTCCACCTCTGGCCCTGTCGTTAATGTCAAGGCTGGACTTCTCATCATCTTTGCTTGGGCTCAGCATTCCAGTTTCTGGTATCTTCTGGAATCTTGATTGGGTCATGAATCATCTTGGTGATTGGTCACTCTTTCCAGCTCTGCATTGCCTGCAGATAAACTTCCCTGGTGGCTCAGATGGTAAAGAATCCTGTTGCAATGTGGGAGACCTGAGTTTGATCCCTGGGTCAGGAAGATCCCCTGGAGAAGGGCATGGCAACCCACTCCAGTATTCTTGCCTGGAGAATCCCATGGACAGAGGAGCCCAGTGGGCTGCAGTCCCTGGGGTTGCAAAGAGTTGGACATGACTGGTGTGATTTAGCACCGCAGAGGCAGACAGACTCATGAGCCTGTATTCCTATGGCTTCATCCAAGTCACTGAGCCGGGCTGGGGAGGGGAAGATGGATTTGGAAGTTCAGGGAGGAGGGAGTGGGAAGGGTACTTACTGGGCTCACCTGCCAACCCGCTCAGAGGCCAAGTTTACATATTCAGTTGCTGTCTTGCCGGCCCTGCCCTTCCTGTGTCTGGAAACGGCCCCCAGGAACCCCTGCCGTTTTCCAATACGGTCTCCCAGGGGCTGCCATGTTCTCACCAGCCCTGTTCGTCTGCTCATGGTTAATTGGCTCAGACACAGGGTAATGACCTGATTTTCTGCTTTGTCAAAGGGTCTGGTTTGTTTCTCACCAAAGAAAGGATGTTATGTGTTCTTTCTTTTAATATTTATTTATTTGGCTTTGCCTGGTCTGAGTTGTGGCATACAGTATCTTTGGGCTTTGTTGTAGCACGTGGGATCTAATTCCCTGACCAGGGATCAAACCTGGGCCCCCTCTGTTGGGAGCGTAGAGTCTTGTCTGCTGGACCACCAGGCAAGTCCAGTTAAGCACTCTTGATCTTGAGGAAATACTGGTCTGCAGGGGGAGAGGACTGAGGCCAGCCAGCCACCAGGGCACAGGTATCCCAGCTCAGTGCCTGCCTGGCCCCGTGAGATAGACAAGCAGGCGGGGTTAACTGTGACTTTTTGTTATCATCTCCTGAAGCTTTGGAACAGTGACTAACTTTATTTTCTTGGGCTCCAAAATCACTGCAGATGGTACTGCAGCCATGAAATTAAAAGACTCTTACTCCTTGGAAGAAAAGCTATGACCAACCTAGACAGCATATTAAAAAGCAGAGACATTACTTTGCTGATAAAGGTCTGTCTAGTCAAAGCTATGGTTTTTCCAGTAGTCATGTATGGATGTGAGAGTTGGACTGCAAAGAAAACTGAGCGCAGAAGAACTGATGCGTTTGTACTGTGATGTTGGAGAAGAATCTTGAGAGTTCCTTGGATTGCAAGGAGATCTAACCAGTCCATCATCCTAAAGGAAATCAGTCCTGAATATTCATTGGAAGGGCTGAAGCTGAAACTGAAACTGCAATGTTTTGACTACCTGATGAGAAGAACTGACTCATCTGAAAAGACCCTGATGCTGGGAAAGATAGAAGGCAGGAGGAGAAGGGGAGGAAAGAGGATGAGACGGTTGGGTGGCATCACTGACTGAATGGACATGAGTTTGAGCAAGCTCTGGGAGTTGATGATGAACAGGGAATCTGGTGTGCTGCAGTCTATGGGGTCACAGAGTCGGACATGACTGAGCAACTGAACCAAACCTGAAGCTAAGGCATGTGTCTAGCACACAGGACAGAAATGGGCCAAATACAAAAAGATAGTACAAACAAGTGTATTCACTGATGGAATACAATTGGGTATATCTGCACATACATCTAATAACTCTGGAGAAAAAAAAAAAAGTCCATGGCCCTGGCCTGACGACCTGTTGGCCTCGCCCTGTTCTCAGAGGCGGGTAAGGGTGCTACCAGCCACCTCCCTCCCTGGCCTGGACCAGTCCAAGACATGACCCCAGCCTGGGCTCAATAGCTCCAGGCTGAGCTATTGAGCGGAATCTGAGAGCCGCATCAAGTGACAGAAGGCAGCAAGCAGGTGCCAAGTGATGCCATCTAAACATCTCCTCCTCTGTCGCCCCCATCTCCTCCTGCCTTGCAGCTCCCTTCTGCTCCCTTGGACTTGGCTGCACCCAAGGACCCATGCTTCAGAGAGAGGGAGTGTCCATGGCTCTCAGGGGTGCCCCTTGTGTCTCCTGGGTGGGGATAGGGGTGGGAAGTGGGGGTATGGGATGCTGGTTGGCTGAGTGGAAGGAGCGAGTCTCCAGGCAGAGCCCTTGCTAAGCTGTTCTGGGGCTGGCGGGTCCTTGGGATCCTCTGGTGAATGACCCCTTCCTGGTGGTGCAAGAGAAAGCAGAGCATCCTCGGATGTCACCAGAGGGGATGCGGCCTGAGGGGTGAAAGCATGTTAGCAGGATCTTAAAATCCAACCAGGCTGGCCGCTGAGCTCGTGCCTTGGCGTGTGGGCAGACATCTCATGTGCTTTGGACACATGCAGGTCGTGTCTTTCCCACCGCTGTGTTGGCTGGGTTACCTCCCTGGTATTTCTCCCCTTTTGGATTTCCTGGACCAACAACCTATTTACACCTGCCCCAACCCCTGCCTCACCACGAGGCATGTGGGTCCTAACCTGGCCACCTTCCTGGAATTCAGCCTGAACCAGTACTTTAGGGGAAACTTTCTGCAGTGTTTCAAGGAAGCTCTGCCCACAGAAACTAAGGAGGGGATTTCCCTGGAGGCCCAGTGGTTAGGACTTTCCAATGCAGGGGGTGTGGGTTCGATCCCTGGATGGGGAGGTCCTAGGATTCCCACATGCCTTGCGGCCAAAAAATAAAACAGAAGCGATACTGTAGCAAATTCAATACAAGACTTTCTTTAAAAAGGGTCCATATTAAAAAAAAAATCTTTAAAAAATATAAAGAAACTAAGGAGGACTCTCCAGCCCTGGGACCCTGCCATGAACACCAGCAGGTAAACACACCCCCTCGTGCCTTTCTTCCCACCCATTGAGCCCACTGCTCCCTCACCAGCCAGACACCTACCCAGGAAGACAGCCCAGAACGACCCCCTGGTCTGAGAGCGGTGGTCAAGTCTTTAAGAAGATGGAGCTGGCTTCCAAATCTAAAACTGCCTTTATTTGTGGTTGGCTCAGCGTAAGGTGCCATCACTGATCAGCAGAGTTATAAAACTGTACAGGAAGTACAAAAATAGGCTGTTTAACTTAGATAATTACCGTCACATCATCGACCTTTAAAAATACACGTAAAAATTGTACAATCTGGCAGTTTATAAAATATAAAGCTAAAAAGAGGATTTTTAGGTTCCACAAAGAGGATTGTATCACACGATTAACACATACCCATGAAACAATTAACCGTCCACAGAGAAGACACAATGGCACAGAATTTAACAAGAAAAAAAAAAAATCACTTAAAAATTAACATTTTTACCCTGACCAAATTATTCACCCTTTAATGACAAGACTACTGTAAGGCGTCCATCCCATGGAAGGATACAGTGTAACTTTTCCAGTTTTAAAATGGTCAGGGGTTGTTTATCCAAAGCAAATCTGATGTGCTTTAAGCAAGTGCAACTGTCACTAGATACACTTCAGAGTAAAAATTAAATAAATATAAATAGGTTCAATAAATAGGTCGTCGCAAAAAGAACACTACATAAAGTTAGCATCTGAGAATGGTAATGCTTTCTAGGTCAGTGGGGACGCCCCCGTCACAGCTTCCGGGACACTGAGAAGGATACTGTACCTGCCGGACACTCAGGAACAGGGGGTGAGGTGAGCCGGGTGGGGACTTTGGCTGGAAGTGTTGGGTAAGGCTGCTCCAGTGGGGAGGCTCGTTGGGATGCTGTCTTTGTGGTTTTCCAATGAATACAGAGAGGATTTAAGTCCTGATACAAGCATTGGGACCAGTGGGAAATCACTGATTCACAGAGAAAACCAAATATACAAAGAGTAGACTCTTTGGTTTAAAGGATAATTGTCCAAAAAAAAAAAAAGAATGATGACGGTCCAACCCTGGAAAGTGGAATTCCGGCTCATCTGTACAGGACACCTGGAGACTTACTTCCAGGCAAGGTCAAAGTGCACAGAGATGCACAAATGAGAACAGCCCCGGGAAACCCAAGCCTGGCCCCGGTCCAACTTCGGAGAAAAAAGCGTCCAAGAGGAGAAAGCCCTACAACCCAAAGGCCCCCCTCATATCTTCGACATCAGACAAGCCATCAGTTCACCTCCTTCATTGCGGTGATAAATGAATGGCATTCACACAAAACCTCACCCAAAGGATCAGTCAACTGAAGAAACTACTCCAAGATGGTGAAGGGTGGCCAAGGAAAAGAAACACTGGGAAATACGAAGAAGAGGGATTTTAGAAGCTGAATGATTGGAGAAAGCTCAAGAGAATAGAAAGAGCCTCCTATCAGGTGTTTTGTGCTGTCCTCCAGCCCTTCCACAGAAGGCTGTGAAAACGGGACCAGCCCACCTCCCTGGATGACCTCAAGGCTGAGGATCCGATGAACAGAGATACACAATGAGAACAGTCCCGGGAAAGCCAAGCCTGGCCACGGTCCAACTTCTCAGAAGAAAGCGTCCAAGAGGAGAAAACCCTATGACCCAAAGGGCCCCCTCACATCTTCGAGGTCAGACCAGACTCCTTCTCTCACTGCGGTGATAAATGAATGGCGCTCACACCAAACCTCACCCGAAGGATCAGGGGGAACTCTGATAAGGAACTTTCTTCTCAAGTTGGTAGGAAGCAAGCACTTAGCTGGGACTGCTAACTGGTGGATCTCCCACTGAAAGACGTGTAAGGGGTGGGAATGATGTCTCCCTGGGGAGAGCCGATGAGGACTACTGCAGAGAAAGGGGGAGATGGGAGAGGAACTTGGCGTCCAGGGTGGCAGGCATGAGACCTCAGGTGCTTTAGTGACATCACGTAACACCTATGATTGCTGAGCGTGCAGATGCTCTGGTGCCCATGACAGGTGGAGCTCTTTAAAAAATGAAGTTAAAAGGACTCAAGCAGCAGCATGAGGATTCTGGCAGGTGTGCCAAGGACAGATTCGACACAAGGTTCAATACAAGATGTAAAGAGACGATGGTGTCCTTGGGATTCCTAACAGATGTGACTAAATTCTATCTTAAAGATGAGACAGGACTTCCCTGGTAGTCCAGTGGATAAGAACCCGTCTGCCAATGCAGGGGACACGGGTTCGACCCCTGATCTGGGGGAGTTTTGATATGCCTCGGGGCAACTAACCGAAGCGCCGCGACTACTGAAGCCTGTGCGCCCCACGGCCTGTGATCTGCAAGAAGAGAAGCCACCTCGATGAGAAGCTGGTGACCTCAGCTAGAATAGCCCCTGCTCGCCACAAGTAGACAAAGCCCGTGTGCAGCAACGAAGTCCCAGCACAGCCAAAAAAAAGAAGATAAAGATGGTGTACTTGTGAAAATGCAGCCTTCCAGGAATCGTACAAGAGATCAGATCAGCGGCTCAGCTGTGACAGGACGTGGCCGACTGCAGAACCCTCTTTTCATGAAAGAACACCTTCCCGCCCAGAACAACAGGAAACCAGAATTCTAGAGACCAGGACAGGATAAACCAGATGGTGCCCGAGGTGTCAGCATGACAGGAACCCATACAAGACCTCTACAGGCCACTTGTGAGGACGGACGGGTGGCTGGGTTCTCAAAGGCGACGGAGAGAAGATGAACAGAAGGCGATTTGCTGGGTGCCAACCCCAGATGCACACCCTTCCCCACCCCTGCGTTTTCTTCGCAGTGCTGGTATTTACTCCCTGCCCGCTCTCTACCACTGGCTCACATGAAAGCCGAGGCTTGGCCTGTTTGGTTCACCTGTGTCTTTGGCACCCAATATCCTGTCCAGCACATATAGAAGTGCTCAAATAAAATACAGTGAATAAACGAGTTTGAGACAGTTGGATGGTTAAAAACTATTACCACAAGCAGAAAAGGTAGTTTAAAAAAAAAAAAAAAAAGCTGTCCTGGAGGCAAGGGGGGCCAAAACAGAGAGACGAGACAAACCCTGGGGTGGTGGGAATGACCTGGCTACTCCCCAGGGAGAGCATTCAGCAGAGACAAAGACGAGGCGGCTGACCCCCTAACCCTGCCCCCGGCGGCACGGGAAGCTGACGGTCCTTTAAATCACCCGTGGCACCTTCTCCTTTTCAACCTCGAACTGTCTCACCATCCGTCCTGGCGGAAAAGTGACCTGCAGAGTAGTATGAGAACAGCTGGGTCGGAGGCTGGCCCGGGAGCATCAGAGCTGGGAGAAGACAACGTTGGTTTTCCGTGTTCCTGAAAAACGGACAGCATCGTACGAGACATTGATGCTGACTGAGGATGCCGGGGTTCCTAGGTCTAAATGAGGTAACTGATGAGGTTTAAAGATGTAGGATAATTTTAAAACAGAGAAAGAGAGAAAATGACTTTAGGCAGATGGAAAGGAAGGGAGTTGAATTCACTGAAGGCAGAATGAGTGTTTTGGTGACTGGCTCTTGTTCAAATCCACTGCCAGAAAGCATCTTGCGAGGAGAAGAAACAGCGATTTCTCTCTGTCAGTTAGAGAAGCTTGATAGTAACGTTCTTCCTCCCGAGCGGAATCTCTGAGTTCACCAGGACCGAAATGCAGTGGTCCATCCACCTGGCTGGAGAAGGTACACAGAAAATGCTTCCTTACCTATATCCTGACTGTATTAAACCTCTAAGGCTTTCGGCAGAGAAAAGACAGAGAAATTTTTGACTAAAACTAATGTTAAAATGTTGTATCAATTTTGGGGGGGGGGAAAACCATGGTATTGACCTAATTTGGAAAATATGATTTTGAGGTTGTGTCATGCATGTACATAGTGTTGCTACAATGTTTTACTCTTCAGCATTAGAGAACCAGGGGATGGGGCTTTCCGTACCCTACAAAACAGAAGATGTATTATTCTGTTTCTTGCATTGCTTCTTCATGAGTAAGCTTCAAGTTCAGTTTAGCTCACACTAATGTAGCATTCTACGGTATGATCAAAATAAAAAGTTATTAAAATCTGCCAAGGGAAACATAAAAGCCTGCCCACAAAGGGTGTGGTGACCCTGGCCTCAGCCCTCAAGCCCCTGGCCGGTCCTGCTGGCCCCAGGGACAGAGCGGCCTCACCACCTGCCCACTGGCCAGGACTCTCCAGGTGGGCCCTGCATGTCCCATCTGGCCTGCGCCCCTCCGGCCTGTCCCTGCCTGGGTCCAAGCTTCTACCCCTCGTGGCCAGGGGACTTATCACCTCTTGCTCCCAGATGTTCCTAAATAACCCCGAGTGCCCAAGGCATGGACCCACCAAGGGCCACCATTCAGGCCACTGGTGCCCGGGGCCACGGCATCCTCTCTGTGTCTGTGAGACCTGCAGACATAGCCTCGCCTTCCAGAGTGCCGGGCTGGCCTGTCCCCTCACCGCGCCCCCACGCTCAAGGCTCTCGCCGCCCCAGAGGAAATGCTGGTCACAGTGACCTGGGAGCCTGTGGGTGCACCAGTGATCAAGGAGACCTCTCTGATCCCCAGGGACGACACCCTCTGAAGGCTCTCCCCCTCCCAGGGACCCTCTCCTCCAGGGCCCTGCTCCTGGCAGACGCCACACTTGGTGCAGCTCAGCCTAGCTGGTCCAAGAAAGGGGTGCTCCTGGACCCAGCATGCAGGCAACACGGAGGGGTCCCTCGTCTCGCTTCCTTAAAGGCCTACAGGTTGGCATCAGACAGGGAGTTTTAAAAGAAATGCGAGTCTGAAGCGAGTATATCCAGGAGAGAAGACGGACGGCGCTCCTCTCTGCCTCTGGGACCGGTCCTCCTTCTCAGACATCCCCCGATGGTCCAGCTTTCATGACCAGCGTCTTCCCAGCTCCTCCTCAGGTTGGGGGTGGGCAGGGGGGCATCACCTCTCCCTCTGCCTGGGGTTGGCATCTTCCCCTGCTGGCTGCGGAGCGGGCAGCTCAAGGCACTTGGCTTCAGGGCCTGGTCTCCCTGCTCGGCCGGGAGGCACTGGGCTGCGGCTCGTAGGGACCAGGCCCTCAGTCCCAGCGAGGCCACCAGCGTGGAGGCCGCCTGGCTCAGAGGGCGTCTGCAGTCACGGGGGGCTGGGGCTCGGGGGGCTCGTGGTAGTAGGGCTGGAAGGGCCTCTCGTGGCGGCACAGCTCCATGGCGCGGTAGGTGTGCAGGAGGAGGTGGGGGAAGCGGGAGGTGAAGTAGCGCACGAAGCCGTCGGGGAGGGCGCCCAGCGTCTCCTGCACCTCCTCGGGCAGCTCCCGGTAGTGGTGCTTCTGCAGACGGGCAGACAGACACATGGTCGGCGGAGAGGAGCCCGTGGGACCCGGGCCAGACCCCCGCTCGAGGAACACAGGCTGTGAGGCTGGGTGAAGGGACCACCAGTCCACTCCCCGGTCTCCTCCCCTTCTTTGGGGGAGGCCTTTGAGGCCGGTGCGGGGAGAGCGGGGAGCGGCAGTCAGGTGCAGGAAGGGCCCCCATAGACGGACTTCATCATCCGCTGTCCAGGCAGGAACAGGGCACCGTGCAAGCCAGTGAAGGATGCGGCGTCTGAGCCCGCTTCCCAGAGCACGGCTCCCCGCCCCAGCATCCCTGAAAAGAAGGCTCATCCAGGGGAAGGAACAGCCGCTAATGTGTCCAGTGCAGCCATGGCCGCTCAGCCTCTGCGAGCTCCTCACTTCAGGGAGGCCGGAGCACCCACGGGGAAGGGATACGAGGAGCGGGCTGTGCAGCGGCCCTGCCCGGCCCCGCCGAGCACCCTCGGCCCTCACCTTATTCCTCATGGCCCGGAGGAGATCTCGGACCGAACTGCCTTTATAGGTTCTGAATTTCCGCAGATCTAGAAAAAATGAAAAACAAAAACAAAGAAGGGAGGCAATGTAACAAACCCACCAGATTCCAAGAGAAAACAATTCCTGGGGCACCTGGAGATGAAGCAATCTTAGGACAGAAACACGACCTAACTCCGTCCTCATCGCAGAGTTTCCCAATCTGAACCTAGTGAGGGGTGGCAGCGTTAGTCTGAATTCTGCCTCCCATCATGCCCGCAGTCAGAGATGACCGCTGAGAACACCATGCCTGTCACAAACCTGTCACTCTGAGAGACAAAGGAGGACACACACGGGAGCAATGGGGTGACCGGCTATCCAAACCACAGGAAGCCTCGACCCCAGAAGCAGTATTTGGAGCCCCAAGCGACCTGGAGTTG